>NC_143217.1:7503087-10216761 GCF_030267445.1 Bombyx mandarina
AAATGCAATATAAGCAACGTTCCATTCATTCCAATTTTCATTGCCTAAGGAAGCGCAATAAAGTCATAGAGATCATATGTTTTCCTATTCGTACACTCTTGACAGAGTGGTCGTGGTCATGCATCAGTCGGATCCTGCGATACCGATGCTCTCGCGATGCGACGCCATGTGGCACGATGTTTCGCAGAGTGAGAGCAATCATTTATGTTGGAGTGAGTCACAGATTTTATGAGGTCGGTCCATCGTGTTGGAGATCATATGTAGTAAACGCTATATTAATTTTGCGGCCTAACTTAAAACTTAATGCTTAATGGTCAAACGAGGTATTACATTTGGAATTGAAAAAAAAAACAGAGTTTACGTCGATATACGATAAATGGCGGTGTTTTGGTTCCCAAGGGATCTCCTTCCTCCCGACGCACAGCTTTCTCTCAACGAAGGCTCTCTGTAGCTACTCCTGTTTATTTTCTCTATCAATGACGCCTCCAGGCCATTGTAGACACATTTAACCCTCTACCCTGTGATGTGATGACACAATCTATTGCTCGAGGAAGAACAAATCCTTAATCGCGAAGAAAATTCGTTATAAAGTGATACAATACAAAAGCCGTCATTGTTTACCCCGTATAAGCGTCTAAAGCGGCCCGCGTCAACAGGAACTCCATTTAAAATACATATAATCCCTTGTTTATTACATTTCCGACACTGGAAATGATCCTCTTACATCTACAAAAATGTCATACTTTAACACTAGTGGTATATATACGTCGTCGCCATGATCGAATATTCTCGAATAGCGTAATATATCTTCAAAAGATATAGTCAAACAGTTAATTTTTTTTTTATTTCTATATGCTAATCTAGCAGTTGAAGAACTCTTGAACAGTTTTGACATTTTCATCAATTGTGAGAAACTTAAATTATCGTCAAGTGCTTAATTTATTATTAACAATTGACAAGAAAAGGAAAGATGCTTTTTACTCTTGAAATGTAATCTAAAAATACCTCACATGTATTATTACAATACATTTCATAAAAGCTGCTCACGGCGCTGAACCTGGGAGGTCTTCGTAATACTTACAAAGAGCAGTGCTTTGCTGAATCTACCACAGGATCAGAATCGGGACCCATTGAGAAGATCCGGTGAGAAACTCAGTGGGTTGTGTTTATGGGAATACACACCAAGAAGCAATGTTTAAATATTTTGTAAGGAAACTCATTCGAATACGAAGAAAAAATGACATACTACCCTAATATTCCATTAATGTAATTGTAGGACACAGCCGTTAATAGATGGCCTTTTAAGTCAGCGTATTTGTTGTCTTTTTTACGAGAATATCCACTTATTACTCCTCCATAATGAGATAGACTATTAAGATACACAGAAATAAGTTAAAAAGTGTCATTAATATGTGCTTACTCGAATTAGTCAATAGTGAAATATATTTTTTATGTACAATAATGTAATTAATACCTTGTTGTAATCAAGGGATCACATCGGATCGCACCAGGCCACTGATTCCTTCGAGCATGTGACAATGTTATATCAGTGCTAAAATGTAGATTAGGATCTCTTTATAACACGTGTGCGGGTTTTATTGTCTAATCAGGATTTTAATCCAGAATATCTTTTGTAGTTTTTTTTTCTTGTATTTTACTAGTACTATTGATTGACACATTACTTTTATCTGTCATCATCACTAGTGCAGCCAACTAAAATTCTAATTAGATTCTTAATTCGAAAACCTTAATTGCGCTCTAATGCTTATTTTATTATACCTATAAACTGTATCGGTTGTCTTTACATAGGAAAAATTGAACACGTGAAACATTTAAGTTCATAATAGACAATGATTATTACTGTTGAATGTTCAAAATTTGAAAGTATTATTTCGTGATATTTTAATGCTATCCCTAAATTTTCATGTCTATTATTCGTGAATCAGTGTAGTGAAATTTACTATTATCTCAATTTACAGAACATTTAATGTAAGTATGTTATTAGGTGTTCATTTAGTTTTGGAAAAAAAGGAATGAAACATCCTAGAGATTTGACTTTAAAACTATTTGTAAACCCGTCACATGCGACGAAGGGCTCGACGAGTATATTAACCCTCAGACACAGCCCACAGTTTCTCGCCGGATCTTCTCAGTGGGTCGCGTTTCCGATCCGGTGGTAGATTCTGCGAATCACGGCTCTTGGTAGGGTTCGTGTTAGGAACGTCGTCAGGTTTGAGCTCCGTGAGCTCACCTACTAGTTAAGGTTACGCTGATATCTCAAGGCTCTCAGCTTAGGTAGGAAAAAAATAAAAAGTTTGTAAACCTAATTAAATCTTGTAAAATTTACCGTTTCTAATTTTATTTAAAAACAATGAATATTTTTTTTATAAATCTAAAAATATTATTTATTTTCTAGAATAATCTGCTTCGAAACGGTAACGTATAACGTTCGCTCGAAAGCGTAGCCCTCGACCGTCCTGGGTCGACGACCCCACGCCCTTCAATCGTTACTTTTTAGTCTTTTACCTCTATACTTCATGTTAGATCACTTTAGTTGATCAGACTTTTGTTCTTTTTTGCGATACCTTCATTTCACCAAAATATTTTATTTAATTCGGACTTTTGTCTTTTGCGCTGTTTGTTTGTTGTGATGTCGGAGATCACAAAATAGTTTCTCTTGTGTCGGAGATCATAATGATCACAGGTCGCTGAACCAGTGTTTATATTGAAAATAAGTAAATCGAAAAAAGATGAATGTGAGATAAAATGTACTTTCAGACCATCTTTTTTAATTTAGGTTCGATTATATTAAATGATTTATTTGGATAACATTAAAATCACTTTTTTTTATTCTATACTTTATTTTCTATCAAATGTGAATAGTGTAAATGTCAAATAAGAAATACATAGATGAAACTTCAGATATAACTTATGTGTTCTGTCTTTTGTTTTACCTAATTTAATAATAAATTTATATAGGGGTAGTTGTAAATAATAGGCAGGAGTAATTCTTACAATTTGTTTTATTTAATTCGACAACCTGTCATTATATTAACAAACAAATGACTGAGCACGCTCACATACGCACATACAATACACACAAACACACCACGACCGGCGCTGCATTGTATTATAAATTACACTTATATAGTCTTAAATTATGTTAATTTTCAGTCTATTGCGCTCTCCTCGTTCGGCGCCGGCCACGCACGCACACGTCCTACACGAATTATCACATATAATATATTAAAACGATCTGCGAACGATTACTATTATCTAGTTTATTTAATTTAAAGTAGGTCGGGGTGGGGTGGCGGAGACTCGCGGCTCCGCGGGCCGGCCTCACGCCTCTAACATCTGCGGCATGTACGAACGAGGCGGCGACGGCGACTTCTTGGAGAGGTTCAGCGGCGCGTCCGTCACGTCCACCTGCAGCGCCAGCACTGGCGGCGGAGCCGGAGACGCACCGCGGTAGCAGGTCAGCAGCCCTCCAGTTCGCAGCGGACATCCTTCCACACTAGAACCAGCTTCATTTCGCCGCATGTACTGCTGGATCATATCGGTACGTTTCAATTGTTCAGGAGTCATCCTCGGCCCCTCCATTAAGCTTTTAGCGAGCACCGAATGCGTGGATGACAGAGAAATGCGCGGTGGTCGCGGCGAATGAGCCGGATGAGCCGGACTGGCCGGGTGCGGGTGCAGCGGCTGTGGCGACGGCGTCGGCTGCACTGGACGAGCCTCTGCTTCTCCGGTGTCGCGCCTCATAGCGCGGAATTTCTTGTGTGGTTTGTAGGTTTCATCCATCAATGTAGAAGTTCCGCCGTACAAAGGTGGAGCCTGAAGCACACGTTTGAGCACGGGCATGTCATCGGCGGGCGCGGTGGGTCGTCTGTCCTCGGTGTGCTCTTCTAAGGACGACCTCGGACTAGAACAACCCGACCCGGGTCCGATTATCCTCTCGTGTTTCTCATTGCCAGATTCAATACCCGAATCAGTCGGGGAATCCAACTTCCGATACCGGGGAGGAGGGCGGACGGGCGTCACGGTGAGTCCGTTGTGAGCCAGATGTGCGACACCGAGAGCTTCTTCATCGACAGAGCCCCGAGAGTCAAGTCGCCGGCGACCGGCCAACGTTGCTGCCAGTAAAGGAGTGCCACAGTCACTCGGCACCTCCCCGGACTCGCTGCTGGATACAGACCCGATGGGGCTACGAGCTGATTCCTCCACTACGGAATCGGCCCAGGAAACACCTTCTTCTTCATTCCACATTTGTTGACGCAATAACTCCTTATGTTCCGTTCGGAAAACAACAAGTTTTTCTGTATGAAGCGTGCTTAAAGTGCGTAAATCAGGTAATGTATCCATTAATTCTCTTAAAAACCCAGGTCTCTCTGGCCTGTTCTGTGCAATGACAGTTTGCAAACACGCCTTCAGTCGCGAATGCATTCTTTCCACTAGCTCTATGTTTCGCAGGCCAGGCCGATCCGGAGTGATGAGGACTATAGCACAGAAAAGTCCTATTTCCGCGTCCGTCAAATTCATGGAATTCATACGTTCCGCAAACTTGAAAGTAGAATCAACGAGAAACCTTGCATTGGCACCGCTCTGGATGGAGTCTCTCTTCATCAGTTGCCCATTGAGACAGATGATACTATTAAGAGGAGCGTCAAACATACAGATGAGTCGCACGAACAATGCATCGAACAGACCACTTTTGAGCAGCGTGAATTTGTCATCTTGGGTCAGCAGCTGGAAGCCAGGGATGAGGCCGGCAAAGTCAATCACGCCACGTATTACATGGGCGAAACGTTGCGAAAATTCCTTTTCAGATTGCAGCTCTGGCGCCGGGTTTAGTGGGCAAGCCTAAAACAAATAGAAACGCTTTGTTATTTTTTGTTCGTGCTTTTATTATTTGACAAAATATACGATTCGTATTCTTTTTGTGGATGCGTTATTCTTGATACTTACCAGAGTAGGCTGCGAGTAGGTGGGACAGTCACGAGCTCTGGCTCGCATGGAAGCGACGCGATCACGCGTGAACTCACACGTGTCGAGATGAGCGCGCACCACTCGCGCCAGCAACCGAGGAGCGTCATCAAGTTCAGCGGCAGCTGCTTGCTCGTGTGCACGAGACGACGACGACTGTTGCATCGCTGCGAGGATACGCGCTTTCTCGCGTTTGGGTACACGACCGAATCGCACAGCTGCAACAATAGATAGTGTCACTTTAGCATAAATCTCACAATACTCTTATACTACAAAGAAGAGGACGTTTTAAAAATCAATTGATCGGTGCGTTGATCGCGGCCGAGACTAATAAAGGGGATGTTGCGCAAGGTCGCGACTAAACATACATCGGGCTGCAGCTGTCGTTTAGCATGCGTGCATACAGGCACAAAGCGAGCCATGTGCACGCGCAGCTGACGCCGCGAGAACAGAGGTCATCGGCCGTCGTGTCAGCAGGGAGCTACCCCTGTCTGATGCCTTTATACAACGGAGCGAGGTTTACTGAACGCGTCGCGATTCGGTGAACTAGTTCGAATGACGAATGACAATGCCCGAGGTCATACTGAAAAGTGTGACGACTTTCTCGTATTAGGTGCAGCACGGATCGAAAAGTAACATGCGCCCGTAACAGGCCCGCCGCTTGCGCTGTTCGTGCCCGAGGCTCGGTGAAAGTGTTTATGCGCACAGCTCACGGTTGAAAACGAAAGCAGAGAGCGAGCGCCCTCTCGCCATTTCTCTTAACTTTCGCTGCTCAATGTGGGCCGCACCAGATGCGTGATCCCATTGTTTCTCGTCGATCATTGTACTTCCCCTTTTATTCGCAACTTTACAATACACAATTGCATTTGTAGACTAAAACAATAGACCTGGTTCTCAAAAGTTTTTCAAAATTATACCAATAGGCTAATGTAATCCATTTAGGCTTTTTTCTCTCGCTGATTACGTCTCTTCCAAATTCAAGTTTAAAAAATACTTATTATTATAATAATACTATTTATTAAGTACCAATTTGTATATTATTAATATCGCTATCAGTATATGTATAAAGCATTAATAAATTTATTTATTCGTTGTTAACTTTTATTGATATTGTTCTTCCTATTTTTCATATTCGATAATGGCGGAATTGGCTGTCATATTATTACTTACTACATTTCATTTAAATAATTTTTTTTAAGAAAATCATTTATTATTAATCAATGATTTAATCCGATCAAATAAATTTGATTCTCAATAACACTCAAAGCTATTCATAAATTCGTAGACGAGTTAAATCTAGATCGTATCTTTCGTATAGTTTGTTCTAGTTCTGGTAGCACTAGACGTTTCGATAAAAAATATTTATGACTTTTAAATGTAATAAAATAAATTTAAATGTTTTATTTGTTATTCACGTTGTAATTTGTTTTTAGCATTACTAAATAAAATAGATACATACGTGCATTGTGATATTTCACAACACCATTGAGGATCCCTTTGAGAATTGGTAAATCTTCACCCATGTTTGGTATAATTATGATTACTAATAAAAATTAAGTTCACAGCCAATGGCCACTAATAATGGTAACTGTAATTCTGACTATATTAATTGAAGCACTAGGCAAAATGTCACATGTCACTTAAGATATTGTTTTAAATCACACTAACACTGTAATCCGTGAATAATAGAGTTGCAATCCAATGTGAGCGAATGTCAGCACCGCGGTGTAGTTAGCGGCGAACACCAGAGCGATCACTGTGAGAGAGTCTCGCGTTCTCGACTCGAACTGGTGAACGACTTAATAACATAGCGCTAGCAATGAGGGCTGACGACCGGTGCGCGGTCCGGACTCCCTCGCACTGCGCCGCGGCGCGCGCCTCGCCAACCTTGAACTTGACGCGGGGACCGAGAGCGGGGGGAACCGTCAATAAACTCCACGCAGGCCCCTGCCCCCACCAAGCACGCGCGCCGCCTACCAGATCTCTCAACCTTGCCGATATATGACGTGACACGCCAATTTTATTAGTCGCTTTTCAGGTTGAGCCATCTGGTTTCCTAATTAAAGTTTACATTTATCTCGAATTGTTCATTTCCTAGTTCCCGGAGCTCAAGGATTTTGCACGTTCGCATAATAAAATTTTATTGTACGTTACATTTTTTTTTATTTTTTTTATTTAGTTTTCATTATCATTTAACCGCAGAAGGAAACAAAGATGCTAAGTTAATTCGTAGCAGGGCTACGAAACCGCTACGAGGTCTGAACTTATTATACATAAGTATGTATACAATGTTTACGGTGGAACAATCAATTCAAATCATAGATGAAAACTAATTCATGATCACACATTTTCATTGTTTTTTTTTAACCCCTTTCCAAGACCTCTTACTGCGATAAGTAATTTCCCACGTCTATAGAACAGTTACAGTTAAGCAGTTCCAAAGGACTACCGAAGTTTTGAAACACTGCACAGCGCCATCTGTTGTCGGATAGCGGTACTAACAAGCTAAGATTTGCACCTCATCGTGAATGACGTGAGATATAAATTAATTTATGAATAAAATATTCTATGCTGCATTTTTTGTTTTAAATCATCACAAAAAAAAAACTGCTGATTCTGCTGATTTTTTTTCGTTTTTAATAGCAAAAATATTTTTACTGTTACTAAAACATAATATCCTGAAGAACTCTACTAAAAATCATTAAAAACAAAAATAAAAACGTAGAGAATTGTTGCTCTGCTACACCATTAACGGTTAACATGTCTTATGACATTGCCCATAATTTTGCAAATTATTGAAGACTTACATTTTATTACTGTATCTCTGATTTCTGATTTTTGCATCGCGCTTTAAATTAAGTACGCGACTGTTGTGCGATATCAACGTGATATTTTATCAACATGACATCTTGATTGTAACGACAAGAAAGTTGCTTGGGGTCAATCAACTGCATTACGAAAGTGAAAACATAAATTTCACTCTCGAGCTTACGAAATGCGCCTTTCTCTGCTTTCACCGCGTGCGGTGGCGAGGCTGGCGTGTGTCGCAACGCGCGGACGTCGACCTGCTTAGAGCGCGCTCACCCGGCTTGCATAACCGACCTCCCACACAGCACGCCCTCCCCGCGGGCCCTCTGCACTCGCCACAAGAAATAGGATCTGCACACGCGCGTACCGTGGCCCACTTGGCGGGCTGGCTCGCCGTGCAAACGACCTTCCCTCGCTAATTGTGTATGGATATGCAGCAATCTAATGTGTATGCGCGCAACGCTTACTAAACCCTAGACGACTTTTAAAAATATATGTCTTAAATATTATTTTTTTGTAATCCTTATAATGAAATATTATTTGTTTATTTATGGTTTTTGTAAATACACAGTCATATTGGTTTGAATTGAAACTGATAAATTGATAAAATACGAAAGTTTTAAAAGGGTTATCAGAGACATTGGTGTCATATATTTCGTTATAAAAATATTTCATTATAAAATTACAATTTTAAAACTATAATTTTTTTATCAATCTGATATGAACAGGAAAAAATGTATGTGTAACTCACCATCTCTGCTCATTCCGACGGCGATGCATTTTTTCAGTCGGCAATACTGGCACCGATTCCTGTTAATCCTGAGGATACTACACTGCTGGTTCTTCGTGCAGGGCCGGTATTGTATCTTCTGTTGTATAGATCGCCGGAAGAAGCCCTGCGGGTCACAGCTACATTTAGTAGAGTCTCTTTCGACGTCGGAGCTGTCGTCGCTCGAGCAGCCCGAGTCACTGGACTCGCGGCGAGCCTCCAGCATGCTCACTAGCACCGAGTGCCGCTCGCGCAACTCAGCGCCACACGACATGGTTCGCACCATTCACTACACTCGTCACTGACACCACCACTCTCCTCGCTACTGATCACGTCTTTGAGAGCTGTCCCACGCACTATACCGACACGAGTGACGGCTGAGAGCGGACTGCGCGCGCTGCGTCGCGCACCGCAGTTACCCGCGCGACCTACTTGCCGGCCGCCGACCCAACCGAGAAAGTGAGAGTGCCCCCTAGCCCCGCGTGCTCGCCCCTTTGCGCTCCTAACGGTCCACGCCGCTCTAGAATGCGCTGCTGCCGCTGCACCGGTGCGCCGGATATAGGCCGGGCGCATCCCGGCGGCGTCGCGGCGCACGGTCGTTCACCCCGGGTCGTCGACCGCTCGATTGCACAACCGCTGTCCCTCCCCTCGCGCCCTCCTGCGCCCGGGAGCTAGGGCACGAGCCCGCTCAGTTCGTCGACCGGCTTTACGCCCAGTGACGTGAGGCATGCGTCATGGCCTACCTCAATGCGCGCGCGCGCTTCTAGGGGCTGAATTGATCTAATTAATTCATTGTAATCTACTCGGTCACTAGTAAGTTTCTCGTAAGTACTAAATACCTAATTATGTCTTAGCCCTACTGAAGTTTTCAAACAGCATGATGAACTGTTGATGAATGAATTTGCAAACAAATTGGACCTACCTATCAATTTGTATCCTATATTCAAGTTTTTCTAAAGCACCGCGTTGTATCGTTACGTTAGACAGAAGGCTGTAGTTACGGTGTTACAGTATACAATAGTGCGCGGCACAGAGCGGAGAGGGACGCGAACGTTCGGGTCAGTGGCCCAATTTCGCGTTGCCATCGATCCATTGTGCGCTGTGCGAGTGGCCCATAATTGGTCGCAGCGCGGGCACTGACCGGCCAAGCGGTCGATGACCTCCGCAAAAACAAAACCTTTCTCGTTTGTACCTCAGGTTGTCGTATACGAACTTAAAACTTCAACTGTTTTTAAAGCTCAATACATAGTGCCTATAAAATTCTAGAATCAAACCACCGAAACGCTCATACTCCATAAAATAATATATATTTTATTTATAGTAGCCGTAATCTTCATAGTTCAACGACACCAATAATTAACACGGTGACTTTCTTTCGGATTGTAAAAAATATACATATTCTATTTGTTCCCGACGGACGCAGAATTCTTACAAACACGTTAAGTAGTACAACAAAATTTAGGTCATTCCGATAATGTGATGAGTCAACTACCTACATTTATTGATAAATAAGATTTTTTTATCATATAATTAAGGAGAACAATAGATTAGCTAAGAGCTAGTGATATAGTCGAAGAGTTATTATGTAAGTGTGTTATTTATTGATTGCACGGACGAGAACATTGCACGGAGGCGGGTAATAAATAATGACGCACTATATTACCGTTTTCGGGTTTTTATTCTCAGCTGACAAATCCGTGCTATGAGTTTTCGGCCTAGAATGAATGAGTAATAAAGAGAATTAAAAGGAACACGCAAAGAGCTGTTAAGTGGGTCGTGCTTGTTCGAAATCTAGACTTTTCGACGTAGCCTCGTTTCTAACCCAGCCCCCGATATCAACAAAGTCTTTTTGGATAACGTCATTTTGCTTCCTTCGAGCTTTTATGGTTTTATAAGTGTTCTCGATTAATTCTTCTAACACCATGAAACAAGACAGATCGTTTTCGAGAATCTCCACGAGAATTAAATGTTTTATTCATTCGTAGAACATATTGCATCGGGTGAGTTTCAATTTGGATGGCGGGATAGCTATCGTAGGACATGATTGGGATGTACTGTCTATAGACTCCGGTGTCCACTGGATGGCCGGTGAACCGTGAGCTTGTATAGCCAGTTAAGATTTAAAAAAAAAAGAATTGTGTTGTAATTGATGTTTTATTTACTATTAATTCTGTAACGTTGACCTAAATTTTTTTTTATTGCTTAGAGGGTTGAACGAGCTCACGACCCGCCTGGTGTTGAGTGGTTACCGGAGCCCATAGACATCTATAACGTAAATGCCGCCACTCACTTTGCGACATGAATTCTAAGGCCTCAGTTTTAACAGTACAACGATTGCCTCACCTTTCAAACCGAAACACATTCGCACGGCAGATAGGCAGGGTATCTACCCGTGCGGACTCAGAAGACGTTTTACCACCAGTAAATTAATTAAGTAATAATTGCAGAATACTATAATTAAAATTACTTTTACGGTTTGAACACGCGTTTTTTTATTGTCGTCTTATTATTTGTAACGTTTGGAATTATTTACCTACCGATTTTTTTTGTTTAATAAAAAAGAAAAAATACTTAACTACCATTTTCTTTCGGTTTGTCCACTTATCTTTCAGCTTAGAGAAGAGCTAGTTCACTCTCGGATACCTGCTGATCGTTGAGCGTATTGTAAATCAAAACGGAACTATTCGTATTATCGTTGGACTTGCGCTTGTGTGTTCGTCGTAATTTGCGAGTGCTGTAGAGGATGGAAGGTTCGCGAACACCGCGTTCGTCGGTCGGCAACGGTTAACGGTCCCGCGGCCAACGACACCGGCTTCGCGGCCGAACCTCATGTAAACAAGCTGACGCATCACCTCGCTGCACCGGACTCTTTAGGCGGAGACGTCCTTTCGGAAACCGGGAAAAAGACGTGCAGACGAGAAAACCCGTTACCTGTTTTTTGATATGAGATATCGTCTTTTCGCATTAAAAGTTTACAATTTGCAAAAGTATTCGAAATTGAGTTAATATGTGGAATCATTTGGTATCACCAATATTTTTCTCATAAATACTGTCAAAAGAGCGTAGTTTAGTTTTATTTTATTTTTTTTAGTTTACCTATATTTTGCCTACAAAATTAATACATAAATTTATCTTACTTTAAAAGACAGATAATGTAACTGGTAAAAAGTAAAAAATAGATGTTGCAAAGATGATTAATATTAAAAATATCACATGTTAAGCCTTTAAAGCATTCTCCTGTAAAATTAGTAAGTTTTGAGATTATAATATAATTTTAATGCGAGAGGACGATATGTGTGTTCGTAATGTTTTCCTCGATTTTCGCGAGTCGCATACGTAATTAATTACATTTTAAGAATTAATTTAGCGTTTATTTATTTATGTTGATCATAAAGTTATAGCGATGCTCCGAGTGCTTTATGGTTTTCGTTGCGGCGGTCGTCCGTGATGATTATTCCGTGAAATAGTTTTAATTTTGTTTTTTTTTTTATATTTTTAGTCGTAATAGTGTTTTCCTTGTAAGTTCGTCGATTCTGTGGAAGCGGCCGGTTGGCCCCGCTTCGGCTAGCAGTCCGTTACGTGGTCGCAGATGTTCGTTCGATAACGCGCCTAAGCCTCTGATTCATACGGAATCCTGATTCATTTCCTGGTCACGTGTCGCTATTTTATTTTTAGAACGAACGTGTAAGCCTTAGAACGTAATTTGTAATCGTTCGATGTTCGCATGCAACGCTTGTGCGTTAGAATTCTTAATCAATGAATGAGCTAACAATTATAATTAGGTAATTTCCTTTGTGCAGTTTGCTTTACGTATGAATAATGACGCTTTACGTTGAGTGGCTTCTACTAGGAATTTATTTTATAAAATTTAATAATACACAATGAATGTAAAAATGTAATAGATTAGTAAAATCACAAGAGTAAGTAATTACTTACTCAGCATACTGAAAGTTGTTATGTAAAAATTAATGGTGTTTGTATAATTAAGCCTGTTAAACAAAGTTTTTATGAATTTAAATCGTTGAGTACTTTTATATTCAAAATGTCAGAAGTTAATTATATTTTGAAAAGTTTCAATAAATTTATAAAGATTTAACTAATTGTTGGCACTGTTTGAGTGTTACGATGATTGAGTATCGTTTTTTAAGATTCTCTTTATTTTATACACATTTTACAAGTATTTATTTTATAAAAATATTTGTTACATAATGTATCATAGGTTTCATCAATATCAAACTCATTTAATTTCACGTTAACATTAAACTCGAAACAAAAAGTTGAAGCATGCACATACATACATACGAGCAACCAAGAATTTTAATTTAACTTTAATAACTATCAGTCGAATCAAGTTCAGCGGGCGCGCGTGAAGAGGAAATCACAAAGGCTATAGCCGAGTCAGCGTGCGATGTTCTCAATAAATATGACCGCACAGGGATCAACGAACTTTTAAGCTGACAGTTCAAAAATAATGTAGGTTACGTTCACGTTGCGCGTACATTCTGTGCCCGTAAAAGTTGTTTACGGCGAGGAGAGGTGACGGGCGCGGCGGTTAGCGAGCCGAGGTCGTTGGCCGCGCGCCCTGCACTCTACAATTTGTGTCGAAAAAATAAGCGACCCACAACACAACGTGCGGAAATCGTAATATGTCGGTCACTCAGAACAAAGAACTTTTCGGACTGTGTTGTCGTGGCAACACGAGATTCAACGTTGTCTGGCAATTGTTGCTGATAATACTGGCAGGTATTGAAACATTTGAAGGGTACGGAAATTCCAATGAGTATGATTGAGATTTTGACGTAATGTGCTACTATGGTGGCCGCCATTAAAGCTAAGTGTTCTCGTCTAGCAATCAAATGAATTATAACTCGCCCTACAGCGATAATGTTAAATTGAATATTAATTAACCCGTGCTGTTTATAAATATTAGCAGAACATCGGAATCTCAATTGAACATAAAAGAACAAAAATACTTTTGTTTGCTGTTAACAAACTGTTCTCTAAAAGCTATCGCTGATAAAAAAATAGTTTTTAATTTTCGTTATTCTTATTTTTTTAGAAAGCAGTATAGCTTCCAAGCTTTTTGGATGTAAATGCTCACACTCGCTCATGATCGTCAAAAATACATTGTCTAAAGAAAAATCAAATAATTTTGTGTTTTTTATGTAAATGCCAAATAGAAGTAGTATACTGATCAACGTACCATCGGAAATTATATAAACAATTAACCGCGTTTTAGTTACCTTTAATAATCAAATCCTTCCCTAAATACCTAATTAATTAGAAGACGCCGTAATAGAATAGAGTTCGTTGACTCCGCTGCGTACGGTCGAATGCCCCGCGTCTCGTATTCGGCCTGTAAACTACGAGCGCGGTCTATCATTCATTCATGTAGCTTTATGTTTGTAGCCACGCATGTGTTAGCGGCAGCACTTTAGTATTTCTTCACGACCAGCGCCACCTAGTGCTGGATAGCTGAACTACGCAAGCGAGTTTCATAATCATAACAACAGCTGGCGTTATAGACTGTTTTTGTTTTTTTTTTGTTGCGCGCCAACATGTTACTTTCGATTTGTATGATTTATTTTGTAATTTTTTTTTAATTCTAAAATGCAACCGTTCATAATAATTGTAATTTTTGATTAACTGAAGTCATCTGATAATACAGAATATAAATATCGAGTTAATACGTAGAGTTCGTTGTCAAATTTCTTGGCGCTACTGAATAATGCATCAAATATCCTTGTACGTAGCGATGGACTGGACGCTGGCATTATGCGAAACTGACAGTGTGTAAGCCTCATTAAACCCAGACTATTAACAAGTTCATGAAAACGACCTTTGCTCGTAAGTCTGACTACATCGCGATACGTTAATACAGTCCCGATATAATTGAAGTAACGTATTAAATTTCTGGGAGGGTTGTTCGTTAAATCATAGGAATACGTATAAAATCCGACTAATGGATACATACTGCTCTTTAAAGTTTAAGAAATATTGCTTTCGCGGCTTCATAGTTGTTGTACTCTCAGCAAATTATTATTACAGTATGGTCAGAGAGATATTAAAGAGAAGAAGAGGAAGGCAGAGATCCTTGGAAAAACTACCGAAATAAACCGAGCCGGTTTTATATTCTAATAAAGAAATTATGATAAAATTCCTTTCTTTTTTTTTTCATGTCCATATTCTACTTCTCCGAATTCGAAATGAATTCTTCGCTAGTAAAAATAAATTCAAATACCATTTATAGCGAATATATTATTATGTCTAGTAGTTTAAAATGACACTATATTTGATATAAAATGCATTAAAATGTACCGTTTCGACACCAGACTCGGAGATGGGTCTCTGACTAAAACATTCGTATGTTCTTTTTTTAAATCTTGACGTTGTTTTTTTGTTTTTTCATTTTTAAAACAACGAAGTATTTGACGTTGAAATCCGACAAACAATAGAAAAAGCGACGCTACAACACAAGTTGTTAGTCGTTATATAAGGATCGAAGAAATATGTAGTACGTGCATATTGTGTCACAATGCCTTTTAATTCAGGAAGCCAGGGCACGTGTGTTCTAATAATTTCAAAACAGCACTTCCGTCTGCAGAATATGCAGTTCTTGTTTTTTTTTTAATACTGTATCTTAATAAATCATTTTATTTATTTATTGCATGATTCGTATAATCCCTGTTAAAACAGCGTATCCCTGCCGTGTGATCGTTTTCGAACAGGTATTATTAATCGAAGCGGTAGGGGCTGACCGCGCGGCGTCATGGTCGCTCCGCCAAGGACTACAGGTACCGCAGAACCGAAATTCATTTTCTGTGTTCACACGACGGTTTTTTTTTGTTTTTTTTTTTTTTGTTCTTACGATTTTAACAGGGTCGATGTGAAATCTGTTCTACTCTATAAGTAAATAAGGTCAGCTGGTCGAGCTTTGTTCGATGAATGCACGGAGATTGTCTTCCGTGTGTCGCGGCCTTGCTGCTGGCACTGCAATACCAGGTACAACATCACGAATATCGAGTCTACAGTAAGCGATCACACAGAGTACCCGATTGTCGCATGCAGACTTCCTAGAACACAGATTACACCCGCATCTTTTCTAGACAATATAATTTACGATTAATGTAAATTGTTATTTAAGAACACTGACTATTATAGTAATAACCGAGGGTATTGAGTGGTGGTGACGTGACGATGCATTAAGAAACATTATAGAGAAAAATATTAAAAAAATATATAATAATAAATAAAGGTATGTTATTCACCTTGCAGCCCTCGCAGGAGTGGACGCCGTAGTGGAACCCACTGGCCTTGTCGCCACAGACGCGGCACAGAACCGTGGTACCGTCAAATTCTGCAACAAAATAAAATACGCTAGTTAGTTAACTGTTTATTTGCATCGACATGGTTTAATGGGTTGTAAAGGCGAAGTTAGCGCGCGCCAAACATCCTGGGCTGTTAACGGCGGCGATCGTGTGTGTACCAAACATTATGTGCGGTACACGTGACCGCCGATACCGTCCTTATCTTGACCTTGTACGAAACAAACCGATCGCGCAAAAAAAATATGGCCGACGAAGATTTGTTTACATCCACTTCTGCTAGGATTTTATTTCTGAGAAAAAAATAAAAAAATGGAACATTCTGTTTTAGTGTAACTAGTGCACACGTGACAAGTGAACACTTTTAATTAACAAAATTCGACCTTAATAACTGCCTCCTCACGATTCATATTATTTATTTCATTAATAGTTTCGGTTGAGAAACGGAGGAGAAAATAGTACTCAACTGTTTTGTCTTTACTTATTTATACGTATATAGATACGTTTACACAGATCATAGAAACAAGTATGATCTGTGTACGTTTAGTTATGGTTATTCATTATTTACTCCAAAAAATAATAATTGAATGCGGCACTAATGCCAAACTATGTTTATATACATAAGGTAGAATGTATTTAGTAATCGTTAGGCTAGGTCAGCTGCTAAATCACATCATTTTACTGCACAGAATTAAAAGTATGAGATCGAATTATGATTGTTTTAAATTATGAGATCTAATAAACATTAATTGTTTTAAACTAAGTTATTATGTATGGAGCTGTTAGCTAGGGAACATTTGTTGCTTTAATTACGTCCATGTTCTATCAAAAACTAAAGAGTTGCTAATGAAATACGTGACGCAACAGCGTTATGTTGTATGCGTCAAGGTGACACTGAATAGCTATTTTAGAAAGTGCCGAGTCTCTCCACTTACAAGTTAGGCAAAGTCATTGACCGCTTCGCAAGTGACGAGAACAGAATTTTATTATTATTACGTTAACATTTGTTTTCGACTAACAAAACAATAATGACGTACCTATTGAAAGATATTTGTTATCGAATACACATATTATATTATGAAATGATTAGTGCATCGGACGATATCGTTTGACAACAAAAATGAGAGACGTAATTGTTAAATCGATTTGGTTTGTAGGTCAGTAATAGGTTCCTGCGGCGACAACAGGTGCCCGCGTTGTGATAGAATCGTTTTACGGACTATTCGGCTCGCCAAGGAAACTGGTTCGGGTGGCGTCCCCGGCAACTCTCGCTTTCCTCGTCCAGTCGTTTGTTTATTTGTTAAGGGAGCTAACTCACCGGGCGATAGGAGGGAACTTTCTATTTCTGGCGAGCACCACTCGCTCGGGTCGACGATCGAAGCAGTCGCTTTCTACAGCGTTACTTTCTTTTCCAGTGGCGGTATGTGATGGCCCTCGAATGTGTACGGTCTCATCTCGGGCGACGCTTTCGTGTGCGTGAACGCTGACGCGACGCGAAGGCGGGGAGCACAATGGAACAGGGAAAGCGACGTAACTAGTGCAGTTGCAATAGAAACAGTGGCGTGCAATCATTTCTCCTCGTGTGATGCAACACGCGCGTTTTTCTGAGCTGCGTTCGGTGTGAGAGTCGCTCGTTAGTTACGTCAATTAAATGGCGAGGAAAGTGAGCGAGAAAGTCTCGTCGACGTAACGCGACGGCGTCGGTCGACCGCGCCGAGAACCAGCCCGATGGAAACGCGCGTTCGGGATCTGTGTCACGGTGATCATTGTTTGTAAATAGTCAACCCGCGAAAACGTCTACCATCACGTTCGACGTGAAGCTTCCTCATCGGGAACACGTATTTTCTGTATAAACGCAAATGCAATTGTAAAAACTCAAGGCTAAATGTATACGGTTTTAATTTTGTATACATTTGACTATCACGTATTTAATGATTTTGAATGATACACCATTATTGGTGCTGTGTAGTTTTCGGCGCATCCACCGCTTCGACTGCACGCAAGAACGCGAGACGCACGTTGGAGTGAACAAACTCATGTAGTGCGGGCATTGAGAGAAAAGTAAAAGTGGTGTAGTGAGACAGCAAGCAGATGCGGCCACGTGGAACCCGTTCTCCGCATTCAACTAGTAGTGGATGTTTACATTGTTATTTTCTTACACTGTTACGCAATTTCCATTGCTAACGCGTTAAAAAAAAAGTAAACAGCGACGTGTTAACTTCTATGAGAGTTAACGGTATTAAAATTATTTGAATTATAGTACGTGAATCGATGAGCATCATTAAGGATCGATGTTGAATCGATAAGGACTCCCTGTAGTTTCGCTTCATATGAAAGTTTGGACGGCGTATTGTGCAGTTATTTCACGGGGTTCATTACGTATTTGCACAATGCTGTTAATCGTTTGAGGAGAAGCCCTTTCGCACGGTAATGTTCAACTATCCATCAATCAAGTATTCGTTCTGCAACGGCTTTATCTTTCACGTACAAATTAAATTTATTTTGTAAGCTATGTGCTACGTACCCTTTAATCGCTATGAACTCTTTTACTTAGATCATTAATCATTTCAATAATAAATTATTGATCGTGGATACAAATGATTAAAAAAAAAAACATTGCAGTGAAAGCTTCTTTTTACTTCCATATTTTTTTAATAATCCAAAGATTTTGGAATTAAAGAAAAAAATAACTTCTGAAGAGCATATTTACTGAATCATATTTCATTTATACGCCACTAGATATTTTATATAAATGATAAACATGGTCATATAACGACAGAAAAAAAAAGTTAATTTAATTAAATAGTTGTACTAATTTTAGTGGGACAAGAAAATGGATATCGTAGAATTTTTTTTTTTTTTACGAAAAAAATATTTGCAATATTTTTCATGCAATTCCATGCTCTGACTGTAATGGATAGTACACAATAGGGGAGGAAATTTGAGGTCGTTGAAATCTTTACCTATATGCAATTCAGGTTCACGTTCCTTGTGCATCGAACTCATCAAAGAGTGGTCGACGGACGTAGGCACATCGTAGCGCCCGTAGCTACTATCCGGAGACATCACTAGAGTATTTTTAACAACAATGCTCGATGCTATATATTAGTCCTCCCCCGCACTGCACTGCACGTACACCACATGAAAGCCCGCTGACATATATCGTCCTGTGCGCTGATCACTGAATATAGCACAGGAGTGCATGAGCCGAAGCGCGCCGGCACGTCACAAGGGATGAAGGTCGCTTGTCTCGCAACACTGCCACTGCACGAGCCGCGTGCGTCTCACTCAAGCTCGACCGACGGACTGAGCGGATTGTCGTGCGCGCTCTTGCTCGTAGCCGCGGGAATAACGCCTTAAGAGTGAAAGTCTGCAAAAAGATCAGCTCTTCGTGCGATACAATCGCTTGGTAAACGAAGTCGAGCACGTCAAACGAATTTCGTCTCTACGGACCGTCGAAACTCAGCGCTGTGCGCTTCGAAGCGAGGATCAGCGCGTTTCAAACTCCGGTCTCCGAGGTCATTGCCGCGCTGTATGCGAGCCAATCAGGAGCATACGCAGACGTACACGGCGAGCGATTGGAGGAGGACTGATGACTCCGTTCCCCGCGGCCCGCGAGCTCCCGAGAGTTCGAAGACCCGAACCTTGCGGCTCACCGCGGCCAAGGTCGCGCGAGAGCGGCACCGACTGAGAGTCCGCCCGAGCGTTCGAGTGGGACGTAGCCCACTGCCGGTTGCGTCACACCACGAAAATATTTTTGGTGATGGAACGCGAGTGAACTTGAACACGAAATCAAGCCGACGGATGGCGAGCACGGTGTAGGTCGCCGCGTGACGGACTGACCCGCTGCCGTCCCGGCCCGCTTGCCTGTTTCCCTCCTAGCACATACATACTTCCGGAACTCATTCATTATCCCTTCAAACATACAATTATGAACTTTATTGTCTATTTATTCCTTAATAGTTACTAAGTATGTACTGTGAGTCTTTTAACAACATTTAAATTAAAAAAAAGAAAACATTACCCATCGTTCTTACAATCGAATAATAAAGCCTGATTGTCTTGATGTAACCACGGCCTATTTTAAAGATTAGTATTATGGGCAATACTTCTGCGAACAACCTAATTCAATGACGCCGTTCATAATAACACATAATGTAACTTCGCATATTACGTCGTTACTTACCTACTTGTTATTGATAAACAAGTTTCTTTAACAATAGGTACACAAACACGATTTTATATAACATCATCACCTCGAATCGTGTCTCGGTACAGTCTACTCACTGCATAGGTATCGTAGAGCGTATTGTTGCGTGCGTGGAGCTATTATTTATGCGAGATAAAACGAGTGACGGTGGGCGTCGCGATGGGTGAACGACCTGGAAATTTTGGCGCAGGCCGGTCAAGGCCACCGGCCCGCGCAAGCGCTCCGCTTTAATACCCGTCAAAAATACAATTAAACCTAAAATTTTCAACTACACAAACTCTCGAACAATTTAGACTTTCCCAAATCTTCGTTGTCTTTTTTTTTTCTACCTAATGGTAGCCAGCGTAATAGGCTATTCCAAGTACTCACAGACCGGTAGTTGAGCTTACGGGCTCAACCTAAGATAATTTCAAACAGTGGCCCTAGCAAGAGCTGCGCTTCGCTGAATCTACCACCGGATCGTTCTTCGTTGTCACTCTACTAAATATGTACCTACATGTTTTTCAAAAGTTAATCCGCTTGCCTCTTATTGCACAGATATAATAAATTATAGAACACATTTTTTTATTTCGTAATAGGCAAGTATTTTTTTACGATATTTTGTTATCGTTGATTAAACTTTTTGTTTATTATTTATTAACTGTTTTGTTGTTGTCCTTTTTGGCAAAGCTACAAGTTTATCTTGGAAACGTTCATCACTTGTTTAGTACTTGGTTTAAACAGACACGATTGTGGATCCACACTGGTGAATGGTGGACAATCAACCTGAATTACTTTACTGTTTCTTTACAATTTACCCTGGGTTCAATGTTGAAGTCAAGTCAGCAAGTATGTGGCAAGTATAAACCGATTCGGAAGCTAAGCAACATGGAATAAGCGAATCCACTGAATGTATTTATTGAGTACCAGTATATAGAATAACACATAGGCATTTTAGAAATTACTGCTCTTGGGCTGAATTTCTAAAATAAAATCGGGCATTATTATAGTAATTGTTAAATAAATTTTAAAAATATTTTCCTTTTTTAATATAATCATTTATCCGTCAATAGTCTGTGTGGATTTTTTTTAAACAAAAGGTTACGCAGAATAACCCGATTTAAGAGACTTTATCATTAAAATTGCTAGTCTAATTCTGTGATTTTATCTATTAACTAACGTTCGTCGGATTCGAGAATCATTTTTGGAAAAATTATGGAGTTTTTATCTTAAAGAGAAACTTTAGTAACTTTAATTTGCTACAGCTGCAAAAATTTGGCTCGCTTATGTTTTTTCGAAAGAATTATATACATACATACATACATATATGTATACCAGTTGCTATAAAGGGTTATACGGCATGTGATGAGAAGGTGTTCACACACTGTTCTATTTACATTTTTTTCATTCAATTATTTCGCTTCAATACTTTCCCTTTTGCACAAAGGATGCTTTTTTAAAAAGGTTTCGCAAATATCCTCCCACGTGCAAATGCAATAGGTTTTTTTCATTGACCAAAGCACATGGCAAAAAATATAATAGAGAAGGGTAATCTTTTGTGTTTGGATTTAAAAATGAAACTAAATAAAACTTAATATACGTTCAGGAATCAGGATTTTTTATTAATTATTGATTTAAATCACATATGAAATTCAATGTTGGAGATGTTTCTAGTTCCTGATTGATTTAAAGTGTGTTTTAGCAATATTCAGAAAGATTGTTTCAATAAGATTTAGTGAAGCCAAAGTAATACCAAGCATCAGATAATAATAATTTAAAACCATTACAAACATAATAAAGTATTGGCGACATGTGCGTGTAACGATTAAAAACGTGAAAGTGAATAGGAACCCAGTTTTTTAGTTCCTTCCGTTGCCCTTACTTTAATACCAGGGTGCGAATATCAAATTTCGGAATCAACTAAAAATTTCAAACGAATTTGACTTTTAAAAGCAAAACGTAGGGTTCATTATAGGCTTAGCATATTAAACTACAAGCTTTGAAGTGGATATCGTCAGTCGGTAGCCACATGTACAGTTTGTATTGTTCACTGTGACCACACCCAATGAGGTCGATTCACTTTTGATGATCTCGATTGATCGGACGCATTTTTTACCACCATAAAAAAGTAGACCTTATGCCATATTGTTTGCAATTTAATGGTTTCGATTTTTTACGCATCCGGATCTCTACAATCCGGATTATAATCTACAACAGAAGCATGATTACATCAAAGTTATGTTTAAAGACAGAAAATAGTGTCAGAAATTTTGACACGATAAGTACACAAAACATACGCGTGACCAACGATAAAGGCGGTCAGTTTTGAACAGTGATGTTTCGATAAATACAACAGAATTGGGTCCGGGCGACCTTCCCAGTTTCGAAGGACACGGGCACAATGGACTAAGCGTGCCGGGCAAACGGGACAACGCATTTATTAACTCCACATCCATTCGGTCACTCATAAATTAGCGTAGAAACTTTCCAGTTTACAGAATGCGGTCAAGGATCCATTTAACGAAGGGGCATTGAAGAGCTCTACACCATTATATTCTTTTTACAGGTGTGAGTGGGAACCCCAAGTGATTTCAATAACAAAGTCATATTCAAACAAACTGTGGGTACTAAATAGACGTCCAATGAGCGATGTTGATTTATTGGTGTGGTCATTGTGTATCGGATGTCATGAAAGAATTTGTTGACGCGGTCTCTCCGTTCTCATAAAGAGTCAAGGTCAGTTAGTGGTTAAGCTTGAACTCGAACGCGTGGCTTTAGAACTTCATTCGAGTCGCGAAAATTAAGACAAGTAACTATGTACCAAATGTGCAGTGGTTGATAACTCCGGTCATCGTTCTCGTCGAACCCGTCGCTTGCGACGAAGGGCTCGACGAGTAAATTAACCCTCAGACACAGTCCACTGAGTTTCTCGCCGGATCTTCTCAGTGGGTCGCGTTTCCGATCCGGTGGTAGATTCTACGAAGCACGGCTCTTGCTAGGGTTCGTGTTAGCAACGACGTCAGGTTTGAGCCCCGTGAGCTCACCTACTAGCCTCTCGAGGCTATCAACATAGGTAGAAAAAAAAATAAGTTTGATAACTTTTCAACTTGACACTGTGTGCGAGTATGTAAGAAACATGAAACGTTTGACCGAATTTAATTCGAAACCGTCTTTAAATTAATATGCCGACGTTTAAACAAAACAATGGTAGTAGGTGTCAACGTTCGCAGTGTTTGCGCAGTTGCGCTGCTCACGAAAACTGTCGCGTAAAGTAAATTGTAACGTCTACAAGTTTAAGCTGAATGTTTAAAATGTAAATTTATCCAAGATTCAGCTTTATTGATGTTCTTAAAAGCGATAATAAAAAGCGAATAGTTCTAGCTAACATGAGCTGAGTTTTTTCGGAGCGGCGAGGTCAGTAAGAGTCAATTACCCCAGACAAGTTGTAATGGCAGCGAACACGACGGACTACATACATTCAATCAATTCTTAATGTGAACTAATAAACTTATTTTTTGTTTATTACATGTAAAATCTGACATACTTAGTTCTTTTTTATTTAATGCGTCGTATCTTTGGTATGTTTTCGCACATACAATACAAAATACTCTTTTTTTATTGTTTAGATGGATGAACAAGCTCACGGTCAACCTGGTGTTAAGTAACTAGAGCCCATAGACATCAATAAGTCTAAGTTCCAAGTCTCAGTTTGTATAGTACAACGGCTGCCCCACCCTTCAAACCGAAACGTACCACTACTTCACGGCAGAAATGGACATGGTTGTGATACTTACCCGTCGCGCTCACAATAGCGCCAAAAGTGTTTAGGATAAAATAAACGTTGCTAAAATGCTACATTCTTTATTTACTTTGTTCATGTCTATGTTACACTACATGAATATATTTACGTTCATACTGATAATGTTTTATAGTGTCAATTAAACAACATGAGGGACTGTCATCTCGATACTGTATTACGAAGTTTTTGAATACAAAAAAGAAACAATTCTATATTATCTGTATTGGTACTAAGAAGTTTTTTTTTATTGCTTAGTTGGATGCACGTGCTCACAGCCTACCTAATGTTAAGTGGTTACTGGAGCCCATAGACATCCACAACGTAAATGCGCCACCCACTTTGAGATATAAGTTCTAAGTTCTCAGTATAGTTACAACGGTTGCCCCGCCCTTCAAACCGAAACGCATTACTGCTTCACGGCAGAAATAGGCGGGGTGGTGTTACCTACTCGTGCGGACTCAGAAAATACTTTCACAAAGTATTTCTAGTTGGCGCTGATAGTTGCTACGGTTCGCATGTTTGGAAGTAGTCATGCAGCATGGTGCAATGGAGACCGAGGACATGTATCAAGATGGATAGCGGCAAACACGTTCGTGGTGTCTTTGGACTTCTACAACCACATAAACCAGATACACCGTGAACTTCGTTTATCAATATAGAATTGTAGAGCAGTAAAAAAAGTTCAAATAAACGGTAGGCAGCGGCTTGGCTCTGCCCCTGGCATTGCTGAAGTCCATGGGCGACGGTAACCACTCACCATCAGGTGGGCCGTATGCTCGTCTGCCTACAAGGGCAATAAAAAAAAAAAAATTTACCACAATTATGCGTTTGTATTTTATAAGAAAATGATTTATTACTGGCAACCCGCCCTCGCTTCGCTTCGGGAACTGTAATTTATTATTGATCTTATTGAATTTTCTATCTTCATCTTTCATAATATCGCCCACTCGGCTATTTATAGTCATAACTATTCAAATATTTGTCCAAATGGTGTAGTATAAAAGACAAAGTTTATCTATTTTAAATACCAGATGCGATAAAAGTATTTATTTTGATATAAGAATCAATTTGTTATTACCAAATGTGCGTTAGAAATTAATTATCATTTTTTAGTGTATTTTTAGTTCACTATTTTGGCGATAACGCTTACACATAAAATATAGATATATGCTGTCGCGAACTTTTTCGTAGGATTATTTAAGATATACATTTCCATTATATATTATATACGTGTAACTCCAACGGTTTTTGCGGCGCACGCCAGAATAGCTCGCAGATGGCTGTTTTTTTTCTTATTTACTTGACACTTACCGCTATATTTTGGGAAATTCACACTATATCTTTATAAATTATAGCCTATGTGTTATTTTGATGTGTAAGCTATATTACTGTGAAGTTTCATAAAACTCCATTCAGTAGTTTTTGCGTGAAAGAGTAACAAACATACATCCATATATTCTTACAAACTTGCGCGTTTATAACAGTACGATTTTCATATATATCTATGATATTTACGATGTGTTAAAAATCGTATTTGCAGTAATAAGTTTTATGGTGTGTTTGTGTGTGTGATTTGCTAAATACAGTTTCGGTTATAAATGACAGACGAAACGTGCAGTTTTTTTTTTTTAACTTCTATTCTCAGAATCATGTGTCTGCTTCCTTATGAGTTCCGCGAACCATATTCACAAGAACTTAATTGGAGTTGATTTATATTTCGATACTATATGATGAGTAGGTCGAAACGGTTGAAACAAGTAGCGAATACGACAAACAGACGTGTGATCCGGACGTTTTCAATCATGGACGACCTCGACTGATTCGGCAACCCGTAGCAAGGCCAAGGTCGAGCCGCGGGTGCGCTCAATTAATAGCTCAAAGCGGCGAGCGCTTGGGGCCCCGCTTTGGCACTCGCAAATATGGTTCACAGGTAACACGCAGTTGTAGGGTAAGCCGCACATTTATAGCCATTTCACCGTTGATAAGCAAATTGACTTACACATAAATATGGTGTTGAGTATGTAGTTCCGTATGACTAACACGTTAGGTGTTAGGTAGTTTTTTTATTTTACTAACCAAAATTAATATAATATTAAATAATGCAGAAAAATAATTGTTAGTTTAAATAGAAGAAGAACATCTTGAACCGAACTTATCCGGCGTCTTGCTGCCAAGTATTTACTGTAATAATAATTAACCTTAAATACCAAGGATTGTTATACAATGTAAAGGCATCAATTACTGCGTAGTTTACCCTATTTAATTTGATATTCGTCATGGAGGCGAAATAGAAAGAAACATTATAAATATTTTGTACAGAGACTATGTTCTGAACATAAAATATTAAAATAAATAAATTGAAATGGATCGCGACCAATTAATTACACATTAACGGCCTAAATATCGTAACAAATTAAATATACATAAACAAAGACAATACTAAATTTCTAATCTCTTCGACAACATTAACGCTATTATGGCACAAAGAAAAAAATATTTATAAATATTCAGTTCCACGAAACAAGATAATTTACGTCGCTCGGAAAATAACATGACGACATTTGGCCTTCGAAGCTTGGCAAAAAGTTGTATTAACGAACGAAAAGCTACAATGACCCCGACGTGACTCAATACTTAGAACGATATAACTCATTAATATTATATTCTCTTTACGATGCTCTGACAGTCATTAGTCGTGACCGAAATCACTCAAACAATATTTAGGAAATACCTTTGATCTTGTACGTGTCCATGAAAGATTTGAGTATCAAAATTGTTTAAATCGTGAACGACCCCGTCACGTGAATTAGTAAAACTTCCTTGTTTGAATATCGGAACATGTCAATGTCAAACTGTGCTGAATTAGTAACAATGTCAGACCCAAGGTTATGTGGCACTAGGAAATATTCTGCTAACCTAGTCTGTGGATGTTAAGTATGATTTTAAAACATTACCCGCACTAAAAGTCATGCTCAGTTAACTATGTAGTATTGTTCGTAATGTGCTGAAAGAGTTGATACTAGATTAAGTTGGTTTGACTATTAAAGGAACTCACTGCATATTTATTAGTTTGAATTCAAATCAGTCAAAGATATATACGGAGTCGACAAGGGGTACCTTTCTTTGCCATTTGGCCGTATCGCCTTGATATTTAAAAAATCGGTGACTAGACTTCCTGCTCTGATGAGGACGACAACCTTCAAAAAGTAATAACATAGGACATTGAAGCAAGACAAGTTTTTTTTTTTACAAAACAAAGCAATGCCGCGAAACAATCATGGGAAGGGTAGGTTATCCGTTATGCGAAATGGAGACTTCGACCGTGTTACCATAACGTCGGTATTCGCTTAACACAAGAGAGGCAGTATACATAAATCTTTGGTAATAAAATCGTCAAGTGCATGCGGGGCAACGTAAAAGTAGGGTTCCGTAAATAAGATTAATGTTCACTGTTAAAATACACAGTTAATAAGAGGTTTGTTTAATTTTAGACGCGTGATCGCGTCACCGTATTATATACCTCAAAAAACAGTATATAAATTGGGAGTACCTATGTCCAACAGTGAACTAAAGTAGGCTGTTAATGATGATAGCACTATAAGCTCAAAATTTTCCTGCTTATAGAAAAAATGTAGACCCCATTTTTTTACGACTTCAGGAATGGTGGTCTCGCAAATATTGAACTAAAGAAAAACTCGTCTACTAAACTCTTTATAATAAAAAAAATCTCTAACAAATAGCTCTTACTTTCTTACTGGTGGTAGGACCTCTTGTGAGTCCGCGCGAGTACCACCACCCTGCCTATTTTTGCCGTGAAGCAGTAATGCGTTTCGGTTTGAAGGGTGGGGCAGCCGTTGTAACTATACTTGAGACCTTAGAACTTGTATCTCAAGGTGGGTGGCGCATTTACGTTGTGGATGTCTATGGGCTCCGGTAACCACTTAACACCAGGTGGGCTGTGAGCTCGTCAACCCATCTAAGCAGTAAAAAATAAAAAACTCATATGCTTGTGTACAGTCGAATTTTAGTGTCATCTAGCACTTAATTTAACTACGACAAATTAGTTAGTCGTGTATATAATCTCCGAACTGACGCGACTAGCTTGTGAGAATTTCGTTTGCCATTTGGATTAATAAAGCGATAAATCTGTGAAACGTAAAGTCTTTGCTTATTAGAGCATAGCATTGAATTGGTTCGAAAATGTTAATCGCGTGTTACAGAAAGCGATGTATCGGCGTGAAGGGGATTCGCGTGTTCTCGATGCATTAAGAGTTTTTATCGATATCGAAAGTAGACGAGTTAACGGCCCAGCAGGTGGTAAGTGGTCGCTGTCGCACATGAACATCATCAGCATTGCCGGTCTTTCTTTCAATTCGTCTCTGGCTGTGCAGTTGTATAACGTTAATTGTAATTAGCCCTAGCGCACACAATATAGCATTGCGTTCGTAATTACATTAACAACAAAACTGCATATAAGTATGAGGAAACGGGTCGAGGGTTTCCTTGTTTTATATTTTATTGTAGTTTATGGAAATCTGGGGATTTGCGTCATCAGTAACCAGAGGATCTGATAGTCTGTTCTGTCTGTTATTTTTCAGCCGTCGCCCGTAGTATATTTGTTTTTGTACTCAAATTCTTTAATCTTCTTGTGAGATATAGGTTGGTATAACCATCCATATTTTTGAAACAAAGCAATCACGCGTTCCTATCTTAGGGCTTCCGGACACTATGTCTCGGCCAGGGAGACATTCGCTTTGTGATGCCTACAGGCTTCTGGAACCATTTAAAACCAGGCAGACCGATAGCTCACTTAAAAGAGAATAAAAGATTTAAAGTCAGTCGAAGTCTTGTTTGGCTATTGGTTCCGTCTCCCAAAAGATCAAAACCATGAAATCATACGGTCAATATAGTTCCGTCATTAATATTAGGTAGTAATATGAATTTATTTGAGCTTCGAAAAAATAACACGCCTTGAATTCAATGTAGAAATATATGCTGCCTTTGAATTTATTTACTTTAATGGGGACAAATTCAAGTTGAATAACATTATATTCTACGTCCTGTTTTGACAATACATTCTTATTTACGAATTCGACTAACAATTTGAACTAAATACATTTTGATGAATATATCAAACGGAAAACCAAGCGAACCACAAACAACAGTCTTTTATTTAAATTTAGTTTTCATTAGCCGATTTCCAAATCTTTTTGCGAAATTCTCGCAAAGACTCGATCATCAACCGATCATCCGTTTCAATGGGTTAGAGCTGCGTGAAATTTCACGTGACCTTAAAATACGTAGCGATAATTGGTTCGAGGGAGTGAGGTTCATTGGCTCGAGATAAGCCGGAATATTGCGCAGTATTCGCTCCTGAAACGTGTCCGAAGAAAGTTCACGGCCGCGCGTTGACGCTACCACCTGCCCCGCGCTGCCTCGCCTGCTACGCTTCCGCCACTCAGCACCTCTCCTCTCGCCTACACTCGTCACGGCGCTCCGTCGATTCCATAACGTTACTTAAGCCATATTAAAATTATGCTTCTTTTATCATAGACGTCCGATTTCCATATCATATCGTCTCCTCGCATTAAAACTGTGTAATCTGAAAACTTACTAATTTTACAGGAGAGTGTTTTAAAGGTTTAACATGTAATATTTTTAATATGAATCATATTTGCAAATTTATTTTTTTATTTTTTACCAGTTATATTATCTGTCTTTTAAAGTAAGAAAAAATTATGTATTAATTTTGTTAATAGTAGTCGAAACATAGGTAAACTAAACTACGCTCTTTTGACAGTATAAAGAAAAATACTGGTGATACCAAATGTTTACGCATATTAACTCAATTTCGTATATTTTTGGAAATTGTACACTTTTAATGCTTTCGCGAGGCGATATACTTGATAATTTTCGTATAAACTCAGTAATGTATATTATAATCATATCATATCATCGACTGGTCCCTTTTTCTTTTCGATTTAGATTTATCTGTAAAAGTTTTACGTGATAAGAATTTCTTTTATCAATTCACCGGCGTTGATATTGGATATTGATGATGATATAGGTGATTATCGGTGTGGCTGGTGTAGAAGCTGTGCAAACGTGGCGGCGGGAGGCAGTGCGGCCTTGGCGCGTTCGTTGGCCGCGCGACGCGTGTACCGGCTCGCGATAATTTCGGCAGTTGTGCACCCGAGTCTACTGACCCCGTCGTCGTCGTTGTTTGCGACGCAAATGATTCCCCTCGATTTTATTTAAGCTCTCGTATAGTTTTTTTTTTTGGAGGAACAATCATAAAACTAATTTTCAAGTGAATGCTTTTATTTATTTTTGTTATCACTTTGACCATAAATATTTCTGAAACATCACGAAAAATAATTTTCGTTGTCGAAATTAATTTGAACCAAAACTTATTTTATCGGAAATTAAACTTGACAAACTTAGGTTTTTAAGGAAGGTTTTGACTAAAATTTTTTATTATCGTAGTTAAATAGATAAGCTGACAGCTCTTAGATATTGAAAATCGGTAGCTGCACTGATATTAGGGGCTACAATTGCAGAAAAATACAGTATTGTAACAAGGCAGTAATATCCAAAACCGATATGATTTTGTTTATTATAGAAGAACATGTTTATATTAATAATTAATAAATTCTAATAAAGTAGTGCTTATACCCAGCGATACGAAAAGCCTATCAGGGCGTACCTACCCCTCGTTCACAGCGGACCAAATATAGTTTGATGGTACAAATTGAATTTTATACCATGTTTCCGAACTTCAACAAACTTTTGTGAAAAATGAGTCTGAAAACTTTTATTAATATAAAGAACAGACAGACTAAGCCTATTTAAATAAAATTAAAGGATTCAATTTAGTAAACGCGTTACTGCAGAGCGATTGGATCGAGTTGTACCAAAAAAAGGATTCCTAAAGCTCCTAATAACATTATTAAGCAAAAGGAAAAGTCACACAAATTACAGAAACATATTTCTTGACATTTGAACTGGACGGTTGTTGAGTCGACTGACGTCGTTGGTCGTCGACTATCGCCTCGACGACCCGTCGGTCGGGCGTCCTCGGGGTGGCGCCGCGTGTCTGGTTGTAGTGTTGACCGCGGGAACCCCCCTACTCTGAACGGGTTCTGACCCCGGACGGAGATCGGACGTCGGGTGTAAGAGTGCAGGGGAGTCGTTTAGTGGGTGGGCCCTAAAATCCTTGGGCCCGCGATCTGCTCTCAACACCTGCAGATCGTTGAGTCTCACATACCCCGCGCGCCCCCTAGGCGCGGGGACCTCGTAGGAGGTTCGGCCCCCGGCCCGAGAAAAAAAAAAAAAAAAAGCATAGACATGTATGCATAATTCATTCCCATCAATAATTGACATCATAAGTTGAATCATAACATATTATTATGTATAATGACTCCTGTATTCTCTTTGCTAATTATATAACATAATTTATATTTGTGTGAACTATTAATCAATTACATCTGGTACCCATACTGGTTTATAAAGAAAGAGAGAATAAAAGATAGGAAGTAGAGAAAAATGAATTCATGATAGAGAAGCTTGTTAGTTCGTATCTTCCGATCATTAACCAGTGACATTGTTATCATTAAGATCCGGCCAAATTGTAATAAAGACCAATCAAACTGAGCCAGGCTCCGATATGGGATCCAGGAATTTCTGGTGGGCCAAAGCCTGGCCTCCGTGGGAGGCCTAACGGCTCAAGAGGCTCCTTTGCGAACGGGTATACCACCGGATCGGAATCGCTACAGAAAATATCTGGCGAGAAACTCAGCGAACTGATTCAGTGGCTTGAGTCTTTTTTTTTTTTTTTATTGCCTTTGTAGGCAGACGGGCATACGGCCCACCTGATGGTGAGTGGTTACCGTCGCCCATGGACTTCAGCAATGCAAGGGGCAGAGCCAAGCCGCTGCCTACCGTGCAAGGGGCAGAGCCAAGCCGCTGCCTACCGATCAAGGGGCAGAGCCAAGCCGCTGCCTACCTCACTTCGAACTCTGCGGCGAATTCCACGACTACGGCGACCTGTGCTTTGAATGCTACCAGTAGCTACTTTGATAAAGCAGCACTACACAACAACCCTCTCAACGTGGCCGTTGTCACTCCAATGACTGTTGCTAGTGTACACAAAGTTCTCAATTCCATTGACGATGTTCAATGCATGTCATAAATAAATAAAGTCATGAAAAAAGGACATTACACTGCATTTTGCATTACATCACATATTAGAAGATGCTAGTAAACTAGGGTATTTAAACAGTAATCAAATTAATCATAATGTAATGATCATAATATTATACATCTTTAACAAGTGTGTTCGAATTGGAGTCACTTATATTTATCGCGAATATTTGTTATGATATGTTTTGTAATAGTCCAAAAAAAAACCTACAAAGCTTATATTTTAAAGCCAATTAGTTTATTCACTTGATCGTAAGCGGTCACTTCGGACAACGCACATTTGACGCCAGATATGGGTTTTGAAAAATAGTCACTTAATATTTATTTATTATTTTGAATTCAAGTGTTTTTACACATACACACATTTTAATATTTATTTAATATTTTGATTTCAAATGTTTTAGTTTAAATGAGTTTTCTCTATGTAGATGTACTTTTTAATTATTATTGTATACGCTACAAATATACGAGTTACGACGTTTTAGTAATAAGCGAAAATATCTGTTTAGTTTTGTTAAGATTTTAATTGATAGATTATTCTTTATTTACTAAACGCAATACATTCCGTAATTACCATAGATTAATAGCATACGTATTGATGGTCGATAGAACAATGAAATGGAATAAATTTTTTTTCATGCTCCAACTAATCCACTGATTTATAATATTATGATAATCTGAAGTGACCCAACATCAATTGCTTCTATAGTTTGCAGAGAAAGTGCACCCATAACAAGCTTTCTTTAAGCACGAACCGGTTCTAATCAAGCTTTACTTAGTCACGCTGCTCTCGTTACAGTAGCAATGAAATCATTAAATATAAACCAATACATTTTTAGAATATTTAACAATTTAACATTGTCACAATAAAATCCTTATTTACGAGTACGATAAGTTACTTTTACAGTTGTCCTTTCGATTACTCGTGGTTCATTACACTGATAGTCGTTTACTGTAAACATTTCGCGTAGGCTGCTCATAAGTGCCGGAGCCACAGGATTGATATAGGTGCGTAATTATATTAAGACATAAAACGATTTATTGTCTGCGCATAAAACCTACTAATTAGTAGCGGGATTCAAGACAAAACTACGCGCACGTTAACCTCGTTGCCAACAAAAACAAAAAACAATAAATCAGTCGTTCAACTATTACGTAGGTGTTTAGGCTCTTAGAATTGTGTACTAGGAAGTATGTTATAAAGTGACTGTCAAACTTTATACAGATAATATTAAAAGCCAGTCCGCTTTCGTTTACTGGCGGTCCTGTAATTTGTAAATCGAATGCTTTGTGCAAAGACTTCCTCGTCTACCATCTGGCAGTGAAACTCGGCACGAGACTGCACCTTGTCATTATCAAAAATTGCATTCATAAAAAGAGAATCATACAGTTTTCGGTTTCGGTAGAAAGTTTTTATGATGTGGTCGTGCTTCGGTATTGTGTTTGGCCATTCGCATATGTTGGCGTGTGCCTCACATATGCCCGTTTAATTCTCGAACTTTTTATTTATTTATTGCATAGATGGGTGGAAGAGCTCACAGCCTACCTGGTGTTCAGTGGTTACCGGCCGCCACCCACCTTGAAATATGAGTTCTAAGGTCTCAGTTTAGTTACAACGGCTGCCCACCTTTCAAATCGAAAGGCATTACTGCTTCACGGTAGAAATAGGCAGGGTGATGGTACCTATCCGTGCGAACTCACAAGAGGTCATACCACCAGTAATTACGCAAATTATAATTTTGCGGGTTTCATTTTTATTACAAATTGTTATTCCTTCACCGTGGAGGTCAATCGTGAACGTTTGTTAAGTACGTATTTCATTACAAAAATTGGTACCAGCCTGGGATTCGAACACCGGTGCATCGCTCAACACGAATGCACCGGTCGTCTTATCCTTTAGGCCACGACGCCTATAAACTATATTTGTTTAACGCGAATAGTTATTCGTAATATATAGTATGTACAATATATACTGTAACATTTAGTACTTGTGTATAAATTGAGACGGTGGGTCAGTGCCGACGGTGTCGGCGACCGCGCGTCCGTGCAATCAACTCACCGGGTGCGTGTAACGGTGCACCAAGCTCTGGCCACCGCAGCTCTTTCGCTATACCTACCTACTCACAATAACAACTATTGTAAGCGTACGAGCAAAGCTATGTTTGTCAAAGATTTTCGATACTCATATTCACAGTTAGAGACAGAGGCACGAGCATTCGATTCTGCTACATAATTGTTTACGCATTCACTTAAAGAATGTAAATTAGATAATGAAAGGTTCAACCTGAAAATGATGACTTATTAGTTCTAGGGACAAGATTGTAAACGACAATAGTGTATTGTTAGTTCAAAATTGTTAAGAGAAATTGCGACTAATAATGCGTTTATTGTGTTTACGAGGAAAGGGATAATGACGTCGAATTGTTCTTCAATTGTTATTTTCAGAATTGTTTTTTTTTGTCGTGCCTTGTTCGATTCGTTTTACCAAAGTGTTTATTTATTATGCAAATTACAACTATAAACTATAAATAACAATATATCGTGGGTCGAACATTTAGCCTTGTCATGACCTACATCGTTCGGTGGCCCTGCAAAGGGCACTAAGTATCGGGGGATAAATGTAAGCAGGCGGAAGCGGCTTCCTTCAATTGAAATTCAAGGTTTAAAAGTTTCGTTATTTTGGTTTAAAAGAGACACGAATTCTTCGATTTACTAAAAAATCTAATTCAACCTACCCTTTCTTTTCATCTCAGATTTCACGAACAGGTAAAAACCGAGTTTTTGCCGAGGGCACCTTTTTTTTTAAAGTTCGCGAGATCAAACTCTTTCATGGAGCTAGCAAAAAAACTTTGAGAATTATTGTTTAATAGAAATTTTTCGTGTGACAAAAAAAGCGCGGATAGAATTTTTTATCATTTGTTTTTTAACATCCTATTATACAACACGTTCGTAACTGACATTCCCAGATAGTTCGTGTATTGTGCTCGGGCTATGCGATGATCCGATGCCAAGATGCCCTTTGATTCCGCGTCTTAATGATATAATATCCACGGGATACCATTCAATCCTCCGAAATGTTTCTATATTTTATAATTTAACATTAACATCGTTTACTAATGCAAAAAAATAATAATAAGAAAAATGTTATCGTCAACACGGGTAGTGAACGATGAATAGTTTGAATGTTGCATTTAAATGATTTCTTTTCTTGGAAATGAATGGAACAATATACACAGAGATTGTCGAAAATGCGGTCACCAAAGAGCCATTATGAAACGATCCTTAACGAAGTTCTGAGTTGTTTGACCAGGGAACAATTGAATCTCTTAACGTGCCCAACATACTTGTATAACGTTTTGTTTAATAACTCAGCGGGGAATGTGACTGCTGCAGGGAGGATCTTATGGGAAATTATGCGGTCACCGTCCTCGTCGAACCCGTCGCTTGCGACGAAGGACTCGACGAGTGAATTAACTCATAGACACAGCCCCCTGAGTTTCTTCCCGGATCTTCTCAGTGGGTCGCGTTTCCGATCCGGTGGTAGATTCTGCGAAGCACTGCTCTTGCTAGAGTCACTGTTAGCATCACTCCGGTTTGAGCCCCGTGATCTCACCTACTAGTTAAGGTTATGCTGAAATAGCCTCTCAAGGCTATCAGCTAAGGTAGGGAAAAAAATAGGAAATTTTTATCCTTTTCTATTTCAATCCTCGAAATATGCAGAGCATATGGAATGTGGATTTTCATTTACGTATGCATGTGGAGTTCGGTTGTATTAGTAAGTGCAATTGCACGACAATCGTAGCTCGATGACAGTTCGCGGCTGCCATAGGGCGAGCCCCGTTAGGACGGGGTGACTGACACTGTCAATGCAACTGGGCGCATTGTGCTCTAACGAGAACACATAATATAACTTTGCCAACCTTACCGATTACGATGTTTATTAGATGTATCTTGAAGACTCACCTGTAACAAACAAACGAAAAATTAACAAATTGTCTCTCACCAAAAATAAAACTCGGTTCATTGAAATATTTGAATTTTCTCAAAGTGCTATTTAAAATTATCTAATCATGGTGGCTTTTAAATTGCTATTTTAATTAGGAGGGCACCATTTTGTACTATAATGATCTTTTTAATATGAAAAAGTATACGTATTTAATCATTACTTATCGCATCATTACGTATGGCATCCAAATATTAGATTCTATTTAAATAAATAAATTTAAAACATTTAATCTTAAATTTAACCGACCGATAGTTATTTTTTCAAATGAACGAGGTCAATGGTCGTATTGGTGTCATTCGCAGCGGCGGTTACAAAAACCGGGCCCGGACGTCCTTGAATCAACACCACCAGAAATTGCTAAAACGATTTAAATATTTTGAATACTAATATATAACGATAGGTATAAGAATAGGCGCTTATTGGAAGTTGCATTATAAATTTTCCAGGTTAGTGCGTTTTTGGGTGTACTAGTTTATAATTCACCCGATATTAAGCGGTTTATCGGTGCTCATTGACAATAATACAAATTGAATTTAGAACGGAATCGTTTTGCGGTAGAAACTAGGATGTCTATGGTATGTTCCAATCAGTGGGGCTGAACTCGTCAGACCCTCAATTAGCAGCTAACAAGACACGAAAAAGTTCAGGTATATGCATCCAATGTTATCATCTGTGTCGATGCAACACAATCCTCATGAAAGTAATTCAGAGAGACCACGACCTTCAGCATTGTGGATTATCGTCTCACGAAGGAGGAATTTATCTTACCACAAAAAGCCTTACCTTACTTTACTACCTTACCTTATCATTACAAACTACTACTATTATTACTAAGGTCTCAAATTTATCAAAATTCTCAACGTGAAAATCGTTTGTTGAATATCGAAATAAAAAATTGTAAAAACATCCTACACATTCATCAATTGAATAGACAGATTTATATCCAACCTTCTGATAGACCTTCAGATAATAGACGCATAAAATCGGTCCGTTTTTCGTTTGGGAATTATGATGTCATATATAGTCACATAAGGCCATTGCAGGCTCTACATGGAAGAGGAAATGCCACGACCGGGACTCATGGCAGGATTTGGGGGAGGCCTATGCGAAAGCAAAACAATCTTTGCTGATGTCAAAAGCTTAGAAAAATTACATTAATAATATACCTAAATATGAATTAAGATTGTTAATAAAGGCTTCTTTATTTTTATAGTCAAAGAGGCACACAGAGAAAGACTAAAGTTTCAAACTTACAACAACTTTTTCAAAAGAAAAAGAAACCTGTTACAGTTACTCTTGTGAATACGAAGATACGTGATAGGCTTGGCTAGGTAGGCAGGCAGCGGCTTGGCTCTGCCCCTGGCATTGCTGAAGTCAATGGGCGACGGTAACCACTCACCATCAGGTGGGCCGTATACCCGTCTGCCTACAAAGACAATCAAAAAAAAAAAAAATTGGTAACGCCAAAGAAATTTAAATCAAAACTTTTTGCTTTGTTGGCCGCAATACGCGTCGTACAAAATGAAAAGTAAAGTTTTTTCCCGTACCTAATTGTTGGTAGCCTATTACCTAAGCATAAGGAGCGATTACAACTCTTCGCGGACGGGTAAGTAAGATCACGAGGCTCAACCAGAGAGAACTTGCTAACACTAGCCTTAGCCAGAGCAGTGCTTAACTAATTGAACCACCGGATCGGAATCGCAACCCGCTGAGAAGGTACGGCGAGACACTCAATAGCCAAAGTTTATGTATAGAGAAAACCAAGCCCGGAATCAAGCCACGAAATTAAAATTTTGTAAAAGATTAGGTATTCGCGCTAAGTTTGGTAAATCTTTTAAATATATGTATGTACATTTACGTTAAGGCAGTCGTTTATTCATAATGCGACTTCAGGAACCGTCTCTTCTTGTTACACAGAAAAAATCCTCCACACTTCACACGACACACGAATCAAATCTAAAACTTGCTGTGATGAAGTTATTACATTAGCACACGTCATTTAGTTTCGCAGCAACGACAGCAGGTTACGTTCGACACTGACATATTAACAACAAAATTAGCATAACACATATTCAAAATATATTCGTATTATTCAAACTTCCATCCGTTCGAAGGTTATGTTAATCTATTTCAAGTACGCAGTGCCAAATGCCAAGTTTATTTCGCTACTGTGTAATTTCCGGGTTTAGTTTGGAAATTGGTAATAGGAGAGCGAGACACGGAGGTCGGCAGCTAGTAAAGAGAATTATATTTTCTGCGCGAGGCCTCAGGCCATTGACCGCTGTCGAATCTCAAGGTCTGCGCACATCGCTGTAAAGAAGCGCCTCACTACGTGTAACTTTCCACCTAATATAACAATATGTATCATGTACTTCACTTATTCTTAAAGTATGCGTTCGTATTAAAAACAAAACTCATTGTGTAGCATTCAGCCTTATTATAAATCTCAGAGGAAAAACGAATATAAAAAAGGTGATTGAGTGACTTTTGAAGCTGCCTCCAGCTGAAATATAACAGATATATCATAATATATATATTTCTTCTATCCGTATGTATGTTAGTCTAGTGAACTCCTCCTAAATGGGTATACTGATTTGGATAAAAAAAATTGTGTGTACAAGTGGATTCGAGAGTATTTTAGATTCACAATTTGATATTGTATAACTATTGTACAAATTCTACAAAATGGTTCAGATTGTTACAACTTATTCAAAAAAAATTGTAATTTTCAGATATAAGTTTTTGTACAGGACAACTTCTGTCGGGTACGCCAGTTTTGTATAAAACTTATGGTAAGTTTAAGACATTGATTTATAAATTACTAAAAATAATACTTATTTTTCAAATATCGATTGGAGTATATTTCAAATGCTCAACGATACGCGCCGAGCACGAGGATATATTGTACTGAATTTATTTATCATAATATATACAAAATAAAGCGCATAAAAACTTGAATCGAAATATATACGGGCCATGAAAAGTTCAATAGCGCATGTAAATATTGGACCTAAGCCTCAACTGGGGTCACTTTATAAGCGACAATGACGACTGTTCAAATTTAAATAAGTGTTTTAGTTTAAACGGCTTGTTCAGTTTGTTATTCTAAAGTTCTCAATATGAGACGTAGACGGCTACGAAATATCAGCTACGCCCGTAGTAGGGGCACGAGCGAAGGAGAAAGGTGTGGCTGTTTACTGCGCACTGGGTCTCGGCTCAAGATCTGTGGAAAAGCAACTGAGCGATTTGGGGTAATGGTCCAGCGCGGTCACGGGGACGCCCGCGTTTTGTGATACGGAATAAGAACCGTGTGCGATAAGTTCCAAGGATCAATTCTCATTGAAGTTCTAATGAGGTTTCGTTGCATTGTATTATGTAGACGATAATTACGATTACGTTTATTTCGAATAAGACGTGAAAATAATGTATTCCTATATAGTTGTGTAACGTTCGTATTTCGGAGTAATTTCTAGAACATTCGCGAATTCAGTAGATACATACATAATTATATTTTTACTTCAAGTTCAGTGACATGTTATCATTTCTCCTTGAATTTATCACCATTGTCTACCGAAAAATTCACGTTTTCAAAGCATTTGTACGATAAGATGTTTTTTTTTTCTGGAAAAAAATGCGTAATATAAGATTTGTGCCAACTTTGTCAACCACAATTTCATAGATTAAACTTAGAACGGAATATGGAAATTTATTGATTTAGTTTTGAGGTAACAATGTTTGATAGCATGTTTTATTATAGCATACCACTAATTGAAGGTGTTTCGTTTATCTTTTTTCTTCTAAGCATTCGTGGAAATAAATAAGTCGCAATTGTTTAGATACAGTTTGTTACTATTTCAAGCATGTACACCTGAAGAGTATATGTATATGGTCTATGTTACGTGGTGGGCGAAACCTGTACAGATATTTTTTTCCTACCTATGCTGAGCCTTGAGAGGCTATTTCAGCTTCTCCTTGACGTGTAGGTGAGCTCACCGGGCACAAGCCGGGAGTGTTGCTAACACTGGCCCTAGCAAGAGCAGTGCTTCGCAGAATCTACCACCGGATCAGAAACGCGACCAGCGAGAAACTCAGTGTGCTGTGGGTTAATTCCTTCGTCGAGCCCTTCGTCGCAAGCGACGGGTTCGACGAGGACGGTGACCGGTGCTTGTGGTACCTAAAAGCACCGTTAATTGAATGTACGGATGAGACGTGCTCAAGACATCTATAAACATCACAGCCTTAAAGACGATGGATTTGACTAACAACGTAATATGATAATCGAAATAATATGGACAATTTTACGTAATTACCTACTGGCGATGTGTACATAATACCGACGTATTGTGAAATAGGATTGAGTTACGATTTCAAGGGATAGATAATCAATTTATTTGAGGCTTCGTCGTGATGTCTCAAGGTCGATAACCCACCGAGCTAGACATGAGCTCGTTGGCTACACCAGAAGAAACAGATGTTAATCCATCTCAAGTTTATTTCAGCATTTAGTTCATCGAACTAGAATTAATGAACGTCTTATTAGAAGCACTTGGCACGTAGCCTTGTGAAACTCTATCTATTCTATTTCTTCCTGGTCTTACTCAGTGCGATCAAATGTCGTGTGATTTAACGCGATTTTCCATCGAGTGCGCGACAAAGTACCGACAAAGGCCGACGACCCCAATGAACTTTCCACTGGTTAAACTTGATCACCGCCTCGTGATCTGCGTAAGCTTAGAGATTACGTAACAGGTTGATTAAATTTCTAAAACATCGTTTAATGTAATAAAATGTATAGTTTTTATTGCACGTAAATAGCTTTTGAATACATACGTGTCATGTTTGCTTCGAGTAACGGTGATAAGAAATTAAATAATTATCAGTAATTTGTACTTTTTCTTTTACTAAATTGTGTTTTTTTTTTTTTGTGTGTATGTACAACAACGATTACATAACAATAACAATTATTATGATTTGCTTATTTTATATTACAGGAATTCCGGTTTCTATTTTGATAAACACTCGTTTGTATTATGTAACTTCAGTCATTACAAAGTATTCGCTAAATTGTTACAAGATGTTCTAAATGACGTGTTCCTAAATGGGATTCAAACGGGCGTACGCTCAGAGATAAAAGTGTTTAAATTAATATTCCAATTATTCATATATGAGTCACAAATGACAATTATTATTATTATTATATATTTTCCTGTGTCCGAACACATGGGTTGCGCACAACGGCCGGTCCGCATACCGGTTTGCGTGTTTCATAGTCGTAGATAACGTGATAAGCATGCGTATGCGTGTCGCGTAATCGGACAGGATTCGCACGGTGTCGAATGCAACCGAGGCATCGCAGGGTGCAACGAGCGAGCGAGATAGACTGAGTTCAATGGTATTTGATATAGTGCACTGGAGTTCTTTAACCCCTTAGCCTACCTGCGATTCTTGCGAATGAGGCGGCCAGGCCGTTGTCCCTGACTGCACCACTATCGAGCACGTATCTTTATAGGTCGCTGCTAAGCACGGCTGGTAAGTACCGACAGCAGATTCGTTACTTACAATTATAATCTTAAACTATTATATTATTTTGAATCTTAATACACTGACAGTATACAGAAAAAAAAACTTTGGTAGCTGAATATAAATTATATCTTTTATTGTTTTTTGGAACAAAATAAGACACTTTTCTCTTTGTTTTTACTTTTTAATGTTTAAATTAAATTTATAATACGATTATTAATAATAATGTAAATTGTCAACGGGTGCCAGTGATTTTTGTGATACAGAAAAATTAAAAATAACTATTGCTGACGAGTGGAGCGCCGACTATGAAATTTAGTGATGCAACCATTCAGCGGACAGTCAGAACTAAATAAGACACTTTTCTCTTTGTTTTTACTTTTATGTTTAAATTAAATTTATAATACGATTGTTAATAATAATGTAAATTATCAACGGGTGCCAGTGATTTTTGTGAAACAGAAAAATTAAAAAAAAAAAACAATTGCTGACGAGTGGAGCGCCGACTATGAAATTTAGTGATGTAACCATTCAGCGGACAGACATGCGAATCACGTAGCGTACGAGCTGTCCGCATGTCAACTATAATCTAGGATTTTAAAAATTCGCAACAGGTGTAGCGGGGGAGGAGCGGCGAAGGGGCACTGGACTGGTTTCCGTTGTTTCGCAATAATGTCGGTTCAATGACGCCTCTATAGTTATAATTGTTAGCTTGTCATGAGCGTGCTCTCGACCCCTTCACTCCGGAACGCCAGGTTGCGTACACACGGAACGTGGTGCTCGCAATTATTCCCAGCCACGTTGATAATTAATTTTACGTACGAAAATAATAAAACTTCATACTTAATAAAGTCAACACATGCACCTGGTTATTCCGGTCTGTTTCTTTGTGAATCGATAGGTATTTGTTTTAGGTCCGTCGCGGGTCATTCTGGTTCACATTGTAAGCTTTTACAGTCCCAACCTGTTATCAATAATAATAATAAATTTGAAGTCGTCGTGGCCTAAAGGATAAGACGTCCGGTGCATTCGTATTTAGCGATGCAACGGTGTTCGAACCCCGCAGACGGGTACCAATTTTTCTAATGAAATACGTACTTGCAAAATGTTCATGATTGACTTCCATGGTGAAGGAATAACATCGTGTAATAAAAATCAAACCCGCAAAATTATAATTTGCGTAATTACTGGTGGTAGGACCTCTTGTGAGTCAGCACGGGTAGATACCACCACCTTGCCTATTTTAGCCGTGAAGCAGTAATGCGTTTCGGTTTGAGCGGTGGGGCAGCCGTTGTAACTATACCGAGACCTTAGAACTTATATCTCAAGATGGGTGGCGCATTTACGTTGTAGATGTTTATGGGCTTCAGTAACCACTTAACAACAGGAGGGCTGTGAGCTCGTCCACTCATCTAAGCAATAAAAAATAAAACTAATTATAGTACGATTTTTGCTTATAGACCAAAAAACATTTTTTTACGTTGAGCTCTGCAATGGTGAAAGTCTAGAAATTATTCTCTGATTTTCAGTAATGTATCGAGTTAAAAAGGATAGTTATGTAAGTTTGGGCTAGCATAAAACATTTTCTTTTAAGGAAGGCGGTAACAATATGAATGCATCACGTTGTTTATTCATTGATAAATGACCAGTGAATCATTCCTACGCTTCGCTGGGACTTTTAAATATAAGGTATGCACTGTTATATTGAAACAGTTCACTCGCAGCCTACATTGAAAATACTGAGTCAAAAATCATACCGGAAGTAGCTACAAGAACAGTAAAAAACTTGAACTCGAAGAAATAAACAAACCAAGTCACATATATTCATATAAACAAATTTATGTTACTAATTTAAAAAAATATACAACTAAAAAAACACGTCAACTTGTGATTAAAGCTATAAGTATGTATATATATAATCCATCAATTTATTGGAACTATTGGCGCGCCACCTATCGTACATACCGCGCAATACCAACAACTGTACAATAAACTACCGTGTTTCATCATCAATAGGACGAATAGCTCAGGAATATATGTATAGATTATATTTTATTAATAATATACTATGAATATATAGATTATATTTGATGCGATAACATATTAATCAACGTCAATTTAAAAGTTAAAGTTCACCGAACACTCGCAGGCAAACCGTGATAGTAAAGAAAGGAAATATTGACGTTTCTACTGACCCACAAATTTTATACGGAAGAAAGTAAACAGATAGAATCAATAAATTATTCATCTACAAAATAAATACTAATATTGGTTTGATATTGACACCTATGATATAAATAAAATTGTTACCAATTCAAATTGGAACGAAATGATTTGGTTGAATTATACGTTTATTTATTTTAGTTTATTTTCAAGAAAAACAGTTTTGGTTTCAGTTTTCAACTATTATTACAAACCAATTGAGGTTTTGTCTCTTGAATACATCTAAAATACTTTTAGAGTTTTTTTGGTTTACGGACGACTAAGGGGCTATTCGTCAACTATTGAAGAAAAGAGTATAGTTCTAAAAAAAATGTTTTTTTTTATTACTTTACGTAAAACTATTTGTGGCACTATCAACATTTTGTACTATTATTATTTTTGGAATTTGCGTTACAATGACTTCGTTTTTCTAAAAGCGACTAGATTTATTACAATGTACATACATACATGTGTTAGCTAAGTCGTGAAAGCTGTAAGTAAACGGTTGGCGCGCGGCGATGACCTCCAGTGCGAGCGACGACCTACGCGTACGATGCCAACTATAGGCGCCGTTTCTAAGCCAACATTTATTGCACTACTAATATGTCAGTCAAATATGCATAGATAAATGTGGGTATTAATAATTACACCGACCTGCCTATTTATTGTGTAGGTATGTTTGTTAAACGCATTGCAAAGTGATGTTGCAATATTTAAGTCAGCGAACCTGCTCAATTAGATTTTTTTTTTGGGTGATAAAAGTTTTCGTGCACTAGAGATGTGATTTGAAAAATTAAATCTTTAGCCGTCCATAGTGAGCGTATCAGTAAAACGTTTAAAAACTGTATACACATGCGATGTATTATTAATAATTACACCGACCTGCCTATTTGTTATTTAGGTACGTTTATAAGCGCATTACAAAGTGAGCGACGTTGCAATATTTATGTCAGGGAACCTGCTTAATTAAATTTATTTTTGGGTGACAAAAGTTTTCGTGCACTAGAGATGTGATTTGAAAAATTTAATCTTTAGCCGTCCGTAGTGAGCGTATCAGTAAAACGCTTAAAAACTGTACACACATATGCGATGACGGGCGCTCGGGTGTGCAGCAGTGCACTGTTTCGTAAGCGGCCGTGGTCGATGACTCCGAACGTTCTAGTACACCATCTCTCCGACGCGTTACGTAATCGCGAGAAAGTTGACATCCGCCCATGCAACGTTCCAACACACATTTTCAGTTCACTCACTCAATTAACAACGCACCCTATTTACCAATAATTCAAGTTCAACGTTTATTTTGTAATCGTACGCCTCGTGCTTGACCAGGTGCTTACGAGGTACAACCGTGTTTATGGAATGTATAATAAATATATGTACTGGTTACTCTGATTTTTTTTTTATTGCTTAGATGGGTGGACGAGCTCACAGGCTTTTTTTATTTTTTTTATTGCCGTATAGGCAGAAGAGCATACGGCCCACCTGATGGCGAGTGGTTATCGTCGCTCATGGACGTCAGCAATGCCAGGGGCAGAGCCAAGCCACTGCCTACCGTTTATAGCCGCTGCCTACCGTTTATAAGCCTTCCTGCTATTAAGTGATTACTGGAGCTCATAGAAATCTACGACGTAAATGCGCCACTCATCCTGAGGTATAAGTTCTAAGGTCTCAAGTATAGTTATAACGGCTGCCCCTACTCTTCAAACCGAAACGCATTGCTTCACGGCAGAAATAGGCAGGATGGTGGTTATATCATTTCTTTGTTTCTACTATTTATCGCCTCAAGAGTTAAAATTTTTACAATATATTACGAGTCCGACGGCTACATCCTGGCTTTAACCTTTTTTAACAGAGTACCAGAATAACGGATAGTAAATAACCTTCTACAAAGGAATGATTCAGACACCGGAGAGAGAGAGTTAGGCCTCAGTGGTAACGCTTATTGAGAAATTTAACTATGTCGAAACCGCAATGCAGATCTTGTTGATTCCAAGCCGGGCTTAGTTGTTGAAATGACACGTATGTATTAGAATTGTATTTTGTAATAGTATTTTTTATTGTTAGTAAACAAGTCCGCATCTAACCACATAAAGTAAGTACACATTATCGTATTACTACTTATTCGTTTGTAGAATGGTATCGATGAGGTTAAAACCATAAATCATATTATTGTTTCTCGAACAATTCATGTTCCTATCAACAAAATAATAATAACTTGGGGCCGTCATGTAATGTCATTGTCACAGCGTTATCAAAATCGAGGACATTTTTATATAATTCTGGGTCAATGTACCGAAGCGATGTTTTGTTCGGCTTATCGCGGCTATGCTATCGAACGAGCTATGTATGTCACTGATAATGTTGCTTGTCCCTTTGTTTGTTTGAATAGATAGATGTACATACGAGCACGTATACTTAATCCTGTCGCTTGTGTAAAAGTCACATTGAACGGTTCTCGACGTATCCGAGTTCATATCCGGTTGTCAATCCAAAAATTTGACTATCACTGGTCGTGTAACACAAACATATTCAGCTCAACGCATCGAACGATACTGAAAATGATACAGGATTTAATTTCGGGCCCCGTTGAATACACGTGTTTAAAAAGAGCGGTGTCAATGTACTTCTTACATATGAGTCAGCCGCAACTTGACGTGCGGAGGCTATATAGCGGATTCTACAGTGACAATCACAGCGATCGCCTTCAACGGAAACTGACACTGAGATTTGTAAAGAATTTCGATATTTTAAAAGTTTCAATAATAAAAAATATGGACTTATTCGTGCAAGCAAACGAACTTCGTAAGAAGCGTCGTAACATTAGTGTTATAAGACACATTTTGTCTTCATTAATTATCATATAATATATAAAAAGTATATTACTTCATTAATAGTCCGAAATGGGAAAGAAAACTTTTTTTTTCTTCCCTACCAACTCGCGGCTAGCCTAGGGGGCTATTCCAGCTATGCCCGGACGGGTAGTTGAGCTCACAGGCTCTACCTGAGAATTTTCTTACACTAGCCATCGCAAGAGTAGTGATTCGCAGAATCTACGATCGGCTTGGAATCGTGACCCACTGAGGAGGTCCGACTAGAAACTCACTGGACTGTATGTACGGGATAGGTTGCTCATCCAAACCTTCGTCGTAATCGATGAGTTTGACGAGGACGGTGCCCGGTGCTTAAGGGATACCGAGAGTGGATCGGGGGATCTGACAATACATATTTCGCTGCGACTTGCATTGCCCCGTCTCTGATTCAATGAATAAGGGAAAGATGAACAACGCATCCTATGACGAAATTACAATGTTCTTGCCAAGACTGAATGTTACCATTTGTTTGTATATAGGACTAACTTATTTAGTTTACTATTGAAAAGATAAAACTATGCAAAAAAAAACTTCAATAGAACCATCACCGTATATACCTTTTTTCATATGAAAGCTTCGCTTTTGTTTGAGGTTTTAAATGCGCTTTCTACTTCGAAGGGACGCAAAACCAGTTGAATTTCAAATTTGTTTCATTATTTATTTGAAAAAAAAAAACAAATTTGACGTTTCGGAATTAATACAGGTAACATTAATGCTTTAGGAAAATCAATCAATTTTAAGCAGATCGGTTTATTATAAATGACTGCTTGATTTTCTGTGAGATGCTCATCTTCAATCCTCAAAACCACGTAGAAACAAAACAACGCAATGACACAATCTCGATCAGTACAAAATAAATTCCTTTGTCTTTTTTTGTTGTTTAAAATGATAGACTTCGGATCGGTGTGATTATTTTTAAACAAGCGCCGCGCGTTTGGCTGAGTGTATCATAATATCATAAAAGGCATATCTGTATCTACATACGATCTAGCCGTGCAGGGGTCAGTGCCCTAATGTAGCAGATATTTGTACAATTGTATGTTGTGGACTCGTTTCAAGGACGCTGTTTACGTCATCCAGAGTAACGTAGGTAGTGTGCGAAAGAGATGACTCTTTACCGAAGCCGAAATTAGGCGATCGTCTCTTTCCGGAGGTCGATGTGCAATATTTATCATCGGGAACTGTACTTACATTGGACTTGCTATTATTAATCAATTTCGAGTGTATTGCCTACGAATAAATTAGTAGCGCTATCGTGCGATTGTATGATGCGATCCTGAGTCGTTTGATAATAACTTAATGATAGGCCAGTTTGTGAGAGTTTCGTATCTGACGGACTGAGGCTTGATTTATAAGAAATGAATGTAACAAATATTTGATTATTTAAAAATCTAATTCTTTGAAAAAAAACTAAAATACTTGTGCATTTCCTTTAAAAAAAATTGTTTGTTTTATGAATAAAATATTGTATTTGTATCGTTTTATAACGTCATGGTTCTTCCACTTTTGTATAAGCTTATAAACGATTTCCATTTTATCGTTCTGTATTTTTATATACCTTTAATTATAAGTTAACAAAAATACTTAGCTTACTTAAAATTATAAGAAGTAAAGACGAACCTCGCAGCTCCGGCAGACACGAATCAGAGACGGGAGCTAAAGGGCGGAGAACGAGGCGCCCGCACCATAACACGCGGTCATTCACCCTGTCCGCCCTTCATACACCCCCGGTCCTACAACCCTCTTCAAATTTAACTTTAGAAACACATAAGTATTACTCAAGCCCTCGTTCTTCACAAATCAGTAAATGAATTAAGAGGAGACCCGATAGCTTGACAAGTCTATAAGTGTTATTCCGATTTCCTTTATAATTATGTGACAACATGATAATAAAAATATAATATTTGAACTTTACCGAATCTGTGCTAATGACCAGCAATGGTCACAAAAGGTAGGTGCAATAAAAATGAACAGCTATAATTGTAAATCACGATTACATCCAAGATATTAGGCGATAAGCGCTCATCAATTCAAGACGTGTCGCCCGATCCTATCGACACACACAGGATTGTTCTAGACTAGACCCCATACAGTTACTAGCTAACGGCACCCAAACATTTCCGCGTCGACACAAATATGCAATGCACATTATGTACTGATACATATTGAAATAATGTATTCAATAAAACAGAAAAATCGTTTTCCTATCGACCGTCGACTGATTTACGCTGATGAAACGAATTATTAAGTTTTAAATTTTGATATTCTATGATTCTATGATACTAAGTACAGAATTATTTTTATATTTAAAAAAAATAAGTAATACTATAATTTATTACAAAAATAACTCAAAATACTCAACAAACTAACTTCAATGTAAATGAAAAACAAAAGAATAAATAGTTACTACTAAATTGTACCTAACGTTTTCGCGGCAATTTGATAAAAAAAAGGGGGATCACACAAAACGGACGGGCGGGCGGGCAACGACCCAGGGAACTTGTAACTACATCTGTTTCCTCAAACACGAGAGGTCGTAACTCGCATTCAAACGCCTGTGTTACGACACTTTACGTTGCTGGCACAACGAACGCTTCGAACTCAATGTTAACAAGGCGCGTAGGCATTCTTCTAAGTATCGATAATCTAAGCCTGCTACGTAAACCAATTTACTTACGTTACGAACAACAATTAATTAATAGATGACGTAACCTTACAACAGAGGTCATCACACATTCGTTAAGATGGTAACTCAATCATGATAATCGAAAAAAGTTTGTTAAATTTATAAATTCGGTATTGCTAGTTCTAAGTTCTGCAGTATAAAGTCAGACAACCGTATTTAAAGGCACGTTATATAATTTTTTTAAAACGTATACTGTCGATTCGATAGTTTTATAAGAAGCCCTTCAGTTACAATGACTGTGACGAATGCGGGCAGAGAAAGGCCTGAGAAATTTCGCCGCGTTACGACATCAGCTTGATTCAACTGCTGCTAGAATTGACCGATTCGTGATACGATGGAAATGGAAAATTGCTAAGTGCAGCGGGGGGAGTGGGGGCATTCGCGTGCACTGGCCTATATGCAGTGCGACGACACCGGCGCCCGGGAGCGATGCACTCTCTAAGTACCTCATAGAGACGCGTACTCGACGCACACTCAAACACACACCTATTTTTCCTTAGGTACGGTATAGTCTAGGGCGTCGACGTGTCTCTCTATTCATGGAAAAATGAATTCAAAACGATATTCATAGGCCGAGATTTCAACGCATGCTCGCTCACAGAAAGGAAGCATTTTGGATAACACTGATTTATGAAGAAGTTTACTTTTCATAGAAAGCGTTTTGTTTAGAAAGATTCCTTGTTTTACGGCAAACGGTGAATACTTTTTGATTTATTGGAAATGAATTGCCCCAAGGCACCCTAAGGCACACGAGCTTTCAACTTTCACTAAACTAGAATACAACTCACGAATGAAAGCGATGCAATGATAAAAATACTTATAATATCGATAATCAAACAGTTACATCAAAAGAAGTATTAAGTTCAAATAAATTATAAGCCATGTCATTTTTTAAATAGATGCATCGACAGTAAAATTGGAACGGATATAAATGCAACTCGCGGAATTGTGTGCGACGAAGCGGGGTGACCGTGTGTAGTGCATGCACCCTGCACTGGTGCGGTAATAACAGCCGGTGTTCCGGTCTGAATGTAGCTGAGTCACCGAGCGACCCCTTTGCTGAGTGAGACCTAGGGTTTAACCCCGTCGCGACAACCCTAAACAAATTAAAATAATCGATATTGCAGTTTTCAAAGCTATTGCAAAGCTATTTCAATTCAATAATTGTCTTAATAATGTTAGTAAATTTTAAAAAAAAACAACACGATGATTTAATATTGTTTTATCAGAACGATTGAATTTTCTTAAACTGTACTGTAAAAGTTAAAGCAGATCATGTTATCTTAATTCAAACTTTCAAATCACGTAAACAAATTTCGTGGTATATCTTGGTCTCATAATCATAATATCCATAGGTAGATAAGTTCATTGACCCACACACACAAGTCAAGTTCAAGACTAAAAAATATATTGTCTCTCTGACTCACCTTTGAATTCAGCCGTAAAAGGTATTTGTTCTCTATTGCCTTCCATTTTTGCTAAGTTCAAACACTGGATTTCCCAAAGTTAGGTTATAACCGGCGAACGGCTAAAGTCGGTTTGGCGCGAAATTATGGTTGTAGGTCGCAGCAGAGTACGCGAGTGGACCGCGCATGCGCTATGATGACGTCAATGGGCAACCCCACACCCGGTGGTGAATAGTAAGTAATTCAGACCAAAAATACCCGATGCTACCAAAGACAAATATTACACTGTCCATGTCATTTAGAATTTCATCGCTTTTTGTCTAATAACGATTACCGTATACAACGTAAAAATATTAAAAAAAAAATGCAATCTTTACACAAATGGCTAGTCAGGCCGATGATACATATAAGGTATTGTTATAATAGGCATTGTTATGGGCAGGCCAATATTTTATTATTGTTACAAGTGGGCATGCCGTGGGGGTTAGCAGAGTTCACGGCCAACACCGCGCCCGCCACCCTACGATCACCCAGCCCGCAGATGCTTACACGAAACTAGGCTCGTTTCTATTTATAAGTTCAGCCACCTATAGAGATTACTTGGTAAAATAATGACGGCCTATTCACTCTAGATTTAGGAACAAAAATATTATATAAAGCATCTTAAAGAATTAACTCTAGCTGGTTGATCCATTCTCAGTTTTATTTCATAGCTAATAAATAAATGTACATAAATTATTGCAATATCTATTATTTACTATACTTTTTTTATTTAATAAACTTTACAAGCAGCACGTGTATTGTGTATTACTTTAGTCTGTCTGTAAATAATTAACAGAGAAGAAATTTTAATGAGCTCTATTGAATGTTTTTCAAGATTGTTTACAATGTACGTTTTCATTATAAAAAAAATTAAACACAAAAATATTCGTTTTAGGAGGTGAGCGACATCTATTGACATAGCTGTTACTTGTTTCTACTCGACACTAGATGGCGCTATCCTTGATTTATGTTTGAAATTATTCCAAATTGCTGTTGCAGTTAGTTATTTTTGTTCAATATCAACAGTTATATTATTATCATATTTCCTTGATATTTTTGACGTAATTTAAGCTATTTCCCAGTAAAAACTTATCAGAATATGCTTGAAAATAAAAATTATGGCTAGCAATCTTGGCATGGTAAGTTTTTAGTTACGCCTCTATAAACAAAATCGAATTTGTTTTTCTATAATTTAAAGGATTTATTTTTCACCTTAGTTGTGTACCAGTTGTAGTAAAGTGGGCGACTTATATTTATAATATATTTGAGTGGCCTGGAAAGTTCGGCGGGGTTAGGGCAAGCTGAGTTCGTTGACCCCGCTCCCTAACCTACTCTGAGAGTATTTAGAGCACGTAGGCCGCGGCTCCCGCTTACAGTCGATACAGCCTGCCGCATCTGGGTCACCACTGACTCATGACTCGACCCACTACAGTTAATCATCAACACGGGCATAGTCATCGGAACGAGTAGTTATAGTAGTTATATCCATGTCGCGAAGGATACGACCTATATTTATGTACGTCGAGATAAACTCTGCTATTCATTAAGCCAGTATTTTATCACGCAACGATTGAAATCGCCGATCCTTGCCTCAATTTTAACAGTTGTATACGCATTGATTTTACCCATATTAAATGTCACATTCTTTTTATTTATTTATTTTTATTTCTTACTTGGGTGGACGAGCTCACAGCCCGCCTGGTGTTAAGTGATTACTGGAACCCATAGACATCTACAACGTAAATGCACCACCCACCTTGAGATATAAGTTCTAAGGTCCCAGTACAGTAACAACGGCTGCCACACCTTTCAAACCGAAACGCATTATCACGGCAGAAATAAGCAGGGTGGTTGTATCTAGGTACCCGTGCGGACTCACAAGAGGTCCTACCACCAGTATAATTAATTCTAAATGAATATTTAATAATTTTTGTCGGATAAACCTAGTCTATGTCTCAATCTGGCCCATAAACCTACATCTTTTAACATCATAATAACAACGATCTATTAATCGGTTGCTACGTGAATTTAAAAAGCAACCACACATTTTTATACACACGATATATTAGAGAGAGAGAGAGAGAGAGAGAGTATTATTTTTTTACTTTATTGTACACCAAAAAACAAATAAACAGTGCGATACATTAAATACAAAAGATATTATATTACATCATTACCAAAATGGAATGGAAGATGGAATTATTATTATTTTTTAATGTCCGTTAATTTTTTCGCAAACAAATGCAATTGTGTTAACGGAATGGAATCAAATAGATACAATAAGATTTGAGATTTAGTATTCGTACAACCGTACACCGTGGAGGAGAGCTCATTCCATAGCCGGATGGTACGTGGCAAAAAAGACCTCTGAAAACGCAATGTAGATGACCGCAGTGGCTCCAGGTAGTATGGATGAACTCTACTCCGGTGGCGAGCGGTGCGATGGTAAAAACGAGATGATGGTATCATCTCGAACAAGGAATAAGGCACCAAAATTCCAAAAACCACCTATATTTCACAAACATAGTGATTCCGACCGATTATCGAACTAGAACTCATTCGTACAGTAGTTAAGATCACTAACCGTTCGACTAATGAGTAGTTTCTTAGGTATCATAAAAGGAAACCTAGAGTATAATCTATCTTCTATATATATAAAAATGAATTGCTGTTCGTTAGTCTCGCTAAAACTCGAGAACGGCTGGACCGATTTGGCTAATTTTGGTCTTGAATTATTTGTGGAAGTCCAGAGAAGGTTTAAAAGGTAGATAAATATGAAAGTGCTCAGAATTAAATAAAAATAACAATTTTGTTTTCCCTATGATGTGTCCCCCGTCGGACGGATTCCTTTTGTTTGTTTTAAGTTTATTTTATATAAACTTTAATAATTAAACTATAATTTATTTTATATAAAAAAAAAAAAAGTTTAGATCTTTTATTTATCGATCGAGGCACTACGAAGTCTGCTGGGTCAGCTAGTTAATTATATTTTTAGTGGTATTTCTTTAGTTCACTTGACTCTTGTACAGTCGAAGCGGACACAATCTCTTTTGCCTTTCGCTTTATGAATTCAAAAATCAGTTGTTTAATTTAGAATTGCACGACAACCGTTCGTCCCGCACAGATGCAATTACGGACAGTGTTTACATTGAAAGATTACGCTACAAAAAACTAGGTAACGAATATAACGTTCCATGTTAATAAATGTGGGTTTGTGTAATGAAGAAACTCGGACAGCTAGGCGACTCAGAGAAAAAAAAGACTACGCTATTGTGGAGTTAGTGTAGGAGTTCGTTTAGGAACTATGAATAAATGTGTCACAGTCCAAGTATGTCACAGTCCAATTTTTTTTTTCATAAATAACCACAATTTTATTACGTTCCCACGGTTTTAGAGTTTATAGTTTAAATACGATGTTTATGACTGAGCGATGTCCGTCTATTTTTAAAATACGTGTGCCCTTAGTTAGCGAGTTTGCCCTTTCACAATCCTTAATTACGGTTGAATATTAAATGTTTTCGCAACAGAAAATACACTCTAATTTCGGTGTGTGTGTGTGTGTGTTTACATATAACGTTGTGTATAAAAAGGTAGTTTTCCCTGAATACTCTTAACACTAAAACTGCCGGCAGTTCTTGTGTACCTATTCCAGCCGCGCTCGGTCAAATTGACCGGTAACTAAAAAAGTTATCGATTTTATTAGTAAAAACAGAAAAAATAACTAGTCGTAGCACTAGTAAGCACTCGTAAAAAAAATTATATGCATATATTCTATGAATTAAAGTTTGATGACCATGTGAATTGATAATTTTAATGTGTTAATTTTACACAAGTTTTTTTAAACGATCCATTTGACTCGTACTGCTTAACTGTTATTGAAGAACAAGAGAAACAAAAAACAAAAAAAAAGTTGAAAAACAGTTATGTCGTAACGATGGGTATTTTCCGTTCAGATCGCCTGGACGAGAGAGGTCTGCACGATATGACGCGAGCGCAGAACAAATTGGGGTCAGGGCGGCGCGGGCGTCGACCCGCAGACTCTGACGGTCTTACTCCCCTCCGCCCGTCACCCGCTCACACCCCGCTCACCCCTGAGCCTACCTACTCCCTTGTCCCCGCTTTTCTGATAACTTTTACTCGCCACTTTCACTCAAATGATATTATTACGTTGCGTAATCTTTATCCAACACAACTTTGCGCTTTTAATATTATTCATAATTAAATTTATAATAATGCGCGATGTTTATGGATAACTAACCGGTCCGTGAATTCGATTTATTTACATCTCGTTAGCTGATTTTAGAAAAAATATAATATATCATAATAAGTTTAGTGATTTGAAATTGAATTAAACATAACAAAGTTATGTAAGTGTGATTTAAAAAAATAATTAATTAATTTTTCCTAAACGGTTATGTGACGTAATTATTTTCAATGAGATAGGTCGTTAATTATTTTGAAGTTTGAATAAATGAATCATTGGAAATATAGATTATATGCATTTTCTAGTCCGGTGACGCTGACTTGGTCTCTCTAAGCCATCAATCAGCTTCGGTAGAAAAAAAAAATGCATTTAATCAACAAAATCGTATACCCATAGCAAGTTGATTGAATTGCTGCCTCTTTATGGTTAAGTAACAAGTAGGTGAAGGATGGCGAAGTGTAATGATGAAATTCTTACAAATCACATGTTTACTTCTCAATATTAACACAAATAACTCGCCTTCGAGTTTAACAACAGTGCTTTCGCTGATATAAAATAATTGGTTAACATAGATTTGTTAACATAAATCAAATTTGATTGCGTAAATTAACTAACAAACATAATCAAAATATGGCAATAGTGTTCGTTGTCAATAAAAAATTAACGTTTTCCTCTTCTTTTTTTTGGTGCGCGTCACGTTTTTTGTTTTGACGATTTCTTAAGAACTTTAAGTATTTGGACGGTATGCTGTTTTGAAGTAAATAATTAAGGTTACCCACATAGTGTGTGTGTGACGTTACAGGTACGGATTTAGTGTGATTTAAACAGTTATTTGTGTGTGGGGTGCGCGGCGCAGAGCGACCAACGTGACCCAATTGCGGGCGGGTGAACGAACTCGAGGCCTTGATCGCAATACCGAGTCGCCGCGCCGCCCGCGCCCCGCGCCCCCCTCTCCTCGTACACGTCACACATTACACACGCAATACATTGTTTCAATATTATTTTTACCATACACGCTTCATAAAATAAAACATTTACGATCGATCACACGAGTTTAGTTTACGTCGCGTAAAATTGTGATCGATGTTTTGTTTTTTTTTTTTTTCCAATACTCTAAGCAGTCTTATTACTTTAAGGTTTTATTACCAATTTGATTTATACTTCTAATAAATCATTTCTCGACGAATAAGGAAGAGGTTTTACTCGAACGAGTCCCGAATTAGAAATACCTATAATGCTTAATTAAACTAATGCTTCGAAATGTCAAATAATTAATTTAAGTTTAATCAAAAAACGTGTGTTGAGAAATAATTCTAAATGGTTAATATGTAATTTAGTTTAGCCTATAAGCTATCAATCGATAACGAACGTTGAGTTAGGTCAGGGACTTGACTTGAATTGAACATAAAACAGTTAATTTCCATAAGAAATTGTCTGTTTATTAATAGACTGTACAACACAGTAACACAATAACTTGCCGAATCATTAATCTTTATAATTATTTAAAAATAATTGAAATTCAAATAAGATTTTCTTTACAGGATACTCCCTAATCTAAATCAAAATGTAACTATATTAGTTATCAAGTCTGCCCAGTTATAGTGCCTAGGCGCATAGCGAAAAAGAGACAGTAAAATTTTGTTGGTGACTCCGCATAACGAATCTTTATTGCGAAACAGAATGTTGTCACTATTTGCGGGTACAGAAGTGCCATGAGTGGGAGTGGGACAGCCGTACATCTCAAGGTTTCTTGTGGATTATTATTAGAGTATCGCCGCTAGATTATTCCGAGTCGACCTAGATAGCGCGCGGGGCCGTTGACCGCGGGCCCTCCGACTGCGCACGCGGCCTCCAAAATTAAATGGCATTCAACGATGGGTTCCACTTGCGAAATACTCAAGTCAACCATAAATTCTGCTCATAGATTCGGATGCTATTCTTGCTGATCATATATTTTCCGTACATCATATAAAATATAGCTTTATTCATACATATATTGATATGGTTAAAATAAGATCGAAATATTTTAACTTCATCATTTGAAGTATACATTATTACGTATATCGTTTTTTGAAATAATATTATATTTCCGTAAAATTACCGTATTCGGAAACGGGCAATATGTGTTCATAAGAAAGGTATTAAAAAAATATGATCTTGTTGCGATTACATTTTAAATCTAAAAATAGTTAGTTCCTACTTTAGATATACATATATTTAAAAAAAACGTTTTTTATTATTGACAAGGTCCAAAAGTCAAAACATTTAATTAGTTACTTCATTGTTTCTATAGTTAAAAATGTTTGTATATAATTTCTCAAAATATTTAAAATTTCATTCCTAGTCCAACGTCCGACCGATTAGAGAAAAATGGGAAGCGGGGGGTATGGAGGGGTGCGGGAGCGCGATGGTGATTAGCGACGTCGAATATAGCCGGGAAGGCCGAGGGCAACGAACTCCGTTTGCCCTAGATTCGCGGCCAGCCCCCGCTTCACCTGCACCGCCCCGCATTCGCCCGCCATACCAGTCTCGTATGAAAGTGAAAAGGACTTCTTCTATCCCTATTTATTACTACAGTTATTTAATCAATCGCTTTACAGAATCATTCATAGTAAAGATTATTATTATTATATCATAGTGATAACCTAAAATTGATATTCGAGCGGAGAAGTTCGTTTACACGAAATAAATGTTATGAGAATTTGATAACAATAAACAATGAAATACAAATAAAATAATGAAAAGCTAATAATTAAAGGCAGAGAATTTAGAAGCATAACTGAGAGAATGTGATGGTGGTGGTCGTGAGGATAATGATGGGACTGACCTGCTAGGACCCTGCCCAGGAGTAGATCGGAGTCGTTGGGCGGCGATTGAGCAGTAGCGTCGCTAGGCTCGAGTTGGTGGTGGCACTCAGTGACCGTCATGTCTGTCGGCGGGAAGGAGCGCGGGAGACGCGTGAGGCGGCGCGTCAGGAGCGCGTGCGGCCGGCGGTGGCGTCGACGCGAATGGCGCGCGCCCGCTCTACGCCGCCCGCACACGTAGAACCAGCTACGGGCCGCCCGCCCCTAACGCCACCCACCCTTACTACACTTTTTAGTTTTTCAATTTGTCATATAAGTCCATTTTCCACTATAAATACTATTTCTTCCTCATTACTCAACTGTGTAACAATTTTCGAAAAAAAAAAAAACTTTTTTGGTTCGTTGCAGACCTTTTTTGTTTTTTTTTTTGTTCTCCTATGTTTCGAAATCTATTTTAAAATTGGAATAAAAAATTTAGAAAAAAGGAAGATTACAATAATTATTTTTTTTGGTTTTGGAACGGAAGATTACAATATTTTATTTAAAAATAAGAACGTCTCTATAAGTATTAAATACTCAACGACATCTTAATGAAATTATTCGTGTAACCAAATATATAAGAACGGTTTGTGTTGATACGTAATCTCTGAAACGGCTGCATCATCGTGTGATTACGAATCCAAATGTCAAAGATAACAAACACCATTGACGTTTCAAAATCTAAATTCAGTGTTTCACTGTATGACTAATCTAGTTTATAAAGCAGATATTATTTTTCTTGTCTCCACCCTATCCCCCTAGGTGGAGTCGGTACAGCGAATTTTCCTATTCCGATCTCCTCTATCAGCGATCATCTCAACACTCACTCCTCTTTCTCTCATATCGTCATTGACACACTCCATCCAAGACTTTTTCGGTCGACCTCTTCCCCTCTACCTTGCACTACTATTTCCATACATCTCCTAGTCACATGCATCTCCTCACTTATAAAGCAGATATTATGTCAATGTATCTCTGTTTCAGTCCATTTCTAATCGATCTAATCGATCTCCGAATAAAGAGTTAAAAAAAGGCGACTCGTCATTTTTACATTTCAAAAACAACTCAATACAATTTAATAAAACGCACAGTAAAGTCGACGTCTAACATTTTTGTAACTGTTTTTTTTTATTTTTTTGTGCAACGACATGCGACAGAAATAGGCAGGGTTGTCCTATCTACAATTGGGATCTTACAACACTCTCCGGACCACTAGTATAATATGACTCTCGAATAACAAGTGGTAGTAAAGCGAAAAGAAATATACGTACCTCACAATTGAAAATTCAAACACAGGTTACTTAAAAAAAGAATAATAACAAAGGCTAATTTAAATTTCTAACCAGAATCCTTGCTCTTTTTAATTTAATTATTTTAAGCCGAAGACGGCTTCATTAATTAAATGAAAATGAGCGGATTTAAATGAGGATCAGGCTGCGAGCACTTACAGATTACACATTGTGAATTAATAGTTGAACAATGTTTAAATCAAGAATGGTAGAAAAAATTAACATCAAACACGTGAGGTAGAATTGTCACATGTATGGAAAATTTGCTTCGAAACAATACTCGAATATTTTTATATTGGAATATTATATGTGTTCAGTGTTTTTTCCATTCCTTATTAAATGTATACAGTACCATCGCGAAGTAAATACTCCATTACTCCATTGCAAATTTTATCTTAGAATATTATAGTCGCCAATTAACAAAGACACGGAACCCTAAAAAATATGCCTGCCTATGAGAATACTGGGAAAAGTAGGCCACGGGCGCTTCTTCCTTTGTCTTTCAATGTATTTTTGAATAATTCAACAAAACCAGTTTAGAAGCTTTTTGAGTCGTCTATTTCCAAATAATCACAATACGAGACTACATTCTGTGTATTCATTTAATTATTTTTTTATGTTAAATAGGTATTGATAGGTCATACGTAACATAAATATATTAAGATTTCAAACGACTGTGTTATTTGTATTATAGAATAAAGTACTTGTGAATTTTTAGTTTCGTATAAAATTATTATTTTTCCAACCTTACCTCTTATCAATTTTATCATATAAGAAATATACATAATATAAGAAATTGAAGTCGTCGTGGTCTAAAAGATAAGACGCCCGGTGAACTCGTATCGAGCGATGCGATTAGGCCGATGTTCAAAACTCGCAAGCAGGTAGCAAATTTTATGAAATGTACGTATTTCATACGAATGATTTCCACGATGAAGAAATAACATTGTATAATAAAAATCAAACCCGCTATGATGTCTATGGGGTCCACTTAACACCAGGTGCGCCGTGAGCTCGTTGGCCCATTTACGTAATAAAAAGAGATCGTAAATGCGATTAATATACAATGCTATCTCAAGAAACTGTATGTGCATTTTCTTCTACTTGACTTTTTCCCACCGGCAGGGGTAAGCGAAACATAATCAAATTATAACATAAATACCTAGTCAGGTCATAAGTATTGTCACACAGTAAAAACTTTTCTTTTAGAATGCTGGCCACAAAAAAGTTTATTGAATTCGAATTTCGAATTGTTCATGAAAATAAAAATGTATACTTTTAGAATTTTACTCATTTTTAAATATGGAGTGGACGCTTAAAGAAGACCGTGTTGCAGTTATTGCGTTGCATCGTGGCGGTTACGCGCCAATTCAAATTTTTAACATACTGAAAAATTTGAATATAACCAAAAGATTCGTTTATCGTACCATCAAACGATACAATGAAGACTCTAGTGTAGATGACAGGTCAAGAAGTGGTCGCCCTCGGTCTGTTAGGACTCCAGCAGTGATAAAAGCTGTGAAGGCGCGAATTCAAAGAAATCCCAAACGTAAGCAGAAACTGTAGGCCCTTTAGATGGGGTTAAGCAGAACCACGGTGAAAAGGGTGTTAAATGAAGACTTAGGGCTTCGGGCATATCGAAAAAACAGGACATCGTTTGAATGCTCGTCTAATGGACCTGAGACTGAAGAGATGCCGCGTTTTGTTGTAGCGGTATGCGGGAAAAAAATATCGGGAAATTCTTTTTTCGGATGAAAAAAATTTTACCGTAGAAGAGAGCTACAACAACAAAATGATAAGGTGTACGCACACAGTAGTGAAGAAGCGAGCAACCGTAATCCGCGTGTCCAACAAGGTCATTTTCCATCCTCGCTCATGGTATGGTTTGGAGTTTCTTATTGGGGCTTAACAGAGGTACATTTTTGTGAGAAAGGTGTAAAAACGAATGCAGTTGTGTATCAAAATACAGTCCTGACGAACCTTGTGGAACCTGTTTCTCATACCATGTTCAATAACAGGCACTGGGTATTTCAATAAGATTCGGCGTCAGCTCATAGAGCGAAGAGCACACAAGACTGGCTGGCGGCGCGTGAAATCGACTTCATCCGGCACGAAGACTGGCCCTCCTCCAGTCCAGATTTGAATCCGTTAGATTACAAGATATGGCAACACTTGGAGGAAAAGGCGTGCGCAAAGCCTCATCCCAATTTGGAGTCACTCAAGACATCCTTGATTAAGGCAGCCGCCGATATTGACATGGACCTCGTTCGTGCTACGATAGACGACTGGCCGCGCAGATTGAAGGCCTGTATTCAAAATCACGGAGGTCATTTTGAATAAACTTTAGTGTCATAAGAATCTATGTTTTGTTAAGTTCATTTTGTTATATGAATAGTTACATAATGAATAAACTTGTTTCAATTATTTTACATTAAACTTGTGACAGAATTTATGACCTGACTAGGTATGTGTACTTGGTGGACAGCTTTACAAGATGGGTGGACGAGCTCACAGCCCAACTGGTGTTAAGTGGTTACTGGAGCCCATAGATATCTATACCGTAAAAGCCGCCACCCACCTTGAGATATGAGTTCTAAGGCCTCAGTATAGTTATGACGGCTGCCCCGCGCTTCAAGCCGAAACGCATTACTGCTTCACGGCAGAAATAGGCAGTGCGGACTCACAAGAGGTCCTACCACTAGTAATTACGCAAATTATAATTGTGCTGGTTTGATTTTTATTACATGATTTTATTCCTTCACCGTGGAAGTCAATCGTGAACATTTGATGAGTACATAATTAATTACAAAAAAAAAATTGGACGTTTTATCCTTAGACTAAAAATTTAGGCTGGGTTTTTTTTTTATGATCGCCGACCTATTGTTGTGTCCGAATGTTTTTTCGTATATTCGGAAGCATCCAACGCTGTCCGCTGAACTGAAAACCTAAATCTAGAATTGGCGAATCAGTCGGTGAGCCGAGAGCCGTGTTTATAGGCCAAGGCGACCAATTATACAGCTAGAAGCCCGCCTGGCCGAGCGTTATGACCGTCGTATCGAACACATCGCGTTTAAACGAGTTTCAATAATGACAGTGTTCGTTGCCGCTGACATGTTATTGTTTCCAACACATAAACCTTGAAGGGGATCTTTGTGGTGAGCTAAATTATACCTTGTAAACGCTATTAATTACGGACGGAAGTTACTTTGAAAATAATAAAACGTAGTACAATAGATTTTATGATGCCTAATACGGATGTCAAGTGATTTTTTGTTATTACTAAAATCTAACGATAAATACGGGCGAACAAGGCGAATCAAATTAAAAATTGTTGAGTAATGAGGAAGTTATAAACGTTTTAATTTTAAACGCCAGACAGAGAACGCACTATTTTGAATAATGACGTCAACGTTCAAGAGGTTCATACAAAACTATTCCCATGCATCAGCCCGCTGAGTTTCTCGCCGGATCTTCTCAGCGGGTCGCGATTCCGATCAGGTAGTAGATTCATTCGCGAAGCAATTGCTCTTGAGTTGTTAGGTCTCCTTCGGAGGCGCTCGGGCAGTTGTTAGCAAATCCCACCCCTCCTGGCTGAACCTTTGCTCGCCCACCTGTCCTGGTGAAACTGGAAAGGCCTTCGGGCCACCAGTAATCTATTAATCATAAAAAAAACAAATTCTATTATCAAAACCATTAAAGTTCTATCTTTCTGTTGATGGGGTGTATTGTAAGACCACGCGGGCAAGTAAGTTTGAAGGAAATTCAATTGAGACTTCGACCTCATGTCTCAAGGTAGGTGATATCATTCAAGTTGTGATGCTATGCCGCCCCGTATGCACGAGTGAATCAGTATATAGTGCTAAAAGTACATTCCAGTATATTATATTTATATTATTTTTTGTCATATCACTCTTGTCAGAGCGGTCGTGATCGTCATTCAGTATCATTGCTGTGGTCAGATGTTATGTGCCTCACGAGTAATCGCCACTTCACCCGGTTTGTGCTAAGCCTGGTACACTCACGAAAACAACCGCCAACTACCAACTTAACTTGGTCTTATATTTATATAAGAAGCTTTAACATTGACTTTAAAAGTAAAGAGCTCCTCCTACAAATTTACAACACCTAATTCATCTTTGAGGCATTTATTTTAGAAACTCCGATATTCACGTGTGTCTATGTGTGTGTACAATTATTTCTATTGCGTATGGAATTGGTGTATAACATTTCGTGTTTTTTTAAGTGACAGATTCTCATACAACCGATCATCTGCCATTTTACACTTTTAGGGTTGAAATCACGAAAAGTTCTTCAGTGGTCTATGTATTCTTTCAACATAAAAAACATTATCAAGCAAAATTTCGTGTTTGTAGCCCTAGAGTGGCTTAAAATTTTTGGTGTAGAACATACAATCATTTATGTAAAGTTCATTATACGTTGCATTGAAAATTACATTATACTCGTACTTTCACTAATTTTTACATTCTTCATTGAAATTAGATTCCATTTCATCCGTGCGACCGTTAGTTTTCAAGTTAACGTTATAAATTTCAAAAGAATTCAACCTACGTACATAGAATGAAGATTTTACTGAAAATTAAACTTATACTGAACTTTAACTGAGAATTTTAAGGTTGAAATTGTCTGACTACAGTCCACAGTATCCACTGCAGCTCGATATACACAACGAGTAAAGTATGCATGAGTGCACGAGGTCAGAGTTCGGGTTAAGCTGGAACCGGGCAGCATCAGGTCGTGCTGACGTCATTACAGGTCGTCACCCCCGTCCCCGCGTTCACCCTCTCTACTGCACCGTAACTATAACTTAGCCAATTTTACAAACACGACCGTTGTGTGTGTTCTACATAAATTTTCAAATTTTACCAATCGGCATCTCTATATGAGTATTTGAATTTATTTGTAGTGGAAGTATTTTGTCGTAGACATAATTAAAAATACTTTTACGATTTAATCTCATATTTATTATTGTCATTACATTATTCCGACGTTTACTGCTTTACAGTTTTCGTGGTAACGGACAGGGGCCCTGAAACTGCAATACTTTAAGACAAATATTTTTTCTGTATGGAAACTAGCGGCATCTTGTAGCGGATGCCCCTAAACAAATACGTTGTAAAAGTTAATGCATTTAATTATTGTATAACTAAACACAGAAAGTAAGCAATTAATAAATCATACAAGTCTTAATTTGTTATAGACAAATTGATTAAATTTTATCAATTTGTCGTTTCTGAAAATTTACAAAATCCTTCATTAAAAGTAAAATATAGGATAGGTAATTATGTTACTGCCATCTACAGGAGCAATGAGGAACTAATCGAAGCGAGGCCATCTAATGGCCGACGCCCGTAAACATTTTTTTTTAGTACTTGAGTTGCTTATCTATGACTAATTTACACGTATCTATGGTAACGGACAACTGAGGTTTTATTTGTCGATGTGAACATTGTGCTGACTACCGTCCAATTTTCCATTAAAAAAGGTTTTTGATATTTACGTTTTACGATTTCCTTTCATTCGCTCAGAAACAAATTGTTTCTAGTAAATGTTTATTGTAAATTTTACGGTAGACCTATTTACGTTGTCGTTCATTTTTATAGTATTTGTTTCCTTTGTTCAGAGGAAAGATTTGCTAACCAATCCGTAGAATCGAAACAAATACTCGCTTTAATATGTTTATTATCTATATATTAATACGTGAAGCAAAAACTTTGTATCCCTTTTTACGAAAATTGCGCGGACGGAAGAGTATGAAATTTTCCACACTTATTGAGAATACAGAGAAGGAGTGCAGAATGCTAATATTTTTGTTAAATAATGCATAAAAGATACATTAAATCAATAAAGAAAACATTACACACACTACATACCATGTATTTGACGCACACACGCATGCATACTATTTATTGTCAAACTTTTGTTCTTGACGTCTGTTGTCAAATTGAGAATAGATGAAATATTGTTTGTCTTTATTAATATGTTTTTATAGAGTAGCCTTGGCGAAATTTGTGATTACAGAAGTATAAAATACAATCATAATAGTGTACAAACTTACAATTCCAATTAATTATAGTCGAATTTCGACTACTGCGGGACCTCTAGTAATAATTAAAACACACCTCCACCTACCTATCTTCTGTGTATGCTTGTATATCCATTTACAATTGAAAAACGCTATGAGTATTATGTCCAATAAAAGCAGTAGATTTTTATACATGGAACGTTTGGGTTTACATTTAAAAATTTATGTGTAGCACATAATATATATTTTTGTTAGCGATAGATTGAGAAAAACCTAATATGAGTATTAATATTGAAAATAACATTTACTGGTGGTAGGACCTCTTGTGAGTCCGCGCGGGAAGATAGCACCACCCTGCCTATTTCTGTCGTGAAGCAGTAATGCGTTTCGGTTTGAAGGGTCGAAAATTCACTCGTGTGGCAACACTTTTTTTTTCGCTTACATTTTTTATCTACTCTATAATATTTATTTGTTTTGAAATGCATCGCAAACGTTAGAAAGACAGTTGTTAAGATAAAACCATGAAGAAGTAGTAGTATTACTGAAAAAAAAGCGAATCTGCGCTCGAAACTGAGTTTTCGTAAAGTATTTATAGAAGCCTAAAAAGTGGCCTCAACAGCTAACCTCGATATATTGATGATGATAGCTTTACTAAAGTTTTAAATTACTTAAAAAGTGGCCTCAACAGCTAACCTCGATATATTGATGATGATAGCTTTACTAAAGTTTTAAATTACTTAAAAAGTGGCCTCAACAGCTAACCTCGATATATTGATGATGATAGCTTTACTAAAGTTTTAAATTACTTATCACTTTTTGTTTTATTTAAGTTGGCCTCAAGATCAAGCCAACCATATCTGAAGAATACTTTTCCAGAATAGATCATTTAAAAGACAGCAAAATCCGATGATAATTGCATATTAAGATCTTGCATATTTTTATGAACAACTCAGATACATAATATATCTTAATAATCTTCTATAAAGAACAAATAAAAACGTTGAAACCGAACTTAAATTTGAATATCTAAGTTAATACTTCAAAATGTACATAAGAAAACAAGATACGAATGAATGCATAACAAATTACACGTAGTCAATCGATTAGTTCGTATAATATAAACAAGACATTCGCATACAATGAAGTCGTAACATGCTCAGAACTGGGCCCGTGAGGTTCTTGACCTCAACGTGGAAAGTGGACCATAATGACACTACCACTTTCGTTTTCGCGCAGCTCTCACTGAAGCGATATCGAAAGTGTACCACTTTTCTGGCTGCGTGCGCGCACCCCACTCGCCTCTCCGCCCGCAGATCCCCCCTCTCGATTCAACTTTCCTAAGTTGGAGTCGCTTTCTTCTGATACCAGCGCAACGAACTCCACTTGTGCAATTCGTTTTCTAATTCCATTGTGATCGCACTCTGACTGATGATGACTAGGTACTACGGTACGTCATTTCGTTGGTCTATTTTCTTGAAATAGAGACAACAAGTCGCCATTAACTTTTACTCATCATTTTATGTAAGCTATCTTATGTACCGAGAAAAGGGAACAAATAATGTTTAAAAAGAGGCTTCTATCAGACAATATTCGTTTTTTTAAATTATTTAGACATTAAAGCCACAACATTATGTTTGCGAAGCAGAGAATGTTCGCATGTTTGCGAATGTTCCAAGCGCATGTAGTATTGTATAATAGTTAATAAATCGTTTTATTATGTGGAAAATTTAAATCTAAATACTATTTGAAATTATTAGCTCGAATTCGAGGTCAACGTACCGAAACTGCCGTAGTAAAATAATAGAATTAAGGCAAACATAATTAGAAATCGGATTTTATAAATACATATGAAACGTACAACAAATAAATAGTTAAAGGAAATTTTATTTGAATACCCTCCGGACACAATGTAACGAGGCTATAGGAAACGGCGAATATTTTGGTTACAAATTATTTTGTTGAAGTTTAACACGTCATTGAATTATTCTCGTCAAGTGTAAATATGATATTGTTTTTCAACCATAGCAACGAAAACAAATGTAGCCATTTGTTGCAAAAAAATATCAATTATAGTAGTGTATGTAGGGCAGAATGTGTTTTATCGAACGATTAATTAATTTATTAAATAAAGGACAATGCAGCGGTTACTAACTTCGATTACTAGAATGGATATAAATAAATAGAAAAACCGTTAAAGTTACGTAAAAGTTTGTTTTTGTTTCAGAGTATCAAGCAAATGAAAATAGCTTTCAGTAGGCTTTTCTAGAGGCAAAGTCATTGCTGTCATTTGAAATACGAATTAAAAAAATCTAAACGTTCATAGTACTAAATAAGATCACTGAAAGGAGATTTAATAATACTGGTTATGAGATTTAAAAAAAATCGTTCTTTTTTTTACTGCCTTCGATATCATACCATCGTATTATAAACATACATTGTTGCATTTCATTCGAAATTTAAACGCAAATTGACTTGACTTGACAATGAGATTATAAGGTAAGACTATAAGATTGGCATCTATTGAAAACGTTTCGCTTTCCAGTAACGATAAGATCGCATCCTATACTGTTGTCATTGCAATAAAATTAAATACATGTACTCTATTTTCGTAAATCGTAAAGTATATTATATCTTTCTCTATTATTTATTGTGAGATATTAATATAACACAGGGAATTCCTGTGATATTCATACATGATATTTCTAAACGATATTCAGATACTTTTTCATCCAATGCTGCCATGTTGTCCTGTTGTTATCAAATTCAAAGTCACTCGAGTAATTCACTACGATTCATATCGATTATGCACTATTTATTATTGATCGATTAAAGTGAAGGTTTGCTTGCATTTCTGGTATTACACAATAGGCAGCCCAACATCCAGTAACTGTCAGTATGGCAATAATGGTACGTTATTGTAGTTTAATAAAAAAAATATTATTGTGACATAAATTAGAAGGGAAAATTTAGGAAGGAAATCAGAAAACTGTTGATGGTAACACGGTTATATATAAATTTTACTGTATACAGCTACTTCTTAAATCTGTACGTCATAAACTTTTTATAATAAGATAAATCACAAAATCGAATTGTAAAATTTTAAATCGCTGTACCTATTCATTTTAAATGAAATATGTGTGTGTAATATTAGAATACATGTCAATTTAAGGTGTTTACTAATAGTGGATCATACCTAGGTAGATAAAGTATAAAGCATAAAGGTAGATAAAGCATAGACTCGACATTTTTTAAGTAGGTGAGAACACGCCCCTAGACAGTTAATTACGTTAAACATAGATCGTACACTAATATGTAAATTTTGCTGTATACAGCTACTTCTTAAATCTGTACGTCATAAATTTTTCAACATAAATCACAAAATCGAATAGTAAAATTTTAAATCGCTGTACCTATTCATTTTAAATGAAATATGTGTAATATTAGAATACATGTCAATTTAAGGTGTTGACTAATAGTGGATCATGCCTATGTAGATAAAGCATAAAGCATAGACTCGACATTTTTTAAGTAGGTGAGAACACGCCCCTAGGCAGTTAATTCGATCGCTTCAGATAAACCTAACTGTGTCGCGATGAGGATCTAGGTTTTGAGTACGTCTGCCTGTGGTTTTGTATGAATGTCGTCAGAAATGTGCAAGTGTGTCGTAACGAAACTAGGGGCTACACTATCTCACTTTTTTCGCAGGGTTTAATATACCCAGCTAGCGTGAAGCGGATACGGAAGGCTAATAACAATAAAACGTGTATGGCGCCGCTCACCTTGAATCTTAAGGTCGAAGCATAAATAACGTTGAAACGACTAGAATACATGGAAATAGTTTGGTATTAGTAACGAGAAGTACGGATTCACAATGCGTCTGGAATTTTTTTATTGCTTAGGTAGGTGGACGATCTCACAGCGCACCTGGTGTTAAGTGGTTACCGGAGCCCATAGACATCTATAACGTAAATGTGCCACCCACCTTGAGATATAAGTTCTAAGGTCTCAGTACAGTTACAACGGCTGCCCCACCCTTCAAACCGAAACACATTACTGCTTCACGGCAGAAATTGGCAGGGTGGTGGTACCTACCCGTGCGGACTCACAAGAGGTCCTACCACCAGTAAGCAATTAGCAATTAAGAGTTTCATTTTTCCCGATATCAGACACCTACTACATACAGCACGTGTTTTTTAAATAACAGTGTTATTTAGAAAGAGTACATAGGGTGCGAACGATTTAATATAATATCCCGCTTAGTATCGGCACGAGAGTTATGATTTTACACAATCGAGAAGGTCGTTCATCTAGGCACATAAATGTTATTAGTTCGCTGACGTATGAAGCGATAAGATTTATTACAAACTATAAACAATCACGGTCGCTCTACACCATAACATCGTATGAAATAATAATAATAATAATAACGCACATTCATGTGAATGTGTGAGTTTATTTTCGAAGCCAATTTTTTGTATTGGTGATTCGCACCTAAATCAGTTTGAATTTTGATTCGACTTATCATTTCGATTTTAGACTTTATTTTATACAAAACTAGCGACCCGCCCTCGCTTCGCTTCGGAAACTTTAATTTATTATTGATTTCTCCACTATTTAATGAATGTTATTATACATATAAACCTTTCTCTTCGATCACTCTATCTATTAAAAAAAACCGCTTCAAAATCCGTTGCGTAGTTTTAAATATTTAAGCATACATAGGGATATAGGGACAGAGAAAGCGACTTGTGTGTAGTGATTGGTGCTACTGTAAGATGCGTAAGGAAATGAAAAATAAATTCGTCAAAAACATGTGAAACATTCAGTTTATGAACTAAATGTAAACTTTGAAGTATTGCGCGCACATACACAAAATTGTCAACGTACGATAGTGTACGTATTTTCCTTATGAAAAGTAAGAGGTTTATTCGTCCCGTGGCACGGTTCGCAGCCTTGATCGCGCTGAATTGGCAATATCCTGGAGCTACGAGAAGCCCGATTGGCGAAACCTTGCGACCTGCTAAAGTCGGTCGATGAACTCCGCAAGGCCGGCCCGCTGCCGCTTTCTTTGTTCGTTCTGTCGCAACACTGGGCTCCGCGGCGTCAGCCTAGAATCATTTTATATTAAGCCTTCGCTCATCTAAGCAATCGACGCTCCAAAAGCGGATCCAAGTGGCCTATTTACTTCTGCCGTGAAGCAGTAATGCGTTTCGGTTTGAAGGGTGGGGCAGCCGTTGTAACTATACTGAGACCTTAGAACTTATATCTCGAGGTGTAGATGTACGTTGTAGATGTCTATGGGCTCCAGTAACCAGTTAGCACCGGGTGGCCTGTGAGCTCGTCTACCCATCTAATCCATATAATACGAATAAAATAAAATAATAATTTGCATATGTTCTTCGCGTCGTAAACATAATTAGACTGCTTTTGATTTTAATCTTGCCTTTACTAGCCTTGTTTTAGTATTATGAATATTTCAAACACATTATAGTCTTGTGGCTACATATGACCGTGAAATGAAGCTAAAAAATATAATTTTAAGTTTATACGTATTTATTTTCTTTTAGAGGACAAAACTTTCGAAAACGTCTCCCTGAAGTACTCAATTTACATGTATCTAAATCAGAATGATTGATAAATTAATTTGTTTCTAGAATTGCATTTTCTTTTTACTATTTATAAAATAAAGAAAGCAATTAAATTTATAGTTTGAAAAGTAATGTCTCATGGACGTGTAAACAAAAAACCATTTTTGTTTAAATTTTGATCTAAAATATTTATAATAAAAATAACAACTTTAAAACTACGCTTGAATAATAGGCCAAGTAAGTCTTTTAAATGAATTAATAGAGAATAATAATCAGTTGTCTCTTATTGCTTTAGCATTTCCTTAGAAGGTCTTCTTCGGAATATTTATAAGTAAAATAACAAAAGTGGAGTGAGTTTATATCCCTCTAAAATTAAATAGCATCGGTTATTAAACTATTAAAATATTTTCAAATGGAACGAAACAAATTAAAACGTTTCAAATTATTTATAGATTTAAAATTTAACGCGAATGAAACCATTGGGCGCCTCTAGTATTTATCAAATCATTTGAACGAGTTTAATCAGATCGGTTCGAACGCAAAATATTTTCAAATGGAACAAAACAATATTAACGTTTCAAATTATTTATAGATTTAAAAATTTACGCGAATGAAACCATTGGGCGCCTCTAGTATTTATCAAATCATTTGAACGGGTTTAATCGAATCGGTTCGATTCCAAGAACGCTCCCATAAACCGCAATACATACATTTTAGGAGAATGAACTTTATCATAAATATTTATATAAACAAATAGTACGCTGAAAGATTTCGTAAGTATCACATATGTATGTTGTACGTACATATGTACTGAGCGGGCAAGTTACATTTACGTAAGGAGAGGCCTATTCAATCACTAACTATTATCGTCTGCCGGTTACATAAACAGTTTCGTGTATCGCGTTCTATTCCTTACAACAAACCGATAACTCATTGTTTCCAATGAACAATATTGAGTCGATGATGTCACTTCAAGGAAAAACTGTATTTCTAGGTTGCTTCTACGTTATGAATAATCACTTATGAACCAAGCTTATGATGAGTAATAAATAAGAGTACTGAAATGTATGTTACTAGTTGTTCGAATTTAGTGCGTGTAATTGATTGAAAATTTGATAAATACGAAACCGGATACCGCTACAATACTAACAACAAAATAAAATTAATATTCAATTATTTATTTACAAAATAGCATTCTACATAGTACATACATCTTTTAGTCCACGATATACAAACATAACTAAGTATATGTACACCATATCGGTGCGATCGTGCGCAAATAAAGGCCACGCATTTACATTTGTTGCTGGAGCGTTGTTTTGCAGTTATCGTAATAGGTTCCATGGTCGAATTGCAAAAAAAAAGGCGCGTGCGCATGCAATTCCTCGCGCGTACCGTCGCTGGAGGAACGGCAGGGCGCGGGGACGAGGAGGGCCACTTTCACCCGCCGAGGCTGAGCGGGCGACGAACCCCCGTGACCTACTCCGCTGACCCACATTACTAACCGAAACACTATTCACTTTCATTTCTGACGAGACCATCGCTAGGTCTTAGGATGCGATTTCGTCTCGTTGCTACATCGCTCGCTCGAGAGTAATGTTACGTTCTTACGTACGATAATGGAGCCTCGAAGATGGCGGCGATGCGTTTGTGATGCCGCTTACGGTGCTTTTAGGTACCTCAAGCATCGGTTATCGTTCCCGTCGAGTCTCGTAAATTAATTAACCCACAGACACAACCCACTGAATTTCTCGCCGGGTCTTCTCAATGGGTCGCGTTTCCGATCCGGTGGTAGATTCTGGAAGCACAGTTCTCGCTAGGGTGCGTGTTAGCAATGTCAGGTTTGAGTCCCGTGAGCTCACCTACTAGTTAAGGTTACGTTTGAAATAGCCTCTGAAAGCTATCAGCTTAGGTAGGAAGATAAAAAAAAAAAGATGCCGCAGAGATAGTAGAGAGCTGGCGCGATGACGGAGGCTTGCGTAAGACTTGTTATTTGCGAGAGTGAAAGTGGTGAACTGCTGTCTCCATACTAATGAGCGCGAGCGGGTGCGTTGGACTGGTCGCCTCCGGAATGCACATCACTTACTGGGTTAAAGTGTCACAGCGAGACCACTTTCCGCCATCTTACGTAACTGACAACTTTAGTGCTAAATTAGAAATTATAGGTTGTTACTGTGGAACGTTTCGCATTTAAAATTTAGCATACAAAGAGAGAGAGAGAGAGAGAGAAATATATGTGGTGTACTTTATCGCACACCAAAATATAATCCACAATGAAAATAAGTCAACAGATTATTTGTACAATAGGTATTGTTATTGCTAAAAGCGATCTCTTTCAAACAACAATTTTCATCTCAAGAAATTTTGAAAAAGATACGGCAGCCATGTTCCGGTATATGTACTATTATTACAATTAATACTCAACGTACAAAAAAAATATACAAAAAAATTTTTTGGTGAAAAGCGTGTTTCATTATAGATAATTAAGACATTCGAATAAATTAAGATTGTATGTAATTATGTAGATGCTTGCAATTGCATGTTTCGTGGATATGAATTTAGTTTTTGCAGTTTCTACAAAAGTCAAAGGATTATAGTGTTCTTTGTAGATAATGAGAAGCTGTTTGTATTTTTTTTTATTGTATAGATGGTTGGACGAGTCGAATGCCTATCTGGTGTGAAATGGTCACCGAAGCCCGTAGACATCAATAATGTAAATGACGACACCTTGAGACACGAATTCTAAGTCCCAGTTTTACTGTACAACGGCTGTCCCACCCTTCAAACTGAAAGGTATTACTGCTTCACGGCTAAAATAGGCAGAGTGGTGGCCCCTACCTATACGGGCTCACACGACACCCTACCATCAGTAAAATATACAGTATTACTTTCAAATGTACATCTTGAAGCCGTCTAAATTGTACTGTCATTGACAATGCATCTTTTTGGTAAATACAAGCACAATTTGGTATATTAGTGCTTTAATTCACCAATAATGAATGACTGACAGGAATGCACTATTTAATTTCCATTTTTATTCTGATCTTCGCTAATCCCTTTGTTTCTTCTGTTTTTAATATTTGCAGTGTCTCATCCGTGCAAATTTCCAAATAGACGTTAAAAAAGTTACGCTCGAGATTTCAGGCACAGCTCGTTTTATTTTTTTATATAAAAAATCTAAATATTAACCAATCTATTGTTTCCTAGTTCTACAGCATGTGTCTCATTTCGGATTGCAAGTAAATACAAATCGCACGCGTGATGCCAATCATAGTAAGATTTACCCTTCAGTGTTTTAATATTGCGCGCCGTCATGACGTTCGGCTATTTCCGTTCGTGTTCGTATTTAGTCGGGAGTCTCTCACAGCAGCTCTACAGCGACCTCGAGCAGCTCAGGGCAACGAACGCTGACTGGGCCGAATGTATTACAAAGTCCGAGTCGGCCGCTGCCTCTCCCTGCTGCTCTGCTTAAGATCCAGCCTAGGTTCTCACCTCTTACCACACGCCGGTACCTATGCCTCCAAACCAAGGTGAAATATGTACGAACGCTATTAAATAAGACTTCAGCCTTGCAGTCAACTGAATTTCTTATCTTTCGCTTAACTCGGTTAAATTCAGAACGTTAATATTTAGGTCAATCAACTGAGGCAAATAATTAGATATTGTGTTATTGTGTAAGTCCAATAGGGACGTTTCTGTATTCGAAATATTATGTGTTTGAGACAAAGAACGACTGGGACCGGTGACGTCAATTGGCAATCGATTTTCATTGAGTTTCGAGGTCATTTTGACAAGTCCAGACCGGCGATATTACGCTAGTCTGAAAACGTATTCAGAATCCCCACTCATTTGTTCTAATTAACACACACACAACTTGACATCAAGCTTGGTTTATTTGACCCCGGTTCTTTCTTATTACATATATGTGTCTGTATTATATTAAATATATTTCGGCTAGATTTCTTTTAAGTAATCTAATCTAAGTAAGAAAGTTATAAAAATCCAATAACCAATATTAACATTTTTATTTTACTCATAGTACGTGAACAGAGTCACAAGGGTTACAAAACTCCCTACCACCGGCAGTCCATCAACAAAGTAGGAGACAACTTCTTTCCTGGTTGGAAAATCAGATGAAGACATCAGCAAGGATAATGAGGGAGATCTAGCGGTGGCCAGCCGTATCATTTTAAAATACTTTTATCATATGATGTGTCTGATCTGAGTTCAAAATCGCAATTCGATAATTTTTGTAGATCGCCTTTAAGTTGAAATAGTAATCGGTTCATTAGTAACCGTCAATAACTTGCAGTTGCAAGGTGCTAACCGTTTCTCGGCTTCTAGAAACAGCAAATAAACGCGACTATATTGATTTTGCTATGAATAATTTGCTGATGGATTCAAGTCAAGGCTTCGCGGTGCTGTAGCGCCAGAACAAAGCGAGCTTAAGCGTAATGAAATAGTAAATGTGTTCTATTAAAAATTGTTTAATAAAACAAAATCTGTTCATCCATACGTAAGTTTGAATCACGAAATGAATTCGGAACTTCCACATTCTTTTACGTTTTGAAGGTTGAAAACGGTGGTCGTCGCTGGCAGTGTTTTAAATTGAATTCCGAACGTGCGTCAGATATTCCAGCATATCTGATTTTGCAAGTAGCTATTTTGAAAGTTACATTGCAAGAATTAAGGGCGCTTTGCCTACAAGGTCCTCTGATGAACTTTGTGTAGTGCAATTGTATGAAACGATCTTGTTATTCGGTTGTTCTGTATATGCAAATGCCATTCTTTTTATTATAAAATGTGACGTTTGTCTTATTCACTTCTCTCTCTCTCTTTGTTTCGCTTGTAAGATAATACGAGATTTATTTAATGAATAATTTAAACAAAGACCAAGAACATGAATTACATTATATTATCACAATTAGTGTCATAAGATGAACACTTATTTTAAAGCAAACAACAACAAAGCGTTATTATAGTTCTTTAATTGCTCAATTCAAGAATAGTTTTGATATTTTATTATCGATAATATCACGGCCGACATACAAAAGAGTTTCGATTCAAAAAAAAAAAAAAAACATGTCAGTGTGCTCGTGTTTGACCCGAATTCGAATGTGCGATCAGTGGGCCGCGGCAACGTGCAAGCAAAATGTACGGGTTGATTTTGCGAATGCTAGAATTTGCGCGCGGCGCACGTTCGCAAGATAAGTCAGTCAGGGTCGCCGCGGTGCCGACGGCCGGCCATGCACCCGCGCCTTGCAACACCGCCCCCTCCCCCCAAGCCCCTTCAGCCCCGCCGCCACTCCACCAATTAAGCCATGGGGAAAACAACAACACCCACTCTGCTGACGGTTGCAATATATTATGGACAAACAGATGTCCTAAGTTTCAGGGCTCAGAGTTCAATTTCCTTTGTCCATGTATCAATTATTAAATAGAAAACAAAAATCGATTTTGTACCAAGTCTGTATTTTTATTTATCGTAATTTAGTAGACAACCAAATTAAATAGCAACCTGAGTCCAAGCAGTAGTAGTCGAAATAGAACTACAATTTAACACAGAGGATGTATTTGAGAGCGGCTGGGAGTAATAACGAGGAGGGGTGTAGAGGAGGACCGGTGGCAGAATGGTGATCAGGGAGCGACCTATTTACCGGTCGACGGCCGAGCTATATTTAGCTCAATCCCGGATCGCTCACTGCATCCAACGCATATTTTCATTGCATTTGTCTTCAGTCGCTTTTAATTCACGATTAATTCCGAATCTAAATGCAATCAGCTTACTAGTTTTATCTATACATATAAAAATGAATTGCTGTTCGTTAGTCTCGCTAAAACTCGAGAACGGCTGGACCGATTTAGCTAATTTTGGTCTTGAATTATTTGTGGAAGTCCAAGGTAAGTTAAAAAGGTAAATAAATTTGAAAATGCTCGGAATTAAATAAATATAACAATTTTGTTTTTCCTTTGATGTGTCCCCCGTCGGACGGATTCCTTTTGTTTGTTTTAAGTTTATTTTATACAAAAGCTTAGTTCTTTTATTTATCGATTGAGGCACTACGAGTTTGCCGGGTCAGCTAGTTTGGAATAAAAACGGATTACTTATTATTTCAGTATACATATTTTAAAGTATATTCCTCAAGTGCTTCGATTAAGAATGTGTGTTTGTTGGTTTTATTTACGAAATAATATTTTCATTGCATTTGTCTTCAGTCGCTTTTAAATCACGATTAATTCCGAATCTAAATGCAATCAGCTTAGCAGTTTTATTTGGAATAAAAACGGGTTACTTATTAATTCAGCATACATAATTTAAAGTATGTTCCTCAAGTACTTCGACTGGGAATCTGTGTTTGTTGGTCTTAATTTACGAATTATTCGTTAATGGAATGATTTACGTAACCGTTAGATTTGAAAATTTAACAATCACCAATTTTATTTACCTTCATCTGATTCTCAAGATTGTAACAAAGCGGCTACTTTTCTTTTGTATCTTACCTGAAACAAAAAAAATATATCACAGTCAAAAAAAGTAATCATACTTAATAAATAACGTTCAACTTAAGTAAGATAAACCGTTTTAAAGTATTACAAAATAAACTTAATACATAGAATTAATACGCAAAAGTAAAATTTGTAACGTTTTGGCATTGCTTAGATAGGTGAATGAGCTCACGGTTCATCCGGTCATAAGTGGATATCGGAGCCCATAGAAATTGAATCGAGAATACCGCCTTGAGATAATAGTAATGATTAAGGCCAAGATATGAGGTAGAATATCAATTGTATATTTTATCAATTGTACCCTTCAAAGCTGAGCAGCTTCGTAACAGAAGGCAGGATTGTGATACCTATCCGTGAGAACTTCCAATACGCTTCATAACTAGCAATTACGCAAGTTCGCAAATTTAGTGACTTTTTCATTCAAATTCAAATTCAAATTCAAAATCATTTGTGGGATTTGAACACCGGCATGGGCACCGTGTCGTTTGATACACATCAAAGGAACGTATTTAGGCCGTTGACATGTTAATTATGTGTTGTCAAAATCATTCAATTCACAGTTCCTGAATCATGAAGACACAGTCAATTATTATTCCTCTAGAAGTGTTCTACGGCCTTGTGTGGCATAGGTGACAAGTTTAATACAAATAGCATTCGAATTCCTTGAATCAAAAGGACCTATTCTTACCATAGAATGGAACACCGAGATAGCTCACTAACGCCGGAGTCAGCGTATTTGCCTAATTGATTAAATACATGTATTACATCTCTATCGCATTAAATTATAAGTCATAACGCAAAATATTAGAGTCTACAGTTGTTTGCAGCGAGCGGGCGTTCAAGTCGTTACGTTGTCAGCGTCCTAATTTTGCAGTGTCCTCGTTTTTGAGGTCACCTCTATCGGAGCAACGAACTCGTGCCCTTATCGCGGGGGAGAAGCAAAACGCGCGGGGAGCGCGGCTTCATGACTGTTATGACAGTACACCTATTCTGCAATAGATGGCACTGTTTTTTTTAGTATTCTATCAACACTATTTTACAGTATTGCTTTAGAGAAAATATCTTTGATCTATACTAATATTATAAAGAGGAAAGATTTGTTTGTTTGTTTGTTTCGAATAGGCTCCGAAACTACTGGACCGATTTGAAAAATTCTTTTTCCATTAGAAGCCGACATTGTCCCAGATGAACATAGGCTACTTTTAAAAAAAAAAATTTTTTTTTTTTTTGTATTCATGTGTGTTTTAATGTTTCCGAAGCGTAGCGAGGGCGGGTCGCTAGTAAACTATAAATATCAAAATTTGAAGTATAGGTTTTTTTAATTGCGTTTTATTAATTAACGTCTTTTTAATTTTTAATAGGTCTAGAAAATAATCTATAAAAAAGGATTCGATGAAATTACAACGGGGTCCTAATTTCACTTATTTACTTTGTACAATTATTTTTTAATAAATTTTATATTAATTTTACTTTTCAAAACAGTGCCAGTTTTTGTGACTTTTTCGAGCAAACCATACAAAGAGCTATACACAAATATACATGATAACAAAACTGTACAACAATTCAAATTCTTGAAACATTTATAGGTGTGCCTATACATTTTTTTAATCAAGATGAAACACATTTGAAATGCATTCTAAAAATCCGTAGCACTTTCGTAGCACTCCGTAGCAGTCAGCTACAGTAACAGTTACGTGGCCGTAGGCGGCGAGGTCGACGGCCTATAACCAGGGCAGCCTTGCTTCTGTCCTCCGCGTCCTATTTCTGACGCTACTCCACCCCCGCGCACTTCTCCTCACTCCTAGAATCTCCACTTCATATTACTAACTTCATTTAAACAATTTAATTTCATTATTCTGAATACTATGTTTATTAGTACTATGTTTGGGGAGTTTTAAATAAAATCTTATAAATTATATGAACGTGTTTTTTCTTTCATAGTATCTACTGCAATTCAACGATTACTTTCAAAAATGTTAGAAAACTGTTGAAACTATTTAAAACATGCTTTATATGACATTATAAATAAACAAATATTTATCTGAGCCACATTCAGTTCATTAAAGTTCATTAAGAAGGATATTTAATACAATTCTGCGACACTAATAAATCTGCACATTGTTTTTTTAGGTTATATTATTTATTACTATAAAAGGTAGTATTGATATGTTCGTTTTGAAACTTCATTGTCACATCATCGCTGCCCCGAATACAAGCCCACTAGTTCTATTACCAATTTAAAAAGTGTAAATGAACTCTTAAGACACATTACATACGCCTCGTTCGTACGGTATTATTAAAAGTGTTGTATAACGCATTCAATTGTAATCAAGTGTCGTCAGTGACACTTATGTATTTGCACATAATACAAAGTATCTACATGTACATATACGTGGCGGGGTGTGTGTGTGTGTGTGTGTGCGTGACGCGACTCCGACCGGATCGTGACGTGTTGCGTCAACTTTTACTCGCACTTTCTCGTGCTCTTGCGCAATCCCACAGCGCAACGCTAGTTGAATCTAATCAGTAGAACTACGGGATTTTCCTTCAAGCGCTGAACTGTAATATTTAACGGGATCTGATTCTAAAACAACCAATAATCTTTGTTGTCTCAAGGTATTTAACCAGTGATTCAGCGGTTAAAGAATTTTCAATGGTGACAGTAAATTGCAGTTCACTTTATAACTAAAGGATATGACCTCAAAATTATAAATGCAGCCGGCAAGCTCGACAAACAAAGCAGCATATAAATATTATTCACACTTACGAGCTGTAACCGTGTGATTTAACACATAGATATTGTTTATATACAACGGTAATAAAGAGTCGAAGTAAGGTGACTGTAAATATCTTTAAAATATCTGAAGTAACAGACTAATTTCAATGAAAACCTTAAAGGTGGGTAACGGGACGGCGAGGGGAGCTAACGCGAATGGTGGGGGGAACACGCGGTACGTGGCCCAGTTTCGCGCGGGTGCATGAACTTTAATGAGGTAAGGCCACCGACCGGTGTGGCCGTCACACGATCTTGCACTCTAGCTATTGCGTGATAAAAAATATTTTCGTATGACTATTTAATCGGCCACTATATCGTCACGAAGCACCTAACTACATGAATCTGGGTGTGTGGATGGTTCCATCTGCGGCGCGACCTTCACGTTTATCGCCCCGGCGAGATGCTATGAACATTGCGAATACCACTTAAATTCACAATCATTGGTTCACTGCCTCCAAATTTTTATTGTATTTACGTCATTTCATAGCGTACGTTTTACGGTAAAAATACGGTTGTTAAGAACAAAAAAAAAAACACTGAAAATCCAGAATAAATTACGTAGAATATAATGTTTTCTATTGAGAAATCTGTGTTAAGCAATTGTCTCGATACATTTGATAGGCCCGTGCGTTCGAGAAAAATATTGTAGAAAAAACAACACGAACTTCGAATAGAGAAGAACATTCTTATTCTTTGATGTCATCAACAAGTTGTCTATAAATGTTAATTTGCTTGACATGAAATTTTTTTATTGCGTATTTTGAATATGTGTACAAATATCTGTTTAACGAAGATTTGTGTAAGCAAATAAACATTACATTGTATATATAGTTTTGCTTCACAACATTTTGTGTACATTTAGGTCACATTCGTTGTTTATGTTATAGATTTAAAAAAAAAAAACATCCAAACGAATTCACCACACAATACAATTTACTGGTGGTAAGACCTCTTGTGAGTCCGCGCGGGTACCACCACCCTGCCTATTTCTGCCGTGAAGCAGTAATGCGTACCGGTTTGAAGGATGGGGCAGCCGTTGTAATTATACTTGAGACCTTAGAACTTATATCTCAAGGTGGGTGGCACATTTACGTCGTAGATGTCTATGGGCTCCAGTAACCACTTAACACCAGGTGGGCTGTGAGATCGCCCATCCATCTAAGCAACAACAACAACAACAAAAAAAACAAGTCAAAGTGAAAAAGTTCTTACGTATTGTAGTATTGTTCCAATTTTGTTCTTCGTTTGAAGATGATTTTATGAAACGTGAAATTCTACGTGTAGGTGGAGGTAGGTAGAGTGAAACGGCTCATGAATAACACAATAGTGCTGTGATATAGGTCAGATACATCGTGGACGTAAACATCAGCCACTGGAGTGACATCCGGACGTATCATTTAATCTCCACCTAAGCACGTTTCACAACTGGGGCATCCTTATTTCGACTTTTGTTTTGTAATAGAAACACCCAGACGTCCGTTCGTTGCGACTCAAGTATATGGTACTTAATAACGAATATTTCATTGCATTAATATGATTTTTGTAGCTTCGATTAACTTATCCTTATCGTTCTTCTTCCGAAAAAGGATCTCTTCCATCTGCCGGGAACGTGTTATGAGCTTCTTCGGACACATCGTGCGGTCTCCCAGACATGAATTAGAGAAGCTTATAATTACGGGTCGCATAGAGGGCAAGCGCGCCGTGGGCAGAACACTAGCCAGATGGTCAGACCTAGTAAGAGAAGCACTTGGTGGTAGTCTGTACCATGCGGTCCATGCCACCCATGATCGAACACAGTGGAAGAATGTCGCATGTGGTCGCGATCCTCAGTAGTGAGGGAACGATATAGAAGAAGATCCTTCTTCTTCTTTTTCGTCTCTTCCTCATTACTGAGGGTGGTGACCACCTTGGTTTAGTTTCTGCATCAGTTTCCTCCAATGTTGCCTGCATTGGGCCTGCTTAATGGCGCCCGGGACGCTGGTGTTTGTGGCCTCCTTGACAATGTCCGTCCACCTGGTTGGCGATCTTCCTTGACTTCTCTTTCCTTCCACGTGACCTACAACTATTAGTTTTTCCAAGTTGTCAGGATTTCGTCGGGCCACGTATCCGAAGTACTTGAGGAGACGCTGCATATCCTTATCCTCATCCTCTCAAAAATATGTACTGTGATGGCATCCATTGGCGCGCGCCATCCATTGTTGACATGCTTTCATTAGCTTGAACTGTATTTATCTACATATACGAGTATATGTAATGAAAACCTTTCAACGTATTTTTCACAGACTTGGAGACGTCCTATTACCTTGAAAATTTGTAGACGGGTCAAAGATTGATGGTAATATAATAATTTTATTACTTTAGCCAATTTTATGACTTCAGCAATGTCAGGGCAGAGCCAAGCCGCTGCCTACCGTTAAGTACTCTCCACAAGCCTCTTTTGAAAAAGGATATGTCATAGCGCTCGAGAAACACCGTGGAGGGGAGCTCATACCAAAGCCGGATGGTATGTGGCAAAAAAGATCCCTGGAAGCGCACTGTGGATGAACTCTACTCCGGTGGCGGGCGATGCGATGGTAAAAACGAGACGATGGTGTCATCTCAAACAATTTCTCAGAGCACTCCTACTAATATTCTGACCTCCTCCTCAATATAAGAAGAATACTCCTAATATTCTGACCGGGATCATTTTTGCTTTTTATTTCAGTTTACAAGCGTAAATCTTTGCGTTCTCTTTGTTCCTATTTGAAGGATATGTTTGCTCGAAAGCAATAGAAATATTTACTTAATTTTTTTAAGGCGATGTCATTGTTGGCCTATAGACATACTCCACTGAGTTTCTCGCCGGATCTTCTCAACAGGATGCGATTCCAATCCGGTGGTAGATTCCGCGAAGCACTGCTCTTGCTAGTGCTAGCAAAATCACTCAGATTGGACTCGTGAGCTCACCTACTCGTCCGGGCTAGCTGGAATAGCCTCTTAAGCTACCAGCGTATAACTAGGAAAAACAGTAATTGTCAGTTGTCTCTAAATAGGCTCTATATCACTTAATACCGGCTTTTTTTATTGTTTAGACGGGCGGACGAGCTCACAGCCCACCTGGTGTTAAGTGGTTACTGGAGCCCATAGACATCTACAACGTAAATGCACCACCCACCTCGAGATTTAAGTTCTAAGGTCTCAGTATAGTTACAACGGCTGCTCCACTCTTCAAACCGAAACGCATTACTGCTTCACGGCAGGAATAGGCAGGATGGTGGTCCCTTCCCGCGCGGACTCACAAGAGGTCCTACCACCAGTAAATGTGATGTGAACTGTGCAGGCTGTGATAAGAACGATTGCCTATCTACGACGATCAAAAAGACATCATACACATATGTACAGTCAAATAAGTACGTATCTATGATAATTGAAACATGAATCTGCGTAGGGCATGTACATAATACAAACAAGTGCGTAAAACAAGAGTAAACAACCTACAATTAGAGCAATAAACTTCATCAAGAACGGTCTTTAATTTCGTATGATAGTCAGGTAATTATCTTGTTATGTTTTCAAAATGATACGTGTTTATCTTAAAATTTGCATGTGAATGCAGGCGCGGGAACAAACACGATGCCACTGACGTTAGTGTTACGATGAACTTTGTCGTTACCTTCGGTATTGTGTGAAGGATCCCGCCAACATCTGCCAGTGTATTTTGATTTGAATAAACAAACTCATTACGAGCGTGACGTCAACGGGCCGCTTTGTGCGTCGGAATTCAGAATTCCTCGCGTCAAAATTAGCATTATTACATTTAAATTTAATGAATGCGATAAAGCTCTAATTTTTAATCTATTTTTAAACTGGGTCCGCGTCAAGGTTTCACCCGTAAATTCGTTTTTCGACAACAACCGGCCATTGTTAGATTCGTAAAGTACGGGTTTCTCTGTGAAAATTAGAATGATCTATGGCTCCGTCATGTGGTGCTGTGAAAAAGACGGACAAATCAACAATAAAAATTTACGTATTGTTTTAGATAAGAATAGAAATATTTGTTTTGAATATTAGGATCAGCTCTGTTGTTGGCTAATGGGAAACCTGGTCACGGCGACCGTCTCTGACGATATCAGGTGAGCACATGTTCGATAAATAAATCAAGGTCTAACGTATTTTTCCGTTCGCGAATTCGGCGATACGATTCGGGTCGAGATTATTATTCGATCGAGTATTGTGCTTGGTCATTGAATTGCTTGTTAAATTATCAAGACCATTGAAACACGAAACGCAAACATATTTACGGCGTGCAATTATGTTTTAAATTAATTATGATAATGCATGCTGTTTGGTTAAAACTGTGGTTTCGCGCAGTTAGACCGTGTCATTGGAGGTCAGATGAGCCTCGTCCCGCGCCCGCAAGCCCGCCGCCCGCGCCCCTCCCGCGCCCGCCGGGAGCAACAAACTCTGCAAGGTTGCGCGGCGGCCGCTTGCTATCGCTGCCTACAGTTACGATATCACCCTTCTCCGGCAAACTGCTTTATTTTATTACACTCCTGTCATATCGATATTACACCTGAAGGTCTTTTGGATTAACTTACCTAGATAATGTATGGAAGACGCCTTTAAAACAACAACCGTTCTTCTATTGAGAAACCACTGTTTTTGTTCTTCTATCATGAATTTCAATGTGCTTTCGCTATTTCGAAACAATAAAAAATCATTGATGGTACACGATAATGCTGAATGGTTATTGTAAAATACACATGAAATGCAAATTTACATAAATTATGTTGTATAAAAAGTAGAAATGCGTCACATTTACACGTATCAGTTTTTTTGGGTCCAAGGCAAACGAGCTTGCAGGCCACCTGATGTAATGTGGTCACTGTCGCTCGTGGTCTATGGCAATGACAAAAGCAAAACGGGGTCGTTACCAATACACGCAAATCAACTTATGCTGAAGCAAAAAACCTCCCGCTGTACCACACCACAAAAGGAATTTTTACATTAATAATTTTAATATTATTAGATTGTATTTGTAGCGCTCAAACAGGAGAGCAGAGCCATCTAGCGTCGAGTAGGAGAAACTTAACCTCAAATAAATGTGGTTTATTCTTGAATGAGGAGTTTTTTGTTAGCAAGTAATATATAGTATTTAAATATTAATTGTGCATAAGTTTTTGATTTTTTAACCTACAAAGAGAGAGGCAGAAATTCATAATGAGTCATTAAATTATCACCTACATATGTACATCCAACTCTGTTCTCTAATAATAGCCATACCGATATCATTGAGAGATCGACTGATGCCTCAAGATGTCTCATGGTAGGCGTATAGCAGCATTCTTGTTACGGTGTCTGTGGATTCCGTAACTATTTAAGACAGGCGGGCGTCGTTTGTAATCAACTCCAATTTTTAAAATATCCAAAAAGTGAGTGGAAGATACTGACTTGCAGTTTATGATGTTTCGTATTAAAGTGCTTTTTTGTTGAGTGCTTAGACGGGTGGACGCGCTCACTTGGTGTTGAGCCATTACAGGGACTCGTAGTCATAAAAAAGCGACTCGTGCCCCTACCTTAAGTCACGAAATCTTATTTGTATACTTTAACGGCTGTACGTATGTGGTATGAACATGTGATGCATAGAGAGAAGATGCATGTGACTAGGAGTCATGTGTGGTAATGGTAGTGCAAGGTAGAGGAGGAAGAGGTCGACCGAAGAAGACATGGATGGAGTGTGTGAATGAAGGCTGATAGAAGAAGAGAATGGAAGAGAAAAAATAACTGTGCCGACCCCACCTAGTGGGATAAGGTGGAGAAAAAGAAGAGGAGAACGGCTGTACGTACGGCCGGAATGCAATACTGCTTCGCAAAATAGAGAACGTAGAATAATACTATAGACAAGACGGTTATTCCAATTGCATAAGCACTTTACCACCAGTATATCATCAGTATCGAAAACAACATGCAATTATAAAAAAATACACTAAGACTACTACTACTACCTGGAGCCACTGCGGTCATCCACAGTGCGCTTCCAGAGATCTTTTTTGCCACGCACCATCCGGCTATGGAATGAGCTCCCCTCCACGGTGTTTCCCGAGCGCTATGACATGTTCTTCTTCAAACGAGGCCTATGGAGAGTATTAAGCGGTAGGCAGCGGCTTGGCTCTGCCCCTGGCATTGCTGAAGTCCATGAGCGACGGTAACCACTCACCATCAGGTGGGCCGTATGCTCGTCTGCCAACAAGGGCAATAAAAAAAAAAATAAAAAAAAAGACCCAAATACTTAAAATTTTGATGATATTGATTATATGATACTTGATGATATTATAGTAGTTTATATAGTATGTTACAGTATTTATTGAATAGTATATTTTAAATAGTAACAGCGGATATCAATAATACTATTATAAAATAATAATACTAATAGAATAATTAAATCCGGCTCGCCAATCACTAACAAACCAGTGAAGCTATCGTAAATGTACTTCTACAAAAACTTTGTTAACTAATTCTATTTTCTATTCACAGCACAAGGCTATAAACATATAAAAATAGGTCAAACCATAATGGGCAATGTAATAAACAAAATGATCTCACTCATTTGTTTTAAAGGGAGCGACGACCGAGTGACGCATTTTGTTACGTGGAACGTGCTAAAGAACTGATCGCTGACGTAGTACAGTCGCAAAATCACCGTCCGACAGCGCTTGGAATGTTAATATAATATATGTGATGCATCGCGAAGATTCCAACCAAAAAATAGACACATTAATGACAAAATTAAAAACATAATAATATGTTGAATTCACTATCAGTAAAAATTTAATACCTAGGTATTATGTAAAGTAAAAAGAGATCTTACTGTGTTTGTTTGTATTACATAAATATCTCGCCATGCAATATAAACAGAAAAGTTATTATTTAAAAAAGCTAATTAGAAAGATACTTAAGTAGATATTCGTTTTGGTTATATATTATTAATACATGGTAATATAAAAAAATTGTAAGGTAAGTAGAAATCATACTTTATATTTCAGTATACGAGTAAAAAGCTGATTGAATTTCTTAACAAGCAATGCCACCTATATTTTATTATGTGAAACTCAAAAAGAAAGTTACACTGGCATAGCGCCATCTAGCGAACTCTTCCAACATGACGATGGTCTGCTGATTCCTTGCGTACAAAAAGGTTTCAAAATGGCTGCTAGAGTACGCTGATCTCAATTTTGTTAAAAAAACCAATGGAATAAATTAGAATTTTGTCCGCAATTTTCATAGAGTAAAACGATTAAATAATCCATATTATATAAATAAATAGATGAAACTGTGAAGTACCTATTATATCTTCTTTGATTCTCAACAAAAATTTCTTTAAAAACATACCCACATATATTTTCTAAAATACATATTTTGTTTCTCGGAAGTGTAGTTTCATTCGATTTTTTTAAATCCATTTTAATTGTGTATTTTGGCAAAACAATCATATTTGCTGATTTGCTGAGTCCTGACGTAAATAACTAGGCACGTAATTTAACCTCCAGCCGACTTTCGGACTATCGTCCGGAACAAATACATGACTGACCTACAAACACTCGTGAATACAAAAAGATAATATCGCTCATCCTTGTCTCTCCAACGAGTCGTAGCGATGTGCAAGCGCGAAGGTGAATCTTGCTGCGATGACGAGCCTCCGCTCCCAATGTCAAGTTCACCGATTATTATTAGTGTTCAATGCCACAAAACACATGCTCATGCAAACATAATAGCGGAGCGCTGCCCAGACTTAAATTACGTATACAAACAAGAAACGATATTTTCCAGATTTACACCTTTAATTGCCTGCGTTGACTTTGCGAATATTTCCATGCCGTTGGATAATTTGAATAATATAATGTATTTGTGATGATAAAGTCAAGTACGTGTATTTAGGACATAGCGTTTATTAGAAAGTAATACATACAGTCCATTTTTTATATATAAGTATTTTAGTTCTTGGTAAGAAAAAGGTTCATTATTTAAATTTAATATTGAAATTATAAAGTAGTTATGACATAGGTACGTACATAGGTCTTGTTTAACTAAAAATTAGCTTTGATTTAACACTGATGATCATAACATAATTTGGAGATATTTATTATTTACTTCATCATCATAAATGGGGAGACTGTGGATTCACGTCCAGTCCGGTACTTACATGGTATTCCTTCGTCTTTGGCAATACATCTTGTTGTAAAATCCTCGACCTTTAAGTAAAATCGACACAGCCCGGGTATGATAAAGTTTCTGATATATTCTTCGTGCTTTGTATGGCCTGTACAACTTGTTGCTTTATTTTTCCAATAATTGAATATAGTTATGGTTTTACCTGAATACTGTGACATTTTCACACATTTAACTGTCTTTTTAACATTTTCAGAATTCGGTCTTCTATTTTCGCGACCATGGCTATTTGTGTCTTACACCGTTCTTATTATTTCTTATTTGCGCGCTTTATAGACTCTTCACTCTATCCTTAAATCTTCCACTACTCCTTCCTTTTCAACTCGCGGTTTTTAGTACAATTACTACAGTAGTAAGCGACTCCTTAAAGACTATAATAATAATAATAATAATAACCTACCCAGTCATTTGTCATATTTGTCCTTTTTTTATGAATGAGGAATTACTGGTGTCCCGGAGGCCTTTCTAGTTTCCCCAGGACAGGTAGGAGAGCAAAAACTCAGTCTGGAGAAGTGAGATTTGCTAACAGCTGCCCGAGTGCCAGGAGTCCAAAGGAGACCTAACAACTCAAGAGCAGTTGCTTCGCGAATGACTCTACTACCGGATCGAAATCGCGACCCGCTGAGAAGATCCGTCGAGAAACTCAGCGGGCTGATGCATGTGTTTTCTGTTGTAGGTACTGAGTTTTGTGTATTCAGTAAAGGCAAATAAATGTTCACAGATAAATTATCAGAATTATATCAAAATAAAATATTCACGTTTTATGTGTAATGCATTTATGAATTGAATATTTATTTGTGCTTCACGATTAAGAGTATATTATGTGTATTAATAATATGTAAGCATAAGATTTCTCTAGAAGATAAATGTAACGATTGTAACAAATATAACTTACTCCTGCTTTCTCTAGATTCTAGATCAGTTTTGGTTGACCGTTAAATAATTCCTTCGATATTAAGCTGATGTTCCGATGTATTATTTTATAATCATATTTTCTTTTAATACCTACATTAAAAAATAAAGTTTTCATCACGGAGGACATTTGTGAGTTGAAGTTGTATACAAAAAATAATATTACACTTTATTTTCAGCTTTCGTGGTCATTAAATGGCAAAGGAATTATTATTAATAACTTCATCTTCAAAATAAATTGATGCACGATAAATCGATGTTGACCAATATAATAAATATTATCTATACTAATACTAATACTAATAATATTATAAAGAGGAAAGATTTGTTTGTTTGTTTGTTTCGAATAGGCTCCGAAACTACTGGACCGATTTGAAAAATTCTTTTTCCATTAGAAGCCGACATTGTCCCTGATGAACATAGGCTACTTTTTTTAATTTTTTATTTATTTTATTTTTTTGGTTTCATGTGTGTTTTAATGTTTCCGAAGCGAAGCGAGGGCGGGTCGCTAGTAATGTATAAGATTGCTGTTAGGTACAAAGTATTGAGTATTCATGTAAAATTTTCATATTTTATGTGTGTATGTGAGATGTTTTTAAAAGACATGCAATGTCATGTAGCTATTGTTGATTTTGCAATTAAGAGTTAAGTACCTCATTAAATACTTCTTTGATTGTTTTGTTTTTAGGAAAATACGGTTAAAGAGAATTTTTCTTTTAGTTGCTTATTGTGTTTGGAACTTATATCATATTATAAAATTGGTGTTCTGTGTTGAAAAATTGAGATATTTTTTCGAAGAGTAGTAGCAGTAGAATATTAGTAATAATTAGTAGTAATATAATAATAATAATTATTATTGTAGTAATATAAAGAGTAGTAGAAAGAGTGGGATTACTGTCATTGTGCAAACATATCTGTCATTTCGAGCTATTATTATTACTATTTTATTGCTTCGACGTGTGGACGTGCTCACAGCCCACCTGGTGTTAAGTGGTTACTAGAGCCCATAGACATCTACAACTACAACAATGCCTACCTTGAGATATGAGTTCTAAGGTCTCAGTACCTATAGTTACAACGGCTGCCCTACCCTTCAAACCGAAACGCATTACTGCTTCACGGCAGAAATAGGTGGGGTGGTGGTACCCACCCGTGCAGACTCACAAGAGGTCCTACCACCAGTAATTACGCAAATTATAATTTTGTGGGTTTGATTTTTATTACACGATGTTATTCCTTCACCGTGGAAGTCAATCGTGAACATTTGATAAGTACGTATTTCATTAGAATAATTGGTAGCCGCTTGCGGGATTCGAACACCGCTGCATCGCTAGGATACGAACGCATCGGACGTCTTATCCTTTAGGCAACGACGACTTTAAATTGCTATACACGGCATTGCGATAGAACTCTGTGGATCTGGACTCAACATAGTCTGAAGGTATTTTGAATCATTTCTTGAGAACGATCTCCTATCAATGAAACTGACTAATCTAAGATCGAAATTGTAATCGATTGGAGTTAGATCTGGTGAGTATCGAGAATGACGTGCATTTTCTGAACTGCGCATTTTACTTTTAATATGCTTGAAGACAACTTGAAGGACGTGACCGTAGAGAGCAGCCAACACATGTAAACGTATTAAAATAACTCCGAATCGAGTAATGAGGTTTTGAATAGGAAAGACGGTGAGGATCTTAGAAAAATATTATTCAGCGGTAATGTCAGTCGCGAGAACGCAGTTCGACACGTCGCCACTTCGATAAAGCGGCACGACACGAGAACTATCTCATCGTGGCCGCCGGTAACTACATTCCCGATCCTGCGGAAAGAATGGAAAGCAGTCGACGTCGCCCCAAACACGTCATTTCGGATCCTCCCGATCCACGAACGGTGCTTTTAGGTACCTCAAGGACCGGTCATCGTTCTCGTCGAACCCGTCGCTTGCGACGAAGGGCTCGACGAGTAAATTAACCCTCAGACACAGCCCACTGAGTTTCTCGCCGGATCTTCTCAGTGGCTATTTCAGGCTATTTTAGCCTCTTCTTGACGTACCTATAGGTGAGTTCATTGGGGGTCAAACCGGAGTGTTGCTAACACTGGCCATAGCAAGAGCAATGCTTCGCAGAATTTACCACCGGATTAGAAACGCGACCCACTGATAAGATCCGGCGAGAAACTCAGTGGGCTAAATAGGGGACGATGGCGCAATATCACAAGGGAGAAAGAAGCTCTTCGTAGGTGACGGTCACGGTAAAGAATAGAGGACGATGAGAATTTTGTCCGGGACAGTTTTTTTTAGTCAAGAAAGTTATAGGGGTTTATTTATTTTTGATGATTGTTCCAGTAATTTTGAACGTAGTTTACTGTAGGTATTCTAGTATAGTTGATCGGTTACCGCCAAATGGCACGCTTCCAGTTTCATGCGCGTCGCCGCCGCGCCGCTCAACCAGACCAAATCAGCTCGGAATTTCATTAAAGAAAACGTTCACAGACAAATAAATACTAGCAGGACCATCTTATATGTACCCATGTAACATTTTTTAATGACATTCTATTTTTTTTTTTTATCGCTTATGTGGGTGGACGAGATCACAACCCACCTGATGTTAAGTGGTTACTGGAGCCCATAGACATCTACAACGTAAATGCGTCACCCACCTTGAGATATGAGTTCTAAGGTCTCAAGTATGGTTACAACGACTGCCCCACCCTTCAAACCGAAACGCATTACTGCTTCACGATAGAAATAGACAGGGTGGTGATACCTACCCGTGCGGACTCTCAAGAGGTCCTACCACCAGATTCGATGTTTTTTTATTTTATTTCTTCTATGGATGGACTAGCTTATGGCCCACCTGGTGTTAAGTGGTTACCGGAGCCCATAGACATCAACAACGTAAATTAGTAGACTAAACAGTAATTTATTCAGGGTATTATTTCATGTTTGAGGTTAATAAATTTTGTTCGACCAGTTGTTTGATATTTAGTTATGGGAAAATACATTAGAACAATCGACAAAGGCGATAAATAGGATAGATGATACATTTTATGGTAATGTAAGTGCGCACAGATAGATAACATCCTCCTGCCTTATCCTTCCGCGAAGTAAAAGTCCGTTGTGTTTTGAAGTGGATTGGAAGAGCTGTCGTACAATACAAATGAGAGATCGACCTCATGTCTCAAGGCGAGTAACATTCACGTTCCGATATCTACGGGCTTCGGCGAACACTTAAAGATTAAATATTATGTGAATTAATATTTGTTTTGATGTCAATTCTGTATGTTAAGACTTTTGTCTTTAATGTTTATTGAGGTTACAGTAAAACATATCAACTTGCAGAATGATAATGAAATTAGTTTTAACTTAAATTTGGTACTCGGCGACAATAGAATAAATAAAAAAATACTAATACAATTTGAGAACAGAGAATAAGAATCCGTCAACTAACTGTATCCATAATCTTACGTTCAGTAAAGACTTGATCTTTTGAAAACTCACTTAACATCTTTCATAGTTAAAAAGTTGCTACGAAGATATTCATTGTATATTATAATATACAACCTTATATATTATAATATAAGATTTATTATAAAATACAGTAATACCGCTCTTGTTATTATGCCACTACATTACATTATCATTACAATTTTTTTTTATTGCTTAGATGGATGGACGAGCTCACAGCCCACCTGGTGTTAAGTGGTTACTGGAGCCCATAGACACCTACAACGTAAATGCGCCACCCACCTTGAGATATGAGTTCTAAGGTCTCAGTATAGTTACAACGGCTGCCCCACCCTTCAAACCGAAACGCATTACTGCTTCACGGCAGAAATAGGCAGGGCGGTGGTACCGACCCGTGCGTATTTATTGCCCGTGTAGGCATTCGAGCATACGGCCCGTCTGATCGTGAGTGGTTACCGTCACTCATGAACGCCAGCAATGCTAGGGGCAAAGCCAAGCCGCTGCCTACTATTATTTATTTAGGATCTTCGACAGAGATTACACTTAATATTCATTAGCTTAAACATTCACTTCATATGATGCGGGTAGGGGTAAGCTCAAAGGGAAAAGATCACGCGGCCAATCACCCACGCGCTGTAAAACCCAAAAACCCCTCATAGATCTCATATATCTGGAACCTTAAAATAGGCTGAGAACTGAAAAATGGAAAGATTGAAAATTCACTCTAGACAAAATCTCCAGCGATGAAGATGAGGTCATCGTAGAAATAAGATGTTCTAATGTTTTAGCTTAATATAATTTATGCATCTGCAATTATAAGAACACCACAACGTGCATAATATATATAAATAAAATGCATACTAGTGGTGTGGTGGTGGTGTTTTGACTGGCGGTAGGACCTCTTGTGAGTCCGCACGGGTAGGTACCACCGCCCTACCTATTTTTGCCGTGAAGCAGTAATGCGTTCCAGTTCGAAGAGTGAGGCAGCCGCTGTAACTATACTGAGACTAGCATTTACGTACTTTAACTTAATTACGGTACGAGATGTCTATGGGCTCCAGTAACCACTTAACAACAAGTGGGCTGTGAGCTCGTGCACCCATCTAAGCAATAAATAAATAAAATACTACTACATATAAAATATCTACTATAAAACAATGACGGGCGCCAAAATGAGAATTTTTCTACTATTCTACTATGAGTATAGTATATGTTCCAAATTCAAATATCTTTTTATTGTTTTTCGTTGTTAAGATTCATGGCCAGTCTTAGTAGTTAATTTCAGTGTGAGCAAATAATAAATTGGAATATCGTGGTAGTTGCAGACGCGCATTCCATTGCAGTATTGATCGGCGGTGCGGCCGTGACTCACGCCCTTGCCCGACATTCAACCACCCCACACCAGCAACCCTCCTGCACGCGTTCTCCTCTGTCTACTATAAAAACGTAATTTCGGAGATAGGTGCTGCTGCTACTACTAAATTTGATTTTTATTAAAATTGTACATTTAAAATTCAAGCTTAGCTTATTCGATTGTCTTAAACGTTTGTAAAATAAAATAACGTGATCGTATCTTAGACGTAAGTGTATCGGATGGCATTTTTAAATAGCTACCATTTTATAACATATTAAATGTATTAAGAAATAAGAATTAAAAAAAAAAAAAAAACATAAAAATCAACCCGCTGATTTCATTATGGCGTATTTAGTGTGTATAATTTTTAATCTGGGACAAAATTTTCCCTACTTTTCGTTATGGCGTATTTAGTGTGTATTAATCTGGGACAAAAGTTTCCCTACTAACTTACCAATCAAAATGCAAATAGGCTAGCAATCGTATTCACTAGCACAATCTGGTTTTTCCCGTCCACGTGTAGCTGAGGTAGCCCCTTAGGCTAACAGCGAATAGGTTGGAAAAAACACCAAAATAATAATAAAAATAATTAGGACAATAGAAATGGAAAATTCAAAACATAGTGTTACATAATAAGTTTACTGGTGGTAGGACCTCTTGTGAGTCCGCACGGGTAGGTACCACCACCCTGCCTACTTCTTCCGTGAAGCAGTAATGCGTTTCGGTTTGAAGGGTGGGCCAGCCGTTGTAACTATACTTGAGACCTTAGAACTTATATTTCAAGGTGGGTGGCGCATTTACGTTATAGATGTCTATGGGATCCAGTAACCACTTAACAACAGGTGGGCCGTGCGCTCGTCCAGATACCTAAGCAAAAAAAAATATTGCGACTCCAGAATGTCAGACGTGGATTGAAGATCTCAAACATTTTCTCCGATACCCAAACTTTTTTCAATTTGTATAAGAACGAAGGAAATGAAAATTTAATTACAACATTTCGTTACAACAGCATTGCGTTGATCATTAAAACCAGCCGACAACTGAAGAAAAATAACAACATATTCCAATCATGATTTCCATCGAGAGGCGAAAATTTTATGAACAAAACACGAACGTTGCATTCTGTATTTCAGAGCCCCCAAAGTAAGAAAAGTAGGCCCAAACTATTTCCGTGTTACGAAGCTACCCCCGTGACCGGGAAGACGCACCCTCTTAAGTTTATACCCTTATTATTGAGAAGGGAACGCGACGAAGGGGTCGAACCTGCCCTGACTGCTGGTGAGTTTTCTTAACAAATACCGCATTGCACCTTATGAATTTAAGTGGATAAAATATTTCCGCGATTAAGCTTCTCTTCGTAACAATATAATTTTAATTAAAATCGTGTTAGGCAACTAAGCATATTAAATATATATATAATTTTACTTAATTATTAATATCTTACTTAAATATATTTAATTGTTGCATGCAAGCCTCACTGGCATATGTGGATGTTTCTGGAATCATGATGTTTACCTTAATCTGGTTGACTTTACGACAGATTTTAGATCAACTTTGAATTCCACTGGCAACGTTAACGCTTCCACTAACATGAAAAAAAAAAAAAAAAAAAAAAAATTCAGTCAATTTTAAAATTCGGTTGGAATCGAATTGATAATTGTTGATCAAAAAAGAAATTAATTACTGATACAATTGCGTCACAGGAAAATATACTATAAGCTGAAGGCTATAAAACGCAGAATAGAGCGTGCGCTTTCAAAGATTAATTTTATTTTTAGTAGTTGTATTAGCCTGTACCTTATAGAGATTGTTATTTTGAGTAACTACGCTCTATATATTTAGAGTCTTGACGCCGTTAAGCAGTGCATATTGATGTAATTTCATTTCCCCTTCTTATTGTGAAAGATAAAGCACCCAGGGTAGGCGTGTTAAAAATGGGGTGTCAATTTCAATCTAGCGTTAGAGGTAATCAAGTAATACTGGCATAGTGTAAATTTAAAATGAAAGAAACAAAACAATGAATGAACGAAACCTCCGACTCGTAGCGTATGAAACGTTCATGAAAAAGTGTTAGTTTTACATTACGCGTTCTAACATGTAAACAATTTTGTAATGCGAATTTCGAAAATGTTGTTTTTTGAATGATTGGCCAGCATCGTCCAGCATCGTTGGAATACTTTTATTTTGATAATTAAGATCTTCATTTATGGATTATACAGTATTGTTGTTAAGTGTGCGTGACTTGATAAAAACCGTTTTTATTTTAACGACATCAAAACCAGCAATGTTAAGAGAAATGGAAATGTTCAGAACAACGGAAACTGTAAAACGATTGTAGCGAATGTGAATCTAAAAATTAAAATGTTTTTTTAATGATGTGCAACAACAACAACAAAAAAGCTACAAATAAAAAGCAGCAATGTCTCCGGCTTAATACACTTTCCCGTTGCGCGAGGGTATGGCTGGATCGATGCCGCCCCACGTTCACGGTCATCGCCCTCCGCCCGCCCTACGCTTCCGCGTCACCGGCGCCGCCGCCGCGCCCCTCCACCCGCGACCGCCCCGCCACACGCCACGCTAAATATACCTCACTCTGACACGACCCTTTGCCCGTTACGAAATACAATTAGCTTCACTATTTCGAGACAAACATTTCTTCTTAGCTTCAAGACGAATGGTTAAGTTTACCGGTTATAATTAGGTTAGGAAGCGAGTAACGAACGGTATGTGTGTGCAGTTGTGTACGCTAACGTAATTACAATAAATAAATGTAACGCGGTAATAATTTCCCATTATATTCGTTACTACATTGTTCTTTTGACAAGGACTAATGATTAAGTGGAGATATATTAGTTTCCTGAATTTAAAATTGACTCGTTAGTGGTAAAAAAATAATAGGTGTACATAAAATATATATATTGTTGACTTTGGATTCCTTATATAAATACCAGATGGTATTGGAATCTGAAATAAAATGTTAACGAACGCATTGTATGTATAAAGAAGAAATCTGCACTGTTTTATAATTATTATTGCATGATTGAAATTATTCAGAGTTTTGAATGATAAAACGCCTGAATCCTATATAACTTAAATAACAACTTAAGTGTCTAATAAATACATTCTTCGTAAAGAATCGCATTTTATAGGTATATATATATATTTTTTTTTTGTTTTATTGAATAAAGACTGATAAGAAGAATCATCAAAGCTTTTTTTTATTGCCCTTGTAGGCAGACGAGCATACGGCCCACCCGATGGTGAGTGGTTACTGTCGCCCATGGACTTCAGCAATGCTAGGGGCAGAGCCAAGTCACTGCCTAGCCCAAACACTATAAACGTAAACACCGCTTTGGGATATCAGGTTTTAATTCTCAATTGTATTCTAAATACTAACAGCCCTTTCAAACCATAAACCATAATCTATTTCGTGTGACAATAACGCAGAATGTGGTGTCAGGTAAAACTGGTCGTATTAACACTAAATAATTTCTTTCATGACCATCGATTGATTTTTTTACAAGAGCAAGAAGCATTTTCGTTAGCAACGACACGAAATCACTGTTTGTTTGAATGCCTAATACTGCATTGTGCCACCAGTTCTAGTTTACCGCCATAAACGCCGGTTCCAGGGAATAGCCCATTGTTACTACTTCATAGGTGCAAATATTTGTACTCCCAATGGCTTGTTTAGCTTGTAACACGAGCTTAGCCGTCATAATTTGAAACAAACAGAATTGAATCCAATACAACTATATATAATAACTAGCGAACCGCCCTCTCTTCGCTTCGGAAACATTAAATTTTATTATTGATAGCTGAGTCCCGCGATGTTACCTGCGATTATTGTTGTACCTCGGGTGATGACGCGAGGCGAAGCTAGTCTAAAAAAAGTAGCCTAACTTACTCCTTATATCATAAGCTACCTATCAGTGAAAGTCTCGTCAAAATCAGTCCAGCCGTTCCAGAGATTAGCCGGAACAAACAGACAGACAGACAGACAGACAGAAAAATTCTAAAAAATGTTATTTTGGTATATGTTCCATATATATTATTCATATGCATGTACCGATACAAATGGAAAAATTTTATTCGAGCCCTACACCCCAGCAGAGGGTAATAGGAAAGCATGATGATGATGTAGTAAAAAGCAGTTATTTCAATATTACAAACATACACTCCAATTTTATTTATATGTATAGATAATAACTGAAAAGTGTCAAAGTATTTCAATATTTTTTACATTTCACCAAAACTACAAAAACGTGCTTTATTGATCTGTTTCATTGTAAGATTGCATATTGAACAACAATTTTTAATGCGTTTTGATATTACCATTGGAATAGCTTCAAAAACGTTATGGTGCCTCCGGAAAACTGTGTTTCATGTCCGAATATCGATTTAGAATTCCCCTACTGACATAAGTTCCACCCCGATCGCATCGCTATAAACATATATGTATATACGGAGCAGACATATAGTATATAGCTGAGTCTGACGCGACGGGTCCTCAGACAAGCTATACACGTATATCTTCAGCTAGCTACAGTGCAGTGAGTGGGTGAGCGACTGCAGCAAAGCCGGCTGAATCCCGGAAAACTACCGACCCAGTCTAGACATGGGGGCACTTCCCCTCGATCCCTCGGACCCCGCAACCCTTTCTTCCACCTCGCAGCCCTGGCGCTTTCACCAGCGACTTGCAGACATTATAAAAAAAAAGTACGACAGCACTTTTGAGTGATGCGAGATATGATGACATGCGAACAAAAACGTTGGGAGCAAAAACAAAAAATTGTGGTGTTTTTAACGACAGATATATGTAATGGTTGCAAAACAAAACGAGGCGCGACAGATAACTTAATTTACGACACTTATTATCTCGTACAACAGATCTGATGCATTATGTAATTGAAGAAACGAAAATTTTAAACCAATTAATTCGGCTAATGACGAACTAAAATAAACAGTATTTTCTTCGGTTTTCGCAAGTCGTAAACATAATTAGAGCTACTTTTACGATTTCATCTTGCGTTTTTTATTATCATCATATAGTAGAAAACTGTAAAGTATTCGGAACATTGGAAATAAGGATCTCGGAATAAGCCAATAAGTTGGTTATACTATAATATCCATCATAGAGATTAAACTGTAAAAGTAAGTTTAACTAAACTATACCAAATGTAGATTCGGATATCGAAACCGAGGATAATTATATTTAATTTCTAAATTATTAATATTTTTTTTTGCTTTATTTAAAAATAATATTATTCGGTACAGAAATACGTTCAATAATTTCATTTCGCTAAAGCAGTAACGCGAATTCAGAAATATATCACACGTAAAATTATTTTTAAATTTATGTTATATACTGATATACTAAATTTATTTTTCGCTTTTTTTATTTGTTTTAGCTCTTAAAACTTTCATATGAACAGATCAAACTACGTACTTAAAACAATGACTTTGAATTAGACAATGCGACAAGCGTGATCGACTGTGCTGCAGTGGGTTAGTGAGAGTGAATTAGTTCCCGGGGTGATGCAGAGGGCTGGTGCAGACAGGGTGGCGCGGCGGTGTGGGGCCAGACGGGAGACGACGCACCTCGTTTCCGTACTCAGCTACACTGTAACTCAACTCTATATGCAGCTACCTAACTTATACCTTTTCGACGTAGAGTGACTTGTATAAATGCTGAAAGGTTCTGTAGGTATTTTTTTTTTATTGTCCTTGTAGGCAGAGGAGCACACGGCTCATCAGACGGAGAGTGGTTACAGTCGCCAATGGATGTCAGAAATGCCAGATAATTTTGAGTTCTCGATGCAGTTTTTTTTATTTATTGCTTAGATGGGTGGACGAGCTCACAGCCCTCCTGGTGTTAAGTGGTTACTGGAGCCCATAGACATCTACGAAGTAAATGCAGCACCCACCTTGAGATATAAGTTCTAAGGTCTCAAGTATAGTTACAACGGCTGCCCCACCCTTCAAACCGAAACGCATTACTTCTTCACGGCAGAAATAGGCGGGGCGGTGGTACCTACCCGTGCGGACTCACAATTCGTCCCCTTCCTGGTGTACGATCATACAAAAAAAAAACGATTCTAAAATAATGAACAATATAAAATAAATGTATGTATAATATATTCGGTATTTTATAATAACGTTATTTGTTTAGCTGAGCGATGAGTCGTTGTCCTATGGTAAATCCTAAGTTTGAATCAAATTCATTCATTTTGTAAATTTTCTTTATAATTTTTAAGACTCTTTTTAGTTTTATTTCAGTAAAACGTAAATCGTATTAGACGTGCGGATGTGGCGGGTAACGAACGCCGGACACAAGATACTTGACAGATGCCTGAATCTCATTTAGGACATTTTCCAGATAAGCTTGCACATATACAAGTTCTGAACAACAAAATTCGGACCCTACCAAGCAATTACACCCGCTCATTGGAAGATCTTCTCTTCATCGTTAACTCCCAATGGTGGAGCCTTAAAAAATCGGTACAACCGCTCTTGTGTGAAGGGGTTATTTAAAAACTTTTTTTATTACACTTGTAGGCAGACGAGCATACGACCCACCTGATGGTATATACGCCACGTTACCCACGCCACGTTAACTGGTTCGTGCTAAGTTCGTAAAGAACTTGTATTACAGGTACCGGTTAACGGAAATAAATGTAAGATTTTTATTATACACATACATAATATATGTAATAAACATCCATAACCCTGGAAAAGACATTTTATATTTATCATACAAATATCTTCTCATGGCGGGATTCGAACCCGCGACCCTCTTGTGTAATGACCATATCACTTACCACTACACCAGACGGCCGTTATTCGTTACCGTCGCTCATGGACGCAAGTAATTCCAGGGGCAAAGCCAAGCCGCTGCCTACCATTTAATACTCTCCTTTATTAAGGAAAGATCTACATAATGAAGGGAAAATATCGTAATATAAGCTTCGGCATAAAATATTCCCAACATGCGTTTATATAAATGGTAGTATTTTGTAGCCCGAAATTAGCCCATTACTAGCGTAGTCAATAGTGTAGTCAGAGTATGGTGCTGATAATCGTTCGACACCAGGCGAATAATAAGTTCATAAGAGCATAATTTCTCCCGTCTAAGGAAACAAAAAAGTCGTACACGAACAATCGTATCGTATCTACGATGTCAATACCTCTATCGATGACTATTCAAAGGAGAATGCCCATTTTTGGTTTCGTGTTGTGCTACGATCAAATATATATTAAAAATTAAGTTTTTATTTTTAACAATTTCCTCAAAAATATTAAGTTATAACTTCGCTGGATATAGAAGATTAAAACAATTAGTAATTTAAAAACTTCTATCTAGTAGAAGTTCAATTTTCCCAATGGAAAGGCAAAGATATTAATTTATACAGCCTAATCTTTTAAAAAAATGATAATATGGAGTGAAATGAAATCAAGTTGATTAATTTGAGACATTAATCAATTGGCATGAAATTAAATTAGTTAATTCAATTGGCAAAATATTTATATCTTTTATATTTTTTTATAAATTTTTTTATAAAAGATTATGTATGGTATGATACCTTTGCCTTTGAGTTATATCGTGTGTTTCGATCATATTATTCGTTACCTATTTTGTTAGGCAGAAGTTCAGGCATATTGGGGGCAGAATTAATTTATTTATCATACGTACTTATTAATCAATCGTGATGAAAACGTTGCTAATACATGGTTAGTACTACAGCTATCTCGTTGGCAATCGAACTGTGGGCTGTTCTGTCTATGTTAGGCTGGGCTAGGTTACGTACAATGATGCTACTGAACAATATGAGAAATAAATTATTTTATGTCTATTTTTGTTTTATTTTGAATTTCCGCAACCTTTACTTCACGAATGGACGTAGTGGCCCTAGCCATACAATATTATGCTAGCTAAATAAGTTTATACTATATACATGTTTTCATTAATAAAATACTTTATACGTATGTTTTTAAGTATTTAGAAATTCAGCATAATCAAAAAATATCCACTGCTGTCTTGTACAAAAAATAACCTAATTCTAAAAACTTCATTGGTCTTTTATTAGCAAATCCGGTGAACTAGAGATTTTTTTTTTTTTTATAATTGAATAAACATATTAAACCCTACAAAATGAGGTAAGTTACATGAGAGCACAAACTGAAACCAAATTCCATACTACAATGGGCATTCTCCTTTAATGATTTAATTAATTGGAAAACCTCCCAAAGATGGTCATTGGAATTCTAATCCCGCCTATTAATACCAATTGTTCTATGGGAACAATAATATATACTTAACACATGCCACGAGTTACTCCCATGATGAAGGAATAACATAACGTGGTGTGATTGTTAGTAAATATTTATTTATTTATTTATTATATAGTAATAATTAAACTAATCTTTAAAAAAACAAAAGGTAAGGTGTTTTATAAGTTCAAGCCATAGCGCTTATTTTATTTCGATGCAGGCTGGATGTAGATACTTTGGTCACACGATAGCGTCCATACCACGTTGAAAGCGCTGGTTCTCGTCTGATCGCCCCCACAGACACAGCCCACTGAGTTTCTCGCCGGATCTTCTAAGTAGGTCGCGTTTCCGATCCGGCGGTAGATTCTGCGTAGCACTGCTCTTGCTAGGGCCAGTGTGCAACACTGCCGGTTTGAGACCCGTAAGCTCATCTACTCGCCCGGTTGCGCTGACATAGCCTCTCAAGTCTATCAGCTTGGGTAGGAGAAAAAAAAGTCTGATCGACAGCCCACTAAGTTTCTCGCCGGATCTTCTCAGTGGGTCGCGTTTCCGATCCAGTGGTAGATTCTAGGAAGCACTGCTCTTGCTAGGGCTAGTAATAGCAACGTCCCAGAGTTAGTTAGTTAGGTTAGAGCCATGTGAGCTCACCTACTCGTTCGTAAATCTAGCATGATCTTTCGGGGTCACTAGAATAGGTGGGGAACAAAGTCTGATTGCCAAAGTCTAATAACAGTAACATCGAGCGTGTTCAGTACTAGGATATGTGAAAAATGTAGTCGTACACTGGCACCTTCCCCTAAAGAACCTATTGCTTCCGTAACATCCGTCAGTGGTATTAATATACTCGCCTATTTCCCTGCTTGGTTCCTTGATTTCTAACCTTTCTATTAGATTATTTCTTGAATAATAAAAAATTGCGTAATTTTGAACGAATTGTGTTTCCTATAAAGTTACGGTTCAGCCATTTTGTTAATGCGTTAATCTTGCGTGCTTACTTTCCTAAAAAAAAAAAAAAAAGGGTGTATCTTTTTTTTCCAAATTTTACTGAAGTTAGAGATGGAGTAGGTAAATAAGACTACATTCTTAACGAATTCGAGAATACCTGTGGACATTTTACATTTACATAAAAAAAACAAAATAGAGACGAAATCTTGTTTTCAATTTCTAACAGTTCGAATTTATTCAATTCGAAATAAAATTTGATAGAATTATGTATAGATCTGTCTGAGAGCAGTAAACAAGACACATGTTTCTAACGCAAATAGCTATAGGATCGTGTAATGGAGTTAGATAGCGCGTCCCTGACCGAAGGGGCCTTGGCCGCGGCCGTCGACTCCCTCGCTCGCTTAGCGCCTCTACTCATACAATTCAGACATATCAAGCAATTATCTTCGCTCTCTTTCTTTTAACGAGAAAATGACAAGGTAATACGAAAAATTCGCGAATCTCTTTTGACATTGGCACAATATCCCCAAGATTCTGGGAATCATTCACGACATCGATCGGTACATATTTAAACCTTCAAAATTTTAAATTTATATGAGATTTCTACGGAACCTTCGTAATATAATAGGGTGATCCACCTTAGTGTTACTCAGACCTATAAAGTATATCGTTTTTATTAGTCTGAGGTGTTTTGTTGAAAAATATGCCATACCTATTATGCAAATATAATAAACTTGACAATCGAAAGGTCAACAACTGCATTTTGTTTTGTACTTTTTTTGAGCACGCATTAATTGATTTCGCAATATTAATGTTTGTAGGTAGTTCACTGTATAAATAATAGTATACATAACCCCGTTTTCATTTTCAATGTTTGATTATTTTGGTCTGGTTAAAAAAAATGTTTCTGGATACCACAACGTAAATTCCGGCGTCAACTTAAGACGCAATAAAAACGCACGAGCGTAGTAAAAAATATGTTTCATTCAGTACAAACGAACGCCATTTTCTGAGGTTAGGTATATCATTTAAAAAATTACGTTGCATTATTTGATTAGTTCAATTCATTTTTCATTCGGTGTCGAGATCCTTGGTCCGTGGGGTCCTAGCGCTATAAGGCGTTTTAAGGAAATAGAAAGAAGGTTAGTCGACATCACAGGAGACCGAAGAGCTGGCAACTACTTCGGACAAATAATTAGTCTAGCTATTCAAAGGGGGGAGAAGATATTCCGAACCTTGCCTAAAGGGACTCCTTTTAATAATATATTATAGTTATTATATTATATTTTTTAAGGTGTTGGAACGAAGTTTCTTATGGGACGATACGGAGGGGTACCCTAACCGGGAAAAAACGTCCGTAACGTAAGATTTTTATTAGTAATGCACACAGTGTACGCCTTAACTTTGTAATAACGTACAAAAAATAGCATATTTTTATTACATATTTTTTATAAATCATTGTGAATAAAATAAAGTTGATAACTTTGTAAAGTAGTTTTTTTTAATTATTATCAATAAAAAAATCATAATAAAAAATGTATACCCGAATAATTCTTTTCTTTATACCTCGAATAGAACTTAAAATTAATATTTTTATTATAAGGAACTTCGTTCCTATCCGTTGTCCCACGACACCACACATCTTTTTTAGTTTTAGGTTCATTTGTTCTAGTATTTATATATTTTTTAATTTCTGTATAAAAAAATTATTTTATTTTATTAGTTTCATATATAAAATTAGTTATTATCAGTAGGAATTATTATTGTTATTATCAGTTATTAATGTAATCTAAGAGTGTGTACCCCTCATAAGGCGTTAGTGCGGGTCAAGCGCCGGGCGGGTCGTCGTCCGCGAGACGCATCTGTATGCGCGCGCGCAACTGACAGCAAAAACATTCGCTCTCGATTGGTCTACAATAAATTGATATATCACTATTCAACGCGATTACCTTCATTGGCCCCATGATATAAATAAACGAATTCCAAAAAAAAAATGTTTCTTATTCATTGCGGTCATCGGCGTCAAATTCGGCCGAAAATTACAGCGCTTCATGAGGGAATATGAAAATAATATTAACTTGAATTATTCTTTTCCGATTTCTCTTCCGGATAATATAATTAGATACTCGTATCTGTGACCGGTAATTAAAAGTAAAATTACTGAGCATTTGTTGCTCTGTCATTTTCCTTCGTATGAAAACTTTCGAAGCCATAACCACTAGTCTTACCGTTATTATCATAAAATTGTTGTTCTTGATTTTGAAAACAATAATAATATTTGCAAACGTAATACAATTAATGAATGAAACACAAGATGACGTTTTATTGGCTTTCTTTTATTACGCACACGTTTACATATTAATATGGTTAAGATAATAAATACATAACCTTAAAATTTATCATAATTTTTAACTCTGCGTATATATACATGCCTTGCTACATCGTGATGCGCATAAATAATTTATATATGGAGCCTCGTGCGTTGACACGATCTCAAATCCTCAATATGTCGCGGTCACAGCATCACAAATCGTATTGAATCTGAAAGCTAAATTCAAATTGTTCAGTTTGGATCCAAACAACATGTCACGAGGAAAAATGCATCGCATTACGTTAATTCGTCATTTAAATGTCACAGGTCGAATATTCCAGAAACATTTATTTTTTCAACCATAAAAAAAAATTACAAAAAATAACACTTATGTATTATTTTTCTCATTTGTTTACTTTCTCTATGCTATTTTGTAAGTACTGTGTATACACTGCTCTAAGTCCCGCAGAACATTCGAGGGAAATGGGACTAGCTGAAAGTGAGGGTTTTCAGATACATTTACTTCAGAGCGCATCAGTCGCCCATGAACTGCACTCGTCTTTGCTGTTTCCATACTTTATTTTTGCATCAAGTTAAAATCTTTCTTTGTAAAAGAATAATTTTTCTTTGTAAAAGAAAATAAACATTTTCATTTATTTATTTCTAATGGAACACGTCACGCTCCTATGCGACTACCATTAATTTTATGGAAAACACTGCGCGCCATGCATTCTCAATCGTGTTGTAGAATTGTGCTCCCTTCCCCTAAGCCGAAATGTGTGCTTCAAGCACGCATAACTGCTTCGCGGTAGAGATAGGCTGGAAATGTTGAAACGTACTCGGGTGAAGATGCAACATGTTCGATCACCAGTAAATACGTAAATTAATTAAATTTACGGGTTCGATTTTAATTGAACGACATTATTTCTGTTGTGTAGTTTATTCGGGAAAAAAAAAGCTGGTTTTAGGATTTGGACACCGAAATATATTACCCCATTGGGCGAGAGATTTTTTTTTTTTATTGCCCTTGTTTGGCAGACGAGCATACGGCCCACCTGATGGTGAGTGGTTACCGTCACCCATGGACTTTAGCAATGCCAGGGGCAGAGTCAAGCCGCTGCCTACCGTTTAATACTCTCCACAAGCCTCGTTTGAAGAAGGACATGTCATAGCGCTCGGGAAACACCGTGGAAGGGAGCTCATTCCATAGCCGGATGGTACGTGGCAAAAAAGACCTCTGGAAACGCACTGTGGATGACCACAGTGGCTCCAGGTAGTATGGATGAACTCTACTCCGGTGCGATGGTAAAAACGAGATGCCGGTATTATCTCGAATAATTCCTCAGAGAGATATTTTATATATTTTTAAACTTAGAGATTAAACGTGGCGAAACTTTTTTGACGACCGTAGTTAGGTCTCAAAATAGCTGTTCTAGATCACAAGAAGAAAAAAACATTTCAATATATGTTACGGCCTTGCTGTATTCAGTTTTTGTTTTCAATTAAAATACATTTTTACAGATTTTAAACAGGAACACTTAACTCAAAGTATTTTTGATAATAATGTCCTACAGCGATCGATTTAACGTCGCAAACGGAGGTCACACTTTGAGAAGCGATATAGACAATATACCGATAAGCCTTAGGCGGGAGACCCTTAGGGAAACGTAAACGTGATCACCCTAAGCCGAGCTGACGGCGGACCATCGTGCCGGAAAAAAGTCAAAGGGAAGTCATGAAACGCTGAGCCGAACAGCGAAGAGTATGACGAACACTGTTGACGCCCTTTGCCTAACTAGGGTACACATCAAATACTGCCACTGCTCTGTTACGATTTTAGATGTTTTTTTTTATTGCTTAGATGGGTGGACGAGCTCACTTGTTTTTAAGTGGTTACTGGAGCCCATAGACATCTACGACGTAAATGCGCCACCCACCTTGAGATATAAGTTCTAAGGTCTCAAGTATAGTTAGTTACACGGAATCGGAAATTTTAATGAAAAATCATTGATAAACTGTAAAAGTGTCTATTAAATGCAACGGCGCTGTGTTTATTATAATATAACAATGAGTCACTGTTGTTTTAGAAGTAATATGCTGGAAATATGTATTATTACCATTGTAACGATATCGATCCGGGCACGTCATGGGAAATTTCGGGAAGGAAACAGTGTGACGAATCTTTTTCCGAGTAATTCCGATATTAGTCTTGAACTCACGTTCATAAACGACTTAGGGGCAGAACAATAAATATCTTCGCTATATTATAAACTAGCGGCCCGCTCCGGCTCCACTCGGGTCTTTAACAAAAATTACAACGATATTCGACTTTTTTTTTTTTTTTCTTAATAAAATAACACTTATTGCGGCATAACTATAATAGTTAGAAAAATGCTGACGCGACACTTTTTGAAAATAATAATGTGTTCTACAAAGTCGTAGTACATTATTTTATTCTATCATCCATAGTTTTCGCAGAGCACGCGATGTAAAGAATATTTTAGGTAATTTTTTTTACACCTTGTGTTACATTATTGGAGTTTTAGTAAGGAGCCCTAATTTTTTTCAAAAAAGATTATATGTCACTCGGGTCTTGTCTACTCTTGTGTAGCTTCCAAACAGTGAAAGAATTTTTCAAATCGGTTCAGCAGTTTCGGTGCCTATTCAGTACAAACAAACAAACAAATCTTTCGTCTTTATAATATTAGTATAGATTAGTATAGATAAAACGGTAACACATTTCGTATTTTATGAATTTTCTTCTAGTACCTACATTTTCTGTCGGTGTTCAATTTAGTTTACTTAATGTAGCAATATCGTAGCCGCGTGCTACGATTTCTAGATCATTGTCCGACGACACGGTCGCTTGCAGGTCACCGGCACTCAGCGGGCACTGCACCCGACCAGCTTAGATACTTCTAACATGCAGCTTTTTTTTTTCTATTACTAGAATTCCCAGCTCGACAAGTCCAGACCACTTTTGCAAGCGGTCGACTCACCTTCCCATGCATCGGTGCGAGTAAAACTTTAGAAGGCAAAATAATGTATCGTATTTTCGCATTAAAAGTGTACAATTTCCAAAAATATTCGAAATTGAGTTAATATGTGGAATCATTTCACCAGTATTTTTCTCATAAATACTTTAGCGTAGTTTTTTTTTTTTTTTTTTAGTTTACCTATACAATTTTGACTACCATTAACAAAATTAATACATAATTCTATCTTACTTTAAAAGACAGTTAAGGTAACTGGTAAAAAATAACAAATAAATATTGCAAAGATGATTAATATTAAAGATATCACATGTTAAACCTTTAAAACACTCTCCTGTAAAATTAGTAAGTTTTGAGGTTATGCAGTTTTAATGCGAGAAGACGATATGTAGTCGCGGGTTAGAAAACATTTTCTGGAATCTATCAGTGAACTTTCTCATAATATCAGATCCTTTATTGTGATTTTTATTGTGCGTGTAAGATATAATAAAACTATGGCAAAGAAACGATCATCGTTGCTAATGTATTCTGACATAACACCTTGAAAATGAACTAATTTAGATGGACCTACACACTATCCTCTATCAGTAACCAAAGCCTATACTTTGTCTACGCGGTTTTAAATCGCCCAACATTAGTATAGAGCTCGAGATAATCTATTCGATAAATCACAATTTAGACCATCAACAACAACAAAAACATATTTACATTTATTTATGTAAAATACCCAACATAGCTGTTGTTCCAAAGGCAAATGTAATCGTGTAGAACCCAAAGTAGAGACGGGACTTGAAATTTCCGATGTGTCGTATCGAACCCACGGCTCACGGCCCAGATATCAGGGGAATTATTGCACAACCAAGTCGGTTAGATTTAAACAAAAGTCAGATTTGAAGGCAAGTGTCATGACTACAAGCTAAGACCGTATGGCAATGTTCGCATTATGAACCACTTGTGCTATAGCGTACGGTAGTGCAATTGGTTTTCATCGAAAGTGCACCGTTCCGTCTAGTTAATTATAAAGTGAGCCGAGTATCTGTGTTAAGTACACAATGCTAATTTTATTTTACATATGAATATGCTGTATATAAATGATTGTATAAACAGCATATTCATTACTGCAAGTGAGCTGTACATATCTATAATGTTGTGTGCCAACAAAGAAATATTATGGGTTAAATTATGAAAGTTTTTCTTCACAGAATTTTTTCACAAATAACACAAAAAAGTAATTTTTTGATGAAATATGTTTATTTACTCGTAAGTAGTATTAAGAAGTTATCGCTATCTATTTGCAATATTATTCTGCAATCTCGATTTTCTTTATTTATTAAAGGACTTGTCGAAACTGCATAAACAAGGCACAAGATTGAATATTTAACTGAATTTGACATAAACTTTTACACTGCCATTTTAATCAAACTATATTTGACGCTAAGCGGTGACTGGAAAGCTCAACACCGCAAAGGAAATCCCGAATCCACTTGCACGGTACTCCCAAATAATTGTAAAGCAAATGTAATAAATATATTGACAAGTTTTGGTATTTTACCTTAACTACGAGTAAGTATACCAAGTTTATCTTATAATAGTTCCTTAATTTAGAAGAATTAGTGCGTAACACAGGAAAGACTAAGGGCTTTGTCACATACATCACACATAATACATAACTAATTGTATCTATTGATTAAATAGCTTTACTATGTCAATGTGTTGCAACGCGTTCGTTCTGGTTTTTTTCAAGTTACATCTCCTCAGGTTACAGGTAAGTCGCCGGTTAGAAAAGGCAAGCGTTCTGAACCATGCGTGTGTAAGCATAGTCGTGCTCTGAAATAGTCAAGACGGGATATATTACCCGGGCAGCTGCGAGCGTTCGTTGCCCCACGCCAGGGCGTTAGAAGTGCAACGATCTCCGCAATTATCGGTGCGTCCGCGACTTGCAACTCTGAACGTGAACTGTACCGAGAGATGTGCATCGACCGTGCACCACACCTTCGCTGCTGTTTAGAAAGCAAAAACGATTACGCGTAACGTTTTCCAGTTGTCGTATGAAGAGTAAAAGCGAGAGCTATGTTGCCATGTTCTATATTAAATTCTCCTTAATCAAGATCAAGGTGATCGAAATTGAAATTGGTAAAAGTAAAGTCAGAAGAAAACATTGCGAAATATTGTAATAGACTTGGAATTAAGTTTGAAAAATAAATGTAGGTACGCTACATGACATAATAATATGATATTTTTATAGTTTACAGTATTTGCAATAGATATTTTTGTAAATGAAATTATCTTCATTTGAATTTTAATATTAGACTTTACTAATTGAACGCGATGCTTATAATATGGGACCTTTTTCATTAATGTCGGTTTGCCTATTTCTAATGCCTATTTCTGCCGTGAAGCAGTAATGCGTTTCGGTTTGAAGGGTGGGGCAGCCGTTGTAACTATACTAAGACCTTAGAACGGATATTTCAAGGTGGGTGGCGGCATTTATGTTGTAAATATCTATAGGCTCCAGTAACCACTTAACACCAGGTGGGCTGTGAGCTCGTCCATGATTGGATGATTTTAAGCAATAAAAAGTAAAAAAATAATGAATACTAGGTCCCGTAAACCTATTAAAAATTTTATTTGTCATTTCAATCTATAACGCATGTTTGTCGGTATAAATAGAAAAAGTAGTTGTACCTACCCACGCGGATTGATATAGACTCTTACTACCAGTAAATTAAGCTAATTTATCATTTTTTCTGACCTTCATAGCACAATGCAAAGCAGTTCGTGATAAATAGTTAAGTCACTCAAATGCAGTTTTTGTTTAAATTCGAATTTTATGTCATGCACTACAGGTATGCGGAATTTAAAAACAGATAAACATATTTTTGGTGAATTTTCAAATAAATTAATTCCTTATGCAATAAGTCTATGCACGTAAACAAAAAGAATGTTTATTACACCATCTACAATTGCTTATTTACTCTTATGAACTGTTACGTTACAAGCGTCATTAAACATTAACTCACATGTTTCGCGCCTTATCGAAGTATTATTTCTCTGGTGTTTAATACATGACGTGGGTGCATGCAAAAGTGCATTGAGAACTCTCATATCGTTATGCTGCCCTGGTACTCGATTGCACTAAACTGCACAGCAAATAAAACGCGCGTGACTCGATAGTTTTGTTCGATCATGTTTTTATAAGAATATTTCTTGTATTTTTACGTAATGTTGGATATCTTTATGTGGTCATTTTTATTTATTTGATATAAACAAATTAACTACCAGCTTCCCTGTTGTTTTTTATTTAGTTTGTTTGTTGTACCTGTGGTCTTTATTGAACTGTTTCAAGAGGTGATTTTCAATTCGGACCGTATGTTGATTCTAATAGACAATAAAAGTTATGTAAACATTTTTAGGTTACAGTTATCAAAATTGTGTTAAATAGGTTTGTTTACAAACTAATAAATTTGTCTTTAAAATTTGCAATATTTTTTAAAGCTTTTTATTTGTATACGTAAATATAATCTCCACGTGCTGAGTCTTTGCGATATATTATTATCTTCCTATGCAATTCCATTGCATTTGCGCTCAAAGAGCGAAAGGGACATAAATAGGTTATTATGCGCGCCAGCGCAGCCGATGACGTAGTGCGAATGTAGCAGATTTATTCTCACGGTAAAATACATCCAATGTTAAATCAGAACTGTATAAAAAAAATACACTTGACTTCCAAGCTACTATCATGATTCTAGTGGTTTAATCTATTGTTTTTTTCAAAAGTATTGAGGTAGGTCTTTCTTGCAGGAGGAAGTCAAAACTTGGGACTAGCAAATCAATTAGAAGCGTTTTGTCTTACCTTTTAAATGAGCATTCCAATTATTATTAGTTTTTTTTTTAATTGGCAAGAACTCACCTTTTGACGCATCATCATAGACCTATATAGTAGGGACACGACATATTGTTCTATACGTACAATTGCTTATTTAAATAGCACCCATTTTGAAGGCACATACATAAACATATATCTATCTCGTTCTTACTCAGCACTTTAACTCGCAGGAAAACAATATAACAGTATTTCAGTGCGTACATAAAATGAAACATGAATATACGTAAATGTCTCCGTCTCCGTCTAATGAGGCCGAAAATCCGCCATGTTTAGCGCGCCAAATGTCATTGTCACGTCAGTTCGGCCGTCTGTTTTGGGTTGTACATTATTTATTGACTTTGATATCGATTTAATATGATTGCTTATATAAAATTTCACATTTTATCATGCTTAAAACATACAAAAATAATAATTAAAACATATTTTATAGGATCTCAAGAAAGTCGATGCCCCAAAACTATTATCTATATATGAGTCGTCTATTATCAAAGGTGGCAATCTGTGCATTTGGACAAAAAAAAATTATTGATATGTCAATACAGATTGATTTGAATATAATCGTCTCCTTCAAAGAATACGGTTCAAAACCTGCATTAAATAAAGGTTAATAGTTAACCTGTTATTTATCTAAGATGTCGTTCCGAAGAGTTTTGTGACTGCCAATGGAATACAAAGTCAATAATCCGTTTTTCTGATTTACCAATCATTGTCCAAAAGTCAGATTGCCGGCTTTGATAATAGACGACTCATATATTTAAATTCATTATGGAGCCCTCATCCGAAACATAGATTATAAACTTAATATATTTGAATCCGAAATATCGGACACCATTTTTCGGTCGGAATCTATTCATCATGACACTAATCATAAATACCTCTTTAAAATATGTCATCAAAACATATTTAGACATTCTGTTTAGATATTTCGGGAAAAAGGCTACCGACAAAATCTCTTCGTAACTATTTAAATAAAATAGTTTTATTCCGCAGTGAGTAAAACACTATTGTAAATTCGTTAAACATTTATTAATTAAGTGATTTTAGAGAGGAAGTCACAAGGAATGACGTTTCTAATTTCATTAACGAATAAATGTTCTGTAGGTGTTTTTTTTATCAGGCAGTCCCTTGATAAGTTTAAAATTTGCGTGCGGTGCGGTAGTGCGGTGCACCTTCCTTGAGGTGCGCTGCGGTAGTGTGTTACGGACTTTAGAGTCAGCAAAACAATTAAAATAGATTGTAATAGTCTAAGAAAAACACGTACTCAAAATACGATAACATTCAGCATGCTAGAAATGGGCTGATGGCACTGTACTATTCATATCTTTATGTTTTGCGGCAAACGACAACTTTATAAAATCAGTGTAGCAAATTTTAAAAATCGTCATAACGTTTACTTGGAAAATTTGAAGCACGAACTCGTCTTAGATTTCACATAATATCCAAATCACATCATCTTTGCACATAGCAATATACTTACTTCCTATTGAAGTATAAATTCTACAAATACATTCATACTCAACAATGTTTAAAATAAAATAAGCCAAGAACGTTTATCGATAAAACCTACTAACATTAAAATCTTCTGGGCAGCACTAAAACCGCCATGTTTTGTGGCCAGATGACGTCACAGTGGCACGAATTTTTTGTTGACATTTCATTTCCATAGGCTTCCTACTTCAGTGCGCATCATACGCAACAAACGTCATACCGTGACGTAGAGGTTAGGGCCATGCGCAAGTACTCGACCACTTCGCCGGCTCTGCGCTCCTAGTACCAAAGGTTTGTTCTCACATAACCCTTTTACTAAAGCCGGTTTATGAAAAATACTAAATGTTGCATGCAATCTCACTGTTTAAGAACTTAAACGACCTCTAAAGTTTGACCTGTATTCGAATTGAATTATCATCGAATTTGTTGTAAACAAAAAGAACAAGATTATGTGGCATTTTCGATAACAAATAGTTTATTTTTTATAATTTATACGACCTAAAGTTTTCGCTGGTCGTATTTAACGTTATTTCGTTTACATTGATTTATCTATTTTAATAGGCGAAGATGAAATAGTTCAATTTCTTTTTATTAACCGATTTATTAATTATAAATTATTGTTGTTACTACTACTTACGTCGAGCTTTAATGTTAACAATATTTTGGAAAAGTTTGTTTTTTTCCAAATTTACTTGAAAAAATGTAAACAACAAAACAAAAGAGCTTATGTTATATTTAAAATGATTAAGAATTTTAAGGTATCAGTGATTATACCCGAATTACGACCAATGAGCGAGTATTAATTTGTTTTATTTATTCTACATCTCTATCTCACACGTTTTGTTATTTTGTAGGTAATTATGTTGCAGTGTTCAGTAAGCACAAATGTTTCAAACAATATAATAGTAATAATGATGATTCTCAAAAAGCTTTTCAAAGTATTAATAAAATTATTGGATGAAGATATTGATTTATCTATTTAATTTTACTTTCAATTGGCTTTTCAAATTGAAATAAAACAATGAAGTTTTATTGAAATAAATAATATTGAATATATTAATAATATTGAATAATATTGAAATAAAATAATGAAGTTTTATTTCATACGCAAGAAAACTATAACTAGGTACACAAAAATATATATTTTTTCAGATGAAAAGCCTAAATCCATACATACTCACGAGCGATTTCTATGACGAATGGAAAACTCCGTGTAGAAAATCACAACGCCATGTTTCGCGTATCGATCGATGATAAAAATCCGTAGTTGTTAGGCCACATGGGTAAGTACAACAACCGCTCCATTTAAATGAATGTTACGGTTGTAGTGTCTAAAGGTAACCACATCAACATGAGCTCTACTGAATCATAATTTAAGTAGGTTTGGTGGCGAAGATTTTCCCACCACAATTTTTCCTTCGAATTACCGAACCGCTGTCTACAGCTCAAGCAAGATCTTCTTCTTCTCCATCGCTCCCTCATTACTGAGGATCGTGACTCCGTTTCAGCTTGTCGACTGCCTGCCTCCATCGGTTCCGGTCAGTTCCCTGGTGTGGTCATGTAGTGCAGCGCTAAGTGGTCCGTTGCTTTGCTCGGAGATCTGGTCGGACCAACATTTGGGGCTCCGGCCTCTAGGACGTTTTCCTTCTACTCTTCCAGGGACCATCAGACGCTCCAAGTTATCTACACCTCTGCGGGCAATGTGGCCAAAGTAGCGCATTATACGTTGCAGACAGGTGGTAGACAGGCGTTGAGCGGTGGGCTGTCCATGGAATCCTTTATAGGCGGCGCCAACACCACATTTCAAAAGCATCAACTCTGTTTCGGTCAGCTGCTTTTATTGTCCATGTTTCTGCTGCATGGAGAGCGACTGGAAAGACCAGTGAGTGCACAAGATGTATTTTGGTCCTATTCGAAGTATTACGATCTTTCCAAACTTTAAGCAAGATAATAAGATATCTTCAAGCAAGATAGCAGTTACAAAAATGTAATAATAACTGGGAAATCAACTTCAATGTGCAATCTGAGGGGTAACATTCTCTTTATATTGTATTTGTATATCTTCGTCAGCGCGGATCGGGTTCTCGTGGCAATGGGCTGAGACGTAACCCGAATAACACTTCTCTTAGTACACGTTAAATTCGGGTGCCTATTTATTTTTATCCCTCAGAGCGTTGACCCAATGCTTTAGTAACATCAACTTCATGTTAGAAATTTTTGAATACGTGTATAAATTCTGACAATTACCTAAATTTACTTAAATACCTGATCCAAAATAGTTTTGTAATGATGGCTTTTGATTATTCAACCTAATGTGTTTGTTTTACTTATTTAAGTTAGGAGAATTGAAACAGTAAAACAACATATTTATTTGCTAGTTTTAAATTGAAAGTATACTCGAAGGCTTATGGCCTATGGGCTATAGGGTTTTCATTTTACTCAATGTGGAGTATTTGAAAAATGAAATTAAATGAATTATGAAAAGCAATACGTAAGTCCAAAAGCGTGCACTTATAAAGTGATGTGACCAGGGTATAAATTCTGCAAGCAATTACCAATCTTTTTTTATTGCCCTTGTAGACAGATGAGTATATGGTAAAACATTCTCTTAGTAAATACGAATTAATTACGAATTTTTAAGGGTTAAGGCATATTGTAAGCCAGTCCGTGGCATAAAACTACATATTTCTGCAAACAGTTACGCCTTTCGATTTGAACGGTGAGACTGTCTTAAACTACCTACATATATATAATTGAATATGCAATTTCGAAAAGGGCACATGTCGCATATTTTGTCAAATACGTTTTTTCATATACATGTAATTTTGAGGCTTACCTACACCCATTTTATAATAATTCCAGTAATTTTCAATTGCTAATTAACACTAAAATATATCTCAAAGTTAATATTTTAAATTTTACACTGCTTTAGAAAATAATCAGTTTTTTTTTCATTTTCTGAACATTTTACATTTTCAGAGATGTGCCCTTTTCGAAATTGCATATTCAATTAAAACTTCGATTCTAAGTCCTCATCTAAAGAAATCATATTATTATGAAAATAAAACCGGCATTGCATTATTTTTATTTACTTGGTCTATCTCGTATTGCGACCTCGTACAAGTAGAGTACTTCACCATCCTGTATATTTCTGAAGCGAAGCAATAATCCGTTTCATTTTAAAGATAGCCATAATACAATATAAATCACTAGTGCCGTAATAAAATTGAGTATATCTGTTTCTTACTCTATAATGCAAGTTTTGTAGTAAATAAAATATAAAGTGTATACGCAAAACCTTGGATTTGATATACTGATATTGCGTTCCTGATGCATCCCGGCGGCGCATCGATCGGCCGTGACCATGGCAACGAGAAGAGGAGTGCGTGGGTCAGGGGCGCAGACTTTGTTTAATACGCTAACCTTCGAACGTACCTTGAAACGATTGCAGTAAGACCACCCACTTTAACGTATCTCTCTAATTTATGTATTGGTTAAATGCTGTAACTAAAATATTTTTAGATACATTGAAGACTTTTATATGAAACTAGCGGCCCGCTCCGGCTCCGCTCGGGTCTTTAACAAAAATTTCAACGATACTTGACGTTGTTTTATTTTTTAAAATAAAATAACACTTATTGCGGCATAACTACAATAGTTAGACATATGCTGTCGCGACACTTTTTGTAATTAATAATGTGTTCTACAAAGTCGTAGTACATTATTTTATTCTATCATCAATAGTTTTCGCAGGCACGCGATGTAAAGAATATTTTAGGTAATTTTTTTACATATTAGAGTTTTAGTAAAGATCCCTAATTTTTTTCAAAAAAGATTATAGCCTATGTCACTCGGGAATAGTGTAGCTTCCAAACAGTGAAAGAATTTTTCAAATCGGTTTAGTAGTTTCGGAGCCTATTCAATACAAACAAACAAACAAATCTTTCCTCTTTATAATATTAGTATAGAGTATAGATTAATTGTAGCCCGCCAATGAACTATTTGGAAAATTTTATATCATTCGTATTTGAAATAACAATTTGTTTTCTACTTTTTAGTACTATATTATTCCATATAAATATTTCAAGGATTTGGATTTGTCCATGTCGATTAAGAAGAATAAAATTTACCGTCGTCCTATGGATTGCATGTGCCCGATCCATAAAATCAAAACATTTTATTTAAACCTAATGTTCTAGATAAGGTTGTAAGGTCAAAATAATAAAATTATTGTATTCTCATTAACCTTGATACGTGCGGAAAATTTCAAGTCAATAGGACGTCTTGAAGTTCGTGAAAAATACGTTGAAAGATTGCGTTACACTTATACATCTATAGAAGCTGGTAATAAAAACGTGTTAAAACACAACACAGCCGATGTGTAGAAAATTAAACCGTTAAAGCTTATAATAAATTTGTTTCAAATCTGGTGGTATTATTAGCCCACAACGTTAGCTAACACCATATATATTATATTCCTGTCGCGAAGTTGTTATGTATTCCGGTTTTGTGACAACCATTCTGTTCCATTGAGACTTCGACAATGTCGTAAGGTCGGTGATGGCATGAACATTAAAATCTGTGGTCTACGGTAACCGTCCAGCACAAGGCGATCCGTGAGCTTGTTCTCGATGTCGACAACAAACGTATTTTCAGACGAACACCTAACTAGGAGTTAAATTTCTTCTCGCTTAATCTGATTATATCGTTTTCATTTAGCGTACAATATTATTACCAACTAGCGGCCCGCCCCGGCTTCGCTTGGGAAGTAGCGCTCGCGATGTAAAGAATTTTAGGTAATTTTTTAACACATTGGGTTACATTATTCAAGTTTCAGTAAGGATCCCTAACTTTTAAATTAAATAAATATAGCCTATGTCACCCGGGGATAGCGTAGATTTCCAACAGTGGAAGAATTTTTAAATCGGTTCAGTAGTTTCGGAGCCTATTCAATACAAACAAACAAACAAATCTTTCCTCTTTATAATATTAGTATAGATAAATGCTCTGTTTCTACAGCCTTATTAAATTCGAATCTTGATTAGACTATTGTTAATCTTTTTAATATATTGTATAATATTTGTTTAATAAGAAACTATCTTATCCTAATTTTTAATCCAAATCAATCAGTGAGTCAGATAACGTTTTTGTTCAAACCAATAAAGAAAGAAAGACCGATCGTTATTTTTATTTTAATACAAAAGTCACCTCAAGCTGCATGTTTATTTCTTATCAATGACCTTCAAACAACTCTTGGACTTGCACAATCAAATCAAAGAGTAGGTTTAGTACAATACCTATTTACCTAACGACAGTTTCAGCGTTCAAGGATGTATGAAATTGATTGAAAATAAGTCATTCATATTATTTACGCTTTAATTAAATTTTGGTAAATAATTTATTACCTACTTTCTTTTTAGGTATGGTTAATAGATAAATTACGCACGCTAACATTACATTATGCAGGTGTTAGTCTAAATCAAGCAAATCACCGACATCCTCAATCTCTCAACACGGAAGTTGGTGTTATAGCTATATAATAGTAATGGCTCACACACGTTCCATATTATTATTTACAATAGACTTTATAGAAGATATTATCGGTAAAGAGGCTTGTTTTAATTTAACCTCGTAGAAAATTCACGTGCACGTGCTTCGAAAAGATTTTGACCATGACCCATGCTCGGTCACAGGAGGGAAGCGATCAGGGGTGCGGGGCGGGTTCAAAGCGAAGGACGGCCGGGGGTTGCGGGCAGAAGGACGAGGTCGCGCCCGTGAATACGTACAAAATATATTTTCAGCGGTTTCCATGCCAACCGTTCAGGAAGAGGCATCACAGAACAATTATTAGTTGTACATGTTGTTGTTGTTATGAAACAATTTATAAGTGTTGCGAGTGACGCTCCGCGACCTCGACCAAGGTTGCGAGCCGACACTTCCCTGTGTGCTCAGCCGTTTATAACGTACGTATTCACATAAATCTATACTTGGCACACTCATATAATACCATGTGTTTAGTTTACACAATGTAGTGTAATCAAATCATATAAATACCCACGGTTTTATTATCATAAAGTGGTTACAGTTAAGAATTACAAATACATCTACATTACGACCTAATTTTTTAATTAGAAAAATTTGAGCGGAAGTGCTCAAAAATTGCTAACCCCTCAAAATGCTATTAGACTAAGATAATGTATAAAAAAACACGTTTTTATGATAAATGCAGAGATATGAAAATATAACCACGAACGTTTATCAGTAGGAAGTAATTTGCGCAACAGAAGGTTATGGTGATACTGATAACACATCGCACACCGAGGTTGACTCTTGGCATATAAGTGGATTAATAAAAGTCCGTACGAGCTATGGCGTCATTGTACACAACAACATAAATATAGATATATACAGTCTTTATTAAATCTATAATATATTATTGTATGTTTTATCTTTGTTAAATATATATTGACCGCTGTAAGTGTCCTTGTATTTTAATTCCTGAATTTTTCCTAATTCTATGACATACGTATGAATGTGTTAACATTTGAAAACGGCCTTTGCGCAGTATATGTTGAAGCTGCTTCAATTGGAACAACTAAATTTGATCCGGTATTAACGTGAAACAGTTTAATGGGCGGAGGAAATGCGAGGGTTCCATTCTCCTCTGAAGGTGCAAGGGTCGCAAGCACCTGCTGCGCTCGCGACGTTGACATTGCAAGATAAGATACGGCTATTATTTTGTCACTGCTATCCAATGTCACAGTGACCTTAATGACATCGAATGACGCGTCGTCGGCACCACGCGTTCGTCGCACTGACCTTGCGATATTTATCTAATCATTTCGCGAAAAGTATTGTTATGAGCACGATTAATAATAATGTACCTACACAAACGTGCATAAAGGGACAAAGTTGATTTGTGCGGTTTTTTTTATAGATAAACATGCATCTGTAACAAACATAATATTGAGGTCCACCTGCTGAAGGTTAGTGGTTATCTCTTGAGTTCGGACTTAGTAGATAATATGTAATTTGAAAAATAAACTATGTTATGGCACTAGGTAATCCCATAGAACTGAAGTTTGTTACAGAACTAAATAAGCATTAGAAACATCTCATCCCGGTTTGAATTTTTTTTATTTATATTTTTTTTATTAATTCTTCTTCATTCTTTAATAATTCAGTTTGAAAATCTAAATTTAAACGTAAAGAGTAATAGAAATAAAATGCTAATCATACGATCAATAACGGATGAAGTAAAGGAAAAACCAAAAGGGGAGACAGAGAAGTCCGTCCCTATGGCATATTGCAATGGATATACTGGGAAGATCGGTACTTTTTGGTAATTCACACTGACACACTAATCACTAATTTTATTTTAAAATAAGAAAATATAAATGACAGTTAGTCAGTTGAAGTCGTCGTGGCCTAAAGGATATGACGTCCGGTGCATTCGTATCTAGCGATGCAACGGTGTTCGAATCCCGCAAGCGGATACCAATTTTTTTAATGAAATACGTACTTGACAAATGTTCACGATTGACTTCCACGGTGAAGGAATAACGTCGTGTACAAAAAAAATTCATAAATTGACATACTTAATGATGTTACGAATAGTATTTTTTTTAAATAAAAGATTTTTTTTGTTAAACTGATGAATATCCAATAGATTTCGCCATACCACCCCACATCTTATACGGAGATAAAACTCAAGGAGGTTTGACGTGGCAGGTGGCCGGTTGTAATCCTCATGCCAAATCTCCATGATCTCAGAATAGTTACCACGGCTGCCCCACCCTTCCAACCGAAACGCATTACTACTTCACGGCAAAAATAGGCGGGGTGGTGGTAACCTACCCGCGCGGACTCACAATAGGTCCTGCCACCAGGAAGCCTATCATCAAATACCAGCAAATATCAGCAAAAATATCATGAAAATCGGTGTAGCCGTTTAGAAGGAGGTCCTCAGTGGCAAACACACGCACATAAGAATTTATGCAAGTTTACAAGATAAGATTAAAATAAAAACTCTCACACCATAATATAGTCCACACTTGTAACAGTAATCAAATAAATGTAATTTATTGTTTTCTTATCTTTGTTACACTTTCGAATATTTAATTTCGGTAACAAAGAAAAGCAGGAGTGATGAAAACAAAAGGTTATCTGAGTCTTGTTTATGTAAACACCTGGACGTAGCAATGTTGATAATAAGCCAGTGTGGTTTAATAAAAAATAGATGTGAGCTGCGGGAGCTCTACATGGGCTATGCAAAAATTGGACTCAGTGGTATATCTAATACATCAGTTTTATAGTCTATGGGCTTGTTATAAAATCTCTATCGATGTACCCTACTTAATAGTAATTTTTGTGTATACTATCTACATTTAAGACCTTTTGACGCTGTTTTCAGTATGCCTAATGTCTAGAGGTCAAGCAGAAATGGTTTATTTTTTAAAAAACATTACGTATTTAATTTAAATTTTTAGTTTGGCGGTCCAGTTAATTTTCTAATTTAAATTGAAATTGTCTGAGGCGTCGTTGTGACCTTATAGCCGAAGAACACAAAAGTAAAATAATGAATAAACTCGGAAGCGTAATTCAATATATTATGTATATACAAGTGATTCTACGTACTTGAATTTAAACGCTTTAACCTTGACCGATTTAATTTGTATACAAATGCATTTTCAATGAACGTTCTGGTTTAATGAAACTTTTACAAACTAATAAGTTAATTACATATAACACATTACGTCATAATAGAAAGCATTACGGAGACAGAAAATGTAAAATGACGTTTAGACTTTAAGTGTGACCTTCGTAACTCCGTCATCACCCGGAAATAATTTATAGTTGTAAACGCGTTGTTACAATTTTCCAAAGCAGGAAGTGTAAATTCACATCGGCCAAGGCAAAGCAAAATAATTATTCTCGATCATTTGTTTCACATTATTGTACACTATGACGATGTAATTAAGGTTATCGATACACGTGAACGTCCATATGTTATTTTTCCACACGATCCGATCTATTAGAAGAGAAAGTCAGAAGCGCGAGCATGTAATGCAATATTTCGATGTTTATTTTCAAACGAGACTATCCTTGAACTTTGTAAAACTTCAGCCATACAATGGAGTTCGAAATAACTATCAGTCGAGTTTTGACATTAAGATGATAAATAAATTACTTTCAACTTTTTTCATTTCATTTCTATTGACTGTTGTTTTTACTAATATTTTTTTTCGTTGTAGGTACCTATTTGGTTACAAAGTATGTAATGTTTTGACATTTCAATAATTAAGATAATAATATTGTATTATATATTTTTTGTTTTTGATAAATCGATAAGTTTACCTGAGTTTTAATTATTTTATCATTTTTACACGGAAATGTATGTTGCATGTAACACTTAGTATTCTATATGTATGTATACTATATACATATATCTACGAAAAATGTATTAAAAATTATAAAGACGGAATAAATCGATCGAGAGATAACGTATTCCATTAGACTAGAACATAGGTAAGGCGCTTCTCAGTGTCAACATAATTAATATGCTATTGCAAGGTCATAAACGTGCTTTGAGGTCGGTAGTGTTTAATTAATATATACTGCCATTGTCCGTCATTGGTTGCCAGTAGCTACCACATTACGACCTACTTACAAGGATCCATAGACGTCGAAGACAGACATATCTGATACCCGATCACAGTCTTGTTCGTAGGTGCAAATCAAGTGAGCGTTCTAGCCTAAAGAATACTTGTGTTTATGTTTGATTTAGTCGTCATGGGGTGTATTGTGACTCCACACAAGATGTGCCATTGTTCTGCGTATTTCTGCAGTATTTCTTTCTATTTATTTATTTATTTATTTATTTAATGTGTATACTAGCGACCCGCTCTCGCTTCGCTTCGGAAACTATAATTTATTATTGATTTCTCCACTATTTAATGGATGTTATTATACATATAAACCTTCCTCTTAATCATTCTATCTATTAAAAAAAACTGCAACAAAATTCGTTGCGTAGTTTTAAAAATTCAAGCATACATAGGGACTGACAGTATAGGGACAGAGAAAGCGACTTTGTTTTATACTTAGTAGTGATTCTTCTATTTCTCTGATAAATTTGTTATATTTTTATGTTGTGTTTAAGTGTGTATATGAAGATGTATGTGAATATACGAGTATATAATAGAGATTATATATAGATACATGTGTAAATTTTATATTATTATGATATAATATTGTGTACGTTGTTGTATGTGATTATACCGTGTATGTGTTTGTATATATATGAAGTATTATAATAATTTTGGTTATTTTCACATTAAGTTATGCACCTACCGCAGGATTCTCTACACCACCCTTGGTTGACTGGTAGAGAATGCCTCAGGCATTAAGTCCGCCATTGTACTTCTGTGCATTAAGTTAAATAAATAAATAAAAATGCAGTGGGGATTTCGATCTTATGTTTCAAGATCGCGGCATTCTCGTTGTGATGACCATAGGTTCCAATTAACACCAAGTGGAACGTGAGCATGTGTATCAACACGTGCTACAAAAGGCCAGAGGCCAGAGACATCCAATGCTCTACCTATTGTCATCCTTTACATCTATCTACAAATTTTCACGTAGTATAGTGATGCGAATGAATAAAAATAAAACTTGAGTCATAAGTTTTAGTTTTTGAATCAAAATTTGTTTAGCTTAGACTTAAAACAGTCCTCAGTGGTTAATAGTGGTTTGGCTGTGCCCTTGACATTGCTGATTTTCATGAGCTACGGTGGAAACTTAGCATCGGATGGTTCGTGCACTTGACTACCTTAAAAAGTAACTTTTCAAAAGTGAGTGCGTTTGTTTATTACGTTTTCAAGTTCGTTCGTTGTTAATTACCCAACCGGTTAACATGAAATTATGCGGATTAGTTTTCAGGGACAGAAAAGAACATAAGTACATTGATCCAGAAAAAAAAAACGAAATACACCAAGGATATATTCATTCAACATTGACGCGTACCTACGATATCGCGTTAAAAGCCAGTTTCCCATGAATTGTATATTATACATTTATGTGATCACAAAAACGTAATGTTAACAATAAGTAAGTAAGTAGTAGTATGTAAATGTATAAAAAATATTATTGCGCACATTTGAAAATTAAAATATATATTTACATCATCTTATCGTTTGTATAAAAAATTATTAATTTGAATTCAATAACAGGTAAACTGAATGTAAATTTAATTTGAGATTCAAGTGTGAGTTATAATGTACATATTATGTTTTACATCTATGATTTGTCTGTATTGTCTGCTTTTACTAGCTGGACCTGTCCTTGTCCTTCTGACAAATGTAACGAAATCTTTGAATATAATTTTCACAAACTTCAATACGCCTGTTTATCTTGAAAATTTTCACACGTATGTACATAAGTATCTATCAAGGACTAATGACGATATGATACAATTATTTGTTTGGACCTACCAGCCTCATCAAAATACAAAACAAAGTTTTTAGTTCGCGATGCCAATGAGTGTTTCTTAGTTTTTATTTTTTTTCTCCAACAACTATATTCATATCTATGCTCGGACTAAGTTAAATGCCAATTTTACTTTGATAAATTGAAGTGAAAAAAATCTTAAGTATGGTATCCATATCTCTAATAAAAAAATGGAAAATTTTAATCTTGTTTTTGGTTATGAATGGAACTTTTTTAAATTTTACTTTTAACAGTTAATAAATGAATTTGAATGCTTAAGTTATTGTAGAATTTTAAAGTGCTCTACGCTTATGGACTTGCCCAAAATAAATTACGTGGTTTGCCTTTTGAGGCAGATAAAATTTATATTCATGTAAATTGATCGAATCTTGACAACTTGAACAAATGTGTAATTTTCAAATTACGTAATATGAAATTCCATAAGAAGAGAACACAATAGAAATACGCACCTAAATCGGGGATGGAGCTCGACGGTTCTTCGAATGATGGAGGCTTGAGGAGACGTGGTGGAGGTGGTGGCGGTGGCGGCGGTGGTGGTCGCATGCATTGAATGACGGAGTGCGTCGGAGCAAGAGAGGGTCCTGCCAACAGGACGGGCGCGCGGAACTCCTTTCCCGGAGGAGCCGGCAGTTCTAATCTTCGCGCCCCGGGTAACATCTCGATCTCATATAATCCTTCCGGAGGCTCACGCTTAGGTGACAACTTCGGATAACACTGCATAGTCTTTAAATATTTATCAAAACAGCCTTAAAAAGACTCGAAATACAAACTTTCCAAATAAAACAATCAAAAGTGTTCACAAATTACGTTATTAATTTCCTTAATAAATATAAAGGAATATTAAATTGAATTTCATGAATGTGCATTTGTTTATGTTCTCATCATGTGCGCAAGGGTGCAACACTAGTAGAGCAGTCGGTACTCGTAACTCGTAGCGCGTATCGTGCGTGCGCGGCGCGCCGCTCGACTCGCGGGACTCGTTCGCTCGCCGCGGCCAACTTTCTCTCACTGGCGTGGCGGGCGGCCGCAGTCGGACGAAAGTGAATCTGCAGCGTGCGTCCCTCGCCCTCTCCCGCCCTCAGGTGGCCCTGCACCGCCCGCCCATCGCTGTCGTCGTCGATGCGGCTGCAACGCCCATCCGACATAAACTTTAACCTTAACTCTGACCTTTGACAGAGTACACTGCACTCGAGGCACGCTACATACATCACCAAATTTTCATTATAATTATCTATCTACCTGCTTTGTGCCATTGAATTGCAACACTCAACATGTCGTCTTCTCGCATTAAAACTGTACAATCTCAAAACTTACTAAATTTTACAGGAGAGTATTTTAAAGGTTTAACATATGATATTTTTAATATTAATCATCTTTGCAACATTTATTTTTTAGTTTTGACCAGTTACATTATCTGTCCTTTAAAGTAAGATAAAATTACATATTCATTTTGTTAATAATAGTCAAAATACAGGTAAACAAAAAAAATATATACTAAAACTAAACTACGCTCTTTTGACGATATTTATGAAAAAAATACTGGTGATACCAAATGATTCCGAAAATTAACTCAATTTCGAATATTTTTGGAAATTGTACACTTTTAATTCGAAAAGACGTATGTACGAGTATGCTAAAAGTTCAAGGTTAAGAATTCGTAAAATTTAATTATTTGCCTTCTGTTACAGTTAAACGTTGTGAGCATGCACGAATCTGTTTCACGACCCTTCTTATTTCTACCTCAAAGTGATCGTGCTATCGGAACTAGAGGCTTGGCTAGTTGATGGTAAAACTTACTTAAATACAACAGATACTTTGATTTTATGATTTTCGTATAGTGCACAAGTTGCCAACATTCCTATTGCGTTGAAAATGAGCTTAAAGTATTTTATCCCCATGAGCGACGACTGCTGCTGTGTACATCAATGCGAGAGAAAAAGTTTACTAGTATTGTGAGTAAAAAAATTGCTAAATTTACGTATTAGCTGTGCTATGTTTTAGAACTTTTTATCGTGAACGCTTTTTTTTTTTTGGTTTTTTTTTTTTTTTGTTTTTTGTGAGGAGGAAATCACCGGACTTCCGCCCTCCACATCGTGAACGCTAACGCGGTTTTTTTGCACTCAAGAAACGTAAATAAAAAATTTTCATACATATACGGATTTCATACTGTTTTGGTATGTTAATATTCCAGTACCCCCCCAACCACTACGTATGCAATTATAAAAAATAAACATTTCCAAATATTTATTTTCACTAAATTGCGCAATTCTAATTCGGTCACTTCTAAGTTCGGAGATAGATAGTCATTATCACTTCCGCGAAGACATAGGGCCGATAGAGATGGACGATCGATCCTCCGTGGACATCGGGGCACGATCACTGATACCAACTGATAACAATCTCGAAGATAACACATCTACTGGACAAGCGTGAACGTTTATATGCCTAAACTCGAGCGAGTTTATCGATTTAAGATAGTACACGATTTTATTATCGGCTCCGTGATGTGTTCGAAACGTTTCGATCGGTAGCTTGAAAGCTTGATAACAAATTGAATCAAAGTTAATGGAAAATCTTTAATTATTTTCCAAATTACGTGCTGTACTTAACAATTATTAAAATGTATAATAAATAAAACAATGTTACGAAAAATATTACTGGTATGGCGTCTTGTGAGCCCGAACCGATAAGTACCATCCCCTACCTATTTCTAGCATGAAGGAGTAATTTGCTTCGGTGAAGTTGTCGTTGTAATGTTATCTGAAACTTACTACTCATGTCTCAAGATCGGTAGCGGCATTTATTTTGTTGATGTCTATAGGCTCCGCTAACATTTAACACCAGATGGGTCATGAGCTCGTCCATACGTCTAAGCAATAAATAAATAAATGTATTACACGTTCAATCAGTCATTCGTTTCTTATATTCGGATATCAATAGTCAGTGTTGTAATAGATACTTAAAATTTGCATTTTTGCATTGTTCTACAATATGTATAATATATATATATACAACAGACCGGTGTGTTGGGGTGGGTTAAAGCAAAATAGAGGGTATTAGGAGTACGAGGCTTTTCTAGGAGGGGGGGGGGGGGGAGGTGCAGTAGCAGGGTGCGCCGAGGTCACTGCCACCGGCCGTCGACGACCGCGCCTCTGCTAAAGTTCACTTAAATTTGGCCACTAGTTACAATGAACTCAACTTTAACAAAAAAGCATCTAAGAATTCTGCAATGCAATTTATTTCAGAGAAAAATCGCCTGAAAAACTTTCTAATGTTTCCTCTCTTCTATTTGTGGTACATTAATGAATTATCGACACATAGTTTTATAATTTTATCCATAAAAATTATTATTCATAAATCGGACGTTAAAAAAAAAAGAAACGAGATATAGAGTTCTAACAATTCGACAATTGCCGAAGGTAATATTTTTGTTAAAAAACTCAAACTTGAGTTTCTCGGTAAACTACGATGCCTCGTATTTAGGAGTGAAAGTTTGAAGGCATGGTAAGGGCACCGGGGCATCGCAGTGGGGTACGAACGAGCCAGGGTGGCGGAGACAAACCGACTGATGCTACCGCAATACGCATGCGCCTATGCAACTACAGACAGACGTAGTTAGCCTTGCATTTACACCGTTATGTCGTAGTAAATAAATTTAATATTAAAAAATATCACAATTTCCAAATTTGATTATTTTCAATTTAGGACTCCCTTTGTTATGGGTACCAGAGACTGATAAACATACTTATATATGTTTAAATATATATAGATAACTAGCGACCCGCCCTCGCTTCGCTTCGGAAACATTAAAACACACATGAAACCAAAAAAATTAAATTAAAAAAAATTAAAAAAAGTAGCCTATGTTCATCAGGGACAATGTCGGCTTCTAATGGAAAAAGAATTTTTCAAATCGGTCCAGTAGTTTCGGAGCCTATTCGAAACAAACAAACAAACAAATCTTTCCTCTTTATAATATTAGTATAGATAAACAACCGACTCAAATGCCCCTTGTGAGAATCGAACACACGACCCTCGACGCAATAGTCAAGGGAGCTACAGCACCACCGCGTCAGATAAAAATTACTACCTATTTTCCTCCTGGAAACTACTGCAAAGGTTTAACATCAACTCACTTAAAGTGATAACTCTTCAGCGTGAGTATTTAATGTTTACCCTCACGTTACGCTAACAGTTCCCATGAATTAAAACAATCAGCTTGAGGTTTGACTATGGAAATTTTGTTATCTGAAGACTGGGACAGCCATTATAAGCCAACAACGCAAGTGAGATTCCAATATTATGTCTTAAGGTGGGTATTATATAGGGCACTAAAACTGGATTCCACCTAGAGCTACCCAATCACATTTGTAATGCATAAGGTATGTTCCGTTCTTCAAATCGTAACTAGTGATTGTTTCGCGGAAAAAAACCGGTAGAATAGTGACAACCAATCGTGAAGACTCACAATAACACCGTATGTAAATTAAAATTAGTACGCAATAACATAAACATTTTTGAAAATTAAAATATCAATATTTATAACGCGGTGGTAGGACCTCTTGTGAGTCCGCGGCGTTCTGGCGTACAGAAGTAATGCGTTTCGATTTGAAGGGTGGGGCAGCCGTTGTAACTATATTTGAGACCTTAGAACTAATATCTCCAGGTGGGTAGCGTATTTACGTCGTAGATGTCTATGGGCTCCAGTAACCACTTAACACCAAGTGGGCTGTGAGCTCGTCCACCCATCTAAGCAATAAAAATAAAATAAAAAAGGCGTCGACATAAAACGGTGTAAATGTATTCTGCAACTGGCGCGACCTTAACGATCGATATGCATCGGCGGGACTCATTTCTTTTTCCCAAACTAAAGACTTAAGAAAACCGATATAAAATCAAACTTTTTCGTTTGAAATTCAGGAAATATCATTTCAACAGTTTAAGATTAATGGCAACGATTTAGGTACGAATATCACCACCAAAAATATAATATTTGTTAAAAAAATTATCATACAACGCCAAACGAGCTATTTCTAAACCATGACTGTAACTAGCGCGTTATGGTATCACTGATACCGACGTTCACCTTTAAAAAAATAATTAACGTTAAAATATTCTCAGCTTGAAGTAGCTGTCCTAGTACTTTACTGAAGAAAATAGTTTTTTGACATTTAAAAATAATATGCAAACAAAATGAAGCATCATAAGAATATTTATCGTAAAAGAAAAACCCAAGAGTTTGTTTCGACGGTTCGTCTCAGGGTCCAGAGGTTTTTCCTCAGGCGGTACAGAAAGAGAATTCGGAGATTCAACAAGTAAGTTATTATTAAATTAATAAGTATTACATTTAAGTTTATTTTTAATATTATTTTTCTAGGGAAATTGTTTCACCGAACGAAGATTAATAGATTAAATATAATCACTAAGTAAAACCGGAAAGAAATAAGTAGGCAATTAAAAAAAATATATTTTAAAAATATGTTTCAAAGGTAGATTACAATGAAATTTAATAAAATAATTCTGGTGCACGGTCGAAAACGCCCCGCTGTACACGTTGCTAAGCATTCACGAAATTCAATGAACCTGCTTCGTCTGCAATTCGAACAAACCTTGAACAGTGCATCAACGACCATTGAGGGTATCTGAATGTCAGCTTTTAGGTCCAAGTCATTGAACCCAAGCCTTGGCGCTGCACCCTTTCTGTTTGGTTCAGATCCATAAATATTAATGATTTCACGTGAAATTTCTTAATTTTTTTAAAATGTTCTACTTAATATTAACATAAATACACCCGCTTTTCAATTATTAAAGATACTATTAAAATTCCCTTAAAAGATTCTACATATATGTATATATGCTGCGTCAATTACATAGATGAACAATATATTAAAATTGGATACTTTTGTCTATTTCTTCATGCGACGTCTTTTCAGTACTGATGATTTGCCATTAATTTAGCAAATTTGTCTTTATCGTGTTTTATTGTCTAAAATAATTTCTGGAGATGGGTAAACGAGTAAACGCTCCATCTAGGGTTTTAGTGGTTAATCAAGTCCATAGATCGCACAACGTGATTGCCACCACCCCCTTTGAGACAAGAGATCGAAGACTCACTTGTGTTATATAATGACTGTTATATTCTTCAAACAGTATAGCATGACTATTTAGCGGCAAAAATATACAGAATAATTGTACCTACCCGTCAAAGATTAAAATACAATATAACACGCATGTATAAATGTCAGAAGTATTTATTATAGCCGAAGTTTTACTTAAAACAAAAGAAAGTTCATATAATATTTTTTAATCGACTAAGATATTAAATAAAATACAATTTTTATTAAAAATCATGAGAGCAATGAACTAGTTTATTAAATTTCTGGTATTGGTCTGGGTCGACGGGCGTAGGGATGAACGGGTGAGGAGTGGGGTGTTCAGCACGCGCCAGGTCCCCGCTGTCGATGACACCGCCCGAGGACAGGCTCGCCAAGGTCACAAGGCCCAAACACCAGCCCTCCCTAATCCCTTTCTTTACCAGAAATCAAAGTAAACGTGGATAAAAATGTTATCCGCTTACGAAAGTTTCGAGAGCCCTGACGATCCCTTCGCTAATAGAAAATTTACTTTTCTATTTTAATTGTTTTATTGTTACATACAGTACTCAGTTTTATATTACACGAACGATTATTTTTCTGTAGCTGACCTCGTGCCTCAAATTAAATTGGCGACATACGCTTTGCTTTGTCAATGTGTATGCCGCCAATTATAACTTAAAATCAGGTAATTTGCGATATAGTCTACCACACTTTTTTGACCCGGAGAAAATCACCGGCCCCCCTCCCACGTATCACCATCGCAATAAATCACGCTTCTGTCTGTCGCTTGATCATCAAATTACCTATAACGAACACTGGAAGCTTGTTACTGGTCTTTAAAAATATTCATAAATTAGAGGGACATATATAAGTAATTTGCTCTTGTTTCCCAACGAGGATTGAATACGCCTATCCAATTGTAAATAAAACAATGCTCAATAAACAATGAACGAGACATTGTGAAGGCCCACATTGCAGGTTCAAGGTTTGCAAGACACGGAGCGGTCGTTATCGCACGCTCATTGCAGTAACAACGCTCCACATTATTGAACTCCAAATAAATACAATTAAACTACTTTTGCGGTTAAATCTTGTTTTTATTATTATCATTACATAATTTAATCGTTGAATATGAATAAACCTTTTCAATAATTTACGGCTTTAGTGCTCACGTACGACTAAGGTGTTAACCGTCGACATATTCTTTAATGTTTTATAACACAGTTTTCAAGCGAATCATTATTCCCCAAAATTCCCTTTTACGGTTGGCAACGGCTTGTCTCTGCCCCTGGCATTGTTGAAGTCCATGGGCGATGGTAACCACTCACCCTCAGGTGGGCTGTATGCTTGTCTGCCTACAAGGGCGATAAAAAAAAAAGAGGCGAGTAGATAAATAAGGCAATAGACAAAACTCTCTATTCACGAAAAAACAAAACCTAAGTATTAAACTTACTAATCTCATTTTATTTGAAATGCACTAAAATAAAAATTTTCAAATCACATGTACGGAAAATACAGATCAGATAATAGTGTTTTTCCAAACACTGTTTCCAGGACTTGAATAAAATTAAACTGAGTACATTAACCCCGCCGAAACATGTTTACCGTCTTCTTTCAGGTCAATAGCTGTTCTAGAACGTTGCTGTGGGGGCTGCAGCAGTCTGATGCTCTCCACTAGTTAGGGTGTAAGGAGGGTTATAGTGCATCGTACGAAAGGGCAACTGCAGATAACGCAGGACCCAGACAGTCAACGTCCCGATGCATTCCCGGGCCCCGCGCCCCGCTCTGCACACCGCGCGCTCCATCGGGAACCCGTATCCGGCGAGCCACGCAGCACGGTTTTTGCAACGTTGCCATTACCAATCCAATCAGTCTCACGACAATTCGTTGAGATAATAAGAGCGATTACACAGCCATACTTGAGACAATAATTCGACGAAGCGAGCAGTACTTTCCGTGTTTAACACGACTTATAATTAATTATTACTTTAACAGCTTATGTTAGTGTGAACTATATCCAATCTAATTCGTTTTTTCCTTTATGCTCCCTTGGACTTTTAAAAAGTAGAAAATTTTACATATGTATTAAAAGTGATAATTGAAGTTGTTCAATTCCAGTTTCCAGATTTTTATGACGCTGCATTTAATTATACCAACTAATTTTCTAAAAAGTCGGAACCTGACATAAGATTTGAGCTTTGTATTCATCACTTGATACTTGTGCAAAAAAAACTATTCAATTCAACATATTAATTTAATATATTAGTTAGAGTAATATAGTACAGTCATTAGTAAGTATCCTTTAATGAATAAATACGGGTTCCAGATTCGATTATCGATAGATCACAGTGAATATCTTTCTCCAACATTTTTCCCATTTGAAGTCTAGAGGTTTATATTTTAATCTCGTGTGTGCCAAAATCTACAATACAGGACAGGAACTAGTCTTACACTGAGTCTGAAAATTTTCACTAACAATAGGTTAAGTTAATAATTTTAAAGTCGATAGCAAATTTTCTGTAATTAGACTTCATCTAGTGCGAAGCTAAAACCGAACTGGTCTCAGATCGTTACATTTTCAGAACTTAACACAAAGCTTAATGTAGAAAATATATGTGACAAAAAAATCTTCGAAAACGTCAGTCACTGTAGAGATTTTACTCTTCGAAATATAATTTAACAAATAGGAAATAGGGTCAACTGATAATAATAGATGCTGATGATAGCATTACAAGTAGCGTATGAATGTATTGTTGTATTGTGTTAAGGAGGACAACCGACATATTATTATGTACATCCAGATTTCTTATTGTCATAAATGTGCTCTACAAACACTAATCGTGCCAGTTCATAGTATACCTTCCGACTATATATAACAATACAATTTTGATTTAATACCGAAGTTAATATGTATCGAGTCGTACACTTAGCTAATTAGAGAAATTGTTGCGTCAACCACAATGCGTTCTTTTTATTGCTTAGATGGGTGGACGAGCTCACAGCCCACCTGGTTTTAAGTGGTTACTCGAGCCCATAGAGATCTACAACGTAAATGCGCCACCCACCTTGAGATTTAAGTCCTAAGGTATCAAGTATAGTTACAACGGCTGACTCACCCTTCAATCCGAAACGCATTACTGCTTCACGGCAAAAAGAGACAGGGTTGTGGTACCTACCCGCGCGGACTCATAAGAAGTCCTATCACCAATAAAGTCGTCTTCTTCGTCGTCGTACGTCTTACCATTAGGCCATTAACGCTCCACGGACGTACGAATAACATTTTTCAGACGTCAACCTCAAGGTAGTTGGTGGGTGTCACGTCGTTATGTTTAAGAGCTCCGGTTACATTTTCATAGCCGCGCGGCCGTGAGACCAGCAAACAAAAAAATCATGAAGACGATCATGAAATAAAAAATGCGTTTGTGATCGTCACCTACCCGTTTGGGCCTCACAGAATAATATTTGAGCATCAGTAAAGTCGTCCATTTTTTGAGACCGTGGGTGAGTTTTTTTTTATTGTCAAGAAAACGTTCATATTAACCTTTAAGTAGATGAAATTTACTTATTTACAGAATTTTCTCCGGTATTCGCGAGTCGCAGACATAATTAAAAATACTTTTACGGTTTAATCTCGCGTTTTCTATTGTCATTATATTATATTAGTTCAGGCGTTTCGAATTATTTAGTTTTCATGGTCACGGCCGACTAATATAAGGTCCTATTCGTCGACATTTAAATGTTGCTCCAAATTACGTTTCAATTTTTTATCAGAACTAATGTAATACCAGTAGAAAACGCGATATTAAGCCATAAAAGTACCTTTAAATATTTTGTTATTATTTCATAGCAACGCCAACATCTTTACGATTATTATATTAACGAAACAGTACCGAAATCAAACAATAAAATGAACTTTCACTAACTAGGTTCACCAAATATTTTCAAGAGCCCGCCAACCAAGAATACCAAATCGGAGAACCTTAACTATTTCTATCGACAATATTGAATTCCCTTGAAACTTTGGAAACGTTAATGATCTCCAAATACCCTCATCTATCTAAAGAGGGATACTTTGTATTATCTTTTATAAAATAGGAACTTTCAAGGCTTTTCATTTGATGAATTATATAATATATGTTTTAAATACCACGTACTGAAGCTTTTAGAGAACTATGTACAGAATGTATGTAGTTAACTGGTATTTAGGTACATAAGTATTTAGGTACACAAGCTAACAACAGAACTAGTGTAAAATACACAAAATACGCTCTTAATTGCATTGTATAATGACAGTTCCATCCTTCAAACTAGAGTACATGACTCTTTCACGGCAAAATAGGCAGGTTGATCCAAATTAGAAACCAATGTCGAAATATCAATTTGAAATTGTGCGAATATGATAAAAACACAAAAAAAAGTGAAAGAAAAATGATTATATTGTAAAAAAAGTGTGGAGTGCATGGTATCAGTAGTTATAAATATTTTATGAACAGATATGAGTAGAAGCGTTATTTTGATAATATCCTGAAAAGCACCCTGGATTTTCTATAAAAGCGTATTTTGTTAGGTTTTTTAAACTATTATTTACTTTTTAATAAATTGGTAGTGTTCAAAAGCTTTTTTTCATTTTACGAAATAAGCTCGTGTTATTGTCGTGAGCAGGCATTTCGTGTAGTAGATCAGCAGAGGCTGCGCGGCTCGTGTCAAGGCCGCGTCCTCGACCGTGACCGCGGACGCCCGCCGCGCCCGCTTCTACACCCACGCTGCCTTCCTCCGAAAACATTTCCCTTTAAGGCGCTGTTTGATTCGACTTGACGATTCAAATTGAGCTCTTCATCCGCTTTTATTCATTAACGATGAGAAGGTGAAAACAGAAGAGAAGAGAAGAGGAAAACAGCACCGATAGCAAACCGATAAAATATATAATATTTTTTTTCCTATCTCTGCTGATAGCCTTGAGAGGCTATTTCAGCTTCACCATAACGTGTGTAGGTGAGCTCACGGGGCTCAAACCGGAGTGTTGCTAGCACTGACCCTAGCAAGACCAGTGCTTTTTAGAATCTACCACCGGATCGGAAACGCAACCCACTGAGAAGATCCCGCGAGGAACTCAGTGGGCTGTGTCTATGGGTTAATTCGCTCGTCGAGCCCTTGACCGGTGCTTGTGGTGCCTAAAAGCACCGTTAATAGATCGTATATAAATGTTATAAACTAGCAACAACTACAGTAATCAGACAACGGATACTCTTGAACTAGTCGTCGTGGCCTAACGGATAAGACGTCCGGTGCATTCGTGTTGAGCGATGCACCGGTGTTCGAATCCCGCAGGCGGGTACCAATTTTTCTAATGAAATACGTACTCAACAAATGTTCACGATTGATTTCCAAGGTGAAGGAATAACATCGTGTAATAAAAATGAAACCCGCAAAATTATAATTTGCGTAATTACTGGTGGTAGGACCTCTTGTGAGTCCGCACGGGTAGGTACCACCACCCTGCCTATTTCTGCCGTAAAGCAGTAATGCGTTTCGGTTTGAAGGGTGGGGCAGCCGTTGTAACTATAATTGAGACCTTAGAACTTACATCTCAAGGTGGGTAGCGCATTTACGTTGTAGATGTCTATGGGCTCCAGTAACCACTTAACACCAGGTGGGCTGTGAGCTCGTCCACTCATCTAAGTAATAAAAAAATAAAAAAAATAAAAAATTGCCTGCTATTTACTCAATTGATTGCTGAACAAGCTCACGGCCCAGCTGACACATGAAGCGACAACCGGAGCCTCAAGACAACGTGAATTCCATAATTAAAACCGGCGGGCATGATTGCCTTCGGGCAACAATTGACAGGATTCTAGTATCTACCCGTGAGAGATTACTACACGCCCAACCACTAGTAAAGCTTAGTTTATCAGATATGCGTTCTCATCATAAAAAAAAATCGAAGTCAATCACCAACACAACTTCTTCGTCGAGTTGTGGAATTAGAGTCAGTAACCTCGCGCCCTGGTCTCGCATTACGTGAAAATAATTTGTTTTCATTTCTTAACATGATGATTCAACTATGTGCTTAGAATGTTCATGTCGGTATTTACAATGTAATAACATACAATATAGGTATTCAATATGTTTCTCTGACTTAAAATAATTAACGTGTGTTATATTAACAGTTTTTTTTTTTATAAATTGTTCTGTAATCAGGAACGATAACAGAAAATAGCTAACCAATAGATTTCGACACATTATTTATTAACAATTGTTGATTTCTCGCCCAAAATACAGGTATGAAGTTAAACGTGTAGATACAACAAAACAAAACAAAAATTAAAGTAAAATTGTAAATTTATAAGTATTCGCTTGAAAGTAAAGAAATATAGGTGAATATACCTATAATCGGAAGAAAATACGACGCAGCTGCCCTTGAGCTGTGAGGCGTCCTTCGGAGCCATTGAGATAGCTGTTGACAAATACGAGCGCTCGTGGCTACGTCTAAACTCGCCTACCGGTCCTGGCATAGCTGAAACGGCCTTCAGAATACCAGTTATCCTTCCATCCTATAAAAAATTAGGATTTTTTTATCCCCCGTGGGATCAAGTGAATCAAATCAAAGTGATCGCAAAGGAAGGCATACGTATCGGTAAAAACAACGGGAGAAAATCATGACGTCACCGTAACAAATCAACCCGGCTTTAGTTAAATTAAATATAATAGCCGGCAAACTTCTTGAGCATTTGTTGACGTAGTGGGGGTAAGTTCGCGCATGGTACACTCACGTGCAAAAACATTATTTACTCTGCGTCATAATGCAATTAAATTATTAAAATCAACATATTTTTTATTTATATATTTATTAGAACATCAACAAAAAATATAAGTTAATAATTGTAATAATTTAATCTTGGGGTAAAATAGATATTCCTTCTATTAAGTCAAAACTATAGCTGTTGCCAGGTCTTGGTTCAGTTGAAGCGAAGCTGGTATTTGTAAATTTTTTTTCGTTATCATAATCTTGACCATCATCATCATCACTGTTTTGATCACCCGAGTCGCTATCATCGTGATGAGTCGACATAGGGCTCATCGGTGTAGTTTACATCTCGGTCGGTTCGGTCTTCTTTTTTGTCTATAATTAATTATTTTTTGAAGATATTCGATTCGTAGTAATCGAATATTACTTTTTTCAATTACCAGCTTCCGATTATTTTCTGGTATTTTTTCCATCTGAAGCCTAGCTCTTTCATAATTCGTCGTAAACTTCATTCCGAGCCATTAAAATTTATATCTTCTTTAAATTTTTCGAAGCCTTTCTACGGTACGGAGTTTCGCTGCTTTTTATGTAGTTATTATGATTACATCTTTTTATTACAGATTGAACGAAACTATCCATTCCGGTAACTTTCTTCTTCCCTGATCTTTTCTTACCCGGAGTCCGAAACACGGCGAGCAAGCCAGAGCCTTTAGCTTCGTTAATAATGCACCTAACAGTACTCACTGATGTTTTTGTTGCTTCCGAAGTCTGTTTTACTTTTTCCATATCATTCTTCCCCTGTTTTATAATGAAGCAATATACGTCGTACACAATTTTTCTACCCTTTCTTTTGAATACTACACCAGTTTGTCGCAGCATAGTGTATTTTTATAAAAAATCAACAAACACTCAACAAATAGCAATGGCAACAAAGTCAACAAGCAATTATAACAAATAACTTAACGATTAATAACGATAGACTATTCACTGTACGCAAGCGTACATTAGGGAGCAAGCGGAACGAAGGCGCGGTGCGGGACGCAAGGTTCGACTGATCTACCAATAACGCGCTCGATACGATTTCCCCTGCCGTCGCGCCTCACCCTCACCACCAAAGTGATCTAAAATTCGGTTCTGCGCAGTCAAGGTCATTTGCTCAAGAAGTTTGCCGGTTACTATACCCAAAGTTCAATCACGCTCGCAAATGAGCCACGTACATATGTGTGCGTCGCTTAACGATAGTCAGTGTGAATGAAGGTGCTTTATTTTAATTTTGATGACAAGAGCGTCTCAGAATACTAAAAACATAATTGCTATTCAGTTATAATTCCATCATATAGAAACTTAATTATAAACATAAATCAATAAATGTAGTTTAGATTTTTGTAATATCTTTGGGGGGTTATTTTGAAATTATAAGTTGTTCGACATTTATGATGCTTACAATATTTTATATATTTTATATCTGGAGACCTTATTACTTTTAACTTCACTTCTTAATTAAGCTGCGTCAATTTTAAATGTTCTGTGGAACGATGTAATCAGTTGTGTATCGGCATCTCTCTCAATTGTGCATCTCTAGTTAACTAATATTTTTAACATAGATTTTGAATGCAAAGTTTTACAGTTTGTTCCTTTTGTCCAACATCGTAAATATTAATTAATCATTGAAAAATTTTCATACAAAAATATGTATTAAATTCGTTGTGAACCGTAAAAATAATGCAGTTTGTATACCTGAGATGAAATTATACTTAAGAGTACAATTCACTCTACTCATTAAAATCGTAACAATTTTATACAAATCCTAATTACAAAACAGCATGTAAAAAATATTGTACAGAATAAAATGAAATCAGATAAAAAAAAGGTTATTAGTAAAGTTGAAATTACAATAAGATATACAGATTACAATACAAGATACAGGAGTATCTTCTTTGGTATCTGTAACGCTATTATAGATTGCTCGAATGTTCAGTAAAGAGAACGCCCACGCCAAACCATACACGTGCCGCTCTGAGGTCATGTCACGGTGAAGGCCGAAACGCCGAACCAACCTTTCCTGAAAATAAGGATCCTAGGCCGACGACCCCGGAGGAAATCTTCCAGGGAATCTAACCTTGACCTTTACACGCGCACGCGCTTTACGAATTATTTAGTACGTTTAGTACCCTGACCCTGTTATGAAAGGATCTTATGTACATTACAGCGCTGAAGGCCATATTTAGAGATGATACTACCTTATTTTAGAAAACAAAGTCTGTTGTTACGTTAACATAACTATTTATTCAAATAAAAAATTACTACCAACTCGTAAAACAAAGCATGTTAAATACTTTAAGTACTGTTTGTGGCTTGAAAAGTTGATATTTGAAGGTCGAGGGCCTTCAGAAGGAAATGCATCGCGGCAGAAATGAGCGGAGCGTCGATATCGCCACACACACAAGACGTAGAGAAGTTATGTCTTCGGGGGTCGTCTTGGGCTGACGGATAGGTGTCTATTAATAAATATAAGTTAAAGAAGTATCATATCTAATTTTACGAGTGGCCTGGCAATTCTTGATTGAGTAGTCGTAGAAGTGGTTTCTAAGAAAAAACCGAGATCACATAAAATATATAATAATACATACTCGTTTATACGTATGTACGTTCCGATTTATATCGTATTAGATACGAGGCGTAAGTAGTAATGGGATATTGACCTTTTTTTCTTCAACTATATAACCAGTTCGAGGAATTGGTAAACTGATATTATTTTTTATTAGCTACGGCTCCGCTTTCTTTATGCCATTAATGACGTCAGCAACCAGAAAAACGATAATATTTTCAAGTAATTATAATATTAAAAAAATAATATAGTGAATACTTCAAAGGTATTCAAAAATAATTTCTATTTTTAATCAATGCAAATTATAAAAGGTTTATTTATTTATTTTATTGCTTAGATAGCTAGAAGAGTTCACGGCCCACCTAGTGTTAAGCGGTTACTGGGTTCATAGTCATCTACAACGTAAATGCCGCCACCTACCTTGAAATATGAGTTTTTACAGTACAACAACTGCCCCACCCTGCAAACCAAAACGCATTACAGCTTCACGACAGAAATAGGCAGAGTGGTGACACCTACCCGTGTGGGATAACAAGAATAAACTAATATGTAGAGACCCGAATACCAAATCTATTTAATGAAGAAACCGTGTCCGATTGGGAATATACCCCACAGTGTAGTCAAGGTGAGTAACCACTGGACCACTGTTTTCAGGCTAAACTCATTAATGAAGATTTAATATATTTAAAACTTTAAACGATCAATTGTTGTATCGTAGATATACATATATTTCGTTAATCTCAGAAATGGCTCTAACTAATAAATGTTGTGTTTGATTAAGTTGTTTTCAATTTTGAGGTTAGATGAGGTACGATTTTTCAGAAAAATATTCATTTTTAAAACTTTAACGCCATCTAGTTAATCTCGTAGGTACTTACAATGTTGATATTGAATGTTAGCATATTTGTATCTGAAAACCAAGAGATGGCGCTACAAAATTGACGTCATGATCAGTTACTACATATTTTGCATAAATTGATTTATCGATAGATGTCATGAACTTAATGTAAATAGTAAAACATCAATACGTATCGATAAACTGACTGCCCACTGAATTTATCGCCGGATCTTCTCAGTGGGTCGCGTTTCCGATCCGGTGGTAGATTCTGGGAAGCACTGCTCTTGCTAGGGTCAATGTTAGCATCACTCCGGTTTGAGCCCCGTGAGCGAATATAGTGTATAATCTATGCCCGTGAGCTCACCTACTAGTTAAGGTTACGCTGAAATAGCCTCTCAAGGCTATCAGCTTAGGTAGGAAAAAAATCGATAAACACGAGTGAAGCTTGATCGCCCAGATACTATTGTGTAATTAATCCAAACGAATTCCGGCTAAGTAATAACTGAGTACTATTGCCGATGAATAATTACATAAAAAAGCACTCTGCTTTTTTACGTCGAATGTTTTGAATACATACATTTAAGTGGTTGGCCGACTGACTTTCATTATTAAGCGAATTATGCATATGAGCAGTTCCGATGTTATACGCTGCCCCATAGGTTAAAGGCTTAGATATATAATCTAAGGTTAAAGGTATCTGATTAAGCAAGAAAGCTGCTTTTACTGACGACGCATAGATTGACGACGGAAAGCAATTTAAAAAAATTCTACTCTTTCTATAGTAATAGATTTTTACCTGCAAGAGTTTATTATTTGTATCTATGGTGAGTGGGTGAATAAATCTTCGCCATAAGGTCTAACACTCTACAAAACTTGCATACGTCCGGTAGAGATATAGACAAGTGAAATATTCGCTCACGCGGCCCCCATTCATAAATACAAACTACAAGTCATTCAATTCCGTTTTTGCACGATAGCCATCGGAAAACCGTGTTATGTGAGAAATGTTCGAAAAAGCAGCGCGATACGATAGCTCTCTTATCGTAGCTGCCTCAAATTGCATACCCAAACCCAGCAACCAAACGATAAACAGTGGGCGTCGCCCTAAGCATGCCATTTCGGATCCTCCCGATTCTTTGTCGGTGGTTTTAGGCATTCCAAGCACCGGTCACCGTTCTTCTCGAACCCGTTCAATACGACGAAGTATTCGTCGTGCAACTTAAGCCACAGATATATAGCCCACTGAATTTTTTCGACGGATTTTCTCAGTGGGGCGTGTTCCGAATCTGGTGGTAGATTCAGCGAAGTACTACTCTTGCTAGGGCAGATGTTAGCAAAGTCTCCTAGGCTGAACCCCTAGGGTGAGTTAGGGAAAAAAATGCAATCTATCTGTTTAACTTAATCAAAGATTTAAGTAGTTAACCAATATTTTGTCGAGAATGGAAATGTTAAGCTACATTTATTTAAAAAACGAATTAAAACATACACCTTACTAATTGAAAATTGTTTTTCTTTCACGCTTTCATTTGTAATTTATTCTTTCAAGGCTTCGAAAACTGTATTTATATATCTATTGTGTGTGTTTTGTTAAAGGACAATGCCCAAAAGTGGGCCAACTTTATGTCAAAACTATTTGTACTTGAAAAACTATGCCTTATTTTTTTACGTTGTTTAGTTTATGTATCAACATTTCTTTCGCCCTGGCATTGTTTTACAAAAAAATAAATTATTTATTTGATAACATCCCAAAACTTAGTGCCATAGTTTTTAAATTCGCCAATAGGCAAAGGGCTTAGCCCATACAGCCTTATAGTAAACCTATATGCTGCCAAACGAAAGAGTTGTTTGTGACTTGAACAACAGATTAAAAAAAATAACTAATGGTTATAATTCAGACTTTTTAGTGTATTTTTGTTCAATTCAATATTTATATATTGTAATAATAATTATTACTTAAAACCATGAGTTATTATATTTAATATTTTTAGATATTAATGATTCCATTAGTAAAAATCTCAATGGCCTACAATTACTCTATTCTTATTATATATGATCAGAGAGTTTTGGCAGCAACCCGAGTGAAGCATCACTTGAAGTTTTATTTTAATGTTTTTTTAATAGTTTTTTGTGATGAATAAGTGAAGAATATATAAATTGGGCGTTGTTTTGTGTATTAAATGTCTGTGGCTGAATAGAAAAGAATAAAACTGTGGCTAACATAGCAGTGACTGTTTTTTTTTTTTTCAAGATAAAAGGTCTGCGGAAATTCATGCTCACTCAATAAGCTATTCATCGAGTTGACGTCAAAACTCCCAAAAAGCAATAAAAATAGATACACCAGCTTTTTATTTACATAAAAAAATATAACTACGACAGACTAGGCTGTATAGGCTACGCTCTTTGCCTGCTTATTGGCGAATTTAAAAACAACAACAACAATATCGTTGTCGGCTTCCGGATTTTCATTTCATTTTATTAATATTATGAGGATATAATAATAATAAAATGTACGTAAGGGCTTATTTCTAGCAACATTTACCACAATTAACTTATTTATTACTGTAAATAATGATGAAAGCGATTATTGATTTCGAAAAAAACAATTAACAACTTAATTTTAGCTGCAGAAAAAAACAGATTTCTCTTAAACCTGGGTGGGAATATAAAAATAGTTTTCTGAATATGAAACGATATTTCTTTGTCTATCAAAATAAGTTAAAACCATCATGACGCGACAACTTTTTTTAGGGGCCCAAACGCCCACAGAAATTGGGCATTGTCCTTTAAAATGCATCGCTTTTCAGATTCACTTAGTACTAGCACAGTTATTTACATAAAAAGACGAACTATAATGTTGATATTTTGAATATCGAATGTCTAACTAAATATACTCTAAGATTTTTCGGCGGGAGCACGGCAAGCGAAACTGTTACTGTTTTAATTGGCGTTGACCTCTTTTTCTAAACTAACTAATGACAGAAAATCAATTTTTCATGTAAAATAATCTTTAATTACATAACAATACATAAAGAAAAATATGTTTCATCTTTGTTTGTCTATATAATAAATGGCGTCATTATTTGCTGTCATTTTCTTTATATACTCTGTGTACGAGGGCGGCACTGAAAATTTCGGGAATTAACGAAGTGACACAACATTACTATTTAAAAATGTATTTATTGCTTTTCGAAGTATTCTCCGCGAAATTTGACACATTTTTCCATACGATGGAACCAATCATTGAAGCAACCATTCCATTCGGAAGTTGGGGTCTCCAAAATGGCCGTTTTGTAGGCGTCCACAGCTTCTTCAGGTGATGAAAATCTCTGTCCACGCAATTTATTCTTTATTTTAGGGAAAGTATAGAAATCATTAGGGCTTAGGTCGGGGCTGTACGGCGGATGGTCTAATAATTCTATGTTTTCTTGCTCTAAAAACTCTTTTGTTCTGTGCGCGGTGTGAGAACTCGCATTGTCGTGATGGAGGATGATGCGGCGGTTGCAGTTCTCTTTACGGAGTTCAGAAACGACCTGTGGCAAACAAATGCTAGCATACCATTCTGCATTAACCGTTCTTTGTCCCTCAAGAGGAATAGTCGTAACATGGCCGGTTTTGGAGACAAACGTGGCCACCATTTTTTTTGCAACACTCCGTGAACGAACAATTTTTGTTGGCTTTAACTCATTTTCGAACACTCAAACTCGTGACTGGTTTTTTGTTTCGGGTTCGTACGCGTATATCCAGGATTCGTCACCTGATACAATGTTGTATACAGCATTTGAGGATCCTGCGTGGAATCTTTCGAGAGTTCTGACGCACCAAGTAACGCGAGCCGCTTTTTGCTCTTCACAGAGCGAATGCGGTATCCATCGGGAAAATAACTTTTTTACACCTAATTGTTCATGCAAGATTATTTGTATTTGACTCATGCCAATGTGTAAAGTTGCCTGAATTTCGCGGTATGTCATATGTCGATCTTCCTCAATCAGCTTACGCACAGCATCAACGTTTTCTTGGGTGACTGCAGTTTTTGGACGACCTTGACGGGGATCATCACTGAGCTTGACACGTCCGCGTTGAAACTCAGCAAACCAGCGATAAATTGTGGTTTTGGATGGGGCTTCATCACCAAATGCAGAAATCATCCGGTCAACACACTGTTTTTGTGTTAAACCACTTCGAAAATCATAATAAATAATCGCTCTTAAATTTTCTCGAGTCAATTCCATTTTCTCAAAGACTAAACTAGTTTGACAAAACCTCGTGACAAGATCGAGAATCTTTTTTTAAATAAATAAATGGTATTCGATTTTTAAAACCAAAGAGTTTTCAATTAAAAAGATTATAATATGACAGGAAGTGGAAATATTCCATTCCCGATACTTTTTTTTTTCCTTTATGGCAATAGTTTTAACTTTATGCCAGTTTCAAGTGAAAGGTAGGGAAAATACACGCGACAAAGTCATCAAAAGGAAACAAAAGGATAAGCTAGTTAAAAACAAGATATGGAAATAAATTAATAAAAATAAATTAAATATATTAAATCTTAATATTATTATTGATTATGAAAGAGGATAATACATTATAATACAATAAAGGATAAAGCAAAAGGCAGGAGATTTTAGTCGGAAACGGAACCTGTAGTAATTGTAAGGAATTCATAAAGGAGGTGCGGTCATATTGGGAACAAGAAAAGAAAATATGGTCGAGATCACCAATATCTTCTCCACACTCACAAATATTGCTATCAACAATACGAAGCCTTGCTAAATGATGAGGTGTACATACATGTCCTAAACGCATTCTGGAAATGATAGAAGTGACAATTTTAGAACTTTTAGCTTTAAAGAACCATGGTTTACTGGAGATCGTGGGTTGAATTTCAGCATAAAGTTTGCCTTTGAACTTGCTGCTTCTCAACCAAACATCATTCCATGACTCCCAAAGATAGGTTTTGGGAAGAGCAGTCAAATCATGACAATAATTAATGTATGGGACTATGTCTCCATCCTTTATAGCTTCTTTGGCAAGCTGATCGGCTTTCTCGTTCCCTTTAACCCCACAGTGACTTGGAATCCATGCAAAGATAATGGTGTGATTTCTTTGAGAACATATCAAAAGCTTATTACGTATTTCGCAAATAATAGGATAACAAGGTTTCATTTGGAATGGAAACTTTTCAATAGTTCGTAGTGCACTTTTTGAGTCTGAAAATATGATTGTTCTTTTAGATTTTAATAAAATAACTAGTTCTACAGCTTTTAAAAGAGCAAAACACTCTCCAGTAAAAACAGAGGATTCAGGAGGAAGTTTAATCTTTTGTATTATTTTATGTTGCCAATGAACTAGACCGACTCCAACACAATCATCAATAGAGATTTTAGAGGCATCTGTAAAAATATAATCCCATCCACTCCAATTTTGTTCCTCAACGCTACTCATGAAACGAATATTTGTCTCCAGAATATCTTGTTTACCGACACCTATATCATATCATATTTTCGGAGCTAGAATTAAAGAATTGAATTGTGTCATAAATATGGATAATGATGGAGATCGATGAATGTGGCTGTGTATTGTTAAAAATTTACGAAAGCTTTTTATTAGACATGGTAATGATTTGTGACGCCAATAACGGGATGTCTGAATAATATTGTTCAATTCATGCAGTTTTCCATGAAGAGTATGGTCAGAAAACTGCATAGATTTGAACAAGTATCGATCGCTTAGAAATTGCCTTCTTAATTTTAAAGGAGGATCGCAGCATTCTACTTGTAATGCATTGGTTGGCAAGATTTCATCACTCCTGTCACAATTCTCAAAGCTTTTGACTGAATGACATCAAGTTTTTTACTCCCCAAGACACTTCCACCATCTAATAGAAATGTGCCATAATCTAGAACAGATCTTACAAGAGCGTTATACACAAGTTTCATAGAAAACGGATGAGCACCCCACCATACACCTGAGAGGCATTTCATGATATTAAGTAGCTGTGCACATTTCATATCAATATGTTCATAATGGGCAAGTCCAGACAATTTTGAATCTAATATAACTCCTAAAAATTTAATTTTTGTTTGATATGGCAAAGATTGACCATTGAAGGTCACATTTATGACAGGAGTTGTACGTTTTTTAGAAAATACGACTATTGAACTTTTGGATACGGATAAATTTAAGTAATTTTTAACTAACCACACATTTAAACTATTAAGTGAATTAGACATGAAATTGCAAGCGATATCTATAGATTTATTTACGGAATAAAAAAGCAGATCATCTGCATATTGTAGCACATTTATGTGGGAATATAAAGATGATTCTAAATCATATGTATAAATGTTATATAAAAGTGGGCTAAGTACTGAACCTTGGGGAAGGCCTTTAAAAACTGTACGCTTTAACTCAGTAATATTACCGTCTTTCTGAACGATTAATGATATGTATCTGCAGGATAGTAAATTGATGATAAAATGTATTAATAATGTAGGAACCTGTAGCTCTAATAATTTGCGTTGTAAAATAGAAATGTTCACATTATCATAAGCGGCAGCGATGTCCAAAAAGGCAGCTACAATATCTTCATCGCGCGAAAAAGCTAAGCGAATATCTGTGGTTAATATAGCTAAATTGTCTATTGTAGATTTTGACTTCCGGAAACCGTATTGACTATTAGCTATGAAATTATTGTTTTCAATAAACCATTCCAAACGATTCTTCACAAGATGTTCAGCAACCTTAGTTAGAACAGAGGACAGCGCAATAGGCCTATATGAGGCAACATCATTGGTAGGTTTGTTAGGTTTTTTAATCGCTATAACTTCTTGAGACTTCCATGTTTCAGGAATATTACCTGTGACCATGACTGAATTTATTAAATTTAAAAAATACATTAAAGCACTATTACCAAGATGAGATAAAAATGAGTACATAATACCATCCTGACCTGGAGATGAATCTTTAACATGTGAAAGCACACCTTTTAATTCATGTAGTGAAAAAGGAGAGTTTAAAGAGGAAGAGTCATCTGTCAAAGATGATTCTAAAGGAAAGTAGATCGATTCAGCAACTGATGGAGGAGCTAATCTGTCTAAAAAGGCATTTGTTAAAGAAGGGGGAAGTGAAGATGATGATAAGGATTCTTTGAAAGCAGACCGAAATCGTTTAATACTGCGCCAAACTTCTGTAGGGCACGTAGAAGGAGATAAAGAAGTACAAAATGTTTTCCAGCCTTCCTGCTTTTTATTTCCCGATACTTTTAGTGCAGCCTAGTACGACGCAAATGTCAGTTTTGATCATCATTTTGATAATCTCAAAACCCTCTCCCTCAAAGCCTCTATGGAGGGTAAAAGTAAAGATCTCAGTTTTTTTAAAAGTGTCCGTTGAAGGAGAGCCGACTAAGGTGTCGCCATAGTAACAAGTGAAAAGATTTAAAAAATAGCGTCATAAACTATTAGAATATGTAAGATATTAAAATAAGAAGGAAATAAAGACTTTCTACGTAATTTTTATTTATTTTAAATTGATTTTATACACTGCATATTTTTTAACTAGACAAGATACGAAAAATATTAAATTTTCAGCCCAGAACAATTGACTCTGTTTAAAACTGATATATTCATACCATTTGTTTCCTACACTGGCACTATTTCGGTGTACTCCCAAAATAACTTGCAGGTGAACACTTTTTCAACTTGTCCCCTATACAAGATGGTCCTCCTTAATTCTACCCTCCATATTTTAACACAGAGTATCAAAGTAGTAATGATTTGAACACTTTTAGAACTTAATGTAACATTGCATAAAGGATGAAAAGTCTAACAGTCACAGGCAAAATTTATTGAAGCAGAGGCTCCACTTTCTTAAATCGGTCTATGTTTTCATACAGAAATTTAAATCGAAACTTATTTTTGTTTGATAAATGCCATTTTCAGATAAATAAAGTTCACTTCTGCTTTCTATCACTTTTCATACAATTTTAAGAGGATTTTAAGTATGGATGTATTGAAATATGCAGGGTAGAGTCAAGGAGCACGCTTTCTGTGTATAAAAAGTGTTCGTTGAAATACCATCAAAATTGGTTGTGTTTTATATTTGGCACCTTAATGGGTGTAGCATGTGGTGTAATTTAAAGGATAGCGCTAAAAGCTGTCAGACTAACATAGTGAATTGAAAAAAGAAAGGAAAACTTCCGCTTTGTTAAGGCGCACTTTTCAAAGTATGTAATATAAACAGACATCGTTAAGGAATATAATTACAAATTACTTTCATTCGCCTAATTATTTTTTTATTAGTAAATCGAAAAAAATTTTGAAAAAATATGATTTTTTTAGAGAAATTGTTGTTTGTAATAAATGAACTCACCAAAAACACTCAGCACCCTTTACTCCGTTTACAACTGCTGCATAAATATTCTACCACTTGCAACGCTTGCATTAGTATGATGGGCCTTATGAGCTGTAACTTGCTGATTACAGCTGCACATTTTTTCGACTTGTCCCCCATTTAAGATGGCTTTCCTTATTTGAATAGTTGAAGATTTTATAAGCTCGAGAATGGCAACAATGACATCGCAAAATCGATCAATTACTAAAAAAACATACAAAAAAAAAAGGAAAAAGCAATGCACTCAATGGTAACGTCACAATCACATTATTAATTCATCGAATATGCATTGTGTTAAATAAATTTAAAGGCATATGGCGAGGACCATTCGGGTGCCGTAAAGAAGTCGTGGCATCCGCTTAACCCGTTGAAATAATAAATTGTTTGTTAGTTATTTGCAAATGGTTTATTTATAATTTTTCAAACTCAATATATGTAGGTATTGCGTTGGTTATAGCCTATAGTATTTTAAGTATGTTTTATTTTGAATCGTTCATTCTATCCAGCGAATCGAAAACTGATCGCGAAGAAGAACGTAGTTGCTAAGATTTAAATTTTTAATTCTTTAACAATATATGCTTGTCGAGGTGCCCAATATAAGCGTGGGCGGGCGATGTGCAGCCAACACTGCAGGGGAAGCGAACATTAACCCTTTCTGCAGTTCATTCGCCGTCTGGCCTCACCCCTGTGACCGCCCATGCCTCCCTAGCCACGTCAGCCTGGCTGCACGTTTGCCTTACTAAAATCCAACACTTTACCTACTACCGCTAAAAATACACTTAATTATTTTTTTTATCTTACAAAAACTAAAACCTAGAACATTTCCACACAATTTATCTTTACTAAATATACTTTTATACAGTTCAAAATTGAACAGCATTAGGGGAAGGTCGGGAAAAGTGGATACCTTAAGGTACTTAAGGTTATAACAGAAAAGGTATACAATACAAAAACAAAATAATTATCACAAACCAGTCTTTATTTATTGCTCTTACAAATACGAACATCAGTTACTATTAATATTTAAACAATTATCAAATGCAATTAAAATTTTAAAAAGTACGAATGTATTCGCGTTGCCCAGTACCCCGGATAATGGGTTACATGATTATAAAAATCTAGGGTAAAAATAATTTAATACGACTAACTTGAACACATGTTAAATAAATATTTATACACTAACTCAATATGTCATTGTAATTAACATAACAAGAAGAAATTTTACTAAATGGCATGGTTTTTTTTATTCTGTTCTTATGTATGGCAGCGAAACATGGGCGGCAACCAAAAGGAACGTACATACCATTCAAGTTGCTGAAATGAAAATGCTGAGGTGGATGTGCGGCGTGACTAGGCTCGATAAAATCCGCAACGAGTACGTGCGTGGAAGTCTAGGTGTACGGGACATCGCCGACAAGATGCAGGAGAGTAGGCTGAGATGGTATGGTCACGTGAAAAGGAAGCCACCTGACTACGTCGAAAATTTGGCGCTACTGCTCGACCTCCCCGGTCGGAGACCTAGAGGCAGACCCAAGACAAGGTGGAGGGACGTAGTGCTGAAGGACAAGAGAGAATGCAATGTTGCTGACGAGGATGTCGAAGACAGAGCGAAGTGGAGGAGTAAAGTCAGGAAAGCTGACCCCACCACCATGTGGGATAAATAGCTGGGAAGAGAGAGAGAGGCATGGTTTTTTTTATTGCTTATATGGAAGGACGAGCTCACAGTCCACCTGGTGTTAAGTGGTTACTGGAGCCCATAGACATCTACAACGTAGATGCGCCACCCACCTTGAGATTCTAAGGTCTCGAGTATAGTTACAACGACTGCCCCACCCTTCAAACCGAAACGCATTACTGCTTCACGGCAGAAGTAGGCAGGGTAGTGGTACCTACCCGTGCGGACTCACAAGAGGTCCTACCACCAGTAATTACGCAAATTATAATGTTGCGGGTTTGATTCTTATTACACGATGTTATTCCTTCAGCGTGGAAGTTAATTGTGAACATTTGTCGAGTACGTATTTCATTAAAAAAATTGGTACCCGCCTGGGTTCGCACACCGGTGCATCGCTCGACACAAGTGCACCGGACGTCTTATCCTTTACGCCACGACTTCAGCGTGTGACAATTAAAAACAAGAACTAACTATTTGATAATTAAATCCCTCAAGATATAGTCAATTATTATTATATTTGAACGAAAAAACAATATATTCATTTATTGGAACTAGTCTCATGTCATCTGTCGTAATATAATATCACTCAAAATATCTAAGGTGAAAATATAAAACACAAAATATCTAAAACCACATGACCACTGAAATATTTAAACGCCACTTTTATGTTTGAAATTTACATAATTTGTTGTATAAAAGCGTTACATATTGCAGCTTTCAGTTTATTAATATGTAGTAAGGAACCGTTTTCAGGTTACTGAAAAGTAAGTATATACTGTATAATCTATACCTGAACTCACTGAAATTAAAGTCGAAAAAGTTAATGTCCTAATTATAATTTCGGCAGCTCATTCCATTAGTCCAGTGCGTTTTGTGCAAAGCTCCCTAGATGGACCCTGAAACTTTAAGAGTTCAAATGACTTAAATCCTCCATTGTGTTTTTCACATTGTCATAATCAAGGCTAATCCCTAAACTGGGCTCACTAAATTTGGCCCCCTTTTTTTTGATTTTTGGATTTTTTTACTTTTAATTGTTTGTTCGTCTTTTATTTACTTATAATTAATTAAACAAATGATCACCCTTGAGTTGCCCCCCCTTACTAGATATCTTTATCGCTCAGATTAATTATTTTTGATCAATTATCGATTCGTTCGATGACTATGACGATTCGTTCGATCATAAAAACAATTAAATTCTCAATTATTCATTATTTTATATCTAATAAGCAAACCATCACCTCAGGCCACCTTATATTTTATAATAAAATTAGTAATTCCTAAATTCATTACGTAGTTCAAAAAATGTAAATGTAATGCACACAAAATCTGTTTTTGTTGAAATGATAATTATTTATAAGTTCAAGAAATATATTGCAGGGACATTTAGTAGAAATTGATTTAATATGGAAGAATAAACTTAGTGTATATAATATATACTCTATAGACATGATTTTATTTTAAAAAAACCTTAGTATGCGCCACCTAGCACTCAATTGCAGCCTCACTGAGTTTTTTACGTTTTAGAACCACAATGAGTCATTTAATTGTGATTTTTTAACGAGTAAAAAAATGTTATGTTCTTGTGTTATTTAACAATACAATTGATTCTGAATAAAAAAAAAACTAAGCCTTGTAATATATATCAATCAAGATACTTCTCGATAATAATAATTAAGTTAATATAGACGTAAATAAATAAATTTTAAAAAAATCAGTGAGACCCTAAACTGATAATTATTTCGCTACACAGTATTTTTATTAGTCTGTGTTTGCCACGAAGAACTCGAATAAAAAACCTAACAGAAATCAAATCGTGCATAATCTGTAACCAAAACCATAAAGTGTATAATCTATGACCAAAACCACAGACCAAAAATAAACTGTCAACGGTACACAAATTGTCAAGAAAAGAAAACCAGGTTGCTAATCCATGGGTCTTTTGTAGTGTAACTGTTTATGTTTATAGTAAAAATCATATAAAACATGCCGAAAAACAAAGGTAAAGGAGGAAAAAATAGGAGGCGAGGAAAGAACGAAAATGAAACTGAAAAACGTGAGTTGGTCTTTAAGGAAGACGGACAAGAGTACGCCCAAGTCACAAAGATGCTCGGTAATGGCCGCTTGGAGGCCATGTGCTTTGATGGCATCAAACGCCTGTGTCACATCCGAGGGAAACTACGAAAAAAAGTGTGGATAAATCAAGGAGACATAATATTAATAGGCCTACGAGATTATCAAGATGCGAAAGCTGATGTCATCTTGAAATATACCCCTGACGAAGCTAGGAATCTAAAGACGTATGGAGAATTCCCAGAGACGGTCCGCATCAATGAGACAGTAGTGTATTCTGTGGATGGATTAGATGAAGATATTGAATTTGGAGATGAAGTCAGTTCAGAGGATGAAGCTGATGATGTGTGAATATGTAATTTTTAGCTTTATTTATGATATTTGCAGTAAGTCTCTGTAAAATTCCTTCTGTTATTAAACATGACTTTAATTTTTACTTATACCTACTTGTAATTATCCAGTCTTCAAAATTAATTTGTAAAAAAACACAAGTTGAAACATTATAGTATTATTAATATGCTCCATTTGTTCACACTTCCTGAAATATATTTATTCTGAAATTTGATTTCTCAACATTCCTGCCATTGTTATATTTTCTGAAGTTAAAATTTAAATATGTTAGGAATGTATATAAATTAAACAAACATCAACCACTGTACAATCTCTTATTTAACAACCATACAATAAAATGTATCAAAACCTGATTCAATCAGACAAGAATATTATTGAATGTTTTTTTGTAATATTTCATGCTTTTATTCTACTGATGCACATGCATATGTATTTAAGATGGCCTGGCAAACTGCATATTCAAAACAATTCAAGTCAACAATTTGGAATAGGAGAGGGGATAGTGATTAAGAAAGTGAACATACAAAATATATATTTCAAGAATTGAGGCTTAAACAGCATTATTGTTAAATTGCATCCAGGCATAAATTTTTAATTAAAGATAGCATTGAAAATCAACTTATTTAAACCAGAACTTAGGGAAAAGAGGATAGATAAATAAGAAAAGAGCACTGCAGTTGAATTAAGGAGAAGTTTCAGCTGCTTGGCAGTGCCCGAACTAACCTGATATCTAGGAGACTGATTATCTTCCTACAATGCCAATAAATTAAGTTTGCCATCACTAGGTATCTTTATCTTAATTAATAGCTAAATCTTTAAGCTAATTAAATTTTACTGTTTCTGTCCTCTTACATTTTAGTAGAGAGTACTAAAGTATAAAAGTAACTTACTGTAAAGTTGTTTTGCATAAATTTATTGCTACTTCAAAGAAAAGTGCTCAAAAATTAGTTTTTTTTGTAAAATGTACTTTGTGGTTCATTATAGTAATGAAGAGCTATAATATTTATTTGCAATTTTATAGCCTTTCATGAGTTTTATTAGTTCTTCGTTTTCCGCTGAACAAATTTATCTATAATTTGTTCTTGTTTTCAGGTAAACTTATCAATAGTAAAAAAAAGCATGCTGAATATGTTTAACTATTTCTATGAATTTTATCTGGAGAAAGTTTTAGTTTAACATGTGTTAAACAGGTGTTTAAAATTCGAACATTCAATTAACATAACATGCATTGGACTTTGCCATATAATGTTAAAGTGACTCTAGCCCACCATTACATTATCACTGCTCAGAAAGTTCAATGTCAAACAGAATTTAATAATGTATTCTACAGCCAATTTTGAAATACACATACACATTTTAATGTTATGAAGCTAAATACGGAGCTATAACTGGCATTCTGCCTGTTGCTAATCACAGTCTAGCGACTAGCATATTATCTAGTATTATTCATTCTGTTTGAATTAAATTTACATTCTAGTGTCACACTTATAGTATGCAACAATAACTTTGCAATAACTTCATACAAACCCCTAACTTAAATGTGGGATCAAGTTAAAAGGCGATATAGAAATGATATTTATTAAAATGTAAAACAGTTTTTAGTAATAACTACTGATGACATCATCAAAAAAATCTTTGGAGATTAAAATAAGGAGAAAATTGATCTACATTATTTTACTTCTCAGTTTAAAGTTTAGGTAGCATTATCTGTTCATTTTATAATCCATTTATGTCCACAGAAGTGCACTGCTGGACATAGGCCTTTCCCAAGGCTTGCCACAACAACCTGTCTTGCGCTGTCTGCATCCAGCGGATTCCCGCGACCTTCAATAGGTCGTAGGTCAACCTTATGATCACCCATGCTACGACTGCCGGCACGCGATCGCTGCTCTATCGCTCTCTCCATTGCTCTTTCGGTGCCCTTGAGTCTTTAAATAAGGCCGTTGTGGTTGTGAGCGACTATGTTTCAATGCTATAAGTCATGGCAACAGTCAAAGACTTTATTTTCTTTGTCTTGAGACACTGCGACGTTTAGGATGAGAATATTCTACGTAGCTCTATAATATAAATGCACCTTTTTTGTTTTTAGTGATGGTTTGATTTCTATGGGCTTATGATATGATAACCACTGAACACCAGGTGGGGCATGAGCTCTTTCACTAATGCATCAAAAACGAGTTTTATTTTACCTAGTTTTTTATTGCCTTGTAGACAGAGGAGTCGTCGTGGCCTAAAGGATAAGACGTCCGGTGCATTGCGATACAACGGTGTTCGAATCCCGCAGGCGCAGGCGGGTACCAATTTTTCTAATGAAATACGTGCATAACAAATGTTCACGATTGACTTCCATGGTGAAGGAATAAAATCGTGTAATAAAAATCAAACCCGCAAAATTATAATTTGCGTAATTACTGGTGGTAGGACCTCTTGTGAGTCCGCACGAGTAGGTACCACTACCACCACGCCTATTTCTGCCGTTTCGGCTTCAAGGGTGGGGCAGCCGTTATAACTATACCAAGACCTTTAAACTCAAATCTCAATATGGGTGGCGGCATTTAGTTTGTAGATGTCTATGGGCTCCAGTAACCACTTAATACCTGGTGGGCTGTGAGCTCGTCCACCCATAGAAGCAATAAAAAAGAAGCATGCGGCCCCTTAGGTGAGCCGTTACGGTCGCTCACGGACGTCAGCTATGCCAGGAACACAGCTAAGCCGCTACCTTTTTTTTATTTTATTGCTTAGATGGGTGGACGAGCTCACAGCCCACCTGGTGTTAAGTGGTTACTGGAGCCCATAGACATCTACAACGTAGACGCGCCACCCACCTTGAGCCTACCGCAAGAGAATTACATTTATCAAGCAAAGTCTTTGAACTACACTTTTATTAGTGCTACCTAGCATTATTGATGCAACTGTTTCCGGAATGAAGTGTGCTGCTGAGCTGCTTACATGACAATACAAAAAATAGTGTACCAACAATTGATTAGTTATTTTTAGGAGCATATGTAACATAATAAAATACAATCGATTCTGAACGCTTAATGTAATCCTGATAGGAGTTTGAGAGCCTTTTGCGCTATATTTTTCATTAAGTTCATCATTTTGAAGTTTTTTTTTCAATTACCTAATACAAGTATTTGTTTGATAAATATAATGTGCTAAGGGTTTCTTTAAGTTTAATTAAACTTATAAATTGTTTTTGGTTGTACCTATGTTATCATTTTAGATTCGAAAACGGTCTTCTTACGTCCCATAGTGGAATCACACCAATTGAAAAATAATTTATAATAATAACACATCCCCTTTGATTAGATATTTTTTGTAGCAAAACCACTTCTTTTAATTTAGTACAGTCTTGTCATTTTACCGGTAAACTTGGGCTCAATGCTAAATGGTTAAATGGTAAAAACCACTACCTATTATTTTATTTTAGGCCGAAAGAAATATTAAATTAACAAAATAAAATAATTCAAAGATCTTTTCTCGCCGTGCTCCATCAAAAAGTTCCATTTGAGACGTACAAGTCGAATAAGTTGTACAAACATGTAAGCTTCGCTAGAAGTAATAGTGTTCTGTGCATGTAAGTATGTTGTCGAGATGTACAAGATGGAGAATAGAGAAACAAGTTTTGCCAAAGAGAATATAAACAGATTCACTGTCCACTACGCTAATCTATGACTACGCTTGACGTTGTAATGTTGCCAACCTGCATTGCGCCATGTTGAATTTTGTTGTGCTTCGAAAACATTGTGAGCACGTGGATTGTTGGAAAAAATAAAGTGAAATTCAGTCGTAAAACTATTTAATTGCAAAATTTCAAATTGATAAAATACGCTCCTACTTTGAAATAAAGAAATATTTTTCTCTTGATTTACCAAGTAAGTACATAAAGTAATTAGCCGGCAGCGTGATCTAAATTTTGATAATGGAGAGTTCTAGTCGCATGCTCTAATTTTATTGTTGAAATAACTTCTGAAGTAAGATATTATAGTTACAATCTAAATTGATTATTGTTAACTATGATTTATATCTGTCAATATACTGACGTATATATAATTGCGTAACCTTTCATTTTTGAATCCACATTTGCCTACGTGTTGCTTGTAAAGATTTCAACAACGTTCGTGACCCTCGGTAAAAAACTTAAATTTAATGTTGCGTGCAGTACTCTACCTCGTGGTTTGTTCATAGTCATTACCAATCTGAGATATTTTTATGTCTCGATCTATTTATACGCGGATTGTTAGTGTATTGTAGTTTATTTGTTTTGAGGTTCCGGGTGCCATGCTGGTATAAGATTAATTTACCTTCAATAAAATAAAAAAACTCACTATCTTCGTTAATGTAATGTTTATATTCCTATCGATTAAATCCGCATGTGTTAAAATACTGTAAATAAACACGCGGATAGCTGTAACCTATTTACATTTGCCAAAAACCAACCTAGATTCGTCAACAGAGATAAGATTTCCACGTGAATATTATAGTATTAATCAGAGAATGGAGTATTTACAAGTAAGTATGTTGTCTGTGTATCAAATTTATCAAAATTACCCAGTTAAAGACTTAACATGTTTCAAGAGATCATATGATAAAACAGTAACAAAAGATTTTAATCATATTACGAGTGCTTATTCTATTCTTTGGTTGTTTTTGGTTTTAGAGATCACCTACTTTGCAGTGCAATGATTAATAAAAAATTCTCAGTTGAGTAGGTATTATTATGTGGACAAATTTTTATTGAAAAATGAGTAAAAGGCTTGTAGCTCAGTTTCTGTTAAATTCAATATTTATGAATCTTATAATTGTGCTTCAGCCTAGACTTGTGAAGTATATAACTAGCCTTTGAATGTGACTAAGATGAAGTTAACAATGGTTTTTTTTGTAATATTTTATGTCTACTAAGATAAGACCTTTTTTGTATTACATAAATAATAATTAAAAATCTAAGTGCAATAAACACTTGAACAACTATACTGCACAAAGTTTTGGTTTAAATTATGAATTCTATCTCAATGTGTACTATATGTAAGTACACAAAGTACACATTGTATAAGTAAGTGCTAAGTATTCCAAATTTGACAATGTAAATGATATTTAATTGAAACATCATTTTTATCGAAAATCAAAGATATTAATTTCTTGCAGTAGCACATGATTGTAATTTTGCAGTGTGGTGGAAAAGATTAGGTAATTCATCGGACAATTGGCTTAGATCAAAGTGATAAATTCACAATCTTGAGAATATTATTTAAAAATAAGGGATGTTCTCTTCCCACAACGAAACCAATGGTTGTAGAATAGCCGTTTCTCTAAACACTGGTGATTTTGACCTTATACTTGAAGTTGGTGGTGATCTCTGTTGTGAAGTTAAAAGCTTACCATTATCTTCTGAATTCCTAAACTCATAAGAAAAATACCATGCAATTAATTACAATTACCATTATTCAATAGGAGCCAAAGCCCCAAGACTTTTGTGCAACATGGTCTGATTGATAAAAGCGAAACCAAAATGAACATTTCTTTTTCTCTTTCAAGTGAAGATATAGTTTTTTTGTTATAGATTGTCATTAAAAGTGGCTCATTACAATGGCACCTTGTCGTCAACTACTCATGTGGTCAGTACCATCCATAGCAGTCTTATTGGGTATTTTTTGGTTCAAGAAAAAAAGGGAATATGCAAAGTCTGACCCAGGTGGAAGAGAACGGCTAAAGAGTTTGAAAGAGGAACTTGCTGAGGTTTTGAACGCACAAGCTGAGGCAAATCGAGGCTCGCCTATAAGCAAATTAGAGCACTCTATCATTAAATCATCTCCTATTGATATCATACCTAACGGCACAAATTCACAGCGATCATCCCCTTTGGAACTCACTGACGAAGAAGTTGATCTGGAGATAGAAAAAATTATCAGAATAAAATCCATTGGAAAAGAGAAGAGAATGTCAGCTGGCTTTGACAAACAAAATTTGATTGTGAGCTCATGTACTACAGAACCCTCCTTCGTAGTTAAGGAGTTGCAGAATAATTTGTGTTCACATGTTCAGCTCCAACAATCTTCACCTAAAAACTCAGAAATGCACATAATAGACAGTAATCATAGCTTTAGTAGTAATGTAAATTCTAATAAGGATCTGCTTGATTCAGAAGCAGAATGTTATAAAAAAAATAGTACAAACAATGGGACTGAGACCTTTGTGTCTGAAGGTGATACAATAGAAAATACCTCTGAAGGTACAGAAGGATTACAACCACTTGATGTTGTTGATGAACCCTGCAATACAGGTGACAACAATGATAGGTTTTCCACTTCACAAAGAAGACTCCTTTCGGAGAGGGACTCTGCTAATCATAGTCCTGTTGATCCTTTATTAGCTAGTCCCTCAATGTGCAATTTTTCAGATAATCACAGTGAGGTAAGATTCAAATTGGTGAATTCATTTACTTATATACATATTCATTTTAAGTATACTAATTAAGTTTATTTTTCAGGGTTCAAGTGACAGTGGTAAAGGCTGTTCTGAGGCTGCTAGCCCTCCTCCTACCAGTTTAAATATAGTTCCAACAGAAACAGACCTTAGGATACACCAATTTGTTTTATCTCAAAATCTTGTAGGTCTTTTAATAGGAAAACATGGTTCATTTGTGACTCAAATTAAAGCCAAAACTGGTGCAAGTGTTTACGTCAGAAGGCATCCTGAATCTTCCAAACAGAAAATATGTGCAGTTGAAGGTACTAACCGTTTCTTGCTTTTGTTTGTTCTAAATATATTTTTTATTAATAATAGCAGAATTGTATAATTGTAATCTTAAATAAACAAAATTTATTATTTCAGGAACACAAAGTGAAATAGAAGCAGCTTTAGATATGATAAAAGAAAAATTTCCTGAAAAAAAATTCCCAAACTTCTCACTGCAAGAAATCAGTGCTGAACTCTACCAAAAACTCACACCTCTCATCCCCGAGTTTTTACAAGTAAGTCATGTAAAGTTTTCGTTGCTCCATTGTTGTATCACATAAATATGAGGCAATCGCTACTGTTACAGTGAACTGATAACCGTTTTCTTATCTATCACACTAAAATGATTGGTCAACAACGTGTTTACCAACCGCATTACGATGGATATTTTCGAATGTTGATTGCTAATTATTTCAGTTACAGTTGGTCGAATCAGTGAATAACGACACGATATTGACGTGTCTGGTGAGTGCGGGGCACTTCTTCCTCCAGCAGCCCCTGCACCCCACGTTTCCGTCGCTGCACGTGCTTCACCGGCTAATGGCCGCCACATACCAGAACCCGGATGTGCCGTCGTTGCCGCGCCCCGTGAAAGGTAACTGTCACTTTTCAAAACCGGTTGCTCTTACGTTAATAACCACCTACATTGCAATAATACGAGCAGAAACAACAGCCTTGCTCCAACAACTTGCGTGTGATATTAAATGTCGCTTTAAAGTTTCGCAATTACTTTCGAAATGGTATGTTGTTAATTTATTCGATTATTCGGCCATCAGTTAATATAATGCAGCAATTTAAAATGTGATATTCAAGATTACCAAGGCAATTCGTTTTTTTTTTTGTATTTCAACACAAGGTCAATTTTCAAGATTCTGTTATTATTTTTTAATTAACTCCCCGTTTTTGTTTATTTATTGAACCATTGAAACTATTTCAACACTAAAATAACTTTAAACAAGAGAAGACTGTAACATTTATCTTAGTCATAGACTGTCGTTTTCAAAATAAATGCGATCGTTTCTTTTTCGCCTAAATTCGAATGCAAGAACTACTAACGTTTTTTTTTTCTCTTTTAAAATAACTAAAGTCTTACAAAATGTAAACGTTTTGCGTAACAGGGAGAGAATCGTGCTAAAATGAATATACATTATCAGATAAATTTAAATAATTTCAAGAATTGTCACATATTGTTACTGATTGATTGATATTGATTGTATTTCGATAGCAGTATAAGAATTGTTCTTGAACGCATTTTGAAATTAATATTAGTTTTAATGTTTTTGAGATGGAAGGATTGATTTTAGTCTGGACCATATGCTGTAATAAAATTTAGACAAAACACTTGTCAACACGTTGAACGCCGTGATGGATACCGTGTGTCCACGGTATACTTTCCTGGGGCCGCACCTTTTTTCTCTCTTTTTTTTCCTTTTTTTTCCTACCCATGTTAATAGCCTTGAGAGGCTATTTCAGTTTCGCCTTGACGTGTAGGTAGGCTCACGGGTCTCAAACCGGAAGTGTTGCTATCACTGGCACTAGCAAGAGCAGTGCTTCACTGAATCTACCACCATCCGGAAACGCGACCCACTGAGAAGATCCGGCGAGAAACTCAGTGGGCTGTCTGTGGGTTAATTTACTCGCTAAGCCCTTCGTTGCGAGCGACAAGTTCGGCGAGAACGATAACCGGGCTTTTCGCTATTTTCAATGCACTGTAGGGGGATTTATACATTCGGTGAAGCTAGTCTCACCCTTCCAAGATTCTAGCAGAAGGATAGGCAAAATAAGGCGATTACAATATACATTAAAATTTAATAACTAATTGGAGAACATGATTATTGGGAATTAATCACTCAGCAAAAATAAAATATGACCGGAAAATCGGCGGGTCGGTTAATCAAATATTTTTTGTGTCAGTAAATAATGTATATAATACATGTCTCTAATAATCAGGTAGAACGATCTGAAAAAACATGTTTAAATGTATCAACGAAAATAGGATTTGAGCTTAATACTGTCTCACGTAATTTTTAGGTATTAATATAAAGTTCATGGCATTATATAATGCAGAGTCCACACTGTTTCGATCTAAGCGTAATTTTTAATTAATTTATCATTTTCATATGAATTTAACCACCCAAGTTTGTTCTGTTACAGAAACACATTTTGAAATACACAAATTTTGAAATAATTTTAAAAATAAGTTATTCTGTAATTTCTAAGTCAATGTGATTTATTAGATAGGTACAAATAATATAATGCCCTTAAGAGCTGCAAGAAAAAATTAAAACCAGTGTTACTCTAGAAATTTAATTCCGATACTAACATGTTTTGATACTAACAACTTTTAATACAATATTTGAATGGTTTATATTTACAGAGGGAGCTATCTGTGCTGCGCCTACTGAAAATAATTGGTATCGCGCCCAAGTGATATCTACCTCTGAAGAGAATGATACATCTGTCGTGAAACTAGTGGACTTTGGTGGATATCTCACTGTTGACAACGATCAGCTCAAACAGATCCGCTCCGATTTTATGACACTGCCTTTCCAGGCGACGGAGGCTCTCTTAGCATTTGTGAAACCAGCTAACAATGGTTAAATTCTATATACTTGCTTTCAAATCACTTACAATATCTCTGCAGATTTCTTTTTTCCATCACATTTCATTTAAACTAGTTTATGTGTCATGTTGATCATAATTTGTTCATTTTCTTCACCTTTGCTTTGTAATTTTTACTAAAAACTGAAATATTAAAAGTATCAATTTTCACCTTTGGTAGTATATATGTAATTCCTGATTAGGTTTACCCATCTAACGGTGATGGTCATTGCTTGTTAGTATATTTCAGTTTTAAATATTATATTTAATGTCGTGGAAATGATTGAATTAACGGAGATTTTCTTCCTGTATTCAGTAGAGTGGAGCGGAGAGGCTTTACGTATAATGGCCGGTTTGACCGCGGGGCAGCTCCTACACGCGCAGGTCGCAGGCTACGACGAGACTGGCCTGCCTCTTGTACATCTATACCTCACATTACATCCTCAAGTGAGTTATCTGGTTTATTGGATAGTTGAGATTTGGCACAATAATAAAATATTTAATTATTTGTCTATTTTTGTTGGCCATGTAAACATTACAAAATCGTATAAAAAAACTAGATTAAATTGCAACAATGTTATAATTTCTTGCATTTCTGATCCAATTTTAAGTTTACTTTTGTAATTATGTTATTCTAATTATAACATGCCACACTAAAAAAAACTTTTGTATCTTTTCCAGCATAATATAATGTCATAATCCATAGATTACGTATTGTAAAATTTCATTAATTATTTCAGCAAGTCATATTCCTGAATAGAGAGCTAGTAGAACGCGGACTGGCGGAGTGGGATGTTCCACCAGATTCCTGAGCGCATACGTCAGCTCGATACAACGCCGAGCTGCGAACCACTATTATTATTATTATTTTTATTTTTATTGTAAAACTGACTATAATTTTACGAAATTACATATGTTTAACATTTGTACATTGTGAAAAACAGAACAAGAATATATTGTTATGATAAATTAAAACTCTTTGTGAGTTTGATCAAGTACTCTTAATTTCATGAAACATATAATTTGTTTCTTGAAAAACAATATTTAAATTTTAAAATAGTTTTGTTGTTTTTAAATTTTGTTAGCATTTGATACTCTATTATTAGTTTCTACAAGAATGCTTCAGCGTTACCTACTTCAAAATGGTACATCAGTTTACACATTAGTGGATCGATTTAAGGTTGTTACTAATGTTTGCTACGTCATTTTATCTTTACAAAAGCTCCCCCCTCCCATAATTGGAACTCGAAATTTTAAACGATAAATGAGTGAGGATTTTGTAGTTTATTTTAGAATTATAATAGTGCATTTGCCCCCTATAAGGGCGGTTTTACTGAGGCGATAAGTTAGAGCTTTTGAATAAATTCAGGATGCTCATTATAACGTAATAATATTATGTCTCATGGCCATCATTTTCCACAATTCCCTTAAATAGGGTTTAAACAGTCTGAATAAAATGTTTCTGATTTCGGATACTTAAACTGGTTGTTATGCCTTAAAAATGTGCCTTTCGTTCTCACTGTTTAACTCTGTGCATTTTTTTCTACATACTTGCAATTTTACTGCATCCGTCATTCATACGAGAGCTTTTATTGTTTTGTCACAATTATGTTACTTTTAACTTTCTATAAATCTTCTGGAAAAGTCTTAAAAGGGTTAACTGAAAAAAATTTCAAGTAATTGTTTACAATGAGTAAAGACTGAAATTGTATAGTTATGTACAGTTGTTACAATTTTTAAAGTATGTGTAAATTGTTATAAACTTAATTGCGTGCTCGTTGATGTAATTGTATGAATGAAGCCGTTACATCGAATTTGTTTTAATCAGACATTTTTTTGCACTCATGTAAAATGTACACAGTATGTACTTAATTTGACAATTTTAAACATACCTAACGGTTGACCTTTTTTGTAATGTTGAACCAAATTTAAAATATCAAACTCAACATCAGTCGATGTCTTATAATTTGTTTTCTTTAAGATGGCACTTTTTAATTACGCTACAAGTATCTTTTGGCATACGAATGTTCATAACGATTTTATAATGAGCGTTAATAAAATCCTGAATTCGTGTTAGGAATTAGTATAAATTCATGTACATAGTAGAAATTGAGTAGTCATAGGAAAATTTGATACTTGAATGTTCTTTACGGTTTATTGCAGTATTTAATGTGTTGAGAGTTAGTTTGTTTTATTGATTCGCTTGTATTGCGTTATGTGTAGTGTACTTGGCTTATCTGGTAAATTTAGTATTAAAAAAAAAACTTCCATAATTTTGAAGTGTGCAGTTTTTAGCTGTTTGATTATCATAGTATAAATAAGTCAGCCGAACTGTATTAAATTTTAATCGACTCTCAAGTTGATGTATGGATACAATACAGGCTGTCTGTTTGCATTTTGTTGACGTCCCTAACTTGTACATAAACTAATATATTTGCGGTTAAATCAATAAATTATCGTTTTAAAAATGTATGGAAATTTTATTCATAAAATTCCATTCTTGTGGTTTTATTCCTTAGAAAAAACATTCGATAACAAATGCCTCGAAGTTAGTAATTTCCACCCTTCCTGGTCGAGCCGTGCTCTCTTATCTATTTCGATAAAACCGTAAAGGCTGTCCTAAGACATGAGTTCGTTTAACCATGTATATTTATGAATCGAGGCAATTACGTTCCTGCTCAAGAATGAAATAATCGAAATAGAATGGCTCTGGGAATACCGCCCGATATCTCTATGGATCTCCATATGCATTTAAAACCAGGGAGACCGTGAACTCGCAACAATAAAGCCTAAAACTTCAATTTACTATATATAAGCTGGCCGGGTCCTTGTTTGGGTGTTATGTCAACACCAACATCATAAAATATGGTCAGCGTAGGTACGACACTTAATATCAGGTAACAAGATAAAATGACAAATTCCGGAAAAATGACGTTTAGAATCTAATGCAGAAAAATATGCTGGCTTCGAATTGAATTGGAAGTCGTCAGAACCGTCAGCAATCCCTCAATCCTAAAAAAATATTCTTATCCCATATCCGTTCTCTAACAGGGTCTACTGCAAGCGGAACGTCTTGTCAGGTACTATGATGACGTCCTAAATATATGTGCCCAAAAGACTGAAACGGCTGTACCGACATCGATGAAATTTTTAGGAAATGAAGATTGCCCTAGCGGGCCCCCTACCAAAAATAAGTACATTTTATGTATTTTTATTTTTTTATTGTTTAGATGGCTGGACGAGCTCACAGCCTACCTGGTGTTAAGTAGTTACTAGAACCCATAGACACGTATCTACAACGTAAATACACTACCCACCTTGAGACGTAAGTATAGTTACAACGGCTGCCCCACCCTTCAAATAAAACGCATTACCTACTGCTTCACGGCACAAATAGGCAGGGCGGTGGTACCTACCCGTGCAGACTCAAGACGTCCTACCACCAGTAATTACGAAAATTATAATTTTGCGGGATTGATTTTTATTACACGATGTTATTCCTTCACCGTGGAAGTCAATTGTGAACATTTGTTAAGTAGCTACGGATGTATTTCATGAGATAAATTGGTATCCGCCTGCGGGATTCGAATACCGGTGCATCGCTAGATACGAATGCACCGGACGTCTTATCCCTTAGGCCACGACCTTAATGCACCGGCCGTCTTATCCTTTAGGCCACGACGACCTCAAAATTTATGTATCACTCGGGATGATGTAACGATTCTAACAATATCTCAAACAATTAAATCTGTTAAGGCATTTGAAAGATATAATGGAACGTGCAATTTATCAGTATTGTAAGCAAATAAGTAAAGATAAGTAGTCACAACCTTCGGCTTATAATAGAAAAGTGCTATGAATATAACACTCCTACTTTCATGTGTTTTGTGGATTTCCAAAAGGCCTTCGACTGCGTTAAGTGGGAGAGACTGTGGAAAGTTCTTTCCGAGACAGGTGTACCGGACCACCTCGTAGTGCTGGTTCGCAAGCTGTATGAGTCAGGTATGGCACTGTGACTGTAGGAGATTTAACATCAGGCCGTTTCAAATTCCATAAGGGTGTTCGCCAAGGATGCGTGATATCTCCCATCCTTTTTAATATCTATGGAGAACACATAATGCGACAAACTTTAGATGGTTGGGAAGGTGGCATAAAGATAGGCGGAGTAAAGATATCGAATCTCAGGTACGCGGACGATACCACCCTCTTCGCTTCATCGGAAAATGAAATGGCGGAGCTACTTCACAAACTGGAAACCGTCAGTATGGAAATGGGGCTTGCTATTAATAAATCCAAGACCAAGCTAATGATTATTGACCGTTTCAAAGCTATCCAACGCAACAATCTCCTACATGACTACGAAACCGTAACCCAGTTCCCATACCTTGGCTCACTGATTACCAACAAAGGAAGTAGCGAACCGGAAATACGGAGACGGACTGGCATGGCAAAATCTGCAATGACCCAACTGAGCAAAATCTGGAGAGACCGTAATATTACCCACCGAACTAAAATACATCTGGTCCGCACCCTTGTCTTCTCCATTGCTCTATATAGTGCAGAGACGTGGACACTCAAAGCCGCAGATAGGCAGAGAATCGACGCTTTTGAGATGTGGTGCTGGCGACGTATGCTACGAATACCATGGACGGCCCGCCGCACCAACATATCTATTCTCAGGCAGTTAAAAATAGAAAAGATTCAACGTCTATCCACAATCTGCCTACAAAGAATATTGCGGTATTTTGGTCATGTTGTACGTAGGGATACCAGCAATTTGGAACGCCTTGTGGTGACCGGTAAAATAGAGGGAAAAAGGCCTAGGGGTGGAGGTCCCAAACGATGGTCGGACCAAATAGTGGAGGAACTGGGGATACCTATCAGCGACGCACTCCACCGGGCTGCAGGGCGGGATCGATGGAGACAGTTGGTTGACGAAATCGGACGGAGTCACGATCCTCAGCAGTGAGGAACCGATCGAAGAGAGAGAGAAGTAGTCACAGTCGCGCATTGATTTTAGAAATGCCAGAGGTATAGCCATTCCCTGCCTACTGCTAATGTGTTCCGATTGAAAGTTGGGGCAGTCGATATGTTGCAATTGCGTTCCAAATGTGACGTGAAGTTATGAAGATTTCTTCAGATTCACATGCACTTTCAAATCGTTCTTTGTACCTTATTTGAATAAAAAAACTGACATTTTTATTTTATCCGCTCCGGTTACCTCATAACACTAGATGGCTTACAATAAGTCCTATATCATGTGTAATAAAAATAATTTAGATTACTATTATTTTAGCACTAGGTAGGTAGGTTAGCACCTGGGTGACATATAGCGTCTGGTCAGCCGGCGCCTGCGCTGGGCGGGTACCTCAAGGGGCAAAGAATCCTCAATAGGCATGCTCTCGTATGTTGTCAATTGTTAACGCTATTAAGTGAAACAAATGATGACTGGAATTTGGCCATTTTAGCCTTGGAATAAAAAAAAACTTGAATACGTTGGAAATAAAGACACAATTAGGGTTTATCAATTTTTATTATAAATTCGTAATTGTTATAAAAGTACGTATACTTATGTCCCATGTCCACTTACACAAAAAAAAATGTAACATTTTATGTAGTATTTTTACGACAGCCTTCTTGATATTAAATGTACCATATATTATTATATTATTATTTCAATAGTTTATTTATCGACCAGACCCTGTATGTATAAATATAAAAACGTATTTAAAATAACAATTAACATTAACAACAGTATAAAAGTCAATTTACGTTTTACGTTTATAATCTGATACACCCAATAATTTTGAATAGATATTATTCACTGGATTTGTTAATAGGCAATTATTTACAGATTGAAAATTGTACAAACTATATTTTTAAATTGTATTATTAGGTCAATTTGGAATCATTAATGTACATTTTCAAACCTATTTTTTAGCCTAGAGCGGGCCCAGCATTTTCAAGATTTCATGATGTCTTCATTCCGTATTAAAATAATATAATAGTTATTATTTGGCCAATAAAAATGAGCTACTTATCCATTCATAACTATATCATCACATTAATAAATATATTGAAAGTAAATCTTACGCTAGCTATACGAATTAAATAATGATTAAATGAGATTTAATTTGCAATTTGTATCACTATGCGGTTTTTGTTCTTTCTAAAATTATGACAAATTTCACATCTATTGAAGCTTTATTGTCATGTAAACACTACAGTTGACAACAATGCCAATAATAATTAAAAAAAAATCCATCCAAACCATTAATTTTCCCGGTCTCACAACCAGCAAGCCCGTATATAATAATTAATTTACTACACTCATGTACCATACGTACATGTATGTTGTTAAAACATTTTATTTCATGACTTTCTAATGCTTTTGTTATTTATTGACTTAAGGTACATTGACATATTTGAACTACCTGTTTATCAGATTTAAATGTTGCTGAACATTTTACTCTATTACATTATTTAGTTTGTTCAAATTTCCCGAAATTCACTGTTCTCTTGTACAGATTAGTTTACGAGTTTCGCATCACAATCGTTAAGGCCTATCTTTATAAACTTTGCCAGCATTTCATTCTTATAGAACAGGAAGTTTCTTCGAGCGAACATTCTCAGTGCAGGAGTTTAACTCCAAACGTCCGAAGAATATTTCTTGACGGATTCTAACTTCTTGAGGAACTGCACGGCCTCCGTCTCTGTGCGGCCGCCTTTCTCTTTTATAGCTTTCAACACAATGTTCCTTACGTCCACAGCCATGTTTTTCGCGTCACTGAAGAATAAATATTATTTTCCAAATTAACATTTACAATAACAACCAGAGCGCATTAGAGTTATCGATCCCTTCAGTCGAATCGAGTTTGATAGGCAGCGGCTTGGCTCTGCCCCTGGCACTGCTGAAGTCCATGGGCGACGGTAACCACTCACCATCAGGTGGGCCGTATACTCGTCTGCCTTCAGGAGCAATAAAAAAAATATCATTAAAAACTGTTATCATATTATTCATATAACTAGAGCTGGGGCGGCCAACCAGTCGATCACGGCAATCTAAATACACAGCTTGTATCATGCGTTAACTGCCATTCCATCACATTATTTATCCTCTCTGCCACGCAATACATCTCTTTTATTTTACCAACCTATAAAATAAAAATACATTACCCGCAAATGTAGAAATTTCCATTCCTATTTCCGATAACATCCCATAGTTCGTCTATATTATTTTCGAGTAAATGTGTAACGTAAACTTTGTTCGCTTGGTCGCGTGAAAATGCTAAATTCAGTTTTACGTCACCGTTCTTTTCGTATTCCTCTAGTTCCTGTAACATAATTAGTTTGACTGTATTAGTATAAATTACCATCTATATATTATATAAAAATGAATTGCTGTTCGTTAGTCTCGCTAAAACTCGAGAACAGCTGGACCGATTTGGTTAATTTTTGTCTTGAATTATTTGTGGAAGTCCAGAGAAGGTTTAAAAGGTAGACAAATATGAAAATGCTCGGAATTAAATAAAAATAACAATTTTGTTTTTCCTTCGTAGTGTCCCCCGTCGGACGGATTCCTTTTGTTTGTTTTAAGTTTATTTTATACAACAGTTTAGGTTTTTTATTTATCGATTGAGGCACTGCGAAGTCTGCAGGGTCAGCTAGTCAATAAATATATTATCTTAGACACCCGTTTATTGACGCGCACCTTTTATCACGAGTTGGTGTTATGGTGTACTAGTGGTCCCGCAGTAGTCGAAATTCGACTTTAATTAATTGAAATTGTAAGTTTGTACACTATCATGATTCTATTGTCAAGGACTATTATACTTCTTAATCACAGATTTCGTCAAGACTACACTTTAGACAAATATTAATAAAGAGAAAACAGTATTTAATCTATTCTCAATTTGACAGACTATAACTGACAGACTGCAAAGAAAAGTTTGAGAATGAACAAATAGTATGCATGCGTGTGTGTGTCAAATACATGGTAGTGTGTGTAATGTTTTCTTTATTGATTTAATGTATCTTTCATGCATTATTTAAAAAAAATATTAGAATGTTGCACTTCTTCTCTATATTCTCTATAAGTGTGGAAAATTTCATACTCCTCCGTCCGCGCAAATTTTGTAAAAAGGGATACAAAGTTTTTGCTTCACGTATCAATATATAGATAACAACCGCAACTGTACAAACGTACCAACATAAATTTAACAAAAGACGCAACAATAAACAACATCATTCAAAAATTAATAATTTTACACGCGAGAATGTTATAACAACAGTTTGAAACTGAACAAGGTCAGACCGTTTACTTAAATTGGTACTTAAGCTATATTTAAATATTTAACTACAAAATTTCAAAGTTTTTTAAAGGTCAAGATCAATAAGAAAATTGCGTATAGTAAGATTAAAAATTGTTACATCTAAAGTTTCGATCGCAATTTTTTCATTCAATTGAAACAATCCGAGTAATTCTTTTTATTGACTAAGCTAAACATAAGTATAGTCGCTCAACGAAAAACCAACTAAAATTAATTAGGAAACAAAGAAATTAAGCACGTTTTCATTTTATCCTAAACAGAGAAAGCACTATCAGTAGGTACATAGTAGAAAACAAAGTCGCTTTCTCTGTCCCTATATCCCTATGTATGCTTAAATCTTTAAAACTGCGCAACGGATTTTGATGCGGTTTTTTTTAATAGATAGAGTGATTGAAGAGGAAGGTTTTATGTATAATAACATCCAGTAAATAGTGGAGAAATCAATAATAAATTACAGTTTCCGAAGCGAAGCGAGGGCGGGTCGCTAGTAATCTGATAAAGTTAATATTCGATTTCATTATAAAAATTTTGCTCCAACTTCCGTTTTTCTTAAAAGGGACAGAGCGTTCCTTTTTCCTTCAAAAACCCTTTCAAAAACTTAAAATGTTTTGATCTGACATGTACTCAGTTTTTTTTTTACATCAAAATAAATAATCTTCATGCTTCAAAACGAGTTTGCATATTATGTTGCGTTGTGGTATGAATGTGGAAAAAATGAAGAATGGACTTTATTTATTGGTTTTGAGATATTTATTAGTCTTTATGTGACAAATTAAAGACTGTATATAACAGAAATATGAAATCGATGCGTCGTCGCTCAGATCGCATCGATAATATTGCTTTTCATTTTCCTCTCATGTCTATTTGTTTGTAATGTATTTTTATACCTGTCTTGATTATTGCAAAAAACACGTAGTAGACTTTGGAATCGTGCTAAAAAAAAGAGAACAAAGAATAGTTTTTGTGCTGATAAACAATGACGTATTATTTCTAAGAGAGTGATCCTTCAAGGAAGCAGAGGTTGGATTTAACTATACAAAAGGGAGATCAAACAAAAATAAATTCCTATTAAATTTCCTTATTCATATAATCGTTCGATCGACTGCGTTATAACTTAATTTCAAAGAAATTATTAAGGCCCAGTCAACAAATGAATTTGATCCATGAAGTATTTATTTTCTTTGGTGTCTGTAGTGAAAATTATTTGATTGTATTAAAAATTAAAGGGTAGTTAGCTTAAACTACAGATGACAAGTAAAAGCTTGGTCGTGTGTGCCCACGAAAACTGGAAAGTATTTTAAACGTCCGTAATAATACGAGGACAAAAATAAACACGAGATTAAACTGGAGAAGGAATATTAATTCAATCAATCTCTGTACTCTATTGAACGATATTCTTCACTAACCTTATTTAGATTTAAAAAAAATGCTGTGTTAAAATCATCCAAGACGATCTATCTAAAATTTATTTAAAAATCTCATAGTTTTCATTATATTGTGTTATGAATATTATACCATAACATATTATTATTCCGAGTAAAAATTTGGATGAACCCTTTATCTTTGGTTTTCTGTAAAGTCTAATATCGGTGTCTGTCGCAAAGGTATCTTTCATTCAAGGTTATTGTTTAACCGTCCAACTAAAACACGAGTATTCGCAGTTATTCTAATATTTTTAGACTTCGAATTCATGTGACTAGGCTCAAAAGGTGGGGAGCAACATTCACAATGTTATTTTCACGAGATCCGGTAACCACTTAATATCAGGTGGGCCGTGAGCTCACCCACTAGTCGATGCATTAAAAAAAGGAAAAATCCGAATCTGATGGTATATCACTATATCTGACATATCTACAGCTTGTTTTGATTAATAATAAAAAATCCGAGCATTATTAATTATGACAAGCTGTAAATTAATTAGATATTATTGTCAAGAAAAAAACAATGAAAAATAAATCGCGAATTTGAAATAAAATGAATGTACTCCAATGTTAAAATACTTAATTATAATTAACTTATTCGAAAAACATTATAAATTTTAATTCACACGAAACAATAGCGAAAAGTTTCATGTTCGAATGAACTCGTGGAACTTATTTCCGTATGAATTATTCAATCTTGTCTCCTTAGTTTAGCAAGCATATATTTTATTACTATTGAAAATCTAAAAACTAAAGATAGAAAACTATTGAAAATGAAGAACATCTATTATTAATAGAATTGCCTGTGAAATGATTAAAAATCATAATTGTGAATTACTACGTGAAAACTAAAAGGGGAGAGGGGGTCTTGGCATATACTACGAGTGATCATCGATGGGAGGGAGAGGTCGAAAAAACTAAAAAAATTGGTCACGTAGTACGGGTACGTTCCCTAATGTGTTTAAGGACAAATTGCTCCAAGAAAACGTTCATAAAAATGAAATTCTGTCAACGATTGCCGCTTTGGTATTACAATGATAGAAATCCCTATAGGTTTGGTAGATTAAGCGTGTAATATAATGCAGCGGATACATAATTAACCCACTGAGTTTCTCGCCGGATCTTCTCAGTGGGTCACGATTTCGATTCGGTGGTAGATTCCGCAAACCACCGCTCTTGCTAGGGCTAGTGTTAGCAAATTATCTCATGATGAGTCCGTGAGCTCACTTACCAGTTGTAGCGTAGCTGGAAGAGCCCTTAAAGCACAGATAGCCCTATCTTTTCCGTTATCTGTGCCCTAAAGCTACTAGGCGATTAGGTAAAAAAACAAAATTTACAAAGACACGATCGGGTCCAGTGATTCACTAAACTCTTCCAATATACCACAATACAGTTGACCCCTCATGCCCTAGTTTCTTACCCTTTCTATTTACTTTGAGTCCGCACAATAATTCATAGACTGAAGTCTATATTCATCTCTGTTTACAAACAGATTGGCCTCACCTCCGACCTCATTCGTATCAAGATTCACCTAATTCATTTATAATTAGTCTTACTGTCGTCTTATTTCTATCACGATTTTGGCTTCGTCAAACTTTACATTGAAGCCTTAAGCAGTTATTGTTCAAACACTTAAATGTATTTTTAATAATAACATCGACGCACAACATGTGCCGGGCGATTTGTTTTTACAAAAGGGTGTTTTACATGCGTTTAGTAACAGTTACTCGTGTCCGGATTTTACATGTGCAAAACAGTATACCACTAACCCGTGTAAGTTCATATGTAACATAAGTTATAAGTACCTCTTGGTAGATGTAATCCTCATCACGATGTCTGCATCCAAAGTAAAGGATGTTCTCGCCCACTTCTTTCCCACTGGCGCGGACGGATGCGCGGTCTTGAAGAAAACCTCGGAAGGGCGCCAATCCAGTCCCCGGTCCCACCATTATTATTGGTGTTTGGGTCTGCATTGGAAGCCTACAAACGATTAATAATGTAATGCATGAAAATGATTTTTGCATTCCACAGAAGAGTGAACCAGCTCACGGCCCACCTTTTTTTTTTTATTACCCTTGTAGGCAGACGAGCATAAGGCCCACCTGATGGTGAGTGGTTACCGTCGCCCATGGACTTCAGCAATGCCAGAGGCAGAGCCAAGCCGCTGCCTACCGCTTAATACTCTCCACAAGCTTCGTTTGAAGAAGGACATGTCATAGCGCTCGGGAAACACCGTGGAGGGGAGCTCATTCCCCCTGGTGTTAAATGGTTACCGGAGCCCATAAGCATCACGACTTTAAGACATGCTTTGAGACATGAGATCTAAGGCTCAATTGCATAGTGTAACGATTATCTCATCCTTCAAACCGGAACGCATTGCTGCTTTGCCGCAGAGCAGATTCGTGGTACCTACCCGTGCGCGCTCACAAGCCGCCCTACCACCAGTAATGACGTAAATTATACATAATTTTATATTTTTGCGGATCTAATTTTTATTATAGTATGTTATTCCTTCATGTTGGATGTGATTCGTTAGCATGTGTTAAGTACCTATTTGATCAGAATCGATACCTGCCTGCAAGATTTGAAAATCGATATAGTCGGATCGCTCGATAGGATTACTCCGGGCAAACTATATAGTTTCCGTGTTAATAATCCCACTAAGTCAAAAATGTATAATTTCTTTTCTAATTATGTGCAATGCGTACCTTCGATTTATCAAAAATATCTACGGAAAGTTCTCTATACAATAAAATTATGCTATAAACTGTTAAATTGAATTGGAAATATAAATTTAAATTACTATTTCTCTATATACAACGTATCGAACGTAGTATAGTGTAGTTATGCTAAACACACAGTTTAGGCGGGAAAATAAAATATAGATGTCCACTACAGCGAATGGACCGCATGGTCATTCGTGGTCATAATACTCTATGCGTAAATAGGATTCTTATATTATTTAGGACAACAATAATATTTTATTCACCGATTTAATGTATAATCGGAGAGATCACCGCGTATTACTACATAAAACACACAACAAAACTGGTCAGTCAACCGCATGCGTCATAAAGTTGTTCTAGACGCTTCCTAACATTATTGTGGTAGTTTTTAAGACAAGACTGAACTTGACCAAAGTCACTTTAAAATACGAATAAACATCAGCTAAAACAGGTTACGGCCTCTCGAGCAGAATATACAATTACGTAAATAAATTACCTTCTAATAATATGACGCAACATCTACATAAATGTATGTGTGTGTGTCCAACGTAATTCAATCGTTTTTGTGTAGGTATTATTTATAATTACTTGTATATTATGAGCGATTTTTGGCTATTTTTTCATTTAATACATGGATTGAGATTAATATTAGTTCTCATAGTATTCAATTACTGTTAAAATTATTTATAACTGTATTTTCTTCTTCATACGGTCAATAGATTGTATTTTTTTTTGCCATTGTAGGCAGACGATCATACGGCCCACCTGATGGTGAGTGGTTACCGTCGCCCATGGACTTCAGCAATGCCAGGGGCAGAGCCAAGCCGCTGCCTACCGTTTAATACTCTCCACAAGCCTCGTTTGAAGAAGGACATGTCATAGCGCTCGGGAAACACCTTGGAGGGGAGCTCATTCCATAGCCGGATGGTACGTGGCAAAAAAGACCTCTGGAAAAGCACTGTGGATGACCGCAGTGGCTCCAGGTAGTATGGATGAACTCTACTCCGGTGGCGGGCGGTGCGATGGTAAAAACGAGATGCCGGTATCATCTCGAACAATCCCTCAGAGCACTCCCCATGAAAAATACGGTACAAAATACAGAGGGAACCGAAGTCCCTCCGCAGACCCAGAGGTTCCAAAGGTTATCTATATTAAATAACTATATTACAAACGCTATCTTATCCATTACAAGGTAAACTCGTGGTTGAGACGCTTGCAACAACGCAGACCTACCAGGAACTCATCAAAAGTAAAGACCGTGGTGAGAACCAGTTAAGTATAAGTTGTTTATAACATAGTAACACAACTAAATACGGCAAAGAACTACAATTAATAAACGTAATAAACTTTCATTAAAACGAATGAATCTTATTTTCTCTTTACAAGTTTCTTTGAAACAGAATTATGCATATCGACAATTGAAAGGCAAACATGACTAAGCGACAATGCGTGAACTTTACAGTAGACTAATTTAAAGTTAAAGTTAAATTTAAGTTAAAGTGTACTGGTGGTAGGACCTCTTGTGAGTCCGCGCGGGTAGGTACCACCACCCTGCCTATTTCAGCTGTGAAGCAGTAATGCGTTTCGGTTTGAAAGGTGGGGCAGCCGTTGTAACTATACTGAAACCTTAGAACTTATCTCAAGGTGGGTGGCGCATTTACGTTGTAGATGTCTATGGGCTCCAGTAACCATTTAACACCTGGTGGGCTGTGAGCTCGTCCACCCATCTAAGCAATAAATAAATAAAAAGTTGAAATACTTGAAAAAAATTCTATTTTAACGAATCTAGCTGTAGGATTGAAATGATTATAATAGATCTAGAAATATATATTTTTTGCGCATCGAATACTGTTATTGCCTGTCATTTATGTACAAAGCAGTTATTGTAGCTTAGTCACGTTTGCCTTTCAAGCGTCGATATATTAAATGGTTTGTGGCGCATCTAGTACTAACAATTATAATTTGTCTTTGTACTACACAGTCGAGACTAGAACCGATTGTCTCGAGGTGCATGACGTCATTCATGTTTATACTCAAAGTCAGCTGGTACGAGAGTTCGTTCACGCGTCAGTAAAATAAAAATTAATCTGCTTCGACTAAAGGTATATGAGTCGACTATTATCAAAGGCGGCAATCTGACTTTTGGACAATGATTGGTAAATCAGAAAAACGAATTATTGACTTTGTATTCCATTGGCAGTCACAAAACTCTTCGGAACGACATCTTAGATAAATAACAGGTTAACTATTAACCTTTATTTAATGCAGGTTTTGAACCGTATTCTTTGAAGGAGACGATTATATTCAAATAAATCTGTATTGACATATCAATAAAAAAATTTTGTCCAAATGTACAGATTGCCGCCTTTGATAATAGACGACTCATATAAGGTAATATTATATCGTGTATTTAGTCAAAATAGACACCACGATAATAAACCCCCGGACAGACGGGGGTACGTGTTAGTGGTGAGGCAATCGTGAAGGTGAGACGAGACAGTGGTTAAATAAGACATTGATTTAAAAAAAATATTAGGTACAATATTAAAAATTAGCTGCAGTACCAGTTAATATTAATAAATCTATAATAGTTTAAATATATTATTATGTATGCTAATATCACCGACCTTGAATAATAATATTTTATGTATAGATAATTTATTCAAAAATTTTACCAAGAATTTAATATATTTACACTAATCTACAAATATAATCGCTGTTACCTACGGTTACTTCCACGTACTCAAGGAAATGTGTCTTTTCTTTACGAAAAATAATATAAGGATATGGGATGATGTTTTTCCGGGATAAATAGTCTATGTCACTCGCCCGAACTAAAGCTATCGTTTTCTGGATGGTTTCATACGATGCACCAAATAAGAAGAGAAATAGTTGAATAGAATTGAAATTATTAATCACTAGCCGTACTCACCCGCTTCGCTGGGCATTTAAAGTTAACACTATTATTTATTGTCATTATTATTAGGGACTCAAACACTCATATAAATATTAGCCTATTCATTAAGTACATGTATTTTCTACATGGATCCCAAGTTACAAGCCAATCTGATGCATGGTTCAGTAGTTATAACGGGACATTTTTACTGGTGGTAGGACCTCTTGTGAGTCCGCGCGGGTAGGTACCACCACCCCGCCTATTTCTGCCGTGAAGCAGTAATTAATTTCGGTTTGAAGGGTGGGGTAGCCGTTGTAACTATACTGAGACCTTAGACTTATATCTTAAGGTGGGTGGCGCATTTACGTTGTAGATGTCTATGGACTCCAGTAACCACTTAACACCAGGTGGGCTGTGAGCTCGTCCACCCAATTAAGCAATAAAAAAGCAGTAGTCGAAATTCGACTATAATTAATTGAAATTATAAGTTTAAACATTATATGGTTCTATTGTCAAACACTATTATAATTCGATAATATAATCACAGTATTCGCCAAAACTGCACTATAGATCAATAATATTAAAGACAAACAATATTAATCTATTTTCAATTCGACCACAGACTGTAAACAATAACAATAGTTTCCCAATTGACAGTAAACAAAGAGTTAATTTTTATGTATGTGTTGTGTCAAATACATGGTAGTGTGTGTAATGTTTCCTTTATTGATTTAAAGTATCTTTTATGCATTATTTAAAAAAAAATATTAGCACTGTGCACTCCTTCTCTATATTCTCTACAAGTGTGAGAAATTTTATACTCCTCCGTCCGCGCAATGTTCGTAAAAAGGGGTACAACGTTTTTGCTTCACGTATTAATATATAGATAATACCTGAATTGAGATTTCCTTATATAAACCGGGACACGAGGCAACGGTTTCCCCGGCTCGGGTTTATGTTGAGCAAGCCACGTCGTAGCGACACCTTTGTTGATTCGTCCGGTCGGAGTCTTGTACTTTACGACGACCGCAGTAATGTGCACCGTCTCTGGATAAAGCTAGAAATACATTACAATTTAGATTAAAATAAATAATATTTATTCAAGAGCATAGTTCTATGGATTGAGATACTATGTAATTACAAAAAGAGAGAGACTTCTATTTTGACCGTTTGTCAGTGGATAACATATCGTTGTACTCAAGTAAGTTTTTTAGATTTAAGTTAATGTTTAATAAGTCAAGATTAAACTATGTAGTTCGATAGAAATTTATAATAAATTGATTAAAACTCTTGATTAACATTGAATATCAATTAAAGAACAAACAACTTTATAGAGATTTCCAAACATACCTTAGGACTAGAAGAAATTGAATAGTATCTTGGTTGTAACCGGGGCAAAAGTTCACAGATATGATCCAAGGGAGGTTTACATGATGGTAGGTCTTCCAATATGTGCACAATATTTCTACAAGCATCAACTACAAACGACTGATACAGGGATTTTCCCTCTTGAGTGTTTGTGGCCATCAGAAGCAGCTTCTTCTTATCCTGAAGCAAATGAAAACATTAACATGAGCATTTTAATTTATTGTTTAAATTTAGTAGACATACATTTTATATACATGAGGTGTAAGGAAACCGTTATGGGTGCCTAATATGATACATTTCCTACAGCACAATCCATATATTTGTTATTCATGTTCTTAGGACTGCACATAATGTATGAACTTGTATTTGTTGTGAAACGACGGATATCTTGTTTAACTTAACAAATGATTTTTTTTTCCATTTTCACATTAGAGATGGGTCTGCGTATGGAATACCCAGTAAATTATGTAATTAACCCCATATACCCAGTAATTACTTTTAATACCTATACAATTATCTATATAATACGTATCAATGATTTCATCATTGTAGCTTGGTATTATTGAATACTTGAGTGCATGCATATTGTCAATAGATTGATTTAAATAAATTGACTGTTTGGAGGAATACCCACTTTGAAAAAATATTTAGTATACTAATGCCTACTATATACTAATACGTAGGAAACACTTTAGACAGGAGATTACCTAAATCAACCACCTACCTAAATTCATTTTCACCATGCTTTGTGCTAAGTTTTAAGGAGTTTCTTAGTTAGGTGACGTTTTAATGTTTTGATTTGAGTGCTGTTTTATCGATAAAAATATGTGATCAGCGATTACCTTTAAAATATCCATCAAATAAAAGAATTATAAATATTAATGACAATAAATCATAATTATACGTCTCTGGTATATAATTTATTAAAAAAAACCCAATCTGTTATATAAATATGAAATTGAATAACGCACTTTAGTCATCGACATCAACCCCACGAAAAGCACAGCGGTGCTCTTCAAAAGGGGTCGCCCTCCGAACACCACGCTGAGCATCCCCCTCCCGACTAGGCGCGTCAATACCCCCGCCCCCGCCGTTCGCCCGATCACGATGTTCGTCCAGCCCATACCGTGGGCCCCGAAGGTCAAATATTTAGGCGTCACCCTCGACAGTAGGATGACATTCCGCCCCCACATCAAGACGGTACGCGATCGTGCCGCCTTCATTCTAGGACGTCTCTACCCGATGATATGTAGGCGAAGTAAAATGTCCCTTAGAAATAAGGTGACACTCTACAAAACTTGCATACGCCCCGTCATGACCTATGCAAGTGTAGTGTTCGCTCACGCGGCCCGCACTCACTTAAAGTCATTCCAAATTATTCAATCCCGTTTTTGCAGGATAGCCGTCGGAGCCCCGTGGTTCGTCAGGAACGTCGACCTCCATGACGACCTGGACTTAGAGTCCACCAGTAAGTATATGCAGTCGGCGTCGATGCGCCACTTCGATAAAGCGGCACGACACGAGAACCCTCTCATCGTGGCCGCCGGTAACTACATTCCCGATCCTGCGGACAGAATGGAAAGCAGTCGACGTCGCCCAAAACACGTCATCTCGGATCCTCCCGATCCACTAACGGTGCTTCTAGGTACTTCAAGCACCGGTCACCGTTCTCGTCGAACCCGTCGCTTGCGACGAAGGGCTCGACGAGTAAATTAACTCTCAGACACAGCCCACTGAGTTTCTCGCCGGATCTTCTCAGTGGGTCGCGTTTCCGATCCGGTGGTAGATTCTGCGAAGCACGACTCTTGCTAGGGTTCGTGTTAGCAACGTCATCAGGTTTGAGCCCCGTGAGCTCACCTACAAAAGTTAGGGTTACGCTGACATAGCCTCTCAAGGCTATCAGCTTAGGTAGGAAAAAAAAAAAAAGCACTTTAGTCGTGAATGTCAATAATTCAATTTTCAGTTTAAATTAAAAAGTTAATGTCAAACTAAAAACTTCAAACAAAAGTGACCAAAATAAATTTGTGGATTTAATTCATTGAAATTGCTGAAAGTATCGGCAGATTGCCATTAATCTGGCAAATAATAATAATAAATTCGTTATTCTTCATTATCATTTTGAAACCAAATTATGGCGAAAAAAAAAAACGTGGCTAAAACTTTACGGCTGAAGAAAAAGATAAACTTGTGAAGTTATTGGCTTCCAACAAAGAAATTATATTAAATAAAAAAAACCGATGGCTGTACCAATGAGGCCCAAAATAGGGCCTGGTTAAATGTGATCGACGAATTTAATGCGTCTACGACTGTTTACAGGTAAATAAATAAAAATTTTGAACAAAGTTTTTGTATTTAATGATATAACGCTATAATCAGAATACTAAAAAAACCGTATCGTATTAATAGCTACGAATATAAAAGTTGAAATAATAAAAATAATTTCAGGACTAAGGACTCATTGATGAAAGTGTGGGATAAACTAAAAACTGAGAGCAAATTATACTATCAATCCGCTAAGCTGAGCGTAACTAAAACTGGTGGTGGTCCTGGAGAAGTGAAAATTGATCCTATTCTGGAGCAAGTCTACAGTACACTTCTCGGCCGAGTTTGCACAGGCATAATAGGCGTGCAAGACTGTACTGCTAATGTTTTGAATGTGGTGGAAAATGAATCACCAATAAAAGAGAGATGTTCACAGAAAATACTGCGACAGTAGAGGAGTTTGTTGCAGAAAAGAAAATCAAATTCCAGTTGAAGTATGAATCATTAATAATTTTTTTGTGCCTTCATCACCAAATGTTCTGTAAAATTCTAAGTATGAATAATAGTAAGACCTACTATTATTGTTCCAGAATTATAGTACAAATAATACACCACTATGGTCAAGGAGACGACCACGATTATCACTCAGTAATGAGAGGACAGGGGCTATGTCCTCGCTTTGTACAAGTTTTCAAAATGTGAACAAAAAGAAAGAGGATATAGAAGACATAAAAAGACAACTTCTTCAGGAAGAATTAGAATATAAAAGAAAGTTTTACAAGTACTCATTAGAGGCAGCAGCATAGGAAGTCGAAATTAAGAATGAAGTCTTACATCAATAATTAAAATGTAATTTAAAATAATAATTTATTTTTACTCAACTAAAGACTACAGGTAAATGAGTAATAAAAAAAAACCTGACTGCAAATATTAACTTTCTTTTCTTTCAGTTGGTATTAAAATAGCAAGCAAATAGCAAGAGCTATAATGAACATTAATTTGGAATTGGCTATTTATTAGTTTTTATTTTATACCCACAGAGCTATAATTAAAATTTACTCAAACACTCGTTCACTCCAAAAACCTTACTTTTCATTTTTAGGGTAAAAAAAAAATTTTTTTCTAATAAAAATAGCAGTTTCTTTTGATAGCATATAACCTAAAGACAAAGTCTTTGTCATCGTATTTTCCGAAATCTTCAGTTCTCTGACGATACAAGCGTGGCCTTTTAAGTACAGAATGACTAGAAGCTAACTGTAAAGACTCAACTGCTTCCAAACTTTCTAAAAATAGAGTTAAATCATCATCCATTGTAAAAATGGTTTTCAAACCTTTTGAATGCTATGTATTGAAATAGATGACAGCAGACATAAAACTGTCTTCTAGTGTTAGGAGACAGTTAAGGAACGAAAAATCGGGTTCCTAAATTTAGGGAGCCTTTTAAGAACTTAGGAGATACCTAAAGGTTGGTGAAAACGAATTTTTAATTAGGGGCTCCTTAAATGCAGTTAAGGGATCCCTAAATGTCGGTGAAAATGGCCATAAATGTCACAAAATAATAATCGCGACAGGTGAATAAGAAATACGAAGGCCGATTTTAAGTTAACCACATTATTATAGAAACTGTTTCTCCTGAAATACCAGAACTTATTTTATACACATGTATTTACACTTTTGTTGCCGATTTTTTTATAATTATCACTAGTATTTGAAACAGTATACAGTTGTGTTAAAATTAAAATATAACGATATTATAAATTTACACTTACTTCTTCATTAGAACAATATTCAACTAACTCTCGGAGGATGTGGGTACGCGGTAATGCTGTAATTTCTACGTAATGTGAGAGGGCAGTTCTGTAAGATGTTGGACAAGGGAATGGATGTTTCTTGCTGCTTTCCTGGTCAGTGTTGATAAGCGAAAATATTTCATCGAGATTGGCACTTGTCAGTTGTCCCAAGCGCTCTACTAAATCCATATCGTTGATAGGATACACAGCTACATGATCACCTATAAATCAAAATGCCCATTGTATTGTTTGCCTATTTTTCATGTATTATCTAATATTATTTCATAGTAAAGAGAGGTGCTAGGTTCTTACCAGCTTCGTATCGCATTTTAGAATCAGATATGTCTAATTCTACATGCAAACATGATCTGTCACCACCACGATGTAGTTCTCTGTTGACAGTAATCTGTGCCAAGAATGGATTTTTAGAATCATATGGTCTGAAAAACAAAACAATAGCGTAAGTTAATTGACTATCAATATAATATGAATACAGATAAAATTATCTTTCACAATTTTTTCAGCAGCTGTACAAAGAAAATGTGTTTTTAATGAAAATTCAATTATAAAATATTTATTATATTCTTTTTTAAATCATTTTTAAAAATAGTCTGTAGGCAGAGCCTTGGATCTGCCCCTGGCATTTCTGAAGTCCATGGGCGACAGTAACCATTCACCATCAAGTGGGCCATATGCTCGTCTGCCTACAAGGTCCATATAATAATCATAATAATAATAATAATTTTCTCTTTTTAGTTTTTTAATTTAAACCAAGATTGAATAAATAAGTAAGGATTGTAATTATTGAGGACTTTAAAATGTAGTAGTTTACAATAGGCAGCGGCTTGACTCTGCTCCTGTAATTGCAATGCGCGTGCATATGCACATCTATGAGCGACAGTAACCACCCACCATCAAGTGGGCCGTATGTGGGCTGCCTACAAGGGCAATAAAAAAACTTACGGTCTTTGAACTTGTAGCGAGTGTAGCTTAGCAATTTCACCAGTGAACACACTGTTTAGAGAAATTTCATCAGGTGGATGGAGCACGTGACGGAACTGTCTCGTGAGTTCTTCTTCTCCTGCACTTTCAATGTTGTATTTCTCACATACTGCTGGCCAAAATTTATCTTTCCACGTAATGAAGTCATCTTCAATACTACAGAGATATAAAAACTATATTTACTAAATTATCAATGCATTATTGTAATGCATAATATTGGAGTAGTAGCAGAATTTTTATAAGTCTTACTATATTTAAATTTATTTGATTGTAAAACTTATACACAACGATGTGAACACATAGCTTGATGTATCTTAAGTAGTAAATTTTACATTGAGAAGCTTTAAAGAGTTGACAATTAGAATACAGGCTGCCAGGGAAGTGCTAAGTATGGGTCTTAAAAATATATTAGGACATATTAGGAAAAGATTAATATTTTGCCTTCTGGTGACACCACAGTGGTGTCGTACGTAAAGTAATGGCCAACTGCCGGCCACAACACAAGGTGTCATGAGCTATTATGACTCAGTGACCACCAAAAGCACTTTAGTATTTTTTTATTCTGTTGTTGTATTACTGAGGTAACAATAAGTTACACATGTTCACACATCAACAAATAAAATGTAAATAAATATACAGCTGATGTATAAATACAATTAAAAGAATGTGTTTATTTACATACTATCTTCCAAATATCATGAAAGTAGACAAACAGAGTTGAGAACTTATGAGAATGAATGATGAAATTAGTAAGCTATAACAATTTATAATTTCCCGATAATGTCAGCAAAGTGTTAAGTACATTCAGACTACAAATATTAAAAATGTTTTCAAAAACAATAGCTTTGTGAGAGCGTTAAACCTGTATCTCATGATATAGTAATCAGGGTCACACAACAAATGAGGTGATCAAATGCTAGTCTTGACACTGTAGTCAATTTTTGTAGCTGTTGTAGGTACAAGAAAACTATACTCACTTAGCATCATCATCACCCATTCCCAATTCATATACTCGGGTAGCTCCAAGTTCTTCTAATCTTTTATCTAAATAAATGGCCACTGCATTATAATGCTCATATGTTTTATTACCAAGCCCAAATACCTGTGGAAGATACAGAGAATTTCAAAGGGGTGTTATGCTTCTTTTCTAGTTATTTACAGAGATAAATAAGTCTTTAATGTTAATAATGGTAGTGATTACAGGTCATGTATATTATATACTACAGTGGAACTAATTGGTTCAAAGCAAACAGAGTAAGCTTTGTCTCAGTATCACATGATGCAATGAAGAAATGGGAGATGACTGAATTATTGCCAATCACCATCAATACTAATTGCCCTCAGAACAATTTCCATAGAATATAGTGTAAATAGAAGATCTGTCAATTTCAGATCATCTTAACTCTAACACGTGTTAAGACCGTCTACGTTATCCTCAACCCCTAGGAGCTAGAAGCTTAGGGCCTGCGGAATATGTTTAATTTGAATTTTGTTTGAAGTATGTTTTGATCAGATACATGCTCTGCAATTAATTGTCGTTATGCTATTAAAGACAATAAATTAAACAATTACCGAAATCACAGTTTCGTACCATGTGTTTCAATTTTAGCAACGGAGATGCAAATTGCCTTCTATAATTAATAACTTTAGGTAAAGTATTAAAAATTAAATTCATTTTGATAACTGTATTTTGGTAACCACTATAATTTTTAAACTGTTATTACTTAAAGTATTTGACTAGATTCTTTTTCTAATAATCAATAAAGTTATTGGAATCACAAAAATGAAATATCTTGTCGAAATTTAAAGGTCACATTAACGCTTAAAACAATGTTCCCTTGAATGAAAAGTATTACGTAACTTTTTTTAAATAAAAGTATTATCTTATAGATTATTAAAGTGCTACTTTAAAGTTTTATCAAAATATACTTCCATGGGATATTACATTATTAAACAACTTTAAGAAACCTTTTTCTGTTGAAAATTAGTTTCTTTCAAAATGACAGTTGACGTTTAAGCAATGTCAATGAAAATTGTTTTTAGCGACAAGGCAAAGGAACTATGAAGTTAACTATTCCGTTATTATATTTATATTAAACATATGTAAACGTAACACAGCAAATGTTTTCTTAATAAAAGAAAATGTGTTTCAAGCTAAACAAACTTAAACTTGACTTGATTGTAGCTACTAGTATATTATTATGCACGTGCACGTGAATAGCCATAATAACTTAAAGGTCACACAATACGGTTTTTTTAATCGATGCGCGTGTAAAACGAAAGGTTTTGTCTTTTTGTGCCGAGAAGCAAACATGCTTCAAGTAGCACCTCGACTTCCAATGCAATGAAGCCTTCAATCTCACACCAGATAGATCGCAAATCTGGCCACTTTTCATTAATGAAAATGCAAAATAGGTGATCCATTCTTAGACCCAGGCACATAAGTAGACATGACGGCATTACCGCACCATGCCAACATACCATACCATTATCCTTGTGATTATGCAAATTTAATAATTTTAACGTAAATTTTTTCCTGGAGGTTTTCCCAATATTATCGGCTGTACATAGATAGGATTTCAAACCAAGTATTGCTTGTAATCGGACGCCAACTTTGGAATCGTCATTTTAGCATGTTTTGCAATTTACTACTAACTCCAGTACGTACAAAATATTACATGTGTATAGCGGCAATGCGCGCGTACGTGTTCGTTACCTAATGTGAGTAATAAATTAACGATCGCAGGTGTAGCAGTATGCGGGCTCCGAAATATTTTAAATACAAACCAAATAAAATTATCAAGTGGCAGCATGCGACGCAATGCGACGTGTAATAACTTTGTTACGATTATGGCTGACCAAACATAATACAACATTAGCCTACTTTAACAACATCATGAATTACATGTGGCTTATTACGTACATTTACTGTGTCCAATATGTGCTAAGAGTGCGTTAAAAACGTATAACATTATTGTGTAGGTAAACTATATAGTAATAAGACGTATTAGATACATATGTGTGAGTGCTGAGTTAAGGTCAGTGCGGGCAATTCCGGCATTGTTTTTTCAACGCCAATTTTTTCATGGTTTATATATTTTTCATAAATAGTACTTATTATCGTGTTAAAACCTTGATCATATTTTTTTATATGCCTAATAGTTTGTTCATCCCTTCAAATCGGGGTACATCCGGGGCGCCACTTTTTTCCCCAGAATTATGAGAATGAATCAATTATTCTTACTAAGTAAATATAATATATTATTACTACGTAAATATGTAACTACATAATAAAATAGTAACATTGAAAATAAAATCACACCCGCATTGTGTATCTTATCTGCTCTACCATCTCCAGCAACTATTTAAGAAACGGGGGTATAGTCCGGCATATTTAGGAAATGAGGTCGGTGGTTAGTTAATCTAATGTATTCTTATCAAAACTTACTGCGTAATTTAGGCCAGTCAGATCTGGATCTTGATTTTTTAACCATTCATAAAATTCCATTGAATTATCAGTGGGGTCTCCCTCACCGTATGTTGCCATACAGAAAACAGCCAGGGAGTTTTCAATTTCTTGTAGCTTTGTGAGTTCTTCCTAAAAACAACACTTCGAAATAGTTCAACACGTATCTACGATAATTGGCGGACGGGAACCTGAACTACAAATTTGTCGCTCTATGATCTGTTCATTCAGGGTCAGAACAATATGCCTTCCCATCATAAAGTATAAAACTACGTAGCACTTGAGTATTTCTTTAACACGTGTACCGTGTATCATATGGGTCGATATTTAAATTGTATTTACTTTAATCAATAGATAATAGAGATTGGAAAGACACGTAACACGGAAACACTTAAAATATTTGCGACAAACATCATTGAAAACGTTATATAACACTTAATTACTTATTAACCGGATTTAATTTAAATAAATTGTGATTAGGTAAAACTATACCGAAACAGTGACATAGTAAAAGTACCTACTTTAATTTACGCATGTGTTTTTAGTAGTATAAATATCTCAAAAAAAAAACGAATTATTCCCATTTACTTTACTGTACCAATTATACTGCGCTGCGTCTTGGAAGCAATATTCACAGGCAAAGATAATAATGTACATACCATATCACATTCTTCTGGATCAGCCACCATACCCTTCATTTTATAGCGCATGCCTTCTTTGGCAAGTCGACCAGCGAATTCTTCCGCAGTACCCGTCTGAGATCCATAGAACACTACTAAACTCCTTCCCGAAGTCTTTAATTTTGTTATAAAAGAGTTTTCTGTGACTTGTATAGATCCTGCTGCTCTGAAAGGAAAATGTAAATATAACTTATTTGTTAAATAGCAAAACGTAAAATCCACGATGAAGTTTTATTCGAAATACCACTAAGTGCGTACTTGAGAAGGAAAAGACGCAAACATAATAACGTAATTGCTTAATCTTTTTTCCTTAATTTTAAAATTTCCTTAAAGTAATTGTCAATGATTCTAATAAAGAACGGATTATTAATAAGAAATATTTTAGCTAGCATGTTTATATTTGCTAATACTTAGGTAAAAATAATTTTCATATTTTATTTGTGTAGGTAATTTGATAATGATAAGTAGTCGTTTTCTATGCCTCGGAAAAACATCGACTAAGCAGATGTTCTCTCTCCGTAAATTCGAAGATCAAAACGTCAAATCTTCGACAGGGTCTAGCGCGTGGTTCTGCTTCCGGAATTATCATAATGGAATCACACATGGACATTATACGTAAAAAATATATCATTGAATTGATGAAACATTAAAGTCGTACCGATAAGATAGTTCGGTGTTCTTACGAATACTTTTCACACAGATTTCCAAAGATGGTCATTAAATACCATGTGGATGACAGAACTTACAGTGAAGTACACTAGACTTTAAAAAAGGCTCTCTGCTACGTTTATATGTGTATTTTTTTTTCAAAGTAATTATTTTAAAATAATAAACAAATAATGTAAATTTTTCCCATTTTATACGGCGACAGTTTTCTACGACGTTTGTGATATTCGCGGCAAATACATTTTGTGAGTAAAATTCAATAATAATAAAACAGATTTATGGCCAAAATCTTATTGTTTTTATTATGAAAATTATTCCAGTCTTGTAGGAAGTAAGGAAGGAATACGAAGTCGACCTTTTTTAATTTTTTTCCTAGGCATGTCTTTTAGTCAGGACGGAATTGTCTTTTTCTGAACGTGTGACCATTTTTTTTAAACATTCAACACATTTCTCGACGGTGGCATTTCCTCTTAAATGTAAGTAGATAATAGGTAGGTTCATGACAAATTGTAGGTTTATGTGTTATTGGCATCCGTATAAAATAGTATTGAGATGCGGGCTCGTTAGGGGGCCAAATATATAAAAAATAAAATTTAAAAAGTTTCGCCCTTTGCCATTTGTCTGCGGTCCCTGGAATAATAATAAAAAGCAAATATTATTTAACGCAATAGAAATATACCTAATATAACTAAATTCTGTGGAATGAAATATTCAAAAATATTAAGAGTGGTAAATTCAGCTATCGAAAATCCTTGATAGTTGGAACACGAACAAATTTATATTAAGATTTTGTACACAAAAATCGCAAGGCAAATCGTGGCCATAATTTAAGCAAGATTTTCGAGAACTTGTAATACGTCATACCCCCAATATTTGCACCAATAAACGTGTTTATTATTCTTTACTTAGAAAAGGGGGTAATGTTTCCAAGGTTTGTAGCTTTGTACCACAGTATCACTCGGTACGAGTATACCGTGTGTCTTAGGTATTGCTTTTTATGATTCAATTTATTTCATTGGACTGCCCCGTCCTTCGGATCCGAAAAAAAATATTTTATCTTAATTAATTGTACGACGATGTAAAATTTTAAAGTAGTAGTAATAAAAGTGTTTAAAACGTCTAAAAACAAAATCGCAATATGTATTTCCGTTCAGGTCGCACGGAAATCATCGTGCTGTGTGTTCTGGCCGTGAAACATTCATGCTTTGGTGATCGTTATCATTCAAATTTCTTATATTTATTTTTGAATTAAAGTAACTTGTATATAAAAGCGGGCAGAGTTTCTATGATGCAATTTATACCAACAAAAGAAGATGTAGATATCTTTTTAAAACCTACTATTGACGGATTTAAGCTTGATGTCTCTAGATCCTTCCTGTTCATCGCGACGCCCTTAATTTTAGAATAAATTTTATTAATTTTGATCCAATACTTTTATTTTATATTTAAAATAACTTTATAATTTTTTTATAACAATTAATCTCAACTCATTTTCAAAGGTCAACTCATTTTTCGTCTCTGAAATTTTGGCATTTTAAAAATTTTGCCGCCCCTCAAATCTTGCCGCCTTAGCTCCGGGCCTCACGGGCCTAGGCGTAAATCCATCACTCATAACTACAGATAGGTGTTTAATATTTTTTACTTTTGTTTTTACAGATATTTTGTATTTTATTTAGAAATCTCAAAACGCATCATTCAATTACATTTAATAGATTGATTTTAAAACGAGGTAAAGCCAAACGAGGAAAACCTCACGTATCTATAGGTATAAATACATTACATATATTTCTACTATACCGGAAATCTTAAGTACAGAGATGCATAACATGACATTCAAAATGGTAGCATGTACATGTTTGTTCTCTATGCTTTACTAAGCCATTAATTATTGCAATGTATGTAGGTACATATTGTATAAGGGTAAAATTGCATTCTGAACGAAACTACAATTTAAAAGTATTGTCTTACATATCTCCGTAAAATATCTTGATGTTGATTTTTCATTGTATTCAAATGCTATTTTTTGTATATTTTTGTACAGATCTATACATTTACATTTTAAGCATCAGATTTGTTTTTTGTAATTTTTTGTAGCGGTAAGATTTTTTTTAAAAACTGTGAATTGATAATTTATTATTATTCCATGGTTGTATCCGCTATTTTATGCTTTCCACACTTTTAATACACCTGCTTGAAGTACATATATGTATATAATAAATGCATATTTATTTATCATTTACCATCTTCAGATTTTTCGTTCACCTTTACTATATTGGAACTAGTCTATATGTATATAATAAATACATATTTATTTATCATTTACCATCTTCAGATTTTTCGTTCACCTTTACTATCTTGGAACTTGTCTACGATTTAATAGTACATACACTTTTTTATAGCCATGATATGTACAAGGTGCTAAGTTAATTTCCGCACTTGCCTTTACAATTGTCAGCATCTAGATACAATTCAAATATATAAATGAAATTTAACGAAATATATAATTAAGTATATTTCTCAGCTTCTTGAAGGCCAATTATTAATTAAGCGGCATAGTCCACCTTCAACAGTTCAAAGTACCGAATTCAGGTCAGGTTATAAAGTTTTCATTGACAATTCGTTCACTAGGTCAAAAATTAAAACTCATTATTCAAATTCTCGTACACATCCCGCTTTTCTTCTAATTTACAAACCTGACGTTGGCCCTGAGAACATCAATCGTGGTCATAGCGGTTAAAGTTCCCACTAAGTATATTTGAAGAGCGGATAGATCAATCCAGATCACGCAGGAGCCAGTCACCTTTGTCGCCTTAGACACGCCCTTACGGATCCATCAGATCCAATAACCCTTGCATTAGACGCCTTCCGCTTTAACAGTAGGAGTAGAGATCCCGGTAGCCGTACTCGTCGAACCCGGCAAAGAGTTCGACAGTCTACTTAACCTAACCATCAGCCCGTTGAGTTTCTCGCCGGATCTTCTCAGCGGGTCGCGATTCCGATCCGGTAGTAAATTCATTCGCGAAGCAACTACTCTTGAGTCGTTAGATCTCCCTTGGAGGCGCTCGGGTAGCTGTTAGCAAATCCCGCCCCTTCTGGCTGAGCCCTTGCTCGCCCACCTGTCCTTGTGAAACTGGAAAGGCCTCCGGGCTACCAGTAAACCATCAATCATAAAAAAATCAAGAAATAAAAAGCGACCAGTGTTCGATTTTAGCTAGTAAGGTATTGTACGTACATATATCCCAGTCGTAGAGCCTTACAGTCGTTACAGCCGTATCAAGACCACGTCAATCTCCAATATTTATGCGGAAGGTTTTTAGTTCTAAAGTAACGGCAGAAAATATATCGCCAGCAGCCTGAGGGAATAATCTTGAAGTGTTTTTTTTAGGTGCTATCCGATGACGAATAAATGATTAACGAAAAATTTTTTTTTGTTCTTCATATCTCGTCTCCAATCTACTTCAAGACTCATTATCATACTCTATGATCCATCAAATCATTCATTCAAATGATACTAGTTTTTTTTTCAATCTTGAGCTAGTCTTGCTGACTGGCGGACCCGGCTGCTGATAGAATCGGTAGGCCTAGTTCATGTAAATAGGGTGAATCGTAACCGCAGGCATCTCTTAGTTTCCGACTGACGCAAGTACTGACAGAACTACTTCAGAAGTCGTCGTGGCCTAAAGGATAAGACGTCCGGTGCATTCGTGTTGAGCGATGCACCGGTGTTCGAATCTCAGGCGGGTACCAATTTTTCTAATGAAATACGTACTCAACAAATGTTCACGATTGACTTCCACGGTGTAATAAAAATCGTGTAATAGAAATCAAACCCGCAAAATTATAATTTGCGTAATTACTGGTGGTAGGACCTCTTGTGAGTCCGCGCGGGTAGGTACCACCACCCTGCCTATTTCTGCCGTGAAGCAGTAATGCGTTTCGGCTTGAAGGGTGGGGCAGCCGTTGTAACTATACTGATACCATAGTACTTATATCTCAAGGTGGGTGGCGCATTTACGTTGTAGATGTCTATGGGCTCCAGTAACCACTTAACACCAGGTGGGCTGTGAGCTTGTCCCCATCTAAGCAATAAAAAAATAAAAAAAGCTGTGAACTGTACCGCGTTACCCGGACAGGGTCGACGATGATTCCATCATTGTACATTGAGTATAGGCTTGTTGCTCGCCCTACCTGGGAGGACCAACAATGGAGCAGGATCGTCACCAAGAGGAACTAGCTCGACGCCAACAGGAACAGGTTCGTCGCCAGAAAGAGGGGCTGGTTCGCAGACTGGAGGAACAGTCCCGGCGCTAAGAGGAGCAGGCTCGTCTACAGGAGGAACGGAAATGAAAGAGTTCTTGGACCGTTATTATTAAGAAGGTGGAGCTGAAACTCCAGAATGAAGTTTATCAGCACAGTATTATCGTAGTCGATATTGTTGACAACTGTATTCTGGACTTGGACTTCATGAAAACACAGGAAGAAGGACGGCAATGCGCGCTTCTGTGTCGACTGTCGTCGATTAAACGACATCGCATAGAAGGACAGCTATCCACTACTTAAAATTGACGACACATTGGACACTCCCACGGGAATGACGTGATTTATTACCCTGGACTTGAAGAGTGGCTACCGGCAGTTAGAAATCGACCCTAGAGATAAAAATAAAACTGCATTCTCTACAAGCAAAGCTCTCTGGCAATTTAAAATTATGCCGTTCGGATTATGCAACGCTCCTGCGACTTTTGAAAGGTTGATGGAGTTAGTACTCGCTGGATTGATTGGAGACACCTGTCTAGTTTATTTGGACGACATTATAACCTGGGCCGCACATTTGACCAGCACCTCCAAAATCTAGAACGAGTGCCCATGAAAATTTGAAGGGATAATCTCAAGTTAAGTCCGAAGAAATGATCAGTTTTCAAGCGGCAAATGAGCTTCTTGGGTCACGTGGTTTCGGAACAAGGTGTAGAAACAGAATCCCAAAAAGTTGAAGCCGTTAAAGATTGGCCAGTTTCGACGGACAAGACACAAGTCAGAGCGATTCTGGGCTTGTGCTCGTACTATCGACGATTTGTCAAGAATTTTGTGGATGTAGCTAAGCCTTTACATAAGCTCGCCGAGGAGAGACGATATTTTTGTTGGAACGAGAGTTGTGACAGCGCATTCCGGCAACTGAAGAATTTTCTGTGCAATACGCCTATTTTGGGTTATCCTAACACAGAAAATGACTTCATAGTTGACACAGACACAAATAACACTAGAATAGGCGGCGTATTGACTCAACAAAAAGCAAATCAAGAAGTGGTGATAGCTTATTTCAGCAAATAGTTATCCAAACTGGAAAGAAACTACTGCGTGACAATAAGGAGGCTACTGGCTGTAGTAAAGTCTAATGTAATGTAAATACTTGTTAGGACGAAAATTCCACTTGCGGACTGACTATGCCGCATTGAAGTCTACAACTTAAGAGCCCAGAAGGTCAAGTAGCAAGATGGATTTAACTACTACTTCAATTCAACTCTGTTATTGGACATCGCAGTGTAAGATCTCGCGGTAACGCAGACTCAATATCTACAAGTCCTTGCATTAAGAACGGTAAGCACTACGCTAGACAGGAGGCTAAAAACCCTGTGCCCATGCGGATGCTGAAAACTGATCTTAGCGCTGAATGGAAGGATACCTTGCAAGCTCAGGAAAATAATGTGGAAATCAAACCAATCCTCGAGTGGCATAAAAGTAGTGCACCTAAGCCGAAGTGAAGTAATGTAGCGAGTATGAACTCAAGTACAAAAAGTTATTGGGTACAGTGGGACAGCTTGGTCACCCAAGAAGGAGTTTTTTATTTATTTTTTATTTTATTTTTATTTATTTATTTATGTACACACAGAAAACAAGACACAGTACAGAGTAATAGGAAAATTATGTACAAAGGCACTGCTTATTTCTTTGAGAAATCTCTTCCAGCAGACCTGCGAGAGGATAATGAGAATAATAATAAAAAGTGATGAGTGTGTGTAGAACAAATAACACATAACTAAAATAACAAATACAACATGAGAGTTATAGCACATACACATAGCAAATATTATAAGTAACACAGTAACACTCGTATATGCGAAGAGTATAGAACCATGATCATTTTTTCATGATCAGTTTTGTGTCGGAGACGGGAAAATACCCAGGGAGACAAAAATCATTTGTAAATTATAGTCCCAAAGTTAAAGGTACCAGATGTCCTACAGCTATACTATACATGTTTCTCGGGTGGGCGGAAATTTGAGGGTAAAAAAGACGCTTTTGAAATTTAGGAACAAATTTTACTGCATCCATTGCCGCGATGATGTTGAAGACTGGTGTCGTAAATGTACCAGTTGTGCTGCGGTCAAGGGTCCCCACACACGTAGCAAAAGTACGCTGAAATTGTACAACGTTGAAGCTCCGTGGGAAAGAATCGCACTGGACGTCGCCGGACCGTTCCCAGAAAGTGATAGTGGAAACCCATACTTAATGGTGGTGTTGAATTACTTCACAAAGTGGCCTAAAATGTTCATCATTACTACTCAAAAAACCACGACGGTCGCCGATAAATTAGTACATGAAGTATTCTGCCCGCTTGGAGTACACCGAGAAATACACATTGACCAAGAAAAGATTTTCGAGTCCCAGCTATTTCGAGAGACTTGCAGAGTCTTGGGTATTCGCAAAACTAGAATTATGTCTTAACACCCGTAATGGTAGAATGATGGAAAGTTTTAATCAAACAATGGAGAGATATCTGAAAGTTGTGGAGAATAGGCAAAGGGATTGTGATAAATACATCCAACTGTTCCTTCTATCGTACCGCAATGCAGTTCATGAAAGTACAACTGTGATGCCGGCTTTTCCAAACTTTGGAAGAGAATTGAGGTACTCTTTAATTAACCTAAAACTATTTAATCCAAATAGATTACAATTTCACTTAAAACCACTACATTTCATTCATTTTCATCATCATTATTATCATCAGCCTATAGCAGTCCACGCTGGACATAGGCCTCTCCAATTACTCACCACTGAGCACGATTCTCAGCTTCTCTCATCCAGCTCCTGCCAGCCACTCTGCACAGATCATCACTCCACCGAGCCTGAGGGCGTCCTAGACTGCGTTTTCTAATTCGGGTCTCCACTCAAGAACTCGTTTACCCCAACGGTTAACGGTTGTCCGGCTAATATGGCCAGTCCATTGCCACTTCAGCTTACTAATTCGTACATTTTCGTATAAAGTTCAATAAACCAATAACTGACTGAAGAACGTCCTGACATATTTTTCATGATTTTATTATTATCGTATATTATTTTATTTGCAACAAAAAATATGTAAGAAATAAGATCAAGCGATGCGACTGTGTCGGATTTCCGTGTGTCGTAAATACCGCAGGCACGTATCAATTTCTAATTAAATACGTATATAAATGTTCACGAACGACTTCCATAATGAAGGAATAATCGTGTTATATAAAGCAAACTCGCAAAAAATAGTGGTAGGACGTTTTGTGATTTCGCACAGGTAGGTACCACCACCCTTCCTATTTCTGCCGTGGAGTAGTAAGCCTTTCAGTTTGAAGGGTGGGGCAGCCGTTGTACTTCCAAAACAAACTTTAGAACTCAGGTATCAAGATTGGTGGCGGCATTTACATTGTTGATGTGTATGGGCTCCAATAACCACATAACACCAGAGCTCGTCTACCCATCTAAGCATTAACAAAACAAATAAGAAGAGATGAGACGAGATGAAATTAAGTCTCAGTAAAATGATTATTATTTACTGTGAATTTTTCAGCTGACTTTTTGGAAAACCCCGAAGCTAAGTCCAGCGGGTTTATTTCATGTTCTCACATTTGTGCACTTTCACAGATGCTAAACAGTTCATAAACCACCGTTATTACATATTTAAACCTGAACAAACACTAAAATAAGAATATAAAACAAAATACACAACTTCGGTAGCGAAGTAGTCGCGATCCCGGCAAAGCTAAAAAAAATTAATACAAAAAATAAGTAAAGGTTCTGAACTATTTTCTCTACCTATTTAACTATTTTTATATCTCTTATTATTTTTTATCTTATTCTAGTCTCTACCTACACATATCTATCTTATAATTTTTTAATTACGTTTTTTAACTTCTATATTATATTTTTTTAAAGTTTTAATAATAAAATAGCTTAGTCCAGATAAAAAAATATCGATGAATACGTTTAATACTTACGAGTATAAACCAGAATTACTTACTTATGCCAGTATCGAAATATATTTTGTTGTACAAATTTAATCGTTAAATAAAATTAAGCATGGTTAAGGAAATTGTTTTTTTTTTCAATAACGATTCATTAATTTACCCGGCTTTTTTGCCCGGCTTAGTAAAACCTAGCCTAAAATATAAAAAAAGTATGGATGTTTGAATAATATGCTCTAATGCAAGTTCTGCACAGAGTTACCAACAATCACTTGTTTTATAAATCACACTTTTTAATACTTTTTATCTCTTAATCCTGTAAATCAAGGAATAAAAGTTGTTTGCTTCGGAAGCTATGGCTCCTATAAACACAGTGAATACACGTGATTTAAAACCGCGAATATGATGGTCTAATCTAAAACGTTTCCTACACTCTCAGACATTCACGTTTAGCTGTGTTCGCTCTCGTGTGATAATAATAATAATAATACTTACAGTGTCAATTTGTTGTGTGATGCGCGCAATTGTATGAAATAGACGTCATAATAACTACAGTACTGTTGTAGCCTTGACTGTTTGTGCTTTGTCTTATTATAGTTTTTTGCATATTAAGCATCCGAAACGAATTAAAAACAATGGATAAAATAGACGGTTGTTGTAACATTAGCGACATGTATTTATTTCAAGCACATTTTACTTTTACTTTACAGAATGTCTATTATATGTAATAATGATTACGTATGTAAGTAGCAAGAAAATAGGTATGACTAAGTTTCGTCGTAAAATGTATTTTTTTCTAGTTTCTAGAAGCTTTAGAAATTCTAAGGCTTTCTAAGCGATAATACCCACGTGATGGTGAGTGGTTACTGTCGGACGTCAGCAATTCCGGGGTTGAGATTGCTGATGATTCGCTCTTTTGGCGACACCTAGCATTTAAGCCTAACTTGGTGTTGCCTTCCAACTAATTTCGATATTGAACATCGCTCGAAACGCGGACCCCAAGTATTCCAATACAAGAGGAAGGTTGCTGGAATACTCTTTGAAATTGCGGCGCCATGACAATAAGGTTCTTCTTCGCATTGCACACGCATCTGTGTTATTAATGGGATGAGTCAAACTAAATTTAATTCATCCCACTCTGAGAACCGCCTCAGAAATTTCTCCACTTCAAACACAAGTTTTGATTGTTTTTCTGCACCATACTTCGAGGTGGACTCTGTTGGTTAATATATCGCGCATCCCTCGTGCTGTCATCTGCATAACAACGCATGCCATCAATAGATACCATGTAATGAACATACAGTACGAATAGCGTGGGGGAGAGAACCGATCCTTGTAGAACACTAGTATTAATAGTCGCAGCAACAGCCGTCTCCGATGCTCCGTCTATCCAAAAAGCGATCCACTTGCGGCATCCCTCCATGATCGCGTAAAGTGGTAACTTCGACGGAAGTACCCTATGCCAGACCCTCAGACCCTGTCGAAAGCCTTTACGATATCGAGGCGCACAGTGACAGCCTCGCCCTTGCTTTCTAAGGCTTTAACCTACCTGTGAGTAAGGTAAACAAGAAGATCGCCAGCTAAGCGACCGTGACGGAAACCATACTGTCTGTCACTGATCAGTTCGCTATCTTCAAGATACTTCAGGAGTTGCTTACCTATTTATTATTCGCTTCATCTCACCCTTCTTCGGGATAGGGTGAACATGAGCGTTCTTTCACGAAAACGGAAGTCTGTTACTGCTTTATGAGAGGCGATACAAACACGATAGCGTAAGTGTCAGGGGCGCATCATATCAAAACCACTACGGGAATGGAATCTGACCCACTGGACTTAAGGACGTCCAGAAGCCGGAGATCCCGCCTGACCGCATACTGTATGAAGCGGATCTCCGACAAAGAGCTAACACGCCAGGAAATATTCGGTGGCCAGGAGCCACTCCGTCATCCATAGTACAGTTCGAGGCGAAAAGTTTTACCTGAAAGTCAGCCTTCCCTTTCGCACTATAGCCCAAACTCTTATCGAACTTGCGCAGTGGTGAAAGACTAGATCGACAAGTTCCCTTCTGCAGCCTTGGTGAGTGACCAAAAAACACAGCTTCCGGAGGAATAGCTGTTCAGTCACTCGCCAATTCTGGTACCCTAAAATCCGAAAACTGAACATAAAACAAGAGTTTTGAATTTGGAAGGGTCAGTAGGATTTTTCCAACCATGCTATAAAATTCCGTTTACGTAAGGATCCCAACGTAATCATTTCTGCATATCAAAACTTTATTTAATTGTGTAATCGTTGGATTTCTGAAGGTATGTTGATTGTTGACTAACGTGTTATATCTGTTAAGCCTCGTTCGGACTAGGCGAGTATTTTAGTCGAGTACCGAGTAATTTACTGGCTAAACTACTCGCTACTGCACAGAAATCGTTCGCATTACGGTCCAGTAGAGTACACAAGTGAGTGGTGTTTTGCAAGATGAACAGGCTACAACACAATAGAGTGAATAAACTGATTAAGCTAATCGTAATGAGAAGAGGTGGAGGAGGAAATTACTGTGATTAAGAAAAATAAGTTATGGGTACGAAAATGGATCGATAGAAGAGATAAACTAGGAGCTACTAAATTTCTTCTGAAGGTATTAGCATTGGAAGAGATCCCAAAGAATACTTCGATAATTTGAGAATGTCCGAAAGTTTATGAATTTTCTGTTAACGAAAATACACTCTCAAATTCAGCGCAAAGATACCCATTTGAAAAGTGCCACTAATGAACCTGACTAATCAACAGGTTCGGACTTGTTTAGTCAGTGAGCCAGTGAGCAAGGACGCGTGGTGGGAGGCGCTACTCGCCCGAAAAAATAAACAAAATGGATTGACTTGACTAAATTATTTACTAACCTACTCGACAAAATTTTTGGTGTTCAGACACATTTAGCTAGTAAATTACTCGGTACTAGACTAAAATACTCGCCTAGTCCGAACAAGGCCTTACGATGACCCCACGCTTTAGCTTGTAGTGTTAGGTACATTTCGTTTCACATTAAAATACAGTAGACGATAAAAAAAGAAAAATAGATAATTTCTTTAATTTTATACCAGCTCCAGCACCGATATGATACCAGCACTTCGTTTTCGGAAACAGGAAGTAGAATAAATTATACTTTTCGAATTTTAATTTCTTCCCGACATAATTGCCGATAATAACTAAATACACTCAATATTTTGTCACTATCGGCAGCAGACAACCCGATTTGTTGTAATTAAACAGTGGTATTAGATTCCGTTCATATGTAATAGGTATTTAATTAGATAGATAAATAATTCGTATACTTGTACGATCAATAAACTGGCTGAACTTCTGGAACGATAATTTGTAATACTTAAATTTTTAAATATTTAAGTCTTTCATTAAATAGGTACTAATAAATAGATACTTAACATTTTGTGAGCAGGCGTTGCTATAACTATAATAGAATCGATTTTGTTCATAACTAAGTCCGCTTTCAAGTTTATGCGTTCATGATAAAGAACTTAATATCTAGCAAGGTGTACCATAGCGCTCACCCAATTCCGACTCATTTCCCCTATAATATCACTACTCATCATCCGAGCACTATCGATCTGGCACTGCTTAGAAACATAGTTCTGCGCTTGTGTTCTATTGCGCCATTTTGAGAAGGCGGCACATGAGAACCCTCTTGTCGCGGCCGCTGGAAACTACATACCCGATCCTGTAGACCGAATGATAAACAGTCGACGTAGCCCATTACACTTCATTACGGATCCTCCCGATCCATTAACGGTGCTTTTAGTTACCACAAGCACCGGTCACCGTCCTCGTCGAACCCGTCTTTCGCGACGAAGGGCTCGACGAGCGAATTAACCCATAGACACAGCTCATTAAGTTTCTCGCCGGATCTTCTCAGTGGGTGGCGTTTCCGATCAGGTGGTAGATTCTGCGAAGCACTGCTCTTGCTAGGGCCAGTGTTAGCAACACTCCGGTTTGAGCCCCGTGAGCTCACCTAGGGTGAAGCTGAAATAGCCTCTCAAGGCTATCAGCATAGGTAGGAAAAACAAAGCGTTCTATCGAAGTAATGTCAGAGCTCAACTCCGATCACCGAACTGTCACCATGCAGCTCGGCCGTCCTTATACCTCAGATTCAGTAAGGAGGGCCATGATGTATCGGCGAAAACTGATCACCAGCTTGGAAGAAGCCTCCCCACCAATCCTCCCTTACAGCCCAGATTCATCCCCTTCCCCGCAGGCAAAAAAAAACGCGCTTATTTATAAAAAACTATGTATAAATATTACAGAACAAATGTTTGATCAAAGGCGAAGATTAGGAACGTAAATCTCAACATACTTCATTCTCTTATTCATCACTCATAACGCTACAGTTTCCTATTTCCTAATATTATAACTCCTTAACCTTTTAAAATAATCAACAACATATTTGCTACAAAATAAATTATAGCAATTTTAGCATGTCCAAAGTGTTCGCGATTCGTAGTTAAAATTAAAAACACTTACGGGCGAGTAGCTGTGGTCACACGAAATTTTAAAGTATTAGAAACGTCGAAAATTTAATCGCGACATTAAAGCTTTAAAAAATTTTAACATAAAAGCCTTCATCATTTCGTTGTAACTTACTGAATTGAGTATTTTTCCAGAAGTATTTTGTCCCGTTTGCTTTCTTTTTTTGAATTGTAAAACCACCATATAGTACCTCCCAACAACAATGCCAACACAATTATGTCAAATGTGCTGAATAGTGATCCACCAGCAGCGGCTGCAGCGGCGGCACCGGCAGCTGCATCTTTCAGTAAGTCTTGTGCATTTTCTGACATTTTGTTAGGTTATAAATTTTGGCGTAATACGTGGTAAGAATCACTTGATTGGCGAATACACAAGGTCACTATTCGTTACTGTGCAATCAACAAGCACGACACGCCGACGGTGCGCCACACATGTAACTGCGTTCAACACAACACTGAATTTGATCACTATGATCTACGTGACTAGCGAGCTGCGGGATAGTGTACTGTCCGTAGTGTCCGTCCGTACCAGTCAGTACCTATTAGTTATTAAAAAAGTTAATGGAAGATTGTCACAGCCAGAGCGAACAAGAAATACAGTCAGCGTGACTGTTCTACACGATTACCAAAGCGAATATACCCGAGTGGCGCCGAATCAGTTCGGTCGTCATCGCATAATTTGACCGACCGACTCCGACCGACCGACCGAGTGGCAACTGGATAATCTTCGGTTCGAGACTCGAGTATTATCAGTCACTACAAAGTGTTTGAGAAATAGTATGTTCCATGGTACCAATGCAACATCGTGTCTGCTCAATCACTGCGTAATTTATTTGTTATGTTTGATTTCATGATCATTAAAAATATTATGACTATTGTATAAATTGGAACATTGACTCGAAAGAGAAAAGATTAAAATGTGTTCCATAAACAATAACATTAGCTTAAATAAAATAAAAAATCGAACAGGGGGTTTCATTATAAAAAGGTGCGTATTTTAATTTTATAAGTTATACAATGAGACGAGAATGAATAAGTACAGGAGGGCTACGCGGCGACGGAGTTTACCGCTAGTTTTTTTGTTGCGTCATCTCTTTAGCAATTCAAATATTTACTTATCTTGGAGTCTTGACCCGAAAAAATGTGGATAGTTGGGAATAGTTGGGCTCTACATATATAGAGTATTATTCAAAAGGCGCAATTTAATTCTTTTTATACTGGCCAATTTCAATTATACAAAATTTATTTGTTAATAAAATAAACTGTAAAAAGAAAAATATCTAACGGAATAAAAATCCATATACCTACGTTTAAATTACACACAGATGTTATATTTATTGTATGCTTGTCCCTACTTGGAATTCTTTTACTAACATTTAATTAAGTAAACATTATATTCGTTTTTTTTTTATTGCTTAGATGGGTGGACGAGCTCACAGCCCACCTGATATTAAAGTGGTTACTGGAGCCCAGACATCTACAACGTAAATGCGCCACCCACCTTGAGATATAAGTTCTAAGGTCTCAGTATAGTTACAACGGCTGCCCCACCCTTCAAACCGAAACGCATTACTGCTTCACGGCAGAAATAGGCGGGGCGGTGGTACCTACCCGTGCGGACTCACAAGAGGTCCTACCACCAGTAATTACGCAAATTATAATTTTGCGGGTTTGATTTTTATTACACGATGTTATTCCTTCACACGAATGCACCGGACGTCTTATCCTTTAGGCCACGACGACGAGTATGTAATGTTTTAAGGTTTTTCGCATTTAATTCGTATTTTTTTTATCGTTTATTTGATTTCATCCTTTTCAATTCGATTATAAATATGCGGACATCATATTAAAATTATATACCCTATGTCACCTCTACAACTGAGACGAAACTAAAGACACCTCAGGTGTTGAAATCCATGAAAGTTTTACGCTGGCTGTACACGCTCGTCGCGACACCATGAAACAGGCCGAGAACTAGTGTGTACATGGCACCCTCGTCTCAACTCGTGGCTCTCGTTCGCTCTCGGAAGCGTTGAATTGAGGAGTCTCGCGATGAAATCGAGAGCGCGCCTGTACACACTCTTTATTATTTGTCCGCCAACCATAGATAATACACTTAGTATTTGAGACCGCCGCCAACTGCGTCAGTTTCTTCTAGGTCTTTCGCAACTGGCATCCGAAGTTCAATTGATACGAGTGTGGACATCGTTTGGTCTCGTATCGAGAGGCGCGTGTACAGCCAGCGTTAGCTGTAGACCGAGAGTGCTAAAGGAAAATATTAAATTATTTTATATTCAAATATACTCAACAACGCCTAGAACACAAAACTTTATTTGTAGTTTTTTTATTGATTGTTAATTTTAAATAAATTAATACTTGTTTCAATTAAGCAGCTTTATTTTTTAGCAATATACAAGAAAAATCAAAAATGAAGAAACAATTAAGTACGACTTCAAACTGAATAAATATATATGTATATATATATTTGTTCCAGATGTAAATCCCATAACAAATCCCATCCTTTTGTTCATGCATTTCATCAACTTTTTAATGGAAAATTTTTGTATTTTTTTCTCATCCAATAAATCCGATTTCAGCTTTAGCGTTATATTTTTTTGCTTTTTGTTATAACAATCAAGGAACTGGACAAACTTTTAATTTTCGAAATTGCCACACAAACTTTACAAGATTTACATAAACGAAACTTGAAGTTTGCATACATGCACGCAGTATGACGTCATTTGAAGCCAAAACATATGACGACAACATTTGAGTTTAAGCGCTATGGTTGCGTTGCGGTTGCGTGCGACTACAGTTGCGGAATGATTAGCAACATGTGACAGACATACGTTATATTGATTTTCAGATTGACTTTTTTATTTAGCACAGCTGTTGACGGACTGAGATAAATGCACCTTCTGCATTATAGCGCGACTTGTGTGCTTAATAAATAAATTTCGTAATTTGTGAAACAAATTATATTTCACGGTATCCTAAATAATTACTCACATCTACTATAATTACTATTTAACTTTTTGTTAAAATAAATACAATTGAATGTCATTCAACCTTGTATTTTTTTATATCACTCATATCTTATCACACATTAGGTAAAATTAGTTTCGATTGTTGAATAAACATATTAATCTGGAACATTAACTCCGATACTAATGAAAAACGTTTTAGTGTAGCAAAGGTAGATAAAGAATACGAAATTGCGGAAAAAACACGTCGCCCTCCATTTTAGTATGTATTATTGACGTGACGCAACAACAGGTCAGCAACTCAAGGTGACGGCCAGTCAGGCAACCTCACTGTGCGGCAACCGGACGATTCATGAATATACTGGCAAATAAAATTCCCAGGCCAATAAAAAACGTCCATTGTACATCAATTTTAGATTTTTTTATTTCATGCTCTAAATATATAAATTTTACTGGGTAGGTCTTGAGTCCGCACGGGTATATACCACCCTATCTATTTCTGCCTTAAAGTAGCCATGCTTCTCGGTTTGAAGGGCGGGGCAGCCATTACACTGTAAAAACGGAGACTCAGGTGGGTGGCGGCATTTACAGTGTTGATGGCTATGGGCTCCGGTATCACATAACCCCAGGTGGACGGCGAACTCTGTCACCCGTTTGAGCAATAAAAAAAAATTAGATAATGAAGATATTTATCTGCAAAGGCGAAGGTGACGTAGGGCCTTCTTCTATTCTTATATCAATCTTTTGTAGGTACTCATATAAAGGTAATTATGCTCACATGCATTGTGATCTCGCAAGAACTAAAAATTTTGGTCAAGCTATTGTTGTGGGACGATAAACTTGGTGTGCACCTCAGCAGACATGGTGGCTCTGCATTGATATTTTTTAACTTTCAATATTAACTCACAGAAGTTTGAATTTCAAAAAACAATTTTATAATCTGAATCTGAAGTCGTCGTGGCCTAAGGGATAAGACGTCCGGTGCATTCGTGTTGAGCGATGCGCCGGTGTTCGAATCTCAGGCGGGTACCAATTTTTCTAATGAAATATGTACTCGGCAAATGTTCACGATTGACTTCCACGGTGAAGGAATAACATCGTGTAATAAAATTGAAACCCGCAAAATTATAATTTGCGTAATTACTGGTGGTAGGACCTCTTGTGAGTCCGCACGGGTAGGTACCACCGCCCTGCCTATTTCTGCCGTGAAGCAGTAATGCGTTTCGGTTTGAAGGGTGGGGTAGCCGTTGTAACTATACTGAGACCTTACAACTTATATCTCAAGGTGGGTGGCGCATTTACGTTGTAGATGTCTATGGGCTCCAGTAACCACTTAACAACAGGTGGGCTGTGAGCTCGTCCATCCATCTAAGCAATAAAAAAAAAAAAAAATCACTTTTTAGTTAACTGTTATGATGATAATTGTTACATGTCACGAGCCCATAGTCATCCACAACTGGACATAGGCCTTTCCCAATTTACACCACTGAGCAGTGTTCAGCTCTCCACATCGCGCCACCTAGCCAGGGAGCTTCCCACATTACATCGTACATATTACAATAAAAACTCGATCAATAAACAACTTTTAAACAGTAGTATCAAAGATCCTAGGGTAGACGTAATACGAATAATATTGAAGGCCGAATAGCCAGGCAGCCATCCATCCATTCCAAATTACTCTTAGAATTATTGTACCAGCGATTAAATGGAATTTTATGAACATCGTACTCCTCCACCATCCTCAAATTGGAAGAGCCACATTAAGGAGAGGGCGATATTTGTGATTTAGACTGGTGTAGCTGGATGGCTGGGCAGTCCTGTGCACGTCAAGTAGTATTTACAACTGTTCAAGATTTTTAAATTCTTTATGGCCGGATTGTGAACCTATTATTATTTATAATTAATATGTTTACCATATATAAAATTTATATATAAAGTTTTTAATCAAACAAGTTTATTTTTGTAAATTTTTATTCTTAGAAAATATGGAACAGTTTATATGATGCCAATTTTGTTGGCAACGTCCAATGCGTCATAATCTCTAGCGAGTCGTACGTACGCTTTCTTCTTACCATCAGGCCTGAAAGTAAGAATTATAAATAATTAAAACTGTAAACTCTCAAAGCAAATTTGAAAAGATTTCCTGAAAACAATCAGAGATGTGCAATTTTTATTTCATCCTCAATCAATGAGATTCCCACTAGATTATCATCATTTCAATAAGTTTAACAAAACTAGGATTGAACAATTAGCCTTAACAAAAATATAAAATAGAAGTCATCTTACAAACCTGATGAGTGTGTTGACTTTAGCAACATTTATATCATAGAGTTTCTTGACTGCAGCCTTGATATGGTGCTTGTTTGCACTTGTGTGGACAATAAAGACCAAGGTGTTGTTATCTTCAATCTTCTTCATTGCTGCTTCAGACGTGAGAGGGAATTTAATGATGTTGTAGGCATCCATGCTGTGAAAAGCGATAAAGTTCTAGTTAAATACTAACTGCAGCAATGAGAATAGCCTACACAATCGTTTTTATAATAAATCAATAAAATTGAAAAACTCGTCTTGATTAATTTTATGAACATAACCTTGTATCAGAGATTTATATAATTTATATTAAAAGATTGATTATTTTCATAATAGCAATTACAAGTTTTCAACATTAATATTACTATAAATTCAGTCTTCCTTAATGTGACAGGGAAAACCATTTGAGCTATATAAAGAAAAAAAAATCTTATTAGGGATACTATAGGATAAAGATAAATTATTTCTATATTTATGCCTGAGTTCTGAAAAATTAACCAATCCATATGTTAAAAAGCCCATTGAACTCCTGACAATTATAGACGATGGATACTAGCTACTCTGCACTGTTTTATGTTTGTATATGGTATGAAATATTGTCTTACTCCATATCAAGGGGTGAAAGGCTATTTAGTATGTTGTAATGGTTTTGGGCTGCTACAACATAAAGAAAACTTTTACTAAAACACTGTTACATAAATAAAATCAATGGGTGGATAGAAATATGCAGCACAAACACTTTTGTTGCAGTGTAACTGATTGCAATATTACCTAGAAAAAGGTAAATACAATAAAGAAAGTAATAGGTTCTTTTTAGACTAATTATTTTATGTTACTAAGTTTGGTTGCACTAAGTAGTAGAAGAAAAATATTAATATTAGTGTTTATTAATATATTAACTTTGTTAAATAACTGACCAATGATTATTACACAAATAAAATCAATGCGTCGATACAAATATGCAGAGCAAACTCTTTTGTTCCTGTATAACTCATTGCATTATTAGAAAAAATAAAACTTATTAATATTAGTGTTATTTAATACACTAACTTTGTTAACGCTAAACACAACTACTGGAGCTCAAGGTTGACTCTACCACAAGGCAGGTAGCAATTCCAGACAACTAACTATATACTACTTATAAACAACTTTCTTTATATTGCTTATCTCAAGGTGAGCCAATCTACTGGCCGACTGTTCGAAAGACAAGCCGATTTACTGGACTTCTTTATCACCAAGAATGTGCCCCAGGCACAGCTGAGCGTCGAATTCGATACTGATCTATACTCTGATCATACTGCAGTAATTCTTAACATAAACTCTACTTTATTGAATGAACACCCACCTAAGCCATATAACAAGAATACCTATTGGGAAACCTACCAAGGGTACATCAACAATAATGTAAATTAAAACATCCCTTTGAAATCCACTGAAGATGTTGAGAATGCTGTAAAAAACCTAATGCAACTTATTCATGAGGCACTGCCCAGATCTACGGCAGCAAGGAGATTCCCAGTTGTTTTTCACCATTACCCTAAACACATCAAGGATATGGTAGCTAGGAGACAGAATCTGCACAAAATATGACATAGCACTGGCTATCCTGCTGATAAGACAGGTTTTAATAGGGCTTCTGAGGAATTAAAATACCTAACTAAAGCAATGAACGAAGACAAACTATAATAATTCTTAAGAAATTTAAAGGCACCTCCAGACACCCAACTATCCTCTGTGGAAAGCTACTAGAAAAATAAAAACGCATGTATCACCTATTAGAACACTTACTGGAAGCAGGACAAGATGTGATCTGATCTCAGGGATGCCTCAACTTTCACAGAACACCTCAAATTAGTGTTTCAGCCTTTCCCAGGATTAAACTTAACGCACAATGATGAAGTTTTGAACTATTGTATTTCTCTAATGTAGATGTGCCTACCGCTAATATACACAAACCTGATGATAGTAACTAATGAAATTAAGAGCCTGAAAGAGGGAAAATCACAAGATTATGATGAACAATGCAACTATGTTTAAACATTTTCCTAAAAAAGGCATACCACTCATGGCTATCATCTTTAATGCATGCATTAGACTGGAGAGTTTTCCTTGCCAATGGAAAATAGCCCAAGTGGTTTGGTGTCAAAGCATGGAAAACCACCTCACAGTGTAGGTTCTTATAGGCCAATAAGCCCTCTTCCAGTAAGTGGTAAAATTTTGGAAAAATCTATTCTTAATAGAATGAGCATCTGCTGAGTGCAGCATCTTCTTCACATCAGTTTGGCTTTTGTGAAAAGCAGAGTAATTGAACAGATTAATCGCCTTGTGGATGTCATAAGTGAGACACTTGAAAACAAACAGAACTGCTCAGCTGCCTGTCAATATCGGGTAGGCGTTTCACAAGGTGTGGCACAATCAAATGTTGAAGTTTAAATTTTTTTTGCCACACAGTTATTATGCAATTATTATTAAGTTATATCATTACAGATGCATGAGATTAATTCTGGTGCAACAAGGCATCATAATCAGACCTGTTCTGTACCTCATCTATATAGCAAATTTACCAACCAACAGAAACACTAATTGCCACATATGCAGATGTATAGAGCTATAATATCTGTTCATAACAAACCTGCCACTGCTTCTGAAAACTTGCAAGCACATTTAGATGACCTTTAGAAATGGTTTATTAAGTGGCTAGTTAAAGTAAATCAAGGCAAATCATTCCATGTTACATTTAGCGTTAGGAAACAAACCTTGGGCAGGTTTGTTTCTGTAAGCTTATATAATGAAAACACTACAAGCAGAAGATGCAAAATATCTTGGCAATCATCTGGATCAAAGACTGACATGGCAAAAGCACATCTGATCTAAGCGAAAACAATTAGACATAAGAAGTATGTACTGGTTGACTGGAGAGAAATCCCAACTTTCGCCCAGATGTAAATTTTTAATTTACAAAACCATCTTAAAGCCAATATGGACATATGGCATACAGCTTTGGGGAACTTCCAGCAATAGCAACATCAAGATCCTTGAAAGGTTTCATAATAAAACTATAAGAACAATGCTAAGAATACTACATAACATAAGCAACAAGATATATAAATGAACCTAAATTTCCACACAGTGAAAGAGGAAATAGTAATTTTCAGCATGAAATAATAGTCAAGTTACTACTGACACACGCCAATAAATGGGCGTCGGACCTAGGAGGCACAGGAGCAGTGCAGTTTACTAGACTAAGGAGGCACAGTATACCTACCTTAAGAATTAGATAATAAATCTTACAATAAAAGATTAAAATGTCACTGGACGCCGGACACTATTTATACCGTTAATAAGAACAAAAAAACAGGCAAAGGAATAGCTCATTGTTAATTGAAACAGATCACTACATAACAATAAAAAAAAATATTAGAAAATAAGTCACTACACCCAGAAACATAGACAAAAGGCTAACTCAGTACTACTCCTCTTAACAAATTATATATATATATAGATGTATATATATATATTTTTACAGAATTCCATGATCTTCAATTTTTAATACACTACAACAAATTACATTTATTTTACAGCAACATATTTTAAAAATTAGGTACTAACCGATTTCTCTTAGGCAGAGACTTCCTTGGGTACTTAGGGTGCCTAGGAGGTTCAAACGTCTTGGGTCTGCGGAAATGCACAGAGTTGCGAATTTTCCGTACTCTCTTCCCATGTTCACCTTTTACAACCTGCAAAGTGAGTTTTAACATAAAAAACAAAGTATTTTGGGTTACTTAAGCTTAAGTACATTATATTATTCTAAAATAGTATATTTCTTCTCTCACATCTTTTATATTATTTTATTAAATAAGTTTTGAATTTTATAGAATGACTGACTAGTTTCAACCTCGAAGAGCACCATACCATCTTTCACTGCAGGTATCCTAAGAGCATGACTGAAAAATAACCAAGAACTTCTCATCCATAAGCAACAGTGCCCACTCACAGTCAGATGAGCCGTATACCTATTTGCCTACAAAGGCAGCTTAAATAGAAAATCTGGCCCTAGCATTTTGTTATAGAACATCATATATCATGGTGAGAATTGATAATAAATATGAAGCTTTCAGTAATCACTTAACACAAGTTGGGTTTAGCTGCCTATCTGACGTTGTTAAAATAATTATATCTATTTAAATTTTCAAATACTTGCCTTCCTCTGAGCCTTAAGTGCTTTAGTAACAGGTTTCACTACTTTTTTTTGTCCCTTAATCCCAGTCTTTTTGGGCTTCGGTGCAATCTTCAATTTGGAAACTGCTGGCTTGGGTTTGGCAGTTTTGGCTGCTGTTGCCGCAGCCTTCTTAGCTGAAGGTTTAGCACTAGACTTAGCCTTCAATGCTGCTGCTTTAGCAGAGCCAGGTTTTGCAGTGGGAGCTGATGCAGTTTTCTTTTCGGCAGGTTTAGATGTGGGTGCAGCAGCAGCAGCAGCAGCAGGCTTTGCGGCAGCAGGTTTGGCGGCTGCAGGCTTTGCGGCTGCAGGTTTTGCGGCTGCTGGTTTTGCGGCTGCGGGTTTTGCAGCTGCAGGTTTTGCGGCTGCAGGTTTGGGAGCAGGGGCTGCAGGTTTGGGGGCAGCGGCAGCTGCTTTCGGGGCAGAGGCTGCTTTCGGGGCAGGCGCAGCTGGTTTCGGGGCAGGCGCAGCTGCTTTCGGGGCAGGCGCAGCTGCTTTCGGGGCAGGTGCCGGTGTTTTGGCTGACGCAGGTTTAGTAGAGCTTGCAGAAGCTGCAGGAGCTGCAGGAGCTGCCGCAGCCTTAGGAGCTGCAGCTGGTGTTTTGGCTGTTGCCGGTTTCTTTTCCGCGGGTTTGGACCCGGAGGACCCTATAAGTGACAGATACTCATAACCTCAATGATCGAAAACTTAGATTTTAGAATAATTAAACACACTCGCAAAAACGATGTATTCTAACGAACTTTAACTGAAGCAAAAAGTATTCCTTCATCTATTGATACTACGATTGGTTTCTCAATAGAGTTAAAAGTGATACACAAGTCACAACACAGATACCGCGTGGCTAACGTAAGGTGGTTACTAACACACGTTCCTTCACAGCGTTTTTACTGAATTCAAGTTATTGCGAGTTTATTTTTAAGGGTTATTTACATTTGTGCTTTAATAGAAATTATATTTTTTTAAACCTTGTCTACAAATAATGCTTTATTTAATTATAAATACCGGATTTCTCGGGTTGCTTCTTCGGTGGCATCGTGACAAAGGATGGAGAAAGTGTTGCCACAATAGTCCAATGTTGCCAACGTTTCTTGACTGACAGTAAAACTAGTTTGGTGTAAACGAATGATTTACTTGCAATTGACTATAACTGAACAGCAAAACTCAGTAAATTAATGAACTTAATCAACTTTGCGAATTACTTATAGCCGCGCAAAGTCTCAACCCTTGCTAACTAGTTCTTGGACTAAATAAGTGTATTTGTTTAGTTTTATCGGAGGATTTCACCAAATTGTAGGATTTTCGTCTTAAACAAAACACACTTAGTTACATTCCTTAGTCGATCGAGAGCAAATAACTTTTCTATGCACGACTGCAATAGCCTCTAAATTAGTCTGAACTAATTATTTAGTCGATCTGCAATATGCTCAGTTAAATTTTAAGATGGTAGTTTTTAGTACGTTATTTTCTATATTACAGTTACGGGGTAGTTTTTGAAAAAGAGTAATCAATTATGATTTAATTTTGAGATGCTAAAAGAAATAATACCTAGAGTTCAAGCATTAGAATTAAAATATATCAAATGTGAATGCAAAAGTGTAAAGCGCTGAAGGTAGATTAACAGTTGGTGACACATCTATGGAAGAGCCATTACTACTAAAATTATGTTTATTTAATTTCATTAGCCAGGAAATGGGGATTATGACTAACCAAACCAAAACAAAAATGATGACTAGTGATCGGAGTAGGATAAGTAGATTCAAAGATTGATTTTTTAAACTTGCGTCAAGATATTATGACATGGACTTGCCATTTTATCCATAATGTGCGGGAAGTACCGGAAAAGGTTCCGTGATTTGAACTATGGAATAAAATAAAATAAAAAACATACAGATAGGCTAACAAAATTGTTTATTATTAATACAATCAACAATTATTTTTAATTAAACAAAAACATAAATAAATTATTTTTAACCCTCATCGGATCCAATTTCTATATTTAAAAATGTTAACATTATGCTTTAAAAAAATGCCTAAAACATACATACATAAGAAAATTATTAAAGCTTACCTGAACTAAAATAACTTGAAGTAGAGATCCAATCTAAAAACAAATCGATGTCCGTAGATACATGCCAAATTCGTCGTTTTAAGAAGGTACCAGAAATCAGTAAACAAGCGAGGGTGAGATTATTATTTACACAGCACAGGAATTTCACAAATTAGGAGCGCACTCTACGAACCTGGAACACAGCGCGCGCGCATCGTTTTTCCTAACAAACACCCAATGAGCATAGATTATACACTTAATATATTCGAGATGCCCAATGAGTCTTACAGGATTCTTGCTACTGATCGGTCGTTGCGTGCGGTCGATTCGTTGTAAACATAGATGAACATGAGGTAAAGTAACAAAAAACCCTGTCTAAGTTTTGTCTCGTACTGACAAGCGTCATTTCTAATTCAACAGAAAGGGACAAAATACGGTGTAACTATTCCAAGGTGTTTTTGTATAAAATAAAATAGGTACTGATTTCTTTCACCATTAGCTAGCACTGGCAGCGTAGATTAATATTTTTAATACATTTTTCACCTTAAACACAGATTCATGCAAATTTCAAAATTCCGGAACAAATATCACAATAAATATGAAGTTCCGGTATTTTGGAGGCATATCCGTATTATCCTCTACGTTTGACGTCAACGACCTTAAATCAATCTACCTACTCTGATCTCTGATGATGACGGAAGCGACAATGATATTTATTTGCCGTACATAAACATATTATGCTAAAAGTAAAACCACTGAAATTTATTCAACACAATAATAACAATGAAAAAGATGATTCGGCGTGGGAATCCTTTTATCGCCTTCTCAGGACCATTCCAAATTGTCACAATACCCGCTCGGGTTCGGGAGAAAATCATGAATTTTGGTCGGAAAGATCCACAGTTTTATCAACTTGGCGTTCCATTGATGGTTATGGTAACAGCAGCAACCCTTACGGGCTCTTTCTATAAAGCTCTCAAGTGTACTTACGTATTGCGGAAAGGCTCGACCGTATTTCGGAGCCAAGAATAAAGTATTTTTAAGCATTGTCTTATCTATATATGCAGGAATGAGCACTATGAGTTGAAGTTGTAAAGTAAGATAAAAGATAGAAAAAAAATGTGTGTGTGTGTGCAAGTCACATCCGGTAGAAGTGAAACTTATAAAATATGAAAATATTCGCAAGGGTCAATCATTCCGCAGTGCAATGGAGCAGCCGCACCCCGGGAGAACCACGGTATCCCGACGCCAGGTAGATATGATTTAGCAAGAGAAATACGAGAAAGTCTATCAACTGTGTAACATCTCGTCACCGCGATTCAGGAATTGTTGAATTTACGTACAGCGATATCTGTTGATAACAAACTAAATATGGCGCGTAACGGAAGAAATTAAGATGGCGCGTAACCGAAAAACATTACATACGTTTTTTTCTCCCTACGTCGATAAAGAAGTTTCACTTCAAAATTTATTTGTATGTTTTATACAATATGTAGTAGATTTTAAAATACAATTTAAATAAAATGAATTATAGCTAAAACAAAAAGAGAGGATATGGAAGGTAAGGAGCACACTCTCTATGTATGAAAAAGTGTCCGTCGAAAAGTGATCAGTTAGAGTGATGCCATCATAAGAACTGCTGTGATTTCAAAGATAACACCAAAAGTGACATATAATCAACTCTGCACATTTATCTCCATTTAAAACTACTACATTCATACTTTCTAAGCTAGTACTTTTTGGTGGGTTTCTAGTTCTAATTTGCTGCTTAAAGCTGAACACTTCTCCAAATTATACCGCAATTAAGACAGTTATAAAGCCTTTACCCTCTTTAAGTGAAGGTTAAATTGCAACCTCATTAAAGATGTGTAGCTCTTGAGTATTAGAAGAGATTTAAATCACTCACGCCGATAGAATGTATCACTAACTCCCACTAGCTCCGAATGTATCAGTTCTAGCACAAGATCACTAGCCCCTTTGTCTCATAACATGTATCGTGAATTGATGAGCGAATGAAAATGAATGAGTGAGATAGATGCATTGTGTGGCCGGCTGACGATTTACGCTAATTTCGTTTCGACGTATTGTGTTGTCAAGGAAAAATGTACACTATTTCAACAGAAGCAAAGTATAATAAAACAATGTTTTCAAGACATAGCATAAAATATAATAATGATAGGTGGTAAAAATGACAATGTGTTTGAAGTATATTTCAAATAATGGAATATGGAAAAGAAGGTTACAACATTCCTCCCCATCTACATCTCGTTGATCAGACGGCGGGGTGCCTGTTTAGGTCGATTACTTCGACGCGGAGCAAATGGCACAGGAGTGGAGACCGGAGCAGGTGAGGAGTATAACTTCGAATGCTGTGAAGGTGAATTTGGAGTAATTTGTACATTTGTAGGCGACTGCGGTGTAGGTAATGGTACTGCTGCCGAATTCTTATTGTTAGTTAGCCTTTCGCTAATTGTTGTTTCCATTCCAATTTCTGGAGAAGCAGTCGCCAGCAGCATAGAAGAATGCGCCCTTTCATTCCTCGGGGTTTCTGAGGTGGAGGACTCGCGTGGCCTGATGTGATCAGCGTGTCTTCGTTTTTCTAGTCCTCCTGGTGTTGAAACAATATATGAATATTTATGTTTTCGGGATGTAATTACCGCTGGTTCCCATATTTTATCATTGCGTGTTTTAATATATACTTGGTCACTTGGTCGGTAACTCGGTGATGTGGTACGAATATTTTCTTTTACTTGTAAATACTGCATTAACCTTTGTCTGGCCGAATGTTGGAAAGTATGCAATTCAATTGTCTTCCAAACATCATCTCAGCTGGAGATTTACCAGTGGACGAGTGCGGAGTGTTTCTGTATGTAAACAAAAATTCTAATAGTCGGCGCTCGAGATTTGTGTTGTCTACCGATGCCATTCTATTTTTGAATGTTCTGACTAAACGTTCTGCCAGCCCATTTGTCCGAGGATGATATGGAGATGATGTGACATGTAAAATAGACTGTTTTGTGCAATATTCTTTAAATTCATAAGATGTAAATTGAGGTCCATTATCGGATATAATCATTTTTGGTAAGCCAAATGTACAAAATATGTTATCTAATGTAAGACAAAGTGATTTGGTGTTGATGTGTTTCATCGGTCGTATTTCCACCCATTTGGAGAGAGCGTCGCACAATACCAACCAATACGATCCTTCGAACGGTCCAGCAAAGTCGATATGGATTCTCTCCCATACTTCTTCTGGTATGGACCAGGAAAATACAGGAAGTTCAGGATTACAAGGGCGGTTCTGTTGGCATCTGGTACATTTCTTGACAAATAATTCTATGTCTTCGTCAAGGTTAGGCCACCAAACATAGTAACGTGAAAGTGCTTTCATAGCAGAAATGCCAGGGTGTCCTCGATGAAGGTATGTAAGAATGGCTTTTCGGAGTGCTGTAGGTATAACGATACGTCCTTGCCTCATAAGTATCTTATTCTCAACAGATAATTCAGTCCGGTTTCTGTAGAATGGTTTCATTTCTGGATTGTATTCTGATTCTCTCCAGCCGGTTTTTAAATTTTGACAAACTTTTGTGAGTATATGATCCTTTGCAGTTGTTTTCATAAGTAACTGTTCTGATAGGTTAAGGTCAGTCATTCGAGTGCTCAAAAGACGTAGATCTATTTTATGTACAAGCCCTTCTGTCTCGGAAGGTTCAGTTTCAGGGTTTGGTAATCTGGAAAGGCAATCAGCTAATGTGTTATTTTCACCTTTCCTCTAGTAAATGTCATATTGATAACTTCCCACTACTAGGGCCCATCTTACCAATCGGTTATTGGCTAGTTTAGGAAGGTTGCGGCGTGCACCCATAATATGTACTTATGTACTTATGGCTTATGGTCCGTAACTAGATTAAATTTCGTTCCTCTCAAGTACTGATCAAATTTTTTTATACCAAATACTATTGCTAAAGCTTCACGATCAATAACGGAATATTTCATTTCCGCTGGTCGTAGTTTCCTTGAAGCAAAAGCAATTGGTTGTTCTATGTTCGAGTCCTTGTGGAATAATACTGCACCCAATCCCTTTTCGGAAGCGTCACATGCTAAATAAAGGGGACGTTTCTCGTCAAATGCAATTAATGGTTGTGAAGACGTTATGCATTTCTTTGTATCTTCAAATATTCTGTTTTCATGATCAGTCCAACGCCATCTATTTTTTTTACTAGTTAGATCATGAAGATCCGAACAAATTCCGTGAAGATGTGGCACAAACCGTTCGTAAAGTTAACTAGTCCTAAAAATGATCGTAGTTCTTTTGCATTACTAGGTGCTGGGGCCTTAGTTATGGCATCAATTTTGGATTTGGTTGGGTGGATGCCATGTTTATCTATTATGTGACCTAGGTATTCAATTTGATTCTGTAAGAAATTACATTTCTTTAAATTAACTTTTAGGCCAGCGTTTTGTAAGCGATCGAATACAATAGATAAAGTTTGTAAATGTTCTGAAAGGTCTTTCCCTGCTATAGCTATGTCGTCAAAATATACAGCTACATTGGTGACATCGCCTAGCAGTTGATCCAGAAAACGTTGGAAAATTGAAGGAGCAGTCGATATTCCAAAAGGCATTCTATTGTATTGGAAATACCCTTTACGTGTTGACAACGTCAAGTACTTTTTCGAATCCGGTGCTATTTCAAATTGTAAGTATGCGTCTTTAAGGTCTATTTTTGAAAATAATTTACCGTGTGCGAGATTTTGGCGTAGTTGATCGAAAATTGGGACTGGGTGTAGATGTTTAATAAGTACTGGATTAGTGTAGTTCTGTAGTCTCCACATATCCTAACTTCCCCTGTAGATTTCAGAATGTTAACTGTGGGTGTAGCCCATTCAATAGGTGTAATATTAGGATCTACTTTTTCCACTATCCCTTCTGAGATCAGACGATCTATCTCCCTTATGTTTAATCATAAAACAGTGTAAATAAATTATATTATGTATTAGTAATGCTGATAGCTTTAATAGAGGCTAATTCAGATTCACCCCGGCCCTAGCAAGAACAGTACTTCGCAGAATCTACCACCGGATCGGAAACGGACGGGTTCGACGAGGGCGGTGACCGGTGCTGGTGGTACCTAAAAGCACCGTTAATGGATCGGGAGGATCCGTAATGACGTGTTTTGGGCATACTATACTGTGAAATATTCTGTGACCACTTTCAACGGCCGTCTGGTGTAGTGGTAAGTGACATGGTCACTACACAAGGGGGTCGCGGGTTCGAATCCCGCCAAGGGGAGATATTTGTATGATAAATATAAATGTCTTTTCCAGGGTTATGGATGTATATTAAATATATGTATGTGTATAATAAAAATCTTACATTTATTTCCGTTATCTGGTACCTGTAACACAAGCTCTTTACGAACTTATCACGGGACCAGTTAACGTGGCGTGATTGTTAGTAAATGTTTATTTATTATTTATTTATTTATTCATGATTTTCATGGTCTGTCATTTTAATTATCCGAGAACTACATAGTTAATACAAATAACTTAATAATATAGCCATATAGCAAGCTTAATACATAGGTATGTATTACGTTAGTAAGTAGGTTGTCCTTTCAGAAGATCCGGCGAGAAACTCAGTGGGCTGTGTCTATGGGTTAATTCGCTCGTCGAGCCCTTCGTCGCAAGCGACGGGTTCGACGAGGACCGTGACCGGTGCTTGTGGAACGTAAAAGCACCGTTAATGGATTGGGAGGATCCGTAATGACGTGTTTTGGGCATACTACATAGTGTTTTGAAGTCGTTGTGGCCTAAAGGATAAGACGTCCGGTGCATTTGTATGTAGCGATGCACTGGTGTTCGAATCCCGCAGGCGGGTACCAATTTTTCTAATGAAATACGTACTCAACAAATGTTCACGATTGACTTCCACGGTGAAGGAATAACATCGTGTAATAAAAATCAAACCCGCAAAATTATAATTTGCATAATCACTGATGGTAAAACCTCTTGGGAGTCCGCACGGGTAGGTACCACCACCGCGCCTATTTCCGCCGTGAAGCAGTAATGCGTTTCGGTTCGAAGGGTGGGGTAGCCGTTGTAACTATATTGAGATCTTAGAACTTATATCTCGAGGTGGGTGGCGCACTTACGTTGTAGATGTCTATGGGCTCCAGTAACCCCTTAACACCAGGTGGGCTGTGAGCTCGTCCATCCATATAAGCAATAAAAAAAATATACTAACATGTTCGTTCATCTACTTTATATTGTTCTTTTTTTAAGGAATTTTATGACCCGGTAATTAAGACTTTTAGGTCAAGTCTTATTTTAATTTTAATGAAAACTTTTTTAAATTAAAAACGATATTATGAAATAAAATGAAGTTGATTCATATGAAACATCGTATGAAATAAGATGATATGGGATGAAATATAATATCAGTAAAATGGTGGTAATTAATTTTCTGAGACTTTTTCAGTGGACTTTTTGGAGGATCCCGAGAAGTTATGTTCAGCGGATTTGTTTCATTTTCCCACATTTGTGCACTTTCACGGATACTAAACAGTTAATAAGCCACGTTATTACACATTCAAACCTGAATAAACACTAAATAGACAAAATAAAACAAATCACACAACTTCGCGTTCCCGCCAAAAAGTCCACAATTTTTATGGTACATATCATAGATTATACACTTTATTATCTATGAGTGTATCACAGGTAAGTTTTGGAAGCAACGGTTCCTATTTCATTTCAAACAACAATATTATTTGTTAATTAGTAAAAATAGCAGTAGCGAATATTTAAAATAGTTTCTTAAATTGATCTAATAAAAGTATTTATTGTTTCTTTATTAATGCCAACTAGATTCTTCAAATTGATAAGAAATTTCGACCAGAGATAAATCTAAAATCAGTCATATGTAAATCGCTCTTATTAGGTAATTGTAACATCAGCTCAGAACACTATCTTTTCTTATTGCCGATGTAGACAGACGAGCATATAGTCCACCTGAAGATAACAGCAATTTCAGGGGCATAGCCAAGCTTTCTACTAAGCCCAGTAACGAATCTATCAACTAAGTTGTAAAATGTACTTAAAATAAATGAATATGCGTGGAAAGTATAATTAAATCCATATAATAAGATCGAGTCACTACAATTTTACAGGCCAATACTATACAGTATTCTTCAAAATAGCCTATAGTCTATTATCTGTTGTAATCACTGTAAGCATGATTAGAACTACTTGCACCTCTGTGAAATGAGTCTATGTTTATCACTGGTGTCATAAGATTGCTGTTAATTCTTCCTTGATATGGTGATGAAATGTTTTCCATTGAATATGTGGGCCTTCTACCAATAATTAACGGGTAACATTCATCAGATAGGCATGATAGTGTTTCTTGTACACGCTTCATACGACCTGAACATTCTTCAAAATGTTCAAATATAGATTTTAATTCTTGAACCCCCACAGCATTACAATATGTTTTCAATTTTTTATCAATAATCTTCAACCCTTCTGAAGCTGTATTTGTGACCTTTTCCCCAGTATAAAAGAATGCTTCTAAATCTGTTCCATTTTCCATCAGTTGACACTTGGCTAATTTAGAATATAGTGTTATTTTAGGAGTTTTGGCTTTGACAAGATCAACAAAACGTGCAGCATATAGATATTTCTTCCAGTGCTTTTGTGGCAAATTATGATACGAAAATACTTCATCAGGGTTAGGGTCATGCTCCACATGAGGATAATCTTTGGTTTTTTCAGTGTCAGGTTTAAAAATAACAATTTTCATTCCATCTTTAGAGATTTTGCAAACTTCTACAATCTTTTCTTCTCTATTTTTTCCTTTTTTCTTTATAAACTCTACAGTTACTCCTAATGGTTCTATTTTCAATATGGCATTTCGAGTTCTATGAGATATTGTTGGTAATCGGTCAGCACATAAGGGTGGGACATTTAATGAATTTGTATTAATGCAAGCTTTGGGAATATTTTCTTTATTTTCATCACTATTGCTTTTGGAACTCATATATTGAGTAGACTTGCATTTGACATGTAAATTTTTGAAATGCATGAATTCATTATCCTTATCATTGTTATTTTCAATTACATGTGGCAAGACTGTATGTTGCTTCTTGTGCTGCAAAACCTCACCGTACAGATTTCTCGCAATATTACTTGGTGGCTGATTACTGGCACCTTCACTAAAATGTGTTAGTAGTATAGGATCTTGCATTCCATTAAAAATATTGAATGATACTGGTCTTTTTTCTTCCATTGTTGAGCTGCTAGATTGAGGCATACCAAGATACTCAAATTTTAATTTGCTATCATATTTAAGTTTCGAACTATGCTGTGTGCTGTGTACAGTGGTAAGAAATCCAGAATCTCTTGATTCATCTTGTTTAGACAGCATATTTAAGAATGGATGTTCCATTATACCTTTTAAACTTATTCTTTTTATCGGATCTTTGCATAGAAGTTTTTGGAGTAAATCTTGTGCTTCCCTTGATAGCTCTGATGGTATTTTATAATCAGCATTAATTACTTTATTTAGGGTAGTTTTTATATGCTGAGTGTGGAAAGGAGGACTTCCTACTAATAAGGTATATAACATACAGCCCAATCCCCAAACATCAGCTGGAAGGCCATGTACCTCTCTGGAAGCAACTTCTGGAGAAATATAATTAGGTGTTCCACACATTGTTACATGTTTTTCATCTGGCCCGTTTAGTTGTGTGGCAAGGCCAAAATCAGCTATCTTGACTTTTAAGTCTTTAGTTAAAAGTAAATTATTTAAAGACAAATCTCTATGAATTATATTATGAGTGTGTAGGTATATTACACCACTAAGAACTTGCCGGAATATATCTGCAGCTGCTTTTTCATCAAGCCCACGTGTACCAAGTTTAAAGTGTTTTGCGAGTTCACCATTATGTGCTAGCTCTAAAACTAAATAAACATAGTGTGAATCTTCAAAAAAGGTGTAAAGCTCTAAAATTGCAGGATGCTTTAGACGAGAATGTATTGTGACTTCTTGTCGCACTCTACTGATCATTCCAGAACTTGCCATCAACACTTTGTCTATCATTTTTATAGCAACAAACAATCCACTGTTTCGACATTTTGCTCTATAAACATGTGCAAATCCACCTTTGCCTAGATGTTCCAATATTTCATAATCTTCGACTTTCTCACCAAACATTTTGTTTCATTTAAAATACTCTTATATCATGTATAAAACTATATTTTAAATGCACTTTATTATTGTATGTTGAGTTGTGAAGATCCATTATTGGTTGCTGTACTGAAAAAGGTATATATTTTGAAAAAAATTGAATTTTATCACACATTAAAAAAACAAATCTATATAAGAAAGATATGAAATAATTGTTTACCACAATAATACCATTGCAGATAATTAATCATTAAACTTAATGCTTGAGACTTTCTTTATCAGCCATTAAATGATGTTGCTGAAAAGAATGTGTGCTATGGGTGTTCATTTTATATTTTAATTTTTCAAGCAATGCACCATTTCAGTGTAAAATTAACCAACATATTAAGTACTAAAATATAAAACAAATATAGATATTATAACAATAGAAATTACTATTATTTTTTAACTTACTTTATTTACTACCCATTTGGCATCCTCAATGCTTTTCGAAATTATTTCTTTTACTCGCTCAGGATCTGGTTCAAATTTATGTTGTTTAAAACTCTGAAATATGTTAACTTGTGTAATTTTTTCCTTTTATTTGGATATTTTATTTGAACATTACAATCATCAGAATTAACCTTCAAACACAAATTCTGATGCTTAATTATTATTTTTTCCGTTTGCCGTTGAGTAATATTAGATACTTAAACAAATTAACATTTTAAATAAGCACTATAACCAAATATATGTAGTTAGTTTAACCAATTAAATAAGTTAAATCTACAGTGAAATATAGTTTTAGTGCGAGAAGTAATAATCTTTGAGGAGGTCTATGAATTAGTAGACTGAACAACAATTCAACCTTGGAGAAACTAAGTTATGTTACTTAGATTATATCGTAAATTTTATTATGTGTTATGCGGGTTGTTATCGTATGTTGGTTATAGGTAAGGAAACACTTTATTGACATAAATTGTTTACCTGTTTAACCGCAAATTTGTAATGCGAACAAGCTTTCGGAGGTAATTTTTCACACTCACGTAAAAGATATTTGTATAATCGTAGTGAAGTCATAACACTCTTTGCATTAATAGAACACAATCGTGTGGCATAATTATTAAATATCATTGATTTGTATCAGTGTGCTTTTCTTTTCAAAGAATAGTGTAGGTCTAATATTTTACTAAATAAGTGCCGTACCTATGTACTTTAAACATAAAAAGCTTGTGTTCAATAATATTACAAGACGCTTGAAATCTTGAAAAGATTTAGAGTTTAGAGTCAGTCCAAAGAGTTTTGTTTTATTTGCCTCATTCAATTCTACAGGCAAAGGGAAGATAGCCTGTACGGGCATACGTCGCCGCCGAGCTGGGGACTGGAAAGGGTCTTTCGCTTGATTTCGACTCTTATCAGAGACGTCCTCCTCCAGCGAAGGTCATGGAAAGGCCTGAAGGGCTCGAGGCCACGCGGTCCGCTATCAATATTCTAGCGTACCGCTGCAAGCAGAACCACCATGTGTGGGCGCATTAGAATGAGCGAACGGGTGGTGATGTATCGCGTTTCAGGCCCAGTAGGCTGGTTGCCTCGAGTTCCATCTCGGGCGAGAATTAGACGATGAGAGAGATCAATCGATGGGGTTCAGTCAGTAGTCGTTTCGAAATCCGACATACCAATCATACCCAGCCTGGTTCCCCATCTGCCCAGTATCCGTAAATTCTCATACGTAGTCCCTCCTTCCTGGCTTCTAGGATTCTATATCGGTTTAGGATTGGACGTTTGGGTGGGAGTGCCGGGAGTCGCTTAGAACTCAGGGGCTATCCTATCATATCCATACACAACATATCCATCCCATGTGCCCATTTGGTGCGGGAGCATCGTGAGTGGATCGCTACCTGTCCAAATGTACAGCAGGGCAACGGCTGACGCTATTGTTGTTTCAGGTAGTTCCGCCGAAACAGAACCAGCTTATCGAGTTGAAACATGGTATATCACCAACCAGTCGCTCTTTATTTTATATATATATTAATACGTGAAGCAAAAACTTTGTACCCCTTTTTACGAAAATTGCGCGGCGGAGGAGTATGGAATTTCGCACACTTATAGAGAATATAGAGAAGGAGTGCACAATGCTCATATTTTTTAAAAATAATGCATAAAAGATACATTAAATGAATTTAAAGAACATTACACACACTAGGTACCATGTATTTGACGCACACACGCATGCATACTATATAATAATTAATGTCGAAGTTTGTTCTTGACGTTTTTGGTCAAATTGAGAATAGATTAAATATTGTTTATCTTTAATATTATTTGTCTATAGTGTAGTCTTGGCGAAATCTGTGACTATAGAAATATAATATTATAGTCTTTGATAATATAACCTGTTCAATATAATGTTCAAACTTATAATTTCAATTAATTATAGTCGAATTTCGACTACTGCGGGACGGGACCACTAGTTTTATATTAAACAGTAGCTCAATACAATCCATTAGCTCTGGTTGCCTAGGCCTTGTTAGTTTCCCCGAACTGGATCGCTGTAAGAAGCCGTCTCCTATAAGGGCTTGAGCTGGATGTAATATTACGTCCAGCTTCAGGATACATGGCAAAATCTCAATTGACATTAAATTAAATATTATTCAAAACATTACGCAAACCTCAATTTTTTTGTGATAACCTGTTTTTTAAAAGACATTTAAAGTCTCACTCCCAAATTACAATGATACCATAGCTTCAAGGCTTAAAAAATCCATTAATCATTTATTCCTTTTCTTTTCTCATCTCATCTCATCTCATTTCCTTTCATGCCATGTTTCATATTAATAAACTTCATTTCGGTTCACATCATAGTATCATTTACCTTATTAAAAAAAAAAATTTAACATAAAAGATAAGGCTGTATGGTGTGATACCTTTGCTTTTCCAGTTAGAAAAATAAAACTGCTACTACTACTCATTTTCTTTTCTTTCAAATGACCAAGAATGGACTTACCAATTTGCAAAATTTGAGCGAATTTGTTTGTGATAGTTTATTTATCTCACTAGATTATTAACGTGTTTAAAAATATCTATCGGTATGAATGTCATACGTTTCGTCTGTGATTCATACAGTTAAATCCTATGATAAGTTCATATGTATTTTCAATATTTGTGTGATTGTGTATTGTGTACCTTGATAATGTTTCGTTGACGCTAATGTGGTATGGCACTTGTCACAATTCGACGTTCTCCAAGTGTGCAAACACCAAGAAAATCGGTAAGTTACCACGCGTGAACCTAAGTTCCGTCTGTGTTGTTCAAATTCAAAAACTGGTACAGATATATTCTAGTATATGTCAATTACAAAATGCTTATAAAATTACGTTTTTGTATTTTATATGCACTTCAGTATTATTTTGATTTACAAGAATATATACATACTTGTACACTAAGAAATAGGTAACACCAGATGCAAGGCCCCAACATTTCATTATAACATACAAAGGACTATCATTGCCTACAACCTATGCTTTGAGTTATTGTTTATTTCAAGATAGATTACTGACTAGTTCATTTTTACATGATACACAATACTAAAATTTACTTAATGGTGCAAAGGTGTACTAAGGTCCAAATAAAATATTGTTATTGTTGTTGTTGCTCTAGGGCACCCTGTTGGTATATAGGGCCCGTACAGGTTGTCTCCACTTGACCGTGTCTTGCGCTTGCTCCTTGACTTCACTCCAGGTCCCATCGGTAGTCCTCATTTCGGTCTCCACAGTGCGTCACCAAGTGTGTACAGGACGACCTGGCCTTTTCCTGCCAAGCAGTTGCCACTCAAATGCGATTGATGCTGAGTTGACTCCAATGCACTGTAGAATGTATCGTATCCAACGTCATTTCTGATGGGTAATTCTTGTGTGATGAGGTTTTGGTCACATTTAGACCAGAGGTCTTTACTTGATATAGTGGCTAGCCAGAATATGGGAAGTATCGACCTCAAGCACTTATTTACACCTGCAGTTGGTTCATGAGTGTCTTGTTATATATTGGTACTATTATTTTTGTTTATGCAGCCTACCAAAATCATTACATATTAATGTTTTTCTAAGCCTTTAACAGGACAAAAAATACAGGGTTCCCATTTCCTCCTTATCTTTAATATGTTCTTGATCTATACTATATAATATAATATTGTAAGAGAACTGACAGGTCCCTCAATATTTCATCAAAAATATTATTATTTTAGCTAACACCAGCACCAGCATATTTCCAAAACTCGAAAACCAAAATGTCATAAGATCATTTTTTTTATTGCCTTTGTAGGCAGATGAGAATACGGCCCACCTGATGGTGAGTGGTTACCATTGCCCCTGGACTTCAGCAATGCCAGGGGCAAAGTCAACCCGCTGCCTACTGCTAAGAGCTCTTATTCAAATTAGATCCATACTTTAACTTGAAGTTTGATGTTGCAGTTTTGACATGATGGCCACTTTAAATTATACTTGAAGTCATAATAATTTATATTCTATGATTAGTGTATAAAATAGTAGTCAATAATTTTTGAGTCTGACATCTGATGTTGTTCTAATACAACAGATACTTTTTGCAATATAACCACTGTATTTTGACAGAATATGAACAATTAACTGTTTGTTTGTGGATTTTATCTTATTTGTAATTGAAATTTTAGTTCAGAGATTTATTTATGAAAAATACCAGGAATTAAGCCTGTTAATTTATCTTTATCCTAAAACCTAACACTAGCACCCGTAGCACTACTAGCAGTAGTGATGGGAGGGAATCTTGAATGTCACATTAAAATGCTTATGTATCTATGTTTGGAACTTTCTAGGTTGTAAATTCCCCAGTACATATCTAATTAATATGATTTAAAAAACTTCAGTATGTATACTTTTACATTTCGTACCCCTCCGTAGTATGAAGTTTCCCACACTTATAGAGAATGAGTGCAGAATGTTAATATTTTTTTAAATTATTATATGAGTAATAACTTTATTTATTATAAAAAAAAGAACATAATAATCCTAACCTAAAAGTACATGTTATTATCCGCAATATGCTTTGTCAGATTACAGAAATTGAGTTATCAGCAACATGCTTCGTCAAAAAGTACAATACTTACTTTCAGCTACAAGAGTCGTCATTTATTAAATTATGTATATTTTTTTTTACATTAAATCAATAAACAACTACCATGTATTTGACGCACACACGCATGCATACTATTTGTTTATTTTCAAAGTTTTCTTATTGCTTATGCAATATATATATATTATAACTAGTCAGGTCATAAGTATTGTCACACACTAAAAACTTTTCTTTTAGAATGCTGGCCACAAAAAAGTTTATTGATTTCGTATTTCGAATTGTTCATGAAAATAAAAATGTATACTTTTAGAATTTTACTCATTTTTAAATATGAAGTGGACGCTTAAAGAAGACCGTGTTGCAGTTATTGCGTTGCATCGTTGCGGTTACGCGCCAATTCAAATTTTTAACATACTGAAAAATTTGAATATAACCAAAAGATTCGTTTATCGTACCATCAAACGATACAATGAAGACTCTAGTGTAGATGACAGATCAAGAAGTGGTCGCCCTCGGTCTGTTAGGACTCCAGCAGTGATAAAAGCTGTGAAGGCGCGAATTCAAAGAAATCCTAAACGTAAGCAGAAACTGTTGGCCCTTCAGATGGGGTTAAGCAGAACCACGGTGAAAAGGGTGTTAAATGAAGACTTAGGGCTTCGGGCATATCGAAGAAAAACAGGACATCGTTTGAATGCTCGTCTAATGGACCTGAGACTGAAGAGATGCCGCGCTTTGTTAAAGCGGTACGCGGGAAAAAAACATCGGGAAATACTTTTTTCGGATGAAAAATTTTTTACCGTAGAAGAGAGCTACAACAAACAAAATGATAAGGTGTACGCACACAGTAGTGAAGAAGCGAGCAACCGTATTCCGCGTGTCCAACGAGGTCATTTTCCATCCTCGCTCATGGTATGGTTGGGAGTTTCTTATTGGGGCTTAACAGAGGTACATTTTTGTGAGAAAGGTGTAAAAACGAATGCAGTTGTGTATCAAAATACAGTCCTGACGAACCTTGTGGAACCTGTTTCTCATACCATGTTCAATAACAGGCACTGGGTATTCCAACAAGATTCGGCGCCAGCTCATAGAGCGAAGAGCACACAAGACTGGCTGGCGGCGCGTGAAATCGACTTCATCCGGCACGAAGACTGGCCCTCCTCCAGTCCAGATTTGAATCCGTTAGATTACAAGATATGGCAACACTTGGAAGAAAAGGCGTGCTCAAAGCCTCATCCCAATTTGGAGTCACTCAAGACATCCTTGATTAAGGCAGCCGCCGATATTGACATGGACCTCGTTCGTGCTGCGATAGACGACTGGCCGCGCAGATTGAAGGCCTGTATTCAAAATCACGGAGGTCATTTTGAATAAACTTTAGTGTCATAAGAATCTATGTTTTGTTAAGTTCATTTTGGTATATGAATGGTTACATAATGAATAAACTTATTTCAATTATTTTACATTAAACATGTGACAGAATTTATGACCTGACTAGGTATATTGTCTGTGGTCAAATTGAGAATAAATGAAATATTGTTTGTCTTTATTAATATTTGTCTAAGTGTAGTCTTGGCGAAATCTGTGATGAATAGAATCATACTAGTGTGCAAACTTATAATTTCAGTTAGTTATAATCGAATTCCGACTACCGGGGGACCACTAGTTCTGATAAAGAGCGAAGGTCGCTCTCACCGACGTTCGCCGGTTCTACCCCAGCAGGTTATTCTGAGGACGCATGTAGCAACGTTTAGGCGGGTCCCAAATATCTTCCTATAGCTCGGTCGCATCTCTGACATCCCTAAGGGCATTACGTGGTTTTTTTGTTGGTTCAGGCTAACAGAGCTTTTTCAAGCGATATCTCAGCGAGGATGGGAAGCTAAAACAGAAACGATTTATTTCGTACTAGCTTTTGCCCGCGACTCCGTCCGCGTGGGATAGTTACTTTGGCTTAACGCAAAATTTTACCCCCGCTTCATTTACGTAGAGAGTGAAAATATTTTTGAATTATAGAATGTTAAGGAGCTATTTAAACCCCTATTTTGAAACATCCTTTATTGGTGCTCCACTTACCGTGTCCGGTCTTACCATGATGCTATATAGCCTATAGCCTTCCTCAATAAATGGGCTATCTAACACTGAAAGAACTTTTCAAATCGAACCTGTTCCTGAGATTAGCGCGTTCAAACAAACAAACTCTTCAGCTTTATAATGAGCCGTTACCGTCGGTGATGGACGTTAGCAATTACAGCGGCACGGTCAAGCTGCTGAAGACTCCTGAAACCTCAGACCTTTTACAGCGCTGTGGAAGCTCATTCCAAAGCCGTAAGCCGTAAAAAGTAGTACGTGATAAAAGGATAGGTCTGGAATCGTACTGTAGATGAACGCAATGGATCTAGGGCGTATTGATAATGTCGAATCGGCTCTTTTTCCCATTTCAGTTTTTTTGTGGTTTTAAAAAAAGACTCGAATCAACCCATTATTTTATAAATTTAAAGTACTTGACATCCATATTCCAGTGTATTCCAATCCTATGATCAAAATATTCGAGTATTTGATTACTTACTAAGTATTCGAGTTGGTACTCAAGTCGGTTTGACCCGGTGTCTATCTATTAAGAAGTATGGATGAAAATTGATCCGGTGGTGGCTGAATGAGTTCGATGTTTATAGCTCTTACACTTGGAAAAAAGTATAATTCCTATAAATCCCACTTCTATCTCATATCCCGCTTCCTATAGGATCGTATTAAATTTGAATACGGCTTAAAGGCTCTAATCATCTTTAAGATATAATATTAGATAAATAATAGATATAATACTAGACCTTTTAAATTAAGAAAGCGGTATCATGACTGTTATCACAATTAAAGCTTACCCAGGAAACGTTACGTTGAATAATTGAATATTAATTTGTTTTAATTCGTTCTTGTAATTGATAATGTAGGGATAAAAGGAAAGAACGACTTCCTTTGCAATATACTTAAATACTATAAATGAGTCGACTATTATCAAAGGCGGCAATCTGACTTTTGGACAATGATTGGTAAATCAGAAAAACGAATTATTGACTTTGTTTTCCATTGGCAGTCACAAAACTCTTCGGAACGACATCTTAGATAAATAACAGGTTAACTATTAACCTTTATTTAATGCAGGTTTTGAACCGTATTCTTTGAAGGAGACGATTATATTCAAATAAATCTGTATTGACATATCAATAAAATTTTTTTGTCCAAATGCACAGATTGCCACCTTTGATAATAGACGACTCAAATACTCGTATACAAATTATGAGTTAAATATGCCGAGTTTTGTCAATAAACCGAGATAGGTTTTCCTTTTTTTATGATTTTTCCGTATAGTTGCATTTTTAGATAGTATAGTTAAAGTATTTATTTATGTACAAGAAATGTATTTTTGATTTTTGTTTCATAGGATGAAGCAGATAAATCAAGTGACAAGGTCGAAGACAATGCCAACAACCGTGTCAACAAAAGGTTTGTGTCATTACGTTTGAATCAAATATTTTCAATATTATCAAGTCATTATAAAACTACAACACAGATATTCATTTGAAAAAAAATTTGAAGAAATCATTTCTGAAAAATACCAATAAAAAAATGTTTATTTTCTTCACGTATATAAGTACGATAGTTAATTGATATTTATAAAAAATATTCTTAGATTGAATCATTGTTCTGCATTGTTATCACTTATAAGGAGTTAGAATACCAATAAAAAAACATACGGTCCGAATTCATCAGAACATTATCTTGAAGTCTGTTAAAAAAAAACATAATTGTAAATATGTATTTAATTGTCACTGTCACACATTTTTAATGGCCCGCACGGGTAGGTACGTACCACCGCCCACCACCCTGCTCATTTCTGCCGTGAAGCGGTGATGCGTTCGATTTGAAGGTCGGGACACCCGCTGAACTGTGAAACAAAAACTTGGAACTCATGTCTTACTGATGGCACTTATATTATTGATAGGCTCCGGTAACCACTTAACATCAATCTATGCAATAACAAAAAACACTATTATTATTTAATACTAGCTGACCCAGCAGACTTCGTAGTGCCTCAATCGATAAATAAAAGACAAAAGGAATCCGTCCGATGGGGGACACATCAAAGGACAAACAAAATTGTTATTTTCATTTAATTCCGAGCATTTTCATATTTATCTACCTTTTAAACCTTCTCTGGACTTCCACAAAATTAAATAATTCAAGACCAAAATTAGCCAAATCGGTCCAGCCGTTTTCGAGTTTTAGCGAGACTAACGAACAGCAATTCATTTTTATATATATTTAATATTAATACTATTGAATACGTAATTACAAATTTAAAAGCATAGTATACTAATATATTCCTTTTCCTTAAACGTGTTCCTGTTCTGCGCCGTATTCTATATTTACACGTTAGTTTGTGCTCCATTCAGAGGGAAGCTCTCAGTGCTGTGACGTCTTACATTCGGTAGACTCATCGTTTCAATTTATTGTTGCAACACGCGCACTGAAATATATATCTTTTCTCGGGATAATCCGTTTGCCTAGTGAATTATTGGATCGATATTAAATTCGATATGTCCACAAACAACATGTCCGTGTTTGCGAGAAGAAAAAGACAGTATTTAGAAAATGTGTGCAGTGAGTGATATAATTGTGTGGTCTAAATGACTACAAAGATAATATGGTCGCTTTCAGGTATAATTTATTATTACAAGAACATAAATGAAACGATAACCGTTATAAAAGCGGAATAAACGGGAATGAACAGATTATATTATTCGTTTGACGAGAACGTACCTAAAGCTTTCATAAACATCTCGACAATATTAATAATGAATCCGTACCTTTTTTAAATTTAATTAAATCAAATAGAACAATTAGAACTAACTCATAAAACATTCGTCAATATTCGTTATATTTTTTACAAATTTTATGTAATATAAGGAAAAATGATTAAATACGACAAATTATGAAAAAATACGTAAATCTAACTGCACTTTATAGAAAATTTATTACAACTAAGCAATATGTTATCTAAAAATACCTACCAGATATGTTATCTAAAATTTTTAATCGTAAAAATCGTTACACGCTTTATTTACACTTATAAATTCATTGAATTTAGTAACCATAAGGCATGAAAATAATTAAATAGAACTAAAAAGAACCCACAAGATGAGTCTATCATGGCGAAATTTGGTTGCGATGCGTGGTATCGTCTCTGTGTTAAACCTCTCCTGAATTGGCCTGACGATGGGCGTTCTGTGTTCGTTCTAACGTCTACGGACGCACATGGGCGGCATCGCAATGTTTTGGCAACATGCCGCGAACGCTATTTTTGATAAACCTTGAATGAACCGCCCTTGCCGCTTAAATACAACTTCATCGACAACTTTGTGTTCCACAAGAACGTCACATAAAAGAAATAAACACGAATTGTCGTTATAAGTAAAAAGTATTTTTAACCGCAAAATTTTAATAATTTAAGCGTTAAACCGAGCGCTGTAGAGTGCTTGTTACTCAACAGTCAGCTGGATCACAGTGTCAAGGGAGCTGGTCGATGTAATCGAAAATGTTTCTTATACATCACGTACTAAGTTTCGATATGGGTAAACGCCAGTGACCTAAAACGCAAAGGTGCCTGGTGTATTCATTCATAGTGAGTTTTTGCCATCGATTTTTAAATCGATTAAAAACCTAAGTAGGTATATCACTACATAGTATAAAACAAAGTCGCTTTCTCTCTCCCTATATCTGTCCCTATGTATGCTTAAATCTTTAAAACTACGCAACGGATTTTGATGCGGTTTTTTTTAATAGATAGAGTGATTGGAAAGGAAGGTTTATATGTATAATAACATCCATTAAATAGTGGAGAAATCAATAATAAATTACAGTTTCCGAAGCGATGCGAGGGCGGGTTGCTATGCTTTAATATAAAAAATTACGAGTCCAAGGTTAATAAGACAATAGTTCAATATTTGATTTGCATAATTAGTAACATTAAAATATTTAAGTAATTGCCAAATGCAATAAACCTGTGCAGCCAGCCAGCGTGTCGTCCCTCGCGAAGCACCGACCCGGCATGTACTCGCACCGGTGAAAGGAAGGTTAAATACTCCGCCAATAAGACAAATTGCAGCAACCTTACTAAAAATGGAATCGCACCACCGTGATTTCATTCTTAATTGAATAATAATAAAAACGAATTCAGCTAAATATAAATAGACAAAGCTAAAAAAAAAAGATTAAATATCATATTCCCAGGTGTTTCCGAACCGATTTTCTTATTTTGTTTGTTTAGAAGCCATAGATAGACATTAATTCTTCAATTTCAAAATATCGATTAATAAACATATGAGAAATGTGGTCATTTAAACTTTGAGGTGTCAGTGATTAGTAGGTTTCTAGATTTTACTTGGTGTAAGGAGGCTAGGTGTTGCAACTCCTGTTTCCCCAACACTCATTAGAATACTTTTCCCACCAAGACGAATAAAAACGCAAAAAAGAAACAAATATTATTTTATATACTTGGTAGAAATAGATTTAGTGATGGTACGTGCAGGTACTACCAATCTGTCTTAATTCTGCGAAGAAGTCACACGGCTATGATTGAAGGATAGCTATTATACAATACAATTGGGACTTTGATGTACTTCTCAAGTTGGGTGTTGGCATCTAAATTGCGAAATCTATGGGCTTTGGTAATTACTTAACACTAGGTGTGCTGTGACCCGGTCCACCCGTTTAATATTAATAAACGTAAAAAACTTTAAACTTTTTATTAGATAAATTTATAGATATATATATAACGTATAATTTATTAAAGATCATTTAACTATTTCTGCAGCTATTGTTTTCAAACACAAATTTTCTAAACCATTCCACAGCTCTAAAATATGGGGTGATGTTCTAGAGTTTGAAACTCCCTTCTCGAACTAAAAGTTAAATTCATTTAAAAAAATGGTATACATACGACTTTCTACACGCAATCATATACCATCTGCGCATCCTACAAGTTTATAAGCTCCAGCAGAGCTGAATGAAATATGAAATCCGCTTTCTCTAATTTCAAAATAATGTTTTTCTAAGCCAATAATAGTTTACTTAAAATATGATGGCTGCCACACGATTCGACATTGAATTTATCAACGTCAATATCTTGAGACCTCCTGCAAGCTTTGCATAGTCGGGCTGTGATCTCGGACACGTTCATGCAGCTCGTACTGTAAATGCTGGATTACGTCATGAACTGGGCATCTCATTACTGTTTTAACAAGGTCGAATAAGCAACTATGGACATATGAGCTCTTCGTTTACCCTACATGTCAAGTGGAAACCGGAGATAGGTAATAAAGCGATGTCGCTACACATCTTTAAACGTAAAAGTGAAGTCATAATTGCTTTACAACGCTCCTCGAGCCGGTACGCATGATGGTACTATCCATCCCGCAAGTTGCCTTAACAACAGTACTTGGGATAAGAAACAAAGGGAGTTGAGGGAGGAATTAAATAATAAGGGTTATCAGAATGTAGAGCTAGTAGCTGTAGCGTGATGACCGACTAAAATATTATCGTTACCTACCATATTACGATTAAGATTTAAAAGCTTATTGCACTAATTGAATAAGACGAAGTTCGCCTGGTGTTATACATTCATTCAGTATTGGGAGTGGATGATTTTTTATGGTTCCGAAGCAATTTTTTTATCGTTATTATATTGACGCAACTGTTTCCCCTTTTTAACGCGAAATAAAAAGCGTTCAAAAGCGGTCTAGATGTGGTAGAAGATTTGCGTCCCTTTGGTAGGCTATGAACATTTGTAACTGTTTATTTTAAATCACGCGATGTTGTGATGATGTGTACAAGATATAAGGGAGAATTCACGCTGAGAACCAAACACAATCCCGAAAAAGCGTATAAAAATGGTTTGATGATTTGGTTATTAGTTGGCCTAATAATTTTAAAATGTATCATTTTCGAAGGGGCATACTTTGAAAGTGATAAAATAAAATTTAATGAATAACTAACATTTTGTGTATTATCGATGTTTTGCGGTACTTTCTTGACAGAGAAATACAATAAAAAGGACTTTTTTCCAATTATACAATACACCAAAATAACGTCAATTCACACAAAAAGTAAATTTAATTTAAAATTAAAGTACAAGGTGTGGACTTATCGGTGAAAACGATCTCTTCATGGCAACCTCTTCAAATCTTGTGTGTACCGGAGTCACCACTAAGAAACTGCCGCCATTCCTTTTGAGACGTTGGAAGTAGTAATTGTATAGTTTGGTGGGTGTTCCAACCTTTAGGTTAGGACTGTTTTGCCACAGGAATTATCGTAATGATGATATCTACTAGTGCACAATGCGCTTTATCACCACTAAAACAAAAATAATGAAATAACTAGGCATTGAATAGCTGGTCAAGGCCTTGCGGTTCGTGCATACAATTAACTCGAATTGGAGCTAGCCTCTCGTATTTAGTAGTGGAATAGTGGACTGGTCTGTTTTAGGGTTCCGTGGACAAATCGTAAAAACCCTTCTAATTACGTCATATGCGTCGACGTGTATATCACAACAATTTTGCTAGAAGACAGAACGGACGCCTATTGGTAGCTAGTGCCAAAATTCACTCGAATAAGGTGGTCGCATTCGGGCTTGTTCGCCTGTGTACAAATAGATGAGGCATCATACTTGATATATATATATTAATTTGTTTTTTAGCCTCAATGAATGCTACTTCGCGAATAAGGGCTCAGCAGTGGTGCTGGGGGGTACGGAGCGCGGCTGCATGGATCAGAGACGATCCCCAGTTCGCTCATGTCCCCAGTCTGACATACAAAATCACCTTCAATCTATGTTCTACTTATTGCGCCCTGAAGAGACGCTCAAAATGGTAAAAAAAAAAAACGATTTATTTTGTAAACGAATTAAGCGAGTATTTGTTTAATGTCGCAAAACGATCGTTTCAGGCGGTGAAACTGGAAAGCGCTCACCCAGGCCGAACAAGATACCTGGTAGTGGTTTGCCGTAATGAAGAATCTGCGTTATTGGGTATCGACTGTAATGAGCGCACAACTGTTGGACTAGTCCTAAGAGTCCTGGCCGACACATCCATAAAACTAGACGGAGATGGGTAAAAAAGACACAACTTAATAAATGCTTTATTTGAAAGTCGAAAACTAAGATCCCGACTAACGTCGACCTTCATCCATATGTTTACCGAAATGGAAATAATGTTGTATCAATCACTAGTGAAACTCGGCCAGGCTCCGCTCTGCCTATCGCGAAACATAATAATATTATAAACATCACTCATTAAAACTACTCGCGCGCCACCTGTCTTATGTTGCTAGTACTATTGTTAATTTTTCCCTTAAGTGCGCGAACACGTAGATGTTAAACAAACAAAGATTGTCATATTTCGAATGATTTGGCTTATAAAATTGAAAGCCTTCTTTTTAGAAAAATATTTTGTTCATTTATTGTTTAATTTTGTTGGTTTTGCTAAGTATATTCAGTAAGTGCTACTGATTCGGTAGGAAATAAAAACAAGAGAAGATTAGGCTAGCTATCCTTTTTGGTAGCGAAAACCAATAAGTTCATAACAAACAAGGTATATGAAAAACTAAAGCAAACAGTCCATTGGCGTAATAGCGTAAAAAAAAAAATCAAACTGGACTTACTGATTTCTCGGCAACCTTTTCAATAAAAGTATGTACATGCTAGTTCGTAAATTTTATTATTTAATGTGTGTAATCCATAATAAACACTATGGTTGTGGCTGGAGTCTGCCCAAATATATGTTTAAAAATGTTACTAATTTTTAATAAACTATGCTTAGGTTTTGTGAATACTAAAGGAAACCACCACGTATTTTCATATTCAAAGTTTTGATTCTAAGACGAGCTTACGCTCTATTTGATGGAAAGTGACTAGCACAATTAGCAGTTCATTGCCTACCGTCAAAATCTCGTTGTAAAAAGACATAACGAAATAATAAGGGAATTTCGTTTTTTTTATGGCTATATTAGTAATTTGTCTATAAAAAACGGGAAAATTTTCTTACACACACAAATAGTGATAGGTATTATATTCCCAGATAACAGTTAAAAGGGACGAATTTTTGAATTCATAGTCTCTCTTAAATGTAAAGAGGCGCTTGAAGGTAGATGTTAGTCGGTCCAAAGTCAACACTACGAGGATTACATCTTTCAAATAATTATTTGACACGTGTCATAATATATTAACTACCTATATTAAATTATTAATATTAACTTTAAATTTTCAACAGCGGATTCAGCGTCTGTGTATGTAACCAACAGCATATATTTAAGCCAGTCTCCGTTCAAGCCATGTGGTAAGGTTCAATATTGTTTTGCGGGGCGTGAATTTGTTCATCAAACGATTAAAAACGTCGTCCATTATTGTTGTCGCTTATTAAAAAAGGTTTGTATTTTATTTCAGGTCTGCTTTGCAAACGCTCCATCGGGCTAGTGCCAGAGCGCGACAGTTAAATCATTTTGCAGGGGGACCTTCGCATTCTTGGTGCGTCTTCTATGAGAGTCATGTGGACTCTGATCGTTCTTGTCTTAACGAATGGCACGCTATGGATAACATCGAGTCGCGTCGACCGCCATCGCCTGATTCAGTCAGATTAAAGTGAGTATCATTAGAGAACATTAATATTGGGCTGCATTGCTCATGCTAGGGTTAATGTTAGCAACGTCGTCAAGTTAGACCCCCGTGAGCTTAGATACTAGTTCTGTGAATCTAGTAGAACCCCCCGAGGTTACTAGAATAGGTAGGAGAAAAAAAACGGTCTGTTGCTGTAAAAGCTTCAAATTCAAAAGTGTTTTCTAGTCCACTTCTAAAAACAACACCCAACCAATTTCGTGCTCGGCCGCAGATTTCCACGCAAATTGTTATTAAGGGTGCGGCGGCGTTGTAATTTGTATCGGCTATATAAATACTAAAGAGAAGTAAAAGCCGATGCCCGATGAGAATTAATAATAAAGTAAAAACAATTTTTTTGTGGATTTACTATGATATAAAATACTTAAAGTAATCGTTTACGACACATCAAGTTTGCGTCCCAACTGCAATAAGGAATCAGGCAACTGTTATCTTCTAAAGCTGGCACGCAAATAATACGTGTGACGTCATTTGGGGTCAAAATAAACCACGAGCTAATCTTATCCAGTAATGTGAATAAGAAAATATTCATGCGTTGTGATTTGGTCGTTATTTTTGCTTCAAATTTTTTTATAGTGAATGTAAACATAAAAATTGTAATAGAACACTTTAAACAATACGAGTGTTCATGATATCCCGATAATATTAGAACAGGTTTCAAATTATTTTAGTGTCATACTCAATTATCGTAATCCATACTTAATCCATTTTACAGTCAAAGTCGATATTGAAATTTGAAGTCGCCGTGGCCTAAAGGATAAGACGTCAGGTGCATTCGTATATAGCGATGCACCGGTGTTCGAATCCCGCAAGCGGGGGTACCAATTTTTCTAATGAAATACGTACTCAACAAATGTTCACGATTGACTTCCACGGTGAAGGAATAACATCGTATAATAAAAATGAAACCCGCAAAATTATAATTTGCGTGATTATTGGTGGTAGGACCTCTTGTGAGTCCGCACGGGTAGGTACCACCGCCCTGCCTATTTCTGCCGTGAAGCAGTAATGCGTTTCGGTTAGAAGGGTGGGGCAGCCGTTGTAACTATACTGAGACCTTATAACTTATATCTCAAGGTGTGTGGCGCATTTACGTTGTAGATGTGTCTATGGGCTCCAGTAACCACTTAACACCAGGTGGGCTGTGAGCTCGTCCACACATCGAAGCAACTCTTCTTTTTCTCCACCTTATCCCACTAGGTGGTGTGGCACAGCTAATTTTTCTCTTCGATTCTCTTCTATCAGCTGTCATCTCAACACTCACTCCTCTCTCTCTCATATCGTGATTCACACACTCCATCCATGTCTTCTTTGGTCGACCTCTTCCCCTCTACCTTGCACTACCATTTCCATACATCTCCTAGTCACATGCATCTTCTCTCTACGCATCACATGTCCATACCACGCTAACCGTCCGCTCCTTAATTTGTTGATTACCGGGGCCACTTTCACACTTCCTCTGATATACTCATTCTTTATCTTCTCCATTCTTGTCACTCCACACATCCATCTCAACATTCGCATCTCTGCCACATGCACACATCGAAGCAACAAAAAAAAAATTGTGCTGACGGCCTCATTTTATATCGTGATAATGTCTTATTTAGGTGGTAGTTCTTAGGCCTACTTTACGGTGACCTCGAAAACGATCGAGTGCCGGCCAATGCGTTAATTAATACACATTACTAGCATTAACATTGCGAAGGAAACGCTCAATAAATCTTCTTGCGTGAATCATTAATTTTTATTTAATGCAAAACAAAAAATATTTGTTTCCTTTTGGAAGCTTAACAAATGTGTTTTATTATAAAAATGATTTTCGTTATTATTGCAGGCCACGCGAAAGAGACGAAACAGAATGCGTAATAAGATGTACCCTCAAAGAAATCATGATGAGTGTGGATTTGGACGAAGTGACGAGTAAAGCCATCAGAGGTCGACTGGAGGAGGAGTTGGATATGGACCTCGCCGAGTACAAGTCATTCATTGACCACGAGATGCTCACGATATTGGGTCAGATGGACGCGCCGACAGAAATATTCGACCATGTTTATCTCGGTTCGGAATGGAACGCAAGTAACCTCGAAGAGTTACAGAGAAACGGGTTTGTATTGCTATTTAGCCACTGAAATGTTTGAGAATGTCACAAATTTTACGAGATCTATATTAATTTATGCATGATAATTAACTTTGCAGAGTCAGACACATCTTAAACGTTACAAGGGAGATAGACAATTTCTTTCCCGGAATGTTTGAGTATCTGAACATAAGGGTTTACGATGACGACAAGACTGACCTATTGAAGCATTGGGACAACACGTTTAAGTATATAAATAAAGCGAGAAATGAAGGTTCAAAAGTTCTCGTCCACTGTAAAATGGGCATCAGCAGATCCGCCTCTGTCGTAATAGCTTACGCAATGAAAGCATTCAATTGGAATTTCGACAGAGCCCTGAAGCACGTTAAAGCGAAAAGGAGTTGTATCAAACCGAACACGAATTTTTTGAACCAACTAGAGACTTATCAAGGTATCCTTGATGCAATGAAAAATAAAGAGAAATTACAAAGATCAAAGTCTGAAACAAATTTAAAATTGCCTAAATCGGTAACGAAAAATGAGAACAAATCAATGGAGCCGACGCCTCTAGTCTTAGCTTTGACGGGATCGTACAGCGGCCGGCCGCGCTCGTGGTCGCCGGACACCAAGATAGCGTCTCAGCTCCTCCCTGCCCTCCCGCCGACGTCGGTTTCCCTCGAGAACTTAGCCTCCGAGACCAGGCACATGCTAATGCCGTGTGCCAACGGAAGCTACAGCGTATCACCGAATCAAATAATCAGATTAAAAGGCGAAGGCGCTCCATCAGTGAAACACATTGTGAATGAAATCGAGAACGCTACGTCGGGCGATCGCAGGGATCTGAGTCGTAGATATCAAAAATTGATTTTTGGTAGTCAGTATGATTGTCTCAGCGATCGTTCTGTCGATGTTCCTAGCGCTCCGAGCGTTCCAACGCAAACTTCTCCGACGCGCAGTTCTGGTCTCAAATATGCGCAGCATTATTTCGAAGGAGATAGAATACACACGTGGGACCCCGGGGAAACGTCTGCGTGTCGAGACGAGATCGGTCGCAATCTTAGTAATAGTGATAATTTAGTAAAAAGTGACAGTGGCATCGTAGATATAAAAACGAATAAAGTGACAATTAGTGACGGTTACAGTTTTATCAATTTGACAGAACGGAATTTAGAAAGTGAAGGTAAACGAGTTCCCGACGAAGAAGCAGCACCTCCGAGTCGACAAAGTTCGTGGAGTTCATTCGATAGCGCAGTTGTACTCGATCTGTCTCGGCACTCTTCGTGGGGCTCGTACGATACGAGAGGCGCAAAAACGCAGATCATCGGTCGGGAGGAATCTATTAAACGAGCCAAAGATCGATCTGACGATCGCAACTTGAAGAAGGATGATACAGAACGCGGTGCCGAATGCGCGGCCGCCTCACAAAAACAGCTCTCCGATCTCAGCATCATAAGAGAACACAACGAGGCACGCAACGCCGAGCGGCGACTCACCGACAGATCCGGCCTCGTGGCGGACAATGAAAGAAAATTTAACGAGACCTGTGCCATATTAAAAGAACTCGCCAACGCCGCAGCCAGAATGGAAAAAGCGAGAGACCGAGGGGCGTCCACGTGGAGCGGGCGCCTGGCCGCCTCCGTGCCCGCCGACACGTGGCTGCGAGCCGGCCTACGGCGGCGCCGGCCTGTCTGTGCTTCGCAAGGCGACTTGCCGCGCGCCGCCGCCGGACTCGTCAGTAACCTCAAAAAGGAGTTCGAAGCTCGCTCCGAAACCGATACATTGCGACGGTCGGAACCTCGCACTCGGACGGCAGCCAACGAGCACGCCGACAGATCTCCGGCGTCGCCACCTTCCGGCGAAGATCTCTCCGTGAAAGTCTTAGTAGACAGATACGACAGGCCCGGGCGTTCGAGGTCGGAGTCGGTCGGAACGAAAGGTCCACAAGAGTCCGTCTCGAAGAAATGTCGGTTGACGGCGGAGAGCGAGAGTCGCACTCGCACTCGCAGCGGCGCGGTGGCGCTGCGGAACTCGTTCTGCGGCGCCTTCCGCGGGCTCGGCGCCGACCGGCCGCCGCCCGCCCCCACCGTCCTCGCGTTGGCTCCTATCGACTATAACGATGTGGTGGTATCTACTGTGATGTCAAAAGCTCAAAACAAAAAACAATTGCAACACGGGAAGACGCATCCGTTAACGAGGCTCAACCTAAATCGGTCAAACAATAGATGTTCAAATCCTGTATATAACACTATGTAGAACTATTTGTTTTTATTTTTTATTTTTATTTATTGTGAATTCTTGCCAAACTCGAACTTTTATCTTACTAGAGTTTTATATGATACCTATATTTACAAATGAAAATGCAGTGTATTTGTCTATCTTGTAAAATTGTACTGAACAGCTGTTTGTGCGTAGAAGATGTTTAAAAAGAGAATAAACAACTCAATAAAAACTTTAAAATAAGTTTTTATATGTGACGTTTTATTAAAGGATTCTGCTATAAAAGGGCCAATTAGAAAAAAAAACCATGGAATAGTAGAGAGGTAAAATAAAAGACCTGTTTTGTTGAAAGTCCACCCTTGACGACATTTTCATTTTAAATGTTGGAGTTTCTCAACATTAGCCAAAGTCCACGCACTGTAGTCGTTTTCCAGTGACGAAGGAAACGCGGGGCACGTTTTGTATTTCACTAATATTTTTGTATGTGTCTGGTATTTTCGTATTTTTCCTTCTAATAACGCCAAAATCAAATGCGTATATACCGCCTGGATTGTTGCGAATGCTGCACTCGGTCTGTGAACAATACTAAATAATGTATTGACTCTTACAATACAATTTAGTGCTCAACTAAACATTTGACTGTCTCGTCACTATTGCACTTTTCTTTCCTTAATAGTGTCTTCAAGTGAGTTATAGTTTAGCAAAAAATTAATTTCGTTTAAGATAGAATTGGACCGTTTCATAACACATTAAGAATGAAACCCGCAAGAATTTTAATTTGCGTAAAAACCGATGAGTGGACCTACGTGTGGGCGTGTGGGTATCACCGCTCTGCCTATTTTCTGCGACGAAGCAATAAGCCGTTCCGGGTTATAATTATATAATTAAGACTTCGAGAATTATGTAATTAAGATGCCATAGGTGGGTGGCGGCATTTACAATTCTATGGGCTCCAGTAATCACGTAACATCAGATGAATCATGAAATAGATCACCACCTACCAAAGCTAAAAAAAATGAATGTGTTACGTTTTTATAAACTGTAATTTTTATGAGTTTCAAACAAAATTACGTTCACGAATGTGGATGAAAATAATAAAAAATGTTCTCACTATTTTCATGTTAACATCTATTAATCTCAAAATATTTGAGTCTGAGCCACCACACAAAATCAGGTTTGTCTCTGGAACCAGCTTCCCACAATACAATTTTGACTGTTGGTTATCAGGTTTTATGGTTTCAATCAATTTACACGAACCGTAATCCCAGAGCTGAATACAATCGTTCTCTTGCCATGAACAAGTGAGTATCTTAAAAGTAATCAAATACACGTGAAAAACTAAGCTTCCCTCAGTTCATAAGAATTATATCGCTTTTTTAAATTAAGATGTTAGCAAGACTTGACATTTTAGCAAGACCAGTAAGTGTTCTCGTCCAACTCGAATGCGACCAAGAGTTCGATGTACAACTTAACCCACAGACACAACCCAATGATCGCGGTACCGATCCGGCGGAGCATTGTTCTTGCTAGAGCAGATGTTAGCAGTCTCAGGCCGAGCCCAGTGGCTCGCCTTACCGTCCGACAAAACCAGAATAGTATACTGGTAATTTTTTAGGAAAAAACACAAGAATGTTAAAATTCTTTCATTAAAATTAACATTAATTTTATAGAATAAATAAAAAGTACAATATTTGAATATATGTAAATAGATAGAAAAAGAAAATAAATCAGCACAGGCTTATCGCGATATTCCAAGAACCTAACTCTGCCATAGATTATACACTTAATATATTTGAGATAGATGCGCAACTCTCATTTTTATTTTTGCTTTAGTTAGAGCCCAGGACAGCAGGCGTCGCTGCTGTCGATTATTAATCTCCCTACCCCCCACCAGGTGGCTTTTTTAGTAATTTTAATATTTTTTATAATTAACTCTCTTTATGAAAAAATCTTATCGTTTAGAATCGCTGAAATTCCCGGTAGTACTTATGAAATATTAAAGAACGTTTGATTGTGTTCAGCATTCTAATCGATAAGACCTTTTCATACAGAGAGAAAACAGTTTTTTTAAATAAAAAGCTGTAATTCTCTGTAAGCTATTTAATTTCCCTATATTACAAACAATTTACTGTTAAAAGATAGTATGAACGTACAATTGTATAAAATTTCGAATAACAATAACTCCTCTAGATTAATCCTACTAGAGTACTTAATAACATTAAATCGAAAGTTATCTAAAAGTTAATTAAGTCTAGATAATCAAATCATTCAATGTCACTTAAGTCATTTGTGCGAAATATAAACATGTCAGCTTTCCATTACAAACATAGTAGACAATTTGAATTAAATTTAATAAATTTGTTTCTTAACTATAGCAGTTCTTGCTTAAAGTTGATCGTGACAGATCATGACCTTGTATGAAAATATTACATCTATAAACACTACCTATGCTTCGTCATACAATAATTGTCATTTATACTAGCATTGTAGAGATAATACACACACTAAAGTGAATACTAAATTATTCTTAGCATTCTTATAAACATTTAGAAATTTAAGAAACGATTAACCCACAATCATGTTCATAACATGTGACATTTTGTTCTGCACAAACGTTTTATTACATGATTTGAAAAACAAAAAATGTTTAAAAAATGTAATGATGATTTAAAGTACTCTTAAATATTGATAGTTTGTACTTAATGACGCTTATAGTAATCTTAGACATGATTACATTAGTTATACTTTTATTCCCTATCTAAATTATTTCTATTCTGACGTTTCTGATGCTTTAGCTTTGGTAATACTAGATGAAACAAACAGCAGATTGAAAGAAAATCATCTTAAAGTTAATTACATTCATTACAAACCATTAGTTTACATTTTGTTAAAAAAGAAACTGGTGTTCGTTACATGCAAATGAATTATAAACATACACATGCAAACATAAAATGTAAATTTATCTTTTAATCCAAATTAAATGTACACTAATATTACATCTAAATAATAGAAAGGGTTTCGAAAATTTTTATTGCACTCAACAGCAGACGAGCACGCAACCCGGCCCGTGATAAGTGGTCACCAGTGCTTATAAACTTCAGCAGTGCCATAGGGGTTGCTGTCTATCACTTAAGTTTTAATAAATTATTAATATACTCAGTCACAAGCATATTGATTTCACATAATGAAAATGTAAGAAACATAATCATGTTTGGGCATTTTCATTTATATCTGCTCATACAGAAAACACAACTTAGCAAATATATTCCACAGTAAATCTAAATAATTGCAAATAATGCTTTTAAAGACCGTTGACTTTTGATCATTAATTAAAATCATCTTCTCGTAGAATTTACAAAAGGTTATTTACAAAAATTTATATCAGTATTTTCATATATTACTAACTTACTAATTACAACTATTCAAACGTAATACTATAACTATAAGAACTAAACAACCTATTTTAAAACAAAATTGGCATCAATTTAGTTCTTATGAACTATTTCAATTATTAATTTATCAATTATAAACATATTTAAAAAAAATTAAGATCCCTTGAGAGTTCACGTTCCTTGCTGAATCAGTTTCTCTTCTGAAACGGAGAAACAAAGTATCTTAAGTATGTAACAAATATTGAAAAAATACGACCATGAAAAATTTAGTGTTAATGTAATCTTACTTACAAATTAATATATTACATAACACGTTCTGGTTCAAATATAGTGCATCAATATTTTCATGTTTCAGACATTTTAGTGCTCCTTATAATTTTTCCATAAAATTTTGTCATTATCAAACCTTTGTCTACAAAAATAAAAACATTATTTTATATTGGGTAGAAGGATGAACGTGGTCACAGGCCACTTGGTGTAACTTAGTTATCAAACACCAGGAAACAAAACGTGAATGCCATCATCTAACTTTGGATGTGAGATCAATTGTGCTGTATTTTATTTAAACAGGAAAGCATGACTGATTGATCATTCCAAAAAACTAGTTCGGGCCCACTTGACAATAAGCATATAATACGCTGAGTTGCAAAACATAAATACTTCCACCCACTCGAGACAATTTTATTATCTGAGGTGTGTGTGTGATAGTACGAGACTTAATACCGACTGTTTTGATCAAAACTTAACATATATGATAGCTAGGCAGCAGAAATAGGAAGGACCATTAGTTGGTGCTAATTCATTTAATTATATTATGAATAATAATTATGTTAGCAAATAATATACCGGGAAAATAGTGTAAACTCACCGTTATCAAGGCATCCGAAATAGCATTTCATTTTCGATCTTCGAGGCATGCTGATTTTTAATAATAAACATTCTGTAAGAAATGAAAATAGTTACACAGGCTTACGAAACGCTAACGAAGAAAAAAGTATTGGAGCCAAGTTATGTCTAAAGAGAATTCAAAACAGAATTTCTCAATGTCTAATCGTCTAATATTCTCATAAAGCTAAAAGTTGCTCTAAATTAATACTACAACGTAAAATAACTCACACCAAGACCAAAAAAAAACGATTTAAAAAATTAAATCGTTACGACATTTTGAAAACTTTTTTTTTTTTTGAGATTGTTTTACGGCCCTGGAATTTTGAAAACTTCAAAGCAGTGTTTCCACTTACGTTTTTTTTAACACATTTTACCCTAGTTTCTTTTGAATTTACCCTAAAATTTCCTAGACAACTTTCATAAATCCTTTATATGAGTCGACTATTATCAAAGCCGGCAATCTGACTTTTGGACAATGATTGGTAAATCAGAAAAACGAATTATTGACTTTATATTCCATTGGCAGTCACAAAACTCTTCGGAACGACATCTTAGATAAATAACAGGTTAACTATTAACCTTTATTTAATGCAGGTTTTGAACCGTATTCTTTGAAGGAGACGATTATATTCAAATAAATCTGTATTGACATATCAATAAATTTTTTTTGTCCAAATGCACAGATTGCCACCTTTGATAATAGACGACTCATATAGAAAGCGTAAATAAAATACAGAAAATAAACCACAGCATATTATTTAATGTAGGTATATATAATATAAACGCCCCCAGAAGATCATAGATCTATAGGATTAGAATTTTCAAGGAAGTCGACGCATTGCTTTTATATTCTTTTGCTGCACAACCTAACACTGTTCGGTTCTAAAATTGAGCAATTGTTTGCTGGCAAAGTTGGGAACTTTCTATGAAGCAAGCCGTTCAGGGTTTCATTAGAAAGCCTGTTTCTTTTGTCAGTTTTTAAATTTGAGAACACTGAATAATCTTTCCACCTCAGTCTTTGAAGAAGGAACTGCTAGCAAAAGTGAAATGACAATTACAAGGTTTTCGTAAATGAAATTACCATGATAATCTTTCATGGTACATGAAGTACCTGTATATTACAATACAAGTAAGTTCTGGTGACATCAACGAAAATAGGTAAATAAAAATTTGGCGGATTATACTTATTGGGATTCTGGGGAATCCCTAAGAAAAAGCAGTGGCTTAATCTATGATTTACTTTACTAGAGGGTTACTGTTGAATCAAACCTTTATAGTTTTTATACACAACTCTGTTTTATTCTTTGTCTTGTCAACTCGACTTAATGTCATTCTCTCTCCATAAAATAAAATGTTCATTGTTTTACTTTAATTATCGTTTATTTTAAAATTCACAACAGTTACTAGTATAGGCTTTGCTTTTTACCCCGAAATATCCTAAATCCTGGTATTTTTTAAATTGTCTTTATCATCCAAAATATCAGCTATTTTTCCCTAAAAAAGGGAGAATTCCCTAAAAGTGGAAGCACTGCTTCAAAGTACGCTACATTTTTTATTGAGTCAGAACTCATATCTGCCATCTAGTGAGTTTATTAGATCATTAATGCCTAAAAGTTACAAAAATGACGTCGCCACAGGAGTAAGATGACGCTAGTTGTATGTTATTTTCCTTTGTATGGGAGTTGCACCCCCCTGAACTCTGCCATTGCTTTGTCTATCGTTCTCAGTGCAACAGATAAATACTACTGAAATACGATTGTGAAGAATGATACACGCGTCAATTTGGCATGTGGAATGATACATGCACGCGCCGCATTGGAGGATTAACAGCCTGGCCACGGGACATTCGCCGATACGAATATTCGCGCGGTGCGAACGGCGAAGCGTCTAGCGACTAAAATAAGAGCATAGAAATGTACCTAACAAGCCACGCGCACCGGCGACCGGCGAAGCGACCGGCGAAATGTACCGAGCGAATCGCGCGGGCGACTTACGATGCGGCGGGCGAGCAAAACAAATGCATGAATAAGGACGGCGCAAGCCACGGAGTCGAGCGGTAGTCGCGGCGAATAGTGGAGTGATTAAATGAGTTTAGTTGTTTTCGCCGCGAAAAATGAACGCCGAAATTTTTATATTTTATATTTTTTATAAATTTTTTTTTTTTTTAAACTCGTCGTGGCCGAACGGATAAGACGTCCGGTGTTGAGCGATGCACCGGTAGTCGAATATCAGGCGGGTACCAATTTTTGTAATGAAATACGTACTCAACAAATTTTAATGTTCACGATTGATTTCCACGGTGAAGGAATAACATCGTGTAATAAAAATGAAACCCTCAAAATTATAATTTGCGTAATTACTGGGGGTAGGACCTCTTGTGAGTCCGCGCGGGTGGGTATCACCACCCTGCCTGTTTCTGCCGTGAAGTAGTAATGCGTTTCGGTTTGAAGGGTGGGGCAGCCAATGTAACTATACTTGAGACCTTAGAACTTATATCTCAAGGTGGGTGGCGCATTTACGTTGTGGATGTCTATGGGCTTCAGTAACCACTTAACACAAGGTGGACTGTGAGCTCATCCACCCATCTAAGCAATAAAAAAAATATATAGCTGAAATACTAGCTAGACCAGCTATTTGGAAGTCTAGCCACCCAAAGTATTTCTCGTACTTCTTGTGGAATTCTCCATCTAAAGGTATACTCCGATTCTTATTCAAATCATGTACTTCACAATATTTTCCAAATAATAGGTCCTGAACCAAAAAACTATTAATTTGTAAGCAATATCGAGATAATTTCGATATAGACATTTCGCTGTCGGACTTCCTTACTAGTCGCGGCGGCGAACGTGAGTACCCGTGGCCTGCAAACGGTGCTGCGCGAATGGTCGCCTCGTCCACCGCTTCGCTGTTCGCACCGCCGATCCCCGTGGCCAGGCCGTAAGCGCGGGATGTTGAATGAGAGAGGGTTTTAGTCGGGTCTACTCCACCATACCCAGTTTACTGGCGTTAAGCAATCATGCGTTACATTTTAAAGGGTAAGTCACTAACAATACAATTAATTCTAAAGGTAAGCGGCGATAATAATCACATAAACACAAGTTAATATTATGTTAAATATTAAAAAAAATATTATGTTCACCTTTCCTTACTTGCAGGACTTGCCGAAAGAAAACAAACTTAGATTTAATATTAATATTGCAATTTATAATGCTTTTGACAATAATAACTGCATCTTGACATCCAAAAAATATGCATTTAAATTAATAGACATAAATAATATAATAAAATTTAGATATTTAAGGACATCACAAAATGAAATATTTAAATTAACTAATAAAAATTTTAGACAAGTAGCAATTTTGTCAATGGCAAAATTAAAACGCCTCTCGTCAGCTGAGACTGAATGGAACACAATAGCTTAATAATGAAGGAAATATGCAAACCGTTTTTCCAGGTTTATCGAAATCCAAACCTTCTCCACACATGTGAACTCCGAAAAGGTAACGTGTTGCATATGGTTGTCTATCATCCCAGAACATAACAGTGTTATCCCAACCTCCAGATATTAATTCATGGTGAGATTTTGGATTAAAAGCACATGCAAAAATTCTTGACGTGTGTCCGTCCATTATATTCTTACGTTGACTGGGAAAATGAAAATATCACATGCAACTATGTACCTCAAATGTAAGGATGCACCTAATAATTTACATACCCTTAGTAGGTATTCATGCCATAAATATTTACAGTGAAATTTTCAAATTTATTGTATTACGTGAAACATTACTGCAGTGTGGGTTAGTTTATATACATATACATATTAATATATTTTGATAATTAGCTAGAACATGATTCTTTAAACGTTGTCGATTTTAAAATTCGTTAAAGATTGCAATGCGCGCTTTCTTCATGTAAAAATTAGCAACTGCCAATGTTTTAGTGACTCCAAATTATGAAGGCGTTTAGAGCATGCCCTGCTATAAAATTGACCATCATGTAAAATTGCATTTGGCTCCATACCTCATTTTTGTAACCCAATTGCCGTCGTTTGGTTTTCTTATACCGCACTTTAATTTCGGAAGAATAGATAATAAAAATTCGCGAGAATTAAAATTAAAAGCCCTAAATATAAAAATATACGTTTGACAGATTCCAATTTAAAAAGTTATGTTTATGTACATACTTTTAAAGATGTTTTTCACTGTACATTAGTTACGGCCAGACTGTAAAATTTAGTCATAAATATTTTTATACCTAGAATAAAAAGCCCTTTCTTGAGTTTGTGCTTCTTCATCATACATGTTCAATTTCGAATCGTCTCCATAGGTAATAAATTTACTAAATCGAGGGTGGTAGTTTAATCCTAATATTTGTCTTTTTTCTCTAATAGTATACAAGCATTGATCATATTTATATTTCCAACATTTAATGCATCCATTCACATCTGAAAATGAACAGAACTTTAGGAACAACAATTAGAAAACTTCTATAGGTTTTTGCTTTACTTCTAATTACTGGTAAGATGACAAGTGTATCCGCACGGGTAGCTATCCGTTAGCGGTCCGCTATCTCTGAGCTCTGCAAGTTTCTAACAGATGGCGGTGTAAGTTAGCTTATCGACTGTGCTTTGTTGTCTGGGTTGCGTAAGTATCTAACAGATGGTGCTGGATTGATTTTATTTTTATTTTTTAGATGGATGCACGAGCTCACAGCCCATCTGGCGTTAAGTGATTACTGGAGCCCATATCAGTATCAGTATAGTTGCAACGGCTGCCCCACCCTTCAAACCGAAACGTATTACTGCTTCACGGCATAAATAGGCGGGGTGATGGTACCTACCCGTGCGGAAGAGGTCCTACCACCAGTAATTAAGCAAATTATAACTTTGCGGATTTGATTTTTATTACACGATGTTATTTCTTAACCGTAGAACTCAATCGTGAACGTAAGTACGTATTTCATTACAAAAATTGGTACCCGTCTGCAGGATACAAACACCGTTGCGTCGCTCGACACGAATGCACCGGATGTCTTATCCTTTAGGCCACGACGACTGTTTGACGACGAAATGTTTAATTAAAGATCAATGTTGGTCTTCTATTCGGTTCTGAACCTTTTTTCCTACTTAATTGCTGGTAGCCAAAGGGGCTATTCCAGCTACGCTTGGACTGGTAGGTGAGCTCACGGGCATATCCTAAGAGAAATGCTAACACTAGCCCCAGCAAGAGCAGTGCTTCGCTGAATCTACCAGTAGAGTGGAATCGCGACCTACAGAGAAGATCCGGCGCGAAACTCAGTGGGATGTGTCTAAGAGCTAAGTTGCACGTCGAACTCTTCTTCGTATTTGACGTACATATCGGTTCTAAATTTATGTCGTCGTGAAGATCGACATTCCTCACGTACCACGGTGCTCCGAAAGCTATCCTGCAGAATGGATTGGATATTTCGAGAGAGTTCATGTGTGTGCCTTTTTTTTTTTTTTTTTTTTTTTCCTACCTAAGCTGAGAGCCTTGAGAGGCTATGTCAGCGTAACCCTAACTTTAGTAGGTGAGCTCACGGGGCTCAAACCTGATGACGTTGCTAACACGAACCCTAGCAAGAGTCGTGCTTCGCAGAATCTACCACCGGATCGGAAACGCGACCCACTGAGAAGATCCGGCGAGAAACTCAGTGGGCTGTGTCTGAGAGTTAATTTACTCGTCGAGCCCTTCGTCGCAAGCGACGGGTTCGACGAGAACGGTGACCGGTGCTTGAATTACCTAAAAGCACCGTTAGTGGATCGGGCGGATCCGAGATGACGTGTTTTGGGCTGTGTGTGCCGACCGCGTGAGTGAACACTACATTTGAATAGGTCATGACGGCACGTAGGGTAGAGCCGACCGAGTAGGAACACGGCCCGGTCGCGGACTGTTTTATATGAGGATGGAATGTGATCCCTTTGTCAAGGGTGACGCCTAGGTACTTGGCCTTCGAGTCCCAAAGCACGGGCTTGCCAAAGATTTTGATAGCGGATATGGAGTCACCGCGCCTAATTAAGGACGAGATATTGGCAGTGGCGTCGGAAAGGCCACCCTTTTTGAAGAGCACGACTGTGCTTTTCATAGGATTGATGTCGCTCCGCCACTTCCGGAACCACTGTCTTAAATTGGTGGCCACGATCTGCGGCTTACTGTGGATCAACGACATCTTTCTACTCAAGTAGTAGATAGCCGATGATATCGGAAACTGATAGTGACAGCGAAGCGTGACTAGTTTTATTATGTAATTAACATAAAACTACATTTTTTTAATATATACTCCACAAACGAAAAAAAGAGATAAATATAATTATCAAATGAAATAAAAGTTTAAATTAGGTACCATAAAAGAAGATTATATATTACTAAGATTAGTTTAACGTTACATGTTCTTGTAAAATGTATTTCTTACATATTAAAGTTAGACATAAAATGCGTTTTATTTTGTTTTTTATAAGAACGCTGAATGCAAGCAGCGCAGGACCGATCTTTGTGGTAAGGCTTAGGGGAGCCTATGTCCTAGAATAGATAAGAACGCTTCTGTGTCCATTAACTAATTTTAAATAGGCAAAAAGAAAACAGTATAGTATCTTATTCTCATCCGTTTGACAACGGCTTTCCTTTATTTTTTGTGTAGTAGGTAGGTATTGATGTGTAAAAGCTCTTGATGGGAGTTTAAAAAAAGATTTTTTCTTCATCTTTAATATACACTACATAGTTACTTTTTTTTTTTAATTGCCTAAATGTGTTTATTTAAAAAAGAAAAAAATATATTTAACGTAAAATTAATTTAAGTCTTGTGATGTCAGTGATTATGGTCGAATTTCGACAAGTGGATCAGCACTAGCTTCGTTAAATTCTCAATAGGTCACTGATGCTCTTGATTAGCTATATGCTTGTATGTTTTTTAAATAACAGGAATACAATGCTACTTTTTAGAATTAGTAAAGTACAAACTCACACGATGATAATAGCGTATTTGTGATCGGGTGTGCTTTACTGACTGGACGATGCTTGATAGCGGTCACGGGTCCCGGATATGAACGACATTCATCGTCGACAAGCAAATGTGTGCAAGTTCCATCGTTGCAACTGAATAACCTTATTGTTCCATCCGTGAAACCAGTAGCAATTTCATTTACATCTTCCGTATACTTACAACACATTATTTCTTTGTTTGTGTCTCTACGAATTTATATTTGAATCTAATTAATTAATTTATTTACCTTTTAACATACGAATGTGCTTTTGGTCATATGAACAATGCATATTATGATTCGTCTTCGATATAGTTGAATATCATCTTAAATGAGATCACTTACATTACTGAGAGAACGTTAACTTGCCCTTGATATACTTGATTTTGTTCAAGAGGAAACGATCTATGCTCAACGTTAGGCATGCTAGTGTGTACCGATACTATTTCCTTAGTTGGAGGAGCATTTCTGATGTAAGTGTTAGTAACTGCGAAACTTTTACGAGCAGTTTTGATACTGGTCGGTGCCATTGGTCCGGCTAAAGCTGTTCGCTTGGGTTCCATTATGAAATTTACTTTTTAAAATAACTGATTAAAATTTTGTAAACGATTGATAAATACATACTTCATATTTTGACTTAGACAGTGTCTGCCTTTGATGACTTTTGGCGGCGTTCATAAATTATTTCCATTCATTGGACCTATCTACGTATAGATATTAGCACTATAATAATCGTACCAACCTAAATTAATGACGTAAAATGTAGGAGGTAGTATTTGTAACATATCAGTACCATAAATGATTATTTTTTTAGGGTATTCTTTTGTTTTCGTGAATTGTTAGGAACTACTGATGCGGTTTGTACTAAATGCGTTTAATTTGTACTTGATTAAGTTTCCCTATATTAATTTTCTTGTTTTCCCCTACCAATTCGCTGGTAGCCTAAGGGGCTATTCCAGCTACGAGCGAGCGAGTAGGTGAGCTCACGGGCTCAACCTGAGAGAATTTGCTAATACTAGCCCTAACAAAAGCAGTGTTACGCAGAGTCTACCACCGACTCCGGTCCCTGTAGATGGCGGTTTCCCCCCGGTGAAGGTCAAGGGGCGACCTGAGGGGGTAGGGGCCGCGCGGCGCGCTACCAGCACTCTAGCGCGCTGCCAAGGAGTTACGAAAGAGCGACCGGTTGGCGGTGTATCGCGTCCCGACCCGGCAGACTGGTTCTGATCCAGCGGGGTATTCCGGGACACCAGCGGCACCGTCTGGGTGGCCTGACGGGCTGCCGTACCGAGACGGCTGACGTTTCAGAGCCTTCGATTCGCCTCAAAGGCTCCGTCGGCTGGGCGTCCTTGGGGTGAGCCGCGCTGTCTGGTTGTAGTGTTGACCGCGGTAACCCCCCTACCTCATCCGGGTTCTGACCTCGGAGAGGATCGGACGTCGGGTGTAAGAGTGCAGGGGAGTCGTTTAGTGGGTGGGCCCTAAAATCCTTGGGCCCGCGATCTGCTCTCAACACCTGCAGATTGTTGAGCTGTCGTCGAACTCTTGGTCGTAATAAACGAGTTTGACGAAGACGGTGACCGGTGCTTAAAAGCACCGAGAGTGAATCCGGAGGATTCGACAAGACCTGTTGCGGGCGACGGCGGCTTTGTGTTGCCCCGTCGCCGTCGGATAAGAGCATATATTCTAATGATTGAACCTATGTATGTACAACAGTCGCCTTCCGAAATTTGATCTAAACTTTATACATACCTTATGAACTAATGATACTTTACATATGATAAATCTGAACGAAACAAGTTTTTAATTTGATATATAATAAATGTAGTTAATAGTCACGTAGGTACTTTTTATATACTGGTACAGTTTTTGCTTCACTTAATAATATATATATTTCATTGTTCCTCATTTTAATCGAATTTTGTGTTCTTATGAAATATATTATTTAAACCATAATACATAAACATGGTGGAGGTGTCTTCAATTGTTTATTCACAATTTTTTTTTAATTTATTTTTTAATAAATAAATATTTACTAACAATCACGCCACGTTAACTGGTCCCGTGATAAGTTCGTAAAGAACTTGTGTTACAGGTACCAGATAACGGATATAAATGTAAGATTTTTATTATACACATACATATATTTAATAGACATCCATAACCCTGGAAAAGACATTTATATTTATCATACAAATATCTTCCCTTGGCGGGATTCGAACCCGCGAGCCCCCTGTGTAGTGACCATGTCACTTACCACTACACCAGACGGCCGTTAAATATTTGACTGTTCAACCCCTATATAAATGAAATAACCGTATATAATCTATTTTGGGCTCCGGTAACCTCTTTACACCAAAAGGGGTGTGTGCTAGTTTACCCAACTAGGCGATAAAAAAAAAATACTTTTTGAAAAATATATCACTTTGTTGAAAATACACGCGTACTAAACAAATATGTAATTACTTTAGCATCTCGAATTTCGATTTAAAATTAAATCTAGTAACAACAAAAAAAAAACAACATGCAACGCTAAATAAATTTTATTTCATGTCCATAATTATTTTTCACACTCAAACCATAATTTAAAGTACAGCTTAGCATTATTATATATTATTTTATTATCTCTGAGGAAAAACACAACTTAAAAGTAGATAAACAACGAGGGTGTTTCCTGGTAAAAAGACCTCAACATTATCCATACAATGACCACTTCAATCGTAGTAATAGCTACAAATATCTATTTCCAATAGAAAATACGGCAGAAATACATATTTTTCTTTCAGCGACCACACGAACAAAATAAAAATAAATTATTTATTATGCCGGCTGCTCTGCCTCACCAGGGTACTTGACTCCTAGACTTATTTCTATGTTAGTAGTGTTGGTACTATTACAATAGTTTATAAGTATTTATTTTGTATTGTTTAACTAGTCTATATAGTTTAGGATACAGTGTTCGAACTAGAGAAATAATTTGGCGTCCGTTAAGTAATTCAAGTCGATCTCTTAAGTTCATAAAATATTAAGTTTTTACTGATGATGTCATTTATTTAAAAGGCCTATATGTAATTTTTTTATTAATATTGCCCTTACGGTTAAATTATCATTTCCAAGATTTTGATTAATTACTTTACAGTTTTCATAACCAATAGAATTGCGGTCAGAATCTTTTTAAATGTAATTATTTAATGTAAAAAGGAGCACTAATTATTTCTCTAGCGGCTATCGGCTTTTTTTATTACTATTGTTACTGTCAGTCGGTTCGTAGGTTATTTTGCCCAAACAAGGTAATTTAAAACTGTGGTGTCCCGTGAATTTGACAAAGCATTTTATTGCGATTTTAATTAGATAAAATCGATTGATCAAGAAGCTAACCATTCCGCACACCATAAAACAGAAATGTGAATTTATGTGCTGAACGATTTAAATTTTCAACATAAAAATACTTTATTAGGCACTTTACTAAAATAGTAAAAAAAAAACACTGGGACCTCATTTCATAACATTTACATTGTACACAGCATATCATCAGATAACATACGCATTATTTATTCACATTACAAAACAAATAATTTAAAATTTTCTTACTTTATTTTTACACATCATGATTCTTGAAAGAACCATAACGCAAAGCACCTTGTTAACCTACATGAGGTTGGTTGCAATCTAATTTATAGAAGTTGTGTGAAAGTGTGAAAATTTCAGTAATCGGCATTTTTCTTCAACTAAACGAGACTTTTCAAGATAAAAAGTTCATTAAATGAACAATTTATTGTTGTATTTTCGATAAACCGAATGGCAATTAGAATTTCAATCCAATTTCATAATTTTAAGTGTTAAGAGACATATAATATATAATTCGCATTTCATTATTTTTTTGTTTCAATTTTCAAACCAAAATCGTTCTGTGCATAAACAATAAAAATCAGTTTTAAATATAAATTAAACAAAAGAGGTTTTAGAGTTCAGAGGAGAAGGGTTTAGAAGAGGTCGACCGAAGAAGACATGGATGGAGTGTTGAGCTGATGGCTGATAGAAGAGATTGGCAGATTGGCAGTTGATTCTTAACTGTGTTACCTACATTACGTGCTAAAAACTGTAAATAGTAAAATAAAATTGTCGATCATTTTCGGTTGTACCGTATTAGTAATCCTTAACGTGATGGTGTCGTTTTCGAGAACGTTTTCAATACAGCTTGTAGTCTTGTAACTTATATTTGAATAATACGAGTGGCTTTGATAGTAGATTACAGGATAAGTCTTATAGTGGACGATAATGTTGATAACACATGTCCAAAGTAAATAAAATGAATAATGTCACAAAGCAAATCCAGTGTCAAACGATCGCACCCGAAGTTGAAACCCGTTAATTTGATAAGTTAAGCATAAATACCTGTTTTAGTAAGTTCAAATTTAGTGAAGGCAGACATTGGACGCCACGAGACGGTTGAATTTGTTGAACAATAGTGCCATCATCTCAGGGATCCATCTCTATGTTCGAATTTTGTAATGTTAATTTACCATTTAATATGCATACTTACTATGCATAAATTTAGGTACGGCCCTGTACCGTAGCCTTTGAAATATTAAAGTACTATCATGTATGTATATACTAAATTCAGTAGCCTGAAAGTTGATAAATCGGATAATAATCATTTTATGTATTGTCAATTTTAAACATAAAATAAAATATATCATAAAAAAGAATATTTTTGTGTTATTAAAATTTAATTTGATACTATAACTCAACACCCATAACTTTGTATTATTCTTTACAAATAAAAAACAACACTCATATAATTAAAACCGATTAACAAATGAAGTATATGAAATTAAATAATATAAACATAAAATTAATTAATAAATAATATTATATACCGCAGGTAACAGTAAGCCGCGTGCAGCTTTTCCGATCACCACTGCACTTTAGACACACTAACGCGCTTTGTAATAATTATTTTTTATTCAAGCAAAAAAGAAAAGTAGCAATATACATATTATTATTACACGTACACATATGTAATTGAAGTGTTAAATAATTTAATGTTTATTTAAGGCATTATTTTTGAAAGCTGTGCTTTTGTCGACTGCCGTAGCAATAAACGCCAAGGCGTGACGGTGAAATTAGCAAATAATCTACTACTATTATATTCCAAAAGAGAACAATACCAAGAGATTTTAATTGTGAATATTTTTTGTTGAAAATCAAATATAAAATTACAAGTGTGCATGTGTGTTTGTTTTGATTTTTAATTATTAATTTTAATTTCATAAAATAAAGTAGGCAGGTACGTAACCTAAATGACGTTATATAATAATATATAATTTTCGGTCGTATTGTAGGTATGTACTTCTACCCTCCATAGTATTGTAGTACGTAGCTAGTACGTAGCAAGTATAAAAATTAGAAACAAAAATTGCGAGATTTACTCTCTAGTTTAGGATGTAAAATTACGTTTGTAAGACAGAATTCCAAAATTTGATGTTTATAAAATTTATAATAGTTATAGCGAGGAAATTTAAACATACAATTTTTATTAATTGAGTTAACAATTTTAATTGCACTTTTATAAATAGGCATGGCATATATGTGTGTGATCTTCATCATCTTTACGAAGTTTTCATCACGTTCATTTGATATAATTTGAAACTATAGCTCGGATATTTGATACCTACATACGCTTAAATAGGGTTAGATATATTTTCCCTAAGACTGTTTCGCTATTTAGACATGGGTAGACTTTTTTTTGTTTCGAACAGATATACCTAAATTTTTTAGAGTTATAAACTTAATTCACTACAGGTTTTGGTTTTTAACTTAAAAATTGAACCTACCCAATTCGTTTGAACCACTCAGTGATAATAATCTTATTTTCGTGATTTGTGAGTTTAGTAGAAGACTGTTGGTTTTTCGAGTGTTTTCTAATTGCCTTTCAGGCTAAATAGTCAATAGTTGGGTGTTGTGCTTAGTCTTGCAAATAAATCATTTCTTTTAAATTTTACAGTCTATCAAATCCTACCTATATATCTATATTTTCCAATTCAATTAACGATCCCATTTTACAGTTATAAAATATCTATCGTTTGCATAAAAAAATAATGTTACATACGGTACCTACCCACATCCCTGTGACGTTATATGTAAGGTGTAGTTAAGCATTAACAATCTGAGGATGCAAAGTCAAATCTTGTCATATCAAACAGAAATGGCATTACGTTAAGAGACATGGCACAAAATATCTCACGGCGACATTAATTTTAATTTCCAAAGTGCTTAAAAGAGATTTTTTTTTTAAAAAAGAAGGGAAAACGAATTTTAGTGTACAATTTAACTCGGAATTCCCTAAATCAAAACCTGTGTCATTACTATATTTTTAGTACCTATGAAGATTATAGAATAGATCCCAAGTGACGGGAAGGAGGAGTCTAGATATGGTTATACCTAATTCGAGGTCGTAATTAAGATACCTAGAAGTGTTCCTCTTTCAACAGTTTTACGACCTAGGTTCTTCTCTGTGTTATCTAATAGTGTGACTTTACAATATTACATTGTTTATAAAGTGCCATTTGTAAGGTAGATTGTTACGTCGGTGGCTTATCTACACCTGTTATACTTATAGCATCATTGTCACATACACCAGAAGAAACACACATAACAAAAAAATAAACAACGTTATTTGATAAACAATGATAACAATTAATAAACTTTATCCTTCACTAGACAATGCACGAATATAACAGTCTGTTGTTAAAAAATAACATTACAATAACCCAAAAGCATACATTTGTAACAGTCAGATAAAAAGAGTATGTATGATACACATGTCAGTACTTCACTCAATCAATATTTATAGACCCTAAGCATTTTATTAATATGTTATGTTTTTATTTTAGGTAACTTAAAGTCATTAAAATGACCATTTATAACTGAATGTTTAATGATTTTGGTAACTTTTATAATACATCCTATTTTTTATTTTTATTTTCAAGTTGTCACAAGTACCTTTACTTTTCTTTAAATATATTAAAAAAATAACAATTATTAAACTATCTACAAACTTTTATTTTGTTTAGTTGGTTATGAGGCACAGATTTTTATCTTATTTAGCTTTATATTTTTAAAATGAATGAGTATACTATTTTTTTAAATGTATTTTTCAATATAACAACACTTGTATACTATCTAATAAACTTTCAAACAGAGTATCTATTTTTGTAATAAGGCAAATTGTTGGATTAAATTGACTGTAGCACAATATGTGATATGATATACATATATCGCTAATTTCAAAATAACATTTATCATACTATCTATCCTATATACATTTTTTTTGCCAAAGTGTGTATATTTTATATCATTGTACATATAAATTGAATGCTAATTTTAAAGAAATTTTATAGTCCACATTTTAACATATTTTCATCTCGATTGTGACTGTTCTTAAGTATGATCAGCATCAAATAGATTTAAAAATAGACATTTATTCAATTTCAACATTTTTATAGGCTTTTATATATTATAATTATGTAACAGTTTGAGTTCTTGTTATTGTCCTTGAAAATAGGGGATAGAGATAAAAGTAACACCTGCATTTTTTTAAATAGGACTTGTTTATAATCAGCATTTTTTTTTATAAATTATAAAAAGATTTAGGTAATTTTGCTGTAACTTTTTCATATCCATTTGTATTTCCTAATGTAAGGTCTAGCTAGCTCTTACAAATGGTATGAGATTTCAGATTAGTGATTGCAAGTTACATTGTAATTATGATATTATCTGTACATCTATGGTACTATTAGTGTACAATGTAAGAATGAATTCAAACAAATCCAAACTTGCTGATAAATATTATTTGTCATAGAGAACAGAATTGCCATGTTTTAAATTAAATTGTAATTGTATAGTCATAAAGAGGTGAATATTTTTCAAAATATCATTTTAATGTAAATTCTGTTCTTGGATTTATTTAAGGGAAGTTACTGTTAATTTTGTACTTAGATGGTTATATTACTTTACCTACCATTATCTCATTTATGGACGGACGGCCCTAAACATGACAATGTAAAAATTACAAAAATCTACCTCAAAGTTGAGGAATCTGTTGATTACATCTCAGCTCTAATTAGTTATGTCGATATTTATTAGTATTTTTAAATAGTAATATGAAATGACAAATAAAAGCACAACAACAATCTTAATCTAAAACATATGATACAAGTATTACATAATTTTTATACAGAAACTGCTTGTAAAGTGTTATGTTTTGTTATGGTGCATAATTTTATCTATCTAGGATAAAATTCATAAGAACAAAATTGAAAACAAGCAATTCCATAAATAAATAACATCATTAGCAAATTTTTAGGTTAACCACTTGCCACCAACAACAACCCATCTTTTACTGAAGATAAAAACAAGTACTATTTATCTAAAAAATGTTGCTACAATCACAGAGATTATTGTGAGCTTGTCGAAATATTGATCAGACAGAGTGGCCTTGGGACTGATGTCTTTGTCCCCACTGACTAGAGGGTCCTTGTGCTGAATTACCTTGTTGCATCCAAGACAGGAAGTTTGGTGGTGCTGGAGGTGCCGATGATGCTGGACCAGCAAAGGCACCTTGTTCTGATGCACCTGAAGGGATGTTGTTGATAAGACCCCATCCAGCTGCCTGGTTAAGAGCTGCTGCTACTAAAGCTTGATTTACAGGTAGTCCTCCCATTCCTATAGGCATACTGCCACCTTGTGCTTGTCCTCCACCACCAGCTACAGCTGTTTGTCCATGTTGACCAGACATACCAAGTGCTTGCATATTAACCATATCCATGTTTCGGTTGCTCCAAGAATTATTATTAGACACATTGTGTGGATGACCTTCATCATAACTTCTACTAGGCATGGCACGTTGGTTTGTACCACTTTTGTTTTGCTTTGGAGATGCATTCGAAACATTAACAGAAACACCTTTTATTATATGGTCTTGTCCACATAGACTCTGCGCAACTTCTGGGTCAAGAAATGTTATAAAACTGAATGCCCTGAATGGTTTTGGGATGAACACATCAGTAACTTCTCCAAATTGAGAAAAATACTCTCTCAAGTCATTGGCAGATAATTCTTCAGTACAGCGGCCAACAAAAACTTTACAAGGCATAGACGGTATAGATCCTTCTTTGGAATTTGGTATCCTTACATCACACCACCTCCCATCAATCATGTGCCTTTGAGCAAGAACTCTCATTTGGGATGTATAAGATGCAAATCGAATAAAAGCAAAACCTTTAGACATTCCCGTTTTTGGGTCTCTTTTCAGCTGAGCCATTAATACTTCACCAAATTTTTCAAAATATTCTCGCACTGTCTGCTCTGTGGCTTTCCAAGGGAGTCCCAAAACTATCAGGTCCGAACATAAGGTGTCATTTCTTTTATGTCTCATAATTGTGGACTCGGAATTTTCACCAGGTTTGCGTTTATTTTCTTTAGGAAAACTACATATATACAAATAATTTCCCCATCCTTCTGGAGGAGGATATAGTCGACCATCTCTTAGTCGAATTCCCCTGATGGTTTTCGTTTCAGGGTGTCGATATTTCAATCCGCAGCAACCTGGAAACTGTGCAGACACAGTCGATAGCATCAAAGCTCCATCTTCTTCGATAGGCAGTTCTATGGGTTCTTCATTTTCGTCTTCAGCAACGGGCAAATATTCGAAAGACATTATTTATTCTTCATGAACAATATAGTTAAAAACTGATGAAAATTAACACAATAACTATACTTATTACTAGAAAATTGTATAATTTAACTTCATCTAAAATAAATAAAATTTAATTAAACGTCACCTACGGGTTACGAACCCATTGCAATTTGCAGGTTGAAAACATATGTTAACCAAAAGGTTTTGAACAATAAATTTAGAAAATATCAAAGTGATTTTCAGGGCATGGAAGTATCAATATCGAGAAGTTGGAGTATAGTAATAGACAACTTTCTAAAATTGACATTTTACATCACTCACATACTTTGTTTTTTTTGGTCATAGCAATACAAAAATCTAGACACTGTGCGTCCTACTCGAAGATTGAAAACGAAGTGAAGAGTTGTATTTTAAATTTCACACAAAACACGATGCATTTGTATTGCAGTTGCATTGTTATTATACGCAGACTTTGTTACAACATAAGTCTGTACATGTCCTCTTTGTCTGTCCTAAGAATGATTCAATTTGAAAATAATTTTAAAAAAGGGCAAAAAATATTAATAAAATACGGAGGTATGTAACTTCAGACTTCAGGGCAGGATTAGTAGCTTGGCCTCTATTTAAATTAGATTTAACGACTTAGGATTTCTTTTTGGGGGATTATATCAAAGGTAATGTATTCCACAGAGTCCGATTTTTTTTTAATTGCCCGGATAGGCAGACAAGCTTACCTGATGGTGAGTAGAGTTACCGTCGCTCATGGACGTCAACAATGCTAAGGGGAGAGCCAAGCCGCTGCCTACCATTAAATACTCTCCACAAGCTTCGTTTGAAGAAGGACATGTTATAGCGTTCACAGTGGGGAGTTCATTCCAAAGCCGGATGGTACATGGTAAAAAAGATCTCTGGAAGCGCTTTGTGGATGAACACAGTGGTTCTAGGTACTATGAACTATGAACACCACTGGTGGCTTTGCGATGGTAAACCCGAGATGTTGGAATCATCTGAATTAATTCCTCAGAGCACTCCCCGTGGAACATGAGGTACAAAATACAGAGAGAACCGAAGACCCTCCGCAGATCCAGAGGTTCAGAACGATCCGTGAAAATGGGATTTCACCAATGCGAACGGGCCAGTTCTATATGGAGTCAAATAGAAGTAGCTGGTCTGAGTGTTGGAGTTCGAAATGTCGGAGGAATTCGCATTCAAATCAGTTAGGTTAGCGCAGCATATGACACCGTAATCTCAAAGATGCCAAATAATTTAGCAAAACTAATTTTTCGCAGAATGGAACTATAAAGTGACAGAGCAGAAAGAGATATCGCAACTTTTTTTTATATTACGAGCGTTCAGTATAATAGTCTTATGAAATGCTGTTTTCTATGTATTGGAAGGGAGTCCAGTAGTAGTGGTAGGTAAAATATGATTATTACGATTTTCATTTTTTTTATGTGTCCTACCTATTTGCTGTTAGTCTATTGAGCTACTCCAGCTAGGCGCGGACGGGTGAGTCACAGGCTCAACCTGACAGAATTTGGTAACGCTAGCTCTAGTAAGAACAGTGCTTCGTAGTATCTATCACCGGATCGAAATCGCGACCCACGCGATTCACGCGTGGAAGATCTTGTGAGAGATTCAATGGGTTGTGTCTATGGGTTAGATCGCTCGTCGAACGGTGTTTGAGAGCCCAAAATACATACAGTCGATCGGGGGATCCGACAAGGCATAAGATTTCTAAGCAGACTTAGAAAATAGGTTAAAATATACTTTTTTTAATTATTAATCTGGGACGTCATGCTCGTTACCTGTATTTTAATTATGAAGTTTCGTTATGTGTAAACACACCTATTATTATTTATAAAATATCAGCCTTAGATTTTTGTTTGTTTTCTAGTTTCAAATTAAAAGCAGTTGTTTCAAATTAACAGAGAGTTATATCGATTGGGTTTTATATCCTTTAATAGCAAAAGTATAGTTTGAAATAAATTCACAATACATTTTTTAAACACAGAGCTATGAGTAGGCCATTGTGGTTACTGGAATTATACCAAATTCTTTGTTATAATTTGTAAACTTGTTTAAGGTGTGAATTAGTACCACTCACATAAATTGTTTCGATATTGCATACGCCATAGTTCAATGATATCAGCTTATGAATGATGGAGATTAATTTAATACTTTAAGCCTAATAAATAAGTTACCATAGTAAAAAATTCAATGAGCAAATATACATCAAAGTATGTATTTACCTACCAGTCATTATTAAAGCTTTATTTGAAGACGTTTAACTTTTGAAAACAATAAATATTACTACAAAACGGTCGAAACCGAGGTATTTAAATATACAAAGACCTAGCGATAAATATCAATCTTTAAGTCAAAATAACTATAACCTCTAAATTACTTGAAAACTCTTAACTCAATAATTTTAATAAAATACATTTAATGCAGGATTATTATTTGGTTTGTATATCCGGAAAGTTTTTACAAAACCAGTGATATGGATGACGAAATTAAAGAAAATAGGAGGAATAAACCACAGCAAAAGTTTTACAAACCTGGTAGTGGGCCTCTAAGACGTTCAAGATATGGTTTGGACTGTAAAATGGATCCTAGCGACGTAAATAATAGTTCCAGACGATACAATACGCTTTATGGCTCTCATAACTCGGTCAATGATGATTTAAGTGATGCATATAGTGAAGGATCAATGACCAATGTACGCCAAAATCACAAGAAGTCTGAACAACTGTATGCTTCTAAGCCCGATCATATTTCAGAAAACAATAAATGTCCTACAAAGTTTGATAATTCTAGTCAGTTCAATAGTAGAAGATCAAGCACTACAAACAAACAAAACACAAATACAGGGTATTCTAGAGGCTCACCGAGGAAAGACAGGTCTTACAGAGATTATCAAAGCAGAGATAGTAACAATCCTAATAGTGTTAGAAGCTTTAGACAAAATTCTGAAACTAGATCTGTATCACCAAGTGTTCATGAGCACAATATTACTGGGCGCAATTATGATCGTGACAGTAGAAGTATGGAGACATCTTCTGGCCGTCACGTTCCTGCTTCTGGAGGTAAACCACCCTCTGGAAGAAGAAATTCAGCAGGGTATATGTCCGATACATCAAGACCAAAGTATATGATAAACTTAGAAAATTTACCTCCAAGATTACGAAAAAAATTTCTTGAATCATCTGGTCATCATAGTTTTGAAAATGTTGATCAAATTCGCAAGGAGCAGCAAACATCAAACTATTCTTTACAATCTCATAATAATGATCCACTTCATTACAATACAAGCACAAGTTGGTCTCAAACTTTGCCATCACGAGGTAGAGGGCGATTGAAAGATGCTGACAGTTTTGATAGAGAAAAATTTATAAATTCATACTTGAGAAATTATGAAGTACGTACTTCACGACAATCAACTCCAAGTAATTCTTACTTGAACTTGTATGAATCTCCGCAGGATCTTCAAGATTATAAAAACGAAAACCATTATATGATGACCAGTAGTATCGAAAGTCAAAATGATTTCATTAGTAATGGTAATACTATAATATTCTACTTATCATGTCTCTTAAATGATTTCGAAAAATATTTTTATTTTTCACTACAATAAATTCCTATTACCATTTTCATTCCAACACAGTTGCGTTATTTTAAGCAATTATTTGAAAATTAATACATTAAATAATGGAAATCTGATTAAAAATATTTTGCAATTTTACTTCAGCTTCACAAAATGGTACAAGCAATGCATCAGTTGATGGTTCGAATATTCATTATGAGAAGTCAAATCATGAGGAAGATAATGATTGTAACGGTCCAACTATGTCACAAGTGACAAAGCAACTAGATTTGACGAGCTTAGTAAGTATTATCTGTAAGTTAATTGCTAATAATTCCTACATTTTGAATATCATATAACAGGTATTCAAATAGAATAAAATAAAGACCCACAAATTTAAAATCACAATAGGTTAAGAAATTATTCAGTTTTCACATCTTTTATCTTTTTATATAAACATCATGGTGTGAATATCTTCTTTGAGGACTTGAAATATTTTGCTGCCTATGATATCAGTCACACAGTATGTGCAAAGGTGTTTTTAATAGTACCTGTAGACTGAAACAGTTGTAACAGACCAAATTTCATATTTATGTTTGTTGATCTTGACAGCTAGAGAACTTCAGCCCTCTTGGTGTTATGTAATTTTATTTTTATTTTTTATTTGCTTAAATGGGTGGACGAGCTCACAGCCCACCTGGGGTTAAGTGGTGACTGGAGGCCATAGACATCTACAACGTAAATGCGCCACCCACCTTGAGATATAAGTTCTCAGGTATAGTTACAAATTACACACAGTTAATTGAAGCAGTGCTATCAAATTAATTCACAACATTAAAAAAAATACTATATAGTTTAAAAAATCACTTTTTATAGGATTGGACCGAGGAGGTAGAAAAGAATATAAAATTAGATGATATTTGTGACACATCAAGTAGTTTTTCTGAACAACTGAAAAAGTCAAATATTGATGAAGTTAGAACATCGGAACCAAAAGAGTCCAAAAGAAAATCGAAGCGTAAAGACAAGAGGTACTGTTAATTTATAACCTTACATTATAAACAAAAAAAGGGGAATATAATAATATCATGCCATTTTGGTCTCGGTCATTTTGGTAGAATAATAATAAGCTTGTTTTTGGTAGAAATATATTTTTTAGAACTACATTTGTCTTTACATTTTATATTATGTGCTTTCAGTGCATTATATAGACATGACTGCATGGTTACTACACATGGTCTGGAGATTAAATTTAATGTATGCTAGTGGTAGTACATGTAAAACAATGTGCTACACAAATGCTAAAATATCAATAGATCAAATCTTAAATCTCAAAAATTTACTATATACAGTCATGTAGTCTTACATGAGATCCGATGAAGAGTCTCGTATAAAAAAGTTTTCAGTGTACACTGCTTCTCTAAATCGTAGTGCCAATCATGCTCATTTAGAAATATGAAATTTAACATGATCTTTTAAGGATTTTGGGTTTAATTGATTTGAAGGAGTTCCAGCAGGAGCATGCGAAATTCTGATAAGAGAGAAAGGGCTAGAAAGGACAGTACTGCCAGCATACACCATGAACTAGAACATTCCAGAAAAGACAGTAATGTGAGCATTCATCATGAAGCAGTACCGGCTTGTTTGAAGCGAAGGGAAAGAGAAAGACGAGACAGCCACAGAAGTAATCGCTCATCAAATATAGGAAATAGCAGAGATGATCTGGACCGCTGGCGTTCTTTGCGTTCTTATAGCAGAGAACAAAGTACTGAAGGGTATGTATGTATAACACAATCCATTGACCATAATTACATAATATGATAACACAAACAGATCAATAAAAAAAAAGTTTGTATGCATAAAAAGATTTAACAACAAAGTCTAGGTGGTAATAATATGTTTCTAACAATGTTGTATATAAAATATATTTATTAGAATGTCTTGTAGTGAATAGTAAAAATACCACGACCACCCAATTATTTAATTTAACTATAAGTCATTGATACCTCAAGAATTAGATTCATTTTAAAAAACCTTTTTTATAATTTAGTTCGATAACATTAAAGCTTGATGTCAATGATTACAGCATGACGTGAATTCCGCCACCCACACCGGTCACCGTCCTCTCCGTCGCTTGCGACGAAGGGCTCGACGAGCGAACTAACCCACAGACACAGCCCACTGAGTTTCTCGCCGGATCTTCTCAGTGGGTCGCGTTTCCGATCCGGTGGTAGATTAGCGAAGTAGCGAAGCACGGCTCTTGCAAGGGTCAGTGTTAGCAACTCTCCGGTTGAGCCCCGCGAGCTCACCTATAAACGTTAGGGTGAAGCTGAAATAGCCTCTCAAGGCTATCAGCATAGGTAGGGGAAAAAAAAGCCACCCATTTTGAGAGGGTCGAAATGTCAATGGCATTGTTAAACATATTCCCCCACCTCAAGCCGGAATGCTTCATGGCAGAAAAATCCAGTATGTTTGTACCTACCGAGGCAGATTGATAATGTGCCCAGTAAATTAAAGTTGGCGATCGCAGTATGTTGTATACTCGAATGCTACTATCAATTATATGTTCTATTCCTTAGTCATCTTTTTCAATACCCATGGGAAGAGATATGGTGCTATTCTAGGCCATGCGGCCATAGTGTATTGTATCCAATTATCACGCCCAATGTAGTGTCAATGTTCTTCTGTCAAAACAATATTTCACATATAGGTTTTTTTCGTATATAGAAATACTAGTATTCATTTCACAATAGATCGCAGCACATGCAATATTTATGTATTAGGATTTATAATGTAAATAATATTTTCGAAATTGTTTTGTCGAATCAATAAATATAAAAATGAGTATATACACACGTACATGATAGCATAAGAGATGTGTTTGCTCGTTAGCGGCGTACCCTCTTCCTACTCTGTGATTTGCAACCTCACTCAAATAGGAAAACATATTTTTTAGGAGAATAGTTTCTCAATGTAACAGCCGAGATACATCAACAAACCGCGCTACGAGTCCTAGAGATGGTGATGGATTCCGCGTACCATGTGCTGTCAGCAAGTCGGCCGCCTGGTTATCCTCTCAAGTGAGTATTACTTACGTTAGGGCTTAATTTCAGCCAGACGACTTTGGTATCTCTGTTCATCTATATATTAATATGTGAAGAAGAAACTTTGTATCTCTTTTTACGAAAATTGCGCGGACGGAGGAGTATGAAATTTCCCACACATCTAGAGAATATAGAGGAGTGTAGAATGCTAATATTTTTTTTAATTATGCCTAAAATATACATTAAATAAAAAATAAAAAATATTACACACACTAGGTACCATGTATTTGACGCACACACGCATGCATACTATATAATTATTGTCAAAGTTTGTTCTTGACGTCTGTGGTCAAATTGAGAATAAATTAAGTATTGTTTGTCTTTATTAATATTTTTCTATAGTGTAGTCTTGGCGAAATTTGTGATAATAGAAGTATAATAATAGTCTTTGAAAATAGAATCATAATAGTGTACAAACTTACAATTTCAATTAATTATAATTATAGTCGAATTTCGACTACTGCAGGATCACTAGTAGGAGTAATTACCTACCACATTTATGTTGAAATGTTTGATAGAAATCTATCTATTATAGCGGAAGAATAGCGTCCCCTGTAACACGCGTACAGGCAGCAGTGAGCGCGGCCGCCGGTCTCCGGTCGGCGGGGAGGGAGGGGCCGGGGAGGCGGGGGGCTCGCGACGTTCGCGCCGCCGTCTACAAAAACGTCACGCGCGGCACGCCGACCCGCCCGCTGCCCCTCCCGTCGCTTCCTCTTCCTCCGCTTCTACCAACTGGAGAGAGGAGATATTAGAGTCCAAGCGACACAATACTCATGAAAAGTCAGTCCCAAGTTTGGTAGTTCGCATTTTTCTTTACAGGCTGTTTTATTACGATTTTCCTTAAGAAAACAATAGACTATACTTGAGAGCTTATATCTCAAGGTGGGTGGCCCATTTTCGTTGTAGATGTCTATGGGCTCCAGTAACCACTTAACACCAGGTGGGCTGTGAGCTCGTCCACCCACCTAAGAAAAAAAAAGACTATAGAAAACATATTATACATTTTGTTGAATTGAAAAGTAATCGACCCAATAATAACTATTTCCGTCACTTATTAGTAAAGCTTTCTGTATTTCCTTTGAATACAAGCAGTTTTAGTTTGAATTGCAAACTAATTAACAGGAATTAAAATTCTTTATTCGTTGGCTTATCAGGCACCCAGAACCGACAAACCAAAGGAACAGAATCAACAGTGCTAAGCCAGAGAAATCAGAATCGTCCACCTCTCATCCTGGTCTAATAATGCTGCCTCAAAGCTCTATATCAAACCTTCAGAAAGAATTAGGGTGCGTAATTAATATTATACATAATTGTGTCTTAATTTAACAAAACTTTTATAACCTTTTAATGTTAATTGTTATTAAATTTCACAGACGCGGAAATACAGGAGAAAATCATAAAACATTATATGACCATCAGAATCCGTCTAAACCGATCATAGTACAAACTAGTCCTTCAAAAGTAGACATGCGTCTTGAAAGATGTAAGTACATTATAATAATAATTCTGAAGTCCCTATTCCGTTCATTATGGTGATAAATCTGTTGGTGGCAGAGCGTGTTGTGACCCTATTATAGGTTGTTATCAATCAGTGTTCTGTCTGTTTGTGCTGAGGTAATAATGCGTTCCGGTCGAAGGTCGTAACATGATGATGAGAATTTTTTCCATTGTGGTATGTACCTATGGACTTTAACCTCACAATATCAGGAGAGCAGTGAGCTTGTTTGCTTGTCTAATAAATATTTTTGATTTTTTATTGCTTAGATGGGTGGACGGGCTCACAGCCCATCTGGTGTGGTGCTGGCGCTCATAGACATCTACAACGTAAATGCGCCACTCACCTTGAGATATAAGTTCTAAAGTCTGAGTATAGTTACAACGGCTGCGCCCACCCTTCAAACCGAAACGCATTACTGCTTCACTCACAGGACTCACAGAGGTCCTACCACCAGTAAAAATCAATGTATTGTTGGTATTGTTTTAGCGTAAGGTAAATCATACTCTATTGTCCACGGTATAATTATGGTTTTTAGGTATAAAAGAATCTTCGGTGCGTGGAGCGATGTCCTGCGACAACAGCGACGCGGCCCGCGCCGACCGGCACCGCGCGCTGCTGCAGGAGGTGGACCGCGCCGACGTGCTGCTGCAGGCGCACATGCTCAGGGGGCCGGCCGCGCTCGCCGACCATTGGACTGATGTCATTGAAACGAGGTAACTAAAGCTCTACAATATTGATTTCAAATCATACGGTTGTATATTATATCGTGACAGAAAAACGGTTTTAAATGTAAAACTATGCACGAATAAAATAGTATCACAATACTGTTTTTATTTATTAACTAGCGACCCGCCCTCGCTTCGCTTCGGAAATATTAAATTTTATTATTGATAGCTGAGTCCCGCGATGTTACCCGCCATTATTGTCGTACCGCGGGTGACGCCGCGAGGCGAAGCAAGTCTAAAAAAAGTAGCCTAAGTTACTCTTTATATTATCAGCTACCTATCAGTGAGAGTCCCGTCAAAATCGGTCCAGCCGTTCCAGAGATTAGCCGGAACAAACAGACAGACAGACGGACAGACAAAAGTTGTAAAAAATGTTATTTTGGTGTATTGGTGTACCGTATATATATTCATATGCATGTAGTAAAAAGCGGCTATTTCAATATTAAAAACAGACACACCAATTTTATTTATATGTATAGATATAGCTTAATTAGCTTTTATCTAAATCGGTTTTGGAATAATACTAGACATTTTTCAGTTTTCGACTTCACTGATCACAAGGATAACTGATGGTATTGAAAAAATGTGTTTTAAATGGTGATATTATTAATATATGTAATGTATGAAAACATTAAATTGTCTTCTTTTTGTTTCAGAACATTTTTGCAAAATGCTCTTCAAAGACTGCTCATGTCCGATCTCAAATACTGTCAGGCGGATAACGTGGAGCATCAGTTTTGGAAAATTTTATATTATAATTTCATTGAGGCCTTAAGAAAAAGTTTTTCTCAAGTAACACCCGAGGTCAAGGCGAAAGTTGTTAATTTGATCAATATTATAATAGAGGAAGGGAATACATATTTTGAAAATTTAGTGCACACGTTAGAAAAATGCTACAAGTTCAACATTGATGATTACATAAACGATAATCACGTTCTACCGCCGAAAGGGCTGGGTTACGTCGGACTGGCTCTAGTCTCAGTGCAAAAGTTATATGTTTTCCTCGGCGACCTGGCGCGCTACAAGGAACTCGTAAATGAGACAAACAACTACGCCAAAAGTAAACTCTGGTACACCAAAGCGCAGCAAATAAATCCCAAGAACGGACGACCCTATAACCAATTGGCGATCCTGGCGATATACTCAGTGAGTAATCTAATTAAATGCACAATCGTTCGAAATTTGATCTTATCGCTAATATCTCAAGGTATAAATTAATTTAAATACTATTTTCTTTTGTCATTTCAAGTTTGAAAGGCAAACTACGTCTAAATTCTTTTATTGACTAACTAAACGTTAAGGTTAAAAAAAAAGAAGAAGAAAATTTATTGACAAAAAGTATGTCTGTTTGTGTATAGGTCATATATAAAAAGTCATTTGATATTTGTCTCTTTATTCGCGAAGATGACCGAACGAGACCACGGCCACCGTGAGATACACTAACGATAAAGTTATATTGCATTAACAATCATTGAAACTGGAACGCGTTATTAGCTTAGCATGAGAATTAGACAAGACGGTGATATTAACTTAGGCTGGCTCTCAACTCATTCTACAATCAGTGTTCAACAGTTGATTCCAATAGGGTTAAATTTTAGGAAACAATCTTCTGACTTCATAAACGGTTGGAAGTATCTTAGCATATAAGTTCATTAATTCTTTTCAGTTATCGATTTCAGCTCTCATTGAAAATTGTAATTTGGTTTCAGAGAAGAAAACTGGACGCCGTGTACTACTATATGAGAAGTTTGATGTCATCGAATCCTTTTCAATCTGCCAGAGAGAGCTTATTGTCACTTTTTGATGAAAATAGAAAAAAGGTGACCAAATATTCTAGTAGAGCATTCGTTTATTAATTAAAAAACATATTTAGACAAAGTATGTATAGTATGTTAATTGTCATTATTACATTAGATATGATGTGAAGTAAAGTTTTAATAGTTATTTGCTAATTTGTTAAATGTACTATAAATCAAAAAGGTTTTTGTTCAAGTAGTCGCTTTTACTTCATTATAACTTTACAAGCTATTCGGAATGCCTAAGAAGAATCAAGAAATTTAGGGCGTGATCTTTCTAAACGTATGTTCATCGCACAAAATTTACGAAGTATTATTAAACCAGTACTTATTATATGTATTAAAGATGAACTAGGAGAAATAAGTTTTCTTTGTCGAGCAATCGGGTTAAAGAGCACAGGAGCACTGTTAACAAACAATTTGTTACATTGATTGTTTTGAAATCGATACATGCTCCTAATCCCACTGAACGATCGAATCGATTATACAGAATCGTATGCATACTCTAGGCAGTAATTGAATTTTTAACTTTTTTGCAAGCATACATAATAACTGAAGAGTGAAACATGCAAATAAGGTTAATAAAAAATGATCTTTTTGCACGGGCTATCACACTGTTTGCTAACAGTTTTGAAACCGGCTTTTTTGTTACCAGAGATTAAGTATTTTTCCCTACTCTGTATTCATTTTTGAATATCGCGAGGAAAGAAGTCCCGAAGATCTGGCGGATCGCGAACGAATTTTCAGAGTTGCAAAAATTTAAATGCGACGTTTTTTTAATTCGTCGATCATTTCGAGGCATTTTGTCCTTAAACCATAATATCAATCGTACACCCATACTATCTAGATTATCAATATCGCTTAGCTCTGTATTAAAATCAGCCTTTTTATGGCAACATTTTTAAACAGTATGAAGCGGCTGAACGTAAAAGGCGTGCAGCAATAGAAAAAGCGAAAAGCAGTGGCACTGAAACTGTAGCCGGCACCGGCGGCGGCACCGGCGGCGACGGCGGGCGGCGCGAGGTGTGGCTGCGGCCCGGTGACGTCACCGCCACTCCGCGACAACCTGTCATCGACGAGCAACTGTCCACGATGACTTCTGTTGAGGTAACTGTGTCTCTTACTAAGATGCACGCGGACAGACGAGCTATAGAACTCACTAATTGATTATTGAGTCATTTCGTGAGGGCAAAAATAAATCGAACAAATTGTTATAGTTTCAGTTTAATAGTAGTAGTAATTATTACATATCTTTTAAATTTTATTATATCGAAAATTACGTAACCAACGAATTTATGGTTTGAATTAAATTTTTTTTGTTTGCTATAACATCTTATCTATAGTTCCGCTTTTTTAAAAGTTATGCTTACACAATTTTTTTTTCTTACAGTTGAACAAGAGCTTTATAACGAGCTATTTACATGTTCACGGGAAATTAATAACAAAAATAGGGTGAGTGATTGTGCTATTCGTAAAATTTATTACTGTATCCGAGTTGATAGTAGTTTAATTTAGTGTTTAAAAAAATATTTGTTAATGTAAATCGAAATCTATTTTGTCTACTTTATTTCTTCTAGCTGTACTTAAAATTAAAACTAAACGCAAACATATTTACTACGTGCATTTAACGTGTATGACCATTTAACACGCGACTTTTAGTTTTTCATTTAGATTATTATTACTTTTATCATTAGGATTCCGGAGTTTGTATAAACATAGAACAGTAATAAATTTGGCCACACCGTCTGCACGGGCATAATACGCGTGAGACTGTCGGCACTGTATATATGAATGTACTCAGAATTGACCAACAAAATGAATTACTGAATTGGCAAACGATCGGGGTTAAAATAAAAGTGTAATAGCTCGCGCGTAATTATTTGCTTAACATGAAAATAAATGACAAAATAAAATCAGGGTTTACACTATTGTGTTATTCAGCTTTATTTATTGATACCAGAATGGAAACCTTTCACGAAAGTGCCGGCCTCATGTTGCGGCAGTTCCGCACGCTGTTGCACCGACAGCCCCTGCCGATGCCGGCCGCTAGACTCCTTCAGTTGACCGCACTCAACATGTTTGCAGTTGAAACGACCGGTTCCACATATAAAGGTAACGTTAATTTTTACGATCGAATAATAACATTTGTTCGCTTATCTCGTGCTTCAGAATTATTATAATGGTTTGTGTGTGTCATTTGCCTAAAAAAGCAAAAAAAAAAAATACCCGTGCGGGCTTATACAGGGTGTTCCAATAAAATTGTTTCACTTTGAATATCCCGCCATTTTAACAGTTGTCATGTATCAAGCTGTTCAACCAATGTTTCAACATAGCATTAAAAGTTCACTCCCAAAAATGTGAACATTTCGCGGTCACAGTTTGCAAAACTAAAGCATTTCTGGATCGTCGCAAAGCACCAATTGTGAATTTTGTGGAAAAACATGAAGTCCTGCGTCAAGTTTAGTGATGTGAAGAATTTAACTCTTAACGCGTCGATCAAGAAAACTGAGAATATTGCTGTTGCGGCCTATAGTGTTGAGGAATACCGAGATTTGTCCATTTCTCGTCTATCTTTAGAATTAGCATTCCACAAATGATATTACGCGGCTACGCCGTATTTTTCATAAAGACATAAATCTTAAGGCTTTTAAAGTTTAGTTCAAATTAGGTCTTTGAAATGCATCAAACTGAAACGGAAATTAATCGCAATGGGCATTGGAAAATAGGGTCATTGGACCTTACTTTTTCGAAAATGAAGCTGGAGCAACTGTTACGGTTATCGAACAATGATTTTGTATAACCGTAATTGAAAGATATTGATCTGGGCGACGTTTATTTCCAATAAGACGGCGCCACGTGCAACAAAAGTAACGATACCATAGCTCTTTTAATGAAAAGTTTTCTGACCGTGTGATTTGGAAGAAATGATAAGAATTCCCCACCGAGATCTTGTGATTACCACTTTTTCACTTTTTTCTTTGAGCCTATGCCAATTCATACACTTTATTTTTGTCGTAGCCTACAATCGATTATAATCGAATCGAATCGGGTTATAATCGATTCAAGGCCACAAATATGTCCGAATTTGCGATAATTTTTTTTATGAAAAAAACTTTGTCCTACAAGTGTAATGATCACGTTGGTCATTTGACTGATTTTGTTTCCCATTATGAATGGCATAACATCCTTTTTACAATTAAATAAATATCCTATGATATCACTTACAAATAATCGTTTTTTTACATATCAAAATGAAACCTATCATTAGATGACCCTACCACGACTAATTACGCAAATAGACCGTTTTACGCTGTAACCATTTTGGTTTATCGGTAATATTGAAGATATGCTGCATATATAATTTCTATTATATATTAAGAGATTTATTAATAGATATAGAGATAGATTAATTTTTTTTAAATTGTAATATTATGGTGGTGTTTATATTAATAATATGACAATTTTAGGCAACGATTCCGGTGATAAAAATTCAGTGTATTTATTACTGTTAATTTGTATTACACGTATTACGTGGTACTCATATTAATGTTTTTCTAAATTATCAATTTATTAAAAACGATATTCAAATGTTAACATGTAACAAAATCTTAGTCGTCCGTAAGTGACCATAAAGTGTTTTCGGATAATATTTGTAAAGAGCTCTCAAAGCTTACAAAAACTATAGAATGTATCAAACCCATGGTAACTGTTCAACGTCTTCCTGTAAATTTTAATAGCAAAAGATCACACGCAGGGGACGGCAATTTACGTAATAGTCGTAATGTACCTACAATGCTTTCTTGCCTATGCTTGGCGTAATGGATAGACGACGCACATTTTTTGCAAAATTCACACATACATTCAATACAACATTACAACCTGTATTATAATGTAGTTTAATATATTAAAATAAACCAAGTATTGAGTAATTGTTTTGTGTATTGTTCTTTATCGTGGCATTACAGTATGTCTCTGTATAGTGGTCTTGCAATATGTATTAAGACGAAATGTATCTTAATATTTATACGTTTAATTATTATAAGGAAGTGTGTGGATGGCCTTATGACGTAATGTATAATGTTAAAATTATTTATATACCTAGCCTTATACAACTGTAAAAGTTGTGCTGTTATATTAAAAACTCAGGACTGCAGTACATGAAGACTCATTTTGTACACGTAGGACAAAGCACATATGGTCGTGGGGTAAAAATAATATTTTTTAAATTAAAGCTTTATTATGTGTATAATACTATAAAAACAACGGTATTCCATTCCATTAGCTTCATATCTAGAACTTATAATTAAAAAAAAAAAAATTAGCTGCACTGTCTGGTTGCAGTAACCCGGGGTAAGGTACCCCACCCGGGTTCTGACCCCGGGGGTATCATACGCCTGGGCGAGAGTGCAGGGGAGACATTCAGTGGGTAGGGTCCTAAATTCCATCGCTTGGGCCCGCGGTTCCCTCCTAACACCTGCGCACCGTCCAGGCCCACACTTCGCGCGCGCCTTCTAGCCGCGAGCATCTCGCAAGAGGTTCGGCCCTCGGCCCAAAAAAAAGGTGCATGTGTCTACCGATCGATGATATGACTTCAAAGGAACCTGAGGTACTACTGTGCTACGAATGCAATACAAACAACATGATCGACGGCTTACCTAAAACCTATTAATCTATTTGTTTTAAAATTATAACGCATTAAAACTTACGTTATTATGATACATTAAAAGCAAAAACATATATCTAATAATAGACGAGGCAAATTAAATTAGATTTTACATTTTACACAGTACATTTTAATCGGGTGCAAAACTTATTTAACTCTCATCTTGATGAAATCAATAATAAAACAGAAGTTATGATTGTATTCGTTTCCTGTCGTTCCGACGGCGCACAGTGAAGTAATTACAAATTACAAGTTATCGGAGGTTGATGCACCGAGCTCCCGGTCGGCTGCCTACCGCGCCCGAGCACCGCACAAATGCACACATTTCACGGGAACAGGTTCAACAAACTGACTCCGCGACGCCACGGTGACGAACGCTTTTACTCCATTACTTGTAATGTTGTTTTGGATTATTATAGAAAAATTATGGCGCCCGAGACCCTTCATTAAATCGTTGGGTAAGGCGTTGCCCTTTAGTATTATGTAGCGCGCGATATTCCGAGAAAGATTGCCGATAAGCATATTTATTACAAAGACCTGACAAAACGTATATAAAAACATTAATTATATATATTAGGGTTTACGTACTTTACACCTTTATATTTCTTACTTTTCTTTCTGTACCCTTGAAAATGATTTCCCCCTTTGCTTGCTTTGCATAGAAACTATAAAACCGATGAAATATTTTCAATTGTGTGCTTTCACAAAATGTTCTGATGTATGTTATAAGTCAGCGGTCGGGGAACTGTTTTAATTATTACCCCTAAATATTTTTGTGTAAGTTTCCCCATGGCGAAGAACAAAAAGAAACGAAATAGCTTCTTTTTAGTATCTTTCGTATTATAGCCCCCATGATAATTTTGAAAAGAAAACAATAACTAAAAATTTAACGATTCTAAAGAAGTTTCACTTCTATATTATTTTTTTACTCACAAAAGATTTATTTTTACCCCCCAAAATTTCATTTTACCTTATTTGGGGTAATTTACCCCGGTTCCCCGACCGCTGTTATAAGTAAAATAATTTACAAAAATACGATTACCCACGTAATGTGTTTGCATGTAACACATCGAGATAGTTGTAGAAGGTTTTTTTATAAGGCGTTTAAGTAATTGAATGAATTTCGCGGCCTAGTACGACTGAGAAACATAGGTTTATGTGAGTTTTTAAATACATTGCACGAACCCCATAATAAGATAAGAGACACGGCTTACCCGGTTATTTACTATGATTGTAGGCGTGTTGCATTTGCAGGTGCATGCACGTATGTTTGTGTGTATTTTTAGACGATTCTATTTATACGGGACCGGCTCGGAACCCCGATGACTTGTCAGTGTATGATCCAATAATGGCAGGGTTTGTCAGTTGATCTCGAAATTCAATATCTGCATCCTGTCGAGGAACTTAAACAAATAAAATCATCGTTCTTTGGTTGCTGTATCACTGCGCTATTGAAATGTAATGTTCTAATTTTGTAATTACGATAATACGAGCAATAACATGATGTGCACATAATGACGTTGTTTCGTCTCGGTTGTCACAAGTGGTAAACATGAAAAAATTAAGTTTAAAAATGCTATTTTAGTATATAAATCTAATTATCTAATAAATCTAATAATGAATTATTGAAATTGTTCAATTTGGAGTTCCCTGGAAAAGGAACCTAGATTTAATAAAAAACGGTGAATTGAAAAATAATATCTTTTAATATTATGTCCTCACGCATTATACATGGGATGAAGCTTATTTTTCTTAAAGTACCTACCAAAATTTTAAATTCGTTCCAATTTGGAAAACTTAATATTTAACTTCTAGCGTTATAACGTGTCAATGGACGTGTCAATGAACACGAGACTAAAGTGTCTATGATAATAACGCTTTCGTTGTAATCAGCAACATCATAGATTAAGATAAAAATAGATTTAAATGAAAAATAAATACAGGAAAAGCTTCGTAATTCTTGTTATGATTTTGTAGATACGTTAATGTCTTATACAAATGTTTGTGCACGAATATTAATTAATTGAAACAGTCCGATTCCGGTTGTTGCTGATGGTTTTTCGATTAATTCAAACTGCTTTGTGTGATGTAAATGAGTCTCACGATCGTTCGCATATAGTGTTTGCTCGTAAACCTAGACATTGCTGTCGATTATTGTACGCACGATTGCTTCGTCAGTATCTGTTTTCTTTTTTTTTAACTAGAATTTTGAATTCGTACGTACGTTTTATGTTATTATGATTCTTGCACGGAATCGATAATGTTTTGTTTATTATGTTGCGAATACGATTTAATTCCCACCTGTTGTAACTTATGCGCGCGTCTTTAGTGTTTAATGTAGACAATGTAAAACATACGGTCTCAAAAATTCAGATCATAGCTGTTGTGTTGTGTATGTTGAATTTCAGAAATTCTACATGATTCTGATTATGAACCATAAAATATTTTTAGTAACAAAAGTATTATAATAGTACTACGTTTCTAAATTACATAAATAGTAAAATTTGTTCCGTAAATCTGTCTTATTAAAAATATTTTTTGGGAGGTAACATTGATTCTTATTTTTATGACCACTAACATGCCGATAATTATATGTCGTTTTCGTTAAGCGCATTGTGTTGTAGTGTGAATTTATTAGTTAATAAAACATTGTTATTTAACAAACAATTGTAGGCAGGAATTTAACTTGTCATACTTTAATATTTTTTAGGTAATAATAAATTCTGATTTCACGTAACGAGTAACGCGGTCTGTTCTGCATTGATCCTATCATATCTTAACATATTTTTAATAAATATTTAGTGATTGGCCATCCGGACCCCAATTAAAATAATCTGAAAACTGATGATTCTCAGTGATTCTGTCGGATAAAATTTATTAAGACGTTGACGTTTTCTCGGCAAATAAACGTCATGCTTTCCTTTTCCTTCGTACTTCTGCATTAGGTATTCTAAAGGCGATATGATTCTCAAGGTCACTGGAACCTGGCTTGGAGCAGGTTAGTCGACCTTCCACCAATCACGTGATGTTAGCGTTTTTCCCACCCTGGAAACCGGAACGTATTACTGCTTCGCAGCTGAATAGCAGCCTTGTGGTAACTACCCGTGTCAGTTAAAATGCGCCCTATCAATTAATAATATAGTAATCTATTTAGTGCAATAGTATAAAAATACATTATTAACACCGATTACATCGCGCATACTCATATTTGTCTAATAATTTTGTATTGTGTTTAATCTATGGTTACTTAGTAGTTTGTTTTAGACGCAAATGGCGCCATAACGTTCGGCCAAATATAATAAAGTTTGCTGCAATTCGTAAAATTAAATTTGTGCTATTGTCTGTTAGGTAGTAATTTAAATGTAGCTAACGATTGTTGAATGTATAAGTAGATATAGTGTTTGATTTTGTTGGCAGGTTGTTCCGGTACAGAGAGACCAGCCTGGTTGGAGTGCGCTCTCGGCGTATCCTTGCTCATGTTCGGAGCGCTCGTGGAAAGATGCTGTGCGTTATTGCCGGAACCAACTCACACCCAGCACCACGCTGATGCCCTGCAGCTATTACCCTCGATAAAGGTATTACGCTATAGCTACGCCACGTACCTATCATTGCGTGCCTAAGAATTTACGATCTCGTCGTTGTCAAACGAAAATCGGCTATGTGCACTTTTTGAGATTTTTACTTTTTGACGTTTTCGTATCACAGGATCTACCGTATAAAAAAAAACTGCTATGTGTTCATAGCTTTCATATTTATCTATAGCTTTCATTTGATATAGTTCTTAAAAATTCATCTTCATATAAAATTTTATACGAAAATGTTTTTACTCGTTAATTCAAAATAGAGTTTTTGCACATAGCAGATTTTGGTTTGACAGCGACGATGTGTAATATAGAATGTAGAAAGAAAAAAAAAGAGTAATGTTTAAAAGCAACAACTCATAAAACTCGTTCAGCCAGTCTAGGTAGTTAGGCATTACAAATAACAACACAAGGTTGTAATTTATAATACCCCTTTTCCGTTGGTGGTTCATAAAACAATATGAATCTAAGGCAGTAATGTTTGGTATGTAACGAGTATATTGTACCGCTTTATAAAATCGATTTACCATTTATGTTATGATTTATTCATAACGTCGTTACATATAATGCAAGCTTTTATGTATATTTTTTGCAGGTGTGGTCCGACTGGATGCTGTGTCACAGTAGTGTCTGGAACCCACCGCCTTCCTTCACCAATTTCAACGTAGAGTAAGTATATATATTTTTTAAACAACTAAGCCTGTATCGATTATCCGTATCGATTAATTTATAATAAATAATTCTTTATTAATTGTTTTTTGTAGACTCGAAAGCGACTCATGGGATTGGTTAGCGAAACTCATGAACATACTCGAAATATTAGACGATAAAACGATAAAATTGGAAAACGAAATCAAAGAAGGCAAGTATGAAACTCGGAAAAACATAAACTTATATTAAGTTAGTTAACAAAAGCTTGGCTCTAAGTTACTTAAAAGATAACTTTAAACAGGTTGTTAGGTAGCGGCTTGGCTCTGCCCCTGGCATTGCTGAAGTCCATGGGCGACGGTAACCACTCACCATCAGGTAGGCCGTGTGCTCCTCTGCCTACAAGGGCAATAAAAAAATAAATTAAATATCGTAGGTATATTAAAAATATAAAGTATTTTGTGTAAATCGGAGGTGTTGAAATGCGGTTTACCTGTAAATAAATAGAGACGTTGACAATTATAGTGTCACAGCGACTAGTGCACATAAAAAGTTTGATATCTTTACTTAATGCTGTTGTTATGTGGTTAATCCTGTGAGTGTAATTGCAAAATAAGCGGAATTAAATGACTCCATAAAAACCTTTTTAATTGTATCAAGTTTTTTGGAATATTAAAAGTTACAAGCGGTGTAAGGAAGGTTCTCGCCATAAATATCGCATAAAGATAAGTTTTCTAAAGCAACCGTTACTCGTGCATCGTTAGTACGCGATTATGAAGGTTGCGGGAATCCGACAACGACCAAAGTCGATACGATTTAATCGTTGAAAGATAAAATCGATTTGTTTAAAACAAAAATATGCATATGAACTTGGCCACACTTCAAAGTATTTAGTAGCTTTGTAACATATGTTGTTAGTTATTATCGATATATAACATCAGTGGTTTTCTTAAACATGTTTTTTTTGTTATAGAATATTTCGTGGCATAAGCACTGATCTACTTTGAATTTTTTATTGCGCACAGCTATGTGAACAACACAATATTGGAATTGTGTATTGAAATATTTGGCGATATAAGAGCTGATCCACTTTTTTTATTCTCCATATTATACGGGTGAAAGAGCTTAGGGTCTGCCTGGTGTTAAATGGTTACTGGAGCTCATAGAGAATACCATGTGACACCTTGACTCATGGGGTCTCATGTTCCGCCGTTGAAATAAGAGAGCTGCTTCGCAACAGAAAAAAAGTAAGGTAGTCCCTACCTATGCGGGTTTAGAATACGTCCTACCACCAGTAAAAGTGGTTGGCGGTCCGGTCGTTGTTCTCGTCGAACCCTTCGCTTGCGACGAAGGGCTCGTCGAGTAAATTAACCCATAGACACAGCCCACTGAGTTTCTCGCCGGATCTTCTCAGTAGGTCGCGTTTCCGATCCGGTGGTAGATTGCTAGGGTTAGTGTTAGCAACGTCGTCAGGTTTGATCCCCGCGAGCTCGCCTATGGTTTATTTTCTATTACTTTTACTATTACTATTTTTTTGGAGGTACGACCTCTTGTGAGTCCACACGGGTAGGTACCACCGCCCCGCCTATTTCTGCCGTGAAGCAGTAATGCGTTTCGGTTCGAAGGGTGGGGCAGCCGCTGTAACTATACTTGAGACCTTAGAACTTATATCTCAAGGTGTGTGGTGCATTTACGTTGTAGATGTCTATGGGCTCCACTTAACACCAAGTGGACTGTGAGCTCGTCCACACATCTAAGCAATAAAAAAAAAACTTGAAACTTTTATTACCGTAGTGTACTTTAGTTTACACGCTAAAGACGGCGTTGAATTTATACCTATGGTATACCGAAACAAACGATAATAATACAAAAAAACAAGATGACTCCAAACTTACTGTGTTTTTATTTAATCACATAAATTGGCTCTCCATTTCATTTGAATACCATAATAATATTTAAAAAGTATTGGCGAGAGAATGAGAAAATAATGAATATTCATGTGAGACTAACAGGTTCTAAATTCAAATGTAATTTTGTTTTATTTATTTATTGGGGCATTTTTTTAGTATTCGTTGCCAGACTATATACGCTAAGATCATTGATATATTTTATTGCTTTACTGTTTCACCGGAGAAATGGACAGGGCGATATTACCCACCCGTAGGGGCTCACAATACTCCGTACCACCAGTAATTACGCAAATTACATTTCTTGTGGGTTTGTTTCTTATTTACAATGTTATTCCTTTACCGTGGAAGTCTTCGTGAACATTTGTTAAGTGCGTATTTCATTTAAAAAAATGGCATGCAGGATTCGTACACCGGCACAGTCGCATCGGTCGATACGAATGCAACGGATACGCTTATCTTCGAATCTGGTCCCACAGTTCTAAAGTAGGGATATGTGTACTATAGAAAGGCACTGGTAGAGATAGCAACTAATTTGCTTCACTGGCACAGACAAAATAAATTATAATCATAAACTTTTTGCAAAACAATAGGAACGTTTTAACAAGGTTTTCTATTTTAGTCGCAGTTTATAATATCCTATCTGCTACTAGAACACCTGACTGGCGTTTATCTAGAAAATAATGTATTAATGAAGGAAATGTTATTTTTTGTACATCTGTCAGCGTGTCTGTCGAATTTCACTGATCGCTCAAATAGTTGAAACGTGAAATCGTTACAAACAAACAAACTTTCGGTTTTAAAATATGGTTACCTTTATTTTTCCTACCTAGGCTGATAGCCTTGAGAGGCTATTTCAGCGTAACCTTAACTAGTAGGCTCACAATGGGCCTTATGAGAAGGCTCAAGGTCACCCAAAGAGTAACGGAGAGGGCTATGCTCGGAGTTTCCCTGCGAGATCAAATCAGAAATGAGGAGATTCGCAGGAAAACCATGGTAACCGACTTAGCCCAAAGGATTGCGACATTGACGTGGCAGTGGGCAGGATACATTGCTCGTAGAATGGATATCTGTAAATTCGCAATGATCTCGTAGGCTACGTTTGCATCCGTTTGGCGGAGGACGCGTCGTTGGGCGGGTTCACTCCGCTCATGTACATGGAGCCGGACAAGGCGTGGGTGCCCCCGGATCCGTCGGCGCACAACCACGCCGCGGAACACGTACTGAGGATCAGGAAGCTGCTCTTCTTCGGGACCGAGTGAGTTTTCACGTGTACCACACGCTACTTACATGTCGAGAAGTGAAAGGTTATTCGGCTTAAGCGCTATTTCGCTTAATACGCGACATTTATATTTGTAATTAAAGGTGCGTTTTGTTTAGTATTAGCATCAAAAGTTCGATGCTTTTAATTGAACTTCAATTAAGTTTACTCAATTGAAATAGCTGAAACAGTTTTTTGGTGTTTTTTTCAAATGTTAAACTTTATTTTTAGCGAAATTCTTGGAACTTTACAAGAGAGCCATTGTCCTGTAAAGTTTCGCTTAAACAAAATAGTCTTTCGCCTCTCGATATGATAAAACATTGTTTAATAACATGTCATGTACAGGTGCGCTTTCACTAACCCCGTGCGTCAGTTCACTTTTACTATCGTTATATTGCGTACAATGCTTTAACGCAGCCTTTCCCAAAATAGGCGATAACGCCCCCTTGTGGGCGCTGCAGGCCTAAAGGGGGGCGGTAAGAGACCCAGAAAAAAAAAGTGGCGTTGTGTAGAGGCTTGGGAGGAGATTTGAAATTTCATCTAGGATGACTCTTAAATACCGACTTAGCTCTCGCTAAAGTGGTTTTTAATTAGGTGAAAAAAAGGGGGGCGTTCAAAAATAATTTATTCTCAAAATGGGCAGTGGGACAAAATAAGTTTGGGAACCCCTGCTTTAACGCAATGAAAAAATAACAAACTGGAAATTATGTTAATAGGAATAGTATGAAAAGGGTATTGCAAAGTAGGCAAACGCTGAAAAACTTATGGAGTATCGAAATTTCGAAAATCGAAAATTTCAAGACTCTCAGGCATGTTAAAGAAACATTCGGTTAATATCATTATTATTTTTCGGTTCCCTCTGTATTTTGTACCGTATGTTCCATGGGGAGTGCTCTGAGGAATTGTTTGAGATGATCTCCTCATCTCCTTTTTATCATCGCACCTCCCGCTATCGGAGCAGAGTTCATCCATATTATCTGAAGCCACTGCGGTCATCCACAGTGCGTTTCCAAAGGTCTTTTTTGCCACGTACCATCCGGCTATGGAATGAGCTCCCCTCCACGGTGTTTCCCGAGCGCTATGACATGTTCTTCTTTAAAAGAGGCTTGTGGAGAGTATTAAGCGGTAGGCAGCGGCTTGCCTCTGCCCCTGGCATTGCTGAAGTCCATGGGCGACGGTAACCACTCACCATCAGATGGGCCCTATGCTCGTCTGCCTACAAGGCAATAAAAAAAAACACAAGCTCTTTAATTCCATAGCATTATTGAATGTTCTCATTATAAAGGTATCTGGTCGGTGTGGAGCCTCCGGTGCTGCGCTTGGAGTACCCCACTGACGCCCCGCCGCGGTACGTCAGCGCAGTGCAGAAAACTAAACCACAACACCAGCCGCTGCAACTCTTGGTATGGACACTTTATATACAATAATGCATTGGTGTTATAAGATAAGCTAATCATCATTCATCATCATTATCCTGCCCTTCTCCCAGTCACCTGGGGTCGGCGTAACATGTTTTCTTCTTCCATACTCTTCTATCATATACCATTTCTTCGCTCACTCCCTTCTTACCCATATCGTCTTTCACGCAATCCATCCATTATTTCTTAGGTCTACCTCTTCCTCTATAACCTTCCACATTCATAGTTAACATTCTCTTACCAACCTCATTTTCATTTCGTCTCATCACATGTTCATACCATTCCAAATGCGCATTTTTCAGCTTCGCTGTCACAGGTGCCACTTTCAGACTTCCTCTAACATATTCATTCCGTATTCTATCCGTTCTCGTTACTCCACACATCCATCGCAACATTCGCATCTCTGCTGCATGCAATCGCCTTGCTAAGAGAAACTAATACAGATTACTAAATTACGAAAAAATCTTCTTACTGACATGTATCATTATTAGTGTGTTTATCGGCGTAGATGTACAGGCCGGCTTGCGCTTCGTTTGTAGTGTTTTTTTCCCGTACCTATTCGCTAGGTAACTATACTGAGTGTAAAGATTATACTGAGACCTTAGAACTTGTATCTCAAGGTGAGTGGCGGTATTTACGTTATAAGATATTAATGGGCTCCGTTAACTACTTAACACCAGGTGTGCTGTGAGCTCGTCCACCCATATATCCAATAAAAAAAGTACCCTAAGGGACTATTCCAGCTACGAGCGAGCGAGTAGGTGAGCTCACGGGCTCAACCTGAGAGAATTTACTAACACTAGCCTTAGCAAGAGCAGCGTCTTGCAGACCTTACCACCGGATCGGAACAGCGACCCACTGACGAGATCCAGGGAGAAACTCAATGGGCTGTGTCGGTCGGATAGGGTGTTAAACATTATTATCGATAAACAATAACGATTTTTTTTTAATTCTCTCTTAAGATCGAATATCGCTAAGATGTAGAATCGAGTACGATAAGGTTGAAATAATCACTAGATCCTACTTTCTAAATCGCCATTAGCATTAGCGGTATTAATATTAGCAATTATTACTAATTATACAACAAACATTATTAATAAAAGATGATTTTTCTTCATCGAAAAAATATATAGTGAACAAATGCTAGGAACGTATGTATTAACTAAATACACACTTTAATAATAACACAATTACACAGTAATAATTCAGACACGCATAAGTGTCGTTCGTCTTTAACGTGGTCCAATCTAGGGGCAATTTTCAGATATCCAATTGGTAGGTCATATTAATCTATCAGTGCTAGTGCGCAGTGTGAGCCAGCATTCATTTGACGGATGGTGTAGCTGCATACATAACTACATAGTTTAGACTTTGACCATATTATGTTTCAAACTGTAAAGTTATATATCCACTTTATGATGTGTATGAACTTAACGGTATTAGTACCAGGTAGGCTGTGAGTTTTTTCAACGATGTCATGGAAAAAAAAAAACCATTTACAATGTCTCAGAAAAAAATTTCAAAAAAAAAAACAATAGGCTCGTTTTTAATTTCTTCTACACACATCAATGTCGTAAAATGCGGTCAAAAACCGTTAATCTAAAGTTTGCTCGGATCAACATTGCTAAAGTTCACAATTTCACAGTAACGTTACGGCAAGTTAAACTTCCTTATGTGTTAATGACAGTATAATTTCTGGTTCGTGTTTGCGATTTGCCGAATTCATGATGGGCCATAATTTTTTTAGTAACGTTTTGCGACTCATATACCGTCTGTGTGCCTGGTATAGGCAGTGGTGGATTTACACTAGGGGCAGTCAGGACAAGTGCCCAGGGCGGCACATTTTTTAGGGCGGCAAAATTTTTAAAGTGAAAAGTTTTTTTTTAGTCTTATCAGGATTGCTATATAAATAATTAATTCTATTAATTAATACTTTTCTGTTTAATTGATAATTCAACAAATTCAATTCATCCATTATTTGTGAATTATAAATTTGACACTTTTGGTAAAAATTAATAATCAAAATGATTTAATAAATTTATTTCCTTGGACATTTAAAATAATAATCGATTTTCTATTTACTGGAATTAAAGAGATATTTTTTTTATGTAATACAATTATGAGTCACGCTTAGTGCAAAATTTATAATTGTTAGAAAAAACACAAATATTTATTTATATTTTTCTAATATATAACATATAATAACGTTTCTGCAATAAATTAGTTATTTTAATTTTGAAAGTAAAGTTTAAGTAAAATTCCCAGTATTGGGGCGGATTTTTTTCCGGAGCGGCATTAAGTTTAAATCCGCCCTGGGTATAGGGTAATTTATAGGAGCTCTATTTTGTTAACAGGCCGAAGATTCGGAAGACGAAGAGAGTTCGAGGAGCGGTCCGAGCAGCGTGAGCGAGGCTCCGGATGCAGACGAGGCCACCAGACGTCTGCTCCGCCGCAAGGAACAGCTGGAGAACAGGAAGGCCACACTTGAACGACAACGACAACGTGTACAGGTAGTTTTTGCCCGCGACCTCGTTCGCGTGGAATAGTTCACAAATAATTCTTTATTTTAGAACAAATTTGGTTAGCATAAAAAACGTTATAGTGAGCCAACCTAAACATATAGATATATGCTGTCGCGGACTTTTTTCTAGATCTTTTAAAAACAATTCTGTCATACATTATTTTAGCGAAACCGTTTCTGCAGCTCACGCAGCGGAAGCTCTCAAAAGGGAAAAAAACCCGATTTTGAAACATTCTTCATTGGTGTTCCGCTTGTATTAGTCTTAGCGTGATGTTCCTCAATAAATGGACTATCTAACACTGAAATAATTTTTCAAATCGGACTTGTAATTCCTGAGATTAGCGCGTTCAAACAAACAAACTCTTCAGCTTTATAATATTAGTATAGATAGGTTGGGGAAAAAATCTTCGCATTATAGTATGTATGAACTTGTAATAAAATCTCTTTGGCTATACTATTTGTATCCGGTTAACATCACGAGAGGACCGCCAAAACCAATAATAATTGTCGCGGCATTTTGATCAGAAGCCCCAAAACTTCTATAGCAATGGGATCATGTCCCTACCTACAAGATGGCATAAAGATATCGAACAAAATGGTATCTTTTTTTTTTATTTTTTTTTATTGCCTTTTTAGGTATACGAGCGTACGGCCCACTTGATGGTAAGTGGTTACCGTCGCCCATGGACTTCAGCAATGCCAGGGGCAGAGCCAAGCCGCTGCCTACTGCTAAAGTATCTACATAATTTAGTTAAACGTAAATAAACTATGTTAAAAAATGTTGTGAATTTTCTTAAAAAATGCGAAGAAACTTTTTCCCCAACCTATTATTAAGTGGGTAATGAACACTTTGTGCATGTGCACCACTAACTAAAGTTAATTTAGTAAGTGCACTTTTTGGCGGGAACGCGAGGAGTGAAGCAGTGTAATTTGTTTTATTTTGTCTATTTAGTGTTTCTTCAAGTTTAAATGTGTAATAACGGTGGTTTATTAACTGTTTAATATCTGTGAAAGTGCACAAATGTGGGAAAATGAAACAAAGCCGCTGGACGTAACTTCTCGGGATCCTCCAAAAAGTCCACTGAAAAAATTTCAGTAAATGACCACCATTTTACTGATATTATTTTTCATCCAATATCATCTCTTTTCATTTAGTTCCATCCCAGTTGATTAATGTCTCAAATTAATAATCTTCATTTCATTTCACTCCATATTAACATTTTTCATAAAAATAAGAATAAAATTAAAATAAGACATGACTTCATGGTCATGCGGTATGCAGCGGCTTGGCTCTGTCCCTGGCATTGCTGAAGTCCATGGGCGACGGTAACCACTCACCATCAGGTGGACCGTATGCTCGTCTGCCTACAAAGGCAATAAAAAAAAATAAAAAATATCTTAGTTACCAGGTCATAAAATCCCTTAAAAAAAATTTAGTAAGTAATTACAAGTGTTATTACAAATTTAACAGGAGATTCTACGTAGTGATTCGACCAGTATGGAAGTGGAAGTGCGGCCCCGTTGGTTAGTCCCGGATACAAATTGTTTCATCGATCATCTACCACTGTTGCAAGCCGTGGTCGCTGCGCCGTCTCAGCCGTACACTCTAGCCGTGCCTCTGGTCGGTGAGTACATGCCCTCTGTTTTCTTTTACCTTTCGGGTCCTTTAGTATTTGACAGAATTGAATTTAGTGTATTTGATTATATATGTATGTGAATATACGAGTATATGATGGTGATTATATATAGATATATTATCCATTTTGTTATTTTCGCAATAAGTAATGCACCTACCACAGGACTCTCTACACCATCCTTGGTTGACTGGTAGAGTATGCCCCAGGCATTAAGTCCGCCATTGTACTTTTGTGCATGAAGTTTAATAAATCATTAAAATAAATATAGTAAATTGATTTAACTTGTAGTTGACAAAATATGCGACATGTGCCCTTTTCGAAATTGCATATTCAATTGAGGTCGTGATTTGTGGTCGTCAGTAATGAGCGAGCTGGAGGGGCTGAAGAAGTGCGGTCGCGTGGGCGGCATGGCGGGCGCGGCGCTGGCGTGGGTGTGCGCGGGCGGCGGCGCGGCAGGCGTGCGCCTGGCCACGTCGCGCGGCTCGCTGCTCTCGTCCCGCGCCTTCACCGCCGAGCGCGACGCCGACCGCGCGACCAACGACGACCGCGTGCTCTCCACCGCCCTCAACTTGCACGCTAACCTCGTGGCCGCCCAACCACACCCAGACACCGGTATGTAACGTTGCATATTTATTTTGTATTAATGCTCCCCCAGTAGTCGAAATTCGACTATAATTAATTGAAATTAAAAGTTTTTACACTATTATGATTCTATTGTCAAAGACTATTGTAATTCTATAATCACAGATTACACCAAGATTCCACTTTAGACAAATACCTATTATTAAAAACCAAGAACATTTAATCTATTTTCAATTTGACCACAGATTATAAGCAATAAGAAAAGTTTGACAATAAACAAATAGTATGCATGCGTGTGTGCGTCATATACATGGTAGTGTGTGTAATGTTTTTTTTATTGATATGAATAATTAAAAAAAAATTAACATTTTGCACTACTTCTCTATATTTTTTTGCTATAAGTGTGGGAAATTTCATACTCCTCCGTCCGCGCAATTTTCGTAAAAAGGGATACAAAGTTTTTGCTTCACGTATTAATATATAGATAATGAGCTTACTGTTCCAAGCTGTTACCGGGTACCGTAGACATCACCATGTGAATTCCGCTGTCCACTCTGAGCATTTCGACTCGGAACGGCAAATTTTAATGTCAAAAAGAGACAAAACTATGGTATCAACGCGTACAGCATTCTCTACGGCCAATATGAAAATATCGGGGTGTTACTAAAACAACGTTTTTAAATGTATCAGAAACGAAGTCAGAGGAAGGAAACGGTGATTCAAAGACGAACCGTAGCGTGCGAGAGGTGGTGCTGCTGACGGATGACCGCAACTTGCGCGTGAAGGCCCTGGCCGCTGAATTGCCCACACGCGATTTGCCTTCGTTCGTACAATGGGCTGGGTTGAGTGCTGGAAACGATAAGGTGAATGTTTATTGAAGTTATACTTCTTTAGGCGCGTTTTGAAAAATTGATGAGAGTGAAATTTTACGATGCGCGCGCACCGTGACACAAAATTAACAGAATGAAGTTGCCCACTAAATCGCTCATTACAATACGACCGACGTAACTTGGCGAGTCTGAATATAGCCGCAGGTGAATTTTCCGAACCGTACCGAGAATTACCGAATTTATACGATGTCAAGAAAAGGAATGTCCAATATGCGTGTTTGAGGATGTTGTTTAATCGATTTTTTTTCAAATTGATTAAAATTTAAATAAAAAAAGAAAGAAATAAATTTAATAAAAATAAAGTATAACTTCATACGCACGTACATAAGTACACGCACCCTTTTTTATTATATTGTAAATCAGTACAGAAAGCTGACAAAATTCGTTGTTTTTTTTAGGTTATAATAGCTTTGAAATTAGAACGAAAAATAAAATTTGACCTTATTGTTGCTTAATCAATATTAAATGATAGCTTCAAGCGCTTTAGTGGGAAATTTGAAAGCGTTTTATATATAGCATTTTCTTAGGTTTATTACTAGCTGGCATATATACATGTATATATATAACAAAGATATCATGTATATATATAACAAAGATATCATGTATACATATAACAGTCAACGAGATCACAAACAACCATGAAAACTGTAAAGTATTCAGAACATCGAAAACAATATAAGAAATGTAATAAAGCGTAAAAACAATTTTAATTTTATAAATCTGATGTTCCATGACTTAAAAATTAAGAACAGTTGCGAAATTACTTTTTAATCTTTGTCCCAACAACCGAGTAAGTTTGACTTTACCCAATTTATAATTAAAAAGCAAGAAAGGCAAATAAAAAGGCGAATTAATACACGATTAGAATTTAATACTTAAGTTTAATTTACTAATTTAACGTTTTGTTTTTCACAGAAGTCGTTAAGTACGACCGACGAGGCGACATCGGAGCGCAAATGATGTTTATTAAGATAAGCTCACGTGATATATAAAAGCTCGTGTTCTCTTTTATTTCTAGTTGATACGGAATAACTAAATGTGACTTAAAGTTGCGGAGCATTAGTGCTTAATTTAAATAAATATTGATGAATTATATAAATATTTTCGGTCAGTGCTTGTTTTTTGCTCGCACTGTACCTTATCTGTCGCACCTCAACATAGTATAGGAATTGAATAGTCTAAGCTAAATCAAAATACACGAATACGGTTTGTTGTTTTTTAATATTCATGAAATCCACTTAAAGGATTCGAACCTCGTGCTTCTCTTTTATTTGTATTTTAATAAACTAATTTAAGTTTTACCTATGTCGGTTATTAAGCAATAAAAAAATAGTTTTGTTGTGCTATTACTGTTGTTTTTGTTAAATATAAAAATTTACCGCCGACCGAATACATCTGTGTTTATATGTTATTGACTTAAATTTGTGAAAGATAAAATTTCATGGTTAAAATTAAGTGTTTATGTATGTTAAAATAAAACTTGACAGTATGTATGTTATAGATGTTCTTTCACGTTATTGTGTTCGCATCGATATATTACGTGCCATTCATAATTCCATCGTTCTTTATATCGGTTGTAAGCATAGTTTTTGCATCTTATTATTATTATTATTGATATAGTGCATGTTCTGAAGTGTGCTTCAGGGTATATTTTTTTAATTAGTTTTATTTCTCTTTTTTTTTTACTTTTGTTTAAGCTTAATTATTTTTTCACGATAGTAAGTAAAAAATATATTTACACACTGAATTGTTGCTTCGAAGTTTTGATTGAGACAAGCTATGAATACGTAACGAACTTCATTGCAGATTTAGTAATACCATTTCTGTTTTAAACAATTGTATTGGATTAAAATTTTGCTATAACAAATTTACAGTTCTACGATTTGATAAAAAAATGTCTTTATTTCAATATACTATATAGTAGAGTTAAATGTTACTAAAAATGTAAAAATAAAAAACTAATCAAAAAATCTCGTACATAATTCAATTGTAACCAATGGATTGTTCTGGTTTGTAGATAAAAAGTATTTTATAGATTATTAATATTATATAATTAGAAAATCGTTAACAATTTTATTGTACAAAAATATCTACTTTTTCCGATCAATTTTCACGTCATTATGTTTTTTTTTTAAATTTAAATCGAGATGTTTTGAAAATAAACCATGAATTATTTGAAACCCACAATTTTTATTCATTTTTCTTAGCTTAGTAGAAACTTATCTATACTAATATTATAAAGAGGAAAGATTTGTTTGTTTGTTTGTTTCGAATAGGCTCCGAAACTACTGGACCGATTTGAAAAATTCTTTTTCCATTAGAAGCCGACATTGTCCCTGAAGAACATAGGCTACTTTTTTAAATTTTTTTTTATTTGGTTTCATGTGTGTTTTAATGTTTCCGAAGCGAAGCGAGGGCGGGTCGCTAGTCCGTAATAAAACTATTAAAATGTTGTGTATGACATTCATAAAGGTAGGTAAATGTTGCATTTAAGCGTCAGAAAGAAAGACTAAAAGTAAACTTGGTTGTGTGTATATTAAATATTAGGGGTTAAAGTATGAAATTGCCGATTTGTACTGAAAATTTGAGTATTTTTTTTTACTTATTTATTTAATCAAAATATCTGCTATTATTATCTATACATTGCTGCCATCTAATAGGAAGGTCATTTATGCTTTTGCGAACTCTGATGATCTACATGCTACAAATTGTGTGAAAGCATTTTGTACTGCCTCCTGGGAAGAAAACTTTTTATCACGTAGAAAATTGTCCAAATCACGAAATCTGGCGAATACGGAGGGTAACGAATGGTTTCTAATTGCAGTTCCTGTAGAGCTAAAACTGTTTCTCGTGCTGTATGAAGTCTCGCGTTATCATGGAGCAATAATGGTGAAGATCGATTGATGAGTCTTGGCTGTTTCACTGCAAGTTTTGCTATCATTGTTCGGAGTTCGGCACATCTGCCGTTAATGTTTGACCAGATCGGAAAAAGCTATAGTGAATAACACCACGCTGAGACCACCAAACAGTTATCATTACATCTTTATTAGTAAGCTTTGCTTTAGGACAGTTGCGGCGTTTGACCTGGGTTCAGCCGTTGCATTTTTCGCTAATGGCTTTCGTAAAGAATCCACTTTTCTTCAACACGCATTTCTTTGTGCAGATCAGTCAAATCCGAAGGCACCTATTTTTTATTTTATTTTATTGATTTGACGCTAATGAGTCAAAGTCGTTGGTAAGGTAGCGTTAAACCATGTCGCTAATTCCTGGGTAGTTTGGCTCGGATCGGCTTTCACCATCTCTTTCAATGTGTTCATTGTTTTTCACATGTGTGGGCAGTCTTCCACGTGGTTCATGGTGTTAAGTGGTTACTAGAGCCCATAGACATCTACAACGTAAATGCGCCACCCACCTTATAGTTATATAGAGATATTAGTTTTTAGGAGTAAGTTCTAAGGACTCAAGTATAGTTACAACGGCTGCCCCACCCTTCAAACCGAAACGCATTACTGCTTCACGGCAGAAATATGCAGGGTGGTGGTACCTACCCGTGCGGACTCACAAGAGATCCTACCATCAGTAAGAGCTCAGCGTTAGTTCTGCGTCGGAACTCGTATTCAAAAATCACTCGAATTTTCGAAGTTTCTTTCTTGTCTAGGCTGAATAGAAAGAAAAAAAACAACTGAAAATCGATAATCGAATATTGCACATTTTTTAAAAGAAGAACCTCATAGGTACAATTTAAAAAAAGTTTCACTCATCATCTTATCATCTCAAACCCTGAAGGTTGTCAATTCGAAGTACCTATTACAATAGAACGGCAATTTCATACTTTAACCCCTATTAAAAGAATGACAACATCTTCCGACGAGCGGGTATTATTGGTTGCCATATCGACGCGGCGACAGTCTGACTGTAGTTTTCCAAAACTTATATAAAATATGCAAGATTTCTTGAATTTATCATTAGCATTCATATCAATTTTGACAGTTTCTCACATACCAGTAGTTATCAATAAACAGACGAAAAACCGAACTATGACAATAAATTGGCTTTGATTTAAAAATAAAGTAGTACTTATCATTTCATTAGACCCAATCTATCAATATCTAACAATATATACCAATCTATGAATAATTTTTTTGAAATATTCACGGCAATTATATTATAATAATTAAAAACGTCATTTTCTAGGTGACAATATCATCTGTGACATAAAGAGAAGTCGTTGCTTTAAAAATTTTAACCATCAAAATTTAAATAAATTCTTTCATCACTGCGGAGTTTTTGGCGGGAATGCGATGCGGAAATTATGTGAATTGTTTTGTTTTGTTACTTTAGTGTTTTTTCGGGTTTCGATATGATTAAAGGTGGTTTATTAACTATTTAGCACCTCTGAAATCACTTTCAGATTGTTACACACCGCATTGATAAACAGGTCTATCAGTCTTAACAGTGTTTAACTCACTTAACCCACCCAGTGACTGAGTTTAAATTAAAAGCGGTTATGTGGTTATCGAAAAAATAATAAAACTGACATTTGTACACTGTTTAAATAAATTTATTGGCTAAAGTCTACGAATAAATACTAAAGTGTATATCTGTTTCAATAAAGCTAATCATAATGTCATTTGAAGACAAACAAAAGTCAAATATATTTATTTAATAGAATTGGTACCCAATTAAAGATTATTTTCATCAAGAAATGTTTTTCAATAATCTGCTAGCCTATTTCTCGAAATGGTTTTTCACTCAAAGAAATTAAAGATGCCCATTTCCCATGGTGCATGCCTATTTCCACCTTATAGGAAAATACTTAAAGTGCAGTTTTTCTGCGTCAACGTGTGCGAAATGTTAAAATGCTGGTCCGGGAAAGTTGCCTTGAGTTTTTCTTCATCTGGCGGCAACTGCGGTGCTCACGTCTTTAGGAGGACGAACATGTGATAGAGCATACCTTTAACGTTTTCGGAATAATAATAATACATTTTGAACAACCGGGCAATCATCTCGAGCAGTAGCAGGATCTTGCAGGCCAATGCAGTGGAAAGCTTGATCATAAAGTAGCTTAAATTTAAAACACGTTAAGAGTGCCCAATGACCATAGCTCTGGTTTATCAGTAAAGTAGTTTCGCCTTATAGTGGAATCATTGGTGAAAGGCTCTCGGTCGGCTACCTTTAAAGAGCAGAACAATAAGAGACGAGTCGATTTTTAATGGAGTAGAGTATGTAGTGGCAAACGGTTTAGCGGTTGCTGGATCTCATAGATATTACAACATATACGCCGCTGCCCACCTAGAGGGTCGAAGTAAAAGACGGACTATTAGTCTTCGACCAACGATAGTATATGACGGATTAGGGACCGCCGTGATGTTTGTAAAAAGTGTGACGTCAGCACCGCTGACGTCGCGGTCATCACTTTCTTGACGAATGACTCATGTTTGGGTTTCCGAAACAAAACTTCACGAGAACTTCACGAGAACTTCGTATATTGCACGAGAAGCATAACAACGTTACAGAGATATCCGTACAGTACAACGGCTCGGACACGAATCAATCAGTGCTAGACAGCACGGCCGTATTTATGGGGCTTCGTACCCGTGAGCGTGTTGACACGTTTTAAACACGTGAGCGTGTTTACACGTTTTTCAAACACGTGAGCGGGTTTACACGTTTTTCAAACACGTTTTAAAGTATTGAAATTACAATAAAAGGAACTGTTTAACATCAATTTCTTATCACAGAGTAATTAGTTGATGATCGGTAGGTAAATAGTCATATTTGCGCCGACACGGCCATACTGACAGGCGGTGCGCGCTCTGCACCAGCCACCCATGTATGGTGTATCACCAGAGAGTTCTTGGAGTCCATCTGAAACAATGGAATGTCTGTTTCTGAGATTGGTATCTGTGTACCTTTTTATGTTACTTTGAAAGTAACTTATTTTGTGTAGTTTTATATTGTGACGTACACTGTGGTACTTATGTAGTGAACGTACACTGTGGTACTTATGTAGTGAACGTACACTGTGGTACTTATGTAGTGGACGTACACTGTGGTACTTATGTAGTGGACGTACACCGTGGTACTTATGTAGTGGGCGTACACCGTGGTACTTATGTAGTGGGCGTACACCGTGGTACTTATGTAGTGGGCGTACACCGTGGTACTTATGTAGTGGGCGTACACTGTGGTACTTATGTAGTGAGCGTACACTGTGGTACTTATGTAGTGGGCGTACACTGTGGTACTTATGTAGTGGGCGTACACTGTGGTACTCATGTGGTGGCGTACACTGTGGTACTCATGTGGTGGCGTACACTGTGGTACTCATGTGGTGGCGTACACTGTGGTACTCATGTGGTGGCGTACACTGTGGTACTCATGTGGTGGCGTACACTGTGGTACTCATGTGGTGGCGTACACTGTGGTACTCATGTGGTGGCGTACACTGTGGTACTCATGTGGTGGCGTACACTGTGGTACTTATGTGGTGGCGTACACTGTGGTACTCATGTGGTGGCGTACACTGTGGTACTCATGTGGTGGCGTACACTGTGATACTCATGTGGTGGCGTAATTTTATTAATCAAAAATAAAAACTTATCCTTTTGCCGATTGTTGATTTTGTTGTTCGACCATCCTGGTTTGTGAAGTAGATGGTAGAGGTTCATCGGCTGATGCTGGTGGGTAGTCTTCTTCCGCCGATACGGTTATCTGGTCTCCAGGTTGTTGCTCAGCGGAGGCGGCATGTGATCCCACTTGGGCGGTGCGCGCTCTGCACCAGCCTCGTTGATTCTCGTAGGTTTTCTTTGATTCCCATTGATCTGCAGGAATAAAAAGTTTCTCTGAGTAGCGCATCTGTTATACTTGCGTTACTTGTGACTATGTAAGTTTGAGACTATTAATGCGATTTTATTGTAGGGTTCTCGAAGGTTTTCGTAGATTTCTCGGAGGTTTTCGTAGATTTCTCGGAGGTTTTCGTAGATTTCTCGGAGGTTCTCGTAGATTTCTCGGAGGTTCTCGTAGATTTATTGAAGGTGGGATAAGAATGTGTAAGGTGTTGTTCGTTGTGTAAGGATATCATGGTCTTCAGATGAATTTTGTGGTGAAATTTTAGTAATAAAAAATAAAAACTTATCTTTTGTATTCATTGATCAGTTGATTGTTGATTCCGTCGCTCGACCATGATGGTTTGTGAAGCAGACGGTACAGGCTTATCGGCTGATGCTGGAGGGTAGTCATTATCCGCCGATACGGTTATCTGGTCACCAGGTTGTTGCTGAGCGGAGGCGGCGTGTGATCCCACTTCTGATGACGGATTAGGGACCGCCGTGATGTTTGTAAAAAGTGTGACGTCAGCACCGCTGACGTCGCGGTCATCACTTTCTTGACGAATGACTCATGTTTGGGTTTCCGAAACAAAACTTCACGAGAACTTCACGAGAACTTCGTATATTGCACGAGAAGCATAACAACGTTACAGAGATATCCGTACAGTACAACGGCTCGGACACGAATCAATCAGTGCTAGACAGCACGGCCGTATTTATGGGGCTTCGTACCCGTGAGCGTGTTGACACGTTTTAAACACGTGAGCGTGTTTACACGTTTTTCAAACACGTGAGCGGGTTTACACGTTTTTCAAACACGTTTTAAAGTATTGAAATTACAATAAAAGGAACTGTTTAACATCAATTTCTTATCACAGAGTAATTAGTTGATGATCGGTAGGTAAATAGTCATATTTGCGCCGACATATATGAATCTAAACACCCGCAGTTATTTTATACAATTAAAATGTGAAGAATTCTGTGCGTTCAGAAATGCGCATGGAATATTTTACCACACATTATCACGAAATTAAATACATAGTACAAGAATTCCGTCTACAATGGATTTATCGCGATATCGCTTGAAGAGAATCAGCATCACGATATGTATCCGGTTAATTGCTTGGTTTTCCTATGTTTAAGAAATATAAAATATCATTGGAACTTACGTAATAACAACAAAAATATGAATGCAATATTTTATTATCGGATACTAATGATGCTCTTAGATGTTATGCGCTCGGACAAGGATGAACTCTATTATACCTTTTAGTTTAAAGACACTCAAAGTGCGGATAATTCACGCCTGGCATTGATTAAGAGGTTGCGTATTGAAAATGTAATTTTATGAACGCATTTATAGGGCTGATAATTAAGATTTTAGAAGAATGTTAAATCCAAATATTTTCCTACAAGTGAGAGATTTCTATCTATATATGTACGTAGACTTGAGCAATGGGAATTGGCAATGTTCCGAGGCGAGGCTTGTGTGCACCGTTGAGGTTGTAAAAGCACCGTTAAACTTATTTACCGTGCGCATCTCTCTTCAGGCAGCGCCTCACTATACCATATATTTAATACGAATTAAGCATAAGAAGATATTCTACGACTGGTACGATTATTACTGTTAATAAAATTCGCCATCATCACGGATATTCTTAATTAGATTCAAGAAAATAATTAATAATTTGCTGGTCAGAAGAACAGAAGGTTTTCAAATCATACAGTTTTTTAAATGTGTAAGGCCCATGTAACGGCGTTGATTATTAGATTTTAATGAAGATACACAGAAGAGATTTTAGGGAATGACCTTATTTGTTGTTCGAGAACTGACAAACTTAGGGTACGTTTGTCTAAAGTAAATATTGAAAGTTCTGTGTCCGTGCAATAAAAGATGTCATATGTGAACATTGTTAGGTATGTATTTTATTAAAAAACTAGCTGAACCGGCAGACTTCGTAGTGCCCCAATCGATAAATAAAATACCTAAACTTTTGTATAAAATAAACTTAATACAAACAAAAGGAATCCGTCCGACGGGGGACACATCAAAGGAAAAAAAAAATGTTTTTTTTTATATAATTCCCAGCATTTTCATATTTATTCACCTTTTAAACCTTCTCTGAACTTCCACGAATAATTCAAGACCAAAATTAGTCAAATCGGTCCAGCCGTTCTCGAGTTTTAGCGAGACTAACGAACAGCGATTCACTTTTATATATATAGATAGAAGATAGATGTTGTAGATACATGTGTTTTATTCTGATTTTCCGAAGGTCATACCCGTTGTGATTTTCACGAACCAATAACAAGTCAAGTAACAAACAGTCCTTAGTGTAGGGATTGCATGTAGGCTGGTGAGACAGCAACTCATACCCTGTTGGAGTATTTTTTTTTTTTTTTTTTTTTTTATTGCTTAGATGGGTGGACGAGCTCACAGCCCACCTGGTGTTAAGTGGTTACTGGAGCCCATAGACATCCACAACGTAAATGCGCCACCCACCTTGAGATACAAGTTCTAAGGTCTCAAGTATAGTTACAACGGCTGCCCCACCCTTCAAACCGAAACGCATTACTGCTTCACGGCAGAAATAGGCAGGGCGGTGGTACCCACCCGCGCGGACTCACAAGAGGTCCTACCACCAGTAATTACGCAAATTATAATTTTGCGGGTTTCATTTTTATTACACGATGTTATTCCTTCACCGTGGAAGTCAATCGTCAACATTTGTTGAGTACGTATTTCATTAGAAAAATTGGTACCCGCCTGCGGGATTCGAACACCGGTGCATCGCTTCAACACGAATACACCGGACGTCTCATCCGTTAGGCCACGACGACTACAAAAGTATGACGAAGCTGCAGTTTATCGGATGAAATACCTTGACAGTAAGGTCGTCGACAACCATACCAAGAGTCCCGAGGTAGGGACCAACGTTCAAGGGTAACTAAATAATAAATAAGTAAGTTTTTGTCTGTTAATTCTATACATTTAACAAAACGTCGAGGTAATCTGTAAAGCTGTTAAAATGTACACTAACAAAATGATAGATTTTTTTAAATTTGTAAATGAACCATTGATCTAATTACATAGGTCTTAGTCAGATGGAATTCCGTAGGGTTTGTATCACCTGGTAAAAGGTCGAATACCTACCTACCTAAAAGCTGGTTTATACTTAACAAATAAAATAAGAATACAGATATACTGAACCCAAATAAAAAAAAGAGAATTTGTTTCAGAAAAAGATAAAATAAATAATTTAGATATCCTCCTGCACGATTTTGAAGCGTATTCGATGTTGAATGCAAAATAACTAAGTAATAAAAATAAAGATGAACTATTTATTAATACTCGTTATTTACAAATGCTAACTGTATTTGATGGGAAGTACAATAATTATAATGCAGTTAAAGATTCAAAATGATTTATATTAGAAGATAAAACCGTAATTGTACGTTTATAAAACCCACAATATTTATGACTGCTGTTACGTAAACACATCCAGTTAACTATTCGTTTTGTGTTTTGGGTACACCTCACTATAGAAAAGTTTGCTGGCACATTCGGATGCTTTATAGTATTACCTAAACGTGTTGTAGTTTTATATGTGTTGAAGCGCAACTGTAGTTAATGTATGGGGTAGGGGAATGAGGTATTTCTCGTGGGTATTGTGTCCCCTATTATTATGTTTCATCGATATAGCATACTTTTGTTTGATTCTTTCAATAAATCAAATTTAATTGTCGTCATACATGGAATTTGATTGCCAAGATTTTAGCTACGGTTTTATCTTATAACTAGCTGTACCCGTCCGCTTCGCTGGGCATTTAAAATTAACACTATTATTTCTCATCCCCACAAAGATTTTCATCATTAACGCCCCCGCAACTGGTGTAGGGAGTCCAAAACTCATATAAATCCATTAAGTACATGTATTTTCCACGGATACCAAGTTTCAAGTCAATCGGATGCACGGTTCAGTGGTTATAACGGAACATCCGTAAAAACCACTGTAGATTTATATATTAGTATAGATATCATTGTTTTCAAAAATTGTAAATATTTGATGATAACGTTAAAATTAGTTAATAACTTATGCGTTTTCAAAGACTAAACGGTAATAAACTGCTAACCTAAAGGAAACGGATAATAACAATCATTCGCTACGTTATACACAAACGCTTATTGCTTTGAATAATTTGTTAACCCGCAATGAATTGGGAGAAAAGTAAGGGATCAACAACCTCTGGTATGCTTAGCTCCCATAGAATCTGTGCGCCAGTATTATCCGTGCTTGTACAAAACTATGGTTCCAGATTTCGAAGCTATACTTAATTGAAGCTAGAAAAGATTATCTAGGACTGCCTAAAATTAATATTGGTAAACCTGACCGTATGGAAATGCTTTGCAGTACTGTTTAAACCGTCATTTTCTTTTTTTAGAATCGCACTATTTGGCGTCGATTGCAGGGCTTAACTGTATGACCATGTACAATATACAAGAAGTAGAATGCGTTCCCCATCTGCCGCATAATGTCAGATCTGGAACCTCTCTTCAAGTCTTTAGCACTAAGATATGCTCCTACTCAATTGAGGTTTATTTATATTGAATGGTATACGGAATTACGAGTATTTAATGAACAAATTTCAAACATAAATAATTGTACAAAGCGGCTCCGGAAAAGGTTTTAGGACAGTAATTTACAATAGGTAACATCGTGGCTGTGCCTGTGGGGTTTTCGGCGTCCATGGGCGGCGGCAGTTACTAAACATAAGGTGAGCTACACGCCTGACTGTCCGCAACAGCAATTATGAAAAAAATATTGTAAAACAATAAGCCTTTGAATTGTAACAGATTGCTTCCTTTTGGATTACTGCGCACACCCACAGGGTAAAAGTCTTATCCTTTCTACTTTTCACTACTGACCCGGTTGCTTATCTTTCATCCAGAAGTCTATATAGTTATTTAATGTGGAAAGATTGTTCCTAAATAGATTTGAAACATTCACAGTTTCTGTCAACTGTGTTTTGATATAACACGATTTATTCAAATCAAATCACTCCGATTAAAATTAGGTAAGTAAAAGGTTTTTGTTTTACTGTTTCCGTAAAACTGTGAAATGAAATTGATAAGGTATGCTATTTGGCTTACGTATACACTGAAAATTGATTAGAATTTAACTGTAAATTAGAAAAAGGGTTATGACAAATTGACCAAAATTTCATAATTAATTTGACATAATTTCTCGTGACATAATATGCATTTGGATTACAGTATTTTTTGTTTTTGTTATTTTTTTGTTAATCACGTATCAATACACACAGTAACTCTACAGTTAAAATCAAAACAGTAATAGTATTTCGTGGAGCGCCAATTTTATTAATTCAGATTTAAAACAAGATAAGGTATGTATAATTATTGGCGCTTCGCATTTAGTAGGATACGAAATGCTATTTCATCACAACATTAATTAATTTACATTTTTAACGTTTAAAATGCGGAAGTGAGTGTATTTATTATGGCTGTAATAGTATATTGCCTGTCCCTGAATTTACGGATTAGCGTTCATTAAAGTTTACCGTTAAGCTATTAATTATCTTATTTAATAATGTTATTCACCTGATGTGTACTGACATATTGTACGGTGTACCGTGAAAAATGCTGATATTTAGAGTTCAGCCATTTTTCTTCCATTATCTTTTTTTTTCATTGGTGTCATAGCATCCGGTATAACGCGGTCAAGTACTTTAAGACGTTTCATTTTATAATGGGCAGAAAATATGTTTTTAATCTCAAATTTATGTACGCAGATTCTAATTAAAATTAGCTGTTTTTATTGGCTTCTCGATATTATTTGGTTCGTTGTTTCTTATATGTATTAAGTTATGGTAAATACATATTTTTTTTTATTGCTCAGATTTGTGGACGAGCTCACAGTCCACCTGGTGTTAAGCGGTTACCGGAGTCCATAGACATCTACAACGTAAATGAGGCCACCTTGAGATATAAGTTCGAAGGTCTCAGTATAGTTACAACGGCTGCCCCACCCTTCAAACCGAAAAAAATTACTGCTTCACGACTGAAATAGGCATCTAGGAATAATTTAGGAATAATTGATTTTATACCGCCGCCTATGCCAGACATCTGCAATGCCAAGTGTATAATCAAGCAGCTTTTATAGTTAACGGCGCTTATCAATCGTTTGAATAAAGACATCATAGCGCTTGGAGCTCGGCTACGGACTGATACGTGAATTTGTTCGAGAGCTGCACATGCGGCAAAGAGATTTCTTGCACTATGCACAATCGCACAGTTTCCAGGTAATAGGGATAAACACGTATTTATTTAATTACTTTATAATCCGACGTTTCGAATTCACTACAGTTACACGTGACCACGAAATCTGCAAAGTTCGTGACCAAAAAATAAGCACGGGATTAAACCGTGAAACTTTCTGTTAATCATGTCACGTCAGACCAAAGGCTTTTACTTTACGAAGCTTAGGTCAGAGCTCGCGTGGCGTTCTACTCTCATCGATAAGTCAGAGCTCCCAAATAGTTACTCGTTCCATTCGACTAACACCAGAGGCGAATTGTTCGATCCCTCAGGTGTCCCCCCAGTCAGTTTTGACTGTGGTAGGACCTCTTGTGAGTCCGCACGGGTAGGTACCACCGCCCTGCCTATTTCTGCCGTGAAGCAGTGGTGCGTTTCGGTTTGAAGTGTGGGGCAGCCGTTGTAACTATACTGAGACCTTAGAACTTATATCTCAAGGTGGGTGACGCATTTACGTTGTAGATGTCTATGGGCTCCAGTAAACATTTAACACCAGGTGGGCTGTGAGCTTCTCCACCCATCTAAGCAATAAAAAAAAATATTTCTGGCAGGAGCCGTCACTGTTGAACCGTAGTGACTCGTCTCTCTAATTCTTTATTGTATGCTTCATGTGGAGTGATCTAAGGAACCATTTAAGAAAGTTCTAATCTCAGTTTATTAGCATCGCTCATTCACTGCCTTTGTGAAGTTCAACCTGAGACCTCTTATAACCTCATTCTGTGCGTTTCCAGAGGTAATTTACTATACGAATTATCGGATCCTGGAATGAATTCTGCGTCTTGGTGTTCTTTCTGTGGTCACTTAAGAAAAACCCATAAGCAAAAAGTATTAAAAAAAATCTCATAAACTTCGACTTATCCTGTAAATATTTTTTTGCAGAAAAAGTAGAAATAAATACATATATTATTTAAGTTATAATGACCTCCTAATTAATGTACATAATGTGTTCATGCTCAAGCACAACACAAGCACAGTACAGTTTTTTTTCCTTGATTTATAAAACGTGTTATCATCACATTAGTTATCATGTTTTTATGCATGGAACGATCTTCTGGCATAAGTCATGATGTTGACATCAGCTAAGGCTTATTATTTGAATAGTATCCGGTTTATGTCTGCCTCGTAATGATCCAGCAATAGTGTTGTGATTCATCTTTCATTCAACTTTGGAGATTAAGTACACTACAAAAATTATTCGTAAACCTGCGTGACTTTTTAAATTTTTTATTGCTTAGATGGGTGGACGTGCTCACGGACCACCTCGTATTAAATCGTTACCGGAGCTCATAGACATCTACAACGTAAATACTGCCACCCGCCTTGAGACATGAGTTCTAAGGTCTCACTTTTAACAGTACAACGGCTGCCCCACCCTTCGAACCGAAACGCATTACTGTTTCACGGCCGAAATAGGCAGGGCGGTGGTACCTACCCGGGCGGACTCACAAGAGGTCCTACCACCAGTAATTACGCAAATTATAATTTTTCAAGTTTGATTTTTATAACACGATGTTATTCCTTCACCGTGAAAGTCAATCGTGAACATTTGTTGAGTACGTATTTCATTAGAAAAATTGGTACCCGCCTGGGATTCGAACACCGGTGCATCGCTCAACACGAATGCACTGGACGTCTTATCCTTTAGGCCACGACGACTTCGACTTATGCGTTATGTATTTAATATGCATAGCAGAAAATATGCAGGGCGGTGGTACCAACCTGTGGGGACTCAAAATACGTCCTACCACCAGTAAAAATAAAAATATTTATTATTTTTAGACAACATAGTCTCTGCCATGCTTCGCTATCACTGTCGCTAAACTTACGAAATGATTTCCCTTGTTGAAACGCGTCTGTTTTTAAATAAATCATTAAACCAATTAACTTGTTAAAGTAATATAATATTATAAAATGTTTATGCATACCAACATGTTGCATGTATGCGCGTTCAATACTTGCGTTCATAATAAATAAACGTTCACGACTATCTATTTTATTAGAAGTAAAATATAATAAAACGGAATGTTCGGATTTCATTGGAAATTATTAAATTTGGAAGATGATTGAATTTTTTACAAGGTAATCAATGAGTCGTGCGCTAGGACGGGGCGGGTTAGCTCATCCGGCAAACATTTTGTTGGTTTTTGTGATCGAAGGAAGGCCTCGGCGAACACGACTTCTCAAAACAAATGACGCCATGGTTTCAATTCATTTATACTTTTCCCCTGTTTGCCTATTGAATTAAGAATTGCGTATTAAAGGATTAACTATCAGATTGCCTGGTGAATATCAGAAAAAAAGAATGAATTATGAAATGAATTATACTTATACTGGTGGTAGGACCTCTTGTGAGTCCGCACGGGTAGGTACCACCGCCCCGCCTATTTCTGCCGTGAAGCAGTAATGCGTTTCGGTTTGAAGGGTGGGGCATCCGTTGTAACTATACTGAGACCTTAGAACTTATAATCTCAAGGTGTGTGCCGCATTTACGTTGTAGGTGTCTATGGGCTCCAGTAACCACTTAACACCAGGTGGGCTGTGAGCTCGCCACACATCTAAGCACTAAAAAAAATAAAAAAAATACATATTTTACTTATTAATTGTAGATGTAATGTATTAATGAAATTTGGTTGGTTGTGCTTCAATTCATAGGTTTAGAATACGTATTAAAGCTAAGTTTATTAACAGAATTTCCTAGATTTCATACTCATAATACAATCGTACTTGTTCACCTTCACTTCACCTAAATCTACCTTTATATCATGAGTTATAATTATTTGAGAACGCTAGGAGCCTATATGAGTCTGTCACCATCTACTACCGTCCTACCCTTTTCTTCAACTGCACATGTTACACTAATACAGGTAGTAAGTATTTATTTTTATTTTCCATTAAAATGAAATTACGTAAATATATTGTTTTGAAGTTTAGGTATATTATAAAATAATGTTCGCTCGATGACGGAAACCGAGAAACGTTACCGACACAATAATTTATATTCGAAAATATATTTATTGGTTTTTACCGTACAATTTTTGTAGTTTATAACAGGACAGTATAATAAATAGGAGCATAAGGTCACTTGTAATTATTTATCCCGAACGAACGCATGTGCACTTAAACCGGAAACTTTGAAAAATAGTATTATAAAATAGTCATTGTGATAATGTAAAGGTTTTAGATATGAATTAAGGGTAGGTGTATTCGTTGAATAGATTTAATTAATAATATAAGTATATGTTATTATTGTGTTCACTTATACATAGTTTGGATGTAAAAATACTGCGGTGTAAAAATTATTTTAAACTGTTTTGATTGCCATACTTAGTGTTTTTTGATTTCATATTCTTAGTTTGCATAGAAAGTTACATGAGCTGTCGGACGACCCGATTTGAAGTGACTATTGGAGGCCATGGACAAAAAAAACGTGACTGCCACTTAGAAAACAAGACACACATACCAAACCCCTTGTTATTCTAGCTAAAACAAGTGGGTGGATGATTTTTATTTTAAACACCATGATACGATATGGAGATTGAAACATTATAGTGTTCAATGATTGAAAAATAATTCTATCGTAACTAGTGGAAATAGGGACCGTGAAGCGTATAATTGTTATTACAGTCTTTTCAATTCGATTTATCCTTCCTTAAGTCTGTCTATTTAGTGCTTGGTTTAATAAGAGTTTTTTAACTTACTGAATTGGCAGATGCACTTATCAGGTGCATCTATGTTTAATAGCAAATAAATGCGCTAGCCAGGAAGAACGTAATACAATGTGGGTTAATGAACGAAACCTACACTTAATTTGTATGGCAATTATGTTATTTTGTAATATTCATACAATGTTGTCTCGAGCAATCCCTTGTTACCCCGTTGTGTGAGAATCGACTCTAGAGCTCTGTATCTTGACGTATTTTCCTGGCTCAGATTGTTCAAGCTGTTAATGAGATTTGTTATAAAATAAGTTGAGGGCTCTTAGCTGCCATCCAACGAGATTGCTTTTCGTGGTCGGCATCAATTAATAGGTTTGTTTATAGGTAAAACCGAGTGAATTATATAGCACAAGAATTGTTCGTGACTGACGTCTATAGGACATGCGTCATTGTCGTGCATAGCTCGTTTAAAGACAGGGGTTACCGTCTTTTGCAAAACGTTAAAGTTTCTCAACTGGTACTAATACTCTTTGTGAATTTGTATGCAAGTTACTCGTGCATTCCAACTTTTCTTCTTGTATGCTTTGACTACTGCGAAACATGCAGGACGGTTGGTACATTGAAGGTTTTTATTTAAATTCTCCCTACACTGACGTATATTTCAATTACATAAATGGGAGGCTTAGAAATTACTGCAATTCTTTTTTCCCGGCAACATTGATTCGACAACAATAAAAATTCGTCAATATTAAGGTTTAGATTTCATTTCGTGTATTCTCTAAGCGTTTTGATAATTTTTTATCATTTTGTTTGAATAGATACAGTATACAGTACATGTTTGGCTCTGTTTCAATCGTAAAAGCTAACGGCTATCCGCTCAGCCCATCGGCGTGATTGCAACATCATTTATTTTGTTACTATTTTTTTTCTTCTATTATTATTAATCAACCTACACTAAGAAATTATGTACTATGAATCGACCTTAGAAAATTGTTGCCATTTGCATAATGTTACCATTTTAAAATTTTATGGACAATCAAAGAAGAGTTGTTTAATCATTACATGAAAATAAATTAAATAATTATTGTGTGTCGAAAATGTCGGCTGATAGATATATCCATAGTTAATCGTTCATTTTTTGTGTATATCTCAAAGTTAAGTGTAGTTTTTTGTTTTAAAATATATTTTACCAATAATGACGCAATCTATCGGTGTTATGCGCAGTTTATAATTTTGATAGTCCAAAGAATGGTATTGTTGCGTATTTTGTTTCTGATTCCATAAAATATTTATATTTATTCATCTACCACACCTATAAAATTCTACATTTTCGAATAGGTTTTTTTCATTAAACTATTTTAAAGATTCTGTTGTTGGTCTAAATGTATTTTAGAAATTTGAACAATGGTGATTATCCACACGCGGGTAACGGTTTAATTAATCTTGTTTTTCTTTTCTTTTTAACAAATGAATAAATATCAAAACGGTTTTTAAATAGCTGTAATAATAGGTTTTTTACCATTATATATAATAGTTAATGTTTTAAAACGCTGGCGTCATACTATAAAAATAACAGAAAAACAAAATAGTATAGAAGTTACTGGACTAGTCCTAATTTTTTTTCGCATCACCCTATATCTAGTATATTATTAGCACTACAACTGATACGAATTTCTGATGCCTTCTAGCACTCGTTTCTGTGTCTCAGTTCTTCTGCCCACAATCAATTCATCACCATTCATACCTATTTTCTAATCTATTTCTTATACTTATGACACTGAAGAAAAAATCCACTTGAAGCTGTAGAATGTGGAACAAACGTCATAAATGTATTTTTGATATGTCTAAGGTAGATAAGATTTCACGTTAGCATTTCAGCAGCAGCCTAGCAAGTAGTACGTGGCTACAACAAGAAAAGTACAGTTGCGTGACTATTGCGGCAACTTTCCAGTAGAAATAAACAGGTTTTGTTTTCTTTTTGTGAAGAAAAAACCGTAATAATATTTTTGGTAAAATACTGTATTTTTCTGAATTGCTCAGAAATAACTTGTCCATTCATTTATATTCGGCTTTAGACTGGATTCTTTTTTTTTTTTTCGAAATAATAGAGCGAATTATAATTTTAACCAATAAAGTGTCCATTGTTACATTTACAAGAAACTATGTGTTATTGTTAATTTAAATTCGTAATTTAACCATTCGTAGAAATTTCCTAGATACCCTTGAACTTAAAATGGCAGTTCTCGGCCGCGTTGCCAATGACCCCACTCGACAGGCGCCCGCGCGCGTCGCGGTCCAGCTCGGTCGCTAATTGTTATGTAACAGAGAAAAGTTACGTGCATCGCAAACGACGCACTTTAATATTCATTACAAGGCAATGTTACGTAGTCGTGGAAGCGGACACATGTACACGGAACACCGAAAACGCTGTGATAATGTTACAGGATTTTATAAACTGGTTCGGGGAATACGAATGCAAGTTCTTGCCAATCCCGAAGGGAAGGTGAAGTCACTGAACTTGTAAGTCGCTTGCTACATCTCGTTACTACGTTCATCGTTCTAGCGATACTTAAAACAATTGGACTCTCGTTTTTCTTTTTAATATACATATTTAATTAAATCATATTTCATTTTGAGAAACACATCAACATAAATGTAAAGGCATTTTTTTTAATTTCGATATTCGAAGAATGTTGCTCACTGCAGCTTAGTAGCCACGCTTACCTACCTTACAACCCCTGAATGGATTTTGTTTATCATAGTTTCTTAAGTTTAAAATATGTGGTTGATTAATTATAATTATAATTCAAAGCGTCTAATAATAAGAGTGTAGCTATTCGGAAAAATAAAATTATCTAAGACTGTGATTGACACATTTCATTTTTAAAATACGTTAAATCGCTTAACCTACCTTCTAATCCATGGCTACTCTCCAACATTTCTCTTGATTATTATGTGCGGAAGCCAGAAACACGTGTGTTAATTTAAATACAGCTCTCAATTCGTTCTCAATGCGATACCGCTTGCAGGCGCATTAATAACGTTTTTAAATATTGCATTCGATTATCTGTTAGGCAAGAGACAGAACGAGCGCCTGGGGCTTTTGTGCTAGAATTTTGATTGATATTTTTTGTCAGTTAACTCGGCCACAATAAGATGACAGCGGTAACAAGAGGAGTGCGAAATGGACTCAGTCGTCGTAACAGAAAGTATCAAGGTTAGCCAGTGGCGGGGCGGCCAAAACTCGGCTAGCAGTAACAGTACACCCACGGTACACGAAAAAAACTGATCACCCACTGCGGCTTCTTCGATGTCAGCTTTGTACCCGATGATCGACTTAATGACAACACAGACATGAATGGACGGCCATTCGCTGTCTATAATACCAATGCCGTGTGCAACACCTCAATTTTGCGCTAAAGATTTAATTAGCGATCACATTCGCATATTATGTGTCGGAAATTAGATTGAGTTTAATTTGTATTTATTTTTTGTTCGGCTCGAGAGTTTTGTGTGACGAGAGAGAGTTCATCGAAATTGAAATTGGTTCGATTTCTGTACGTTTCCATTCAGTAATCAATATTTGTGAAGATACCTAATTAGGTTTCGACTGTCGTGGATTTACCAAAACGATTAGTAATACTTTCATTAGACGGATCGCAGCGGACGCGTCGGGATTGTGTGCTTCAGCAGCGAGTGCTCGTGTTGAGACCGCTTTCTCGACCTCATTCTTGACCGTAAGTCGGAAAGCGCCTTGTTCTCATAGTCGACAAACCGATGTATCTATGTCGATTACTTGTAGGCGGCCTTGAGCGGTAACCATTAATTTGTGTGCAAAGCCGCCAGCGATTCACCGTTATGCCAAGCGCCTAAATCTTGCTCTGACTGATTTTAAAGATAGTCATGCGAGCACCAGATACTCATAATATGAGCTTACATGGCATTGTTACGATGGCTGTAGAATATAATGATCATAATTTATTGTTGGGTTTTGGCGCTTGAAAAAAATAATGTACTTGTAAAATGATGCTTAGAAAAGTAAAGTATAAAATTATTTTTTTCGCTCAGGTCAGCGAACAAATTCGCGGCTGAATTAGACGTTGTCTGGTTGAAATGTGTACCAACACCATGGAATAAATACTCATTAGTGTGGCTTATAATATTATTTGAGCTCAAGAATAAATCGACTAATACCATAATTAGGCAATGTTTGTCTGCTAATATTCTTTATATGTATAAAGATATCGCAAAATATTGAATTTGAAAAATCTTTGATATTTGATCCTATAATTAGGTGTTGCGTTTTTGTTATTTGATAACTTTTTTATTAGTGTAAAGAGACAATGTATGATGCAAGTGTAAGTAGTTTTCTTTGTTTGGTCGCGTGTATCGGATAAAGACAAGAAGAGCGTGCGCTCCAAAGTGGGCAAGCGGCGAGGTAGTTACGAGGCCGTGCCGCCGCCGTACAACGCTGGTGTGATCAGAATTTGTTTATGTAGCCTGGGAATAGTTCAGGCAAATGCTGCTCTCATTTGGCGAGGGAAAATCCTTAGCATTTTTAAGCGAAACGCTTTGCAACTACGAATGAATTCGTGCATTTCAAAAACTTAACACGAAACTTTAAATACGAATAAAATTACGACAAAAAGAATTATTCTTCTTATTTTTAGTACAGAAATAGCGGTATTACATGTTTTTTTAGTGAGCCGTACTGTCGTTAACTTGATTTGGCATGAACAAATATTTTTGGGCTTTTAGAAAAATGTAGCAATTATATATATTTGTTTTCAAGGAAAATATGTTTCTAGAGTTTGTTACACGAACATAAGGACTTAGCCATAAGGCGAGATAAAGTTTAATAGCTAAACCTAATTTATCATTCGATCATTCTGACTACTTTTTTTCGTTAATATCTCAAAAAGTTGTCGTGGCCTAATAAGACGTCCGGTGCATTCGTGTTGAGCGATGCACTGGTGTTCGAATCCCAGGCGGGTATCAATTTTTGTAATGAAATAGGTACTCAACAAATGTTCACGATTGACTTCCACGGTGAAGGAATAACATGGTATAATAAAAATCAAACCCGCAAAGTTATAATTTGCGTAATTACTGGTGGTAGGACCTCTTGTGAGTCCGCGGGGGTAAGTACCACCACCCTCCCTATTTCTGCCGTGAAGCAGTAATGCCTTTCGGTTTGAAGGGTGGGGTAGCCGTTGTAACTATACTGAGACCTTAGAACTTAGGTATATCTCAAGGTGGGTAGCGCATTTATGTTGTAGATGTCTATGGGCTCCAGTAACCACTTAACACCAGGAGGGCTGAGAGCTCGTCCACCCATCTAAACAATAAATAAAAAAAACTAAAAATCGTAATTAACTTTAATTAAATCGGTGAATTTCGTTCGCCTGAGAACAAAACATCCGATTTTTTAAACATAGATGTTTTAATTAAGGAACAAGAAATTTAACCTAAGGCGAATGCTCAGTCGTTTTTTATTGAACATTAGTTTTCTTTCTTCAATTTTCTCAATAGGTTCCACTAAGACGATAAAGTTGATCTTTTAACACGGTTTCACCTGCACATTGCTGACTGATGACTTTCGAATGATTGAAAACTGTCCTACGTACGGATGACAGCAGTCTCACACTCAGTGGGTCACGTTTCCGATCCGGTGGTAGTTTCTGCGAAGCACTGCTCTTGCTAGGGTCAGTGTTAGCATCACTCCGGTTTGAGCCCCGTGAGCTCACCTATTAGTTAAGGTTACGCTGAAATAGCCTCTCAAGGCTATCAGCTAAGGTAGGAATAAAAAAAAGCAGTCTTTTGAGTGACGATTATATTCGTTTACTTTCTTTATTTTAAGGCAGAAACGAAAACCTAGCTTTCGTCAAGCCCTGAAGTCTTACCGAGGTAGTCCAGTCGCTTCGCGGAGGCAGCGTTCGTCCCTGGCGTTGATAAACGAATGAGGTCTGCCTTCAATTTTAAGATGAAAAAATAAGGTCTCGTTTAAATGTAATCGCGAGCACATGCTCGTAAAACCACGTCATCTCTGATCCTCCCGATCCACTGATGGTGCTTCTAGGTACTTCAAGCACCGGTCACCGTTCTCGTCGAACCCGTCGCTTGCGACGAAGGGCTCGACGAGTAAATTAACTCTCAGATACAGCCCACTGAGTTTCACCTCACTAGGCTACCAGCTGAGGTAAAAAAAAAAAGGTCGTAAGAACTAAATGTGTGTTGAATCTTTAAAACATATCAACGTAATGGTCTATTAAAACGTTATGTGTATATATTTATATATACATAACGGTATATATATATATATATTTGTTATTTGTGTAGATGGCTGTGGACAAGCTCACGACCCACCTATTGTTCCCCTTAGTACTACCAATACCTTAACTTACCTTAGTACTTGACCCATAGTAGTCATCAACAACGTAAACGCCGCCACCCACCTTGAGACATGAGGTAAATGTATCAATCGTATTGGATAACAACAGCCCCTTGAAAGCCTTCGAAACCCAAGACAGCATCCGCGGTAGAAAGAGGCAGGATTGTGGAACATACCCGTGTAGATTCACAATATACTTACCAGTAATTTTTCATCCCTTCTGTGTATCACATCTCGGAGACTACAAAAAAACAAATTAAAGCATTATATCATATTACAGTTTTCATAGTACCTATTCTGTCATTGGTCATACATATGTATGTTATCTAAATATTCTACAGAGTATATGGAAAGTTCATATTAAAATAAGGATTAACGAGAAAATCCCTTGAAAACTCTGCTCTGAGGAATTGAAATGATACCATAATCTCGTTTTAACTATCGTACCGCCCGTCACTGGAGTAGAGTTTATAAGTGCTGGAGCCACTGCGTTCATCCACAGTGCGTTTCCAGAGATTTTTTTTACTAGGTATCTCCGGCTTTGGAATGAGTTCCTCTCCACGGTATCTCGAGCGTTATGGCATGTCCTTTTTCAAACGAGGATTATGGAGATTATTAAACGGTAGGCATCAGCTTGGCTCTGCGCCTGGCATTGATGATGTCCATGAGCGACGGTAACCACTCACTATCAGGTATACGCTCATTTGCCTACACGGGCAATAAACATAATAAAAAAAACTTTACCAATCGTGCAGCGGAATTAGTGAACTGGAACATTTGAGTTTTGAGACATTTGAGATCAGCGGAAGCAATTCCTGTATTTTATCAAATAAGTATAGGTAATAAAATAAATTATAGCTGTGAATAACATGACAGCGCATTAAAGATTATTCTGTTTGTAATTTTATTTAATTTTGAAAAGTAATTTAATTAATTAGATTGTGCTTTTATATAGTAGGTATTAATATAGATAGGAACAATAAAAATTGTTATAATGGAAAGCTAAATAGCGACTGAATAAGTTGAACTGACTGTTATTTTTTATTTATTTATTGCTTAGGTGGGTGGACGAGCTCACGGCCCACCTGGCGTTAAGTGGTTACTGGAGCTCATAGACATCTACAACGTAAATGCGCCACCCACCTTGAGATATAAGTGCTGCTTCACGGTAGAAATAGGCGGGGTGGTGGGATCTACCCGTGCGGACTCACAAGAGGTCCTACCACCAGTAATAATTAAATTGTTAATTATACACCTGAAATAATGTTTCACAATTGTGATTATTAACATTGATTCTATTGATACATAATCATTATAATCACATATAGAGTGTCTCAAAACATAAATTTTCATATATTTGTATGTCAAAATAAGCAGAACAGAGACAGTGAATTGGTCACAAAAATGCATATTATGTGCAGTATATCTTAAAATACATTTAATTATATTTAATACTTGAATATTTTATAACAAAATGCGATGTTGATTTTTTTTAAACACGCTTATATTTAAGTTCTAGTATTAAAAATTTCAATAACATTTTTAATATTATTATGATTAGAACTTCCTATGGCTCTATTCAAAATTGTCTTACACGTCGTTTGTGTAGTGGCAACAACAGTATGTGCGTGCGACACGACGTGATCGCGCGCCGCCGACGCCGACGTGAGCCCATTGTTGCCTTAATAGATAATTAGTAATGTTCCGTTATTTAACACGATCGATCGCCAACACTACAACAGATAGCCACTAACTGCACTACACTGTACGGCGGCGTGCCGCTGACAATTCGTAACGCAGCTTGCTAAAACTGGAGCACACAGCGTTATTGGGTCTGATTATTTTTTTTAGGTGTGACCGGATACATTATGTAGGATTTATTCGTCTGGTTCACTGTAATTGTAATTTTGAGTTCAAAAGCACACTTTTAAGCTATTGCATAGATTTTATCGCGGGCCTTGAGCGCGGCTTGAGAGCGGAATCATGAAATTCCGTAACGAAAAAAACCTTCCACCCCTCACTACGCCTACTATGTAGCTCGCGTTCAACACATTCACACGTTGCGCTTGTGTAGTGTTTAAAGTAAGAAGTGTAAACACCGATTTATGTACTATCAAAATATGTGATATAATTTCATGGGTAACACAACGATAGCGCGATTCAGCTTTTCGTCAAGCGCCTTCTATCGGCGACAAACGGAATTGTAAAATAGAAAATTATATCACATTACAATGCGTTTTCAATCGCTTAGTCGAAGAATTTTATTACTACTCCTACTACTCATTCAGTGATTGGAGTGGCATTAAAAATAAACTAGCTAAACCGTTGATTCTGGGCGAATGAGAGTTAGAACTAGCATCCAAAGGCGTGTCTCTATCCCATGTAGCGCCCTCTAGTGAGTGCGCGGTCAAAATGGAATACTCACAATGTAGCAGATTCATTGAAAGTTAGCCCACTTAGTTTCTCGCCGGATCTTATTTTATTGTTGTTTTAATATTAAATTATTATTATTGTCGATTTATAATTGCATAAGTTGATAAAAAATGCTATGCAATAGCTTTACCGCGGCAGTCTCCGAGTGCCACACGTCCTTTTTTTTTTATTGTGTTATTCTTTGATTCTCAGTCGTGACCATGTTTTGATTACAGTTTCACTTTGACGTCAGTATTCCGGGAAATTAATACTACACCCTTAATTTCAAATGAAGCTCAAGCAGCTTCCAATTTATCTATTTTTATGGACATTTTATTAGTTTAATTTAACACCATATACTGTTCACTTCTCTCAGAGCACGAGCAAAACATTGAGTCGTGAAGTAAGCTTTAGTATTGCAAAAAAAAAACACTCGAAAATAAAGATCTTGAAGTCTTGGAGCTGTGTTTGCGAGTCGTGTGCAAGGAAGGCTAAATCTGAGATTTATGTAAATTCTAAGCTTTGATCATGTAATAGGAAAATGGCGATTTCAATTTTGGCTTAAATTTATTGAGATATAACATCAACATCATTGATTCGTAGTAATCTTGAGTTTATGTCCAGTCTAACAGTCAATTTTCAAATAGTTTTCAAATAGTCAAATAGTTAATTTTCGACTACATAATAATATTATATTCATTCATATCTAAATGCAGTTTCATAAGAATAAACTTTTAATTTTAATCGATAACTTGCCACTTAATACCGAAATCAGTTAATGATTATCTTTATTTGTATTTTTAATTTATATTGAAGACAAGCTAATAAACGATCTCATTATAAATTTTTAGCGCCATACACGAATTCTAATGACTATCTTTTACTAACATAGTGTACTATTAACATAACATAGCAAAATAAAATAATGAGAAATTCTATCACGAATTTGTGACATTAAAGTTTTTCTGTTAATATAATCGTGTTCATTTCCGTCTTCATTAATCATACCTGATAGATAGAATTTTCCGGGTGAGAGAAGACGGAGAGCTATCAAATATTCACGATATAATGGCGGGAGTCCCACAGGGTACTGTCCTGGGACCCGTCTTGTACACCATATATACTGCTGACCTTCCTGAAACACAAGGCGTTACCACAGCTACATTTGCGGACGACACAGCACTACTTGCAAGCAGCACGGACCCAGCTGTTGCCTCTGCTACCTTGCAGAACAACCTTGACAAAGTGACTGAATGGCTCCAGAAATGGCGAATAAAGGCTAATACTACAAAATCCGTCCACATAACATTTACGCTTAGAAAAGGAAGCTGCGCATCGGTAAAAATGTGCGATATCACCCTGCCACAATGTGATACAGTCAGATACCTCGGTATGCACCTGGACAAAAGACTGACATGGAAAAAACACATCCAATCAAAACGAGATGAGCTAAACATGCGGTTCAAAAACATTTACTGGCTGATGGCACGTAACTCGAAGCTTTCCACTGACAATAAGCTCCTAATCTACAAAATGATCCTGAAGCCAATATGGACGTATGGATTGCAACTGTGGGGAAGTGCATGCGACTCCAGTTTAAATATCATGCAAAGAATGCAGAATGGCATCTTAAGAACCATAGCAAACGTACCATGGTTTGTGACAAACACTGAGATCCATGAAGCCATGAACATGAGAACTGTTAAGGAAGAGATAAGGTTGACAGGGACTAAGTACAGAACTCAGCTGGAAAACCACCCAAATACCCTAGCTAATGCGTTGACAAAAGTCAGTTACACCAAACGACTGAAACGTCATGATATACAGGGAGTTGGTGACAGATGGTGATTAATGAGGAGTCTCCTGGTGAGGAGCCTCTTCGACGCGATGGCACACGCAACGGATCAGCTCATAGTCCAGGACTGATCGCAGATAGGCACATAAAAAAAAAAAAACCGTCTTCATTTTCGGGAACGATTCTTCTTGGTTTGCCCAAAAACAAACTGTTGCATCTGCTTATATTTAGGATACGCTACACAAGTAGACGCTTTATTAATACACGGTGTTGTTATTCCTTCATTGTGAAAATTGTACGTGAACACGTTTTAAGTACGTAATTACTTGGGAAAAAAATCCCGGTCATAGAATGTTAGCCCCGTGCATAATTGCATCACTCCGAATACACCGACCGTGAATAAGCTTCATATGTACTTAAAGTCCGCATATGACGTTTTCTATATCTTTCTTATATCTTATAACATTTACCTAGGGACTGGATAAAATGTTACAGTCCATTTTTTCAAAGTTAGTTACTTTTTTTAAATTCTACATCGCAAAATAAAAAACTTAGAAAACCTTCCTCAATTACGTTTAAAATCCGATAGCTATAAAAATCTTAATTAAACAACGAAAAAGTAATATTTTTATAATGTACTAGCTGACTCAGCAGAATTCGTATTCGATAAACAAAAGACCTAAGCTTTTGTGTAAAATAAACTTAAAACAAACAAAAGGAATCCATCCGACGCAGGACACATCAAAGGAAAAACAAAATTATTATTTTTATTTAATTCCGAGCATTTTCATATTTATTCACCTTTTAAACCTTCTCTGGACTTCCACAAATAATTCAAGAAGAAGAGAAATTAGCCAAATCGGTCCAGCCGTTCTCGAGTTTTAGCGAGACTAACGAACAGCAATTCATTTATATATATATATATATAGATTAATGTACTTACTATTGGTTAATCGTGCAGTTCTGGAACTTGTTTTTTTATCTATCCAAGTACAGTTTAAAGAATACCTACAACTCAACCGGATGTGGCGACCATGCGTTTTATAGCAAGACATAATATGCGATTGCATCTTCAGTCAGTGCTGCATAAAAGCTGATATCACGAAGGAATATAAAATAATAATTGATGACAGTCATAGATGAAAGCTTTTTGATTCGTTTCAATGATCAAATAACACCGTCGTCGCCTATAAGCAGGATGTAAAACGTATTTTTGATGTATACTATAACGTCACTGTATCGTATACTAAGAATAATTTTGCATATGAAAAAAAAATTTAAAGGTTTGATCATTTTAATATAGACTCTAGTGGAGTCGGTAAACAAAATGTATTTTATGTTGGGTCATGACCACCGTGAGTCATATTACGAGGAAGATCTGGAAGCAATGTCGTCATCCGCGCCGATGGAACAGCCGCTGCCGCGATCGCCTCGTACCCGCTCACGATTTGCCGTTTATCTCTATAAAACATAGGTTAATTAATGATCGCTTTTTACTATGGTTATTTTTAATATCTGACTAATCAGTAGATGTTACTGAAGATTTCTAGTTCCAGGCACGCCTGATTGATTTATTTGTGTTAAGAATCTACAGCATATTGCGTCGTTTGCTTTTACATGATTGGCCATTTATTTTATTTCATGCTTATTTCTGCTTTTACAATAATATACGAATAAAATAATGCTTGCTTAGTTCCCGGTAACTACCACAATATAGCCCACGTTGAGATCTACTTTCAGTGTGATTTTTATCTTAAGCAGTATTTAAGTTTCTCCTTAAGTCTAGTTCCTTCGAAGTGTTGTGTCAATTTATCTGAAATGCATGATTACAGCGGCGTAGAAAAAATCCGAATGGTAGTATTCACTCGAGCTACAGACCACAATGTGTAAATAGAACAGGAATAACAAGTCGCAATGTTACTACTACTATTACTACTGTTACGATGACTACTACTGTTACTACTACTACTGCTACTATTGCTACTGTTGCTACTACTACTTCTACTACTGCTACTGTTACTACCACTACTACTACTATTACTGCCGCTGCTGTTGCTGCTGCTGTTACTGCTACTACTACTGCTACTACTGTTACTACTACTACTACTACTCTCATGTGTACTTATAATAATTGTCGCAATGACTAAATTTTTATAAGAAAATTTATTATGCTTATGTCGTGCGTAGAGACTAGCATGGTTAGGCAGCCGTTATACAATATACATATTTCAGACTTTGTCTTCATGTCTCAGCTTGAATGGAGACATTCGTGGTGTGCTATCCATGGGCTTCGGTAACAATTCAACATCAGGTGGGCCGTAAGCTCATCCAAACGTGTGGGCTACTTAAAAAGACTATCTTACAACAAGATCTTCTAGTTTGAAAATACCTTTTGCAAATAATATAGCCACGCACGCAGAGTCACAAGCTCGTTTTTATCGCGGTAGTTTCTTCAAAATAGGCCTATTATATTGAAATATGTATATGTATGTATTATTGAAACGCTACAAATCTGTGTATTAATTACACTTTATTTTCAAATTCATATACAAGAATATCTATGTTTTATGCGTGTTTGTTTTAGAATTGCTCATTCGTTTCTGAACAATAATCCATAACAATGTTTGATTTTCACGGTATTGAATGATCTTGAAAATTTGGAAGACGGGTAGGTTTCCGCTACTCAAATACTTAACGTTTCTTTTGCGTAACGTCGGAAATTATTCTTTTTCCACCCAAGACCTCATCGAGCGGCCTTGGAATGTAAAGACATTGCACCTGCTAGTATGCAACTCCGTTAGTTCCAGCCGCTTACGTCAGCCGATGTCTTATCTGGATCCATAGAAGCATACACACAGAAGCCTGTTTGTTAGAAACCTACAACTTATAGATCTCTGTTAAAATGACTACGATAAGTAAGAGAATCCACTACTAGACAACTGTATAGTGGTAGTGCATGGATCGGCATGAATTGAATGACACCAGTTTTTTTTCCTTAAATAATCTTTAGCTATATATATAAAAATGAATTGCTGTTCGTTAGTCTCGCTAAAACTCGAGAACGGCTGGACCAATTTGGCTAATTTTGGTCTTGAATTACTTGTGGAAGTTCAGAGAAGGTTTAAAAGGTAGATAAATATGAAAATGCTCGGAATTAAATAAAAATAACAATTTTGTTTTTCATTTGATGTGTTCCCCGTCGGACGAATTCCTTTTGTTTGTTTTAAGTTTATTTTATACAAAAACTTAGGTCTTTTATTTATCGATTGAGGCACAGCGAAGTTTGCCGCGTCAGCTAGTTATTTATAATATTTATTTTCATTAAAATGTTAACTTTTCTAAATGAGACAAATAGAAGTGAATAATATTCAAACGAATTTTCTCAATTCATTCATAGCGTCGTTCTGAGAAAATTGAAGTTCTAATAGAGGTAATTTCAATATTGGAAACATGTTGGTATGTGATCTCATGTTTAATTTATTTTTGGGTCACGTACGAATTCTTAGTGGTTATTTCTTGCTAAACAATATCGCGTGACACAGATCCCTCCGTCTCCAAGAAGCGTTTTTAATACACATAAAACAATCACTGGGAATATGTTTTTATTCTTGACTATGCACGTAATTTTAGTTTATACAAAACATTTCCTGTAGTAAAGTGCGCAATTAGAAGTTTTTGTTACTTAGTACAAGTTTTCTCGCTAGCGCCTCACGCATAGGTTAAACGTGATAATTTAAGAAATAGGTGGTGTAGCACTGGCTCTTTCTAAGAAAAACAGTAATCTAGTGATAGTTCAATAATCCCACATATGAGTCGTCTATTATCAAAGGTGGCAATCTGTGCATTTGAACAAGAAAATGTTATTGATATGTCAATACAGATTGATTTGAATATAATCGTCTCCTTCAAAGAATACGGTTCAAAACCTGCATTAAATAAAGGTTAATACTTAACCTGTTATTTATCTAAGATGTCGTTCAGAAGAGTTTTGTGGCTGCCAATGGAATACAAAAATAATTGTCCAAAAGTCACATTGCCGGCTTTGATACTAGTCGACTCATATACGAGATTCATTCAGTTGTCAATTTCAGTCATACATCATCTATGCCTATTAACTTTGGGGATATTGTTTAATGGATATACCTAGTCTTGCCATAAATACTGAGACAAAGGAAAAAAAAATTCTATTGCAAATAACATTTATTAATTTTACAGTGTGTTAGTTTAATACATAAATATAAAACAATTTAAAGTATAAAAAGCTTATTCGAAGTGATTTCCATTGGCTGCAATACAGTCCTTTAAACGTTGAGGCCAGTTATCAATAGAAGCACGCACTCTTTCCATGGGAAAATTTTTCACTGCCAATCGTACGGATTGTTTTAGGAACTCCAAATTATCATGGCGTTTAGAGCAAGCCGTACTCTCTAAAACTGACCATAAATCATAATCCAGCGGATTAAGATCGGGACTAGACGACGGCCAGTCTTCAGCTCTGAGGAAGTCCGAAACGTTTGTTTACAAACCAAGACTGCGTAGACCGAGCTTTATGACTAATTGGGAAGCTTCCTTAGAGCTTTGAGCATAAATACGGTCATTTTGTTTGTTAAAATGTTGCTCAATTGTAAAAAATTTCTCATCCGTAAACAAAATTTTTCTATGACCTCCCTTTGCATACCGCTTCAGTAGTTGTTTCGATTTTACCACCCTATTCTCTTTTAAATTATCAGTTAAGAAATGACCAGTACGTCTCTTAAAGGCTGCAAGTCCTAAGTCATCTTTTAAAATACGCGACATGGTTCTAGGTGCTATCTTCATCTCCCGAGCTAAAATCTTTTGCTTTCGGACAAGATTTCTTCGAATTCTTTCCCTTACTGCTTTGTCCACCTTTTTGTACGAATACTACGTGGACTTCAATGGAATATATTAATTTCAAACAAACATAAATCGTATTTTCAGAACTGATATCTAGACATTGATTTTTGAAATATACTATCATCCGGTAATATCATGTCCATTATAAACTCATTAGTATAGCGGGCAACGGCACTCGAGCCGGGCGCCAAATTACCAACATTATCAATTTATACTCGCTCGTACACAAACAAAAAAGTCGAATGTAGATGGCCGGTTCCCGTTAACAAATTCGTATTGTGCAATGTAGGAGAAAAATTGTAACGCGTGTTTTGAAATTTGGATACACTTTTTGTGGTCGTGTTTGATACCGCTACGGTTAAAGACGTACATATGTGAGCGCTTTTTTAAATGCTTTCACTGAAGTTTTCGAACTCGACATCAATCATTACTAGACGTCGGGGCATTTCACGGCGCAGATAGGTTAACTCGTATATTAATATTAATGTCCGGGCATTCATAAGTCTACTTTATCGTCCAAAATGTGTTTTGATACACGAAAAAACATCAGATCAGACGAAAACAAAATATAAGAAACTGATTTAGCATTAGTGGGTTTAGGTGGTTTTTCTTCATTATTTATTTTCAACTTACTGGTGGAAGGACCTCTTGTGAGTCCGCGCGGGTGGGTACCACCACCTTGCCTATTTCTGCCGTGAAGCAGTAATGCGTTTCGGTTTGAAGGGCGGGGCAGCCGTTGTAACTATACTGAAACCGTAGAACTTATATTTCAAGGTGGGTGGCGCATTTACGTTGTGGATGTCTATGGGCTCCAGTAACCACTTAACATCAGGTGGGCTGTGAGCTCGTCCACCCATCTAAGATAAAAAAAAAAACTTATTATGTTCAGTGTTAATCTTTAATCAACGATCAAAACTTTGATTATTTTCTTAAAATCGTGCTTGCCTAATAGTTATGTGCCTAATACTTACTTATGTTTATTTTGAACAGTTTCAGATGTTAAAGGTTATTTCCTTATTCTTCGTGTTTCAAGTGTGGGTAATGGAGAGACGCGTCACGTACCTGTCCATCGATTAGAATTTATACGGTTTAACATAACTTGTGTGCAGCGAGCGGCCTTCGCAAGGACGCCGTGATAAAACGATTGCTTTAATTAATCATGCAATATACGCAGACTATGATTTTGTGTTGGGATTGTTTTTGTTGTTTAAAATAATTGAAATTCCTTAACTTTATTTATTAGGTATTATTTGATACTTGTAATGATTGACTCATTCATTAACGCACTTGGGTCCTTAAGTTTTAAAATTTTGGCAATCTCTTTAAGCTTTTATTAAGGAAAGGTTTCTGGAAATCTTACTGGTAAGGAGTAAAATGACAAAAGTACGGTTCTATGGTCCGTTATGTTAAAAATAATAAGCCTGAAAATTCAGATAGGTACGCGCTATGGATTTTATTCATATTTTATTTCTATGTGGGTGAAGTATGGAAATCTCGTCACTTTTAAAGAAGCGTAAAAAGCAGTATTACCTACAGCTTCTACAAAGTTTAAAAAATTATCAATGTTTGTGATGAAACAATACAATTCGCTGTGTACACTGAAGAAAGGTAATAAAAATAATATAATAGTTAAAAAAAACTAACAAAATATGCTTTTATAGAAAATCCAACTAAAAAATAGAAAATAAATTTTATTGAATTTGAATTAAAAATAGTGTAAGAAAAAATGATTTTATTGTAAAAAGCGTGGGGTGCTTTTCAGGATATTATCAAGATAGCCCTTCTAGTCATATCTGTTCATAGAATATTTATAGCTACTGATACCATGCACCCCGCGCTTTTTTTACAATAAAATAATTTTTTCTTACACTATTTTTAATTCAAATTTATTAAAATTTATTTTCTATTTTTTAGTTGGATTTTCTATAAAAGCGTATTTTGTTAGTTTTTTCAAACTATTATTTATTTTTCATTTTTCTGTTGATTTCAATTTTTATTTTTTTATTTTGAATTGTCATCGGTCCTTAATAAGTATACCAAATTTCTAGTTAATCCGACGTTTTGAAGGGGGTCAAAATAATGTTCAAAGATTCCGTTACACACATAAGTCTGAAGCGTATTAAAAATAGAAAGGAGATAAAGAAGAGTAATGGAGAACATTTTAAATTATTTCAAAAATCTGCCTGTCTGTGTATCTGTTTGTTTGTACATGTGTTCGCACACATTTCCGCAACTATCGAACGGACGGCAGTGATTATTTTAAAGTGGAATATGGGTTTTTTTCATCAAATGCGGTAAAAAGGAAAATATATAATTTATACATTTTTTGTTTATTTTTTTATTTTTTTTTATTGCTTAGATGCGTGGACGAGTTCACAGCCCACCTGGTGTTGAATGGTTACCGGAGCTCATAGAAATCTAGAACGTAAATTATACTTCCCACCTCGAGAGATGAGTTCTAAGGTGTCAGTTTATGCAGTATAGTTTAACGGCTGCCCCACCCTTCAAACCGAATCGTAATACTTCTTCACGGCAGAAATAGGCAGGGTAGTGGTACCTACCCGTGCGGATTCACAAGACGTCCTACCACCGAATTATAATACGCAATTTATTACGTAAATTTTGCGGGTTTGATTTTGATTACACCATGTTATTCCTTTACCGTGGAAGTCAATCGTGAACAAATGTTAAGTACGTATTATATTTCATTAGCAAAATTGTTACCTGCCTGCTCGAACACCGGCACAGTTGCATCGCTTGATACGATTGCACCAGGCGTTTTATTCTTTAGGCCACGACGATTTCGAAATTATATATTAATAAATATTATTATACTAATATCAAAGTAGCTGATTTGTCTGTTACGTTTTCACGCCTAAACTACAAAACTGATTATGACGAAATTCGGTATGGAAATAGTTTATTCTCTACAAAGGAATATAGGCTACTTACTTGTCATACCATTTCGGCTTACCGCCTACGCGACATAAATTGTACTTCACGCAGACGATACAAGGCGGAATATTATTATTAGAAATATTACATTTATATATCATTATTACATTCAGCACAATGAACTAACTAATTATAAAAGAGTACGAGTACAGAGTGATGTGTACAAATTAAAATAGTAATAATAAAAAGGTAAACTATCGTAAAAAGTAAATTGGTTTGTTTAAAGTTATACTATTTGGGGACATAGTAAGCGCGTTTTGACAATTTTATTATTTCGTCCCCTAACATCTCTTCTTAACTTTCCATCTGAATTCAATTTATTTCAAGTACTTCCTTAGTGCCTTGAACACGACGATGAATTAATTTATTTGCATTTCAAATGCTTTTTTTTTTTAATTCGATTTTGAATTCTGTTGGTTTTGAATTTTGGTTATTCTTGATGTTCCTGAAAGGTTGTTTGAAAAATGGGTTTTATATGAGAAGAATTATCTATGCAAAGAACTTTTTCGTTATGCATGTCATTGGTTAACATAAGTTTTCAGTTGCTGTCTTGAAAGTTTATTGGTATTGCTGCCTAGATGTGAAATAAGATGGAAGTGAGCCTTGCTGGGTATAGGTCTTCTTCAAGCCTCGCCGCAACGACCAGATCTGTATTCCTTGCATCCAGCGAATTCCCGACCGCAATACACTGATACAAATAATACTCACATAACGCTGCTGCCCACTCTTTGGTGAATACCTTAGTTCCCTTTTACGACACGCAAAGTGATCGGTTGGTGCTGTTCTAAGCAATGACATAGCTAAAAAAATATAAATAAATAGCTGTGAACAAATCACGCATTATTCAGTCCGAATTTAAGATTCCCTGTGTTATGGGTACCATGGAAACTGATATAGATACACTTTTATACGTTTTTAAATAAATACATACATAAATAAAAATGTAAATTATAAATAAATACATATGTACAACAAGAATTTTTAACGTTTGTATAGAATCAGGTAATATGTTGTTGTAGGCTTCAATTTTACATGGACTTAGTCGATTTTCCGCTGTTTAATTGTTATTTGAATTGCATTTCCTGACCGGTAAAACCAATCATAGCTGGTTTCAATCATTCATCAATCATTTTGAAATCGCACTTAAATAAAACGTGAATACGGTATTTACTTGATTAATGGCCAATTGAAGACGTCACGACACTAGCATGGGATATGTCTGATACTAACTACTTCCTGCTCTTAGAAGTATTTGTTCAGTAACTACGTGACTTCTTCACGGCATACGTGGACTTTTATATTTGACTATCACTTATAGAAAAATCTCTGTTTAAAGATGTCCATGCTAAAAAGATAACGTTATGTTTTCACTAATACATTTTATAGATTATAAATTATCAGAAGATGTTATGTAATGGATCGTTCGTTTTAACGGTTATTATTTAGAACAAGCAGGTTCACGACTCCAACTTTTTGAAGTATTATTGCCCTTGGCAAATGATTTAAGAACCGATTAATTAAGTTTCATATTAAATAACCCTTTTGATATTATTGAATTGGTTCCGTGATTTTTCAAACCTAAACTAAGGATTGTAGGAACTATTTTTTAAATTTTTTTGTTGCTTAGATGGGCGGACGAGCTCATAGCCCCACCTGGTTGTTAAGTGGTTACTGGAGCCCACAGACGTCTACAATGTAAATGCGCTACCCACCTTGAGATATAAGTTCTAAGGTCTCAGTACGAGTATAATTACAACGGCTGCCCCACCCTTCAAACCGAAACGCATTACTGCTACGTGGCAGAAATAGGCAGGGTGGTGGTACCTACCCATGCGGACTCACAAGACCTCCTAGCACCAGTAACTAACTAAATTGTAACTGGATTAAATTTCAGACTGATGCAATTTTTACAAATATCTTATCGTTTATTTGGAACGAGATTGATAATGTAAAATTTATTAATTTATTCATTTTAAACGTAGCAAAATTTTAGAGGAATAATTGGTATGTTCATTAACAAATGATATTACAAAGCTCTATTCGAAGTAATAGCCATTTCCTGTATGATTGTTAGTTAGTTTTTCGATTAGGTACAACACACGCAATTGTTAGAGCAAATAAAGTGAAATTCCATCTCCAAGCTCCGTAAAGGTACGTAACAAAATGTATGGACCGAAGTCTATAATCTACTCGTTCTTAATACGATCTCATACATATGGACACAAACAAATACAAAGTTGATAAATGACCTCGTTATTATAACGGTTAGGAGTGCTGCATGATTTTCATTTCGAGGTCACTATATTTCTTTGTGAAGCATGTTACATGCTATTTAGTCGATTCATGATTTGAATAAATTTTTCGGTGAATTGTAAAGTAATGAAACAAGACTGCAATGAGACGTGTTTAGCAATAGTCCGTATTATTTTCCCGATGAATAAGTCTTAATCACACACGTAATTAAATTTAAAAGTCATTTCTTGAGCAATCGATATTCAAGATGTTGAAGAAGCAAAGGATGGTGATAGACGACGAACGACGAATGGAAGCTGTGTATTATATGTTGGCCGGCACCTTCACCTCTCGTGAGCATTTTAAATAGCCTTTTCAAATAATATGTCAATGCACCATCTAATGAACATGTTATTCACACAGACACGAGAATACTTAAGTATGTGATTCGTAAACATAAAGGATTCGCATGTGATGCTTGTTACTTAGTCAGCCTTCGGTCCTGACGTTCCCACAAAGGTATTCGCGCGAAAGAGTTATTGAGCCATTATGATAATATTACAAAATTGAGAATACACTCGGACGGAATGCGATATCACTGTGCATTTGTTGCATTCGTTACGCTACAATTAATCCAATTGAAATACTTTTCGGCGATCGTCAAGATTTCAATTAAATTTATTAGTAAAATGTGTTACAACGAGTATGCGCATCGACATAGAAACATAACCTACATGTACACATGCGAAGCTCTCATAACTGTCAGAGTATCGAAATAAACACAGGGTGTATGTATGTACATCACGAGTATTTTAGACGATATTTCGCCGAAAGAAGGCCGCGCGGCGACCTTCCAAATGATGGGCGTCGATCATTGACCGCGGATTTGATTGCGCTTCGTCATACGCACCTTCAAAAATTATACCTGGCTTTTGTGGAAGGTATTCAATTATTCCCGTTGCCACATCCGCGTCGCTATTTCACAAACATCAGTCTTTAGGTAAATAAATTGATAATTCGGCGTAACGAAGATAAGAAAACGTAATTAGCATATTGATTAACCGAAAATATTAATAATGTCCGTAGCTAATTTTATGACTCAAGTAAGAAAAGGCATTTAGGTCCAAGCATTTTGTTTTTACAAGCTGGGTAAGTAATAAAAATGTGGTGGTACATAATAATTACTGAACGTTAAAAGTATCCAAGTAAGTAATTTAATCTTCACACGAGATACGTGTGAAGGCGTTTAAAATATCTATTAGTAGAGATATCTATTAGGGCGAAGACTTCACCGATCCAATTTTGTAAATAATTTAACAAAGAAAAAACCCTACTATATAGAGTAGTAAGTATTTTGTGTCCGGTTTTGCTTGGTGCACTGTTTTATCGCTTTCTGGATTCAAATGACTTTTATTATGTACTATTACAGAAAATTATCACATTTATTTACGATTTCTAAAGGTGTGTTTATTGCGACACAAAGGATTATTAGAGACAGGATTATTTGCCGCAAATCAGGGATGAAATTCAGAGGTTCAATCATCTATCATCTTAATACTCACAAATTAAATTTACATTCATTAATTTTCCACACAATCTGTTTTTTTTCATTGCTGTCCTTCTCTACTGCTATATTCACTTACTTTAACATTTTTCGAGCCACATTCCATTCATTCCTTTTTCTAACATTATGATACTGTGAAATCTAGTATTCTTCAGCTTTTATGTCATTGATGTTTCGAACTTTCGCTCGTGTACTCATTTCCAATCTTATATGTTGGTAAATTTAATTCTTATTATGATGGAACCAAGGCATAATAATTAATATAATTCGCATTCAGCATAGTATTTTGTTCATTCTATAGTGAGCAGCATTTTTATTGCTAACATGAGTGGATGAGCTCACGGTCCATAGTTAAGTGGTCACTGAAGCCAATTGACATCAACAACACAGATGCTGCACCCCACATTGGGATATGGGTTCTAAGTTATCAAGTTCTATTTCATTCTTAATTTTTTAGTACAATGGAACTTTTCAAACATACTACCGCTTCACGGCAGAAATAGGCAGGGTGGTGGTACCTACCCGTGCGGGCTCATAAGACGCCCTAACAGTGATTACGCAAATTAAAAGTTTTGCGGGTTTGATTACACGCTGATATTCATTCCGTGGAACTCGTTCGTGCACATTTGTTAAGTAGGTACGTATTTCATCAGATAAATTGGTAAATGCCTGCGGGATTCGAACACCGGCATAGTCTCATCGCTGGATACGAAAGAACCGGGCGTTTTATCACGCAGGCCACGACGACTTCATATTGTTTAGCTTAAGCTGCATGCTGTAGTCATTTTGTGTCCATAATCTTGTCATGCCTTTCGAACAAAAAGGGTTTTTTTTATTGCCCTTTTAGCCAATTTTACTCTATAAATCAAAACATTGTGCGAATTTTTGTTAACTCATTTTTAACTCAACGATTATTTCACCCAATACTGGAAAAAGGAATGCACCTGATTATCATAAAGAATGTAGGAAGATTTTGATGTACCAATTAAAACTACATATACATAACTACTGATAAATAAATTACAAAATATGCTCTAATGTTTCTTTTCGTTATTTATTATGTACTATCCGATAGCTGTCCGTTTATCAATTACTAAAACGAATTGATTCAATAAAATTTAACATAACTGTTGCACAATCTCGATAAACGACGTGTGAAATGACTAATAAATGCATCGAAATTAATTAATTTCATTAGAATTCAAAAGGCACATCAAATTTTTCCAAAACGGGTATTTTATTGCACCAAACGATTTAACCGCCAAGGAATTTTCTCTACGCATTCAAAAACAATGGTCTCAGAATGAATAGATTATCCGAAAATATAATTTATAAAACCTGTGCTACATGTGAGCGCTTCTTAGGGACTTAAATTAAAAGCAGTTAAAAGTGTCGTTATTCGCAAAAACAAGTTTAAATTATTTACAAAGGACTAATCACGACTTGCAATTTATTTTAACATAAATTTGTTATTTTAATAAGTTCCTTTAACTGGAGGACTTCAAATAGCCTAGTGCAGTTTCACTTTGAAGAAATGAATAGTAATATATCTACTTGGCGGTAAATTAGTACTCAACTCATTAAATACGTGTGAAAATTTAATTTTAAACTTACTTACAGTTAAGTTTCTAGAAATACGTAACTGTGCTTTCCTAGGCTATGGTCTGGCATATCGTTGATAAATAATCGATTTGTATTGGCATTTGAAACATTGAATTTGATTAATAACGATAATGTCGACTCGGCGTTATGATCTAGATCGCACTACATCGCAAAACATAAGTTAATCTTGTATCATCTATTATAAACAATGAAAATCATTAAAAGATTACAGTCGGAATGGTCGGTTGTGGCTGCCGTGAATGCAATGTGGTCATTTATTTTGATGATCGAAGAGTTGGTGTGAGCCGCGTGTCGTCGTGCGCCCGTACCCATCGGTCTCTATGTTTACTTATAGAGTGTAACGCCCTTTGTGTTCCTTGTTTTGTTACAAAATATTGAACACCGTTTTATTTAACACTCATATTCAAATTAGGTGGTCGACATGCAATGACGCTCGGAGTGGTTCTTCAGCTAAAAGGAGTTAAGAGATGCAAATGATTCATACACGATCTTATTAAAATTTAAACAGATTCATCAATACTGTTGTTTTCGTTTTAAACGAAAACCAACGTTTTTTTCATGTAGCTTTTCTTATAATAATAAATTAAATGCAATACTTTGTACAGAATTAATTAAACCATTAAAATATTTTACGACTGAAGCTCTCGAAGCTCGAAGAGCTTAACAAACTAAAAGGTTGTTAAGCTCTTGTCGAGTAAGATTATTTAGTATTTTATAAGTAAACAAGCTAATGGCATACCGAAGATCATGTTACGAGCATCGGTACCAGTTTGGAGGGAGTCTGTTAAACAATTGCTCGTGCGCAGGCGCAACCAGAGTGCACAAATCTAAGCAACGGATGCGCCAAAGCGAGTGCCAATGAACTTAGGACGGGTATTGACAGGTATTGCGTTAAGACAAATAGACGTTCTGGCGGCTGAGACAGACCTCCGTTCTCTTGACCATATACGAGTGTAGGCTGATAGGTGCCCGTACGACCGCGAGCCTCCTAACTACTTTTGTGTAAATAATCACCTAAAGTAAATACGGAATTCTTGTGAGCAAATGTATGACGAGTACTTTAATTTTTTAACTGTACTGGCGTGTGAAATGTTCGTGCGCGATGAATGGGAAATACTTTCGTGGAGCTTTCGAGCATCTCTAAGATTTCGAACGTCTGTTGCGTTCTGTGTCTGTTCTCGAATTATAGACAATTACTTTCGTTGCCATTTGAAATTAATTACTTTTTTATTATCATATAATAAAAAAATTTTTTTTTACGTCACCTGTGTAAATATTTTGTAACTGCATAGTATTCTTGTTTTGCTTAGTGCTGAGACCGTGAATATTACTAGTACTAAACCAATGCAATTCGATCGAATCGATTTTTAAGTTTTTTTTATAGCTGCGTGTGGCTGGACGAGCTCACCGTACAGTTGATGTTAGGTGGTTAGTGAAGCACACAGACATTCAGTGCCACAAGCCAATGCACAAACATTCATTTTCTATTTCTTATCATGTTAATTAATGTATAGAGGTCTGCTGGAAGAGATTTCTTAAAGAAATAAGCAGTGCCTTTGTAATTAATTTTCCTATTACTCTGTACTATGTCTTTTTTTTTTGTGTGTACATAAATAAATAAATAAATAAAAGTATAGATACTTCATTAGTTTTTTTGTTTTATTCTAACCTTAAAGTTGTATCAAGAGACAGCATGGGCCTGCAATATGCACTACAACTATTACTTACGTTAGATAGTGTAGACAGTTAGGTATTAAGAAATATATTACAAACAATTCTCGGAAGAAAGGGAACTAGTAAATTGGAAGTAGCCAAGGCCGTATGTTTATGTCTTCAAATTAACAGCCGAACATAATTAAGCTCCTCTGATTATGAGTTACTGTTTCCTTCTGAACTACAGGCGAATCTCTCGTTTATGCCAATCAGAGACTATCCACAACCATCCATCTATGAAGCTAATCTGATTCCGACGGATTCAGCGCAATGAAATTGCGTTTATGGTAACACGAAATGCCGGTGGCCGATGTGCTTAGATCAGCCTTTCTCAAAGTGGGCGATAACGCCCCCTTGTGGGCGCTGCCAGCCTAAAGGCGGGCGGTAAGAGACCCAGAAAAAAAAGGGGGTGTTGTATAGAGGCTTGGTAAGCGATTTGTAATTTCACTTAGGAGGACTCTTAGACACCGACTGAGTTCTCGGTATAGTAGTTTTTAAGTAGGTTAAAAAAAGGGGGGCGCTAAATAATAATTTATTCTCAAAGTAGTAGTAGGGTAGTAGACAAAATAAGTTTGGGAGCCGCTGGCTTAGATGGTAGAAAGCATTTTAAAGTGGCGTGCATTAGTGAAGAGGATTATGCCTCTGCAAGCAATCCGTAAGTAAAGATTGCAGCGGTGTCACTTATGTTAAGATATTTTTAAGAACTCAGCTTTTAATAGTATAAATAATGTTTATCAATATTATGTCAAGTTGTAAGGTAAACATAGGGAGGTATATTTGAATTGTCTGCCAATGCAGGTGACTATACGGGTCAACTTTTTTTTTCTTTGTCGTATCACTCTTGTTAGATTGGTCGTGGCCATCATTCAGTATCATTGCTGTGGACAGATGTTATGTGCCTCACGAGCAATCGCCATTTCACACGGCTTGTAGTGAGCCTGGTACACTCATGTAAACAACCGCCAACTGCCGACTTGACGTGGTCGGTCCATCGCATGGGCAACCTTCCACGCGGTTTGGTGCTTTCTACTTTGCCCTGAACGACAAACGACAAAAACAACGTCAACTACATAGGCGGCACTGAAAATTTCGGGAAATTAACGAAGTGACACAACATTACTATTTAAAAATGTATTTTGCTTTTCGAAGTATTCTCCGCGAAATTTGACACATTTTTCCATACGATGGAACCAATCATTGAAGCAACCATTCCATTCGGAAGTTGGGGTCTCCAAAATGGCCGTTTTGTAGGCGTCCACAGCTTCTTCAGGTGATGAAAATCTCTGTCCACGCAATTTATTCTCTTTATTTTAGGGAAAGTATAGAAATCATGAGGGCTTAGGTCGGGGCTGTACGGCGGATGGTCTAACAATTCTATGTTTTCTGGCTCTAAAAACTCTTTTGTTCTGTGCGCGGTGTGAGAACTCGCATTGTCGTGATGGAGGATAATGCGGCGGTTGCAGTTCTCTTTACGGAGTTCAGAAACGACCTGTGGCAAACAAATGCTAGCATACCATTCTGCATTAACCGTTCTTTGTCCCTCAAGAGGAATGGCCGGTTTTGGAGACAAACGTGGCCACCATTTTTTTGCAACACTCCGTGAACGAACAATTTTTGTTGGCTTTAACTCATTTTCGAACACCCAAACTCGTGACTGGTTTTTTGTTTCGGGTTCGTACGCGTATATCCAGGATTCGTCACCTGATACAATGTTGTATACAGCATTTGAGGATCCTGCGTGGAATCTTTCGAGAGTTCTGACGCACCAAGTAACGCGAGTCGCTTTTTGCTCTTCACAGAGCGAATGCGGTATCCATCGGGAAACAACTTTTTTACACCTAGTTGTTCATGCAAGATTATTTGTATTTGACTCATGCCAATGTCTAAAGTTGCCTGAATTTCGCGGTATGTCACATGTCGATCTTCCTCAATCAGCTTACGCACAGCATCAACGTTTTCTTGGGTGACTGCAGTTTTTGGACGACCTTGACGGGGATCATCACTGAGCTTGACACGTCCACGTTGAAACTCAGCAAACCAGCGATAAATTGTGGTTTTGGATGGGGCTTCATCACCAAATGCAGAAATCATCCGGTCAACACACTGTTTTTGTGTTAAACCACTTCGAAAGTCATAATAAATCATCGCTCTTGAATTTTCTCGAGTCAATTCCATTTTCTCAACGACTAAACAAGTTTGACCAAACCTCGTGACAAGACCGAGAATCTTTTTTTAAATAAATAAATGGTATTCGATTTTTAAAACCAAGGAGTTTTCAATTAAAAATATTTTAATATGACAGGAACAGTGGAAATATTCCATTCCCGATACTTTTAGTGCAGCCCTCGTACTGGTAAATAAAAAATGTCACATAACAGATTAAATTTATACAAATTTCAATGATTCTAACAATTCCAATGGCCCTACACATATTCCACTATCTAGTTTAGTTCTTCTTCTTCCTATAAGTCTACGGCGTACTTAAATAATACTCTAAAACATTTGTGTATTAACAGTTCTTAAATTGATTACGATTACCTATCGTATTAAAGCTCTTCCTCAAACTCCTCACTGATTAGGGTGAGGCTCGGCTATGCCCCTAGCATCACTGATGTCAATGTACAATAGTGACCACTCACCATCAGGTAGGTCGTATGTCCCTTTATCTGCGAATGCATTTATCAAAAAATAACACTTGTAAGCGGTGCTAATTTGTCTTTGCTCGTTTTTTAAAGGAATAAAGCGTGTCGTAAATGCATTATGCCACCACCATATGTTCAGCCACCTTATAACGCAATAGAAAATAATTGAAAAAAAAAGACCTACGAAATATTTAAAATTTCCCTGGAACTGCTCTGGTAAACAGCTATGTAGCAGAATAATTCATAGCTAGCTAATAATTCATACTATAAAAATAAGATCTTGGCATTATTACAAATATCCTATACTAGCTATGCCCGTCCGCTTCGCTGGGCATTTAAAATTAACATTATTATTTCTCAACCCCACAAAGATTCTCATCATTAACGCCCCCGCAACTGGTGTAGGGAGTTCAACACTCATATAAATATTAGCCTATCCATTAAATACATGTATTTTCTACATGGATACCAAGTTTCAAGTCAATCGGATGCATGGTTCAGTAGTTATAACAGATATAGATATCTTAAATTATACCCTACAATCTATACTAATATACTAGCGACCCGCCCTCGCTTCGCTTCGGAAACATGAAACCAAAAAAAAATATATATAAAAAAAAATAAAAAAAGTAGCCTATGTTCATCAGGAACAATGTCGGCTTCTAATGGAAAAATAATTTTTCAAATCGGTCCAGTAGTTTCGGAGCCTATTCGAAACAAACAAACAAACAAACAAATCTTTCCTCTTTATAATATTAGTATAGATAAATCTACAATGGTTTTTACGGATATACGTAATATAAGATATCTTATATTATATTACATATATCATTTTTGTTGTTTTTATTTTCAATTCGAAGGACAATTAAAGAAGATTAACAGTATTTAATTAAAAATTCAGTGTGAAGAATATTATTGTTTCAAATATGTATCTTATAATGTACCGTTGAGGCAAGATAGTTCAAGCATCTTTATTTGCTTACCTCGAGAAGGTAACGCCGAATAACTCATTTACATATGATTGGCATATTTTGCAGCTTATTCAAATTCATTATAGAATCAATAATCTTGTAGGTGTGACTGATGGCATACGGGATCAAAACACAAAAATGGTGGCATTGAAAAAAAATATTCAAACATTTGAAATGATATATGAACGTATTTTGGGTTTTGGTATAAAGGTGACAAAATAATTAATTAGTTTGGTTTTTGGTATACTATGAATCACTTTATGTTTTAAAATGAAAAGGTAATTTTATTAAACGTATTTTCCAGTGCTACGGATAATCAGTATCGTTTTTTTACTAGGAGGGCAGAGGTAGGAGAGAACCATTCTTCATGGGAACCACACCAAATATATGATATTCTAAAAGTACTAAACAGATTAGTGCTAGTATATCCGAAGGGCTTGATTTAGCATTCATACACAGTGTGAAAAAATATACTATAGTGACTAGATTAAAGGACGAAATCGCGTAAACACTTTTTTAAAAACTTTGAAAGACAAATAAGAAGTGGTAAGGAAATTAACACTTTTATGATACATTATGTTGAAGTCGTCATAGTCTAATAGATTAGATGTCCGTTACATTCTTACAAGAGCCACAGTGGTGTCCGAATCCCTTATTCACGTACCAATTTTCCTTATTAAATAAGTACTTAAAAAATGTTCACGATTGACTTCTGCAGTGAAAGAGTAACATCGTGTAGTAATAATCAAACCCGCAAAATTATAATTTGCGTAATTACTGGTGATCGGACCTGTAGTGAGGTAGTGTAGTGAGTACCAGGTAGGTTGGCGGTGGACTTCGCCGCCTGTTTCTCCCGAGAAGTAGTAGAAGTAGTAATCGTTTTGAAGGGTGGGGCCGCCGTTGTATTATAGGTATAATAACTGAGGCTTTCGAACGCATGTTTCAAGGTGGGTGACAGCATCTACGTTGTAGTTGTCTATGGGCTCCGGTAACCACTTACCACCAGGTGAGCTGTGAGCTGGTCGACCCGAACTAGAAGCAATAAATTAAAAGTGGCGGTTACTTTATGCCTTTTTACAGAGATTGATAAACAAAATTGGTGCATCTTACCTCTACCCTCCATAGTGCTCACGACGCGGTTAAAGGTATTCTCCATGCACAACTTTACGCTCATAAATCAGAACATAACTTTGTGTAAAACGAGTTTGGAATTTTTATTCTTTGAATGTTGCCATTATATCATTAAATTTTGATAAATAAACATGTGCATACATCATTGTTATCCGTTAAAATTTACAGTTATATGTACCGGTTTAGACCAACCACTTTAAAGGTTTTAGATATAAGTTAAATTCATCAGTTGTCGCACGGAGGTTATTGATTGCGACATCGTAATGGTCTTGGCTTCGCCCAACTATAACTCACAGAGGAGCTTGGACTTCAGAGTACCTTACAGTCGGCAATAGTACAGTTCCATGTACAGCAAAATTTTACAGACGCTAGCAACATTAACATAATAACTCCACTTTATATTTTGCACGCAAATTCATCCCTTTGCCTGTAAAGTGAGTTACTTAATTTGGTATGTCGAGCAGATAATGTAACAGTGTAATTGTGTTATATTCGTGCAGCGTTATATAAAGTTCATGAGAGGGAGGTTGTAATTCAATTCGACTCGAGAAAAAAAAAAGTCGAAAGGTTACATCCTGAACTGTGCGTTTGCTTTGGAAACTATGTACACATTCATTTTATGTTAGCTTGGAATATTTACATTGAATTAAATATTGGGAAGAGGAAGAACATGTTTAAGTATTATTACGGGGCAGTTTGAGTTTGTTATGGCGATACTTGTAAACAATCACGACTTTTATGGAGTCTTGGAACATTGATACGTAAAGTGAATAATCTATTGATCTAAAACGTTCAAGAGAGAACTAGATATATAATCATTAGAAAATATATCAATCCTTGCTCAAAGCGATAGCGCTTTGAGCTATCTAACTAAAGTGCCTTGATATTAGAATGAGAATCTTAAGACGTTTCATAGTAATTTAAGGACAGAAAAATTATTTCATAGAATCATAATTTAATTTCGACGTAATGCAATTTCTAATTTAGAAATAAATATATTTTGATGAGACATCATTTATGTGTGAGACTAGTTTTATAGTTACTCGTCTTTTTCATTTTCGTGTAACACCTTAGTTTTTTCTATTTTATTGCTTCGATGGATGGATGAGCCCACAGCCCAAATCGTGTTATCTGGTTACTCGAGCCCATAGACATCTACAACGTAAATGCGCCACTCATCTTGAGATATAAGTTCTAAGGTATAGTTACAACGGCTGGCCCCACCTTTCAAAACGCAAAACGCATTACTGCTTTACGGCAGAAATAGGCAGGGTGGTATCTACCCGGGCGGATTCATAAGAGGTCCTACCACCGATAAAAAAGTAGTTATCCATTACAATATGAAATTGGGAGTTAACACATTCAAAACATCAGAAATGTAAACGAATAATTTACTTTGAAATTTAAATCGCAAAAAGAACTTAATCGTAGGCAAATTTATCGATTGGACCTTCAAATATGTATGTATAATGTATGTGTAATATGTATGTATTGACCAAGAAAGAATATACACATACCTTCCGTCTGGATTTAAATCCAGACATGCCGTTTGATCAGTCAATATGAATACACTTCCGAGTTTTTATTTTTTTCAGACAAATTCAAGATAATTAATTGGTGAATGGCAAGGAAACAGTGAGCAATAAACCGTATTAAACGAAACGCGTCATCAAACGCGTTTTTTGGGAACATATCGAGAATATTTGCTATGACTAAGCTAAATAACTGCATACCTACCGTTTTATCTCATTGAATAGTTTGGTATCAGATAGGTACAGTTAGTTACGTCTTCGGTGTCAACTTTATAGTCAGTCAACGTTTATACATAGAGCCTTAAAATATAAATAAGAGATCGGTGCCCACCTTATTTATATTCACGGGTTTAACTTATTCAGCAGATTTGAATCTTAAACTGGGTATGTAAATCGCCTTAGAATTCTTACGAATAATGCTTGCGAACCGAGAATCAGACGCCGCTCAATGACACTTTTGTACACAGTTCAAACTCATTTTCAAGTTAAAGCATTTTTTTTAACTAAAGATTAATTTATGAACACTTCAATTAAAAAAATAATCAGGTTTTCGCGAGTAGTACACACTTAGAATTATTTTTACGGTTTAATTCAGGATCATTGTCATTTTATCAATTTATCGTATCGATGTCATGTAAAGTATTTGAAACGTCTGAAGCAATTACTTAAAGTGACAATAATAAAGGCTGGCTTAAACCGTAAAAGCTGTTTTAATGATGGCTTCAGTTATGTTTTAGCAAAACATATTGTTTTCTATATCAATTTACGTTGTAAGAATTATAATAGATTTTATCCATAAATTACATAGAAAAGACTAGATTTTAACGTGATTTTCGTCACGGAGCCTAACTTGAAGTGTCATGCTTCAACGAACCCGGCAAGAATATGATATCATCAGAATGGCAAGCAAAGTGATACCGATTTCGTATAAAAATGTTATAATGAGGTTTCAGATACCTAATGGGGTTTTTGAGTCAATTTGCAAAATTAGTCATCACATTTGGACTTACCAACTGTGATTAGTTGATTATAATGATAATAATATTCATGGGTTATAACGGTAATTATTTCCTATTAATTCTATAAGTTCCAATAAAACTGTTACTCACTGTTATAGGAATTTTACAATGCATATATGTACATATGTCAGTATGTCATTTTACATATTTGATATTACAGACAAAAAATTAACTAGTAAGTTTTCTTTAAAAAATGAATTGCGTGTTCTCTTTGTAATAAATTTCGGCATATTTTCGCTCTCCATTGTGTCTGTTACGAGTAAAAACAAGAACGAAGAAAGTTATAATGTTGTTTTTTGGACAATGCCGATATCATGAAACCCGGTTGTGTTGGAATCCTTCGATATAATGAGACTTGTTGTGTGAGATCGGTAGTCTTTTTCATTGGCCAAATTAATTCGCTGAATCCGCTACACCAAGCGCGAGAAACGAGTAAAAACTTTATGAGAACCAAACGGAAGCCCAAATCATTAACAAATGTACGATACAAGCTTCCACGGAAATACGATTCGAGATTATGTTGCATAAATTATTTTTGTGCTCTCCATAAAAATGTACTTTAATTTTTAAAGTTTTAATTTCCGTCATAATGAAAATTTTGTATTATTTCAGTCGGTAGAACAAAATCGAACTGTATTGACACAAGAAATCCCATTTCTCTCTTTGTCCACAAACTCGTCTAACCAAGTCTCAAGTGGTCACGAGAGTATATCGGCAGTGCCTTGTTATGGCATTATACTAACACTGTCTTATGTCGTATGTGAATTCCATTATTTTCCTGTTTTAAAACGGAACATTCTTCATGATTTTAAGACTGTTATATATTTGTATAATCTAACACAATAACAATATAAAATTAGAGGGTAATCCTTGCAATTACACAAAATGTGACAGAATATCTACGGTTTCATAAAGGAACCTTTAATAAAAGGATCAACAATATTAAAGGTCTCGTTTGAATGTAATTAATAATAATTAAGGATCCTAAGCTCAAAGGGTTTATTGTATAACCATCCTTGTACAACCCTCTGGGCTTAATTTGACTTAATCAAGAATGGTCATCGTGTTGTCCATTGTTAGGATCCAGCCTAGAATTTAAAATGCTTTTACTCTATAGCCGTTTTATATACTTATAGTATAGCCGTATATAGTTTTAGCCGACCTCAAATATAAAGGAAGGCTCACAATTTTCACATTTTTAAAGTATATTTGTCTTATTTAGAATATGTTAGTAACAAAGAAAACGGCGTATGCACGAATAACGTTTTTGTGTAAGAGGTTCATAAATTATTCTTATATTACGAGTATAATAGTCAGTCCTCAGATTGCATAGGTGTGGTCTTCGCCGCTTTCAATAGGAGAATACAATCCGCAAGTAGATTTCTGCTCTATGTGGAGATTATATGTAATATTTAAAGGATTATACGTAAAATTTATTCGGACTACAGATCCTATACTCGCAGCGAAAATATAACACAAAGAGTGCTGCTATTTCGAATCATATTATTTTATTTGCACAATTTGCACGAACTTATGGACGCTATCGTATTGAATTGCTCCTATTTTCTGTTTAAATGGGTACTAAGCTTTTTTGTTTTGTTTTTTTCGTTTTGGAATACTTAAGATGTTTGATAAAATAGTTAGTCAGCATTATACTCGCAATACGACAGATGTTTTCATATTAATCGTAAAATGCATTGTTTCGCCGTATTTCGCAGCACCTGTCTTCCCTTGCATTTATTCTACAAAATAGAAATCAACTAACGGTTGAATTATGTCCCCACAACTTACGGAAATCTAATAGAAATAAACCAATTTATTCTCGTGCAGGGGATGCTTTTGGAAGGATAAATGTCGATCGGGGGTGGAGTGAGGACGGTGGTAGCTAGCGCGGGAGGGTCGCAGACTGCAGGCCTGATTTCCTGACCGGCCATCTGCCGCGCTACACAATCGATTATTTATCAACAGGGCTATATTAAACACGTTCTTCTATCTCCCTTGAATTCGTGTTATATGATGTTGATAGTTTGATAAATAATATAACGAAAGATAAACCTGATTCGAGAATATTTAATGAAAATGAATTTAACATAAGCGTGTGAATGTAGACGGCTAGTACATGTACATACAACAAACAATACATGATATAAATTATGTCAACAGATTACAGTCTATTATGTTGTTTCGAGGGTATGAGCGTGATTATGTGTAATTTGCGGGAAACAAAGAGGGCACGAAGACGATTCTCATGAGACATTCCTGATAGGATATTCACTTGCAATACATGACGAAAAATAAGTTACCCTAACCACTTTGATGACTCATAAAACTAGTTCATTTAACGTTTGTTTTGTTTTGATTGCTTCTGACGTCGGTATAAATGTTAAACGGCGCGATTATTGGAAACGTTGGCGCGTACTTCCCCAAAAGAAGCAAGATATCAGTGAGATGAGTCACAGGCGGTCGCGGACCGCGTAACCAGCGCATGAGGCGACTGGCTCCCGACCCTGGGGCCGCCAACATTCCGCGCGATCGTTGCCTCCCTTACTCGCAATCGTTCTGATGCAATATTCAACTTTACTGCGTCCTTGCAATGTCGTAATTCATTATACGTGTATTTGTCCTTGATCGTCCTTACGAGGTTAATTCTTTTAGTTTCGTTATTTTCTTCTTTACAAGATCTTCACCTCGTTTTACGATCAAAGGCTTCGCAACGAAACCTTGGTCATATCCCCAATATAAAATCGGTTTCGAAGAATCTTGCGATAATAGCTACAATTTTCCATTAACTCTTCTTGTATTTCACTAATTACTTTTTCTTGAAAATAAAATGATTCGTTTTTTTTTGTTTTAGTGTCTATTAAATATGGATTTAGTGAAGCATAGTAACGTTAAACAAATAAGGTGGCGAGTGTCGGTCATGTTGAGAGCGGCAAAATTGGCGTCGTCTCCGCATTTGTTCCAGGCCGGTGCACGCTGCCCGGTCGGTCGCCAGTCGCGGATCGCGCCACATTCAGCCTTGCCATGTCATCTTGACAGTGTCTGTCATTGTAGGTCGTTTCACGCTAATTCATTGCAAAATAATATCTTATTTATCTATACTAATCTATACTTCTATTCTTTATACTTTATACTTTAATATTATAAAGAGGAAAGATTTGTTTGTTTGTTTGTATTGAATAGGCTCCGAAACTACTGAACCGATTTGAAAAATTCTTTCACTGCTCGGAAGCTACACAATTCCCGAGTGACATAGGCTATAATCTTTTTTGAAAAAAATATAGGGATCTTTACTAAAACTCCAATAATGCAACTCAAGGTGTAAAAAAATACCTACAATATTACGTGCCCTGCGAAAACTATTGATAATAAAATAAAATAATGTATTACGACTTTGTAGAACACATTATTAATTACAAAAAGTGTCGCGGCAGCATTGTCTAACTATTATAGTTATACCGCAATAAGTGTTCTTTTATTTTAAAAAATAAAACAATGTCAAATATCGTTGAAATTTTTGTTAAAGACTCGAGTGATGCCGGAGCGGGCCGCTAGTTCATCAATAAACCCGTACTTTGTCTGCTTATTTTTCAAGTTAATTGGAAAAGTAAATTAAATCAAATGATACTTAGTTTAATATTATTATAAGAGTAATAATACGTCCACTTGTAATTCAGTTTAATATTCTTGTAGCTGGTGTGCAGACGTCATTACAGTGTAAAGGGCTCAACAGCCGATAACCCCTTGGCACCGTGGGTACGTTGTTTCTTGTTCGCCTCGATTAGAATTGCCGTTACATGTAAAATCACACGCACAATTCTCCTCACATTGCATTACCAGTGCCAACCAGACATTTATCGAACGAATCACAACACTATTTCTAATTTTAGTTTTTGAAACGTTCAATTCAAAATAGACTCAATAAGCCCAACGTTCAAGGTCGTATTTTTAAAATTAATTCCTATAAACAGTTTAGGAGAGCCCGTGTCCTCATTTTGTCTTCAAAGATCCCCTGTAGCTAACTTTGCAAAAAGCGACAGGATGTTGAGTCGCAAGCGTGTCGAGTAGTTCAGCTATGAGACAGGGCTGCCGAGTATCAAGTTCTCGTATTAAAACAATATGCCCTCATTTGTAGATTATGTATCTTTTGATTTTTTTAAGTTTTTTTTTAGAAAATATCGTTTAAAGTCTCCTCAGCGGAGAAACATTTTATACTTACCATTAAATTGTACACTTGAACATTGGTTTATAATCGAGTAGTAAAATGATATTATTCCGCACATCTCTAAGATTTAAATTTTCGAAGGGTACGCGTCGTTATAATTGTGAAGTTATAAATTTGCTGGTAGCGTGTTGTGTAGAAATAGCTACCACAATCCTGCCTATATTTTGTCACGAACCGAATTCAGTAATTCCGCCTTGAAGTATAGGTACATCTCTAGGGGTTAGAATTAAGCTATTACTAAAATACAAGTGAGACTTCGTCGTAAGCAGTGGCATTCTCGTAATGGTCTCTATGGACGCTGGTACAAACCACTTAAGTCTGGTGTTCAGAATACATTAGTGGACTGCAAATCTGTTTAATGGTTTGTTTGTTTGTTCGTTTGTATATGACATAAAAAGTATTAGATTGATTTCGTTATACCTATATTATTTTAAAGTTCATATTTAAAAACACACTAAATTTCTCTCTGCAACAAGTGGTGCTTCCACAACGCGATTTTTAATTTCAATATTTTTTTAACAACAGCAATCTCAAATGTTTAAGTGTAAATAATTCCTGGGCTCCTGGGTATATAGCTAATGGCCTTCAGAATGAAATAATGGGGATAAAAATTTGTCAATTTCGTACACAATTTCGAAAGAACGTGAAACGAAAACTAAATAAACACTACAACACAAAATACATACATATTCTAGTCTCCCACTAAATAAACAGGTTAAGTTCACTGAAAATATATTTCTTTAAAAATTTTTTTTTGTCGGGACTGTAACAATGTGATTAATAATGTAGCATTTTTTTTTAAATAATTACGAAATCTTATTTCAAAAGCAGCCAGCCATACACATTTAAATCAAACGGGAAATTAGAGATATTAATAAAACGAATGAAATTATCACGGGTGTACTAAATTCAATGTTTACAATTTAAATCGTTAATAAACAGGCAAACAAAATCAATAAAATTTACTATAATAAATTGTAAACATGTAGTCGCGTCGAAGTAGGCGGGGAGATATTGAAGCTTGTTGATTCAACTGCTTTCCTTAGTATAACGGTGGATTCAAACTGCAATGGCCTCCTCATGTAATTGTTTAAGTTAAAGAGTAGACTGGGTTTTTCAGTATAAGCGAAGGTGAAAAACAGAAGAACATGCACACATATGATACGAAGAAGAAGACATCTCGGAAGGCATCTTCATTTCATTCACGTTGCTATCGATGTTAAGTCCCGCGATATTTAAATTTGACATTGCTACTCCAGCCAAATCGATATCATTACTGAAATTATTGAAAAGAAATACGTTTAGTAATTATGCAAATGTTAATTGACTGATTCAAGATAGAGTATACTTTGAGCTTGCACGATGCTTTGGACTTTAAACTTGAAACTCGTGCTTATCTCTGTTGAAAAGTAGTAATTTCTTATGACTTAAATGTCTATCTAATCATCGATTTAATACAATAGACATTACTGGTGTTTGGAGGTATTGTAAACCCACACGGGTAAGCACTACAATTTTGCCTTTTTTCGTTGCGAAAGAGTCCGATAGGAACGGAGGAATCCTTACGTGTCCTCATTTAAAAAAATGAATGTCATATTTTAAGATCTTATACTAAGTGTCTTAGGGCATCTGTGATTTCAAGTTGTCTGTGAGCTCATTAATCCATATTCGTCAATAAATAATACATTTACAGATTGTCTAAATCAATACCCTACAATTTCTTTTTTTTCAGGATAGTATGATCTGAGAAATGTATCTGAGAGAGTATGATCTGAGATAGGTAGTAAGTAAGATAACGAATAGTTCTAACAAATTCTACAATTATTTCACAAATGCATATGCATGTGCATATACTCGTATACATATATAGCGATATGTAAATGTGATTTTATAGTGATATATAAATGTCGTTGATCCTGTTTCGTCGGTTCTTTTTAGGACAATAACTTTCTTAGTGCGAAACAGTGCCTGTATATCATCAATATCAATATAACGTAGAATTAGCTTGAAAAGAAACTTTAAACAAAACGTTAGCCTTTAGCGACTGCTACAAATGTCCATTAATATTTAAACAGATATTCAAGTATAACTGTTATTAAAAAAGCAATAACAAAAAGTAACATAAAATGGTATTTTTATATAAGAACGAGCGACCCGCTCTCGCTTCGCTTCGGAAACATTAAAACACAAATGAAACCAAAAAAATAAAATAAAAAAAATTAAAAAAAAGTAGCCTATGTTCATCAGGGACAATGTCGGCTTCTAATGGAAAAAGAATTTTTCAAATCGGTCCAGTAGTTTCGGAGCCTATTTGAAACAAACAAACAAACAAATCTTTCCTCTTTATAATATTAGTATAGATAAAGTCCACAATTTTGATGATAATATAAAAAAGTATGTGAAATGAAATATTTGACACGCTTTCGACATGTTTTATCACAATAAGGCATAAATAGTCTAACATCAAACAAAGAAAATGAGAGTTTAAATCGATTTTATGTCTATGGTTCGTTTCCTGTTCTAGGAAGTGTCACGGCAGCCCTATGTGGTCCGGCAGCCACAGCGGAGGCGGCAGCGGGGGGTGAAGGAGTGAGGCTGCTGCGAGTGTCCGTGGCTGTCAGGCCGGACTAACTCGTCGCTCCAGGTCAGCGCTCCAGACGGCTATTTATAGAGATGCCCCTTAAACAGAGTAATTATTCATTGATTAGCACTGCGAGGAATAGAGGATTGCGCTTCTGATAGCCATCGTGCAAACGAGAATTGTCGCTGGCGCCGAGCCTTATTCATTCGGCGGCCTCCTTCCACTTCTAACTTGCGATATCAAACATTAATATCGTAATATTTTACTAGATATTGATGCATTGCTGTATTAATATCAACTTCGAATATAACAGTATTATAATCTTTTTAATATACAACCGACGCTTATTTATTTATTTAACTTTGTGCACAAAACCATAGTGGCGGAGTTAATGCCTAAGGCATTCTCTATCAGCCCACCAAGAGTGGTAGGTGTATCTCTATTTGAGAGTAAGAGAAAAATAATCATAATAAAATATTATATATATACGAACACATACACAGTAAATACATACAAACAATACGTACATAACGTAACGTAATCTAAAATTTACACATTTTTACATAACATTTACTAGACACTAAAAATAAAAGTAAAAATATAGTTAACTAGCGACCCGCCCTCGCTTCGCTTCGGAAACATTAAAACACATATGAAACCAAAAAAAAAAAATTTAAAAAGAATTAAAAAAAGTAGCCTATGTTCATCAGGGACAATGTCGGCTTCTAATGGAAAAAGAATTTTTCAAATCGGTCCAGTAGTTTCGGAGCCTATTCGAAACAAACAAACAAACAAATCTTTCCTCTTTATAATATTAGTATAGATTGATTGCAAGTCTAATAATTAGATTTTATTGCCAATTCGTTCAGAAATATTTGCCGAACCTTTATTTTGAAAGCTAAGCGGTCAACGATCATTCTGATATTATTTAGAGGAAGTGAATTCCAATGTTGACAAGTTTGAACTAGAAAAGACGAACGTACCAGACTATTCACACATGTTACAAACTCTAATACGAGTGTCAATGGTTGTATATTGGTAAACAATATATAAACGGCCGCAGGAAGACGGAAAATAAAAACGTGTTAAAAAAACAGTCGTAGGCCGTACTAAAACGCAGATGTGTTTAAGTGTGTGAATCCGAACAAGGTTTTATGGCAAGGCTCCTCCCTTATCCTTTTGAACGTGACAAGAATCGCTTCTATACATGATGTGATTTTTGCTCTCTCCCTAAGCTGAATATATTTTCATGTACTTTTTTTTTGGGTAGTAGTGTTTTTGGCCCATTCGTTGTTCAGTTAAGAGGCCATAGTATGCCCCCTACAAACTTAAGACTTTAACTCGATGTTGTATTACATAACGGCTGTCTCAATCACCTCACACGGTTCAATTTTAGGTTTTCTTTTCTTTGTCTCTTCATCTTCAGTTCGTTTATGTTGTAAAACATATCAATTAATATTAATAACTAGCTGACCCGGCAGACTTCGTAGTGCCTCAATCGCTAAATAAAAGACCTAAACTTTTGTATAAAATAAACGTTAAACAAACAAAAGGAATCCGTCCGACGGGGGGGACATCAAAGGGAAAACAAAATTGTTTGTTTTTATATAATTCCGAGCATTTGCTTATTTATCTACCTTTTAAACCTTCTCTGGACTTCCACAAATAATTCAAGACCAAAATGAGGCAAATCGGTCCAGCCGTTCTGGAGTTTTAGCGAGACTAACGAACAGCAATTCATTTATATATATATAGATAAAGATAATTTAAGGAAAAAAAACTGGTGTCATACAATTTTCTGTCATTCATTACTGGTGGAATTAGAAATATTTATCCAATAACCTATCTGTTTTGACCAATACCTCGATAAAGTACAATAATAATAACCGTGGACGAGTCACACACTGTCATCTAGCCCCAATTTTTTCCCCCCCTTTCTAATCGTCGGGGTATTCCTTCGCGCTCACGAGCCTAACCTCAGAGGTTTTGCTAAAACCAGCTCTAGTAAGAGCATAACTTCGCTGAATCTACTACTCGATCAGAATCGCGACTCACTGAGAAGTCGCGGCGAGAAACTCAGTGGGTTGGGTCTATGAGCTAGTTCGCACGTCGAACTCTTCGTCCTAGTCGACGAGTTCGACGAGGACGCTGACCGTAGCTTGAAGAGATGTACATAATAGTAAACACCTAGATAAGGAACAAACAAAACTGTTCAACACACGTCAGTCAAAACAAAGTTATTTATTATCATGTAGGATCTGAAGTGAAGTTAAAGATGTAGATGAATAAAATATAGAAAATGACACAAAATGACAACAACAAAAATAGATATATCATTTATTGAAATATCACAAGTCAAGAAGTACATACATAATTATATTTACTTAATTATTTTATGTATTTATAAAAAAATAAAAAAATAGAATTGTAAACGAGTCATGGCCTTTAGTAGTTACCGGAGCCATAGACAACGCGGCGTCTCCCCGAATCCTGATCACGCAGGAGCAAGTGTCCGTCGTCGCCCTAGACACGTCCTTAGGGATCTATCAGATCCAATCCCTCTTGCATTAGACGCCTTCAGCTCTAACACTAGGAGCAGGCTCAGGGACCCCGGTAACCGTACTCGTCGAGCTCGGCAAAGAGTTCGACGTGCAACCTAACCCATCCATCAGCCCGCTGAGTTTCTCGTCGAATTTTCTCAGCGTATTGCGACTCCGATCCGGTAGATTCATTCGAGAAGCAGCTCCAGCAGCTTTACTGGTGGTAGGACCTCTTGTGAGTCCGCGCGGGTAAGTACCACCACCGTGCCTATTTCGGCCGTGAAGCAGTAATGCGTTTCGGTTTGAAGGGTGGGGCAGCCGTTGTAACTATACTTGAGACCTTAGAACTTATATCTCAAGGTGGGTGGCGCATTTACGTCGTAGATGTCTATGGGCTCTAGTAACCACTTAACACCAGGTGGGCTGTGAGCTCGTCCACCCATCTAAGCAATAAAATAAAAAAAATAAAAAAACTTGAGTTATTAGTTCTTCTTCGGAGGCGATCGGGCAGCTGTTAGCAAATTCCACCCCTCTCGGCCATCTGCCCTGGTGAAACTGGAAAGGCCTCCGGGCCACCAGTAATCCATCAATCACAAAAAAAAACAACGCAACGTACGCCACCTCAAATCTTGAGACAAGAAATGGAAGTCTCAATTGTATTGTATGATGGCTGTCCCATTCTTAAAACCGGAGAGCTAGATTGGGGCTCCGCGACTGAAGTAAGCCGGATGGTGATCCCTAGCCGGGCGACCTTACAATACGCCCAACTACTAGTAATTACGCGAATTACAATTTTTTCAGGTTTGATTTCTATTACATGCTGTTACATCCTTAATCGTGGATGTCGTTCGTGGACATGTGTCTATTACTACGATGTATTATTTCCTTTAAATTTGGGACTTGCTTGCATGATTTTAACACCGGCATAGTCGCATCGTTTGAGTTGATTGAAACTCAAACATTTATATGTACGAAGGTTATTCCTAGGATCCCACATTGAATGGGCCATAGTTGGGATTTTCTTTTCTGTAATGGCCACCAGAAATAACATAAATACAACCAAACACGAAATGTCTACATTTAATGTTCGGTCCGATTACCAGACGAATTTCTAGTTTAACATAAATTTTGATTGGATTCCGGTATGTGGACAAAAGATAGAAAACTGGAGATATAGAATTTTTATGGACTTAAATCAGCAGACTAATTGCCCCTTTAATGGATAGCGGCAATTAACTTGGATACTCTCCGCCCACCTATAGTTAGCAGTTATGTTCGACGTCTCTAAAATACTTGATGATGTGTTTTTAATATCTTACGAAATGCAGGATGGCTTATTGCTTATTATTTTTTTAAGTGTAACGGTTCGCAATGCAACAGAAATTACATACAGATACATTTAATTGTAGTTGACTTATCTCTAAGCCACGCTTTCAGATCCCCCAAGGCAATTGGACAAAGACAGTGGGTGAAAATTCTCAATCCAAATATAGCTTAATTTTATTTATTTAATGATAGCTTCTGAATTGCATTTATGTTTGAAATAATTTTCTTAATTGTAGACGTCTGTTAAGTGGTAACGAGTTTCATCAGCATAGTACAGCTATACCTCCAGAGAATGGTACATAAATCAAACACAATTTTGAGTAAAAATTCTTGGCTCGGCTTTCCTCAAAATGTATTGGACCTATAATAACGGTGTTTGCTCCATTAGTTTCGTAATATATTCGAACGTTTTTGTATAATAGCCATTTACTGTTGTTTTGTATGACTTCGAATGCAATCTCGTGTGAGAAAACGGATGGAAGTTATACTGGAGACGAATAAAATGCACGATCTTGTGTGCGGTAGATTTTTAGTGATAAATTTCATTTTTATCAATCAATTTTAATTATTCGACGTACATGATATCAGTTGAGAAGGTACAGTTACGTTAGTAAAAAGTTTTGCAAATTTATTAACAACAACAAAAAAAGTTGTCATCATGTGTTGTACTTTGCGTGAGTCGTATTTAAATAACCGGCGAGATTTACATTTGGTAATTTATACAAACCGTGCGAATATTCTTCGGTACTGGTAATTAACGAATTTCTGTTTCGGAAATGAGAAAACCGTTACGATCACGTCCACCGTGCCGCGTTTAGTATTCGGATTTGTGGTGTTCAACTGTTTTTAAACAAGTCTAGCTCATGCGAACTGTCGTAAAAAGTCATACGGTATTTCGAGATTCCAGTTTTACTTTTCTTCATATTGTGTCGTATTAACGATAGTGTTATATAGTAGTAATTTAGAAAACGAAAAATTAAAATGTTATATAACACATATATCTGACTGATCCAATTTTAACCAACTCTGTTAGATTTCGACTCTTAAAACAGTAGTTCGATGCACACCAATATAATTGATGTTTCTCAAGACAAGACTTTAGTGGAGAATGGAAAAGGGAGAATGGTAACAAATTATAATTTTATTTCTAGCTTGGTAAATATGAATAATACGTAGAAAGCCTCCATTTCATACTTAGAAAACCTTCATTTCTCCCTTAGGACCCTAATCTCGATTTTGAATTCTTGTAAGAACAAAGCTTCTTTGAAATGTACGGTGAGAGTCTAGTTTTTATCTAATATATTTTAATACACCGTTTGAATATCACACGTCACAGAAGATAAAGACACCTAGATAAATATAGGTTTTTTTTTTAATACTTTATTAGAGCCATACATACACCTATTAGGTTACGTCGGCTATATACGTTCATAAAAGAAAAATACGATTCTTCATTTCATCGACAAAATAAGCTCCTAATGTACGATACATATTATATACGTATTTTTAGTTTTATCAAAATTAAATAAAAATGAGAAATAGCATCGAAGTTATTTGCTAGTGTTTTAATGTATTCCTTTTTCCTCATTAATTGAAGCAAAATAATTTTCGTATGAGTACGCATACTTCTAGGAAACAATCGAATAAGCATGCACGAACAGAATGAGTTCGTGCATAATTCGGAAAATATGTATATTCTAAAGCTGTTTGAGAACATTGTTAAACACAAGCGAAATATTTGTATTTGCTTCCTTTACGTTTCAAACTTTGAAAATATGTTTCGGTTTGAAGGGTGAGGCAGCCGTTGTACTGTAAAACTAAGAGAACTCTTGTCTCAAGGTTTACTTGTGATTTACTTACTTACTTACAACCTTTATTATATGTGGCGGCATTTATGTTGATGCTTATGATCTCCGGTAAACACTTAGTAAGCCTTGGTGAGCCGTGAGGTCTTCCACCAATGTAGGCAATAAAAAAACCGATTCGAGATGGAAATAGTGAACAAAAATATATTCCATAGACAAAAATCTGTTTTAATTTTTTATTCTTCTAAGTTTAAATTGGACATTTAAGGATTTACTGCGGAACGTCGCGGCGTCGTAGTGCGAGTAATTCTTTCTGTACTTGAAAAATTATTACTTTTAGTGTGAATGTATCGTTACAAAGTATATTATGATGTCAGTATCTGTAATGCCGACCTATTTCATTTAATTTAATAAGTTATTAAAAAAAAGGGGTTATGGCCGATTTTTCTCGATGACAAAAATAAATTCCGAATTAATGGTGAAATGTTGAATTGTTGAATTTAAATATACAAAAAATTTAAATTTCACATTATGTCGAATAATGAAAAAATCCTTATTTTATTTTATTTTTATATAATAATTCTTGATGTTCGTTATAGATACAAGATGTGTATATTTCTGTTTATCACAAAAAAAACAAGTTTAATCTATTCTTATTCTAATCTTTGCGCTATATAATTGTCTCTGAACCCTTCAGAACCACAGGACTATTAAACAAATAATATATATCTGTAACCTGCATATAATTTTTAAACAAATCGAATATCCAGTATCTCATAGAAATATTTATGTGCACGCAATTCGCATAGTTATAATTAGGGGTGGCAGACACTCCGTACACACGCCACCTCCATTTACTCTTTCCTAATTTCGATGCGGGGTTGATTAGGTTTAGACTTTATTATTAGTTTTAGTATGTTTATTTATTAAATAGTGTGTTTATTGTTTCAAATAAATTAAATATTATCAAAGAAACTATCTTGTTTACATATTTACTTATTTATATAGAGCGTATTGTAACCATTACAAAAAAACGAAGATGTGCAGAAGGGCTGGTGATGACATTATAATCACAATAAACTCAATTCGGGGTGCGTTTTTGTGAATTGCGACGACCGCACACCGTTTGCGTCCGTATACTTACGGAATAATACGGACTTACAAAAAACCTTAACGTAGTAGATTAAACGCCGTGGCAGCTTTGGAAACTGTCATCTTAATAGTTTGGAAATTCATTTCTTTGTTTTTTTACTTAAGCTTTATTAAGAACGGATAGTTTTTAATTCTTAAAGAACGAATTAGTTCTTAAAGAACGAATAGTTCTTAATTAAGCCGTTTGCTCACGAAGCCCTAAAACAAAAGAATGGTGGTTTAGAGCTCACAAAAGCTATCACATTAGATCGTGATTCAATGAACGATTTGCATAGACGCAAAGTGCGTAAAAGGAGCGTTAAGGCATCGAACATTTAAGGATCAAAGTTCAAAGATCTCCGCTCTCTGAATATTTCATTTAATGACAAGAAATATTTTATAAATGATAAACGTACTACATACTTAGTAGGCAATGTCAAATTTATTATAGGTAAATAATTAAAGGAAATGGATCTATTTCTTTTTCAATTATATAGGTATATACATATCTATTTTTATCTCTATCTAAATATTTTCAAAATCTATGATAAAAATTTTAAAGGTCATTAACCATTCGTTCAATATTTAATTCTCTCTTAAAAAAAATCGAAAGCCCGTCATGCGTCCATATAAGTTTTATTTTCGATAGGAATCAATAATAATAACAAATCGAATTAAGTGTTAGGCGGAACACGATGCATTCAGTGGCGGGGATCGGTCTGGGGTGGACAAAATCAATATTTGGTACCTACAAGCTGCCGCGGGGATTCTGCACACATTGCGATCCTTTATTTAGCTTACATTCGCCCCTGTGTGCCCAATATTTATCTCAGTAGCAGGTGGCGGGCCCACAGCCACGCTTCTTTATGCTCGGGTGGGTATCTTTCTTTAACGAAGTTACGCCGACGTTCACGAGTCACTAGTGCGGTTAATATCGTAAGACGAAAATGTCAAATTTACGGTTTTGTTTTGGTTACTGTAAAAAAATGGAGGTAAAAAGATAAATTACAAACACAAAGTTAATTTTAACCGGAACAGCAGTTTCTATAGATTATGAATCTTTTAGGGTATTTTGTGAGAGTTGCGGTTTTTTTTATTTGAGGCTATGTAGTAAGGCATTGACTGCAATTTTATTCCCAGCAAAAATGTAGTCTGGCTACGTCGACTGTGTTATTTTTCGTCTGATTTATTGTGCTCTGATAAAATGATTTTTGTCTCGTAAATGAAGTGCTTGTGATTTAGCACGGAGATTAAGCTTTGCATAGAATTTAAGTCCGTATGTACAGTCGTTGCCGACTGTATGTATGAAGAATGCTAATTGTTATCGCGCATTTTTAACGGACCTTAATTCTGTGCATTACAAGCATTACAGAGTTTTTTACGATTTCATGCTTTTATATTATTCTATTTTGTTAATAAAATAAATCAGTACAAATTTAAGATGAAATTTTCTTTTACAATGCTCTTTTTGGGTATGTCTATGTAAAAAAGATCCCAAATGAACTCACCGAAACATTTTTTTTTGCTGTATTTATAATTTATGTAACGTTGATTAGTGTTGAGTCTATTATAAAATCATGGGCATGTTTTCATGTTTGTTTTTAATTGTTTCTGGGTATTCACCCTTACAGCCTCAACTGACGTTAAGCGGTGCCGATCGTCCGTGCCGTGCCGCACAGACATCAAAACAAGAATGGCGAGCTACCTGCCTTAAGACATTAAGTTTACATATATTTATATTTCATGAACTTGTGATCAACAATAGATAGCGACTTGGCTAAGCCCTTGGTATTGCTGACGTCCATGAGCGACGGTAACCACTTATCATCAGGTGGGCCATATGCTCGTCTGGCTACAAGTCAATAAAAAATTATATTATTATCTTCTAATATTATTGTCGTAATTCAAATGAAATGTAATACAGCCGCCTAAAATTATGTTTTCACGTAGTGTTGTGTTGGTGACTGTATGTAAAAGATAAGGATTACTGAAGCACACTTAACTGGCCAACATCAATCATATTTCCGCTACAGTTACGTTTAAAAAAAAAAATGTATGTCACATTGCGGATGCCAAGAAAATACCCTAATAATAAATTAGCATAGTAATGTGTGCGCCGTTATTTTAGGATTGAGTCCGTTTTAATTAATACAAAAAGTGGCGCTTGGCAGGCCGGTGTCACTGGCCTAACTTGATTTTAAAAGGATAAATAACTCATACGAAGAACGACAGAACGTTTTAATGCGTCGATAAGAGTTTTATTTTACTAATTTTTTTTTGTCACACTATACTTCCTACCAGTGAAATATAAAATGTTTCCTATCTTAAAGCACCGTTCCATTACCGATAGCTTTGATATGAAAGTTTAATTTTAGATTGCGTCACGATTCGATTTGGAGCAGTCGTGGCCGGAATATTTGACATGACGATATTCTGTTCGGTTTCTCGACGTGCTAATGACTTCTTCGACTTCTTCGACTTCTCCATGATCATTCCTTGCTTTTTATTGCCTTATCTAAGTCTACCTCGATTTTTTTCTCCTCCTACCTATGATGATAGCCATGAGAGGCTATTTCAGCTTCTTCTTGACGTGTAGGCGAGCTCACGGGGCTCCCGGGAGTGCTGCTAACACTGGCCCTAGCAAGAGCAGTGTTTCGCAGAATCTACCACCGGATCGGAAACGTGACCCACTGAGAAGATTCGGCGAGAAGCTCAGTGGGTGTCTACTTCGAATTACAATCCTGAGTATTGGAAGTAGGAGGCATCTTGGGCTACCGTGGGTCTATACCGCCGTTCTATCTAGTTCTGCCGCGAATTAAACCTGCATTCCACGTTGATGGACAAAACTGTCATAATCGTTGTTTCAATACAATTGGTAATAATTGTGTTTGCATATTGTAAGCCCTCACTGGTAGGTAGGTTCTATTCTTTCTATTCTATTTATGCCGCAAAGTAATAATTCGATTTGAAGAGTGAAATAGTCGTCATACAATAATTTTGAGACTTCGACCTCATGTCTCAAGGTAGATTGCGTCATTCAGGCTATGATGTCTATGGACTTTCGTAACCATCAGCTGGGTCATGCAGCGACCCTAGTAACAAAATAATATAGCATTCTGAAATTCTATTAAAAGAATCTAAAAATATCTTGTAAAACAATTACTAGTACAACAAACTGAATAATTTCTTATTAAACTTTACAGTATACATACGTCTGCACCAATTCTGTTACATATTAAATACTATACAAATATTAAATGTTTAAACTACAAAAACAGGTGCACTGTTTGTATATCTTTATGAACTGTACTGTTTTTTGTTGGGAGTGCTATGTCATATCTTGCTACGCGGCCACATTCGGCCACTGGTTCTATGGCGCGAACGCAGACGCCTCACTGCTGTGAAAATAAATTGAACGTGCTAACTGAAGCTGTCTCGTTATAAATCCCTTTTCAATTTAAAAAAAAAAAGAATGGTTCAATTTAATATTCTTAGATTAGTGTAACTGTGAATAAAGCTACGATTTTTTCAATAACACGTGAGTATTCATTATTTATCATACACGTATATGTGAGCTTAGAGTTTTTCAGAAAGGAAAATCGTGCGACCATCTTGAAATGAATTAAATAACTACTTTTAATTCAACCACGTGTTTAAATAAAAGTTATTATTAAAAATGAAAACGGGTCAAGTAACATGTGAAAAGTTAACCTAACTGTATCGAATTGTAATGTTTAGACATATACTTATATTTTTTTTATATCGAATTATTTGTTTCTGTTCCCAATTTTAAATACTCGTTTTTTGAGTAAGCATTATTAATATATTTAAACATGGAACTTCCCTTATTGTATGTATTCCAAGCACTAATATGATTTTTCTTTAAATGAGGTTTCATTCACACAATTAGCATTTGTGTCATTGTTCAATGCCAAAACAAGTAGATGTTTTTTTTTTTTCGGAATCATTTAGGGTATTGAGTTCTGATTTCTAGGGTGTGACGGCGATCGAACTACACAATTGAGGCTTCAACCTCATACCTCAAGGTGGGCGGCGATATTCATGTCTTGTTGTAACTCCAGTAACACTTTATAACAGACAGATGGCCAGTTCACTGGCTAATCTCAAGATATAAAATGTGATAAAAAAAAATTGTTGCTGTTACCAGTGTCCTTAAAATAATTTTACTATTTTTTTCAAGGACAATTAGTCGATTCGGTACATATGAACAGATGAAGATACAATACACATTATATTATACAAGTGACGTTATTTTTGTATGATTTAACTTGAAGGTGACAGTAATCACTTGTTTAAATATTACTGTGGCTGTAAACAATAGCACTACACTATAATCGTATTTCTGGGTACAACATTCGTTTTTTTGGCAATTTTACTGGATGTAGGTATAATTTATTTCGGTGTTTTTTTTCTGTCTTCTTTTTTTTAAACCTAAGTCTATTCTAAATTGTTTTGACTTGTAATGTTCAAGGCCCACATATTTTTAGTGTTTTTCAGTGTTTAGTGCAGCTGTACACTAATACATAATAATATATTCAGGGTGCAAATGATATATTATATTAAATAATAGCCGAAGACAAAAAAGCTAATGCCTGTTTTAAATCAAAACGAAAATCAAATTAAGCTTGTTCTTTCTCAAATATAATAATATTTACATAAAAACCCAAAACAAATACTAAATATTTTAAAACAGTATAATTTATTAATCGTTAGTATATGAACAATTAATAAAGCGGCTTGGCTCTGCCCCTGGCATTGCTGAAGTCCATGGGCGACGGTAACCACTCACCATCACGTGGGCCGTATGCTCGTCTGCCTACAAGGGCAATAAAAAAAAAAGATATGACATATCTAATATGATAGAATATGATATATCATTATTTCCCCCCTATGTAAGCTTGGTAGACTACGGGACTTTTTTTTGTTTTATTGCTTAGATGGGTGGACGAGTTAAGTGGTGGTGTTAAGGTGGGTGTTAAGTGGTTACTGGAGCCTATAGACATGTTTTTTTTTTTATTGCTTTGATGGGTGGACGAGCTTACAGCCCACCTGGTGTTAAGTGGTTACTGGAGCCCATAGACATCTACAACGTAAATACGCCAACCACCTCGAGATATAAGTTCTCAGGTCTCAGTATAGTTACAATGGCTGCCCCACCCTTCGAACCGAAACGCATTATTGCTTCACGGCGGAAATAGGCGGGGTGGTGGTACCTACCGGTGCGGACTCCAAAGACGTCCTACCACCAGTAAATATTCCAACTACGGGTGGACGGGATATATAAAATGATATACCACGCAAATGTATAGGGATAACAATGATCATTTTATTATACGATAAGTATGAACAATACTCCTGTAAGAAAGTATTGAACCGACATCCAAAGGCGGAGTCAGGTGTTTCTTACCCACTTATCGCCAACGCCACTCAACGCCACTGATCAGCTGTTTTGTAGCCCGGTTTAAATCATAAATAATTCATCTCTCAAGCCTTAATCAAAACTTAAAAGTTGATATTAGATCTTAAGCTTCTCGCTATCAGCAGTGAAAAAGTGATTACTATTAATTTATTTATTTGTATTTTTTCTATATGACATGTTTCAAATATTCATTTCATTTAATGTATCACTGTTGCGTGGTCTTTCAGTTTTTAATGTACAGTCTAGTTTTCCAATGAGGAAACCGTCTACCGATTTGATCTTAATAAAGAACAGCAGCGAAGTGCTTTGAGCTTAAACAGACAATGGCGTCGTAGACAGTATTATTACCTTGCATTTTTTGTATCATGTGAGACGAACATAATTTGATGATATAAATTGGCAACATCCTTCGTTAAACACTATCAGGAAACACTATCATTATATTTAATCGGAAATTGCATAGAGAGAAATATCTGCCGATCTTCCCTGTGTTTCTGTGATTCATTTCGAGAGATAAGAGTTAATACGCAACCGGGCTCGACAGGAAGACCAATGTTGACGAGCTCATGTTTGATATAGTTTGATGCCACTAAGTCCAGCTAGAACCTCATCTTGACTTGGGTATTCGGAGGATATGTACCGCTTGTTTTAACTTGAAGTTTACTAGTGGCTAATAATGGTAATAACCGGGAACAAGTCACACACAGTCATCTGATCCCAAACTACGATTCCCTGTACTGTAATGTTGCCTGTACGCGAAACAGAGACTGATACGTACCTACTTAAATCTATACTTAGTCTGGCCATAAATACTGTTACAATAAAAAAATAAAAAAATTGTATTGCAAATAACATTTGTTACTTTTACATAAATATAAAACAACTAGCGACCCGCCCTCGCTTCGCTTCGGAAACATTAAAACACACATGAAACCAAAAAAAAAAAATTAAAAAAAAAAAAAAAAAAGTAGCCTATGTTCATCAGGGACAATGTCGGTTTCTAATGGAAAAAGATTTTTTCAAATCGGTCCAGTAGTTTCGGAGCCTATTCGAAACAAACAAACAAACAAATCTTTCCTCTTTATAATATTAGTATAGATATAGATTTAAAGTATAAAAAGCTTATTCGAAGTGGTCTCCATTGGCTGCAATACAGTCCTTTAAACGTTGAGGCCAGTTATCAATAGAAGCACGCACTCTTTCCATGGGAAAATTTTTCACTGCCAATCGTAGGGATTGTTTTAGGGACTCCAAATTATCATGGCGCTTAGAGCAAGCCGTACTCTCTAAAACTGACCATAAATCATAATCCAGCGGATAGAGATTGGGGCTAGACGACGGCCAGTCTTCAGCTCTGATGAAGTCCGAAACGTTCGTTTCCAACCAAGACTGCGTAGACCGAGCTTTATGACCTGGCACCCAGTCTTGCTGGAAGGACCATTCTTGATTATTGAACATGTTGTTGTTAAGGGGCTTCACTACCTTCCCAAGAATGGTATCTTGATACACTTGTGCCGATGTTTTGATACCTTTTTCACAAAAGTATGGCTCAATCACTCCTTCATAGCTAATACCCCACCAAACCATCACTGAAGTCGGATAGTGCCCACGTTGCACTCTGTCGACTAATTGGGAAGCTTCCTTAGAGCTTTGAGTATAAATACGGTCATTTCGTTTGTTAAAATGTTGCTCAATTGTAAAAAAATTCTCATCCGTAAACAAAATTTTTCTATGACCTCTCTTTGCGTACCGCTTCAGTAGTTGTTTCGATTTTACCACCCTATTCTCTTTTCAATTATCAGTTAAGAAATGACCAGCACGTCTTTTATAGGCTGCAAGTCCTAAGTCATCTTTTAAAATACGCGACATGGTTCTAGGTGCTATCTTCATCTCCCGAGATAAAATCTTTTGCTTTCGGACAGGATTTCTTCGAATTATTTCCCTTACTGCTTTGACCACCTTTTTCGTACGAACACTACGTGGACGGCCAAATCTTTTTCAGTCACAAATAGAGGAAGTCTCATTGCATCTATTAATAATATTTTACTAATTCCAACCGTATGGAGAGTTTTAAAAATTGCATTTGGCTCCATACCTACTTTGTGTAATGCAATCACAGCGATTCGGTTCTCTTTATCACCCCACTCCATTTTAATATCGCAAAATATTGTACAATGTATTGGCGCCAAAATGAGAAAACTCAATGAGCAATCATATAAAAATGACAGATTCCAAATTCAAATGTAATATTTTCTTTATTTTTAATTGTAACAGTATTTATGGCCAGACTAAGTATATTAATACGCGAAGCAAAAACTTTGTACCCCTTTTTACGAAAATTGCGCGGACGGAGGAGTATAAAATTTCCCACAATTATAGAGAATATAGAGAAGGAGTGCAGAGTGTTAATATTTTTTTTAATGACGTATTTTTTTATTTATGCATATATTTATTTATATATAAACTCTGTGGTCATATTGAGAATAGATTAATATTGATTGTCCTTGGTGTAGCCTTGGCGAAATCTGTGATCATAGAAGTAATAAAGTCTTTGACGATAGAACCAATAGTAATGTTCAAACTTATAATATAATAATAATTATGGTCGAATTTCAACCGACGGGCGACCAAAAGTACGTTTAAATACCTGTTCATCACACGAATGCTTTCTCGATGTGAGAATCGAACCCAGGACCACTGGTCCTGGCACTCAAAGGTGTTAAAACTAGTGTTAAAACTAATGCACCACCGAGTCAGTCAACAAAACAGATTTATTGGTTGGATTTTTCAGCCTTCCTTCTCCTAGTGAGATCGTAGACCAATGCTAATGACGCCTATCTCACCAAATTACACGAGGCACAGTATAGAGCCAACGAAGACCTACTATCCCTTATATCAGACCTTCGAACCGGCTATCGTAATTTAATATATACATATATCTATATCATGACCGTGATTTTAATCTTTAAAAGTTTTCTTCGTCATACGGTATCGAATTGAAAGGCAATTATTGTGTCACGGTAACAATTACAATGGGTTATCATAATTAAATGGCGCACAAAACATTTCAAATCTGTGCTGCTTACCGTTCAGGAGTACCGTCTTCAGGATTTTAAATCGTCGTGCCCTAAAGGATAAGACGTCCATTCGGTGCATTCGTGTCTTGCGATGCCATTGCCTTGAAATACGTACTTAGCAAATGTTCACGATTGACTTCCACGGTGAAGGAATAACATCTATACTAATATTATAAAGAGGAAAGATTTGTTTGTTTGTTTGTTTCGAATAGGCTCCGAAACTACTGGACCGATTTGAAAAATTCTTTTTCCATTAGAAGCCGACATTGTCCCTGATGAACATAGGCTACTTTTTTTAATTTTTTTTTTTTTTATTTTTTTTTTTGGTTTCATATGTGTTTTAATGTTTCCAAAGCGAAGCGAGGGCGGGTCGCTAGTCATGTAATAAAAATCAAACCCGCAAAAAATATAATTTGCGTAATTACTGGTGGTAGGACCTCTTGTGAGTCCGCGCAGGTAGTTACCATCACCCTGCCTATTTCAGCCGTGAAGCAGTAACGCGTTCGGTTTGAAGGGTGGGGCAACCGTTGTAACTATACTGAAACCTTAGAACTTATATCTCAAGGTGAGTGGCGCATTTGCGTTGTAGATGTCTAAGGGCTCCAGTAATCACTTAACACCAGGTGGGGCTGTGAGCTCATCCACCCATCTAAACAATAAAAAAAATCCAATCCTAGGTTGCAGCAACCATGTCATGGTAAAACTTCAAATCAGCTATCAGTTCCTTTGAAAGTAATCCGGGACTTGGATTCCGGGCATGCTAACCCTAAAAATGCATTGTCATCGAAATTAAGCAATCAAGTAAAACTTCGATTCAGTAGGTAGGACAAAAGTGTAGTTATCATTATTTTTACTTGCAAAGTACATTGCCTGTAACAAAAAAACTGCAACTCAGCTTTAGTATCGCTAAAATTGTTAGTGCAGGAATAAAAACGGTTTGCAGCTTCAGATAGCTCTCCCTTTAATTAAATTTGTAATATCTGCTTGAGTAATAATTGAGAATCATTTTATGCGCGAACGTTCATTAAATGAAAATTGTAAAACAATGCAAAAAGAAACTTTCACTGCACACCGTGTCGAATTATGAACTGAAGGAATACGCTCTAAGCTTTACAATTATAGTCTTATGATCAGAACTTATTACCACTTATCGCTCAAGGCGTATTCAGTTCAGCGGGGAAATATATTTAAAACTCTTTGATTAGCCACGAGTTAACTTGACGTCTACCGCGCCTCTACCAGTCTTAAATTTAAAACTATGTGATTGGGCTTGAAAATTCATCCTTCGTATGGTTTACGTTAATGTGAAGAATCATTAATTTGGATTGCATATGTTTTTTAAACAATTTATTCGAAAGAGTTCGAGGTCCACATGCTATTAAATGGTTACCGGAGACCATGGGCGTGACAACGGTAACGTCACCAACAATCTGGAGGCGGAAGTCTCCATTGTATTGTATATTGTCTCTGCCGTTTTTAAATCAGAAAGCACGATTGCTTAGCGGCAGAAGTAGGAATGGTACTGGTACCAACTTGTGTAAGCTAATGAATGATATAATTAATGCATATGAATGAATGATAAGTATAAAATGGGTATATACTGTGAACAATACTTTCATCAATACAAAAAGATAGGATGCATACCAGTTTGATTTTATTCATAGACTTATTATTCAAAAAATCTTAAAAATCCATCCAACAATTCATTCATGACTCAGCGTACTAAAATACAAACAAACAAAAAGACTTTTAGGAATGATAGATTGACAGTTAAAGATGTAAAACTAATAAAACTTTTGAGCCTTTTGATTCACGTATTAAATTAATTTCAGTGAATTGCTGCAATTTCAGTTGTTTCCACTTCATTTATCTAATTACGAATAATGTCACTCTCGCTTTCGTTATCAACAGATAAAACAGTAACAGTTGTTTAGTGACAAACGAAGGCTAAGGACCTTTATCATACAAATTAAGTAACATGCGCATTCATTACGGAAGCAGTCACGGCGGCATCAGTGAGAATTTTGCTAATTGGCTGTATCTTTTAGATAAGCAATAAAATCAATGGATAGGACACTGGCTGCATCTTCAATTTATGCCGATGTGGATTCGCGATGCGCTGGGGTCCGACGCCGACCCCCGCCACCAGAGCTCATATTTATACGGTAAAGCGGACGCCGCAAAGAGTTCAAACGTGCGTCGGGCGCTCGGAACAGTAGACGGACGAAAGAATCGCAACGCGTGGGTAGACGAGGGCGAGTGCAGTGTGCAGTGCGTGCGGGTCTTGTGTCGCTGAAAGCTCGCGCCGTGAAGCCTCCGCGGCGTCGCGCGAGCGCCCGCCTCGTGCCAGTGCCGGCCCGGCCGCGCCATCAGAACCACGCTCCGACAAATATTAACTATTTATTAATTACTTTTGGACAGTGAAACAAACACTGTATTGAGTACTTTGCATTATATCCGGTCGAGCGATCCAGCCTTCGAGAATCTATTAAGGGCGAGTGTGGTAAGTTACACACATCTATTTGTACAAAAAAAAATCGACACACTTATTTATGAATTATATTTAAATTATTTAAGGATTTTAATTACATAGATACATAAAATGATACAATATAATATTAAACAGTATTGGTTAAAATAAAAACGCTTTAAAAAGCCTTCAGAGCAGTAGGCGTCCGAAAAAGCCGGTTTTGTGAGCTTTTCCACTGCCTATAACAGTTCAGTCGGCCTTTATCTCTGCAGGAAATGGAAACCACGCATTACTGTATATCGTGAATTGGGCTTATGGGGTTTGGTAAATTGTGGGAATTTTTGTATTCCATCGTCTTTGGTATTTTTTAAGGGCATTTTCTTTCATTTATAGTAGATGACGATTTTGAAGATTTTGCTTGTAGTAAGTACTACTGCAACATTTTTTCTAATAATGCTTTCTTTTCAAATTCAGCTAGAAAAAATATTTCGAAACTATAATTGGTTTGAAATATAAAATAATATATTTCAAAGCAAATGTGTTTGAACTTAAATGTAAATTTTAATATACTCTCAATTATTTAAAATTCTTCAGTTCCTAATTGTTAAATTATTATTTAAAATGAAATGATGTGTCAGGATAACAATTGTGTTATAATTAATGAGTATAAATTAAACAAGCTGAGAAAACAGGAAAATGTGTTCGGACAATGCTTTTTCTTTATTGCTATTTTAATAGCATGCAGTAAACTAAACAGTAACGGTTAATAACAATAACTATAATAACATAAAATAATTTTTATAATGGAAATGGTTAAAATAAAAATAAAAGACTCAAATTTTGCTATATTAATAAATACGCACACTCCCGCCTTCTAGAAAAAACTATCTTAACATAAAGTAATTAATTAGCATTTGTCTAGTTTTTCGTATTTCTTGATTTAATATAATAATCAGTTAGCTTTAAAATTTCGGCAAAGATTTTTCTAGAACAAATCGCGCGTTACCCAGAATACTTCCAATTAAAAACCGATCAAGGTTAAAGGCGCATCGTAACTATTCGATTAGTTAAGTTTCATATTGAAACATTATGAATAGTAAAATAGCGTCAGTCCTCCGCGTGCGATTACAACAAGCGGAACTAATTCAATATTTCACAGTCACCACCTCTAATCAAACGACATTACTCTTATAAAAGTGTATTAAAGCGACATTTGAAAGGTCGGTAGGCAGCGCCTTGGCTCTGCCTCTGACATCGCTGAAGTCCATGGGTGACGGTAACCACTCACCATCAGGTGGGCCGTATGCTCGTCTGCCTACAAAGGCAATAAAAAAAGAAAAAAGAATACCGTAACCGAGTCAATTACTCTCTTTGACTGCACACCCAAGCGGCTGGCAATGAAGGCGACTTAAATAAATCCGAGAATTCTGATTTAAAAGCCAAAGCGGAAACTTATTAAAAGCAAAAAGTGGGCATGGTGCTGTAAAAAGTATTTTCTCAATTTCAATTGAGTATTCCATTCGAAGTACGTGAGAGGTCGTGTCGCACGTCTCACTATATTTGGGTCTCAGATGCTAACTGTACCCAGCGTTCGTTTATCTAAAATTGTAAAAATAATACATCTGATACAACATTAGAATGCGTGTCGAATACCATTACAAAGCGCTTCTCTATTGAGGTTTTTGTTCATGTCTCACGGACAATGTACAATTTCATGAATGACGGTTTATTTTCCTTAGTTATTGAAGGAACAGGTAGTCTGGCCTAATATTAAGCTGCGTGGGAGGGAACCAACTTTCCGTCGTTTGATCGCCCATGTTTTCCTTGTTTCCTGCCGTTTCCAAGATACGAACTTTCCTTAATTTAGTATCACGCTATCGCTCTTTTAACTGTATTCTCTTCAATTCGCAAATAGGTTACAGCTACAAGTTCTAATTTACTTTGTTAATTGGAAAATTGTATATAACAATTACGTGTACATATTTCCAAATTTATATGTACATATGTATAATTTTTTTAGATAAAAACATTTAAAGCTATCGTCTTCCTAATGAAAATTCACGTCGGATAGTATTACTGAGATATCCTGCTGCAAGTACTTATTGATAAATTAACTCATGCATTATGAACGCCTAATTAATCGCTGCCTGAGTTATAACGTGCAATGTTTTTTAATAACTAATATTAAAGTCGAAGACGATTATTTCCGTTGCGACAACGTTTAATAGTAATTGCATTCTCCAATAATAATTCTATGCAAAAATAAAGAATAAACGTAGTGAATAATGCAAAAGAACAAAATACAGAGCTGGAAATTTCTATTAATTTCGGTATATTGTACATGGACAATTATTATAACTTCAAATGGATTACTAAAAAATTGAGCTGTTCAAGTACAAAAGAAATGGGCATAGCCCGTGATCTTGACAGCGCGCCGAAGCGCAATTACATCATAAAGAGATAAGTATCAGGCTATGAGAATGCGAATCGTGGGTCGGTGTCGGTCCGGTTGATTGCGCAAAGCTCAGCGGTGGCGTGTTCTGGGCGCTACGAGTTCAAGTGCAGGGTGAAGGTTTCGCCGCCGGCGTCCGTATCCGCTCCCACACTGCAGATGTGGACTTGCCCGCTACGGGGTGGACACTAAATCTATATATTAATACGTGAAGCAGAAACTTTGTACCCCTTTTTACAAAAAATGCGCGGACGGAGGAGTATGAATTTTTTTAAACTTATAGAACACATAGACAATAAATGCAGTATACTAATATATTTTTTAATTATGCATTAAAAAAACATTAAATCAATAAAGAAAACATTACACATACTACCATCTATTTTACATACACACGCATTTATTGTTAAAGGCTATAGTCAAATTGAGTATAGATTAATATTGTTTGTCTTTAATATTATTTGTCTATGCCTTTGACAATAGAACCATAATAATGTTCAAACTTGAAATTATATTCAATTTATAATTATAGTCGATTTCGACTACAGAGGTACCGCTAGTCATATTAAATATATAACACACTAAGCTAACACAATCTATGCAGTTTTCGTTATTGAACGATTCTTTACGTGTATAATGTTTTAAATTTTGTATATGAATGGTTGTGTGTACAGTAATAATTATTAAGTTATTTATGATCAACGACTATCAGAATGTCTTGTTTCCCCAATAGTGAACCAATGAATATACAGAGATAAGTCACGAGCAAAAAGCGGTAGTACATTATTACCATGCTTAACTTATTTAAGCTGCTTAACATATTTAGGTAGTTAACATTTTTTTCTAATAGTCATAAATTAATTCAGCTGTAGAAGTATCGAACAGCATTATAATCAATTGAAATTTTAAATATAATGTTAAAAATTCTAACCGGGAATTGGAATATAAAAGTCGAAAATAAAAGTTTTGTTTTTTTGAAATCGAATATAAATAGACCTGATCTTATACGCTAGCACGATAAAATAATCATTTAAAAATATGGATGTTGATATTAACTAAAAACCATCTCTCTTCTTAGTCGCATACTTCATTGCTGAAGGTCGTGTCCCTGAAAGCCCTTCGTGGCTCTTTATACCATCAGCTTCCATTTCCTTTGGTTTTCGGCTTCTCTCAGGGCGGTCGCAACAGAGAGACCAGTGAGCGCAATTATCTGATCTGACCGTCCGGTTTGGTGGCAGGCCGGCGGGTTTTTCCCTTCTACCTTGCCCACCACAGTCTAATGGCCGCCGAGCAATGTGACCAAAGTAACCAAGAACCTTCTGGTAGCAAATCGTAGACAGTCTAAAAACCATAGCCGGCGCGAAATCTACCGTCTTGATGGAAAACGCGGGGTTTGGGCATCTACATGCTGTTAGCTTTACATTGATGTTCCAATAACTTTTAACACACTAAAACTATAAACAATTATAACTAGGTAAATAGATGTTATACCTGCTTGCATTAGATACTTGCCTATTTGCGTATCACATTGCGAATTATTCGCTCATAAAAGAAGCGTCATTTATAAGAATATTTGGCAAAATTATTCTAATTGAACAGCAGAAGCTAAATTTTAAATAAATAAAATTTTAAATCTTCATTAAAATATAAACGCTTGGGTAGCTGGACCCAAAGTAATGTATTGAGTACATTCCTGGGCGTTCTTATTGTTCAGCACATGTCCGGTGTTAAGTAGATTCGAATGAAAGTAATATTTAGTATTACAAGAAATACGTATAATTTATATATATTAGTTATGAATTATACATATATGCAAAGAAATACTTTTATTACAACTTAATAACGGCGTGAAGAGTAAAATATAATATTTTATGTAAATAAAAACAAAATAATTGCATATTGATTATGGCACCCCGGCAAGGTTAGCACTATAAGCTTCCGATTCTTTTGTTTAAGATGTTTTGCGTCGCGAGCACGGAAACACGGTTTGTTGACGGGAGTTAAGTGACTTGCATGACGTTCTTCCGTCTGATGTTCCGACCCTGATGTTAACTTATCTATTTTATGAAAAAAAAGACAAAAAATACTTAAATTTAAACTAACGACGAGACTTTGGTTAGGACACATTCGTGTCTTTTTTTATCTTTACAAAATTTAGTGTTGATGCACAAACTATGTATTTGTACTTCAGACTCTTTAATTCAAATGGTTTTTTTTGTTCAGCCGTGAAGATACTTTTCGTGATATTCCAGTAGTAGGATATACTGTGAGCTGAAGTAATTGAATATGAACTTCGGTAATCACCATCCAGATTCAATTTAATAATACGATTTCGCGTAAAGTTTGACTCCTCCTCCATGCGTCGTGTTCCTCAGTACTGAGGATCGTGACCTTTACGATATACATACGTAAAGGTTTTCTTGGGAAAATTGCTAGTGGTTCCCGCGTCTTTCCACAGAAAGTTCGGCTATTAAGTAATTAAAAAAACATAACAATATTTTAAATTAGTACTCCGTCTACTTTTCAATAGTCTTATGATGAAATTAAAGATCCTTAAAAGTTATAAAAAATGTCCAGTGCCTCCGCATTAATGAAAGTGCGCGTCGATATGCGCGCGCGGGTCCCGGCGTGACAGAATGCGCTCGCGACAGTCTGCCGCTGCGTGCCACGCGCCGCCGTCGTCGCTTCCCGAGAAAATGGCAACTTATGGGGAACTGAATCTGGGCCTCACAGGTGCCGTTGACCCCCACAACCTGAACACTCGGAATTTCTTGCCGTTCACATATATCAGCATGCAATTTATAATAATTATTTTGCTTAAATAAAAAAAAAAAGTAGAACATGGATCGTAGCGCATAAAATAAAACCTCCACTGTTCCAAAATATTCTGTTATAATAATAATTAAAAATTAATAATTAACACTGTTATTACCTATGTCTTGCTCATTTTTCAACCGTCTTCGCCATCGTCCTTTACTCTGTTATTATGTCTATCATTCTCTTCTCCCTTTCTTTCCGTTTTCTCTCACTCACATCATAACGCTCCGTTCCACTCTTTTCATACGTTCCGTTCTTACCAATCCTACAAAAATATTTTGCGATAATAGGAAAACTACCAACAAACTTAATGCATGAACGCATTCAACACCCAAGTCCACGTTTAAATGATATCCATTAAAATTTTATGTTCCGGACGTGAGGAGGTATATATATATTTTTTTTGCTTAGATGAGTGGACGAGCTCACAGTCCACTTGGTGTTAAGTGGTTACCGGAGTCCGTAGACATCTACAAGATAAATGCGGCCACCCACCCACCTTGAGATATGAGTTCTAAGGTCTCAGTATAGTTACAACGGCTGTCCCGCCCTTCAAACTGAAACGAATTACTGCTTCACGGCCGAAATAGGCAAGGCGGTGGTACCTACCCGGGCGGACTCACAAGAGCTCCTGCCACCAGTAATTACGCAAATTATAATTTTGCGGGTTTGATTTTTATAACACGATATTATTCCTTCACCGTGAAAGTCAATCGTGAACATTTGTTGAGTACGTATTTCATTAGAAAAATTGGTACCCGCCTGGGATTCGAACACCGGTGCATCGCTCAATACGAATGCACCGGACGTCTTATCCTTTAGGCCACTACGACTTCGACTTAGTGCGTTATGTATTTAATATGACTAGTGGTCCCTCTGTAGTCGAAATCGACTATAATGATTGTAGTCATATATATTATATATCATATATATTATAGTCGTGTAGTTTTTGAAGAAGTAAAACTGTAAAACGATATGTTTAGTTATTGCGGTAGTCCGCAGATGATATCGGTGGGAGTGCAGCGTGTTGCGCGACTGGAATCCGAGCACTCGCCGCCGGTGTAGGAGTCGAAACCGTTACCGGACCACAAAAATAACGCAAAAAAACCGCTCGTAAAACGTTTCTGTTTTACTTGTTACAATGTAATTTCGTGACGTGACTTTGATTTCATGGTATATTTAATGAGTTTTGTCAACAATAGGCAAGTATTCTCGTACAATTATGTAACTATCAAACCGTGGAGCTCGGAATAGCTTAATAACAAAAAGCTATGTTATATAGCTACGAAACTTTTTCATGACGATTCAATCAGCGGATTGGCGAAAAAAAACGGTTAAGAAAATAATGTTATTAGGATTAGGACGTTAATTTAAATAAAAATAAATAAATAAATGTATTAGCTAAACAAGATTCTAGACAGAGTAAGTCTAGCGAACAACATTTAAATTACTAATGGAATAGCCATTGGTCCCCAAGGTAGAAAGGTAGTAAGTACAAGAAACCTCGCGTCGGGTCGCCGCTTGAATATCAATATCAGAATATAGTCGAGCCACGATGCCGTTCACAATGACCGATAAAGAGAAACACACGAATGTGGCTCTACTCGAACTCTGTTTAAAATTCACATTTTCAAACAACACTCGGCAGGTTGGGTGCTCAACATCAACTGGAATGTAGGTTATGATGTTATTTAGCCTGGATTTTTTTTGTCGGTCTACGTTTTTACAACACACAATAACAAGTTATCTCCTTTCATGCCAATCAGATTCGTATAAGGCGTGAAAGTACTGTCGTCATTGCGCCGAATGGTGTTTTATTCGAGTCGTTTATTACCTGTACCCAATTCGATAAGAAGATATTTCGATGGTACCTATGCTTAGCAAACTAGAACAAATTCAATTGTTTTTAAACACGAACTTGCATCGAAATTGATGAAATGTAATTTTCTCAGATTCAATATCGGCTTTGCTTACTTCCGTCGACGTTTTCATAGCACCAATAATCCATGATTAACAATGTAATTAAATAACTAAGAGCGCCAACGGGGAACATTCGTGAGAACACTTTACGCTGCATACAACTTTCAGATACATTTTACACACATATAAATTTTTCACAAATATAAATAAGTTAGCTGCAATGATTCACTATTCACTGCTTCGTATCATTCCCTAAAGAGTCTAACTGCGCTATAGCCACGCTCATAGCACCCACACTCTAAATAACAAGACAAATAGACATGTCCACTTCACCATTTTACCGAGTAAAAAATCTCATGTTATATTTGAATAGGTCTTTTACCAATTAGTATTTGTACCGAAATGTGTACGAGGTTAGTTTCGTTTGTCCGTTGCACTCGACGAGCAGTTTTTGTGGTGACCGACACTGCTCCAGAGTAAATGTAAAGTGTGAGAGAATAAGGACTCGACCTAACTACTAGCAGTCCATTGTTTGTGCTCAAATACCGAACGTTTTAAGTTTTTATGTATGCAATTAAAACTTTCGACACGAATGCAGGGTATTGATTCTCATGAGCCGTTCTCACGTTTATTTTAGATGCTGTGCTACATTGGGAGGCGTTTAAAAGGAAAAACCCTGTTCCGTCGTTTAAAAATGCTAAACCACACTTCGCGCGTTCGAGCGAGGACCTTTACTTGTTTTGCGATTGTAAACGTGACTTTTTCGCATTTTATTATCATTTAACGCTCCGTGTGGAACGATTCACGGTCAAGAAATGTCGATGAATGTTCTAAAATAGTCGGCGGTTTGCAAAACAGGTACGATTATTTTTTTTGAGAACGCAATTAAGAGAAGTGTCTACATTTTGAGCAAATAAAAAGCTAAGACAAGAGCTCATAATGTCCAGGTTGTTTTATGGTGCGGAACGCGCGATGTCATTGTCCTGCGAGTGGTTAAGGCGCATGCACCTCGCACTCCTCCGCGGTCCGTCGCCACCAACCGCGACTTATTTTGATCATTACATATTACGAGTTTCATAATGAGTAATTGTTTTCTTAAGCAATTAATTATGAGCTCACACTACAATGATACGAAAATATATATAATTAAAATTACCTTTGTTGTTATATTATTTCTGACGTTTCGTATACAGTTTACAGTTTTCGTGATCACGGACAACTGTAACGCACGGACAATTTCAATGACAATAAAAAAACGCGCGAACTCGCAAAGGGAGTTTCAATTATGGCTACGTCTCGCAAAAGCCGTCCAAATACCAAAATACATTCTACATTTCTATAAAACTGTAAAATTAATTTATTGTTCGTATCAAAATGTTTTTTCTATACTAATATTATAAAGAGGAAAGATTTGTTTGTTTGTTTGTTTCGAATAGGCTCCGAAACTACTGGACCGATTTGAAAAATTCTTTTTCCATTAGAAGCCGACATTGTCCCTGATGAACATAGGCTACTTTTTAATACTACTTTAAAAAAATTTTTAATTTTATTTTTTTGGTTTCATGTGTGTTTTAATGTTTCCGAAGCGAAGCGAGGGCGGGTCGCTAGTATTATATAAAGAGTAAAAAAAATTATGCAAATTTAAATAGGACGGATAATAGCAGACTAAAAAGAAATTCATTATTACTGAAACGAATAACAAATCTTGAAAGTCGATGTCACAGTGAACTCATAAATTATTTGCTTCTTTTTTTCAAAGTACTTTTTTGGAGAGTAAAATATTCACCCTACGATCATTAGTATAAAGTACTCTTTGTTTTCCTTTAATCTTGTGAGGGTTGCTGGGAGTAATATGTCAGTGAAGTCCCCACATGAATTATTCACTCTTAAAGAAAAGCCAGAGGAAATGTGTATTCAAGAAAAACAATATATGATTTCCATTAAGTGAATTTCGTTAAAGTATTCTTTTAGGTTTTCGGGAACCGCTTATAAGAATTAAAAGTAGTTTTGCGATTCAAATTCGCGTTTAATATTTTCATTTTACAATTTCTAAGGTTCTGATTATTGTTAAAGTTTTACGTTTTCGCGAAATTCGAACGATTACGATTATTTGAAATTCTTTGCAACACGATTATTGTACAAAAAACTCAGACTAAACGCAGGTAGGTAAATTAAATAATTTCAAACGTAATAACGATCATTAGGTAATAGGTATCAATTTATTGCGTGGCTCTTCCTGGTTCGTGGCGCGGCGCTTCCCTGATTCTGTTCAAAGCATTCGTGCGCCGACATCTTCACCTTGAAAGATCATAGGTATTTTTTCGTTTGTCTGTTTTTTCTATGCCAATAATGATAATTTTTAGAAGTGTTCATTCAATATCTTGCCGCTGGAGCTAATCACGACTGTTTCTGTTCTTTTGTCTCATAAAAAATTATGTTTGACGGCGATTATGGAACTTTGGTAACTATAGGTCTGACGCAATCTTCTTTTGCTTCCTTACTTTGTGACTAGGTTAATCTTCAGTTAATTTGTTACTAAATGGTCGACTACGTATATTCCAGTTAAAGCATTGAACAACTTTAAATTTATTTATTTTTATTGCTTAGATGGGTGGACGAGTTTACAGCCCACCTGGTGTTAAATGGTTACTGGAGCCCATAGACATCTACAATGTAAACGCGCCACCCACCTTGAGATATCAGTTCTAAGGTCTCAGTATAGTTACAACGGCCTTCAAGCCGAAAGGCATTACTGCTTCGCGGCATTAATAGGCAGAGTGGTGGTACCTACCCGCGCAGACTCGCAAGGATTTATTTTCCGAAAATATTATGACTGTACTTTAACTAATTTAGTTAAATAAATGTTTGGTTATAACTGAAACTATAAAAGTTTTAAGAGCGATCAATAAATACCCATTCTTAATATCGTACTTTGATAGACTTACTGTAAAAACAATAATTAATCGATTTTTAATACGAATTTCCTAACCAGTTACATGACGCAGGAAGCACATTTATGGAAACAAAAAAGTAACGTCAATCATACTGATGAAATCAAGGGGTCGAATCGATTTACGTACATACATACGTCTGATAAGAATTGAGATGGACAGGCGTTGCGATAACAAACTTATGCGTTTAAAATCGATTACGATGATTCCTATTGTTTATATTTACGACTAGTGCTTGTTAAAGTAAAGTGCGTCATTATTACAGATTATTGAGTACATCAGTCTAACCGATCATAGACAGTATTAGCCAATACCAAAATCTAACACATGTTTAAAACGTTGAGTTCTTGCGAATCAAAGACTGTGTATGTCTTAAAATTAAGTAAAAATCTTAAGAAAGTTTTCTGAAAAGCTTTAAAAGTTTAACTGTTCGTATGTAATTTACAATGTGTAAATTATATAAAATTAGGTTAAGTGCTGCTCTTGTATTTAATTTGACCAAATAAGCGAAATTACGGAGAAACACCAACATCTCGATAAGTAGTTGTTAAAAATGGCAGAGTCGGAATAACGGTGCATGCCCACCATTACTTGGTACTTATATTACGCATATACAAGTAACACAAGCTAATTTCCTTCTACGGACTACCTTTTCATGATTATTGGAAATTACATTGCACATTCAACTTGAAACATCGACTCCTCGAACTTAGCCTTTATTGCTGTCTAGCAATAGCGAGTCTAGCAAGAGCGAATCTACCAATAAACTCAGCTGATTAGACGTAACTCATAGCAAGGTTTAACTGCCGACTTTAATAAGTTTCCACTCAATTTCCTGCAGTTACCGACGTCGCTGATTTTGATAAAATCAATCTACTTTTTTTAACATTTCCTGTTCGATTTTATGTATTGTATATACGTTAGAAAAGTTAATTTAGGTTTAGATTTTCTCATAGATTTCATATTCTTTTTCCGATGTTTTTTTTTATATTACATTTTTAATCTGAGCCGCGTTGTGTTATCGAAGGGAAATTATGTACATCGTTAAACGATTACTGGAATACTGTGGGAAAATTTACAAGAATTGAAGCAATAAGATTAGAGTTACGGTTATGGTTGGTTAAAAGAAAAGGCGAGGCATTTGCGAGTGTCCGTCTGTGCCGGCGACCACAGAGCCAAGTATTGGGTGCGGGCCAACCGCCGCTATTATGACTGCCTTACTAAATCAATATTTGCGCAGATGTCGGCGCAAGAGCATGCTTCTAGCGACCTAAAATTCATACAGCTTATATGGTAACGTTAGCGGTAAATTTTCTCCGCAACTACTTGTAATCCTTCCGAAGTAGGCCGCCGTTGCACGCATAATTTGACCCAGGACAGCCGCTCTGCTCGTCCGGAGGTAATTTCTTTAATCCAATTTGGATAACCGCTGTAATTATTTTGTCATAGGCACAAAATCGTTCTGTAATATTTCTCTGAACAGAACCCTTAGTAATCTTGGTTCGAATGTAAGTTTCCATCTTTATAAATCGTATGACAGTAGTTAGTGCATTCGTAATCTGCACATACAATCTCCTGCGACTAGTAAATGAAAAGTGCAACGAAACGTAACGCTTATAGTAATTACGACTCGCTTATTCGTATTATCAACTACATAATTTATATTCTCCTATCGTATTCCCCTAAAGATTTTTTGTTCGGTTTAAACTTTTTATGCACTGATGTGTTCCAAGTGAAAATGTATAGTACAATTTTCTAAACGATGACTGCGATTCTCGTGTAATATGATAATGTGGTGTATAAATATTTTATGTCTAGGGCTCTTTTTATTATGTTTTTTTGTTCAACAACCAGTTCTCCACAATGCAGTCCCACGGGGAAAACAGGAGCTTCGTGTCCATTATTGCTATTTTTGTACTTGATTTAATATGCTGTAACTACGGCTATTTCTGTCCATCCGCTTGTTAAGTCATTATCATTGACAATTCTTTGTCACCACGAACTAATTTCGGTGAAATCATTTTGTTATTATAAATTACCCAGAGCTTTTATTTTATTTTAAACTTTTTAAAGGGTTAATGATATTGTTTCATGGATCTACAAATCAATATTTTTGCTGAACTGTTGATTGTTATTATGTTTAAGCGCGTCCGTGGTCTGCTATGTAAGTACGATGTATCTAGTATTATATATTCGCGGTCATACAGCTATGACGTAGTTAAAGCTGGTGGCATGTATAAACTTTTGGAAGACATCATGTAGCATTAGTTCGCAAATAAGACTCACAGCAAAAAACAACGTCGTGTAATATAATCGATAAATTCATAATATTAATATATGGGCGAAATTATTTGGTGCTATGTTTGGAGTTTTCACTTGTCACTATAACCTTCCTATAACCTCAAGGGAGATGGTCACGGCCCTCAGACATGAGGAATGCGACTCAGGGAGGAGGATAACCTTCCCGCCAACTTATTACTGTTTCCTTCACTTGATGCAGTCAGATTTGAAAGATATCTGTAATACCAATCGGGACTAAATTGACTCTACCATGAATTCAATACCATTAACTAGTCAAAAATTAACTACTAAATACTCGAATCCTACGAATATTTTGCAGATTATAGAGTAAAGGAATAATGAAAAAGCGTTATTTTAATATCGTCCTCGATTGAAGTCTTAATTGCATTGGCGTATCGATTTTATGATAAGAAATACACAAGAGTTCAGTGGAGGAGTCAAGTACTGCCAGAGATTGAGGTAAGGATGCGACCAATAATGACGAATGACGGGTCATATGCCGTCTAAAATCGGTACACCTATGATATCGTGAATATTCGACAGGTAACTTTTAAATAATTATAACAATAGCAATCCGCGTAGGTCATCTTCAGAATTCGTATAACGGCAGGCACAACTTTGTGAACGGAATTCTTGGTTTCTGATTTCACACGCAAATATTTCAACTTTGTTTTTGTTCGTATTGTGACTCAGATGACCCTATTGAGCATATTTAGGGTGATCCGACTCGGGTCAGCGGTCGCCCTAATGTCAGCGTCACTGTGAGAGAAACATAACGAGGGCGGAGAACAGTCATTCGAAGTGATTCCAAAATTAGAAGCATAAACTAATAACATTTAATAAATATACATTATAGTACATACTTATATGCATTTTTATCTTACTCGCAAAGACACGTGGATCCGCTGATATTATATTAGGGACTAGGTATAACAGAAATTCACTTTGTATTTGTTAAGATCAAATACTTAAAACAGTGTATTGAAAATAAAGTATAATACAGACACACGTGCTACATTTAAAAATACACCTACAAATATGTATATGAATAAATATATCTATAGTTAAGGAATAGTTTAGTTATTAAATTCACGGAGCGCCTCGTTTGATTTTAATGTTAGTTGATTTCAAATGGGCGGTAAATGAAAATTCTGGATACCCTTAGGGCTGCATAGAAACGAACGCACACAGAGCAAAAGCGGGGGCAACGCTCATCGTGTGAGCGAAGCGACCAACTAACAATCGCGAATTCAACATATGCCTAGCAACAGCCCCGCTCACACTCACGGTGGGTTTCTTTAAGCACACAGACACGGAATGTGCTCTCAAGCTTAGCTTTGATGGACTTCGGGAAACTAGGACCGAGCTTTCTCATGAAATGAATTGGAATTCCACAGACGCGCGCTTAAAAACCTTATTGGCGCTTTAATAAAACAAGTCAACAACTTGGATTAAATTTTAATGATAATGGAAATTATATACCAAAGTTGGGTTGTAGATCGAATCAGAAACACGAAATAATATGGAAATAAGATAATTCGTAAGTACACTTGAGCAGAATGCTAACATATTATAACGGTTAATACGTCTAGAACAGATTTACCTAAATTATTCGGTCTACGTTAGCGATGCGTGCGTGCTTCGATCCGATATTGCGTCTTACCGCCTTCCAGCAATTTTATTCCCTAAATGGTTAGCTTCACCCGGAGAAAAGATAAAAAGCGGGTCATGAAATTTCCAGTTTGTTTAAATTTTACTTTTTGCACCGCTAGCTTGATAAAAGATTCTCATTTGTAGCGGTGAAACATTCAAGAATTCTTCCATTATAAAACTGTTATGTGACGGTCACCTTTAGATGACTATTAGATAGATTGTAAAATATTTCAGCACAGATTTTAGTCAGGTCAATGAACTGAATTTCTCTTAAAGGAAACTAATATTTGCCAGCCTCCTCCTTCCCATTCTCTCAAGGGACACACAACCTTGCCACTCCAAGTTACTTCCGCACGAGTGTTCCCGTACTTCTGTATATACACCATATTATACAAGCATATCAAATAAATTCATTCTTACTACTTATGTTATTATTGTATCTATATCTTACCACTCATGCTATTTTCTAATAAGTATGATAATCACTGAAATTCAAATTTAATTGATTGATTTTTTAATAACAGGACGTTCTCTCAAATCAATGATGTGGCTTTGTAATTGAGCTGCATTAATATCAGTATGTTTAGTGATCGTATGAAGGCGTCCGTGTAGACTATGAGCTGGTATGCGAGGTGTGCCTGCGACGCCTGTTTAGTATGTATATCCCTGCCCGCGTCTGCCGTTAATCGACCGCTACACTTCGCTGACAATTATCGCCTAATAACGATGTACTGTTGTCTTGTAACCGAATCTAATAGCGAGTCCTCGTCGCCATTTCCACGCTGTATATGCTAATCACTCGTAATTTACGACTGCCGATAATCGCGACACGCGTACGTGAGCGCATTGTGCAAATAGCGTGCGCACTGTTTGACCATTATAACCAGATTAAACATCAAAGAAATTTTAGAAGTTCTCGTCAGAGGTTGGATATCGATTATTTTATTTCGGTATAATTAAGATTCTAAAACGGGAATACGTACGTTAGTTTTGCGGACACAGGAACGGAACGTTTCGTCGGTCCCCCTCGACTATTACTGGACTGCAATTATATTAGTCAAACTAGTCTGATCATATTGAATACTACTCCGTTACGTTTTGTAGTATATAGCTCAACTGTAGCACTTCTACGAAGCTACGCGAGTATTAATTAGGAAACAAATCGTCCTATTTACTCTATTGTATTCAGAAAGCTCGCTTTTGTTTGCGGTTATCGCTTATAATGATTTAAATGTACGATAATAACACATTAGACACCCGATGTTCAAGAAATCGGTGTCAATGTTCGTTGCGGTTGCAATGTTCCAAAGTGTTGGGCAACATCTCAGTCGCGGACATGCCGCTACGTCGGGGCGGCCACTCACCTGCATCGATTCGATAATATATGTACAAACAATAAGCCCTTTTAATATATTGACTATATCTTTCCCGATGTGGATACGCAAATTTTGAAGATTTGTTTTATTGCGCCGTTTATTCGGAAGTCATTCGTGACTTCTATGCTAAAAGCACGTAAAAAATAGTATGTAATAGATAAAAATAATCACATAAATATATAACAAAAAAATCACAGATAAAATAAGTATGTAGTATTTCCAAGATAAATTCTTTCAGTAATTAGCCTTAAAGTATACAAGAATTTTGGAAAAAGCTATACGTATATATACATATGTATATTTTATTTTAGTCTATATATTTTAGTTTTTCATAAAAATATTAAAATATTAGATACATTTTTTTAAATGACCTAGGGTCAATTTAATGTACGGTTACACCGTTCCACATATCCATCAAGACGTATTATTAGGCCAGAGACGTTTCGAGAGACGAGAATCAAATTAATATCTTTATCGTATGTAAATTCAAATTTACTTCGAATTCAGGTTTATTCAACAGTAATACTGTTACTTTAGACATCGTTCCGTTGGAACAAACGGTATGTTAAATTAAGCTTGAGAACTGGGCTGCCATTGTGATCATCAAAAATATCTCAGCTCCCCTCAATGAAATCATTTTATTATGATATGTATGTAGGTCTTTGTTATCGTTTTCGTTTTTATTAGTTACAACTACAGTTTAGACAGCAAAAGTATTCAATCAATTAAATTTATTGAGCAATAAATACAACCAATAAAGTATATATTTAATCTTAGGTAGATAACGTTAGAAATGCGTGGCAATTTAGTGAGGTAAATAAACAAATAGTGGCGAATACTCTGCGCCCTCACCCTCCTCACGAAGGTGACTCGCAGAAATCGTCTAGACGGAGGGATCTCTCTCAATATAATAAACGCACACGCGTCAATATAATTCAGTCTTTTATTATTTGCGAAAACCTATATTTCGTCAGGGATCTTTATTATGTTCGCGACTTGAGAAAACCGAAGAAAATATTATCAGGGATATTTTGAAATATATTTTTTTTATTGCATTTACGGGTGAATGAACTACCGGTCCATCTTGAGCCCAACTTGAGGTCTAAGTCTCAATTGTAAAACAACTGTCCCACGCTTCAAATCGAAACACATTATTCCTCCGCGAAAGAAATAGGTATCGCGCATGAAAATAGAATAGTTTGAATTGTATTCTTTCTTACTAAATCGAGTATTTAATTATTATATTGAATGGTTTGTTACTGATATGATGTAAGACGAGTCAATTACGTTGAAACGTGCTCATAACTGAGGTAAAAGTGAAATACATCTAGCTCTGCTATAAACTGCATACATCAGCTCTGCTTTATGCAGAACAAGTATTGGACATAAGCAAATTCCCACGGTGACTTTTCCAGCTACATCGTAGAACCCGGGCTAATTATACTTATTAATTCGTATCATACTAATGTATAATAAAACCATTTAGTAATGGTCATGTAATTTACATGTCACATGCCCGCTTACTTTGCTCGAAATATATTTTAATGATAACAATTCTAGCTGATAGTAATTTTATTACGATGGAGAAATGTAATTGAATGGTGGCCATTAAGATTTTAACTGTGGATAGTGCACCGTTATGATCGAACTTACATACATAAAAGTAGCCTATTTATTTGAACTATAAATTTAATGTAGTAAGTATGTAGTTGATGGTATTTTAATTAACTGAAAATCAATTAAGGTTTTTTATTTACTGTGAGAGAGCGCTCTGAGAGTTTTCGAAATCTTTTTTTTTTAGATTCGCAATATAAAAATATGCTCTTTACGATTAAACGTTAAAAAGCAGAAGGGACAAAGTAAACAATTTGTCGCTCTTGCTTGCGGTCATGAATAATACTAGCAACGGTTTCTTGAAGTACTACTTCATTGAAAGCCCTAACATTGTTTTGAATGTTTGGCGTGCCAGCCACTGAATGGACAGTTAAACTACCTATTCACTCAAAGGTTAATGGGTAAATTTTTGCGCGAACCTCACGTTTCCGCGTTCCTACGCCATTGCTACGTGCTGCCGGAGCCTGTTTCGCTGATAGCTACCCCTCTCGTAACCAATGACTATTCATGACAAGTTCTATAACAGGAAATGATTCAGTTTAAACATCGATAACGCTTTACAATGAAGAATATACTTAAGTACTTTTTTTGGAACGAAGTTCCTTATGGGACGATGCGGAGGGGTACCCTAACCGGGAAAAAACGTCCGTAACGTAAGATTTTTATTATATATGTATAGTCTTAGTATGATGGCTATACAGTGTCTATTGTATAGTCTACGTGATGACGGTTATTATTATTAATCATATAAATAGCTGCTTCTTTGTATATTATTATTTTGTATTTTTTTATAAATCATTGTGAATAAAATAAAGTTTATAAATAAAAAACTACTTTACAAAGTTATTTTTATCAATAAAAAAAATAGTAATAATAAATGCATACCCGAATAATTATATTCTTTATACCTCGAATAGAACCTAAAATTAATATTTTTATAATAAGAAACTTCGTTCCTGTCCGGTGTCCCACGACACCACACATCTTTTTTTGTTGGACGAGATTAGTTGTGCTGAGAATATTTTTTAAAGTAGTAACATAACGCGTGGTGCTCGCAACGATGCAAGTTGTAAAGGCATTCATCCAGACATTGACATGTCTCTCGCCATTCCCACTCAAGCACGGCTCACAGACTCTTGTGTTCGTAGCACGAATGTAGAGTAGTCCTTTTAACCCCACAGGCTCTGATATACCCAACTCTACAACATACATATGTTTAACAATAGAATATTGTTTCTGTTAAATTAATAAATCGTAATTTGGGCCGTGATGAAAGACGTCTTTAAGGAACCACTCTGTTATAATTTGAAATCCTCTTTCACTGATTTTTCTATTTTATAGAACCTGCTATACATCGCTAGAGTGGCACTAATGAAATATTAGTATCTCGTTAAAAGGCAAAACAAGATTAACTAATTTTAATTTATTTAAAAACGGAACAGCAAATGTATAACTTAAAATCTAGCTCTTAACTCAATTATGTTATCTTCGAACCTCATCTTTGAAAGTTCTGATTTATTTAAATGGAATAGGATAAGATGTACCTATAGTTTCTATAATATGAAAAAAAAATTAACAAGGTTGAATTTAATGTCAATTCGAGTTTTTATTCTGTTTTCTTTATTTGGCGATACGTTTCACTAGGACGCCTTGTACTTTTGCTTATTAACTGTTGTTATCAATAAAACTATTCAATGGGCTTTCACGGAAATACTGCTTAAGTTTTGGCACACGATATAATTGAATGACGAATAAGACCCCTGCGGCTTTATTGATAGAGTGGAAGTCCGTAGCAGAGTGATGAGTCAGTGCGACGATCGAGCGAGGGTAATTGATTCGATTGTGTGATTGTTGCAGACGGAAGGGGTCAGATGGATCGGAGGAGGCGCGCGGCGGGAGCGCTGCTCGCGCTGGCCGCGTGCATCGCGCGTTCGGCAGCCGGTGAGTATACCTTCAAAGCCATTTACTATATCCGATACCGGTCATCGGTCTCGTCGAACCCGGCGCTTGCGACGAAGGGCTCGACGAGTAAATTAACCCATAGACACAGCCCACTGAGTTTCTCGCCGGATCTTCTCAGTGGATCGCGTTTCCGATCCGGTGGTAGATTCTGCGAAGCATGGCTTTTGGTAGGGTTCGTGTTAGCCACGTCGTCAGGTTTGAGCCCCGTGAGCTCATCTACTAGTTAAGGTTACGCTGAAATAGCCTCTCAAGGCTATCAGCTTAGGTAGGAATAAAAAAAAAATCAGATAGAGAACTGTTAAGAGTCAACACGCATCGAACTAGTCATACCACTAAAGCGTGAGGTTTTAAGGGTAGGAAAGTAATCATAAAAATGCAAATATACTTTCGATCAAATATATTTAGGTGAGCGATGCCCTTTACTTTCTGGTGGCTGTGGGCTCCGACATTTTGACCTATTTATACTAAACATTATTATAAAAACTTCATGTTCCTACCTAAAATGGACTCTGAGATAATGCCCATGCAGAAGCCTATGGTATGTATTTGTATGCGTATCTGGTATAGTCGATGTCCACCTGTGACGATGGCCACTGACGTTCAAGTGGGCCGCAAATGAAAATATCTTCGATAGCACCAAAGTGAAAGTTGAAACAATCAGAAATAATAATAATTGAATACTGAGTGTATCAAAATGGTAATTTGAACACTGTATATAATGTAATTCGGTTAATAATTTGAAATAGTGTGTACAAATTTATGCATAGTTAAACTACTAACGAGGAGCTTAGATGAAAAAAGTCGTAATTGCCATCTATAATGTTAAATATTTATATAACTAATTTTTAAATATCCATTAAACTTGTTTTTATATTTATTTGTTACATATTTTTTTGCAATTCACTCCATCGAAATGCAAACTAGTTTTTCCTTCTATCTTTAATAGCCACATTTATATAAATTCCACATTGTTTAGTAACAAGGTCAAAATACTAAATGATTCTTTAACCTATTCATTATACTTCAGATAAGACATTTATAACATCTACGTTTTGAATAATACAATAAATTTCATATTGATCGGGCATTGATCTCTTGGCAATAAAAATATAAACAAATTCGATGCACCGTTTTATTATAGAATATATTTTATATTAGGCAATGCTATAAATCAAAACTATTTTATCAATGTAAAACGCATGTTAAAACGCATCAATCGTCATGAATTGATTGAATATTTTCACACGCTTCATTGGAGTTGGTCTATAAAATTTAGACTATGATGTTAACGAAGATCTGTGTGAAACTAAAGTGTGCAAACACGAAGTCTGATATGGTATTTGTGTTCGAAATCAAATGTCTCCCTCATATAGCGGGGAGCTTGCAGCGGATGCACTGAGTTGTGTTCCACGTGCATACTCATCGCGAATAACAGTAGAAAGGTCTGCTCTGCGTATCTGTTTGGCGCTGCATAATATTAGATAAAGTTATTTTCGTTTGTCCAGAATAAGTACACGGTGCACGGTTACTTCAACGAATTCGTATAGAATTTATGTTATACATAGGAAGTATATTTAAATGAGGCCTACAATGTTTAGGTCTACCCGTGTGAACTTCATCGAGCATGGCGAACACGGCGACATTCATTCATTGAAACAACAATCCATATTAATGTAGTGCAGATTTTAAATTCATGCTGGCTCCTCGTTTCGATTGCTTTGCTCCATGTTCCTAAGCGCACGATTTTGCATTAAGTAGTTTTTTGTTCGTGCAAATCCATTTATAACGTCACACTTATACGTAAAAGCGATTCATTAGGTATCAAGGGAATTACTAATGCTACGTCACGTACTGTGAACAGAGGTATCGGTCGGCATTTATTATTCACGTGAGCATTTAGGAATTTCGACAGCATCGTTCTACTGACGTCAACTCTTATTCAGGTGGAAGTAGCCTATTCGACTTTTTTATTTATTTATTCAAATCTAATATTGTTTGACGAACAATTAAAAAGTGTTAGTTTTAATAGCTTTTACTTTATGATAATCAAATAGTTAATGGTGCGTTACTTTCTTTATTCAATTTTAAAATTTTAATAATACTATAATGGTAATCAAGTATGACAAAAACTGGATGCTAACAACATTCCTGGTGACCGTTAGGTGGACGATGTGCCGAGCGGCGCCACCGTGCTCTCACCATATATAGCGGCTCGAAGACTTGCGCCCTAACGGTGCCGCCATTCTGTGATAAGCTTAAACTGACACAGACGCACAGCTTTACTATGTGCAATCAGTTTTAAATTAAAAACGAAAAAAATTATCACTTAACTGTTCATGCTTTTGAGGTTAAACTTAATTCAAAGCTCCGATTCAAAGCTCTTTTTAATATCCATTCCGTAGCAAACATCAAATTAGCTATCCTTTGATTAATCAACTTGATAATTTAAGCCTTCGCGTAACGAGCATACGGTAGCGAGATGAATCTACCAAACGTTGCGTATTGCGAACATCATTTACATAGGACTTTTACATTAAGCATCAAATCGTGTGTAAAAGCCGCAGTTCCGATGTTAACGACGCGCACTCCGTTAGTTTAATTACAGCTTTGTCGCCTCGCCGCTTGACTTCAGTAATTATACGTAGTAAAACGGATATACAAAATGACTTTAAGTATCGAGACGATGACCGATCGCGGCTCTCGGACGTTTTGTGGCTAATATCCTGCGCAGCTGTGTCGTGCTTAATAAGGCAAACCATAAAAGCTGCAGTTAAATGTTCTCAGAACTCTAAGCTTTTAAGTTGGGATAGATCTATGTATTTTTTAACAACGAATAAGTGCAAATAGTGTTTGCATCGCATGAGACCTTTTAATTTCTGCTCTATTTTTTTTTTTGCTTACATTGGTGGATGAGCTCACAGCCCACCTGGTGTTAAGTAGTTACTGGAGCCCATTGACATCGACAACGTAAATGCGCCACCCACCTTGAGATATAAGTTCTAAGGTCTCAAGTATAATTACAACGGCTGCCCCACCCTTCAAGTCGACACGCATTACTGCTTCACGGCAGAAACAGGCAGGGTGTTGGTACTTAGCCGCGCGGACTCACAAGAGGTCCTACCATTAGTAATTACGCTAATTTAAATTTTGCGGGTTTTATTTTTATAACACGATGTTATTCCTTCACCGTGAAAGTCAATCGTGAACATTTGTTGAGTACCTACGTATTTCATTAGAAAAATTGGTACCCACCTGAGATTCGAACACCGGTGCATCGCTCAACACGAATACACCGGACGTCTTATCCTTTAGGCCACGAGCCGTATTGAAATCCAAATTAGTCTTCAACAGTTCATTTCTACATTATTTGTATTGTGTGTGTATGTATGTGTATCGAGATTTGGCATTGAAAGTAATTGAAGTATATTAAGCCTGAAGTGTAAGCGGAACATATTTTGCACGCGTCAACTGTACTTGCTGCATGAAGTCATGCGATAAGAAAGTCGTAAATAGTCTGAATTTAAACCTTCATTTAAATAAAATGCAATTGATTAATGGTCATACACCTAAAGAGGGCCATGAATCAATCAATAATAAATCCATATTATTTATGTATATACCACAATAATGGATTTCATTTGATAATTTTGGTACGTAATCAATAATTCAATAAAGATCTTGTATCGTCGTTTCTAAAATTATTTTTTCGCGCAATCAAAACTCAATGATTTTAAGTACTCGTTACATCATAAAGACCAATTTGACAATAGAAAAAAGTACTTTTAACTGATATTACGTAGTTCTATACTGCGTAATCATGCTTTGGTTGACTTGAACTTGAACTTGAATACGTTATCCATGACTTTACAATTTATGTTACATCAAATCAAATACTATGTATGTATTCGATTACATTCCACTATAATAGATTTATGTTATATATTTTTTTGTTTGTTATAATACCCTATAATCTTCTCCGTTAGAATTTTCTATCGCTCTATCTTTGGTGCTTAATTCTTTGTATACAATCAACTATAAAAAAAAGTACAAAAAAAATGAAATTGCGAATGGTGTATACTAATCATAATTACTCGGGCCCACCCTATAAAATGTTTTTATTAAAAAAAAGCATTGTCCATTTTTAGCATAGTAGGCATCAATTTAATAATCATAACTAAATCATAATCCAATAAAGTTTTACTAAGCATACCACATAAAACTAATAATCACGAAATGTTTTTGTTACAGCACCCACAGCAAGCAATCACACAGCACTTGATCTTTATGATGGTGAGTGTATTTACACCGTTATATGAAAATATTTTAGTTTGGAATTATTAATAACAATAACGATATTAGTAATTCTTTTAAAATATGTTTGTTTTGGTATCCTCGGGTTACTAGATTCTGTTAGTCATAAAGATGAACCATTATAACTTTCTTCGTAATATTTATTTCTAAGGCAACAACCTCAACTTATTCTAATTCGATGGCAATGATTCCAGGAGCACCCGAAGGTTGTTATTACAACTTTCAACATTACGGCGAAGGTGATCGCATCATGACCAACGAACCCTGCTTAAACTGCACTTGTCATAACCGGATGCTCATGTGCTATCTCCGTGTGTGTCCGTTTACTAAGCCGATTGGCCAGGACTGCACCGTCGAGAAGCGCGCGGACCAGTGCTGTCCAATTGTGACATGCCCAGATGGTAAGCTATAGACTAAAGCTATCTATTCTTGTGTAGATGAAAAGATAAACCATGTAACTAAACCACGTAATTTAAAATGCTACCAAAATACAAAAACGAAGACAGAAAATGATGCTGGTAATTTTAGACGATAATAGTTGCTCAACTAAAGCGCCAGTTGTAAATTTGCGTGTTCACGCAATTGTTCAATATAAACTCACTAAAACGATAAATTATATGCATCTACTCTGGCCGGTGTCTCAACACCCCGTACTATTGTTTGAATGGAATATTAATTCCCATTCGCCCGTAGCTAGAATAGCCCCTTAGGCTACCACAGAATAGGTAGGGAAAAAGTTACTTATATTAATATTTTTTTCTAAAGTTCCAGTTGATCTACTCACTTCTACGTCGACCTCGTCGCCAGCTGAGTACGGAGGAACTGGAGTTGGAAAATATGATAGATATGGCTGTAGTATCAATGGAAGATATTTCCCAGAGGGCTCTAAGGTGCCGCCTACCCCGAACAAACCCTGCGAACATTGCTACTGTATTCGCAATATGACGACCTGTGTGATGCAAGAGTGTACTTTACACGTCGACGGCTGTACTCCCATTTACCATAAAGATGTCTGCTGTCCAGTTCGATATTCGTGCGGTAATACTGGAATTGAATAATTAATTATCTTAGAAAGCATCCATTTCATAAAGATCACTCAACAACACCTACGGACAACAATAATATTGGGAATAAATAATATTCAGAGTCTTTTGATAATGAAATATTTTGTCGCTCATTTAAATGACTAACTAGTTCATATATTCTTTTATTATCAAAATTTATCAACATTTCAAATTTATTCAAGATAACTTTAAATAGCTAAACGGTACATCAATCAATAATAATGGACTCAAAATCAAATCAACACCACACAATACATACTTATTTACCTACCTATCACCCATCGAAGGAATTTCTTAGGTTTATTTAATGATTTAATTTGATTTCAGATCACCCAGAAGACGAAATACCTCTCTTAGACGACATGTCTACAACGGTCAGACCAACACCCGGTTTCCTGTTAACCACGACAACGATCGCACCTGTTACTCAGGCGTCACAAAGCTGTGTCCACGACGACAAGATATTTGTGGACGGAGCTTTAATCAAAACAGAAAAAGCTTGTGAGCATTGTTATTGTATGAAAGGAGATATTGTCTGTGTAGTTCAAGAATGTGGTACGCCAATGGAGAACGAAGGTAAAAACTGTACTTCATTAGCCCCACGTGAAGGTCAATGCTGCCCAGATACGTATATTTGCGAAGGCGATGAATTAAGCACCGAAGTTAATGATTTTACAACTGAACCAATATCAGAAGATTTTACAACATTACCATCTAGAAGAGTTAGTGCCGAGGGCAGTGGATATAGAAAAGAAACTGACAATTTCCCATACACTGAACCTTCTCCGTTAGAATTTGTAACTGAAGGTAGTGGTGACACTCATTTAACAACAGAAAACTCTCAAGAAGAATACCAAATGAGTACGACCACTGAGATCATCGATAAAACTAAATCACCCATCACAGAAAATGTTGAAATTAAACAAACAACGCCTGTACAAAAAGAATACAATAGCGTCACCGATTCCAACATTTTAGAAGAAACCACAATTGGAAATGTTGAACCCATCGATGCCATAAACGTAATCACTGAATCTTATGAAACAGATCCAAGTGTGGCGACGACATTAACATCTACAGATACAGATGTTAAAATTAAGCCGACCGAAGGATACAGCACTGAAAAAGTAATTCAAAAAGAAACCATTCCTTTAGAAAAAGATGTTTCCTCTTTAGTAACCATGCCTACTGTGGCAGAAAAAGAAACAACGAATATTGAAGACAATCTCAAAGAAACAACTGAAAGTGAGAAGGTGGATCTACTAACAACAAATATCACAAGTAGTCCATTCTTTGAAGAAACTGAAATGATGACAACCGAATCGTACAGAGAAAAGGATGTTTATACGGGTGTGTCAGAACAAGAAGCATCTGTTTCGAATGCACACACGTCTAGCACACCATTCTTGGAGGATATTGAAAAATTAAGCACGCTAAGCCAGGAAGAACATTTAATTACTGATGGTCTAGATAAAAAGGAAACCACTCAAACTTCAACACCAAGTGTGCTGCCAGAGGAAGGTACACAAATAAAAGATGAAAAAGACATTAATTTCGTTGAATCTACAGAAAAGGTACCTCTTCAAGATCTTGGAGTACTACCTATTTCGGGTGATAAAGAGACCACATCTATAGCAGACGAATCATATTCGACGACAGAAGCATCTGAAAAAGAAATTGTTGGGTTGGATCAACGTATTCCTACTGAAGATCAAGAAGAAATTAAAACTGAAACGACAACATTAACAAGAGAAACGTCCGAATCAGAATATTCTACTGTTGCGCCAAGCATTGGCACTGTAACATTGAATGAGAAATTTGATATAACAACAGAATCACATAAACACATTACTGGTGACGATATTTCAGAAATACCCGATTATAAAAAACCAGAACCGGGTCATATTACATCAACTTTGATACCCACCCAAGACGACAAAGAGATTACCAATGCCGAATTAACTACAGAATCGGCGACATCAAGTATCATGCATCATACAACTATTTCGTCTGACTTAGGAACTACTTCGCAAAGTGATCAAGAAACTGGTATTGTTTCCCAAGAAAATGAAGCTGAGAAACATAAAACTGAAAAAACACCTCTGATTGATGATTTAAGTAAATTCACTACGGTGCCTGACATATTACCAGAAACTAGTAAAAAAACAGACGATGATTTGAAATTCGAAGACGAAGAAATGTCAATCACAACAGAATCAAGTTTCAAGGACGATATTGATACCACTTTTGCGGATAAACAGCAAAGTTCTTCAGTCCCTCTTGATGGTATAGGAAGTACGCCAAGCGCTCCATTCTTAGAAGAAATAGAAAAATCTAGTACAGCTGTTCCGGATGATCACATAATAAATGATCAATTAACTGAAAAAGACATTACAAAACCACAATTAAATACGCAAAGCACTACTGTGGTAACTTCTAAAGACATTGAATCAACGACTGAGCCTGACAAAGGACTAAATACCATACCCAGCGGCACTTTTGAAGAAGAAAAATCTGAGACACCTACTTACGAGGTAGTTACGCCTTTTAAAGAATCAGAACTAGATCAATCAACTGAAGGCATTGTTGAATCCACTGCAACTCAAATGCCCGATTCGTCAACAGAGATTGCAAGAGTGACTGAGGAAAATCATTACGCGCCTACCACTGAAAATATTATTCCTGATGTAGCGTCTAAAGTTACCGAACATGTTGATTTGTCTATTACGCCATCTACTATTAACGATATAGATATTGATGTTTCTACGTTGAGACCCACAATTGAAAATACAGAAATTGATTCTGATGACAAAAACAAAGACATTTCTACTACATCATCTGAGTTGCAAAAAGCACCTACTTCCACAGAAGCCAGCATCGATGATCTAGGACATTTGCCAGCTTCTACCACTGAAAGTACTATATATTCAGACAAGGTAGAAACAACCACAATTAATCAAATTGAAAATGAAATAGATGAAAATAATAACATATTCGTTGGACGTATACCCGGAGAAGGTGATTGCCTATTAAATAGTATAACTTATAAGAATGGAAGCTCTGTACCAAAAACAAACAAGTGCCATTCAAATTGCAAGTGCTTGAGCAGCATAATCAAATGTGATCCAATAATCTGTAGTTCACCTCCAGAATATATGGATAATTGTCAACCCACTTATGACTCGCCAGATTCTTGCTGTCCAACATACGTGTGCGATCAATCTAGAGAAACTATGCCCCCTGTTGTACCTCTCGTTCATGTAACTTCTACAGAAGCACAACCGTCCTTTGAATGCCGCGGTGACCAATGTGAAGTAAAAGAAGAAAAGCCTCATTCAGATATTCCACAAATTATTTGTAGTGGTAGTGAATGCGGTGACACGACCTCTACAGAGAAAAATAAATGTGGACCCAATGGTTGCTCTGCCTTGGTTGATGAGCCAATAAATATTCCATCAGCGGATCATTCAGTACTGTGTTCAGGCAAGCCTTGCAAAACTGCGGAAGAAGCGTGCGCAAACGGTGCGTGTCAATTACCAACTATCCAAGTTCCTCCCGAAATTCCCTGTGAAGGTAGTCATTGTGACGCTCCATCAAAAATAAATGAAGAAGCTCTTTGTGAAAATGGTGAAATCTGTAAAGACAATAAGGTTCCTGAAGACACTAATAATAAAAAAGATTGTTCTACAAGCGAATGTGGTGAAAATATTGCAATCCCAGAGAAACAAAAAACAGAAAAGTGTCAAGGTGAAAATTGTAAAGAGCTAGATATTCCTATTGAATGCTTGGATGAATCCTGTAGAAGAAAGGATACTAATATCGATGAAAATATTCCCCCTCTATGTGAAGGATCGACTTGCAGCGATGTCAAGGACGTTCCAAAATCTTCAGAGCACACTCCTTATGAAACTACACCAGAGATTATTGTAGACCATGAAACATCCGAAAAGACAGCTGCAACACCTGGACCTGTTACTGAGGCACCAGTCGTAACTGGAATTGGAACAGGAATTACTTTAACACAAGAGCTGCCAGATTCAACAGAATCTTCGGTATCAACTGATTCTGAAGAAAAAATAGGAGAAGAAATGTCTCCACAAGGAACTTCAGTAAAAATTACAGATGAAACCACTACAGAAGGGCTTAAATCTTCATCCACGATTTCAGTTTCTGAGGATAGCGAATACACCGATGTCCAAACGAAATCTCCAAATGATGAAATTGTTCCATCAAAAACCGATACAACAGAAAAACCTGTAACAACTATAAAACTAGAATACGTTACTGACACAGCTGAAGTTTCCAATGTACCTGTTCTAATTGAGGAATCTAAAACTGGTGAGTCCACTAGTGAAACAGTTGTACAGGATCAAGAAATAACAACAGCTATTCCAGTATCGACAAAGTTGACAGAATATCCAGAAACAACACAAAAAACATTTGAGGCTGAAACACCTGCAACTGACGCTACAGAATCAGACGAAGACGTAAAGGCCCCAGTTAAAACAGAATTCGAAAAAGCGACAAGCTCACCAGTACTCACGAGTACAGAATTGAATACTAATTTACCTAGTGAACATGAAGTACATGAAAAAACCACAGATGTGCCTACCACTGAATTTGTAACATCATACTCTAAATTACCAGAAAATGCAGAAACCTCGGACATTTCTGATTTAGACCAAACAACTGATAGTGCTATTTTAAGTACTACTTCGGTATCTGATGAACACAAAACAGTAACAGAAGCTGAAAAATCACCAATCGTTACTACCGAAATACCCTCTATGGGAATAACAAATGATATTGAAGAAAACAACGAATCAGTAGATAGCACTAAATATGAAGACTCTTCCACTACATCATCATACATACATTCATCTACACCTGGTGAAATTCCCGTTGATATTCCAGTTTACACGGCTGACTATGGACAAGAAGTAAAAGAAACTACTAACATTCCCGAGACATATGAAACAACTGCAGCTGATACAAAGGACATTACTACCGAACTTGCTAAAGATGAAATTCCTGACATAACTAGCATACAAGGTGATATGAAGTCAACTGAAGAGCAAGTAGCAATCACATCACCAAGTTCACAGACTTACTCTACAGTGTTTGATGCATTAGAAACAACTCAGCCACCAAAAACTACTAAAACGATTGCCCCCATATATTCTACTAAAGAAACTAGTCGGCCAGAATATGAAGAGCAAGTTAAAATAACAACACCAAGTCCATTGTCTCATTCTACAGAATTTGATGAATTAAAGACAACTGAGACACCCAAAACTACTATTCGGCCAGATTATGAAATTTCAACTGAAATTCTCATTGAAACTACTGAAAAAGTTAGTAAATTAACAACAGTATCCGAAAAAGAGGAGGAATTAACACTATTTGATCACAAAATAGAAACCCAGACTACTGAAACCAGTTCTATAATAACAGCTGTCAGTGAAAGTGATGACTTATCTAATGTGTCTGAAGTCACAGATACAATACCAACCACAAGCTCTGAATCTTCTGATAAAGATTCAGGTGAGATCACAGGTATTACAAAAGGTTCCACTGAAGCTATTGAAGAGTTTACTATAACACCCGTGGATATAACAGAGGAAACAACTCAAGCTCAAAGCTTAGAAAAACATCCAATCGAGCAAGAAAAACCGACAATTCCAGAAGAGATTATAAAAGAACATCCGTCTTCTGCTGAAAAAGAACCAGAAAATTCCACTCAATTTGATCATTTACCTACCACCACGACCTTATCTTCAACACAAACACCAGAAACAGAAACTACTAAAACGAAAGATGACGAAAAAGAATTTGAATCACAAACGGATAAACCAACACAAACGCCAGAACTAAGTACAAGTCAATACGAATTTACAGATAAACCAACCCAACCATCGGAGATTTCAGATGAAATTCATAATGAAAAGGAACACGATAAATATACTGAATATCCGTCCTCCGTAACACCTATGTCACTTGTAACGGTATCGCAAAAAGCAACCGAGATCACTCAGGATGAAATAACAACAGAACCGGCTGAAAAACATGCAACAGAAAAACACGAAGACGTGACTGGTATTCCTGAAATCAACGAATCTTTGGACGCTAGTTCAGAAAAATATCCAACTACCTCACCAGGAGACCAAAAACATGTTGAAGGTGAAGGAGAAGACGATAACAAACAACCAGAAATGTATAACAAAGTCGAAACAACTGTTAATGAATTAGACACTAGTACTTTGCCAGCTGAAGGACAAAATGTAATCAACGACTTACCAACTACAACTTCCTCTCCTCAAAAGGAATCAGGCCTTGAAGATTTTACAGAATCGACATTGGCAGATAAACAAAAACATTCTACTGAAAATCCTGATTTAACTCATGATCAAACAGAATCAGATGAATCACAAGCAAATAATTTGTTACCTCAAGAAGAAGGCTCAGGACATGATGATGTTACAAAATCTACATTACTTGACGAACAGAATGTTTCTATGGACCACACAGATAGTGACATTAAATCGCCTGAACTTCTCGGCACCACTTTGACTCCGCCAAAAGAAATCCACGTTTCGGAAGAAGTAACAAAATCTTCTTTACCAGGTGAAGAAAATGGTACGACTGAGTTTGTTACTACCTCGACTAGTTTCACTAGATTACCTGAATCACAAAAAACGACACTGACGCCACAGCAAGCTGATGAGTTTGAAGATATAACAAAGGCTTCTTTGTCTGATGAAAATGTTCCTATAGAACATACAACGTTAACAGACATTCAGACAGGCCTATCTGAATCACAAGCAACAACTCAAATACCAGACGAAGAAGAAATAAAATCATCATTACCAGATGAAGAAGATCATTCAGTCCCTTCAGTTGTTGTGACTGAATTACCGGAGATCTCAACGCTTCTTCCAAACCAAGAACTTTCTGACACTGAGGATAAGACTCAATCTACCTTAATGAAGGAGCCAGAAATAGATTCAGAGCATCCAGATACAATGAACATAGTAACTGAATTACCTGACGCAATAACAACAACAGGAATAAAAGAAATCTCCAGTAAGGACGAAAGCACGAAATCAACATTATCAGATGAACAAAATAGTGTCACTGAACACATACCATATACGAGACTACCTGAAGATCATAGTACAACTTTACCACCTCTAAAAGAAACTCAGATCACAGAAGAAGTAACGAAACCATCTTTAACTGAAACAGAGCAGACTGCCACTGAATACGTATCAACCTTAGACCATCAATCTAAATTACCCGAATCGCTGATTACACCGACAACACCAAAACAAAGTTCCGATATTGAAGATGTAACGAAATCCGCATTGCCTGAAGAACAAAAGACTGAACTGCCATCAACCACACCACCGACAAAAGAAAGTTCAGACTTTGAAGATCAAACAATTTCTCCAATACTTGATGATCAACATGTTTCAACTGAAAAAACAACTCCCGTGGACTTTAAGACTGATTTACCTGAATTAAAAACGTCTACATATGCACCACAAGAAATAATAACGGAAGATTTAACAAAATCATCTCCGTCTACTTCTCTTGAAATTACAACTCCTGGCATTGCCAATGAGTTACCAGAAAAAGAATTTACTCAAACAACAGTTGAACAAACTTCTGGCTCTGAAGATACTACAACAAAGACTTCATCACCACTTAAAGATGAAATAGCTACTGAACCAATATTAATTCAGACCGAAGTCACAGAACCATCACTATCAGATAGTTCATTGTCAGAGAAGTTTACGACAAGTACTTCGCAGGACGACGAAAAGCGTGTAACAACTGAAACAATAAGAGAAACCACAGAAGCATTACGTGAAGGAGATACATATGAAAAAACAACAGCAGTTCCTAAAGAACAAGTTACAGAAATAGTCGAAATACTCCCAACTCATATAGATGACACTCAGCATGTAAGCACAACCACAGAAACACCACTGATAACGGAAGTATCTACACATAAATTAATACCGGAGCTATATGAAAAGTCCACTGAGCCACCATATGTTGAACCAAAGGATCAGGAGACAACTCCATATGTTGTTGAATTAGAGGAACATACTCAAAAATCAGAATTGTCCACCATTTATTCCACTACACAAGAAACAACTTCTGCTTCTGAAAAAACTGATGAAGAAACTAAAACGCCAGAAAAGGTGGATGAGGAGGTTATCAAAGAACAACATCCTACAGAAATGGACTCTTCTAAGGATTCAGAGGAAACATCGACACAGTACAAAATTCCAGAAAGTACGACTCTTTCCTCGATTTCAGAAATATCAAGTGCAGTAGACGATAGTCATAAAACGCCAACAGCTACCATAGATTTTGATCAAAGTAGTGTTTCCACGACAGAACTTATCTATAAAAAAGAAACAACTCCTACTGTACAAGAACCAACGGAATCTCCAGAAAAAATCAGTTCAACATCGAGCAAACCCTTAGACGCTGTTCATGAACAAGATCTAATACCAACTTCAACTACGAAGACCGCAGACATTTCTGAACAAGCTCTTGAGAAGTTCACAAAACCTGACACTAAGCCCAGTGAATCACCTTCCACTGAACTGCCTAAACCGATAACCAGCGAAACACCTATTGACGAAATCGCAGGTCCAGAAGAAAGTAATTTCCCTCCAAGTGCCTCGAGCGGTTATGGCGGAGAGCCAGACTATGTTGAAGAAGACCAAGCATTCGGACCTGGCACTTGTCGCTACGGCGGCAAAGTATATGTATCAGCCCAACAAATTCCTAGAGATGATCCCTGTGATTTTTGCTTCTGCTTCCGTAGTGATATTATTTGCTTACAACAAAGCTGTCCTCCACCCATACATGGATGTCACGAAGAACCTATACAAGGTTTTTGCTGCCCCCGATACGAGTGTCCTGTATCGATGGCGACTACACTCAATGTAACCACCACGACTACAACAACAACAACCACATTACCTCCTCATTTCCCTACCCACCCATATAAGGGCGCAGCTCAAAGAAGAGGATGTCAAATAAAAGGACACACTTATAAAGTAGGAGAAGTAGTACGAGCATCATCAGGCCCATGTTTACACTGCACGTAAGTTCATTATTTACTCAAGCATGATCAAAATATAGTAATATAAAATTTATATTATATTAAGGTTATGAAAGATGGGAGGTTCAAATCGATCTAATACATTTTTCAGATGCGGCGGAGACGGTCAAATGAAATGCGATCCAAAAGCGTGCACTCCAGAGCCGATGCTAAGACAAATGATAGCAGCAGCTGTTTCAGCTAAACGACGAAGATGAACATTTTTCGACGTTTTACCAATTGTCTCGAAAGAGCCTTCACAAGGGTAATAAACCTTTGTGAGAAAAAAAAATGCGTCTACTCTTCTATGCACGTGAATAATGCTCAATACATTTATCCCGATGGAGTAGTTTAAGGTTTCGTGTCATAAGTATTAATGAGTTAAAAATAAACAGTGACACTTTCAGGTGACATGGCACTCTATATATGATCAATCATGACTGTGATTAAAAATATTTTATAATTTCGAGAACCGAAATTGATACGAATATTTGAGTCTTCATTTAAGGTTAATTTATTAAATTATTATTTATCTTTTTAGCAGAAGTCAGTGCCAAACGATAGTGCTAAGTTGAATCGTAACTATGCATTTTACAATTTCAAAATTGAATTTAGACAATAAATTTCAATTAACGCGTAGTTCGACCAAAACGAAGCTTAAATTTAAACTCCATGGAATATACTGAGTCGATTAAGCTTCGCAGGTCAGAAAGATCGCCGGAATCTTGACCATTTTTATTACAAGTAAATTAATTTGTTTTACCGATTTAAGATTAGTCATTCTCTTTGTTTTTACACGATGTTACAAACGTAAATCTAGTATCGCGTAAATATAAAGTAATAATAAGGATCCCTGATGTTGTAAATGCCTTACTTAATTTGTAATAATTTATATATTTTAGGTGTATAGTACTTAAGCCATGTTTTGAGACCAGTGACTATTGTAATGTTAGTATTAAAAGGCCGTTTGCATTCAAATTGAAAAGCTCCAGTCGACGCTTTTGGCTTTGGCCGGAACTTTTCCACAACTTTCACGATTTAAAGAAAGTGACTATTCTTGTTTTCTTTAATCCGTGGGAGAAATTTGCTAGCACTCTGACAGTGGCCAAATTTTCAATCATTTTTAGATAAAAATATACAATTGAACTTGAGTAAGATCTTTTTGTAACTTTTGATAATAAAGTGCTGGTAGTTTTAATCTATAAATATATGCAGATCGAGATGTGTACGAAAGTTTATAGCTTTTGTGTTTGCTGTTCTAATAGTGAGAATCTAATAGAAGTGGCCGCATTAATTCGTACAGACCTTCTTCTGTGTTCCAATAATTTGAAAATTTAGGAATATTTCATTTTTATTTATTTCAAGTAGCAATAGGGAATAAATGTCAGATTATTATTGACAAAGCGTTTAGGTTTCTACTCCTAAAAATTGGACACTGAAATAAATATTGTTTCTATAATTTACAAATGCCACCATTTAGATAACCATTTAATTGTGGAAACAAACTTTTACAATAAAATATTTCAAATGAAACGTTATTTTTTTTATACTTTAAACAACACACTCACTCCCACATGCTTAACCCTTCCATTAATCCCGCTAAAAAACATAAATTATTCCCTATGCGTAAACCATTTACATTCTAAAATTCCTCTTCTTAATAATAATAATTATTGAATACAAACAATTATAGTACGACCAAGTGAAAATGTATATTCCTTTCGCAAAGTAATTCAAATAATTGTAGTAATTCTATTATGTTCTACCTAATCTAATAATAATATTAGGGGTTAAAGTACCCAGTGTAGTCAGAGCGCGGCGGGCTCAATCTCGGCGGTCCGTGCTGGAGTCATGGTCCAGACGGCTGGCCGATCCTTCGGCTGGTCGTAGGACCGTCGAGGCGATTCGCCCGGTTCTTGTGAATTGGGTGAATCGTGACAGAGGACGCCTCACTTCCGGCTCACGCAGGTGCTCACTGGGCATGGTTGCTTCGGTGAGTTCCTGCACCGGATCGGAGCTGAGTCGACGGCAGAGTGCCACCATTGTGGTTGCGACTTGGACACGGCGGAGCACACGCTCGTCAGGAGGAAATCGCCTGACTTCCATCCTCCACTGGGGATGGAGGGCGGAAGTCAGGCGATTTCCTCCTGACCAAAAAAAAGGGGTTAAAGTATGAAATTGGGAAATTGGAATAGATCGTGAACATTTGTTGAGTACGTATTTCATTAGAAAAATTGGTACCCGTTTGGGATTCTAACACTGGTGCATCGCTTCAACACGAATGCACTGGACGTCTTATCCTTTAAGCCACGACGACTTCATATTCGTTAAACCATGCCGCTAACTCCTGGGTAGTTTGGCTCGGATCGGCTTCCACCATCTCTTTCAAATTATTGTTATTCACATGTGTGGGCGGGCGTCTTTCACGTGGTTTGTTCTTCACATCAAAATTTCTATCACAAAAGCGTTTAAACCAAAATCGCACGGTGTTTTCATTAGCAGTCCCTTCTCCAAATGCAACATTAATATTGCGAGCTGTTTCTGCAACATTAATTCCGCGTTGGAACTCGTATTCAAAAATCACTCGAATTTTCGAAGTACATATCCATCTTTATTGTCTAAGCTAAATGAAAAAAACAACTGAAAGTCGATAGTCGAATGTTGCACATTTTTTAAAAGAAGAACCTCATACCATTACCATTTGAAAAAAGTTTTACTCAAAATCTCAAACCTTGAAGGATCTATGTCAATTCGAAGTACATATTACAATAGAACCACAATTTCAAAATTTAAACTCTAGTACCATTTAAGCTTACATGCAAAATACTAAAAACTTCAAAATATTAGCTTCTTTTTTTAAATATAGTATATTTTAACACACACTTTGTTTAATACACATTATTTGCATAGATATGCATGAACGATCTAAAAATAATAGTAGAATCAATATTAATATTGGCCCGTTACACGTATTTATAAAATTAAGATCAGTTGACGCGTGGGGTCGATGCTCTCTCGCGACGCGGAGAGCCATCCAACAGCAGTCTCGGCGAGTGACCCACATTAAAACCTATATATACAGGTACATACGTTGAGGGCTTAATTTTCCCTACAAGACATTCGCTCATCGTTAAGAATCGTCCGTGAATGCGTACATAGAATAACAGATAAAGAGTTGGTGCTAGACTTCGCGTCGGCGCGCCTTTAAAGAAAGAATAAAATGCTTATGTTTTCCACATACCACGAGATCGCCATACATTTTTTTGGATTCAATATTCGTAAACGAGCTCTAGGCCCACCTATAGTGATAAGCACAAGCAGATACCGAACACCACTTGAGCGCCACTTGGTCTGAAAAATAATGTTACGCGCTGGGGTTCGGGATAAATAAAATTCTACCGAATTATAAGTTAACACTGTATTAGCACTTAGAACACTTAAAACACTTCACGAACACTTTAAAATTCTCAATTCGCTTCTTCCGCTTCGCTTCAGATGATCCGTTCCCTGTTTCGCTTCGATAAATATCTAAGTTTTCTTTTTTTTTTAAACAACTTTTACTGCAAAAAATTACTTTAATTGAAATAAAATTAACTAGCTCTATTGTTTATGTTCCCCATTTAAAAAGGCACTGTAATCATTTTAATTTCGCTCTAAATTTTCCTAGTCTCTCAATATGTTACGCGGACGACACGTTGGTCGTGGCCCGGGGGGATGATTATAGGGAGTCTGCCCGTCTCGCCACAGCGGGAGTGGCCCTCGTCATCGGAAGGATAAGGAGGCTGGGTCTCGACGTGGCGCTCAGTAAATCCGAGGCTCTGTGGTTTCACGGGCCGCGGAGGGCGCCACCCGTTGACACCCACATCGTGGTTGGAGGCGTCCGGATAGGGGTCGGGGTACAGTTGAAGTACCTCGGCCTCGTGTTGGACAGCCGGTGGGCTTTTCGTGCTCACTTTGCGGAGCTGGTCCCCGATTGATGAGGACGGCCGGTTCTTTGAGCCGGCTGCTCCCGAATATTGGGGGACCGGATCAGGTTGTGCGCCGCCTCTACGCGGGGTGGTGCGATCGATGGCCCTGTACGGTGCACCTGTATGGGCTGAGCCGCGCAACCGGGCCACAATGGCTCGGTTCCTGCGCCGGCCGCAGCGCACCGTTGCCATCAGGGTCATCCGCGGATATCGCACCGTCTCCTTCGAGGCGGCGTGTGTGTTGGCGGGGACGCCGCCATGGGAGCTGGAGGCGGAGTCACTCGCTGCCGACTATCGGTGGCGCAGCGAACTTCGTGCTCGGGGCGTAGCGCGTCTCCCCGAAAGTGAGCTGCGGGCGCGGAAGGCCCATTCTCGGCGGTCCGTGCTCGAGTCGTGGTCGAGGCGATTGGCCAACCCCACGTGGGGGCTACGGACCGTCGAGGCGGTTTATCCGGTCTTTGATGACTGGGTGAATCGTGGCGAAGGACGTCTCACCTTTCGTCTGGTGCAGGTGCTGACCGGGCACGGATGCTTCGGGAAGTACCTGCGCCGGATAGGGGCTGAGCCGACGACGAGGTGTCACCATTGTGGACACGACCTGGACACGGCAGAGCATACGCTCGCTGTCTGCCCCGCTTGGGAGGTGCAGCGCCGTGTCCTGGTCGCAAAGATAGGACCTGACTTGTCGCTGCCTGGCGTCGTGGTGTCGATGCTTGGCAGCGATGAGTCATGGAAGGCTATGCTCGACTTCTGCGAGTGCACCATCTCGCAGAAGGAGGCGGCGGGGCGAGTGAGGGAAAGCTCTCCTCACTACGCAGAAACCCGCCGCCGCCGAGCAGGGGGTCGGGACCGGGGTCGTATCCGTGACCTGGCCCCCTAAGAGCTAGGGGTCCCACCCGTTTTGTGCGGGGAGAGACCCAGACGTGGGGTGGCGTGCTTTGCACGCCCACCAGCAATAGGAAGCCGGGTGATGGTAGACCGCGTTCCCCCGACCGCTCTGGGGGAAGGTGTAACGCGGCGCCATCAAAGCGGGCTCTCGGCCCGCTGAACGAGGGAACCGGTGGTCGTGTCGCTGGCGGCCACCGGTCCGGCGTCCGTGGGACGGTGGGATGGATGTAATGTGCTCTGCGTCAACCCTGTCCCGCCGTTTCAATAGCCCCGACTGGGCTCCGGCCCGGTCCGAGGTAGGGCGCCGGTTGTGAGCGGCAGGAGTTTTTAGTGAGGTTCAACTCCCACATACCCCATCTGCCGCGCGGGTGGGGATCCGGCGATTTTCTCCTGTGGAAAAAAAAAAAAAAAGTCTCTCAATATGTACATTTATCATTCAAATTCATATAAGATCAATATACTCGTAGCGAATAGTCAGTCTACTTACGGCTATAACATACGAAAGACATATACGACGTGGCCCTTTTCAGTACATTACTCAGCAGTCAGCATCCACATAAAACATATGTATGGAACGAACCCTGTTTTTAATTTCAATTAAAAACTTGACAAAACGACATGTCTAAGCTTTCTGCAATCGTTGGATTATTGTTGTTTTATTAAATTACAAATAGTCAAGTAGCACTGGAATTATATTTATACCAAACATTAGTCGACTAATAGATTAGTACCTAACTAATCTGTTATAAGTAGGTCCATAGAAGTACTTACATATTTACTGAAATTAAATTATGTATTGTCTATCCTCTTGACTACAGAAAAATACACTATTATATTAATTCGTGGTATGACTCTGCATTCATAGAAAATGTAGTAACAAATATAATAGAGATGACTATTTCATTATTTATATATGCAGCGGTGGTCGTATAATTAGAAATACTACCAACAGTCCTTGACATTATGTAAGATACTTCACCGCAATCGTTTTTATTTTGAAATTAAAAAATTAATAGGACAACAATATGTTCAACGATTTATCATTTATTAGAAAAACAATATAAATCCCACAAGTGCAGTTTCAACATTACATTACGGACAAACATGTAAATCAGTTTTAAGGTATGGACAATAATGGTCAACTAATTAGAAACAACAACAAAAAATTATAAAAAAAATATACATTTAAGAATTACTTATTAGTATTATACATAGTCTACCAATAGCTATAATTATTATTTAGTGGCATAACCCATATTTTCAATAACAGCACTCTAACAACGTGGTATTGACTCGATCAATTTCAATCGTTTTTCTAGGTGGATTGAATTCCCACTGAAGTATGAAAGCTTGAATTCCATGCTCCAACAAATGCTTCATATAGTTCGTTTTGACTGGTGTTACGTTTGTTTGAGACTTTATTTTTAACAATATACCAGAGATTTTCTATTGAGTTAAAATCCGGACTATGTGCTTGCCAGTCTAAAATGGATATATCGTCTTTCCGCATTAAAAGTGTACAATTTCCAAAAATATTCGAAATTGAGTTAACATGCGGAATAATTTGGTATTACCAGTTTTTTTCTCATAAATATTGTCAAAAGAGCGTAGATTAGTTTTTTTATTTTTTTATTTACCTATGTTTTGACTACTATTAACAAAATTAATGCTTAATTTTATCTTACTTTAAAAGACAGATAATGTAACTGGTAAAAAATAATAAATAAATATTGCACAGATGATTATTATTAAAAATATCACATGTTAAACCTGTAAAATTGGTAAGTTTTGAGATTATACAGTTTTAATGCGAGAAGACGATATGCTGTTCGCTAAGGAAACATTTGACGCTATTGGCCGTGTTTAGGGTCATTGTCATCCTGAAAGATCCAGGTTACAGGCAAATAATCGTCCGAGTAGAGAATCAGTCTGTGCTCTAAGATATTTTTGTATTGCCATTGATCCATTGTACATTCAATCTTCCGAACGGGTCCAACCCCCACATCCTGAAAAACACCCCCAAATTTTAATGTTACCGCCACCGTGCTTGACTATACTCCTTGTGTATTAATAATTAAAAGCATTGTTTATAGGACGTCTAACATAGCGCTTTCCATCGGAATTTACCATATTTATTTTTGTTTCATCTGAAGATAACACTTTTTTCCATTCTCGTACTGTCCAATCATATTTTTTAACGAATAATAATCGCTTCTTTCGGTGTTACTTGGTAAGAAGCGGTATCTTTCGAAAGGTTCTGCCAAACAATTTAGCTTCCACTAATCTTTGGCGTATCGGTCTTGACGAGATGTTTCTCGGGTCATAAGGCGAAAAACTTCATGTTTAATCTGGTTGGAGCCTTTAATTGGGTATTTTTTAGCAACACGAACGATTAGCGTATCTTCTCTGGGAGAGGTTTTTCTTGGCCGAGCCTTTCTAAGAACATTTTCAACAGTTCCATGTATTGTAATGATCAATTGCATTAAAAACTTCTTAAGCTTTTACGATTTAAATGTTCAGCTATTCTTCGGTACGCCCACTTATGATCTATATGTAAATTAACAATTATTTGCCTAGTTGACGCGTCCCACCTTTAGTTTAGCCCATTTTGAACAAATAAAATTCAGATTAAATTTTGAATTGCCGCCAAAATAATAGAGAAAGCTAGGAAAGAAATGTTATTTTCCAATTTCAAAAAAAGAACGAACAATGGATTCTTTTTGTAAATGTTTCTAATTAGGCGTCCAAGCAGCCAGTAACAGAAAATTAGCTCCTACATGTGTAAGGCTCATTTTGTAATTAAAAGTAAGATAATTATGTTTTATAATATATTTTATAATATTAGTTTATTGACTAGTAATTTCAACAGAATTTTTTAATGATAAAACTTTCGAGTACAATGGTGGCGCCATCTACCAGCAGTTGTAAGTACTACTTTTACACTCCATTTTGTATATTCACACAGTGCTAAGAGTATCTGGCGAGAGATGGCGTTAGGTGCATTTTCAAATTCTAAATGTATATATTACAAAATTATATTATACGACTTTCGAATGAATAAAAAATTATGATCCTTACCATACGAGGACATCGCGTTAAGTGTTTCCAGAGCTCATAATTTATATAACAATAGGAGCCTTGAAACATTCTCAATTCCTTCAATTCAAAACGGAAGTGAACTATTTCAAAATAATATGTGGAACGACCAAACTGAAAATAAAACATTAAATCTTTTGAATTTAAATAATCGAAACGTTTTTTTATAGCCCTTGTAGGCAGACGAGCATACGGTCCACCTGATGGTGAGTGGTTACCGTCGCCCATGGAATTCAACAATGCCAGGGGCAGAGCCAAGCCGCTGCCTACCGCTATGGTATGGATAACTTTTGTTAAGTTTGTGAATTTTTGAACAAAATATACACATATACCAATTTTTAAATGCGGACAAAACACGTGTGTGCATATGCACAAAATTCTTGTGTATACAGAACCAATATATAAATATAAAGATATTATTTTATTTAAAAAAATACGCATAAAAAATCTACACTTCATAAAAATTATACATCAATTCAAGATGATTCCGCTAATTTTCTAACGGCATTCGCCGAGCCCTTAACTTGAAAATGCACCGAATGATCTTAATCTCGAGAGGATGCGCATTGCATAGCAAATTAAATGAAAAAATATTTACGAACAAAACTAGAGCTGTGTGTGGGACAACGAATTAGTGGGTTATTAAGGAAATGCCCACTCGTAGCTGAAGTGAAGATATCGAAAGTAGGAATTTACCTAGACAGAAATGAAGGTGGGTAATCACAAGTAAAGAGTGAGGAGTCGTCAGTCGTCAGCTGAGTTCGATAGTAGTAATATTTACCAAGATTAATAATAAATCGAATGCAGTTAATAAGAAGACGATCACGCTTAGAAGAAATGGCAACAGCTCAAAATAACAAACTTCACCGTAATTGATTATCAAGATTTATGACCAGATATCACATCTTGCCAAAAGACTCATTCTCGTTATAGAACATGTTGTAGCTGAGAGGTACACAAAGAACGGATGATATTTTGATGTTTTTCAGATAAATATAACGCAATCAATCCTTGATAGCTACCACCCCACCAAAACATCAATGAAACCAGATAATCCCCACGTTGCACCCTACTGACTTATTTTAAATCTTCTCTCATGCTCATTAATACTTAAAGCATAAACTCGATCGTTCCAATTATTGAAATGTAAAAAAAACATTTCACGACGGTATTTCTTTCTGTGACGTTCCTGTCTGCTGTCTAAGTTGTTTTGATTTACCTGATATAAGTTAGATTGATATGAGTTCTATAATCTCAGTATAGTTACAACGGCTGCCCAACCCTTCAAACCGAAACGCATTACTGCTTCACGGCAGAAATAGGCAGGGCGGTGGTACCTACCCGCGCGGACTCACAAGAGTCCTACCACCAGTAAAAACATATACACAACATGTTAAGGTCCCTTCATAATATTTATTTCCCTAAGTAATATGTCCAGACGCTCAAATGACCAGCTTCATAGACGATTTCTTCGGATTTTTCTTTCATTGCTCCGTTGCCTTTTTAGTGCGAATCCTACTTACCTAGTTGACTAGATCTTTTTTTATCACAACCGAACACATTACTTTACCTGTCCATAGTCCAGTACAAAATACAATAAAAATTATTATTTAGTATTCATTTCAGGTTAAAAGTAGATTTTTTTGGTTATTTTAATTTCATAGCAGTATTTATGTCCAGACTATGCATTACATACATATTAGACATGTGCTACGGTGCTACTGTGTTATAAGGTATATAGTAACGTACCCGATAATGAAACAGTTTATAAAACTAGTGATTAATAAAAATTAAAATCGCAAAAAGACAACTACTCCGAAGACATTTCTCGCAATAAACCGTAATTTTAAAATAAATTAAAACGCATAATATCTCTTATCTACCCTATAAATATACTTTATTCTAAAACAAGTAAAGTAAAGGAAATATAAATATCTACAAATCTTAAACTTTCAAACACTGTAAATTTACATTTCGCTATGTGGTAAGTAAATACTTGTAATTCAAAATGTCAAATGATGCACCTATAATTTCTCAATAAATATGAGTAAACAATGATCGGACGAAATCAAAAGCTGTCATTAAACTTAATACCCATATAAAATAGGTATCAATAAAGATCACTATCATTCACAATGGGACGTATCGTGAACTATCCTGCCTATACCCATATGCCGCGAAGCAGTAATAATTACGAGTTTTAGGTTAGGTTTTTAGGTTAATGAGCACTCACTTGCCTATCTAGACCAATAAAGAGGAAATCACTTAGGCTTTTCAGGTCCTCGATTCCGAATCAGTTAAAATCCGTAAGAACAAGATCTGACAGTCCACACAGTCTTCAGTAACGGGCCATCGAATCTGGCCGTTTGTCAAGGAGGTTATTCGAAAACGATTGCAAATTGTTTTTACAAAATTTGTAATAATAATTCATAACTATATTACGATACAGGGGAGAACTCGATACGGTTTCCCTTAACAAGAACACTAGTTTGATAGTCTATGATTAAATTAAGGGTCATTGTACTATAGCGTGTATTGTTTTATATTGGAACTAATGTTTTAGTTCAACTTTAGGATCGTTTTGTGGAAATTACCACCATGGAAAGGTAGCTTGTTATCTAGTAAATATATAAAATTCAGGAAAACAATTCTTATCCTGACCGATTCATTTCTATGGTTCATAATTAGAACCCTGTTAATCTTTGGGCTTAAATTTAATAGCGTACCGCAGAAAGGCAAAAAAATACCGAAAAATGAGTCACTCGAAGCTTCTATTACTGTATCGATGACTTATGAAAATAGAATTCTAATAATTTATTCGTATCCCGTATATTAATTTGTTTGACAAACAAAAACAATTAAAAATTATAAAAAAAGTATCCTAAGAATGTGAATATACAAACAGTTTAAATAGGTACCCGTTCTAAAGTTGCTCCTACAACTCTCGTCAACTTTCTTTTTGTTCAATAACCATAATGTGGAATTACCATTTTTCGGGGACGCATTTTAATGTTTCATATATTCATCATTACACAATTGAAGTTTCACTTTAATTTTTGTTTCAGTGCACACACGGATGATCGTGCTCACGTCCCACCTGGTGTAAAGCCATTAGGTACCATAACCGTAGGCAACATAATGTACCTATACCGAGACATGAGGTCAACTTATTCTACTTATAACGACTGTCCCACCATTCAAACGAGAACACATCACTGCTTCGCAGCAGATATAGACAGGAAGTTGGTACCTACCCGTGCGGGCTTACCATACACCCTGTCACCAGTAAAAGGGGGTTCAACATAAACTACAAATTGTTGCAGAAAATATTATGTTTTTAACAGAATTATCAATACAGGCTGTCTTTAATTTGTATTTATAAAATTTAACACGCACATCATAAATCGCTACGACCTTTAAAAAATTGTCTCCTAGTACATCCATACTAATCTCGACAAGCTATTTGTTACCTATGTAGAAATATGTACCCTCAATTTGAATAGTCCCTTCTCGCTCGCACTTGTTAAGGCTCTTACTACTATTTCACTCTCCCCATTACTTTTATATTGTTCGCTAACTTTCTTGTTTGTATAAGCAAATACTCGTATTTGAAAGTTTGTATATTTGTAGATTGTATTGTGGAATATAATAAGCAGACATAAGGACCAAATGTAAAAAGGTTTTATAAACTTAGCTTTGTTTGAAAACCTTGAACATGAAAACAAAGATTGCGCGTGATGATATTTTGTTTTAGTTAACTGGCGTTTTAGTTTTATTTTAAACAATGCAATGGAAACTTCGGCCTCATGCGTTGAGAATTAGCCGCTCCGGTGACAGCTTAAAGCAATACGACGAATTTTTTAGTTTAAAATTTCCATGTAAAAAATGTTCAAACCAATAAATGAGTTGTGCGTTTGTTTGTAGTTTGTTTACTCCGTACACGTCATTACTGTTGTCAGTCGTTTCTGCGTTATTGTGCTATCACGACGGAACTCGTATTCCATAATTAATGGTGTTTTTATCGTGTCCATAATGATGAAAAATATACAAAATTTAGTGAAAACAAAACTCTAATCAATAAACAAATGACTGAACTTAAAAATAGAATTCCATATTTTTGAAATAAAATTATGTAATTTTAATTTGAAATTCATTGCCAGCCATAGGTACATAATTAGGTACATTTCAAATTACCAATTTATAAGACGGCAACTTCATAGGTAAAGAAAGACCTATTATTATATATATCAAAAATATCCTATTATTCCTAACCTTGATCCTATCTTCCTCTACTCCTACCTAATCTGATGGTCTAGAGAGATCATATCAGTATCACCGGGCTATTAGGTGAGCTCACGGAGCTCAAATCTGATGACGTTGCTAACACGAATCCTAGAAGAATCTACCTCCGGATCGGAAACGCGACCCACTGAGAAAACCGGCGAGAAACTCAGTAGGCAGTGTCTATGGGTTAATTTACTCGCCGAGCCCTTCGTCGCAAGCGACGGGTTCGACGAGAACGATAAAGTTCAGTCTTCGGCACTATTGGTAAGCCATATTGTAACTCCGCATGGATATGGGCACCACCATTTATAAAAGCTAATTTTTAAAAGCAAAATAACCGCTATATCAATGTAACTCACACTTAGGACTTATGTGTGTCAAGGTGAGCGGCGACAGTTCACGTGCTGTGTCTTTGGGCACCGGTTTTTTTTCCTACCTATTCTAGTAACCTCGAGGGGCTATACTAGATTCTCCGGATGAGTAGGTGAGCTCAAGGGTCCAAACCTGACGACGTTACTAACACTAACCCTAGCAAGAACAGTGCTTCGCAAAATCTACCACCGAATCGGAATCGCGACCCACTGAGAAGATCCGGCGAAAAACTAAGTGAGCTGTATCTATGGGTCAACTTACTTGCCCACCCCTTCGTCGCAAGTGACGGGCTCGACGAGAACAATGACCGGGACTTGAGGTACCTAAAAGCACCGTTAGTGAATCGCGAGGATCCGAAATGACGTGGGTCACCGGTAACAAGCACCCAATGAGTCGTGGAATCTGCAACATGAAACAAACAGCTAATAATGTGCACAGATTTAATTCCTTAAGTCGACGTGGTGGGCCAAGAAACATAATATGTATAATAGTAAAAATACTAACAGAAGTCAAGTCTATACATGTGCATCTGAAACTACGAGGAATTTCAAAAGAGTGTTGTCATCTAAGTTGTCTATCCTAACCATTTAAAATCTTGTTTTTAAATTGGATTTAATAGTTCTAAGAAATGACCGTCGCAAATTAAAAGGGGCGAGATGCCGCGCCGCTTCGCCGTTGCTTAATGAATAAATATCATGAAATATGGGTATTTCTTTCGGAATAAAAAGTACTATGACTTAGCAAAAACAATATCGAAGACTTGCTCTGCGGCTACGTGAAAGACGATGAAATACAAAAAAAAATACTTTCACATTTACAATGTTGTTAAGAGAATTGTACAAAAATTGTCCACTTTGTAGGAATACATACAAGCTCAATATTCAGACTCATTATGATTAATATTTGTTTCGTGTATGCAAGCGTTTATTTATTTATAAGGGCACAAAATTAAAAAATATTTTTTGCGTTCAAAACCTAACTGTTACTTTTCCAGAAACACGGTCCGAATTGCGTATCTCTCTGTTAAAGTCGGTTAAATAAAATGTGCGTGTCGTATCCGACGTGCGGATGGAGTTTAATCTTTAAGTACGATTATCACTGAGTGTATAATAAATAGCCAAACGAAGTTAATAAATGCGTCTCATAAATTTATAGGTTCATGTTTTCAAATTTTAGTACTATAATTGACATTTTAAGTAGAGCTTACTAAACCACAGACTAGATGGAGTTTCACAATTTATACAGTAGAGTTTGAAATTGAACTGTTAATAAGGTGTAGTAATAATGTAATTGAATTTAGAAACATACCGTTTTTTTTGAAAACGCTTAATGATACGATGGCCGTCAAATTGTCGTCATCAAAAATTTCCCAGAACTTGAAATGACATCGATCCTCAAGGAGCAAATTCAAATAGAATTAGATTCAGTTTAAAATTTTGAATAAATGAATTTTCTTCTGAAATTTGTTTTTTTTGCTTACTCGAGCTTCCTAATGTCTAAATTGGATGGCAGTTAGACGTGGGGAGCCTAGAACGTATTATACTAAATCAGCTTAAATAAAACCCAAAAAACGATCACCCTCTCTAGATTTAGTTACTACTTCTCCTTATAAGAGCTGTGCAATTTTAACATAATAGATTATAAAAAACCATAAAAGTTAAAAAAACAATAATTCAAGAACTAACGTTACAGATTATACCTAATGAATAATAGATAATAGTACGTAAAAAACATTGTTGTCTGCAATATGTAGAATCATATTGCAGACAACAAATAGCAATAATATACGTCACTCTCACATGTAAGACGAATCTAATTAGGTATTCGAAGTCCGTCAAAAGGCTTAGACTGTAGAGCGTGCCCAGGAAATAGACATTTATTAGACAAAATATGTATACGAGTGTTCCCATACTTGATATTCGAGTAAATATATTATACTTCTTTGATAGTCTTTTTAATTAAAAAAAATAGAATCACCATTGATTTGATGTTTTTTATTACGTAAAAACGATCGAACGAAAAAAGGTTTTCAGTCTTTTTCGGCTAAATTTGCATTTGCCTAAACTACCACTTAATGCTAATACTTAGTGTATGTTATTTTGACTTTTTCTTTTGCGATAATTTACAACGTAATAAACGTTAAAGGAAAACTGCTTCTCTTTAAATCTGTAATCTGAGTTTCACTAACAACAATCAAACTTTTTAAGTCAATTATGTACAACAGAATATGTCATCTAAAAGGAATCCTTTTTGTGAAAGAAGCAAAACGATCTGGCTATCTCTCTCGAAAACCCGCATAATAATGGTGGTGACGTCATGTAACATTATTTGCATCTTCTTTTTGTTGATATTTACCTCTGCCACGATTTAATTTTGTTTTTTATAATGTATCTAAATAAATTATTTTCAACGGTTTAATGTGACAACTTTCTCGAATAATAAAAATAATGTGTCCAAGTCAATTGAACGTTACCGAGTTTCAAAGGCTCTTTTATTACGTAATCTAATGAGATCACGACCCACCACATAGTAAGCGGTAACAGAAACTCAAAAACATCACACTTTATGAATGTCCCTATTTTGCCTTATTATTATACCGGCTATTCTATCCTTCAAACTAGATCGAAATATTACTTCCAACTATTTTTTTTATCTCTTCATAAAAATACATTCAGTGTACTTATTTATTGCGCTTAGGTATGAGGAATGGTGCATTCAATGTGATAAAAAAAATCTAGCATGGCTTTTAATAATGTTTGTATACTTTAACGAAATGTATATGTAGGAAATATATTTCTGAAGTGATAGTCGGTCTCCACGGCGAGTCGCGGGCTCCGCGGAGAGCCGTGCACCCATCCCGAAGCCGCGGCGCCGCGCCGCCCCGCACCGTTCGCGGTCTCCATGGCGACCAGCTCAAATGACGTATCGATCCCGCGAAGGGGCCGGGGTGTCGCGGGGTGGCGCCGCTCCACCCGCCGCGTCGACACCCCTGCACCCCTGCCTCCGCCACTCGACCGTTGGCCCATGCAAAATGACGGATGTAAACTTTGGATATACCTCCTTGGAAGAAAATTATATTTTCATTAAAATGAAAATGAGGTAATGTTTCATGATTTTTTTTCTTTTCGAAACATATTTTAAAATAACTTCGTCTCGGGCACGTTTTATAACAAGCTCATTATTCAAATGTTTGTCTAATGTAGTCTTGTCACGAAAGTACCCACTATGAATTCCCTTCAATAATTCGATTGAACATAATTTTGTAATTTATCAAGAAAAATAAATTTTAGCAAATAAAAGTAGCAACTATTCTTGTAACAAGAAAGTTATCTTTTTTTCATTGACTTAATTAGAATTTCTAGAAATCAAACACAAAACATCAATGTTGGTCTAATAATAGATTCAACCAAAGCTCTTTATTATTTAAAGTTATATAGTCAAAACATTTCTGTAATCTGTGCCTATGGAATAAAAATAACTTTTTAAATATCAAAAAAATTTAGAATTAAAATGATAATAAAAGATTGGTAAGAAAAAAAATAAAGAAAAAGTAAAATTCTGAAAACTATTTCTATAATAAATTTATTCTAATTCTGTTCTATTCGACTAGGAAAGGTGTTTCAGTTGACTTCCTATATCGGCGGCGTATTTTACGCAGCACCGGCATAACTTAGATTAGTTTCCGATAAGTAATAATTTAAGAATTTTCCTACTAAGCAAAATATTCTAGGTAGTAACTTAAGTTGTGGAATTCTTATCAAATTATCAAATCTATCGTATACCTTTTGAGAAAATCTGCACTACAAGTATCAACTATGTGAACCATAATTTCCTATTGAGAAATGAATTTGAAACACGTGTGAAGAACACATGTAATGATTGCTATTATATATTATATTAGGCGATGTACACATTACCAAAACAATCCGACGAGTTATGCTATCACGCCAAAATCAATTCATAACAACACAAAAAACTATGTATTAGAGCTAATCGTTAATAAATAATTGACATTTTTAAATGTCTCCTCTAAAATTTTGTTTCAAACATTAACATAATTAAGTGGTTCTCAAAGTTTTCCCATTATAAACTTAGCGAGAAATTTTATTTTTCCCTCAAGTCAAGCGTCTCTGTGTGCGTTCGTGTGCACAACACGGCGAATTGGATTTTCTTTAGTGTGGGTAAACCTACTTTTGCCCGGAGAACAGGGAAACCTTGGAGATTCATGAAATATTAATATAAAACGACTGAGAACTTATTCCAAAGGTAATTTAAGCTTATGTTTCGTTAATAATTTTGTAAAGCTATTTGGGTAATGGTAAATTACGTCAAAACGTAGACTGAATTACATTGAAATGAAGATGAATGCACCATGTGTTTGATAAAGTAACTAATTTCAATAAGTGTGGTTATCCTCATGGCGGGCGATTTTTCCTGTCTAATTATATCCTATTAGCACATACTGAAAGATATTTCATTCAGAACAGATAAATATTAACCAATTACCTTTAGCCAGCAACTTCGTCCGCATTAACTACTTTTTTTTCCTACCTATGCTGATAGCCTTGAGACGCTACTTCAGCTTCACCATAATGAGTAGGTGAGCTCACGGGGCTCAAACCGGAAGTGTTGCTAATACTGGCCCTAGCAAGAGCAATGCTCCGCAGAATCTACCACCGGATCGGAAACACGACCCACTTAGAAGACCCGGCGAGAAACTCAGTGGGATGTGTCTATGGGTTAATTTCCTCGTCGAGCCCTTCGTCGCAAGCGACGGGTTCGGCGAGGACGGTGACCGGCCGCGTTAACTACACTTGATATCGCGTGGTCGAGGACGCTGGCTTTGAAGTAGGATCCCGTCCGGCCCGTAGCTAGAATATTCCTAAGACTACCAACGAATTTTAAAAATATTTTCTAGTATTCTAGACCATTTTCGTATTGAATTTCTTTACAATCGGTACAGTGAAAAATCGTAACAGACAGAGCGAGCTGGGTACTTTCTTTTGTATTTAATTATGTTAATTGCTGTCTATATTTCAACATCTAACAATATAAAATTAAGTTTCAAAATCTTTTCAATGTTTTTTTTTTCTTATAACGCTTTTAATGTTGTAAAACCTATAAACCTATAGACTTCCATGATTATTTCGGTATAGTATAATGTTCGCTATAGTACACAGATAACGAATATTTCATCGGGAAATCTCTGACGGATTACAAGAGATGATTCCTTCGTCTCCGTTTTATCAGCGCACAATCCAATATGGCGAAGTTGGTTCCTACTACCTGGGATCAGTGCGTTCATCCTGAGCGCTTTTCCAGAAATATAAATAGCCAAGTTCTATAAAGCAATTTAATGAGTCCCACTTATCTAATCAAATATCTTTATAAGCTAATCTTGAAACAAGTTCTCAACAGAATACTCTGGCTTGGCTGTACAGATGTACATTTATCACAAGACCGCCGATTTATAAACCTCGAAAAATATACAAAACATCTACTTGATCGCTCATTTAATACCTATCTATTATGTTATTGGTATGAAATATTATTGTTCAAGTGTTTATACGGAAAGGAAATAATTAAACAAACTTTTTGTACAACGAGAACGCATCTACTCCTTTTTTTTGAAATAAATGTTCATTTCATCGGAATGGGATATTTTTGCTTAAGGCAATTCCAACGCGAATGGGAAAGAATCGATAAATAAAAATGTTATTATTAAAAACAAGATTTTAAGTTTATTTTGCGGTGTACATGTAATGTATTCCAAATTTCAAAAAGCCAAGCACACCTTTAAATTTTGTAAATGTAAAACAGTTTTCATTTAATGAACTGCAAATGACTTCGCTGTCAGGCTGTCAGATCATCGTACATCACTAATAGACATAAGCAATGCTAGAGACTTTTCGAACTTTTTGAAAAGTACTTTCATATATTCCTGATCGGTTAGAATGGTGGACAGCACTTATGCAATACACTTGAGAGTTCAACATTATCTCTCAAAATGGGTAGCGGCCTTCAAGTTGTGATGTCTACAGGCTCCAGTAAAAACTTTACACCAGATGTGTCGTAATATCGTTTATGTATATACTTTTCCACTTCTCATAACACAGCAGACAATCCTAGCATAGAGGAGGAGCTAGTTAGCTACCTTTCATTTTATTATATACTAGCGACCCGCCCTCGCTTCGCTTCGGAAACATTAAAACACACATGAAACAAAAAAAAAAGTAAAAAAAAAAAAAAGTAGCCTATGTTCATCAGGGACAATGTCGGCTTCTAATGGAAAAAGAATTTTTCAAATCGGTCCAGTAGTCTCGGAGCCTATTCGAAACAAACAAACAAACAAATCTTTCCTCTTTATAATATTATTAGTATGGATTTTTTTTTAAATATTACTTATTAAGTAATTCATTTCATTTTAACTTGCTTGATTTTAACTTGCAACATTTCATTAATATTGAAATCACAAAGCTACCTGATTTTTTTTTCTTCCTACCTATGCCTTGAGAGGCTGTGTCAGCGTAAGCCTAACGTGTAAGTAAGCTCTCGGAGCTTAAGCCAGGAGCGTTGCTAACACTGGCCGTAGCACGAGCAGTGCTTCGCAGAATCTACCACCGGATCGGAAACGCGACCCACTGAGAAGATCCGGCGAGAAAATCAATGGGCTGTGTCTATGGGTAAGTTTAATCACCGAACCCATCGTCGCCAGCGACGGGAGCTTCCTGCGAGCTTCTTTCAGATCAAGTCAAATATTACGTATTCTTAAATCATACATACATGCCCTAAAAACATCAAGTCTGAACTTGAGTATAGTTAAATTATGTATATGTTTAGTTACCAAGTCATTAAGTACTGTTAACAATTTCTATTACAAACTGGTTCTACAGTTTGAGCACGCTCAAGCACGCTTCATAAGTAGTCCTCATACTTTAAGTAGTAATAAAGATATTAAACATAAAAATGCTATGCAATAATTTAATTGTGAGTAAGTGCTAATGCTCACTGGAAAACTAATAATATAATTATGACATAAAAGTTTTAACTAATGTTTAAAATAATTATTATCTTCGATCCATAGTTTCTTCCAAAGGACGCTATTCAACTTTGAGCTCTGTTGTAATAATCATTGTGTTTAAATTTAAATCAGTGAACCGTACTCGTGTCTTTGTGCAGCAGGCAGTTACTCAGAATATACATAATATATACATAGTAATATATGAATTTCTGAAGGTTAAGATCGAAAGGCTATGTATGTTTTTAAAACTGTTTTGCTGGATATTGCATTCTTAAAATAAATTAACTCACAAAAAACTTTTTATTCAACACCTTGAGAGTAATTTATTTTATGTCGGTAATGTCAATCATGACGTAGGCATTTATAATACAAAAATTTAGGATGCGTAGATGTAATGGAAATTCTTCAGCGTAATATGGGCCATTTAATGGCTTCGAATATACCGTAAGTTTTAGTTGGTTAACATCACATAGCTGCATATGTATGTATATATCATTGGAGGATAGATTCTGATTATTCTTCTTCGCCCTGAATCTATATCATGGTTTGTTTGTGCTAACTTTTATGGCTGTGCGTCAATTTTACGTCAAACCTCATTAGAACGATGAGCTTGAAATCGGTAAAACTAGTTAGGAATAAGGAAGAAGAAGTACGTATAAAACATAAGGATGCTAGGACCATAGATAATGGGGATGTGGTAAGCAGAGCTCAAGAAGACCTGACTTATTGAATAAAAATAAAACATGTCCCTCAAATGTGTTTGTAATTTAATTTATCGTGAAAGCATTTACTATGGTCATCATTCATTATTTACATGAACTGCAAACACATTCAGGTAGCTCAGGTATTTTTTTCATAATAATTACGGATATCGATTTGGTTTTAGTGTCAACCACATTATGTGGTACAAACGTAACACGTTGATAAATCAAGGAAGTTCAGCGCAATCTTGATTAATGTAAAAACCAAAACAAGTAAGAATCGTCTTTTGAGGTCGTATTGCATTGGACAGGAAGGGTGGTCTTTCGAACCATTCCGTCTTCCGATAGAACGGACGTAGAATATATTCTACAGCAAATTGCAATGCTACAACCCACATCTGCATCTGTAAACCTACAATAAATTTCATCAAGAACTATAATATCCGAAGCACCGAGGTAGTGGTACATTCATGAGCTGTCTCCAAAGTTAAGATACGATCGAAAATCTATGTGAAAATGGAATAATACTCGATGGGACATGTTGATACTCTGCGTTCCCCGACGAATTTCGACGTCTGCCCCCAATTTGGAATGTCCATTGTCTCGCCAGCCCGCTACGTGTATTGCTAAATTACATAGTTGCACTGATTTGGTCATTTTGTCTTAATAAAATTATAACAATTTAATAATATGTACATAATAAAGTAATAATACGTTTTTTTTCCTTCTAATAATTCGTTTTTTTTATCGATAGATATACCGTAATATTTTGACTATGACTCACACGAGAGGTAGATTATTAATTGGCTACGTAGGTAGTGGTAACTACGTAGCCATTTCCAGTTTAAAAAACTATACACCGTAACGATCAATTTATTTACCAGTATATTTGGTCGCCAACACTAAAAACCTAACCTATTAAAAAATCTTCACGTGAATTCACACCTTACTACACATGTGCTCGAGGGGTGTCGGCCTCAGATTTGTTGATTTGGGATTTCATATTAGAAATATACCTATCAATAATTTGTTTTGTATTAATAATATTGAATTACGTTTATATAAACTAATAAAGTAAACTACCTGAAAGGTTCAAAGATCAAAACATAGAGGAATCAGGAACTACTAGCAAAGTAGCAAGAATACCGTGTGGCTCAAAACCTTGGTTGAAAGCTACATCGAAATGAAGCTTTTTTGAGTCAGTTACACTACAAATATATACATGAAAACTTTGTATCAATTAATCTCGTAAAGCTAACAATAGTTACGGACAAATTAGTTTCGACAAATCACATTTTGACGAGATAAACGAATGTCAGTGCGGCGGTTAGCGAGCGAGTGATGAGTATGCGTCAATGTACACATTATATAATGTAAGAAATAGTTGCAAGCCGGGCATTATAATGTTGTAGTGAAGTTATTAGTGGCTGAATCAGGCGAGAGGCTCGCTCTGGCCGCGGAGTGAGCGCAGCTGTCAAGGCCAACAGAGGTCACTCCACCGACGCTCTCCGAGCCCGATGCCCGGAACCGGTTCTACAATTTTTAGTCTCTTTTTATTTTCATTTTTGTATATACACGACGCTGAGACTAAACAATGTTTATACGAGTCAGCATGGAATTAACTTTTATTGCGTAGTCAACTCGAATAATTTTAAAACGAATAACGCATTTTATGGTTTATTTATATCGAAAAAAGTATCATTAATTCTATTATACCCGTTTATTGAATGTTAGTATGGGATTCGAAGCAATAAAATGTAATTTGCAGACAATAATCTAACCGTTTATAGATTCATTATTTACATTTATTCAGAATTGGAGTGTATTCATACGCAGGGATGTATAAATTTAAAAAAATACTACACTGCATGGTAAAACGTATATTAAAAATAATATTTTAGAACTTTTCAACTACATATTCTTATTTGTTATATTACATAAATAAATATACTCGTAGTCATCTAAATATCATTGATATGCAATGTGTGTTTACAAATATTGATTAAAATTAAACAGCACTGTCTATTTATGACGCTGCACGTGTTTATTTTCCCAGAAAGTTTATTTTTTGTGGAATGTTTGATGGCCACCAGATGGCATGACTATCGTGCTCAGTATCTACGTTACTGTATGGTTTCATTTCTCAACAGCCATAAACACGACACCCTCGTCTGTGCTTTAGGATTTTACACATTTTCGTATTTTAAATAACCAATACTTACACTACTTATTGAGCTGTCAGACAATTTTTCAATCGATTTCGTGGTTCTTAATGATACCTACCATAGGTGCTGTAAAATAATAAGGACCTGTTTTTCTATCAACAAACTCTCCGTCTAATTCCTATCGTACTGTCGGAAGGCTAGTTACTATTCAGACCCCATAGAGATATCACGAAAAAAATTCAGTCTGGACAACAGAATTCATGTTGGAGTCCCATCAGTATGAAAGTTCAATTTCAATTTAATTGTCTAACGACTATCCCACCCTTCAAACCTGAACGCATGACTGCTACGTGGCAGAAATATAATAGCTAGGGCTATATCTGCTCTGTGGAGACTAGCTGTGATTACACACATTTATAAACCCGCCTTGTTTGATGGAAGTCGTTTGTAGCATACTATAGATAAGTGTTTTGGTAGAAAATAAAATATACGTGCCTAGGGGATTTTAACACTGGCAGTGACATCGCTGGATATGAGAACATGTCTTTGCAAGGCATCTCATACTTTAGACCACAATGACTTCAAGGATAGATAATACGAATAAGAATATAAATTTACAATAGTTTCTAAATAATATTTAGTAATATTTAATAATATATATACTAGCCGTACTCACCCGCTTCGTTGGACATTTAAAATTAACATTACTATTTATTGTCTCCAACGCTCGTATAAATATTAGCCTATCCATTAAGTACATGTATTTCCTACATGGATACCTAGTTTCAAGTCAATCGGATGCATGGTTCAGTAGTTATAACGGAACATCCGTAAAAACCACTGTAGATTTATATATTAGTATAGATATAGATTACAATTGACATTATAGCTTTAAAACTCATCACTTCACTCACTCAAAAATTCACAATTCTTTCAGCAACTTTATTAGATTAAATCCATTTAAAATGTTATAAAGTATATATTTTGAACTAGACAACATGGTGAATCCTTATCAACTTAAAATACACAAAAAGCCTTATCACGGACATTTTCAAATCTTGAAAATGTCCGTGATAAAACTTATGTAGGACCACCTCGAAGCTCTCGATAGAAACAAACGATTCATTCCAAAATTGATTGAATACGATATTAATACGTTAATAAATTAAAGATTACGTTTAAGAACTAATTTGTATTATGTAGTCAGAAAGTAATGATAATATTATATTTCGATTCTTTCCTTACACATAAAAATGATACACTAATTTACAAAATTTTCTCAACATTAGAGACAAGTTAGCTGTGGAATACTCATTTCATTTAAATGCTATCTTCGTAATGTTGTATTCATGGTTCGCTAGTTTTGTGTATCACTTAAACAGCGTCCAAGCGTTGGAAATGTCGGAGGAATATCATCGAACTGAAGAACAATGGAGTATTATGTGGTAATATTAGAAACATATCCAAAAAGGAAGAAAAAAAAACTAAGCAAATCGCTGCATTGTTGTATGATGCCGCGGGACTAAAACGACCGTGTATTTAATAAGTGCAATTTGAATGGGAATTCTATAGTCGAAGTTCGATTATAACCATTATTCGCTGCTTTCATCGTAGTTATTTGAAACGAAACAATAAAATGCTAATAAAAAATTAGATATTACAAGTTACTTGTGCTCATAACAACTGTCTGTGAATAATACTAATACTAACTGTAACTATACTGAGATCTTAGAACTTAGGTATATCTCAAGGTGGGTGGGGCATTTACGTTGTAGGTGTCTATGGGCTCCAGTAACCACTTAATACCAGGTGGGCTGTGAGCTCGTCTACCCATCTAAGCAATAAAAAAAAAAACAAAAAAAAACGGTTAAATAATTATAATAATACCTATAATACTGTTAAATAATACACGGATTGAAAAGTAATTTTATCATAAAATTTCGTGATTTTATTGATTTAATGGCTGAACGTGCTCTCAGCTCATCTGATGCTAGGTAGTGGATGAAGCTCATTTAAACCTCATTAGATATCACAGCGTGAATACCTACACCTAGCTTGAGACATGTCATCAAAGTCTCGACAATACGGTCATCCCATTATTTAAACCGAAACGCACGTCACGCACGCAAAATAGACGGAATATCGGTTACTACCAGTGCGAAATTACAATATGCTCTACCAGTAAAAGTCGAACAGTAAAAGGTTCTTTTTTTTCCTACCTATGCTGATAGCCTTGAGAGGCTATTTCAGCTTCGCCCTAATGTGTAGGTGAGCTCACGGGGCTCAAACCGGGAATGTTGCTAACACTGGTCCTAGCAAGAGCAGTGCTTCGCAGAATCTACCACCGAATCGGAAACGCGACCCACTGAGAAGATCCGGTGAGAAACTCAGTGGGCTGTGTCTATGGGTTAATTTACTCGTCGAGCCCATCGTCACATGCGACGGCTTCGGCGAGGACGGTGACCGGCGCTTGAGGTACCTAAAAGCACCGTTAATGGATCGGGAGGATCCGTAATGACATAGGTAAAGGAGTTTAAACCTAAAAATTAATCACTAACAATTTTTGGTGCGTATTCAGGAAAATATGCTCTGTCCCTTTCACACAAAACGAGTGGTGATAAATAGTTTGTGTGACAATATAAATGTATACCTTGATATTATTATTCAAAATGCCGTAGTGTGCTCTCTGAGTACCATAAAATGCAACGCTTATAACTAGTTTCCTTACACTTGACTGAATTGTATTTACTTTCCGTTGGTAGACTGGAAATTGTCGGATAGCTTTTCTATGAGACAGTAAAAGATGGCAATAAAAAACGTAGGCTGCTGTAACACTAATCAATGTACTTACAAAAAATGGTACCTAGTTATTTACCATTAGGTAAATAAATTAAAAACCGTTAAATAATTTTCATAATACGTATAATGTATCGAATCCTACTATTTAAATTGTTTTCGATTTAAAATCAATTACCACTAAAGTCACACTCAACGTCAAGATATTTTTATCTTATCCTGGTTTGGGACAAAAAGGATCGAGCCAACGACTGTAACCATTGTACAAAGACCTACCCTGCTTTCCGACATCCTTCTAAAATATGAAGTCAAAAAGCGACGTTCTAAGCGTAGAAGAGATCTTTGAGTCTGGATATATTCGAGGCTTCGAACAAGTAACTTGTCGAGGTCATAACCTGTTTGCGACCCTCTCTGCGGGATCGTGGGGCATTCCGTGTACTCTAGTGACCCGAGACCTGACGGATGAACAATTGAAAATAAACCTTGTGAAACATCCACTCGAACTGTTAGGGAAAAGTAAAGGATTTCTTTGTTCCAAACTTTATCATGGTAGTTATGATTTAATCTAATAGTTTTATTATAATATTAGCTTTTGTCCGCGACTTCGTCCGCGTGAAATAGTTCACAAATAATGCTTTACTTTAGAACAAATTTGGTTAGCATAAAAAACGTTGTCGATAATCCCATTCTCTCGGATGGTTTGGAGCCTCTGGGTCTGCGGAGGGACTTCGGTTCCCTCTGTATTTTGTACCGTATATTCCATGGGGAGTGTTCTGAGGAATTGTTCGAGATGATACCGGCATCTCGTTTTTACCATCGCACCGCCCGCCACCGGAGTAGAGTTCATCCATACTACCTGAAGCCACTACGGTCATCCACAGTGCGTTTCCAGAGATCTTTTTTGCCACGTACCATCCGGCTATGGAATGAGCTCCCCTCCACGGTGTTTCCCGAGTCCTATGATATGTCATTCTTCAAACGAGGCTTGTGGAGAGTATTAAGCGGTAGGCAACGGCTTGGCTCTGCCCCTGGCATTGCTGAAGTCCATGGGCGACGGTGACCACTCACCATCAGGTGGGCTGTATGCCCGTCTGAATACAAAGGCAATAAAAAATAAATAAATAAAAAACGTTATAGTGAGCCAAACCTAGACATATGCTGTCACGGACTTTTTTTTAGATCTTTTAAAGGGGAACAATTCTGTCATACATTATTTTAGCTAAACTTTAACCGTTTCTGCAGCGCACGCAACGGAAGCTCTCAAAAGGGAAAAATCCCCGATTTTGAAACATTATTTATTGGTGCTCCGCTTGTATTCGTTTTTGCGTAATGTTATAGCCTATAGCCTTCCTCAATAAATGGGCTACCTAATACTGAAAGAAATTGAAATCGGACCAGTAGTTACTGAGATTAGCGCGTTCAAACAAACAAACTCTTCAGCTTTATAATATTAGTATAGATTAAGTGATTAAAACACACAATGTATAGTAAAACACAATAGAAATAACATTATTTCAAATATATCAAATAATAATAGAAGATATTATTACATATTAATTGCATACAAACTATTATTTTCTGCTGTACTATGAGTACTAGAAATTAAACACACACGGAACAAGAGCTCAAAGATCGACTATTAATACGAACCGGACTGGACTCTACAGCGCAATACATTTTTATTTCCTTGTTTGGGCAGACGACCTCACGATCTACCTTTGTTAAAACGCTGTGAATTCGCTCAATTTGAGACATGAGGTCCAAGATGCAGTTGTGTTATACGGCGTCTATTTCCTCATAGGTATAACTACCGATGGCTTATTTTAAGTCTACACGGCTACCACCATCCTGCCTACTTCTGCCAACAAGCAATCTTGGACTCCGGTTTGAAGTGTGCGGAACAGCTGTTATAAAATACAACTGAGACTTAGATAGGTCATTCACATTGTGCTATCTGTGGACGCCGGTAAACATTTAACACTCAGTGAGCCCTGAGCTGGTTCTCCTGTCGACGCAATAAAAAAACAAAAAAGAAAATATGGCCTTACATGGTACTTAAAACCTATGTATTGGCGCCGAATCAACTAGTGCTCAAGATTCGAATAATTCGTTGTGTTCCTGGTGCTTTCGATATCCACTCACTCTCAGGAGGGACATACGCTCATCTGCGTTCAAAGGCCATAAAAAAGCCCTACCAAAATAATAATCACCTCAGAACTTCAGAAATTCTGTAATTAACAATTTAACCGGTCTGTTTCGATTCCATTAAATATATATATGATGTAATACATACTCACTTTACGTTAGATACGTTTTAAAAAACTTTTTTTTTTATTGCTCTTGTGGGCAGACGGACCACCTGATGGTGAGTGTTTACCGTCTCCCATGGACTTCAGCAATGCCAGGGGCAGAGCCAAGCCGCTGGCTACCGCTGCTACAACTGAATTTAAGAAAGCTTCATGTTTAAAATCCACATTGAAACAGCATTTAAATTTATTTTCTTTGTAATCCTGTTCCATCCTATAAAATTATCGTTTATGAATTGTGTTGGCATCAGTCCTTGCAACTTGCAAAAATTTCAAGTTATTCGGACATCTTGGAGTTGGTGAATATTATGTTGAATTATTTAAAAAGATGTGAAACCAGTAAAAATCTAAAAACACTTTCTTATTTTAATCTGCATGAATGAGACTGATAGCCAATCTTTATTACTTAAGTATTTGAATGGTGGATAATTATTAATTAATGAGAGAAACGAGATAACTTTTATTCCATCTGAAGTTAAGTAATCAACAGAGCCTATATCGGGTCTTAAAGCAGCCGAAGTCTTAATTTTCTTGTATAACAGTCCTTCCATCCCTCCAACCCTTTAACCAAGACCCACGGTAAAAACAACAGGATATTTTCACATATCTCACCGACAAAATACGTTCTACCAGTACGTCAAGATCGCACTTTTAATTAATTTATCAAGCGGCAGAGACCCTCGTTTTTTTTTCCTATTTATGCTATCATCCTCGAGGGGTTATCCCAGATTCACCGGAAGTGTAGGCGACCCTGCTGTGCTCGGCCTGACGCTTCGCTAACACTAGCCCTAACAAGAGCAGTGCTTTGCTGAATCTAACACCGGATCAAAATCTCGACCCTCTGAGAAGATGAGAAGACCCGGCAAGAAACTCAGTGGGCTGGCGAGAAATTCAGTGGGCTGATACGCTGCACTGATCACATCTTCCCTTTTCAAGGTTCGCATGCACACGTCTTGTATATACGGATTCACTCTCCATTCATGCAGCACTATGAGATTCGTTTCCATATACTATCGTGCTAGCTTTCTTCTGGATTTTAAAAGAAGAACGAAGGAGCATTTCTTTTTAAAATTGATGATCATGGTTTTATTCCTGGAAGTTTATTTAATACTATTATGTAGTTTATTTTATATTTTCGGGTATATTTCATTACTTTATTTTTTTGTACCCTTCTGTAAACATGCTCTTCTTTAAAATCTTCTATCCCTTGTGTTCTGTTCCCCTTCTAGCGGTAACGCGTCTTGTGAGCCCGCTCGAGCATGTACCATCACCACTCTTTTTTATTTCAGGTAGGGGGCCGAACCTCCTACGAGGTGTTTGCGGCGCTTAGGGGGCATGCGGGGTATGTGAGACTTAACAGTCTATATGTAGATGTTGGAAGCAGACCGCGGCCCCGAAGATAGCTTTAGGGTCCTTCCGCACTAAGCGACTCCTTGCACTCTCTCACCTGACATCCGACCTCCGGCTGGGGTTAGAACCCGATGAGAGTAGGGGGCTTCCCGCGGTCAAGAATACAACCAGACTTGCGGCGCCGCCTCTAAGACGCTCGACCGATGAGTCGTCGAAGCTATGGTCGACGATTCTACGTGTCAGTCGTCTCAGTACGGCAGACCGTCAGGCCAACCCATGCGGTGCCGCCGGTGCTACGGAATACCCCGCTGGACCAGAACCAGCATGCCGGGTCGGAACGTAATACACCGCATACCGGTTGCTCCGTTGAAGTTCTGTAGGTCTCCCCGTAACCTTCACCAGGGGAGAGGTCGCCTTCTACAGGGGCCTGAGCCGGGCAAAAGCCCTTCGGCTTCCGGCTTCGGCGCCCGGCTCGGTGGCGATAGTGAGTAGTTGTGGAGAGCGATAAGTTCTCCCTATCTCGTTCCGCCACCTCCTTCTGCGTGATGGTGGATTCGCAGAAGTCGAGCATCGCTTTCAAGGACAAGTCCGGTCCTCTTTGCGAGACGAGGAAAAAGCGCCGCTCCAGACACGCAAGGCAGTACACAAACGTGTGCTCGGCCGTGTTTTCGTCGCAATCACAGTGGTAGCACTCCATCATCAGTTCCTTCGCGATGCAACGCGGTGCATGTACCAGCCGAAACACTCATGGCCAATGAGCACTTGCATAAACCGGAAGGTGAGACGCCCTCGATCGCGGTTCATCGCGCACCCGTGAGGACCAGGCGCACAGCCACGACGGTCCAAAAACCGGAAGGCGGGTTCGTTAAGCGGTGAGACCTCTAGTACAGACTGCTGAGATTGGAGCCTCCGCGCCCTAATCGCTCCTTCACCGGGCCGTGGCTCCCTCCCGTGGCAGAGGTCGAATCGCCACACTTAATCGGTGCCGAGCGCCTCCGTCTCCAGGTCCCAGGATGACGTCCCAGCGAGAACGCAAGCCACCTCAAAGGAGACGGTGTGGTATCCGCGGACATCCTGACTGATATCGCACGTTGCAGCGTCGCGCGCCGCAACGTTCCTGCGAGTCACCGCCCTGCCTATTTCGCGTTTGAAGGATGAGACAGCCGTTGTACTATAAAACTAATAATTAGAACTCATGTCTAAAGATGGGTCGCAGCATTGACATTGTTTATGTCTTTGGGCTTCACTAACTATTTAACACCAGGAGTCCGTGCGTGTATCCAGCCAGTCATGCAATAAGAAAAAATGTTTTACTAGATGAAAACTCATTAACGAGTTAAACTCGCCTTTGTACCTAGTCAGGTCATAAATTCTTTCACATGTTTAATGTAAAATAATTGAAACAAGTTTATTCATTATGTAACCATTCATATACCAAAATGAACTTAACAAAACATAGATTCTTATGACACTAAAGTTTATTCAAAATGACCTCCGTGATTTGAATACAGGTCTTCAATCTGCGCGGCCAGTCGTCTATCGCAGCACGAACGAGGTCCATGTCAATATCGGCGGCTGCCTTAATCAAGGATGTCTTGAGTGACTCCAAATTGGGATGAGGCTTTGAGCACGCCTTTTCCTCCAAGTGTTGCCATATCTTGTAATCTAACGGATTCAAATCTGGACTGGAGGAGGGCCAGTCTTCGTGCCGGATGAAGTCGATTTCACGCGCCGCCAGCCAGTCTTGTGTGCTCTTCGCTCTATGAGCTGGCGCAGAATCTTGTTGGAATACCCAGTGCCTGTTAATGAACATGGTATGAGAAACAGGTTCCACAAGGTTCGTCAGGACTGTATTTTGATACACAACTGCATTCGTTTTTACACCTTTCTCACAAAAATGTACCTCTGTTAAGCCCCAATAAGAAACTCCCAACCATACCATGAGCGAGGATGGAAAATGACCTCGTTGGACACGCGGAATACGGTCGCTCGCTTCTTCACTAGTGTGTGCGTACACCTTATCATTTTGTTTGTTGTAGCTCTCTTCTACGGTAAAAATTTTTTCATCCGAAAAAAGAATTTCCCGATATTTTTTTCTCGCGTACCGCTTCAACAAAGCGCGGCATCTCTTCAGTCTCAGGTCCATTAGACGAGCATTCAAACGACGTCCTGTTTTTCTTCGATATGCCCGAAGCCCTAAGTCTTCATTTAACACCCTTTTCACCGTAGTTCTGGTTAACCCCATCTGCAGGGCGAACAGTTTCTGCTTACGTTTGGGATTTCTTTGAATTCGCGCCTTCACAGCTTTTATCACTGCTGGAGTCCTAACAGACCGAGGGCGACCACTTTTTGACCTGTCATCTACACTAGAGTCTTCATTGTATCGTTTGATGGTACGATGAACGAATCTTTTGGTTATATTCAAATTTTTCAGTATGTTAAAAATTTGAATTGGCGCGTAACCGCAACGATGCAACGCAATAACTGCAACACGGTCTTCTTTAAGCGTCCACTCCATATTTAAAAATGAGTGAAATATCTAAAAGTGTACATTTTTATTCTCATGAACAATTCGGAATTCGAATTCAATAAACTTTTTTGTAGCCAGCATTCTAAAAGAAAAGTTTTTACTGTGTGACAATACTTATGACCTGACTAGTTACATTCTTTTTTTAAATACAATATTGTTTTGTCTGTTTATTATAGGTTTAGAGAATAAATAAATATCTTAATCACGATTTATTATTATACTTATTGTCATGTAAGGTTATACAACACTATCTCTCCTTGTTTTCAGATCAGTTCCAATAGTTCAAGTATGAAATACACAACTGCCGTTAACAGATGACAACCATTTATCCCAAGCTTTCTAACGCTTATAGGAAAAATTACAGGTCGTATTCTACAGAACAATCTCAAATTAAAAATCCCATACAAATTCTTAAATTTCAAAATAATAACTAAAAAAAAATTAAGTCACTTTTAATTACATAACACAATTTAATTACGGTTTTTTTAAGTTTGAAATAAAATTTTTAGACGAAATAGACTGGACTTGTTTATAAAATTTAATCTGTGAAGTAATTTCAATCTCTAAATTTGTCACAAATCTCGATCGAAAAAAAATTGTAGTAAGAGTAGGTATAGGAAAAGATTTTATAAATTACAATCCCTTATTGATATAGTGAGAATACAAGTATGAACAAGTTCATAGTGCTAACTACGAAAAACCAGGTATGACTATAAAAAAATTAAACTTCCGTGACCACGAATGTTGTAAGTAATAAAATTTAATTAATAAATAAACCCAGTATAATATAAAAATTTTTATTCTTCTTTTCATCACACAATTAGTTAATCGCTGATCTTCTCTAAGTTTAGAGAAGACCAGCGCGATGTAAACGAACAACGTGGTAATAATACACAAATACACACGTAGCTCCGAATCTTCTCGATCCCTAGTTACATATTATACAGACATGGCATCGCGTAGTACTGTACTGTACGTTATATTTATAAATATCTCATTCCGATTCTCGTGCATGGCATATAGGGAGGACATAAAATTTAAATTGGCTGGAAATGTCGATTTGAGTTTGTTTGCGTAGGGTATTTGATTTGTTGAAATGACGATGCGAACGCGTTGTATTTATTGTGTTGTTCTGTGGCCCTCTGGATATTGTTAAGGCACACAATGCGAGTGCAGCGGGCCGTTGTGCCTTGTGAAATGTTGCACGACTACTTTTTTCGTCTGGATTCTACTCACGATACTCGTTTTTTAAGCCGCGAGCTCGAGATGTACAGGTTTATCTGTTTAAAATTTATTAACATCGAGAAACAATTTAAAACCTTTTCTCGAGACGGCCCATGAACGATTCATGATGAATGGAATTATATTAAACTATTAAACTAAGCATTTTTTCAGTATAACACAGTTTTCGATCATTATCATATGAGATCTTAAGAATATTTCCGTTTTAAACCCGATGGTTTTAAATGGTGTGATATGTAACGAATCAGACATTACTTTACCGTAAAAACGTATATGGAATTGAACTACTTTAAAATAGTCCCCAAAAACTGAGAGGATCGTAAAACTAACATATACCCACCACTCCACTTTAAAATACTACATCAACATTGTTCAAGAATGTAAATAAAAACATAATTAATTAGAAAACAAAAAGCTCTTAAAAGCTTTCCTTTTCAAACTCTGTAGGGTTGGGGGCCACCCCTCAATTTTATACATACTAAACTTAATTTGAGTCTAGATGTTTATTTTCAACTTATAGCCACAAGCTAAATGTAATGTCTGAAAGTATTTCTGTAAATTGAATTTTAACGAATATTTTTATTATTTATAACGAATCCTAGGTAAAATCATACGAGATTTGTATGAAAAGTTTCATCATTTATGAATGTACAGGTAATTTCATGCTCCGACGTTTTTGTTAAACATTAGTTTCAATCAAGATTGTAAAATTAGATTTAATTTGAGGAATGTTTGTGTGAATTTTTAGGTTGTAAATTGGAGTAAAATGAAGGAGCGTCCCGGCGCGGGACGGAGTGGAGAATAACACATGGGGTGCAGCGAAGGGTGCGGCGCGGGGCGGCTCACTGAAAAGTGCGCGGGTGGGGCTGAACAAACTCGCGGGGACATACAACTGAAGCCATATCATATCCTAATATTTAACTATTTCAAATTCTGAAATGATACTGTTTTCGATCAATCTTAAATAGGTATACAACAATACTTCGTTTGAAAACTTAAGTGTAGAGAATTATGTTTAGTAAAAACATGTAATCAATTATTGTCACAACAGCATTAACAACAAAAACAAGCTTATTACAAACAACGGCATAACAATAACAACAAAAACCGTACCTAAATTACATAGTTGTTAAAATACAATACAGATAAGAAATGTGTACGATAGAAAGTGTGTCACATTCACGTTACAATGAAGACGCATCCGGTCGTAAATCTTACGTAAAGCATTCACGATAAGTAAAAAAGTGTCAATAAATATGTGTAAGAAAAACTTTGAAACGTCGAGTCCGCTGTCGAACATCCCTTCAGCATGTACTCTCAAATAGGGGAACAAGCATTTTAGCATTACCCCCGTGCACAACTCTTCCCGCGGGGGAGGGGGTGGGCCCACGGCGACGTAAAAATCAATATGCTGGAGTTGTTAAATCACGCTTATAAACGAGCACTCGTCTTCGTTTCATTCCTGAAATTACTCTAATGTATAATTTTAGCGTTTACTCCGGCAACCATAACACAACTGAAAATATCTAAATTTTCTCGCCATTCACTAGCAACCTCTATGGAATTCTCTTTAATTTCATACAATGACCTTTTTGAACAACGACACGCTTTTGCTGACATTACCTTAAATTTTTCCTAAATCAATGGTACGTACGAATCGTAATTAAGGAAACAATAGTAGATTCTGCTACAATTAACAGCTATAGGTATTACATCCCAAATAGGTGTCGATTTAATCACACAAAAGCAATCCTTTGATCGGATTATTCAAGTCGAGTGGAATTAATTTAAAAAGGTCAACGTTTGAACAACAGCTCTCTCGATCTCCAAAAGTCGATTTTACTAATACTTGAAATTTAACTCAAATATGTACAAAGTTAAATGTAATTGTAATGATTAAAAAAAATTATATGCGTAATGCACACAACTCAATTCTCAAACTGTATTTTTTTTAAATAAATATGTATTACAATATTTTGTATTCGATTTTAATCGAAAAAAATCTAATTTTAGCCCAACCATATGTTATCTTAAAAAACGGTTGTCTCAATACATCATTGTTCAAGTAAAATACCAAATCTGAAACTACGGGAATTCTGAAAAGAGTCGCGGTGCCGATTCTGATAAAAGCTATGTAAATTTTGATTTATCAAGATTTGCTTGCTGCGAATCTGAACGGTTGTTGTAAAATGTATCCGAAGTAACAATCGTCGGGTTAGGGCAACAAGATTTCTGAAAAAAATATGTACCTGCTAATTAAATGAAAGTCCTGTTGCAATTTTAAATCAAATCGATAATTGATTAATAAGGCATGTCCCGGATATAAGTAGCCAAAATAAATTAATAATGAATTCTAGCGCGACCCACTAGAGTCACGCCAGAATCTTTCTGTCGTTGTCCCTAACAAACAAACAGACGAGGGAAAGGAAAAGCCGAAAGTCCTTTAGTCATCATTCGTTATTCGAAATATCTTATTTTGCAAAAAGGATTTCGACTCTTTTTTTTTTTTTTTTTTTTTTTTTTTTTTTTTTTTTTTTTTTTTTTTTTTTTTTTTTTTTTTTTTTTTTTATGATTGAAAGTTTACGGGTGGTGGCCCGAAGGCCTTTCCAGTTTCACCAGGACAGGTAGGCGAGCAAAGGCTCAGCCAAGAGGGATGGGATTTGCTAACAACTGCCCGAGCGCCTCCGAAGGAGACCTAACAACTCAAGAGCAATTGTGTCGCGAATGAATCTACTACCGGATCGGAATCGCGACCCGCTGAAAGGCAAACGTGACTAAGCGACAATGCGTGAACTTTACAGTTCACTAATTTAAAGTTGAAATACTTGAAAACTAAATTTATTTTAACGAATCTAGCTGTAGTAGAATCTAGCTAGTAGCTGTAGGATTGAAATGATTTTAATAGACCTAGAAATATATTTTTTTTGCGCATCGAATATGATTATTGCCCATCATTTATGTACAAAGCAGTTATTGTCGCTTAGTCACGTTTGCCTTTCAAGCGTCGATTTGATTGTTAAACATCAACAGGCCTACATAGCTTATTATGGAAAAAATAATAACGCAGTTTCAATCTTTATGGAGATTGTTCCCGTGAAAAGATTTCACCATTTTTCACAACGCATCCCAGTTTCGAATGTGGCTTACCACACGCATAGTAGTTATTCATACGCGAACGATGGATTTAATATTTTGCTTAAATCAGCCGTACAAATTATATGCAAAGACAATCTAATAATAATATAAATGGACAGTTTTGTACCATTATTAAGGTATTTAAAAAAAAGGTTATAGTATAACCGAAAAATAAATGCTGTATAAAGCTGCTTGACCAAAGCAAACTGATAAAATTTGCAGAAAACACCAAGCTCAGACTGAATGCCAAACTCGTTACAGCTGGGTAAATTGGAAAAGAATTTGAAAGTAGATTAATTCTGGCCGCTACCCAAAACGTTTTATGTGGTACATACGCGAATACATTTCCCGTCACTCAATTTGTACTGACTGGTCCAATTGTTCGAACACTATCAAACTATGTTAACTTGTTGCGAATTGATCTGAATTGTTAAAAGCATTTTGTAAATTATTTTATAGTCCAAATTGTTCATTGATCGCTTTAAGTGAAATCGGACGCATAAATGTTATTTTGATTTACATTAAACGATAACACATAGTACAGATCTTCAGAATAAGTGGACTCACTACATATTAGATATTATGTAAATACTTGAGGTACCTAAGCGTCTCTATCTTAATAATTTTATTATAAGTTTTAAGTATGCGGTTTGAACCACCTCGAGCTCCTTTAGCTGATTCCCTATTACACGTTAAGATGTTTCGTCAACACCCACAGATTGGTGCCACCATCCAACTCATGTTTGCTCTTAACTATTTATACCCAATTATTGGCATTATTAATTTAAGTAAGAATTAAGTAAGAATAATTTTTCAATTTTCAACCTTATTTGTCAAGCTAGGTGCTTTTCACGACTTTTAAATGGTCTCTATCTGTTCCAGGAACCATCAACATACAGCTATGCGATTAAATAAAATTTCAATTTCATCTCTAAGAGTTAATGTCGGTAATTTTTTTCCCTATTTTTTTTAATTTTAAATGATTTGTCCGTTTTGGGAATCTTGTTATCACCATTATATGTATTAACTATAAAATTAAGAATTCCACCTTATGTCTGAATGCCGGATTGTGACATTTACATTATGTTATCAATGGGCTTCTGTAATTACCTAACACCAGGTGGAAACGTGTCCTAATTCTTTCATCTATGCAATAAAATTAATCTGATACGCGGTCTCCTCCAGCTGCTGTGTCCTTGGTAGCAGTACCCTGACTTACTTTCCTACGTAAGTCTCCAATTCCTGTTTTATAAACTGGTCGTTTACGTTACAAGGCCGCACTGCACTTCAGCTTACTTTGGCGCGAAGCAATCATAGATTCCGGTTCGAATTGTAGACTAAGCAAAAAATTGCGAATTTAATTTTTTGCAATAGCACATTGCTTCACTGTGAAAGTCGTGAACACGTATTAAGTATAAATAGAAAAGTTGATGTCTGCCATTGGGATCTGAGATTTAGTTCCTATTAGGTCAAAGAAGCTTCAAAATGGTAAATCATCATCACCCCACAGACGTCCACGGTTGGACATAGGCCTCCTCCAAGATTCGCCACAATGACCGATTATACGCAGCAAGCAACTAACGGATTCCTGCGATCTTTAGCAAATCGTCGACCTACTTCATAGGACGCTTATCCAAATTGCAGTTTTCGGTGCGAGGTCGACACTCGAGAGCTTTTTGGCCCCGGCGGCCATCTGTTCTTCGAGCAATATGCCCTGCTCAATGCCACTTCAACCTCGCAATCCTTTGGGCTATGTTAGTTACCTTGGCTTGTCTGCGAATATCTTCATTCCTAATTGGACCTCGCCGGCAAACTTCAAGTACAGCCCTCTCCATTGCTGTTTGTGTGCGTTTGAGCCTGCGATTAAGGTCCAATGTGAGCGACCACGTCTCACTCCCAAAAGTCATCACTCTGGTCAAACTTGTGATACTGTATTGGGGATGAGAAGTTTGGCGCAGCTTCCCAAAGGCTGACCGTGTGGTGTCTGGCCCCGAAAAATAATAACGCCTCTCCAAAAGACGACCAAAGAATCCTTCAAAGAATGGGCAGTAGCGTTCTCCGATTATTAGGACAGCATATCCGTATGGCAGCCCGATTATGGCTACCCTCCAATATGGCTGACTGGAATAAATAGTAAATATCGGTTAATAGTTTTAGGAAATATTCTCTGACATACAATTTAGATCTCATTTCTGAAGATCTCACTATTCACATTGCGGTGTAAATACTCTGTGGGCTGCAATAACAACATATTAGACAACATAGTACTTTATTTATTAACTTATCACAATTAATTTATGGAAATTATTTCCCGGGCGCCGCGTAAAACTAAATAGACTTGGTACAAGGAACAAAGCTAAAATTTGCAAGCATAAGGAAATTTTCCACACACTGTTCCGCTTGTGTGTCTACAAACAAGCAACGTCGATATAAATTACATTACGTTTATTGTGTATTTATTTATACAGGGTATGATGAGACCGTTCCCGAAGTTGAGAGGGCGATAAACTACTTACGGAAAAACATATACATTTATTTACCGAACTAAGCACAGATACTTGTCGCCACGGCAACTCCTAATTTTGTTCACTTGCAATTGTATAGCGATGATAGCTGACTGACGTCTCCGATTTTCCTTCAAGATTTTGAATTGCAATTGAGATGGAATACAAAAAGCTTTAGTACACTTTTATGGTTGCAGTTTTTTTGTTTTGTTTTGTACATTATCTGTGAATTGCTTTTGATTAACTCAAAGAGTATGCAATATGGCATCTGCCAACATAAAATTACTACTGAAAATATAATGTGTTGCGACGACTTTGGAGCATTACATCCATACGATTAGGAAAAATGATTAATTATCATACAAAATCTCAACAAATAAGAAAACTGATTTCAACAAACTAATATCAGAATATGATCAATATCAAATATAAATAAAAAATAGTAATAGATATACATTATTGATTAACATAAATATTACTGGTCAGATCTTCATCAAATGGTCAGATGAGAAGCACTAGCTTTCAAATAATAATAAAAACATCAAAATCGGTTCACCTAGGTAAAGCTACTGCTTTTTAAAAATCTATTAAAAAATAAAATAACTAACATATCTGTGCGAACTAAATCCGTACAAGGAGACTATTAATTAATGAGAGGAATATGACGCATCCCGACGAATACTCGACCGCGTTACTCTTTTATACCCTATTTTTTTCAAGAAACAGACAAAAGTATAGATGACCACGGAAACTTTAAAGTGTTCGAAACGCCGGAAACAACATATTATAATGACAGTAAAAAAACGCGAGATCAAACCGCAAAAATAAATATATATAAATATTTATTTATCTCTATATGAATTCGTTACTTAAGATTAAAACTAGATGTAGAATAAATCTTGCTGACGTAATATATAAAAAAAAATTATTTAGAATTTTGTTATAAAACATGGGTAGATGAATAGACAAACTCGCAGCCCATCTGATGCTAATCAGATACCCACATTTGCGCTGAACAAAGTGGAGAAGGACAGTACTACAAGACTTTAGTAATGGCCTTTAGGTACAAGTTGCAGTGTGTCTGTCTTCTTTTTAATACGCTTTTATTAGCTTCAGACGTATGTATATTAGTATGTAACGGAATCTTTGAAAATGATTTTGACCCCCTTCAAAACGTCGGATTAACTCGTATTACGGACTGATGACAAATCAATATTTAAAAAACAATTTAAAAAATTGAAATTCAACTAAAAAATGAAAAATAAATAATATGTAATTTAAAAAAAACTAACACAATACGCTTTTATAGAAAATCCAACTAAAAAATAGAAAATAAATTTTAATAAATTAGAATTAAAAATAGTGTAAGAAAACTGATTTTATTGTAAAAAAATCGTGGGGTGCATGGTATCAGTAGTTATAAATATTTTATGAACAGATATGAGTAGAAGGGTTATTTTGATAATATCCTGAAAAGCACCCCACACTTTTTTACAATAAAATCATTTTTTCTTACACTATTTTTAATTCAAATTTATTAAAATTTATTTTCTATTTTTTAATTGGATTTTCTATAAAAGCGATTTTTTTTTGTTTTTTTAAACTACATATTACTTATTTTGGTCAATTATTTTGCGCATATTCTTATGAACGTAAGGAAAAAGTTCATAAATGTTATGAATGTAAATATATTATGTTTGTTTCGTTTTTCCCCAAAAACCTTTTTACTGTAATAAATTCAGGCAGATTATCTTTAGCTAAATAAAAACAGTAGAGTTGAATAAACGTCAAAACACTTTTTGTTTTTCATTTGTCATAATTTACTTGATTTAATTAAATACACAACAGTGATGAGTGTGAATATTTTTTATGTGAAATAATGTTCGTTGTTATTAAGCAAACATTTGAGCAAGCAAACGGTTACTATAGTGCGATTTACTTTCTGAAAAGAATAGAGCTGATGCAATAAATATCTAATATAATATATGTTATTATCGCGATAAAACATGAAATAGTTGCCTAAAAGTAAAAAGTAATATTACTTGTCCCGTTAAAGTGGGTCACCCCCTAGGCCCCGCGGCCCCCTGCGCTCACTCCCCAGAAGCAGTCTTTCGTTCGCCTCGCGACTGTCCCCCACGCCCCTCGCCTCCCCCAACATTCATTGTGCCGCAATATATTTCTTTTTATGTGCAAACAGAAAAGTCATTTATTTAAATTTTCTCACGAATTCGTATCGCAATTTTATTTTATTATATTATCTGTATCGCATTTGGAGTGCTATGCGTGTGTGTCTTTATGTTCAACACGTTATATTAACAAACGGAGTATTCGAACGGAATATACTCTTAAGTAAAATCTTAATTGAAATCGGAAACCTTTTCACTGAAATAGCTTTTACAACAATGCTAAAACAATTATTTAACTCTCATTCACTAGTTCGTCGCCGTTGGCCGCTTTTAATCAAATTCAAGCTCTAGTCGGGGAAGGAAACAAAATTAAACTAAATTGCATAGCAAAGATTACAATTTTCCGATTGCAAGACAACTAAATTAACCAAGTCTATTCATAAGAACAGATTGAAACTAATTGGGTTAAGTGACAAATTTAATTTTGACATTCAGACGATAGCAGAAACTTTCTTTTACTTTTTCTTTTTTTTAATGAAAAGGGAAATAGTTCGGTAAAAAACAAGATCAATGCAGACAACACCGATAGGCTTTATTGTTTACTATTGTAAAATACTTCCGTAATCTATGTATATTTATACTATCTAATAATAGTATTAAGCGTACAAAGTTTAACACCTAGGTACACTAACCTAGACTAACCTGGCCAGTCCTGGTGATATATCGTTCAAAATATGGAACAACAGCTGCGTACATATCTGAAGCGTCCCTGATCTAATGGGTAAGACGCTATATTCACTGGTAACGAGTGATGCCTCTTTATCGACGTTTAATCTGTCTATCAAGTATAACATTTTTCAAGTAAATGCTATGAACGGATGCGTTCACGAACAACGTTCACAGTGAAGAACTCAAGACATGTAGTAAAACGAAACCCCCCAATAAATTTGAATCACTGATGGTAGAGCATATTGCACGGGTAGGTAAAACCATTCTGCCCATCTGCAACGGTTTGAGAACGGTTTGGGTAGTCTTTAGACTATACAATAACGTTGTATATATGTCTCAAGGTGCAATCTCTGAAGATTTTTATACTTTATTTTAGAACTCTTTTAGATAAGGGTATTGTCACAAGGAAAAGTCTTTTATTAGACATAGCCATCATAAAAAACCAGCTATTTGACAGATGCCTGAATCATGCTGACGACATTTTCAAGATAAGCTTCGAACATACAAGCTTCGAACAACAACATTTGGACCGTCGTGGCGTCGGTCTACTGAACAATTTCAACCGCTCGGTTGAAGATCTTCCATTTGTCATTTGCCTTCTGAAGACGCTTGCCCTTAAGCAACTAGGATGAAGAATAGAGACTTGGGTAATCTTACTCATCGAAGAGTTCAACATGAAACCTGGGCAGAATTTGTCCCCTGAGTTTCTCGCCGTATCTCACCAGCGGGTCGCAATTTCGGTAGGAGTGCATTCGAGAAGAATTTTAACATGAGCTGTCAGGTTTCTTTCGAAGACACTGGGGTAACTGTTAGCAAATCCAACTCCTCATAGCTCAATCTATGCCCGGTCACACCCATCCTGGTAAAGCTGCAAAGGCCTTTGGGTCACCAGCTATCCTTCCGTTTCAAAAAAGAAAGAAGAAAGTCATCGTAAAAATCTCTTTTCTGTCATCCTACACTATGACATCGCTTAATCATCTGTGGTGGAACTAGCGCTCGGTTCACCTAATCCTAAGTGATTAATTGTTTATGGACATAAGGTTGACGTCCCAATTACATTGAGCCGTATGAGGTCGAGCTTCTTCGTTTAGAAGCATCGGGGACGAGCGATAACCAAGGCCAAGACAGTCAGCAGCTATACCTTTTTATACATAAGTTTTCGTTTGGGGCGTCACCTAGGTGGTGAACCAACATGAAGACCGTTTACGATTATACAAAAGAATCCAGTTTTAATCACAAGTAACAATGTGGTTCAAAATGCCTTCTTTTCTCAGTCTATTAAGAACCCTTTGTCGTAATCGATGAGTTCGACGAGGATGGTGACCGATGCTTGAATGACCCAAAAGTACCGAGAGTGGATCCGGAGGACCCTATAAGACATGTTTCATGCGAGGGCGGCTTTGCGTTGATCCGTCGCCTGGGTTGGTAAACAAATTAGCGGCAGCCCGATCATGTCGTGCCGTTTTTTTAAAGTAGCGTTCTGACGCTTCCTTTAAAACATTTTGCAACACCTTTGCACTGTTGCTATTGCCATTGCAACGAAACTGATATTCAGTAATTACTCGTATTTTTAACGTGTCTTTAATTAATGAAAAAGATACTAATATAGTGAAAACGAAACACTACTCAATGAATGAATTTGAAAATAGAATTCCATAATTTAAGATAGCACCGCCCGTTGTCCTTTTGTATTTAATGTTTGGAATTTGTGCTTTTTAAACGGTACAATAAAACTTACTGTAGTCTACATGATTTTGGCAATCGCAAATCTGATGACATAAATTATCTCATTAGCAGTACATTAGTTTCCTCACTCAAATTTCAAATAAAATTTGTTAGGTTAGCTGGAAAGTCAATGGAATATTTCATTAGTTAGAGGGCAGTCTTGTTTTTGATGTCATTTTGGGAAAATTTGCATGTAAATTGATTGTAGAGTCCTGGTTTATTAGATGGCAAAGCAATCTCCGACCAGACTCATGCATGCGAGGCTTTGTCAAAGTGTTCATTGCTAAAACCAACTTTATGTTAATCTTTGATATCCGAACCTTGTTCGTACCACATTAAATTGATTATTACGCTTTACGATAACTTTAGGTTATGTCACTTTTTGACTTGGCTTAAATTGTTTTAATTTACCCCGTAACAAATTTCGATGTACTTGTTAATACTTCAACTAATTGGTAAATAGTGTTCTTGTGTATATCTCAATGCTTTTAAAAGGATGGAAAATAGTAACCAAAATTATTCTTTTACTCGACAGGCCTATTGTAACACTTTTATATTTATTCACCATGAACAATTAGGACTATCAACATTAGCGAGTGATTTTATATATATATTTATATACATATTCCAGTGTCACTCAATTGAAAGACCTGCAGTAGTAAGAAGACGTAAGAATACAACTTATTTCCAATGGACAAATGTACCCCCTGATATATTTTCTAGATACCTACCACTAGTTAAAGCAATCCTGGCATTGTCCTAAATGCGTACGGGTGGGTGATTTTCAAAAAGGGTAATGTGAATAATTCTATCCGTGACCACACTAAGAGTGTGTTTTTTGAATCTTGCGAAAATAGCAACTGGTGTAAGGACACACCTCGTTGCATAGAGCAAAACTTTAGAAAATTTACCTTGTTGTTTAGCTATTACTTAAAAAATAACTATCTGTAAAAATTTTGAGCCTTTGGGGTTGCGGAGAGACTTTAGTTGTGTCCACTTATCCTGTCATATGTTTCATGGGAAGCGCTCTGAGTGCTTTTCAAGATGATACCATTTTCTCCACGTACCACCGTACTGCTCATCGTCATTCTGGAGTTGAGCCTTACTACCTGGAACCACTTAGCTCTGGAAACAATCCTTTTGCAGCAATAATTTCTCTCCCTTACTATTAAGCCTTAAGTGAAGTAGTAATGCGTTTCGGTGTGAAGGGTGGGGCAGCCGTTGTAACTAAACTGAGACCTTAGAACTCATATCTCAAGGTGGGAGGCGGCATTTACGTTATAGATATCTATGGGCTCCGGTTAACACCAGATGGGCTGTAAACTCGTCCACCTATATAAGCAATAAAAAAGGTGTTCACTCAGGTCTCTCATTCCCTCTTTCCGCGTTCCAATATTCAAACGTTAAAACGTGGTTCAAGGTAGGTACTTAAATACCTTGCGGTAGGCAGCTGCCTGGTTATACTTTTGGGAGTAAACTTTTTTTATTCAATCGCATAGTCTACTATTGCTGATACTTTACAGGGATTCAAAAATAATCAACATTACAATGTGCTTTGTTTCACTTCGATAAAGCGGAACGACACGAAAACCCTCTCATCGTGGCCGCCGGTAACTACATTCCCGATCCTGCGGACAGAATGGAAAGCAGTCGACGTCGCCCAAAACACGTCATCTCGGATCCTCCCGATCCACTAACGGTGCTTCTAGGTACTTCAAGCACCGGTCACCGTTCTCGTCGAACCCGTCGCTTGCCACGAAGGGCTCGACGAGTAAATTAACTCCCAGACACAGCCCACTGAGTTTCTCGCCGGACCTTCTCAGTGGGTCGCGTTTCCGATCCGGTGGTAGATTCTGTGAAGCACGGCTCTTGCTAGGGTTCGTGTTAGCAACGTCATCAGGTTTGAGCCCCGTGAGCTCACCTACAAACGTTAGGGTTACGCTGAAATAGCCTCTCAAGGCTCTCAGTTTAGGTAGGAAAAAAAAATAAAAAAAATAATGTCTTGCCAGAACGGTCTAATCGCATTTCATAAAATTAGCTAACAGTAATTTAATTATTGGAACTCAATTTGTTAATTAAGCCGCTATACTTATTATAAATTCTTGGTACGTAACAATAAATACGTTTATTGAAAAATTCCTACGTTGCGTATGCGACTGGTGCTGTTCCAAGTACGTATTCACATTCCTAAGGTTAAGGGTCGCGGTCCGTGTTTCGTAAGATGATTTACAAGGTCTTATTGAACGGAATTGATTGAATTTATGTTCCTATTCCATCTTGTTACATATCAAGTACAATAACATTGGAAACAGCAAATCTTTTTGTTTGAAAATTTAAAACTTATTATAAATGTTCTCAGCGCAAGGTTGAATAAGCTTATACTTGAAATTCACATTAATGAAATCCTTTTCATATGCAACAAAATATGTATTTGTACTGGAAAATACGGGCGAGGCCTCACTGTGATCATCGCTATGTAGAAATAGAACCGCTTGTTTATACAACAACTAGCACGCATGTCATTCAAATGTATTTCAGGGTAGCAGGGTAGCATTTATTTATTTAAAAAAAGATTCTCGGTCTTGTCACGAGGTTTTGTCAAACTTGTTTAGTCGTTGAGAAAATGGAATTGACTCGAGAAGATTCAAGAGCGATGATTTATTATGACTTTCGAAGTGTTTTAACACAAAAACAGTGTGTTGACCGGATGATTTCTGCATTTGGTGATGAAGCCCCATCCAAAACCACAATTTATCGCTGGTTTGCTGAGTTTCAACGTGGACGTGTCAAGCTCAGTGATGATCCCCGTCAAGGTCGTCCAAAAACTGCAGTCATCCAAGAAAACGTTGATGCTGTGCGTAAGCTGATTGAGGAAGATCGACATGTGACATACCGCGAAATTCAGGCAACTTTAGACATTGGCATGAGTCAAATACAAATAATCTTGCATGAACAATTAGGTGTAAAAAAGTTGTTTTCCCGATGGATACCGGATTCGCTCTGTGAAGAGCAAAAAGCGGCTCGCGTTACTTGGTGCGTCAGAACTCTCGAAAGATTCCACGCAGGATCCTCAAATGCTGTATACAACATTGTATCAGGTGACGAATCCTGGATATATGGGTACGAACCCGAAACAAAAAACCAGTCGCGAGTTTGGGTGTTCAAAAATGAGTTAAAGCCAACAAAAATTGTTCGTTCACGGAGTGTTGCAAAAAAAATGATGGCCACGTTTGTCTCCAAAACCGTCCATGTTACGACTATTCCTCTTGAGGGACAAAGAACGGTTAATGCAGAATGGTATGCTAGCATTTGTTTGCCACAGGTCGTTTCTGAACTCCGTAAAGAGAACTGCAATCGCCGCATCATCCTCCATCACGACAATGCGAGTTCTCACACCGCGCACAGAACAAAAGAGTTTTTAGAGCAAGAAAACATAGAATTATTAGACCATCCGCCGTACAGCCCCGACCTAAGCCCTAATGATTTCTATACTTTCCCTAAAATAAAGAATAAATTGCGTGGACAGAGATTTTCATCACCTGAAGAAGCTGTGGACGCCTACAAAACGGCCATTTTGGAGACCCCAACTTCCGAATGGAATGGTTGCTTCAATGATTGGTCCCATCGTATGGAAAAATGTGTCAAATTTCGCGAAGAATACTTCGAAAACCAATAAATACATTTTTAAATAGTAATGTTGTGTCATTTCGTTAATTCCCGAAATTTTCAGTGCCGCCTATGTATTTTGGGACTGTGGTACTACTGCGTGCGATTTATAATACAATGTTTGTTAATAGCAGTGAAGATTTTTTTTTATGAATGTGGGATTACTGGTGGTCCAGAGGCCTGTCCAGTTTCACCAGGACAGGTGGGCGAGCAAAAGCTTTAATTTCTACCGGATCGGAATCGCGACCCGTTGAAAAGATCCGGCGAGAAACTCAGCGGGCTGATGCATGGGTTAGGTTGCACGTCGAACTCTTTGCCGAGTTCGACGAGTCGACGAGTAGGATTAGGAATTCTCTTTTAGCGAAAGACATGAAGTCATAACATTAAGATAATAACACCAATGGATTTCAACATTTAATGACTTGTGGAAAAAGCAATTTTAGGTAAAATTTGGATGAGCGTTACCCTGAAATGTATTATATCCACGCAATTTATTCTTTATTTTAGGGAAAGTATAGAAATCATTAGGGCTTAGGTCGGGGCTGTACGGCGGATGGTCTAATAATTCTATGTTTTCTTGCTCTAAGAACTCTTTTGTTCTGTGCGCGGTGTGAGAACTCGCATTGTCGTGATGGAGGATGATGCGGCGATTGCAGTTCTCTTTACGGAGTTCAGAAACGACCTGTGGCAAACAAATGCTAGCATACCATTCTGCATTAACCGTTCTTTGTCCCTCAAGAGGAATAGTCGTAACATGGACGGTTTTGGAGACAAACGTGGCCATCATTTTTTTTGCAACACTCCGTGAACGAACAATTTTTGTTGGCTTTAACTCATTTTTGAACACCCAAACTCGCGACTGGTTTTTTGTTTCGGGTTCGTACCCATATATCCAGGATTCGTCACCTGATACAATGTTGTATACAGCATTTGAGGATCCTGCGTGGAATCTTTCGAGAGTTCTGACGCACCAAGTAACGCGAGCCGCTTTTTGCTCTTCACAGAGCGAATCCGGTATCCATCGGGAAAACAACTTTTTTACACCTAATTGTTCATGCAAGATTATTTGTATTTGACTCATGCCAATGTCTAAAGTTGCCTGAATTTCGCGGTATGTCACATGTCGATCTTCCTCAATCAGCTTACGCACAGCATCAACGTTTTCTTGGATGACTGCAGTTTTTGGACGACCTTGACGGGGATCATCACTGAGCTTGACACGTCCACGTTGAAACTCAGCAAACCAGCGATAAATTGTGGTTTTGGATGGGGCTTCATCACCAAATGCACAAATCATCCGGTCAACACACTGTTTTTGTGTTAAACCACTTCGAAAGTCATAATAAATCATCGCTCTTGAATCTTCTCGAGTCAATTCCATTTTCTCAACGACTAAACAAGTTTGACAAAACCTCGTGACAAGACCGAGAATCTTTTTTTAAATAAATAAATGGTATTAGATTTTTTAAACCAAGGAGTTTTCAATTAAAAAGATTTTAATATGACAGGAACAGTGGAAATATTTCATTCCCGATACTTTTAGTGCAGCCCTCGTACTGCTCATTTCTGTGTATCTGCTTTCCAATAAGAACAGTAGAACAGCCATATTACAATTTATAGTACGTTTGAAAAATCCGACTAAAGTTGGATGATGGCGTTTACTTTATGATGCATTAAGGCATTAAGGTAACCACTTCGCACTAAGTGGGCCATGAAATCGACTAGTCCTATACACCACTATAAAAGTTAAAAAAGCTATATTTTTGAAGGTTGAAGCGGGTTCAATTGAATTACATTATTTTACAATTTAAAAATCTTCGAAATTTAATTGCTATATATAATATTTCAAGAATGATCTTCAAATTTATTGATAACAATGAATCATGTTTCATTTAATACGTGATTTTGTGAAAATGAGACAGAAACTCTTTCACATCACAATTTAATAGGCATAGTAGAATAAATCAAAAGCTTTGTGCCTAGTGATTAACAACTCACAATTTAGTACCGTATAGCACTACTGCCTATCCACTGCGTTGTTTTAGTACCGTGCCTAATTTGTCTGACGTTTGGAATATCCGTGATACCACAACAAATGATTCATTTATTATCAACCAACGTAAATACATGAACAATTTTACTACGATGTTTCAACCTTTAATTGAATGCGAAAATGTAAATAGGTAACTTTTATTTTCGTAGCTGCTCTAAAATTTGTGTTTGCTACAGTAAATTCTACTTTAACAAATACATAAACTTTAATAACTTTGAATAAGTTGTGAAAATTAAAGCTCGGAGGGCGTAATTCTCATAAAATCTAATTTTATTTATTTATATAGAGTTCAGTCGACAGATGAATTTAAATAACTTCTTCAGTATTATAATAGTCAGCTAACTCGAATGATGAACGATTTACAGTATTGTATTTGGATCATAATTTACTATTACTCCAATCAGTCGCTTCTTTTAAATGATTGATAACCTATCATATATGTATGATTATGAACTAAATGATAGTTTCCAAGCTCAGAAATTATAAGTATATAGTTATATAGAAGTATCGTAAAAGTGAGTGGTAGATTAACCACTCAGTTTTACGATGTAAATAAACAAGTAAATTACTATTGGCTCTAAATAAATGCCGCTTTCGTTCAAAGCGCGATAAAAAGCGAGTAAGCGCCGTCCATTCATGTCCGTAGTAGTACCGCATGCCGACACACCGCTAAAGACATGCCGCAACACACTTCATGTCACATCTTACGCGTTCTTTGACAGCCGGTACCTGGTTCACCTTGCACTACTCTACTCACGCCATGCTCAATAGCTCTTCATAATTTATCGGACTTCCGAGCGAAGAAAATCTAGCTTCGACGACATTCTGATCGTCGGAGCGTGGATGGGACTGGTTGGACTGGACAACTTACTATTACGGGATCCGCGCTTTCCGTTTCAACGTTAGTGCTTGTTTGGCAACATTACTTAAATGTAAACAATCTTCAAAGATAATTTGTATTACAAAAAATCGAATTTATTATTTTTGATTTGTTTTGTAAGTCGTACGTACAGTACTTACATTTTCCCATAAATTTGTCTCGAAAGAATAATGAAACTACGAAAGAATGAAATAAATTATCTACAATTTCAGTATCCTAAGCAACAGCATTGGTTACGACAAACGAGACAAGCCGAACAGCTGTCCAAGAAATTGTTTTCAGTGTACGGAAACGGCGTCGCTTTTATTTTCATTGAGATGGGATATAAACAAGGCAGTATGCCGCAGGAGTACGGGCGGGGTCACTTAAAGTTAGTGTCGGCTCGTAAACGTATCGGCCAGGCGGGGGCTACTGAACGCTCGCAGCCGCCCCGCGGCGACCGCACTCGACACGCTGCCGCACGTCGCTGACTCTGTGAATCGCACCCATTCACACGATGGCTTAACTTGGATGTGACCTAGCAAATTCTAATATGTATATGCGTGTTTGTAACACCTATTAAGAACTTTAATAGACATTTTGTCTTTTCATTTATGCACAATAAGCTTCAATGATTTGTATTTTGTTTTCAGTTTTTAAGCTTGCCTAGGTGTAGGCCTACATTTAATGCTCATTTTATTTAAATTGATTGACAAATAAAGAAGATATGTAAATTTTTAAGGGCATACAAGGTCGTCCGACCAATCAAATTAAATAGGATTTTTTAAAGTCAAATTAGCTTGCAGGATTAACAGCTAAAAGCGGAGTTAAATTACATGTTTATGGTATGTAGTTTATAGGTACATATAAAAAATCCGATTGATGCGTGTTTGTTATGGACATTTTAAAATGACTTCAACAAGGACATTCTCAATTCAGTCCGTGTATTATTTGCGGTATATGTAATTTTTTTGTTCTTCTGTATTGTTCAATCTTGTCATTAGTTAACATTTTTAACAGCTCCACCCATTTTGTATCATTTTGCTTCGTGACATGAGATTTGACGTTCAAGTAATAATTTCAATTTCGTCAAATCATTACTTGACGTATAAAAAGAATGTACCAACAATAAAAAAATCTCTGTGCTTGCAGCAAACCGAACAAGTTTGAGACATGTCCACAATAGGCTCCCCTGGGAAAGGCGGCGGCGGCGTTCCGACAACAGACAGCGGGTGTCAGCCGCCACGTGCTACCCAAGGCCACTCGCTTAGTGTCAAGGTCATTGCCACTCCAGCTCGGTACACGCGGCTCCCACGCCTCTCTTGTCACCACAAATAGACCGACCTACTCGAAACCACTGTGATTTACCGCAACAAGCTCGTATCAACCTACGACACAACGATTCCATGAAACAAAAGTCATTCGTACATTTCTTTGGTTTGTCATTAACGAATTACATTATTTTGTTTTTTTTTTATTATATGTGTTCAGTTATTATTCTAATTAAAGAGTAAATGTTTTGTTTATTTTTGTAATTTATCACAGACACGAGTGAATTTTATGAAGCACTAAGTAGTTGTCTTCTAAGCTTTTCAGGTTGTAGTCCCTCCCACCCATGCGTGCTCTTAATAAGCCCTACACCAGTAAATGTCGGTAGACAATCCAAGTGCGCTGGTCTAATACTCGAAAATTTTATGTCCACGACAGAACTGTAGCTGTCTCTCCTATTTCTGCCGTGAAACTATAATGCGTTGCTCTTGAAGGATGGTACTGCCATTATATATTACAATACAACTGAGATTTCGATCTAAGTCTTAAGGTGAGTGGAATTCTCACTGTGATGTCCATGGACTCCAACCACTTAACGCCATGAAGACCGTGAGCATGTTCACTATAAAATAATTTCCAGTTGCAGTCATTGCAACGAAATAAGTCAGATATCATCTATTTCCAAATACAAAACGGTCGTACAAATAGTAGTGTTTGCATGATACTCAAATGATGATATTTATGAACATAACATAACTCCGGTAACCACTTAAAACCAGGTGGACAGTGAGCTCGTCCACCCGTCTAAGCAATAAAAAAGCCCAAACAGAAAACACACGACATCACAAAAAAAATTAATTTTGAAGTGTTCGTAGCCTAAAAGATAAGACGTTCGGTGCATTCGTGTTGAAGCGATGCACTGGTGTTCGAATCCCGCAGGCGGGTACCAATTTTTCTAATGAAATACGTACTCAACAAATGTTCACGATTGACTTCCACGGTGAAGGAATAACATCGTGTAATAAAAGTGAAACCCGCAAAATTATAATTTGCGTAATTACTGGTGGTAGGACCTGTTGTGAGTCCGCGCGGGTAGGTACCACCGCCCTGTCTATTTCTGCCGTAAAGCAGTAATGCGTTTCGGTTTGAAGGGTTGGGCAGCCGTTGTAACTATACTGAGACCTTACAACTTATATCTCAAAGTGGGTGGCGCATTTACGTTGTAGATGTCTATGGGCTCCAGTAACCACTTAAAATCAGGTGGGCTGTGAGCTCGTCCACCCATCTAAGCAATAAAAAAAAAAAAACCCAAAACATCAACTTTTTGCGATGAAATTTAACAATTGCGTAAGGTAAGGTAAGATGCGTCAAGTTAAAAACTGTTGATCTCAATACGTGAATAATAGAAACTTCGTAACAAAAAGCATATCTATTATAATATTATAATCGAAGCATACTGAATTCATATCAAGCGATGCGGCTGTGCTAATCTTCTAATCCTGCATCTGCATCCTATCTAGGAAACTTTTTTAAGGATACACACACTTAGCTTTAGTTAACTCAAGAACGACCTCCACGATAAAGAATACCATCATGTAATTAAAATCAAACTCACACAATTTATAAATTTGCATAATGACTGGCAGCGTGGGTATAGGCGGCAATCGGTACCACCATGGATTGTTTACAGGCTATGAAAATCTTCAAGCCGCAAGACATTATTGCTTCGCAGCAGAAATGGGCAGGGTGGTGGTACCAAAGTATGCGTGCTTTCAATAACCCGGGCTGTCAGTAAATGCCGGCCAACGATCGCAGCATGTAGTAGTACTCATATAAGTGTATATGTAATAAATACTCCTTAATATGTAGTCAGAAAATACCAATTTGCAGGCTGAAACTCTCTGGTATCCCAAGCAAAAGTCAATTCGGATCACTTGTCCATTCCTAATAATTATTTAGTTGTGAATTCTTATGGTCGTGAGATGAAGTTAGATTTCCAAGATACACTATTTTTTTTATTATACCCGTCATTCTGTATTTGCATTTTCATAGGGTAATTCAGGTTTTAAGTAAGTTTATAACAAAATTTTCATGACATATTTCATTCATAAGATATATAAAAACTAGTGGTATCATGGGGATGCGGACACAGCTGCAAACATGCATACTGGTCTGTGTGGAGGGGCAGCCGATAAGCAAAAAAAATGAGACTTGGGCTCATGTCTCCAAGTGCTTAGCATCCTGTGATGTCTATGAGCTTCGATGACCACGTAGCACCGGCTGAGCCATGAGCTCATCTACCAATATAAAGTAGTAACAAAAAAAACCGGTAACAAATTGGTTAAATCTAAAGCATGACGGTACTTTTTTGTTGCAAAAACAAAACGCAAATTATAATATCTAGATTTGTTTCTCTTTCATTATGTCGTTACTGATATTAGGCGGTTACTGACTCCACAAATAAAACAACAGCTTACCATCTTGAGCCATAGAGCTAAGATCTCAATTGCTTTGGCATACATCGGCTATCATACAAACCTTACATAACACAAGATTTCTAAGCGGCTGAAATAGGTATCTTGCACGATAATTTGAAAAATAGACTTAAAATAACTAACACCGCACATAACAGGTATTTAGCGGTAGAGAGCGGCTTGGCTCTGCCCCTGGCATTGCTGAAGTCCATGGGCGACGGTAACCACTCACCATCAGGTGGGCCGTATTCTCGTCTGCCTACAAGGGCAATAAAAAAAAAAAAAAAAAACCTAAAGAAACATAAAGAACGATTAACAATTACGATATTGACGAATAATACGATATTACGAAAGAACGATTAAAATAACGATATTGTTTTAATTCTATTAACTTTCATCATGACCACTTTTTATGCTTTTTCTAATTTATTTCCTATTAAACTTCAACGGTAAAACTAAGAACTGTTTTCTTTCATCAGAAGCAGTAACAACTGTACAGTATGCTATGTAATACTTTAATAACTGTATATTTTATTAACAAATCAAAAGCATTACTCATCTAAGAAATAAGCTGCCACATAATAACTTACTTGTTAGATGCCCGTGGGAAATTAATTTTCTTCAATTGTCTTAGGTAGAGTCCGCATTGTATTAATATTACTTTATGATTCAATAGGATTTCTGATGTTTTAAAGTTCTCACTTAATCAAAGTATGTAGGTAACTTGATGATTTTTTTATAATTATTATTTCGTATAATTTCAACTTAGCAAAATTATCAAAAATGACGACATGTTTGAATGTTACAAATATAGGTACATATTTATATAAAGACATACGTAATGTAGAACTTCAAATTCGTTAGTACACTTCAATTGCAATTCAGACGCTTTCCCATGTCCGATTTCCCCATCGCAAATACAATTATACGGAAACCTCGAAATTTCCTATAACCTACGTATATGTTGACCAATCCAGCTTTGAATCGTCAGGCATCGACCGAGAGTGCATCTTATAGTGGTTAATACCTACTGCGTGCGTCTGGGCGTGGTGCACATGCCAATCATTTCTGATTACGCTTATAACATGAAATTAATTGTTCTCAATCAATTAAGGTTAGAAGTTGATAACATTGATTTATTTAATTTATGTTAAACACTTGTTTATTATTGTTAAACTTACTTAAGCTTTCTACAAATAAAAAAATAAAATAAAAACCATATAAATTAAAACAATATATTCTTGGAAATTTAGAAAGCAGTGTAAATTCAGTCAACATGTTTGTTAACGATATGTGATAGTTTAATTTTGTTATAATTAATACTGATGAAACAAATAAATAGTTATGAGAAATTCCGGACTAGAACACAACGCCCTAACGAAATTGGGTTTTCTAATGAATGACGTCAATTCAGCTTTAAGCTTAACAGAAAACATTACTGGAACCTTAATTCGCGATTAAGGCAAATACAGTGCGGGGTGAGTGGTGGTGAGGAGACGAAGGCTGCGGAGTGCATGTGTGTGCTGAGCCGGGTGCGGGGAGTGCGGGGCTGGAAGCGCGGGGTTGGCGCGCCGCGGGCCGCCACTTCTCTGTACTCGAGGAGCCCCGATACACCTCGGTTTCCGGCGGGTGCTCCCTCGCGGTTCCGCAACTATACCCCAGCGTGCCGAGCCCGCGTGCCGGCCACGTGCTCTCCGCAATCCGCTCGACACTGGCGGCACCCCGCTTTTTTGCTTGAACTTCATTGATAATCGCTGATAACTGGACTTAATAATCACGTTGTCGTAGTAAACAACAAAGTGAACTTTCTGACTAACGTCGATTGCCAAATATTTGTGGTATACAGCTAATTAATTATCAATTAACTAGTCCATTTAATCATATCATCCTCAATTGTGTGTTTAATATTAAAATTATTTCTGAAAAATCTATTTATTAACAATTTCCCTATAACTCTACTTTATTTTAACTTAACAAGTACCTAGCGATAAAATTCTATTTAATAACTTCACTAAAAGTTCCGTATAATTAATAAGATACAATAAATCAAATCTCAATATTTGAGTAAATAATATTTCGTTTCGGAATAATCAGGCGTACATTTGCTATCCATAAGTTAGTTCAGAGAAACAATTTTGCCGTCGGCAATGTCAAACTTTGACAAAATTGAAAATAAGAACACCGGACACATGTTATATATTTCAGTTAATTCAATTATAGTTATAATTTTTTTTTTAGATTTGTAAATTGAAATAAAATTAAAATTAATTTATCATTGTAATTATTTTGTACATTATTGTATTTTCAATCACTCAATACAAGACGATTCGCTTTTTATAAAAGAAATGCACATAATTGAATAAAAATTTAAAAACAAATCTCCTTTTGCTAGTGCAGCGACTGCAGAGGTCGAAGTAACCTTTTAAGAAAATCAGTACTTCATGCTGTAAATGGACCGTCATAATTTTTCGAGTTCTGTGCACGAATCGGAATGGAGTGTCCACAAACTGCTTCCGAAGATCGTGATAGGTCATACAAGCTGTACAATATGTACAAGGTAAGTACCTAACCATTTTATGATTAGCATTTACAAATATACCCGGGCTACAGGATTGTACAAGCAAATTGTAAACAAATCCGGCTATGGAATGAGCTCCCCTCCACGGTGTTTCCCGAGCGCTATGACATGTCCTTCTTCAAACGAGGCTTGTGGAGAGTATTAAACGGTAGGCAGCGGCTTGGCTCTGCCCCTGGCATTGCTGAAGTCCATGGGCGACGGTAACCACTCACCATCAGGTGGGCCGTATGCTCGTCTGCCTACAAGGGCAATAAAAAAAAAAAAAAGTGAACTGGAACAATTAAAGACTCCGTGAAAATAATTTTGTTCGATTTTTTTATTATTCTTTAAACAACGTTAACATTTCATTTTCTCATATGAGATTTAGACACTAGCTGCAAATTATTACTACAATTCATCACAAAAAAAGCTTTATTCACTAATTTCCTTTTCTTTTTAAGGTAGGTGCAGTTTACATAATAAAAAGTATATACTGAGATTGGTATGAATTTAGAAATACATAATATTATAATTACAAATTAAAATCTTAAAAATCTTATCTTATCTCTAATCTTATCCTCTTAAAAATATATCTACAATATATATAAAAACTACAAAAAGCGGTCATTTATAATATTTTTAAAAAAAATATCCAAACCCATTCTTACTATAATTGAAAAGCATCTACTAGCACTTTAAATGGCTTAAAAACAAGCCTCTGCGGTAGGTAACGACGTAGTTGTGCCACTGGCATTGCCAACGAGCGACGGTAACCACTCAAGATCATAGGGGATATAAGATCATTTGTCACCAATGTCAATAAAAGTATCAAACCCGTTTATAATTTGAAAATAATATTAACTTCTCTGAGTATCTTAGTAGTAGCAAGTACGAGTATCTTTTATATTAGTTGTAAGATGCATCGCAATTCTTTCACGAGACTAAGAGCACTTTTTCCGTCATAAACAAGATAACGAGATTTTGGCATTGATTCAATAATAAAACGACTTTATGATACTTTTTCACAAATTAAAAGCCAACATCGGTTAATCATTGCCAATAACCTTTCGATGAATCTGTTTTAGTATCAACGGTGTAGAAAATAGGACAAGTTTTCGGCTCATCTATAATTAAGCGGCGCGGCAGTTTATACATCGTGATTGTTTCCTTGCCCTGAAAGATAACATGGAAGTCTCAATAGTGTTAGGATAGAGGCTATTCTATATTCTCTCAGTCAAACCAAAATACATGATTTTGTTTACCGCAGCAACATTCTGGAAACATCAATTTATGTCATATTATGTACATATATCACATAAATTGATACTAGCCATTGGCTGAAAAACAGCTCTAGCACCATTAATTAATATTCATGTTAACATGCAGGGCTTAGGAACTATAATTATTGTCTCTATAGCCTCACTTATGAAAATAATAATAACAGTAATATGATAATAATAGTACGTCGTGAAGAGAGAAAAATAAATGTTAAAATCTTTACGGACTCATTTAAATCACAATGGGATTCGAAAATTAAATAGGTATCCTGAAATATATTATAATACTGAGCTGAATAATGTAATAATACTAGGTAAATTTAAAATATTTTAATCGTTATTTCTATGAATCTATTTAGACCCTGACATATAGACTTATCGCGCAAAATAACTTTATTTCATTTAACGTGTTTCAATTTCAACATATTGTTAATTCCATGTTTTCTTAACGATTTCATAGAAATTGTTTTTTTCATTATTAGTTGCATTAGTCGATATATAGTCATTAAGGTTAAATTTACTATATTTTTATATAAGATACAAATACTCCTAGGAATGAATTGGAATGAAATGAATTGGAGCTAGCATAATATATGTACGTACATACGTATATAGGTATTTAAAAATTATTAGAAGACCAATTCTCCCTAATTAATTTTACTTATGTTACAAAAAATAGTTTTGCATGTCTTCTTTTTTACAATACGAAGGAGTCACAGTTTAGGCTGTGGTGTTTCAGTAATTATTTAAAATTGAATCGGCCGTGCGCAAGTTTCTATATTGAATAACAAAAAGAAAACAAATTTAGATAAAAACTTATTATTAGTAAAAGTAATTATATTTATAAGTTTATTAAAATATGTAGATTATTATATTATATTGTATAGACTCTATACAATCTAAACGAATCATCTCTACCAAAATTATGAACTAATTACTAGAGATAATATAAGATAGATTCAAAAGCTCCTGAAATAATTAAAATCAACATTAGGATTTTATTAAGAAAAGCGCGCCGCCATTACCGCCACGGGGTAGAAGCGACAGTTTTCCGAACTAGAAAGTGACGCGGACCGCGGCGGCTCCCCACCGCAGCGCGCCCCGATCGCCACGCAGTCTTCCCGCGCGGCCCGCACGTGTGTCTGGCGTGCATTCCTATCGTGCTTTAACTAAATCCACGAACTCTTACATTACGAGTGATTTAATTTTATGAGAACATTCAAAATTTGTGTCTTTAAATTTAATTTACATACATAAACAAAGGTTGTGCCACATCACACGTTCAACTTAAATTGTGCTACGAATAAATGACTTCAGTGTGCCATCAATTAAAGTTGTAATTGAATTATTTTCTACTTCCTCCGTCCACAAATTATATCTTATATGAAACCAGCACGTAGAAGTAATTTAATAACTGTACGTATAGTGGAAATGCAGAGCGGCAAATGACACAATTTCTTGGATGGAATTTTAGGCGGTTATTTCAATATTTTAAATGGTATGTAAAACTACACAAATACTTTACAACTTTTTTATGTAAATGATTGAGTTTGTGTGTTTGATTTAAAAAAAGGAGTTTACTGGAAATGAAGTACATCGCACTATAACTAGCAATTATGTTAAAAGCACTTATTAATAATATTTATTTTAATTTATGAAGAAAGAAAAGGTAAAGCCTTGTTTTTTATGTTATCTAGTTTTCATATATACCTAAATATATATTTTTTATCTTCTATACATATTTTTAATTTGACCATTCACTTTGTATTTAACATCGTCCGAATATTTCTTATTTACTCTTTATTTTCGCTTTCGATCTGGGAGAAAGTCGTAAAAAGTATTATGATAATTGTTCTCATTTTTGTCACTTTCATACTTGAATCTGGGCTATTTGTACACAAACATAAGACCTTTATTTGTTTAGTAAAAAGCTAATAACAATATAAATCAAATCTTGTCTTAAAAAATCTATAACTACGGAAGTTTTACGTATTGATAAGGATTAAAAACTGTATATTCAGTTACTTTAATCAACGCTGGTATCGTTACTTTGCTCAATAAGTAACTCAGGTCGACTATTCTGATATGCCCCTTATTTATCTATTCCCATTTTTTACAATTGAACAAGGAAGAAATTTTCAGTATAAACAGCATTCACAGTATTAGATAATTCTATGTGGAAAACTAACGTCTTGTTTATAAAGTGACAATGAGAAAATTGTAAAACTGAAAAATCAACAATTATAAAAAAAACATACTTAAGTTATAAAATCCGGGAGTTATTGGAAAAGACGTCAAAAGGCTTACAAATAGAGTCTACTTTAGATTTTAGCGAAAAACACGCGTTTTCGATTTTTATTTAATCAATTCATTCTTATCACTATGTAACGCTCCTAATTTATTCGGTTTACAGTTAATGTATCGTTGTATTTAATTATATAAACGAAATATCTGTTTACTCATCTATTTAAATGTTGATAAAGTAACACTATCTTTGCGAAGTGGAACGTGAATATTGATACGAAGATAAGATAAGATCTGGATTAATAATAATTACTCTCTACACATATTATAACTCAAAACGTTAATTCTTAAAATATCTACAGGAATTTCGATGACAATGTAAACGATTTAAGTAAAATGATTTTATAATCGCTAATATATACCCTGATCGTATTTAATTCCAAACACTTCCTTACCGTTTGGTGGTAGCAATACTTTAAATAAAGGAATCAAATAATAAGTTGTCAAAAAAAAAACAAATCAATGTGTAAGATTGGGAATTGTCTTTTGGAAGTACATATAACCAAACTCGGAATTCCATTAATTATAGATTCGACGATCTGGTATGAAGTTTGCTATTATAATTTCTTCGTGCACCATAAATTTCAAATCGTTTCCAATGATTTTAATGAAACTCCAAAGCTTTGATTGCTTTTTGTTTATCAATAGATCTTCTATAAGCCTTCTTTCTATATCATTTTCCTCTTGAAGTGACAAAAAAGAAAACGGCAACCCAATAAGACCTTCGTATTAGACAATTAACATGTCCGTGTCAACTACTTGAAATATTTTAATAATTCCTCACTACTAATAGAAGGAAAACAGGTTGTAATTTTTACATTATTTGATAAAATCCAAACCACGGTTTTCTATGAAACGTTGATTTTTAAATTAAAATCACGGGTTTAAATAAAATAATTATTTAACCAATACTACTTTAATACAAATAAGTATATACGCGCTTCTTTATTTTTAACATTAAAATTAAATTCAATCAAAAATAATAAGAGGTATACATACTCAGAAGTTTTTTATTTTTTCAATACCAATTAATGTTTTTTTTTCAAGAAAAATAATCGGTACACACAGAATAAACCTCTTATGAATATATTCATTACCAAACATGTCCCCCACAAACAGTGAACAAGTTATGATGAAAGTTGCGTTCCAATTGTAATAACATCAATTGATTTAACGCTATTTTAGTAGAAGGAACAAAACGAGGTCACTGACCGACAATTACGTCTCCTAGAGACTCGTCCACAGCCACAAACCAATTCACTGTTAGTACCAGCATACGTTTTTAATGGAAGCGTTACGAAATCTACATTTTTTTGTTTTTTTTTTGTACGAGTTTTCTTAGAATCGGTGAATAAATTACGATCATAATGAAAGTGTGTTAGCATTGAGAATACTTTTTGGTGTCACGTATTATAGTGTAGATTTTATATTAAATTTAAACTCGTATTCAAAACCAAACTTTTTAAATACTAGGGTATTTAAGATAATGTGATAGGAATTACTACATATGGCTCGTAACTCCAAAGTTTTCATAGGGCGGTTCAATGTTCCAATAATTAAAAGATGATTATATCTATAATTAAAAAATTATAATCCAATTACTTTTCAAATTATGTGTACATTCCGAATGTGTATTAAACATGCTTACTTTTGTTAACTTTCTACTTTCCACGCTCTAAAAACATACTAGTAAAATCATTATGGAAGAAACATTATAATAGACTATTATAACAATTTATTGGTTCGAAATGCTACCGTGGTTTTTAATAAATTTACATTACAAATTCCAATTCTGTAGCAATTCAAAATCTAACTTACGAAACGTGACCACAAGCAACTATTGCAATTGCATTGCAGTTGTTTCTAAACAAAAACAACAAAATACCCTTACAATATTGACTTTACCGAATATGAATATTTTATTAATAAACGAATAGATTATTACAAAATCGAGCACCGAAAGCAATTATCGGCGTGTCCTTTCACTTACCCAGCGATATTAGTGTGTGTATAAAAGGCACATTGGGAGCGCAGCCGGTGTGCCACGGAACCGGTCTGAGAGGCATGAGACCGACTTGTGGCTCAAGGTACTATTACAATGTTGATCAATCGCATTTTGGAACGATTAAAACGGTCCTCGTGCTCTTATGAAAGAATTTCAATGTTTAAATAATGCTTTAATGATTCTGTTCGTCACACTACCAAGTATAAGTACATTATTAGTTTCAAATTGATATAAAATGACGGAATTTAAAATACGTTTTAATTCAAAAAAATCTATTTTTATGAGTACATGCATAGCTGAATTTAAACTGCAACAATTATTATCTGTTTAAAACCGCTTACATTAACATTTATGCGATTAATTTCTGATCTACTTTTACCAAGTTAAGCAGACTGCGAGGCCACTCACAGAAGTTAATTTAAATTCCAAAAAGAAGTAATTTCATTTCGGCAGAACACGTATATTTTAAGACGTCTTTTTAGAGGACAAAAACTGTCAAAAACGTGGAATGCGGAAACAATGAACAGTGAGTTAAAACACTGTTGCTACCATTAGTTCTTTTCGAAGTGATATTTATTTACAGAAATCTCGACACTCGATATCGCAACATTATTAAGAAATCTAACTGGATTGTGAATTGGCGCACCAACCTGCAATAGTCGTACGAAATTCGAACAGCATATACAATACTCTATAAAGCTACATATGTACAATAAAAAATAATCACCAAAACGTTGATTTGTTAGGACTACAAAAATGAGTCCATATTCATCCTTGTATTGTGTAATTGTGTGTCTGTGCAATTTAAAAATAAAATTAACAAATATTAACACACTTGAGACCTCGGACTCGTATCTTAAGGCGGGCGACGCCGTTGAAGACGATGGTTCAGGATTCCCTACACCTCGAGAAATACTTGCCATGACAGGGCTATTGGCGTCTACAATCTACTTTCTGTTGCCAAAGCTCAGAACCCTTTTCGTTTCAAAATGCACATGCAGTGAAATGAAAAAACCGAGTCAAATTAATACATTAATTACAGATTGTGATACGTATTCGTACGTGGCAAAAATGATAAATGTAAACGCAAAATGAAAGAGCCAAACGTATCCAGACAGGTGTGATGAACAGAAGTTCATCACGATGCTTACCGTAATATTTTGACACCGGCCTATTGGATCAAATGTTAACGAATAATGAACCTTTCACCTTGAGAGCCGCGGAAGATTGATACTCCTATAAGATCCGGTCACTAGAACAATATAACGTCAGAGTTGATAGTGTCAGATTTTCAATGGGTGTCCGCTTCTACACTACTCAGTGAGCCCATAGTTCCGAAGAATCAATTTGATTACGTATGAATCTGGGTCTACAGAAAATAATTGGTTTCATCTAAACATCATGTATCTTTCAGGGAGATATAAAAAAATTCTAACGAACATCGTTCTAACGAATATCCTTCAAGTTTAAGAACTAATTGCGAGCTGCGACATTTTTAATACCTCTGTTATTTCTGATGTTCAAGGGCGGTAAACATTTATGATCAGATTTATCGTAAATATGATGTTTTTTGAAATGAAACTTCTTTAGGCGCGTTGAGAGTAAAATTTAACTCGCAACAGATTAGTTACGGCTAGAGAGAAAAGTTACAATTTAGGACGAGCGAGAGTGAGAAAATAGAACGTCTCGCAAACCACTCGTCCTTTGAGAGAGGGAGAAAGCGAGCTATGTCGTTTCTCTTATAAACATTCTGTTTACGGGCGTCGGTCACTAGATGGCTTGTTATTAGTTTCTCATTGCTACTGTAGAAGGCAGTAACATAATAAATATCTTATATTTTATTTTTAACGAAGGATTTTAGAAAAAAAATATCTTTTTTTTCTATATATGTAATTTAAAATATATATAAACGGCGAAGAGGTCGTTTCTCTTATAAACAACATTCCCTATTACAAGATTTTTTTTATTTAAGGATGAAAAATGAAGAACCACAATATTATACACCAGAAAAGAACTTCGCTTCTTTCACGTGCACCAAGCTGCATGCGTACCGTTATTTTTTTCGGTAGGCACGATAAGCATTCATGGTCAATAATGAATTCAATATTTCAAATATGTATATAACTTATTAATACCAATTTCTCTGATACCTAATCTGCAAAAGATTTTCACTACATGTACGAAGTGACATGCATAATTTTTTAACGATATTTTGATAAACTGCTTTTCGGCAATTTAAAAAACCAATCAAATTATTATCAATTTTCAGCTAAGAACTTGCAATAATCTCCCAGATAAGCAGTTTTGTCACATAGAGAGATCTAATTCTTAGCAAACCACTAACGAAAAACATCCAAATTTAGAAGCTTATAGATGTGACTAAAATGTATTAAAGTCTTACTAGAGGTCCCGCAGTAGTCGAAATTCGACTATAATAATTAATTGGAATTGTAAGTTTGTACACTATTATGATTGTATTTTATACTTCTATAATCACAAATTTCGCCAAGACTACACTATAAAAAAATATTATTAAAGACAATTAATATTTAATCTATTCTCAATTAGACCACAGACGTCAAGAACAAAAGTTTGACAATAAATAGTATGCATGTGTGTGTGCGTCAAATACATGACATGTAATGTGTGTTATATTTTCTTTATTGATTTAAAGTATCTTTTATGCATTATTTTTAAAAAAATATTAGAATTGTGCACTTCTTTTCTATATTCTGTATAAGTGTGGAAAATTTCATACTCCTTCGTCCGCGCAATTTTCGTAAAAAGGGATACAAAGTTTTTGCTTCACGTATTAAATTATATAGATAATACAACTAGCGACCCGCCCTCGCTTCGCTTCGGAAACTGTAATTTATTATTGATTTCTCCACTATTTAATGGATGTTGTTATACATATAAACCTTCCTCTTTAATCACTCTATCTATTAAAAAAACTGCATCAAAATCCGTTGCGTAGTTTTAAAGATTTAAGCATACATACGGACAGACAGATATAGGGACAGAGAAAGCGACTTTGTTTTATACTATGTAGTGATGAAACTATGTGCTTTATTGTTTATTCTCAGATTTATTACTTTAATTTTATTGCTTCGGACGTTTCGAAGTACGTTTGAGTGTTTGTGAAAATTCGCGATCACGTAAACCGTATTTGAAACATCAAAAATAATACAATGAAAATAGGTAATAAAAGAAAAAATTTAATGTAAAAGAACTTAATTTATATTGTATTTATGACTAGTTGACCCGGCAGACTTCGTAGTGCCTCAATCGATAAATAAATGACCTAAACTTTTGTATAAAATAAACTTAAAACAAACAAAAGTAATCCGTCCGACGGGTGACACATCAAAGGAAAAACAAAATAGTTATTTTTATTTAATTCCGAACATTTTCTTAATTATATAATCCTTTTAAACCTTCTCTGGACTTCCACAAATAATTCAAGACCAAAAATTAGCCAAATCGGTTTAGCCGTTCTCGAGTTTTAGCGAGACTAACGGTCAGCAATTCATTTTTATATATAGAGGTTCGCAGAGATGCAAAAAAATTCGTGTAATGCATCTGAAATCATGCATGTTGTATTTAGTTAGTTATGATCTATAAGTTTTTCAAAAATGAGCGATATAGGTATTGAAATGAACTGCTAAGCAAATATCATGTATACTCGTACAATTTGGACTTGGGCGGTTACGTGAGATTCGTTAGCTGACAGCCCTTATAAAAATAAAATACGACCAATCTAAAACAAGTTAGTCGTGATCTTACCTAAACGAATTTGCCGGGATAAGGTACGATCCCTCGGGCTCGTCGCGTCGTCGTGATATTATAAAAGTAAAAAGCAATAAAATCGTCCTTAACTATTACGTCGGGAACTTAACGAGGTTGTTATGTGCTACGGTTATTGGTATTACTTACGATCTCTTAAACTGTTCGATCCCATCTCTGTAAAACGCGGAGAACATCTTGTTCAATATCGAATTAAATTGATCGAATTTACTTTAAGTGAAATTTTGACATCATTATCTGTTTAATCATGAGACAATTTTTTAAACAATTTGTTTTTTTTTTACTAACCTGCCTATTTATACCGCCAAGATATTGCATGCTTCAAATAGACGATGACCGCTTAACATGAGATGTACTGTAAGTTTGTAGTCTGTTCATCTTAAGTACAAAAACATACTATAGGTATTTTTTTTAACCCAAGTATTTCTAATACGAACTCTGTAAAATTCTACGTCTAATCCATTCTATAGCTTTTCGGTAAGTACTGCAGCTATTAAGAAAGTGGTGTTATGGGACTTCACCCCAATATCAGTAATACAATATTTTCATGCCCATCCTATTCTGCCATAAGGTTTGAAGACCAACCACTGCTACTGTCCAATACGCCGAAAGCTACCAAAGTGCGAACTTAAGAGAACATTCGGATGACATTCGATTGTGATGTTTAGTGTAACTACCAAAACGTCTGAAATTGCGAGACTTTTTTCCCTACCTACTCGAGGGTAGCCTAAGAGACTATTCCAGTTACGCCCGGACAGGTAGGTGAGCTCACGGGCTCAAACTGAGAGAATTTGCTAACACTAGCCTTAGCGAGAGCAGTCCTTCGCAGAATCTACCACTGGATCAGAATCGCGACCCACCGAAAAGATCTGGCGAGAATTTCTCAGTGGGAATTTCAAGAATGAATAAGTAAACTACCTAAAAATTCAAACCAAACAATCATTATCTGTTGAACACAAACTTAAGAAGAATCTTATTGCAGTATTCCACAGGAATCGTCCCTTAGGAAATATTTTTATAAAATTTCATATTATTATACGGACACATATCATTATTCTGTCATATTTCATTGTTGCAGAGACCTGAAAATCTCGAAGTGCCCCTGTCCGCTACTCGCGACGCCAAAACAGTGTGTACGCCATGAATGATCAGGTATTTGTTTGGCTTCGTCGTTAATGACTATAAAGAATAAACGTTTAAAACAGAGTTAAACACGAAACATTTTTCCAAGTACGTGTGGTAAAATGTTTTAACAATTTCATTTTATATTATATTCTCGTTTTTAGACATTTCACACTCCTTCATTTGGTGACGAAGAATTTGATATTCCTTTAATACACGGGCAGCATGCGCCGGGATCAGGAGTCCAGAATACGCATATTCAGTACACACAATTACACCACGCTGCGCCGCAGGTTCGTTTTATTATCTTATAGATAATTAAATGGGTTTTGCTTTTACCCCATCTAATACGTCTAATCATTATCAAATCCAAATCGTCTATTAATGCCAAACAACTATGAATTTTCAGATCATTTAACTTTTGAAATACTTTTGTTGAAGGATTTCAAAACAGTTTTGAGATTATTTAAAGATTGAAGTCAGGGAATCTTTGAGCTCATGTTTCAAGCTGAACAGAGGCATTCACGTTATATTGTATGTCTAAGTTCAAGTACATATTTGTTATATACACCGGGTCGCCTGTGGACTCTCTTAAACGTTTAGCCAAACTTTATCTAATCTGTATCTTTTATTGTTATTTGAAAATGAACCTAAGTTTTAAAAACTCACATGGGGATACTACAAGCGGTATCTGTTAGGCTTAGTAACTTTAGCATAAAAAATAAACTAGATAATTATCAATTAAGTTTAAATATTATTAAAATAAAGAATTAAACAATGAATTTACGATTAGAATTTAAAATAAGAACTATTGATGCTCGAATTATTCGAGAATCAATATTTGCACCGACTTTTAATAAATTAGCAGATGGAATTTCTCAATTCATCACGTGTTTTTAATTTGCATAACAAAGAACAGCCTAGAACTTAACATAAATTTGTTTCGTCTTCTCTTGCAAAATGTATTAGGTATATGAGCATAATAATATAACAAATTTTTATGAAGGTAATTACGTAATTAATGTAATATTGTGTTCTGTCCGATATCTGCAAGCATTGGGATGTAAAATTATGAGTTGCAGTGAATATAGTGAGTCAACCACGTTTCGCTGTCACTAAGACCAAATATTTACTAGACTTGAACTAGACACACACGTTGTATGAAATGAAACTACCTACTTACAAGATACACCTACCTGTCGTGTTTCGTTGATGCTATAACGAAAGAGATTCACTGAAATAACGACAACACAACTAAGATAAGAGAATCCATAGAACACAAAGAAAGTCGCAGAAATTATTATAACTATGTGCTTTCTAAATTAAAAAACTCACTTATCATTTTACGATTTCGGACATTTGAAGTACTATATAGAGTTCCTCGTCACAGATCACGAACACCTAGGATTTTTTAAATATAGTGAATGTTAAGTGAAGTATTTATAGCGGGAGACTAAAAAAGAAACGAATATGTATAAACATTAGAAACTATAATATTATGTCAGATAATGATAAGGCACCGACATAGACTATTAATTTTTAAAATAATGCGATCGATGTCTTTTAATAAGCTTGATGCAATAATACATACCTATTCTAAAAGCCCGCACGGGTGGATTCTACCATCACATCTTTTTCGTCGGGAAGCAATCATGCTTGGATTGTAAAATAGGGCCTGTGTTATACCGTTGGAATTGAGACTTCTATAAATATCAACCTAAAGGTTGGCGCGATATTCACATTGCGTTCAACTTAATGAACTCGGTGGCCGATCTAACAAATTAGTTTACAAATAGTCCTTTTCTCTACGAGCATGTAAATTTTGAAATATTTTTGTTGTTGTATTCAAATTAGTTATTTTTTCAGTTTATTCTTAGAATTTTTTCAATGAAAAAAAACATGTTTTTAAGTACTAGTGTAGTATAGAACAAAAATGTTTTTAAGTAATAGTTTAAAGCATGATTGTCATATTATGCATTTCTGATAGTATGCGAATAAATGAAATATTTGGCCAATTAAAATGCCAAATACAACTACCGTAGGTAGATTAAAATAATATATGCTGTGATGTAAAGTGCCAGCATTAAATATATTAAGAGCACTGTTAAAACGTGGACTGCTGGCAAAGTGTGGTGTTATTGAGTGTTTTTATTCTCTTATTTTTTATGAAACGCAAAAAATATATTTAATTCATTTTAACTTCATAAAATCGTTAACCTGATTACTGAAATCAATCGTTTAATGTAGTATTTTTTTTTATTCCACATCTATCAAACTTGAATCAAAGCTTCGCTCGCCAAACTCATCCGGGCTTAAAAGTTCGAAATTTTCAAAACAGGTTATCGTAAATTAAACGCGTCGCATCTAGAAAATGACAATGGTCAATGTCAATTTTACGCCCATTTTATTTTATTTTGCTTTATGGATGTATGCTTTTAAGAATCGCATTCAATCAATTAATATTTACCTTTTATTACAACTTATGACGATAACTTTATTATAGCAAATAAATATAATTAAAACTAAGCTTAAACTTTAAAACTGTGTATAATGATAACCATTTATTGATTCTGCCATAATCCGACATTTCAAATTGCTTAGTTTTCGTAGTCACGACCAAAAATTGCGTTCGCTGACTTTTTAATTCAATGTTCATTAATAATTTAGAATTTTAAGTTTATTTCTGATCCACGAACAGCATTATTAAACGCCTGCAACTCTAGCACCAGGAGTAGCTTTCGAAAATTGATAACCGTACTCGTCGAACTCGGCAAAGTATTCCACGTACAGGCTAACCCATACATCAGCACGCTGAGTTTCTCGCTGGATCATCTCAGCGGGTTGCAATTTCAATCCGATAGTAGATGCATTCATGAAGCAGTGGCCCTTGAGCCGTTAGGTCTCCTTCTTCTTGATTTGTTAAGTTTCCTCCGGAAGCGCTCGGGCAGCTGTTAGCAGATCCACTCCTCCTGGATGAGCCCGTCCTCGCCCACCTCTCCTGGTGAAACTGGTGAAATTGTTTTGCAAGTAAAAAAATAATGTACAACACTTAAGCGCGTTAATGGATAATACCTCCCGTCATGACTTACGCGAGTGTGGTGTTCCCTCACGCGGCCCGCACACACATAGACACCCTCCAATCTCTACAATCCCGCTTTTGCAGGTTAGCCGTCGGAGCTCCGTGGTTCGTGAGGAACGTTGACGTACACGATAACCTGGGCCTCGAATCTATCCAGAAATACATGAAGTCAGCGTCGGAACGGTACTTCAATAAGGCTATGCGTCATGATAATCGCCTTATCGTTGCCGCCGCTGACTACTCCCCGAATCCTGATCACGCAGGAGCCAGTCACCGTCGACGCCCTAGACACGTCCTTATGGATCCATCAGATCCGATAACCTTTGCATTAGACGCCTTCAGCTCTAACACTAGAAGCAGGCTTAGGGACCTCTGTAACCGTACTCGTCGAACTCGACAAAGAGTTCGCCGTGCAACCTAACCCATGAATCAGAATCATTTTTACTGGTGGTAGGACCTCTTGTGAGTCCGCGCGGGTAGGTACCACCGCCCTGCCTATTTCTGCCGTGAAGCAGTAATGCGTTTCGGTTTGAAGGGTGGGGCAGCCCTTGTAACTATACTGAGATCTTAGAACTTATATCTCAAGGTGGGTGGCGCATTTACGTTGTAGATGTCCATGGGCTCCAGTAACCACTTAACACCAGGTGGGCTGTGAGCTCGTCCACCCACCTAAGCAATAAATAAAAAAAACATCAGCTCGCTGAGTTTTTCGCCGGATCTTCTCATCGGGTAGCGATTCCGATCCGGTAGTAGATTCATTCGCGAAGCAGCTACTCTTGAGTTGTTAGGTCTCCTTCGGAGGCGCTCGGACAGCTGTTAGCAAATCCCACCCATCCTGGTTGAGCCTTTGCTCGCCCACCTGTCCTGGTGAAACTGGAAAGGCCTCCGGGCAACCAGTAATCCTTCAATCCTAAAAAAAAAAGTGTAGTACCTGTGATATCCATTAATAAACTGTTACTGTTCTGACGGAGAAACTGCTAAACGAGTTTTCAGCTTGTTTCTTCTTTTAATTCTAATAACAGTGAACCGGTTTTTTTATCCGCATTTTTCACGAAATTATTGAACTTATTTGAAATTATTGACCTCTTAGTAAATTGTATTTGCTGAATATTCTCTTGGCATGACTTTTATATTAATTTTATTAAGAATTTAAAATGCTGCTTCCTTATCTATTCACCCCGCGACAGCGAAGTTTAATCCGGTTATTTGTGTATAAAATTAAGAACACGTGCACTTAGGAAAATATTGAAATCAATCATTAATTCCCGCTTTTTTTTCCCTTAATATTTTAAGTGAGCGACCTCACGGCTCACCTTGTTTTAAGTTTTTACCGTAGCTCATAGACATCACAATGTCATTACGACCTCAATTATCTAAATAGTATTTCATACTAGCCATACCACCCTCGATACCGGCCCCACCCCCAAAACCGGAGCGTAAGACTTCGTTGTAGGTAATTGCCAGTAAATGCCGACTGGTAATGGACAATGAGGTGATAAAGGATACAGAGAACGCTGATACTGAATGCATTGGAAGTCAAGTAGCGGTTCTTGAACTATTAGGCCTCTCTAGGGGAGCATACGAGCAGTTACTAGCAAATGTCTCACCCCCCCCACACTAATAATATAAAATTGTGTTAAAATCTTTTTTAGTTGTGATCATCAAAGGATATTCAATTTATTAATACCCTACATGTGATTTAAAAATATGACTCAATATATTTATATAATATTAATATATAAATAATAGAATCGGTACAATCAATCGCATCCAGTTGTTATAATACATTGATGCAATGAAGTCGTCGTGCCCTAAAGAATAAGACGTCCGGTGCATATGTGTTGAGCGATGCATCGGTGTTCGAATCTCAGGCGGGTACTAATTTTCTAATAAAATACGTACTCAACAAATGTTCACAATGACTTCCACGGTGAAGGAATAACATTGTGTAATAAAAATCAAACCCGCAAAATTATAATTTGCGTTATTACTGGTAGTAGGACCTCTTGTGAGTCCGCGCAGGTAGTTACCACCACCCTGCCTATTTCTGCCGTGAAGCAGTAATGCGTTTCGGTTTGAAGGGTGGTGCAGCCGTTGTATCTGTAATAATCTGTAATCATCATCATGTAATCTTAAGGTGGGTGGCGCATTTACGTCGTAGATGTCTATGGCTCCAGTAACCACATAACACCAGGTGGGCTGTGAGCTCGTCCACACATCCATGCAATAAAAAAAAGTATGATAGACAATGTTACTTATCTGTTCTAAGGTCCTTCGTACATAAAATAGGTTATTTTTTATTAATATGATGCATTGAAATATTGTATTGTTGTTGATGTTTTTATTGTACTACTAGCGACCCGCCCTCGCTTCGCTTCGGAAACATTAAAACACACATGAAACCAAAAAAAAGAAATAAAAAATAAATAAAAAAAAGTAGCCTATGTTCATCAGGGACAATGTCGGCTTCTAATGGAAAAAGAATTTTTCAAATCGGTCCAGTAGTTTCGGAGCCTATTCGAAACAAACAAACAAACAAATCTTTCCTCTTTATAATATTATTACTAGCGACCCGCCCTCGCTTCGCTTCGGAAACATTAAAACACACATGAAACCAAAAAAAAATAATTAAAAAAATAAATAAAAAAAGTAGCCTATGTTCATCAGGGACAATGTAGGCTTCTAATGGCAAAAGAATTTTTCAAATCGGTCCAGTAGTTTCGGAGCCTATTCGAAACAAACAAACAAACAAATCTTTCCTCTTTATAATATTATTATTAGTATAGAGTATAGAAAAACATCAATCTATTCTATGCTCTCAATGTAATCAATGTGCTTATCAATTTAAAAATCTGAAAATGAAAAATGGTTTTCACAAAATATTTCATTCGTTTAAAAAGGTGATTTGGAAAATTGAAAAAAAAAAATTGGAACTGATATTTATCTATGCTACTACAACAAAACTATTTATGCAACCGAACAGAATTATTATTATTATTTCATATCTATTTCCTGTTTTTATTAGTCTATCATAGTTATTTTTATAGTACTCACAAACAACTGAGAAATGAAAATGCCACAAAGCAAAGATTTGGCTTAAAAGACCAGAATCCAGTCGAATCATGTCATTAGAATAATTAAAAAACTTCACAAAAGTTTGAAGAACTTCAGTTTCCGAAAATAAATAATGTTAATTTATCAGCAAAAATGATTAATTGATTTGAAATATTTCTTAAATATTAATATTGTGAAACTGTGTAAAACAGTCGATTAAATTATTCACAGTCGTATGCTACTCAACTAGAATCATAAAAAAAAACATTTTCCTGTCTTAATATGTATGTAACCAAAAGAACTTCTTTGAACATGTATGAATTTTATTCTAATTAATACACTTCTAGGTAGGCATGATGAATCCAGCACAAGACGGCTTGGCCCCACCAGGTGGTGCTCCTTCTTATCAACAACCTCTTTATTTACAAGAGCCGCACACGCCTGTCACAACACACAGGTAAAAAACGAACATTTAAGTTAAAACAAATACATTATCATGTTCCGATATCACATTAATAATAAATTTGCAGTGGGGCAGGTGCTCCAGCAGGCAATTATATGATTCAGCAACAACCTGGAGGTCAACAGCGGCTCTTAATAATGCAACCTGCGCAAGCTATAAGTGGGCCACCGACTCCAAGTACACCAACACAGCCATCAGGACCAGTCTATGGCTCCCCACAAAGAGCATCACCACCAGGCACTACAAGTGATGACTCAGATGACAGTGTACCTTCACAGCATTCTCAGGTATGATGAACGGAATGATGTATGAACTGCATGTATGCACACTTTACATTTTAAAATAAATAGATTTTGACTCTTAGGAGTAAAAAATACATTATTTTCCCTTTTCAACTATTCATCTTTTACCATTTGTCAATAAACTTCATGCTTAATCAGTAAACTTATATAAAATCATAAATACTAATTACATGAAAGAACTTATTATAAGTACCTATGATTACTTTTTAATAGTTATTATAATGCACACTTTTCTACAATATAATGCTTTGTTGTTCCATTTTGTCACCAATATAGTTCATTGGCATTGAAACTATGCAATCATAATAGAAATTCACTAGAATGTTATTTATAGAGATTCTAATGAATTCGTTGTTTGTTGGTAGTTGCCTGGTGATGCGGAAAGCCTTCTGCCTATCCATTATTGCTCAGCGAGCCGGCAGCAACAAACTACGCTTCATCAGGTATAGGCAAATTTTATCACTATAATATTATCATTCATTCTTATCAAATTAACTGTCTTTATTTGCCAATGAACTATATATTTTTATTATGAAAACAAACAGAATTTAACTTATAAAATAACAACAAAGTAATGAAACCATAATTTCACAGATTGGTGTTGCAAACATGGCTGTCAAAAGAACTTCACCTGATCCAATGGACAATGGAATGAACCGTGGACAGATGCAGAAAAAGCCTAAAGTTCAGAAAAAAAAAGAAAAAACGAGACCCAAATGAACCACAAAAGTATGATAAATTAGTCACAGTAAAGTTTTATTCATTATTAACAGAACATCATTAACTATAACAGTATTTATTTTAACAGGCCAGTATCAGCATATGCCTTATTCTTCAGAGATACCCAAGCAGCAATCAAAGGTCAAAACCCTAATGCTAGTTTTGGGGAAGTTCAAAGATAGTTGCTTCAATGTGGGATGGTTTAGACTCAGAACATAAAAGTGTAAGTCTGGGTCATATGTAATATAAATGATTTCTTACTAATAATCAAATACAAACATTGAACACTCTCAATTCATTATATTTTTCATATAACAGGTTTACAAACAAAAGACAGAAATAGCAAAAAAAGAATACCTTAAGGCTCTTGCTGCCTACAGAGCCAGTCTAGTATCAAAGGTAAGTCAAATAATTTCAGAAAGGCAAAATTATTAGACATAATATACAAAAATTAAGACAAATATTTAAAATGCCTGAAAAATAACCACCCTAATACTTAAACTTAGGACTATACGGAACAGACATTGCTAAATTCAACATAAATTATCTTAAAGAACTAGCTGGCTAAATCTGGTTTTTGTCCAACTGAACATGGTCTTTAATTAACCTCTCCACAATTTAGAGGTAGAGATTTCACCTGAGTTTGTCTTGAAGAGATGCTTTCTAGTACCAAAATGACCAGTGACTTCCCCAATCTGAAATGACTTAACACTGCCTTTTGGCCTTGTCTGTATAACTTTCACCTAGGAACTTATGTGTAGGTTAGATTTGAGATGCTTCTTTATTCTAACAAACCTTAAGTTGGTTTTACATAGGTAATCCCATACTATATAAGCTTAGTATTGTGAGTTTTGTAATCACAATTTACTCGATTATGCATTGTTACCTGAAAGGACAGGTTTTATTTTTTTATATTTTTTGCAGACATTATGAATGATCAAATCTAACTTTTATAGTTTCATTTACATCAATTGAGACTTCAACCTCATGTCTGAAAGTGGTAAGCAATGTTCAAGTGTGGTCATGTGTGATGTTTGTGTACTCCACTAACTACTTAATACCAACTCTACTGAACTAAATGGCTAGTCTCCAACGCCAAAAAAACCGGAGCCTAAGTCTATAATTATGAGAACGGTAGGGGCTGCATTGTAAGCCTTAAAACACAGCCTAACAGCTACATCAAGTTCATTAATTCTACTGAAATAAAAACGAAACATTTAAATAAACCATTCCTCGTTCGTTTTACGGTGAAATACTTAACTAGCTTTACACATGTTTTAGCATAGTTAATTTAAAAAAGGACTCAATCAGCACCATCTATTATAAAACATCACCAACATAAATCAGACGTCGCTAGGTGGCGTCGTTACAAGTTATGGGAAGTAAAAGTAGCAGCAGTATCAATATATTTAAATAACTATATACTTCATAACAATTACGTCCCTTTGCTATTAGTTTTTTTTTTTTTTTTTATTGCCTTTGTTGGCAGACGACCGTACGGCCCACCTGATGGTAAGTGGTTACCGTCGCCCATGGACTTCAGCAATGCCAGGAGCAGAGCCAAGCCGCTGCCTACTGCTTAATACTCTCCACAAGCCTCGTTTGAAGAAGGACATGTCATATTAGTATTGTTGGGCGATTAAATTTGAGGGGACTAGGTTCTGTAGGTGATGAGGGGCTATTTAAAAACAACACTGCTTCATCGTTAATATAATTATATTGCAAATACTTTGTACACTATTACACCATTATAATATTTTATTTTATTAAACTCTAAGATGTTGCTCTGACCGTGTCTAGATGAGAAGTCATTGTCTTCACTGAAGAGAAGACAATTATTTGTTTTTAAAGATTTAAATAAGCATTCCAATATTCGAAATCTATAACCTTACATGCGTCAAATGTTGCCTGCCATTACTTTCTTCAAACTCCAACAAGTATTATTTAAATCGCAACCTCAGCTCTCACGAATTCTAGTTATAAAATAAAATTATCCTACGACACCGTTGTGTTCTTTATTATTATTATTTCTTTTATAATATTATATCTTCAGCTAACGCGTTGTAGTTTTCCTCCAGAACTTAGTAAAAATCCATAATGTAGGTAAGGAGTTTTAACAAATGCCCGACTGCAAAATTTATCATGTATTGAATTTCATGTAGTATATTTCACATTGTATGTTAAATAATTAAGATTAAAATGTCAGAATTAAGACAAAGACACAAGAGGCATTAAACAAAACCTAGACTATCAAGAAATAGCGTAAAAATAAAATTTTCAAAAACACACCACATAAAGATGTTAATTTCGTTAGGGATACGTATTTTTTTATTCTGCTATAATTTATAGTATAAACCATGCTTACGTTTCTTATTGTTTGTAATTGACTCTTTATTTGCCGGACGGCCTGCATACATTCTAAACTTTGTAGGTATTTCCTGTCCCTCTGTCTGTAAGCGAAAAGGAAGGTTAAAAGAAAAAAGGCTTTCATAACGGTCGGGTGTGTTTCATAGTACCTAACTGGAGTTAACTGGACACGAAATCTTTTAGCAGGAACGTTACAAATGTCGGAACATATTTTCATTTGAAAAAATAGAAAAGGAAGGCACAAAATGCATTTGAAGGACAAAAACACCTTTATAGGATAGCCAAAACAAGAGAGAAGGATGGAAGGAATTTTAACCACATTAAGTGCGTGAAAGATAGTGCAGGAAGAGTGTAAACAAATGATGAGGAAATAAGAGATAGATGGAAGAGGTATTTTGAAAGATTGATGAATGAAGAGAATGACTGGAGTGGTGAACTACAAAATGTTCCGATAAATACTGGTGTAGTAAGGGAAATAAGTGTGCAAGTAGTACGAAAGGCTGTAAAAAATATGAAGAATGAAAAATCTACTGGACCAGATGGTATCCCAATAAATCTGTGGAAGTCTCTGAAAGCGGATGGCTGACTTTATTCTTCAATAAATTGTTCCAAGAAGAGGTCATGCCTGACGAGTGGCGCAAAAGATCACTCCTGCCTGTGTTTAACAACAACGGTGACATACAGGTATGCGATAATTATAAGAGAATAAAGCTCATGTCACATAGTATGAAAGCTTGGGAACAAGTAATAGCGAGAAGAATGAGGTATCACAGAACCAGTTCGGGCCGAGACGCAGTACATCGGACGCCATTTTTTCCCTTCGCTAATTGTGCGAAAAGTACCGCCATGCAAGTAAAAACGTGCACATAGTGTTTGTTGATTTGAAAAAAGCGTATGATAGGGTTCTCCGTGCGGTTCTGTGGTAGAGCATAAAAACGAAAGGAGTGCCTGGGAAATACCAGCGGAACAGCATAGCTTGTCCTTTTACTACAAAACTATGGTTTGTCATCTTTACCCTCCTAATGAAACAAATTACATAAACAAAAATCAATTAATACTTTTACTTGGGGGTAAAGTTAAGGAGATTGTAGAACTATCATATAAATGATAGAAAGTAACAGCTGTAAGCCACAAATTACGACTCAAAAACCTGGGTTTTTGCAGGAACGCGAGTAGAAAAGGTTACGTGAATTGTTGTATTTTGTTTGTCGAGTGTTTTCTGGTTTGAACACGTAATCTTGGTTTATTAACTGCGATTTTGCGACAAGCATAGCTACCGTTTTTCTGGTTATAAAAGCTCTGGCCGTTTGGGCTTAGTTCCGTTTGTCTCTATTGAATGAGAAAAACGAATTTCATTGTTATTCGAAAGGAGAGGAGAAATAAGCTAAAAGTGTTAAAACTATGTTTCTGTCTTAGACTTAAATCTCTTTATTCAAAAATCAACCTGTATCGCCTCGTGGATATATTGGTTAGTGATCTACTGTAATAATTCGGGATACGATTTCTCCTCGGAGTCACTGTCTTTGTTAGAAATATTGCATTGGATTCTTCGGTACGAATGTTTCCGGTAACCACATTATAGAGCACAGGAGAACATCCTCATTTGAGTGTTAAATGTACAACATCGAATCATTTCCAGATTTGGTAAATATTATGTAAATAAAAATAAATTAAACACATTAATTTATGTACAAAATGTTAACAATAGGTTAATTTTTTGGGTAAGTTCTTTGATATTTTCAAGACTACTCCACCATCGGATGAATCGTACGCTACTTTCAAAGCAATTTAAAAAGAAAATCATATAATCTTCATCTCAACTTATATTTGAGTATAAGTTAACATCTTCAACCCTTTGATACCCACTGCAAAGGAATAATACTACATATGCAATAAAAAATATGAACAATAAGTGTACTATCATGTCATCATTCTTATTCAATATTGAAACCTTATTTTTTACTGATATTATTAGGTAGGAAACTAAATTTCCTAAAAAAAAAGGATGTAGCTAAAATCCAATAAATATATAATTGTAGATGGACATTACTCTTGCCTATTTTTCCCATAAAGCCATTATGTGTTCTTGTATGAAGGGCAGTTCTACTATCGTAGCAATAGGAACAGAATAGATAATTAAATCTTATTTCTCAAGATGTGATTTCTAAGGGCTTTCATTATAACTCTCTCTCTTATAACCTAAAACATTTGTAGTTTTAAAAAGTTAATTTAAATGTCCCAAGCTACAAACTGCCAATTGATTCTGTTCTTTTCCACTACCAAGTCCTATTGACACAAATATTTATACAGCTGTCAATTTCGAAACAAAGTGTTGTCTCAGTTCTCAAATCTCAGTTGCATTGTCTTAATGCTATTGTAGCCCAAGGTTAAAGCAATGCCTGGTACATAGCACTTAAATCATCTTCATGACTTAAAAGATCAAAATTCTGGTGTACTTGTGTAGAGTGATGTGAATATCCTGGTTGGTGTAAAAACACAGAGCCAAGTACAATTTTTTCTAAGAAAATTAATACTTAACTGTGCTTACACATGACTACCAGACTGAAGATTAATTTGTAATAAAAAATAAACAGCAATTTTATTTATTTATTTACTTTAAGCATATTTAGACATTTACCCATATTTTTGAGAAAAATAATTTTATAGGCGGTGCATGCACTACATATTGTAAGATATCCATATCAATAAATCTACAGTGGAACTAGTAGATCATGTGGCTAAAAAAAAAAGCTGAATCAAAAAATATAGAAAAATTTGCATAATTTCTGGTGATAGAGTGAATTGTAAGCCCACAATATGCCTATTTCATGTTTTCTTATACAACTCTAATAACTAATACAACTGAAGCTTTGACCCTGTTTTTCAAAGATTTCAATAACTACCTGGTTAACTCATGTATTCAATAAAAACAAGAAAAAACCAAAATGAATATATATTTAAACTTCTCATTGACAGGGTGGAGAACAAGAAAACCAAGCAATGTACAACCACACTAATAATGGTAATGTGTGTGGAACTAACAGTGGCACCACATACAGTAACTACTACCAAGGACAGACTTATGGAAATAATCATTCGCCTCAGAACTATGTGCAAAATGCTTCCCCTCAAAGATACTCTCCGCAAAATTACTCACCTGGCCAGCCACAACCTTCATATCCCGGATCAGCTCAACAGTATCCACCTAACTCTCAACAATCTCCTCAAAATTACCAAGCCAATATGACAATTGCTCCCCAAACATACCAGGTAATTATCAAGTCATTAAAAAGTTACAATTTAATTGGAGATATGAGTTGCATGTGACATTTTCTTTCAATAACACATTTAAAATTAAAACAAAAGTACTCAGAGCCCATCGAGTGGTAGCGATTAGGGTAGCTCACAAGACATCACAATGTAAATGTTGCCACCAACCTTGAAACAACAGCTTGAAGTATCAATATATTAATAAAATGGGTCGGAAAGGGTGGAAACACTTCAAACCAGAACATATCAGAGATTGGCAAAAAAATGGGCAGGATGGTGGTAAAAATACTACCACCAATGAATGTTGGTTGGTGATTGCAGTACACTAGTATACACAATACTTGGAGAACCTTGCTGCTTATTTTCTCAGAAATCCATCACTTCCTTATTACAATACTCATACGAGAGTGAGGTTATTTTAGGATGACTCCACCACACTGCACTTCTACTATAATGTTCTTTTTTTATTTCATCGGGTGTAGAAAAACAAGGACTTTTTCTGAAAAATTTACACAGAAAATAAGACACTCAACACTATTACAATCCTGATTGTATAATACTACAACTTAATTATTGGAACAATTTGTTTGTTCTAGAATGTTCCAGCCCAATCACCACAGGGCTATCAAATAAACTCTTCAACGTCAAATCAGAATTGTCAACCAAATGTTGCTCAATCACCTAGAAACTACCAACCCACACAGTCACCAACAAATTACCCTGCAAGTTCTTCAATGTCACCACCTGGGTACCGACAAGTGCAGGCAACATCACCTCCAATGGGAACAGTACATCCTGCCATGCAATACCATCCTCAACAGGTACAGTGAGCTACAAAAGTGCATGGATAGCACAATAAAAAATCCTACTATGAACTTATAACAACGATAATTGTTACATGTCATTGTGTAGTTCTATCCTATGGATACATGTACCAAATCAATATTTTCCTGACTTTAGGATGTCAAAAATCACAATTGAGAATAAAAAAAAATGTATCCAATAGATAACTCAATGTTGTGACAAGGTTTGAGTTTAGCACTCTTGAGCTTAAAAAAGCATCATGGCTTAAAAAAGTTGTCTTTTTATTCAGCATAGATAGGTAATTGAACTTAACCAAATTTTAAAAAGTTATACTAGCTATTTTAATCTAAAATATTCATAGCATTTGATTTTATTGTCGGCCTGTTTCTGCTATGGAGAAATTATGCATTCCGATTTGAAAAACTACCATAATTTCAATAGAATGAACACTACTTTCGCTTCACTTTAGCACAAGGTGGAACAATTATATTAGTAATATTATAAGATATTATTGTTGGCTACTAACACCACCATAAACCATCAGCTTATAACCACCTATTTAAGTTCCTTTTGTTGCAGCAAATACAAGCAACACATGCTCAGATGCAACAGGCCCAAGTTCATCAAGTGCAGCAGTACCAGCAACAACAACAAACTCAGCAGCAGCAGCAACAACAACAAATGTTAAAACAACAGCAAAGTCAACAGATTTTACAACAATCTCAGCAACAACAGTTGTTGCATCAACAAAACCAACAGCAAATGCTACAACAACAATCGCAGCAGACTCAAAATTCACAGCAGCAACAACAGGCCCAACCACCACAAGTGCAGCAGCAAATGCAGCCGATTAAATCTGAGCAAAATGCACCCAATACTAGTGGTAATGGGCATCCACAACAATCTACGGAAGTAAGTATTCAATCGTGTTCATCGTGAGATCTTTAAAAAAATACTACAGTAAATATAAAGAGTAGATTTGAATTAAGTGTCTTAAAGCGTACTATATGTATTTAAAAAAAAAAACTTGTTTACTCAATCCCTGCTTTATCAACAAATATAAGATAAATTTATTTTATGGTCTTTCCCCTTAAACTCACCACATAAGAATTAATTCTTAAAAAAGGTTTCAGTGCAATTTGCCTAAACATAGCCGCAATTCAAATACTATGTAAGGAAGGGGTGTGCTCTAAGGATCTAATAGAGATAATTCTAGTCTTCTTTTTGACATGAAACCATCAATCACAAAACCATTATCAAACAACTTTATGATTTTTATTGCACTGATGGGTGAATGTGTAATACCTGCATTTTTGACCACATACTAGCTACATATTTCCATCTGCTAATCCCCAGATAAACTTTGAATATCACTTTGTGGACTATTACTGTGGAATAATGGTATGAGATACTACATAAGTATCGCATTATTCTCGAGAAACTCTTAGTGTTACAAGTTGATCTTAGTCAGCTGCATAATAGGTAGTTTAAAATGTGATATGGGTAACATATGCATACTAATTTACAGCAAAATGAAAAGAGAAGTAATCCTTGCATTCGACAGGGCTGCACAAATCCAGCGATATCAAACAGCGAATGGGAGGATGAGTACTGCTCCAATGAATGTGTAGTCAGCCATTGCAGGTATATCAAAACGGAATATTTTTGGTTTATATTTAGAGAAAACAACAATAATCAAACACGAATTATGTTGTTTACATTTCAGAGATGTCTTTAGTTCCTGGGTGGCATCAAACAACAGTAATCAAATGCAAAACTTCTCAGCAGTTAAATAAACATATCAGCAGGAATAACAAGTAATGTAGTTTGTTCATAGTTTCGATATTTAAATTACATGCCATACTTTTTAAATTCGATGTTCCATTCTAGGCCGTAAACATGCAAATCAAACTATGAAATGGCAGCCATTCCTAAAACTAATGTTTTGATGATACTTATGATTTATATTAAGGAATATTATTTTTAATTTGTTCATAATGGTTCTTGTGGCAAAAAAATAATCGGTTCTAATTATTTTTATGTTTAGGATCATGCTCGATTTTTAAATCATATACAAAACACGGCAAATTATGTTGTTATGTCACACCAAATGTCCTTAAGTTTAACTATGACTTACAATTGTCTTTATTTTGTTAGGCATAATGCTGACTATTTTGTCTCTTAAGGATAATTGTAAAAAATGAAAGCAATAATTATCAGCCTTGTATTTGTATAAAATAAACCTCCATACAGTAAATTATTAATTAAGTAGATTTAGTGGTGTAAATAAATTATTATTAAGCATTATCGTTGCAAACTAGTGTTACATCTGGTGGTCATAGAATATGTTTTGCGTTACTTTACTTCATTATAGTTAGTTTTTATGTTAATTATGGATGGGATAAAATACTAAGTACCTAAAATGTTTATGTTAAAAAAATATGTTCCACAAGACCCTATTTTGTACATAAATATATTTTAACTTAGGACTTAATAAATAAATTCGCCTTATAGTCTTGAGATCACTAGTGTAGGTGTAGTTAAATATTTTCGATAACATGCATTTTATTAGTTTGTTACAATCCATCAGTATTTGTTACGACTATTTATAAAGTAACATAATATTAGAAATGTATAATAATAAATTATTAGTGTTGGCACATAGAAACTGTTCTTAACAGAGGCTATTTGTAATCAAATATACATTACTTCTGAAAGTGTTATGCTTGAAATTTAACAAACTGTGTAAATGGCAATTGTAGCTAAATAAACTACATAAAATTAGTTACATTAAGCAATAATGAATTGCAATTCTTTCTCTAGATATTCAATAAGTTATAGAACTTAGTTGGACCAAAATTTTCTTTAGTCTTATTAACATTACTTTATAGAAATGAAACAAGAACATTTTCTTGCAAAAAAAAATGTAAATAAAAGACTCGCAATTATAGTCTTAGATCTAGATATTAACCGAAATATTTTTTGTTTATATTTTAATCTGTAGTCTTGATAAATTGGATTTCATTTGAAATCTTATGGTTATGTAAAATACAATTGAAATAATGTATAAATTGTAACTAGACAACCCAACTTCATTAAATTTCTTAAAGACAAAAATAATCTTGTATTTAATTATATACTAAAAAAATATAGTTTAGCACAATAGTGTCTACTAAGCTCCTGGCAAAAGGGCTTACCCCCTGTACCATCCTAACCCTGCGGTTATCCATGTTTTTAGGTTAGAATGGCACTAATCAAAATAGGGTTAAATTTCCAACGCCATCTCTTGTCAGGTAGCGGAAACACACATTACTCGACTTTTGTGGAATATTCTTGATAATTCTGATTCATCGATTTTTTGAGCTTGGGAAGTGTGAGGGCAAGGGGCCGTCCCGTGTTAAAGTGAATTAACAATCATTTTAAACAACATTTTACAATGAAAACATGAAACTTGCAATTTTACAATTTCCAGCTTTAGAACAGGTTTTCTGTTTCTACCATAGATTAATTACACTGTGAGTTTCAGTGGTTGTAGTATGAAGTGCAGAGGAAAGAGGCACCATCTTTTATAGGGAACAAGTTGAAAAAGTGTCCACCTGTAAACAGCAAGTTATTGGTGGAAGACTCGTTGAAATAGCGCTAGTGTAGGAAATGGAAATGATATGAATATAGCAGTTTTAAACAGAATGAAGGTGCTGGATTCAAGTTAAATGTGGTACCTAGCTTATGGCGATATTTTTATAATCCATACGCAGCCCAGCCCAACGGTATGCGCCTATCAGCTTCCTTCTCGAAGTTGGCCCTACCTAGCTCCTTTGACCTATCTAGGCCAAATTATTCAATTTGGCCTAGATAGGTCAAAGCGGCTTAATATAAACTCTTCAACACCTCAACGTACCGATAATCGACTAGATATCGCTTTAAGGATTCCAGAACAGCCCAAGTTTCGACGGAGTCGAAGGCTTTTTCGTAGTCCACAAACGCGAAACACAGAGGACGATTGTATTCTTCAGTCTTCTGAATAACCTGTCTCAGCGTGTGGCATATGGCGCTGAAATGTGGACATTGACTGTAGATCTGGTCCGTAAACTCTAAAGTCGCTCAGCGTGTTAAGAAAAGGTGTATGCTCGGAGTTTTTTTGATGGATCGAGTCAGAAATGAGAAATCCGTCAAAGAACCAAAGTAACCGACATAGCCCTAAACATTAGCAAGCTTAAATGGCAATGGGCCGGACATACGTGTCGCAGAACCGATGGCCGATGGAGCAGACGAGTTCTGGACTGGAGACCACGTACCGGTAAGCGCAGCGTTGGGCGTCCTCTTGCCCGTTAGACCGATGACTTGCAGCGATATACTGGGAAACATTGGATGCGGAAGGCGGAGGATCGTTCATTGTGGCGGACTATGAGAGAGGCCTACATCCAGTAGTGGAGAGATACAGGTTGATGATGAATTAAAAATTTATTTTGTTCGCACGTTGATGATAAAAAAAGTTCTTATTTGTACTGCTCGGTGTGCTCGCTGATCTTGAATTACCGTGGGTAGGATGAGGTGACTTAATTATCGTGTCCCAATCGACTTACGTAGTCAATTCCAGCTGAATCAATAGTTTGATTTACCCAGGTTATTTAACTCGACTCACCTATTGCTAGTCTGTAGTAATGTACATATTATCTATGGTGTTAATTTAAGCAGGCAACCCTAACTAAGTATGATTTGGTGATATTAAGTGTATAATCTATGATTTGGTGCAAACTTCCAACTCCTCAATTTTATTCTAATAAATTGTTTTCAAATAAATAACTTGAAGTATTACACTATATCAAAAATATACATAGTAAGTCTGTTTAATGCGGGGAAAAATTTAAAATAACCTATAATTTATTCGATATTTGTTCAAATTATCTGGAGTAAGCCCATGAGGAAAACATCGAAAATATGATGGACGGAAATGATTTATCTTCTGAAATTACAAGAAAAGGAATATTGTCTCAAGGTTGGACACGAATATCGCAGGTATTGGAGGAAATCTTACCCTTTGACTTTCACGATGCTCACTGTGTTTTAACTCTATTACTTTCAAATTTAAAAATGAAATGTTATGTGACCCTAGTCTTTGTAAACTACAACGACTACTTTACTACATCTATCCATATACTTAGATATTTTATTATCCCTTCAATTCAATAAACTAGTAGTTCTCTGCAATTCATCTTAATTTTGCCAATTCTGTGTGTGGGTAGACTCGTTACGAGCACAATCCCATCTCCTCCAGAAGTCAATGAGCTGCCTTGGAGAGCGACGTTTGTAACCAAAAGGGTGAAACCTAGTATGTGCCACTCCTGTGAATTAGATGAACATTTGAGTGGGTTTCTCGGCAGATCAAGGACTGTCTCAAATACCCGTTTGATTATTGTATGGCTGTTGTCAATGAATATGCCAACCATAGTTCTCATCTGTTATGATGTAAAAAAAATTAACTTTGGTTTTATTTTCAATATAATTGGTCTTGTCAGCAATATTGTTTAAGACCAATAAAACTATTGCTTATTGCAGTTATACAGTCTCAGTAATGCTCTTACTTGTTTAAAGGGAGGAGCTACAATGACTTGAAAGCTTTGTGCCCAAATGAGCAAAAGTATTAATATTTTACATGATCCATTATGTCTCTTAGTCCATTGAAAGATTTTTTTTAAATAAAATACCTTTACAAGTGCCTATCAGGTATCACATTATGATTGACATTTGAGATATTTATATTGGACCACATTGCTACACTTTTGCAACCTTTTACATGTTTTAATGTGGATTTTGGTGGCCGCTTCTAGGATTCCTAGGTGTTCTGCTTACACTATCATAGTTTTCTAGTTAATTTTAAATCTAGAAAATAAAATAAGTTTAATTTAAATCTAGAAAATACAGTGTCACATTGCTTGACTTTTTTAACCATCTGAATATATCTCTAATTGGATAGTGAAATTTGGCTGTGATACACCACATTCTGTAAGGTGTTGTATTCTATATTTATATTAAATTGAATTGAAAGTACACTGTGTATGTATAGTACAGCGGAGGGCCTTCCAATATGCCTGAAATTATTATAGTTCACCAGTTTTAGTCAGTTCTGTATGATGATACTAAACTCTGGTGCCATTCATGTTACAGTGCCTGTGAGTTCCAGTAACCACTTAAGACCAGATGAGTCATGAACTTGCACGAAACTAGGGCAAACAAGAGTACTGACATAAATCTGCCACAAATTACTCATGCATTTTTATTTGGTGGATATGAACTTAAATTTTAACAATATCGCATAACCACTGCTAACATTGATAACACTAGTAGCCCTAGCAAGGTTAGTGCTACCCTGAATCTACCACCAGATTGGAATCGTGACCCATGAGAGGATCCGTGAGGGGATTCGGCAAGAAATGCAATTGGATAGGTTGCTCTTCTCATTGTTCATTGCAATATGAGAATGGAGAATGGTGCTTGGAAAGCTTACAAGCTTACAAGCACGATAAGAGGATTATAGTGGTGCAGTGCCATATACGTTCAATAATAAAATTGGTATAAAACCATTTTTACCAAAGGTGCAATTTTGGTATAAATTGTACAATACAAAGCAAGTATTGATTTGGAAAAACTGGCATTTATGTTGCAATGCCTATGGTTTCTGGTAATCACTTAGCATCAGGTGGACAGCCACCTCTTCAACCAAATAATGATTAAAAAACATTAAACTATAACTACTTTCAATCTTTTTTCAAACTAGTGAAATCACATTTCAAAATAGTTAAAAAATATAATTTTAGCACAAAGACCCAATAAACTCCCTGTACACACACAAAAAAAATTCATCAAAATTGGTCCAGCCTTTTAGGAAATGTTCACACTACATCATACACATACACAGTGCTATTATATTTATAAAGATGTAAGTAAATGATCAATATGACAAAATGAAAAAATTACACTTTGTGTTAAATGATTGCCTGAGCCCATTCGCACTGTAAACTGAATTCAAACAAGGTTGAATAAACTTACACAGTACAATCAATAATGACTATAATTCTCTTTGAATCAGAATGTACAATTTAAATAGGACTAATGGATCGGATTTTGAATGTAAATTAGATATGTATATAAATGATCTGCATAATTCTTTTTAATAGGTTTATCAGAGTACATTAGACAGATGGACCCCTCACGCAAAGACACGGTGGGTTGGAAGTGCCTTGGTCATGGCTGCATTTATTATCCGCATAATTACTAAACAAGTAAGTATTTTAATTTGTACCATTATTAATGCTATTTTTGTGTTTTTGACTTAATGGTTATGTTATAAAACCAATCCTGGTGAAGCTGAAAGGACTCCGGGTAAACAGAAATCCCTTAATACAAAAAAATTGTGTGCCATCGGCATCGGCGACACATTATCAGTGATGATATGACTTTGTGACTGTACAACATCCTCCTCCATAGGAACGTTCTGAAATTAAGCATGTGTGATAAACTTGTCTCTTGCTCAACAGTAACGATCATGTTATTATTGTAATAATAATATGTTGTAAATATTATTGTAATGTATTAAAATATATAGTATAATAATAGTGGCTTGTTCATTTATTGAAATGAATATTACTTTAGCACCGTTTTGATTTGAAACTTGTAAGGACACCAAAAAGTCAACAAATCTGTGTACATATATATAGAAAAATATAATACTTGTGAAGGTTTCACTTTCACATATGAATTGCGCACGTTTTTTATAGTCAATACAGTTAATAGGTAGGTACCACCACCCACCCTCTTTATGTCGTGAAGCAGTAATGCGTTTCGGTTTGAAGGATGGGGCAGCCGTTGTACTGTAAAAACTGAGACTTTAGAACTCATGTCCCAAGGTGGGTGGCGGCATTTTCTTTGTAGATGTCTATGAGCTCCGGTAACCACTTCATACCGGGCGGGCTCTGAGCTCGTCCACTCGTCTAATGAATAACAAAAAAAAACTACTTGTCTATGATCTTAGCGATTTCACCCAGATTAGAGACTGGGTATCTAGTTATTACGCTCTGACAAAAGCGAAACTAGGGAGCAGTGAGCTCTCAATACCGAAAATTAACCAAATAACAAAAACCTAATTGAATAAAACCGTATGACTTCGGCCTCGTGACGTTCGGCCGTATGAGTTCGACTCATCACTAATCAATATTTCATTCTATTTTCAGGGATGGTATATTGTCACATATGCGTTGGGTATTTACCATTTAAACTTGTTCATTGCATTCTTAACGCCGAAAATTGATCCTGCTATGGATTTAGATGGTAAGTCAGTGAAAGAAATATACCTAGTGTGCCAATTAATGCCTATCAAATACAATACCTACCATACCAATTCAATATTAATATTATTTTTTTGCTCCTACCTACGCCGAAAGTTCGGATTTCCTCCCGTTATACAGGGAAGAAAGTGTAACTTTTCATCCCTGGGTACAAGTGCGCATGCGCGTTAGTGTCTACGTCTGCTCTCACGCACCTAAAATTCTCCGCCATTGTTGTGCTCGGGTAATTTGCAATATTGTGTTTAGTGTAAAAGTAAAATAAACAAAAGGCAATAAAATTTAATAGTGATGTATTAAACAAAGATGACTTCATCAGACAGTTCTTATTCAATTAGTAGTAGTTTATTTAAAAATTAAAAAACAGTTAAATTGTGTACTGTAATGTAGGCAGCGGCTTGGCTCTGCCCTTGGCATTGCTGAAGTCCATGGGCGACGGTAACCACTCACCATCAGGTGGGCCGTATGCTCGTCTGCCTACAAAGGCAATAAAAAAAAAAAAAAAACTACGAACTTTCGGTCTAGTAGGAGAAAAAATATTATGTGCACCGCGGGAAAAAAGGAGGAGGGCAGTTTTTCGAACGTATATAAATATTGTTACGAACAGGGTCTCAGGATTTCGATATATGAGCGTCACGTGTACCCTCCTTCAAGCGTTTGAAGATTTCTGACAAGTCGTATTTATAATAAAAATAGTCTGGCCATATACCTATACTGTTACATAAAAACTTATCTTTTTTTCAACATTTTAATTATTTTGAATTTGCAACACGTATTTTAAAAATTTTCGTTTTTGCATCATTTCACTTATTTTTTCGTGCTCATTATCAAATTAAAATATGGAATGGGGTGATAAAGAAAATAGGATTGCAGTGATCACCTTGCACAAAGTGGGTATAGAGCCGTCGGTCATATTCCAGACACTTCGAAAGCTTGGCATCAGCCTATGTTCGTATGTCGTACTATCAATAGATACAACAACACTTCGTCTGTCGAAGACCAGTAAAGATCGGGGCGGCCGCGTGCTGTTAGAACTACAAAGGGTGTTAATGCTGTTAAAACCAGAATCCGCCGAAACCCCATTAGGAAGCAAAAAATCTTATCGCGAGAAATCAAGATTCTCGCTAGGACTCTGTCGCGTATTAAAAACAAAGGCCCGAAGCTCGGTGCTTATCGTCGATATACACGACATGCCCTAAATCAATCTTTACAATGAAATAAATTGAATCGATCAAAACGCCTTTTGTCGCGATACGCAGGTGAAAGGCACAGAAATATCTTCATTACCAATGAAAACATTTTCACGATTGAAGAATACTAAAATAAGTTAAATGATAAAGTGTACGCTCACAGTTCTAAACAAGCTGCTCAAGTTGTCGGAAAGGTACAACGTGGTCATCATCCTGCGTCAGTTATTTTTTGGTGGGACCTGTCTTATCAAGGAGTCACAAAACTACATTTTTGTTACAAAAGGAGTGAAAACTTCAGCCAAAGTGTATCAAGATACAGTCTTGGATCATGTTGTGAAACCTCTCAACAATACACTTAAAAATATACAGTGGACTTTCCAGCAGGACTCTGCACCTGGTCACCAGGCACGAACTACCCAAGCCCAGCTTGAAACCAACGTTCCAGACTTTATAAGAGCTGAAGACTGGCCCTCAATTAGCCCAGACCTGAACCCTTTAGACTTCAAATTATAGTCAGTATTAGAGGACATGGCCTGCTCTAAACGACACGGCGACATTGAGTTTGTTAAAAAATCTTTGCAGCAAGCAGTGACGTAATTTCCCTTGGAAACTGCGTAAATCCATAAATTCGTGGCCAAACAGATTAAAGGCCTGTATAAAAGTGGCTATTTCGAATATATTTTTTTTGCTGATACTAATAAATATGTAGGTATAAATCTTATACCTTTAAACGAACAATTATTGTCTAAATATATATATAATCTGAATCTCGGAAACGGCTCCAACGATTTTTATAAAATTTAGTATACAGGGGATTTCGGGGGCGATAAATCGATCTAGCGATCGGTCATCGTCTAGTATTAATAATATTACTTAACTTCATTAAAAAAATGCATTTTCATTTGTAATAGAACTTAGGCTGCCTGTCCACCGGAGCGGAGCGAGGCAGTGGAGCAGAGAAAAGGAGAAATATTAACCAATAAGATTGTACAAAATCTCCGCTCCTTTTTAATGGACAGGGAATTGCGAACTAGTTCAAAATTCATACAAAACCGGTAAGCGGAATGAGGCAGCGAAGTGGAGAAGCAAGTGCGAACTGATTCGTCGCGTAGGTACTGAACTTCGCTCCGCATTACTTTCTCGCTCCGCTCCGCAGCCTCGCACCGCTCCGGTGGACAGACGCAGTACTCAACTCCGCTCCGCCTGACTCCGTTGCTCCGCTCCGGTGGACAGACAGCCTTATGGCTGGACTAGGTAGAGTATGTCTAATGAAAACTAATGATTATGTAAATAATACCGCGTTTTTTATAGTCATTTCAAATTCAACGTTTCGAATACGAAATTTACAGTCTGTGACCAAGAAAACTAAATTATTGCAAACCTCAAAAACGTAAAAGTAGTTTTAATCATCACTACGAACCGCGAGAACTAAAGAAACCCGAAGAAAATGTACAACAATATATTTGTTATTTATTTTCGGTCTTTTGCTAGTGATTTTAATGCAGCCGGATTGTTGTTATTCTCACATAATTTTAAATTTTAAATACATATAACAAATTGAAGGGCGCAAGGCTTATTAAGTTTAAGCGACATTTTGGCAACTTTACAGGAGAGGTTTTATAATATAGAAAAAATATCATTAAAAATAAACTTCTTCAGCTTATTTAAGTGGAGTAAACTTAATTGAAATTCAATTAAAATCATCGAATTGTTGATACTAATACCAAATAAAACGTACCTTTAATTAAATGTTATTAAACGAAATGTCGCTTAAACCTAGCCTTTCACCCCTCAACATAATTTACAATTGAAACCATATACTTCATCATATAAAACGTAAAATTTCGAATTGTTTTTTATATATTTTCTAAAAGCATATCGAACAGTTAATTTATTTTAATTATTTTACCAACAGATGATGAAAACGGACCTGCATTACCTACCAGAGCTAGTGAAGAATTTAGACCATTCATTAGACGATTACCAGAATTCAAGTTTTGGCTGTCCGTTACCAAAAGCACTTTAATAGCTTTCTGCTGTACTTTTGTGGATGCTTTCAATATTCCAGTATTTTGGCCTATTCTAGTTATGTATTTCATAACATTATTTTGTATTACTATGAAGAGACAAATCAAGGTATTCAATTTTAATTTCGATGATATTATTAATATAATGCAATATAAAACTGTTTGTTGTGAATAGATCATGGTCGTTCTTAGTGGTGAACCCATAGATATAGTAGATGCAACTTCCTATATGGATACACAAGAAGCCTAAAAACTTTGTTGAATTCTATTGAAGGTTATTTCTTACACCATCGAAACCCCATGATTTGTTCTGCTTTTGAGAATTCGCAAAGAATGTTGGAAAAGGATTAAAATTATTGCTTGACTGTTTGTTTTAGCCTATAGCATTAACAACTCATACATATTAGGTACATATATTAATACTGATAGGTGATCATTCCTACACGTATTTCGTGCATTATCTTATAAACGAATGGTCTTAATGGTATTAAACGGATTTTTTTTAAACGGCACATATATTATTTTTAATATAATGTAGTAAGTAATATTCTAAAGATTGGTATTACCGCCGCCAAGCACTCGTGCGTTTCGACTTAAAAGGACAGTTTCGCTGTTATTGTATTAATGGAATTAAAATATCGAACTCATGTATTTTGGTGGACGGCGGCATTCATCTTGTGATGTCTAAGACCTCTAGTGATTACCGAACATCACATAAGTCGGCTGTCCATATATACAGCCTGAAAAAGACAGATCTAGGTCTAAATTATAAAACAAATTATTTTTTTGTTTTCAGCATATGATCAAATACAGATATCTGCCATTTACACACAACAAACCAAAGTATAGAAATGCAGATTCTACAGTCACAGTGAACTGACGACATATAAGCAAATGCAGGTAACTGCAAGCTATGGGTGGAAATGTCTTAGTTAAATTAATCAAGATACTGTTGTATGCTATATTTAAAAAATACAGTTTTTATTATAATGTTCCTGCATATTTTATTTATTGTTTTAATTTAATTAACAGCGAATAATGCAATTGCTCATTTTCTCGGTAGACCGATAGCACCTATGTTTAAAAATCAAAATAAATAATGTATTAAAAGACATTCGTTCGTTATTAAAATGTGCAATAATTAGAAACCTATAATGTTGCATTAACTTTAATAATTAACAAATTATAAGTAAATTATGAACTTGCATACGTACGTACGGTCGCCGATTCTTCGATTACACTTCCTCCCCTTAACAAAACAATAACAATTGATAAATACTGTTTATTTACATTTGACTCGGTGCAAAAAGATCGTTCGGATTGTTGACAATCACACGAAATCTCAGTCCGGTTTTGTTTGTATCGTGTACTTATATGTTTCATTTTTACCATTGCACTACCCGTTACGGTTACGGACTAGAGTGTATACCTCCTACTTAGAGATTCGCTCATATCTCGATAGTTCTCCCCGTTATTTGGGGAAGTATTGGAAAGTCGTCACCAGCCAATACTGCTTACGTTTTGCTGTTGCTCATGAGGGATGGTAACTTCCCACCATAAAGCGGACCTTATGATCGTCTGATACCGAAGGCAAGGAGCATTCATTTTTAATGCGATTTTATTATATTGACCTAAATCTGTCTACGTAACGAATTCTTTCAACCTAATTAGCTTGAAAGCAGCTTAAAGACGCCCAAATTATTAATTATTGTATTCACATGTAGACAATACAATAATTTTATTCCTTTAGCACAATATTCTGACCGGGATAAAATCAGCTTCCTAATAAAGCGTGTTTTTTATAACTATTTTTATCCGTTTATATTACATAGCTGAAGTCCTACTTAGTATTAAGTATTTACTACCACTAGCCCCTAGCAACTACATCAACTGCCTGCTCTATAATAAGAAGGAAGTCGTTTGTCCTGGACGAATAAAAAAAATTATTATCCGAATCAGTGGTGGATATACTTTATTTTTTTTCTTACCTAAGCTAGTGGCCTTGTGCGGCCATTTCAGCGTAACCCTAACAAGTAGGTGAGCTCACAGGGCTCAAACTTGACGATGTTGCTAACACTAACCCTAGCGAGAACAGTGCTTCCGCCTACCATCTGATTGGAAACGCGACCCACTGAGAACATCTGGCGAGAAACTCAGTGGGCTGTGTCTGTGGGTTAATTTACTCGCCGAGCACTTCGTCAAGCAAGCGACGGGTTCGGCGAGAACGTGCTTGAGGAACCTAAAAACACCGTTAGTGGATCAGTAGAATCCGAAATGGCGTGGTGGATATTCGCATTTGCCACCAGTACCTAGGCTGTTCAAATAATTCCGCCCCTTTCGACTTCTACAATTCGAAAGCGTAGTAATTTTTTTGGTCAAATTGTAAGCTCCTACTTGATTTGTGGAGTGTAGCCCGAATTACACCTTTTCTTATCCAGTAATTAGTATTGTTGCGCTGGTAAGAGTAACGCCATCTACCGTTGAGTAGCAGAAACGAATATCAAAAATACTACTAGTACGTAATTACGGTAGATGCACCGAATCACCACTAATTTACCCCCTACCGTCGAGATGATTGCGGATCACTGCTTAGCAGTTTTTTACAGCGAAGGTTTATTTATTTGAAAAAAGTCCGTGGTCCTACGATTTGAAACCATAATCCGTTAAAGTTAACAATGATATCTTTAAAACACATAGACCTATATAGTTAAAACATCGTGACATTGCTACCATAGATTATACACTTAATATGAATTGCTACCTTTATTTGACTGAAGGACTCTGTATCCATGGTCATGAATGAATTAAAAAAGTAACCTTTTGTGAAAACTATTTGATTGTTAGCCCGGACTATAAAAGGGAATCTTCTAACCCAACAGTCAATCAAAAGAAATGGACAAAACTGTATTAACTGTAAGCCTGATGATGAAATGCTGCAAAAACTAAATCAGAACATACAAAAATGAGGAAATGCTTATATCGAATTCAGAATAACTTTATTTACTGTTAATATCTAAGTGTTCTAAATTTTAATAATATTGTTACGCGCTTGGATTGGGATAAATAAAATTCCACCAAAGTACAACTAAAAACTGTATTCAACACTTAGAGCACTTAAAACACTTCACAAACACTTTAAAATTCTCAATAAACACTTTACAACTCTCAATTCGCTTCAGGTGATCCGTTCGCTGTTTCGCTTCGAGTTATGACTGACCGATGTGTCAATTCCTCCTACCTATTTTTATAATGAAATCCGTATTTATCAAATGTTTACGATTGACTTATACGGTAAAGGAATAATAGTGTGATAAATTCAAAGCCGCAAAATTATAATTTCCATAATACTGGTGGCTGGACATCTTGTGAGTCTGCACGAGTAGGTATCTACCAGTACCCTGCCCATTTCTGCCGTGAAACACTAACACGTTTAGATTTGAAGAGTGTGGCAGCCGTTGTTCTGTAAAGAACTTATGAACTTAGAACTCATGTCTCAGGGGTGGCGGCGTTTACGTTGTTTAAGTCTATGAACTCCGGTAACCACTTAACATCAGATGGGCCATGAGCTTGTCCAAGCATTTAAGCAATAAAATTAAAAAAATCTTATCAAATCCACCTAATAACAACTATAAACTTGCAAAATGAAATACAATATCCGAACGTGCTCGGTGAAAGATAATTTCCTTTGTCATATACTAAAACGTGGTGACACGATGACGTAGTCGTCAACGATTCCTTCTCTTAGTTGTATAATAATAATATAATAATTATTTATTTATTTCTCTCTTATAGATATAGATATAGATACAAATACAAACTTTTTTTTTATTGCTTGGATGGATGGACGAACTCACAGCCCACCTGGCGTTAAGTGGTTACTGGAGCCCATAGACATCTACAACGTAAATGCGCCACCCACCTTGAGATATAAGTTCTATGATCTCAGTATAGTTACAACGACTGCCCCATCCTTCAAACCGAAACGCATTACTGCTTCACGGCAGAAATAGGCAGGGTGGTGGTACCTACCCGCGCGGACTCACGAGAGTTCCTACCACCAGTAAAACCACAACAAATAGAAATTAGCCTTATAATTTATTTTGTAAACCTTTGAAAGAGCTGACGTCTGTACTAGGTTCAAAGGTAGTGACCTGCAACATAGCACCTGTAATTGTCGCATCATACTACATATTAGTGCGTCACTCTGTCAATGATCACAAAACGGCAAATAAAATGTAACGATTAAGATACCTACAGCCTTGTAAGTCGATAGCTCGTCAAATGTATTAAATACAAATGTGCGCTATTTTTAGGCAAATTTTAAAGCTAGACAAGCATATTTAACCGGTGAAATAGAAAATATTGTTTTAGTAGAAGTTCCATAAGATCATGAATAAGCCCTGATGTCAAATTCATATTAAAAACCATTTCATAGACATTACCACGCCACCACATACATACCTACATACTGAGAACTATCTACATGACAGTAATTTGTTTGATGTCCCAAAATAAACGTTTTAGAAATAGTCGCGAGTCAGCTATGCTAAACAATAGGTAAATTTAAACGTTTATCACGAACAATGATATTTTGTGTTTAGACTTTCAAAGGAGAAGGAAAGTTTTCATATAAAAAAAAATCGTATGATGGTATGTGGACGGCTGTAATTTTTGTCGATTTTCACGATTTACTGGATTGACTCACTAATTTCTAAAGGAAAATAAATAAAAATAAAAAGTTATTAATTCTTCGTTGACACATGTATTACTTAAGTATGTAAATCATTAACTACTTCGCTAATACAGGCAGCCTATATACGGCTGCAGCCTCTTCATTTTAGCTGGAGCATATAGAGCACATATCGTTAACGCCCACAACGATTAATAAATTGAAATCTCGATTGAATTGATGCAGCAACTGTTCTATCCATTAATCTGGAATCCGCGGTTACTTCATAATAGGAACAAGACTTATGGCGGTACCTATTCGTGAAGACAGTCAACATCTCATTTCTATCTTATGGTCTACGACCAGACCATAAGATAGAAATTAGAGACTTTTGTAGGAAAATAACCAAGGGACACTAGTACGACGAAAATACGACACGGAAATCTTTCCCAACATCTAGTGAGATGTCTTCTTTCTATTTTTATTTATTTGCTTCTCGGATTCGGGATTCGTAAGTATTAGAGAACGCATGCCTTATTTAAACATGTATGATCCACTTTAACCACTTGATATTAGACTTGTATCACACTAGTTCTTTAGAGTTTAGAAGCGTATTAGTTGCGCAGACCTCGGTTCTTTTCGAATGCACCAATATTCACCACAGTATTTTGCTATGGTAGCTATCTACACCAAAGACTTACCTAATCTCTTTTAATATTTAATAAAATCAACAGTCAACGATGTAATTAGTGTTTTGTAAATGTGTTTTTTAATTTTTCTTAAGAGTTTTTGTTGCTTATATGAATGGATGAGCTCATAGCCCACCTTGTGTGAAGTGGTTACCAAAGCCCAGAGACATCAACGTAAATACCGCCCCCACCTTGAGACATGATTTACAAATCTCAGTTATTATAGTACAACGGCGGCTCGGCCCTTACCAAAATGCATTACTGCTTCACGGCAGAAATGGACAGATTCGTGGTACCTTATTGGGTGATGGTTATGGAGTGTCTTCAGGTGGCGAGGCCACGCGGCGACCAAACAAGCTGATTCTGGTCTACTCAACATAGAACGACATTGATGCTACTATCCAATTACGTCATCGTTATAGGATTATTTATTTAAACTGACAAGTTCGCGGCTTACTTAATTTTCAGTGGTTACCGGAACAGTTAGAAATCACAATGTGAATGCCGCCACCTATCTTAAAATATGAGAAGAAGAGAGTTCAGTTGTAATAGTGCAATGTATATTACTTTAAACTCGTAGTGAATTTCGGTTTATGAAAAGTGAAGTGTTTTGGTTCGTTGTTATTACATTTAGTCGAAAATTCTATGAATAGGTACATAGAATAGCTATGTGTTTGAATGTAAAACCTTACTATGTAATAATTACGAATATCTTTACTATCTTTTTTTGTTTGTGTTAATACGTATATAAAAATGGATAAATTCATAAATTTAAAATTATGGTAATACACTAAATAAATAATATATATTCTCATTGGGACGGGGATTTAAATTTGCCGCCGTGCTGTAATAGACACACTCGTTCACACCCAATTTTGTAAGGACCTAACAAACGAGAAAACGCAAAACATTTTCAATTCTACATTAATTTTCCTAGCTTTAAAAAATATTTTTTTGAATATTTTGGATTTCAACTGTATTACTTTATTCTGATATGTCTTTTTGTTGCGTTTTCAAATAAATTTATTTTAAATTTTTCTTCCGAAATATGATAATGGGCCATTTTAGGCGTTAGAGTCTAAAATTTTTGTTATAATTATTATGAATTTCACTATCTGGCAACAGAATTATTAAATTTCCAGTGTTACTATAAAATAATATTTTCAAAAGTAATAAAACGCGCTCGATATCCCTGTTTATTTTATTGACCACTCGCCAGATGTTTGCGCATTGTTTTCCAGTGCGCAGTAGTTGCTCTGTCGTGAAATCGGGATTCTGTTTTAGTATTATATCTATTCTGCCATTTGAAAATAGTGGCGTGTATGGATTAGACCTAGTGTTTTTTATGTGACAAATATGTCCGGGAGCAATGATAAAGTGTCGACTACGCAGCGTATGATTCAAAGTGTCGCTTTCCCTCCCAGCCACAAGCTCACAGTATCGGAAGTGTTCGATGAAAAAACTGGAAAGCCACTACCAGATGTATTGAAGCAACATTTTATCCTAGAAGGTCGGATCGAAGAAAATGCGGCCTTACGGATTATTCAAGATGGTGCCACCTTATTACGATCAGAAAAAACTATGATCGAGATCGATTCACCGGTGACTGTGTGTGGAGACGTCCATGGGCAATTTTATGATTTGATGAAATTGTTCGAGGTTGGAGGTTCTCCCTCTTGTACTAAGTATTTATTCTTAGGTGATTATGTCGACCGAGGTTATTTCAGTATAGAATGTGTTCTCTATCTTTGGGCTTTAAAATTATGCTATCCGAAGACATTATTCCTATTACGCGGCAACCACGAATGCAGACACTTGACAGAATATTTCACTTTCAAACAAGAATGTAAAATCAAATATTCAGAGAAGGTGTATGATGCGTGCATGGACGCATTCGATTGCTTGCCCCTGGCTGCTCTTATGAACCAACAGTTCCTCTGCGTTCATGGAGGTCTTTCTCCTGAAATCAACAGCTTAGATGATATCCGTAAACTAGATAGATTCAAAGAGCCACCTGCATTTGGAGCCATGTGTGACCTGCTGTGGTCTGATCCTCTTGAAGATTTCGGCAATGAAAAAAATGCAGAACATTTCTCGCATAACTCCGTTAGGGGTTGCTCATATTTCTATAGCTATGCAGCCTGCTGTGATTTTCTCCAAAGAAACAATTTACTTTCTATCATCCGTGCTCATGAAGCTCAAGATGCTGGCTACCGAATGTATCGTAAAAGCCAAACAACTGGCTTTCCCAGTCTGATAACTATTTTCTCAGCACCAAACTATTTGGATGTCTATAACAATAAGGCTGCTGTATTAAAATATGAAAACAATGTGATGAACATACGCCAATTCAACTGTTCTCCACATCCATATTGGCTACCCAACTTCATGGATGTTTTTACTTGGTCTCTTCCATTTGTAGGTGAAAAAGTTACAGAGATGCTGGTCAATGTTCTGAACATTTGTTCTGATGATGAATTGATGTCAGAAGGAGATGATGCATTGGAGGAAGCTAATCTCAGAAAAGAAGTCATTCGCAATAAAATCCGTGCAATTGGAAAGATGGCTCATGTATTCTCTGTTCTTCGTGAGGAAAGTGAATCTGTTTTGCAATTGAAGGGCTTAACTCCTACTGGTGCCTTACCCCTGGGAGCACTTTCTGGTGGCAAGACATCTTTAAAAAATGCTTTGCAAGGTTTCTCACCTAACCATAAGATAACCTCTTTTGCTGAAGCCAAGGGGTTAGATGCCATCAATGAGCGCATGCCACCAAGGCGGGATGGTCAACGCACTCCTGATACCCAAGAAAAGAAACCGCATGTGAACAGCAATGCTCATTCGTGAAGTGCTACCTTTTATTTCTCTTCGATCCTCACTTTTATTCCACATTTACAGTGGCATGGTGAAATATGTGAAGAAGACTCAGCTTTTGGAATGATATTTCACATTATAATAACTAGGTGGATTTGAAGGGAATTGTCTTAATAATAAATACAAAAATATTTTTAAATTTGGATTTAACTTTTTTTCAATAGTTGAAATTAAAACTTCTCATAAGATATTACCTCTCGATATTTAAATATGTCAGATCTGCAGGCAACAAATTTATTTAGTCAATTAAATATTAAGGTATGCACTTTTATTTAAATATTGCGCTGCACTGTTTAATTTTTTTGGTAATGTAATTTTAAATTTTCATATGAAAAGACATGATATTGTAATGTAAATTAATTCAGATTGTCTACTTATACTCTACATTGTTATCTACTTTAGTGAAAATTAGACATGTCTTAAATTTTCAAAGCATAATTAGCTGTGATATTAAGCAATGATCAATGTATTATTTAATAGCAGTCTGCTAGAGAGGTACAAGCATGTTCATTGGCTAATCATGCATTGAAATCATAAAAGTGGAAGTGTTTTCAGCTTGGGCGTGTCTTTATATTCTATTAAGTAATACTATAATTATGTACTATAGTGTGCAGCACATTGTGTGTTGTTGCCATACGTGTGTGCTGTGTAAATATGCCTTGTGCGTACACACACGTAATTGCAGCTTTAACACTTTGAATAAATATTACTCTCTTAAATATCTTTGCTACAAGTTGTACTTAATTGTATTTAATTGTACAAAATATATTAAAATTATTACCTATAAACTATTACTACTTAAATTTAATTTATATTGGGTGTATGCTGGCCCCTCGTTGCCTGCATGCAGCTGAACTTGTATGCTGGCACATCACATATAAAAGATTATTAGCCATAATGTTTCGGCATATAAGGTGTAGTGGCTAGTCTAATCGCAGATTTTCTTACAGCTTCTTTTTCCAAATTTCACTTACAAATAATGTGGTTTCATACATGTGCACTGTTGGAAAATCTCTTTTGGTCTGCCAAACAAATAAACCTAATGATGCAATATGTTCAAATTGTGAATACTAAAGTGGCTTACATAATTTTCAAGTTCAATATTAAATATTTTATCTCAAATCAGTGTGTAGTCCTCTTCAAATGTTCTGTACTTTTAAATAAATTTTACCTATGTAAAAAACTAACATAATATTTAATTTTATTTTGTACTAATCATGGGAAGTGTTGTTTTATCCTTACAAATATATTAACATTGAGCTCCATTATATTATGGTTTCAATGAGTACTACTTGAGAGTCAAGTATAAACTATAAATTTAAACTAACGTATTTATACCACCCAAAACAGGTTACCTTAGTTTGAAATAAAAGTTTGGAGCATATTTCCGATCTTAATAAATTAATTCAGAGAATAAACCACAGTAGGTGCTTTTTTTAAAGAAATTATTATCTGCCTGTTGCTACAAAGTATCTAAGGCGAAGAAAAGTTTCTCTTCGAGCTTCACTTGTTTATTCTAACTCTTAAAAATATTTCAATATTACCCGAAATTACCCGAATTAATTAGTGGTGTTGTTTGCTATGTGCTCCACCCACCTATCCAACCCCAGTCGAGGTTTTTTTGTTTTATTGTGTAGATGGATGGACGAGCTCACAGCCCACCTGGTGTTAAGTGGTTACCGGAACCTATAGACATCTACAACGTAAATGCGCCACCCATCTTGAGATATAAGTTCTAAGGTCTCAAGTATAATAGTTACAACGGCTGCCGCACCCTTCAAAACGAAACGCATTACTGCTTATCGGCAGAAATAGGCAGGGTGGTGATACCTACCCGCGCGAACTCACAAGAAGTCCTACCACCATTAAACGCAAGAGGTCCTACCACCAGTAACCACAAGAGGTCCTACCACCAGTAACACAAAAAGTCCTACCACCAGTAATCACAAGAGGTCCTACCACCAGTAATCACAAGAGGTCCTACCACCAGTAATCACAAGAGGTCCTACCACCAGTAATCACAAGAGGTCCTACCACCACTAATCACAAGAGGTCCTACCACCACTAATCACAAGAGGTCCTACCACCACTAATCACAAGAGGTCCTACCACCACTAATCACAAGAGGTCCTACCACCAGTAATCACAAGAGGTCCTACCACCATTAATCACGAGGTCCTAACACCAGTAATCACAAGAGGTCCTAGCACCAGTAATCACAAGAGGTCCTAGTACCAGTAATCACAAGAGGTCCTAGTACCAGTAATCACAAGAGGTCCTAGTACCAGTAATCACAAGAGGTCCTACCACCAGTAATCACAAGAGCTACTATCGCCAGTAGGATAATAGGAAAGAAAGAAGAAGCTTGCTATGTACGGGCATGTTGGGAAATTGCACCGTTTCTGCCGTAAATCAGTCGTGCGGCTTATACCCGTTCTAAATTATCTGTTTAACGATAGTGTCACAAAATAACAAAAACATTCATTAGTAGAAATACAAACGTTGAAAAATAATATTGTTAACATGCGTGAGACCACCTTAAATCTAAAATACGGTATGTACATACCTTTAAGGAGTATTTTATCTCAACAGTTAGCAGGATTTAGAAGTCTACTTATTTTGTAGAACTTAATATTAATATAAAAATTGTACAAAATAATAATAAGTTTGCGAGAAAATACCACAGTATTTTCTGAATATTTTGCTTAAATTTTAAACTATACATAAATTTTAATTCACCAGTGAAACTTTGAAATACAGTAGTCATACGAACCTACATTCTGTGTGTAATTTTAGACTCCCCGAGCACTAGACAGCCCGGAACTCTTAGCTGCGTCAGCCAATACAAAGCGCCTGTTGCACGGCAGCCAGAGCGAGTGTTGGCGAATGTATGTGGCTGCTGTCAGTCCCCGCGCACTTGCTGTAGCAGCCAATGCATATTAATTTTGCCAAATGTAATGACACAGCATGCTTGTACAATCTCGTGTATTTAAAAAGACGGATCTGGGTATGTATGAACATATTTAAAATAGTTATAGAATAAGCCTTTTGAATGTCCTTCTAGAAAAAGAGGATGAATCCAGTGTCTTTTCTTTTCTTTGCGTTTTTTACGAGATAAAGTACAAATCGCTCGACGAAAGGATCATAAATGGGCGTCGATTGGCTACTATAGGTAACTGACTGCTTAAATATATCGGTTGCCGCAGCCAAGCTGCCTAGTGCGCGGAGAACCTTAAGCAATATTTATGGTCTCGGATTAACACTTACAACCAAGTGAGCCATAAACCGTCTACGGCAAAAAGAGTTCATTGTTGCATTGAATTAATGCATTTCAGTCAGTGACAGTTACAACACTGAATAGGAATACACGACGTCTTCTTACTCATTAATTCAAGGACACTTATGTTTAATTTTGTACAGAAAATACTTACCATTACTAAAAAGATACATTTTGTGTAAGCCTTCCCGTTGACCTCGAATTATAAAATTTGGCAAGAAGCAAGGTCTTGCACAGGTAGAAGGAAAAACATATAAAGTTTCAGATATACATAATTATGTATATCTGAAAATAGTACACTTGTCTCTTGGACACAAACGTATACAATTTGAACAATTAGGAACACGTTTGCAGATTGCAGAAAAGCATCGACCAATAAATACCTAGTCTTGCCATAAATACTGAGACAAAGGAAAAAAAAAATCTATTGCAAATAACATTTACTACTTTTACAGTGTGTTAGTTTAATACATAAATATAAAACAATTTAAAGTAGAAAAAGCTTATTCGAAGTGGTCTCCATTGGCTGCAATACAGTCCTTTAAACGTTGAGGCCAGTTACCAATAGAAGCACGCACTCTTTCCATGGGAAAAATTTTCACTGCCAATCGTACGGATTGTTTTAGGGACTCCAAATTATCATGGTGTTTACAGAAAGCCGTACTTTAAAACTGACCATAAATCATAATCCAGCGGATTAAGATCGGGACTAGACGACGGCCAGTCTTCAGCTCTGATGAAGTCCGAAACGTTCGTTTCCAACCAAGACTGCGTAGGCCGAGCTTTATGACCTGGCGCCGAATCTTGCTGGAAGGACCATTCTTGATTATTGAACATGGTGTTGTTAAGGGGCTTCACTACCTTCTCAAGAATGGTATCTTGATACACTTGTGCCGATGTTTTGATACCTTTTTCACAAAAGTATGGCTCAGTCACTCCTTCATAGCTAATACCCCACCAAACCATCACTGAAGTCGGATAATGCCCACGTTGCACTCTGTCGACTAATTGGGAAGCTTCCTTAGAACTTTGAGCATAAATACGGTCATTTTGTTTGTTAAAATGTTGCTCAATTGTAAAAAATTTCTCATCCGTAAACAAATTTTTTCTATGACCTCCCTTTGCGTACCGCTTCAGTAGTTGTTTCGATTTTACCACCCTATTCGCTTTTAAATTATCAGTTAAGAAATGACCAGTACGTCTCTTAAGGGCTGCAAGTCCTAAATCATCTTTTAAAATACGCGACGTGGTTCTAGGTGCTATCTTCATCTCCCGAGATAAAATCTTTTGCTTTCGGACAGGATTTCTTCGAATTCTTTCCCTAACTGCTTTGACCACCTTTTTCGTACGAACACTACGTGGACGGCCAGATATTTTTCTGTCACAAACAGAGGAGGTCTCATTGTACCTTTTAATAGCCCGGTACACAAACATTTTACTAATACCAAGCGTATGGAGAGTTTTAAAAATTGCATTTGACTCCATACCTACTTTGTGTAATGCAATCACAGCGATTCGGTTCTCTTTATCACCCCACTCCATTTTAATATCGCAAAATATTGTAAGTACAATGTATTGGCGCCAAAATGAGAAAACTCAATGAGCAATCATATAAAAATGACAGATTCCAAATTCAAATGTAATATTTTCTTTATTTTTAATTGTAACAGTATTTGTGGCCAGACTAAGTACCTACATAGAAAATGGATTGGACATAATTGTTTTCGATCGCATACTTAAGGTTGTCTTTCTGACAATCAAAACGAGAATGGTCAAAGGGCCTCTCATCCTTTTTTTTTCTACCTAAGCTGGTAGCCTTGAGAGGCTATTCCAGCGTAACCTTAACTAGTAGGTGAGCTCACGGGTCTCAAACCTGGCGAGGTTGCTAACACGAATGTAGTTACCGGCGGCCACGATGAGAGGGTTCTCGTGTCGTGCCGCTTTATCGAAGTGGGCCTCTCATCACAGTAACTTCTATTTTTAATTTAAAATAAAGTCATAGGCCTCTACCATCGTCGCATGCCACGCGACACTATCCGATATTTTTCTGCGCATAATCCCAAATGTTAATCTTATCTCAATCTTAATTTCTTTCTTGTACTTATAAAATCAAATTAATTAATTGGTGGTAGGACGTCTTGTGAGCCCACGCGGATAGGTTATACCACCGTGCCTATTTCTACCGTGAAACAGTAATGCGTTTAGGTTTGAAGGGTGGGGCAGCCGTTGTACTTTAAAAACTGAGACCTTAGAGCTTATATCTCAAGGTGGGTGGTGGCATTTACGTTGTATTTAGATGTCTAAGGACTCCGGTAACCACTTAAAACCAGGTGGACAGTGAGCTCGTCCACTCGCCTAAGCTATTTATTTTTTTGTAGAAAGTAAACAAAATGTGTTAAATTCTTTTTAAATAGTACGCAAAATACATTGCCTCTCGTGGCGTGTCTATGATACAAGCCACTACATAATATACTGGTTAGCGCTCCAAAGTGAGAAACACAGAGACACACAAAGTGAGATTGCAAACCCATAGTAGTCTCGTGGTTTAGGTTAAAATATTTTACTAGTTTATGCTTTTCTGTCTGTAGGTACAAGACTCTCGTCCTGAGGAATTGCGATATCAACCAACACTTCCAAACGCGCAGACCGCCCAATTGTCACAATAACCTATAGGCTTATTGGCAACAATAGAATTATACACTGGGCCATACTTATTTTAATTGCCATTCTGGGACATTGTGACAAATACCGCCCTGTTACCTATACCCTGCATTATTTGAGTAAAGGTCTAGAGCATAATTTAGATAAATATAATACTTCAATTACAGAATAAATTAACCTGGTTAAGGTGTCAAGCTTTCTCTTTTCTGATTGAATTTACAATTTCCCATAAAGAAGTGGTGCTGTTGTTGACTACTTATATTACCTACCTGTTGTTATTTAATCTCGCATTGGTTACTTCATAAATAAATGGAGGTACCCACAGAATACCAAAAAAGATAAGAATGCAACTGTCGTAATGGACATGGACGTTAAGGAAATCAACTTTGTTTACAATATTGTACTTAAACGAGCGCGCTCGAGCGTCGTGATTTATTCTGAAGCAATAAAAAACAACAGAAAAGATTTCACTGTAAACATCAATACCAACCGAAACTTCAACATAGTCTCGCATAATAAATTAGGTAGGTATTTTGAAAGTGTTTTTTTTTTCCTACCTAAGCTGATAGCCTTGAGAGGCTATATCAGCGTCGCCTTAACTAGTAGGTGAGCTCACGGGCCCAAAACTGATGACGTTGCTAACACGAACCATAGCAAGAGTCGTGCTTCGCAGAATCTACCACCGGATCAGAAACGCGACCCACTGAGAAGATCCGGCGAGAAACTCAGTGGGCTGTGTCTGAGGGTTAATTTACTCGTTGAGCCCTTCGTCGCAAGTGACGGGTTCGACGAGAACGATGACCGGTGCTTGAGGTACCTAAAAGCACCGTTAGTGGATCGGGAGTATCCGAAATGACGTGGGAAAGTGTCATTCTACGGAATCCTTTTTATAGCTGTAGTTCGGCAGACAAGCACAGGTCAATGTCGTGTTTCGTTAGAAAGATTGATATCTGCCTTCGAGATTTGAGCATCGCCATAGTCTCATCACTTTATGCGAGTACAATTTTCGTGAAATTGACACATACTGTCCTATAGACATGCAACGTGAATGAAGTCACTTGTGAGATATTAAGGTCGGAGTCTAAATTGTATTGCATAACAGCTTTTCCGTCCTATCCCCACTCACAATACGCTCTATTTACCAGTAATGACGCGTAAATTTATTTTGAAATTAAAGTTTTGGAGTTTGATTTTTCTTACTTTAGGATAATATTTCTTGATAGTAGAAGTTGTTTAAGAACACATCTTAGTCGCATACATCATTGCTGAAGGTCGTGTCCCTGAAAGGCCTTCGTGGCTCTTTGTACCATCAGCTTCAATTTCGTTCGGTTGTCGGCTTCACTCAGGGCGGTCGTAAGAATCGAGAGAGCGCGGTTACGAGGGCGGCACTGAAAATTTCGGGAATTAACGAAGTGACACAACATTACTATTTAAAAATGTATTTATTGCTTTTCGAAGTATTCTTCGCGAAATTTGACACATTTTTCCATACGATGGAACCAATCATTGAAGCAACCATTCCATTCGGAAGTTAGGGTCTCCAAAATGGCCGTTTTGTAGGCGTCCACAGCTTCTTCAGGTGATGAAAATCTCTGTCCACGCAATTTATTCTTTATTTTAGGGAAAGTATAGAAATCATTAGGGCTTAGGTCGGGGCTGTACGGCGGATGGTCTAATAATTCTATGGTTTCTTGCTCTTAAAACTCTTTTGTTCTGTGCGCGGTGTGAGAACTCGCATTGTCGTGATGGAATCAATCAAAATCATCGCTCTTGAATTTTCTCGAGTCAATTCCATTTTCTCAACGACTAAAGTTTGACAAAATCTCGTGACAAGACCGAGAATCTTTTTTTAAATAAATAAATGGTATTCGATTTTGAAAACCAAGGAGTTTTCAATTAAAAATATTTTAATATGACAGGAACAGTGGAAATATTCCATTCCCGATACTTTTAGTGCAGCCTAGTACCTGATCTGACCAACGGTTTGGCGGCCGGCCTACCTACCTTCTACCTTGCCCACCACAGCCAATTTTTCAAGGTTGTCTGATGGCCGCCGAGCAATATGGCAAAGTTACCAAGAACACAACACACACATTAAATTAATAATACTTCATTTGGAAATGTATTAATTATGTAGGTATCTGTGCTATTTGAACACACATTGGCCGAATCCTGATTACACAGGAGCCAGTCACCGTCGACGCCTTAGACACGTCCTAACAGATCCATCATCATCATAAATAAATAAATAAATAAATCAGATCCAATAACTCTTCCATTAGATGCCTTCAGCTCTAACCCTAGGAGCAGGCTTACGGACCCCGGTAACCCTAAAGAGTTCGACGTGCAACCTAACCCGTGCATCAGCCTGCTGGGTTTCTCGCCGGATCTTTTCTGCGAGTCGAGATTCCAATCCGGTGGTAAATTCATTCGCGAAGAAGTTGCTCTGAGTTTTTAGATCTCCTTTGGAGGCGCTCAGGCAGCTTCGAAAGGATAAAATCACATAGGATCTTAAGCGAAATTCAGTTAATTTAGTATTTTTAATTTCTGGAAACTCTTTCTTTATATCTATTAAAGTGGCCAGTTTTGGTTTGCACATCCAGTGTTAAAATCAGTAATAACACACAATATGGGCATCATCACTTTCTTTAAATAAAATATGCAAACAACACATTTAGATTCTAAATCATCAAAGGTTTTGATATTAAAGTTAGCAAAAACATGTTGAATGCTAGAAAGACTAATAAAATTCAGTCTTATTTATTTCTTTACATAATATAGCTTTTTACAAACACTTTTTATATCTATATCTATTAAATGGGGCACAGCATTTTCTTTAGAATCAACATAATTTTTATATTCACAATTATTACTATCCTGACAAATACAACCATTTGAGGAAAAAGTTTTATCATTTGCTTTACCTGTAAAATCAGAAAATTTATCTTGAAAAGTGTTTGGACTATCAATATGTGGAGTAAGTATCATGTTAATACTTGGATAAATCAGAAAAGCAAATACAGTTAATGCTACCAGAAATTGTATTGGTAGTGCTGTTGACCAGTACTTTTGTGGATAGTAATAAATGTTAAAATAATGTAGAAAACTATCTGGTGTAAAAGCCCAAATACAAAACATTGTTAGGGTTGTTTTGCTAAATAAGTACAGAAAGAAGCCATATAAAGATCTTGATGGTGTCGGTGCTGGTGTGTGTTCAGGCATTGCTGGTTATTTTGTTGCAAAGTTTTCCACAGTTTTTGTGATAAGAAGTATATTTTTTAGGATCGCATTCACAGCTACTCTTAGGCGTTTTAAATCTAAACTTTTAAATTCTCTGAAAAAAGAAAAGTTTTAAGTGAGTGTAAAATTTTGTCTGTAGTAGTTTAATTTAAAGGCAAATAAGGACAATGGTAAGTCACAAGTGAAATACTTGGTGAAATCTTTTTTTAAATTTGACTTGTATTTTCTATAATTTGTTCAGTAATATTATAAATTAATAATATGACTATTATTAAATTTTAATCAAAAATGTGATTATGACAGATACAAATATAGGTATTCAATATTCATGCAATATTTCAATACTAACATGTAGAGAACATTAGACTTTAATTGAAATTCTCTATGTACACCACTTCCTTTTAATTCCTTGTCAACATTTAGTACATCGTAGACAAGAGAAGCATTATCATTGGACGTGAATGAAAATTTTAGAGTTCTGTAACAATAGGTTAAATTTAAAATTTAACAATGCACCTGCTAAACTATAAAGTTATAAAATAAGGTCAGAAGTATGTAATTAAATAACACTGTATTAATTTAATACTGTGCAAAATTCTCACATAGCTGTTTTGTCCGTACATTTCGTGTTCATTTCGATTAATGATATTATTTTAATATAGTATGTTTATAGGTTATGTTTACTGATTTTACTGATACGTAATACGTTTTTCGTTTAATTATATTCGCGTACAGCTTATGATTATGTACCTACTTTTGTAGGTAATATTGTTACGATTTGATGGTTTTTACCCGACTCTTGACTGCCGTAGGAAAACAAAGTTTTTCTCTGATAAGTGTGTTATCTATGCAAAGTATTGCAAAGTGTTTTTTAAGTGTACTTGAATTTTTGGCGGGAACGCGAGGAGTGAAGTTGTGCGATTTGTTGTTATTTTGTTTATTTAGTGTTTCTTCAGGTGTGTAATAACGGTGTTTTATTAACTGTTCAGTATCTGTGAAAGTGCACAAATGTGGGAAAATGAAACAAAGCCGCTGGATGTATTATAACTTCTCGGAATCCTCCCAAAAGGTCCACACCATTTTACTGAGATTATATTTCATCCCATATATCTCATCTTATTTCGCTTCATGCCATGTTTCATAATATTAATCAACTTCTTTTCATTTCACTTCATATTATCATTTGCAGAGTTAATTACCGTACAATGGGGTAAATAGGGACAAAATTGACCTTCAGATTGAATTTTAAAATAGTTCCAATTAAATAGTCACTGCTCAACCAAAGAAATAAGTTGAGTCTTGAACGTACCTAGGTGATAAAAACCGTTACATTATTTTAATTATTCATTTTAAAGAAATAATCGGTAAAATAATGGCCGTCCCAATTTACCCAGCGTCCGGGGTAAATTGACACGGTTAAGGGTTAAATTGGGATATTTGTAAGGGTTGTCAACTCGCAGTACTGCGATATATAGGTAGGTGCCATATAATTATTTATATGGACCGAAATGATGAATACAATCCATAATTTAAGCACAATACACAACATAGTGTAAATTAAGCTGGTTTCTATTCCGAAGCGATGTGACGTGAATGATAATCAACAATACAATGATCAAAAAAAGTATGTGCAAGTTGTATTTTAGAAAATTATTATTTAATTTCCTTAAAAATCACAACTCTGAAACAAAATCATAAAATAGAATAAAAAATAGAAAACAAAAGGACTGGAAATGCATTAATACAATTTTATTTAATCAACATTTTCAAAATGATCTTTGAGCAAGAGTAAGATATCAGGTGAATAAGATAAAAAAACAGCTTTATCTGATTACTGCCAATAATAACAAAAATAAAAGAAATTCTTTCTAAGCTAAATAACTAAACTCAATTAATTCACTCACTCATAATTGGATATCTCGGATTTTTTATTAATGTTACATTTAAAATCTGAGGCCTGTTTTTATTTGTGTGTGTTCGTTGTGAATGTTAACAAAATCATGCTTCGACGCGTGAATAGATTATGAAATAACAAAAGTTTTGATTCGTTTGAGTTCTTTTAACTTTTAATTTTTTTTATTGCTATAAAGAACATACGACCGGGCAGATATTACAAGGTAAATGTCGCAAAAAAAGTAATTATATATATACTTTTCTTTTACCTATAATACTTACATAAACTAACTGATAAACACATTAACCTTCTTTACATCACGCAATTAAGTGATAGTATAGGCTAAAAAATCTATTATAAGATATCAGTGACAACCCTAACAAGCCATCCCTATTTTGTCTTTTGGCGTTCCAATTTTGTGTTTTCTCGTCCCTAATTTTTCCAGTCTCGTTCCAAATTACCCTACAAACGTCCCAATTTTCCCCAAAAAGAAAGGAAAAAATAAAAAAAATTTATTTTGTCGAAATATTGTATTTAAAATAAGAATATTGCAACTTACCGTTTGTTGTGGTATTTCCAGGTGTATTAAAAACTTATATAAACTGTGATCTTATTGAAAAAACAACGATAATATTACTTTTTTTAAAAGTTCTTTAAGCTGTTTTAAAATGCACTTTTCAACCACTATTTTCAATTTAATTTGACGAATTTTTGGGACCAACTTAACTCATATGTAGTACTTCCATAGTTAACTTGGTTTTTCTTCTATACATTGATAATTAAGAACATAAACAAAATTAGGTAGATTCCGTGCTACAGGTACTTTGAGAATCTTCCGCAGGTTTGTCCCAATTTACCCCAGGATCCCAATTTACCCCATGTCATGGTACTACATTAATCAAATTACTTTCTCAATCTAAGTTATCTATACCGTCCCACGCTACTAATTTAATTCATACTTACACTGATATTAATAATGGCCAATACGAACAGTTTCCTTCGTTTTTTATTATTCATAAACTGTAAATATGCGTAACTGTAACGGCGAAAAAAAAACTTATTACTTGACATTGGCTAATGCACAAACCGTGCAGGAGCAAAAAAAAAAAAAAGCATGATCTCAATGTGTTCTTTTTTTTCTACCTATTCTAGTAACCTCGAGGGGTTATTCTAGATTCGCCAAGCTTGTAGGTGAGCTTACGGGGCTCAAACCGGTAGTGTTGCTAGCAAGTAGTTAGCAAGAGCAGTGCTACGCAGAATTTACCACCGGATCGGAAACGCCACACACTGAGAAGATCCGGCGAGAAACTCAGTGGGCTGTCTGTGAGTTAATTTACTCGTCGAGCCCTTCGTCGCAAGCGACGAGTTCGACGAGAACAATGACCGGTGTTTCAGGTACCTAAAAGCACCGTTAGTGAATTGGGAGGATCCGAAATGACGTGGGTTACCGGTAACAAGCGCCCAGTGAGCTGTAGAATCTGCAACATGAAACAAACAGCTACTAATGTGAAAAGATTGAAATCCTTAAGTCGACGGTGGGCCAAGAAACATAATATGAATAATAGTAAAAATACTAACAGAAGTCACATAGTACATGTGCATCTGAAACTACGAGGAATTTCCAAAAGAGTGTTGTCATCTAAGTTGTCTCTCCTGACCGTTTAAAATCTTGTTTTTAAATTGGATTTAATGGGTCTTCCAACAATAACTTGCCGTTTACAGGTAGACACTTTTTCAAATTGTCCCATGAAGAAGATGGTGCTCCTTACTTCTACCCTCCATAGAAAAATGGAAGACTCTCCATAACTGCAACAAATTTTTTGACTAGCAATCATTGCCGATCTAGTTAATTTATCTTCCTGAAAACCACATCAGCGTTTAAGAGTCGAGTGGATAAGATTGCGTCCTTGCAGTCGTTCTTGACTAATGTCACCCACGATTTTACACTGGTTCAAGCTTTAGTAGCACTTTCTTCCTTCCTTCTTCCTATTAGGCAGTGACTGGCTCTGCCCCTGGTTAGGCAGTGGCTTGGCTCTGCCCCTGGCATTGCTGAAGTCCATGGGCGACGGCAACCACTCACCATCAGGTGGACCGTATGCTCATCTGCCGTCAAGGGCAATAAAAAAAGCAAACTAATAGTGGATCCGATCCAATGGAAAAGATCTGATATAATCCTTATATACAAGAAAGGAGACCCTCAAGACATATATAACTACCGCCCGATTAGTCTTCTTTCAAGTGTATACAAACTGTTCACGTCAATACTACAAAGCCGGCTGAGCCCGCAGATAGATAACTATCAGCCAGTAGAACAAGCAGGGTTTCGTTCTGGATTTTCTACAACGGATCATATACAAGTTTTACAACAAGTAATGGAGAAATACAAGGAATTCAACAAGCCACTTTACATTGCTTTCATTGACTACGCCAAAGCGTTTGATACGATCTCTCATGATGCTATTTGGGAAGCGCTGAATAAATGCTACATAAACGAAAACTATGTAAGAGTACTGAAAGACATTTACGAAGGTAGCGTAAGCCAAGTCAAACTGGAGACGCGAGGTCCTGATATACCGATCCGTAGAGGCGTAAGACAAGGAGACCCTCTCTCACCTAAGCTGTTCATAATGGTACTACAACACGTTTTTGATAATCTTAACTGGCAGGCGGAAGGGATTAGAATTAACAAAGATCGGCTTACACACCTCAGATTCGCAGACGATATTGTCTTATTTTCTGAAACAAGCAAAGGATTAGAAAGAATGATAACAAGTTTAAATGAAGAAAGCGAAAAGGTGGGCCTCAAAATGAACGAAAATAAAACAAAAATAGTTACTAATGATTACATTAACGCCATATACTTGAACGGAAAGCCGCTTGAATATGTGAGCAACTACATATACCTGGGAAAACAACTATCATTCGATGACAATAATGAAGAACTAGAGGTGGAGCGGCGTATCAACATGAGTTGGAAAAAGTTTTGGTCCCTGAAGGAAATCTTGAAAGGGGAATTCCCCCTTTACCTAAAGAAAATTGTGTTGGATACCTGTGTTCTACCTACTCTTACATACGGATGCCAAACGTGGACATTCAGCACCAAAACAAAAAATAAACTAATAACATGTCAAAAAGCAATGGAAAGAAGCGTACTAAAAATAAGAAAAATACAAAAAGTAAAAAGCGAAAAAATTAGACAAAAAATTAAAGTTATAGATGCCTTACAATATGCTTTAAAACAGAAATGGCAGTGGGCAGGACATATAGCAAGACGCACAGACAAAAGATGGACATTACAGACAACTATGTGGAAAGGACCAAGAGGAAAAAGAAGAAGAGGGCGCCCTAGAAAAAGATGGATAGACGATATAAAAGCGATAGCAGGAAGCGATTGGATTTTTAACTTTTGAAAGAAAGGCTTACATGAGTCTGGTACATGAATGTTTGCTATAGCACGCACACATTTCTTTTGTGCTTTAAATACGTACTCTGTATTAGTGGCGTTTCCCCAGAATATTAAAGCATATCTAAGGGTTGACGCCACATATGCATGGTAAGCTGTCAGTACAGCTGATTGGTCTACTACTTTCACTAACTTATACAAGGCATACGTATATTGGTTTAATTTTTTACATATTGTATCAATGTGTGTTTGCCATTTCATATCATTATCAATCCAAATACCAAGAAATTTAGTACTATTCACTTCTTCAATATGTGTCCCATCATATTCTATTTTCAAAGAGTGTTGTATTTCTTGTGGGTATGTGACAATTTTTGTTTTATTTAGGTTAATTACTAAATTGTTTCTTAATAACCATTCTATAACTAGCTTAAGAGTAGTGTTAATAGCGGACTCTAAGGAATTTAATTCTTTTTCTGTAAAGATGACGGTGCTATCATCGGCAAAGAGAATCATCGGATGTTCTATGGCTTTAGGGAAGTCATTAATATAAATTAGAAAAAGGAGCGGCCCTAGTACGCTGCCTTGAGGTACACCGAATTGCATTTTCATCCAATTTGAGTGATAGCTTTGTACTGTCCTACTCAGTGGACATATGTTGTCTATTTCAACCCTTTGATATCTGTCAGTTAAATATGATTTAAATAATTTATGGACATTGCCTCTAATTCCGTACATAAGCATTTAATTTATCTAGAAGGGTTTTATGATCCACATAATCAAACGCTTTAGTCATGTCCATGTACAGTGTAGCAGTAGGAGTTCGATTATCTAAGTTGTAATAATAATATATAGGTTTTAATAGGTCATGTATAGCCATGTTAATTGATTTATTTCTTCTGAAACCTTTTTGCTCTTGTGTAAATAAATTATGTTTTTAAAGGAGTTAATAGCTTCGTAAATAATTTTCTCTATAATTTTGAAAAAAATGGGAAGTAAAGATATGTAGCGGTCTTTAACAAACAATGTTTTCTTTATCGTCTTTCTTAAAGAGTGGCTTAATGACAGATCTTTTTAGTTTGCTTGGAAAAACGCCATGTTCTATACATAAGTTTATGATATGGCTAAGTACTGGGCTTATAATAAGTACTACCGATTTAATTGCCGATGTAGTAATATTATCATAACCAGAACTATGAGTGTTTTTAAGGGATTTCATTAACAAAACGATGTCGTACGGAATAACAGGATTCATGAATAAAGAGTGAGGTGTACTGTGACTATTACTTGTATCTATTTTCAAATTTTCTGGTGTTTCATTTAAATTTACCGGACAGTTTATTTTATCAATATCATTATCAGTATTAGTAGCATTAATAAGAAAGGTATTAAATTCGTTGGCAATGTTAATGGGGTCTCTTATTATACGGTCATTTACTTTTATTCGTGTTATATATTCTTTTGGAAAATTTGCCTTACTTGCATTAATTATTCTCCATGTAGCTTTCGATTTATTGTCTGCATTTGATATATAATAATTGTTTTGACACTTTTGAGTTAGCTTTATAATTCTTTTAAGTCGCGCACTATAATTTTTTAGAATCTGCTTTTGACTTTCTGAAGGGTTGGTTCGATAATTCCAAAGTAATTTTCTCTTTTGTTTACAGCATTTACCAATCCCTTTAGATAGCCACCTTGTTTTTTTAACACAGGTATTTCTTATTTTTATCTTGGGAAAACAAAGGTCATAAAATAGTTTAAAATCTTCAAAAAATGAGTCAAAGGCATATTCGGGATCATTTGAATTAAATACATCATAAAAAGTTAGACTTTGTAAACATTCTTGAAATTTTTTTATGTTTTCATTACTAAAATCTCTTCGTATTGTATACCAATGACTAACGTCATGATCAAAATGATAGTAAAGCTTTGACTTTACTATGTTCAGATCACAGCTTTTTTTGTTTACTACTTATGCTGATGTTCTAGAGAGACCATATCATTGTCACAGAGCTAGTAGGTGAGCTCACGGAGCTCAAACCTGATGATGATGTTGCTAACACAAACCCTAGCAAGAGCCGTGCTTCGCAGAATCTACCACCGGATCGGAAACGCAACCCACCGAGAAGATCCGGCGAGAAACTCAGTGGGCTGTGTCTGTGGGTTAATTTACTCGCCGAGCCTTTCATCGCAAGTGACGGGTTCGACGAGAACGATGACCGATGCTTGGGATACTTAAAAGCATCGTTAGTGGATCGGGAGGATCCGAAATGACGCGTTTTGGGCGAGGTCGACTGTTTACCATTTAGTCTGCAGGATCGGCTATGTAGTTTCCGGCAGCCACGATGACAAGATTCTTTTGTTTTTTTTTCCTACCTAAGCTGGTTGCCTAGAGAGGCTATTCCAGCGGAACCTTAACTAGTAGGTGAGCTCACGGCGCTCAAACCTGACGACGATGCTAACACGAACCCTAGCAAGAGTCGTGCTTCGCAGAATCTACCACCGGATCGGAAACGCGACCCACTGAGAAGATCCGGCGAGAAACTCAGTGGGCTGTGTCTGAGAGTTAATTTACTCGTCGAGCCCTTCGTCGCAACCGACGGGTTCGACGAGAATGGTGGCCGGTGCTTGAAGTACCTAGAAACACCGTTACTGGATCGGGAGGATCCGAGATGACGTGAGTTCTTTTGTCCTGACGCTTTATCGAAGTGGCAGGTCACAGCGCATGGAATAATTTTTTCACCATGAATACCAGACTCATCTATTGACTTGCTTCACAGTTCAGCTATTGTAATAATCAGGAACTCCCAATCTAATGAACTGGAGCCGTCGGGAGAGACTTGGGCCTATGCTTACTCTATCGTATTTTTTCGAGACTGCATCAGTTGATGAATTCGATTTAAGCATTAAGACTTATTGGTAATCACAAAAACTAATTTAGTTTCAAAAATAAATTCTTATTCAATTATTATCACTTTAAAAAATTCCAGTTATCTGATATAATGTAGCTCGTCCTTCTATTTTAATCACTTGCATCCGATTAATTACAGTGGTGGAAATTTTTCCCAACACCAAAATTACGAAAAGAACGAATTAAATTGTAAAAGATTTTATTTCTGTATTAAACACAATTTACTATATACAAATTATTATGTAAAAATATTATTTTCTTCTTACTACTTTATTGATTTATCATTATAGGCAATGTTTACAAAAATCGTATAAAAACATTATTATGAAAATGAAACATTACAAATTTTTTCTCAATAAGTACAAAATCAAAACCTTTTTATTATTATGCATGTTTAATATGCATGTGCAAAAATGTTTATAAAATATCCATAAATATGAATTTGAATAACAACTTATGTCAAATGGCATTAACCATTTCTAAACAATTCATAAAAATAACATGGCCTGTTTGATTATTCTCACATCATTAAAATATAACATTCGATCAACCTATTTCTAAATAAGTATGTGCCAATATGAAGCTTTGAGATATAGTGAAAGCAGAATATAAGAAATATGATAATATGTTAGAGCAACTCGTACACTGACTGCTTACTAACATTAACCATTCATTTCATTTATGAGGAATAAAATCATCACGTAAACACTTAATATTATAAATAGTTTAAAAAATAATAATGAAATAGGCCGAACGATAGCATATATTTTATAGAGCCGCTTCCTCGGATAGCACTAGTTCTGTAAAAAATAGAAAAGTAGAACTTAGTGCAGTTGATGAGATGTTAGCGACGCGGTCCCCAAGCGGCTGGCGAGGGTTGCGGCTGCTGAGCACCGGGCATGGTCGGGAACTCGTGAGTGGAGGCGGTGTCAGGGGCGCGTTGTTCCCACGGTCCACCCTTCACTACAAACCCGGGACCGGCCGGTGCGTTTGGATTTTCCCCTCCCAGTACAGCGCCGAAATCACCCAAAGAAGGTGCTGCCGGCGGTTGATAGCGGTCTGCGACATCTTGTAACTAGAATTAATAATATATATAAATAATAATAAAATAAATATTTATTTAATTCGTCTGTAACAAAGTGGTCATCATTATTTAGATTCTTAGATATGTTACAGTATTTTCTTCAGTTTCCACGAGTAGTAAATATAATTAAAACAATTTTTACATCATCGTCAGTGATCACGAAAACTGAAGCATTCGAAACGTCAATAATACATAAGTATAATGACAATAAAAAACGCGAGATTAAAGCGTACAAGTAGTATTAATTATGTTCTTGAACATATCAAGATATTATTACTGAGTAAAAAAACTCACATATTCTTCAGCCAAATTAAGAAGATGTTCCTTGGCATTAAGTACATTGTCTTCATCACCCGTTATCACCACAATACTGTCATCTCCATGTTTCGGGAATCTAATGTCAACTTTGTATTCGTCCATAATTCGCCTTATATTTTTACCTCGCAGACCAATCAATCTTCTGTGGACACGCGGGTCGATGTCCACTTCCTCTCTGTATTGATTATCCTATAAATTCATTTAAAAAATTTTTATACTTTCTATAAACGCTATAATAATTACTTAGAAATGGGTCATCAAATTATTGATTTATTAAAGGACATTTTCCATGAAACTAACCTGCATAGTGAAATAGTTTGACAAAACTAGAAAAAGTAATTCCCTTTACCAATCAGTATGTTTCAAGTTTAGATACTGACATATTTTTCCACTGCTAACTCATTTGAAATCGTACATTTTTAACATAAGATAAGAAAGAAATTTGCACAACATACCAGTTGATGCACTATTGCCATTATGGAGTCTTTAGCCTGATGAGCTTTATCTTCATATCCTTGAATAGTAATGATATCATCATCTGGCTCTCCTCGTTTGGGTAAGTTGATCTGGACACCAAAGTCTGTTCGGATTTTTGTAATGACAGAACCACCTTTTCCTATTACCAAAGGATGATATTCTGGATCAACTTTGAACTTAAGCTCGAAAGATCTGCGAATTTAATTTATTCGATTAACTTTTGAAATTCGAATTAAAGCATCATAATGTATAATGTAAAACTATACATTTATTTTAAAAAGCAATTGTGATGATATATGAAACAAAAACCTGAGTAGTCTGTCTTCTTTTTCTTTTTCCATCTCAGCAATTTTCTCAGTAAGAGCTTGTTTAGCATTTTCAACACTGGTTGGAGTTCCTGTCACCTAAAATAAAAAATTTGACAACTTAGTAAAAAAATATATTGTTTATTAATTTTAGTATACTTGTAATTACAGTTACTTGCATATGAGTCGTCTATTATCAAAGGTGGCAATCTGTGCATTTGGACAAAAATTTTTTATTGATATGTCAATACAGATTGATTTGAATATAATCGTCTCTTTCAAAGAATACGGTTCAAAACCTGCATTAAATAAAGGTTAATAGTTAATCTGTTATTTATCTAAGATGTCGTTCCGAAGAGTTTTGTGACTGCCAATGGAATACAAAGTCAATAATTCGTTTTTCTGATTTACCAATCATTGTCCAAAAGTCAGATTGCCGGCTTTGATAATAGTCGACTCATATACAGAATGCAATATGATGGGTTTTATTTCTAAATAATAAAAGCTTATTAACCTTAACAATGTCACTGGTATCTTCATTGGGTGGCAGTAGGATGTGAACATCATATGTTTGCATCAGTTCTCTCCTTTTTTGACCAGCTAATAGACGATGCAATTCATTTGGCACTTCAACATCAATTGTAATAGGCACCTAAATGGAAAGAGACACCTTGAATGAAACCTATGTAATATGTATTATATTATAATATATACAATATATAAAAGGCTCGAAACAATAACTATGTTTTGCTGAAGTGTACCTAAGGTTCAGGAACAGCATGATGCTCTGTAGTAGTATGTAATAGCACAGCAGAATGTGGAGTGGAGCTTGTCTTACATAATAAGATTGAATTATGTATGCAACTATAGTTCTCTGTTTTATTTGCATTCTTTATTGTTATGTATTTATGAACATTGATACTTGAAACATATTTTTGACAAATATACAATCAAAATATTTAATTTATGGTAATACTTAGTATAGGATAGTAAGTTCATAAGCAATGAAAATATTAAATAATATTTACAACATTATATTTGATGATTAATTAATATGATGCACTGATGAGGAGATGCCCTTGCTGAAGGACATATTCCTGTAACTTTACAAATCATTGCTTACTGCTAATCGCAATTACATAATTCTTAAATAACCACCATATTTCAATTAATCGTATTTTATATTATGAATAATATAATAATCTAGTGAAACAAAAAAAATACATGCACTAATGTTAACTATAAGTTGCCATTTCTGCATGCATTTGTTAACAAAGTGTATAACTTTCTACCTGTTCAAGAAGAGCCTTTTTAGCTCCTTCGCAATTTTCAGGGCGACCCGTTATCTTAATTATGTCATTAGGTCCTGGTTCAGCATTCTCATCAATATCTCTGCTGGGAACATCTGCACCTTCTGTAGTGTCACGTTCAGGGAATTTTATTTGAACATCAAATTCAGCAGTGATGTCCTTGACTTTGGCACCACGTGCACCCATGACAGTTCGGTGATGTCTTTGTGGAATCACACATTCAATCGTTACCTAATAATCATAATAATCAAATTTTAACAACGGCATATTATGTTATGTTGAAGTTTAAAAAATCATTTAAATCAGTACCTTCGCTTCCAAATCCTCAATAATTTCATTGATTCGTGCTTTAGCTACTTCAATACATTCTTTTGGTCCCTTAAGCACGACGCGGTCGCTGTTGACACCTTGCCGAGGAAAAGAAATTTGTACTCCACCACAATCCTCGGCAATACGACGTAGCACTTCACCTCGACGCGCCACGAAGTGACGATGATGTTTCAATGCTACAGACATCTCCCCTTCAGACACATTACTGATCTCTGCTACAGCAGTTTCCAATTGTTTGCGGGCAGCTTCCACTTGTTCTTCTCGACCTATGAATTAATACAAAATAGATAATTTCATGAAATCATAATTTATGCTTATTTAAATAATAACTAGCACAGCACATAAAAACAAAAACAAAAAGTCTCAAAGATCAAAATTTAATAATAAAGGCTAAAGTAGTTTTACCACTTACCCATAATAAATATTGCTTCCTTATCCTCGTCCTTTTCAGTCGGGAAAATTATACGAGCGCCCGTTTGTTCTCTAATTTTTTTGATATTAGCACCATTCTTTCCAATTAAAAACTTGTGATGTTCAGACTTTGCACGGACAGTAGCTGTGTGCGACGTCAGTTCCCGTTCGTTTGCATGTGCCAGCAATTGCTGTTTTGCCTTCTCAACATCCTCACTTGGACCTTTGATTATTACTTTGTCACTCTCACTGTCGGTCGGTGGGAATTTAATCAGGACACCACCACATTCTTCCATAATAGAATGAATTAGCTTTCCGCCAGCTCCAATAAGTGAATTGTAATATTTAGGAGGAATGGTCACTTCTTCGGTTACAATATTAGCTTTTTCGTTATGAATTTGTTGTATTCTTTTAACTGCTTCTTCTACATTCTCACGCTTGCCTCGTACAGTGATAACATCGCTATCATCGCCCTCTGCCGGAAGATCAATCACAGTCTGGGTTTCGTCCCTTATTTTTCGCAAATTAGCACCACCCTTTCCAATTATGAACTTGTGGAATTGCTTAAAGATGGGAACTTCTTGCACAAAGGAAGATTCGGCGATTTCCTTTATTAATTTATGAAGGAATTTTTCACACTTTTCGATATCTTCTTGAGGACCTCTTAATTTAATAGGACTTCTCTTTTGTCCCTGATCAGGAAGGCTAATCAACACATGTTCATATTTGTCACGAATTTCTTTGATCTTTTCTCCCCTGACTCCAATTAGTGACTTAATGTAGCGATGATCAACATAAACTTCTTTTGTTCGTTCGTTTTCTAATTTCATAACCATCTCTCTTAATTCACGTTCAGCATCAGCTACACCTTGGTGGCTTCCTTCAATACGTATAATATTGTTTCCTTCGTTTTCGTTAATATTAATAACTACACCAGTCTCATCTTTCAGTCTATTAACTAAAAGAATAAAAACATGTTATAAATTTCGATTACTAACAAAATTGTGAAAAAAACAACCTTTTTATATTTTATACTTACTATTGGTTCCATTCTTGCCAATAATGTGTTTAAAGAATTTTGGGTCAACAGATAATTCCACGTAAGTAAGTGTAGCAAGTAAGTTCTTCACAAAGTTGTCTAGTTCAACTTGAGCACGCTCCACTTCTTCAGGAGGTCCATCAATTTTTACTTTGTCTTCGGAATGAGTTATGTCTACGTGTACCTATAAGAATTATTAAATATATTTTCTTTACTATTAGCAAAAAATCTTATCTTAATTTTGATGTTTCTAATTACTCTTATCAAACAAGCATATCAAACAAGAATATCAAACAAGCATACAGAACTTTTGAACTAAATGTTGCTATTGCATTAACATAACTATATTACACACACTATGAATACCTTTGAAAAGTCCTGAGTAATCTTTTTAATATTAGAGCCGTTCTTGCCGATTATGTATTTGTGGATCCAAGTGGGAGCATCAACAGTAGCCGTTTTTACAGAATTTGCTTTCTCACAAACCTTTGATAGAGCTAAAACATGTAAGGAATATAATGTCTGAACACAAGAAATACAACCTATTTTGCTCTTAAATAATTTAAAATAAAGTTATGACTTTGGCTATGAACAACAGAAGCCATATAATACTAACATATATTTTGTTAACTTCTCTCTATCTACAGTAATAAAAAATAATAATGTAGTTTTTATATACCAAGGCCAATTTTATTATGAGGTCCATGAAGGGTGATGGTGCCTGTAGGAGAATCCGTTGGAGGCATTTCAACAGAGACACCAGTCTCCTTAAGAATTTCCTGGATTGTAGTACCACGAGCTCCAATTACATACTTATGTTGAGACTTGGGCACTTCTACCCGAACAGTTGCACATTTCTTGACCTGAAGGATTATAAGTTGTTTAATTATACATTGCATAGTGTACATATTGTGTTTTATTTATTATGTTTATTACCATTTCTTCATGTATTTGCTCGATTTGAGCCTTTGCAGCTAGCACACCATTTTTTTCCCCAGCTATAACAATCTCATCACTTTGAGTAGAAGCAGGAGGAATGTGGATTCTGGCACCAGTTTCGGCACTTAGCGCTGCTGCTCTTTCACCGTACGGCCCTTGGATGAATGGATGGTAAATTTTCGGTACTACGACACGTTCTAAAGCCTTTCGTGACTGAAAACCCAATGTTAATCTTGAGCTTTGGTCTTTACTTGATACTTTGATACTTAATAGACAAACAGAAAGTTAATATATTTTACCTGTTCCTCTGAACACACCCTGATTTCATGTTCAGCTTTTTCTATCCCTTCTTTTGTGCCAGTAATAGTTATTATTTCACTATTGTCTGAAATTCCTGGCACATTAATCTTAGTTGCAGTGACCTTTTCAAGTTCTTTTAGTTTCTGTCCCTGTTTTCCTAAGATCCAACGATAATGCTCCTTAGGGATTGAGATTTGTTTACTGGCCTGAAATTTTATAAGCTCATAAAATATTGTAAATACACCAAATATTCATTTTTACTTATAACTTCACATCTCTTTTTACCTGTTGCTGAAAATGGGTCAAAATTTGTCGCCGCGCTTCGAGAACAGCGCTCTGCTTTCCAGTGATAAGGAAAGTCAGACTGCCATCTTTGCTGGTAGATATTTCGATGTGCGCTCCTGTATCCTTAGTTATGGAATGGCAAGTTCTTAAGGATTCTCCCTCACCAAAAGTATTAGCATTGTCAAGTTTTCGTTCTTCATATGGCACATGGAAAACCTTATGGAAAATTATCTAATTAATTTAATTTAACTTTTATTGATGTATTCGGTTTTAAATAAGAATGTAAGTTATTGTAATATAAAATATGAGAATAATTCCTAAGTCTTATCTGATAAAAATGCTACTTTAGGTAAAATTACATATCAATCATAATTATGTAGGTAACTATTGAAACATGCATTCTCAATAGGTACCTAGTTTAAGATTTAGCATAGATATTTATAATAGATCTTTACCTATGAAGATATCTATATCTATATAATAGATCTTTACCTACGTTTTACAATACAATTTGAAATCTATTTTATGTATGACCGGAAAATAATCTAAATTCGAATGAAATTATTTTAAAAATATGGAGTTCTATTTTCAAATTCAGTCATTTGTTTATTGATTAGTATTTTCTTTTCCTTACATTTCGATTTTTTTCATCAATTTGGACACTATAAAATACCAGCAATTATGGAATATGAGTTACATCGCGGTAGCAATAACGTACAAACGAATCTTAAGTATAATATGACATGTACGAAATGAAGTCATTGATTTGAACATTTTTGTCTTGGAAATATTGATTTTAGAAAAGAGCCCCGTGGTCTCCTGAAAACCAAAGTCAACAACGTCGAATTAAAGGCGATAGTGGAAGCTGACGATAATCACTCAATCTACCGTTGAGTTAGCAGCAGCTTTTATCAAAACTATATCGGTCCATTTGCGTTAAAGAGGCAAAGTAAACATTTGTTAAGTGGGTACTGCAACTACTGCACGAACTGAACGATCGCCAGCGCGACGAACGGCATAAGCTATGCCTCGCGTTGCTTGACAGATACAGAAGCTTAAAGATTTTGAATCGCACTGTCACTTGCGTTGAAAAATGATTTTTTAATAATCGTATGTAAGCAATCGTCATGTTGGTTAGAACCTGGTTCAGCACCCGAGGCCTCAAACGAGAACATATCCCAAAAAAGTTTATAGTCATTGGTGGTTTAGTGCCCGATTAACTTATCACAGCTTATAAACAAATTGCACTGGCATTACTACGGATGTGTATTGTGGAGAAACTGGACTGGTTCAAGTAAAGGATAAGACGTTTGTCTGGTGCATTCTTATCTTGCGACGCAATGGTGTTCGAATCCCGCAAGCGGGTACCAATTTTTCTAATGAAATACGTACTTATCAAATGTTCACGATTGACTCCCACGGTGAAGGAATAGCATCGTGTAATAAAAATCAAACCCGTAAAATTATAATTTGCGTAATTGCGATGGCCAGTCGTAGTTAATCGCTCGTTCCTAGTGCTTGCTATACAACTTTTGATTTCATACGGCACAACTGACAACAGAAGCTACAGGAGGATCGGAAGTTTTGCGTTGTCCACTGTTCTCACCAGTTTTTCGCCGACAGACTTCTGCTTTTTCTAAAGTTCTTGACAACTTCTTGACAGGGAAAAATCAATACCCGAAAAGCAGTGCAAATGTCTTTGAAGAGTTTGTTAGCTCAGTACACCCGACTTTTTTAACGAAGGGCATTGGTAACTTACCACTGCGCTGGCAGATCCCATGGATGCATATTTCGATTGGTAGAAATATCAAATATTTGTGAAAAAAAAAATCCATAACTTTATGTAGAGTAACTAACAATTCCGAAGGTAAAAGCCTAATTTTTTCCACAACGAAAGTTTTAATCTTCAAGCTTAATAATGATTTGTTAAAAAAATGATCATGGCTTTTGACCATAACCATTGTTTTTGACCATGCTGTTGACCATGGTTATCAAAAAAGGTGTTTCTGACACCAATTTAAAAAATTGCTAGTTATAGCAAGCCATTTAACAAAATATTGTTATGTAAAATAATTAATTTATGTAACGATCTATTGGAACAGTCAAAAAGAGATTTATTTAAAAGAAAAGCGGTAAATTTAGAGGTGCAGTGAAGAACCAAATCAAAGTTTATTATTATGTGTTGTATTTTCACCGCCAGGTCATCATGCCATCGTCTTAGTTGACTGTTATCGTAATCATCATGGATCGGATCGTACGCCGGCGAAATTGGATCAGTAGATGTTTAATGTCTGTTTCTGATGTTAAATATAAGGGAAGCCAAGGGAGCGAGCTCCGGGGGAGAAACAGACGGGCCTGATCTACACCCTTTCTGCTGGAACTTGCATTACATTGCACAAAATATTGCAAATTGCAGTTATTTTTAATTGAAGAGTACATATCATAATTTAGTGACTTACTTGAGTGTGCAGTGAAGAGCCAACTCGAAGTTTGTTTGTAGCCTGTTGTATATTACGTTGCACAAGGGGCTGGGAATGCGGCAATGCTGGAAATAGGTCATCGTAGGCAAATGACACATTGTTCTCATATCCAACATTATTCATTTCTTCAACATGCATGGGTACATCAGGATGAACGGGTATCACATCTCCAACCATCATGGATTGCTGATGCATCATTTTTGTCTCCTCCGGCAGTCCTTGTCCGCGCCGAGTCGTTACAGTACTGTTGAAATACACAAAAACATATCATTGCAACTCTATTTGCTAACTTTATTTCATTAAAACGATTGTTTAAATATTAATACTTGTAGTACTTATACTAATTATAATCAAACTTTATTGAATATGAATAATGTACAATTTTGTGAAGGACATGAAATGAGATAGTAAAATTGTTTCATGACATCACATATTGGAATAACTGTGCAGGTTGTGTAGTTTAAATCTAAGTATTTCTTTATGGCTACTAATTTCTATTCTATTGTTAGTGTAACATTACTATCAAGCATAATTTCATTTGTGATTATATGCTTTATAAACCAGAACTGTTTAAGGATTAAAGATTAATACACAAGTAATGTACTGTCTTCACATAAAGAAAAAAGATTAGGATAAGAGTTACTCTAGAAGACAGTAGGACCTAATGGTAAATTGGCATGTTTTTCGGCATGTGTTTGAAAAAAACTAGATAGGATTTAAAGAAATTTGGCTATGGTGATCTAGGTATCAATTCATTTTGGAAAAGGAGTATCCTGCCTTTTTTTTTTTTTTTTTTTTTTTTTTTTTTTTTTTTTTTTTTTTAACGCTGGGGAATCCATTTACGGATACCCGGTCGAGGGGGGTAACGGACCGGGTTATGTCGGACTCCGGCGCCTCCTGAGAGGAAGAAGGGGAGAAGAGAAGAGCCGAGGTCCTTCACCTCCCCCAATTTCTCACAGGAGACTACTCCTTGAAAAAGGCGCGCGAAGCACTTGCCCCGCAGAACGACTACCGACTAAACCCCATCGAGCCCCACCACTCCGACTCCACGAAACCCACGGTACCGCACAGTGCGCGCCGAAGGCTCGCCGTCGCCGGTACCCATCCTGTTAATAGGACGGCACTCCATCCCCGGGAAAATCCCGCAGGACGTCGTCTCGGAGACACACCGTGAGCGGTGCACAGGAGCCACCTTGCGCCGCCTCACCACCGGACCAACAGCCGAGTACCGGGCACCCCCGCACCCGGCACCCGACAGCCCCTACGGGAGATGAACGGGAGCTTCGCGCCCGTGCCGCCCACTCCGCCTTCTTCGCTGTGAAGCCGAAGAGGGATCCCACTCCCTTTCGCGCTCCTCAGCCTCACGGAACGCCATGACCAGGTCGCAAAACCTGGTCATGGCCTCCCAAGAATTCTGGTCCTCTAGCATGCGGGCGATGACAGCCCGCAAGGAGAGGTCTCTCCGCCATCGACTGTCCAGCACAAGGCCCAAATATTTGAGCTTCGGCTGGACAGCGATCGATACTCCGCCGACTATGAGATTCGCTCCCGGAGGAGGTCCCCTCCGGACTGGGTGAAATAAATAAATAAAATAAAATCCAAAGTATCCTGCCTGAAAGGATAAGGCATTTAGTGCACAAAAATTAAGTGACATGTCATCACTCATAGGTAGCAGCTTGACTAGTCTCAAAGGTGACCTTTGCTTACTAACAATACCACCTTGAAAGATAAATGAAAAACATATGGGAAAAAATTGTGTTGAAAACTTGAAGGTGACATTTATTTAAATGGCCTCATAGATAAAAACAGAATGTACTTGTATCAAGCAATGTAAGTATTGGTTTCAGTCTATACAACAGGTACAATTTTTTTCCTTAAAATTACATATCTGTGTTCCCCAGCCACTTTCAAGGAATAACATTGTGATGAAAATCAAAATTCTGAAATCTATAAATACTTTTTTGTTTTTAAGATATTCATGAACAATCTCATGGCCTACTTAATGTTAAGTGGTCACTGAAGCTCATGGACATCAACAAAGTAAATGACGCCACTCACTTTGAGACACCAGGTCTCAGTTATAATACAATGACTGTCACATCCTACAAGACGCCCTACCACCACTAATTATACAAATTAGAATTTTTAGATGTTTCATTTTTATTAAAATATTTTATTCCTTCATTGTGGAAGTCATTTGTGAAAATGTGTTAAGTGCATATTTCATTACGAAAAATAATAGCAGCCTGCAGGATTCATAAACTGACAGTTGCATCACTCAATATGAATGCACTAGACATCTTATACTTTAATACCTAATGACTTCATCGACATCATCAAATAGCCATTAGTAGAGTTGATAGCATGATACATAATCTACACAGGAACACAAACCTGTCAATTTAAGCTGCAGAGCAGTCACACATTCTGGTTTGAGCAGTGGAACAGCCATTGTATAACATGACTTTGAACTTATGTCTCGAGGTGGGCAACAGCATTAACACTGTGATATCTATGGACTCCACTAACCAGTTCAAACCAGAGGGCTTGTGAGTTCTTTCACCAACCAAGAGCATGAATAAAAAATATCTTGTAACATATTGTGTTTTGTGTTCATTTTACTTAGTAAATTTTGATAAAGTTATGTTTATAAAATATGTTTAGTTCAGATGAACTAAACATATTTTCATCATTGTACTGTTTATCATAATTGTACTTTTTACTTAGAAATTTTAATTTCCATCCAGATGTTAATGAGTTTTTAATATTTCGGGTCAGAACTATTCTAGATTATTTTATCAATAGCACTTATTTTCACTTATTTTTTGTTGATAAATTACACAACCTTGCTTTTATTTTCTTAAAATTTTACCAGTCTTATTAAGATTCTAAAATATGTCAGTATCTATATATGTAATTACTTTTTAGAGCATTAAAAATATAGCTTGTTACATGTGCACATTATATTTAAGCAGAATTGAAGACTCAAATAATATAAAATGAACTTTGACCATGTAATTTTATTTACTTTCAACAAGAATATTAACTTTACTTTTCAAAAGTATATGTAAATTTTAAAGTATAAATGTCGAAGTGTCTACGCATCACTGTGGGTTATGTACGTACTTACTTGAAATTTTGTTTTCAATGTGCGTACATATTTTTGCATAAATAATCTGGTTTTTAAAATTGTGCGTTATTTTACAGACTAAGGATGAATTATTATTTTTTAGGTGAAACATTGGTTTCTTCGTGAATATTGATAATACGTGTCACCTTCCAGCACATTTGACGTGGAACTTGTGTTGAACAAATACAATAACACTCACCAAAAGTACTGTATCAAATCAAACTGAAAGATTACGCCGTAGACGCCAGGATCGTACAATTTTTTCCCTGTATAAAAACAGTTTAATAAAACGATTAAAACTTATAAAATATGAGATTAATTAAATGAAAATATTTTAATAGACGTACCCAGCTGCAGTAGCAAGAGACAATACTAGTGTTGCCAGTTTATTATATTTTTATTGTAGAGGCTGGAATCAAAATATCAGTAACGGCTAGAGAGATAATGTAAAACAGCTTAGATAATGCATACTAATCTAATATATGCAAGAGTGAGTTTGTTTGTTTGTTGCTCTTTCACGTCTAAGCTACTCAACCAATGGTCATGAAATTTGGCATACACGTCAGCAGTGCAGAAAATGACCTATGTATTTGCTTAAATTTATATTTGATGTATTTACATGTTCGGGTACTAAACATAGTATACTGTTTAACACATATCTTTCCTGTAAATAAGAGTGCAACTACTACGTTCTAGTCTGCATCTACCTTGGATAGATAAGACCTTAATCACGAAGTTCGCCAATTCCATTAAAATGTACAAAGTATAAAAAAGTCAACAAATAAAACATATTAAAACATGTAGGTATACATAATAAAACATTTTTTATATTGCCCTTGTAGGCAGACGAGCATACGGCCCACCTGTTGGTGAGTGGGTACCATTGCCCATAGAAATATCAGGGGCAGAGCCAAGCCGCTGCCTACCATAATACTGGGTGCTTGGAAACCACTTCCGAAAACGTAAATTTTGTACCTATAAAGTTGTAAATTTTGGGGAGCGTGGTATCAGCGGCATGGCGCGGCGGGGTCGCATCGCCATGCGTTTAAAAGAAACGGCGTGCCCGGGCGTTCGTTGATCCGAGCATCAGGCGTTTTTTATTTTGTGTTTCATTGCTGGTTTTTTTTTGTGAGAAATAATGTATTTTTTATGAAACTATCGTATTAGGTGTACGTGTATCGTAGGTGTTTAATGCTAATAAAGCGTTTTAAAAAATATATATTTAGACAAGATCGACGTTATTTCCGTTCTATCATCAAAAGTGTCATTTGTACTATCGTCTGTCTTCGTTTTTGGAAGCGGTCTCCTAATACCCAGTATATTAAATAATGATATGGAATATTCTAAAAATGGTTGAAAAAATAATGAAAGACTTAATTGCGTTTCCTGTACAATGTTAAGAAAACAACATTTAAAGCCTTTATTTTCGACAAATTATTATTTTACACAGTATTATTGAATTATGTAAAACTGAACTCGTTTTTCTCAATGATAGAGAGTTCAGTCAGTCTACATAAAAAACATCTTTTTATAAAAAACTAAAAAGTTTCAAAGGTTTTACATTAAAATCACATAAAAAATAGATTTTTCTTTACATATAAACTATATAATACAACATCCAACTATATAATACATAGATAATACCAGATTTAAAAATACTTATGTAATAAATAGGTCCTTATTTTATTATAATAAGGACTACAATTGTTTTGTACATGCAAGTAAGGTACTGTACATAATCAACACAAGACAGTCGGCCTATCTCTTGATCGCACTCTAGCAAGGATGCATCTTATCAACTTGAAATACGCTTATGACACTACCCTGCTCGCATAGACTGACATGGAAATTTTACTAGTTCGTCTAGATACCAGTCTTAAACTCGGATTTGCTATGAGCCAGAACAAGTCAAAGCTGTTGATAGTAAATCAAGCGGAACGAAATGGAACCAATGTACAAAATACAGCTGATTGCCAAGTTCTACAGAGATACATCTACCTCGGTCTACTATCTCAATCATTAAAGGATCTAGTGACGAGATTAAGCGACAGTGCGCCATCACCAGGTCGGCAGTCAAACAGCTGGGAAAAAGAAAGCTAAGGTCAGATTAATGAAATGTCTTAAGTTTCTAATATTTCTCTAATAGACTTCTATGTCAACTAAACCAAATACTTTTAAGTTTTAAATATTGATTTTCTTTCATAGTTTTTATTTACTCATACTGGCCATTACTTTACATTACATTAACCATTACTTAGTGGTAGTTTTCCAATCACAGAGCATAATGCGACTCAGTGACGCACAATGCCGAATTATGCTGAAGCTTAGTTGAGCATTATGCCGCATAATGCGCTCTTGTGCTGTAATTGGAAAACAGCCATTTTACGCCTTAAGCTTAACAATCTTAACAAATAAATCTCATCTCTAGTCTCGAAATACCTACCTTTTCTATTTTTTTAAGGGAACTTATAACCTGGTAACTAAGACTTTTAGGTCAAATTTTATTTTTATTTTAATGAAAACTGCACTACATAATATATGAAAAATGATAATACGAAGTGAAATGAAGTTGATTAATATGAAACATGGCATGAAAAGAAATGATATTAAATGAAATGAGATGCGATGATATGGGATGAAATATAATCTCAGTAAAATGGTGGTTATTTACTGAGACTTTTTCGGTGGACTTTTTGAAGGATCCTGAGAAGTTACGTCCAGTGGCTTTGTTTTATTTTCCCATATTTGTGCACTTTTACAGATACTAAACAGTTAATAAACTATCGCTATTACCAGTGGTCGGAGTAGGTAGATTGATTTTACTTACGTCAAGAGATACTTGCGTCAAGAGATTATAATATGGACATGCCATTTTATCCATAATGATTATTTTTTTAAATTGAAAAAAAATGTTTTTAATCCTCATCAGATACAATTTCTATATTTAAAAATGTTAGCATTATGCTTTAAAAAAGGCCTAAAACGTACTTACATAAGAAAATTATTAAAGCTTACCTGAACCAAAATAACTTGAAGTAAAGATCCAATCTAAAAACAAATCGATGTCCATAGATACAAGCCAAATTCATCGTTTTAAGAAGATACCAGAAATCAGTAAAGAAGCCAGGGTGAGATTATTATTTACCCAACACTGAAATTTCACAAATTAGAAGCGCACTACGAACCAAGGTAAGCGAGTGAGATGCCTGGAACACAGCGTGCGCGCATCGTTTTTTCTAACAAACACCCAATGAGTCACACAGGATACTTGCTTCTAATTGGTCTTTGCGTGCGGTCGGTGCGTTTTGAACATAGATGAACATGAGATAAAGTAACAAAAAGCCTTGTCTAAGTTTTGTCTCATACTAACAAGCGTCATTTCTAATTCAACAGAAAGGGACAAAATACGGTGTAACTATTCCAAGGTGCTTTTGTGTAAAATAAAATACTGATTTCTTTCACCATTAGCTAGCACTGGTAGCGTAGATTGATATTATTAATACGTTTTTCACCTTAAACACAGATTCATGTTTCAAAATTCCGGAACAAATATCACAAAAATATGAAGTTCCGGTATTTTGGAGGCATATCCATATTGTCCTCTACGTTTGACGTCAACAACCGTAAATCAATCTACCTACTCCGACCTCTGGTTATTACTTAATTAAACCTGAAGAAACACTAAATAGACAAAATAAAACTAATCACGCAACTTCACTCCCCGCGTTTCCGCCTAAAAGTCCAAACAGTTTTCTATGAGAAATGGAGTCCATTTTCCATAGGTTAGGAAGAGGTAACGTTACGAGGAAGAGTATGTATCTACTTATGCATAGATTATACACTTAATATATTACTTATGCATAAAATCGGGCATAGTCTGTGTTTACGAAAAAAACTCACGCTACCTATCTAATAAATCATCGATAGAAGAGAAAATAATTTGATTTCATTGTCCGTAAAGTTGCTTAAATGTCTACAATCTTCTAAAAATGGATAAAATACCAAGAACTCATGAAGGTAAGGTTGTCTTCTAAGATATTGATTTGCGTACAATAACAGCCATTTTATTATTATTCTAAATGTGCTTGTTTAAAAGTGTAGCTTGAAAGGTTTTTCTGTAATTTACTCAATGTTATAGCCATCAGATATCAAATAACATATGATTTCACGCTTAAGTCCCCTTAAGCTTGCTTGAAATCCTTCTATCATAAAACTTCTAGTTTTTGGGTCACTTCGGTAATATTTATCTTTTCTAAATTTGAAAAGTTTTGTTTGATCTATCAGTGGCTTTAAGTTAAGGCAATAACAAAATTAGACGCATAAACAATTTATTTATTTAATATTTTATAAGTATCGATTCAATTTGTGAAGGAATGATCACACTTAGGAATTTTCGATTTGTCCTGACTAGTTCATTTACATTGGCTGACCTATGCACTCTCGTTAATGTTAAATGCTTAAATAATACTTAACTGCATTGATAATTTTAGCCATTGAAGCACAAATAAAAGAAATACAATCAAAAAAAACTGAAGCACCAGAAAATGGTTCCAACAAAGGCGTGTCTCTCGGCGAGACTTACTATGACAGCGATATATATGATAGCACAGGCCAAGGAGGCAAGTCCAGATATGACGGATATGTGACATCAATTGCTGCTAATGACGAAGTAGAAGATGATGACCTCGAAAATGTTCCTATTACTCAGAAAAGGCCAGGATATACAGCACCTGCTTCACTGCTGAATGACATTGCACAAGTATGTTGAAATGAATTGTTAACTGCTATACATAAATTTTTGTTAAAAATGTCATCTAAAAATATTGTTTTAGAGTGATAAAGAATTTGATCCTTTTGCTGACAAACGAAGACCAACTATCGCTGATAGAGAGGATGAATATCGACAAAAGAGGCGCAGGATGATTATATCACCTGAAAGAAATGATCCTTTTGCAGAAGGTTGGATAATTTAAATTTTTTTCATTAATCTTCAACAATTGCACACACACTCACAGATACACACCACACACAATACTATAATGCAATTTATCAAAACTACTATTCTGATTTCCAATCTTACACTTCTTTCTCATGTAAGGTTGACATTAGGTAAATACTTAGGCAGATTAAATCAGGTTAAAATATGCAGTGCCTATTCTAACTAGTGGCAAAATAGAAAGCAGAAATGTCGTAACTTGCACTTTGCACTAAATCACTTTGTACCATATTGTATTATATATGTAAGACTCTGATATAAAGTTGGGTTTTCTTTCATCTTTAAGTAAAACTTTACAATAAAATATATTGGTATCGTACACACATATCTATAAGCACTAGTAATCACTAACCATTAGGCAAGCACCATTCTGGGTCTGCTATTGTAATGTTAGAATTTTTTAGATAGGAACCGTTTCACTCCTATAGGTAACATAATATGTATAGTCTTATATTATACATACATAACTGCTCTTTCTATTCATAGTACCTTTTGGCCATTGGTGCAACTAATTTGATGCAAACAATAAAAATTGATTAATTACTTATATTTGGCCTTTTTAATCCTTCCTTAAAATTTGGAGATGAAGAGAGTTAATATTATTTCAGTTACACTCATTCAATTACATTAATTTTCACAGTCAACATTTTTAAACACTACATGTGCCTTTTAAGCGTCAGAGGAAGGTAATTTTTTAAGTATTATAATTTGAAAAATGGTTAGCTTCACTTGTCATATCCAGTATAGATACACACACACACAACATGTTTACTGATCTTAACATTTACTTCAGGTGGGAAAACTCCTGATGTTGGATCGAGGACATACACTGATATAATGAAAGAGCAGTATCTTCTTGCTGAAGAAACAGAAGTGAGTTCAATTTGTTTCCAGAGTTTAAGTATTTTATAGAAACAATTATACATCTTCCTTTTGCAGTAACCCTTAGCATCATATGGGTCATTTTGAAAGTAAATTATGAATGGAAAGGATAATACTAATAATAATACTAGGAACTCTAAATTGCCTAATATCAATTATAATTATTATTACTAATTAAAACAAATTTCTTTACAGCTCAGAAAGAAACTGTTAGAGAAAGCTAGGGAAGGAACTCTCAAACCAGTACCACAATCTAATGGAGAATCCATAAAACCAGCAGCAAAACGCAAAGGTAGATGGGATCAAAGTTCTGAAGAAACACCAGTTGTTAAGAAAACAGTATCAACTACACCAAGCTCGCAGACCACTCCGTCTTGGGATGCTGAGGTATTTAATAGATAATTTAGGTTTTAAAAATATGATTTTAGATTGATTGAACCAATCAATCGAGTAGTATTTAAAAAACTTGATGACATATATTATTATTCTATTGGTAGAGAGGCACATGGGAAGAAACTCCGGGAGCAGGTCGGGGCGGAGAGACGCCCGGTGCCACGCCATCGGCACGTGTTTGGGATGCCACACCAGGACACATCACTCCCGGACACGCCACTCCGGGCCGCGAAACTCCGGCTCATCACGCTTCTCGCAGAAATCGCTGGGATGAAACACCAAAAACAGATAGAGGTTCTAAATATTTTATTAGAAAATGGTCTTTTTTTTAAGGGATTTTATGACCTGGTAACTGAGACCTTTAAGTCATGTCTTATTTTAATTTATATTCATATTTTTATGAAAAATGCTATTATGGAGTGAAATGATAATAATATGAAGATGATTAATTTGAGACATTAGTCAACTGGGATGAAATTAAATGAAATGAAATGGGATGAAATATAATCTCAGTAAAATGGTGGTCATTTACTAAGATTTTTTCAGTGGACTTTTTGGAGGATCCCGAGAAGTTACGTCCAGCGGCTTTGTTTCATTTTCCCACATTGGTGCACTTTCACAGATATTAAACAGTTAATAAACCACCATTTTTACACATTTAAACCCGAAGAAACACTAAATAGACAAAATAAAACAAATCACACAACTTCACTCTTCGCGTTCCCGCCAAAAAGTCAATGGTCGTCTTACTATCTCGTAAGGATAGATACCATCACGCTGCTTATCGCTGCCGCGAAGTAGTAATGCGTTCCAGTTTCATGGGGAGCTTTAGAACTCATGTCTCAAGGTGGGCCACCATCCACGGCATATACGTCGTTCATATCTCAGGTAGGTCCTGAGATCCTCAATATGTCCAAGTGACAAAATTTATTTAACAAATAAAGGACCATACCACTTTTTGGAAAACTACCTTATGATACCCCATTTCGAAGTTGCTCATTTCAAATGAAGTCAAATAACGTAAATTCATAATGTACTGAAACAAAATAATACCACTGTGTAAAGACTAGTACTGTTAAGTTAATAATCTTAATATTAATTAACCGAATAAAACCGTTGATATACTACCCATACGAAATTTATAGGCTTCATTCATTGAATAAAATCTGCGTTGGACATTGCAGAAGTAGATTTCACAGACCTATATTTGTTTATTAGCGACTAATGAAACACGGAATGGCTCCGTCCTGGCTGTCGGTAAAGAAGTACCCTAATGTTAAAATTACTCGTGCGCCACACGATGTATCTTTCTCAGGCTACGAAAAACAGTACAACTAAAAATCTAAATAATATACGCTAGTTTATAATTTCAAAATCATTTATGTATTAGATTTTTAAAATGTTTTTTTTAATATTTGCTGTATTAACCCTTTGCGATTCTAAGACTAATCTAATGTAAGAGTATTTTCCTAATACGTGTGGACACTGGACCTTAAAGGGCTAACTATACTTCCAACTCACATATTTTATTTCCAAAACGACGACGAATGAAAAGAAGGGACCAAATGAAATCATATTAAAAATAAATATAATATGGTGACTTCAGAAACACCAGGACACAACAGTGGTTGGGCTGAGACACCACGAACAGATCGCGGGTCAGGCGTGGATACAATACAGGAGACCCCCACCCCTGGCACAAAGCGGCGCTCTCGTTGGGACGAAACTCCTGGTGCCACGCCCGCACCCGCCACCCCCACGCCTTCTCACGCCACGCCTTCCCACGCCACACCATCGCACGCCACGCCATCGCTCTCTACACCGACGCCGCACACGCCTGTCTTCACGCCAGGAGGGGTAAGTGTCTTCGGATGTCTTTCGATTAATTTTACCTGAAAAGTGGTACCTATGAATGAACAGTACAATTACAATTGCAGTAATATTATCATATTTTTATCCAGTCTACACCTGTGGGAGTGAAAGCGATGGCACTGGCTACACCAACACCTGGTCATGTTGCAGCCATGACTCCAGAACAGTTACAAGCTTATCGTTGGGAGAAAGAAATAGACGAGCGTAATAGACCTTATACTGATGAAGAACTGGATGCCATGTTCCCTCCTGGGTACAAGGTTTTGCCACCGCCTGCCGGTATGTACTTTCTAAATGAGTTCACTCAGAAACTTTATTTCTTATTTTTTCTTATCATTACGGAAAATCAGACATTAATCAAAATTTCATTTCAGGACACATGTTAATTACTTGAAACCAGCTGATGGGACGTACGTTTGTGAAAGTTAGAATAACGTGTGTTAAAGAGTACTATTTTAATATAACTTTTTTCTTTCAGATGATCACACATTTTGTACATTGTCGTGCCTGTGGATTTATAAAAAAAATATCTTTTATTAACACTGCTGATTTTATCTGGAGACAATATTCTGTATATATTTGATTTTTACAGCTGCGCTACCTTTGGCTGTATATTTTCATAGCAAAAATATACTATGAAAATTCAAATACGAATAATTTAGTAAATTAATTAACAATTAGACTACACTGCCGGACCGAAAGCTAAATTAATTGAAAAAATACTAACCAGTCCAGCAATCACAACATCCCATTAGCTAAGCAAATCAATAAAAAGAAAACAGTATATAAATAGGGCGTATCAGTTACAAAAAGAAGCTGGTGTACAATGCTTATATTTAAATATAGGATGTTGATTATAAACACGACGGTGGAGCCCAACACAAAACTAGGGGATCTTACATGCTCATATTATACATATTTAGCTATGAAATCTCAAGTTTAGCGACATGGTGACCTGAACTGAACTGAACCACACCAATTACGGCTTACTACTAATATTCTTCGAGAATCTGTTTATACCTGTAGTCACAACGTCGTCTTCTTTTCGTTTCTAACCCCCCAATTGTTGTCTCATGTGCTGGGGGAGTTCGTGTTGCAAGCAGCAGCGTATTCTGGCGTAAAGAAGTGTGTTAGCGATTGTCGGGTAGAAAAATCACAATTCAACTAACTCAACTGTGACATCAATCACATGTCTCAAGATGGGCGACGGCATTCACGCTGTGGTGCATATAAGTTCACCGCTTAACATTAGCTGGGCCCTGAGATCGTCTGCCTATCTACGATTGTAAATTTAAAATAAAACCTAATAGCAAGTATTGTTGCCCAGGGTACGTCCCGATTCGGACGCCGGCCCGCAAGCTGACGGCGACGCCCACGCCGTTGGGTGGTACTCCAATCGGGTTTTTCATGCAGACGGAGGAGCCGGGCGGCTCGGCCGCGGCGGCCGCGCGTCTGCTCGACCCTCAGCCCAAGGGTAACCAGCAGCTGCCCTTTATGAAGCCCGAGGACGCCCAGTACTTCGACAAACTTCTCATCGACGTCGACGAGGATACACTCTCTCCTGACGAACTTAAGGAACGGAAAATAATGAAGCTTCTTTTGAAAATAAAGGTTCGATGATTTTTACCGTAAACGTTAAATAATCATTTTGATTTTGATGTAAACTCATTGAGTTAAAAATTAAAAAACAAAATGCTATTATCATGTTCCAGAACGGTACGCCACCAATGTGCAAAGCTGCCTTACGACAAATAACAGATAAAGCTCGCGAATTCGGTGCTGGACCACTTTTCAATCAAATTCTGCCATTACTGATGAGTCCTACGCTGGAAGATCAAGAGCGACATCTACTGGTCAAAGTGATAGACAGGATTTTGTATAAATTAGACGACTTGGTTCGACCCTACGTACATAAGGTAAGTAATAATTATGTTATTCATTAGAATAAACCTATTTTTCTTTATCCTAAATTATTTGAATTTTTTCAGATTCTTGTCGTCATTGAACCTCTGCTTATTGATGAAGACTATTATGCGCGTGTCGAAGGTCGCGAGATCATTTCAAATTTAGCTAAAGCGGCCGGCTTGGCTACTATGATTTCTACAATGAGGCCTGATATAGACAACATCGATGAGTATGTACGAAACACAACTGCTCGAGCATTTGCAGTAGTGGCATCGGCCTTGGGTAAGTTTTGCCATATGCATATTTAATTATTTTTTAAAGGGCATATATTTTATTGTCGTCTTCTAGTCCCTCACCTCGTCCTATGCCTCTATGGAGTTTCCTCTAATCTTTCCATAGTAGTAAAATCTACACCATAATTAACAAAAAAAAATTATTTCCTTACATTATAAGTTAGATTAGTTTTCTTTATTAATTTATTTATTATAAAAAAAAAGAACACAATATTCCTAACCTTTAAGTACATGTTATTATCCGCAACATGCTTCATCTTATTGTTTTAAAATTGTCATTCTTTTGGACATTCTTATACACATCATGATTTGAGTTAGCGGGATGGTTAAGTCTATGAGGAAGTAATAATAAATTGTTCAAGTTTGCATACTTGGTATTTCTAAGAATAGCCTATTTATCTGGTATGAACTTTGAATTTCCATAAGGAGTTACTGTTAACATGACATCTTTCACACCATAAAACAAACCTATTTTTTTTCAGGTATTCCATCTTTATTGCCATTTTTAAAAGCTGTGTGCAGATCTAAGAAATCCTGGCAAGCACGTCACACAGGAATAAAGATTGTGCAACAAATTGCTATTCTGATGGGCTGTGCTATTCTGCCACATTTGAAATCTCTTGTTGAAATTATTGAACATGGTAAGATTAATATTTTAATTATATTTTAAGGATTTACTGAAACTTTCGGAATTCCACAACACCTAGTGGTTACTGGTGGTAGGACCTCTTGTGAGTCCGGACGGGTAGGTACCACCACCCTGCCTATTTCTGCCGTGAACCAGTAATGCGTTTCGGTTTGAAGGGAGGGGCAGCTGTTGTAACTATACTAAAAAAGAAAATCTTTATCGTAAACCATAGAATATAATCTAATCAGTGTATTCTTAATATGCCTCTATTAGTTTAACCTGTATTTTTACCTGTGTAATCCTATAAAATATTTTTTAATAATTAAGAAACATCTGATTAATTTGAAACTTAACACATTTATTAAAGACCAATAAATTACTATAATTGGATATTACTTTGGATTAATGTCTCGACGAGGATCATTAGTATAAACATATTTATATTTTTGTATTTGTATGCTACATTTATTGTTACTATAAGGTCATGAAATTCTGAAGCTCCGAGAGTCTCGCGAGAACGATATTAATTTACCAAATGTGAAAGATACTATTAAAAAAAATACATTTTTCGACAACTTTGTCTTCGTCTTTTTTGGCACTTATTATCCAGTTTTAGAATAATGAAACATACTATTTTATTTTCGTTGATGAACAGACATGCGATCTAGCGATTAATGGACACAATAGATCGTCTGTACCGCCGCTCAGTTTTACATGAAACATTAATAATGTCTCGGTTGTCTAGCTGATTATTAAATTACAGTATTTAAATAATTCATTTTATGCAAATAGGTCTGGTGGACGAACAACAGAAGGTCCGAACGATCACGGCGCTGGCGAGCGCGGCTCTGGCCGAGGCCGCCACGCCCTACGGTATCGAGTCCTTCGATTCCGTGCTCAAACCTCTGTGGAAAGGTATTCGTACGCATCGTGGTAAAGGTCTGGCTGCATTCCTGAAAGCCATCGGATACCTCATCCCTCTCATGGATGCAGAATACGCGAATTACTACACACGAGAAGTGATGCTAATTCTTATTCGTGAGTTCCAGTCGCCCGATGAAGAAATGAAAAAAATCGTCTTAAAAGTATGTCTCTTTTTTTTCTTTTGTAATTCTATTTTTGGTGCATTATTGATTTTTTCATGTTTCTATCGCCTATAAATGTTTTAAAAAAGTTTACATATAAACTTTTCTTAATTAAAGTTTCTGATTTAGAAACATTTTGCAGTGGTATGGGGTGGGGTTAATTTTCAAATAACAAAAGATTTTAACCAATATCTATTCAAATCAATATCAAATCAATCCAAAAGATTTCAAATAATAAAATAAAAAACAATTTAATGTTTCATAACATTCTTGCTATTAATGTAATATGATTTATAGATATGCGAGAGAGATGGCCAGTTGTTGCATGCATACACATAATATGCACACACATCTGTATATCCATTGGAAAATAGTTATCTCTACTCTCTTGTTTTACAACGAATCACGATGTTGTTTTTACAAAAAAGTTGCTTCTTTGTTGCTGTTGCGGATAAAATGATAAAGTCGAATTTCTAACATGAAACATGCCTATTAGCTTAGACTGTAAGTCTTAGATAATGCATCAGTCACATACTAATTATCCCACCAAAACCAATAATCGCTGTAATGTAATTTAATACACATTGTACTTAATATTTTAGGTAGTAAAACAATGTTGCGGTACCGACGGTGTTGAGCCCCAATACATAATGGATGAAATATTGCCGCATTTCTTTAAACACTTCTGGAACCATCGTATGGCCCTCGACAGACGAAACTATCGCCAGCTTGTCGACACCACGGTGGAAATTGCAAACAAGGTAGTAATTATTTCAACCAGAATCATTGTATTTTAATTAATTCACTCAAAAGTAATGATTTTCCTAATCAGGCATTGCTTACATTGTGAAACTATTGATCGCAGGTCGGTGCATCAGAAATTATCAACAGAATTGTTGATGATCTAAAAGACGACAATGAGCAGTATAGAAAAATGGTGATGGAGTCCATTGAAAAGATTCTCGCTAATTTAGGAGCAGCAGACATTGATTCTAAGCTCGAAGAAGCTCTTATCGATGGAATATTGTATGCATTCCAAGAACAGACAACTGAGGTAAAACATTAAAAAAAGTTTAAATGTCTGATTTTTAAACACTTAAGTCGTGACACAAATCTTTTGTAAGTAAGCTCAAACTTTATGTTAATCAAATTGTGATTTTTCGATAGGATGTTGTGATGCTGAACGGTTTTGGAACAATCGTGAATCAATTGGGAAAACGCGTAAAGCCCTATTTACCACAGATATGTGGTATTATTCTTTGGCGTATGAACAACAAATCTGCTAAAGTTCGGCAACAAGCTGCCGATCTCATTTCTCGGATCGCTGTCGTGATGAAAACTTGTCAGGAGGTAATCACATTTTCTTTGCCATATCCTCTTGTACGCTATGCTTCCTTACTAAATTAGTATCTATACTAATATTATAAAGAGGAAAGATTTGTTTGTTTGTTTGTTTCGAATAGGCTCCGAAACTACTGGACCGATTTGAAAAATTCTTTTTCCATTAGAACATTTGAACTTTTGACATTGTCCCTGATGAACATAGGCTACATTTTTTTTTTTTTTTTATTTTTTTTTTTGGTTTCATGTGTGTTTTAATGTTTCCGAAGCGAAGCGAGGGCGGGTCGCTAGTGTAGTATAGTTTTTTTGTAATATATTTTACAAAATGGGCAAACAAGCTCAACTGTCGCAAAGTTAACGGGGGTCCATACACCGAATTTAATTTGTCTTGAAGTATATTTGGATACATTAGGAAATGTATCCAAATATACTTAATTTATAACATCATTACCAATTGTTTTTTGAAAATTTTAATTGCTTGCTATTTCATAGGAAAAGTTAATGGGGCATCTTGGTGTTGTACTGTATGAGTACTTGGGAGAGGAATATCCTGAAGTGCTAGGCTCTATACTTGGTGCATTAAAAGCAATTGTCAATGTTATTGGAATGACAAAGATGACCCCACCAATAAAGGATCTCCTGCCTAGGCTTACACCCATTTTGAAAAACAGGTAACCTTGTTCTATAAATAGTGACTTGATAACTTCATAGAATCTTTAAATTAAATCTTTAATATGTTTTTTTTTAATTCCAGGCATGAAAAAGTACAAGAGAATTGTATTGATTTAGTGGGTCGTATTGCAGACAGAGGACCGGAATTTGTGTCGGCCAGAGAATGGATGAGAATATGTTTTGAATTGCTTGAACTATTAAAGGCTCATAAGAAGGCAATTAGACGAGCCACAGTGAATACCTTTGGTTATATTGCTAAAGCCATCGGTCCTCATGACGTACTCGCAACCTTACTTAACAATCTGAAAGTGCAAGAGAGACAGAACAGGTCATTATTTTATTAATAATTATTAGTAGATTCATTAAAATATGTCTGAAGTTAGTGGTTGAGCTTATTAAAATGACTAGGATACTGGAGATCCTGCATGTTTGTTATTAATTATTATTATTTACATAGGGTAATCAAATAAAAGAACCCATTTTAACAAAATATCCAAAATAAATTATTAATAACAATACGGTCACAGAAAGTTGAACCAATTTTTCAGATATATTATGATCACATTGACCCATCTAAACTTACAGTAAACTTATTTTAGTTCGCTACATATTCTCTGGTAGCCTAAGGGGCTGCTAGGTCAGCTCACAGGGCTCAACCTGAGAGATCTCGCTAAAATTGGCTATTCACAGAATCCACCACCAACTTGGAACCGCGACCCACAGAAAATCCGGCGAGAAACTCAGTGGGTGTTATTTCGCTCGTCGAACTCTTTGTCGTAATCGAAGAGTTGGACGAGGGCGGTGACTGATGCTTGGAGCCTAGAATAGAAGCACCCAAAGGGGATCCGATAAGACATATTTCCGGTGACGGCGACTTTGCCCTTTTCGTCGCCTGAGTCGAATTAGCGATGGACAGAATAAGTGGGTTATCGTATCGCGCCGCTTTTTCAAAGTACCATTCTCACGCTTCCTTTAGACACTTACGAATCGGTTCTAGTAAACTGATCGAAGTTTTCTGTGTATGGATGGAGTTCGTGTAACTAATGCACTAAGAGAGATATTTAACAATGTAATTAATTTTCAGAGTGTGCACAACGGTCGCTATTGCTATAGTTGCAGAGACCTGTTCACCTTTCACAGTGCTACCTGCTTTAATGAATGAATACAGAGTACCGGAATTAAATGTTCAAAATGGTGTGCTCAAATCGCTATCTTTCCTATTCGAGTACATTGGAGAAATGGGCAAAGATTACATTTATGCAGTTTGCCCATTATTGGAAGACGCGCTTATGGATCGGTATGTTACATGTTTTCTGCCCCAAAAACATTTTCCTTTTTCGTTGTATAAATTAGATCAGTATTGAATAATATACATACGTTGTTATTTAAGATTCATTGGATATTAGTATAAAGAAGCTTTTTATTTTCTAAGCTTAATCAATATTTCGTCAAACCCCAATAAAATTGATTATTAAATTTCACAGAGATTTAGTACACAGACAAACGGCTTGCGCTGCCATAAAACACATGTCGCTCGGCGTCTATGGTTTCGGCTGTGAAGATGCCTTAGTACATCTATTAAATCATGTTTGGCCAAATATTTTTGAGACATCACCGCATCTGGTGCAAGCCTTCATGGACGCTGTTGAGGGCATGCGAGTTGCCCTAGGTCCCATTAAAATACTTCAATATGCATTACAGGTTTGTAATATTCATCAAAACATTCTTAAGAGTTCATTAAAAGACGTCTTCTAACTACTATTTTCATGTTTCTGAAATATATGTGATCTAAAATATTGTCATGTATACACTTCGAATGTGGTCAAGTATTTTGTGTTAAATGGTTCCCAGTACCCTTAAGAGACTACACTATCGAAGACGCCGCCCAATTAATTGTAACATTTGTAAGCCTCAACTTAATTCGAATAATGGCTGCCCTTATGGCCCCCTTAACATCGCAGGTACGACACATATTATTATAGGCAGCTCCCTCAGTCAGTACTCTAGCTAACAACTAGGTGTTAAAATATATGACTTTTTGGTGTCGGCAGGAAATGTAAAAAAACTACTAAAGTTTAGGTTGCTCTGTATCTTCTAGTTATAAATCCTAAATTATATTATTATGTTATGTTTAGGTGTTATCATGATATACATTTTATGAATATATTGAAATTAAAGTAGAAAAATAAACATTTATTGAAATGCGTGACCATTCACAGGGCCTGTTCCATCCAGCGAGGAAAGTACGCGACGTTTATTGGAAAATTTACAATACGCTTTACATCGGAGGACAGGATGCACTTGTTGCAGGATATCCCAGAATACAAAATGACCCAAATAATCACTTCATTAGATACGAATTAGATTATCTGCTTTAAAACAATATATTAAGATAGTTATAATTAAGAAACACTTCTGGGTTTACTGAAAAATAAATGATAATGCAAAGATATTGTTCTTATTTAATGTTTTTATCGTAGGTTCATGTGTAATTGAACCATCCTGCATTTGAAACTGTAAAAACAAAGTTTAAGTGTTAAAAATAAATAATAAAACATATTTAGCAAGTACATTATTTTTAACCTCACAATCTAAAGGGAAGAACTCCTCGGACGAGACCGCGGAGTTACATCTAATTACAACATTTTCGACAATTTCAATCACGATTTTCTTAATTGTTTGCACGGGTTTTTACATTCATTTTAGAGACTATAATATAAATTGGCGACTACCACTAATTGCTTGGCGTAATTAAAGTTGAAACATTCTTATAGAACTTTTTTTTAATGCAAATAACGCACCTGTACGAATATTGTATGCTATGTCTATGAAAACTGTACAAAGTGAATACAGTCAAACTTACCGAAATTGATTCTTGCATGATCAGCACACAATCTCCCTTTCAAACAAACTAAAAGTGATTTAGGCAGTCTTACCGGAAGTCACGTTACAAATAATAAAAATGAAATTCTAGAGCTATTGTTTAACTAATATGTATGGAAGATAAATGAATTAAAAGATTGTCAAATTTCTTATAATTATATTTTTGAGAAATTACACAATTTAAGCAAAAGCTAATTTGGTTTCACATTATTTTAATCAATAAAACGATTGTTTAATACCGTGAAAATAACAAAAGATGACTAGAAATGTCTTTTGAATCAATACCGATAGAAGTATTTATTTATATCACCTTAATATTATATATTTAAATAAATGAGCACAATTGAAGTAGATTCCGAATTATAGTTGTAGTTCTGTTGAATATACGTTTTCCAATATAGCTTACCATAATAATTTTTAATAGAATGGAAGCAAATATTGATGTATTGCACTAATAAACTATTTCCGAGCTATTGTTACAAATTTTACGTCCGTTTTCATTGGGACGCGGCTTGAATAATCGCGATGAGTACAATATCGATTCGCCCAGGTCATTTTAAAAGATTTTTTTCCCACCTAGTGACTGGTTACATTTTACTTTATCTTAGTTACTGGTTACACGGGGTAGCATCACCTTAATCACGCGTACATAGACTTTATGATTATGAAATTAATTAAAAATGGCAGATTTATTGTAGTAACAATTTAACAGAAAAACCATATGACCCCCGCTTACAAAGAATCATCATGTCATACGGCCTTAGCTCATGGAAAGGACTAATAAATAACACTATTTAATCCAACACTGGACTGTCATGAAAATATGTTCGCACTGCCACCGGTGTGCCAGCCATGCTGTCACTAAATGAATCGATCAAGCTCTACTGCATTTAAAGGCCTCTAGTTCAAACAATAATATCAATAATTTTTCTTGGCAATGTTCTTGGCAAGCGAAAGCGTACTTGTTTACATTTTATATAATAATTTAAATAATATGAAATAAATGTTTAAATTTTTGGGAATAATTAAGGAACAAAAATGTCTTAGGACCAGAACGAGATCCGTGATACAATTAATTTTAAATTTCACTGGACTTAAAAATAAAATACTCGAATATAACAGCCTCATTATTAATACCTCATTAAAAAAAGAACGTAATGTTTTCACATATGGAACATTCAAAGATGTCTATAACAGGTCCACGGGTTGTTATCATTACTAAATATTAAATTAATATATTGAGCAGTAAATTGTGTAATAAATAAGATAGCCGCATAATATCAAACAGTTTCTTCAAACGTTTCCAGATCACATTAGCAGAGCCTATAGACGTGCAGGCAGCCGCGTTTCTACACATGTAGGTAGATTGCTAGCCGCGTTTCGGTTTCTTTCGCATTTCATTCGCATGTAAATATGCATATCGACGCTTGAAAGGCAAAAGTGACTAAGCGACAATAACTGCTTTGTACATAAATGATAGGCAATTTAGTTTTTTATTGGTTATGTACTCAAAGGCGGAAAATTGTTTATTTGACAAAAAAAAACGAGATATCTATATAAGTTTTCGTGTAAAAGTTTAGTTTTCTTAAATAAAATAATTAATATGTCCACACAGACTCGCGGCCGCGGTCACGTTATATCACACATGTAACATGTAATTTTTTTATTCAAGCCTCAATTCACATTCAGACTGAAATATAGACAGGCGTCTACTGAAATGGCGCTGGCGCCTAAACCGTAAACCACTTCAACACGAACAGTTTGAATGGAGTTGGAACAGCGCCCCTTGCGGCAAACGAAGGGAAACTGTTCGACTCCATACAAATTTGAGTTAAATTTTACGCGATCGAGAAAGTAAAAAACTCGCACTAAGCACACTGTTCTTGTTTAAATAGTGTACGGTACACAGAAATAATCGTCATCGTTGATGACCTCGAGCACGTATGGCGACGGTCACTTAATGTTATTTTTATCTATGACAATTTCCATAGGATAAGCGACAAGGAAACTGTAATATGAAGAGATATTTCGAGACTGCACCCGCGATTCGGCCTGAACCAGCACTTAGCCATTACGATAATAATATTTTATTATTGGATTTCATCGCCGGCGCTTATATATTTAATAATACGGCAATTGCATAGGCAGTTTACATGAGAGGTTTTAGTGACATACTCTAATCATTGGTAATAAATTGAAAATCGGACTTATAAATATAGAACAGTAATAAAATATGTGCACCAATCCCGATGCGTTTTTTTGTTAAATATTGTTTTGAAAAACTAAAAAGATCAGTTCCTGTATATAAATTAATTCTAAAGACAAAATAAATAAATACAAATTAAAATAAATGCACTGAAACATTTCTATACATTAATACGCTTATAAAATAGTTGATTGTCGAGTATGCTGGCAGTATTTCAATTTCATTTACATTTCGTAGCTTAAGCTGTACAATGTATGTATGTGTGTCAAGGCACATGTGTCATTAAGGATGTTGACAAATAATAATGGTTTTTTTATTTGTTCGACCGCCTCGTTCTCAAGTAGTTAGTCACTAAGTATAATACAATACCACGGGGTTGAGGTTCGTGTCCCCATCATCATAACGGCCGTCTGGTGTAGTGGTAAGTGACATGGTCACTACACAAGGGGGTCGCGGGTTCGAATCCCGCCAAGGGAAGATATTTGTATGATAAATATAAGTGTCTTTTCCAGGGTTATGGATGTATATTAAATATATGTATGTGTATAATAAAAATCTTACATTTATATCCGTTATCTGGTAACAGTAACACAAGTGCTTTACGAACTTATCACGGGACCAGTTAACGTGGCGTGATTGTTAGTAAATATTTATTTATTTATTATAGTAAAAAAATTACGTGAAAAAAGTTAAATATTTCTGCTCAGTGTGGTTAGTGCGAGTTTTTTAACGTTTTCGATAGCGTATAAGTTCACTGAAATTTGTATGGAGTTGGAAAGTTTTGCTTACGTTTGCCGCTAGGGGCGCTGTTCCAACTGCATACAAAATTGAGTTGACTTTTACGTGATCGAGAACGTTAAAAAACTCGCACTAAGCACACTCATTCTTTTATGATATATTTTTCCGGAATTCTAGATACCAATTTGTATATATATCGAATAAAAACGCAACTAAGTTTTTATTATGATTTTCAAAACTCTATTACACGAACCTCATAAATTTTATAATTAAACGACAGCTAAGGAGTCGTTTAAATTTTTTTTATGATAGCAGCAAAACCTATTTTAACGTTATTTAATCATCACATATTTGTCAGCATCCTTATTCCTTTTACAAGCACATGTTTGTTTTTTATATTATAATTAGCACAATGATCCTCCTCGTGCCGAGGTGTACACCGCAGCTCCGGTGAGCACGCGCTGCCACGACGAGCCCGCCGGATTGTCTGCGGTCACGCCGAGACGCCGCTGGAGCGTTCCGTCCGTACTGACACCCCACACGTCTTTGTGCACGCTCGATATATGTTTGAAACTTATTTCGCTATCTATGGATTAATCAATTTTTTAATTATAATTTTTTTCATTTCGACGAGCTCACAGCCCACCTGGTAAGTGGTTACTAGAACCCATAGACATACAACGTAAATGCACCACCCACCTTGAGACATAAGTTGTAAGGTCTTAGTATAGTTACAACGGCTGCCCCACCCTTCAAACCGAAACGCATTAGTGCTTCACGGCGGAAATAGGCAAAGGACGGCACCTACCCGTGCGGACTCACAAGAGATCCTACCACCAGTAAATTAGATATTTTGAAAACATTTGTGAATAATTTTCTTTTTAAACGATTACATCAAATTAAAATGGCTGAGGGAATTTCTTAAAATGACGACTTTTTTTTGTAAAATCATATAATTTGTCTGTTAGCAAGTATTTGAAATATAAAATTTATATTACAGTGAATATTTTAGTCTTGAACTTGGCCATAATGATAAAAAAACCTTTTTTCTTTAATCCCGCTACTTAGTTAGTTATCAAAGGTCACAGACATCACCAAGTAAATAGTGTCGTGATTCCCACCTTAAGATTGTTCAATTACATTTTGAATCTCAATTGTATTCAATCTTTCCAACTAGAAAGAATGATCGTGGCAGAAATAGACAATATGGATAATATGTACTTTAATAATATGGTGGTTATACCCTAAGAAATGAGGTTAAAGTTTGAGGTGCATTACATGATAGCTGACCCTCCCCCCCCATTCAATCCGGAACACTTTTGATTGTTCTGAGTCTGCAATAAACAGTAGCAGTAGTAGGTACAGCAGAAAGGACACACATTCCCCCCTACCAGCAATAAGTGAAACATATTTGTGTTCAATACCTGTTATATATCTCCATTCTTTGCCCCCAGGCTGCTCTTTTGAAATCTGTGTTCTTACAGCAACAGCACCATTTGACATCACTACCCAAGCAACTGTTGTAGCTAATGAAATGACTTTGGCACCAGTTGTTTTGTGACTATATAAATTACTTTTTGGTGGTTCTATTAATTTCCAAGTGGTTCCTCCAGGGTTCTCCACACTGATGCCTTCCCTATGGTATAATTCACCTTTCCTTCCTATAGTCCAGACCACATTGTTACATGTACTTATAGCCATAAGTAGTTGAGGGCTATCTATATGTTCCCAGTGATTGCCCTGCAAAATTTTTATAATGTGTATGATTGATTGCTAATTTTGTTGCTAGGAACAAAAAAACCAACAATTTCATCATTTCTGTCAAAGGTTTTTCCAATGTGAAAACAAACGGCTTTTTAATTTTTGTTAGCTCCTCCATTATGCAGATGAATCACACGACACTTTTAGTATTTGACCTGATGCGTTAGTATTAAATAATTTTTTTACATTATTTTAGCTACACTCGTTTTGAATTTGAATACTCACTGTTGGAGTTGAGGGTGTTACTCCAGTCCTATAAATCGCGTCTCCCGCTACAGTTACTGCCCAAACAGACACTTCATCACCCTTAGCCTAGAAAATAATATTTTCTAGGTATTTCGCCATTCTTACCGTTCCTAGTGATTATTTAGAATTCGTTTTATGAAATTCTGATAAATTTATTTGATATGTTTATTATTAATGCATTATAATTTAGTAGGAAATTTACTAATAACGCTGGGACAGCTAGTGCATTACTTTACATCGTGTTTTGTCAGATTGACGGTAAAAGTAGCATTCATATACAGTACTACTGAAAACTGTCCATACTGCAATATAAGGCTATGTTTACACATAGTCTCCGTGTATACGGTATCCGTTTTAACGGATACGACAAAAAATTATGCTTTGTTCACACATAGGTACCGTATAACGTTCAACGTATTCGTCATTACTAGATACGATGTTCACAAGCAAATTCGTAGTATACCGCCGCTATTCTACCAGGATGAAACTTGTTTGTCTAGCTGCACCGCCCGCCGGCCCCCTCACCCCCGTACAGTTTATCCGGTAAAATTGTACGGAAACATGACGGATACGTATTCCGTTCATCCAGCATTCGATGACAAAACAGAATGTCATAATTTACCGGATCGTTTTTTTTACTGTTTACTGAATACTGTAACATATCTGAAATCGCTCATACAACTCCATGCTCCATCAATGAAAAAAAGCGTATTCGACAAAACGGACCAGTAAAACGGAGACCATGCGTGAACGGGCTCTAATTTGCTATTTGTAATTTTATCATAATATCGTATGTTGATGATACTGTGACATAAATCTTCTTTCGAGGGTCAAAAACAACTGTACAGATTCATTACAGCAAGCATAGAAAACATACAAACGAACATTGACTTATATAAATAATAAATATTTACATATATGTGATAGCCTAAATGATGAAACCGTAAATCGTCGTCGTGGCCCAACAGATAAGACGTCCGGTGCATTCGTGTTGAGCCATACAGTGCTCTTCGAATCCCAGGCAGGTACCAATTTTTCTAATAAAATATGTACTTAACAAATGTTTACGATATACTTCCGCGGTGAACGAATAACATTGTGTAATATCAATCAATCAATAAAATCAATAATATCATCGTGTAAAATCTAACACGCAAAATTAAAATTTGCTTAATTACTGGTGGTGGGACCTCTTGTGAGTCCGCACGGGTAAGTATTACCACTATCCTGCCTATTTCTGCCGTGAAGCAGTACTGCGTCAGTTTGAAGGGTGGGGCAGCCGTTGTAACTATACTGAGACTATAGAACTCATATCTCAAGGTGGGTGGCGGCATTTACGTTGTAGATGTCTATGGGCTCCGGTATGAATAAAATAAATAAAAATGATGAAACCGTAAGTATCACGCAGGAGAGCAATTACAACTTATGGACATAATTATGTATATTCTTACCCATAGTGAAATATCCAATAATGCCGTATTACCAGCACGAATCCACGGTCCCTCCGTATTTATTTGCGCTTTCCTATACCACCTTCGTCTCCTAACGCAATCAGTGAATAGTTTTTTGCCATGGTACGGTGCGGGGAAGTCTGTTGCATATTGCCATCCATCATTATCCACACCGCCCGGTGTATTGTAATCTATCATCCATTCTGAAATCTATTTTCCATGCACAGGAATTAGTATGAAGTAAGCATTAGTTTATTTTTTTGTTTCATTTAGCTTAATCTATCTTGTTGTTTAGTAGAGGATCAAGGAGCTTTTAGAAAACACAAACTGAATAGGGTCACCAGTTGTTTGTTTTTTAACCTGGCTTAATCAAAAGGCTTATCCTCGAGAGCGCCATTGACTTAGTGTATTTGAATATTGAATATTGTGTCGAAAGGTGTATTTTCGGAACACTGAAGCTAATTTCAAATATTAAGAACTCAATATGAATTTTATGCTCTCCTGTTGATTTCTTTTTAAATTTTATAGATTTATTTTGAACGAGATAGGCTTTGCACAGTACATTGCAATCGTAATATAATTTTTTGCTTATCTATAAATTATATTGTATGGCAACAAAAAAATACTAAAGCTTGTCAATATACTACCTACATATTTAGATTTCTTTTAACATGTTTGAAACCAGTATTTGTTTGTTACGTATTTTGTTTTTGCTCAAATAACTTTAAAATACAGTTGTGAATAGAGTGCAACAGACCTGTTACAATATTTTTTTATCAACTTTTTTTTTTTCCTACCTAAGCTGATAGCCTTGAGAGGCTATATCAGCGTAACCTTAACTAGTAGGTAAGCTCACGGGGCTCAAACCTGATGAAGTAACACGAACCCTAGCAAGAGCCGTGCTTCGCAGAATCTACCACCGGATCGGAAATGCGACCCACTGAGAAGATCCGGCGAGAAACTCAGTGGGCTGTGTCTGAGGGTTAATTTACTATTCAAGCCCTTCGTCGCAAGCGACGGGTTCGACGAGAACGGTGACCGGTGCTTGAAGTATTTAGAAGCACCGTTAGAGGATCGGGAGGATCCGAGATGACGTGTTTGGGGCGACGTCGACTGCTTTCCATTCTTTCCGCAGGATTGGAAATGTAGTTACCGGCGGCCACGATGAGAGGGTTCTCGTGTCGTGCCGCTTTATCGAAGTGGCGCATCGACGCCGACTGCATATACTTACTGATGGACTCTAAGTCCAGGTCGTCATGGAGGTCGACGTTCCTGACGAACCACGGGGCTCCGACGGCTATCCTGCGAAAACGGGATTGAATAATTTGGAATGATTTTAAGTGAGTGCGTGCCGCGTGAGCGAACACTACACTTGCATAGGTCATAACGGGGCGTATGCAAGTTTTGTAGAGTGTCACCTTATTTCTAAGGGACATTTTACTTCGCCTGCATATCATCGGGTAGATTTTATCTACAGTGTGCTTAGTGCGAGTTTTTTAACGTTCTCGATAGCGTAAAAGTTGGTTCATATTTGTATGGAATGGGATCGTTTGCCTACGTTTGCCGCTAGGGGCGCTGTTCCAACTGCATAAAAAATTGGGCTAACACGTACGCTATGGAGAACGTTAAAAAACTCGCACTAAGCATACTGTACTCTAAAAACTGTTGTCTGAAAGTCCTTTTTTAGCCTATTCGCTGGTAGCCTAAAGGGTCATTCCAGCTACGCGCGGGCAGATGGACGAGCTAACGGGCTCAGCCTGAGATAATTTGCTAACACTAATCTTAGCAAGATCAGTGCTTCGCAGAATCTACAACCGAATGGGAATGGCAACCCACTAAGAAGATTCGGCGAGAAACTCATTGGTTATCAGTTTAAGCAATAAAACAGATTGTTTTACGGTTTTATTCGTGAATTATATTCTATCTTTTCTGTTTTGATAGGAGATTCTGTATCTAAAATTCTTACCCAGTGCCAATGGCGATTGAGAAGTTTAGTGTGTTCTCTTGTTCTTTTGTGCTTGCCAGTTATATCACTCCACATGTAACGGTCAGTTGGCAAGCCAGCGGATGTATAACCAGTCAGCGGATTCCATCGTTGATTTTCATAGACACAATAAGTATGTGTATCGGTCATAGCATGTATACCAGTATTACTGGATATTCCTATATAAAAATAATATTTGCTTGAGATTTGATTGTTTACCATTAAATTAGCTTTTTCATTCTGTACCTATTTGTACAATGAATAAGGTATTTCTCAATTAGTTACTAAAAATGTTCTGATACTTGAGTATCATACTTATTACATTACTAAATATTTTCAGGTGCCAAACCTTCAATTACAGCTTTAAAAAGCTAAAGTGGTAATGGGCTGAAGAAAAGATCAGGAATTAGCAACTTCTGGACTGATGATTAGCAGTTTGTAAGCACTGTGGGGATGTCCATGAGGTACTCTCGGTGATTAGAATCTGCTTGATTATGTCTTTGTAATGTCAACTCCCATAAGTGACAATGATGATTAAATATTAAGCATATGCTGCCTTTGATAACATTTATGTCTGTGATTGGCAGAAATTGTAACACCATGTAAAATAAGTTATACATTATCTACCTTGAAACATTCCTCCTCCCCAACCACCTGTATATACCCATGCTCTATGATCATGTGATATTCCCCATACGACATCAGCTTCACAGCATTCAACACGTCGTAAATGTCCACCCATCAAACGCCAAAACATTTCATCTGCGCCAATTATAACACTAGTTGTACAGTATTCCATGCTGTAAAGCTTCAAGGGACCTTGTATTGTGACACTAGTAATACTCTCTGGATTCAGTCTGTGTTCATAAATACAGTAACTTTTATTGTTTATTATGACACTAAAGGCTTGTGCATGACAATAAATTTCAATGTTAAATTCCTGTCCCACAGCTAGTGGAAGTTCATGCCGTTCTTCAGTACCCCAGCTTCCAAAATTTTTTGTATTACAAACTACAATCTTTTCATCAAATCTGACATTGAAATGAAAAGGGATTTCAGACACTTCAGTTTCAATTTTATGTCTTTGTTTTTTGACTTCTGGTCCTGTAAAATCTATATAAAATCTTTGCACCTCATCAAATAAACATCCTACAATTTTCAAGATACTGCCAGGGGGAAAATTGTTGTGTAGACTGGTTGAGTACCCTGACAAAATATTTTTTCCAAACACTGGGAATTCTTTTTTGTACATTCCATCTTTTTTATTGCTCAATTTAGCAGGCAAGGGGTCCCAATTGAGAATATCACCTGCATTTGTAATAGCCCAAACAGAGTTAGCAGATGGTTTTCCAGTAACTCCATTGATCTGCGAAATTATATCAATTAACATTTTTAGCCATTCTTCTTGTTCAAATTCTGTCATGAACTGTATTTTAATGGAACACTCAGTTTGACGTGGTACTGCTAGTACTATTCTTGGACAACCAGGTTCAGATGAAACAAAAACACTGGTTAGCTCTTCAAGATTTAAAATAAATTTGATTGTGCCATCTGGTTGGAAAACAGACAATGTCCCAGTATTCTCTAAGTCAAACCAATACAATGATATGATACATTCTTCTGTACTATTGTTTGCTTGAACTAATCTGGCTTCACAGCTACGCGTCCAACCTTTGTCTTCTACAGCAATTCCATAATCAGAGAAATCAAGGCTTTGGTTTTTATTTCTATTTCTTAAATAATCCAAAATTTGTATCCTCCATCCAGCAGTTATATCAGAATTTTGGACCTTATGGGAGTCTGTAAACCAATGTGGAATTTGAACCGTATCAACCAAACATGCTCCAGCTTCAACATAAGACCATGTTGTCTCACAGGAACCCCAGGCTGTTTGACTTATCTCATCATCAAATAACATCCCTGAATCCACATCAAATACGCTACTGTCACTATCTGGTTGTGCTTCCATACCCACTACTGAACCAACACTTCTTACAGGACTCCAAGCTCGTGGATTTTTTAAAGTAGTCTCATAACTCTTACCAGTCAAATCAATTTTTTCTGTATTTATCTGACTGCGGGGTCTTGATTGTCTTTGTGGTTTCACTGGTAGAGTATGTTCTATAGGAGCAGAATGAGACTCTTCCCATGAATTCCTTAAATGCAAATTGGTTTTTTTTTCAGGCTCTGTCTCACTCAATGTGGTCAAGCTATGATGTTTAGTATTTGATGATGATGAAACCACACTTGCTGAGCTAGAAGTACGACTGAGTTGCATATTTGCTTGTATCTTTTTCCATTTTTTTCCAGTTAACTCTGCTGCAGTAATTCCACACCTCCAATAAATGCATTTATCAAATTCTCCTATAGCAAACACCTGATCATTGATTCCAACTGAAACATGAATCATATTACCAGTGATTTCTAACCACCCATTACCCATAGCTGCCGACTCTGATGTTCCCGAATTGTTTCCTTCCACTCCTTTTCGAAACCACACTCTGGAATCAGAGCTTACAGCCCATACTACGTTGTAGCCTACAGAAATACAAATAAGTTTTGTATCTTGTGGAGGTTTTACTTCTAACCAAGAATCTCCTGTTGTACAATCTTTTGTTACACCTTTTCTAACTATTGTGCGTCCTGTCCACAGAAGGCCCCAAACTAAACCAGTCGGGCCAACAGAAATCTGTTTTATATCACAATTTGGTGGAATGCTTATATTTATCCATTTCAACCCTTCAGGCGAAGTTGTACTAACACCTGTTCTATTCATAACCCGACCTTGAGCAGTAATAGCCCACACTACAAGGGTTCCTGGTGAGGCATACGGCATTTGATTGCCACCTATACTAATATCAATAAATGGTTCTTGAGTTGGATCCTTGTGTAATGGAGCTATTGCACACCATGAATTCATAGCACTAAATTTTCTATACCTTATCCATTTCCTTCTTCTGACACAGGATTTCCATTGTTTAGCAGGACCAAATTGAGCTGGAAAATCAACAGCATATGTCCAGCCATCATGGTCTAATGGCTGTCCATCCAATGTTAATTCAAGTTGCCAAGGACCTTCCCACTGCCAAGCCATAGAAGGCAGTCTAATGTGATCAATGGAGCGATCTTTTGTACCATCCTGAGATGAAAAATGATAGCGGTCTGTAGGTAAGAGGCGCCCACTAAATCCTTCCATTGGCAGCCACCTCTCATTCTCATATGATTCTTCTTTAACACGAATTGGTATTTCTAAACCATGAACGTGAAGGTAAATCTGTCTGTCTCCTCCTACAGCCCAAAGAAAGTGAGGTACTGCAGATAATGCTTTGAATTCCAAGCCCAGGTACATGAATTCTCTCCAACAGGACCCATTTGTTGACAATGCATAAACTTTTCCTTCATTATTGATAGAAAACAACAGTGAATTAGCACTCATTTTTAACAAGATAGAGAGCGAAGTAAGTTATAAATACATATTTTTGAACTTTACTTAGTTGTTTCAAACATTTTAAATCGATTACTGGGAGACCTTAAGTTCTAAAATATATCTCAGCTATAACTAAATGTTGGTGCAATTTACAAATTTGCACTATTGTTCAGTAAGCACATGAACAATTCATACACATACAATTCACAGATTTCATACAAAATTACAAACACTAAAAACAGTAAAACACTATTTAGACATGTAGGTGTTCAGTATTGACTCTCAAACTCTCAAATGTTGTGTTTAATCTATGGTAGGTATTGACACCGTTCAATCACTTCAATCACTGTTGTAGTTCGTCCATTAGCACGCAAAGGGAACTTAACCGGTAGAGACACAGAGCTGCGACGGCTAACCTGCAAAAGCAGGATTGTAGAGATTGGAGGGTGTCTATATGTGTGCGGGCCGCGTGAGCGAACACCAAACTCGCGTAAGTCACGACCGGCCTTATGCAAATTTTGTGAAGTGTCACCTTGTTCCGAAGGGACATTTTACTCCGCTTACAGATCATGGGAAAAAAGAAATCATAAAACAACCCCAGTGTGGAGGGTAGAGGTCTCAAATATATTAAGTGTATAATCTAAGGGTAGAGGTAAGGAGAACCGTCTCATATGGGAGAAGCTTGAAAAAATGTCCCACTTTCAGTACTAAATAACAAAATCAAATCAAAAATCCTCCAGAATGGCATTTGCATAGGCACAGGCTATGATATGAATTGAGCAGTTGTTAACTGATTGAAGTATGCTGAGTTAGGAAATTTAATATATCTATTGATTAGAGTAGTTACCGTAAAATGGGGTAAATAGGGACAAAATCGAACTTCAGATTGAATTTTAACATAGTTCCAATTAAATAGTCACTGCTCAACCAAAGAAATAAGTTGAGTCTTGAACGTACCTAGGTGATAAAAACCGTTACATTATTTTAATTATTCAATTTAAAGAAATAATCGGAAAAATAATGGCCATCCCAATTTACCCCGCATTCGGGGTAAATTGACACGGGTAAGGGTTAAATTGGGATATTTGTAAGGGTTGTCAGTTCGCGGTACTGCGATATATAGGTAGGTAGGTAGGTGCCATACAATTATTTATATGGACCGAAATGATGAATACAATCCATAATTTAAGCACAATACACAACATAGTGTAAATTAAGCTGGTTTCTATTCCGAAGCGATGTGACGTGAATGATAATCAACAATACAATGATCAAAAAAAGTATGTGCATGTTATATTTTAGAAAATTGTTATTTAATTTCTTAAAAATCACAACTCTGAAACAAAATCATAAAATAGAATAAAAAATAGAAAACAAAAGGACTGGAAATGCAATAATACAATTTTATTTAATCAACATTTTCAAAATAATCTTTGAGCAAGAGTAAGATATCAGGTGAATAAGATAAAAAAGCAGATTTATCTGATTACTGCCTTTAATAACAAAAATAAAAGAAATTCTTTCTAAGCTAAATAACTAAACTCAATTAATTCACTCACTCATAATTGGAACCTAGATATCTCGGATTTTTAATTAATGTTACATTTAAAATCTGAGGCCTGTTTTTATTTTTATGTGCGTTGTGAATGTTAAAAAAATCATGATTCGACGCATGAATAGATTCTGAAATAACAAAAGTTTTGATTCGTTTGAGTTCTTTATAATTTTTAATTTTATTTTATTGCTATAAAGGACATACGACCGGGCAGATATTACAAGGTAAATGTCGCGAAAAAATGTAATTATATATATACTTTTCTTTTACCTATAGTACTTACATAAACTAACTGATAAACACATTAACCTTCTTTACATCACGCAATTGAGTGATAGTATAGTATAGTAAATCTATTATAAGATATCAGTGACAACCCTAACAATCCATCCCTATTTTGTCTTTTGGCGTTCCAATTTTGTGTTTTCTCGTCCCTAATTTTTCCAGTATCGTTCCAAATTACCCTACATACGTCCCAATTTTCCCCAAAAAAAAAGGAAAAATTATACATTTTTTATTTTGTCGAAATATTGTATTTAAAATAAGAATATTGCAACTTACCGTTTGTTGTGGTATTTCCAGGTGTATTAAAAACTTATATAAACTGTGATCTTATTGAAAAAACAACGATAATATTACTTTTTTTAAAAGTTCTGTAAGCTGTTTTAAAACGCACTTTTCAACCACTATTTTCAATTTAATCTGACGAATTTTTGGGACCAACTTAACTCATATTTAGTACTTCCATAGTTAACTTGGTTTTTCTTCTATACATTGATAAATATTAACATAAACAAAATTAGGTAGATTCCGTGCTACAGGTACTTTGAGAATCTTCCGCAGGTTTGTCCCAATTTACCCCAGGATCCCAATTTACCCCATGTCATGGTAGTGACAGTGACAAGATCTCACATGCTTAGGTACCTAGTCCAAACTAATTTCGTCAATAAATTCTAAAATTAATGCTGTGATAAAACGTGGAGACATCGATTGCATTTTCTTATCAGCTTTTTGTGATTTTACAAAATCACAAAAGTATTTTATTTAAAGCACTACAGTGCTTACAGATATTTCGTCCTTTTTTATTTTTCTATCTTATTCTAATAACTTACAGAGCCTTTTTTAAATTTGCTCGGTTGCTACTGTAGCGCCACCCTTATTTAGCAGATTTTAACGGACACTTTTCACACACAGGCAGTTCTCCTTACCTCTCTGCCTCAGTGAAACTAAAATATTTGATACAAAACTTTTTTAATTCATGCCCATTGCCGTGTTTTTCTCACTGAAGTAGGAAATTTTCTTTACTTCATTCAAACTATGGTCAGACAATAGATATCGTTCATATACAGATGGAAATATCTTTAGACCAATTACAAAAAATTCAACGTATGTGCTTATTAAGCTTTCTGTGTGAAATAGTACTTCACAACTTGAAGTCGTCCTGGCCTAAAGGATAAGACGTTCGGTGCATTCGTATCTAGCAATGCACCGATGTTCCAACCCCGCAGGCGGGTACCAATTTTTCTAATTAAATACCTACGTACTTAACAAAAGTTCACGATTGATTTCCATGGTGAAAGAATAACATCGTGTAATAAAAATCAAACCCGCAAAATTATAATTTGCGTAATTACTAGTGGTAGAATTTCTTGTAAGTCTGCACGGGCAGGTACCACCACCGTGCGTATTTCTGCCGTGAAGCAGTAATGCGTTTCGGTTTGAAGGGTGGGGCAGCCGTTGTAACTATACTGAGACTTTAGAATTCACATCTCAAGGTTTATGGCGGCATTTACGTTGTAGATGGCTATGGGCTCCAGTAACCATCTAACACCAGGTGGGCTGTGAGCTCGTCCAACCATCTAAGAAATAAAAAAGTAATTTGTTAATAAAAAAAAGTAATTGAATGAATTAAAATCATTTAATCTATAACAACTTTTTATAACAATATACTCTTGTTATTTAACTACATAGTGTAAGATAAATATATAGTACTTATCATAAAATACCTAATAATTTTAACACAATTATTTTTATAGATTTATTAGCGATTTTATCACATTATTGAGACTCAGTGATCTAAAAATCTTTTAAAGATTTTTTAAATAAAATAATTATAATAAATAATATAATTCGTCTATCATTGGCTATTAATACTGGGTGTAAAAGAACCATTCCCAAAAATGATAGAAGTTTAATTAATTACTTATTCTCACTGCATTGAAAGTAACACAATAAAAACCAGATGAATTTCAAGGTTCAAGTGTCATATGACAGGTGTCATCAGCTGTTTTAGCTTTGGCTGGGCAAATAAGAATTTACTAATTAATGATATTGGGAATGGTGACCTTACTTCCAATTATCATGAGAGCAGTTTACCAGGTCTCAAGCGTTCGTTATCTTGATCTAAATGTTTCATATATGCCAAAAAGCATGTCCATATAAAGCTACATACACTAATGAAAGGAACCCTATTCTGTGGACTTATAAAACAGAAATTAACCATTGCTACTGCTGGCCACACTGATGCACCAACCTGAAATAACCATATAAATTACTAAATAAATGATTAACTTTCATGGGGATATAATAAGACATAATTGATGTAAGAACTAATAAGTTTAAACATCGTTTTTTTTGTTTTGAATCATAGTATTGAATTGGTAATATGATCTCAAAGTTTCATGGTGAAAATTCCATGGCATATTCCAAATAAGGTTTAAATTAATTGAAGGTATTTGAAGTTTTTATCATTCTCTCTTCAATAATCGAGGCCAAGCAATTCAGCTAATTAAGCAAATTCTTTCAATGTGTTTGCCTAAAATCCTGAGTAAACATACTCATGGACATATTATTCTCCCTCAGCACCACCAACATACCTTTAAGTCAACACTGTCACTATAAATCATAATACTAAATTCCAAGTTTACCTTAGTTGAATCACTGTTGATGATAGAATATATCTTGAAGGATAAAAAAAAATCATATCTTTTCCTAGCTGGTAGTTTATATACATTGCAATCACTAATTAGTTAGTTAGGCTTATTTCTCTAGCAAAAAATGCAAGTTTTTAACACACCTTGTATGTTGGTAAAAATTTTGCTTTTACTTCAGCAGCTGCTTCATGAATGGGTTTAGATTCCAATAAACTCATTATAAAATAAAAACTACACATTGCAAACGGTGTGTAAGTAACGGTTTCAACAATAGTCTGAAATAATAATTCAATGTCAATTTAGCAATAGTCACATATTCAACATTTAAAAAAAAAAGTTTGAATTATTTAAACAAATTTAAAAGTAACATCACCTTTTTTATACCTGCACGTATTGTATTCCCAGGCCATACTGAATTGGCTATGGTTAGCCATGTGTAAAGAGTCGGAGCTACATAGCATGAGCCGTAAAAACCAAACCTTGCACATCTACACCAGTCGTAGTTTTCTGAAATAATAGATACTTTTAGGTGATTTCTGAACAGTTGAATTTAGAACGTTTTAAAAGAAATATTGACACCCACCCAAGTTCTTGCCTTCAAAAGATTGCTGTACAAGACTAGAAAGAGGCCAAATTATGCCATAGGAAGCCATTCCTCTAAGTAAAGGATATTTATTGAACGCATTTGCAAATTTGCTGTAAACTCCCATTGCAAAATTATATTATGTAACATATTCATATTTCTACAAGGTCTCTTCCTGATCACGGGAAAACGCAGTGAATAAATCACCTTGGTATGGAGCCAAGTTTTGGTTGACTATGAACGTCAAACATAGGTACTTAAATTACGAAAAATTGCCTACAATGAATACTTTTGTATCAACACTATTAACATGGGCTAAACAAAATCTACAGGAATTTGTAGTACAAATGTAATGCATTTTCTTTGCATTATTAGCATTTATTTGCATTACTAGCATTACTTTATTAATAAATAGTGTTTGTTTATTTAAATTAGATCCAAAGGTTTTTTTCCTCGTGGTTTTTCCATTAAATATTAAATATAAGCAATTTTTTTTGTCAGTACATAATCGATTCCATTCTATTTTCTCCACATGTCAAATTAAATTAATTGGATAGGCAAAGGAAATCTGTATCGTAAAACTAAGTACATTCTATGGCGGGAGCACGAAGCGGGAGCAGAACTTTTTATCAAGAACCAGAGTCGACCAGAGGAGTGAAATAATAAGAATTTTAATGTCACTTCAGTTTTGAGCGTGGAATAAATTTATTAAAAAGAAAGTGCATAAAATTTGCCATTTGTATTGTTTTGTCATATGTAACCTCTTAGCAATCGTATGCAGCTTTGCCCACGTTGACCGCCTCTGAATTTTCGTTTTAAATTATACACTTAAGCGTTTCACTACGACAAAACGCGCTGCAAAGTGTTTCGCAGAAAACGGAGCTCCGTGCTGAAAGTGCGCACAACACTCAACGGGCTTAATGGTGTTTTTAGTCAGTGATTAAAGTCACCCATTGTGTACAGGCGGCTTTTTCAGCCGGTAACTCTAGTCACCCATCGTGTTCAGACGACGTTTTGTTTCGCCTGTACACGATAGTCATGTCATTTAAGGTTGATTTTACCGATATAATTTATATAAAAAGTAGTTTCTTTAAATCATCATCATTATCCTGCCCTTCTCCCTTCCATACTCTTCTATCATATACAATTTCTTCGCTCACTCCTCGCTTACCCATATCGTTTTTCACGCAATCAATCCATTTCTTTTTAGGTCTATCTCTTCCTCTATATCCTTACACATTCATAGTTAGCATTTTCTTACTAACCTCATTTTCATTTCGTCCCATCACATGTCCATACCATTCCAAGCGCGCACTTCTCAGATTCCCGGTCTCAAGTGCGACTTTCAGACTTCCTCCAACACATTAATTCCATATTCTATTTATTCTCGTTACTCTACACATCCACCGCAACATTAACATCTCTGCTGCATGCAATCGCCTTTCATCCGCCACTTTAGTTGTCAAAAAAAAAATTTTTTTTCTTAAAATATGAAGACTTTTGGCGGGAACGCGAGGTGTGAAGTTGTGCGATTTGTTTTATTTTGTCTATTTAGTGTTTCTTCAGGTTTAAATGTGTAATAACGGTGGTTTATTAACTGTTCAGTATCTGTGAAAGTGCACAAATGTGGGAAAAATGAAACAAAGCCGTTGGACGTAACTTCTCGGGATCCACCAAAAAGTCCACTGAAAAAATCTCTGTAAACGACCACAATTTTACTGAGATTATACTTCATCCCATATCATCTCATCTCATTTCATTTTTTTTCCTTTTTATTTCATTTCATGCTATGTTTCATAATAATCAACTTCATTTCATTTCATAATATCATTTTCATATAAAAAGGTACGTATAATTAAAATTAAAGTAAGACTTGACCTAAAGGTCTTAGTTACCAGGTCATAAAATCGCTTAAAAACTGAACTAATCTAAAATTCTGAAAATAAATATACAAAGGGTAAAACTGGGTAAAACAATGCCAACTTTTGAATGGTAAATTGAAGTGTTTTCGATCTCTTTATGTTATTGAAGTGTTTTCGTTCTCTAAATACGAAACATTCGGTAACGTTTGTATTTTTTCAGGAAATCAAAAAACAAAAAACGGATGATTTGCAAAGCACTTAAATTTGAAGTCTCTCATCATCCTCTGAAGACAAATCATGTACTTTTTGTAAGTTATCAAAACTTTTGATATGAGATCTGCAGAACACCAAATTAGACAATACAATTGCTTAATTAAAAGACATTCATCTTTACTATACTTGAGACCTTAGAACTTGTATCTCAAGGTGGGTGGCGCATTTACGTTGTGGATGTCTATGGGCTCCAGTAACCACTTAACATCAGGTGGGCTGTGAGCTCGTCCACCCATCTAAGCAATAAAAAAAATAATTAAATATTTAAAACATTGATTTTAATTGAAGAATATTCACATATTTTACTATTCACATAATAATTTACTATTCACTTTCAATTATAACTAATGTAATTTTGAATTAACTTTACATGGAAGCCTTGTTTTAAAACCCCATTTATCGTGATTGCTATATACTATTTGCAAGTAAATTGTATTTTCGGTATATGTTTTTGAACTATACTACAAAAATTAAAATGAAAAATATTAGAAATACCTGTAGCAGTTTTGAAGAAAGCTTACTACTTAATTTAACAAAAAAATTATTGATAAATATAGTAAAGTAACAATTTTTAGAAAAAAATCTCAAACAAAGGCTTCATTGATGACTTGAGTAAATGGAGTGCTGGCTTTGAAGAAATAGATCCACTGCTTAAGTTTGAACAGATGGCTTTAGATGAAGTAAGTATTAGCATTATTTTAAAAGTCAGACAATATATTAGAATGAGTGAACTATAGCGTTTTTCTTGTTATTCTTTTTAGATTAGTTTAAAAACTGCTACATGTTTTTTTTAAAAGCAAAATATTCATAGAACTCTGATAATTTAGTAAAAATTTTGGTCCACACCAATAATGTAGAGTTGAGTTTGTGATAAGACATTTTCAGCACAAGCTAATAGAGTTTAATGGAAAAAAATTATAATTTAATTAGTTATTTGTCTTAACATCTTTTGGAAATGTGGACCACATGTTTTTTCCTGCATTTTCATAATGCAAAGACATTAAGAAAATAAGTTTTATGGTCAGTAGTTGTGAACGCAAAAAGGTGAAGTATGCAAAGTGAAGAAATAGTAAAATAAAACAATTAAAAAGAGATTAAACTACAAATTCTAGTTTTATTTTGTAACTTTTCACTTGTACTGCCAAAGATAGGCTAATGGCCTGCTTCATGTTAAAGTGCTACCAGAATGCCTGAATTACAGTCTTTCTGACAATGTAAGTAGGATGTTTGTCTTTATTTGTGCTACCTCACAATGCTATGTGTTTTGAACCTTGGCACAGTAGCATCCATTTGAGCAGTACACATATTACCAATTAGGCCATAGTCACACTAGTCACACTTGTGCAGATTCATTACAACTAGTTATGGTTATAATTTTATTATGTTTTATTTTACAGGATCTTGTTCATGCTGATGATGAGGGTATAGGGGTAAATTATGCAAAAGAATGGAATACAAAACGTACAATAGTCCTCAATAGATACACAACTGGAGAGAAGCTAACAATAGTCAGTAGTTTTTTGCCTGGTGGTGAGAAAAGTAAGTACCTCAGCTTAATTCCTAATGGTACGGTACTCCTAGTGGTGTGCAACCTGTTTAACTTTGTGGGGTACACTGGATGTTTTGCATAGCTCATTCATAAAGCAATGTAAGTAAATTGCTATAAGTATTTATAAATATTTGCATATTATGTACATGAATGTATATAATATTATGTACATAATACATGAAGCCTACTAACTTCTTGTTGGAGGCAACCTATCTTTTCTACCAGACCTCATGTGTAGAAATGTATAGAAAGTCATTCTAGGTGTTTTCATTGGTTCAAACCATTTATTAAGACAAGAACCATTGATGGGATACATTACTTTTCAAATTTTAATGTTTTAAAGTAATACAGCAAACTAGAAAAGAAATATGTTTGAATAAATAATTTTTTGCATGCGTGGCTAGAAAATTTAATGTGTGCCTTATGAAACCTATTTACGTTATGTTGTAAAATCTGTTACTAATTTGACTTTTAATTTTCCTTTTGTTCTTTTTTTTTTGTTTAAGTTAGTACTTTTTCAGCCCTCATAAGACAGGTTTCAAATTTGAACGAAAAAGTTAAAAATAGACTGGAGCAATTGGATGATTTTGATGATGATTCAGTGAGGAAAACAATGGGTTTGAGCCAACAAGAATTTGTTACCAAAATAAATATGTTGAATGATGAAATTAAGAAGGCAAGCTTTTCTTATTTTTGTTTTTTAACAGAAAAGCATAGGAGAGCAGATACATTATCAACCACTGGTATGATAGGAAGATGCACTTGTAACAGCGTGGTATTTTAACATTTAGAAATTAGAATTGCATTATGTAATCTGTATCTGGCCAAAAAGTTCTATTCATTTGAGATTTTGTACTGCAATTATTGTTAGAGATTCCGGAAACTTTAAGCACTAGATATTCTGTGAGTTTGGATGTATTGTTGTGACAGTTATTTCCCCATTGGTTTACATGAAACATCAGTTGGGGGTGTATAAAAATCAATTTGTGACGAAAGACTTATTTGTATGACGTGATGTCATTATTTCATTTACATACTGATTTCAGTTTGCCTTGTAAAACGATTGCTGAGTCCCAGTAAAATGGGTGTGAAGTTTATAGTCAATCTAATCTCGATAAGTTTACTACTAGCCATTTTAGGGTTTCATTACCAAATTCAAATTAAATTAGTTTGATGGTATAATAGCCGGCAAACTTCTTGAGCATTTGTTGACGTAGTGGGGGTAAGTTTGCGCATGGTACACTCACGTGCAAAAACATTATTTACTCTGCGTCATAATGCAATTAAATTATTAAAATCAACATATGTATTTATTTATATATTTATTAGAACATCAACAAAAAATATAGGTTAATAATTGTAATAATTTAATCTTGGGGTAAAATAGATATTCCTTCTATTAAGTCAAAACTAGAGCTGTTGCCAGGTCTTCGTTCAGTTGAAGCGAAGCTGGTATTTGTAATTTTTTTTTCGTTATCATAATCTTGACCATTATCATCATCACTGTTTTCATCACCCGAGTCGCCATCATCGTGATAAGTCGACATAGGGCTCATCGGTGTAGTTTACGACTCGGTCGGTTCGATCTTCTTTTTTGTCTATAATTAATTATTTTTTGAAGATATTCGATTCGTAGTAATCGAATGTTACTTTTCAATTTCAATTACCAGCTTCCGATTATTTTCTGTTTTTTTTTTCCATCTGAAGCCTAGCTCTTTCATAATTCGCGTAAACTTCATTCCGAGCCATTAAAATGTATATCTTCTTTAAAATTTTCGAAGCCTTTCTACGGTACGGAGTTTCGCTGCTTGTTATGTAGTTATTATGATTACATCTTTTTATTACAGATTGAACGAAACTATCCGTTCCGGTAACTTTCTTCTTCCCTGATCTTTTCTTACCCGGAGTCCCAAGCACGATGAGCAAGCCAGAGCCTTTAGCTTCGTTAATAATGCACCTAACAGTACTCACTGATGTTTTTGTTGCTTCCGAAGTCTGTTTTACTTTTTCCATAATATCATTCTTCCCCTGTTTTATAATGAAGCAATATACGTCGTACACAATTTTTCTACCCTTTCTTTTGAATACTACACCAGTTTGTCGCGGCATAGTGTATTTTTTATAAAAAATCAACAAACACTCAACAAAGAGCAATGGCAACAAAGTCAACAAGCAATTATAACAAAATATAACTTAACGATTAATAACGATAGACTTTCCACTGTACGCAAGCGTATTTTTGGGAGCAAGCGGAACGAAGGCGCGGTGCGGGACGCAAGGTTCGACTGATCTACCAATAACGCGCTCGATACGATTTCCCCTGCCGTCGCGCCTCACCCTCACCACCAAAGTGATCTAAAATTCGGTTCTGCGCAGTCAAGGTCATTTGCTCACGATGTTTGCCGGTTACTATACCATATTATTTTATTGTTATCAGAAAAATATTTGTTTGCCTGTATTAATGATAATTCGACTCGTAGAAAATGTAAATGGTGCCAATATGAAACATGTTTTAATTTGAGGTTCACCATTGATTTGCTTAAAAGCTAGGAAATTATTTTAATTTTGCTATGTTGACACATTAATAAGAAGCGTACTTACAATGCTCATATAATGCAAATGCGTCATTGAAGCAATTAAATTTTTTCTCTTTGTGAATTAGCAACATCAGTAGGGAGGGATTTGGTCCCTGGCATTGTTGATGTCCATGAGTGTCGATAATAAGTCATTAAGTAGGCCGTATGCCTACAAGGGTAATATAAAGTTTTTATTTAAATTCGTGTATCTGTATTTTTCCTTTTTGTAGGCATGGGAGTCTGAGCAAAGAGTGAAAGCTTTTAAAATAGGGATCCAATGTGCCAAGCTACTGTCAGATGTTAATGTCATGCAGTTTTATCCGAGCAAGTTCATTCTCATCACCGATATCCTGGACACATTCGGTAACTTAGTCTTCGATAGGCTCTGTGAAAAAAGTTTTGGGTAAGTAGAACTGTAATGTAGAAAGTTTATAGAATATTAACTCCTTTATATTTTTATGTATTAAATACTGGTGGTGGGATCGTTTCAGTTGGGGATCGTTTGTACAACCGCCCCTGTTTTAGTAGTTTTAGTTTAGATGCGAACCGGTTTGAAGAATAGGAGAACCGCCACTCGTATTTAGAACCTCTACTGACGGATATCAGTCAGCATTATTAAATTTACTTTTACTTTTTGATCTCGACTTTTTTGTTGATTGTCATTTAATATTTCCGAACGTTTCGAATAAATTAAAGTTTTCGGGGCAACGAACGAATTTTCAAAAATGTTATATGACAATGTGTAATACAATAATAAAAGACTAAAACGTAAAAGTAGTTTTAATTATACATAATTTTAAGATTCGCGAAAACCGAAGAATATACTACATATTTGTTATAATTATTTATTTTCAGGCAAAAGCTTGTGACGCCTGTTCAGGACATCAACCCGAAGGAAGTGCCGGAAACGGCGAGAGAAACCTGTCAGAACTGGTTGTATAAGATGGCGTCGATTAGAGAGCTTCTGCCGCGCCTTTACATGGAGATGGCTCTGTTGAAATGCTACTCGTTTACATCGAAAGAGGAAATAAAACCGACAATCGTGAGACTGACTGCGATGATCAGAGGGATAGGAAATCCCTTAGTTGCGATCTATTTAAGGGCATACCTCTGTAAGGTGGCGTCTAAATTATTAGGAAACGAGTGCTCTGATTATTTTTATGAAAATTTGAAGGAATTTATTGAAGAGTATCAACAGGTAAATCAATGAAATAGAGATGTCATTTCAAAAACAAAAAACGGACGTCGAAAAAAACTATTTAAGTAATGGTTTAAGCAAAGAATAATTTGTTTTCAGGTTTATCATGTGGCCATGAAAAAGAAATACGAAGGACAATTACTTACCTTAGATAAATATTTAAACATTTACATGCCGGCCGTTGATTGGCTGTTTTTTGGAACTTTGCATTCTACCAACTGCAAGGAAACACTCTTGGATCAAATGCTTCAACAATGTCAGAAAATGCAAAACAAGTGGGCGTACAATATCGACTTACAATTAAAAATGATCCTTTGTAATGTAGGTAACTAAATAAAATAAATAAAACATTTATTTTGTAACTCTTACAGTGAATTGCTCCTGTGTGGTATTCTGTCTGCATTTGATTCGAAAATTATAATTAAAAGGTCTACAAAAATACTAGATATGATTGTGGAATCTGCTGATAAAATGGGTAACTACCACACTTACTATTGCTTTGGATGTTAATGTTGTGTTGTAATTACTGATTTGAAATTTGAAATATGCGATCAAAGAAATACGACTTATCACTAATTATAATGTATCTCATAAATTAATACTAACAAAAAAAAAACATGTTCCTTATAAGACACTTATAAATATTTTTTTCTAATATTCTAGTCAATAATAGGTGGTATAAGGTGGGTGGGACAGCCGAAACACAAAATTTCGTATAAATAAATAAATATACAAAAATATAAATATAAAAAACGACCTCATGTCTCAAGCTAGGTGACGGCATTGTGGTTGGGCAGCGGTAACCATTTAACATCAGGTTACTTCGTTCATCCTCACCCATTTAAGCACTAAGAAAATCTTATCAACGTCAATGGGGGATATGAATTAAACATTATTCATTGTTTTAGTACTGGTCCATGACGTTTTGTCTTCGCTCGGCGAACATTTATGCGCGTCGGAAAACTGCCGACAAGTCAATTCAGAGACTCTGATTCAAACTTGGTGGAAGATAGCCAGCAACATAAGGTCTACTGTGCACTTTTTGCAAGTTTTGGGACCCTGGCTACAATTCGCTTGTACAAATTTATCGGTAATGTGATTGAATGTTTTTAATTATATAAAATAATCCCCGCTATAACACGGTAAATTGGTTCGGCGTTATAGGAAACGCGTTGTATGAGTGTTTTTTTTTTTTTTTTTATTGCTTAACTGTGGACGAGCTCACAGCCCACCTGATGTTAAGTGGTTACTGGAGCCCATAGACATCTACAACGTAAATGCGCCACACACCTTGAGATATAGTTCTAAGGTCTCAGTATAGTCACAACGGCTGCCCCACCCTTCAAACCGAAACGCATTACTGCTTCACGGCAGAAATAGGCGGGGCGGTGGTACCTACCCGTGCGGACTCACAAGAGGTCCTACCACCAGTAATTACGCAAATTATAATTTTGCAGGTTTCATTTTTATTACACGATGTTATTCCTTCACCGTGGAAGTCAATCGTGAACATTTGTTGAGTACGTATTTCATTAGAAAAATTGGTACCCGCCTGCGGGATTCGAACACCGGTGCATCGCTTCAACACGAATGCACCGGACGTCTTATCCGTTAGGCCACGACGACCACTAACGCGTTCTCGCGTAACGCGCTTGCATGACCCCATATAACGTGTTCTGTTCAAATATAATACAATATAAACAATGTTTTTACAATTCAAAAACTAGGAATACAGTCTTAATAAATTAATAAAATTAATTTCATAACAACACAACTGACACAATGTGCAAAGGTACGCGAAATTAATTATGAGCTGTACAAATCATTATAAATTTCACAGTACAGAAATATATAGCGTTTGAAATTCCCGCGTTATACGGGGCAAACACGTGTTATACGACAAATTGAAATCGCGTAATATTAAAATGAGTTATAAAAGTACCGTGTTATAAGGTATTACTGTATATATTTATATCGAGTTAGTTGTGTATTTGACATGCCGAATTTCCTTAATGTCTCATTGAAATTACGTTAATGTACAGACCCAGCATGTGAATATAATTCTGCGTGGAACAATACGTTACCTGATCAAGTGCGGGAAATCGGCTGACGAATTTTCCGGCAACTTACAGATCGTCATCAAAAGGATTCTCGGATCAGTTCCGGACATCGAGGAATGTTTTCTGATGGTGAGCGATAATTCGGATTTCATTATTTCGTTATTTGCTCGCGTTACTTGTTTAAAACTTTGTTATAAGCCGTGCCAATAAAGAAACGAATCGACAATGGCGTCTATGTACCTGCACTGACAGATGGTAGTGTCAACAAATAAAAAAAAAAACGAAAGAAAAAGTTGTTTATTGTAAAAAAATGTATAAAAACAAATGAGAATGTACTTTACTTTACCTTATGCCCTGGCAGAGGGGGAGGTGTCTCATCTGGGATGCAACTTGCGTAGACACTTTTGCTGCCAGTCATCTAAGTCGCACAACTCGAAAGTGAAAAAACTCGAACTCAACAACAAAGTCAAAACTGATATTTTTTTTGCATGCAGTACGCGCCGTGTGCGACTAAAGACAGCAATAGTTTAGAGTGAGAGCACATGATCGCCGCCGCCATTTTAGCTTCGTTTCTTTATTGGCGCGGCTCTAGTAATTTCGGTGAAGGCAATGTTAATCGATAACATATATCATGTGTACGTAAGTCCTCAAAGGATCTTATTTGATGATTTATTCAGCTGTTTATTCAAAAGATTCCGCTTTGATAATACAAAACTGTCAGTAATAATTGTCGAGCCCTTGTGTCAACAAGTAATACTAATATCTAACTAGTTGATATCACACAGACGGTATATGCAAACTACCCACATTCTACATGGCCCGGTTACGAAATCTGATAGATGAAAATTAATGTAAAAGCTTTCATCTGCTGAAATGATATTTAACAGAGTCAGACAGGGCTAGATTTAAAATTAAAAAAGGCGTCAATTGGTTATCAATGCGATCTAAAAGGTTTTTTCTGAACATGTTCATAGCTATTTATCAATGATTCCGGCACCCTGAGACATGTAAATTTAATAAAACGAAAATAATTACATAGATCAATTTATTTATTTACAAAATTGAAATCGATTTCGTCTGATAACAGGATGCGTTTATGCCACTCATAGAATTGGTACAGACAACGAACGCACGCACATTAATGGCGAAAACGGTTTTGTCAACGTTCTTTGCGCGGTATAACTCTCTTCACATCGACGACCATATTGTTATAACCTCACTGATGTGCCTCTGCTGCACCCTCCACGATTCCATAAAGTGAGCATACGTTTATTTAATTGATGTTGTAACTTTTAATTGATGATTTTTAACGTTTTGGTTATATAAGTTTTTTTTCCTTTGTGCCTTTTATGTTATGAACTTAACAAGCTTACGCAGGCAAGTGCTACAATTCTGTATATTAACACATTGGCTGCTATGTAGGTCACCGGGGCCCTATGTGGCGCTCTGAAGTAATTCTGTTGATTTCTTTTATTAAGCGCCTGGATTGTCTAGCTTTGACTTCTTTTGTTTTTAATGTAGTTGTTTTTTTATTGCCCTTGTAGGCGTAGGCAGACGAGCATACCACCTGATGGTGAGTGGTTACCGTGGCCCATGGACTTCAGCAATGCCATGGACTTAAGCGGTAGGCAATTTTTTTTTTATGATTGAAGGATTACTGGTTGCCTTGAGGCCTTTCCAGTTTCACCAGGACAGCTGCCCGAGCGCCTCCGAAGGAGACCTGACAACTCAAGAGCAGTTGCTTCGTGAATGAATCTACTACCGGATCTGCGGACTGATTGATGTATGGGTTAGGTTGCACGTCGAACTTGTTGTCGAGCTCGACGAGTACGGTAACCGGGGTCCCTAAGCCTGCTCCTAGTGTTAGAGCTGAGGGCGTCTAATGCAAAGGTTATTGGATCCGATGGATCCGTAAGGACGTGTCTAAGGCGCCGACGGTGACTCTGGTTTCCTTTCAGCACGTATAAATCTTTCGCATTTTATACTAAATTATGTATATTATATTGTATATCTTCTTATTATGACATAAATTTTGTTAAATAATGAACTCGGAGAACTAGATTTTTTTTTAAATTGTTTTTATCATTTTTATAGTGCTATAACGGTAGATGACGAAATAAAAGTGTGCAGCGAACTCATAAACAAGTTCGTCCACGCGGGCACGTTTCATGAGGACTTCGAGCAGCAGTTGAACTTCTACGTGGAATGTAGATCCTCCTTCATTAAACTCGACGCTGTACTCGTTGCTCTAGTGCAGGTCAGTGACCTCGTGGTTGTTTTTTTTATTATTCCTGACGTGGGTGGACGAGCTCACAGCCCACCTGGTGTTAAGTGGTTACTGAAGCCCATAAACATCTACAACGTAAATGCGCCACCCACCTTGAGATATAAGTTCTAAGGTCTCAGTATAGTTACAACAGCTGCCCCACCCTTCAAACCGAAACGTATTACTGGTTCACGGCGGAAATAGGCAGGGTGGTGGTACCTACCCGTTCGGACTCACAAGAGGTCCTACCACCAGTAATTACGCAAATTATAATTTTGCTGGTTTGATTTTTATTACACGATGTTATTCCGATTTAAATGTTTTGGAGAATAATGGTTGCTTTAGTTTCGTTTGTCTAATGTCTCAAGGTGACATGAGGTGTCTGTGAGCTACGGTACCCGTTCAACTTATACCAATCAAATAATTTTAGTATTTAATCACATGTTTTTTATAACATGACACTTAGTAACTACTCTATTAATTTACGCATTATATAAATTATATATTTGCCCATTGGAATTTTATTTTTACTTTATTTATAGGTTTATATACTAGATAGTATAAAGGCGGACTTAACGCCATAGGCATTCTCTGACAACCTTAGGGGGGCGCAGAGATGAACCTTGGTAGGTGTAGTAAGATAGTGATATTACATAAACATATGTGTCTATATAACATACATAATATTTATAGATACAATTACTCATACTTAAATAAATACATATCGACGCTTGAAAGGCAAACGTGACTAAGCGACAATAACTGCTTTGTACATAAATGATAGGCAATGATAGGCATATTCGATGCGCAAAAAAAATATTTCTAGGTTTATTAAAATCATTTCAATCCTACAGCTACATTCGTTAAAATATAATTTTTTTCAGGTATTTCAACTTTAAATTAGTCTACTGTAAAGTTCACGCATTGTCGCTTAGTCACGTTTGCCTTTCAAGCGTCGATATACATAAATATATACATATAAAAATATTGGTTTTGATAATAAGACTGTTTTAAGAGAAGTACGTGTTTCGTGAATTGTTGCAGAAGGTAAATGGTTTAGCGATACGTGCCGGCGACGCGCGGAACAAATGGCTGCAGAGGGCGTGTGCGGCTTATTGCTACATCACGGTCCCTTCTCTGCACTGCACCATCACTAAGGCACAGCTGTACCTGCTCTCTGGACAAGTCGCCTTGCTCAACAACTGCATTGGACAAGGTATTCATCTATGTTTAGACTTTAGAGCGTGGACTGTATTTTTGTGTGCTGTATGTAAAAACTAGATTCAGTTTAATTCTACTTCGATAAAGCGGCACGACACGAGAACCCTCTCATCGTGGCCGCCGGTAACTACATTCCAGATTCTGTGGAAAGAATGGAAAGCAGTCGACGTCGCCCCAAACACGTCATTTCGGATCCTTCCGATCCACTAACGGTGCTTTTAGGTACCTCAAGAACCGGTCACCGTTCTCGTCGAACCCGTCGCTTGCGACGAAGGGCTCGACGAATAAATTAAACCTCAGACACAGCCCACTGAATTTCTCGCCGGATCTTCTCAGTGGATCGCGTTTCCGATCCGGTGGTAGATTCTGCGAAGCACGGCTCTTGCTAGGGTTAGCAACGTCGTCAGGTTTAAGCCCCGTGAGCTCACCTACTAGTTACAGCGATGCTGACATAGCCTCTCAAGCCTATCAGCATAGGTAAGAAAAAAAAAAGATTCAGAGCGAAGGATTTTTATTTGTGTAGTGTCCGTATGACTAGAATTTTTTGTGCAACTGCAACTAACCGTGGTGTCATACTTATTAGTGTGTTCTCCCACATTTAAAAACGATCATATAAAATTTTATGTTTAGGTTTGCCCTAAACAATCTATATTATATTAATAGGTGAAGCAAAAAATTTTTTACTCCGAAAATTGCGCAGACAGAGGTGTATGAAATTTCTCACATGTATAGAGAATGTAGAGGAGTGCAGAATGCTAATATTTTTTTTAATTATGCATATAAAAATACATTAAATAAATATAAAAAAATATTGCACACAGTACCATGTATTTGACGCACACACACATTTATATATACTCTTTTGTTTATTGTTAGTCTGTGGTCTGAAATTGAATTTATGTTACACTAAATTGTTTGTTACTACACTGTTTTATGATATAAGGGAATAGTTAACAATAAGATCTCAAATATGTTTTAGCGGAAGCAAATTTTAAAGCCCTCATAGGCTTGATACCAGATATTCCGGAGTACATTCTAGAAGACGGACAAAAAAAATCAACCAATGTCAAAGTTGAAGGAATATTGCGCGATTTCTTATCCACACTTCTTGTTTTGCCGGTGAGAGACAAAAATGGCTGTAAAAATATTTGCCAGGGTTTACTAGACATCGGCCCGCAACGCATGTTTTAATCAGAAAATAGTAATCGATATAAATAGTTTAGATAATAGAACTCTTTGTCGAAACATATTATTATGTATAATAAAAGGCGCCGTAGCCTAAAGGATAAGACGTCCGGCACATTCGTATCTAGCGATGCAACGGTGTTCCAATCCCGCAGGCGGGTACCAATTTTTCTAATGAAATACGTACTCAACAAATGTTCACGATTGACTTCTACGGTGAAAGAATAACATCGTGTAGTAAAAATCAAACCCGCAAAATTATAGTTTGCGTAATTATTTGTATTAGGAACTCTTGTGAATGCGCACGGGTAGGTACCACCATCCAGTTTATTTCTGCCGTGAAGCAGTGATGCGTTTCGGTTTGAAGGGTGGGGCAGCCGTTGTAACTATAATTACTGAGACCTTAGAACTCAAGGTATGTCAAGGTGGGTGGCGCATTTACGTCATATATGCCTATGGGCTCCGGTAACCACTTAACACCAGGTGTCCACCAAATCTTCTATTATATAAACCACGGCGTACACGCACACTCTGTATCAAGTAAAACTTCTTACATCATTACAAACTTAAAATTCATTGTAAATTTTTATATTGCAATAAGCATAACTGCTCGGGAATACGCAAATCGAATCGGGAATCGGCAAAAATATAGTATATATCGGGAAAATACTTAAATTTTGTTGTTGTAGGACAACGTGGACAGCAACTGCAAAGCGTACATACTGAGCGGACTGATCAAGACAATGGAGAGGGTGCACTGGCGGAAAACGGACCCGCGCTACTACAACACGCTTTTGAACATTCTAGATCTGCTCAGCGAAATGGCGCAGGAGGATTACGCACATCACATCGATTCCGGTTTGTGCCTTTTTAATACGCTTTTATTAGCTTCAGACGTATGTATGGTTAGTATGTAACGGAATCTTTGAATATGATTTTGACCCCCTTCAAAACATCGGATTAACTCGAACTTATTAAGGACCGATGACAATTGCATGGTGCACGGTATCAGCAGTTATAAATATTTTATGAATAGATATGAGTAGAAGGGTTATTTTGATAATATCCTGAAAAACACCCACACTTTCTTTTTACAATAAAATAATTTTATCATACATTTACTGGTGGTAGGACCTCTTGTGAGTCCGCGCGGGTGGGTACCACCAGCCTGCCTATTTTCTGCCGTGAAGCAGTAATGCTTTTCGGTTTAAAGGGCGGGGCAGCCGTTGTAACGATACTTGAGACCTTAGAACCTATATCTTAAGGTGGGTGGCACATTTATGTTGTGGAGTCACGTTTTCAGCGACACTTGGGTAACGAAAGAAGATGATGACTAGATTGTGTAATAATAATAATGATTATTTCTGCAGACGTATGTATCGGCAGTCGATAGTGTATTTCGAATTTAATGAATTTCAATTTCTTACGTTTAATCTCTATATATAAAAATGAATTGCTGTTCGTTAGTCTCGCTAAAACTCGAGAACGACTGGACCGATTTGGCTAATTTTGGTCTTGAATTATTTGTGAAAGTCCAGAGAAGGTTTAAAAGGTAGATAAATATGAAAATGCTCGGAATGAAATAAAAATAACTTTTTTTTATTTTTTTTATTGCCTTTGTAGGCAGACGAGCATTCGGCCCACCTGATGGTAAGTGGTCACCGTCGCTCATGGACGTCAGCAATGCCAGGGGCAGAGCCAAGCCGCTTTTTCCTTTGATGTGTCCTCCGTCGGACGGATTCCTTTTGTTTTTTTTTTAAGTTTATGTTATACAAAACTTTAGTTCTTTTATTTATCGACTGAGGCACTACGAAGTCTGCCGAGTCAGCTAGTATGAAATAAAAAATAATAATTTTCGTTGTTCGCGCATTAACATAGTGACGTAAGCGGTTCACGGCCGAGCAGACGTGTTGTTCGCTTGAAGGCGCTTCTTGAGCTAAAAATACGTTGCCAAAATCATTCATTCAGTGATGGATTCGAAGTTATGTCTCCTTTTGTATATTTGATTGCAGTTCTATCAAACGACAAGCTGTATGGTTGCGACGAAGAATTCGTTTCGGTCTTAGACGGGTATGCGACGGACATATGCCAGGAGTTGCTCGTGGTACTGAAAGCGCTCGGCGACAACAAAGAGACCAAGAAACAGTACAATTTGACGTTGGAATTATTCTGGCGCGTGATAAGACGCGCCGATTTAGAACAACATTCCATGCTCACTTTAGCGGCCAACTTGTGGATGCTTTCAAAGAAAATACAAGATCCCAATAATAAACTCGCAGTGAGTTTTGTTTTTTTCATTCACGAACATTACAATCACAACTTTTATGTCGTTTTCGATATCACTTTAGGAACTCGACTATAACGTATCGATACTAAATCGTAACCATATATAATATACTTATAGGTATAAAACAGGGGTCCCAAACTTATTGTGTCTACTGCCCACTTTGAGAATAAATTATTTTTTAGCGCGCCTTTTTTTTAATCTACTTAAAAACCACTATAGCTCATTCGGTGTTTAAGAGTCCTCCTAGATGATATCACAAATCGCCTCCCAAGCCTCTAAACAGAACGCCCCTATTTTTTTTCTAGGTGTCTTACCGCCCATAAGGGAGCGTTATCGCCCAATTTGGGAAAGGCTGGTATAAAACATGAGAAAAATAGTTTATTTGAGATAATTTTATTTTGGCAGAGGAAAGTGTGATCACAGTCGCCAACTACTTATTCATGACAAAAAGTATATTTTAAAGCGATGGTCAAATATAGAGATATATAATAATAATATAATGGTAGTAGAAAGTTTTGGATCAAATCAAATAAAAAAAGTGCTTCTGAATCGTTTAATTACTGATCTGAAGCGGAAAATCAAATTCAAACAATTGAAGTTCTTGTTATTTCAAAATGTTTGACCTCCAACAAAATGTCATTAAACTCTCGGTATTCAGGTCGCAATATCCACCTAAATTTGAATTGGGTTTATTCAGCAGTTCGTATAAAAGCATCCGATGTGAATTTTATGTGTGTTCGAATTTATTATGTAGTGCAGTAGTTTAAAATTTCATATTTTGTTTCAGAAAAGCATTCTTTCCGCGCTGCGCACCTCTGAAGATCTCGCAAGTCGACAGTTGCTCGAGAAGTTAGAACAAGGTGTTCAAACCTGAAACTGACTATCCTAATGACTACATGAAGATATGATATACATCTAAACATTCCTACAATCTCTTTACTAATCAAACTACACGAAATCTGATTCGACTATATTATTATAAGTTTGATTAAATTCCAACATTTTATTTCCGAAGAATTTGTACCTTATATGAAAATCATAAAGAATAAAAAAAAAATTAGATATATATTATATACATGTCTCAGCAATGTAAACAACATGTTAAGATTTTTTCCAATCAATGCTTGGTAAAACAATTTTGTTGCAATTGTTATTAATAATATATTTTGTTTGTTTTCAACTGCCTTTAGAATAAGAGCCATGCCATTTGCATTATCAAAATAAAATGTTTAAGCCATCAAATAAGGTTTTATTGCGTAACGCTTTTTTAGTACCTACTGGTTAGTGTTGCTTGAGATCTGTATGACCTGGCATCACCATTCCGTTTATTTCTGCCGAGAAGCATCCTATATTCCGGTTTGAACATAGAACGTGTAACTAAAAACGCAACAATACGTTATATCAAAGTAATTAATAAGCTTAGAGGTGCGTAGCTCCTGTTGTTCACGGTGCCTATGGGAATTGGTAATCGATTAGCCTCCAGTAAATCTGAGTTAGTTTCCCAAATCAACCAGAAAAAAAACAGGATAAAAAAATTCGGTGTTAAATCCCAAAAGTCGAACGGGAGAAACTGAGGCTGCAACAATAAAGGCAACATGTCGATTGCTGCAGCTGGTGACCCCAACGGTCGAGAGCCGGGTGGAGTAAGCGGACATTGTCCGGTGAGACACGCTTGAGTGGTGCGCGCGCTCTGTTGCGTCGATCTTTCACCTTCGCAATATTGACGCCTATAAAACCTTGTCATTTCAATAATATGACGTTACTTTCATCCCGCCGCAAACTAAGAGTACAACTCTGCTCGGTCAGGAGTAGCGAAAATCTAGTAATCGTCATTGGGTTCATACCCACTCTAAAAAAATGATTATATTAAGTCAATTGGTAGGATATCCTCACTATATTTTTTTTGCTTTAATTTTAATCAATATCTCTAACAATTTTCGGCTTTTTGCAGTTATTCATTTGGACGATATTTGAAGGTATTTTTGCCAGTGAAGAAAAAAATGGATTTGTGCAACCATTGGACTTTGGAGCAATATTTGATTCTGCAGATGGTGGTTAGTGGTTTCCTTTAAAACATGTAATTAAATTTCACAAGTTTATGCTTCTGCAATGCTTTGTATTAGTACTATTGGTTGCCTAAACTGAATGTTTAACTTTTCAGGCATAACTTCCTTGGCTTCGAACCCTTTAGCAGCAGCGGTGCTTAAAGTAGATAAGAGTCAATATCCTCAGTTATTTGACACTGTTGTCAGTAGTTCTATTGATTCTTTGCAAACTCGATTAGCACCGGGAGAAAATGCATTTTCAGCCCAACATTTTGGCTTTAATCCAATTGCCAGTCAAAGCTTTTTTTCACCAGCAAAATCCGCTAAATTAGTTGCACAACCACCGCAGCACCGAGCACCGGCGGTACCTATTGGACAACAATTAGGTTCCTTAAGATATGACATACGCACTGTACACGATGCTGACTACAAAGTATATAAACCAGAGGAAAATGAACAAGGAGAAGAAATTTTAGCGGCATTAAAAAAAAACCCTTCCGTAGCTGCTTATTTTCAACCAGCCACAACGAATGTTGAAGTTTCACATCCGATAAAATACCGTAAAGAAGAAGTTGATGATGATACCGATCTTGAACAAAACTACAAGCCTAATGCTTATATTACAGGACCAGCACGTATTCGACGATATACAAGTGGGAGACAAAGAGAAAATTTAAGAAAAAATAGCGAGGAAGAGGAAGATCCATATAGTTATAAAGTTGAATATAATTCCAAACCTAAAGCTTTCGATAGTGACCTGTATAGCAGTGCATATAAAGAAGAGAAAAACCCAAAGAAAGACTACGAATACCCTTACGGATATGACTCTGGGTATGACCATAAAGAATACGAGCGCATAAAAGCTTTATCAGAGAAACAAGCCGCTGAAATAAAACAAAACCCAGAAAATTGTCAAGAAGTTAAAAAAGATGGTATGTCTTGCATGTCTTGTAAAGACCCAAAAACAGGTGGAAATTATGAATCCTGTTCATATGTCGCAGAACCCAAAAATAATAAATATGCGTATTCAAAAGAGAGAAAGTTTGATAGTAACGACGAACCCGATGAACCAGAAAGTGATGAAAAAGTTGAACAACCCAAAAAGTCTGCTAAATATGAGGATGCTGACAAAAAAGAAACCCAAAAGTATGCAAAATTAACGGCATCACAACCTGAGAAACCGTACAGCGACTATAAATCGCAAAACAAGGATGACGATAATTCTGGCGAAAAATACAAGTCTTATTACGTCCATAATTCCAAACCAAGACCAAACGAGGCCCTGAGAGCTGTTGAAGATGATAGTTCATCAAAAGAAGAAACTGAGTCTGTAGCTAAACCCTATGACTATAAAAAAGCATTGCCAGGTTTTTATACCGAAAATGAACCAAAAAAAGATGTAGAGCATGTTCTAGCCGAGTTTAAGAAAAAAGATCGATCTTCGTGTAAGAGGGTGCAGAAGAATGGCATGACTTGTTTCCAATGCATAGATAAGTCAGGACTTAAGAATGAAGAGTGTATGTTTGTGTCAGAATCTGCTCCTAAGAGGAGTCATTTAGCATACCAGGAAGTAAAGGAATTCACTTCCAAACCTGCTACGATAGAAAAAGGACAAGAAGGCGCCGAAAGTCAAACAATCACCACTAGTGCCCCCGCTGTACAAAAATCAGCCGCTTACGTTATTGAAAATAATAATTATGGTAAAAAATTAAAACGTAAGAAGGCTCCTCAAGCGATAGTCCCAGCTGCAGCAAATCCTGCTCAAGTAACAGTAACAGTTCCTGCTGTAGGAACTGCAATACAGTCTCCAAATACGAAAAAGTCAAAACGCAGCATTGAGGCCGCAGCTGAATCTAAAGCGACTATTGTTGATGTTACAAATGTAGCGGCTCCTGAAGAATTTGCCGGCGTTGACTCAAAGGGTGCATTTTGGTCCGAAACTTTGCCAAGATATAGTGCTACACTGGGCGTCACTTTACCTGAATTTATGTTGACAAGGTCAGAACATGAAGCATCTTTTGACGAAATTGTTGCAGGAGCGTAAAATATGAAAATAATGTTATTTTTGTTAAGTTTTATTCGCCCACATAATTAATAGTTTTTAGAGCGTGTCTGACTGGTCGCGACTAAAATAAAGCCTGAATTGGAGACAACGGGTAAATATATTTGTTACGGAATCATAAGATTTCAGTTGGTCGACGACTAAGTTGACAAACAAGAAAACTTTTATTGTATACTGTTAATATACAATTACAAATAGCTACAGCAAAGAAAGTATCAAATATTTTAGTAGTTTAATTTTTTATTGGGACTGTACACTTTATGCTATGTTGTTAACTAGTTTTATGTTAATCGGGAATAAAATGTTGTTATTGTATAATGGCGCGTTTTTATCATGGCTTCAAAATTACGACATCGCTGTTTTTCGTCGCAGCTATCACGGTCAATTTACGTCTGCAATATCATGAAAGAGAAAGTTTTAAGATACCGTTATTTCAATTAAAATATCTTAAGACTATTCTGAGATTACTTTTTGTTTTTATACTTCATTTTTAACCGATCTGAACATAACGTTTTGATCGATTGTTTGTTTTTAAACACTTTTCAATAGTTGGCTTATAGCTCGGTCAGCGTCCTAGATGTCAATACTGTTTGATACCTATTTTTATACGTAATTGTCGAACATACGTCATGAAGGAACAGTTTTGCGCTCTCTCGTAGCCTACCAGAGTCGGAAGACAATAATTAATTTTAGTCGTACATCTACAGCCGATGCAGTAGTTAGTTCACTGTTCTCTTAATAAAAATAGTATACCATACGACGTCTACAACTAACAGTGTGGTCCCGTCTTTAAGTGAAAATTAGACATAGTCTAAAAAAGTGAGTACATACGTTTAGTGGTAATCTATTCTAGTAGATATAATTTAATTATTTTTATCCTGTTAACAAAGTGATCAACTACTACGCGAACTCATTACTTCATTGTTTATATAAAACGTAAGTATATGAGTATAGGATAGGATAGGAAAGTGGATACATACTTGTGCTGGTATACAGTCATAAGAATTTGAAAAATGTTGATCCATTTGATCGTTATTTTTGAGATCTTGTTAGGTCCGACCTAATGCTATTTGTCAAACCATTAAAGCGTGTCCGACCATTGTCAATAACATAGTTAAAATGATGTTTTTATGTAGCACACATTTATTACGCAGCCTATTGATGGAAAGCGAATCAGGCTTGCATTAGTTTTTATTTTATTTAATTCGTTGAGTATACTTAGTAATATTTTCTTTTTCTTAGTATGGGTAGGTACTAAAATATCGACTGCCTCCTTTATAATGTAACGTAGTTGATAATCTTAATAGTTAAGTTTATTTGAGTTTTCAATTATCAGAGATGGTTAAATAAGCTCCAGATATACCAGCTGTTCAGCCGTTACCTGCCGGAGCCTAATGTGGGCTCTCCACTTGGAGCTGTGTCGAAATGTCCATTTTATTAGAATGTAACCACTATTCTTACACGTCAAACCATTTGGGTTAAACTGTGAGGGCTGAAATAAACAGAACAGAGGTACGAACCCGTGCAGGTTCTCAATTCGTCGTCCTACCAATACGTTAGTCGTATTAATGTTACCTTTATTTAGGGTGTATAATTTATGAAGCCTGTCTGCATATTTGTATGAACATCAAATACAATATTTATTACATTGAAAAGTCTTTATTCAGAAACCGACGAGAGTGTCGATACTTAGTGGGAGAAATGTAAAGTAAAAAAATGAGGAGTGTCAATTAAAATAGGCAGGTACCAGCAGTCTGCTTATTTCTGCCGCAAAGCAGTAATGCGTTCCGGCTTGAAGAGCTTCACAGTCTTTATATAGTACAACTAAAACTACGACCTCATGTCTCAGAGGGCGTGGAGTTACGGCTTTCAAATTGTTCATGATGTTTATGGGCTCCGGTAAACACTTAACCCCAGGTGGGCGGTGAGTTCGTTCATTCATCTAAGCAATAAATAAAAGCAGTCAGCTACGGAGCCCATCTGATTCTACAACAAGCGGTCACCGGAGTCAATGCCCTTAAATAACGCTATCTATTTGAGACATAAGACTAAACCTCTATTGCATTAAATAACGACTAAGTACCCTATTTATCAAATAAAACATATGACTAATTAGAAATAGATAAGACATTAGTATCAACTTATGCAAGCTACCAACACGACCTATCAGTATAAAAAAGTACCTAATCTAGTAATCGAATTTGATCCAAATCCAATTTGAATACGTATTAAACTAGTGATTAGTGTATATAATTGTAAATGTTAAGTAACGAAGATAATGGGTAACGGCAATCGGTAACAGACGATAGACGGCGTAGAAAAAATGATTTCTTGTCTCTTTGCCAAATAACGATTGGATAAAAAACGGGGCTACTTTATTGCGCAGTGATTTTCAACAGAGGTTTGCTCCGATGATTGCACGTTGTTATTTTCGTCGTGTTATTTTCGATACTCCTACATCGTTTCTGCGAAAGGCTTGCAGGCGTGAAACGGTTTTACTTCGGCAGCTTTATCTTAAATTATTTTACATGTTTTTGAATTCAAATCAGTTTAGTTTTAATATCATCATTACTATCATCATTTAATGTATATTGATTACCTCAGAACAATTTGTTGTGAGTTGATTACGGATACCATAGATGATCCAACGTTAGTTAGGCAGGAAAAGAAAAACACGTGGACGGGCCATCGTATCGCGAAAGGGCCGATGTACAAGTCTAGTGGTCGATTTGCCTCGAAGGCTTTGCCGGCTGGGTCTTTAGTGTGAGCTGCGAATCTGGTTGGAGCAAGGTGACAAGGGGTTTGGGTTCACGCAAGTGGCCGAGTGACCTTCATATGAGGTGTCACGTGGGGAAAGTGCCACTTGGCAATCTGCACATGTTGGGAGCAGATCGCGGACCTAATGATGTTGTTAGGGCCCTACCATCAAATGACTCCACAATTACTCTCTAAGCTAACGTAAGATGTCCACCCGGGGTCAGGACCCGGGCAAATTAGGAGGGTTCCCGCGGTCAACACTAGAACCAGACTCGTAACGTCTGCCCGAGGATGTCCAGCCGATGGGTTGTGGCGGCGGCACGGCGCCGGGAGAGAAGAAGAGCTCTCCCTCACCCGTTCCGCCGCCAGTGAAACCACTACCTCTACCGTATTCAGTCTCGGCGGGAGTCCAACTTTTAGGTGAGAGTGCAGGGGAGTCGTTTAATTGTTAGCCGCTACAATCTTTGTGGGGACCACATAAGAGGCCCGGAATTCGTGTAACGGCCCAAAAAAGAAAGGTAATTCCAAGTGTTAAAAATTAAATTTGGATAAATAGTTAAGGGAGACTTTATTAAGAAAATAAAGTTAAACATCACCTACGAACCAATGATAGTAAAATAGTTTTAGTAGCTTGAGTTGGTCGAGTTCCGCGGTACAGTACCTTAAATGCTGACAAATAACCAGACCGTCAGCTAGATGTCATGTGATAAGCGATCTTCTGGCCCAACTTTTAACGTAAATAGAAAAGAGAACAATAGATACATTAATATATAATTAATACATCAATGAATGGATGTGAAATTTGTAGGTATGAACCCAAATGCAATTTTGGCTGAAATTATATTCCATACATAATGTCATCGAATACCCTTTAAAACAAAATAAAAATTTTGGGCTCAAATCGGAGGTGTTGTCAAACTAGCCCTAGCAAGAGTAGTGCTTCGCAGAATCTACCACCAGATCGGAAACGCGACCCACTGAAAAGATCCGGCGAGAAACTCAGTGGGCTGTGTCTATGGGTTAATTTACTCGCCGAGCCCTTCGGCGAGGACGGTGACGGGTGCTTGAGGCACCTAAAAGCACTGTTAATAGATCGGGAGGATCCGTAATGACGTGTTTAGGGCGACATCGACTTTTCGCCATTAGGTCCATAGGATCGAATGTGTAATTTCCGGCATCCACGACAAGAGGGTTTTCGTGTCGTGCCGCGTTCTCAAAGTGGCGTATTTATGCCCACTGTATATACTTACTGATTGAGTCAAGCTCCAGGTTATCATGGAGATCCACATTCCTTATGAACCACGGTACTCCAACGGCTATCCTATAAAAACGGGATTGAATGACTTGAAGGGGTTTCAAATTAGCGCGGGCCGCGGGGGCGAACACTACACTTGCATAGGTTCGTTGCAGTAGTAAATGTTATATTTCATAGTTTTTAACAATATTTATGGCATGCCTGGGTAAATTATACATTATGCATTCGGCTAATATCATTAATGGATCTTGAGATGATATGAAATTTTATAAATAGAATGGCATCATACTTAATATTAATTTTTCAGTCCTAACAAAATATGCAACGTGATATGGACTACGATGATGTCTATGTGGACGTACGTTCGCTGCCGCTCAAGCCGCCGCAACCGCAGCTGCCTCCGGAACGAGCGGTTCGTCGGCCCTGGCATCCTGTCATGTGGGACAGCTCTATTATCGGTATACCACCACCAGACGTCCCAGTGAACGACGAGGTAAGTCTGGTATTGGATTGTATCTAGCAGTGTGCTTAGTGCGAGTTTTTTAACGTTCTCGATAGCGTAAAAGTTAGCTCATATTTGTATGGAATGGGATCGTTTGCCTACGTTTGCCGTTAGGGGCGCTGTTCCAATTGCATCCTTACATTCATATTTATCATGTAATAAAACGTGAAGATAAACTTAGTAATTTTTTTTATTGCTTAGATGGGTGGACGAGCTCACAGCCCACTTGGTGTTAAGTGGTTACTGGAACCCATAGACATCCACAGCGTAAATGCGCCACTCACCTTGAGATATAAGTTCTAAGGTCTCAAGTAAGTTACAACGGCTGCGCCACCCTTCAAACGGAAACGCATTATTGCTTCACGGCAGAAAATAAGCAGGGTGGTAGTATCCACCCGCGCGGACTCACAAGAGGTCCTACCACCAGTAATTACGCAAATTATACTTTTGTGGGTTTCATTTTTATTACACCTTTTTTTATCTTTTATCTTAGTTTTATCTTAGTTTATATCTTTTGAATAAATCAATTTTGTTTCTCCCTGCATTGTGAGCTCCTAAAAGCCCTAAAACAATAAATATAAAGAATGGGACGGTTGACATTAGTCGGACGTGCCACCGTGAAAATTTATTAAATATAATAATATTGTTTCTGGCTGATTCCAGTTTGCTAATGGCGAGGCACTTGGTTGTGTCTATACACAACCAAGTGCCTCGAATTATCCATCAACAGCTTATCCTTGTTTTGTTAAATCTGCTGTACCTTATTATACCAACTTCAACCAGTTCTGTTACGCTTTTGTGAGATCGACCTATTATCATGGATAGATCTATTGTTGCCAATAAGCCTGATATTGTGATAACAGATCGGTCTGCGCGTCGAGCAGTGTTGGTTGATATCACTATTCCTCATGACCTCAGAAACTCGTGAAGGCAGAAAAGGACAAATTAATAAGATATTTAGACCTGGCCTACTAGATTACCGCCATGTGGAATGTTAATCCAACCGTCATTGTTCCGTTTAATGCGAAGAGTTTCGCCTAATATTTTAAAAAACTTTCGTTATCTAGCTGGATTATACCGAAAGTAGTTATCCTTGATACGACGCTTATTGTGATGAAGTTTTTCACTCTGGAACCTAAGGCATTGGTGGCTTTTGTCATAGATACCGACACCAGCGGCAATCTATTTTTTGTTTTTTTAAATATTGTATATTAACAACAATCATTTTAATAACTTTCTGGGTCTATTAAATAGACATTAAAATGCACGAAGAAAACTACTACGAGACATATAATATTGATCATTTTTAATTATTCTTTGTAATTAATTTGTCAGTGCTTAATTTAATTAATACAACTAAAATAGCTTCTCCTCCTTCTTTTCCCTTCACCGCAGCAATAGAACAGCGGCGCGCTCAGAGTATTTATTATACCCGCGTACTGAGATCGCCAACCGACATTTACTGGTTGTAGAGCCTATGGTAAACCGGCACTAGTACATACCAGAGTACTGCTTATTCCTACCATCAAGTCTTCACGGTTTTAATGCTCTAGTGGCAATATGCAATAGAATTGATATGTCAACCTCATATGTGAACGTGGGTAGTAGCTATATTCTCGTTGTCATATCTATGATTAAGGCAAGCTTGTTTACTCATCTATGCAAGAAGTATACAGCGTAGTACATCTATTTTTCTTGTTTAGAAGAAACCTTTTTTAAGTGCTCACAACAAATATAGAATAGTATTTAATTTTAACTTTATATGTCATGTATTTGTTACAGTCTCAGCCCAAGTCTCGCGAGTACCCTCATAAGCAACGCATACGGAACTTGCGGCGACTCATCGCTGAAGGAAAAGTGAACCCCACACCTGAAACACTTATTTTCTTCCTCTGCAACAAGTTTGCTATTTCGGATGAACGAAAAATAAAGAGCAAGCCGTGATATTAATGTAATCAATTATATTTCGTATATTGTTTTGTGAGTGTGGGTTTGTAAATATAAAAAAAAAATCTATTAAAAATCTAACTTCGTAACTTTAATGTTATATCGATTTATTTACAATATTTTTTTTATATTATAATTATCATTATAAGAAATGCAAATCATTGCAACGGGTACCCTCTCTCTTATGCAAAAAAAAAAACTATAAGTAAAAATCTTAACAGATGTCGGTCGATCGGACACACGGACGCACCGACCGCCGCACCGGTGACAATTTAGGCCGTTCACCGGCACGGCACACGGAAACGCAAAACAGAGTAGGTACATACATACACTTTATATTCTCCATAAAAAAATATCTACACACAAGACTTTTCAATAAAATAAAATAATAAAAAAAAAACAAGAGTTTATCAAATATAAGTTGTACAAAGACGTCGTAATCGTCGCGGGCGCATGGAGGGCGCGGGGCGGGAGTCGCCGGACACTGTACAAGGCGGCTCTCGTCCGGCTCTCGAGCGCTAATAAATAAACCGATCGAAGTAACGCGGCGGTCGGTCGGCGGAGCGGTCAGTCTAGGGGCGCGGGAGGGGCAGAGGGAAGGGGACGCTAGGTAGGGGGAGGGGGAGGGGCACCGCCGCCCGCCGCACTCTCTTCTTCGTCCTCCTCTTCTGGGTCGAACTTCAGCATTAGCTGCTTCAACTGTAAATACAAATTGTAGATTTCAATTTCGTTTGTTCATTCATTTTCGCTAAAAGTAGCATTACACACTTTTTATAACTAAATCTGTCTTAAAATTTAGATTATTTGAAATAATAAACGGAGATACTTCGTTTGAAGTGGAAAATTAACAGTCATGACTTCCACTATAATTAGTCAAGAAAAAGCAACTTTAGATTAGACAAGTTGAAACAATTGCTCCCACAGCTGCACAGTCAAACCGAAATGCGCTTGTGGGACTTGTGCTAAAATAAGGCATACTAATATGTTATACTAAATACTTTGACCGATTCGGCATTGCAGTAATTTGGGCCTCTCACTGTTTGGCCGAAAGTCGATTCCCACATTGTGATAACATTCGTGTAACGAACAGGTATGTCATACTCATAATAATAATAATAATAATGCAGCTTGAGTAAAACTAAATTGATCGACAGAAGACAGAAGACTCATAATACATCAATTTAGTTTAAATATTTAACACTATTTCGTTATTTATAAGTTTAATGTGTCAAGATTCCTTTCTTTTTTTTACCAAAATAAAAGTTATTGTTGATAATATTCTTGATAACACTCTTGCATTGCGCTTCAATTAGGAATCATCTCTAAATTATACTCAAAGCTACGCCATAGTAACGTTCACAACAATAACGAGACGCGTGAATAATTTTGTGGTAGCTTCATCAATGTATTGTATATTAGCGACCCGCCCTCGCTTCGCTTCGGAAACTGTAATTTATTATTGATTTCTCCACTATTTAATTGATGTTATTATACATATAAAACTTCCTTTCCAATCACTATCTATTAAAAAAAACCGCATCAAAATCAGTTGCGTAATTTTAAAGATTTAGGCATACATCGTCTTCTCGCATTAAAACTGTATAATCTCGAAACTTACTAATTTTACAGGAGTGTTTTAAAGGTGTAACATGTGATATTTTTAATATTAATCATCTTTGCAAAATTTATTTTTTATTGTTTACCAGTCACATTATCTGTCTTTGAAAGTAAGATAAAATTATGTATTAATTTTGTTAATTGTAGAAAAAAAAGGGGTAAATTAAATAAAAAAATTAAAACTAAACCAGCTCTTTTGACAGTATTTATGAGAAAAATACTGGTGGTAACAAATAATTCCGCATATTGACTCAATTTCGAATATTTTTAGAAATTGTACACTTTTAATGCGAAAAGACAACATTGAGATATAGGGACAGAGAAAGCGACTTTGTTTTATACTATGTAGTGATCTATATGTAATTTAAGAGTTTCCTAAAAGACCTGTACTCACTTCGAGGTAATCGTTGATGAGTCTACGGCGGCCGCGTCTGTCGAGTTCGTCTTCGCACTCGTCTTCCTGCAGCTGCAAGATCGTGGCCTTGGGCTCGAATATTGGCGCGTGCCGTCGGGACACCGCCTTCTCGTATACTTTCACACTCTCCGATGGAGAATATTGATTGATTTTACTGTGAATTTTAAATATTATTACATTTATGCAGTCTTAATCTAGTAGACGGATAAAGTGGATGGAAGACAATCCAGAGGTCGGAGGCGAAAAAGATGGAGTGTCCGAGTATCTGGACATGAGACTGAGCCACGCACTTTACTGTGCCACTGACCGGCATAAGTGGCTACAAATTACAAAAAAAAGTCACAGGCGGGCGCATCACGATGTTCAGCAATGAGCGATCGACTGAAGAAGGAGGAGGAATCTAGTAGATAAAAAGCCAAATGTACTAGTATCAGTTCAAATCTCGTAAACAGGTACAGGTTGGGAGAGGCCTACGTTGAGCAGTGGACGACTGTGGGCTGCTGCTGCTGATGATGATGATGATGACGATGATATGAAGGACTTCTTTCAAATTATCCGACAATCCGACCTATTTCTGCTGCGAAGCAAACATGCTTCCGATCTGCTATTCAATAAAAATGATGCTTGAATATAATGTCGCAAGATGGAGGCTTATATTCGTCTTGCGTAATTGGGTATTGATTCCGAAAGCGCTTAAATACAGCTCGAATTATGCTCGTGCGTAGGTCGATGAGAATACTAACGCATCTGTGAATCCGTAGAGTTGCTTGAGGTGCTGTTTGAGTACGAGCAGCAGCAGACAGCCGCGCGCCTGGCGCATGGCGTCCCGCAGCGCGCGCGTGTTGTCCGGTACCCGCGCTTCCAACGCCTCTGCGTCTTCTTCTTCCTCCTCCTCCTCTTCCTCCGCGGTACCTTTCTCTCCCGCATTGGATTTTATTAAGCCCTGCAACGATAATATGACTTTTAAAATATATTCTTAAAAAGATAACGATGATCTTATGAAGATAATGATAAACGTAGTGGTATCAAAAACATTTTATCTATTTGTCTAAGTTATCTTTATAACTCTTCTGTGCGTGTGTACGTGACTGAACTCTTCCTAAAGAGCTAAAGATCGATTTTAAGAATTTTTTGTATGTGTTCAAGTGGATTCGAGAATTGTTTAGATTCGCAATTCAATTCACTGCAAAATGTTTTTTTAATTATTATTTTATAAAAAGCCTGTCGGGTTCGCTAATGTAGAGTATAATGAAATAGGTAAAGAAAGCGAGATGGCAATAGTTAGTGTTTGTATATAACGTTTATCGACAAATTAATACTCAACAGTACATACCTCACGAAAAAGCTGTAATAAATTTGACCCTGACGTTGAAATTATGATATCTATATGATGTATTATGAACAATGGTTCATCTTGTACTTGATATGGAAAGTAACTTAAATTATCGGCCAGGTACAGCATCTGATCTAATGGAGCAGTCTGAAAAGAAAAGAAAAAGGTTTACGAAATTGTCAAAACAAAGAAAATTAAAACTGTATACTTATATTTGAAATTTTATAATATTGCATTCGTGATGATCCACTGTCCAATTGGGGTTAAGCTGTTGATAGAGCCCATAGACATCACGATGTGTCGCCCAACTCGAGTCAATAAGGTTGAAATTTCACTACGATACAATACAACCTCGACCTTATAACCCAACTATGGCATATGACTGCATCACAATAAATATTGGTACGAATTTAGTGTGGATTTACAACATTTCTTATCATCGGCACTTAAGATACGGTTTACATAATGATATATACATAGAAAGTGGTTTCAATTTAGATAAGTTTACTTACCGACACATCGTCAAACTGTTTTAGTAATGACAAAATTAAAGCTCGTCTCTGCGGCCTTGTGTTCCTCAATAGTGAATATAAAAACCCGTTAAGGGCAGTGGGTAGATCATCTAGTTCTTTTTTCCTAAAATATAAAGCACGATATAATACAATATCATTAAAAGCTTAATTAAGCTTTAAATTACTTATTGGCTATTCAATAATTATAAATTATATGGTTGCTGAAAATTCGAAAGTCTAATAGTTGTATGTGTTTTCTCATAATCTTAAGAGTTGGAACTCTTAGTAGTATTTTAATTGTGTGGATAAAAGTATAATATGAGTGTGGTTATTGAAATCATTATTAATTTGTTTGTATGGATATTTTAGATTGGAAATGAGAATAAAATAATGATTCATTTATGCAATCAATACCATTGAAATGGTCAAAGAATATAAATGTTACCTGAATCCCCTTATGACGTTTTTTTCTCTGCTGTTCGACTGCAAAGTTTTTTGTAACTGGTATGATAGTTTGATTCCTAATTGCGCTTTCATGTGGATGAAACCGGGATATTTTTTATCTATTTCCTGAAGATTTTTGTCCGCCGTGTGTGACACTGTTACCTCTAAGTCCGTGCTCATGCTTATTAAGTATGGTACAATCTGTAAAAAAAAATTTTATTTCAAAATTGAAAATTCGTAACTACTTACAATGTGTTGTTATAAATGTGTGAAAAAATGTTTTTTTTTATTGCTTAGATGGGTGGACGAGCTCACAGCCCCCTGATGTTAAGTGGCCACTGGAGCCAATAGACATCTACAACGTAAATGCGCCACCCGCCGCCCGCCTTGAGATATAAGTTCTAAGGTCTTAGTATAGTTACAACGGCTGCCCCACCCTTCAAGCCGAAACGCATTACTGCTTCACGGCAGAAATAGGCAAGGCACGGGTACCTACCCGTCCGGATTCACAAGAGGTCCTACCACCAGCAATTACGCAAATTATAATTTTGCGGGTTTGATTTTGAAGTTATACTTCTTTAGGCGCGTTATGAAAAATTGATGAGAGTGAAATTTTACGATGCGCGCGCACCATGACACAAAATTAACAGAAATGAAGTTGCCCACTAAATCGCTCATTAAGTTGAGGAAAAAATGCTACCAACAAAACAGAAATGGAACCTCTGTTAGTGGCGCATTTTGGCACGCACGCCGCCTCTGTTCACTGTGTATTTATATTTATAATATTTATCCACATGCTTTGAGTTTCTACATTTAAAACACGTGTTTTCATTTTGTTTTCATTATAAAAGTGCGAATTTTATATGTGCGTCTGAATTATAATCAGAAGTTATTATCAGATAATTAATATTAGAAAATATTTGTGAAAAAACTGTGCTCATCGACCTTCCTAAGGGCTCCAATACAATTGAGGTTAACTATCCGTATATGTATTATTTAGTAATATAAATGACAAACTTATTATTTAATATAATTCATACTAAATATTATTAAATTATTAACGTTAAATATTTATTATTAATTATTTAATATAAAAAAAGAAATAAGTTTAATAAAAATAAAGTATAACTTCTTACGCGCGTACATAAGTAGACGCACCCTTTTTTTGTTACACGATATTATTCCTTCACCATGGAAGTCAATCGTGAACATTTGTTAAATACATATTTCATTAGAAAAATTGGTACCCGCCTGCGGGATTCGAACATGGGTACATCGCTAGATACGAATGCAGCGGACGTCTTATCCTTTTAGGCCACGACGACGACGATGTTTATAATTTATCACAGTTCTTGCATGTGAAGTGTCCGTTACCTGTACAGGATGCACGAGTCCCTGCGCCAAGACGAGCTGTACAACCTTCATGGCGGCGGACCGCACGACCGTACTGTGATGTATGGACGAGCCGAGGATTTCTTTTAGGTACAACTGGATCACCGTCGAAGCCATGCCCGATGATACGTCACCCATCTCCTTGAGATTCTCATGTTTTGATCTTGTTGACCCTGAATTCAAAATTATTTATTTTAATCAAAACAGACATTATAGTAGTCATAGTTCAATTGATCAAAGGTATGATTCCTTTATGTTGATAGAGACGGGCCAACGATTTTTATCTGTGCGAGTTCACACTAGCTTTTACTCCAGTAATAGGCAAATGGATACCAGTTACAAAACAGTTTACACAGTATGATAGAATGTTGAGCAGATTACAAAAATTAAAAAAAAAAAAATTGTTTGCGTAACAAAAATGATTTATGTTTAATTTTACAACATAAACGTTCATTCTAATACTTTTTTTAATAATTAAAACACACAATGTCAAATGTGGATAACCGCTGTATTTTAGTGAATATATTATGGCTCAATAATTTTATAAGAATCAGTAAACCACATCAACCGAAACAAATAGCAGTTGCCTATATGTCGGCTTATCGTCATTCTATGTATAGGTCGTCGTATTATTTTGACTCAAATGATGTCACATTTAATGTAGTTGCATTCAGCCGCGGTTAGTTAAGCTTGTGCGAGAATTTGAAAAAATAAGAACTGTCTGGTCCCTAATACGTACAAATGGGATGAACATGTTTTATAACAATAGTTTATTCTATAAATTAAAAATCTTATTCCAATTGATTATATTAAGCATCCTAAAATGATTTACGGGAGATTTCAAGACAGCTCTTACTTACACTCTTTATCTTGCCTTATCATTCTTTGCTCTTCCTCTTGTAAGTACATTTCAATGTTCCTCAATACGTCCACTTTCATTTCTATCGGAGCTAAATCTGAGGTCAGTAGTTGATGGTAGAATTCTTTGAGTTCAGGGCGTAACATGAATTCGTAATGCCGTACGCACACTGAACCCAGGGCTTTAAGAGTATGTGAGACGAAGTCCTCATCTTCCAAACCCACAAAAAACATCAGCGTTGAATAAACCTGTTCTTTTATGTCATTCTAAAAATAATGATAAAAATTACAAACTTTTAATATATACTGTTGTTTATATGACGTTTTAATTACAGGTATATTGGCATTAATACACAAATAGATTTACGGAACGTCAGAAATAATGTGACAATAAAAACACGCGACATTAAGCCCTAAAAGTAGTAGTCATTTTTTTATTTCTAGATGGGTGGACGAGCTTGCAGCACACATGGTGGTGTTAAGTAGTTACCAGAGCACATAGACAGACATCAACAACGCAACGCAACCACCCACCTTAAGACATGAGTTCTAAGCCTCAGTTTTGTAGAACAACGGCTGCCCCAGCCATCAAGCAGAAACGCTATACTCAGTGGCGTAGCTAGGTAACCAAGGGCCCTGAGGCAAATTAAAAAATGGGGCCCCACTGCTATGTAAGATTAGGTTTTATCAAATGAAAATATGAAATACTTTAAAAATACTAAGCTACTTAAGCTCTTTTTTGTGCACTGCAGGGCAGGTAATAAAAATATTAAACAGTAACAACATAAATTACAATTAATACTTGGTGTAGGTTTGGCTAATAAAACGAAATAGAGAAGATTCAAGGGTTTATTATATAAAGGTCGGGCCTTTTTCTTTTGGGCTGGGGGCCGAACCTCCTACAAGGTCCCCGCGCCTAGGGTGCGCGTGGGGTATGTGGAACTGGTCCGCGACTGCGAAACCGCGGGTACAGGAATGTTTTCAGGGCCCTACCGCACTAAGCAACTCCCCTGCACTCTCGCCCAAGCGTCCGATCCCCTCCGAGGTCAAAACCCGGATGAAGTAAGGGTTACCGCGGTGAACACTACAACCAAACGGCGCAGCTCACCCCAAGGACGCCCGACCGACGGAGCCTTCGAGGCTTAACTCGAATTCACAATAAAACGTACATATCACTATCCGTCAAATTGACAACACTGCCAACCTACAGAAAGAATTTAGGGGAATTCCCTAGACATAACTTTTGAATTTCTCTCAACTGAGTTGTCATGATTAAAGTGGAGTTGCAATATTTATTTTAAAAATAGGAGAAATTTCCAAAAGTTCAGTTCGATCGAGATTTCTGGTAAGGATTCGAGGGCCCCCTGAGCTTGAGGGCCCCGGGGCACTGCCCGGCCTGGCCCCTAGGTAGCTACGCCACTGGATATACTGCTTTGAAATACACAACAAAAATAGACTGGGTGGTGGTACCTAACCGCACGGGCTCACAAGACGCTCTAACACCATTAATTATGCGAAATATAATTTTGATTTTAATTACACGATCGTTCTTTCACCGTGGAAGTCATTCGTGAACATTTGTTAAGTACGTATTTCACTAGAAAATTTGGTACCTGCCTGCAGAATTCGAACACCGGCACAGTCGCATCATTCGATACCAATGTACAGGGCGTCTTATCCTTTACGCCATAACGATTTCAGTTTTAAGTATAAACAGGTAACGACCACAATGAAATAAAAAAAAATCCTTTATTTGTTCACAGATTTTCTTGTTTTTGTTTAATTGTTAATGAGAAGAGCTTTCGTGTTGTCACTTAAAATTTTATAGAACGCTTATATTTTATTTCCAAAACATCAACATTAAAGAAAAAATATTATTACGTAAAATGAACATAAATCCTGAGGTGTCAATTACGGTCTGATTTCGATCATCATTGTGTGCGAACACTAGTTAAGACTAGCTTAGCTTTTTTATGTCCGTTAATGTAATGCTATACTCACTGGAAGACCATCAATGACTTTGACGTCCGTAAAGTCAAAGTATCTAAGTAATAAGCCCACGATGAAAAGCGCACGACGAAAATGAGGTCTCGAATGTGATGAACGTGTCATTTCGGGATTTCGCTGCCAGCTGCTTTTCCATTGGAGTAGGACCCCTATAAACAAAATATTTTTACTCGGATAATTGAATATATTTAAAATATTAATCCAATTTAAAACAAAAATTTATCTTACCGTGATATTTATTAAATACATCCCTAATTAGTTTATAATTATGCGTGAGATTGTTGACTATAGCTGCTAAGCAGGCTATGCACGAAGCGATGACGTGTTGACCACGCTGCAGAATAAGTTTAACGGCATCTTCTTCCAACTGAGCCAAGAATACTTCACTCGGGTGCTCCATTAGCGGTACGACTAGTTCAAGAGTGGACGCCACTGTCGACATTATTTGCTGCTCGTGTTGATTCTAAAACGGAATTATCGGATCACCTTTGGAGCCTGTGAATGTATTGCACGGACGGGTGCACTCTACTGGAGCGGATTATTCAAATTTATAAAGTCTATCGGGTTAAGCTGCGGTCATACTGTGGCTATTCCTTCACTGCGAAAGTCATTCATGACCATGTGCTAAGTATATATTTTCTTCATTTCATTCAAGTACATAATCTCAAACTCAGGCGGGTACCAATTTTTCGAATGAAATACGTACTCAACAAATGTTCAGGATTGACTTCCACGGTGAAGGAATAACATCGTATAATAAAAGTCAAACCCGAAAAAGTGTAATTTGCGTAATTACTGGTAGAACCTCTTGTTAGTCCGCGTGGGTGGGTAACCGCGCGGCGCATTTACGTTGTAGATGTCTATGGGCTCCAGTAACCACTTCACACCAGGTGGGCTGTGAGCTCGTTCACCCATCTAAGCAATAATAAAAAAAAAATCACTGTCGCCGGAGCGTCATAGCTATTAGACTACGAAATCTGGTTATAATGAGACCTCGATCTGACCTTAAACAGTTGCCCCAACCCTTCACACCACAACGTGAATGCATCGTTCATCTTGTGAACACAAAAATATAAAAAAGTAAATTAAATAAAAAAGTTCATGTATTGACATTCACTTTAAATAACAACTATTTTAAATTCAGTAATTGAGACGGCACTAGCTTCTCTTAAAAGTTGTTTGATATTTCATTGGTAAATTTCATAATATCCGATCAACTCTGTTACTGTCCTTTAATACGATAATAGAGTTAAACATATATATGAGCTGTATAGATAAGTAAGCTCACCTGACATTTCAAACTGAGGTACGGTTGCAAAGTTAAGGCATGATTGACGAGCAGTTGCGGTCTGATTTTTGCAAATAAATGCAAAGTTGAGAGACACGCTAAAATTCTTTGTGGTGAGCTGGAACCTGAAAAGATCCAATAGATTATTAGTAATCATTATTTTGAATTTATTTGATATGTATCTTTTCTTAGTTCAATCTCACCTTCTGAACTAGTCTCTTCCAACTGTAGTAAGCTCTCTACAAGACAGTCGACTATTTGTTGACAAGCTACTAGCAGCGATTTAGGCGGTTGATATATTATTTTAGTGGAATCATCTTTATCTTCTTTAGGTTTGAATAACTGAAAAAAAATTGGAATTTGGATGGATGTAAGAAATCATTGCTGAAAGTAAAATTTATTGAATTATTAAAAATACTTACGCTCATAAGTAATTGCTGAAACCATTCGAGACCGATGTCTCTGGACGAAATAACAACGTCCGTGATGTTCAGTACTTTCCTGGTGAGAGGGTCGGCGGCCGCCGCCGTCATGTCGAGGGCTCCTGGTCGGCTGGTGTTTAGGCATGGACTGAACCACATGTTCTGAAATACTTCCATAACCAGTTTCCTGATACCTTCCTCGTCATTTACTCGTCTGATCATTTTTACACATATCTCGGGTATTTTAGGAAACTCGGGGCATTCTATACAGATGTCTTTTAAAATTTTAATTACACGTTTCCTTACTGATACGCCAGTATCCTGAAAATGTACATTTACAATTAATAAAAGCAGTGACAAACATTCATACATTCTTTCTGTAGTTCTATTAAATTAGAAACTTACCAATATTCTGTTTGAGAGCATAGAGTAATACTTGTCGATAAGATCGTGTCTGCTCAAGACGAATTTTCCAACGAGATCGACGGCAGCTTCCCGCACTGCCGTGGATTGGTCGAGGAACGATCGGTTCACTCCGATCTGCATATCAGGCCTCGCCAATACGGACGGATCTGCTTCGACTATCATCGCCAAGCATTTCATCGCCTTCGTTCGTATGGCGATCGTATTTTCGCACAGTATAACAAGAATTTTTCGCAAATACCGATCAAAACTTTGCGAGAAAGACCTTTTTGAAGCTAGATATTGCGAAATAAGTTCAGCTCCACTATAATCTATGTACGATTGCATCACCTGCACTTGGGTCCCACCCTGGTACCGGAATGGCCTAATTTTTTCTATAAAGAAATTCTTTCTTCGTTCTATTGTTTTGAATTTTTCTGCCGAATCGATAGCACTCGCGATATGCTTTCGATCCGATTTAGAGTCCTTCAGGCCTCCATCACTGTCTTCGTCGGCGTCCGACTCCTCCTCGCTAGAAAGTTCTCTATGACGCTTCTTAGATTTATTTTAGGCTTTTTTGTCGGCGATGTATTCTTCGGCTGAACCACCATATCCCTGTACCACTGCGTGATATAAAAATGTCGAGCGCAATTCCAAGCTTGATCCTTCTGCCCGTTTATCGCGAGATAATCCAGCAGGACCCGCTGCAGGAATTCCGTTCTCTCTTCGTCCTCGTCGAGGCCGGACGTCACGTTCTAAGCGATCGGAATAGTTACATGTATGAGAATGGTGCCCATTGGCGATGAGCTAGAGATGTAATAGAGGATAGAAGGCGAATACCTGTCCGTGGGTGCCGTCCTTCTCTTCCTCGGCGCGGATGTCCCTCACGACAGCGTCCATGGCGGCAAGCTTGCCGCGCGAGTGCACGCTGTCCCTGCGCAGACGCGCCGCTACCAGCCCGAGGTACTCCAGCGACGCCACGCGAACGGACATCTCCATAGATTTGTCCGACATGTATTTCACCTGTCAAATAATGAGACTATTATGGACTCCGTCCATTAAGTGTTTTTTCAGAGCCCACCCGCGCTACCTTAAAAATGCGCTTTATTTTGCAGTGTGAGCTAAACCTTAAAATGCAAACTGTATGCGCGCGAGTTCATGTCCATCGCAGCCAGAGGCGACGCGCGGGGGACAGCTCGCCCCACCTTCGCCCGCCTCCCCGCATTTGTCTGACGTCGAGTGTTGTCCTTGACGGTTGTGACGCGCGCTTATCGATATCTAAAATTTACGCTAACGCTATTGTGTTATTTTGTCATGAATACTCCGCTTCCATTAAGTTCAGATAGAAAAAATCTACTGAAAAAAGATACATACTGATTCCGACTCTGATCTGTCGGTTGTCTTTTCATTTTTTTTTTTTTTATTGCCTTGGTAGGCAGACGGTATTTGATAGTGATTGAATTGGAATTTAAAAAATATTTTTCTCTATTAGAAATAAACAAGTAATGTTTAAATAAACAAGTTTATAAAATAAATAACACATTTATTTTATTTCATAAATTGCGAAACTATCTTAAGTTACATTAAGCCAAATTGACAGCTGTTGACTAAATCGGTAGTTATTATGGACATTACCATAATTAACTAGGTCACAGCACTACCGCATTCCTCAGGATGGACATGAACTCGCGCGTCTACTGTACATAAATATTTGTTTTATATGGATTTTATTTATATTGTCAGTAGTAAACACAAATTCAATTTAATACAATAAAATTGACTTGCCAACATGGTTCCGAGTAAGCTGAGCAGTAGTTCCGTCGCGGGCCACTCGGGTTTGTTAACAGTCGTCAAGAGGTCGTGTACAAAATTTTCAAACAGCGGCCTGAAGTCCACCTCTTCGGAACGACTCCGACATTTGTTTAGGAATGACGTTAGGAATGTGCCACCTACGCTTATTGCCGCTTCGTACTTTGAGATTATGAGCAGGTCTTTATCTACAGGCTGAAAATAAAACAGATTAATTTGGTTGAAGCCTTTCATTACGCATTTTCGTGTTGCATATAAATAAACCAATAAAAAAAAATGTTTTGAGATTTAATGAACTATGATATAAATTAAATAAGTAAAGCTTTTCTATGTGGTTAGACTGATCATAATCATAGGCAAACAAGATTTAGAATTAAAACCAATGGGCCTATATTTGTTACAATATATATAATGTTGCTATTGTGAATCATAAAATCTAGGAACTTACTTTTTTACTATCAGAAGACTCTGAATGTTCCTTGTCTTTCTCATTAGATTTACAAAGCGTCTCTGGCAGAGTGACGACACATTGTACAAGTTGTAAGACAAGCGCCGTGAGCATTTGAATATGTTGATCAGCATTTAGTTGAAAGGAACGCAAATTGTGTTTTGAACTGGGTATACGGGCTATCGATGCCAATATATCTTCCAGTAAGAGACGTCGATGTTGTTCATATTTTGTAAATATCTAGAAAAGTAAAATTAGTGATGTGAATATAAAATAAGTTTTACGTGGAAGAAACTATAAACTGTTAGAGTTTCGGTAGAGCAACTTGTGAGCTCGCAGGGGTAGTTATCACCATCTTGCTGCTGCTCCCTATGCTGCACAAACTAGTTGTCAGTCCAGACTCAATAGTGGTTAGTATACCACACGTCTTAGATCCAAATTTTCAAGGTAGGTGATGGCATTCTCGTTGTGGTGACTCAAGATTATGGTAATCACTTAACCACGAGATAGGCCGTGAATATTAAAAATGTCAACTAATTTAACTGATATTGAATGACAAAATCTATTGAAATAACATACTTTCAAAACTGCAAACAATAAATTATATCTAAAAAATGATAAAAAAACACTTTCGTATCTAGCTGAACTAGCTTTTTTTATATGGACACTTCGCTCTATAGCAATGTAAGAGATTTACTATGATTAAAAATATTCAAATACTTTAAAAACAAGAATTACGTGATCAGCATGGTGTTTCATTTAATGGTCAAAAGCATGGAATATTTAACGTCCAAAGTTATAAAAAGTTAATACAGAGGATGTTAATAAGAATAATAATTATTATGATGATTTCAATCGAATGTTTTTTTTTTATTGCGTAGATGGGTGGACAAACTCACAGCCCACCTGGTGTTAAGTGGTTACTGGAGCTCATAGACATCTATAACGTAAATGCGCCACCCACCCTCAGATATAAGTTCTAAGGTCTCAGTATAGTTACAACGGCTACCCCACCCTTCAAACCGAAACGCATTACTGCTTCACGGCAGAAATAAGCAGGGTGATGGTACCTACCCGCGCGGACTCTCAAGAGGTCCTACCACCATTAAGACCAGATTGTGGGAGGTGTGTAATGTACACTGACCGTCGTGACGAGTTTCAACGCCGACAGCTGCAGCTCGCTGACGTTCTCTACGAAGAAGGGCGAGACGCCAACGGTGGAGGCGTGCAGCACCGTGGTGTCGGTGAGGTGGTGCGCCGCGAACAGTTCCGCGAGCAGCGTGACGCTCTCGTGCGCATGCGTGTACAGCTCCTTGACGGCGCGCGTGGAGCCGCCGCAGCGACGCGTCGCGAGCCCTGCTCCGCCGCCGCGACGCTTGCGGCCGTCCACTGGAAATTTTCAATGATACAATTATTATTCACAGCATTGATGCTTTTTCAACTTATATTTTCTTATCTATTATTTATTTGTTATTGTTTCTAATTAACATTTGCACTGTTTAAGATCTTAAAGTCCAAACTGTTTTGCCTGTTATATTACGGATACATTCTCCAACAATAGTGTTGTCTTCCTAGCTATTCCAAATTGCAAAAACCAAAGACAATACTAATTTATAAATCTCAAAAACAAAGTGAGAAATTTAAAAACAATTGAATTAACTGACAACATATTCACTTATGCGCTATTACTTGGGGTGTGAACGGTCTTAATATTCATTCAACAGTGAATGTGTTATAATAGGAAAAATTTGGTTTCAGGCCATATTAAATTATTTGTAAGGAAATCCATCATTATTTACCTTTCCTTTTAGATGTCGTCTGAATACTATATACAGGATCATATACACAGTAAATGGTATTGTTTAATTGGAATTTAATGAACATAATAATTCTATCTATAACGTCTTCTAAAAATATTCGTTTCGGCATGCTCGGGGATGTCATTATGTACAAAGACGTGAGACATGCATCTGACGCACACATCACTCTTTCTAAAGCTGATTCTATCCATATCTGCCGCATTTCTTCACTGTCTTCCTGTGAAGCAACCATTATTGGTAAGAATCATATAAAATGAAACTGTAACAAAAAGATTAATAAAATTTAAAGATAATCTAGCAAATTACTTACAGGATCGCCCAACAATGACATTTTCTCTGACGCTCTTATATTTTTTTCTAATATATTCAATAGGCGAACTAATCTGTCTGAAGGTATTGCTTCCATAGCACCAAGGTTTTTCAATTTTGCTGCCTCCGAACACAGTTCCTGAAGTTGATACCGTGGCAGCAGTAATTCTTCTGGGATATCAGTACCCTCTTAAAATATTAAAATATTATTACATATCTCGAGTCAATTCTCTGAAAAAACTAGGAATACAGTAGGGATGGTATGTTGTTGAATATAAAACGACGAAATGTAATTGTTCCCAGCTCACCAAAAGTATGAAATATTACAGATGAAAAGAAAAAGTGAACTCAAATTCAGCAAAAATTACGAAGTTTATGAATCAGTTGCGTAAAACGGCTGTCTTTTTACAATTTAAAAGTGAACTCGAAAAAACGATAAAAATTTGATGATCTTTCTGTATTCAAAATTTTTACTGTTGTAAATATATATATTTTTTTTGCTTAGACGGGTGGACGAGCTCACAGCCGACCTGGTGTTAAGTGGTTACTGGAGCCCATAGACATCTACAACGTAAACGCGCCACCCAACTTGATGCAAGTTCTAAGGTCTCAGTAAAGTTACAACGGCTGCCCCACTCTTCAAACCGAAACGCATCACGGCAGATATAGGCAGGGCGGTGGTACCTACCCGCGCGGACTCACAAGTAATTACGCAAATTATAGTTTGCGGTTGATTTTTATTACACGACGTTATTCCTTCACCGTGGAAGTCAATCGTGACCATTTGTTGAGTACGATTTCATTAGAAAAATTGGTACCCGCCTACGGGATTCGAACACCGTTGCATCGCTTCATCACGAATGCACCGGACGTCTTATCCTTTAGGCCACGACGACTACAAATAATTTCGAATATGTGGCGACTAAGATTATTGAAATTGTATTATTAATGCATTTTGTTAAGTGCACATGTGCAAATTAATGTGAGAGGAAAAGAGTATAATTACAGCAAAGAAATCACTTACCCATTTCTTCTGTTATAATTACATCATCATCAATGGTTTCAAATACCGATTCAATTAATTTATTGAATCGTTGATACGTGTTTGTTTCCATTAATTCATCCACTGACAACATTTCTAAAACAGGTACTAATCGTCTTTCGACTTTTCTTAGTTTGGGTCGCACTGGAAAAAAATAATCAAATTGTAATGAAAACATTTTTAGTCATGATAAGAATGTGAAACAGTATCAAATTCGTCTCTTTTTTTTCTTACATTACATGTATAAATATGATAGTGTAAAGAGATTATTCTAATGCCGGCCACTCACATGCGGGCGAACATTTGTACATTGTACGAATGTTTGCGCGCATGTGAAGGGCCGTCAGACATTCATTCGCAAACTTAGCGGCTATGCAAATGGGTTTGGTATTCAATTTGCGAACCCGTTTGCGCTTCCTCCTACACTTGTTTACGAATGTTTCACGAATTTCTCCTCCTTTTTAATTCGTCAATAGAACATTGAAGAGAAAAATAGTTTTGAATTCTTTCCCAGACATCATTAACAGCCATGGGGTTTTTATGGGATTTCTTTTGATGAAGATACGCTACACAGTAGACGTCACGATCTATGAAAATAGCGAAACGTCCGTTGCCTTCGCAATCCTGGGCGCAACTGGACACACGAATGTGTGGGAGACTACGCGAAGGATCGCGGTTCGCGCGCTTTGATGTTTGTTAAAAAACCGACACAGCTTGGAAGACCACGAATTCAGCGAAAACTTTGCATAATCATTTGCAAATGTCGTCCTACACTTGCGGGTTTGGGTATTCGTGCGAATGTGAGTGACCGGTATAAAGCTAAAATATGTATGGATATGTGATTCTAGATAACTCCCATATTTTGCAAAATACAACACATAAAACTTTAATACAGTGTGAATTTAACTAAATGTTTTAGTTAATATAGAAATAATTTCCGCTTATCATACTTTTCGACAAAGGTTATGTATGATACACACTATATTTTTGTAATTGCATTGTAAATAAAATATCACCTATAGCTGCCTCAGCTTCTTCTTTTTTACTAGCTTCTTCATGTTTCCTTTTGACAGCTTCCCAATTTTTTTCTCTAGCAATATCTATGGCTTCCCTTTCCTTGTCTACAGTGGGAGTGCAATTACTAGATTTTGGTTTAAGCGGCGCGTTTTCATCTGAATCCGATTCAAGAACACTATTTTTTCTGGATCGAGAATCATTAGAAAAGTCGTGTTTTTTCAGAATTCCATCCTGAAATGATTTAGCAAAATTATATATTAATAAAAAAATTGCAGAACAACACATGTTTTTAATTATTATTGCTGTTGGATACTTACAGATAGACGGCCAAGTTTTACTACAGGATATCTGTTGTTTGCATTGGCGTTTTTGTTGTCTTGCTTATCAGTAGCAGTGTTTTGTGTTTGTTGTATGGGAGCATAAGGTGCACCCATTGACGGCTGAGGCACATGAGGTTCTTGTCGTAAGGGCGATGGCGCTACACTAGCTTGGGCTGGAGATTGGCCAGTCATAACGTTACCATCAGCTGTTGAAAACCAGATAGTCAAACGTCACGTTTTGTTCAAAATTCTATTTAATGTGTACAGAAAGTATTGTTAAAAAATGTTATATTAGTTTACCTTGTTCAAAAGTTTTGTCTTGCATTTGCATGTGTAACCTTTGTTGTTCAGGTTGATTTGTTGGTGACATAGATAATGGATCTTTTTCATCACTAATATTAGTATCAAAATTTCTATTGTCTGAAACTATACTATTGTAGAATCCACCATTTTGAGGATTCGAACAAGTTGTGGACTGCGGACTCGGATATGTACTGGATGAATTTGCATTACTCCAAATCGGGGATATACTATTTTGTCCAGTGATATTAAGTTGGGAACCTGGTCTGGCCTGGGATGGAGGGGAACCCATGTTTACGTGAGGTGATGACTGACATGGTGGAGCCAACAACTGTTGACTGGGAATGGTCCCAGAGTGAATTGCTGTCCCTAATGTCGAAGGGCTTGAGGGAACTGCATTATGTTGTGTATAACTATATGATGGAGATGGAGATATCCCATTAAATTTTGATGTGTGTATACTATTGTTACTCCAATGATTTTGTTGCTGTTGATCAAATACATTGGGATTTATGCTTAAAATTGCCTTCAACAATTCAGGTGTAGATTGTTGTTGAGGTGCAGGACTAACTGCATTTGGAATGCTTTCATCCTTTAAATCTCTGAAAATTTCAACACAAAATTAAAATTAGAATTAAAATTAAAATTTTCCCACATATATATATGAATCTAACAAATTTTAATATTGTTTCAAAATTGTTCTTACATATTCCGTACAGAAGTTTGCATTAGTGACTCAAGAAGCTGCGAAACTAAATCTTTATCTCGTGTTGCCAATAATTTTGCTGCCTCTTCAGCCACCAGTGGGTGGAAAAGTTGCGACTTGTTATTTAATGTTGACGGTAAAGGTGTTGGAAGTGGTAACACTGGTAATACTGAAAAAACATTTAATATATACTCTGCATGTTTTGTTTAAGTTAATATATAAATATTTTATTTTTTATGAATTTGATTATTTTAAAAATAGTTTCAAAGTGTAGTGATTCAAATAATTAATTAAGCAGATAAAAATCATCATTTAGTATTTGAGTAATCAATATTACTATATTTGTAGTATTAAATATATTAATATTACTATAATTATAATATTATTAATAATATTAATATTATAATAAAATAATATTAATATTATTAATATTAATATTTATTAATAATAAAATAGTAATATTTTCAAATACTTCTATCTGTTTCTGTTCTGTTCTGTTCTGTATCTAATCTGTTTTATAAATATATATACCCACAACTGAAACAATACAACTATAATAACAATAAATTGGAAATAATAAACTTTTTTAAACATTTAGTTTAAAATATATAATAATTGTGTCTTGAATGTAAAAGTGAATGATATGGAAAATACATAAAGTGCTAAGTAAAAAGATTTTTTAAGACAACAAGACTAAGGTCTGGATCTAACAATGATAACAATGAATACAAAATATGTCAAATCAGAAAAAATCCAGCAACTGAGTGCTTTCATATAATAGACTAGCGGCCCGCTTCTGCTCCGCTCGGGTCTTTAACTAAAATTTCTTCAATATTTGACATTGTTTTATTTTATTAAATAAAAGAACACTTATTGCGGCATAACTATAATAGTTAGACATGCTGTCTCAACACTTTTTATAAATAATAATGTGTTCTACAAACTCGTAGTACATTATTTTATTCTATCATCAAGTTTTCACAGGGCATGCAATGTAAAGAATATTTTGGGTAATTTTGTACACCTTGGTTTATATTATTGGAGTTTTAGTAAGGATCCCTAATTTCAAAAAAAAAGATTATAGCCTATGTCACTCGGGAATAGTGTAGGTTCCAAACAGTGAAAGAATTTTTCAAATCAGTTCAGTAGTTTTGGAGCCTATTCAATACAAACAAACAAACCTTTCCTCTTTATAATTATATATATAATATATAATATTAGTATAGAAGTATAAATGGCTATTACTGAAGTATGTTAATTATAAGTTTTGCTTTTTATTTTTATAAAACTCATAAACGGGATTGGCAGTGATTGACATGGCTTTGCTGCTTCAATAAGAAGATCATTAATACTGGCATACAAGGAGATTCACTTGTATGTGCGTATAAATACTGAAATGCAGCTTATTGGCAAATAGAGTTTATTACCTCAACATAGTCAAAGAAAGACAAACAAGTGGAAACCTGCGGAGTAAATCTATGTATTACATAGCTTTTTTTAAATATTTGTAATTATCAAGATCTTGGTTTTAAGCGGTTATCAGAGAACATAATGTAAATGCCTCCAACCACTTTAAGATTGGTTTGGATTGGTTGGAACCACTTTAAAGTGTGTCTCAATTGTATAATAAATATGCAAATTATTTTATGCAATTTTGGCATTTTGATTTTTGTATGTGAAGTTACTTTTTCATCACAGAAGTCAGTTACGATCATTAGTTAAATAAGTATTTTATTATAAAACTACCAACCAAACACCAGCATCATAACTTCACTAATTATGAGTGCCTATGGTATCTTATGCTTCAGGCCACAATAATCTCAGTTAGATTTTATAAGCTTAGTTGAACCTCGTTTGACACACTTTTTGCATTAAAAAAAGATAAACTAATGTTGCAGTGAAAGTATTAAAAATACAAAATTATAACCCAACTCCAAAATCAATGAAATCTCGATTTAGAGAGATTTTAATTTTACATTTAATTTTCTCGTACATAATTTCTAGATAACATTATTATTACTCACTCAGGTATTGTGATAGAGTCAGAATTAAATGATAGAATTAGAATCAGAATTATTCATTTAATTTCAAAGCAGCACATTCTAAACACAATGGAGTTGGTATGGAGGAGTATAGAGCAATAATTAAGACTTAAACAAGACTATGAAAGCACATGAAAGTTTTGGTTGACTGACACCAATATTACTTGACTCAATTATCTTTGTTGAAAAATAAACTGCTCTTTCATAATATCCATATGAACCAATTCATAATTCACTTTATACTATGGGTATTTATACTTTCAAGTATTAATACAAGTTGTGACAGTAACTTTAAAATTTGTTGAATTATGTCTGGTGAAAAAGAAGAATTAAGTAACAGTTAATTAATAACTGACATTCGATATTTAATGCTAAATATTATTTAATTTAACTGATGTATTGTGCATAATTATGAAAATTGTTTTTGATAAATTGATAGCATCATAAAATTATAATTTATAACTACATGGATATTTGATGGCAAATTTAACTTATGTTTATGCTTGAATTTTAATTAAACTACCCAAGGGCTCATGATCTATATCATCATGATTATCTTGTATTTATAATATAATTATGGTAATATGTAAATTCTGTATTTACTTAAAATAAAGTACTTACAATCTGTCAGACTAGCTACTCCTGCTAGTGTTGTAATGGGGACACTGGGAATATCCCTCTCATTCATTTTGATCCAACAATTTTATTTCCTCAGGTTTAATAATACTTTCCTAGAAGTTAAAAAGAAAGTCTGTGGTTCTGAACGACAAATCACACCGTACAAAATTGTTTGCGTAGTCGCCGATTCCATTATCATTTTACTTTCCACTCACGTAACACTTGGCACATAACAGGTTGCTGTTTATCATTTGGAACCTCATCATAGTAATTGATTTTCACTAATAATTAACCAGTAACAAATCCTAAGATTGTTGTGAAAATGGGGCAGCCGTCAATTTGATGCTTTGTTGTGAGTTGTGCATCAAAACGAAGGTCAGCGCATCTAAACGACACTCCCATTAGATACGAAAAACTTTCGATACTTTGTATGTAAAAGATTCCGTGTTGATATACATGAAATACTCACAGAAACATTGCTAACTATTTGTATTTTACATAGCCAGAAAAAATTAAACATAATCTCAACATTTAGCTCAAGAAATTGCAGATTGGTGTTGCCATAAACTGTAAATTTTTTCCAGATGACGCTAGCTATGAGGTGCATAGATTATGTTTTAGAAAATTAGACGCTACCTACATCATTTTGTAGGAACCTACTGTTAGCCTAGTCGTTTAATAGTTTTTAATATACTTTTATTAGTTAATATACTTTTATTAGCTTAACATGTATCAATTTCTCTATGTAGTGGAAATTTTCAACGTAAAATTAATTAATAACGATGTAGTAATTGTATCCCTTTAGCGTAATTTCCTGACCAATACGACCTGAATAACAAAATCATCATCATCTTCTCCTTCTACTGTAGGGTCAGCCTTGATCTATTTAGTATGTATCTTCTCTTCGGACTCAGGTAATAATTATTTTAAATATACTAGTATATCTTTTTAGTTAAGTATATTTACATTTACGTATACACATTTATTAAGTTGGTACGAGACTTGCCGAGCGGTTTCACCGGCGCTCAGTACATAATTCAGAAAGAATGAACCAAGTATTTTTTTTCCTGGATAAAGCCTTACACGATTCTCTCTGTTTTATAAAACTACCAATCGATTAGTAGACCGGCTGCTACATTAAACACAGACCGCAAACTGTCCTATTTATTATAGCAGATACACGCTACGTTGGCCGATTAATATCTTTTGTTTTAAGGAGCATCTAACTACATAGCTTACCAAGGTTATGAACGACGACATTCGATTCACATACTTTCCGGTGAAAACATAATGTTATACCAAATATCATATCTAAGATAGATAACTCAATCTGTGCGTGTTAGCAAGGACGCCACCTTGGTTCCTAGACATGGAGGTACTTTGTTAATTACCAGTAGGAAGTCAACCTCCATACTTAAACCTGATTTGTAACCTTCAACCTAACCGTTTTAAGAGCGTGGTTCCTTCCTTCCCAAATATTTTTTTGATAATTATTTCAGGATTTATCAAGTTATTTAATTTATACTACTTTTAAAAATTTAAAGATTGAATTGAAATAATCGTATTCTAGAATACTTCGAGGCTTCAACTGATTTTCTGTTCAATCCGTTCTCTTTCGTTTTGTGGTATCCGTCTTGGTAAAATAATTGAAAAAGGAAGGGGGAAATAGAGTAAAATCGATGGACGAGGCCTCTCGGGTGAAGTGAACTGTTCAAAAATTCCTAGCTATGATTTGTATAAAATTAAAAGGAATATATGTATGGAGCTACGCTTCTTTTGCTTTTCCAATTAGACAACCCAAAAAGTGAAATATGTCTATGATGCACAGTCTATGGCTCATAATTTACAAAAAAAAGTAACTTTTTGGCGGGAACGCCCACTATGCGCGGTAATACCAACGTCATTTACCAAATGACCCCCTTCAGCTAGCCCATAATGTTGGTCTTGAAGTGCAAATATCTAGGCGTCATCTTCACAGAGGGATGACATCCTATCCCCACATAAATGCGGTGCGCGCCTGAGCCGCGTTTCTACTCTGACGACTCTATACGATGATTTGCAAGCAAGTCATTCAATACCCTTGTTGCAGAATAGCCCTCAAAGCACCGTGGTAGAATTAGATTCAATGCGTAAGTATCTAAACATAACGTCACAACGCTTCTTAGAAAAAGCGGTGCCACACGATTACGCTCTTATCGTGGCCGCCGGCAACTACAAACACGATCTAGATGACTAAGCGGTAAGCAGTCGTCGTAGCCAAAAATCGTAATTGTTTTATTGCCTTTGTAGACCGACGACCATACAGCCCACCTGATGGTAAGTGATTACTGTCGCTCATGGACGTCAATAATACCAGGGGCACAACCAAGTCGCTGCCATTGAGTTGTCTTTTTTCCCTACATATTCGTCGGTAGCCTAAGGGACTATACCAGCTACGCCCGGACGGGTAGGTGAGCTTACCGGCTCAACCTGAGAGAATTAGTTAAAACTAGCCCTAGTAAGAGCAGTGTTTCGCAGAGTCTACCACCGGACCGGAATCGCGACCCACACAGAAGATCCGGCGAGAAACTCAGTGGGCAGTGTCTATGAGTTAGTTCCGAGCTTTTCGTCAAACTCTTCGAGCCTCGTCGAACTTTTCGTCATAATTGATGAGTTTCGACGAGGACGGTGACCGGTGCTTGAGCGGCCTAAAAGTACCGAGAGTGAATCCGAGGGATCTGACAAGGCATGTTTCGGGTGACGGCGGCTTTGCGTTGCCCCGTCGCGGTCGGATAATATGTCTGCAAGGCTCGTTCGAAGAAAATAATGTCGTTTTGGATCGGTGCTTTTAGGCATTCCAAGCACCGGTCACCGTTCGCATGTCCGTTCGTAGATTGCGATGAAGGGTACATCATGAAAATTAAATCACAGATACAGTCCACTGACTTCCTCGGCGGAACTTCTTAGTGGATAGACATTCCAATCCAGTGTATTTGGTAGATACAGTGAAGCACTGCTCTTGTTAGGGCTAGTGTTCGTAAAGTCTTCGACTTGAGCCCCGTAAGCACACCTACACGTTCGGTGAAGCTACCATATCTTGAGGTTACTACCATTAAGTAGGCAAAAAAAAAAGACGGGATCGCGAGGAACGACGTTGTGTGGATCGTTTTAGCTAATTTAGTGTTTCTTAAGGATAAAATGTGTAATAATTGTACTTTATTAATTAGTTAGCATCTCTGAAGGTGCACAAATATGGGAAAATGAAACAATACCGCTAGACGTAACTTCTCGAGTCTCTTTTAAAAAGTCCACTAGAAAAGTATTGTTAATAAACTACCATTTTATTGAGATTTTATTTCATCTCAACTCATCTCTTTTCATTTAGTTTCATCGCAATTCATTAAAGTCAAAGTCGTTAAATTAATCAACATGATCTAATTTCACTCCACATTATTTTTCATATTTTAAAAGATTAAAAGAAAAATAAGACTTGGCTCAAAAGTTTCGTAACCAGGCAAAAAAACCTTTTAAAAAAACACCTTAGTTCCTATCTTTATTTACCAAAGAGGGACATAAAAAGCAGGGAACATAATTGAAATATTGTGTGTATATCTAATTTATGATTTTATTTATTTGCATTTGCAGGGACTTTTTGGCGGGAACGCGAGTTTTTTTTTTCTACCTAAGTTGATAGCCTTAAGAGGCTATATCAGCATCGCCTTAACTAGTAGGTGAGCTCACGGGGCTCAAACCTGATGACGTTGCTAACACGAACCCTAGCAAGAGGCGTGCTTCGCAGAATCTACCACCGGATCGGAAACACGACCCACTGAGAAGATCCGGCGGGAATTTTGAAGTCGTCGTGGCCTAAAGAATAAGACGTCCGGTGCATTCGTATCGAGCGATGCACCGGTGTTCGAATCCCGCTGGCGGGTACCAATTTTTCTAATGAAATACGTACTCAACAAATGTTCACGATTGACTTCCACGGTGAAGGAATAACATCATGCAATAAAAATTAAACCCGCAAAATTATAATTTGCGTAATTACTGGTGGTAGGACCTCTTGTGAGTTCGCGCGGGTAGGTACCAGCCTGCCTATTTCTGCCGTGAAGCAGTAATGCGTTTCGGTTTGAAGGGTGGGGAAGCCGTTGTGACTATACTGAGAACTTAGAACTGTATCTCAAGATGTGTGGCGCATTTACGTTGTAGATGTCTATGGGCTCTAGTAACCACTTAACACCAGGTGGGCTGTGAGCACGTCCGCAAATCTAAGCAATAAAAAAAATAAAACTCAGTGGGCTGTGTCTGTGTTTTAATTTACTCGCCGAGCCCTTTGTCGTAATGCCGGCCACTGACATGCGCGCAAATATTCGTACATTGTACGAATGTTTGCGCGCATGTGAAGGGCCGTCAAACATTCATTCGCAAACCTAGCGGCTGTGCAAATGGGTTCGCATACTCAATTTGCGAACCCGTTTGCGCTTCCTCCTACACTTGTTTACGAATGTCTCACGAATTTCTCCTCCTTTTTAATTCGTCAATAGAACATTGAAAAGAAAAAGAGTTTTGAATTCTTTCCCAGATATCATTAACAGCCATGCTGTTTTTATGGGATTTCTTTTGATGAAGATACGCTACACAGTAGACGTCACGAACTATGAAAATGGCGATACGTCCATTACCTTCGCAATCGTTGGCGCAACTGGGCAAGCGAATGTGTGGGAGACTACGCGAAGGTTCGAGGTTCGCGCGCTTTGATGTCTGTTAAAAAACCGACACAGCTTGGAAAACCACGAATGCAGCGAAAACTTTGCATAATCATTTGCAAATGTCGTCCTACACTTGCGGGTTTGCGTATTCGTGCGCATGTGAGTGACGGGTGTAAGCGACGGGTTCGACGAAAACGATGAATCGCGAGGAGTGAAGTTGTGTGATTTGTTTTATTTTGTCTATTTAGTATTTCTGCAGGTTTAAATGTGTAATATCGGTGGTTTATTAACTGTTTAATATCTGTGAAAGTGCACAAATGTGAGAAAATGAAACAAAGCCGCTGGACGTAGCTTCTCAGGATTCTCTAAAAAGTCCACTGAAAAATTCGAAATAAGCGATCACCATTTTACTGAGATGATATTTCATACTATATCATCTCATTTCATTTAAATTCATCCCAGATGATTAATGTCTCAAATCAATCGTCTTCATTTCATTTCATTTCACTCCATATTATCATTTTTCATAAAAATATATCATATCATCTCATCTCATTTCAGTTCATTTCATGCCATGCCATGCCATGATTCATATTAATCAACTTCATTTCATTTCATAATATCATATTACAAAAAAAAAATATATAAAAGATTAGGCTGTATGGTGTGATACCTTTGCTTTTCTATTTGGAAAAATAAAACTACGTTACGTAGATAATCTGTGGAATGGTCGATGACCCTTGTCTTTAGGTTTAAAATATTGTGTATTGTTTGGACCCTTGCCTATCTACAATTTAATTTAAAAAATACCTAAATTTTATTATCACTGCATATACAAAAATAATATAATAAATATAACGTTTTCTCCATTTATATCTGTCTAAAAATGAATAGCTTGATGAAGTTACAGCAAAAAAATTGGTACACTTACATTGGTGTACCTTTTATGGTTGGAGTAACAATGTACGGGGTAATTAATCATCTTCTTCAAAAGAAAAGGAGATCAACGTTACGAGGAAAGGTAAACATATCAGTCAATTTAAATATTACGTTTTAAATTAGATATTAATATTAATTCGCATAACTAGTGATACATTACCTTTTGAGGCCCCTGTCTCATGTGAAGGCAGGTTCGAGTCTGGTCGTGAACACAATATAATACTACTTACTATAACACTGTGATCAGTTTTTTCTTAATGCATCTGGTTGTTTCAGCTTAGAGTATCAAAGCTAATAAACAGTTGACTTCGCCTTATAGTAGAAACCCTTGCTCTTTAAAGATTCTAGTCTTGACATAAGTTACATCTAAGTTTTACCTAGTGGTTTATGGAAAAGTATAAATGGTAAAATATTTAATACCGTAACCAAAATATCATGAAAGGCGACCCCGAAACACCGTGACGCAAACCCGAATATGAAACAGATTATTCTATAAAGCTTTTAAATTATTATCTTCAAATCTCTTAACAATAAAATTTATTGAAATAACATCATAAAATGTTATTTCAATAAAACTTAAATATTACTGTCCTATTTCAAAATACTGTAAGGGATTTCTATTACCAAAAATATATGATTGCATAATCTTGTTAACCCACTGAACTACTAAATCCCAATACCAGGGGTGGCCAACTTGATCAGAACCAAGATCTACTGTTTACTGATGAAGCTGCGATCTAGTAATGACCATTTCTTGAAATGTAATGAAACAGTATATTTCAGTCTACAAATGAGTAGTATACTTTTATTTTGTTAAAAATACACAAAACATGATACACACATAAAACTGAAATTTAATCTTAGTAACTACTTCTTGCATTGCGTTCTTCTTAGATTGTAGCTTTGGCCTTGCCTTGATCAACTGAACTAAACTGGACTAATAGTCGCGATCAACTGGTAGGCCACTCCTGGAGTATACAATATAAAAATAGGTACTAATATTTGAAGTTCACAAATAAACAAAAGTGTTCATCTGTGCCTAGTAAGTGCACTAGTCAAAAAATAACCAAGTAAGCTAAAAGATTTCCAAACAGTCAATGTGGCTTACTATCTTTTTGAAGATAAGGAAGAACATGAAGTAACTACATGTAACTGTTACACACAGTCCAACATTAAATATAACAAAAACAAATATAATACAATATAACCAATATTCTTAAATTCAAAAACTAGGAACCCAAATTTAATAAATTAATTTACTTTTATAACAATACAATGTAGTCAGGTGGCTTCCTTTTTACGTGACCATATCATCTCAGCTTACGCTCCTGCATCTTGTCGCCGATGTCCCGTACACCGAGGTTTCCACGCACGTACTCGTTGCGGATTTTATCGAGCTTAGTCACGCCGCACATGCACTTCAGCATCTTAGTTTCAGCAACTTGAATGGTATGCACGTTCCTTTTGGTTGCCGCCCATGTTTCACTGCCATACATAAGAACAGGCCTTATTATGGTCTTATACATCATACCCTTGAGTTTAACGGGCATCCTCCTATCGCGGTGGACACCACTTACTTCTTGCCATTTTAGCCACGCTGCGGCTATTCGGTGTTGAATGTTGCATTTTATGTTCCCAGATCTGTGCATCATACTACTCAGATACTTATATTGATTGCACATGCTTACAAGTTGACCGTAAATGGAAATTGGACTGTTGTCACCTGGATCTGGGTCATTAAAAGACATGTAATGTGTCTTTGCAACACTCAATACTAGGCCACCGGCCTGTAACTGCTGTTTGCACAACAGGAGTGCCTCTCGTAGCTCTGTGCGGCTCTTGGTGCAGATAGCATCGTCGTCTGCATAGATGAAAGTCCACGAGGCTGAGGACTGCGTCACCTCAGTGAGTGAGTCTAAAACCATGCCAAACAGGAATGGACTCAGTACTGAACCTTGATGCAGACCTTCTGCAACTACTATTGGTTTTGTCTGACCGACTACTGTTCGTACCATTGACCCCGCATCCCTGTATATGTCAACTATGATGTTAACATAATGTTCGGGTACATACTTCTTGCGAAGTCTCCACCAGATCGTATCTCTTGGTACACGGTCAAATGCCTTTTCCATGTCCAAGAATGCGATACACATAAGCCGAAGTTTTGCACGAAACTCCTCAGCAATCGTATTTAGAGCAAACATAGGATCGGTGGTAGATAACATTTTACATTTTATAGTATACTAGCTTTTTCCCGCAACTTCGTCCGCGTGGAATAGTTGCTTTGGCATAACGCTAAATTTTACCCGCGACTTGATTTACAGCACTTAGGATTGGAACTTCATTACTGAACCGGTAGATGGCGTTGAAGAAGCTAGATTTTGAGATTTTTTGACAAAAAAATTTTAATTTTTCGTAAAAAAAATTTTTTTTTTCTTTATAAAACGTATCATATGTTACTTCTAATACTTCAAGAATATGTGTACAAAGTTTCATGATGATCGATTGAGTAGTTATCGCGTGAAAGCGTAACAAACAAACTTACATTCACATTTATATATTAGTAGGGATTAAAATAAAAGGGATTTTATTACAGTTAATGTGTGAACAAAATAACAAGTGTTACATTGGTATATGTTCACAAGTTTTATGAAGAAGGAACTGTTTATTTTAAGAAATAGTTTAGTATTTCTAAATAGTTTTTGGTAGTTATAACTTTAGTCGCCCTTAAGCATTAACACCTGAAGGTTGTGATATTAATATTTTTGGTATTTGGAACATATTGACTACTGTTCAGAATGAAATAAGCAAGATGGCGGTATTTACTCATGCGAACTTACAGCCCTCGTTACAACCAGTAAAATCGTGGTACCTAACAGTTCAGGCCAGCAATAAGCGTATCAACAATATACGGGGGATTATTGGGGGGGTAGAGATGGATTCTTTTCTAGGCAGACAATAAACAGCCAATTCAATTAACTACCTGGGCGATTTTTTGTAGGTGGTCTTAATTACTGGTGCAAGCTCTGGTATTGGGGAGGCACTGGCTCATGTATTTTATGGACAGGGCTGTAAAATTATCCTTGCTTCTCGGCGGAAAAGAGAACTCGAAAGAGTTAAACAGGATCTGATATCCAGGAAAGTTGTAAGTTATATTTTTTTTTCTACATATTTTTACTGGCATTTTTTTTTCCTACTTATGCTAATTGCCTTGAGAGGCTATTTCAGCTTCACCCTAACGTGTGTAGGTGAGCTCACGAGGCTCAAATGGGAGTGTTGCTAACACTGGCCCTAGCAAGAGCAGTGCTTTGCAGAATCTACCACCGGATCGGAAACGCGACCCACTGAGAAGATCCGGCGAGAAACTTAGTGGGCTGCGTCTATGGGTTAATTCGCTCGCCGAGCCCTTCGTCGAAAGCGACGGGTTCGACGAGGACGGTGACCGGTGTTTGTGGTGCCTAAAAACACCGTTAATGGATCAGGAGTATCCGTAATGACGTGCTTTGAGCGACGTCGACTGTTTACCAGGCCTACAGGATCGGGTATGTAGTTTCCAGCGGCCACGATAAGAGGGTTCTCATGTAGTGCCGCCTTCTCAAAGTGGCGCCGCAATGATGCCGACTGTAGATACTTATGACAGAGTCGAGCTCCAGGTCATCGTGGAGATCCACGTTCCTCAGGAACCATGGTGCTCCGACGGCTATCCTGCAGAATCGTGATTGTATAACCTGAAGGGGCTTCAAGTTGGTGTGGGCCGCGTGAGCGAACACTACGCTTGCATACGTCATGATTACTGGCATAGTTACATACACAACTCATGGTAATCATAATATGAATGCTGCTGCACAATTTGCGAAAAGTGGTCGGAGTTTTATAGCGTTCAAATAACGTCTGTTTTTCTTTCAAACTGGTATGCATTGTTACTTCACGGCAGAAATAGGCAGTATAGTAATATATTTTTCTTCAGTTTCACAACATGCCAGTGATTACACTGAGTTTAATTGTATTACACATTTAGCTTTATTTTGTAGTTCCAACAGTCTTAAATATGGAATAATTGGCAATGAATTGAAATTGGCTTGATGTTGGTATATCTACCCTTGCGGTCTTTCGACAAAAGGGTATTAATTTTGCGGGTACATATATGTAATTTTTATAACACAAGTTTTTATTGGCATTAAAGGCAGACGAGAAGCCGGCCCACCTGATGGTAAGTAGTCGTCGTCATTTATGGACATTAATAATCTCTGGGTCACAGGGAAGCCGCTGCTGCAGTTGAGGATTGTATTAGTTCCTCCATGTTTAACTCAAATATTGAATTTAATAACAATTGAAAGTTTAGCTGGGATATATATTTTTATTAATTAAGAGAGTAGCTTATGAGTGTATGTAACATTTGTCAATGTATTTGATTTCAATTTCTTATTTATACAATTTTAGGCCATCCAAACTCTTGAACCAGTTGTTTTGGAGTTAAATTTAGCGGACATAGATAATATGTATTTGTTTGTGGAGAAAGTGTACGGGATATGTGGTCACGTTGACATTTTAGTCAATAATGGCGGTGTCACTCATAGAGGATCTATTTTAAACACTAAAACCGATGTTGATCAGAAAATTATGTTTATCAATTACTTCGGGTCAGTAGCATTGACAAAGGGTATGTATTCAGTTGATAAGACGTGCTATTTTAATGTGTTTACTATTACGAATTTATTTATTTTAACCAATTCAAGCTTAATAGGTAAAGGATTTTAAGACTAGATATTTATGGTTTTTTTTGTTAAAATATGTTGATAAATTAATTTCAGCTGTACTACCGAAAATGATAGAAAGAAAATCTGGGCATGTCGTATTTAATAGTTCTGTGCAAGGACTAATTTCCATACCTAATCGTTCAGCTTATGCTGCATCCAAGCATGCTCTACAAGCTTTTGGTGACTGTCTTCGTGCTGAGATGGATCAGTACGGTATTAATGTCACTGTGGTTAGCCCAGGGTATATAAAAACAGCTATATCAATGAATGCTTTCACCGGATCTGGTGACACTCATGGTGGTAAGTATAAGTCATTCATAAACTGTTATACAAGCATTGAGAATGTTTTGCAAAAGAAGATCGTATTAAAACGGGCTAATGTTATACCTTTAACAGCAATTTATAAAAGTATAAAATATATAAAGTATCAAAATAGGTACCTACTTTGTCGGTTTGATCAGGCGTTAATTATCTTCTTCGAAGGTTCGAATATTTTAGTTACGGCCACGGACGATGAAATTGTTATTCTTCGGCATTATCGAATCGCGAAAACATTAGTTACATTTTTAATTTTAAAACTTTGTTGAACCTTGCCTACAACTTATACTTAGTCTGGCCATAAATACTGTTACAATTAAAAATAAAAAAAATTCTATTGCAAATAACATTTATTACTTTTACAGTGTGTTAGTTTAAAATATAAATATAAAACTTACTGCTTTGACCACCTTTTTCGTACGAACACTACGTGGACGGCCAGATCTTTTTCTGTCACAAACAGAGGAGGTCTCATTGCACCTATTAATAGCCCGGTACACAAACATTTTACTAATACTAAGCGTATGGAGTTTTAAAAATTGCATTTGGCTCCATACCTATTTTGTGTAATGCAATCACAGCGATTCGGTTCTCTTTATCACCCCACTCCATTTTAATATCGCAAAATATTGTACAATGTATTGGCGCCAAAATGAGAAAACTCAATGAGCAATCATATAAAAATTACAGATTCCAAATTCAAATGTAATATTTTGTTTATTTTTAATTGTAACAGTATTTATGGCCAGACTAAGTATAATACCTATATCTTTGCATAAGAGCTTTATGCTTTATACATATAACCTAACCTTTAATCTACATGAAATAACACAATATTTTCAAATATTTGGTCACATTGCTAGTGACCTTTTTAATTTGTAACTTAAAGCAGGTTAAATAAAGTAAACATAATAATTTGTTTTTAAAAGTTTTACAATGTCTTCTATAACGACTGTCCCGCTCCGCTCCGCTAACACGTGGACCAGTGCGAGTACACAATACACCCTACTAGCTCCAGAAAATGTCGTTTAGTGATTGGATTATGCTCTTAGATTAGGTACTTATGAAAACGTTGCTGCCTATTCTTCCGTAAATCACTTAGAATCGCCTTTTAAGACATCCACGAGAAGCGGTGGGGTGGTGCCATTCTAGACAGATACTACACAGCCTAAACACACTGTCACACCCAATATTACATATTACACAAGTCACACTTAATCAGGTTTTCTGGTTTCATAAATTTTAATGAGATATCGTTTTTATTTTCAGTTATGGATGCCACCACAGCGAAAGGTTTCACAGCAGAATATACGGCAAACAAAATATTAGAGGCAGTTGTTAATAAAAAAAATGAACTGATACTAAGCCAGTTTCTACCTAGATTTGCCATATTTTTGAGACACGCATTCCCATCATTGTATTTTACGATTATGGCAAAAAGAGCGAACGAAACCTGAGCCTTATGCCACATGAATACAGTTTCGCGTTTTGATTTAAAATATTATTGTACTTTTATTAAATGAAAAATAAAATTATCAATTTTTTTTATTGTTTGAAAACATTCATACAATATTATTATAAGGTCACGGTCTATAAAATGTAACAGATTTATTTATTACTAACAGCTATCACATTTTTAAACTACAAGCTTAGAATAAAACATTTTTGTACATATCTAATTCTACTATATAACATAATATACAATTTTTACAATCTGCTATCTATATAGTAAAGAATTTGACTTTAGATAACCAATAACATGAGCACTATAATAAAATATTCACTAACTTAAATACTTAGAAATGTGCTAGTTTTGTATTATTTAGCATAATACATTCAACACTAAATTCATTTAAAAGTATTGTATAACCTCCATAAGCATATTCCAACAGCCGCTATTGATATAGCATTATGAAATATAATTTTTCGCTTATTATCTGTATGTACTAACACAACAGGTGAAGCAGAAGTTAGATCACTCAACATTGGCAGTGTCGCTATATGCCTTCGATTTTTCTCCTCTTGATATTTACAGCATGGGTCCCACTGCCACGATAGTGTGTAACAACCAGAGCATAGAATCGATACAATACCCAAGGGTGTGCAGGCTAAAGAATTCCACATCAGACCTGTAATTTAAAAATGTCTAGACAAATTTTGTTCAACTTTGAATTCGTAGTGGTTTGCGATAAGACAACTGGTGTGTTCTTATAGAGCTTTGCTGGTGTTAAAACCACTCATGCAATTTTCTGATGACGATACTGAACTGTTCATGAATGACTTTCACAGTGAAGGAATAAAATTGTGTAATAGGCAAAAAGTATAATTTGTGAAATAACTGGTGGTACAAGACACCCTCTTGTGAGCCTGCATGGGTAGGTACAACCACCCTGCCTATTTCTGCTGTGCAGTAGTAATGCGAGTGGGGCAGACATTGTACTGAAAAAATGAGACTTAGAACTCATGTTTCCAACAAAGAGCATGTCAGCATTTATGTTGTTGATACTTATGGGGTCCAATGACGACTTAACACCAGCTGAGCTGTAAGCTCATCCACCTACATTATAGTAATAAAGAGAAAATTATGTGACTGCATTTCTTCGCGGAATAGTCATGCATTTAATAAATTAGTGTACTTAAATTTATATAATTAATAGTATATTATTTTATTGTATTCTTTTATTCAGTATCTAAGCTGTCTACAGAACTTTAGGAACATGTCCAAAATAAATATTCAGCACTTGAAAACAGTTAATTACTTATAGAATTACTTATAGTAAGAAATGTTTGTGTACTAATATTAGTTTTAAGATTAGTGGAATTCTTACTACTTTGTCAAGAAGCTTGCAAGTGAGCAGTCAGCCTCATATTTCTTATAGAGCACAGTATTAAATTGTGATGTCTACAAGAGGTAGCAAGGATACTATTTGCCTAATAACTTTTGCTGAAGTTTGCCTGTCCTCGCATGTCAAAAAGCAGAGAAAGAAAATTGGAAAGTTTTAAGTAGGTTATCACAATGTGATGTCCTTGTTGTAGTACTCTAAGGTACCCTGCTGGTACATAGGTCCCTCACAAGTTGTCTCCATTTTTTCACAAAATGTAATAGTGATGATCTCATAGATTTCAATCAGAAAACCATAGCTTAATTATGCAAAGAAAAAAATTAGACAATTGAAATGGAGAAGATTCTAAATGTGTAATAAAAAATCAGGCTGTCATAGCCTTGTCTGGAGGTATGTAGGGAGGGAGAAAATTGTTCGAAGAGGATTTTATGTCAACTTATCATTTTGATTGGGGCAAATGTGTAGATTAAACTAAAGTAAATATTGAATTAATAAAAATTATGTACTATCTGCTAGAAACATAAAGGTCATATGAATAGTTTGGTTAGGATAGTATAATCATCTTTCAAGGAGAGTTATCCAATGTATAATAGAATTACGGCGTATAATAGCGTGTTAAAATTAAAATTACCTGATGCAATGCCGCAAAGGCCACTGTAAACAGAGACCTTATGCAAGAGGTTTCCTACATATATCCAACGAGCTGTCTCTTCTCCTAGTGGCTCTGGTTCTATAACAATAACGCTCACACCAGCCTCAAGTGCTCTTTCCAATTCCATTTCAAATTTAAGGTGAGCATTTTCGCTATCATAAACTTCTCTTATGATCGCAACACTGGAAGGCTTTAAATTGCTGAAAATTTTGAAAATTATATAAGTTTTGAGTACTTCTTTATTGACAGTAATAATTATTTTATTAAAAATGCAGATGTTTCATAAGAATTTGAACAAAATATCATCTTTTCAATATTTACAAACCTGTCAGTTTCATCACCCGCCATCTTATCTATAGACAAGAAACAAAAAAATGACTTCATCTGTGGTATGCTGTTGTCTATAACAAGTTAGATTTTTTCGTACCTAATCGTTTGTAGCTTAAGGGACTATATCAATTAATCGCCAACCGGAGAGAATTGCTAACATTGAAAACGCGCGCACCACTGAGAAGATCCGGCCGGCGAGAAACTCGTTTGGTGGTGTCTATGGGCGTTAGATTAACCTGCCCCAGTGATACCTGATAGGCCTTTAGGCCACCAATAATCCTTCCATACTAAAGAATATCTTTGAATAATATACATAGGATATGAATATATGATTAATCTATCAATACATTATTAAGGATTAATATTCTATTTAATAGATCATTTAATAATCGGTTTTATCAAACTGAACCTAACTTTACAAAAATGACACTGCTAATTATCCCGCGTATATATTATTATATCAGACTACAAATGCTATTCGGATGGGGCAGCCCATTGAGTTTCTCGCCGAATCTTCTCAGTGGGTCGCATTTCCGATCTAGTGGTAGATTCTGCGAAGCACTGCTCTTGATCATCAGGTTTGAGCCCCGTGAGCTCACCTACAAAAGTTAGGGTTACGCTGACATAGCCTCTCAAGGCTCTCAGCTTAGGTAGGAAAAAAAAAAAAAAAAAAAAACTGCTCTTGCTAGGGCCAGCTTTAGCAGCACTTCCGGTTTGAGTCCCGTGAGCTCACTTACATGTTAGGGTGAAGCTGAAATAGCCTCTCAAGGCTATCAGCATAGGTAGGGAAAAAAATCGGATGGTAAGTCCATTAAAGACACAGAAAAGTATAAATTACGATAGTAAGCGCAGTGAAGTATATATAGGTAGTACCTATATCCTTTTTTTGCAATATTATTATTAGTTTATAAATTTGTTATAAAATACATCAACAACAACAATACATCTATACATGGAAATTAAGGTTATTTATCAGAAATTGTAGTAAAATTCGAATGAAATTAAATAAACGATGAGATGGAATCAAGTCATGTCTCGGTCAAATTTTGGGACTTTGTTGAGACTTTAATGGACGACTGTGTGAGAATCAAAAAAGCTGAGAATCGGATTAAACTGGTTCCGGATGCTTAAATTTTCATATACAATGCCTTATTATACATAAAGTTCATTGGAAAATATACAGAAAAAGTTAAAAAAACTAGCTTTATCCGATTCACCTTGGCTTTGGGATGAATCGGGTCACGTATGGGGACAATAGAGTTTTCCGATAGGGCTCACTTCGATAAAGCGACACGACACGAGAACCCTCTCATCGTGGCCGCCGGTAACTACATTCCCGATCCTGCGGAAAGAATGGGAAGCAGTCGACGTCGCCCAAAACACGTCATTTCGGATCCTCCCGATCCACTAACGGTGCTTTTAGGTACTTCAAGCACCGGTCACCGTTCTCGTCGAACCCGTCGCTTGCGACGAAGGGCTCGACGAGTAAATTAACCCTCAGACACAGCCCATTGAGTTTCTCGCCGGATCTTCTCAGTGGGTCGCGCTTCCGATCCGGTGGTAGATTCTGCGAAGCACGGCTCTTGCTAGGATTCATGTTAGCAACGCCGTCAGGTTTGAGCCCCGTGAGCTCACCTACTAGTTAAGGTTACGCTGGAATAGCCTCTCAAAGCTATCAGCTTAGGTAGGAAAAAAAAAAGATAGGGCTGGCAAGGCACTGTTTAGTTGTTAGGTAGGAACCTACCTACCCACCCGATATGCGTATTGACCAAAACTTCTAACTCAGCCAAATCTTCCAAATCAATAGTACAAGAGGTAATTAACTTTTCAATATCTTTAGTCAGTTACAAAACTTTGATGACTAAGTATTAATTCAAATCATCGAAGTCAAATTGGTAATCTTTACTTGGTACTTTTCAATGTTTTAAATAATCTATTTCAATCTTTTAAAAACTTTGTGTGTATTTAAGTAAGAAATAATACTTTTTTAGCGTAATAAAACAAAAAACATCAAATACATAATTGGTTATCAATTAAATTATTAATGTTGCCTTTTGGTTGTCAGTGTGCACGCGAATGGTAAAAAAATAACTCTCTTATTTTCATTGAAATGGGTTAAAAGAATAGAATTTCAGAAAAATCTATCTTTTCTGAATTTTATATCAAACATAAATAGCCGTCCCGATTGACCCAGTCGAGTCCCTGTTAAGCCCCATTTTTCGAACCCTTCCCCCTCATTTCTTGTTCAAATACGACTCATTCAGATTTTGTTAAGCTAGATACATGAAAATAATGCTATACCACTTAAATTATATCGTATACTGTTCCCAAAACACTCAAAACATCACTTGATACAATTTTCAAATAATAACAAAGATAATTAAAATGTTTTGTAGATTAATTTTTGTAGCTTTCACAATGAAATAAGCTTTTGTAGCTTTCACTTAAATTCACAATGAAAAGACGACTGTCGCTAAATTAGAGAAAAAATCTTGCACGCTTTAAATTAAAATTGGTCAATATAGTTATAATTAATACAAAATCAATGCGTACTAAGACCGCAAAGAAATTCCCAGATTTGTCTCTATTCTACCCTGAGTCCCTATAACCCCTAGTCAACATTTCTTTTTTTTTTATTTTCCGGCACTTGTGTGAGAGGGTCGCCATGAACTTATTTTTTAAATTCAATACACGGTTTTTACACCCGATTTATAAAATCAACAAATATGTAGACGAAATTTGGTAAGCGAATTAGGTAAAATAGTGCCAATAGTCTGAGCAGAATATCTGTTGATGAAAGATTTTTCAACAAATCAGATTTGTTGAAACTATTAGGATTTGTGGAATCTAAACAAATATCTTATTTATGCATTAAGCAGTTATTTCAAGTAATGTGTGAGTAATGTTTTCTTAGCCTTGAAATAATAAAATAGCAAGAAAAAGAATACAGCGGGGCGCTTTATTCTTTTTCTCAATACATTTAAAAAGTAAGTCATTTTCTTTTCCAACGCATGTTCGCCCACAATTGCCATTCTAAAGTCCGCTTGCCTGTTTAGGCAAAGGTGAATGTTGCAAACCGGATTTATAAAGAGTTAAATAAAATGAAAAATCAAAGCTAAAACTGCTGTACTTTTATTCTTAAGTCTGGAGCATAGAGTTTCTATTTGGATGGCATATTCTTTTTACATACAACCTTTTTACTCGTTTTACGTTGTTTAGTGCTAAGTTGAGATACCTACTAAATATGGCATGTGTGGGTGCAAGGCTGACCTTATAGGCGCTACCTACAGACAATTCACATTTATATCATTTCCCGACATTCATCCCACACCCTATAGCTATTATCACCTTAAACGATAGATCTACCTGCCTACTTATTAATTTTAAAATTTTGACGATTTCGCAAAGTTGCTTTAAAACTGCGACTTCGAATTTGTTTTGAGAAAAAAAATACGTATTGCTAATTTCCCTAACTTGATAAACGTAAATTATTTTTTTAATGTATAGCCGGGTGAACTAGCTCCTCCCACCCGGTATTAAGTATTTATTAGTATCCCATAAAAATCACAAAGTAAATTGCAGCCTCCACCTTGAGACATGAGGTTAAGTCTCCATTAAACAGTCATTCGTGAACATGTGCTAAGTATGTATTTCATCACAAAAATGGCACCCGCCTTTTGTTTTTGAATATCGATAGTCGCATTTGCTCGATATAAGTACACCGGGTGTCTTATCTTTGAGACCACAATGACTTCTATCTTTCTATCTACACGTCCGTGATTTACTTATTTTGTTTGATTAGGTAGTTATTCGCGAAAATTTTAGTGTGATGGTGACGAGAACGGAACAGGTGGAGGAAAATTAGTCGGAATACTGACTCCACCACTGGCCTTACACGGGATTGGTGTGGTGATATTGGTTTGAGGTTGTCTATAGAAGAGTTACTTCTTATTTTTTTTTTTTTTTTTTATAAATAATAAATAAATATTTACTAACAATCACGCCACGTTAACTGTTCCCGTGATAAGTTCGTAAAGAGCTTGTGTTACAGGTACCAGATAACGGAAATAAATGTAAGTTTTTTATTATACACATACATATATTTAATATACATCCATAACCCTGGAAAAGACATTTATATTTATCATACAAATATCTCCCCTTGGCGGGATTCGAACCCGCGACCCCCTTGTGTAGTGACCATGTCACTTACCACTACACCAGACGGCCGTTCTAATGTGTGAATTTTAAATGTGTGACCAGTTCAGAACCAGATCCAGTTCCAGATCTCCTCTTTTTCATTGTACGTCATTTCTCACAAAGCAACAACGCACAAAATATGCTAGAGATCTCCTTTTACTTCTATTGTATTAAAGAAGAATATTATTATCTATTTGAAAAATTACAAAGGCTTCATTCAGAAATTCTTAAACATGTTTTACTTTTACTATCACATATAATATATGTGTAGATGGATAGGTACTTGAAATATAATATTTTTTATTAAAATAGGTAAGTATACCGGTGTTTTATTTAAACCCTTACGACTAGGTACCACCGTGCTGTTTATTTCTGCCGTGAAGCATTCGTGCGATTCGGCTTAGAGAATTAGATAATCTGTTATACATTAGAATTGGGACTTGGACCTCATCTCTCAAGGAGGATGATTTTTACAGGAGCCCATAGATATCACAACATAAATGTCGTCATTTACTTTAAGACATAATTTAGATGTTTCAATTTACTATGTTTTTTTTTGTTGGTATTAATCTAATATTATAAGCGTGTTAATAGATTTTACGAACTGAAATGGATTAGTAATTCTTACAAAATCAATAAAAGGTATTGCGAGAGGTGCTTGCTGCACAAGATGGCAGCTAAACTAATACAGCATGCGTGACTAACGTAAACCCAATTCAAAGTACACACTTTCTTTTGTGGACACTTTTAGTGGGAACTGGGAAACGTAAGCAGAAGACAGTTTTAAGAATTTCTGGGGCGAGGCTAATATTAACAAACTTGAGGTTTTGTTCCGGAAATGAAGAAATTGCTTGAAATCATTAGCGGTGTTTTGAAAGAAATTTTTCGCCAACCTTTATGTTAACTTATCAAACTAACTTAAAACTTAATTTGAAATAAGTACAACTTAACTATCAAATTTTAATTTATTTTCAAAATAATTGAGAGAATTTTTTTCGGAACTCTAATTAATGTGGTGTGTTGCAGACCATTTAATAAAGCATGTCGAATTTCATGTAATTCAAAAAAAATCTTCACTTTGATTATGAATTAAAATAACTGTTCGTCCTCAATATAACACTTGAAACTGTGTGCGTATTTATTGCTTCACTTGAACTAACAGTAGGTAAAACGCATAAGTAAATTCTTTTAAAATATGCAGATCGTGTATCGCTCTAATTTCATACGAATGTGGACGAACAAAAATTTTATTTGTTCGTTTCCTTATTTACTGTTAACAATGAAATTGTAACGGTGAACTATCGAAGCGACACACTAGCACAGCCAATACTCGCCTCAACCAGATACGCAAATAATTATGAGTTTGTTTATTTCATAACAGTCAAGCAGAGATACAATTCATAGGAGGTATCGATGCACACCTGTGTCGTATAGCAGTGGTGCGTTCGAATAGTGACAGGTGACAACTCAACTAATTTTTTTTATTTTTTATTGCTTACATGGGTGGACGAGCTCACAGTCAACCTGGTGTTAAGTGTTTACTGGAGCCCATAGACATCTACAACGTAAATGCGCCACCCACTTTGAGACATAAGTTCTAAGGTCTCAAATAGTTACAGCGGCTGCCCCACCTTTCAAACCGAAACGCATTACTGCTTCTCGGCAGAAATAAGCAGTGTGGCGGTACCTACCCGCTCGGACTCTCAAGAGGTCCTACCACCAGTAAGAACTCCCGGTAGACTGTGGGCTTGCTTGTATACCTGCAACAATAATGAAGTCGTACATTTCGCCGTCGTGGGTACCATCTTTCCTTGGTTGTAGAGCTCGCATTGAACATGAACGCATTCTGCATTTGGCAATTAAAACAAAAAAGCGAACGTATTTTATATATATGTCATTTGAATTAAAAATAGTCGATCATTTTTTTATTACTAGTGTAAGCTTTTTTTTTTTTTTTTATTGCTTATCCTTGTGGACGAGCTCACAGCCCACCTGATGTTAAGTGGTTACTGGAGCCCATAGACATCTACAACGTAAATGCGCCACACACCTTGAGATATAGTTCTAAGGTCTCAGTATAGTCACAACGGCTGCCCCACCCTTCAAACCGAAACGCATTACTGCTTCACGGCAGAAATAGGCGGGGCGGTGGTACCTACCCGTGCGGACTCACAAGAGGTCCTACCACCAGTAATTACGCAAATTATAATTTTGCGGGTTTCATTTTTATTACACGATGTTATTCCTTCACCGTGGAAGTCAATCGTGAACGTTTGTTGAGTACGTATTTCATTAGAAAAATTGGTACCCGCCTGCGGGATTCGAACATCGGTGCATCGCTTCAACACGAATGCACCGGACGTCTTATCCGTTAGGCCACGACGACTGAACATGACGAACATACGGCACTTATGGTGAATGTTCTTCATCGCCTATGGATATCGGCATTGTCAGGGACCCCCCGCCTACCGGTAAACGATTTTATTAGCACAAAGCATAGTATACAACATATCATGTCAGACGAGACAACTCATCACCTACGAACGTTTCGTGAGTATTTTGTTGTCGGTTAATTTGTACCTTTGAATTTCCAATACAAAACCTTCAACTAAGGTGAACTCTTTCTCAAGAAAAAAATAATAGCTATTTCTTTTAAACTTTACTCGTGAAACTAAAATCGTTTTCGATGTATCTATTACGTTCTAAAGAAGTTTAGTAATGTCTCAATTGTGAACAGGTTTGTATTCAAAATTTAATCTGTAAATTTTGTGCCCATAGTGTTGAACAATGCTGACTGCTTTGATGCATTGTTATGAAAACTATGAGATTTTTTTTTCGTCTTTTTTAAATTAGGCATTACTCAATCTTGTAATTAAATCAAGCCATTGTTTATTGTGCTAGCACGGGGCCTGGAGGTGTATTGACTTCGTGAGCAATTCGTGAGCAGGGTGGAAGCAAATAGCGGGCGAGGCAAGGAACGGGCCGCGAGCGCGGTTCTTGGTCGTGAATCCTGCGGAAGTTTGGGTTCATTACCCGCGCAGTCCGCTCGATCATGGAATATTCACCTTGTTTCTATCTAATCTACAGATCTTAATCATCTTCAGAAAAATAAAAATCGAATTGAATTCAAAATATTAAAGGTTATGAAAATTCATTCTTAATAATTTTATGTGAACGTAATACAACCCATAAAATAGAGTCGAGCTAGTGTTGTGTCAGTTAATGAATAGTACTAAAGTAGAATCCAGTAAAAGACCTATGGAACTAGAATCTGTATACTGCCCGAAGGGATCTTTACCGTCATGCTATCTATTTTTGCAGTAAGAACGTTGCGGTTTGAAGTCAGGAATAAGATGGCTAAATATATCTTTACGTACTGGATATTTTACTGCTGTTTTCGACAGAGAAACATATTTTAGTTTTGGTTTACGGTTAAAGTTGTCGTCGGTAAGACGTCTTGAAAACATGGACTGGGATGAATATTTGTGATAATAAAGATAAAATATAACTAAAATCTACCACAAAACCAATAAATTAACCGCAGTTTATATATGCTTAGATATAATTATAAAATCGAAAACAGATTTTTTTATTCTCAGACGCAAGTCGAAGAACAAATGGAATGCGACTGACTGGTTCTGGACAAAGACGGATTTAATAAAGATCAACTTCTTATCATATAAAGGTCATATTTTCATACAAAAATAATTTTATGGTTTAACCTTGTGTCTTTTTTGTAATTGTATAATATTATTAATGTCTGACGTTCCTAATGCTTTACAGTTTTGCAAGTGCAAGTGCAAGTGCAAGGCAAGTGTTAAATATTAGATAAATAATTTTGTTATGATGTAGTGACTAACGTAAACGGATTAAATAATTTAAGGTTCAAGTATTATACCATAGTTAGCAGGGCCCATTACAGCGATATCGCGGTGACACCAGGTTCGAGCCCACTGAGTTTCTCGCTGAATTTTCTCAGTAGGTCACGTTTTCGATCCGGTGGTAGATTCTGCGAAGCACTGCACTTGCTAAGGCTAGTGTTAGAGTCTCAGTTTTATGTTACCGATTCAAACTGAAAGGCATTCCTGTTTTGCGGCAGAAGGGCGATACCCGTGGACTTGCATAATACTTCCTTACCGCCAGTAAGACTACTGTTTTTTTTATTACTCTTGATGGTTAGACGAAGATTACTTCCCATCTAGTGCTAATTGGTTACCGGAGCCCATAGACATCATCGCTTTGTAGAAATATGGGGTCGAACTCTCCACTGTATTGTATTACGGCTACTCCACCCTTCAAACCGGAACGCATGATTGATTCAAGGCAGAAATAGATAGGATGTTTGTGTTATTAATGAAACTATTTCGTAGTCTAATAGAAAACAAGTTATAAAACTGTTAAATAATTATGTTTTTGAAACCGTTAACGTTAGCTGTTCCAGCGAGAGAAACGGAAGCAGCAATCACCTGGGCTCAGCTTGTTTACATACCCGTTCAGTGTCGTACAAATAACTTCGATGTTATACTTTAAGAGTCCCGTTACATATTATCTATATATTAATACGTGAAGCAAAAACTTTGTATCCCTTTTTACGAAAATTGCGGGGACGGAGGAGTATGAAATTTTCCACACTTATAGTGAATATGGAGAAGAAGTGCACAATGCTAATATTTTTTTTAAATAATGCATAAAAGATGCATTAAATCAATAAAGAAAACATTACACACACTACATACCATGTATTTGACGCACACACGCATGCATACTATTTATTGTCAAACTTTTGTACTTGACGTCTGTGGTCAAATTGAGAATAGATTAAATATTGTATGTCTTTATTTAAAAAAAATTATAGTGTAGCCTTGTCGAAATTTCTGATTATAGAAGTATAAAATACAATCATAATAGTGTACAAACTTACAATTATAGTCGAATTTCGACTACTGCGGGACCTCTAGTGATATGTTATTAAACATAAGTTAAGTAACAACAGCTGTCATTTATATATTCGCTTTGTCAAAGTAATTCTTATTTCAAAAACACTGAAAAAATTTAAGCGTGTTTATTAAAACACATAAAAAAAGTATTATTATTTTATTATATAAAATATGTGGGTAGCATCGATAACATTGGCAGTGAAACGAATGTTTTTTTTAGGTTAAACTTAGACTGAGACCTGGACGTCTAAATGCATACATATACATAATAATTTATTAACATTTTATATTTATTTAAAAAAAAAAAACGCTAATATAAGTAGGTAAGCGTCAAGTGCGAGCTGAACAGACCACGATTGGTTAAGTACTTAAAATAGCGAGAATATAACGAGAAATTATTTTGTGAAAAAAGGATCGGAAAAGTATATTATATTGAAAAACTGTTAACGCTCGCCTGTGATTATAATTGTTTGTTTCAATTCAACAATTTTTAAGCGTTTCAGCCAACCTAAGTCGGTGGGAATAACTGGTGGTAGGACCTCTTGTGAGTCCGCACGGGTAGGTACCACCACTCCGCTTATTTCTGCCGTGAAGCAGTAATGTGTTTCGGTCTGAAGGGTGGGGCAGCCGTTGTAACTGTACTTGAGACCTTAGAACTTATATCTCAAGGTGGGTGGCGCATTTACGTTGTGGATGTCTATGGGCTCCAGTAACCACTTAACACCAGGTGGGCTGTGAGCTTGTCCACCTATCTAAGCAATAAATAAAAAAAAAATTTAAGTACTGACAACATTTATACAAACTTTTAATTCAATCAAATAAAACACTTAAGGTGTATGTAAGATGAGTATAACAGTAAGGAGCATACAAGCTTTCATTTTTATATTTTAAGTAACACGCCCACTTGTTTTGTGGAAATACTTTCTGAAATACCGGCTGAAATACACGAGAATAAATAATCCTGGTATATCAGGGTTCCCATATTTCATTACATGTACAAAACTCTAAAAATAAAAAAAGTTATGTGTTATCTGTATTGATCTTTTACTTATATGCTTAAAAGATCTAATTAAGGAGCACTCAGCACGTAATGATTATAATCGTGTATGAATAAAATCCAACTGGTGACTCAGTAGGCAAAGAGCTAAGTAAAAAACAAGTCTAAAGTTTACAATAGAAGATGTTCGAATTTGAAACATATTCATTTCAAGGTGTTCTTTATTAATTTTTTTAATCATCGCAGTAGAAGTATAATTTGTTATGATTTCCTGTCTCCTTCCACATTGACTTGCACTAGGTGGTGTGATGAATAGGGTTGCCAATTATTATTGCAACTAGTGAAGCCTATTGATTTTAGACAGGGTAAGTTAAGAATAGACAGTAGAGACAGACAAAGAAAAAATATCCTTAGGTTTTGTTTGTTTTATTAATTCAATATTAAATACTTTTGCGTTGTGCCAAAAAAAAAACAAGTTAATGTAATTAGAGTGATTTTAATTTTTCATGTACTTTATGATAGTTACAGATTATAGTATATGTATATAAATATAAAGAAGTATAATATACGCTGTACGCTGACATCCCTGGTGATGACGTGCGTCACCTGCCCCTCTACCCCGCTCCTTCCCGCTGTACCTTCTGCTGGCCACGGTCACCGAGCAGTGTGACCTTTCGCTGAATATCCAGTACTAACATTACGTAAGTCACCGGTCGCGTCGTCCTCATCACAGACACAAATATCATACATCTTAGCATTTATCTACCATACAATAATTTATTCTTATTTACTTGGAATTTAGCTGAGATTTTTGCATTGGCCGTCAAATTTATGATAGCAAAAAAATAATTAAGAAAAAACGTTGACGCATTGATCAGTAAAAGCATGCCAGTTACCATTATTCAATAGGCTAAATGCCACGTCCAGTGCATATCTATCTTCATTTATTTAAATCACTGTAAACTTCGCAACTAGAGTTTACGTTCCACACGTAATGAACGAAGGTATATCTATTTATAGAACACGAGGGAGTCCGGGCGTTGACTTATTTTGTTTTTATTTAAATAAAATGTGGAACTTTGGTTTTCAAAAGAATATTTTTTTTTTTAAATAGCAGCATCTTCGTTTTCACAAAAAGCTGTCCTGTAAATATCGTATTATTAAACTTAGATGGAAGGCTACTTTCTTTTTTTTTAAATTTTTATTGCCCTTGTAGGCTGACGATCTTATGGCCCATCTGACAGTGATTAGTTACCGTCGCCCATGGACGTCAGTAATACCAGGGGTATAGGCAAACCGCTGCCTACCGTTAAGTAGTCTTCACAAGCCTCGTTTGAATAAGGACATATCATAGCGCCCGGGAAACACCGTAGAGGGGAGCTTATTCTAAAACCGGATAATATGTGGCAAAAAAGATCTCTGGAAACGCACTGTGGATGAAAGCAGTGGCTTCAGATAGTATGATGAACTCTACTCTTATTTTTCTTACCTATACTTTTATTATTATTTTTTATTGCGGTATAGGCAGACGAGCATATGGCTTACCTGATGTTGAGTGGTTACCATCACTCATGGACGTCAGCAATGTAAGGGGCAGAGCCAAGCCGCGGCCTAAAAAGCTATTAGCTGGTAGCCTGGACGGATAGGTGAACTCATGTGCTAAACTCGAGAAAATTTGCTAACACTAGCTCTAGCAAAAGCAGTGCTCCGCAGAATCTACCACCGTTTCGGAAAACAGTATAATCCACAATCTAAATAACAAAAAGATAATACCATTCTGATTGTTCCTTTTTTTTATTGCGTAGATTGGTGAATGAGCTCACAGTCCACCTGGTGTTAAGTGGTTACTAGAGCCCATAGACATCTACAACGTAAATGCCACCACCCGCCTTGAGATATAATATATAATAGAAACAAGTCCCTAATCGCGAGAAAACTCCAGAGTGCAGCCGTAGCCTTAGAACAGTGGTTCCGAAAATGGCGCATAGACATTAACCCAGCGAAGAGGACAGCAGTGCTATTTCAAAGGAGAAACTCCACGTGGATTTCCTTCCGGATTACGAGGAGGAATTTCACACCCCCGATTACTCTCTTTAACCAACCCATACTCTGGGCCAGGAAGGTCAAGTACCTGGAAGTCACTCTGGATGCATCCATGACATTCTGCCCGCATATAAAATCAGTTCGTGACCGTGCCGCCTTTATTCTCAGTAGATTCTACCCCATGATCTGTAAGCGGAGTAAAATATCCCTTCGTAACAAGGTGACACTTTACAAAACTTGTATAAGGCCTGTAATGACTTATGCGAATGTGGTGTTCGCATAGACACCATCTAATCTCTACAATCCCGATTTTGCAGGTTAGCCGTCGGAGTTCCGTGGTTTTTGAGGAATGTTGACCTACGCGACGACCTGGCCCTCGAATCAATCTGAAAATACATGTCAGCGTCGGAACGGTACTTCGATAAGTCTATGCGTCATGATAATCACCTTATCACTGCCGTCGCTGACTACTCTCCGAATTACGCAGGAGCCAGTCACCGTCGGCGCCCTAGAAACGTCCTTACGGATCCATCAGATCTAATAAGCCTTGCATTAGACGCTTTCAGCTCTAACACTAGGAGTAGGCTTAGGGACCCTGGTAGCCGTACTCGTCGAACTCGATATAGAGTTCGACGTGCAACCCAACCCGTCCATCAGCTCGCTGGATTTCTCACCGGATCTTCTCAGCAGATCGCGATTCCAATCCGGTAGTAGATTCATTCGCGAAGCAGCTGCTCTTGAGTTGTTAGGTCTCCTTCGGAGTCGCTCGGGCAGCTGCTAGCAAATCCCACCCCTCCTAGCTGAGCCTTTGCACACCCTCCTGTCCTGGTGAAACTAGAAAGGCCTCCGGGCCACCAGTAATCTACAATCATAAAAAAAACAATGGCAATACAATTGAGGTTTCGACCTCATGTTTCAAGTTGGGTGGGGGGGGGGGTAATATTAAGATAACGGTGATCACTTAATGCGGGATGAGCCGGAAATTCGTTTGCGCAGTACACTAACAAAAATTAAAGTTAAAGAAAGAGCTAATTTCACCAAAATTTTGATTGTAATAAATAGGAGAATATGTTTATTAAAGTCGACGGTCACAGTGTCTATAGTTACTGCGGGATACAATCTCGGATGAGATCTGTTTATCGTCCGGCCGGAGTCCAGTTTCCCAATAACGGTCCATTGTTGTGTGACGGATTCGGTATTTAATCTATCATTTTATAGCTGCCCGTTCGAAACTGGGCGCGAGGTTCTTTAATGGTGCCGACGTCGCGGCCTTGATACAAAAGACTTCAACGGAAATAACTGATTTGGTCGTTTATTCTTTATTTTAATGTTGATGTCTTTTTTTGTTACGTGTATTATAAGCATACGCAGGTAGATACCACCACCAAGCTTGTTTCAACCGCGAGTAGTCATGCGTTCCGGTTAAAGGTTTGAGACAGCCGTTGTTATACCATTGAGTCCATATTCAATTGAGACTTGGATCATGATGACCTTGAGATATAACATAACTTTCCAGGTGGGTGGGGGTACACAAATTGTGATACAACCAGGTGGGCTACGGCCTACGGCCTGCCTAGGGAACAACATATTAAACTCTGAGTGGCAAAAAAAAAAGAAAATTTTATTTCTTTGGTTAACAAATTTCTTGTAAACTTTATAGTCCATATAAAATATTAATATTCCCGAACTAAACCTTCCGCAGCTTGATAACATGCTGATATTTTTCTATGTACTTTATGTATCCGGTATGATTTCGTGAGATACTCACGACAAAGGAATGATAATACCAAAATTAAAATAAGACCTATATTTATTTCAAGTGTTAGAGTAATAGATAGGGGCTTCGCTACTTTTAAGCTTCCACAGGTTGGCACCACAATTCTGTAAGTACCTTATTTTTCTCTCACTTATTCCTATCGTTTCATGAAGCAATCATAAAAACCAGTTAGAAGAGTAGAACCTGTATTCTAATAAAATCAAGTCCTCGACCTCGTACCTTCAATATGACTTTTGATTGGGATTCTAATGTCAGTGGGTTGCGGCAATCTTTCATGGTTTTTTCCCCACCTATTTGCTGGTAGTCTAAGAGGCTATTCCAGTTACCCCCGGACGGGGTTCTTCACGGGTCAACTGAGGATTCTGATCTGCGGTCAATAGTCGAAAATAACAGTTCTCATTCCAGTAGCGATAAACAATCTATAAACAGTAACAATACTGACGTTAACGTACTCTTTGAAAATACAATTAATTTTTGTAAAATTATCAACGAATAAATTATCGAATAATAATAATGTATTGAATATACTGTTTCGTTTGGAATTCGCGTTATAACACACACCGGCATAATTTTTATACGCCGATTCCACTTGATGTTGCGTGCAAGTTAAATGTTTTTATTTTTTGCTCTTAAAACTCGAGGTTCTGGTTTTCTGATTAACGATTTTATTTTTAATCTACACACTTGAGATACGAGATTAGCGAAGCGTTTTAATCTAAAAATATTCGTATTGTTAGAAGATTTTAATTTCTTTCATAACCAATCGGTTGTAACAACAACTGTTGTTCTATCGATTAAAATAACTGCTTCACAATCAGTAACATGTTCAATTAATTACTTAATTAATTAAGTAACAAGCAGTATTTAGACGTTACTTTACAATTTCCTAGTAAATTAAAGGCATAAGGCGTAACAATGACCTTCCTACATTACCGTGTGGTTACTGTAGTTTCATACAGGTAATCACGGTAATGTAAGCACGTACATAACTGCGGATATAAAGTCCAAGTTCAAGCGCATTTGAATGCGTGTTAAAGAAACTCGCCAGCGACAGTCAAGTTTTGAAATTTAGCACCATCGTTTTCATCTGACGCTGACGGACTTCTATATCATTAGAGATCGTTGAACTTGAAGTGAAAACGCAAACGTTGACGAAAACTGGTATCTATGCGTTCATTGTTTTATTTGAGAGCCGACTTTCGCATGTCACTGTCAACATATTGTCGAGCTCTGAACGTGTGTTCACGAAAGACTTTAATAATGAAGAAATAGCGCCGTGTAGTAAAAATTTCACTAACAGAATATAACTAGTTTGGGTAATCAAACTAGTGCGTAATGTGAGTCTCTTTGGGTATCAAGATGCCGTCTTTTCTTGCGGCGAATTAGAGTTTGACATTGCTATTATATGAAGCAATTAGTTCTTCGACCTCATATCATGAGTTTAGTGGCAGCGTTCACATCATGGTGCATATAGGTTCCGGTAGCAAATCAACACATAGTGGGTAGTAAGCTATTTTAGACGCAGCAAGAACATAACACTTTATAAGATTAGTTTATAATTTTTACTTGCCTGTGAACAGTGCCTTTATGTAATTTAGTCTCATCGAATACTGTTTCGAATATTATTCATTTATAACAATAAAACAGCGTCTACGCTAATGCTTAGTCTAGTATATACCTTTTAAATGTATTGTCCAAAGATTTTTTTGAGACGCGCTAGTAAAAAAGTTATAAAAATTAAATCACAAGTACGAGATTTGTAATAAACATAACCACGATGGGTTTATTGTAGTTAAATATAATGTACAAACCACGCCATAGCTTACTGTAATAAACATTTACAGAACAGCTCTTATGAAATGGCTTAAGATATTCGACAGCTAATGCTTCTTAGTCAATGTCTAGGTATGATGTCATATTTGTATGATTAAATCCGTTTTACAATAAATGTGTGGCTTAGTAGGCAGATTGAATAAATTAAGAATAAAAGAATATATGTCGTATTCTCGTTTGTTAAATTGTAATAAGAAAGAAGAATAAAATTGTGTCATTAGCTATCAATAAATGATACTACACGGAACGCATAGATACGCATCCTCGATTTCCAGTTATTCTTAATATACATCCTAATCATTCGGTAGCAGTACTACGGTTGTCTGCGTAGCTTGAGGGATCAGTGGGGCCATTATATTTGTATATAAGCGAATCGCAAGTTTCTTTACTTTTCAATGGCATTAAAATCTCATTGACGATCCATGTTATAATGTACTTTCAATTATCTCTATTGAATCCATATATTTTTGTGAAGACAAGAAAAAAGCAGCCGCGATCTATTAATGTACGCTTCAATGTCTATTATGATATTAATATTTATTATCAAGGAACACTTTACTTTATTTGCAATCGATTTGTATGTGGTCTGAAGTTGGTGACATCATCAGCTTGAAAGGCTGTTGTGTAGTCGTGAGTCTTGTTAGTTGACTCGTAATTAATGACCGTGATTTATCAGTGAATGCTATGTTGTCATCAGCGTTGATGACAACAAGGGACACTATAATAAATTTCTATTCTAAAGGACCAATTGGATAAATGCACATCTATTCAGGAAATTGTCGAGATCGGCTAGAAAGACGATTAAATCGGATCGTAAGTTAAGTATAGTTTCCGCCCCTATACGTAGTGCATGCGTGAGATTTCCAGAACATAATTACTGGTGCTTGCTAGAAGTCTTGTATCCTTCTAATTGTATTGTAATAGGTGTATTAAATTTGTGATATTATATCATGATGCTTAAAAGTTTATTATTAGTATCTAAGGTTTGATGTAGAATTTAAATTTAAATATACACCGCCCCTTCCTTTGAAATATGAATGCTTCGTTTCCCGTCAAACATACGCCTCCGGGCATTGTTTGTTTAGTGACTACCATTCATTTATGATTTCAAGAAACACAAAGTGCATCACAGACTTTAGGAAAAGTAATTTTTAGTTTTTCTCTGTTCTTTCAACAGCTGATACTTGCTAATATACAAATAAACTTGAAAGTATTCAGTGTTCTGTAATAAAATGGCTTATCCTATTTGAGACTAGCTGAAGCTGACACCGTTGAACGTACAGGGTTGAAATTTCGACAAAGCATTCTTATAATGATTGAGAAAATACCATAGATACCGACTAAGAAAGCGTTTCTATGGTAAATATTATTTCATGCTGTTATTTAGAGCTCGTTGAGCGGATCTGTTACCTTTGTCTACTTTTGGCGTAAAAATATCCGCTTTTTTTGTCTTTCAGTGTAAACGGTTAAACAGCTTTAATATAAACTTCAGACTTCAACCTTATGCGTCAAGATAGGTGAACGAATTTACAATATCATATCTATTAGGTCAGGTTTTCATCTAACTCTTCTGTAAACCGCATAGGTCAACTATATATATTATACATATGAAGGATGAAATAAAATTTGTGTTGTTTAAATATTTTTCATAGAATTGACTCTGTGTTCTAGCCCAGAATCAAGTTTGATAAAGATTAGACAATTTGAACAAATTGAAAACTGACTTCAGCGAACTAAAATGAGAATATCATAAATCGAAATCAACATACATAAATAAATATACATTATTGACAATAATTCAAAAACTACTGATCAAATCTAGATGAAATTTAAATGGGACCACAATAAAAGCACTAGCTTTCAAATTAAAAAATAATAATAAAAAACGGTTCATCGTGAAAAAAGTTCAGAGGTAACATATTTTTTCCTACCTAAGTTGATACCCTTGAGAGGCTATATCAGCTATACCCTAGCGTGTAGGTGAGCTCTCGGGGCTCAAACTGGAGGTGTTGCTAACACTGGCCCTAGCAAGAGCAGTTCTTCGCAGAATGTACCACCGGATCGGAAATACGACCCACTGAGAAGATCCGGCGAGAAACACCATAGGCTGTGTCTATGGGCTGAGGTAACACAAAACATATAATAATACAGTGAAATTAATAATCTCTTTCTCTTTTTAAAGTTGATTAAATTGTGTTAAGTTTAGATAAACGGTAGGTGCTACATCTACATTATTTTTCTATTATGATTTATATCAAGAGAAACCACCCGGAGCAGCAGTGGTGTAAAAACATTATATACCTATATACCTATATACCTATATAATATTATATCTTACTCAGTTATTGAGACTGTGTATTAAGCTTAGTTGTAAATTTTAATTTTATTCAAAGAAAAGGTATTCTAGTTACAGAAAAAACAATAGTGAGAAATTTGCTGTTTTTTATTGTTTGATAACGATATTATGAGGGCTTGCAAATGAATAGTTGTGTAAAGAAAAACATGGTTGAAAAATCTTAAGCAGTTATAAACTAATAAATTTAAATTTTTAAAAATTATTTTATGTTACCGATTTCTCATTTCGAAATGCAGTAAAAGTTTAAATGTCTTCAAAACGTAGAAATGTGGATGAGTTAAGGTGTGAAATTTTACAGCGCCGCTCAATGTTTGTGTTTGGACCGGATTCTTATTAGTTGTTGGGAGCGACGATGCGCGAGACGCTGATGTCATATTTGATTTTATGTAAAGCGATAAAGTTTTAAGAGTGTCTGGGTTTCTGCGAAAACTCTTTCATTTATTCCTCATCTTGTTAAGTTAGATATTATTTACCAGCAAGGATTTATTAATGAGCTTTAATTCCTTCAATAACCATTTGACAAAATACAGAAACAGAATTTTTAAGTAGAGCTCTTGGAATGGCATTTTTAAATTGTGCCATTAGACTTAATTTATAGATTTGGGTTCGATTTGGCATCAAATTTTCGTGTATTATTATTATTACACCTAAATATTATTTTTGAACATTCAAAACTTCTTTGTTTCGTTGAAGTTAATTCTTCAATAAAAAAAAAGTCTAGTAAACCTATGCTTACTCATGACAGTAGCTTAAAACTATTTAAAGTCGAGAATGACTTAATTTGCACCGTAAAATTTTATCCGGACCAATAATAATTATATTTTCTTTATATTCTTATTATTCTTCTATATATATATTATATTCTTCTTTTATTATAATGTTGATGAGCCGTATGATCTCATCAACTGTGATCTTGAAACGGAAAAATAATAAAATAAGCCAATTGCATTTTTAATGTTGTGCGAACAATTAGCTAAGAATTGTGATCTTGGAATAAGTATGCTTGAGTTGAAATGCAGTATGAGCAATGCTTGGTTTTTTTTATTCATATGTGGAAAATAGCTTTTAAATGATTTACTGATTTTAATGATGATTATTATTAGTATATATGGGAGCAGAAACCCGCATTATTTTAAAAAGGACTTGATTAATCATCAACCACTTTACTTGTACCGCTGAGGTAATGGCGTCATAAACAATTTAAGCACTGTGTACTCGTATCAAGCGATGCGAATTAAATCCCGCAGAGAGATACCAATTTCCGACACCAGTTCGAGTATCTCCTCGTTATTAGAATTAGTCAGATGAAGTGGGCTGGCCATATTAGTTGGAGAACCGATAACCGTTGGGTAAACGTGTTCTGGAGTGAAGACTCCGAATTGGCAAACGTAGTGCAGGACGTCCTCGGGTTCCGTGGAGTGACGATCTATACAGGTAATGATGATGATTAGCCGCGGTAATACTATTTCCGCCATCACAATCTTTTGCCAGCACATTGAGCCGCGAAGGTCAAGTACTTAGGGGTCACCCTCGACGGAAGGATGCCATTTCGTCTACACGTTAAGTCAGTCCGCGATCGAGTTCTCAGTCAGTCCTCTCCACTCCATGATCTGCAAGCGAAGTAAATTGGCCTTTCGAACACGGTTATACACTACAAAACTTGCATGCAACCGGCCACCACTTATGCAAGTGTAGTGTTCGTCGCCCACATAAACTCTCTCCAGATCATCCAATTCCGTTTTTGCCGCTGGAGCACCGTGGTCCATTAGAAATATATTATATCTTCACAATAAATTCAAATTCGAATTAATGCGTGAGTTATGAAGACAGCGTCAGAACGTTTCTTAGAAAATGCGGCGTGACGTGATAGCCCTCTTGTAAGGTTCCTCCAAATTACATACCGGATCCAGACGACGAGGCGACGATGAGCCGCAATTGCCCGAAGCATTTCCTATCGAATCCTCCCGATCCAGTCTCGGTGTTTTTAGGTACTCCAAGCAGCAATCACTGTTTTGGAGTTCAAGATTTCGGCGAGCAATCTAGCCTATTGACACAACCTACTAAGTTTCTTGCCGGGTCTTCTCAGTGGGTTGCGATTTCGATCTGGCGAACGATTCACCGAAGTACTGCTCTTGTTAGGACCACTATTAGCAAGTTCATTCAGGTTAAGTCCTGTGAGCTCACCTACTCGTCCTCGCATAGTTGGAATAGCCCTTCTTTTCTCTCGATTCTTCTACGAGTATTCTATATATCTCTATTCCTCACATTAGTCTTCACGGACGACTCCCACGATTACAAGATCACATCTTTTAATTAAAATAAAACACGCGGAATTTAGAAAAAATATTGTCGAAATCCATTTTTTGCGTATTTTCGATAATACATTTTATGCCCACCGGTTATATACCTGATTTCAATATGCAATTAAAGTGTGTTTGTCATCATGATGTTCCGATGTCGTTTCGAATAACATTTAAGGAAAATAGTTCCTAACTAGTATGGCGTAGGTCTTGATATGTCCATAATTTTATAAAAAAAACCCATTAGCATCTAAAAAGTTTTTAACCTTATTAGCTTAGTTGATTTTGGAGGATAGATTATAAGATAGCTTGTAAAGATAGGTATAAAATAAGAAACACGATTAAAAAAAACATTCAAATTGAGTCATCAATTTAACTAGATGTATAATACTCGGCAAACTTCTTGAGCATTAGTTGACGTAGTGGGGGTAAGTTCGCGCATCGTACAATTACGTACAAAAATGTTATTAAGTTATTAAAAACAACATAATATGTATTTATTTATGGAATTTCTTTTTCTTGTAACCATTTCTTCATATAGACTTTTTTGGCATTGGCAGTTGGGGCGGGGTCAGACTGTTTATTGTGATATGACGCATTGTCGACTACTACAACGGAATTGGGTGGCAGATTTGGTAGCAATTGACAACGCAGCCATTTTTCGTAGTTCAAATAGTTCATGTTATCGTGGTAGTCACCAGATTTTGTGCCAGCTTTAAACAAAAGAAGGGCATTGGGAACAAATCCATCTTCGGAGCCAGCATGCACTATTACTACACGCTGTCCTTTCGAAATTGGTTTTTTTAAACCCCCAGTTGATCCATCTGACCACGACATACCACTTGCATGTGATGAGTCGACATAGGACTCATCGGTGTACACTATCGGTCTTCCTTCTTGCCTATATTTAATTATTTTTTGGAGATATTCGATCCTTAGTAGTCGAATATTACTTTTTTCAATTAATAGCTTCCGATTATTTTCTGTTCTTTTCCATCTGAAGCCTAGCTCTTTCATAATTCGTCGTAAACTTCGTTCCGAGCCATTAAAATTTATATCTTCTTTCAATTTTTTACGAAGTCTTTCGACGGTAGGAAGTTCGCTGTTTGTTATGTGATAATTATGAATACATCTTTTTATTGCAGATTGGTCGAAACTATCAATTCCGGTAACTTTCTTCTTCCCTGATCTTTTTTTACCTGGAGTACGAAACACGGCGAGCAAGTTAGAGCCCTTCGCTTCATTAATAATACGCCTAACAGTACTGACTGATGTTTTTGTTGCCTCTGAAGTCTCTTTTACCGTTTCCATATCATTATTTCCCTGCTTTTTAAGAAAGCAATATACGTCGTACACCGTTTTTCTAGCTTGTCTTTTTAATACTACACCAGTTTGACGTGGCATAGTATATTTTTTATAAAAAATCAAGAAACACTCAACAAATAGCAATAACAACAAAATCAACAAACAATAATAATTATAACAAATAACTTCAACGATTAATATTAATAGACTTTTCACTGTACGCAAGCGTACTTTTGGGAGCAAGCGGAACGAAGGCGTGGTGCGGGACGCAAGGTTCGACTGATCTACCAGATTCTACCAATAACGCGCTCGATACGATTTCCCCTGCCGTCGCGCCTCACCCTCACCACCAAAGTGATCTAAAATTCGGTTCTGCGCAGTCAAGGTCATTTGCTCACGAAGTTTGCCGGTTACTATACATTATGTTTTAATGGACTTCCCTAGTGGCGGAACCCGCATGCCTTCAAGTTTCAATTGTTTTTAACATCTGAATTTCCAAATGACCTTTTGTTTAATTTTCGTCATGTTAACAACTGACTCATAACGTCTTGTAGGTTGTGTGACAACCTTGGATGTTCGGATTGTACTCAACACTACTGCTAATGAATAAGCAATAGTGATTGCATTTATTTTTATTATGGCGCTACGTCTTAAAATTACATATTTATTTTTCAATGTTATAGCTGTTTTGATTAAAATCGTTTCGCGCCGTCCAACTTCATTGTAAGAAATTAAAAAAAAAACCTGTCCGTTATGTCTTGAATAACTGTATAAAATGTTATATTTGGCGATATACCGTGGATTCCACTCGCGCATAGAACAAGTACCGGTGTAATTAGTAGTTCAGTTGGCGTGTGTGCTCCATGTTAATTTGGAGAAATGTATCTCGTTCTACACGGCGGCTGTGTCTACTTAACTTTGTTACCGGTTCGTCCAAAGATGCGTTGCGTAAGCAATTTCGACAGCACGGTCGGCGGATATGGCACGGGGCCGTTCTTTCGTTGACTACACCTACACCGATATTATTTAAACAGCGCGGGCCAAGCCGCTTGCTAAGCACATACTTAAACGAATACATCATTATTTAAATAAAGCACCTAAAGTTATCATTTTCTAAACATATTTTATTGTATATATTCTATTGACTATATATAAAGATAATGAAAAATATATGTGTAAAATACTCGTATACGTTTGTGACAGATGAAGAAACTTTTATATATTTTTTTTTTATTGCTATTCAAATTGAAGTTTTATCGTATCACCGAATTTGTTGAAAACCCCCGATTTATTACTTCTTTATAAAATAATTTATGTTACTAATATTACTGTACTTATGCTACTACTAACTAATATGTTACTGCTTTATAATTAACAATGAAATAATCTTTATACCGATAAGTAGGTGCTAGTCCCACCTGTCCTGGTGAAACTGGTAAGGCCTCCGGGCCACCAGTAATCCTTCAATCATAAAAAAAGGTGCTAGTTTGAATAGTAGGTTTAAGTATATTTATCTATTATTCAAAGGGAACAGATTTTATCAGTATATATACTTTATTTTTCTACCTATGCTGATAGTCTTGAGAGGCTATTTCAGTTTCTCCTTGACGTATAGGTGAGTTCACGGGGCTCAACCCAGAGTGTTGCTCACACTGGCCCTAGCAAGAGCAGTGCTTCGCAGAATCTATCACCGGATCGGAAACGCGACCCACTGAGAAGATCCGGCGAGAAACTCAGTGGGCGGGGTCTTTCTATAGCGAAGATACTAAGATCCCAAATGTCCTTCGGGCAAAGTATTATAAACAACTTACATTCAATTCTCATCGTTGTTTTTGTTGCTACAGATCCGCCGCGTTCTCCCATATAATTATGATAATTTACATCTCTATATATATATACTGAAACATTGCTCCTTTTGGTTACTCGAAGTCACGTATTCTATACGTTTTTTTTCTTCTGTAGATACTTATTTATCATATATAGCAATGCGATAAATGAATATTTCTTTTCTATTTCCATGCGAAGACGTCTATTCACATTGTGTCATCGGTCAAGGTTCTACGATGATCTCATTCTCTAAGAAACTTATTGTGAATCAATAATGCTTGTGAAATATAAATCTAATAAGCTCAGCGACTTTTAGCATTGAAAAGAGCAATTGTCAGTGATCGCTGTGGTTATTTAATTATTCTGGCATCACATAGCCATTTGCACAATACGCTGAGGTTTTTGGGGTCAGGGTGGTCTATGACAATAAATTGCATTGAGAGAGCCTACATAATCAGATATACTGTATTTATCATTGTATTCGACCTTCTATGAAAACGGTTTGTTATCTTAATAAAAATTTTAAAACGATTTCATCAAGTATTTTACAAAATGATAAAAAGTAGCCGATCGACTTTGTCCAACGACTTATAAATGCGGAGGACAAAAGCTTGAATTTAATGTTCTGAGAATGCTGTTAGGTCGGTCCCTGTATCTTGGATGCGGCGTGTCTTTTCAACAACGAACAATCATGACTTTCGAAAGAAACAGAATACTTAATAAGCCTGGATGAAGTGGAATCTTCAAATATGAATGAAAAAGTCGATGCACATATTTATGAATGCTCGTTATTCAAGTCGCTTATTTTATTATGAAAATAAAAAAGACATTTATTTTTTTATCACAATATTATCTTTAATTGTTGAGTTAGAAATCTCGTATTTCGATTCTGCGCTGAACAGTGTTCGAATAATAAGCAAAACCAGTCGAAGTAGTGACATCACCTTCCTGTGTTATATCTGTCCTTTGAAATTTTAAAATTCTACAATGTATCAAGTGTATCATCATCTATGTTTTAGAAGATGGATTATTTTGTTAGCGACTAGAATACTCTACAGAATTTTCAATACCCACATTTTCTCTCAATTTCAATATTATGGTTTTTCAGTATTTTATAAACTATGCACTATATTTTCAGTCGTTTGCACTCTCGACAGAGTGGTCGTGGTCATCATTTCAGCTATATATACTATAGCATAAAGAAAACATTTAATTTTATTTTTTTAAGTAGACTAGGTTATAGCTCCACATGGAGTGGAGTAAAAGTAAAAGAGCTCCAGCTCTCTAAGATAATCTTGTATCTACCCGAATGCGTATGAAGACTGAAGAACAGAACATTTACTACGAACAAAACCCCATTTCTCATAGCGCTATGATTTGGTGGTGGTGGCGAAGGTGGGTGGCCATTCTTATTTTGTAATATCTAAGAGCTTCGGTAACCACTTGGTACTACTGGTAGACTATACTTCATTTCTCGGTAATCAAGTAAATAACAAGTATTATTATTTTTTATTGCGTAGATGAGTGGGAGAGCTCACAGCCCACCTAGTGTTAAGTGGTTACCGGAGCCCATAGACATCTATAACGTAAATGCCGCCACCCACCTTGAGATATGAGTTCTAAGGTTTCAGTATAGTTACAACGGCTAAGTATAACTTAAGAACTCCATTAGTATTAATATTAGGTCTTTACCTACGAAATTGCCATGCAAACGGTTAAAATCATTTCTTATAAATAGTTTGGAATTTCTTAACCTATAAAATCTTTTATAACGCTTTCCATTTATTCTCACATAATATTTAAATGTTTCGTAAAAAGTACATTTCAGTTTGAATTAATTAATAATAAAAATAAAAAAATGTTTTCATATTATTAATAAGGAAATTTAAAAGATGACTATCTTTGTAGAAATAAAATTGTGTGCATTCTCATTGAATATTATTTTTGCAAAATAAACTGGTTTATTGGACTTATCTGGAAAAACAAACAGCTCTAGAGACAAGCTTAAACCGGTATAAATTTATTATGCAATTTCTTTTACGTACTCGTTTATGAATATAAGTATACCGAAATGTATCTTATAATACAGCTTTTAAAAAGTTCAACGCCTTATCATTTAGTTGGTACATCAATAACCAACGACCATTGTAACCTCGCCCCGCGTAAAAATTTGCAAGTTGACTCCAATGTCCTTGCCATGTAGACCTAAGTTGTTGCCCGCTACGGTCTGTGGATCAACAAGATGGCGGCTGGTATGTTAGGGGATTCACGGGAGGGACGGGGTTGTCAGGACAGGTCTGGCGCCCGCCGGCCGAGTCTTTCTGGCCCTCACAGCGATCTCAGCTCTATTTTTAGCGCTGTGTCACCGCTCGTTTACGATTGCGCTCCGCTCTTCCAATGCAAATCAATGTTTATGAACAGTGATTGCAGCAAAGCAATCGTAAACTAATAACAAAATAGCAAATGAATGTATTCGCGAGAAATACATTTTATGACGTTAGGATTGCATGTATGTGCAATAACAATACATTTATTCGATATAGTTAGTGATATGTAATAGTAGTTGTTTTCGTTAATAATTATAAAACGAAAGATTTTATTGACGGACGAAATGAAATAAATTTAGGCATTTGCTGTTTGTTACTTCAAATCCCCTGAGATATTTTTTTATACATATAAGTGAGTTTTATCATAGAATCGACTATATATTGGTGTTCCGTGTCATGAGCAAAAACGGGTACGCCATCATGGTTCCTATTTCTGCCACGAAGCAGTTATGCGTACAGTTGAAGGAGATAGCCGTTTTCGACCTATTTAGTGTCTTAAAACGGTTGACGGTATCCCCATTCCACGTTTTAGGACTTCATTGACTATTTAAGATTACTGTGAGTCTAGAGCAATAAAAAAATGTACCCGCGCAAACAGTAACGGCATTAACACATTAGAACGCGTGGATTTTTTATTCGGTCCACGCGTTACGGTCTATGTAACAGTTAAGTAGCTCGTCATGATGTCATCGGCATGTGGTTTGTGGTGCCCTTTTGTGGCGGTAACGTTATGTAAGGAGACGCCGACGCATACATACGACACATGAACTTATATCCTTCGTTATATCAATCACTGTCTGTTGAAGCTGTTTCGTTTAGACAGATAATATTACAATTATGGTTCCGAATTCCGAAAGAATAAGATTTCGATATTTTTTTAAAGAAGCGGGTATATTTTGCTGGACTATCACTTTTTTATATAAAGGAAGTTTATGACAGCTACTTTAAGTAAAAAATACTTAAGATGTTTAATAGTAAAATTCAATCAGTGGACATTCTGCTCCAAATCAAATCACTAAAATTCTGCGAGATCAAATCGTTTCAAATATGTAGTTATTACATTCTGAACTGAAATGGTTTAAGGAGGAAACAAAAAACAAAAAAAAAATAAGGTAGGTTTTTTCAATAATTTCCTTGTGTCGTAGAATTAAATTCTATGAAAAAACTAGTTAAATATTATTTTGGTTACGACAACATTAATAAATTTTTATTTGCGAGAATACCGATAAAATTGAAAATTTCAGGCTCAATGTATTCTTTGTTGAATAGGTAGGACATTCGATATACCAGTAGTTAAAAATTTGAAATAAAAATGCAATTTTAATTGACTTCAATCTTATTTTTAGAGTCGGCATCCACGATTTGGATTGTGATGACTATAAACTTCGAGAATCGATTACCTTAAGGCGGGTCGTGACCATTTTAGATAATATCAAAATATAGTTTAGGAAGTTGTAAAGCTTACTACGTCTCAAAAAAACTCATATTATATGTCAATTATTTTGGTTAATAATTTGGTTTATAAAATTAATATTTATATGTGATATATATTTCTTCTGTGTGTGTGTTTGTCACTGAACTCCTCTTAAGCGGCTGGACCGATTTGAATAAATTTTTTTGTATGCGTTTGGGAAGCACCCTGGATGGCTTAGATTTACAAATCAGCCCGACAAATGGCGCTGCAGTCGATATCTAGGTTATTTATCTTTCCTAAAAATAATTTATAAGGCAAAATAACGTTTGTCGGGCCAGCTAGTCTATATGTGAATATCAGGCCAAATTTTTCATAATAGAAGAGTTCGGGCCAATGCGCTTGAAAATTAAAATGTGTATATGTTCTCGTGTCTCGTGGCTAATTCTCAGAGCCGCCGGGGTCACACAAAACCGCGGCGTATTTGCGTAAATATCGACGGGTATTGCGTTCGATTACAACAATTTTATCAAGAATGCTCGGGTTTTCCCCGCGGCTTTGGTTGACTTTATTTGGATTTTGTCAATAAATTCAAGACGCGTAGACTTTATTTTAGGATAATGCTTTATACTATGTTGTATGTGCTTCTATTTGGCACTAACAAGCATATTATATGTATTAAATTCTAGACATTAAACACATGGGATCATGCTACACATAGCTGCTATGGGGAAAGCATGATATTTTCAAATACATAGGTATACTCCTGCTATCTGAAATGTTTGTTATAGTCATTTGAAAATATCCCTACCTGTTAAATAATGACACCTATTATATTGTGGCCAATAATTAATCAGGGTGCATATATATTTCGCATAAGCATAACCGGTACGCATATTTCAATTTGAATTTATCAGGGGTATATCTGGTAACTCAAGATAATTTTAGAACATATCAGTATAATATATTAAGTGCTGTTGTTAAAGCGCGGGATATCAACGCCTGTTAAAAATGGTGGTACTTTTTTTTAATTTTTTATTGCTTAGATGGGTGGACGAGCTCACAGCCCACCTGGTGTTAAGTGGTTACTGGAGCCCATGGACATCTACAACGTAAATGCGCCACCCACCTTGAGATATAAGTTCTAAAGATCTCAGTATAGTTACAACGGCTGCCCCACCCTTCAAACCGAAACGTATTATTGCTTCACGGCAGAAATAGGCAGGGCGGTAGTACCTACCCGTGCGGACTCACAAGAGGTCCTACCACCAGTAATAACTTTTTCGAGGTTCTAGATTTTTTCGGGATATCAGAGGTCTTTTTCAATTTTTTGTCATGTTAAAGCATCTAGCATGTTCTAGTTTATTCAGTCATTTACTCTGTACCTGTCGACCGTCAAACACTTTATTTTTCTATGCCCCCAGAATACTCGTAGTACTTTTTTTGATGACATTTCTTTATTCTTATTATGAAAATGTGCACACAAAATTTTGGAAGATCGGTGACATTAATCTAAGACACGAAAGCATAACAAACAAACAATCAAACTCATCTTTACATTTATAGCATAATGCATGGGTATGTATGGGTTGTCATATTATTTATTAGTGTACACAGGTTAGGTTACGCTTGAAAACCGAAGGGGCCCTCTGCGTGATTTTATTTAATTAGATTTTATAAATATGGAAGGTTTTATAAGGTGTAGGGCGGTATTTGACGTTGTGATGTTTATGGATTCCAGTAACTACTTAATTTAAGGCCATAAACTAGGCCGCCCATCCAAAGACATAAAAAAGGTATTCGAAGATTTTGAATCCTATTGTTCAAAGATAACTTTTTGTTTATTTTTAAAAGGTTCATTTAAAATAGTTTCTGGAAAAATAGCAGTTTAGTATTAAATAAAATAATGAACACAATCCCGTCGATAATTTATTTGATATGACAGGTCCTTACTTTGTTGATCAACTATGTCGTGTTTTTCTGAGTTCCTTTCACTACATCCTACGCGCTTACTGAATGAGGACTCTGCCCACAGAACATACGTAACTGATTTTGAATTTTAAATTACGTTGCGGTTGTTAAGACACACTGGTATTTAAAAATAATTATTTTTATTATGTTTCTCATTTCCATAATCAAGTTTACGTTAACAAATTAATTGAAAAGAAAGGGTTTAATAATTAGGTATTTTCCTAATATTATATACCGGCAAATACCTTATTATGTGTTTGGGTAAAGATCTAATTAATTAAACTAGATGATGACCGAGCTTTACTCGGTATTTTTTTTTTATAACGCCATCTTGTTGTGTCTTTAAAGCAGTTAGTTGCTCTCAATTAAGAAAAATAGTATTATTATTCGCCAATAGATGTCGGGAAAAGTCATAAAGTTGATTATCGATAAAGTTGATTATTGAAAAGACGAAAAAAACAACATATTCTAAAAATAAATCGTAGCTAGATCGATTTATCGCCTCCGAAATCCCCTGTATACTAAATTTTATGAAAATCGTTGGAGCCCTTTCCGAGATTCAGATTATATATATATAATAATATATATAAAAGAATTGCTCATTTAAAGGTATAAAAATACATAAACAAAAACTTAATTATTATTTATTCGTTTCAAATAAATTGTTAACGTATTTGAGACTCTCTATCGGAGCTATGAAAATTATGGGTTTGACCTGTATGCAGTGGAGTTTTATGAAGTTTTTCTGTAATGCTTCAAAATAATTTTAAGATTTCCAGTTTTTATTAATAAATTTACCTCTGTGCGCCATGATTATATTTCGTACTTAGATCAAATAGTTTTGATACAGTACGTTGATAAATGTTCATGTTATTAATGTATGTGTTTCCGTCGATGCCTAGTAAAAAATTGCATTTGGAAGGATAACAAAAAACAAGCGTGAAATCCATTTTAAGACACCGAACTGATGTGTATTTTTGTAGGCATACTTTTTTTTATTCTCATTACAATCCGTTTCGGTTAATAGTTATTTTATGATTGTTTTTCGTTACGTGTATTCAGCGTGAGAATGTAATAGCAGCAGAAACGTAATTTTAAGATTTTAGTGCTAAAATGTATCCAAATAGTAGACACACATAAGAAATAAATTGGTGTTGATAAATTAACACTTTGAAAAAGCGCAGATAGTATGTATATAATAGTCATTGTTTTTGAGTCTGAATTACACCGGAATAATGACTAATTACTACTACCAATTTCTAGTAATTCGAATTGGAACCCATGATTGTTTTTGCAACACAAGTAAGAGGTAATGGTATTAGCAACTCGTTCCGGCAGATGATACGATGGACATAAGAAATTAATTTTAAATCGTCGAGGCCTAAGAAATAAGGTGCTCAGTGTAATTGTATCGGATACCAAACTTTCCGATAACATTTTTTAGGAGATATGTGCTTAATAGTATTCTCACGACTGACTTCCACGATGAATGAATAGCATTGTGTAATAAAAACACACACCCGCAAACATATAGGTAAATTTGCGTAATTATTTGTTATAAAATTGAGATATCGATTTCAAGGTAGGTGACGTAATTCACGTTGTTACGGTGTCAATATATTTCTGCCCAGCCAAAACAACAGGTGAGCCCATTCACCCTTCCAAAACAATTTAATATAGAAAAGGAAAATAATGTGAGCGATTTTTACTGGTGTTACCACCACCCTGCCTATTTCTGCCGTGAACCAGTAATGTGTTTCGGTTTGAAGGGTGGGCCAGCCGTTATAACTATACTTGAGACCTTAGAACTTATATCTCAAGCTGGGTGGCACAATTACGTCGTAGATGTCTATGAGCTCCAGTAACCACTCAACATCAGGTGGGCTGTGAGCTCATCCACCCATACTAGCAATAAAAAAATAAAAAAATTGGACGGATAATTTTAAGACAAATAAAAACAACTCGAGGAGAACGAGGCTGCGTGATCGTTTCTTCTGATCTATTAGCTGGACAGACTTCGTGGAATCGTTTAGTCTAAAAACTACCTAGTACTTTTCCATAGAGTGAGTGTTAAAAACTTGAGTGAGTGTTATTAGGACTTCGCATTTCAGAAGAATTATAATATTATTGTATAAAATTTATAGAAGTTGTTGTTTGATATATTTTTTTAATTACTCAAGACTTTTTATGTAACACCTTTTATTTTATATTAAACATTTTCTTGTAAAGGTATAAGAAAACTGTTTCTAAATTATTTTGTTGATAAAGCTTGTCAATAGCTAATACAAAAAATAATAAAAACGGTTGACAAGCAAAGGACAAGAGAGAGAGAGAGAGAATAACTCAAATATTTAAATACATACATATTTTTAGATGGAAAATGTTCTAAGGAATTAAGTATTCGTAATGATTTCTTCTTCACAATCACACTGCTCACCACCGGAACAGAGTTTACCCATACTATCCGGAGCCACTTTCCAGTTTCCAGAGGTTTTTTGACATGTACTATCTGTGATTAATATTCTTCCCTTACTGATATGAGTGTGATTCTTACGTTCTACTACTTACCATCAGGTGGGCACAAATAAATGAAAAATAGATTATTTTTTATCGTAAAATTGTAAAATGAACACGTTCAGCAAGTAATTATCAAGTAACTTCTTAAGACTAAATGTCACTTATTTATGAAACTTTGTAGTAAAGAGTCCGAGGTTATATGAACTCTATTCAAATATGTATCCGCAGTGCACGTTCTTAGTGTTTACGAGGTGTGAATGAGCGATTTACACCGTGAGTTCTTATTTAGCAATAATTGTCAACGTTTTACAGATTCAAGTTGCCGTTGTACAGCAAGGTTCTCGTAACAAAACTCCTAATGTTGACGACCTAGGTGTAATGATTACTCAGAAATTTTTGTGTCATAAACAATGACTGATAATTAAAGAATTTAGTGATTATATGAGAAATTTTGGATCCCTTCGTCGCAAGCAATGAACTCGACGAGGACGGTGACCGGTGCTTGTGGTACCTAAAAGCACCGTTAATGGATCGGGAGGATCCGTAATGACGTGTTTAGGGCGACGTCGACAATTCAAGATGGATAGCGTTGTTCACCATGCATGTAACCAAAGTGTGCCTCGATTCAAATCAACTGACCTTCTATTTTCAATGAGGATACGCGAAATATATTTTTTTATAATGAAAAATCTGTGTTCTTAGTCTAGTAAATAAATAAGTATTGTTTTTTGTTACCATTATAGTTTTTCGCTTTAAGTAAAGTTCTGCTCTATTCTGTATCTTTGACATTTGTTCAAAAGTCAGTTAACAATATCTCTATATTTGTTAATAAATTTGAGGTTAATATGTTTGTCCTCTATGTCTTTCTAAATTTCTATTATGACTAGTTCTTTCTCAATGAGGAATTTATAATTAATATTAAAGGCTTTTCTTAAAGTGAAGACATCAATAATTAATGTGCTAGTTAATACACAGTACATACGCATATGTTAATTAAATTTGATTTCTTATCGCTTTAAATTGACTTGATTATCGTTTTTTTTATGGCACATTTGAGATATGGTAGGTATAGTAACAATCTTCAAATAGTTTCACAAAAACACAAAGTTGATTCATAGTTAAATGATGACTGTATCATTCCTTGGTAATTTAAGTTGAAATCTGTTATGGAAGAAAATTATTTACAAGTTTCCATAATTTCAAATAACACCTCCACAAAATAATATGAATCACTCGTCTTTTTACATTTACAAATGATCATTGAATTTATAATTAATCCGGTTAATAAATTTTGGTCCAAAAGTAGAAAAGTCGATTACCTTGATATGTAGAAGAGAATCTTTCAAAATGTCACAGAGCAGTTGCGTTGTTACATGATCAGTTTTGGCAGCAGGGCTAAAGTTTTGCGACTCACGAAGTATTACAACATGCAGAGAAAGTTGTCTGGCGAAATCACACCCACATGTGCCCAATACTCTAGAATAACCCACACAGCTTATACGGACCGTTCAATTGAAAGGATTGTATATATTGTAATTGCTCTTTGAAACAACAACGATGACGTCATTATTGACATATCACACACTACCAAGACAAAACGAAAATAAATTTTAAAGCGTAATTTCTAGGCTTTGTACAAAAACCAACATTTTGTTTTTAAATGAATAATTAAAACTGCTTCGACCTTTATCAATTGTAGATATTATTTTGATGACGTGATAACTTATAATGACGGGACGTTAACCGACATGGCATAATGTTACGTATAGACACGTATGCGATGCAACCTTGCGCGATGGCGGGCCATGATTGCGATGCCAGGCCGACCATGACACTGACGTTGTGTATGATAACACTAGCTCGTGTGCGAACTATTGTTGAATTTCTAGTAAGAGCGACGCGTTCGGTACTGGCTGTTTGCCCTCCGAGTGTGAGTACTTTGATAACCGTTACCTGGTCACCGCTACGCCGGCGTCGCTTCGCATGCCACCGATCTGGCACCGTGGAAAATATTACATTCAAAAAGTTAAATACTTGGAACAAGAGCTATTCTCTTTTCATAGAACCGAGGTCCACTTAAGTTCAACTGTATCCGAGAATGAACATTTAAATATGTTTCACAGTGTACCAATACCTTCATGCTTATATTTTTACATATATTTTTTGCGTGTTTAGGTTAACAAGCTCACGGCCCGCTTGGTCTGAAATTACCGGATAAAATATCGTAAAACCAATACAATAAAGTTATCTTTTAGTTTTGTCTGTCAATACGTAATAATATAAAACAGAAATGCCAATGATTTTTACCGTATAATTAGTGGAATGCCTAATTAAACGTTAATCATTTGTTTATTAAAATACAATGGAAAAATTCTGCGTTGAATTAAAAGCAAACTAAAAACTTTCTGGTCGATTCTATCGTGACTGTTCGGTTCTCGAGGTCTCGCTCTCCTCTCTCTTGGCTATTTACTGCATCAGTCACGTGCGTGACACTCGTTATTTTAAACAACCTACGGTACACAGAAAGTGTCGGCAAAAAGACAGTATTTTAAAAGTTTGTGATCATTTTTCACTTAAGTTTAAATGCAGCTCTAAGTTTTTTTTTTTTTTTCTTTTTATTGCTTAGATGTGTGGACGAGCTCACAGCCCACCTGGTGTTAAGTGGTTACTAGAGCCCATAGACATCTACAACGTAAATGCGCCACTCACCTTGAGCTATAAGTTCTAAGGTCTCAGTATAGTTACAACGGCTACCCCACCCTTCAGACCGAAACGCACTACTGCTTCACGGCAACAATAGGCAGGGCGGTAGTACCTACCGGTGTGGACTCACAAGAGGTCCTAGCTCCAGTAGATTGATTTCGTCTTTTCCAAGAGGCTTAATGGTGGATGGATTCAAATAATATTGTAGTAACTACGTCCTGTTACATGTTTGTGACCCGCCCTGCAACCGTTAGTTCCGCAAATTTTGAAATTTTGCTACTTTCATTTGAATCACACTATAGTGTAGCGTTTTTTTATATTAGATTAAGAACTATTTTCTTCTTAACAAGGGATTTTAAGGAATAAATATAAAATGACAGCATTGTAAAAATACATTATATTTTTATGTACGGTTTTTGTGTAATGGTTGAAGATATTGTTTGTCTGTTTGGGATATTATAAGGGACTATCGGGGAGGGAATATGTTAGTTCCATAATAATATTACAGAAATAACCAGAATGGCATTTCTTTCTCGTGAAAGCAAGTTGTGTTGGGTACGTTTTTTTAAAAATGGGAACCTGTTAGTGCAATTATAAACCGGCATAGTTTTTTTTTTATGTTTGAGAAGTTACTGGTGGCCCGGAGGCTTTTCCAGTTTTACTAGGGCAGGTAGGCGAGCAAAGGCTCAGCCAGGAGAACCAGCATAGTATTTCCACATGATACGAATGCATCAAGCATCTTATCTATCAGGCCATGGCTATTTCTTCATTATGCAGAAATGATAAAAAGTGTAAAAAAATAAAAATAAAAAAAAGCAGGATTCATAAAAACGATGCCCCAATCTAATATTCCCTGTATGGGTACCAGAGATATACATACCCAAAAAAAAAAATCGCAAATAAATTAATAGCGTCATTATCTCCGCTTCTTCTATTTTTTAGGTTTAAGGTGGAATCTATCGCTGTACAGGAGAAACTTTCAAAATTTGAACTGTATCAGCAATAACTTTAATATATTTTGATTTTTTTTTCAGAAATAATGGTAACTGTATAAACGCGCTAAAGTAGAGAGCGATCTGATATGAAAAAAAAAGCGATTTAAATTAGAGCAAGAGTTATCAGACGCACCGCACAAATGCAACGCACAAAGTCCGCGCGTTGATGTCTAATACAGGGAACATTATTACAGCTTCGACGGTGTTCCCATTACATCAAACAATTTAATAATTCCAAATTTAAATAAAATTAGTTATACGCCGTGAGATTAGCCCATGCTCGTTGGACGTAAAATACTTTAAGCAGATATTTTTATAGACTAGTAGTAAGGTTAAGTTCGCAAAGTCCGTTCGTCATATAGCCGTTTAGTCTTTGTGGACCGTTAAACTATCAGGATATAATAAATGGTATTTCAGGGTAATTAAAACTAAACATCATGTCCCAAAGTTGCTGACATTCACCATAGCTGTTATGTGGGTTAAGACTTGAGTTGGTGGAGTAGCCGTTGTAACTATACTTGAGACCTTAGAACTTATATCTCAATGTGGGTGGCGCATTTACGTTGTAGATGTCTATGGGCTCCAGTAACCACTTAATACCAGGTGGGCTGTGAGCTCGTCCACCAATGTAAGCAATAAAAAAAAAAGTTGTCAACTAGACCACAAAAAATGTTCATTGAGAGTAAAGCAAATGTTTTTGCATAAAGCATCTTGTTTGAGTTCTATCTACGTAAAAAAACTTTTAAAATTATTGGAATCTCCACGAATACTAGAACCAATTCTGTTATTTATCTTCGTATTTCTTTCTCTTTTACACTCGTTGTCCTAATATAGCTCGAGTTCTTAGCCACGGTCTGACTATTCAGACTGACTGACCAGATAAATGAAATACGTGACACACAATTAATGAATACTCAGGGCACACCTCCACCAGCGCTGGTGGTAAAACCTTCCCCGAAGTCCCGTCAACTGTACAAAATTTTAGCATAATCTACTGCGTAGACACATAGAGTTCAAGTATAGCATAGTATTTATATATTTAAGAAAACAAATTAAATATATGACTTTATATTTTGAACATTGTATTTATATATAAAATTAAATATGTATTAGTGTATATATTTTTGTGTGTATGTATAATTAAATTTAATTATAATCTAGCTATCATGTATTTAGGATTCACACTTTTATTTACATTACAATATTATTTTAAACCTTTCTACTAGATTCAATATGTCATAATATGGTGGCTCTACAAAAGCGGTGTTTGTAGCTGATCTAGTGACGGGTTATTATGCCAGTTTATTGTATTACAGAAATCAGCAATTACCATCCAGACATTTTTACTGTACAATTGGCTGAACAAGTTCTCGGCCCACATGATTTAAATGGCTACTGGATCCCATAGACACCACAACGTGAAATGCACCCCCACCTTGAGGCTTGGGATTGAATTCTCAAATGCATTGTATTTTATAAACGCTTCAAACCGGAACGTATAACTGCTTTGCGGTAGAAACAGGAAGGACAGTGTCTATTAGCATGGGATCACAAATACGGCGTACCGACATTTTCTTACTTTATTTCGAAGTTTGATTATATGGATATGAATTACCAGTGATGGCAATTGTGAAGGGAGTAAAAGTTGTTTCTTTATTGTTGAAACCTTCACAAAGCTTTAAAGCATAAAGCCCTCACGACTAATAAAATAAAAATATTTCCAATCTTTACTTTACTTTTTCGAGTCGTTTAGTATTTATGGTTGCGTTTATATTCTTTTCAATTGAACATCGACGCCGACGCTGCCCCTTCGTACAATCGAATTGTAGAGCTATTACTACGATTTTATTATTTCAATAGACTTACAAAAATAGATGTGGTCGTAATTGGTGATGAGAAAAAAAACGAAAGGTACTTATTGAACCCCGAGTCGGTGCGACTGCGCTCTCGAGCATGAGTTGTTAATAACCACACAGAAGCTGCGTTTTTATGTTGTAGAAATGAATTCATCAGCACGTATGTATGTATGTATGTATGTACATATATCAACAATCGGTACAGCGTTCGATATTTTAATGATGGTAAACAATATTTATTCATATGGATTATATTGGTATCACCGAGCAAGGTTAATAAGTACATTACTTTGTGTTGTAAGGAATTGTGATTATGTTATATTTTCAAGAACTCCATTTATGTAACAGTAAATGTGAATTGCAAAACATTAAGATCGATTATAGTATTGTGGTTTTGGAATAATGTAATCCACGAAAATTCACGTTTATTTCATTATGGCCAATGGTAAAACTGGTTTTGTTTCAATTGTTCTTGGCGTTTTAGTTTTTGGTATAGATCGGACAGGGCTTGCAAAAGCTTTCGACCGACGGGAAACACGTCCGAGGGTGAAGATGTGGCGGAGCGAGGGGCGCGAGAAGTCAGGCGGGTAGGGGAGAGGGGAGGTGCGGGGCGCTGCACTGCGCAACCTGCGCGGCCGCCGCCAAAGCCTGCGACTACGCGTTCAGTCATTGTCCGACCAACATTTCGGTCGCACATCCAACGTCGACCGGCTTTGTCGCTACCACAGTTGTCGTTCGAGTGTCCGCTGAACGAACGGTGAACTCTGATCTTTGGAGTATAGGTGTAGTGTTGAGTGATAGTGTGTTTTTAGCCATACAATTGCAAGTGTATTGCTAACAAGTATTACTATCGACGGTGTGTGGCGAATTCCTCGGAATTACCTAACGGCTGTTCGCCTGACAGCGAGGGAAGGCGGATCGTCGTTGCTATCGGGAGGAATGAGCCCCGTACATTACCGTTCCCGCACTCACCGATGATCTCAAGGTTGGTATTTCCTCAGCTATCGCTCCGCTTGTCTTCTGTCGTGTAGAGTGCAGTTGCACAACGACAACTATGCACGACTTGACCCCACGATTGCGCTCGCATTTTACGTACACCTTGTTCTGATCTCATTACATTCATTTTCACTGACCAATACTGGCCAACCGTTCACTTCCTTCTGTGCTGCAAAATTAACTTAAAATTGAATTATCATGAATGGAATATTCTAATTAGATTTTAAGTTATAACCTATTTTAAGTTTTTCCATAGTTTTTGCTGACAATTTTTAATATAATATTGTATGTTATGTAATATTATATTGTATTAAAATACTGTATATAACAGATCAGTAATTCATAAAGGAAATATTTCACGATTAGCCTGATCGTTGTGTTATAAATTATAATTGTGAATGTCTATATCCTGTTTGACAGGGCTTACAAGACAAGCATTCTAAAGCCAAGAAAATAATCTTTAAACGTCTAACGGTATACTGAAAGCAATATTTATTGACGGTAGCTTTATTAAGCTTGATTTGTGGAAAATTAAATATATACAAAGTTCTGAACTACTAAAAATTTGAGTTCTCATGAAGTCATCGATTTCGTATTCACCGGTCATCGAGTCCTAAAAAAGATGGTTTAAGTACTGGAAAAGGAAATTTTAGTTAGTCATCAGATTGAAAGTCATGTCGGACAAAAAGTAGCCGGTTACGAAGCCGTTCTCAGTATGAAAAGGAGGGGTTATGTAAGTTACGAGCTGGACCAGTTTATGTTTTGTTAAAATTAATTTATACAAATACTTGTAACTCGTGCCCATAATTTTGCATGTATCGATATTGCAAATTTTCTAATCTTGACATCCCTAATTTGTAGCATGTGGTGTCATTTTGTACTAGATTAAAAAGATGCAATTAATTGAAGATAGTTCTTCCCATTTGTTTCCATGTTAATAATCGCGGCCCTTTTCTTCAGTTTGTTGACTGTCTCTCTTTACGAGTAGACCTTCGGTAGAGCTCAACTAGTTTGATGTTTATTATTCTGTTAGCATGCAAAAACAAGAAAATCTCCAATTAAGATGGCGCACAGTGGGTCGATACTGTGATTTTAGTGACTTAGGGACCAACTTTGTTTTTTTATAAATTTTTTTATGTAGATAGATAGAGCTCGTTAATCTCAATAATAATTGTTTTGGGCAAAAATTACAAAAACTTTATAGTTTGGTCAGAAAAATGTGTTTTGTGATTTTTTTGTATGGAGCGGGTCACATTAAATTAAATTCCTGCTAAGTACCGCGAGGTCCCGCTTTGAAACTTTATTTTCCTTATACCTTGTCTAGTCTACTATCATTTGATGCTGTGAACATGTGCATAAAGTTGCAACTCTGCCAAATAAATGGATCGAAAAAATTTAATAAATACATAGAATAAAAACCTTTATATTTTTTTTCGTAAGTGCTTTTAAGTTAAATTTGATATGGATTAGTAAGTAAAAGCACGTAATGATACCCATAATTACATAATACCTAACAACAATACATTTAGTAGGTCTCTAATTAAGCAATCTCTCTAATTATTAAGATAGTTAACATTATTTAATGAGGATAATTAGTTAAGTAGCCATTACTGGGTAGTAGAAAATATAGTAAACATTTGTTTATCTCTGGAAGTATAAAGTGACCATGTTTATTATATACTAACTAGTGTTCGTTTATTCGTACTACTACTAACATCTCGTGATTGTCGTTGTGATCTTGCTGTTTCCGTTATAATTGATAATTTTGTTAACAATTTAGGATTATTTATGATTTTAAGAGAGCAACTACAGTCGCTGTCTGATAATAAAAAACTCTTTCAATTCCTACAAAATCAAATAAACGTGACCGAAAAGAAAAATGTTGAGCTCCAAAAATTCAGTACGCAATTTTGTTCAAATATAAGTGCAATATGGAAACGAAGTAGTCGCATGTTAGCACAGTTTATAAGAAAAAAATGTGATTGGTTAGAATGTGCAATAAACTGGCCCGAAGGAATGATACCTGAAGCTATCAACACTGCACATGAAAGGCTCGAGATTTCTAATACTGAAGATGTTGAAAATGTACCACCCTCAAATGTACTACAGAAGCCTCGACATCTATTTTTGCACCTCGAAAACCTTTTGAAGAATTGGGATCCAGGCAAAAACGAAGACGCACTGAACAAATTTACCAATCGCTTTCGTTATCCCCGGATGAAATGAAAGCTACTACAATTACTAGTTTGAGAAACACTAGAAATGAAGATGTAGGAGAAATAATGAACCACTTGTCAAATCACCCCGAAGATCTAGAAAAAGTTAATGAGTATTTAATTACAAGTAAAGTGAAAAGTAGTACATATTCTCCCGATAAGGCAATATTAGTTTCACTTAAATTAAGTGGCAGTATATAAACCTAAGAGAAGCAGCAAGTGAAAATGGGTCTGATTTATACCCTTCTTAATATAAAATTAAGCAAGAAAAGACCAAATGTTATCCAGGGAAAGACGAGGTAATTATTACTGAAGAAGGAGCTACTATTAAAATGCAAGCATTACTAAACTTGGCGCTATATAGGCTTTTAGATGTGATTACTTCGGATTTGGACTCTGCAAGAGAGCTACTGCTTATAAGCAAATAGGCTTTGATAGAGCCCCAGGTCAAAGTAATTATAAACAAAAAACTGAAACAGAGTTTGATGATTCATCTATTTTCATGGTCAGTCTAGTTCCTATAAGGCTTCAGAAATTTGATGGAACAATTGTTTGGGAAAACGACCTCATCAACTTTTTATTGCCGTCCAATAATGTTTAAATTTACAAAAGGAACGCAGTCAACAGTGACAATTATAAAAGCTAGCATAACAGAAGAAATAGAAAGACTTCAGCCATCAAAAATCAAACAAGTTGAAGTTAAGCATCAATTGCACATGATGATGATAGACGGCAAAATAACCTCATATTTTTCAGAAACATTTTCTGCTGTCTGTGATATTTGCAAAGCAAAACCGTCAGAGTTTTTTGAAGTGACTTGCTTATCAAAGAGAAAATAATGAAGAAATATTCCAGTATGGAATGCCATCTTTATATGCCTGGATAAGATGCATGGAGTGCTTACTTCATATCGGTAAATATAATTTTATTACTTCACAATTTTTTCATCGTATGTAGTTTCCTGTGAGATTATTTTTTATATGACACTTTTTTGTTTGCGTCTTATCGTTTGGACTTCAAGAAATGGGGTTGCAAGGGGGGATGACAAAGAAAAAATATCAATCAGAAAGAGCGCTATACAGCAAGCGTTTAAAAAGGAATGCGGTTTACTTATAGATGTTGTCAAGCAAGGAGTAGGAACAACCAATGATGGCAATACTGCCAGAAGATTTTTCAGGGATGCAGAAGAAACAGCCCGCATAACAGGAATACGTAAAGATTTAATAGAGAGGCTTCACGTGATTCTTCACTCTGTTGCATCTGGAGAGCAGGTTTCCAATTTTTCGGAATTTTTTAGATATACTGCAGAATTGTATGTTAATGTATATCCCTGGTATTATATATGCCTTCCAGTATCCATAAATTGTTGGCACATGGCAGTGATATATAATAATGAAGAACTTTGGTGCCATTCGTATAGGTAAACTCTCGGAAGAGGCAGCGGAAGCTCGCAATAAAGATTTTCGGAAATATACAGAGAGATGTTATTCAAGAATGAGAAGTAGAACGTCGACTAATGAGGATATTTTACACAATCTTCTTTCGTCTTCTGACCCAAAGATCGAAAGGTGAAACAAAATATATAATATTTAGAGAGATTGCATAATTAGAGACCTACTAAATGTATTGTTGTTAGGTATTATGTAATTATGGGTATCATTACGTGCTTTTACTTACTAATCCATATCAAATTTAACTTAAAAGCACTTACGAAAAAGAAAAAAAACGGTTTTTATTCTATGTATTTATTAATTTTTTTCGATCCATTTATTTGGCAGAGTTGCAACTTTATGCACATGTTCATAGCATCAAATGATAGTAGACTAGACAAGGTATAAGGAAAATAAAGTTTCAAAGCGGGACCTCGCGGTACTTAGCAGGAATTTAATTTAATGTGACCCGTTCCATACAAAAAAATCACAAAACACATTTTTCTGACCAAACTATAAAGTTTTTGTAATTTTTGCCCAAAACGATTATTATTGAGATTAACGAGCTCTATCTATCTACATAAAAAAAATTATAAAAAAACAAAGTTGGTCCCTAAGTCACTAAAGTCATAGAATCGACCCACTGTGTGGCGGTAAAGTTTTTATAAGCGATGACCTTAAATTAAAACAAACGAAAACTTAGGTAAAATTATGAAACTTATTGTTACAATTTTGTTATATCTATTTTATCACATAAACATGCTATGATATATTCCTTATTAAATCATATAAGCGATTTATGCCTTGACGAATTATTATTTCAGGAACCGATTTATTCGTGTCTTTATTTTAAAAAAATGTTCCGTGACAGGTGCTCCGGCCGTTATTCGATTAGAGTAATGGTTTGAGGCCAGAGAACTCGATATAAAAGCTTAAAAGCGTTTTGTTGTTGTAAAAATTTAGATTTCATTTGTCACTGAAATAAATGTAGGTATTTTGTAGCGTATGTTCCATAGGGAGTGCTCTGAGGAATTGTTCGAGATGATACCGTCATTTCGTTTTTACCATCGCACCACCCGCCACCGGAGTAGAGTTCATCCATACTACCTGGACCCACTGCGGTCATCCACAGTGCGTTTCCAGAGGTATTTTTTGCCACATACTATCCGGCTATGGAATGAGCTCCCCTCCACGGTGTTTCCCGAGCGCTATGACATGTCCTTCTTCAAACGAGGCTTGTGGAGAGTATTAAGCGGAAGGCAGCGGCTTGGCTCTGCCCCTGGCATTGCTGAAGTCCATGGGCGTCGGTAACCACTCACCATCAGGTGGGCCGTATGCTCGTCTGCCTACAAGGGCAATAAAAAAAATTATGTATGTTTTCTACTTTTTTTAAATGATCTTTGAAAGCAGATGTGTCTACTGCTAATGGATCGCAACTAGTCACTGTCGCTTAAGGACGTTGACAAGCATAAGGTCACCGCCGAGTTACTACCAAGTAATTCTAGTCTTATATTATCGAGTTAGACAGCATGCGCTCAGCAAATAAGGGGAGTTCTTTACAGAGCGAGGTGATAAATGGCAAAATCTATTTCTAGAACTATTGATAGAATAGGAGGTTACTTGAACTACGGATCAGAGCTTAGATAAATATTGAAAGTAAATAAATTTCGAAATACACTGCTTCGATAAAAAAAATTGAAATGCTAACTCTTATGAGCATTGTTTTTAAGGGAAAATCATAATGTCGATTAGGATGCCGATAAATTAACAAAATTTATGTTCGAAAGCGTCAGTTAAAAGTTGAAATTTATTACGGTGTTAAATTTTCTCTGTATTAAATATAAACAACTGAGTTTACAGGTGACTATTGTACATTTACAGAATTTGTTACAGTCCTAGTTCGTTGTTGTAATTTTGCTCGGAGGTTTGAATAATAAATACACTTTGATGCTTCTCGTAAAGAAATATTAGCAAATATGTACAAAATCGGGGACAAATAACATGATCATCTAACCCTAAACAAGAATTCTCTTTATTCTGGGAATCGGAGAATGATATACATACCTTTAAATGTGTATATGCATTTATAGATATTAAGCGCCCAGAAACTGACCAAGCCTCTTTCTCATACGAATATTACTCCCAAGTGAGAATCGAAACTATGCCTCTTGGATCAACAGTCAAGGGTATTAACCACTGTGCCACCAAGTTGGTCAAATCTAAGCTATATTTTATAAGCAATCATAAAAAGTTATCTGCTAGAGCTGATAGATCGATGGTCAACTTAAATACATTCCTGAAAGAAAAAGAAGAAAAAAAACACGTAACAAAAATTAGTCTAAAATATTTAAAAACCAATTTCAATAAAAAAATACATTTCATAGAATATTAACATAGTAACCAAACGTTAGCTCCGTATTTGTGAAACCAGGACAGGCAGTAATTACACGATAAACATTTGAAACCAGCGAAAAGTCAGCCAAGGCAGTTCATTTGTAAGATTGTATTGTAGCTTTACTCAAACGAGTAGGTGTTCGAATATCTACAAAACGATAAGTGTGTGGGCAAAACTAATATATATTCAGACACCAATTGCTCAAGTAACGTTACATAGTTGAGGCGCTAAAATCACTGCGACACAAATGACGTGGTCGTTAGCCTTGGTTATTCTTTACTGTATTTGAATATTTAGTTGGAAATGTCACATTATTCTATATAGTCTAGTATTTAACGTGTTTGGAAACAATTCAATTGTTTCGATTTATGTGCTTCGTTTAAATGTAGGTAATTAGTAAAATAGTTGCTATGGTAGTTAATGTCTTGGAATTCAATGCATGTTTATTCATCCTAGTGACGTAGTATATGCTAATGATATGAGAAAGCCTTCGAAGAGAATTCTTTTCTTTGAAAACCTCTTTTTTCCTATAATATTATTCGGATGGGTTAATGTATAGTAGCCATTTTAAATTATAGTGTACAAAGTTGGAAGCTCACCTGTGTAATATAAATCCAAGCTAGAAATACATTGATACACTGTTATGTGTTTTTGTGTCACTTTTGGCTTCAGATGTTCACTGACGTAATCGAATAAATTGTACAGCAATCTTTGTTCATTAGCAAATTCGAATTACTATGTAGCGTTTATGTGTTGATTATTGTTAACCAGACTTACTTTAGCATGAGTTGAAGAGACTGCACCCAACCGTGGCGGTAGTACCAAGGCCCCTTTGTTCTTAATGCAATCTATTCCCACACAGTATTTATTGTGAACAATGTACAGAGGAGTTTTTTTACAGTTTCGAAATATACACGATTCTTTAATTTACGTTCATTCGCACAGCGTACGTCCTGTAATAAAATATACAATTAGGTTGAGGCAACATAGACTTCATAAAGTAGACGGTGAAAGTGATGCACTCAATGTTTGCAAATTATGATTTAAAGTATGACTAAAGTGATGCTACAGAATTGCAAAATTTAAATACCAATAGCAATATGTAGCTGCTTTGTTCTGCTATTTGCAGTTTTATTGTGTGACTTTTGTTTTACAGGTAAATATGAATCCGTATAAATACGTTTCAAGTTGTTTTATATTTTATAATAATGAAATTTTATCGATAACGCCATGTTTGTTTAATCCAGGTAGTAATAAGACGTACCCTCGCACTCACACCTGTCGATTTCTTATTAGTCACTAATCCTCATATACTGACTTGTTAGTAAATATTTATATTTATATTTATATACTAAGTACGAGTTTAAATTATTCATTTGTCATTTAAGCATCTATCACACGACAGATGTCAACTTACGTAGTTTTCAATGAGGTGAATATTATTGAAAGAAAATTATTAATTTTTAATGGTAGGGCAAAATAATTAACGGCTCAATGTGTGTACGCGTAAATGTCTCCAGTTTACTATAAAGTCCCAGTTTTGTATGTTAGCAAGCTAACACATTGTCGAGCTAGTTGATTCTCGTTAATTTGACGAATGCGGTGCTCGTGCATGGTTCAACAGAACTAAATAAAAAAAAACGAATATGGTTAAAAGCGACGTTTTTTCTCTGTACACGGACATCGTGCCCGTTCTACTTGTTCCCTCGAGTCAACATTTACATTAAGGATTATTTAATATTCGTGACACACCACCAGCACTCGGCGGTCGCGACGGTTAGTCGCCGTCACCGGAACTTGGTGCTGCATAAGCCACTGGCTCCTTCCACTTTAGTAAATGCTGCCATTGCCATATTTTGTTAGAAATTTCTTTGTTATAAATGCCGTTGGCTATCACTGCAAGGCGAATTATTTGTATTAAGGTGATGTCAGCAATTAAACAAAAAAATTTAAGCAAAATTTATATTTCTGTATGAAAATTATTCGTTTATTTGGTACTTACTTAACTGTTAACTTAAAAGAAACGCTTGAGTGCTCCAGTGAATGTGCATATTCTCAGGCGAAGCATTATTCAAATGGCAACATTGTGAATTTCTTACCGTTGATTTGTACAGTATTTCAATTCAGTCAGTAGAACTGCATGTAGATGAATGTCTCATGTGAGCTAATGTTCAATACAATAGCACTATATAAATCCGCTATTATTGTTGAAACAGTTGGATTGTACCGCTAACATTACTACTGGTCCCGTTCTCAATGACACGCCCGACACGCCAATCGATTATTATCTACCAATGCAATTCTATTCTCGACCATCAGAAAGTAATTGTACCTACGCAACACCAACCCAGAGCTTAAGGATCGATGTGTGATCGAGATCTATACTAATAATAAATCTACAGTGGTTTTTACGGATGTTCCGTTATAACTACTGAACCATGTATCCGATTGACTTGAAACTTAGTATCCATGTAGGAAATACATGTACTTAATGGATAGGCTAATATTTATATGAGTGTTGGACTCCCTACACCAATTGCGGGGGCGTCGATGATGAGAATCTTTGTGGGGGTGAGAAATAATAATGTTAATTTTAAATGCCCAGCGAAGCGGACGGATACAGCTAGTATGAATATAATATGGTTTCTCGATAAACGAAAAAGAGAATTTTTGCGAAATCTAATTTTGAAGTCGTTATAGCCTAAGTACTTGACACGTAGGGCTCTTGGCCCGTTGACCGAGGGAACCGGCGGTCGTGTCGCTGGCGGCCGCCGGTGCGGCGTCTGGGGGACGGCGGGATGGATGTAATATGCTCTGCGTAAGCCCTGTCTCGCCGTCTCAATAGCTCCGACTGGGTTCCCGCCCTGTCCGGGGTAGAGCGCCGGCTGTGAGCGGCAGGAGTTTTTGGTGAGGTTCGACTCCCACATACCCCACCTGCCGTGTGGGTAGAGATCCGGCGATTTTCTCCTGTAGAAAAAAAAAAACACGTAGCTTAGCTTAACGTATCTAGGGACGCAATTTTGTTCACAAACGATAGCAAGGATGTATGAATAAAATTGTTAGATAAATATCGAAAACTGTAAAGACTTGTAAACTTGGATATCCATTGGAAGAGTATGTAGGTAGTCCAGTCATACGTTTCGGTTTTAAGACTGGGATAGTGATTCTACATTACAATTGAAACTTTTAAGATCCATCCAACGTGTCTCCATACACGTTATTATATCTGTGAATTTGATAACTACAAATTTGCTAATACAAGAAGGATTATGAACTAGCTAAAATCTTCATAAAAAGTCTTCATTTGTTGGATTTCTAAGATGACCTTACAACAAGATTTCCGCAAATTCCACAAAAACGTATAAACTATTTTTCCTCATAGAATCATCGTGTATTATAATTATTGTTTATTATCATGTTACAAGTCTGATATAATATTTAATTTACAAAGTTGCACAACATGAGATACATATTATGTACAAGTCTTAAAGTGATAAAAAATTGAAGAAAATATTTAAATTGTTGACATTTAATTTAAACCAACTCCTGAAGCTTATAATATTAAATCCATTTAAGACTATTTAAGATTATTAAGTCTATTTTAACGAGTAGTAAACGATATTTATACAGGTTTAAAAATTCAGAAAATTGTAATATTAATGAATAAAAGCAATAAAAATCTAATTGAAATATTATTTTCCTTTCAAAGGCCACGTCAGTTGTCCCGCTAAATAATGAGTAAGAAAAATTTCCCAGGAAATCGCTACTTATGTACAGCAGTCACGTCAGTTTTATTTTTTCTAGACGGCAAGCATCCGCCAATATATTGAGTTATTGATTTTTAGTTATTCAATAAAACTAAATTAATTACCCATTCTATGAACGTTTATGTATCCATGGAGCATAATGTGATGTACTGGACGATTCGAGTCTACTAGTACGTCTAGTGAATGAAAGACAGAATTTATATTATTATAACTATATATTAGGCTGAGAGAAGTCGTGCCAAATAATATAAAATAAGCATATACACATTATTATAGTTTCCATGGTATTTTGAAAGCTTCAACTCTAAATTTCTCACATTAGTAACGGGTAATGATGTTGCAAATATTTTAAGTGAAGTGAATTCAATTCTTTATGAGATCGCGTTACAATTCATGTGATGGATGCAAAACATTTTAATATTCAAACAAAGCATTATCTCGATAGGCCGCCAGACCTAAAGCTTTTTTAATGCTTAAATCACAGTTGGAATAATAGTATGAAATTATTACTGAAGACCGCGTTCAAATTAAGTAGGCACGATTGCTTTGTATAATTTACATAATGATGGGTTTATTGAATTGACTTGTATAAATTGATCATTTTCAACGGGCCCTTTATGTTAGTGATATATTGTGAAAGCAGCAGCAGAATTTTTAAATTAAGACAAGCTCTAAGTCTTAAATGGTTTGACTGCTCTCGTTATCCTTCAAACCAGAAAGCATGATCGTTTTGCGGCAGAAATGAGCAGGGTAGTGAACATACAGGTCCGGGCTTATATATAATATGCCCTAAGAGGGGTAAAAAAATTAGATCCGCCTAAAATAAATGTAATTTATCACATAAGGCTTTATTTATATTAGGCCTGAAATCAATGAGTAAAGTAGGGATGATCATATACATACGGTATAATTGTGACCTTAATGAGTCAGCTCAATGACACTGTGATAAACATGTGTTTTTATTACAGGCTCATGTTATAATTTATGTAACATCTCGTTTGCTATGTCAGTACAGGTGTCGATGTTTTATAGCTATAATAATATGCTTTATTGTCGCTTCGTACTGTAACTTTCAGTTGTAGGTGGGTTATGAGGTATAGCATACAATAAAGACTGGGGAATAATTCCCAAGAGAGAAACCGGCATGTGGGCATTGTTCGCAGCCTACTTTCCGTGTAAGCGAAGTGTGCAGCGGCATCGAGCGAACGCGACGTGAAAGTGAATGGCGCAACGCGAACATGCTCGCATGGACTCGTGGACGCGTTTTACGGGCGATTTGATACCACATTCGCACACGCGAGTATTTTTATATCGGAGTACGTACAAACGGACAGCTCATGACGTAAGACTCATTACTGAAGCTCTGCAATGATATCGGACCTGTGGGTGGATTTATCCGTTGGAAAAGTGTGAATGTTAAGTCTGAGTTTTTTTTACGAATACATAATCTCTGCTTCTTTATAAAGCAAGTAATTTTAGAGTATTCATTTAATTAATTAACCGAAGCCTAAGATCTGGTCAGAAGATCTTAAATGATAATAATTGTATGTCCGATTATTTAAAAAAACTGCGGCCCTAGTCTGTTTCGAATTCCCTAAAATGCGCTTGTATTTTTTGTTAATTTTTATTTATTTATTTTTTATTATCTAGGTGGGTGGAGGAGCTCACGGCTCACCTAGTGTTAAATGGTTACCGGAGCCTATATACATCTAAATAGAAATAGATAATAGAAGAAATAGACAAGGTGCTAGTATCTACCCGTGCGGACTAACAAGAGGTCCTACCACCTGCAACACTGTTTTGCAGTCAACTAATATGATCTTATAAAATATGTATATATGTGAAAATATTATTATATTTGTTGTATGTTTTCAGACGAACTAAATTGATTAGTGTTTTGATATAAAAAAAATACCACGAAAATATTGAAACTCTGTTTAAGTATCCGTAAAGTATATTAATTATTAAATAAAATTTGTTGTATTTTTATTAGTTAATTATAAAACGTGGAACTTTAATTTTGAATTTATCATTTCTTGACGATATTTAAAAATATCAGGTCAAACTAATGCCGAGTCTCTACGAGGCCGTTTCACCTATGTGAAAACCTGCACTGTATAATGTGTAAGAATTAACAATGACAATCTTCTGACTTGCATTTATTGCGTTTATTACCCTAATAATAATTACTTGTGGGATCTTATGTAAGTTTCTGTGTATGGTTAAGTTACATCAATACTATACTTTAATATTATAAAGCTGAAGAGTTTGTTTGTTTGAAAGCGCTAATCTCAGGAATTACTGGTTCGATTTGAAAAAATCTTTCAGAGTTAGATAGCCCATGTATAACATCACGACATAAGATAAGATAAGAGCACCAATAAAGAATGTTTCAAAATCGAGGTTTAAACAGCTCCTTAGCATTCTATAATTCAAAAATATTTTCTTTCTACGTAAATAAAGTGGGGGGTAAAATTTAGCGTTATGCCAAAGTAACTATTCCACGAGGACGGAGTCGCGGGCAAAAACTAGTATTATGATAATTATTGTAATTAATACCTATGTACAACATTTTCGAGTGGCGATCACGCACCGGAAAATGTAGCGTGGGTAGACCTCTTACAAGGTGGACCCACGACCCATTGAGGTCCGCGGGGATCCGCTGGATGCAGGCAGCGCAAGACCGGTTGTTGTGGCGAGTTTTGGTGGAGGGCTAAGTCCGGCAGTGGACGTCCGTGAGCTGAAATATAGAAGACAAGCGGCTCGCTCCGGCTTCGCTCGGATCTCTTACAAAAATTTCAACGATATTTGCCGCTGTTTTATAATTTTAAATAAAAGAACACTTATTGCGGCATAACTATAATAGTTAGACATATGCTGTCGTGACACTTTTTGTAAATAATCATGTGTTCTACAAAGTCGTAGTACATTATTTTATTCTATCATCAATAGTTTTCGCAGGGCGCGCGATGTAAAAAATATTTGAGGTAATTTTTTGACACCTTAGGTTACATTGTTGGAGATTTAGTAAAGATCCCTCATTTTTTTCAAAAAAGATTATAGCCTATGCCACTCGGGAATAGTGTAGCTTCCAAACAGTGAAAGAATTTTTCAAATCGGATCCGTAGTTTCAGAGCCTATTCAATACAAACAAACAAACAAATCTTTCCTCTTTATAATATTAGTATAGATAGATAGACGATAGATAATAGATAGATGTACAATAGTTTGCTAATGTATCAATGAGCATGAAACGAAAGAAATAAATGAAACTTAAAAAGATTCAAAACTACAAATCAATAAACATTTAAAAGCTAATCAGAAGCAAACGAAACGATTAATCGGAATGAGGACAAGTGTTCTTTTGCAGCACGTAAAATAACTTTATTAGTTATAGCTATTGCATGGGCTTCGTGCACGTTTGAACCATTACCGAGACGTTTAGATAAAGATTACAAAATGCGGGTTTAAATGTTAACGGACAAGAAGTTTTATTTTGTATTAACGTAAAGACAATATTTGAACGTTTACAGAAATTACGGTAAATTTTTCTGTTAATTGAAGAAAACTGTCATTAATTTCTTAATTTATTGGGAGTAGGCTGCTCATGAGCATCATGAGACCAATTTCAAAACCTGAGAAGTAAGATTAAGGTTTTTTTTTATTCCTTTGTTTGTTTAGATAGACGAGTTCACGCCTTTCATTAAGTGTTAGCACGTGTATCTGTTAGTTACATTACAAAAACTATCCTCTCATCTCGGAATGAAAATTGAATTCGCCGACAGCCGAAAAATTTAACCTAAATAAATTTAATAAATTTAAGGAATCTTAGCGATAGGCTCGTTTTAGTAAATTGGTGCCCAACTAGTTTGATGTGACTGAAACCACCAGGTTTTTAATTTTATGTTTTAAAAAAAAAATGCTTAGATGGGTGGAGCGCATAGCCCACCTGGTTGTTAAGTGGTTACTGGAGCCCATAGACATCTATAGCGTAAATGCGCCACCCACCTTGAGATATAAGTTCTAAGGTCTCGGTATAGTTACAACAGCTGCCCCACCCTTCAAACCGAAACGCATTACTGCTTCACGGCAGAAATAGGCAGGGTGGTGGTACCAGTGCGGTACTCACAAGAGGTCCTACCACCAGTAATTACGCAAATTATAATTTTGCAGGTTTGATTTTTATTACACGATGTTATTCCTTCACTGTGGGAGTCAATCGTGAACATTTGTTAAGTCATATTTCATTAGAAAAAAATGGTATCCGCCTGTGGGATTCGAACACCGTTGCATCGCTAGATTCGAATGCACCGGACGTTTTATCCTTTAGGGCATGACGACTACAAATGTAATCTTAAATTATTACTGGGATCTTCTGTCCAGCATATCCTTCCAAGGTACCTGCGCCTTCAGATGTTAAGCCTATATTGTAGTTTATTTCTGAGATCACTTAGAAAGGAGACGATGTTTATTGTAATAAATTAAATGTATTGAACATTAATTGTAGATATTTAGACTAAAATAGATACCAGCATTTTAGTAAGTAAAGTAGACGATCAATGTATGACTCAATATCAAAGGTGTCCAACGGCAGCTAAATGCTTTGATCTGACAAACTACTGTTATTGTTTATGTGAATACCCCTCCTCATTTTAAGATCTAAACATGAAATAGCGACTGTGTAAAAAACGGATACAATAATTTTGAGATCCTTAAAAGAAAAGCAAGTAGGCACAGTTTGAAGAAAGATTCAAAGATCTTATAGATTTTAGTGTGTACAACAATTTAAGAATCCATTTCAAATTGAAATGGAAATAATCAAAAAATTAATCCAATTCTAATCAAAACGATAATGGTAGTGAAACTCATCGCTAATAGACTAATTATCTCAGTGACGTAATGAATATATGATCAAAAATATTGGTTTATACTACTCATAGTTCGAGTATAAAAATAGTTTCTAATTATTTCTTTAATGCTGTTAGCACTTCTAAACCGTGCTACGGATTTTAATAATATTTGTATCATTTAATCATACTTTCTTCCGGACGATTTATCTAACATACATGCAAATTATATTCACGGAATCTATGTTCTGGATACCAGTTAATGAAATTACCTAGAAGAAATCGGCGTTTGAAAAATGACACGCAAATGAAGTATAATAATATGAAATATAATGAAGAGTCTTAGCTCGATCTTTTTTATGAAGCCAAAGTAATATAAAAATTAAAATAATATTAAGTAAGTTATATATAAATTTGTAAATTAGGTAGGTGTTAGTTAGGTAGATTCTCGATTCTTTCAGACAAAGAGAATATCTTCTGCCAAGCGAGTGTCCCGTCGTCATAGTGTGAATAGCCCCTTAGATCAACATCGGATAGGTAGGGAAAAAAAAGCGAGTGAAATTTCTCGGTAGAACGATAGTTCAAATATTCATATTCGGAATTTTTATATATGCGAGTTTATCTTGAAAATGTCGTTACCGCGATTCAGGCATCTTTCAAATATCTTCTATTCTATGATAGCTACCGCTATATGATACATCCGTGCAAAGCCTAGGCAGGCAGGTTGGTAGTTGCATATAAATTAATAATACGTTACCTTTCTTAAATAAACACAAGTACTTATATAGAAAATACAGATAGGCTTAGAATTTGTCTTTACGCGTAGCAAATTGATTATTGTAGTAGACTAATGAAATCACTGCTATTTTGCAATTCATGGATTTCCTACTATTGGCATTTCCTATTATGCTCAACAGAATACTCGCAATTATTGCACGCAATTAAATTAAAAACAACAAGAGAAAATCAGTAGCGTTAAATTTTCAATTGTATTAATTTCGGGGCTACATGCATTATTAATAAACATTTAACGGGTTCTTACCACGACTTTCGAACAGAGAGTTAGAAGTGCAACCTACCCCATAGATACAACCTACTGAGTTTTTCGCCGGATCTTATTAGTGGGTCGCGATTCCGATCCGAAGGTAGATTCAGCGAAGTATCACTCTTGCTAAGCGCGAGTGTTAGAAATTGTCTGCCTGCCTGAGTACGTGAGCTCAACAGGCTCACCTACCCGATCGTGCCAAGCTGGAATAGCTCTTTAGGCTATCAACGGCTAGATAAGGGAAAAAAAGCGCCCGCAGGATTAAGTAGTACAGCCAACGAAGGTTGGATTGTTCATTTTGCTTTCTTGTCTCGAGCCATCAGGTGGAGGCACTCACTTCACTACATCTAAAGGTTCCAGTAATGACAAATAATACGGTGATTAGATATCAGGTTTAAGTAATGCGAAAAAATAGTACTTTGTGCACCAAGGGAGAAAAGTTGGACATTTCCTCCTGCGTGTAAAATGTAAAAAACACGCTGGAGGAAATGTCCAACTTTTCTCCCGCGGCGCACATACTACGCGGTGTCAGACAGACAGTTCTTATTCAATTAGTAGTTTTTATTTATAAATTAAGAAACAGTTAAATTGTTTTTTTATGAGTAAGGGGGGGGCTCCCCTCTACCCCCGGCCAGGGCTTCGCCCCTGGACCCCGGCTCGGTACTCCACGAACTTTCGGCCTGGTAGGAGAAAAATAATATTTGGAAACCATTATAATATGACGTTATATCTTATTACGTTTCATCTATCTGTCTATATAAATGTTTGTATGCACATATGTACATACATGTGGTCTCTATACGTTTCTAAATCTTTTTGAATTATGATGAAACGTGCTGCAGTTGTTGTTGGCAGTGCTAGAGAAGGTTTATGTTCTAGTTTTGTCGACGTATGATGTGGGGAGTACTTTCAAGAAATCGATGTTTTTCATACGATTAGCGGAGCGTGACTGGGCTTCACTAGTGTTTTATAAAAAACCATTTCGTTGGAGCACGTATGAGTAAATGATCATTAATTAATTACTCAATGCACTTAGTTTGTTGTGTATCCATAGCGCTTGGCTTGAAAAAAATCGAGTCAATCAATCAATCTTTTGAAAGGAAACCCACAGATTTTTTTAGTTTTACTTTCACATAGCTATAAATTTGGTCGCTTCATATTATTTAAGTGAAGTTAACTTTTTTGTTAATTTTCAACTAAATTGACTTGTAAAGTATGCGAAAGGAGGGGGTCCTCGATTTGGTTGTAGGTATTTTTATGTTTGCTACTTCGAAATTTCGTCATTTATAAACCGGTTTGGAGGACTCTTTTTATTATGTACATATTTAATAGTTTCAGATTGTCATTTGTTTTGTATTTTGGTTTTTAATCAAAATTAATAAATTTCTCTTTTGTTCCAGAGACCATGTATATAGACAGTCTACCGCTCGTGGTTTGGACGCTCTTAGTCACAACGACACATGTGAGTTAAATCTAGAATTTGATAATACCTACTAGTTAGTATTATTGAAATAAACGATTTGCCGTACGTTTGTTTAAAAAGTATCTACTATAGTATTAAATAATTTATTGAATATTTGTTTATCAACATTCTCCAACAAATAAAATCTTTAATTTTATATAAAAACTTTACGGAACTTATTACCTTTCTTTCTTTTCTTGCTGTCGATGATAGAAAATAGGATAACCCAACTGATTTTAATTGGTTACCGACGCCCATGATCACCGCTAGTGCCGGAGTACAGCTGGACCGCTTCTAGTCGCCTTCTATATTGCTTTAATATAGAAGATATATTTTAAATATTTCGTCCTAAAAGTATATTTGAAAAGAAACACGTCATAGTACTGAATACTACGGAGCGAATCATGGCAGGGTTCAAAAGTATGGAGAATAAATGACGCGGTAACCGTTATCCTATCTTTGATGGATACTTGCTCAAAATAGTTCGAAATAGAAATTGACCGTGAACTTCTATTCTTGCTCAAAATAGAAGTTCACGGCTTTATGAATAAACCTAATATCTCAAATACTTTAATAATTAGTGTTTTCTGTATGTATATATAGGAAAACAGCAATGTTATCTTGGTGTCAATATTGATGGCCAAAGTTTTACGTAAATTTCTGGGTAGTATTACACTGCATTCTCTTTGATTCTCAGGTAGCGACACAAAGCCAGTATGGAATAGGCTTAGGAATAAAACGAGAAGTATTTTTCTTAAATTTAGAAGACGGCTACTTTGGTTGTCAAGTTAACGAATCAACACAAATTTTGCAATTATATGAACTATCGAAACTATGCGACGGTGTTACGGATTGTTACAAAGGCTCTGATGAGTTGAAGTCGGAGTTAAAATGTTCAGGTGAGGGCTTTTAGACTTTTTAGTTTCAGTCTGCCTGTTGAGTTTCATTGTTAAATTCAAATAAACAGCAAGATATTTTTAATATGCCGTTTTTGTTAAAGACGATTGTACCAAAGAAGATGGCGCCCAGTGTGTGAACGGTGCTTGTCTAAACGGTGTGTGCCATTGTAATGACGGTTTCGGCGGCTGCAACTGCCAAGACCCTGGTAAGTAATTTTTACTTAGTTTCTCGTCGGATCTTCTCAGTTGCTCGCAATTCCGATCCGATGGTAGACTGCTCTTGCTAGGGCTAGTGTTAGCAAATTCTCTCAGGTTGAACCCCTGATTTCACCTAGCATACCTAGATCGCGTACCTGGAATAGCCCCTTAGGCTACCAACGAATAGACCGGAAAAAACAATGTCAAATAATAAATAATTAGACCGTATTTGAATAACAGATTTCGATAGCGCTTTAAAAAAAAAATCTAATGAGATAGGTACTTAACAAGTGCTCACGATTGACTTCCACGGTGAAGAAATAACATCGTGAAATGAAAATAAAAAAACCCCGCAAAATTATAATTTGCGTAATTACTGGTGGTAGGACCTCTTGTGAGTACCACACGGATAGGTACAGGTACCACCACCCTGCCTATTTCTGCCGTGAAGCAGTAATATCTTTCAGTTTGAAGGGTGGGGCAGGCGTTGTAACTATACTGAGAACTTAAAACTCATATTTCAAGGTGGGTGGTGGCATTTACGTTGTAGATGTCTATGGGCTCTAGTAACCACTTAACACCAGGTGGGCTGTGAGCTCGTCCAACCATCTAAGCAATAAAAAAAATAAAAAAAATAATGAAATCGATACTTTGACATAATAAATTAAGAAGTGTGGTAGCATTCAGGTTGTATTGTCTATCGCCTTATCTAACAGTCCGTCCGTTCTCTAGGTACAGACTATTAGATACTATCTCTATCTCACGGGAACATTTTATTTTTTGTTACTTTTGTAAATTTTTTTCACAGATATAAATGAATGCAAAGACAGGCCCTGTGATGTTTTTGCACACTGTACAAACACCGTCGGCAGTTTTCAATGTTCTTGCTTTCCCGGTTATGAGGGCGACGGTTTTACTTGCAGAGGTAAGTTAGATTTATTCGACTTTAAAAGAACCTCCCAAGATTTCGTGTCGAAATTGTAACTAATAAAAATATTTATATAGGAGCGTGCAACTGCGATTTCATATAGGTCGTTATATATTTATTATTATTGAGGAAATTAAATGAAACAAGAACTAGAAGTTAGCCAAAGTTTGTCTCGAAGCGCCACTGAACTGCATATGAATTGTATCAACCATTGTGGAGATCATTATTTTTAATAATTTTGATTCGGTTTCATTTGATTTGGTTTCATTTTTGTTTGCTTATATTTTTTAGTCATTCTGATAAATTGTAATTTTAATTTTATTGTAATTTGATTTAGATGCTATGTAATTGTGTGTGAAATTTTATGGGCTTAAGTGGCCTGAAATAAACGCATTTAATTTAATTTAATTTAAATTCATTCATTATGCATAAACTGATAAAATAAGAAAATCAATTCTTTTAATACACGTTTTAGACTTTAGTCTTGTTATTTATCAAGTTCTATTTATTAAAAAAATATTATTTATTTATAAAAAATTTGCCTATTTATTAAAAATCAATTTTGTACTTTATTAGTATATTCGTTTTAACATTTTGAACAGAATAATAAAATGTAATGGTTTTACAGATATAAACGAATGTGAAGATCCGGCTATAGCATCTCGTTGTGTTGAAAACGCGGAATGCTGTAATCTGCCAGCTCACTTTATCTGCAAATGCAACCGAGGCTTTGAAGGCGACGGCGAAGAAGAATGCAGAGGTAAATTTTGTATGAAAAATAAATTAAAAAAAGATGTGTGGTGTCGTGGGACACCGGATAGGAACGAAGTTCCTTATTATATAATAAAAATATTAATTTTAAATTTTTTTCGAGGTATAAAGAAAATAATTATTCGTGTATACATTTTTTATTATGATTTTTTTATTGATAAAAAAAAACTACTTTACAAAGTTATCAACTTTATTTTATTGACAATGATTTATAAAAAATATATAATGATAGTATACAAAGAAAAAGCTATTTATATGAATAATAATAATAGCCATCATACTAAGACTATAAATAAATAATAAAAAATTTACGTTACGGACGTTCTTTCCCGGTTAGGGTATCCCACCGCATCCGCTCCGCGGTAAGCTATGTTTTTTCTAACAAATTACATGTTTTTAGATATCGATGAATGTCGTCGACCTGGTGCTTGTGGAACGCATGCAATTTGTCGTAATTATCCTGGAAACTACACGTGCTCATGTCAAGCCGGCTACACTGGGAATCCATTCGATGGTGTACGTAATTCCTTTCGATTGTAATGTATTTTTTACTTTACCACTTTAACTTTATTCACAAAAAAATAATTCCTGTTGCGTTCCAAGAAATAATTTTATATTAATGTTTCGCGGAGAAGATATCTTAATAGACAGTTATAGTAAGACAATTTTTTCAATTATTGGTATTTGTCGTATGGTATCTCTCATTATGTTAATTAAGATCGCTAAGTAGCTCTTGTGTTATCTATTGAAGTCCACTTACCACTTTTCTTATTTATTAGTGCGTTGATGTTGATGAATGCATCAATGAATCAACGTGTGGCGAAGGGGCCATTTGTCGCAACATAGACGGCGGCTACGAGTGCAGCTGTCCACCTGGCTACGAAGGCGATCCACGTGTCGCATGTCATGACCATGACGAGTGCGCTCGCGCTGCCTGCGGTCGCGGCGCTTTGTGTGAAAATCTTCCGGGAGCATACCGCTGCGTCTGCCCGCCAGGTTTTGATGGAAACCCCGATGTTCTCTGTTCCGGTAAGCTTAGCATCGTTACACGGCACTGGTGTGACGTCGCTATTTTATTCAGTGTGGACTAACGCTTCTTGACATTGTCTTTCGAGTGAAACGCGCTGAATCTAACTATTCGCGCCCAAACTACCGTCGAAAGACGCGCGGTAGCCTCACGCTTCTACTAATGTAACAAACTTTAACACTAATGAAATTAAAACCTTAGAACAGAGATGTCATTTTCAGCGACAGTCCACCTCGCTATCGTCGACCTTGAACAACTTCGGCGACTTTCGTTTTCATACTATCGTTTCGGTGAATCGTTTGGAAAGAAATGTTTCTTCTTCTATTTCTTCCTGCTCACTATCGTCTGTGTGTCTTTGTTTTCTTCTTCGTAGTGGCTGTTCGTGTACGTATTGGATTTGATATACATAGATCCGCTTGCCAGCGGTATATTGAACTTGTCGTGCGTTGTTTGTTACACCAGACGTGGATGAATGTAAGAGTAGCGAGACTGTGTGCGGTGCACATGCTGTCTGCACGAACACGGCAGGCAGCTATGTGTGCACTTGTGCGCCTGAATACACCGGAGACGCATACGCGCAAGATGGTTGCCTGGACTTGGACGAATGTCAGACGCTAGAGAAGCCGTGTGGAACAAATGCTATTTGTGAAAACTCTGCGCCAGGCTACAATTGCGTCTGTCCTCAAGGATTCGCAGCACAACCAGACCCTCAAATTGCATGTGAACAGGTAAAATATGTAAAACTATTTTTTTTTATGAAACATGCGTGTAGTTCAATTGTGATGCAATAGTAATTTTGACATACTGATTTAAGCATAGTACAATAAACTAAAAATACTTCAAATATTAGGAGATAGGTATTGCGTACTAGATTACAATATCTAAGAACATATAAACTGATGCAAGGCTAACTTCAATACCATGTTGAATACACCGGTTTTCGTTCGGTTATCGAAGTTAAGCAATATTGGGCGTGGTCAGTACTTGGATGGGTAACCGCCTGGGAACATTACGTGATGCTGCTTCTTTTTATGTTCTGGTTTGGCTGTGCCCCTGGCCCATACCCATGAACGATGGTGGTGACCACCCAGGTGGGCCGCAAGCTCGACTGTCAACAATGTCAGTAAAAAGCCGGATGTATTACAAAGTTGTCATGCGTTCCTGATGCAAGTGTGGCATACCTAACCGTTAAAAAAGAAATGGGTCATAGAATTTATGTTGTGGTATGTATGGGCTCCGACAAAGTTTTAATTTTAGATAGCTTTTAAGCTTGAAGAACAAATAAATTAAATGACGGTTTTCGTTAAAAATTCAATGATTTCCGTTTTAGTTTGATTCGTTAATTCCAACGTTAATTATTATTTTAGGTTGACGTCAATATTCTGTGTAAATCAAACTTTGATTGCACTAATAATGCCGAATGTATTGATCATCAATGTTTCTGCAAGGAAGGCTTCAATGCCAAGGGCTCCATCTGCGAAGACGTTGATGAGTGTTCAAGTAATAAATCAGTATGCGGCGAGAATGCTTTATGTATTAATATTCCCGGGGCTACAATTGCCAATGTGCTGCGGGATTTGTTGGATCTCCGCCAAAGATTGGATGTCGTGCCCCTTGTGAAGATGTTAAATGTGGAAAACATGCTTATTGTAAGCCTGATGGAATCGAGGCGTATTGTGTTTGTGAAGATGGATGGACATTTGATCCCCATGATATAGCAGCTGGTTGTATTGATTTAGACGAATGCGACATATCACTGGGTCCAGTAGGCCGCTGTGGAAAAAATGCCATTTGCTCAAACACTCCTGGAAGTTTTTCATGTAATTGTCCCGAAGGATATACTGGTGATGCATACAAACAGTGTTCAGATATTGATGAATGTCAATTAGAAGGAGCATGTGGCTTAGGAGCCGATTGTTTGAATCGAGATGGATCTTATAGTTGCGAATGTCCCGACGGTACTATACCAGATCCAGACCCACACATACGATGCGCTGAAATTCTTGCTTGCAAAGGAGACAAGGACTGTCCTGGAAATGCAGTATGTGATTCTAATGCTAGGTGTTTGTGCCCCGAGCCCAATATCGGAAATGATTGCCGACGTAAGTATTCTTTTTAATTGCTATTCCGCATTTATGCATACATATTTGTCAATTTAATATTTATATTTTTTTAACAGATCCTTGTGAATCTCTGCAATGTGGCACTAATTCAGAGTGCTTATTAAGTGATCAAGAAGCCCAATGTACTTGCAAGAGTGGATTCACAGGTGATCCATCTTCACTACTAGGGTGTCAAGATATGAATGAGTGTGATGAAAAACCATGCGGCGTAGGTGCTGTCTGTAAAAATCTACCAGGACGTTTTCAATGTGAATGTCCTGCGACGTTCACTGGAAATCCATACGTTGAAGGATGTAATCCTGGTAAAATACTAAGCGAGTGTAGCAACTTAAATCCTTGTCCAGAAGGTGAACAATGTATTTTACATGATGGTGGAAATGTTTGTATTTGCCCTCAAGGATTCACACGTAATTCTGAAACTGGATTATGTGAAGATATTAACGAATGTGTTCAACACGGACGTTCTCCATGTGGTTTAAATGCTATTTGTAAAAATCTACCTGGAAGCTATGAATGTAAATGTCCTCAGGATTATAGTGGTAACCCATATAAAATTTGCGAGCTTTGTGATGACATTTCATGCCAGTGTCAACCACCATATAAAATGATAGACGGAAGCTGTGTCCTTTCTGGTTGCGGTAAAGATAATAAATGTGGTACAGGCGCAGAATGCATTGTAATTTCTGATGAAGTTAGTTATTGTGCATGTCCAGCCGGTTACACGCAGACCAGTGACAGTACTTGTGAAGACATTAATGAATGCACCTCAGGCACACCTGTATGTGGATTTGGGGCAGAATGTATAAATACCGTGGGCTCTTTTGAATGTAAATGTCCTCCCGGATATAGTAAAGACAAGATCGAAGGACACTGTTCATTAAACCAAAAACGATGCATTAGTGATTCCGATTGTTTCCCTAACGAAAAATGCGTTCAACCAGGTAAATGTATGTGCCCTCCGCCGTTTTATTTAGATGTCACAGATGGGCAAAAGTGCAAAAGTCCTTGCGAACGTTTTACTTGTGGTATTAACGCTAAATGCACTCCAAGTGATCCACCGCGTTGCATGTGTATGGCTGGTTATGAAGGCGATCCTTACACCGGTTGCACGAAAAGAAACGAATGTCACAGTTCTCCTTGCGCATACGGAGCTATTTGTCATGATCAAAAAGGGGGTTATAAATGCGATTGTCCACCGAATATGATCGGAGATCCATACAGGAGTGGATGTGAGTATTTATTTATGTTTTACTTTTTGTATCAGCTTGAAATTATTTAAGTTAAATATTAATTTAAGACTTTTATTTTGCTAATAATAAGATATTATATTTCTGGAAACGATATTTAAATTGATTTTTTTAATATTAGCTTGGTTATTAAATTGTGCCTAGTAAATTGAATAAAGAATAAATAATTATTATCATAATCTTGTAGGTGTATTTGAAGAGGAACCAACACAAAAACATTTATGTAGCTCTGATGATCAATGCCCTAATACATTAGCATGCTTAAATCATACATGCCACTCACCATGTGCCACCATTTCTTGTGGACCAAATGCATTTTGTGAAGTTGAAAATCATGCAGCATGGTGTCGATGCGATCCAGGTTACACCAAACCTGAAGGTGGAAAATGTATTTCAGGTAATTTTGTTTTGTTTATCACTTAAATTAAATTAAATAAATAATTAGTAGTATATCTTTTAGTAATTGCTTGTTTTAAACGGGTAAAACATAAATTAAAAACCTAATTAAGGTAGAGCTTTTATTCATTAAATTAAATTTAAAATATTATAATTAGAATAGGTATGTACACAAATAATTTAATGGCGTGAATTTAATCAAGTTTTATTAATTTTAGCATGTGACACATATAATTGTGCCCCAGGAGCTCAGTGTATTATTTCGAAAACGGGACCGACATGTGTTTGCGTTGAGGGCTTTGTAGGAAATCCGTTTCCTGGTGGTTCGTGCAGTAGAGACCAGTGTGGACCAGGGATTCCATGTGAAGATCCTTTGACCTGTGTGGCTGGACGTTGCAGACAACGATGTGAGGGAGTTCTTTGTGGTGTTGGCGCGACTTGTGACTCTCAAACCGGTAGATGTGTTTGTAATCCATTCTTCATTGGAAATCCGGATTTGTTGTGCATGCCACGTAAGTGATATCTTTCTTGTTTAGTTGTATCGAACAAAATATTTGTAAATTGTAAATATTTTTACTGCAGTAGGTTATTTATTAGTAAATATTTTTATATTTCTTATTACAGCTGTCTCTCCACCAGCTTGTGAACCCAATTGTGGAACCAATGCGCATTGCGTATATGGAAAAGACAACATTTGCAAATGCAATAAAGGTTTCACAGGAAATCCGTATAAAAAGTGTTTATCACGTAAACAAATAACATGCGCCACAGCCTCCTGCGGTCGAAATGCTGTGTGTCAACAAACAAATCTTCCATAGAATGTTTATGTCCACCAGGTTATGTAGGGAATCCTAATATTCAATGTAAAGATATAGATGAATGTGGTACAAATCCATGTGGTGAGAACGCACTTTGTATTAATACGCCAGGAAGTTTTAGTTGTATATGTAGGAGCAGATACGTCGGTAACCCATATGAATTGTGCTCACAAGTTTCAGTTGCAAAATGCACTGATGGCGCTGTGTGTACTTGTTCACATAATACTACATGTCCTCATGGATTTGTTTGTGACAAATCTAAGTGTGTTGATCTTTGCGAGAAACTTGCGTGCGGACCTAAATCTGTTTGCGAAGAAGGCGTATGTCACTGTTTACCAAGTCATACTGGAGATCCTAATGACCTACGAAAAGGCTGCGTACCCGATGATAGTTGCCTAGTTGACGGAGATTGCAAAGATTCGGAAATCTGTTTTCAAGTAGCAAAAAACACTCGCAAATGTGTTGACTCATGTAGTAAATTACAATGTGGACCAAATTCACTTTGTATTGGTGCCAACCATCAAGCCCATTGCATTTGTGCAGATGGATACATTGGAAAACCCACAGACGTTAAGGTTGGCTGTCATTTAGAACAAAGAGAGCCAAATGAATTCGAATGTAATGACAATAGCGATTGCAATGAGCCTTTTGTTTGTATGTCACTAGAAGGATCTACGAAAAGATGCATAGACTTATGTACCACGATAGCTTGTAGTGCAAATGAAGTTTGCAGAGTAGTTGCGGAAAGCGCTCGTTGTGAGTGTGATAATGGTTTTCTATGGAATCCTGTTACCTCGAATTGCGAACAACCTTCAACGCCAAATTGTCAAGAAGATGATGATTGCGATGATAATAAATCGTGTAATAAAGATGTTCTAGGTGTCAAAAAATGTGAGGATAGCTGCTCTGTTTTCAATTGTCCTGAAAATTCTAAATGTGTAACAAAAAATCATAAAAGTAAATGTGAATGTATTAATGGATTTATCGGAAATCCTAATGATCGTGATGGCTGTTTAGCGATAGATAAAAACGAGTGCTCAGATGACGCACAGTGCAGAGAAAGCGAAGTGTGTAGGACCTTTGGTGGTAATAAAAAGTGTGTATCGGCATGTCAAAACGTCGTGTGTGGTCCTAATGCTTTTTGTATTACTAAAAATCATATTGCCAGATGCCAATGTCCGTCTGGACCATTTACTGGGAGTCCTGATGATTTAGAAAAAGGATGCCAATCTGTACCATGTGTACATAATGATGATTGCTTGTCGCACCAATTGTGTAACCGTATGACATACACATGCATCAATGCTTGTACTGAAAATTCTTGTGGTGATAATGCAGTGTGTATAGCAGAAAATCATAAAATTATTTGCCAATGTCCTAATGGTTACAGTCCCGATCCGAAACCTGAAGTAAGCTGCCAAAAAGACGATGCTTGTAATTCAAATCCTTGTCACCCGTCAGCGATTTGCGAGCCCAGCTTCTCTTCCTTTAGTTGTCAGTGCCCTAATGGATATGTAGGTGATCCAATTAAAGACGGCTGTCGAAAACAAGATATTTGTCTCAGAGATGGTGACTGTCCCAGAGAAGCTGTCTGTGTCGAAAATCGCTGCGTCAATACTTGTGATGGAGCTTGCGGGCTCAATTCATTATGTCAAATTATCAATAGAAAGGCCGTTTGTATGTGTCCAGAGGGATATGAAAAAATACAAGGCAATGCATGTAAAAAGAAGTTGTTGGCATGCTCGAGTGAAAAAGATTGCGGCGGAGACATTTGTAACAATGGCCAATGTTTTACGGCTTGTAAGAACTCAAGTCAGTGTGAATTTGGAGATATATGCAAAAATAACCTTTGCGTTGCTCAATGTAATAAGCATACACAATGTGGACATGGCCAGGCATGCATTGGCGGACAGTGTTTAATTGGTTGTAGAAATAATGAAGATTGTTTTTCCGAAGAAGCATGTGTAAACAACAAGTGTGTGAATCCCTGTCTGACAACAAAACCATGTGGTCCAAACGCTATTTGTTCCAGAATAAACCACAGTACAAATTGTGAATGCCCTCTAGGTTTTCAAGGTGCACCGACACCTCAACAAGGCTGCGTCCGAAAACCAAGTGTCTGTGACAGAACATCTGATTGCCCACCGGATCATATGTGCATAGGGCTTTTGTGTCAAGTACCATGCAAAGACAGCACTGGTTGTGCTATTGGAGAAAAATGTAGTGACAATAAATGTTTAAGGATTTGTCATTCGAGTACTAATTGCTTACACGGGGAACACTGCAATGCGGGCGTATGTGTACCGGGTTGTAAATCAGATTTAGATTGCCTGAACAATCTAGTGTGCAATAACATGAAATGTCAATGTACTGCTGGATTCGAACTACGGAACGAAGAATGTACTAACTTAAACGAATGTTTGGAATATCCATGTCATCCATCAGCTCAGTGTGTTGATACTCCAGGATCTTATAAATGTGTCTGCTCAGTAGGAGCTGCTGGTGATCCTTACAGAAGCGGTTGTTTACTGCCTAATCAATGCAGAAATGATGAACAGTGTGACAATTCATTAGCTTGTATACAAGGAAAATGTTCAAATCCCTGTCAAAACAACACTTGCGGCACAAATGCAGAATGTTCTGTTATGAATCACAATATAATGTGTGCTTGCAAAAAAGGATATCTCGGAAATCCATTTGACAAAAACATAGGATGCTTTAAGGTGGAATGCGTGGATGATTCAGACTGCAATACTGAAAAATATTGTGATTTAAAATTCAATAAATGTTCAGGTTAGTTTTAATGCAACTTACACAAAGTTACTCAATTATAAAAAAAAAAAACTTTAAGGTCAAATCACAAACAGTTTACTGATAACACTTTAAAAATAAAATTTTACTATAATTATTGTTTACATGTCGTAATTATTTATAAGATCAGATGTTGGTTCTTTAGAATAACAATATATTTAAAAACATTCAAGTTTGTAAGCACAAAAACATGAAACTTATACCTAAATTATTTTTTACAGACGTATGCGAACCGTCAATCTGCGATGGTGGCAGCTGTAAAATAGAGAATCATAAAATGCTGTGTACCTGTCCAACAGGATATTTGTTCAAAGATAAAAAATGCGTAGACTTAAATGAATGTCTTAGCAGTCCATGTCCGCTTAATTCGAAGTGTTTTAATACACTCGGATCTTACAAATGCGAATGTATAAATGGAACAGTACAAGATACAATCACGGGCAGCTGTAAGCTTCCAGGAGATTGTGTTACCGATGACGATTGTACTCAAGTAACAAAATGCTTCAACAACCATTGTGTCAATCCTTGCGAAAAATTGTCACCTTGTGGCGAAAATGCTAATTGTCTTGTAACAAAACATAAAGCTGAATGTGAGTGTCCGTCTGATAGTCAAGGTGATCCCTACAAGAAATGCATTAAGTTTGAATGCACAAAAGACAACCACTGCCCACAAGAGGAGGCGTGCGTTAATAACAAATGCAAAAATGCATGCAGTTTGCCAAGGGCATGTGGCCGGAATGCGGATTGTTTCTCCAAAAGTCACGTTGGGAACTGTATCTGCTCGCCTGGTTATACCGGGGATCCTGTTCTTGGCTGTGTTCCAATACAATACTGTACTACTGATGACAGATGCTCTTCAGGAACAAAATGCGTGGATAATTTATGCGTTGGTAAGTTTCGCATTTTTAGTAAGTCACATTTTTGGTAATTGATTGATGTTATCCATACTAATAGTTTAAATATGAAGCGAAATCTGTTTGACTGTTCGTTTTTCACAACTCTACTTCTAAATTGTTATTGATGAGATTTGAGATCGGTATTCTTCGAAGGCTGAGGAGAAAAACATGCTATTTTAAATTTTAATCATTACTCTTAAGGGTGATTCGGGTGAATGGTTGTGCACAGGAAAATAGTTTGAGTAGTCCGCTAAAAAGTATTGCAAAAAGGAATAAGGATACCAGCGTACTTATTTCCAATGCAAGTTTATTTATGTCAACAACTTTATACATTTATTTTTTTCAGGCCTGTGTAAAAACTCCAGAGACTGTTTGAACAACCAAGTTTGTATAAAAAATACATGTCGAGTAAGTTGCAGTCTCAACGATACTTGTCCAGAATTTCAATATTGTCTCAATAGTATATGTACCAAAGAAGTTCAGTGCATATCTAACGATGATTGTCTGGATGACGAAAAGTGTTCGACGGGGAAAAATGGAATACCTCAGTGTATTAAAGTTTGCGATAAACATCCATGCGGCCGACAGGCTGAATGTCTTGGAAAAAATCATCAACCAACTTGTTCTTGCGCTTTAGGATTCTTCGGTGATCCGTTGGAAGGATGCCAACGAAAAGAATGCGACACGGACACAGAATGCTCTGAAGATAAAGTATGTGATCGTAACATGTGTAAAATAGCCTGTCTAGTTAAAAACGAATGCCGCGAAAATTCTATTTGTTCATCAGAGAAGCATAAAAATGTATGCTATTGTCAACCTGGCTATACCGGTGATCCAATAAAAGGATGTACTGAAATAAATTGGTGTAAATTAAGCCCTTGTGCAAATGGAGCGGAATGTAAAAGTGCGCGAGACCGGGCAGAATGTACATGTCCAGCAAATACTGTGGGAAATCCGTACGAAGAAGGATGTCGGAAGGCTGAAGAGTGTAGGTTTAACCGAGATTGTCCAACTGCTGCACGTTGTACCGTTATCGATGGTACAAGGAAGTGTACAGGTAACTTTATATTGCATAAGATAAATAATAAATTATTAATAGGATAAAATATTTGGACATCAAGTTCCTAAACGATATTTTTTCTTCGGTAGATGCCTGTGAAAATGTAAAATGTGGATTAAATGCAGAATGTTTCGCTTCGAGACATAGCGCTCAGTGCAGATGTAAAACTGGATTCATAGGAAACGCTAATAGTGAGAAAGGATGTCATCTACGTGAAATATCGTGCACTTCTAGATCAAATTGTCCCGATGATCAGTATTGCCACAGGGGAATTTGCAAAGGTAAAAATCTAAATAGTAATGCAAATTAAGCATTTCCCTTAAAACTGTCCATTTAGTTTAAGCAAATGCTGCAAACTTTTGTCAAGTGAATACTTTCCACCCATTCGGTAGATCGTTGGTTCCCAACTGTTGTTTGTTAAAAACTTTTACGTAATATTAAAATTTATATATAAAATTCTTTAATTTACAGCTAGTGTAATTGTAGTTTTTACTGACCAATGATACGCATACAATGCTATAAATTTAACGCGCCTAAAACTAAATTAGTAATATTTAAAACCTAATCGTATGAAATTCAACTTGAAGCGTATTCATTATTTTTTTAGCTTTATGCCTCCTGGACGAAGAATGTGCATCCAACGAGAAATGCTTCGGCGGACAGTGCCTTAATCCATGTCAGTTAGAAAAAACTTGTGGCTTAAATGCTATATGTCGGACTGATAACCACATTGTTCAATGCAGCTGTCCTCAAAGTTTTACAGGAAATCAAGACATGGAATGCATTCGAAGTAGGTGTTTCAGAATAATTTTGATATTAGGAGTGAACATTAAATATGTTGTAAATGACTATTATTAGTATGGTCATAATATGTCAGCACATCAAGTGCGTTTTTCATTCGCTTGTTGAATATCCGAGAAATGTTTTAATTTTTGTTGAATTCCTCATTATTTGATTCAACTTTGTTACTATAATATAAAAAAAAAAAAACTGAAATGATTTCTTATGATTTTATTAAAGGTGACGTTCACGAGCACTCGCTTGTTTTTTTTTCATCGTACGGAATTTAAAAAAAATATGTAATTGTTTCTAGTTCCGAGATTGTGCGGTTCAGCTGGTGATTGTGAAAATGGCCACATGTGCAAAGATTCCATGTGCATTCCTCGATGTAACATTGATGAAGAATGTGCTTTGAACGAAAGGTGCACGAAAGGCGGATGTTTATGTAAGTATACATATTATAATTTAAAACGCATTATTATACAAAGTAGAGTTTGGAAGTCAGGCTAAAATATTCCTTATTTACTAAAATTTGCGTTTTAATTTACAGTGACTTGTCGGGTTGATAATGACTGTTTCCCAGGACACATTTGTCTAGAACAAAGTTGTCAATATGGCTGTAGATACGACGATGATTGTGGGCCTGAAGAATTTTGCAAGAATGATGTTTGCAAAAATCCTTGTGACATTGATGTGAATCCTTGTGGACCAAATGCTGTATGTTCAGTCTTGGAGAGAATAGCACATTGTTCGTGTATTGAGGGCTTGATACCGAATCCAACGCCAAATATTGGTTGTATCCGTGCTCCGTCTTCAGAGTGTCGTCAAAACACTGATTGTACTGATGGATGGACATGTGAGGACAGCCGATGCAGACCTGCATGCACCGCTGATGGCTCACAATGTTTGCAAGGAGAAAGGTGCGACGAAGGTGTCTGTCGTTATGCGTGTACCTCAGATGAACATTGTTCCGATGATGAAATATGTGACGGACGCTCATGCACCATAGGGTGCAGATCGAATTCACATTGTTCAAGTAAATTAGCTTGTATATCAGGACAGTGTCGGGACCCATGCACCGAACCGGCAAGTTGCGGAATTAATGCGATCTGTGCCACGAAAGATCATCAACCTGTTTGTACATGTCCACTAAAGTTAGCAGGTGACCCTAAGTTAGTGTGCTCGCGAGTCACCACTTCTTGTGGTTCTAACCAAAACTGTCCGGATGGTTTTAGTTGTTATGGAGATACATGCCATCCGTCCTGCAGGAGGTGAGCGAATTTCTATGTTATTACATTAATTTTTTTACACTTTTTTTCACTATATGGCTGCCTCTATGTAAGGTAATCATCAGGAACGCTAATTGAAATTATAAGTAATGAAATTTTGTTTGGAAGATACTATAACGTTAAATCATTTTCAGCGATAATGTCTGTTTGTCTAACGAAAAATGTATACGAGGTATCTGCAGAACAATTTGTAATAGTGACAGTGCCTGTAGTGAGGGTTACATTTGCGAGAATCGGATTTGTAAGCAGGGCTGTCGCGATGATAATGCGTGCGAAGAAACACATGCATGTGTCAAAGGACAATGCAAAGGTAAAATGCACAGAATATATTTTTATTTAATAATAAGTATAAAAATATTTTTATTTATTTCAAGGTTACAAACCTTGGTTTTATAATCGTGGTAATTACTTGCACCCGACCAGAGCTAGCTAGCTAAAACGTCGTATTATCTCTTTCTGTCGAATATATAAAACAAACGTATCTATGTTTGTTCGTGTTCTGGGTTAAGTTAATAAAGTTTAATGTTTACGAGCTCTTTATACTATTACTAGCGACCCGCCCTCGCTTCGCTTCGGAAACATTAAAAGACACATGAAAAAAAAAAAATAATAATAAAAAAAAAAACAAAAAAAAGTAGCCTATGTTCATCAGGGACAATGTCGGCTTCTAATGGAAAAAGAATTTTTCAAAACGGTCCAGTAGTTTCGGAGCCTATTCGAAACAAACAAACAAACAAATCTTTCCTCTTTATAATATTATAAGTATAAGTATAAGTATAATATTAAGTATAGAAAAGCATAAGTAGAACAGATGTTGTTTGCACCTCCGGGATAACACCAACCACCAATTTAGGTTAGTTAGAGCCTCAGATTTCTTTCAAGAAATTAGAAGCGGTAGACATAACCATGTGAATGCTTTAATGATTTTAGGTCTAAGTCTCAATTGTGTAGTATGTCTATATAGTATAAATTTCCCAGAACTCAGGTGTTTTTTATTGACGGGCCTATTTCAGAAAACATTTCGCAACAACGAGTCCGAGTTTCGATAGTGATTAATAAATATTTTTTTTCAGATCCATGTAGCCAAGGTGCATGTGGAATTTGTTCGGAATGTAAAGTTCAGAATCATCGTGCTCAGTGCAGCTGTGCCAGCAACTATACAGGCAACCCCCTTGTAGAGTGCCGAAGGAAAAAGACTTTGTGTGATGGTTTTTGTCCGTGCGATCAGAGTGGTTATTGTATTTCGTTATGTGATGAAAACTCGGACTGCCCTTGCGGTGATAAATGTATCGAAGGAGGATGCCTGACTCGATGCTCTCCTAGAAATAAATGTCCAGAGAGACAAATTTGTCAGCAAGGCGTTTGTACTCCTGGCTGTAACAACGACAAAGATTGCAGCGATGATATGTTTTGTTCTTCCAATTTATGCGTGAATGCATGCCAAGAGAAGTCTTGTGGTATAAATGCTCTTTGCCTTACTACAAGACATCGTGCTGTCTGCAGTTGTCCAAGTGGATATTCCGGTGATCCTTTAAAAGAATGTAATCAATTCGAATGCCAGAATAACGAAGACTGTGGCACCGATGAGGAGTGTTATACCGACGGCAAATGTAAAAATGTGTGTTCGGGGGCTTGTGGGCTCAATGCTTTATGTCGTTCAGTCGACCGATCACCTCAGTGTTCATGTCCACCTAATTATCAAGGTAACCCACAAATTGAGTGTACTAAACCAACAACAGGCAGCTGTCTACGTAATCCGTGCGGCGTAAATGCAAGATGTCGTGACCTGGACGATGGTAGTTATGAATGTACATGTCCACCGAATTGTGCTGGAAATCCACAGAGACAGTGTTTTTGTGGCAAAATGGAGCCGTGTGCATACAAACCGTGCGGTACTAATGCGCAATGTCGCGTGAATCGTATCGGCGAAGCACAATGCTATTGTCCCCGTAACTATCCAAATGGAGATCCCAATATTGAATGTGAGTGTTTTAGATATAACATAATTTTGAAAATTAATGTCTGAAAAGTTTTCAATTCTAAGTTGAAAATATTTCCTCTTGTTCAGGTGCCCAAGAACGCAGTGTGATTGATTGTCGAACTACGGGCTGTGGAATTAATGGTGAATGTTTAAGGGAAGGTGCGGAATTTGTGTGTCGCTGCGTACCTGGAACTGAAGGTCAAGCCGATATCGAATGTCATACTAGTGAGTATTAATATAATTCGAAAACATCAACCGTTTTGACACTGTGTAAAAATGCACCGTTGTATTTAGTACCGTCTTTTAGGTACGAATACGTTAACGTCTAATTTTACAAAAAAAAGTTGTGTACATAATTTCCATTCAAATATAAAAAGGCTTCTCAAACTGAGAAATTGAAGTAATAGCCGTACGTCTCTCATTTTATTTACAACGTATTTTGTTCGAGTTGTTGTAAAGAATTGTATTTTAAATGTAAAAAGTAAAAAAAAACCTGTACTTTATGTAAAGTAGGAAGCATTCTCACCGTTCGTGCTTGAAGTTCAAATCGTCAGTAACATTTTGTTCGGCTTCATGTACATATTGCTTGTTTTATTTTCGTTATTTACATATTTCTGATCATAAACTATCAAAAAGCATGCACTGTCTCGTGAGAAAGTTTCCTCTTGGCGGCTGAAGGTACAGCTCTTTCGACTATGCTTTCTTCTTTCACATCTTCCTAGGTATCGAATGCACGAGTGACGTGGAATGCGCTGTCGATAAAGTGTGTCTGAGCTTACACTGTGTGGACCCGTGCACGCTGCGAGGCGCCTGTGGGGAAGATGCTCTTTGTGCACCACTGATGCACATGGCTCAATGCTCGTGTCCGCAATGTTATGTTGGCCAGCCAAGGATCTCTTGTAGACTCGATCCCAACTGCAAACCAACAACAGACTACAACTCAACATTCAGTTGTTCCGAAGATAAACCTTGTCCGCCAAAACTAGCCTGTGATCTCAACAGTAATCAATGCCGAAATCCTTGTCTCGGTTATCAAAATTGTAAGCTAAATCAAAAATGTGAAGTAAGAGATCATAAGCCCGTATGTGTATGTCGTAATGGATTCGCCCTAAATGAAAAAGGTGAGCTAACATGTGCCCCAGAGCACGCAGAATGTACAAGAGATGACCAATGTCCATCAAATGCGGCCTGCCGTGATTACAAATGTGTGAATCCTTGTTTGACATCAAAAGAACCAATTTGTCCAAAAGGGAAACAGTGCGAAGTACTTGATCATCGTGCCATGTGTTTATGTGTACAAGACTGTAATCCATCCGTATCGATATGTCGGACAGACAAAGGGTGTCCAAACAATTTAGCTTGCAGAGATTATCAATGCAAGGATCCATGTAATGGTGCTTGCGGAGGTGCTCCGTGCACTGTAGAAGACCACCACCCTGTATGCAAGTTCTGTCCACATGGGTTCACACATGACGAAAAACATGGCTGTATCAAAGGTAATATTTAGTGAAAACAAAATACAATATTTAGATTTCTTTTTAGTATGAAAGTATCTGTACGACACTTAATAAACTTTTGTTCCTCATTATTACAGGAAAAATATATCAGTCTATATTCTATTTCTTGTGCAGCTCTTTCTGTTTCCTTTCTTTGTGTTCTGGCATGTTCGTATTTATCTTTTTCACAGTTTTGAACATCTACTGCAGCAGGTAGTTATAGACGTAATTTTGTACATAAATATTTTAATCATTCATAATACATGCATTTATTTCACACTGCTATTGGAAGTGCTAATCATAATTATTACTCTTACTACTAACGCTTTCCATGCTTTATCATTAATTTGAATGCAAAAAACCGCCACGAGACAGTTTGCAAAACTTATCATTAATGCCTTTATCAAAATTATTATTTACTCTTTTAAAAATAATATGGTATTGTTGGATTTGTTTTAGATTTAATTAATTCATTTTTGTTGTAGTATTTATTACTTTTGACTTCTTTGTTTTCTTTATTTTAGTATAGATTGTTTGTGAGCTCTCGAGTCAATGTCGCTATGACATGTTCTTCTTCAAACTAGGCTTGCGGAGAGTACTTAATGGTAGACAGCGGCTTGGCTCTGCCCCGTGGCATTGCTGACGTCCATGAGCGACGGTGACCACTTACCATCAGGTGGGCCGTATGCTCGGCTGCCTACAAAGGCAATAAAAAATAATAATTACAAAACAAAATTGAATCTTGATAAATTTATTGCTAATTTGTTATATCTAAAGTAATAATGTACTTTAGAAATAGAGCTTTAATTTAATAATTGGTTTAGAATTAAAAAAGTCTGGCAGATCGTGCACAAAAGCACAGAAAGTAAATTTAATTAATGTCATAAAAGTATTACAATTTTAAAAAGGTTTAGTTGATAATGTTAAAACAATGTAGTTTTGTGATGACCGAAGTTAAGTTTCGACGTTTTTAATAACGAGATTAAGTTTTATGTGTTGTTAAGATTTGTAGTGACATTCTTTTTCAATACAGCTGTAGAATGCAGCGATCACGAGCAGTGTCCCAGCAATATGGCGTGCATGGCTGATCGTTGCGCCGACCCTTGTTCTCAAGGTGGACCTTGCACTCCTGGGCAGTCTTGCACTGTTTTAAATCATCAGCCAGTATGTTCTAAAGGTAAATGAAAACTCAGTGTCATGGCTTTTATCGAAGATAAAAAATAATAATTCTGAAAACGTTTCGTTAAATTTCTAGAGATATTGCAATTGACTTAGCAGATGGAATCATACTAATTAACATTTTTTATTGTTTAGTTTGTCAGTGTCAATCCTCATCGGATTGTGCCAGCTATTCAAATTCTGTCTGCGATGGCTGTAATTGTGTTCTGGGTAAGCATAAAATAAATTAAACAGAAATCAAAATAATTACAGTAAATAAATAATCACACAAAACTATGTAGGACACATGGGCAACTAGTATACCTCCTACTCCCACTCGATAGTCAAAATCAGTCTCTGCCTCAACGGATTTTTACTTCCAATAAACTTATTCGTTCTAATATAATATCCATTTTCATATACAATATAGTTAACTTCTGATGTGGGAATCGACTTCACGATCTAGACTCAGTAATTAAAATCGCTAATTACAATACCAGCGAATCAATCAAATTTTTTAGAGTAAAAAAGCGGAGTTAATAAATATATTACAGTTTAATCTCGTGTTTTTCTTAAATATGTCATCTTACGTGTACACTATTTTTTTCATGAAGTTAATCTTTTACTACAAAGCGACGTGTTAAATCTTTTGATGAAGTTTTTGAATTATCGATAAATTTAATGCATAATATGCAATATTTTAGCAAAATAATTGACTTGATCAAAATTCGAACTCTGTTACATTCCTGGACATACGGAGCTAACTCCGTATTCACTTTGGAGTAACTTAATATATAGGAATTGAATAACTGCCGTTACCACACGAGATCACAACATCTGACCGCTACATTTTTAACAGGCGATAAACCAAAGACGAACTGCGCTCATTGCAGACCAGGTGTTCCTTGCGATCCCTTCTCTGGAGCTTGTATGGAAAGTGAGTAACCACAAATAATACAGTTCTAATGAATAATTCATTCACTATTAATTAAATTTGTTTTTATATAATGAAAACTAAACAAACATAACAATCGTCGGTAAATGTAATAAGTATAATTTGTAAAGAATATGTAAATTGTATACTTTTATAAAGTTGCAGCCTTGTTTAATACACCTACAAATCGGTGTTTTATATATCATACATATTAAATGTATTGTGCAACTAGCAAAACTAACTCCAGATGAACTGGGCGTTGCTATTACTTAGTGTATATACCATTTGTCCGATAAAACGCCACAAAATACTGGCTCTGAATTTCTGGCAGACCCGAACTACGTACACACTTGTTTTACATTACATGGAAAACATTTCATGGTACCTTTCTACATTGAAACACTTTGAGACAGTGTAAGTTACTATTTCTTTTACGGTATGCAAAACATATTTAGTTAAAATGGCTTATTTAAAACAGAAATAAAATAAAATTATAAAAAAATATCTATATTCTATAGACTTCAGCTGGACTATCCTATTATTTGTACATAGCATTTAGTTTACCTATCTTTTAGTTTTATACTCTGGTGTCGGCTTTTATATTCTATTCTGACACACTTGAAGTAGATTGATGTCCTACTCAAATGTTTATATCATTTAATTTATTTATTTATTATAATATCATATATATATCATATAAGAATGCTTCAGATTATTAGTAATAGTTCAACTTCAAATTGGAATTTAATTTAATTTTGATGAAAAAGCGTAATGTTTAACTATTTAAATTATTAGGAAGAATATAGAAACGTTGAATTATTAACCATGTTATTATTCCATTCCAATTAACAGATGATCAACCTAAAAATGTCCCACTAACTGATGTCACAAGTACTACAACGAGCGAAGACACCGAAACCTCTACAAAAGATGATTCTTTAAATTATCTTACGTACTCGACTAATATTGACGACGAACAAATTGATACGACATCATCCGACTTAAAACTGTCTACGGACTATCACAATATTATTACTGAAAAACCATCTACATTACATATTGATAATATAGCAACCAAAAGTACACTCGCCGATGATTTATCTACAACGGATTCGTTTGATGAAACTTATCTCACAAAAAGTATAACACGGTCAGGATTAAACGCTACGGCTGATACTAACATTTCCTTATTCAATTACACATCCACAAAGTTCCATACTACTGATAGTTTGTTAACTGACATCTACGATTTTCAAAATGTTACCGAAGCTGATCAAAAGAGCTACGCAACAATACCAATAAATACCGAAAAAATATACGACAGTGAAAAACCTGCGTTTACTACACAAAAATATATAGACACTACAATTAATGAGAAAACAACAATATTCTCCTCTTTAGTTAAGGAGCCGATTAGTAAACCACTTTATTTAGATAAAAGTGATGAACCTGTACAGAGTAGCAGTACAATTCATGAAGAAAGTACCCTTAAACCCAACGTTAAACAGACAACACAAGTTGCTGAAAAACCAATATCAATTGAAAATAAGAACACTAAAACTCCTGAAAATCAAAGAAAACTGAATGGTAATTACACAAACATTGCCGATGGATACGGTCCTGTATCACACTCGGTTAATGAGAAATCAGCAACGAAAATGACAACTCCACTACCAAAAACTAAACCAACAAATCCATCGGACCTACCATTAACGGCTTCTGAAATTACGATCAATTATTATACAACAGAAGGTAGTAGCGTTGAGAGTACTCTTAGTGAAGAAATTACGTTGACAAATCAAGACACTGCAGCTACAAGTATGAAAACATTAACTTCAGGTATAGAAATGGATACAGGTGTCAATGCGGAAGAGAATAACAAAAGTACTAATTTTTATACTAGCACAATACAATATAGTACTCAGAATGACATGTCTGATAGCCATGAAACTGTTTCAACTGACTTTAAAGTTGCTACCACAACATCACCTACAGTTCACATCATTGACAATCAATCAGATCAGATCAATTATTCAGAAAAAAATGCCTATCAGACAACAAAAAACGCACCTAGCTTAAACCCAACTACAACAAACTATTATCATACTGTCATCACAATGGAAGAAAAATGGGATAGTTCGGAAAATGATTTAATTGAAACTACTACAGAAGCTCAGCTTAAACAAACAAATTATGAATTTAAATTAACAGACATAAATGACTTAAACAAACAAAACGATACTACAACAATACCTACCGGAGGTATAGTAGAATTTTTAACACATAAAGCAACAAAATCAGATGATACTATTGTTACTATTTCAACTGAACCCTATACAATATTCAATTCTAATGAAGAAACAACACATAAACCTGTTCAACCACTAAACAAACAGAAACCCACTCAATTTATAAAATATGAGACGACTACTGAATTTACGCAATCATCAAATTATGATATCAAACAGCTTTCTGAATATCCTAAAGAACAGTTTAATATTTTAAATGAAAGAATAACTACTGGTAGTTCACTGGCTTCTCAAACAGACGCCGAAGGTGTTGAGATTACTTCTTCACTAACGACAATGTCGAAATCAACAATATCAACTCTTGATATACATGAAACAATACCCAATTTAGGTCTATCTACACAATCTGGAAGCTATGAATTCACTTCATCAATACCACAAGTTTTCTCGACAACGAACTCTGACGTCATTTTAGATCAGGATAATTTATTTTTACACCCCAATATAGCCACAATCAACTATAAGGCGACTGATAAAAATGATAATCAAGAGACGACCTCACAATACAATGACAACGAAAACGAATTTCCTCTAACCTCTACGGTTACATATGACAATACTGGAAAATCAGAACCGGCAGAATCACAACATATGCACAGTTCGGATATTAATAAAGTCACGAATGGCAATGAAAATAATTTACTTTCAACCACCTATAGAGGTGTCACTACGTCACAGTATGACAGCGAAACTGAGGATTCCAATTCAGAGTCACAAAGTATGCAGAGTGCAACCACTGACCAACCCATTAACATACAAACAAATGAAAATGAAAATAAATTACCATCAACCACATCTATCACTACGTCACATTATGACAGTGAAACTGAGGATTCCAATTCAAAATCACAAAGTACGCAGAGTGCAACCACTGACCAACTCACTAGCGTACAAATGAATGACAACGACAATAAATTACCATCAACCGTCTCTATCACTACGTCACGTTATGACGGCGAAACTGAGAATTCCGTTTCAGAGTCACAAAGTGGGCAAAGTACAAACGTTAACCGAGCCACCAGCATGTATGCCAATGACAATGAAAATAATTTACCATCAACCACCTCTATCACTACGTCACATTATGACAGCGAAACTGAGGATTCCAACTCAGAGTCACAAATAACACAAAGTACAACTACTACCCAAGCCACTAGCATACAACCTAATGACAATGAAAATAAATTACCATCAACCACTTTTATCACTACATCACATGATGACAGTGAAACTGAGGATTCTGATTCAGAATCACAAACAACACACAGCAGAACCACTAACCAAGCCACTAGCATGTATGCCAATGACAATGAAAACAAGTTACCATCAACCGCCTCTGTCACTACGGTGCATTATGGCACTGAAACGGAGGATTATAATTCAGAATCACAAACTCCGCAGAGTACAATCACTAACCAAGCCACTGGCATACAAACTAATGATAATGTAAACAAATTACCATCAACCGCTTATGGTACTACGTCACATTATGACAGTGAAACTGAGGATTCTATTTCAGAATCACAAAGTACTCAAAGTACAATCACTAACCAAGCCTCTAGCAATTATGCTAATGACAATAAAAATAAATTACCATCAACCGCCTCTGTCACTAAATCACATTATGACAGTGAAACTGAGGATTCTGATTCAGAATCACAAACAACGCACAGCAGAACCACTAACCAAGCCACTAGAATGTATGCCAATGACAATGAAAACAAATTACCATTAACCGCCTCTCCTACTACGTCACATTATGACACTGAAACACAGGATTATAATTCGGAATCACAAAGTACACACAGCGTAACCACTGATCAAGCCACTAGCATATATGCTAATGAAAACGAAAACAAATTACCATCAACTGCCTCTATCGCTACGTCACACTATGACAGTGAAACTGAGGATTTCAATTTAGAATCACAAACTCCGCAAAGTACAATCACTAAACAAGCCACTAACACATATGCTAATGACAATGAAAATAAATTACCATCAACCCCGTCTGTCACTACATCACATTATGACAGTGAAACTGAGGATTCTGATTCAGAATCACAAACAACGCACAGCAGAACCACTAACCAAGCCACTAGAATGTATGCCAATGACAATGAAAACAAATTACCATCAACCGCCTCTCCTACTACCTCACATTATGACACTGAAACGCAGGATTATAATTCGGAATCACAAAGTACACACAGCGTAACCACTGATCAAGCCACTAGCATATATGCTAATGAAAACGAAAACAAATTATCATCAACTGCCTCTATCGCTACGTCACACTATGACAGTGAAACTGAGGATTTCAATTTAGAATCACAAACTCCGCAAAGTACAATCACTAAACAAGCCACTAACACATATGCTAATGACAATGAAAATAAATTACCATCAACCGCCTCTGTCACTACATCACATTATGACAGTGAAACCGAGGATTCTGATTCAGAATCACAAACAACGCACAGCAGAACCACTAACCAAGCCACTAGAATGTATGCCAATGACAAAGAAAACAAATTACCATCAACCGCCTCTCCTACTACCTCACATTATGACACTGAAACGCAGGATTATAATTCGGAATCACAAAGTACACACAGCGTAACCACTGATCAAGCCACTAGCATATATGCTAATGAAAACGAAAACAAATTATCATCAACTGCCTCTATCGCTACGTCACACTATGACAGTGAAACTGAGGATTTCAATTTAGAATCACAAACTACGCAAAGTACAATCACTAAACAAGCCACTAACACATATGCTAATGACAATGAAAATAAATTACCATCAACCGCCTCTGTCACTACATCACATTATGACAGTGAAACCGAGGATTCTGATTCAGAATCACAAACAACGCACAGCAGAACCACTAACCAAGCCACTAGCATGTATGCCGATGACAATGAAAACAAATTACCATCAACCGCCTCTCCTACTACGTCACATTATGACACTGAAACACAGGATTATAATTCGGAATCACAAAGTACACACAGCGTAACCACTGATCAAGCCACTAGCATATATGCTAATGAAAACGAAAACAAATTACCATCAACTGCCTCTATCGCTACGTCACACTATGACAGTGAAACTGAGGATTTCAATTTAGAATCACAAACTCCGCAAAGTACAATCACTAACCAAGCCACTAACACATATGCTATTGACAATGAAAATAATTTAACATCAACCGCCTCTGTCACTACGGTACATTATGACACTGAAACGCAAGACTATAATTCAGAATCACAAACTACGCAGAGTACAATCACTAACCAAGCCACTAGCATACAAACTAATGACAATGAAAACAAATTACCATCAACCGCCTCTGTCACTACGGTACATTATGACACTGAAACGCAGGATTATAATTCGAAATCACAAACTACGCAGAGTACAATCACTAACCAAGCCACTAGCATATATACTAATGACAATGAAAATAATTTACCATCAACCGCCTTTGTCACTGCGTCACATTATGATAGTGAAACTGAGGATTCCAATTCAGAATCAAAAACTACGCAACGTACAATCTCTAACCAAGTCACTAACATACATGCTAATGACAATGAAAACATATTACCATCAACCGCTTCTGGTACTACGTCACATTATAACAGTGAAACTGAGGATTCTATTTCAGAATCAAAAAGTACTCAAAGTACAATCATTAACCAAGCCACTAGCACTTATGCTAATGACAATGAAAATAAATTACCATCAACCGCCTCTGTCACTACATCACATTATGATAGTGAAACCGAGGATTCTGATTCAGAATCACAAACAACGCACAGCAGAACCACTAACCAAGCCACTAGCATGTATGCCAATGACAATGAAAACAAATTACCATCAACCGCCTCTACTACTACGTCACATTATGACACTGAAACGCAGGATTATAATTCGGAATCACAAAGTACACACAGCGTAACCACTGATCAAGCCACTAGCATATATGCTAATGAAAACGAAAACAAATTACCATCAACTGCCTCTATCGCTACGTCACATTATGACAGTGAAACTGAGGATTCCAATTTAGAATCACAAACTCCTCCAAGTACAATCACTAACCAAGCCACTAACACATATGCTAATGACAATGAAAATAATTTAACATCAACTGCCTCTGCCAATGCGTCACATTATGACAGTGAAACTGAGGATTCCAATTTAGAATCACAAACTCCGCCAAGTACAATCACTAACCAAGCCACTATTACATATGCTAATGACAATGAAAACAAATTACCATCAACCGCCTCTGTCACTACGGTACATTATGACACTGAAACGCAAGACTATAATTCAACATCACAAACTACGCAGAGTACAATCACTAACCAAGACACTAGCATACAAACGAATGACAATGAAAACAAATTAACATCAACCGCCTCTGTCACTACGGTACATTATGACACTGAAACGCAGGATTATAATTCGGAATCACAAACTACGCAGAGTACAATCACTAACCAAGCCACTAGCATACAAACTAATGACAATGAAAACAAATTACCATCAACTGCTTCTGGTACTACGTCACATTATGACAGTTCAACTGAGGATTCTATTTCAGAATCAAAAAGGACGCACAGTATAACCACTGATAAAGCCACTAGCATATATTCTAATGACTATGAAAACAAATTACCATCAACCGCTTCTGTCACTACGTCACAATACGACACTGAAACGGAGGATTTCGATTCAGAATTACAAATTATTCAAAATACAATCACTAACCAAGCCACTGGCACATATGCTAATGACAATGAAAATAAATTACTATCAACTGCCTCTGTCACTGCGTCACATTATGACAGTGAAACTGAGGATTCCAATTCAGAATCACAAACTCCGCAAAGTACAAGCACTAACCAAGCCACTAGCGTACAAACTAATGACAATGAAAACATATTACCATCAACCGCCTCTGTCACTACGGTACATTATGACACTGAAACGCAAGACTATAATTCAGAATCACAAACTACGCAGAGTACAATCACTAACCAAGCCACTAGCATACAAACTAATGACAATGAAAACAAATTACCATCAACCGCCTCTGTCACTACGGTACATTATGACACTGAAACGCAAGACTATAATTCAGAATCACAAAGTACTCAAAGTACAATCACTAACCAAGCCACTAGCATACAAACTAATGACAATGAAAACAAATTACCATCAACCGCCTCTGTCACTACGGTACATTATGACACTGAAACGCAAGACTATAATTCAGAATCACAAAGTACTCAAAGTACAATCACTAACCAAGCCACTAGCATATATGCTAATGACAATGAAAATAATTTACCATCAACCGCCTCTGTCACTACGGTACATTATGACACTGAAACGCAAGACTATAATTCAAAATCACAAAGTACTCAAAGTACAATCACTAACCAAGCCACTAGCATATATGCTAATGACAATGAAAATAATTTACCATCAACCGCCTTTGTCACTGCATCACATTATGACAGTGAAACTGAGGATTCCAATTCAGGATCACAAACTCCGCAAAGTACAATCACTAACCAAGCCACTAGCGTACAAAATAATGACAATGAAAACATATTACCATCAACCGCCTCTGTCACTACGGTACATTATGACACTGAAACGCAGGATTATAATTCGGAATCACAAAGTACACACAGCGTAACCACTGATCAAGCCACTAGCATATATGCTAATGAAAACGAAAACAAATTACCATCAACTGCCTCTATCGCTACGTCACATTATGACAGTGAAACTGAGAATTCCAATTTAGAATCACAAACTCCGCAAAGTACAATCACTAACCAAGCCACTAGCATATATGCTAATGACAATGAAAACAAATTACCCTCAACCGCATCTGTCACTACGGTACCTTATAACAATGAATCTGATGAGTTTAAAACAGGATCACAAAGTATCCATAGTACAGCTGCTAATCAACATTCAAGCATACAAACTAATGAAACTAGAATACCATTGAACACCCCGATCGTTGAGTCGTACCACAACACCGAAATTAAAGGTTCCCAAAGAGAATCACATAATACACAAAGTTCTGATACAACGTATACAGAATCGTATGACAGTAAATATGAATTGCCATTGACTACTGCTTTCACCACGTTATATTATAACAGCGAATCTGACCTTTCCCGGACAGAGTCTTTAGCTACGCAAAGAATAGCTACTGGAAAAGACACAAATATAGAATCTAATCAGGATCATTATCAGACAACAGTTGATGCTACAGAATCATTATCAACAGAAAACGTTGTTGATTCATTCACATCTACTGCAGTAACAAATTTAGCCACTTTGATCGACGAAAACGTTAACAAGTTTTCGGAGAGTCAACATTCTACAACTATATTAACAGCACAAGATGAAACCACCTTTAAACCGTATTCTGAAGTCGATTTCACTACAGTGTTTCATAATATTAAGACAGTTGAAAATGACTTTAATGCAGATAAAGATGATGATTATTTAACACAGGAAATATCTACTACAACAGAACCGTCAACGATTGATTATCTGAACGTAAATTATGAAAAAAATAATCCTCTAAGTACTATTCCACCTCCGACAGCAAAACATAGTACGATTTTGAAAAATTCGGAATACGGTCAAAATACGGTAACATCTTCCATGTTGAATTTCAATAAAGAAAAAGTGTCTTCAACCCATACAAGTTCTTTGAGTACGGCAAAAAGTAGTAAACAAACTTCGAGTAGTTTGAGTACTTCGACAGAGAGCTTGTCATCGCGAAGAAAAAACGTTGACATTCCAGCTTGGACTGACTTATCAACTATAACAGATATAACAACTACGACGGAGTCAACTTTGACTGAAATGACGACTACTACTGACATACCTTTTAATCTTAAATGTAGAGTAAATTCACATTGTCCGTTAAACATGACGTGTCAAGAGGGAACATGCCAGAACCCATGTGATTTGCCTGAGATGAAGTGTGCCCAGAATACTTCCTGTAAAGTTGTCAACCACGCTGCTGTTTGTGTTTGTGACTCAGCTGGAAACAACTGTGTAAGAGGTATGCTTTTGAGATGTTTTGCATACCACGTTTTACCAGACTTCTGTTATAATTAGTTGAGTAAGAGTCAATTGTGATCTAGTTCAAAGCATTATTTGAACTCGAATTTTTACAAATTGAAACTTCTAACTTATGTCTCTCGGTGGGCAACAGTATTAATATTTTCGCGTTATAGGTTCCGGTAACTGCTTCACATTAGAAGGACCGCGAGCTTGTCGATCCATAAAATGTACGGTATTTAAACAAAAATATAAAAATTGTGATGGGTAAATTTTATTCAAAAGTGGCCATCTTATCGGACAAATGTGTAAATACAAAAGTAGTAATTTGTAAATAATATGTAACGAGTTTTTACTGTAAATAGCACTGTAACATACTAAATTTCATTAACATCTAACGCACTAGAATCATCTGGAACGCCAAAAGTACCAGAGCCGTGTCATTCCGATCGAGATTGTATAGAAATTGAAGCCTGTTTTATGGGACTATGTCAAGATCCATGTGAGTTTGATAATGTTTGTGGGATACAAGCAAACTGCCAGCGCGTAAAACACAGGCCTATGTGTTCCTGCCCTGCGGGCTACGATGGAGACCCTGCAATTAAATGTTCACCTAAAATATGTAAGCTTTAACTCATACTAATTTAAGCAATTACTTATTCATTTTATGTGTCATATGTCTAGAAATAATCTTAACAAAATAATAACGATTAAATTGTAAGTAAGAAGTCGTTGTAAATACTACTATCAGACGAAAATATTAAAAATATGATATTCATTTACTTCAAACATTAAATTACGTTATTTCAAACATAAATTTGCGCTTTCATTTCATTTAATTTTAAAAGTAAACCATTATTTACTGTATGTAGCAAATGTTTATAAGCTTTTGAATAGTATGAGTAAATGCACTATAGAATATTTGTTTTACGTAGTTGGATGCACGCGAAACGACGACTGTCAATCTACAGAGGCTTGTATAAATAATGCATGTCAACACCCTTGTGCCATACACAACCCATGCGCACCTAATGCTGTATGTATAAACACAAACCATGGGTCTGACTGTAGCTGTGTGGAAGGTTTTCAAGGCAACGGATACGTTGGTTGTGTACCAGGTAAATATAAAAACATACAAAAATGTGTCATGGATCGATCTAATCGAAAGTAACAAACTACGAATTGGAAATAATTCATTTAATTTTCTAGTTGTGGAATCTACATCAGTATGTCAATATAACGAGGATTGTCCGCCTGAATTACTATGCGATAGATTAAATAGAAAATGCATTAGTCCTTGTGCAATTAACAAATGTGGAGATAATGCTGAATGTTTACCTTCAAATCATGGTATACAATGTAAATGTGCCCCTGGTTTTACTGGTAATGCCTTCCTGGAATGCTATCAAGGTAACTATTGTTTTTGGAAAAAAATATGTAATTTCAATGATTCAGTAAAAAGCAGTGATAGAATTTAAACAGTTTTTTTTGTGTCATGCTTTAGTCTTGTTAAAGGTAGTGACTCATGGCCTACCTCCGGCCATGTAAAGAGTATCATTTTTTAGGGGTACCGATGGGGTATCATTCCTTGGTACTTGTTATACCTGCCAGCTTACTTGTAAATGTCGTTGGCGTAATTTGGGCTACCGCTACAGTTTATTTAAATATGTTTTTATTTATTAAAAGGCAAAGTCTCCTCTATGTTTTTATAAGGAGAATTATATTGCGAACTATTCAGGCGTAATGCACGGTACATTGAATTTTCGTATGTTTCAGTTCAAGGCTGTCGTTCAGATAACGAGTGTGCCAATTCCGAAGCGTGTATAAATGGTAAATGTGGTTCTCCATGCCGTTGTGGTATAAACGCTGTCTGTGACGTGATTAACCATCGAGCATCTTGTAAATGTCTACAAGGATATACCGGTAATCCACAAATTGGTTGTGAACCACCAACAAATCCATGTAGTCCGAACCCTTGTGGAATAAATGCATTATGTGAAATCGACAACGGGAATCCAATTTGTTACTGTCCAAAAGGCTTAACCGGAAATCCTTTCAAGAATTGCAGTAAGTATAAATAATTTATGATGTTAAATTCATAATTTTATTTGAAATATGTATTTATTTCGTTGAAATATTTTAGTCCCAGAAGGAAACGAATGTGAACCAAATCCATGTGGACCAAACTCAGGATGTCGACTAATAGATGATAAGCCAGCCTGTTTCTGTCTACCAAATTACGAAGGGAGTCCGCCAAGAATGCCATGCAAATTACCAAACAATCCCTGTAATCCATCACCTTGCGGTCCTAACACTCAATGTACAGTACTGTCTAATGGATTTTCAAAATGTTCTTGTTTACCTGGTTATGTCGAAAGCCCGAATACTGTTCGTGGATGTATTGAAGCACGAAACCCTTGCGAACCGAGTCCCTGCGGAGTCGGCGCTCGATGTGATCCAAACAAAACTCCATCTTGTTTCTGTCCAGAAAATACTGTTGGAAATCCATACAAATCATGCGACAGTAACCGTGGATATCTTCCACCAGTTGCAAATGTTCTCTGTCAGCCAGGACCATGTGGACCAAATGCGGATTGTTTTGTTAGTAGCAATAGAGAAGTGTGCTATTGCAAAACTGGTTTTAGTGGTGACCCATATCTGGGTTGCCAAAATCAAATAAGTCCTTGTGCTCCCAACACTTGTGGACCACGAGCAATCTGTCAAGTAAAGTTTGATGGGCAAGCCTTCTGTGTGTGTCCTGAAGGAAGTGTGGGTGATGCTTATAGCATTGAAGGCTGTATTTTACGGGAATGTGAGGTCGATGATGGCTGTCCCACAAATAAAGCATGCATTGGATATAGTTGCCAAGATCCCTGTCCTGGAGTATGTGGGTTGAATACCAAATGTCACGTAGAGGCTCATCGACCAGTATGTTTCTGTGAAGAAGGTTTCATCGGAAATCCATTAATATGTTGTCTTCCACCCGAAGATCAGAAATCAATATCACCATGTAACAAAATACAATGTGGAATTAACGCAATCTGTCAAGAAGTCGGAGATAGAGCCGTTTGCTCTTGTCCACTTGATTTCATTGGTGATCCAACAATAGAATGTAAGCCGGAATGTATGATGAACTCCGATTGTTCCTCGAACGAAGCTTGCATTAACAAAAAATGTATTGATCCTTGTGCATCTGCCAACATCTGTGGAATAAATGCTGTTTGCCTATGTTCAGATCATACTGTTTCTTGTCTGTGTCCCGATGGTTATATAGGAGATCCGTTAACTCAATGTATATACAAACGTAAGTAAATTTTTCCTACCATTAACTTTTGAAGGTGTTTTATAAAATAGATTATAATTGTCTGACGTGATATTATACTCAAAATCTTTACTATGGATAAACACATATTTAATTAAGTTTTCTTTTTTCAGCTATAATAATTGTACCAGATAATTCTACAGCGCAACCTTGTTCACCAAATCCATGTGATCAAAATGCGCCTTGTGATACTTATGGTAACCAGTTTGCAATTTGCGACGCATGTGTTGGACTGAATTCTTTAAATAACCCTTCGTGTAGACCGGAGTGCGTTTTGAATTCGGATTGTAGTTTTGATAAATCTTGCTTAAGGAACAAGTGCTTGAATCCTTGCCCTGGTTCTTGTGGTATAAATGCAGAATGCACAGTTTACAATCATGATCCGGTTTGCCAGTGCGTGAATGGTTTCGAAGGGAATCCATACGAACATTGTAAGCCAAGTGTCCGGCGTAAGTACATATTTTATAGCTTATTATTTCTTAGCTAATTATTCATACAACTTGCAGCCATATTAAACTAATAAATTTATGTTTGCAGCTATCACACATGAAACTTGCAACAATGTGCAATGCGGTGCAAATGCAATTTGTAGAGACTTCAATGGTGCTTTAGCTTGCCATTGTCTGCCCGACTTTTATGGAAATCCTTATATTTCGTGCCGACCGCAATGTGTTGTTAACAGCGACTGTTCACCGGAATTGGCTTGTTTCCACAATAAATGCGAAGACCCTTGTACAAATGTGTGTGGCATAGGAGCTTTGTGTAAAACAGTCAATCATCATGCCGTGTGCTATTGTGAATCTGGACAAATTGGAGATCCTTATGTTAGATGTCAAAACGCACCAGCGTTGCCTCCTTCTTTATCTGTATGTGATCCATCTCCTTGTGGGCCTTACAGTCGTTGTCTTGTTTCATCTAACGGTTTTGCAATGTGTTCCTGTTTACCAGGACATAAAGGGATAGCCCCTATGTGTCAACCAGAATGTGTCAGTAATGCAGATTGTCAACAGATGGAAACATGTGTTAATCAACGATGCATAAACCCTTGCCTCGGTAGTTGTGGTGTTAACGCTGATTGTGTTGTTGTTAATCACAACCCAATATGTACCTGTAGTCGAGGAAAATCTGGTGACCCCTTTGTAGCCTGTACTGATATAACAGAAGTGGTGCCTTCCGAAACAAATCCATGTGTACCTTCTCCATGTGGGCCGAACTCCGTTTGTGAAATTAAGTCGAATCATCCAGTATGTTCATGTCGACCTAACTACTCTGGTACTCCACCGTACTGTAGACCTGAGTGTGTCATAAGTCAAGAATGTCCTTCTAACAAAGCTTGCATCAATGAAAAATGTTTAGACCCATGCACAGGGGCTTGTGGTAATAATGCCAAATGTGTTGTAATTAATCACACGCCGTTATGTAGCTGTTTAGATGGATATAAAGGCGACGCATTCGTAGGATGCAATGCAATTTCAAAGGACGATACCGAGACTCTTTGTAATCCTTCACCATGCGGAGAGAACACAATCTGCAATGTAATAAACAATATTGCACGCTGCTCATGTATTCCGCCCAACATAGGAAACCCGTATGCGGGGGGATGTCGACCAGAGTGTTCATTAAACTCAGATTGTCCGAATCATTTGGCTTGTCTGTCAAACCACTGCAGGGATCCATGTAAGGATCTATGTGGTGTTAATGCGGAATGTATAGTGACTAATCATGTACCTGTATGTACATGCTTTAGAGGCCACGAAGGAGACCCTTTTATTGCATGCAATCGTCAAGAACAAAAACCACGTAAGTCTAATTGAAAGCGTAACTTATTTTAAACTATGATAATTTTTCAAATGGAGTTCCATTCGATAACTTTGAATTTCAATTTAATCTTAGAATAGCAAGGAACATTATTCAGTCCAAATTTAATTAATGAAGACATTTTTCGTATCACAGAAAATCCAGAGAGTCCTTGTGAGCCTTCTCCGTGCGGAGCGAACAGTGACTGCCATATAGTGAGCGATCGAGCGGCATGTTCTTGTCGTCCGGGCTACTTGGGCGCGCCACCAGCTTGTCGTCCTGAGTGTGCAGTCAACTCAGATTGTCCTGCTACTAGAGCGTGTATTAATCACAAATGCAAAGATCCATGCATAAATAGTTGCGGTATTGACGCTCGTTGCCATGTTGTTGGACACAATCCTATTTGTACGTGTCCCGAAAATCTCTCGGAAGGTGATCCATTCATTAAGTGCACCAGAAAATGTGAGTCCTTATTATGCCTTAATTTCATGATAATTTGAATCAATTTCAGCAATGAAGTGATTTTGATCTGCTTACTGTTAAGCCAGAAAATAATAGCAAAAACTCAAGAAACTAAAACTAATGTTCATAATAATTTAACATTCGCGGCTTTATTGTCCTATTCTTTGCTATTAATTATAAGATTCGAATATACGATTCTAGATATTTTGAGTCACTAGACATTTACTACAATATTCCGAATAAATATTAAGTCCAATATCCGAAGGCCGAAATACCTATTAAACACGAGATCACACGAATTACTTCTACGATGAAGAAATAGCATCTTGTAAAAAGTAAAAGCCGTAAATATTTATAAATTTGCGTAATTATTGATGGTAAAGCATATTTCATTTTGTTGAGCTAGCCTGGTACCATACCAACTATTTTTGCCGCGAAGCAGTTACGCGTTTTGGTATGAAAGATAGGACAGCCGTTATTCAATGTAATACAAATTTGGGTCTAACAGCTCACAGACAGTGAAGGTATTAACGTGTTGCCTATGGGTTACGGTAAACATATAGATAAATAACCATGAAAGTGAGCCGTGTTGTTAGATCGACATTTCTTAATGCGTCTTAATACTAGACGTTTTTTTTAGCCATTATGCCGACACATACTGATCCGTGCTTGATGTCACCGTGTGGACCTTACGCAGCATGTAGAAATGAAGATGGACGTGCCATATGCGCATGTGAACCTGGAACTCTTGGAGCACCACCATCCTGCCGGCCACAATGTGTTATTAACCAAGATTGTCCTTTAGCGCTGGCTTGCCTCGGCGGTAATTGTGTAAATCCGTGCATTGGTTCATGCGGATTTAATGCCCGATGTTCTGTGCAAAATCATCGTCCAGTGTGTTCATGCGACGACGGATTCTCTGGTGACCCATTCGCAGGATGCAACCCAATTGAAAGTAAGTACATTTAGCAGCATGTTTAAATTATTTGTGTTATATCAAACTGCTTGCCTTTTTGTCTGTAAATCTTTTTGTACATATAAAATGCATGCTCAAATATTATTTCAGTTTCTAAAGAAGCACCTCGTCAACCTTGTCATCCTTCACCTTGCGGTGCTAATGCGATATGTCGAGAAAAGGATGGTGCTGGTTCTTGTACATGCTTAGATGATTTTTACGGTGACCCATATAGTGGTTGTCGCCCTGAGTGCCTTATGAATACAGACTGTGCTAGGGAAAAATCTTGTTTTAATAACAGATGTATAGACCCTTGTTCTGGAACTTGTGGACAAAACACTCAATGTAGAGTTGTAAATCATGCTCCTTCATGTTACTGCTTATCTGGATTTACGGGAAATCCTCTTCACGCATGTGTTCCTGTTAAACGTAAGAATATTTTTCTCTTCTTTATTTATGTACATTTTTATATTATTTTTCTATCTTTATATTCTATAATCTTTTTACCTTTTATTTCTTATGTAGCTTTTCCGGATAATCTGGATCCTTGTCACCCTTCGCCTTGTGGACCATATAGTAAATGCCGAATATCAAACGGTCATGCTGTATGCACATGTCTTGACATGTGTATCGGTTCTCCGCCTAATTGTCATCCGGAATGTATTGTTAGTTCTGATTGCCGCTCAGATAAAGCTTGTATAAATCAGAAATGTCAGGACCCTTGTTCTGGCATTTGTGGCATTAACGCGAAATGCCAAGTGGTGAATCACAATCCAATTTGCAGTTGCTTAAGTGAATATACTGGCGATCCGTTTGTCCGGTGTTATATTGATGACCGTAAGTCTTTTACTTATTTAATTCCGTGATTAAATTCGTTTTTATTTAATATTTTTTTCCTAATGATCATGTTTTTGATAGGCCAAATGACGCCGATAAATAATTGTGTTCCAAGCCCTTGTGGTCCAAATTCACAATGTAAGGAAGTAGACGGAGTAGCAGTTTGCTCATGCATTGAAAATTATGTGGGTCGTCCCCCTAATTGTAGACCAGAATGCGTCATGAATGTTGAGTGTTCGGGGAATTTAGCATGTATAGCGGAAAGATGCAGCGATCCTTGTCCTGGTTCTTGTGGGTTCCATGCGATTTGTACTGTTGTGAATCATGTGCCGACGTGTACTTGTGATCATGGGTACACAGGTGACCCCTTCTCTGGATGTTCATCTATTCCTTGTGAGTTATATTTCAAAGCAATTCGATATTAAATTACAATGAAAAACAGCTCGCTTACTGAAACAAATTTAAAATTTTAGCAATAGAACCTCAACTGCAAAGTCTTTGTTCTCGTTCACCGTGTGGAGCTAACGCAATATGTAAGGAAAGGAACGGAGTTGGATCATGTTCATGTTTACCTGATTATTACGGAGACCCATATATTGAATGTCGCCCTGAGTGTGTTTTGAACTCAGACTGTACTAAAGACAAGGCTTGTATTAACAACAAGTGTAAAGATCCATGCCCTGGTGTTTGTGGTATGAACGCCGAATGTCGCGTAAATAATCACGCGCCTTCGTGTGCATGTCTACCTGGGTACGAAGGAAACCCATTTTCTTCATGTTACATAAGTAAGACATTTAATTAATATAGTTGTCAATTGAATCTATTGAATCGAGTCGGTTGAGTACATACAAAATTTAAATTTTAGGTACCTTCGAAGATCCAGTAAATCCTTGTGTACCGTCACCTTGTGGTCCTTACAGTTTATGTCGTGAAAATAACGGACACGCAATATGCTCTTGTCAGGAACATTACTTTGGTTCACCGCCTTTTTGCCGCCCCGAATGTATGGTCAGCAGCGATTGTATGCCAAATAAAGCTTGCATTAATAAAAAATGCGTGGATCCATGCTCAGGTGCATGTGGCAACAACGCTAAATGTACAGTCGTAAATCATAATCCGTTATGTAGCTGCCCCAAAGATTACACAGGCGATCCGTTTGTACACTGTTCTTATGAAACAAGTGAGTTTTTAAATGATCTTGATAAAAATAACAAAATAATCGTTTAATAAAACATAACTGTGAGATTTAATGAAATAATGCTTAGTAACAATTACAAAAGCTTCCACTTTAACTAGATGTACTCCAGATTTTGGAACAATACAATTTTCAAACACACATTTTAGGACCAGAACCAAAACCGTCAGGAAATCCGTGTATTCCTTCCCCTTGCGGACCTCACTCGCAATGTCGTGTAATAGGAGAGACGGCCGCTTGTTCTTGCCAACTCGGATTTATTGGTCGTGCTCCTAACTGTCGGCCTGAATGTATATTCGATGAAGAATGTCCTAGTAATCTAGCGTGTGTCCGAGAAAAGTGTGCTAACCCTTGCGAAGGTTCATGTGGGTCAAACACTAATTGTGTTGTCATCAATCATAAAGCAGTCTGTCATTGTCGTGAGAGCTATACTGGCGATCCTTTCAGTGGATGTTACTTTATAGGTGAGTTCCTTGTAGAGAAAATATTGAAAAAAATATATTCGTAATTAGGTTTCATTCTGTAATTATAATAATCTGTTTATCCAGTAACCGTACCGAGTGAAGAAGAAACAAATCCATGTAATCCGTCACCATGTGGTCCAAACGCTCTATGTAAAGAACGAAATTCTGCTGGATCATGTACTTGTATACCTGATTACTTTGGAGATCCGTACTTAGGATGTAGACCCGAATGTGTCACTAATAACGACTGCACCTTCGACAAAGCCTGTTCGAATAACAAGTGTGTAGACCCGTGTCAAGGAGCTTGTGGCATAAACTCGCAATGTACAGTAGCACACCATAATCCAGTTTGTCTTTGCGTAGATGGTTATGAAGGCAATCCTGCGGTATCTTGTCATCCACAGCGTAAACGTAGGTTATTCGATATGATTTGAAGTTTAAATTATTAAATTGAAGTAACAGTTTAATTATGTGATTGATCTTCTATTTTAGCTCCACTTGCGGATACAAATCCTTGCATACCTTCGCCTTGTGGACCTTATAGTCATTGTAAAGTGGTCGATGACCACGGAGTGTGTTCATGCCAAGAGGGATATATTGGATCGCCTCCTGCATGTAGACCGGAGTGTGTAACAAGTACAGATTGTCCGCAAAATCAGGCATGCATTCGACAAAAGTGTAAGGATCCATGTCCTGGAACTTGCGGCACAAATGCACGATGCTTAGTGATAAACCATAATCCAATTTGTACGTGCAAACCTGGTTTTACTGGAGATCCGTTCAATTTCTGTCAATTAGAACAAAGTAAGAAACACCACCACACACGCAAAAATAAAAATTTGAATAAAAATTTATTTGATTTATTTGATTTTACAAATACTATTTCAATTTTGCTTATGTTTCATTATTTCAATCTATCTTGCCTGATTCATTTATTATTTTCTTTTATTTGTATATATGTATTTTCTGAACTTTATTGTTTTTCTTTCTTTCTTAGAACCTATCATAGAGGGGCCTAAAGGAAACCCATGCATTCCTTCGCCATGCGGTCCATATTCTCAATGTAAAATAATCGCAGATGCGCCTGCATGTTCATGCTTGCCCAATTATCTTGGTGTTGCACCAAACTGTAGACCTGAATGCTCGATAAATGCTGAATGTCCGGGTAGTCTTGCATGTCAAAATGAAAAATGTGTGGACCCATGTCCTGGGTCTTGTGGTTTTAACGCTGAATGCTCCGTAGCAAATCACGTAGCATTATGTAACTGTATACCCGGATACTCTGGTGATCCATTCAGTGGATGTTCATTATTTCAACGTAAGTTTTGTCAGATGTATATTAAATTTTCAATTTAATAGAATCTTAAAAATTTATGTGTATGGCATTTAAAAATTGGAAGAAACTTTTCTTATGTTTATGAAATGAAAAAATTGAAATCGATTCTACAAACAAAGCAAGGACATACTTTATTCATTTAAGTTCCAATAAAAATGTTCTTGCTGCATTCACGGGACTTTTTACATGTTTTTTTGTGCTATTTTGATTTTACAAATCTTATTTTACTTTTACAGATATACCAGAACCCCCACCCAATCCATGCAGTCCTTCTCCATGTGGAGCTAATGCTATTTGCAAGGAAAGGAATGGAGTAGGCTCTTGTACTTGTTTACCAGAATATTTCGGAGATCCATACACTGGTTGTCGTCCAGAATGTGTTTCTAATTCTGACTGCGACCGTAATAAGGCTTGTTCAAATAACAGATGTAAAGATCCTTGCCCTGGTACTTGTGGTATTAACGCTGAATGTAGAACAGTAAACCATTCTCCAACCTGCTCTTGCTTAACGGGATACACCGGAGATCCTTTAGTGAAGTGTGACTTTGAAAGTAAGACCATAAACTTAAGTTACTTTGTGTTTTCCTTTTTATTAAAATGTGAATTAATTAAATATTACTTAAAATCTTCAGCTATAACGGAAAAAAATGAACCAGTTCAGAATCCATGCAAACCATCGCCTTGCGGCCCCAACAGTCTTTGTAAAGTTGTGAACGGTCATAGCGTTTGCACTTGTGATACTGGTTATATTGGCACACCACCCTCTTGTCGTCCAGAATGTCTTGTGAGTGTGGAATGTTCCCAAGATAAAGCATGTATAGGGAAAAAATGTCTGGATCCGTGTCCCAATACATGTGGCCTCAATGCTCGTTGTCAAGTAATCAATCACAATCCTGTATGCAGCTGTACGCCTGGATTTACGGGAGATCCGTTCACTAAGTGTAATCCTGAAGAACGTAAGTTTATTTTTAGTTACAAAAACACTAAAACTGGTCATTGATCATTTTTGTGCACTAGTTATATATTGCATATATGTATTGATACTAATAAGCAACAATATTGTTATGGATTTACCATATTTTCAGGAATGGTACAATCAAATCCATGTCAACCATCACCATGCGGACCGAACGCAGAATGTCGAGTAATCGGTGATCAAGCAGCTTGTTCTTGTTTACCGAATTATATTGGAAGAGTACCAAACTGTAGACCCGAATGTACGATAGATGCTGAATGTCCTAGCAACGCGGCTTGTATCAATGAGCGTTGTAAAGATCCTTGCGAGCGTGCATGTGGTGTAAATGCCATGTGCTTAACTGTAAATCACAAACCGATTTGTTCTTGCCAGCAAGGTTTTACAGGTGACGCATCTATAAGTTGTGATCAACTTATCATATCATGTAGGTATCAATAAACAAATTTGAATGATGATGAGATGGTTTAGTAACAATAGAATTCATACTAAGCTAATGTTCTCTGTATTTTAGCAACCGAAATGACGCCGACATCAAGTCCATGTACTCCATCACCCTGCGGGCCTAATGCTGAATGCAGAGAACATAACGGAGCCGGAGCATGTGTTTGCTCCGAAGGCTATGAAGGAGATCCGTATAGTCCACAAGGATGTCGAAGGGAATGCGAGAGTAATGATGAATGTGCACCTAATCTAGCTTGCACCCGATATAAGTGCATTGACCCATGTCCAAGAACATGTGGACAGTTGGCGCAATGTATAGTAGAAAATCATGCACCAGTTTGCAGTTGTCCTCGTGGTTATACTGGAGATCCATTCTTCCAGTGCAAACAAATATTAATGGACCGTAAGTGTCTTTCAAACAAAAATTTAACGTGATTTTATTTTAGAATTCATTTAATAGAGTTTTGTCTATTCTAGCATCCCCTCCGAAGAACCCTTGTGAACCAACGCCTTGCGGCCCCAACAGTCAATGTAGACAAGTAAACATGCAAGCTGTATGTTCTTGTCTTCCAAATTATATTGGATCTCCACCATCATGTAGACCACAATGTGTTGTAAACAGCGAATGTGACACATCGAAAGCTTGCATTAATCAAAAGTGTGACGATCCTTGTCCAAACACGTGTGGACTTAGAGCTCATTGTTTGGTTAAAAACCACAATCCGATTTGTACTTGTCCAGTGGGAATGACAGGGGATCCATTTACACAATGTTATCGTGAGTATATTAATTGTTTAGAATTCACTATTTTATATTCTATCCATACTTTATCGGACTACTTAGTAGGACAATATAATCAATATTTTTTTGCCCTTAGCACTTAAATTTGATGTAACTTGTTACTTTTATTATATTTTCAGAGATTCCGCTTACAACTGAACGACCTCCAACATGTACTCCATCTCCATGCGGACCACATTCTCGATGTCAGTTGCTAGCCAGTGGACCAGCCTGCTCTTGTTTACCAGGATATGTGGGTTCACCACCTTCGTGTCGTCCCGAATGTACCATTAATTCTGAATGTCCTGCTTCATTAGCTTGTGTGCGTCAGAAATGTGAAGATCCATGCCCTGGCTCATGTGGAGTAGATGCAAATTGCCATGTTCTAAATCACGTTGCCATATGTGTTTGCAATGAAGGTTTCACCGGTGATCCATTTTCAAGATGTCTACCAATAAGTGGAAGTGAGTATTCCAAATATAATTGGAAAATTTAGACATATTACACATTTATCATACACTTAATCATTTGATTTTAGGAATAAATCATGTTTTTCTGTATTGATGTAGTGTAATGTAGATTAAAGTAAATTTCATGGCATATCGTAAAATAAATGATACATTTTTTACAATATCAAGTATTGTTTCAGCACCTACAACGCCAGAACCATCAGATCCATGTAATCCCTCACCATGCGGGCCAAATGCTCGTTGTGATAACGGATTCTGTACATGTTTACCAGACTATAGTGGAAACCCTTATGAATCATGCCGACCTGAATGTACCGGCAGTCAAGAATGTCCTAGGGATAAGGCCTGCTTTAGAAACAAATGTCGGGACCCCTGCCCTGGAGTGTGCGGGCTTAATGCTAAATGTGATGTTATAAACCACATTCCGACTTGTTCATGTATATCAGACTTTACTGGAAATCCATTTACACACTGTAACAGAATAGAAGGAAAACAAACTGATAAACCAAGAGACCCCTGCCATCCTTCGCCTTGTGGACCCAACAGTATCTGTAAAACTGTTGATAACGCTGCAGTGTGCGCCTGTTTAGAATCTTTCCAAGGAACACCGCCAGCTTGTAGACCTGAATGTATTGTTAGTTCAGAATGTCCATCAACCAAAGCTTGTGTTAATCAAAAATGTATAAATCCTTGTATAAACGCTTGCGGCGTGTCAGCACGCTGTGAAGTTATAAATCATAGCCCTATATGCAGTTGCAGTCCTGAACAAACAGGAGATCCTTTCAAGAGCTGTTACGATGTTGTAAACACACCACCTGAACCAATCGATGCATGTAATCCTTCTCCTTGCGGACCAAATGCTCAGTGCATCCAACGTAACGAAAAAGCCAATTGTAGATGTTTGGAGAATTACATTGGCCAGCCTCCTAATTGTAGACCCGAATGTGTTATCAATCCCGACTGTCCATCTAATCAAGCATGCGTAAGAAATAAATGCATTGACCCGTGTCCAGGTTCTTGTGGTATTAATGCTGATTGTGTGATAGTAAGTCACACAGTTTCATGTATCTGTAGAGAAAAATATACTGGAAATCCCTTTATGCAATGTGTTCCACAAGAAGGTAAATATGAAATATCGGTTGACATAAATAATAATAAAAAATATACATAGTCATTAATATATTTTTTAAATAACTCAACTTTTTTTCTAGAAATTGTCACGAAGCCTTGCGATCCCTCACCTTGTGGTGCTAATGCTCTGTGTACCCAAAGAGAAGGAGCTGGTTCCTGTTCATGTTTGGAAGGTTATCAAGGAAATCCTTACGAAGGCTGCCGTCCCGAGTGTGTGCTCAGCTCAGATTGTCCAGCTGATAAATCATGTATTAGAAATAAGTGTGCAGACCCATGCCCAGGAATTTGTGGTACTAATGCAGAATGTAACGTCATCAATCATGTACCAAGCTGCGCATGTCTTAAAGGATACTCTGGAAATCCATTTACCCAATGCTCTAAAGATGAACCTATAGAATTTAGTCGACCATGTCAACCATCACCATGTGGGCCTAATAGTGTCTGCAGAGAAAATGGAGGATTAGCATCTTGTGAATGTCTACCAGAATATATTGGTGCACCTCCAGACTGTCGACCAGAATGTACCGTTAGTAACGAATGTCCATCAGATCGCGCATGTCATAAACTGAAATGTGCGGATCCTTGCAGAGGTACATGCGGTATAGGTGCACATTGTCAAGTTGTTAATCATAGTCCATTATGCAGCTGCCCAGCTGGTACTTCTGGTGATCCCTTCAAGAGATGCTTTGAAACTGTACTTTATGAACCAGGACAGCCGGTGCAACCATGTCAACCAAATCCTTGTGGCCCATACAGTGAGTGTCGTGCTCTTAATGAAAATCCATCATGCTCTTGTATGCAAGGATATGCAGGTGTACCTCCAAACTGTCACCCGGAATGTCTTGTGAATACGGACTGTCCTTCTCATCAAGCGTGCATCGCTGAAAAGTGCACAAATCCTTGTGAAGGATCATGCGGATTTAAAGCAGAATGCCGAGTGCAAGACCATATTCCGATTTGTAGTTGCTCAGTTGGATATTCCGGTGATCCATTCATCCAATGTTCTGAAGTTATAGGTAAGAAAACTAAAATATACTTGACATTTTAAAAAAGAACTCATTTTTAAAGCTATTTGAAGTTTAATAAATTTACTTTATTCATACTTGGAAAATAAGTGAAGCTGTTAGGATTTTTTATTATTGCATAAATGGGTGAACAGTTCAATTTCTTTTATTGCATCAATGGCCCATCTGATGGAAAGTGGTTACCGGAACCCACAGAAATCGCAGCGTCAATGCCAACACCCATCTTGAGATATGAGGTCGTAGTTTCATTTTACTGTATAATAGCTGCCTGACTGCTTCGCGGTTGGAATAGGCCATCTGTTTATTATACATCCTTACGATCATAAAGTTACCTGAAAACGCTACCTGTTCAGATTTAAGTGTTAAATGTTTTTGCAGTTACACCAACACCTTCCCCAGAGCCTTGCAACCCATCACCTTGCGGAAGTAATGCTTTATGTAATGCTGGTCTCTGTACATGTGCACATGGTTATTTCGGAGATCCATACGTCGGTTGTAGGCTTGAATGCTCGACCAATGGTGAATGTTCACCTACGCGTACTTGTCAAGGAGGAAAATGTGTTGATCCATGCCCGGGAGCTTGCGGTACTAATGCTATCTGCTCAATCAACAATCATATCCCGTCTTGTACTTGCCCACCGAATACTTCCGGAGACCCGTTCACTTTCTGTACTGAAGTCGTTCACCAAGGTTGGTATTTTGCAATTTTATCAACTTCTGTATTTTTTTCCTTACCAAATGCTAGTACACTCGAAGAAAAATTGTTAGCACTAGCCCTAGCAAGTGCAGTGCTTCACTGAATCCACCACCGGATATAAGTTATAATAACATCCTGATGACATTGGAGTCGCCAACATCACAAGACCAATGGTGATTTGGAGCTCCAGTGTAATATCTGATAGAAACTTCGGAGAAATACCGTAGAACGAATACACATTTGACACCTCCCTCATTTTTAAGATGACCAGAGTTTCTCCTAATGTTAATTGCTCAACGGTATCCGTTACTAAATGCTGCTACCGAGATGATATATTTCTGAAAACTATCATATTCCATTAATTTTCAGATACACCTACTTCGGCGTGTTCTCCTTCGCCATGTGGTCCATACAGTGAATGTTCCGTAAGCGCAAACGGTGCTGCTGCCTGCTCCTGTAAATCAGGTCATGTTGGGTCGCCTCCATCTTGTAGACCTGAATGCCTCGTTAGTGCGGAATGCAAACTTCAACAAGCTTGTATCGATCGCCGTTGCCGTGACCCTTGTGAAGGTGCTTGTGGCCGTGGTGCGCGCTGCCAAGTAATCGCACATTCCCCGATATGTACCTGTAATGATGGTTTTACCGGAGACCCATTCTCATATTGTTACCCGGCACCAGGTATTGTACCAAAAATGTTTAAGTTAAATAAAACAAAATTCGTTGCATACTTTAAATAAATAAAAATGTGATTTTTAGCCACCCCACCCACACCTATTGACCCTTGCCAACCATCACCATGTGGACCCAATTCGATGTGCGTTAATTCTGGTGAAACACCTGCGTGCAGTTGTCATCCAGGATTTATAGGAACGCCTCCAAACTGTCGACCTGAGTGTACAATTAGTGCAGAATGCCCTGCCACTCTGGCGTGTGTTGGACAAAAATGTAAAAACCCGTGTGAACAAGCTTGCGGTCCACGTGCTCTCTGTTCGGTGGTTGATCATCGTGCAACCTGCGCTTGTGAACCCGGATTAGAAGGTGACCCATTCCAGGGTTGTTCTCCAGCACGAGGTAAGATATTAAAATGTGAAAATATGATTTAATATTTTTTCGAGATTTAAGACCTACAGATAAAAAACAGAATTTCAAAACAAGGAGAGGACAGTTAAATTAATATGATATTTGCAAGAACTTATTTTAAATGTAAAAATGTACAATGAAGGTAAACAAAAAATAAATGTGACATTAATCCTAAAACATGTTACAAAAAAAGAATCGCATTTAACACTTAGCTTTGCAAAGCGTGATACAGGAAAATCAGGCTTGAAACATGTGCTTTTGTTAAACAAAATTAAATTGTAAAATCATGCCTCACCTGGTTACTAATTTTAATAGGCCTCCATGAATGTTATTACTTTAGGGCTTTGTGACGACCATGCCAGCCGCAGGGCCCAGTGGTGATTTCATGAATGTTGTGCCTATTTATGTGCTTCAAACATAAGGATTTTTGGAAAAATAATTACGGTTTTGTTACGATAATAAAAACGATATTTTCTTCGAAGAATTCAAACGGGTTGTAACACATTTTTAATTATATGACAAAATAATGCCTATGCTTGAGATCGGAGCACGCGGAGATAACCTAGCACTTACAGTAAGCTTGATCCATTCGTCGTGATGGTCGCTTTGGACAGTGCCGCTAGAGATAGTGACGCTGTTCCCGGACTTGGATAAGGAAGTTATTAAATGACGCCGAGCCCAGCCCAGCTTCAACTAACGCTTCGGATAAAGGAAGTGCTTCCACGGTGGTTAAAAATCTGGTAAGTGAATTTTGATTTACTTTTCAGCTCCGCCAAAGATTGAATATTTAAATCCTTGTGAACCTTCGCCTTGTGGCGCGAATGCAGTGTGTAAAATCCAAGGAAATGCCGGTTCGTGCACTTGTTTGCCTGAATATTTTGGTGATCCATATCAAGGATGTAGACCAGAATGCTTAACAGATTCTGATTGTCCACTGGTATCATCTTGCAGCAGAAACAAATGCATAAATCCTTGTCTCGGTGCATGTGGTGTTAATACTGAATGTTTCGTTAACAACCACAAACCGATGTGCAATTGTAAGAGTGGTTTCACAGGAAATCCAATGACTATATGTTCCGCACTAAGAGGTGAGTTTCACACAAAAATTTGAGGAATACTATTTTGTATACGTTTCGTGATATCAAATGTGGCAATTTTCAGAAAATGATGTTTACATTGAAAATGTTTGTAATCCTTCACCGTGCGGTAACAATGCAATTTGTAAAAATATAAACGAACAGCCTGTGTGTTCCTGTTTGGCGAATTTCATTGGATCTCCGCCAAATTGTCGACCAGAATGTATTGTTAATTCGGAATGCAAACCTAGTAAAGCTTGTATAAATCAGAGGTGCATCAATCCTTGTCCAAAACCGTGCGGAAAGAACAGTGAATGTAAGGTAATCAACCACAGTCCCATATGCAGCTGCCGCCAAGGCTACAGTGGGAACCCATTCACAATGTGCAACCTAGTTCTTCGTAAGTATACTTTTATCATATAAACGTAAATATCTGATTCACATATTATTATAATTTTTACTGTTTTCAACGTAAAATAATACAATTCAAAATAATTTTCCATGTCTTAATTACTTAATTTTATACCTGTTGTAAATGTGCATTAAATAAAATTACGCAAAACAATGATGCTAGTTTTCATTATTTTCACAGAGACCTTACCAAGTGTAGTTGAAACGTCCAATCCATGCTCACCGTCGCCATGCGGCCCATACTCTGAATGCCGTAACAACAACGGATTAGCAAGCTGTTCTTGCTTATCAACCTACATTGGGTCTCCACCGTTTTGCAAACCAGAATGTGTTGTTAACTCGGATTGTCCGAGTAACTTGGGATGCATTTCAGAAAAATGTAGAGATCCTTGTGAGGGCTCATGCGGCTTATTTGCGAAATGCTTCGTAAATAACCACGTACCGGTTTGTTTATGCCCGGAAGGTTTTACGGGAGATCCATTCAGTCAATGTGTGGAAAAGCCTGTGAAAGGTGAGTCTTTAACTCACACCTTTCTATTCGTAACAATTTTTTTTATTGAAATCAGTTCATATAATGTATGTATTTTTAACAGAAATAACTCCAACTCTTCAATTAGACCCATGTCAACCAAGTCCTTGTGGACCCAATACTGAGTGTAGGAATGGCGTTTGTTCGTGTATAAATGGGTATCACGGAGATCCTAATTTAGGTTGCCGACCTGAATGCGTCTATAATGCCGACTGCCCCTCCGATAAAGGTTGCCAGAAAAATAAATGTATCAATCCATGTATTGGCACCTGCGGAGTGAATGCTATTTGTGATGTGATGAACCATATTCCAATGTGCTCTTGCCCCAAAGGAATGGTCGGAAATGCATTTGTGGAGTGTAGAGCTGTTGCAGGTAAAGTACACATTATTATGACTTAATATTATTGTTTCTTTTTAAATTAAAATTATTACTTGTTATCATCAAATGAGAAGTCGCTGGATCGAAAATTATCATTTTAATTTTTTTCTCAGCCTACGATAGTGGGTGTTATTATGAGATACGTGTTTTCGTATGTTTCTGTTGATGACATGCTAACAATATTTTATTTAATAAGTTGGCAATATTTAATCTTAACATTAATATGTCCCTATATTATTTCAGTGACAGCTACAAGCCCGTGTAGTCCATCTCCTTGTGGACCTAATAGTCAATGTCAGCAAAGTAATGGACAAGCAGTATGTTCATGTGTACCTGGATATAAAGGCAGTCCGCCTACTTGTAGACCTGAATGCGTAGTCAGCCTGGAATGTCCTCTTAATCAAGCTTGCAACAACCAAAAATGTCTTAATCCTTGCATTGGAGCTTGTGGCGCTGGAGCTGTCTGTGATGTAATTAATCACAACCCAATATGCACCTGTCCACCTTCGTTTACTGGAGACCCATTTGTTAGATGTTCAGTCATAGGTAATCATATTTTTTACGAACGTAATTCATTTACTCTCGGCATAATTTGGTTGATCACTTTATTAGTTTCTTTTGGTTATTTTCAGTTGCGGTAGAACCAACGGTAAACCCGTGTGAGCCGTCACCTTGTGGACCTAACTCTATTTGTAAAATAAGTGGAGAGAATCCAATTTGTGCTTGTTTACAAGATTACAAAGGGACTCCTCCAAATTGTCGTCCAGAGTGTATCAGTAACAGTGAATGCGAGTACCATCTAGCCTGTCAAAATAAAAATGCATTGATCCGTGTCTTGGTACCTGCGGGTCTAACGCAGAATGTAGAGTAGTTAGTCATGCCCCAAATTGTATCTGTCAAGTAGGATATACTGGAGACCCTTTTGCTTACTGTAGTATGTTAGCAGTAATGGATTACACAGAAATTCTGACACCGTGCAGTCCTAGCCCATGTGGCGCTAACGCTATTTGTAGGGAACAAAAAGGAGTTGGATCATGTCAATGTTTGGACGGTTATTCGGGCAATCCCTATGAAGGTTGTCGACCAGAATGTGTCGTCAATTCCGATTGTCCTCTTAATAAAGCTTGTTCGAGGATGAAGTGCGTCGATCCTTGTCCAGGAGTATGTGGTTCAAATGCTTTATGCCTAGTTAACAATCATATGCCAACATGCATTTGTCAGCCGGGATATACCGGAAATCCGTTCGGATATTGTACTATTATGCAAGAACGTAAGTACCATTTTTTTTATATTCCTCATATTTTTTCTGACTTAACGCTTCTTTTGTAAATATAAAATTTAAAACATGTAGTTTTAGTATCCTTAAAATTCTGAAAATTTTTTGATTTATACCCTATTATTTTCAGCTCAAGTAGTGGAAACAAATCCTTGTAACCCTACGCCCTGTGGTGCCAACAGTCAGTGCAAAGAAATAAATGGACAAGCTGTATGTTCCTGTTTACCTTCATTTAGTGGTTCCCCACCGAACTGCCGACCAGAATGTGTTGTAAGCTCGGAATGCCCACCGGATTTGTCTTGCAGTTCACAAAAATGCATTAATCCCTGCGAAGGCGCATGTGGAGAAAACGCTCGCTGTAATGTAATTAATCACAGTCCTATTTGTGTATGCAAGCAAGGATTAACTGGAAATCCTTTTACAAGATGCTATCCAATAACAGGCATGTATCAATTTATTATAAAAATTATGAAATTGTTATAACAGGATCAAATTCTTGTTCCATTTTTGTTTGAAGTTTAAGTTTATGTTATTTTCTTACAGTTTCTAAACCGCCTCAAAATATACCAATACAAGATCCGTGCATCTCTTCGCCATGTGGACCATACGCAGAATGTAGAAATATAGAAAATGCTCCATCTTGCGCTTGTAAATTGAATTATGTTGGAACTCCACCTAACTGTAGACCGGAGTGCACTATAAACTCTGAATGCTCTAGTAACCAAGCGTGTATTAATGAAAAGTGCCGCGACCCGTGTCTTGGTGCCTGTGGAATTAATGCTCAATGCTCTGTATTTAATCATGTCGCACAATGTAGTTGCATTGAACAACACACTGGAGATCCTTTTACTCGTTGCTCACCTGCAATAGAACAAGACGGTGGGTGTTTTTTTTAATATGAAACCGTTAAAATACAAAATGTGAAATTTTGAAATGTTATAAAATGAAGCATGTTCGTTAATTTTGCAATATCAAACAAAATAATTGTATTGCTGAATATTTTTTCTAGAATTCTCGGAACCTGACCCATGCAACCCATCGCCCTGTGGAGCAAACACAGAATGCAATAATGGAATTTGTACATGTTTGCCTGATTACCAAGGTGACCCGTATTTTGGATGCAGGCCTGAATGTTTGCTCAACAACGACTGTCCTCAAGAAAAGGCTTGTGTGAAGAAAAAATGTGTGGACCCATGCTTTAATACGTGTGGCACAGACGCAATTTGCAACGTGTATAATCACTTGCCAATGTGCTCGTGTCCAAATGGATTTACAGGAAATGCTTTTCTACAATGTCGACCTATAAAGAATATTGAAGAAATAAACCCATGCAGTCCTTCGCCTTGTGGTCCAAATAGTCAGTGCCGAGAAGTTAACGGACAAGCGATTTGCTCCTGTTTCCCCGGATTTTTCGGAGCTCCTCCAACTTGCAGACCAGAATGCATATCGAGTGCTGAATGTGCATTAAACAAAGCTTGTTCTAATCAACGTTGTATTGATCCTTGCAAAGGAAATTGTGGTACAGCGGCCACATGTCAAGTTATTAACCACAATCCTATATGCTCGTGTCCACGAGGATTCACTGGCGATCCATTTTCGAGATGTTCTGTTCAAGGTAGCCTTTGTTTATCAACAATATTTTTAGAGTTTGAATCACCAATAAACGCTTCAAATTTATACCTCAAGATCATTGCGTCATCATGGTGTAACACTGCAATGCCATGGATTGTAATTCGGCAAATATCTAACCGTGTAACCGCATCCAATAGCTCATTTGTTCCAATATTTATTTATTTATTGATCTTGTCATAATATAACATTTTTTTTTGTCGCATTACAGAAGAAGAAATACCTCAATATGTAAATCCTTGTGAGCCATCACCTTGTGGACCGAACTCAATTTGCAAAGAAGTTGGTAACTCGCCATCTTGCGCTTGCTTGGAAACATACTTAGGCCATCCACCAAATTGTCGACCAGAATGTATCGCAAATTCAGAATGTCCTAATAGTATGGCATGTATGAATCAAAAATGCAAAGATCCATGCCCCGGTTCTTGCGGATCTAATGCAGAATGTAAGGTTGTGAGTCACGCGCCGCAGTGTATTTGTTCCCCTGGTTATACAGGAGATCCATTCATAGCTTGTATAGTGCAAGACATACCTTTGACGCCATGTCAACCTTCACCTTGTGGTCCGAATGCAATATGTAAGCAGCAAGGAAATGCCGGCGCTTGTGTATGTTTACCAGAATATTTAGGAAATCCATACGAGGGCTGTCGTCCAGAATGTATAGTTAATTCTGACTGTGCAACCAATCTAGCATGTATTCAAAACAAATGTAAAAATCCATGTAACAGCGCTTGTGGCCTCAACGCGATATGTAATGTCATAAATCATTCACCAAAATGTGAGTGTTTGCCGGGATTAACTGGAAATCCATACCAAAACTGCTATGAGCAAAGCGCAGGTTTGTGTTAATTGATTTTTCGTATTTGATGAATCGTATTCCATTTAAGTAGAGATTATTAAAACAATGTTTTCTTGACACAGATACTCCTTCGGTTACGAAAAATCCTTGTACGCCTTCGCCGTGTGGTCCCAACAGTATATGCAAGATTAATAATGAACAGGCTGTGTGCACTTGTCAACAAGATTTCATTGGAACACCACCATCATGTAAACCCGAATGCGTGGTCAGCTCTGAATGCTCGCAACAACAAGCTTGTATTAAAAAAAAATGCAGAAATCCTTGTGAAGGTGTTTGCGGACAGAACTCTGAGTGCAAAGTTATCAATCATAGTCCCATTTGCACATGTCGTGTACATTACACCGGCGATCCATTTAATGGTTGTTCTAAAATTGGTATGTGTTATTTTACTATAATATAGAAAACAAATGTAACTATAGTTGATAGGTTAAATATTCACGACAATTTTATTTATTTATTTTAGTTGCTGCTGAGATTATTCCTCTGCCAACAAATCCATGTCTACCATCTCCGTGTGGTCCATTTGCACAATGTCGTGATATAGGTGGATCACCTTCATGTTCTTGTTTACCTCTCTATATTGGCCAACCTCCAAATTGTAGACCAGAATGTACTATCAAAACCGATTGTCCTAGCGATAAATCGTGCATCAATGAAAGATGCGTAGATCCGTGCCCTGGGTCGTGTGGAATCTACGCAGAATGCAGAGTTCAAAATCACGTTTCAATCTGCACATGTCTTGAGGGTTACACAGGAGATCCCTTTAATGCATGTGTACTGAAACCACAAAAAGGCAAGTGTTTGATTCTATATACCTTTTCTTGTTTTTAACTTAATTTTCTAAAAAATTTGTTGAATATTTCAATTTATTGTTTTTTATTTAAACAGATCCTGTTCCTTCTGATCTTTGTAATCCATCACCTTGTGGACCAAATGCCATTTGCAATGACGGGATATGTTCTTGTCTACCTGAATTTCAAGGTGACCCGTACTTTGAATGTCGTCCAGAGTGCACGATAAGTTCAGAATGTCCGATGGATAAAGCTTGTGTTAAAAATCATTGCGTGGATCCATGTCCGAATACATGTGGTACTAATGCCATTTGTCAAGCAATAAATCACATGGCAGTGTGTACATGTCCGGCAGGGATGTCTGGCAACGCATTTATACAATGCAACCCTATAAAAGGTAAAAATAATAGTTATTACAATTCCACACTTAGTAGTGTCGTGTAAGATATAACAGAATTGTAAGTCTTTTAACATGTGTTAAAAAAAAACATATTTTTCAGAATTTTCCATTGTAAACCCATGTCAACCAAGCCCGTGTGGAGCAAATAGTCAATGCCGAGAATTAAATGGTCAAGCAATATGTACATGCTTACCGGGATATCGGGGTACTGCGCCTTATTGTCGCCCAGAATGTGTGGCAAGCTCTGACTGCCCATCGGACAAAGCCTGTAGCAATCAGAAATGTATTAACCCATGCCAGGGAACTTGTGGTGTTGCAGCCCAATGTCAAGTAATACATCACAACCCCATTTGTACGTGTTCTACAGGTTTTACGGGAGATCCATTTACACGATGTACTGCTACGCGTAAGTAGTTAATTTTTTTTAAGTTTTCATTAAATTGAATAATGAAGAATAAGTGTAGTTGAAGTTGATGTTTTCTTATTTTAGCTCTCGAGTTACCTACGGCCCCTATAAATCCTTGTCAACCATCACCGTGTGGTCCTAATTCAATTTGTCAAGAAAACGGCAGCCAAATACCTTCTTGTCAGTGTATGCCCGAATACATTGGTGCACCGCCGAATTGTCGTCCTGAATGTCTCGCAAACAGTGAATGTGCTCCTCATTTAGCCTGTATCAATAAAAAATGCCAAAATCCATGTGAAAAAGCATGTGGTACAAACGCTGAGTGTCGAGTTGTGAGTCATACAGCGGTCTGCATTTGTCCAGAAGGATATAGCGGTGATGCAGCAATTCAGTGTTCACAAAATGCTGTTGTTCCATTCGAAACACTTTCAGCTTGTGAACCTTCGCCTTGTGGAGCAAACGCAGAGTGTAAAGAACGGGCTAGTGCAGGTGCTTGCATTTGCCGAAAAGGATATATCGGAAATCCATATGACGGCTGTCATACAGAATGTGTTGTAAGTTCGGACTGTCCGAGTAACAAGGCTTGCACAAGAAATAAGTGTATAGATCCATGTCCTGGTACATGTGCATCGAACGCTAATTGTCAAGTTGTTAACCATTCGCCTCTTTGTACATGTAAAACGGGATACATTGGAGATCCATTCACCGCATGCAAACTCGAACGTAAGTTGTAATATTTATAATATCAAGAGCAATTGTTTATTGGTATTTTGTTTATTTTCATTATTAAAATTAATTACATAATTGCAGCTCAACTCGATTTACCAGTTAATCCGTGTCAGCCATCTCCTTGTGGACCAAACAGTCAATGCAAGGTTTCGAATGGCCTGAGCATTTGCTCATGTTTACCAGAGTACAGCGGATCGCCTCCAAATTGTAGACCAGAATGTGTTGTGAGCGCAGAATGTCCTTCAGAAAAAACATGCAGAAACAAAAAATGTGTGTCACCATGTCCCGACCCTTGCGGTCAAAACACGAACTGCAAAGTTATTAATCACAGTCCAATATGCTCTTGCCAAAGCGGATACACTGGAGACCCATTCTCACGTTGTTACCGTGTAACTAGTAAGTATATTTTGAAACAATAAGTCGTTGATTGTGTATTTTCCTGATAATTTACTATAATACATAATAATATGTGTACTCTTCTCACTTATCAACAATTATTTACCAGTATATAATAAATGTCTCGTTTCATTTTCAGTCACGGAACTTCCACCTCAACAACAAAGAGACCCTTGTGTGCCTTCCCCTTGTGGGCCGAACTCCTATTGTCAAGACCTAAGAGGTATTCCCTCGTGTTCTTGTTTACCCAACTTTGAAGGGAATCCGCCTAACTGCAGACCTGAGTGTACTATCAATGAAGACTGTGCCAGTAATTTAGCGTGCATAAATCAAAAATGTAAAGATCCATGCCCTGGTTCATGTGGTATTAATGCTAACTGTCAGACTCAAAATCATATAGCGATCTGTTCATGTATCGAAAGCTTTACCGGAGATGCTTTCACGCAATGCAAACCAATACCATTTATAGGTGAGTTTTATCAACTTTTTTTTTTTAAATTCATGTTCAGATTATACACCTATTGATTTGAGATGAGATGAATTTTAATTTATTATAAAAAACAACAACAACACGTGTTTTCTTGCAGAAGAAAGTGATCCCTGTAATCCATCTCCATGTGGTATAAATGCTGAGTGCTCAAACGGAAAATGTACCTGCTTTGAGGAGTACCAAGGTGATCCATACACTGGTTGCCGACCGGAGTGCTTGGAAAGTTCAGAATGTGAACGGGATAAAGCTTGCATTAAAAATAAATGTAAAGATCCGTGTCCAGGAACCTGCGCGTCGAATGCTGAATGTAATGTCATCAATCACATACCTATGTGTAGCTGTCCTGAACGAATGACTGGCAATGCATTTGTAGAGTGCCGTCCAATAATAGGTATAACAATAACTTTGAGTTCGAACACTAATTTACTCTTTATTTATATAAAATATAATACTATTTATGAATATCTTTCACAGAAGCAGTTATAACAAATCCTTGTGAACCATCACCTTGCGGGCCTAATAGTCGCTGCAGAGATGTGAATAATCAAGCTGTTTGTTCATGTGCACCAAATAACATAGGTTCTCCGCCGTCGTGTCGTCCTGAATGTACAATTAGTTCTGAATGTCCTCTCAATCAGGCCTGCAGTAATCAACGTTGTGTGGATCCTTGCGTCGGTTCATGTGGTGTTAATGCAGAATGCAAAGTTGTAAATCATAATCCAATTTGTTCGTGTCCAACATTTTACACAGGAGACCCATTCTCAAGATGTATGAGGCAACGTGAGTAATCCAGTTTTACATATAAATGTAAATAAACATAGTTATATTTTGCTGTTTATTCAATTAATTTTTAAACTTCCAGCTGAACGACTTCCTGAACCGACGAATCCGTGCGCACCGTCACCATGTGGTCCAAACTCGGTTTGTCGAGAAGTAAACGGGGCGCCATCATGTATTTGTTTAGAAGGATTCAAGGGTCAACCTCCCTATTGCAAGCCCGAATGTAGTAGCAATGAAGAATGTTCTCCACACTTGTCTTGTATTCACAATAAATGTAAAAATCCCTGTGAAAATGTATGCGCTGTAAACGCTGAATGTAAAGTTGTGAGCCATTCGCCGGTTTGCGTGTGCCAATATGGTTTTACTGGCGACCCATTCTTCGAATGTATTCAAGAACCCTTATATACAGAACCTATCACATCTCCCTGTTCGCCATCACCTTGTGGAGCTAATGCTATTTGTAAAGAACGTGACAACGCAGGGTCCTGTTCATGTATCGATGGTTACATGGGTAATCCATATGAGGGATGTAGACCTGAATGTGTAGTTAATACTGATTGCCCGTCAAACAGAGCCTGTGTTAATTATAAATGCAATGATCCGTGTCCAGGAAGTTGTGGTACCAATTCGGAATGTCAGACTGTTAATCATGTGCCCTTATGTACTTGTATTAATGGTTATACTGGTGATCCATTTAGATACTGTGTTTATCAAGGTAAGCAATGTATTTTGTATTAGTATTTATTTACAGCCGCTGTAACCAAAGTGAGATATCGACCTCATGTCGGACAGCTCTATTGTCTACTAGCTCCAGTGACCTAAAACTACGCAGATGTACCTAATTAGGTCGATTAAAAAAAACTATGAACTTAATGATTTTCGAATATTTTCAGATTCTCCAGTACTAGCTCCGGTTGACGTATGTAACCCTTCGCCGTGTGGACCTAACAGCCGATGTAGAACTATTAACGGCCAAGCTGTGTGTTCCTGTTTGATAGAATATGTTGGATCTCCACCTAATTGTCGGCCAGAATGCATAGTCAGTTCTGAGTGTTCGCACGACAAAGCATGCGTCAACAATAAGTGTGTAAATCCTTGTCCTAAACCATGCGGTGTCAATGCTGACTGTAAAATGATTAATCACAGTCCAATTTGTTCATGTAAAAATGCTTACACTGGAGATCCATTTACTGTTTGCACGGCAATAAAACGTGAGTTAAAAAGTGATTGCCTACAACAGATACTTCAAAAATATTTATCATCGTTAACACATTTAATATTAAAAAAATATTTTTCAGATGAACCTGTACCAGATACGAGCGATCCTTGCGTACCCTCCCCATGTGGACCATATTCGCAGTGTCGAAACATTGGAAACAATCCGTCATGTTCTTGCCTTCCAACGTATACAGGCAGTCCACCTAACTGTAGACCAGAATGTATTATACATTCTGATTGCCCTGGTGATCGAGCATGTATTGGTTCCAAATGCCTAGATCCTTGTCCAGGATCATGTGGTATTTCAGCTACCTGTAACGTTCAAAATCACATACCAATTTGTACGTGCATTGAGGGATACATAGGTGATCCATTCACCGATTGTAAACCTAAACCCTTAGAAGGTAAAAACTTAAACCATTCAATTATGACATATATATGTAATTCTCTTCTGCTTGTTTTCATTTTAATTTTAATTTCAGTTGAACCAAGTGTGACAGATGCTTGTACAAACATAAGATGCGGTTCCAATGCTGAATGCATTAACGGTCAATGTCAATGCTTCCCGGAATACCACGGTGATCCTTACTTTAGTTGTCGACCAGAATGTGTGTTTAGCAGCGACTGTGATGAAACCAAAGCCTGTATACTAAAGAAATGTGTGGATCCTTGCATTGGAGCTTGCGGACAGAATGCTATTTGTCAAGTTTTCAATCACATTCCGATGTGTAGTTGTAATAATGGCTTCACTGGTAATGCGTTTGTCAGGTGCAATGCAGTCAGAGGTAATATTTTGTTTTTACATATCACGTTGAAATTAAATTTTTGTATCAATAATTACATGCATAATGTAAATAAACAAAAAAATTGTTTTTTTAGAACCGACTATCAAACATCCTTGCAGTGCAGCGGTATGTGGTCCAAATAGCCAATGCCGAGAGGTACACGATCAAGCAGTTTGTTCTTGTTTACCATCGTATTTGGGCACACCGCCCGCTTGCAGGCCCGAATGTGTTGTTAATGCCGAATGCCCACAAAATCAGGCTTGTATGAAACAAAAATGTATTAACCCATGCGCTGGTACATGCGGTTCGAGAGCATCGTGCGATGTCATCAATCATAACCCCATTTGTACTTGTCCTGCTGGTTATTCTGGGGATCCATTTGTAGAATGCAAAGTTTTATACAGTAAGTATAATATTGGCTATACTCTTATTTAAATTTGTGCGATCTAAGTCTAAGTCTAGTCTAAGTGTTTCAGTGAATCTAACTTTTTATTTTTTATACAGATACACCGCCTGTTGTTATTGACCCATGTCAACCATCACCCTGCGGACCTAATTCGATTTGTGAAGTCAAAAATAATAATCCATCCTGTACATGCAAAGAAGAATACAATGGACAACCTCCATACTGTAAACCAGAATGTATAAGTAACAGCGAATGTGCACCACATCTTGCATGCATCAAACAAAAATGTAGAGATCCTTGTATAAAAGCGTGCGGAACAAACGCAGAGTGTCGTGTTGTCAGCCATTCGGCTATGTGTATTTGTCCACAAGGATATTTAGGTGACCCCTTCATTCAATGTTCTGTTAAAATTGAAGATGAAATTCTTGCTCCATGTTCTCCATCACCTTGTGGACCTAATGCGATTTGCCGTGAACATCACAACATTGGTGCGTGCATTTGCAATGACGGCTACTTCGGCAATCCTTATGAAGGATGTCGTCCTGAATGTATTTCTAACTCCGACTGCCCAGGCGACAGAGCTTGTATCGGTAACAAATGTCAAGATCCATGTCCAGGAACGTGTGGTATTAACTCTGAATGCACAACAGTATATCATTCACCAACTTGCACATGTATTCAGGGTTACACTGGAGATGCTCTCCGTCGCTGTAATCCTATTTTGCGTAAGTTTAATTTCTTTTTTCATTTAGTTTTTGCCCGGTTATGAAAATTCGACCATATTTCCTGATTTATACATTTTCAGTATTTTCTGTTCTGTTTCATAAGTGAACGTTTCTAAATATTTTTATTTAATTAAGGTCGTTAAGCTTTATAAAATCGGTTGTGAAACAAAAGAAAATTGTATATAATATTTAATTTTTGCCTATTTAGGCATAATTGATCAGATTGAAACTTTAACCATTATTATTGGTACTTCTTGGAAAGTTTCTGGCGCTATATTGATGTATACATGTAATCACGATAGTCAGTATATAGCCATAGGATACAAATAGCAAAACTAGGCACTTTTTTGTATATTTTTTTTAGATAATTTATATAGTTATATATGTTTTTAGCTCAAGAAAATATTCAAGAAAACCTTTGTATTCCAAATCCATGTGGACCACATAGTCAGTGTCGAGAAATTAACGGTCAGGCGGTTTGTAGCTGTTTGTCCAATTATATTGGAGAGCCCCCCTCATGCAAACCTGAATGCATTTTAAATTCAGATTGTAACTCAAACAAGGCCTGCGTTAATCATAAATGTATTAATCCTTGTCCGGGACCATGTGGTGAAAAAGCTGAATGCAAAGTGTTTAATCATAATCCTATCTGCAGCTGTCATTCAGGTTTCACAGGAGATCCTTTCACGCGATGCTATCCAAAACCAGGTAAGCTTGGGGCTGATTTATATTATGCTACGCTGGCTGATGAGCCAACGGCTTCTACACAGCTGTCATCTGTCAACACGTAAACATAATGACAGTGAACTATTCACATTATTAACATTTGATTATAGTAATCGGCAAACTTCTTGAGCAAATGACCTTGACTGCGCAGAACCGAATTTTAGATCATTTTGGTGGTGAGGGTGAGGCGCAACGGCAGGGGAAATCGTATCGAGCGCGTTATTGGTAGATCAGTCGAGCCTTGCGTCCCGCACCGCGCCCTCATTCCGCTTGCTCCCAAAAGTACGCTTGCGTACAGTGGAAAGTCTATCGTTATTAATCGTTAAGTTATTTGTTATAATTGCTTGTGGACTTTGTTGCCATTGCTATTTGTTGAGTGTTTGTTGATTTTTTATAAAACATACACTATGCCGTGACAAACTGGTGTAGTACTTAAAAGAAAGGGTAGAAAAATTGTGTACGATGTATATTGCTTCATTATAAAACAGGGGAAGAATGATATGGAAAAATTAAAACAGACTTCGGAAGCAACAAAAACATCAGTGAGTACTGTTAGGTGCATTATTAACGAAGCTAAAGGCTCTGGCTTGCTCGCCGTGTTTCGGACTCCGGGTAAGAAAAGATCAGGGAAGAAGAAAATTACCGGAATGGATAGTTTCGTTCAATCTGTAATAAAAATATGTAATCATAATAACTACATAACAAGCAGCGAAACTCCGTACCGTAGAAAGGCTTCGAAAAATTTAAAGAAGATATAAATTTTAATGGCTCGGAATGAAGCTTACGACGAATTATGAAAGAGCTAGGCTTCAGATGGAAGAAAAGAACAGAAAATAATCGGAAGCTGGTAAATGAAAAAAGTAACATTCGATTACTTTGAATCGAATATCTTCAAAAAATAATTAATTATAGACAAAAAAGAAGATCGAACCGACCGAGTTGTAAACTACGCCGATGAGCCCTATGTGGACTCATCACGATGATAGCGACTCGGGTGATGAAAACAGTGATGATGATGATGGTCAAGATAATGATAACGAAAAAAAATTACAAATACCAGCTTCGCTTCAACTGAACCAAGACCTGGCAACAGCTCTAGTTTTGACTTAATAGAAGGAATATCTATTTTACCCCAAGATTAAATTATTACAATTATTAACCTATATGTTTTGTTGATGTTCTAATAAATATATAAATAAATACATATGTTGATTTTAATAATTTAATAGCATTATGACGCAGAGTAAGTAATGTTTTTGCACGTGAGTGTACCATGCGCAAACTTACCCCCACTACGTCAACAAATGCTCAAGAAGTTTGCCGGTTATTATAGCACCTTAGATTCCTTATAGTTTAGCGGTACGATGGTAATTTTATAAATATCATTGCCTCTGATCTTTTGGTTTTACTTTAATGCTTTTATATTGATACCTTTTCATTTTTACGGTGAATTGTTTTAGTAATACAAACCATATACGAGGAAAGAAACGACCCATGCGTACCTTCGCCTTGTGGTCCACTCTCAATATGTAGAAATGTCGGTGATCAACCTTCCTGTTCGTGTGCTCCCGGCTACATCGGTAGTCCTCCAAATTGTCGCCCTGAATGTGTTACAAATCAAGAATGTCAAAGTTCACTGGCTTGCATCAACGAAAAGTGCAAAGATCCTTGTCCAGGTTCTTGTGGTCAAAATGCGAAATGTTCAGTTATAGAACACGTATCTATTTGCACCTGTCTGGAAGGCTATAAGGGTGATCCGTTTACTTCATGTGCACCGCGACCAATAGAAGGTAGGTACTTTGAAAAGATTGTTTAAAATTAAATTATTTTTAAATGTACTTAATATATCATTAAATTCCATATTTTCACAGACCTGGTTCCAGCTGATCTTTGTAATCCATCTCCTTGCGGATCAAATGCCGAATGCAATAACGGGGAATGCTCATGTTTACCCGATTACAGAGGTGATCCCTATCTGGGATGTCGACCTGAATGCACGATCAGTTCAGATTGTCAAAGGAATCAAATATGTGCTAAAAAGAAGTGTTTCAATCCGTGTCCTGACACGTGTGGTCAGAATGCCATTTGTGAAGTCATTAATCACGTGCCTATGTGCAGTTGCCCTGCAGGATTTACTGGAAACTCTTTTGTTACTTGCAATGCTATTCAAGGTATATATTAAAGCCCATTGTTAATTTTAACGTGTTATCATAAGTATTAGTATTAACAATGAAGACGCTAAATTATTATTATTTTTTCTAGTACCCATAGCGGTTAATCCTTGCAATCCAAGTCCTTGTGGACCGAACAGCCAGTGCAAAGAAATTAAGAATGTCGCTGTATGCTCTTGTATACCAGGCTTTTCAGGAAACCCACCTACTTGCAGGCCTGAGTGTACCACAAGTGCAGAGTGCTCTTTAGATAAAGCTTGCAATAACTATAAATGCATCAACCCATGTAATGGTGCTTGTGGCATTGGAGCATTTTGTCAAGTGGTAAATCACAATCCAATATGTTCGTGTCCAAACGAATATACGGGAGATCCATTTACTAGATGTGTACTGAAACGTAAGTATAGGCTCACTAGATTAACGAAAGATAAATGAACAATAAATAAAACATTAACTTTATAAATATTTTAGCTGCAGAAATACAACCGCAAGTTAATCCGTGCTCACCTTCGCCTTGTGGACCAAATTCAATATGCCAAAATAATAATGATTCTCCCTCATGTTCCTGCCTACCGGAATATACTGGAGTACCCCCGAATTGCCGTCCGGAATGTACAAGTAATAGTGAATGTGGAAACCATTTGGCGTGTATCAACAATAAATGTGGAGACCCTTGTGTCGGCGCTTGTGGACAAAATGCTGAATGCCGAGTAGTCAGCCACACGCCGAACTGTGTCTGCCCGTCAGGCTTTATTGGAGATCCATTTATACAATGTTCAGTACAACAAATTTTACATGAAAATATCACTCCGTGTGTCCCGTCGCCTTGTGGAAGCAATGCTTTATGTAAAGAACGTAACAATGCTGGTTCGTGTGTTTGTTTACCTGGATATTTCGGGAATCCATATGAAGGATGCAGACCCGAATGCATAGTAAATACTGACTGTCCTTCGAATAGAATTTGTCAACAAAATAAATGTCAAGATCCATGTCCAGGAACATGCGCTGCAAATGCTCAGTGCAACACAGTGAACCACGCTCCGATATGCACTTGTTTACCTGGCTTCACTGGAAATCCTTTCCAAAGCTGTATTATCATTCAAAGTAAGTATGATATTCTTTTCAACGTAAAACTGCATTATAAATTTTTTTTATATTTTCATTAATATGTCTTTTGATTTCAGACATTGAAATTGAAACGAACCCTTGCTCACCAAATCCATGCGGACCAAATAGTATATGTAAAGAAGTTAACGAACAAGCAGTTTGCACATGTTTGGCAGATTATCGCGGCGCTCCTCCAAATTGTAGGCCAGAATGTGTAGTCAGTGCTGAATGTCCAACAAATAAAGCTTGTGTCTCCTTGAAATGTCAAGATCCATGCATAGGACAGTGTGGTCTTAACACAAAATGTCAAGTTATAAATCATAGTCCTATATGTTCATGTATAGAAAGGTTTACAGGTGATCCTTTTAGCCGATGTTTTGCTTTAGTATCTAGCCCACCTACGCACGAGGAACAACCAAAGAATCCATGCTTACCATCGCCTTGTGGACCATTTAGTGAATGCAGAGATATCGGAGGTATATCCTCATGTATTTGTTTGCCTAATTACATTGGGGCTCCTCCAAATTGTCGCCCAGAGTGTACAATTAATGCTGATTGTCCTAGTAATTTGGCTTGTATGAACCAGAGATGCAAAGATCCTTGTCCAGGCTCTTGTGGTTTAAACGCTCAATGTTTTGTCAAGAAGCACATGCCGATTTGCACTTGTCTTGACAATTATGAAGGAGATGCATTTACTGAATGTAAACTTCAAGGTATCTATACATTTTGTCCTTTCGTCAATTTGCCATTATTATAAAAAAGTAATATATTTTAACTCTTTGAATTTTATTTCCACAGAACAAATTAATGATGAAATAGATTTGTGTAATCCATCACCCTGTGGTCCTAATGCCATTTGTAATAACGGAGAGTGTACATGCCTTCCTGAATACCAAGGAGATCCGTTCTTTGAATGCAGGCCTGAATGTGTACTGAATACCGATTGTCCCCAAGACAAAGCTTGCCAAAAGAATAAATGTACAAACCCATGTTTAAGCAACGCTTGTGCCGCTAATGCGATATGCGAAGTTTTCAATCATGTTGCCATGTGTAGATGCCCAGAACGTATGACAGGAAACGCATTTGTTCTATGCTCACACCTGGAAGGTACATTGATTTTATTGTAAAAATAGACTGTAAAATAATCACAAAATTTAAATGATTTAATTCTTTTAAGTGTATGGTATGAAACTGATGATTATTTTTTGGCTTTATTTCAGTTGTCAAACCACAGCCATGTCAACCAAGTCCTTGTGGTCCTAACAGTCAATGCCGTGAAATTAATGGGCAAGCTATATGTGCTTGTTTCATTGGATTTGTTGGAAGTCCTCCATCTTGTAGGCCTGAATGTACAGTGAGCACTGATTGTTCTCCTAACGAAGCCTGCAGCAATCAAAAATGTATCAATCCATGCCAAGGAACTTGTGGAGTGAATGCACAATGCCAAGTTATTAATCATAACCCTATTTGCTCATGTCCATCTTCTCTGACTGGAAATCCATTTGTAAGATGCTTTGTGCAAGAGTTTAAGCCTGAGTATAGTGATCCGTGCACACCATCACCTTGTGGACCAAACTCTATGTGCCAAGAAATTTCTGGAGCACCGTCATGTTCCTGTCTTGTTGAATATATTGGAAAACCACCTTACTGTAAACCTGAATGTATCAGTAATACTGAATGTCCACTACACTTGGCTTGCATTAACCAGAAGTGTAAAGACCCTTGCCCAGGTTCTTGCGGATTAAATACGCAATGTCATGTAGTAAGTCACTCTCCAACCTGTTCTTGTGATTTAGAATATACAGGAAATCCATTCATAGAATGTCACCGCATACAAATAATATCTGAAGCAACAACTCCATGTCAACCTTCACCCTGTGGTGCAAATACTATTTGTAAAGAATTCAATGGTGCTGGTTCATGTGTGTGTTTGGAAGAATATTTTGGAAATCCTTATGAAGGTTGTAAACCAGAATGCATAATTAATACGGATTGTCCATCAAACAAAGCTTGTCTGCAAAACAAATGCCAAGACCCTTGTCCAAGTGCATGCGCACCGAATGCAGTATGCCAAGTAGTGAACCATAACCCATCTTGCTCGTGCGAACGAGGATATACTGGAGATCCCTTCCGATACTGTACACCAGAACGTAAGTTATTTAAAACACACCCATTACTTTATAAATGCCATTAAAATTATTCACATGATTATGATGATTACATTGATGAACATAAATTTACAATTTTATGTTTTACCTATTAAATTTTGTAAAGTACCATAGATTGCAACTGGAATATTCGATTATTAAATTACAGAAATTTTGGAAACGCCAAATAACGTATGTCAGCCCTCACCGTGCGGGCCGAATAGTAGATGTCAAGAAGTCAACAAACAAGCTGTATGTTCTTGTCTACCAAATTACGTTGGGTCTCCTCCTGGTTGTCACCCCGAATGTGTAACTAATGGAGAATGTCCTAGAGACATGGCTTGCATTAATCAGAAATGCGGTAACCCCTGCCTGGATGCCTGTGGAATCAATGCAGAATGCAGAGTTATAAATCATAATCCAATCTGCCAATGCACAATGCATTATACTGGAGATCCATTCACAAGATGTAATCCTATACCCCGTAAGTTTAATTTTTTTGTTGTTAATTTAATCAATTTTCAATATTTGTTAATTATTCCACGTTGTCCTTTTAGCTCCAGTTGCTAATGCTGATTTAGAACCATACAGAAATCCCTGCGTACCGTCACCCTGTGGGCCAAATTCCATATGTCAGGAAATAGGAAACATTCCCTCCTGCGCTTGTATGGATAATTATATAGGAAATCCACCGAACTGTAGGCCAGAGTGTATAGTAAATTCGGAATGTCCAACATCATTAGCTTGTATACAACAAAAATGTAAAGACCCCTGTAAAGGATCATGCGGATTAGGTGCCATTTGTACAGTTTCTCGTCATACACCGATTTGTGTGTGTCCTGATGGCTATATTGGAGATGCCTTTACCATATGCCAGCCAAAACCAGCAGGTAATTATAATATAAAAAACTTATAAAGTGCTACCCTTAAAATATATGTTATTGGAGCAATCGCAAAAAAATTCTAAACGAAATTATAATTACAATCTTTTTTTTTAATTTTTAGAAGCAGATATTGTTGATAAATGCAATCCTTCACCATGCGGTTCAAATGCCATTTGTTCTGATGGTGTTTGTAGTTGCATAGAAGAACACCAAGGAGATCCATATATTGGATGCAGACCTGAATGTGTTCTTAGTACTGATTGTCCTAGAGATAAAGCTTGTGTTAAAAATAAATGCATAAATCCATGCATAGACACATGTGCTTCTAATGCCATATGTGACGTGATAAACCACACACCAATGTGCAGTTGTCCTCAAGGCATGACTGGAAATGCTTTCTACTCTTGTGATTTCATAAAAGGTATAATATCATATCAGTAAATAATCATTAAATATACAATTTACTTCACAATTTACATGTACTAAATTTTATGTCATTTCGTAGTGCCTGTTGTGACAAATCCTTGCCTTCCATCACCTTGTGGTCCGAACAGTCAATGTCGTGAAATAAATGGGCAGGCTGTATGTACCTGCATTCAAGGTTATATTGGCAGTCCTCCTTTATGTAGGCCAGAATGTGTTGTGAGTTCAGACTGTCCTTCTGACAAAGCGTGCAGCAACCAAAAATGTATTAACCCATGCGATGGATCTTGCGGAATAGAAGCAAAATGCATGGTAGTTAAACACAACCCAATTTGTACCTGTCCAAATAAATACACTGGAGATCCGTTTACAAGATGCGTGCCATTCAGTGAGTATATTCATAATTTAATGATTGGACGATAGTGTTGAAATTCACTATCCTCCAATCTTCAAAATGTAGATAGTTTCGTAGTAGTTTAGTTCGTAAATGTAGTTAGTTCGAAAAAATCAATACATTATCGACATATTAGTAGCATCCAAGGTGTACTAAAAATTTTTTTTAAAACAAACCAATTTCTAAAGCTCTGAAGTAATATAATATGAAATACTTTATCTACTAAGTTCTTCAAATACCTCTCTCTATCCTTTAAACCGTAATTGCTGTCGTCTAATATGTAATTTCTACAACAACTTATTTTAGGAGTACCTACAGCGGACGTGACGCCTTGTACGCCATCTCCATGTGGTCAAAATTCAATTTGCAAAGAAGTATCTGGAGCTCCATCTTGCACGTGTATGCCAGATTTCTTTGGTACACCGCCATATTGCAAACCTGAATGCACTAGTAACAATGAATGTCCCGTTAACAAAGCTTGCATAAATCAAAAATGTGCTGATCCTTGTACCAGCGCATGTGGACTTAATGCTCTATGTAGGACAATAAGTCATACGCCGACCTGTTTTTGTGATAACGGTTATACTGGTGATCCATTTACGAGATGCTTTATTGAAGAAATTTTATACGAACATTCGTCACCATGCGAACCCTCGCCGTGCGGACCTAATGCTTTATGCAAAGAACATAATTCAGCCGGATCGTGTGTTTGTTTACCCGATTATATTGGCAATCCGTATGAAGGTTGCAGACCAGAATGTACCATCAATACTGACTGTGAACCTAGTAAGAGTTGTATTCGCAACAAATGCCAAGACCCATGTCCAGGAACATGTGGAGCATTAGCAACGTGTGCGGTTGTAAATCATTTACCAACTTGCTCGTGTCTGGAAGGTTACACCGGAGATCCGTATAGAAGATGTGATATTATGCAAGGTATATTTAAAAAACTTTATATATATTTTTTATTTATTTATAGCTTAGGTGGGTGGACGAGCTCACGGCCCACCTGTTGTTAATTGGTTACCGAAGCCCATAAACATCTACAACGTAAATGCCGCTACCTACCTTGAGATATGGTAGTTCTAAGGTCTCCGTTTTTATAGTACAACGGCTGCCCCACTCTTCAAACCGCAATGCATTACTGCTTCGCTACAGAAATAGGTAGTGTAGTGGTACGTACTCGTGCGCACTCACAAGACGTCCTACGCAAATTATAATTTTGCGGATTTAATTTTTATTACACGATGTTATTCCTTCACCGTGGAAATCAATTGTGAACATTTGTTATGTACGTATTTCATTAACAAAATTGGTACGTGCCTGCGGGAATCGAACACCGGTGCATCGCTAGATACGAATACATCGGGACGTCTTAGCCGTGGTCTAATACCACGACGACTTCTTAAAATTTATCTTCATTTGTTTTAATTTAAATTTTAAGCCACATTTATGATGTTTATAGGTCATAAATCTAATCTTAAATATATCTTCACTTATTTCAGTTCCAACAGCTATATCGATCACACCGTGCGTGCCTAATCCATGTGGCCCGAACAGTATCTGCCACACAGTTAATAATCAGAGCGCATGTTCATGTATGCCTGAATACGTGGGATCACCGCCTGGTTGCAGGCCAGAATGTACAGTTAGCTCGGAATGTCCACAGAATAGAGCATGTATCAATTTAAAATGCACAGACCCTTGTCCAAGTCATTGTGGAATAAATTCTCAATGTAAAGTCATAAACCATAGTCCTATTTGTACTTGTAAACTAGGATTCCTCGGAGACCCATTCACCAGATGTTATCCTCAACGTAAGTAGTGTACATATCCTTATAAGATGTAAAACTGATAAGTCACAGTTAACTAATTTACATACTTCATTATTACAGCTGAAGATATACCAGTTACTAAGAATCCGTGTTTGCCAAACCCTTGCGGTGATAACGCTATTTGTAAAGAAATAAACGGGTCACCGTCTTGTGCATGCATACCGAATTTCCTAGGAATTCCACCAAATTGTCGACCAGAATGTGCTATAAATGAAGACTGTCCTTCTGACAAAGCCTGTTTCAATATGAAATGTGGAGATCCCTGTCCCGGAAGCTGTGGCCAAAACGCTGAGTGCTCAGTGTTCAATCATGTTCCATCCTGTGCTTGTATCCAAGGATATACCGGAAATCCATTTTCGGCTTGTTTCCTGATGAAACCTATTCAAGGTAAAGTATTGCAATTAATAAATTACGTATATATAACATAAGCTTACGTGACTTTTATTCTCACCATTGAACTAAATCAGTGAGACAGATTGATTGATTGATTGGACTTTTTAGATTACTAAAAATAGGATAACGCTGCAACTAATGTCTTTGCATATTTCAGATGAAATACCAAAAGATCCTTGCTATCCGTCTCCGTGCGGATTCAATGCCCAATGCAATGATGGAATTTGTACATGTTTAGAAGAGTACTTCGGTGATCCTTACTTAGGTTGCAAGCCCGAATGCGTGATAAATTCAGATTGTCCCCTGAACAAAGTATGTTCAAAGAACAAATGTATGAATCCTTGTCCCGGAACATGTGCACCTACTGCCCAGTGCAGTGTTTATAACCACATACCAATTTGTACTTGTCCCGACGGTACAACGGGCAATGCTTTTGTGGAATGCCATACTATACAAGGTATTTATTTATACGTAAATGAAATATTTTTAACAACCTAGTTGCTTATGAAATATACGTTAAGATTGTTTTCCTATAAACTGATAATTTTATTAGAGCGATCACACACAATGGTTTGTCATTGTGTCTTAACCTTTGCAATTCAAGAAGAGACGTCACATTTTCAATATAATCAATCTATAATTTACAAACCACATTTATAGTTGTCCACGAGGAACCATGCAATCCGAGTCCGTGCGGACCGAGCAGTCAGTGTCGGTCTGTGAATAACCAAGCAGTATGCTCGTGCTTGCCATCATTCATTGGAACTCCTCCATCTTGTCGACCAGAATGCATAATTAGCGCTGAATGTCCTAGAAATGAAGCGTGTAACAACCATAAATGCATAAATCCCTGTCAAGGTAGCTGCGGATATGGAGCTAAATGTGAAGTTGTAAACCACAATCCCATATGTTCTTGTCCACCACAGTATACGGGTGATCCGTTTACAAACTGCCAGCCGATAGGTAAACTTAAAATTTTAAATTTCGAAATGTATACTCTAAATATTGAATTAAATTAGATAATAAATGTTGCAATTGATTATTTACAGTGACAGCGCAATTACCTCCTGTTGATCCTTGCACGCCATCACCCTGCGGTCCATATTCTATATGTAAAGTAATCGCAGAATCACCTTCTTGCACCTGTCAGCCGGATTTCTCGGGAACGCCACCAAATTGCCGTCCAGAGTGTGTCAGTAACTCAGAGTGCCCAAGCAGTCAGGCTTGTATCAATCAGAAATGTAAAGATCCGTGTCCAGGTAGCTGTGGTTATAATGCTGACTGCAAAGTTATAAGTCATGCATTAATTTGTTCTTGTCCAAATGGTCAAACAGGAGATCCACTTATTTCATGCAGTCCAATACGGGGTAAGTTATGATTTTAATAGCCGGTCACTACGTAGCTATGTTTTAGTAATTTAATGTTCATACTATTTACTTTCTGTTCTTCGTGAATACTTACTTAATTTTTATTATTATTTTAGAAACCTTCATTGAATACAGCACGCCGTGTGAGCCTTCACCTTGCGGTCTAAACGCAGAATGTACACAGAAAAATAACGCTGGCTCCTGTAAATGCATTGATGGCTATATGGGAAATCCATACGAAGGATGTAGGCCAGAGTGTGTTATTAATAGTGACTGCGCTCCTATGTTGGCTTGTATTCAAAACAAATGTAAAAATCCTTGTCCCGGAGTGTGTGCGCCAAACGCAATTTGTCAAGTGGTTAATCATCTGCCATCATGTCACTGTCCACCTGGCTTAGCGGGTAATGCGTATCAATACTGTGTTACTAAAGTTGAAGGTAAGAATTTACTTAAATTTATTAAAATAGAAATAAATAAAATTTGAACGAAATTGTCATTACTAATAATTCAATGACCTCTTTTTCTAGACGTTAAACCAACACCGTGTAGCCCATCGCCATGCGGTCCCAACAGTGAGTGTCGCGAAGTCAACTCACAAGCCGTATGTAGTTGTCAAGCTGATTTTATGGGAACTCCTCCAAACTGTCGCCCCGAGTGCACCATCAACAGTGAATGCTCTGTTGTGAAATCATGTATTAACCGAAAATGTGTTGATCCATGCATAGGACAATGTGGTAGAAATGCAAATTGTAGAGCTATTTCTCACAATCCGATTTGTTCTTGTCAAGATCGATTTACAGGAGATCCGTTCACTAATTGCGTCCCAAGTAAGTGTTTACAAATACGGTATTTTCTTAATTTTATATTGTGGAATTAATGTCCTTATTTTCTAACATTTTAGTTGCCATATCGAGTCTCGAAACGTATCCTGAAGTTAACCCGTGTATTCCATCACCCTGTGGACCTAATTCCATTTGTCAAGAAGTAAATGGAAATGCCCGTTGTACTTGTGTACCTAATTACAAAGGTTCTCCTCCCCGGTGCAGACCCGAGTGCACAATAAACTCCGAATGCAATGCAGCAACGGCTTGCATTAACAACATGTGCTTGGACCCCTGTCCTGGGGCATGTGGAAATAATGCTCAGTGTATTGTAAACAACCATTTGCCAATATGTTCGTGTTTGCCAGGATATACAGGAAATCCATTCAGTAGCTGTTTCCTGAAACAAGAAGGTAATTAAAAAATCTAATTTAAAGCTGAGATTAGCTTACAAATTAATTTAAATGTACATCTATATGAAATTAATCGTGTTTTAATATACTTTATTTCAGAGCATGTTGACCTATGTTCTCCCTCACCGTGCGGTTCAAATGCTATTTGCGAAGATGGACTGTGCACTTGTATACCAGAATATCATGGTGATCCATATTTCGGATGTAAGCCAGAATGTGTCCTAAATTCGGACTGTGCTAGGGACAAGGCATGTATTAATAGTAAATGCAAAGATCCATGTATTGGAACTTGTGGAACAGACGCAATTTGTGAAACTATTAATCACATTCCCATGTGCTCATGTCCATCAGGTTTTACTGGTTCGCCTTTCAGTTATTGCACACAAATTTTAGGTAAGGAATAACAGATAATAGCATATGTATTTAAATTTGAAAATGAAGGATTTGAAGATTGAAGGATCTTGCATGATTAAAGTCGATCGAGTTTTTGAAGAGCCGTGGTTTGTGGCTCTAGGTTGTACTTCCATATAAATCTTACTATTCATCTGTAACAGCAGCATTCTCTTAAGGATTACATACCTACCTGATCTCCCTACTGACATTCCTAAGTTTAAAAGAAACAACTCATATTGAAGTGGCATATGTGTATTTTTTCTAAATATCTGGATACGTATCATAGTCGTGTTTATTTTCTAAAAGTTAGTAGATTACATTTTATCATTTTTATAATCATTAAAACGTTTTCAGAGCTACCCACGCCTGTCAATCTTTGTGTACCGTCACCTTGCGGACCAAACAGTCAATGCAGAGAATTGAATGCACATGCCGTGTGTGTTTGTGTAAGTGGCTATCTCGGAAGTCCTCCAAATTGTCGCCCGGAGTGCATATTGAGCTCTGATTGTAAATTAAATGAAGCCTGTTCCAACCAAAAATGCATAGACCCGTGTCCTGGAGCATGTGGTCGCAATACACAATGCATTGTTGTCAATCATAACCCCATATGCACATGTTCGCCTGGATTTTCTGGAGATCCATTCTCATCATGCCAAATTATCCGTAAGTATTACAAATCTATGTGCACGGTATTATTACAAACGATTGACAAAATAGATTGGAAAGTTTACAAATACCTCACTTATCTTTTAGCTGCCACACCGCCTGCGAAGGTCACTCCGTGCCTACCTTCACCGTGTGGTCCAAATTCAGAATGTACAGAGAATGGTGAAAATGCAGAATGCAAATGTTCATTAGAATATATTGGGTCACCTCCTAATTGTCGACCGGAGTGTACAAGTAACACTGAATGTTCTCAAAATATGGCTTGTATTAACAGAAAATGTCAAAACCCCTGCGCAGGGGCATGTGGTATAAACGCGGAATGCAGGGTAGTAAGCCATACTCCCATATGCTTGTGTGAAAATGGATACTCAGGAGATCCATTCTTTAGCTGTAATATAATAGTATCATCCGCAGTAGTGGAACGTCCGACACCTTGTATACCATCACCATGTGGTGTTAATGCTGAATGCAGAGAACGGAATAGTGTTGGATCTTGTATTTGTTTACCTGACTATTTCGGAAACCCATACGAAGCGTGTAAGCCAGAATGCATTCAAAATTCTGACTGCCCTTCGAACCTTGCATGCTACAATAACAAATGCAAAGATCCATGCCCGGGCACTTGTGGAATTAACGCTTTGTGTAATGTCGTTAATCACAATCCTTCGTGTTCGTGTATTGAGAAATATCATGGAGATCCATACAAGATGTGCGCATTTAAAGCTGAATGTAAGTATAACTTGAATAAAATAAAATAGCTCCATTTCAATAAATAAAATAAAATATGCTACTATTGTTTTATCATTCTGTTTACACTAGCGCTTTATTATTTTATTTCCAAATTTGCAATCCTGTTTTTTTCACTTCCAGCGGAAATTTTAGACCCTTGCGAACCTTCGCCGTGTGGACCTAACAGCCAATGTAAATCTCAAAACGGCTTGGCGATATGTACTTGCATGCTTGGCTATCAAGGAACACCACCTTCTTGTCGCCCAGAATGTATCACTAGTTCAGAGTGCTCTCTAGATAAAGTCTGTGAGAACTTTAAATGCAAATCGCCCTGTGAAAGAGCTTGTGGATTAAATACAGAATGTAAAGTGATAAACCACAATCCTATATGTGTGTGTAAACCAAAATACACAGGAGATCCATTCACAATATGTTATGCATTACCTGAGCAACAGCCACCCTTAATGGAACCAACAGATCCGTGTGTTCCTTCACCGTGTGGATTAAATGCGGAGTGTCGGGAAATCGGTGGAGTTCCGTCTTGTTCCTGTTTGAATGGATTTTTCGGAAGTCCACCTAACTGTAAACCAGAATGCATACTCAATTCGGATTGTAGTAATGACAAATCGTGCATAAATATGAAATGTCAAAATCCATGCATTGGTTCATGCGGGCTAGACGCTTTGTGCAATGTTGTGAAACACGTTCCTGTTTGTTCTTGTCCTATTGGTTACGAAGGAGATCCATTTTCCATCTGTCACATCAAGCCTCCAGGTAATAATCATACAATATTTTGCAACTTTAGTAAACATGTTTTAATCTAACTAACTACGAGAAGAATCGAAACCGATCGCTCTATAACCAGAGAGATGTATTTATGCCAATTCTAAAATAAGTTTTCTTCTGTCGGTTTTGTTCATCAATCTGTTCAGTCGTTTTTGCATGCTGCCCGAAAGAGCTAAAGACCCAACAAGCAGTCAATATAATAGTTTAATTTGGCATTAGATTAAATTAACTTAATTCACTAAAAAAAAGTTTTCTTTGAATTCAAGCCAAGTTATAGTTTTATTTAATTTTGATTTACGAATCTACTGAAACTTTATTTTCTTTACTTTTAGAATTACCACAATCAGTAGATCCATGTCAGCCAACTCCGTGTGGACCCAATGCTGTATGCCACAATGGCGTATGTTCCTGCTTACCAGAGTATCAAGGGGACCCCTATTTTGGCTGTCGGCCTGAATGTGTATTGAGCACCGATTGTCCTCTAGATAAGGCTTGTTTCCGTTCAAAGTGTGTTGATCCTTGTCGTGACATGTGCGGAGTCAATGCAGAATGTAATGTCTACAACCATGTCGCTATATGTAGTTGCCCAATGGGACACACCGGAGATGCATTTACTCATTGTAAAATCATTGAAAGTAAGTAAGACATGAAATCTATTCATTTTATTCAATTTTGGTAGTAATCACGTTCTAATGTTAATAGAATCTGTATCTACAGAACCTTATCTCATCTACAGCATTTAATACCTTAAAATCCATAACTTTGTTATAATGAAATGTTTTATTACAGAACCAGCCAATAAACCTTGTGAGCCTTCGCCTTGTGGACCTAACAGTGTTTGCAGAGAAGTAAATGGACAGGCAATCTGCGCTTGCATCGAATCTTTTATTGGTAATCCGCCAAACTGCCGACCTGAGTGTATTCAAAGTACAGATTGCTCTCCCTCAAAAGCTTGTATAAATAGAAAGTGCCAAGATCCATGTCCAGGATCGTGTGGTCGAAACGCTATATGCATTGTTAACAAGCATAATCCTATATGCAGCTGTCCCGCAAAGCACACAGGATCTCCATTCACTTATTGCTACGGTAAATATGTTTTTATTCTTTAAAGTGCGTTTAAATAATCAGAATATTAAAAGTATTTTCAAATAAGTCCACAATAAAATGCAGATACTTACCAGCTCAATATTCAATAACTAGTATTATAACTACTGTTATAAAAAATACACACTAATAAAAATAAGAAAACATAGCAATTTTAATCTTTTTAACAACGAAATTTTGTTTATTTTTAGTTCAATTAGAAGAAGAGCCACAGTCTAATCCATGCGTACCATCGCCTTGTGGGCCAAATAGTCTATGTAAACCAACAGCTGACGGGAAATCTTATGTGTGCACATGCCAACCATCTTTTGAAGGAACTCCACCTCTATGTCGTCGCGAATGTACAACAAGTGATGATTGTTCGTCTGACAAAGCTTGCATTAATTACAAATGTTCGGATCCTTGCCCTGGCTCCTGCGGTTTGAACACGCTTTGCGTCGTTCGACTGCACACACCTATGTGCTCATGTGAAAACGGGTACACTGGAGATCCATTTTTATCATGCTATCTGATGCAACCAGTACATGAACCAGTTGATCCTTGCAATCCTTCACCTTGTGGTGCCAATGCTCAATGCAGAGAAACAAGTAGCGGCGCAGTTGCTTGTATTTGTGAAACTGGATATTTCGGAAATCCTTACGAATCTTGCCGACCAGAGTGTGTGGTTAATACTGATTGCCCATTTAACAAAGCGTGCCTAAGAAACAAGTGTGATGATCCGTGTCCCGGTGTTTGCGGCTCTACAGCAAATTGTGAAGTTATTAATCATGTACCATCTTGCACGTGCGCGCCAGGTTACACCGGAAATCCGTACACGTACTGTCATATCATCATTAATGAACCAGGTAATTGAATTGAATAGTAAATTTTGTTTATTGTTATTTAATTATATAACAAAATTCACAACGCCATTAAAATGACGCGCGAAACACATTTTGATTTACTAATATTTTTTCAGTACCGAAACCGATAAATCCTTGTTTACCGAACCCCTGTGGCAGTAATACTATATGTAACTACTCTAATGGCCAAGTATCGTGCTCATGTATGCCTGAGTTCTACGGCTCACCACCGAATTGTCGTCCAGAATGTACTGTCAATGCTGAATGTGATAAATCGAAAAGTTGCATAAGACAAAAATGTATTGATCCTTGCATTGGAGTGTGCGGACAAAATGCAGAATGTAGAGTTATTAACCACGCACCTATCTGCTCGTGTAGGCTTGGATTTGAAGGTGATCCGTTTATTAGGTGCATGGAGAAGGAAAGTAAGTAAATTAAAACATCATAAATTTGTTAATGAATTTCTGCTATTTTTATTTTATTATATAATCAAATAGATCACAAAAATCATTTATATTAAATTGGTTTATTTAAATTTTAGAAACACCTACGCCAATCACCAATCCTTGTATACCATCTCCTTGTGGACCCAATTCTATTTGTCAAGCTGTAAATGAAATACCGATGTGTTCGTGTGTCGAAAAATATATTGGTTCGCCGCCGAACTGCAGAGCGGAATGTGTCATTAATTCTGACTGTCCAAGCACTGAAGCTTGCATTAACCAGAAATGTCGAGATCCATGCCCTGGCTCTTGTGGTCTTTACACAGAATGTCACGTTTATCAACATTCAGCCATATGTAGTTGCAAAGAAGGGTACACCGGAAATCCTTTCCAGAGCTGTCAAATAAAGCAAAATATTGGTAAGAAGCATTATTACTCCTACAACTAATGTTTCAAATGTTTCTGATGTTTCAGACATTTATGCTGATGGAGTTATCAAATCGAAAAAAGTATGATGACATTTTGTAATTTTTTCAGAACCTGTTCCAAGTACATATGATAATTGTAATCCAAATCCATGTGGCGCAAATGCTGATTGCAATGATGGAGTTTGTAAATGTAGAAATAATTACTTCGGTAATCCCTATCTTAGCTGCCGACCAGAATGTACTCACAGTTCGGAATGCGCAAAATCTTTAACATGTATTAACAACAAATGTACAAATCCATGTATTAATATATGTGGTGAAAATGCCTTGTGTGAAGTATACAATCATATGCCTATGTGTAGTTGCCCTCCAAATACAACTGGGAATGCATTTTTCTCGTGTACACCGATTAAAGGTAGGATATTATTGTGATTACTTTAAGTTACTTTCAGATGAACATGAAATTAATTTTATTATTAACAATTGATTGCATTGTTTCAGTAGTAATCCAGGATACGAACCCTTGCCAACCATCTCCTTGTGGTCCAAACAGCGTATGCCGTGCACTTTCAGGACAAGTAATGTGCTCTTGTATAACTGGTTACATCGGTACGCCACCATCTTGTAGACCAGAATGTTTAGTGGATTCTGATTGCACGATTCTTTTGTCTTGTTCGAATCAAAAATGTGTAGACCCATGTCAAGGTTCATGTGGAATGAACGCTGAGTGTAGAGTTCACAACCACAAACCAATATGCTACTGTAGGAATGGACTTACTGGTGATCCTTTCTCTTACTGTAGAATTATTCAAAGTAAGTTAAAAAATTATTTAAACATTTTAAAGTTCGTTATGATATAACTACAAACTTTAACTAAATTATCATTTTAGAAGAACCACCAAAAACCGCACCATGTGAACCATCGCCATGTGGACCAAACTCTGTTTGTAAATCAAACGGCGAAGAGCCACAGTGCCTATGTCAAACTGGATTTATTGGGACCCCTCCATACTGTCGTCCAGAGTGTATTTCTAATAGCGAATGCAGCTTCAATAAGGCGTGCATCAACAATAAGTGCGACGATCCCTGTCTTGGAGCATGCGATCCTAACGCTGAATGTCGAGTTATCAGTCATTCACCACAATGCACTTGCCAATCTGGCTATGAAGGAGATGCATTCAATTTGTGCCACCCTAAACGAGGTATTTTTTATATTTTTTTGTGTGATTACTAAAATACTCGAGATGAATAGTTTAAAAGAGGTGAATATATGGTGGCGAAATCAAAGGCACAGCCGGAATACCTCTTAATATATGAAAGGGTTTTGCTTTGGTTTATGTTATGCATTTGTATATAGAGATACTTATATGTGTCTATAGAGAGAAAAAGAGAAATGTTATTTCCGCTACCAGTATATTTAGTACCTATTTTTTAAATATCTATTTCTAAATATGATGAAAAAACTAAAACTTGAATACAAAATTTCAATCGTCATGAATTTCTGTCTCCATTACTAACTTTAATTATTGTTTTTTGTATTTTTAGACCACGAACCAGTCACACCTTCCGAACCTTGTGTTCCAAATCCCTGCGGTCCGAATGCTATATGTCAAGAACGTTATAATATCGGCAGTTGTACTTGTGCGAATGGTTTCTTCGGTGATCCTTACGAAGGTTGCAGACCTGAATGTATTGTTAATTCGGACTGTGCCGAAAGCAGAGCTTGTATAAACAAAAAATGCCAAGATCCTTGCCCAGGACTTTGTGGAGTAAACGCTCATTGCCAAACAACTAACCACGTTCCATCATGTACTTGTATACATGGATATGTGGGAAATGCTTACGAAAGCTGTATACTCAGAGAAGGTAGGTTGTATATGCCTATGTAAATATTTATAGTCTCTCTTTAGGTACTTAAAAAAATATAGAAATGTATTTATTTCTGGAATGTGACAAAAAATATCTTTATAAATAGAAGATTCATTTTATAGAAATAGAATTATTATATAAAATTAATATTATATAAAATATTAATTTAATCTTTTCTTTTAGAAAAACCGACAAACCCATGCTCACCGTCGCCTTGTGGAGCATACAGTACTTGTAAAACTATAAGCAACCAGGCAGTTTGTACGTGCTTGCCAGATTACGTTGGAAATCCGCCAAGTTGTCGACCAGAATGTATCATTAGTTCGGAGTGTCCCTTGAATAAAGCATGCGTTCGTAAGAAATGTGTAGATCCATGCATAGGAACATGCGGAGAAAATTCAGAATGTCGCGTACATCAACACAGTCCTTATTGTACTTGTCTGCCAGGCTATGAAGGCGATCCCTTTATAAGATGCTCTAAAGAAATTTTATCCACTCCACCTGTTGCCTCGCCTTGTGAACCGAGTCCGTGTGGGCCATTCGCAACATGCAGAGACATAAATGGTTCCCCAATATGCAGCTGCAAGCCAGGATATATCGGTGCTCCACCTCGCTGTGCACCAGAGTGTACTATAAATGAAGATTGCCCTAACAACAAAGCGTGTGTTCGTGAAAAATGTGTAGATCCATGCCTTGGATCTTGCGGTACTCATACCGACTGTCGAGCAATGAACCACGTAGCTATTTGTACTTGTCTTTCCGGATATCGAGGCGATCCGTTTATTGGTTGTTCATACCAAGGTAAAAAAATTTACACCTTAATGAAATATAATTTAATTAAATTAATCTGACTAGATTTACAATGAATAGTTTCTAATAAAAGTAAAAACACGGATGGGTGAGTGATACCATCCTGCCTATTTTTGCAACGAACAAATTTTGCGTTTTTTTGTTTTCTGAAGAGTAGGACAGCCTTTATACAATACAATCCTATGCCTCAAGGTCCCAATCATCCTTCTCCAGAGGCCACAATAGGATTCACCGCCAGAAAATGCCGGTTGGCGATCACAGTATGTTTGTATAATACTCTGAAAGCTGAACGATGCGATTACTTTTTATGTGAAACCTTTAGTAGCCTTTTGTGACACTCAAGAGAAAATTTAGATTATCATGTGCAGTCAGGGTTGTACCGATGCAATTTTTATATCTTACCTTATGTCTCAAGATAGTGGCATTAATATGACAATGTATGAGTTCCGGTTTAGCTAGTAAAAATAATGTTTTTTTTTCAGACATTCAGCCACCGGTGTCATTCGACGCATGTATTCAATCACCGTGTGGTATTAACGCGGCGTGTGACAATGGAACGTGCACTTGCATTAGTGACTATCATGGCAATCCGTATATAGAATGTAGGCCGGAGTGCACTAGTGACAATGATTGCCAAAAACAACTAGCATGTGTCAACTATAAATGTATTAATCCTTGTAAAAATGCTTGCGGGATTAATGCGGTCTGTAATGTTTACAATCATATTGCAATTTGTGAATGTCCTACGCCACTTCAAGGAGACGCTTTTATATCCTGTCATCACGCGATTGGTATGTGTCTATTTTTTGTAAATGTTTTTACAGTAACTGTGTTTGGGTTTCTAATTAAGAGTTTTTGTATTTTTTACACAGAGCCATCAATATCAGATCCATGTACGCCTAACCCTTGCGGACCAAATAGTATTTGTCGTGCTGAAGGAATCGTAGCGCACTGTTCATGTCGGCCTCCAATGTTCGAAGATCCTCCAAGCTGCCGACCAGAATGTCGCGTAGATTCAGAATGTCCACCTAACCGTGCTTGTAGAAACAACAAATGTCGCGACCCGTGTCCAGGCTCATGTGGTGCTTCTGCAATTTGCCACATTAGATCACACTCACCTATATGTGCATGCCCAGCAAACTACGTTGGAGATCCGTTTATTCATTGTCTCCCAGGTATTTTATTAATGTTAAATTTTTCGTTGTGCCATGTCGTATTGAATTATTCCTAGTGGTCGTTACCTAAAGGACAAGACCTCCGGTGTACTCGTAACGAGTGATGCTACTATGCCGGGGTTCGAATACCGCAGGCAGGTAAAAAAAAAATGTAACACGTACATTACATACATTTATATATGTTTTCGAATGACTTCCACGATGAAAGTATATAACATTGTATGATAAAAATCAGATCTACAAAATTAATTTGCATAATTACCGGTGGTAGTGCACCACCACCACCACCTTCCCTATTTCTGCTACCAAGTACTCATGCGATCCCCGATTTGAAGGGTAGGGTTACCGATATACGAATCAATTGAGACTTAGACCTCACGTCTGTGGGTGGATGGCGGAATTCACGTCTGGGGGGATCCGGTATCCACTTAATACCAGGTAGACTGTGAGCTCGTCACCCGTCTAAGCAAGAAAAAGAACCAATTGGTTTTTATTAAAAAAAAAAAATATTTAAAAAAAATATTAATGACTTAAGATATATTATTAGATTATCAAATCAACGTATGAATAATTAAATTTGAAATTATTCTCAGCGAAGCTATTATAACAAAAAAAAATATTAAATAGTTACCTATTCACATTTTTCTTCATTAATTCTCTTCCACAGCTATTGAAGCAGAGCCTTCGACTCAAGCACCTCAATCTTGCACAAACTGTGGACCAAATTCAGACTGTATAAATGGGCTCTGTAGCTGCAAATCGGGCTACGTTGGAGCGCCACCCTATTGCCGCCATGAGTGTCTCAGTTCCAGCGACTGCGAATGGCACCTTATGTGTTTGAATCTGCGTTGTGTAGACCCATGCCGGGGAGCCTGTGGACAAGGCGCTCTTTGCGAATCTCTTGCTCATGAGCCTCATTGTACTTGTCCTCCCTCCACTACTGGAAATCCGTTCTTCGAATGTCGGCCCATCGTTACAACCCGTAAGATAAATTAAACAGGAAAATGCGTTTGCTTATTCTACGATGCCACAATAAATTTCAAATAAAGATTTATTTTCAAAATATTATTTTCAAATATTTATGGTGAATCAGGTTCTCGCTCTTAAAGCTTAGGCATGGGTTTTATTGGCGAAACCTGGTGAGCCTATATGATTTCGCGGTGTTAAGATAATTTGTTTCGCTATTAAAGTGCTTGTTATGCTGAGTTTTAATATTCGCAGACGTTTGTTTCATCATTTCTTGACAAATTTTCAGAGAAAACTCCGAATGACCCTTGCAACCCATCACCATGTGGTCCTGGTGCTTTATGTAGCGCTAGGGGAGCGAGTGCATCATGTGAATGTGAGCCTGGACTCTTCGGTGACCCATACAGTGGCTGCCGCCCAGAATGTGTATCAGATTCGGACTGTTCACCTTCTCGTGCGTGCATGCGTTCTCATTGCCGGGATCCCTGTCAAGGAACTTGTGGTATAGGAGCTGACTGCGAAACCGTCAACCACATTCCTTTATGTTCTTGTCCAACAGGAACTAGAGGAAATGCTTTTGAAAAGTGTGAAAAGATTATTACAGGTATAGTATGACACAGTCTTAAGATTTATTTTTGCGTCAGTCGTATTAATAACAATTTATTATTTAACGATGATTAGTAGAAATTTATTCAATTGGAAATTGTCTCGTAAAATATGATTGTATTACGAACTTAAGTTTTTCAACTCATAACTGTTGAATATCTTGTATTTTGTGTATTCAAAAAATCTCTTTAATCATATGTAAAGAAAACAAAATCATTTAGTGTTACTTATTTTGTCATCAGCACCACCTTGCAACCCTTCGCCGTGTGGACCAGGTGCTGTGTGCACTACATCAGGAAGCAGTGCCATATGTTCATGTCCTAGTGGAACTTATGGAGATGCCAAATCGACAGGATGCAGACCGGAATGTGTTGTTAGCTCTGAATGTCCACGTGATAGAGCATGTGTGCGCAACAAATGCATTGACCCATGTATTGGAACATGTGGAAATGGCGCGATGTGCCGGGTATTTGATCACGCACCAATTTGCTCTTGTCCACCGACTACTACCGGGAATCCATTTACAGAATGCACTTTAAAAGGTACAGAAATAATGAGTATTCGTCTCGATCTTCATCTTTCCTTTTGTTCGCTTCAATCAACGTTTCAAGTTACATACAAGAATTTAAGTGTCCATTAGCAAAAAGTATTGTTTAGCTTCTAGCTTTACTTCTAATTATTTTCAGATGTCACTCCACCTACTTTTGACCCTTGCGATCCTAACCCTTGTGGAATTCATGGAACTTGCCGCGACGGACAATGCATATATCCAGAGTGCATCGTAAATGATGATTGTCCTGGTGACCGTGCGTGTATCAACAGGAAATGTGCCGATCCGTGTGTCAATGCTTGCGGTATAAACGCCATTTGTACGGGCATCAGACATACAGCGGTATGCTCTTGTCCATCTGGATATACGGGGTCTGCGTTTGTACGATGCGAACGTATAATTATTGACCAACCAAGTCCACCGACACCTGAATGTGTAAATGATAATCAATGTGCTGATGATGCCGCTTGCGTTGATTCACGATGCTCACCAGTCTGCGGATCCAACAATTGTGGCATTAATGCCCGTTGCTTGGCTAAACAACACAGAGCTCGTTGTACATGTTTACCGGGCTATGAAGGTGATGCTTACACTGGATGCTACTCGGGTAAGTATTTATTACATACCAAATTTATACATTTATATGGTAAATTAATAAACTTTTTTTTCATTTTCCTTTTTATATCTGCAGTGCAATGTCACAGCAACAACGATTGTCCAGAAGACGAAAGTTGTGAAGGCGCTTCATGTGTGAAGGTTTGTTCACGCGTTCGTTGCGGAATCGAAGCGCGATGCGTCGCAAGAGGTCACACCGCATCATGTGAATGTAACCCTAGCGCAAGAGGAAACCCTTGGACCGAATGTCACATAGCCGAATGTAATGCAAATGAAGATTGCCCATTATGGTTAGCCTGTAAAGCGAATAAGTGTAAGGATCCTTGTCCTGGAGCTTGTGCGCCTGGAGCAGTTTGCACAGTACTACGACATCAACCAACGTGTGAATGTCCTCGAGGAACAAATGGCAATCCTAAAATAGAATGTCGACAAGGTTTGATTTTGTCTACTTATTTTGTAGATTTCGTGTAAATTTTTAATTTTCTCTATGCTCCTAAAATTAATAATTTTTAATTTCAGTGGCAAACGAAGAGGAATGCCAATACGATGCTGAGTGTGGACCAGGTCTGGCATGTCTACAAGGAAACTGCAAAAATCCTTGCGAACCAACCTCGTGTGGAACACGAGCCGTCTGTCGCGTTGCTAATACTCTACCTTTCCGCACCCTGGTTTGCGAATGTCCGAAACCACTCACTGGGGACGCATCTCTACAATGCAATCCAAGTAACTATTCGGTTTCAGTAAAAAAAAAAAAATTTCATAAAATAATTGAAGAATAACTTAGCTTTACAAAAAGTACAAGATTCGTAGATTACTTTTTTTCAAATGAGTCTCATTATTTCTAGCAATTCCTCTGTTGCTAAACTGTCAAACAACTAGGTAAGGTAAACTTTCAATAGTTTATATAGCACATGTTAAATAAAATCACCATTTGTAAATTTGTACATAAAACAATTAGCCTAGTACTTGAATCATAGGTATAATAGCCGGCAAACTTCTTGAGCATTTGTTGACGTAGTGGGGGTAAGTTTGCGCATGGTACACTCACGTGCAAAAACATTATTTACTCTGCGTCATAATGCAATTAAATTATTAAAATCAACATATGTATTTATTTATATATTTATTAGAACATCAACAAAAAATATAGGTTAATAATTATAATAATTTAATCATGGGTAAAATAGATATTCCTTCTATTAAGTCAAAACTAGAGCTGTTGCCAGGTCTTCGTTTAGTTGAAGCGAAGCTGGTATTTGTAATTTTTTTTCGTTATCATAATCTTGACCATTATCATCTTCACTGTTATCATCACCCGAGTCGCCATCATCATGATAAGTCGACATAGGGCTCATCGGTGTAGTTTACGACTCGGTCGGTTCGATCTTCTTTTTTGTCTATAATTAATTATTTTTTGAAGATATTCGATTCGTAGTAATCGAATGTTACTTTTTTCAATTACCAGCTTCCGATTATTTTCTGTTTTTTTTTTCCATCTGAAGCCTAGCTCTTTCATAATTCGTCGTAAACTTCATTCCGAGCCATTAAAATGTATATGTTCTTTAAAATTTTCGAAGCCTTTCTACGGTACGGAGTTTCGCTGCTTGTTATGTAGTTATTATGATTACATCTTTTTATAACAGATTGAACGAAACTATCCATTCCGGTAACTTTCTTCTTCCCTGATCTTTTCTTACCCGGAGTCCCAAGCACGATGAGCAAGCCAGAGCCTTTAGCTTCGTTAATAATGCACCTAACAGTACTCACTGATGTTTTTGTTGCTTCCGAAGTCTGTTTTACTTTTTCCATAATATCATTCTTCCCCTGTTTTATAATGAAGCAATATACGTCGTACACAATTTTTCTACCCTTTCTTTTGAATCCTACACCAGTTTGTCGCGGCATAGTGTATTTTTTATAAAAAATCAACAAACACTCAACAAATAGCAATGGCAACAAAGTCAACAAGCAATTATAACAAAATATAACTTAACGATTAATAACGATAGACTTTTCACTGTACGCAAGCGTACTTTTGGGAGCAAGCGGAATGCGGAATGCGGTGCGGGATGCAAGGTTCGACTGATCTACCAATAACGCGCTCGATACGATTTCCCCTGCCGTCGCGCCTCACCCTCACCACCAAAGTGATCTAAAATTCGGTTCTGCGCAGTCAAGGTCATTTGCTCACGATGTTTGCCGGTTACTATACACCAAGTAATTTATTTGTACAAAATATAAGTTTATTGTAAAGCTTAATTGTTACTTTTTTTAATAATTTAAAACTGTCTGATCGTTTAAATCTTGACAATACATTTAAATGGCACTAATACATTTCAGGAGGAGAATGTACGTCAAATGACGATTGTAGTTCAGAAGAGAGCTGCATAAACAAGCGCTGCGTGAATGTTTGTAGCAACGGCGCCTGCGGTGTAGGTGCTGAATGCCGCGCTCAGTCTCATAGAGCTAACTGTGTCTGCGTACCACCATTACAGGGTGACCCACGTGTAGCTTGTATGCCTAGTAAGTAAACTTGTGTTATTCTATTCATTCTTCTTCTTTCTTCTTTCTTCTTTCTTATTTCTTGTTTCTAATTTCTTCTTTTTTTTTATCTATTCATTCTAAACATTTACAAACAAAAATATATTTTTTTAAATAATTTTCGAAATAGGTACCCCGACTGCAGAATGCGTCGTAGATTCAGATTGTGGTAGCGCCGAGGCATGTGTATCACGACGATGTGTTTCGGCATGTATTGGAGCTTGCGGAACGGGTGCATTGTGTGACGCTGCGCAGCATAGAGCACGCTGTCACTGTCCACCGGGGACTGCTGGAGATCCTGCAAGAATATGCTATACACGTATGTATTATATATATTCATCTATCCAAAATAAAAAATACATCCTAATCATTAATAGAACACCCTTTATAATTGAACACTTGCCACTCTTTTTTGTTTTACAGCTGAGTGTACATCTGATGACAACTGCCCATTCGATAAAACGTGTTTCAATGGATACTGTAAGGATCCTTGTGGTGTGGGCTCTCCGTGCGGACGCGATGCAAGCTGTGAGGTCGTAGCTCACGTCGCTACCTGTCGCTGTCCACCCGGTACGCAGGGTGACCCTCGTCGCGCCTGTATCTCAGCGGCCTGTCATTATAATGAAGACTGCGATGATTCACAACTCTGTAATCGTCTCAACCGCGTCTGCCAATCAGCGTGTACAGACAACTCTTGCGCTCCTGGTGCTTTGTGTACAGGAAAGAATCACCGCCCCACCTGCAAGTGTATTCCTGGATATATTGGTGATCCATATCAACGTGGATGTACATTTGCGCAAGATACCACTGAATGTACAACGGATGCTGATTGCTCAGCGCCTTTAGCCTGTGTGGACGCACGTTGTATCGATCTCTGCCTGAATAACCCGTGCGATAGCGGTCTCATATGTAGAACAGTTGATGTGCTTCCTTTACGAGCAGTTGCTTGTGTATGCCCTGATGGAGGTCGAGCTGCACCGGATAGTGGCTGTCGCATACCACCAGAAGTAGAATGCTCCGTGGACTCGGATTGCGCTACTAGCCAAATGTGCTTCCGTGGTAGTTGCGTCGAAGCCTGTAAAGCTGATCCATGTGGACAGAACGCGCTATGCGATTCGATTGATCATGCATCACGTTGCGTTTGTCCACCTGGATACAACGGAAACCCAAGATTTGAATGTAACACAGGTATAATATCGTAATTTTTATAATTCGATAATAGTTTTTTAGCCTGTTGTGGTTCTATTATCTGTATGTTGTTTTCTCTTGTAGTGCCACAAGAACCAATAGTTTGGGAATGCTATGAAGACAATGAGTGTGGACCTGAACGCGCCTGTATCAAACGATCATGTGTCAATCCGTGTATTGATGGTTGTGGTATTGGAGCTCTATGTCGGGTGATTGATCATAAGCCACAGTGCTCTTGTCCAAACGGTTTTTCGGGCGATGCATACATTCGATGCTTACCACGTAAGTGAATATAATGTATCCGAAATTAATTTACATCATAATCTTATATAGTATGGGATTATTATACTTTTTTTTTAATTTCAGCATCAGAGAAGTCTTTTATTCCACTTGGTTGCAAAGCTAATTCAGAATGCCCATTATCTCAAGCCTGTATTAATGGTGCTTGTGCCGACCCATGTGCTTGTGGCGCACAAGCTGATTGCTCAATTGTGAGACATCATCCAGTTTGTTACTGTAAACAAGGCTATTCTGGAAATCCCTATATTGGATGCACTAAAGGTAACTAATATAATAGTAATTAAAAGTGTTTTTTTTAATAATTAGAAAATTATAAATACCAGTAAATGTACATTTGTTTAAATCTAACACCATATTATCTAAATTTTCAGTTGGGTGCGACTCAGATTCTGAATGCTCGGACAGCGATTTATGTTACAACGGAGCTTGCCTTAATCCTTGCCTAATAGATACCCCGTGTGCTATTAGTGCTGAATGTTATGGCGTTAACCACCGTGCAAGTTGTCGTTGCCCATCTGGCACTGTTGGAAATCCATTCACGAGATGTATAGCAGCTGAATGCGAAACAGATAATGATTGCAATGATGATAGTGTTTGTGCGAAGGGAACGTGTTACAATGCTTGTTCTGTCAACGGCATTAGCTCTTGTGCAGATAATGCCGAATGTTTCTCGCGTAACCATGCGGCATCGTGTAGATGTCCACCAGCTTTCCCGATCGGAGATCCTTCTGTTCATTGCCAAAAAGCGACGGTATTAAACGAACCTGAGTGTATAATGGACGGCGATTGCCCCAGCGGTTATGCTTGTCTCAAGGATGAATGCCGTGAAGCTTGTTCCGAACTTAAGCCGTGCAAAGGAAATTCCCGTTGTTCAGTGTCAGACAGTATACCGTTCCGAACTCTGATTTGTCGTTGCCCAGAAGGCTTTGTACCTTCTGAAGATGGTAGCTGCAAGCCGGCCAATTTACCACCCCTTGGTTGCTCTTCGGATAATGACTGCACAGACCAAGAGTCTTGTGTTAACAGAAATTGCAGAAATCCATGTAACTGTGGTGATAACGCGGATTGTTTTGTTAAAGATCATAGACCTATTTGTTCATGCCGTAATGGATACGAAGGAGATCCTTACCGCACTTGTCGCGTTGTGGGTTGCCGTACAAATTCAGAGTGTGACACCCGAGAAGCTTGTATAAATGGAAATTGTATAAATCCTTGTTTAACAAACAGCACATGTGGACCAAATGCCGAATGCTTCGTTCAAAAGAATCAACCGCTGTGTCGTTGTCGTGTTGGATTTGAAGGAGACGCCTATTTAGGTTGTAATGCGATAGAATGTAGATCAAACGGAGATTGTCCACGTGATAAGCAATGTAAAGCTCACAGATGTATTAATCCTTGCTTCATTGACAATATATGCGGTACGCACTCTAATTGTCTAGTTCGTAATCATTTAGCAGTCTGTAAATGCGACCAAGGATATGGCGGAAATCCATACATTGAATGTAAGCCGCAATTTGCTCAAGAATGCTACGTCGATGCTGATTGTCCGTCCAGAGCAGCCTGTTTGTCTTCCAGATGCGTTAACCCTTGCACGACATTAAAACCGTGCGCTAATCCTGCTACGTGTGAGGTCTCACCGACATTGCCAGTGCGTACAATGCTATGTACTTGCCCACCAGGTTTTGTGAGCAACGGCGGAGGCATATGTCGCCCAGTCATTGAATTCTTTGAATCGATTTGTGAAATTGATAGCAACTGTACATCGAACCATGCTTGTATATCATCTGTATGTAAAAATCCTTGTGATTGTGGACCAAACACTGACTGTATTATGAAAGATCACAAGCCTGTTTGTGCTTGTCGACAAGGATTTATCGGGGATGCTTCGTCAGGTTGCTATGAAATACAATGCCAATCTGATTCTCATTGTGCTGACGACGAAACGTGTATAAATAGGCGTTGTGTCCCTGCTTGTTCGGTAAATGCTAATACGTGCGGGCAATCGGCTGAATGTTATGGATTAGAACATCGTGCATCCTGTCGCTGTAAGATCGGTACAGTTGGAAACCCATCTATAGCTTGCACTCCCATTGGCTGCAGAACTGACACAGATTGTCCATCTGATAAATCATGTATCAATTCCAAATGTGATACGCCCTGCAATGCAGATATTTGCCAGGAACCAGCTCAGTGCAAGGTACATTTACATCAAGCTCATTGCACATGTCCTCCAGGATTCACCAATACAGGGAAAGAATGTAGAAAAACTGAAGGACCACAATGTATAAGTGATATAGACTGCCCTTCGGGAACAGGATGTCTTAATTATAGATGTGTCAACCCATGCCTGGTATCAAACCCATGTAGTGAAAATGCGCAGTGCAAGATTGTAGACACCATGCCTGTAAAAACCATGGTTTGTGAATGTTTACCCGGATACAAAGGAAATGCATTACAAGAATGCAAGCCATATCGTAAGTGTAAAATATATTTAAAATAATTTATATTTAATAGTATTTATGTTTTCATAATATATTTCCATTTTCAGAAACTGTTGCTAAATGCGTCGAAGGTCAAGGATTAGACTTGTATGGTGAATGTATTCCTTGTCGACCAGCAGAAGGACGTATTATAGATTCTAGGGGTCGATGCGTTTGTGACTCGGAACGTGGTTTTATAATTCAAGGAGATAAATGCGTCGCTGGCGGCTGCCGCACTGATGACAATTGCGCAGATAATTCGCGATGCATCCGCGGTCAATGTGTAGATGCCTGCAAAGCTGAGCCTTGTGGTATTAACGCAACCTGTGATGCGGTGGGGCATCGCTCTCATTGCACTTGCATTGCCGGCTACACTGGAAATCCTAGAATTCAGTGTAATGCAACAACAACAATGTACCGAACCGATTTCCCAACACCAGATATTCAGGTAAATCAAGATGCATTGATTTATATTACTATTAATTAATTTCAATCGGATGTTAAGAAAATCATATCATGTCATCATGCTTAATTTACGTTTTTGATTTAATACTTTTGTTTTCTTTAGGTCGAATGTTTGGCTGACGGAGTTAGAGTACGACTTAAGATCAAAGATTTCAACGGCCTTTTGTACGTAAAAAGTTACAGTAAGGATGAGAGATGCAGGAAAGTTGTAGAGATGCCTAAAGACGAAGAAAGTTTTGTTTTCTTCACTGTACATTTCGGAGATTGCGGCCTTGTTCATGTCAATGTGAGCTCAACAGTTTTACTTTTACAACAACAGTTTAAACTTAAAAGTCTAAAATGTAAATTTTGTTGTGGTTAATTATTATTTTTAATATTTTCATTATTCGCAGGGCTTAGCAAGCTTCGTTCTAGTAATGCAAACTCATCTGAAACTGGTGACATCAACCACAAAAGCATTCCACATCAAATGCATATATAAAACTGGTGAACAAAACGTAACTCTTGCATTCAATGTGTCCATGTTAACAACAGCAGGCACAATCGCCAATACCGGCCCTCCGCCTACTTGCTCCATGAGAATAATATCACGTTCTGGAGACCAAGTCAGTTCCGCAGAAATAGGAGAGAACCTAGTTTTACAAGTCGATGTCCAACCATCCAGTAAGTCTAAGGGCTTTTATGAGTCTTTGAAGTAAATTCTTTGTTAATAGCGATTAATATCCACATTTTCCATTCGTAGGTATCTACGGAGGTTTTGCACGCAGCTGCGTTGCAAAAACAAGTGAAGTATCAACTAACGTAGAAAATGAGTATCTCGTAACAGACGAGGACGGCTGTGCTAAGGACCCCGCTATTTTCGGTGAATGGGAACGAAGCGAGGACGGCAGCGCGTTGCGTGCCGCTTTCAATGCTTTCAAGTTCCCCAGTAGTGACAATATACGATTCCAATGCAACATTCGCGTCTGCTTTGGAAAATGCGTACCGGTAAGATATCCATATATGTACCTATTTTAACTTTCCGTAAACAAATAATGTGAATTAGCCATAGTTCCTACATAAATTGTATTGTGCAAATATAATATATTGACATTCTTATAGGTTAACTGTCGCGGTTCGGACGCATACGGTAAACGAAGAAAACGAGAAGTGACCGACGAAAGCACCGCTTTGACGATGCCGGTAGGTCAACTTCGAGAGGAGGTGACCGTCGAATCGAACCAAATACTAACGACGCAGCGACGCGAACCGTCACAAGTGGCTCGGCAGCGTGATGGTACTGGTGCAGAAGGTGCCAGTCAGAGCAGTGGAGAAGTGTGCGTGTCAGCAGCCGGACTCGCGGTCGCATTGGCGCTGACCGCATTACTGGCGTTAGTAGCCGTGGCGGCTGCGGTCGCTTGTTGGCTCGTAGCCTGGAGACGTGCACGTCCTCCTCCAGCACCGCTTCCACATCCGCCGGACTTCCCCAATCCGCTGTTCCAGCGTTGAAGTACGCCACGCACCTTCCTAGTCCCGTACCCCGCTCCTCCGTCGGCGCCGGGCGGTGTCGGCTCTTTTCTTCTTAATCCTCAGCTTTAATCATTGCGTGCTGTCGGAGGACCGCCGGGCGAGGACGTCGCGAGCGCTGCACACCTTCGGGTGGCCCCTCGCTCGCGCTCACGACGCCCTCCATTTAAAATAATATAGTAATTATTCTAAGAATATAATTTTATATCGCCTCCTCTGAATTTTGTGATATTCATGATAAAAATGTTCGAAATCACCATAATTTTTGTAATATAAAATCGAATATTTTCTAAATATAAGCAATTAATAAAAATAAAAATATTTTTCTTTATCTCATTAAAACCACGGAACACGGTTACGGTGTTAGTCATAAATTCCTTACATCCATACTGACTCGTACGTGAGCCTAATAACTCGACTAGTAACTAACAATCTAGTTAGATAATTAAACGGATTCATTCGCGAAGCAGCTGCACTTGAATAGTTAGGTCTTTTCCGGTGGCGCTCGGGCAATCGGACAAATCCCATCCCTCCTGGCAGAGCCCGTGCTCGCCCATCTGTCCTGGTGAAACTGGAAAGGCCTCCGGGCTGCCAGTAATTTCTCAAACATAAATAAATAAAACTAAAAGCAATGCTATCGTTTAATAAAGTATAAGTTTTTTTTTTATGATGGCTTTTTAAGATGGGTAGCCAGACTCGCGGCCCACCTGGTGTTTGGTGTTAAGTGGTTACCGGAGTCCTTAGACCATAGGCAACCGTTGTAACTAACTTGAGACCTTAGAACTTATATCTCAAGGTGGGTGGCGCATTTGAGTGGTAGATGTCTATGGACCCCAGTAAACACTTAACACCAGGTGGGGTGTAAGCTCGTCGACCCATCTTAATTTAGAATGAGAACAATAAATCTAACAGAGCTACTGTAAGATTTATTTTTTATTGCCTTTGGAGACAATTCTGGCTCACCTGATGTTGAATCTTCACCATCACGGATATCAATAATTGTAGGGGCGAAGCCACACCCCTGACTATTGACTTTGACCTCGTCATACTTCACTTAAAGAAGGAAATGTTATAAGGTCAAAGGGACACCGAGAAGGGATATTAATTTTAAAGCCGGACCTATGACCGAAACGGTCTTTGACGACACACAACGAATGACCGCTGTGGCTCTAGAAAATAAGAAGTGAATGACGTAATGGTATAGGAGTATATTACGGGTCATCGTAAAAAATCATAATATCACTCCTCAACGAACATACGGTTAAAGATTACAAAGAAAAGGATAATCCCTTCTACAGGTTTCAAACTAACCTATTTATGAGATCAAAGTTAGCGAGAATTCGAGTTCGAGTGTGCCTTCTTTTGGTTTGTAATGCAAGTTTTAGTCTTTTAGGTCTCTTAGAAATAGGTTAATTCTCAGTATCGTTCGTATTCATCTTTCCCAGAGTGTAAAAGATACTCTGGGGCCTTAGTAACAGATATCGACATAATTACTTCAGTGCACCACTTAGGGCATCGGTGACTTACATGGCAGTCAAAGTGTTAAAACATACTCAAGAGAGTCCCTTCCTCAATTAATTCTGCTTCTCCTAATTTGCCGGTGGCATCCTAATTATTATAAGTTTTTTTTCCTACCGATACTGATAGCCTTCAGAGGCTATATCAGCTTCGCCCTAACGTGTAGGTGAGCTCACGGGGCTCAAACCAGAGTTGTGCCAACACTGGCCCTAGCAAGAGCAGTGCTTCGCAGAATCTACCACCAGATCGGAAACGCGACCCACTGAGAAGATCCGGCGAGAAACTCAGTGGGCTGTGTCAGTGGGTTAATTCGCTCGTCGAGTCCTTCGTCGCAAGCGACGGGTTCCACGAGGACGATGATCGTTATAAGATATAGGGCTGGGACCTACTAACGCTGCCACGCAGTAGGTATCTATGCGTCTCTATCTCAGGATAAGAGTACTCTTATTTCCATATGGAAGGTGGTCGTGGTTTTGTAATGTATGTAGGCTTATGTTAAATCCGATACACACCTAAGAGTTACAGTGGGTGAGGGGCTTTTTCGTGTTGATGTCGAGGCCAGATAAGGATGCACGTCATCGATAACCACAAATAAAAATATCAGATACCTACAAAATAATTCTGCTTTTTAGAAGATAGCTATAGCATATCTTGAGATGCGTATCCAATGCTAGGTTGGAAGACTGATCGACGTTAATAGTAATTCCCAAAACGTACGTAGTGGTTACTTAGTTCAGATAGTCGTATTTAATATTTCTAGTAATTCGCCTAGTCATGTAAATGTGTACGAGTATTAGGTATTATAAAACCCTGTCGAAGAACCAAAATGTCTGTAATTTTTCCTATTGTTTTCCATTATGTAAATTAAAATACAAGAGAAATGGTAAGTCAAAGCTGATCGTTCGTTTTAATGAACCCTGAACAGTACATTGAAGTTAGTAACGCAAGCGCAGAGCAACGTTTCATGGCCATTGCCTCGCATGCGCGAACTCCCCTCTTCCTGTCGACTTCCCCCACTACTGGTTGCCACAATCGCATTTTGTTTACCAATTGCTTTGCCTCGATTGACGAGTTAGTCAGGGCAGTCGGTCGAGTAACTATAACGACCTCGCTCGTTCTCGCGTACGTTCATAATTCACAGTCGCGCGTCGTCAGCGACGCACGCGACTTATAATCACCGCGTCATGACCCTGTGACGTGATATTATGAACAAAGCCGAATCTTCGACGGAAACCGCCGCGCCCAGCGTGGCGATCCACGTGGAACAGTATGACGACTGTCAGGACGTCGAAAGCTCAAAGTTTCTCAACCTGCAAGAACCGGCAGCTACAATTAATACCTCTGCACCAATGAGAAAAGTTAAGAGCTTTAGTGACACCCATAAAATTCGTGATGTTGCCGCTGCTTCCGGAGCTGCTTCTGCAAGAAGTTTACGACCATATGAACAAGTGATTCCTTACCCTGAAGGATCCGAAAACGGAACTAACCAATATGGAGCGCCATCGGTTCGATCCCTCGCTTCAATCGGCATGGGCTGCACCGATGGTCGCAAAATGGTTATTAGACGAGTACCTACTTCGCCCACAGAATTGTTCCATCTAGTGCGTCCTCCTACGTGAGTACCTCTCGGAATAACACATCCTCTGACTTGCCATTATTCAATTGACTATATGGACATCTTTATAACTTTAATATCCATATGAGTATTTACTATTGTCATCCGGTCCCACGATCTTAGTTGTATGTTAGTGATAGATTCTTATTGCATGCTATTGAAGCACATTTGTTTAAATAAGTATTTTGATAAAACGATAAAACACATTCAGTATTACAAAAACATTATATCTATATCGGTCTTAATCTGATTAAAACAAATTATAATTCGGAATTGAAGCAACGTGCATTACGCGAAGCACTGGTCGTTAATTTTATAAAGTTTGTTGTATGTTGATAGTTACCTAATCATTAAAATATCAATTGAATCGTTTGTACCCAAATAATTTTCAAAACTATTTCAATTTTGTCATTTTATATTGTGGTCGAAGATTGTGCATTTAACATTCACGCGCTAAATTTATTTAAAATTTCCTGTCATTCGTTTCATTCAACTCTGTGATACAACTGTTTCAATTATAGTAACATAGTTTTTCGTAATTCTCGTATTTAGAACACTTACTAAAGGTATATAGTAAGGTACATAGTCTTAAAAGTATATCAGCTATTCTTATGCATTTGGTTCCCACATATGTATTTGCTAAACAAAACAATAGTTGCAACGTAAGAATTCATATCAGTGATAAATCAGATTTGTTCAATCACGGAGATCCATAAATCATTTTATCACAGAACTTACATAATGGTCACAACGTGCACCGGATTCAATACGTCATGAAATTATTTTTAATCAGAATTCAACTGAAGTCTTTCTCTAATAATATATGTAGAATTGAACATTGTACAGTACTCAAAGAGTACCACACTACTTGATAAAGATTACTCTTTTATTAATCTATGTGTGAGACGAGCTGAGATGTCATTTAGGTATTAACTTGGTATTAGATACACTGCAGAACATAAGGAACAGATTATTTTTTTATTATATACCAGAATGATGATAATAGAATAAATTTGGATTAATTAAATTTGGATTAATTAAATTTGGAATGATTAAATTTGGAATGATTATTAACGTGAATTGTAAGCTTATATTTTTAATTTTAATAATCAATATTTAATTTTAGTAATATTTTCATAGGTTTTGTCAACATGTAATTAATTAATGATCACAGATTGCTATTTCCTTTCCTGGAAACAACTGGCTCAAGGAAATAGCAGGGACGTAATTAAACGACGTAAAAGGATGTGCATATTATTAAGCTCTAACACAACAAGGTGTATCTCCTATTATTCAATATTTGAAATTATGTTGTAACTAAAATACTTTGCAAAACAAAAAAGTCTGATTAATTTAGTTTTGATAGTCCGTGGAAAATTGAATGATGAAAAAAATGAAAATCAAAGTGAAGTAATTTTTTTGGCAAACTCGATTTATTTATTATGGTTTTATTTGATAAAATAACATCTCAAATAAAACCATATTAACAACAAACAGTAAAATTTATTTAATTGTTTTTTTTAAACAAACATGGATTCAGTTAAAGCTACGAATTTATCATTTGCAATACTATCGTTGATAAGCATTAATATCAACTTTGCAAAGATTAGGATTGAATTCCGTGATCATTTGCTAATCCGCCAACCGTGAACTTAATAATAATATTTACGACACATTCGAAAAATCATAATCAAAAAAAGAAAAACAATGAATTTTAGTAACGAAGTAACATAAAGGAATTATCTGTTTTAGATTTATCTTATTTCACTATTCTACAACAAAATTCATTTTATGTTTTCTACGCATTCTTAAAATATATTTAAAAATGGTGTAAAAAAATTCATATTTGATAATTTTGCAACTTTAGGAACGGACACTAACAACATTTGAATGCTATATAAACGGTATAATCTCGCTTATTATTTTTACTTTGTTAGTTCGCGCACTATATTTTAATGACCAAACGAAAATTAAATAAGTAAGTAGTATTTACTTCGGTTTTTGTGATTCGTTACTACTACTACAGTAATTACTCAAATTCTTATGGTATTCTTCTATGGTAATACTTAATCATAAATTTAACCAATTATAAACAAAAGGTAACACGAACACAAATCAAAATAATTTATCTCAATATATCTGCATACATGGAACCTCCATCAATCCCGAACTTGCATTAGGGTTTTTTTCCCTACCTATGCTGATAGCCTTGAGAGACTATTTCAGCTTCTCCTTGAAGTGTTGGGGCACACGGGGCTCAAACCGAAGTGTTGCTAACACTGGCCCTAGCTAGAGCAGTGCTTCGCAAAATCTACCACCGGATCAGAAACGCGACCCACTGAAAAGATCCGGCGAGAAACTCAGTAGGCTGTTTCTATGGGTTAATTTACTCGTCGAGCCCTTGGTGCTCTTTTGAACGCGGTGAACTAATAAACATCATCTCTCCTGAATTATAGGAGTAGCGTAGAAGTGATATATTCTTGCGTCCGCAAACATGCTCGAAGACTTCAAAAATCGATCACTTAATAAGGCCAATGTCCACTGCGTTTATTTAGTCCTTATACATTGCTATTAATAAACACGGTGTAATAAACACTGGCCTAGTATATATTTTGTCTCTTTCGACCTTATGTCAAACTGAATGGTAATGAAAAAGAAATGAATAATCTTTTATTACACAACGGCTATTTATTAACTATTACAGCCTAAGCGAAGGCCGTAAACTTTCATAGTTTTACTCAACTCGAATACTATACAAAAGCTTAATTCAAAAGTAACTTCCATGATAGCAAAAACGTAGTCAACAACATTTAAAAGTAGTAAGGATTGCATAAAAAACCTACATATTGATATCGGTTTATATCAGTAACACGATTTGATGTCGCCATCTTTATTTCCTCTTCAGCAAGGGAGGTCCTAACTCCTAGGTTCGTTTTCCTCAAAGTTGTAAATTCCCTCATGGATCACTTTCTCTCTGACGAGGACGGCATCACGCTATCCAAGTCTGTTGTTTGCCATATTAAGTATATTAAAAATGCTATATTTTAGTAAAGGGGTAACACGGAAACGGTGCAAAATATTGCAGACTCGTATGTGCTACTTAAGTAGGTAGCTATTAATAGATATCTCAATCGAAATAATTGAATATAATTTAATTTAAAACGTTTTTGGATTATAAAAATGGAACAGAAGACTTTGCTTTTCCGTTACCGTGAAAGAAATATAAAAGAATAAACAACATTATTTTACGACCATAATGAAGTGTTGAAAATGTAAGAGTGTCCTGTTTGTTTATTATTAATATTGAATGATCATTATTTCATATTTCTAAAGTCAGAGAATAATTTATAAGTACAATATTAATATGATAACAATGAAAGAGCATAATTAAATCAAGTTATAAGTTTTATCATTATAAGAGAGAATTGATTCGTTGTAAGATGTGGGTTTTATGGAATGCTATAGAAGTTCCTAAATAGATTTTTATTAAATTCGTAATTGATGACGCATATTAAAAAATTAAAATTTAAAATCTAAATTCTAACAAAATTTATTATCAACCTTGAAACTCTGATCCATTTATTATTGATTAAAAAGGAAGAGTAATGAAACTATTATAATATAATTGAAATTATATTATTCTATAAATATAGAATCGAAGTAAAATAATAATCATGTACTTCTGTTTCTATTAAGGCAGAGAGGTACTCGAGACTTTTGCGTAAAAAATACATTTCATTATCGTAATCTAATTTCGGTATTTCATCCAAATAACAACAAAACTGAAAACCTTTATCTGATGTGTATTTTAAACTTTTGTGATCTTGAAATGATAGTGCATCGATTCGTGTGCCAAAGAACGATAATCACTACATAGTATAAAACAAAGTCGCTTTCTCTGTCCCTATATCCCTATGTTTTCTTAAATCTTTAAAAGTATGCAACGGATTTTGATGCGGTTTTTTTTAATAGGTAGAGTGATTGAAGAGGAATGTTTATATGTATAATAATATCCATTAAATAGTGGAGAAATCAATAATAAATTAGTTTCCGAAGCGAAGCGAGGTCGGGTCGCTAGTATATGTATAAATGAACTTATATGAATGCTTTGCCACGACCGTTTTACTCGTTCCGTTCCGGACAGGTAACATAACAAGTCCATTGTTTAAAAGCCGTGACGTCATCTCGCGGTAAGGCTTAGTGATAAAAGATTTTAAAAGTAAATGATGCATTTTACATTTATTTACATTAGTGTCAGATTCCAACATTCAAAACAAAAGGCTTACATTGATTAATTACTTTGTAATAAATCGCTTCGATTCCTTACTTCGACATCCATTTTATGTCTTTAGTCCCAATAAAGACATTTTTGATCCGCATCAGTAATACATTATAAGAACAATTCAAAACTTACAGTACGTTGAAGTCATTATTGAAATTATGTAAGTAGAGCCTTCGGTGACCGTGACCGGTGAAACATGTTTTAATATTTTGTTAATTCATATTTTTTTATTGCCCTTGTAAAGCATACGGCCGGCCCACCTAATGGTGAATTGTTACCGTCGCCCATGGACTTGAACAATGCCAGTGGCAGAGCCAAGCCACTGCCTACATATACTTATCTGTAAAAAAAATTACACACTTTTCAAAGGGGATAACCGTATTATATGAGTGTACAATTTTAATTTATTTTATATTTATTTGTGCAAGAGAAATGTCAACAAAACTTTTATACTTGAAACTAGGATTTCCACTACTACTTCGGATTAACATAGTTGTTCCTATTTGCGAGACATTACTACCATCTCTTCTTTTCAGAAAGGTAGGATAGTAAATAATTAATAATTGCATATTTGCATAGTTCATTATTCTCTTTGCATTAATTGTAAGTTTAAATTGTTCATAAAGCCAAATTTTCGGAAATTATAAATGTTCTGAAGAAAAACACATGATTATGAAAAAAGGGGTTCCGGACAACGAAATTTTCGAATGGTTCGAAAATAAATAACTTTGTTATTTTGCTTCATAAGTCTCGGAATCGCGAAAGATATAGTGCGTCCAACATTTTGACAGGGCTACTTGAGACAATCCTAAAATCCTGCGATGATTATGTTTACAAAGAGTTTTCGTCGTTTGACCTTCACGTTGAGACGATAACGCTGCAACCCAGCTATCTGCTCACACATATCTCGCATACGTCGTACGGATACAACGATTGATCGTGCGCCAGTACCGGTCGGCCTTATCACCGCCTACTTGATAATGATTTTAAAATACGTTTACGTACTTACGCGTTGACAGCTGAGGATTACTCCTGCTTTAAACTGTCTTCGCGTGTTTACGGTTTCGGTAAAAAACTTTCCTGAATTCTCCAAAATGTAATTAACGAACGCACATGACTATAACTTACACGTCGTTTCTGAACGGCAATAAATATTTAAGACCAGCTGACCCGGCAGACTTCGTAGTGCCTAAACCTAAGCCTTTGTATAAAATAAACTTAAAACAAACAAAAGGAATCCGTCCGACGGGGGACACATTAAAGGAAAAACAAAATTGTTATTTTTATTTAATTCCGATCATTTTCATATTTATCTAACCTTTTAAACCTTCCCTGGACTTTCTCGAATAATTCAAGACCAAAATTAGCCAAATCGGTTCAGCCGTTCTCGAGTTTTAGCGAGACTAACGAACAGCAATTCATTTTTATATATAGAGAAGAAGAAGAAGATATTACACTTTTGTTTTTAGCCAATGTTAAACAAACAGCCGTCTGTTGTTAAAGATTAGGTAGAATAAAGGCAACGCAAGACCAATTAAAATCATGACTGTATCGTATGATATCTTTATTGAATCTACACGAAGGTTAATTAAAAATGTTAATTGAGTTATCTATTATATTTTTATAAAAAGCAATAACTAGTGCTACAGTTTGTTGAACGCATAAGGTCAACATCTTCCCAACGATTGTCATCGCCTTTCATTTGAAGTAAAACAGCAAGTGACATTCAATTTACGATTTCAACAGTTTACCACCAGGAGAATATTGAACTTATAATCCAATAAAAATCAAACTGGCTTGATATAAATTTAAATTTTCCAAAAAGCTATGTATTGAATTCGACGTTTTTTTTCAGTTTTATGTTTTAATTTGACCTTCACACAACCTTAAGCCGGCAAGTTTTTCTTTGCCTTTGCCATATACCATCCCGCCGTGGGATGAACTCCACGGTATCCCTGGAGAGTTATGACATGCGCTTCAATGAGAGTCCATAGCAATACGCAGCTTGGCTGTGCCTTCCGGAAATGCGGATGTTCATGAGTGGCAGGGACCACCCACCATTAGGTGCGTCGTTAGCTTGTCTGCCTTCGAAGACAGTATAAAATAAAAGAATTCAAACGATAATAAAAAATTGTAGATATTATAATATATTCTAAAAATCACTTCCTTGTTTTCAAAGCTTTTCCGCTTTAAAATTTCTAATTAAAATTTAAACTTTTAAATTTCACTGTTTAATTTACAAAGGTAGTCTTCTTTTATTTATTTATTTCCCAATTATAACTATTATAGTGATCAAATACAATACAATTACAATACAATTAATACAATTTTGGTAATAATTGTGGCTTTATATATGTAATGCCGACCTTTATCTATAGCTCTATACATGTATGTACACATGTATACATACATATATGATATGGAATATTACAGAATGATATAATAAGGAAACAATAGGCTTATATAAGCCTATATATATAAGCCCTTAATCTCTTTCAAAATTAATATTTCAAACAGTAATATTATACTCTACGAAACTGAACTCTCTTTTCACTGAATGGTGACGTCACACGACAGGTGAGCGATTCCGTCTAGGAAAAAACATTTTTTAAACTAAAGAGTTTTAAAGGTTTTAAATGATCAAGGTTTTTCTTTAGACATATATACCTATATAAATATACACACATATCATTATTGTTCATATCCACATTAATCATATCCTTATAATAAACTTTATGAATGAAAATATATAGGATAAAAATTACAAAGAAATCAAAATCAATATTCTCTTTATTTGTATATTTAAACGTAAGGTGTTTGCGAGGAGTATGATTATAATACATCTTAAAATGCTTAGAAACTATCACCTTATACAGTCTAGCCTTTGAGCCATTTCTGACGTCACGTTAATCTTCCGCTGCTGTAGATCATTCATCATTGATCAGACCAAACAGCTCACTTTCATCAAGGTCGTGGTGCGTAAAAAAACTAAAATTATTTTGATGATACTCAGTCAGAGGGTGGAATTTTATGCTTGCGTAAGTAGTGACCATATGATTATCATAGCAATACTTTTGCACAATACATATTTGAATTATATTATGAGTAAATGCAAAAAATAGGAGTTCAACGTCGTATATGTACTACAAAGTTGAATACTCATAAATTATAAGTAATGTTTGCAATAATACCTTTTAACAAAAACCTTGAGTTGTGGGAAGGAAATAAAGAACAGTACCGCTACTGTGAGGTTTTTCACCGGTAGTGTCCAGTTAGCCTCTAAGACGCTATTGCCTATTCCGACATTGGTTTTCCCCACCCTCGGTGGTAGCAGGATGCATCACAAACCAACCATTACCGCGTCAAAAAAAGAATTAATCTATTACAATCAAATAGTGCTTAATCTCAATGAAGGTAATTTTAAAATTAAATTTGTAGTTGGACATTGGTTCGCCTCTTTGGTCAAATGCTTAGTGGTTATCTTCCGGGCCTATTGTAATCTTCACCCAAGATTTCCTCGAGATAGTGCTGTAGTAGAAAGCGGTATTCGAGCATGAAGGCTAGCTTCGTGGGGTCTTCTCCTCGTAACTTAAATCATTTACAAGTAATTGTTGCTCAGGCTGGAGCCTTTCAAAGGCATAACCGTCAGATTTGGTTATCTTCTCGAGAAAAAATGCAAAAATATACCTTGTCGTCGAGTGGTTACACGCTTCCCGCTAGGGTATCTTTCAGTCACTTCACCAGTTTCACGATAACGTTACCAGACTGCAATAAACATACAGTGAAACAAATTCGAAATTAAATACTAGTTTACAAAATTATAATTTGACACCCCTAAATGTCTAAAACCATTATTTTATTAATTAGAATTCAATTTACACCAAAGTTTAAAGCAGACTATTTCCACCTGCATTATAGCTTCCGAATTACATATTTTCTATAAACCAGTTTATAGAAAAAGTGTTTAAGATGAAGGGTGAAGATAAAAATTCAAACTTAAATTTAGAAAAACATGTATCCTTGTTTCGTGACGAAAATATAAATAGTTTGCACAATCAGAAAATGGAAACAATATAAATGGTCATAGCATGGCAATAATTAAATTTAAAAAATCGTTGATATTTACCACAATCTGGCTATCGAATTTTATACATATGATATTTTAATCTGGAAGGACATTGACCGCCATACAAATAAAAAAATTTTAAATGCCGAACGTAAAAAAATATTCGTCACATTTTCGGCAGTCCATGAGGTTAGCCGGAGATTGGCCCGACAAGTGCAGATATTATTACATAGTATTCGCTTAGGCACATACCTACTTATAATACGTATATGCTGTTACTATTTGTAAATCAAGTTAGCTGACGATGTCATCTAATCAATAATTGATTGACATAGCTACATACGACATATATATAGCAACGTGTCTATTATACATGTTCATTCGTTCTGTATCTTTAGTCCAGTCCATAACAACTTACCATGCTCTACCGAAGGTCTGTTTCATAAACATTTTATTAATTCGAAACCAACTAATGGAATGTGTTCATAATGTGTTTACTGTAATTTATTACATTTAAATTATTTTATTTTGTTCGAATTATTCTCTTGGCTTCTTCAATGCGTCGCCTTATTGTCTTGGACCGATTTTGATCTTATTTTTTAAATGTGTGCAAGTGGATCTCTGCATGGTTTCTTAATTGGACCCAATGGGTGGTACCACAATTGGATTCTAGCTATTTTTATTTTCGGAGCCAGACGAGGTGTCCACTCTTGTTTTATATAAATAATTTAATTTAAATTGTTTTCCCTTATGGTTTCCCTTGTTTAATATAATAAATTTAAAATAAATTGAGTTTTCTGTCCTACAAAATGACGAACAACTCGTTATCTATTAAGTTAGCTATGGCGCGTGTGCATTTGTATCTAATCTAATTTCATCAGCAAACACATCAGTTCATTAAAACACAATGTACTTACATAAATTACCTGAGACATATGGAATCCTTTACGGCTCAAATTATTTTTTAAACAAATATTTGCATTCCAAGTACAAATAATCTTCAGTTAATGTAATTTAAAATTATTCAGAATTCATTTTCGCTCCTTATACTCTAAGCCGCGTTATTGTTACTTCTCGTGTGCATGTAATGAAATAACAATCCTATTTTCAGACCCCCCGATGAAGATTCGGCATCCCACGAGAGTGACTGTGAAGAAGAAGAAGAAGATGCCGCAGTACATTTGAAACCCCGAAGGCCCTTTTGGGCTAACAAAATTCAGTTCGTGTTGGCATGCGTCGGATACTCCGTTGGCCTCGGCAATGTTTGGCGCTTTCCTTATCTCTGTTACAAAAGTGGAGGAGGTAACGTGATTCTCTGATATGTTTTTAACATCAAGTTCAAGGACGCATGTCACACTTTTCCATTAAATGAGGTCTGAATCAAAATTTCGTCGCAATAACGACATAGGCTGTATGGTAGATGCTCTACCACAAATAAATAACGTTATCTCGAGACCGTGACACGAAATTTCCCACTGAGTTTCTCGCCGGATATTCTCAGTGGATCGCGATTCCGATCCGGTGGTAGATTCTGTCAAACACAGCTTTTGCTAGGGCTAGTCTTAGCAAATTCTCTCAGGTTGAGCCTGTGAGCTTCACTAACCATCCGGGCGTAACTGGAATATACTCTCATGCTACCAGCGAATAGGTAGGAAAAAACAAAAAAAAGCACGAAATTTCAAAGATGGCCATTGACTGTTGGAGTAGCGGTTTGACTGCTTGACTGTACCCCTAGTGGCCGTACGATCATATGCCTACAGCGACAATAAAGTAAAATACAATGACCAATAGGTTATGCTGTCGTTAAATACCAGTTAGACTAAAGCCGTCTCTCCGTCCGTGCCAGTTAAACAAAAACTTATTTGAGCTTTCTCTTCAAACGATTTAAATTACTCTTCAATCGTAATTTAAAATCCTTGTGTAGGTATTTAACGAATTCGTCATAAGTTCATTTGAAAATTAAATATAGAAAGGTACGCTTATTTACGGACACGTCCATGCGATTTTTTGTTTACGACTGCCATTGCTGCGAGTACATAACTAATGGGCAATATTAATTTTTTTAGCATTTTTTGAACAAGGCATTCTAAATTTAAAATATAAAAAATACGTTTATGAATGGACATTTCCAAATGATTTGTTGTTTACGATTCACATTATCTATTGATTCAAGCAACCAATCGAAAATGTTACATTAAATTAGAACTTAAGAGGTGTGAACAACGAGCATCGAATTCTACTTAACACGCCCACTTTATAATTCTTTCCTTCACACTTAAGATTTAGTTTCACCTGAATGTGTTATTCGGAATTTTGTTTAAAATTTTATTAATTAAGTTACGTGCTCTCCGACAACTGAATAATCTGAAACTTTGTCAATTATTAGAGACCGCTAGGAATAAAATTATTTAATTGTATGTTTTTTTAGTAAGCCAAGTTTCGCGGGCCATCTTACAATCACCTGACCTTGAACGTTCATCAGAGCCCATAGTCCACAACGCGAACCCCTTCTCATACTTGTCCGGTTATTCTAGCTTCAAAGCAGACTATATGATTCGCGTCTGAGTAGGAATACGGCGCCCGTCCAAGCGGGCTTGCAACAAATTCTACCATCAAAACAAAATAAGTTTATTAAAAGTAATCATCATGAATCAGAACGATAGCAAAGTTTTTAATTTTTAAAACTCTAATTTTACTTCTTGGTCTTTTTACGTAATACTTTTGTGGAGATGTATAACAACGGAGGAAAGATTTCCTACCGAGCGGATGATATTGCTCGGTAGACCTTGTAGAAGCTTGTCTTGAAAATGTCGTAAGCGAGATTCAGGCATCTGTCAAATGTCTTGCGTTGTATGATGGCTACCCGCCACAAATTCGTATATATATTTTTTAAGCTAACATATTATTTGCACTCGGTCCGCTAATATAGAATCGTCGCGACACTCGGCCGGTGTAAATTAACTCATTAAGATGACAGAGAGATCGTGTCCGTCGTGACATTGCATTAAACTCAACTATTTAAGTGGCAATGGCGTTTGAAATTAAACAAGCACGAAAAATGATCCACAATTAGATTGACCATGAGGACATCGATTATCACAATTTTTTAGCAGAGCGTCAATTTCGAAACGTGATCAGTAAAATTAACACACTAGTTGGAATCTAAAAACGAGAAAATACCTCATCTCAAATAACTGAAATGTGTAGATATAGTTTTGTTACGGCTTAACAATATCGAACAATTTGTCTCGAAGACAATTTTTATTTTTTATTGCTTAGATGGGTGGACGAGCTCACAGCCCAGCTGGTGTTAAGTGGTGGTAATAAAACGAAATCAAGCCGAAACTTTAATACATGGCATTATAATGGTTCTTTAATTGTCACATTTGGAATGTTCCACATCATGTCGTTATAAAGTTGCTAAATTAAACTACTAGCAGTTTTACTGCAACTAACAATTATATCTATTTGACAAACTTAATCGGTCCTTAAGGTGCTTACTACCTTTTTTCTGTAATGATATAAAGATACGAAGTCAAATGACGATCAGCCGTAAAAAAATCAGACAGACGCGACCATGTCACGAACACTACCATTATAAGTTCATTTGGACACACCCACAATCCAAATACACCAATATATGTATTTACAATCATTAACGAACAGCAAATGCGTTATGTATATAAACCGCGCGAAATCGTGATCTGAGATGTTTGTGTCATCTGTCACTAATAGGAGCTATTGTCGGCGAGGTACGAACTAGAACCATCAACACGACAACACGGTGTGAATTACAGCTGATGCTTTCTGTAAACTGACTCTTCACAGTAAACAAGTTTTCAAGATATCAAATGATTTATCACAATTAACTAATTACGTGAGGTATAGGTGCCGTGCAAATATTAACAAGAATTTTTCTACACTTTTCGCGTTAGTAAAAATTTACGAATATAGCGTTCAATTGTAAAATTTGTTGTAAAAATTTTCTATAAACTCATGTATGCATGTTTTATCTATTAGACAAACGTATCAAATTTTCCGACAGTATCTACGTACACAACAACTGATATTTAAAACTACCGATTTCTGAGCATAGATATTTTGTATTCCCGATTGTCGTCCTGCAGCTTATCTAAAATATTTTTGTACTAGTAGCTTGCCTTCTTCATTTATCTTTTTTAATCAATCGTTCATATCAAAATCAAATACATTATCATAATTACAGGAAAAATAGCTGAATCTATTAGTATCCGTACATTTATGAATTTTGAAGAAGTCGAACATGTTCATCTTACCGTTACCATTTTAGTGTGGTCACGACCACTGTATTGATTTATACTTAACCGCGTCATAATCATAGTTATGTAAAAATATTAATCAGTAATTTAATTGTATTAATATTTCAGAAATAATGTTCGAGGTTCAAAAGTTATAAATGAACAATTTTGAATATATTTTCTAACTCAACGCGGTTCAGTTTAGCGGATCATGCATGTTGTGCCTTTAATGTGTGAAGTCATATATTCAAGGATACGAGTCCTTACTACTCCACTATAATTTCACTTTTTTCTGAAAGTCATACCTAATTAACATAACGTAAAGTGTTCGCGAATGCTTACATTTTATTTTTAGACAAAACGCCTACTATACAGAATCTGTAAACAATGAAATTGACATTCTTAATTCTACATCGTGCAACGCAGACGTAAGATATTCTCTAGATAACGGTTATATGGATTCGGGCAGAACATTCAGGCACTGGGATAAGAATATTATTTACTCGTTTTTACGTAAAACTTGCAAATTTAACAATCGATCTATAATAGTGTTGCTTGGTCCATATTTTAAAATAGTTTTCCTGCAGCTATAACGGATAAGATTTTTTTTGTTCTTTCTTATCAAAACAAAAAACATAAGTTTTTTTTAATTTTTTTTTTTATACCTCTATATTTTTTCTCTATACTATTTACCTCTATATTTTTTACTTCTTTGTGCATGACTTATCCATTTCATATCATGCTGCATTGCTGTGACGGAAGTCACAGGTATCACTTAAGTTACCTTTGTTTGCAATTATTATTCTGTTCGTTAGTATAAAACCTAGTACATAATTATACTCCAGCTTCCAGAGTCAAATTATTATGGTCGAATTTCTCGATACCTTAAATGTGTAACATATAATTTACGATTTAATGCAAGTGACTTTTTCCTTTTTAATCACAAATTAAAGCTCGCTCGCAAATTAACGCTCATAAAATTTGTACTAAATTTTCATGATATTTTTAAACTAGTTTATTTACATTATTAATATCCATCAATCGATAAGAAAGCGGGGTAACAAATATATAAAAAATATGTAAAAAATATAATGAAACTGCACTGAAATAAACTAACTAAACTAAACTAAAAGTATGAGTAATCGCAAACAGACAATTTTATTACATTAATGTATATTACTTACTTACTAATCTAAAAAAATCATAAAACTGAAACTTTAAATATTGAAATCGCGACTCGAGAGGCACCTACAATACCACGGATCTACGAGCACTTGAGCCCTTTATCCTTTCAAGAATAGAGGTTAATTAGATAATGGTAATAATGGATTAAAGTCAATGGGTCATCTGCGAACGTAATTGAAAATAAATTGAACCTAAACTACATACCTAAATAGTGTAACTTAAATTAAAACTTCAAAAACCGTTGATTTCAAAAAAATCACGATAATCTAATCGTCTATGTGAATATTTCATATCTCTACCATCAAAACATTAGGAATAAAAAAAGAGTTGCAAAAGATTATACACTATTTATCCATTTTCCGTCATTTTAGGTAAATTGACACAATTTCACGGAGGATCCTCCTTGTTAATATTTTATCCGACGATTAAGCAGAAGTACAAATTTACGTCCGCGGGCATTCGATCTACGCTTCATTACTTCCACATATTTCTTGTTCAGTAATAACATCGTCACCTTACTGTCCAAATCAAACACCCCACCAAATTCTATCTTAAGAAGAATATTAAAATCAGTTTTAAACAGACAGACAGTTTATAGTATCGTCTAGTGATGTAGTCATCAAATTATAAGACATCGCTACGTGTTATGCCGAATCTTAATACTTACCATTTTTAATCTTCCACAGGTGCATTTTTGATACCTTACTTCATAATATTGTTAGTTTGCGGCGTCCCGATGCTCTTTATGGAACTGGCTATAGGGCAATACACAGCTCACGGCCCTATAGGGGCTTTGTCGCAGATATGTCCACTTTTTAAAGGTATTTTTAATAGTATACGTACAATTCCTTGGCTTTAGTAATGTGTAATTAATGCTCAGACCTAATTCGAATCGAAACCCAAGAAGCTGAAATTTTAACTGTATGACAATATTTTGATAGATACATATTATATTATATACAAGTCACCGTTCACAATTCACGCTTAAGTTGGGAGTTATGCGTGGGATTTTATTTCTAGTAAAAAAAAAAGATATTACGGAGGCGATCTTACACCCCTCCAGGATCAGCCCATGCCTGGCTGCTGCCTCCGATCCAGCAGTAATTCCTCCCTCCATTGCCTAGTTGAAGGAGCCCATATTGCGAGCGATATTATTGGAATGCGTTAGGCGCCACCCAACACTAAAATTACAATTATATTGAACCGGTATAACCTAAACACTTAGTTATTATTGAAAAATAGTAAAGTAGCAAGATTTAATTATTTTTGAAAATTCACCGTTACGATTAAGCAGGGTTGGCAAATTTAATTTTTGATAATGCCTGTACTTTTACGTTATTCTAGCAACGCATTATAGCCGAAGCTCCAAATTTAACGCGAGTAATACTGCGGTTTTTTATATTTACTGTGACTTCTTCTTTACTTTTACAAAAAGGTTTTTTTTCTTTAACAAAAATCGATGATGATGTAAATAAAAAATGATGTTATGTGACATGGATGGTGGACAGTGGAATTTTTTACGACTAAATAATGTACAATTTTAGGTGCAGGTTTAGCGAGTGTGGTGATCTCATTTTTAATGTCCACATACTATGCTGTGATAATCGCGTGGGCAATTTATTATTTCTTCACGTCTTTCAAAACGGAAGTACCATGGGCCAGTTGTTCAAATCGATGGAACACGGATATGTGCTGGGTGCCAAACCATAACTACACAAAACCGAATGGATCTCAAACACCCACCGAACAATTCTTCGAGTAAGATTATATTTTAGGTACCAAACTAAACTGATTTTTAACCGGGATAATGGACGTTTATTAGAACTGCTTCCAATACATTTAACGCAATACCCGTTGCAATAATGAGTCATTTAATTGCATGAATAAGTCATAATTAAATAACGAAAAATTAGATTATAATTAATCTTTGTATATTTTCAGGAAAAAGGTATTGAGTATGAGTGCCGGTATAGAATTTCCTGGTGGCATGCGGTGGGAATTGGCAGCTTGCTTGGTCTGTGCTTGGGTGTTAGTTTATTTCGCCCTGTGGAAAAGTATCAAGTCATCCGCCAAAGTTCGTTATATCACCACGACACTGCCTTTTCTGCTAATTTTAGTATTCTTAGGTCGATCTCTAACACTCGATGGGGCGGACAGAGGCTTGAGATTTTTCTTCAAACCAGAATGGGAACTTCTAAAACAATCCAGACCATGGGTTAACGCCGCTTCACAAATTTTCAATTCCATCGGCATAGCGTTCGGATCTATGATCATGTTCGCTTCATATAACAGATTCGACAACAATTTTCTACACGATACTGTGGCTGTAACATTGGTCAATGCAATAACCAGTCTCATAGTCGGAATATTCACCTTCGCTACTATTGGAAATATCGCATTTGAACAAAACACACCGGTCAAAGATGTTATCGCAGATAGTAAGTAAATCCTTATTAGTCATTAAGTCTATGCGGAAAGGTTGAATTGAAAGATATACTTAATACATTTTTCAGTGAAACAATAAAATATGAAATGATTCACTTTTACTCCATTAAAGATTTTATATAAAATTTTCTGTCTCATAGGTCCCGGACTTTTATTCGTGGTTTATCCACAAGCAATTGCAAAGATGCCAGCTTCGCAACTTTGGGCAGTTTTATTTTTCTTTATGTTCCTGTGCCTTGGCCTGAACAGTCAGGTAAGTTTAATAAAATAAAATTCTAATTCAAACTTTATTTCTTCCCAAGAAAAATGACTATTATTACTTTGCATCATCTGGTACTAGTTATGTTAATTGGCAACATTACGAATTAGATGGGTACCTACCCTTTTTTAGTAGTGTGAGGTTGAATTACCGGATCAGTAGGTGCCTCATGTGTTTGAGTAATATTTTGAAAAAAGCTCCAAAAATAATTACCTAAATAAGAAACCACGATCCAGAAGATCCGAAGAAACCAATAACAATAACAGCATCTCACAAAGGTCTAGAATAACGCCACCCAACCCAAGACGTGGGCGTCGTAAAAGATTAAGGGATTTACAATAAAAATGGCAGCAGCGTTTTCTGTGTATAAGTAAACGTACTACGATTTTCAACTGCCTGTTTGAACAGAACAACAATTTACTGGATGTACCTACAAACAATTCATGAAAGTTACGGTACAAAAGACAGAGAAAACCGAAGTCCGTTAGTTAGAGGTTCTAAACGATATATGAAAAAGAGATTATCGGCAATCCAAATGGCCCTCTTGTATATAGAGAAGTAGCTAGTATTGCGAAGCCCCCGCCCAGAGATAAGAATCGACCAGTACTTACTCGACGCGAGGCCAGACTTCTGCTTTATATAAGCACAAGCGTGCAATATCGCTTCGCTTCACTCTAATGAGAACACCTAATATTTAAGAAGCGAGCCTACCTTTACCTTCTGAATGACTCTGATTCTGAACACTGCTCGTAATATCGACCCCAATTAATACCCAAGAATGCGACCTCGATAAGGTTGCAGGAATATTGATTTGATATCCTTGGAATTACGGTTACATGACAAAGGGGTATTTCATCGCAATTAACGTACTAAGCTGCGCTTACAAAAAGGTAGAAAGATTGATGTCTATATAAGGTATAGACCGCCGGTCTATTCTACATAATAAAACAAAAAAGGGCGTAAAGTAGTAGAATATACCAATATTAATATATTATTAAGAAACTGTACACTAACTACTACTAATAACGTTATACGAATACAAAAAAAAAATTCAATTCATTTTGTTTGTTTTTTTACAGTTTGCCATTGTGGAAGTTGTCGTTACTTCGATACAAGATGGTTTCCCAGATATGATCCGTAGGAAACTTGTGTATCATGAGCTCTTAGTATTATTGGTGTGCGCGGTGTCACTCGTATTCGGCCTACCACATATAATACATAGCGGCATATACATATTCCAATTAATGGACTACTATGCCGCTTCGCTCAGTATCACGTATCTTGCATTTTTCGAAGTTGTTGCCATAGCTTGGTTCTATGGAGTGGGGAGACTTTCTCGAAACATTAAACAGATGACAGGTGAGATTAAAAATACTAATATTGATGATTGATGATTTCTTCATTCGTCATTGTTATGTACCTATGCCAGGAACTATTTTTGTCACTGTAGACAGTATTAGTTACATTTCGAAATTATATAGTTTTGAAAGCAGGCTCGTATAATATCGACATACCTACATGTACATGTACACAGTAATTTACCTATTTAAGTATACGACGTTACAACATTTATACAGTAATCTTTTGCTTACCGAGTAATCAGTTAATTAAAGAGACGAAACATCTATAAAAGCCATTGCAGGATGTCCCTTATAATGGGAATCACAACAATTTTTACATACATAATAACATGAACTCATTCATTTTTAAACAATGTCATGAATCATTACTATTATCAAGATTGTTATTTAACACGCCCTAAAAAGTTTTATCTTTATATGATGTATTTAAGTATATAATAATTTAAAACTAAATCTGTTATTAGCTAAAACATCAGCAATATTTATTTTTGACATCAGCAAATAATCATGTGGTTAGTTTTTATTGTTGCTTGCATAAAGCAGTGCTTAGTAATTTGATGATTCACAAGATGGACGTCACTTTTATCCTAACAACAGGAATCGAATTTAATAGTACGCCTAAAAATTAAAACCCTTCTGAATCTCCCTTTCACATATATTTTATTTTTAAAACATATATTTAACACATTGTCATGTATTTACTTTTACAGGTCGACGTCCGTCAATTTATTTCCGATTTTGTTGGCTGATTGCTACACCTGCTCTATTAATAGCACTATGGGTGGCAAGTCTCGTCGATTATACTCCCCCCAGCTACCGGCAGTACCAATATCCAGCATGGGCACAAGCAATTGGTTGGATTATCGCCTCCCTTTCCTTATTATGCATTCCTGTGTACGCTGTAATAGTCGTATTTAGAGCACCCGGGGAAAATTTACTTGAGGTTTGTCTATTAATAATAAATTAACCCCCTTAATGATTTTAGTGCAGTGCAATAGTCATACTGTTTTATTGCAAGCTCTCTCTCTCTCTCTCTCTGATAATTATAGCAGTCATCTCCATGTCTTTACAACATGTATTTAATAGGACGCGATAAAAAGATTACTGGCACGATTATTTTACAAAAATGTCATATAATTTACGATGTTCTAATCCTCAAAACGAAATGACGTGTATCGGTAAGAACTGCCTAATGTACCTACCTACCAAACTTGCCAATCGCTTCCTACAATATTTATCGTAAAGATAAGGTTTGAATTTCCATTTTTTTTTCTTACAGAAATTGCGTTATTCCATTCGCCCGAGTTCTATTTGCGACTGTGGTGTGAATGGTTGTGATATATGCTGCTCGGAATCCGAAACTCCTGAAGATAAAACTGTTATAACTTAGTTTTTATTTTTATTTACTGAACATTGGAACTAAAAACATTACATGAGGTTGATCTACGCCAAATACCTACCTACCTACATAATTACGAGAATAGTCACTTGATATCTTTAGATAAACAAGGCAATAAGATAATAAAGACGGTCTTCCATCATTTATCATTTACAATGAGTAAGAAGTCAGCACTCGACCTAAAATAACAATTATCTGCCTATCTAACTTCACAGTCACTAGTGACACAGATATCGCACTTGAATGCCTGCTAAACACTTAACGATCAATTTTGCACAAAACACACAATCAATTACATTCAAAATGGGTACTCTATTGGCTAATTTTTTTCGAATACATAATTGTTTTATGGCTTTGTCTTGCTATAACTTTTTCAGCAATCAATCGAAAAAAACGTTATGTTACTACTGAATAATTCAACTAAACTAGTGATGAAGCGTATTACAAACTAGATACTACTGCCCTGCAACTATTTCTACAAAATATCAATCATGGGTTCCGGTTTGAAAGGTTTAACAGTCTTGATACAAAAATGATTAACTTCGACCTCATGTCTGAAATATCAATTTTTAAATACAAAAAGCAGTATTACACATAAATCGAATGATTTACAAGTTATATAGCTTTATAAAACATGTAAGTACAATAATAATTCTAACATAAGTTTCATAATTTTTCATCCTGTTGTTCTCTTAGTTATATATAATATGTAATTAAGGGCTGCATTTCCAAAACATTCCATAAACACAATCCAACGAAAGTAAGTCAATTTTAGTTTTTAATAAACTTAATATTGTGTTCTTAAAACACGGTGAAGGAATAACATCGTGTAATAAAAATCAAACCCGCAAAGTTATAGTTTGCATAATTACTGGTGGTAGGACGTCTTGTGAGTCCGCACGGGTAGGTACCACCACCCTGCCTAGTTCTGCCGTGAAGCAGTAATGCGTTTCGGTTTGAAGGGTGGGGCAGCCGTTTTACTATTTAAAGTGAGACCTTACAACTCATGACTCAAAGGTGGGTGGTGGCATTTACGTTGTAGATGTCTATGGGCTCCGGTAACCACTTAACCCGAGAAGGCCGTGAGCTCGTCCTAAAAATAATAATTGAATCATTGCTATTGTTTGTATTTATTTTAATCATTGACATTAAATTAAAATGACTGTCTAAATTATTTATCTGCAGTGTGGTTGTCCAACCATTCCATTGGAATTTTTATGTAAAATTGTATTTTCGCATGTGAGATTAAATATTGAATACATATCGACCAGTATTTGTATTTTGAATAAGTTAATGTAAATAATGTTACCAATAGGTACTATCAAGTGTTATAATATAATAAATGTAATTAAATAAAAATGATTTTTTTTTTCTTTCTTAGTACGCCATTATATACGTCCAGTTAAACTACTACTGAAAAATAATATAAGACACAGTGCTTCATCTTTGCCCTTTGGTTTCTCAATTCTATTGAATAACAGCAACTCTACAAGCCAAAATGCATAGTTACATGCATGCACAAATGTGATGGTAATACCTTTATGGGTTTAGATCTACTTGATTACAATTTATAGACGCTCAGCTCTGACGAACATATAGTCCTACTTACAATGCACCGTTGCACCATGCCCCATATTGGCTTGTATGAAGACTATGAAGAAGGTATCTAGATTGCTAACCACAATGAGATCGAAAAGCGCACAAAAATCTTAAACAGACTACAGACCCAATTAAAAACTTTACCTGGTCTAGCATATTATAACTGAAGGTGTATTAACTAGTATTTCTCAATAGCAAATAGAAAAGTCCAATATATACGAGTATTATATAATATTATAATATCTACATATTATCGCTTTTTTTTCCCTACCTATGCTGATAGTCTTGAGAGGCTATTTCAGCTACGTCGTAACGTTTGTAGGTGAGCTCACGGGGCTCAAACCGGAGAGTTGCTAACACTGACCCTAGCAAGAGCAGTGCTTCGCAGAATCTACCACCGGGTCGGAAACGCGACCCACTGAGAAGATCCGGCGAGAAACTCAGTGGGCTGTGTCTGTGGGTTAATTCGTTCGTCGAGCCCTTCGTCGCAAGCGACGGGTTCGACGAGGACGGTGACCGGTGCTTGTGGTGCCTAAAAGCACCGTTAATGGATCAGGAGGATCCGCAATGACGTGCTTTGTGCGGCGTCGACGGTTCACCATTCGGTCTACTGGGTCGGGTATGTAGTTTCCAGCGGCCACGATGAGAGGGTTCTCATGTCGTGCCGCCTTCTCAAAATGGCGCAGCGATGCCGACTGTAGATACTTACTAACTGAATCGAGCTCCAGGTCATCGTGGAGATCACCGTTCGATCACCGACGGCTGTCCTGCAGAATCGGGATTGAATAACCTGAAGGGATTTCAAGTGGGTGCGGGCTACGTGAGCGAACACTACGCTTGCATACGCCATGACGGGGCGTATACAAGTTTTGTAGAGAGTTACCTTATTACGGAGGGACAATTTGCTTCGACTACAAAGCATTGGGTAGAGTCGTCCTAGTATAAACGCGGCACGGTCGCGTACCGTTTTAATGTGGGGACGGAATATCATCCCTCTGTCAAGGGTGACGCCTAGGTATTTGACCTTCGAGGCCCACGGTATGGGCTGGCCAAGGAGAGTGATGGGGCTAACGGCGGAGGTGTTTAAGCGCCTATTAAGGAGTGGGATGCTCGATGTGGTATTCGGAGGGCGACCCCTTTTGAAGAGCACCGCTGTGCTTTTCGTGGGGTTGATGTCGATTCGCCATTTCCGGAACCAGTCCCATGGTGGCTACTGCGATCTGGAGTCGCCGATGAAGCAACGACATCTTCCTACACGAATAGTAGATAACCGTGTCATCGGTGAAGAGCGCTAGATGGGTCTCCGGACACCGGGGTATATCATTGATATACAAACTTTAGGTTAAATAATTTTTGTCTGGATTTAAATTGAACCACAAGTCAATGAAATTAATCACAAAAGGTCCAGGTTTAATATTTATTTACATACAACAAGTTGAACACGCACAACAGGTAGCACAGCACAGACGAAGAATAATTAGTTCATAGAATTAAATAGTAAGATAGAAAGGTAAGGTGGAAACTTAATTTAAATAAACATACAGGAAACAAAGAATTACGAAATAAGTAAGCTATCGATAGGCGACATGCGATCTGCGTGAAGTCGAGAGAATCGCTGTCCTGCACTCCACTGCAAATACCGTTAGAATGTGCGTTTTCGTTGCACATTCTATTGCCGTTATTTTATCGTGTGGTGTCGGTGTAATTATAATAAATATGTAAATATACTAATATTATGGTTGTAGTATAAATGTGTGCGTGTTATTATTAAATGTATTTATTATATGTATATATTATATAAATGACAATATACAAGTAAGTGTGCTAGTGTGTGTCTGTGTGTGTTTGTGTGTGTAGGTGGATAGGTAGATGCCACATCACTCCCCCGCGGAGACCGTTACTACGGGCGGTAAAAGTCAGGGAAGTGTATTCTGCGACCTGATCTGGTACGCCTCTCTATGATAATTTCCTTTTCAGGTTGGTGTTTTGGTGGTTGTTCATCAAGTAAGTAGGCTGGTTTCACTCGGTCTATCGTTACTTTGATGGACTTTCCTTTTATGAGCAGTGTCAATGTTTTATCATCTCTGTGCAGCACGGTGTGAGGTCCTGTGTATGCAGGTTGTAATGACCTGCGCTTTGCATCATCTCTCAAATAAACGTGGCTGCATGTCTTGAGATCTTTAAATATAAAAGTTGGCTTATGTCCGTGTCGTGATGCTGGTTGTGGTTTTAATTGCTGGGCGAATAAACGTAACCGAGCAATAAAGTCAAACACATCATTGGTTGGTGTCACACTAGGACTGTCAAAAAATTGTCCCGGTAGTCTCAACGTTTCGCCATAGACCAATTCTGCTGAGGAAGATTGCAGGTCTTCCTTGTAAGCGCACCGTATGCCAAGTAAAACTAACGGTAGTATCTCCGTCCAGTTCTCTTTGGCGTGGCATACGATAGCGGCTTTCAGATGGCGGTGAAATCTCTCCACTAATCCATTGCAGGAAGGATGGTACGCAGTAGTCCTTTTGTGAAGAAAACCTGTCAGCTCCGAGAGATGTTTGAACAGTGATGATTCAAATTGAGTTCCTCGGTCTGTGACTATTTCTGTAGGACAGCCAAATCTTGACACCCAGCACGTTAGTAGAGCCTTGGCTACTGTTTCAGCTGTTATGTCGGTTATTGGTGCTACTTCAGGCCATCTTGTAAAGCGATCTACGACGGTCAGACACTAGCGGTAACCTTGTGATATCGGTAGAGGTCCAATCAGATCAATATGGATTTGTTGGAATCTGGCTTGAGGTAGCTGGTAAGTGCCTAGACGTGCTGATACATGGCGTGTTACTTTGGCACGTTGACATGCATAGCACGATCGAGTCCAGTCTCTACAATCTTTGTTTATACCGGGCCATACGAAGCGCTGTGAGATTAGCTTGATTGTAGCATTGGCGCCGGGGTGACTGAGGCCATCGATGTTATCAAAAACTTGACGTCTAAACTGTCTTGTTATGAACGGTCTAGTGTGTTCAGTGCTGATATCACAGTATACGCTGGTTGTTGTTGCAGGAATTTGGATTTTTGTAAGACGCAGCGACGATCCCTGTTTTAACAGATCTTGGAGCTCTGCATCAACGGCTTGATCTTTAGCTAGCTGTGCATAGTCCAGTGGTGCTATTACTTCTTCTATTCTAGATAGCGTGTCAGCCACTACGTTGTCCTTTCCCGAAATGTGACGGATATCAGTGGTGAACTGAGATATGAATTCCAGGTGACGATGTTGTCTGGGCGAGCCTTTTTCTTTACGTGCGTGGAATGCGAACGTTTGTGGTCCGTGTAAATTGTGAAATTTCGAGCTTCCAGCATGTGACGGAAATACCGGACTGATTCATATATCGCAAGCAACTCGCGATCGTAAGGTGAGTATTTGCACTGACTGGGACTTAGCTTGCGGGAAAAGAATGCCAATGGTTGCCATCCTCGATTCTTGTATTGTTGGAGTACAGCGCCGATGGCGTTCTCAGATGCATCTGTAACCAATGCCAGTGGTGCTTCGCAGTCTGGATGTGCCAATAATGTGGCACGGCACAGACTATCTTTACAGTCTCGAAATGCTTTTAGTTCCTGTTCGTTAAAGTTGACAGGATGTGAGCCCTTCACTGAGCCTGTAAGGAGGTCGTTCAATGCAGTTTGAGTTTGTGCAGCTGATGGTATAAATCTTCTGTAAAAATTAAGCATCCCTAAGAACCTTCTAAGCTGTTTTATGGTTTTCGGCTCAGGAAAGTTTTGGATGGCTTCTACTTTGGCTTCGAGAGGTGTTGTTCCTTCAGCTGAGATCGTGTATCCCAGAAACTGTACCTTTTCAACTCCAAAAACACATTTGGAACTATTTATGACCATGCCATAATTTTGAAGACGCTTGAATATTTCGCGTAGATGCGATTGGTGCTCATGCTCGTTATGCGAAAATATTAAAAAATCGTCTAAGAAAGTGTAGCAAAAGTCAAGTCCTCTAGTTATTTCATCGACGAATCTTTGGAACGTTTGGCCAGCATTACGCAGACCAAACGTCATGAAAGGGAACTCGTACAGGCCAAAAGGTGTGGTAATAGCTGTCTTTGGTACGTCCTCTGGAACAACAGGAATTTGCTGGTAAGCCTTTTCTAGGTCTATTTTGGAGAATATGGTACAACCATTGATGCAGTGGGCGAAGTATTGGATGTGGCGTATCGGATAGCAATCAGGTATTGTACGCGCATTTAGCATGCGGTAATCGCCACATGGTCTCCATCCATTGTCCTTTTTTGGAGCAAGGTGTAACGGTGATGCCCATGGACTCTCTGACGGCCTAGCGATGCCATTTCGTATCATGGACTCGAATTCTTGTTTAGCGATTTTTAGCTTGTCAGGAGCCAGACGTCGAGGGTTGCAGGAAACTGGTGGTCCAGGTGTTGTCCGTATATGGTGCACGGTGTTATGATTAACTGTACGCGAAGCTCCAGAAGGTCGAGTTATGTCTGGATATTCCTTTAAGATTTAGTGATAGTTCGTCTTCACCAATATTGCGCGAATCGAAGAAATGACGTCAGACCGGGCTGGTGTTGCAGATGTTTGTAATGTGGTTGTATTGTCCACAAGACGTTTGTGTCGGCAGTTAACAGATAAGTTGTAGAAACTTAGAAAGTCAACGCCTATTATGGCTTTGGAAACATCGGCTACTACAAATTTCCATGTATAGTTGCGGCGAAGTCCAAGGTCCAATTCCAAATGTTTATATCCGTAAGTATTGATTAGTGTCCCGTTTGCAGCGTAGAGTTGATAATTGGTTCTTTGTCTTCGTTCTTTAATTGCAGTCCGTGGAAAAACACAGAGGTCGCTTCCTGTATCTACGAGAAACTGTGTTTTGGTTTTTCGGTCCGTGATGAACAGGCGACCAGAACCAGGGCAATCGTGAGTCGCCATTACCGACTGCCCGGGGCGTTTTCCGAATAGAAATCGCAGGGTTTCACGCATTTCTTCGCTTTTGTGCCGAATTTTGCATGCTACCAACAGTTGGGATATTTCTTGTGAGAAGAATGTGATCTGCTAGTGCTACGGCTTCTTTTTTTCCTTCTATATGTGGGCCTTGATCGTATTGTGTCTCGAGTTGATAAAGCGTGGACTTGCTTGGTGAGTTGTGCTATCATTTTGGCCATTTGGTCGATAGTATTCTGTGTGGTAGCAGAAGTACTAGCGACTACAGGTGTTGCTGGTACTATATCATTCACCCTGTCTGCCACCTCGGCGAGTGTCTGAAGCGGAGTTAAAGGCTGAGCAGCCAGGACTGCCTGTATGCTGCTGGGCAAACGGCTGGTCCATATCGTCTTCAAAAAATCCTCTGGAATGTTCGGTCCTGCCAGGTGTTGCAGATGACGTAAAAACTGGGAAGGCTTACGATCACCGAGCTCTTCGTGCATGAGAAGCTGTTGCACTTCCTTTTTACGTGATGCGGATAGTCGCTTAGTTAATTCCGTTTTTAATTTCTCGTATTTGTTTGTTTCAGGTGGAGCGATAATTATGTCTTTTACCTCGGCAGCATAGATGTGGTCAAGTTGGGCGGTGACGTAATAAAATTTTGTTGCGTCACTTGTGATGTTCGCCAACGCGAACTGTCGTTCCACTTGTGCAAACCACAATGCCGGTTCCTGCGGCCAAAACGGTGGGATCCGTACTCCGACACGACATGATTCACCAGATAAGTCAATGGAAACGTGCGCTTGGTTTTTCGAATCACCGGCGATATTTTTTGTTGTATTCATTTTATTTTGTGTTTAAAATGTTCTTGAACCGGGGTCACCACTTTAGGTTAAAATTTTTTTGTCTGGATTTAAATTGCACCACAAGTCAATGAAATTAATCACAAAAGGTCCAGGTTTAATATTTATTTACATACAACAAGTTGAACACGTACAACAGGTAGCACAGCACAGACGAAGAATAATTAGTTCATAGAATTAAATAGTAAGATAGAAAGGTAAGGTGGAAACTGAATTTAAATAAACATACAGGAAACAAAGAATTACGAAATAAGTAAGCTATCGATAGGCGACATGCGATCTGCGTGAAGTCGAGAGAATCGCTGTCGGTTGGGACGATGCGCCGGAGCGGGGTTGTCTCCCCGCACACTCCACTGCAAATACCGTTAGAATGTGCGTTTTCGTTGCACATTCTATTGCCGTTATTTTATCGTGTGGTGTCGGTGTAATTATAATAAATATGTAAATATACTAATATTATGGTTGTAGTATAAATGTGTGCGGGTTATTATTAAATGTATTTATTATATATATATATATATATATATATTATATAAATGACAATATACATAGTAAGTGTGCTAGTGTGTGTCTGTGTGTGTTTGTGTGTGTAGGTGGATAGGTAGATGCCACAAAACTAAATAATAACGGGGAGAGCGCGGAGCCTTGCGGGACTACGGCAGTCAGATGACGGGGACGAGAGCGAGTTCCCTCTACTCGATATCGAAACGAACGGTTCGACAAGAAGTCTCGTATGATGAGCACGAGTCTGTCTGACACACCCATGTTGTACAGTTTGTAGATCAAACCGTTGTGCCAGACTTTGTCGAACGCCTTCGCGATATCGAAGAAGAGGGCACCGGTCGGGATTTGTTTACGCCTATTTAGCCCTATTAGGATGTGCTCAGTGAGGCGGTGCACTTGTTGTACGCACGAGTGTTTAGCGCGGAATCCAAACTGCTCGTCTATAAGAATTTTATTCGCGGAAACGAAGTCCCAGAGGCGTTTCCGAAGGAGCCGTTCGTAAATTTTGCCTATCGTCGGGAGGAGACTAATCGGACGGTAACTAGCGGTTTCGTTTTTCGGTTGCCCGGCTTATGTATACCGATAACGTCCGCTTCTTTCTACACCGCGGGAAAGATGCAGTACGTCATAGCGGCATTTAAAATGGTAGCCAACATTGCTATCAGTTGGACTGGTAAGAGTTTTAGCGCGCGGTTGCGGATGCCGTCGGAGCCGGGTCTTCTTAGGTTGGAGGTATTGAATCGCGTCTCTAACTTCGTCAGTGGTAATGGAGGGTAACGCGTCCGAGGGCGGCAGGGAAGCTCTGCGCTCGACCTCCCTGTCGACTAACTCGGTGTGTTCGGGGTCCGCGTGTTGCGTGTGTGCACTGCTCTTGCAGTGCATCGGCCAGCAGCTCAGCCTTGTCATCGTCATCGAAAGCCGGTGGTTGGCCTGAAGGGCGTACGAGGGGGGGCATAGTAGCGGTAGTTCCGGATTTGATTATTGCTTAGATGGGTGGACGAGCTCACAGCCCACCTGGTGTTAAGTGGTTACTGGAGCCCATAGACATCTACAACGTAGACGCGCCACCCACCTTGAAAAACAAGTTGTAAAGTCTCAGTATAGTTACAACGGCTACCCCACTCTTCAAACCGAAACACATTACTGCTTCACGGCAGAAATAGGCAGGGCGGTGGTACCTATCCGCGCGGACTCACGAGTGGTCCTACCACCAGTAATTACGCAAATTATAATTTTGCGGGTTTTTGATTTTTATTACACAATGTTATTCCTTCACCGTGGAAGTCAATCGTGAACTTTTGTTGAGTACTTATTCCATTAGAAAAATTGGTACCCGCCCGTTTTTTTTTCCTACCTAAGCTGATAGCCCTAGGGGCTATGTCAGCGTAACCCTAACTTTAGTAGGTGAGCTCACGGGGCTCAAACCTGGTGACGTTGCTAACACGAACCCTAGCAAGAGCCGTGCTTCGCAGAATCTACCACCGGATCGGAAACGCAACCCACTGAGAAGATCCGGCGAGAAACTCAGTGGGCTGTGTCTGAGAGTTAATTTACTCGTCGAGCCCTTCGTCGCAAGCGACGGGTTCGACGAGAACGGTGACCAGAGCTTGAAGTACCTAGAAGCACCGTTAGTGGATCGGGAGGATCCGAGATGACGTGTTTTGGGCGACGTCGACTGCTTTCCATTCTGTCCGCAGGATCGGGAATGTAGTTACCGGCGCCCACGATGAGAGGGTTCTCATGTCGTGCCGCTTTATCGAAGTGGCGCATCGACGCCGACTGTAGATACTTACTGATGGACTCTAAGTCCAGGTCGTCATGGAGGTCGACGTTCCTGACGAACCACGGGGCTCCGACGGCTATCCTGCAAAAACGGGATTGAATAATTTGAAATGATTTTAAGTGTATGCGGGCCGCGTGAGCGAACACTACACTTGCATAGGTCATGACGGGGCGTATGCAAGTTTTGTAGTGTCACATTATTTCTAAGGGACATTTTACTTCGCCTACATATCATCGGGTAGAGACGTCCTAGAATGAAGGCGGCACGGTCGCGTACCGTCTTGATGTGAGGGCGGAATGTCATCCTACTGTCGAGGGTGACGCCTAAATATTTGACCTTCGGGGCCCACGGTATGGGCTGGTCGAACATCGTGATTGGGCGAATGGCGGGGGCGGAGGTGTTGACGCGCCTAGTCGGGAGGGGTCCGTCGCATCGCTTCAACACGAATGCACCGGACGTCTTATCCTTTAGGCCACGACGACTTCACTTATGACAGTTCATGACTTTTAAATATATAATATAACATACCGTGCTCTGTGTTGTTGTTGTTTAGTTATCTAAATCTATGAAGAAAACATTAATCTATTAAAACTACTGCGACAGGTGTAGACTGCTTTAATGAAAACATAGTAAGCAACAACTGCACAAAATCTGAAGTCCATCTGATAAAAGACACTTGATTGCATGGATAACATTCATTTAAGCTAAATCATTTTATATTACAATGTATTTATTATATGAAAAATTTAAAATTATATGCAGTCATTTTATTGATTGGGTTTCATTAATTTTAGAGAGAAGTTAATCTTTTATCTTTTGGACCCTCTTAGTTGAGCTTCACAAGCCACATGCATTTATAAAAACTTCAAAAGGTGTGATGACTTCAGGTCATTAAATGTATGGAATCCAGTATCAGGCTTATTTATCAAAAACAAATTACTTTCATAGCACCCAGAAACAACTATAGAGACCATGTAGACAATTGTTAACCAACCTCAAAAAAGAAGGTTATCAAATATTTTTTAGTGTGCTCAGAACTTTTTTCTAAATGAACTTCTGATACTTCTCATGTGGTCCCATTTAAATTTTAACAAGATTGGATCTTTTGTTATCCTTATTAAAGCATCTTTAACTGATTTCATTGATGATATTCTCATTTTAATTTGTTGACCAGTGTTTTTTTGTTAAAATTTTGTTTGTTACAACTTAAGTCACCTACAAAAAATTTATCTCATTTCTCATTAGGGAAAAAATAATTGGAACAAATTTCAAGCATATTTTGGATATATGCTTTAGTTTTAAATTAAATTTTAATTATTTTAGTAGCAAAAGCTTAGTCTTATGTCAGTAACTATGACCCTGGTAGCTTGCCATTTATCCAGAAAAACAATCAAGATAGTGTGATGTAAATAAAACAGGTTATGTTTTATTCAAAATTGGTTTGTACTACTATTATTTTCTAGTTTTTTTAGGGCTTATAGGTGGTTGGTCATCATCAGTTGAGCAGTATTCATCTTCAACCATTTCATTGTTACCTTCACCTGTAACATTCAGTTATCCTATAGTATTCTCATTAATACTCTTCAAATAAATACTTAGATTAATGGAATCAACTGTGCGCTTAATACAAAATAGAATTTCACAGGCTTTTCACGTATCAAGTGCTTTATTAATTTCTTTATATGGATAGCTCAGCTCTCAGCCGACCTGCTAATTAATTACTACTGTAGCACTACATAAAAATATTTAGAATAATGGGGCCTACTATCAGTAAAATGTAATATTTTGATGTTCTTAAATCGCAATTAATTTTGTATTCATTTTAAAATAAACTAGGGTTTTTAAGCCATAATAAGCTAACCTGAGTGAAGAAGATCTCCTATCATCTTCGTAAGTAATAAATTGACATCTTTTTGAAATTCTTGTAAGGCGTTTACATTATTTTGGCCTGATTTGATTTCATTGGTCAGTGTATGCAATATTGTATCATTTATGCTGACGACTAATTGCATTTCAGATATCATGGTACGCTCTCTATGTTTGAAAGTTTTGAAACAGACAAATTTGCAGCTAAATAATGTGTATTTTTATTTACCTACTCCCTCCCACAAGTTTAGATGACCTATTTTTTAAAGGATTTTATGACCCGGTAACTAAGACCTTTAGGTCAATTCTTATTTTAATTTATATTCTTATTGAAGTGAAAACTTCTTTAGAATCGTTGTGATTTCAAACCGGATGCAACGGAAAAAACGACAGGTAAGAGACACAAATACAAAAATGTGTAGGATGAACGAGACAGAAATATACATACTATTTAATACAGCGCCATCTGTGAGATTTTTTCATACTAACATGTGTATGAAAGCTCTTGTAGTGAATTATATTTTAGGATTATACGTGAAATTAAAATATCAATTCACAGAGGGCGCTACCTTACAATTATTTACTAATGACAAAATTTTACATATACTTAAGACGTTTAGGATAATTGTATTTTAATTTTGGAAGGTTTCACTTCTACCACGTGTGAATTGCACACATGTTTTTTTTATATGAAAAATGATAATATGGAATGAAATGAAAAGAAGTTGATTAATATGAAACACGGTATGAAATGAAATGAAATGAGACGAGACAAGACGGTGGTCATTTACTGAGACTTTTTAGTGGACTTTTTGGAAGATCTTATTTTTCATCATAAAAGGTGAAGATATTATTTTATACACCCGGGCCTTTTTTTATATTGTTAGGTGAAAAATGATAGCTCTAGTTGATTTACACACTTACACTGTAATTAATTGGAATGAGATTAAATGAAACGAGATGATATAGAATGATCATTCATCCCATATCACTTCGTTTTATTTAATTTAATATCAATTCATGAACGTCTCATATTAATCAACTTCATTTGATTTTGGTCCATATCATTTTTCATACAACAGAATATCCAAAGAATAGGCAGAATAGTGTGCCACCTTCGCCTTTTCATTTAGAAAAATGGAACTACTATTCTAATCAGCTGATTGGTAAATCTATGTGTAGGTATGTAATGTAATCTTGCATGTTCACAATTTTTTGAATGATTTTAGATTTTTCGTAAAAGAAAATAGTGGATAAATTATAAATCATTAATTTCAATTACCGTACAATGCAGTGTTTAGTTTATTTTTAATAATATGACTGAATTTGGGAGGTTCGGCCCTTTAATTGGTGCTATCGATGAGGGAACTTCAAACGTAAAATTTATGGTAAAAACTCTTTTTTCCTTCATGCCTTTATACCCCTAGGGATCGATATAAGATACACCTACGTCGTAATTTCATTTAGCTTAACTTATAAACGGGATATCAATATGTAAATTACAAGAGAATATTAAATTAGCAGGTAGATAATACAGAGATACATGACTTCTAGCGATGCACAATTGGAAAGTGATTGCTTAGCTTAAAGTTGCCGCATCTTCAGTTCTGATTAATAGCTCAATGATCTATTATTACTTATAATTCGCATACTTTGTGATCATTGAATTTAAAAACATACATGCATACAATACATACTGTTTTGAAACACTTTTCCTTCATGTAACAAGATTTTAATCTTCTTAGGTTTTTGCAGCAAAGACGTCAGAAGTACTCACATATCATCAAATTTCTTTAAAGAGATTTAGTCCGCAAGAAGGATGGGTTGAACAGGATCCACTGGAAATATTAAATGCGGTAAATGAATGCATAGAGGTAAACACATTAAAATTTAAAATAAAACTGTTACAACCAATTCAACTCAGCTCAAATTTACAGTCAAAATAGGCTTGCATTCATTAAAGTTATTGTTTTGTTATTCCTTAACAGTATTATTTTCTGGAGTACCTAATACTAATAAGTAAAGAGTATTTTCTTAGAATCTTACACATTTTAAATGTAGTGTTGTTCATTATTGCCTACATTTGAATATAAAATAAGGAAATAAGATTAAGCCATAATTTCATAAAAAAATCATTTTGGCCTACATTAAAACCAACTACTTCATTCTAAAAATTTTGAAACTAAGTTGCTACCTGTTTCCAATTGCTGTGAAATTAAAACAGTATAAAAATAATTACAACTTTATTGTTAAGAATTTTAATGTGTTAAAATCTAATGCCAATTCATTTTCCAGGTAACAGTGGATAATTTACGAAAACTTGATATTAACCCAGCAGATGTTGTTGGTATTGGCATAACAAATCAAAGGGAAACTACAATTGTGTGGAATTCTATGACAGGTCAACCTTTGTATAGTGCAATAGGTAAATACCTAAATCACTCTTTTTAATATGATATTTTAGTAATTTAATTGAAAGTTTTAATATAGGATTACTTAAGTACTATACTTTATTATAATCCACTACTCCATATATTTTGAAATTTTATACATTTACAGTGTGGTTAGATGTAAGGACATCCAAAATAGTTGATGAACTGACAAAACAAAAGGGAACACAAAGTGTTAGTGCTGTAACACAAGCAAGTGGCTTACCACTGTCTACATACTTTTCTTCTGTGAAACTTAGATGGCTGTTAAAAAATGTGATTGCTGTCAAAGATGCTATTGCTTCTAATAAATGCCTAGCAGGAACAGTAGACTCTTGGTTAATATGGGTAATGTATTACAATCAATATGTATATTCAATTACTATATGATATAAGCTTATAATATGTAGTAAATGATAGAACATAAACATATGTTGATAAATGAATATATGAATGTAGACAAATGTTATTTCAGAATCTTACTGGTGGTGTCCATGGAGGAGTCCATATAACAGATGTCACAAATGCTTCACGGACACAGCTTATGTCACTCAGGACTTTACAATGGGATAAAAGACTACTGCGTTTTTTTGATGTACCCATTGAAATTTTACCAAAGATAAAAAGCTCTGCAGAGATCTATGGCTACATATCTGTTGGTTCTCTTTTGGGAGTGCCAATAGCAGGGGTAAAATTAGTTTTAAAACATTTTGTGCCTATTGTAGACTTTCAGTGATTTTATTACATTATTAATTGAAATTTTAGTGTTTAGGAGATCAACAAGCAGCATTAGTTGGACAGGGATGTATGAGATTTGGCCAAGTCAAATGTACTTTTGGAACTGGATGTTTTTTGTTGTATAATACAGGTAAATCTTAACTTTTTTTTATTTCTTAGATGGGTGGACGATCTCACAGCCAACCTGGTGTTAAGTGGTTACTGGAGCCCATAGACATCTACAACGTAAATGCGCCACCCACATTGAGATATAAGTTCTAAGCTCTCAAGTATAGTTACAACGGCTGCCCCACCCTTCAAACTGAAATGCATTACTGCTTCACGGCAGAAATAGGCAGGGTGAGTGTACCTACCCGTGCGGACTCACGGGTCCTACCACCTGCAAAGGCTTTTACTACTTTCTTAACTTATACTACTTTCTCATTATTATTAATTATTATTAATTTTATTATAAATATCAATAAAATATTGTAAATATCCCAATTATTAATTTCAGATATGAAACGATTGAATAGTCTTTTGAAAGGTGATGTGAGCTTCAGCATAAACTTTCAAATATGTAATAGTAATATAATGTTTGAGTGTATCGTGGCTATACATTAAAACAGTCACTTTTTTGACGAAGGAGACATTTTCAATTTATTGATAAATATATTTAGATATTTCAATTATTATCGGCGTAAATAGGCAGAGATTTATGACGGTTTTTACTGTCATCGGGATATACTGCAAGTCTGCAGCCCTTCTTCAAAGAAGTCGCGCGACTTGATGATTCTCTTATCACGGTTGCCTCAAATTAAATACTCGCTACCGGTCCCCAGTCTCGTCGGACTCATCGAATGCTTTGCGTTGAGAACCGAAACTTAACGCACAGACACTAGCTACCTAATTTCTTGCTGGATCTTCTCCATAGGTGGCGATTCCGATTCGGTGGTATACTTAGAAAAACACTCAAGCTAGGGCAGATGTTAGTAAATTCTCTTAGGCTTAAAACTCGCCCACTAATCAAGGTGACGCTAAAATAACCCCTTGAGGCTAATGGCAGTTATATACGCAAATAAAAAGCAAGCCCGCACGGATTCATCATTCTGCTTTTAATGATGAGCCATCTCATATAATAACATGAGCAATTCATACAGGCTGAATTTCCAATTGTGCGTATGAGGTGATCTCCAACCCAAGAGGTAAAATTTAATTCGATTTTCTGCTTGCTTATAGGCGATTCAATTGTTCATTCGCAGCACGGACTTCTGACTACGGTTGCTTACAAAATGGGACCTGACTCGCCACCAGCATACGCATTAGAAGGATCTGTAGCTATAGCCGGTAAATATACAAATCGAAAGCAATACATACTCACGAAAACCAAATTTCAAACATTTAGACATTAGATGCTTCGATTTAAATGACCTCTCTACTCTGCTGTCTGGAAGAGATCGCTATTAGCGATAAGACCGCCAATCGTACTTTTTTGTACTTAATGTATCGCGTTGTTTATTTATTTTTTTGGTGTACAATAAAGAATACTCTTGTGGCGAGTGAGCAAGTCAACTCGCACATCTCAACGCAGCACCGAAATCATACGATTTTACGTCACATCAGGTGATCCGAGTGCCGTGTGCAAAGACTGTTAAACCACGCCCCCTGCAACATGTCGCCGGCGCATCTTATTTGTCGAAGTCGTAAAGACACAAGATGGCCACGCTTTGATCTATTGTTCTTCAGGCGGAGGACATGTTGAAAGGGGGCGGCAACTCCTGCGCAAATTATTATTGACTACAAGTTATAGTTATAGCTGTTATAGTTTTGGTTTTTACTATAAATACGATTGTGCCGTAATTGTGACACAGACTATCTGGAATACTTCACTCTCTCTCTCTCGTGACTCATGTGTCATATATTTTGGTACATCATACATATTTAATTGCATAGACTGGTATACAGTCCACCAAGTTTTAAGTGATTACTGCAGCCCATGGAAATCATAAGATGAGTACCGCTAGCGACCACGGAAGGTTGGGTAGGCATTAGGTAGGATAAGAACTCTAGGCCATGTCTTAATATGATACTTGACACTACAGTAAGATCCATCTGTTCATCTGAAATCATTTAAAAACTAGAATGGAATTTAAGGATAATGAAAAATATACCAAAATCGTAGTAATTGCTTATTTCTAATAGAAAATATATTATTAATTTTCAATAATAAGTAATATGTATGTAGGGGACACATTACAGTGGCTTCGTGATAGCTTGGGGATCATAAGTGAAGTGAAAGATTCCGAAGCCCTGGCAGCTCAGGTCGGTGATGGAGATGAAGGCAGTATTAGTTTTGTACCTGCATTTAATGGCCTTTATTCGCCATATTGGAGAAAAGACGCCAGGGGGCAAGTTGCATTAATTTACATAAAATTATAGTAATAAAGTCGTCGTAGCCTAAAGGATAAGACGTCCGGTGCATTCTTATCTAACGGTGCAACCCAGTTCGAATCCTGTAGACCAAGGTACCAATTTTTGTAATGAAATACGTACTTAACGTTGTTCGTGTTGTAACATGTTCACGATTGACTTCCGCGGTTTAGGAATAACATCGTGTAATAAAAATCAAACCCGCAAAACTATAATTTGCGTAGTCACTGGTTGTTGTGTTTTGTGAGTCCGCACGGGTGGTACAACCACCCTGTCTATTTCTGCCATTTAACTTGTGGCAACACACATATGTTTAAATTTTCATTTCAAAACAGATTCGTTAGTTGTACAGAGGCCTAAACAATTTCGTTTTTACCGAACCGGGATCTACAATCAGTTTTTAAAGCATCAAAACATTACCGATATATTTTCAGAGTGATGTGCGGCTTGAGTGAAAGGACTCGACGTCAGCATATTGTCAGAGCCGCGCTGGAGGCCGTGTGTCACCAGACGCGAGCCGTGGCGGACGCGATGGCTGCAGACTGCGCGCCCCTGAGGCAACTCCTCGCCGACGGAGGGATGGCGCAGAACTCAGTTCTGATGCAGATGCAGGCTGATTTACTGGGTATACCTGTCGTAAGTGTTCTTCTTCTATATATCGTTCCCTCACTACTGAGGATCGCGACCACATGTGACGTTCTTCCACTGTGATCGATCACGAGTGGCATGGACCTCATGGTACAGACTGCCACCAAGTGCTTCTCTTGCTATATCTGACCATCTGGCTGGTGTTCTGCCGTAAGTATTACGTGTAATTAAATTATACGCTCAATCTGTCAATTTTTATTATTTTAGAACAATCAGCTGGTGTTACTTAGGCATTGTTATAAATCGACGTGATTAAAGCAAAATTTCAAAGCCCTAACAAATGACATCAACAAAATGAAATAGCCGTTTGACTTATACTATTAAAAAGCCAGCACTAACCACCACTTAAACCTGAACAAATAACAACTTAATTAGTAAAATAAAATACTCATATTACTTCGCGCTTCTCATTCCCGCCCACTAGTCTAAGAAACAGCTTCACATACTTACGTTTCCGGTAATTTAAAAAACAGCCTAACACAACTAATTTCTGCAAATATTTAATTTTGCTATATTTAATATTAATGCATTCTGCCTCCGCCGCCACTCGGCCGTGAGGATCGGATATAACCGTGACACTTTTTACATTGTCATTCAACTGTGTTTAATTATAATAATAAAAAAACACGCAGACTTAATTTTGATGTCCATATCTAGTATGTGTTGAATATTAAAATATATACCAGCCATATATAGAGCTGGATGAGAGTAGCTAAGTATTGTGCTCAGTGGCGTGCGATTGGAAAGGCCTATATCCAGCAGTGGACTGCTATAGGCTGATGATGATTATGACGATGATGATAGTGGTAGTAGGAGATATTTCGATAATAATTAGAAAGACGCGAGCTATCTTTAAATATATTGCATTTCGTATTTTAAGGTATTTTTTTAAAGGATTACTGGTGTTCACACATCATCAGCCCACAGTCGTCCACTGTTGGCCATAGGCCTCTCCTGACACACCACTGAGCCCAGTTTTCGATCTCCATTAATTATTCGTCTTTTAGCTCACTATCACTCAATTCAAAATCTAATACAGTATTATTTACATTCCTATTATAGTTTCTCTTGTTCTCATAATCCTAATTTTGTTTATTACCTAATCCAGAATTTTTCTTATTTATTTTTACGTCGGTGTTCGCGACAATTAAAAATATCTTTGTTACAGATTCGTCCCCTCATGATGGAAAGTACAGCCCTGGGGGCGGCCATCGTCGCAGGTCGCGCAATGCGTGTGTGGCCCACGACAATACCCAGCCCGCCGGCCGATACATTCCTGCCGGCACTTACCAACGAAGGTAATAAAATCTCAAAAACGTACTACAAACAATATGAAAAATTGAAATACCTGATATTGGACTTTACGCTATTATTGCCAGAAACAAAAATAGCATTTGAAAATCAAATTCTCACGAAAATTATTTTCTGCAGAACGAGAAATGCGACGGGTTCGTTGGGAAGAAGCCTTGAATAAATGCATGGGATGGACCGATACTAAAAATGAATACGCCAACGCAGGTAATTTCTTCTTCTACTTACTTATTATGTGACTAACAAAATTATCGGAATTATCAAAATAAAATTATCTTATCTATTTATCCGAAACAGAAGCTAAAATGATATTTTCTTGTGAAACATCATTTTATTCGGTATTTATCGAAATAGGTTTTAAAAGTGCACAAAATAAAAAATTTCATGCGGATCATTATCACGAATATTTTTCTATTTCAATAATGTATTGGGCAAACGGTTCAGGTCGACGAATATCAAATTTTACTACTAGAACTACCCGCATGGGTGAGCATTACCATCCTGTCGAGTTCTGTCTGAGAAAATAAAGAATGCGTAGGAGCTTTGGTTTCTTGCATAATGGTAAAAAAAACAAATCCAGTGTTTCCAAAACCACCAAGAGGATTATTATTGATAAAACTTTCTTTTACAGAAGAATCAGATAGAGCTACTGCAGTTTTGCCGCCGGGACTTTTTTTCCTCGGAACTGCCCTACTAGTGATTATTGCAGACAAATTAAAATCTATGTAGTATGCTGTTGTTAAATAAACCATTGTTAGTCATTAGATAATAAATAGACCTCCAAAGCTAGTTTATATTTTAAAAAAGTATTAATTTATTTATAGCTCTGTTATAACAATGTTGTGATCATTAAATAAAAGCGTTTATTATTATACAATTTTGTTTCCTTACAAGAAAATTAAATAAACCCTTTTACATAGAATATCAATCTGCAATTCTATGTGATTTTTGTATTTTATTTATTAAGAAGTTCCAACAAACTAAATATTTAATAATTTTTTTATTGCATAGATGGGTACACGAGCTCACAGCCCATCTGGTATTAAGTGGTTACCGAAGCCCATAGACATCTATAACGTAAATGCCGCCACCCACCTAGAGATATGAGTTCTAAGGTCTGGTATAGTTAATCGTACCGTAATATTTCAGATTAATGTTTTAACATTTGTATTTGTGGTTTTGACATGAATGAAATAGAAATACTGCATGTTTTAAACACAATGAAATTTTATTAATAAGAATAAATTTTTCATAGTGCTTATTTCAACTGTTTCATTGTTGTACTTTACAAATTCTTCACAAGTTTTTAGGAAATCCATTACATGTTATTATAGTATAATTAGATAATTTATTCAATATATTAACTGTCTTAACAGTTCTTAGAAAGAATGATTATTTAAAAATCACATTAAGAAAGGGACTTCATCCTTTTATAACAGCAATTGGTCTTAATTTAACAGTTTTTTTGCTAATACCAGCAGCATGACATGTATCTACAACATCTGTTACATTCTTGTATGACTCTGGTGCCTCTTCCATTACTAGTTTTGGAGATGCAACTCTAATGGAAATACCCATAGTTTCAAGTTTGTTTAGAACTTCTTTGTAGTCTATGTTTCTTCTAGACTTGGCTCTAGACAGAGCTCGACCCTGTAACAGAAAAAAATTCAGTAGTGCGAAAAAATCTTGGGTTTTTTTAGTTGCAATCCATAAATTGACAATATATCCACTTTTTTCTGAGATTCTTTTGTTTCATTTGCAGTAATGGGTCCTCACACCTATTAAATGTTATTTATTGGATGTAGTACTGCTAAACTGTAAGGATTTTTTTTAATTATAGCCTTAATTTTTTTTCACTGTACTACCAACACCAGATCACTCAATTCCTGCAACCTGGAATCACTGATTACATGCACAGTATCTTGTTACCACATACAAACTAGAATAAAGTATTTTTTTAATAACTAAATAACAATATTAAATAATTACTTTCTTTCAGAGGAGAACAGGCTGACCAAACTCTTGGTTTTGATAATGCTTACTCCAGTGTCGCTAACTATTTACTGTCATGTGGACCTTAGTTTTATCCATTTTCACTGGCAACACTAAAGATAAGCAATCTGATGAAAGCTATACTTACAGCACCATGGCATGTGGATCCAAACGTTTCTGTCATTCCTTGATGAGTACCAGTTAGTACATAACTGCAGGTTCCCATTGTACCACCAATAAGTACAGGCTGACCAGTTAGTTGATAATCCACAGGTATTAATGGATGATTTGGTGGGAATGCTCTAGTTGAGCCCTGTAATGAAATATAAAATTTAAAAAAATAATTATTTAGCCTTAATATTGGATGAATTGTAGAATCTAAATTCACCCTACCTTCCTATGTACTAGTAGAGTTTTCAATTTCCCATCTACTACATGTTCTTCAACCTTGGCAATATTATGAGACACATCATATATGACATGCATGTCAAGATCATCAGGTGCCATTTTAAATTGCTTTGCAAAAGCTTGACGGGTCAAGAATGTCATTGAGCTACGGTTCACCCAAGCAAAATTGGCAGCAGCAGACATAGCTTTAAGATAATCTTGACCTTCAACAGATTTTATCCTGGCACATGCAAGTTGTCTATCATTAGTTTCTATGTTATCTCTCTTCATAGCTTTCTCCATTTGCACTAAAGCATCAGTTGCTACTTGATGCCCAAAACCACGACTTCCAGAGTGAATCATCACACAAACTTGACCAATACTTTCAATACCCATTTTTCCAGCAGCATATTTATCAAATATTTCATCAACAACTTGAATCTCTGCATAATGATTTCCAGCTCCTAGTGTGCCCAGTTGAGGTAGACCTCTTTTCTTTGCTCTGAGACTGACTTTTGATGGATCAGCATTCAACATTCTTCCATATTCTTCACAGTGTTCCTTATCTTCGGCCCAAACATAACCTTCCCTTAGAGACCAGTCCATACCCATTTCCAATGCTTCTTCCAAATCACGTGCATTCATTGGAATAATACCCTTGGAGCCAACTCCAACAGGTATATGGTCAAACAAGCTCTGAGCTAATTGTTCCTAGATAAAAAATTTAATTAAATAAAGTGTTACTTCTTTTATTGAATATAATTTTATGGTTAAAATAGAAAATATTACCTTAATAGGTAGAACATCCTTCTCATGTAAATTTGTTCTCAATAAACGAACACCACAGTTTATATCGAATCCTACGCCTCCTGGAGATACTATAGATTTGGGATCATCCATATCAAAAGCTGCCATATTTCCTAGTAGTAGAAAATTGAATTGATTTTTCATTGTAGCATCCATTTTAAAGTTGAATATTTCAATTTAAAAAAAATATATTATTTTCTATATATTATAGTATAGTATAATTCTAATAATTGCATAATATATTTTTTTATTACTCACCTATAGCGAACCCATATCCAGAATGAACATCAGGCAATCCCACTGACCGGCCTACAATTCCCGGTAAAGCTGCAACATTAGCTATCTGTTTTACACCAGGAAGGAATCCACCTGACATACCAGGTCTACAACAATTCCTAAGCTCCTCCAACATTAGTTTCTCAAGTGTACTGTTAACGTAAAACACTCCTTCAACATTCATATTTGGTTGGAAGCCTTTTTTAATTCTCCAACAATATGGATTAATTTTTTCCAAATATTTAAGTTCTTCATTATACTGCCTTACAACCATTATTTTGCACTACTTGTGTATCGAAAAGGTGTGTTAATGCTATTTAAACCTACTGGATAGGTTTGAAAAACGTAGGTAAATGGCAATTGAAAACTTAGTTGAAAATTGAAAGAAGCGTTCAGAGAAGTGCAAGCTCGAATATCTCAAACATAGATTATACACTTAATATATTTGAGATCTCAAATATATTAAGTGTATAATCTATGCTCGAATATAATAAGTGTATAATCTATGAGTGCAAGTAAGTGTATTATCTATGGAGAAGTGTTTGCATGTTTTACCATGGACTTTTTGGCGGGAACGCGAGGTCTGAAGTTGTGTGATTTGTTTTATTTTGTCTGTTTAGTGTTTCTTCAGGTTCAAATGTGTCATAGCGGTGGTTTATTAACTGCTTAATATCACCACCATTTTACTTAGATTATATTTCATCTCATCTCATTTAATTTAATTTCATCCCAGTTGATTAAGGTCTCAAATTAATCATCCTCATTTCATTTCATTTCTGTTGGACGGTTAAATTTGAGGGGACTGGGTTCTGTAGGTGATGAGGGGCTATTTAAAAACGCTCTGCTTCATGGTTAATATAATTATATTGCAAATACTTTGTACACTATAACACCAATCTAATATTTAATTTTTATAAAACTCTTAAATGTTGCTCTGACCGTGTCTAGATGAGAAGTCATTGTCTTCACTGAAGAGAGGACAATTATTTGTTTTAAACATTTATATACGGTACGCATTCCAATATTCGAGATCTGTAACCTTACATGTGTCAAGTGTTGCCTGCCATTACTTTCATATTCAAACTCCAACAACTTCATTTCATTTCACTCCATATTAACATTTTTCATAAAAATAAGAATATAAATTAAAATAAGACATGACTTATAGGTCTTAGTTATCAGGTCATAAAATCCCATTTAATAATGTATTAAGTATTTATACCATAATTAATATACTTTAATGTCCGTAGAGATATTTTTGTTTTTTTCACTGTTTAATAACACAGTTTTACTGTTTGAACATCCTAAACGGTTCTATTTGAGGGGCTGGGCTCTGGAGGTGAGGAGTTATTTTAAAACACTGACTTCATGGTTAATTTGAATTACGAACATTACGCTAATAAACATTTACAATATTTTATGTTTATATAACCCTAGTATGTTTTACTGTCCGTGTCTAGATGAGAAGTCAATTGTCATAACAGAAGACAATCATCTGTTTTAACCACGTTTTAACATTTAATTATATCTACCTCACTGAAGTAGGAAACCTATGGAAATTAAATGTCAATAAAAATTCGTGCCACTGTGACGTCATCTGACCACAAAACATGGCGGTTTTAGTGCTGTACAAAAGATTTCAATGTATCAGGTTTTATCGATAAACGTTCTTGGCTCATTTTATTTTAAATATTGTTGAGTATTATTTATTTGTAGAATTTATACTTTAATGGGAAGTAAGTAGGTATATTGTTATGTGCAAATATGATATGATTTAGATGTGTGAAATCTAAGACAAGTTCATCCTTCGAATTTGCCAAGTAAACGATATGATGATTTTTAAAAGTTGCTACACTGATTTTATAAAGTTGTCGTTTGCCGCAAAACATAAAGCTATGGCGTAGTACAGTGCCATCTGCCCATTTCTAGCATGCTGAATGTTATCGTGTTTTGAGTACGTGTTTTTCTTAGACTATTACTATCTATTTTAATTGTTTTGCTGACTCTTAAGTCCGTAACACACTACCGCAGCGCACCTCAAGAAAGGTGCGCTGCGGTCACTTCACTTAAGTGACAAGTGTTGTCTGCCATTACCATGGAGTTAATAAGTACCTACAAGCCATTACCTACTTAAACATTCAAACTCCCACAGAATGTGATAGGAATCAAGTGGTCTTTTTTCAATTACAGATTTACAATTTCCGTTGTAAAAAGCTGGCATTCGTTTCCATCCATCCGTATGGCTACATATTGTTACTAATAGTACATATTGTTGCCGTATTAAATAGTATTATTTAATTGAATTGTGTACTATTAGTAAAATAAGTATTAAGTGTACCCATTAAAGGGATCTTTAGGGCGTGGATGAAACTATTGTAGAACGTAAAACTACATGTCTATGTCTATGCATGTCTACGGACTTAGAAAAAATACGATAAATCTACTGCGGCGTGGTTCAAGGCAATAATTAGTGTCTTAATCTGAGACCCGAACAAAGATTAAGTAGTGTCCTTAATCATCTGTGAAAATCCTTGATCATTTTGAAAACTATAAGAAACCTAAAGGTCTGGTGATCAATGGCCGTAAACAAATCGTGGAAAAAGAGTAAATTTTCTTGATTTCATAACCAATTGGCCAATATTATATGTATTGTCAGATAAATATAATTTAAAAGTAATAAGAAGAGTTCAATCAGTTAATTTGAGGATAGTAGTCTTTAGAATGGCCGCTTTGATAAAACTACGCCATATGCCCTTAGTGCAAAGAAGCGTTTGGAATCATTTCAACAAAGTAAGTCGGAATATTTCCACCTCTAAAAAGAACAGCGACACCGCCACAACTGCTTGTGAGACCAAAACAGAAGATAAGAACTGGGTTAGCTACGGTTTTGACTATACGAGCAAAGAAGAAGACACTAATGCCCATCACGCCACCTTTTTCTTTTCTGTAACATTATGTATTGTTTTTGGTGGTGTCTGTTGGGCCTATTCTCCCGATGTACACATGAAGGACTGGGCTCAGCGTGAAGCATTTTTGGAATTAAGACGTCGTGAAAAAGCAGGTCTTCCACCGATCAGTCCCAACTTTATTGATCCCAAACTTATAAAGCTGCCTGATGAATCCGAGTTGTGTGATGTTGAAATAATCATCTAAATATAATCACTCTATCCAATACATATGGCATATGTAGAAGAATTCAGTACATAGTAAAGTTATGTTAACAGTTTGTTGTTTTTAATTTAGACATATTAAAAAAAAACAGATTGTAAATACCTAAGATTGCTATACATTTAGTATTACTTATACTAATAGAAAATTTGTGTAAATATTTCAGGATGAATTAAATTGAATATATATGGAAGTCATGTTTGTATATATAGTTTGTATATCCTTATAGAGTTTTTTGATATACATTATAGTGATCACTACTGCTCTGAAAAATCTAAACAACTAATATATAAAGTCGTCCTGTCTCAAAGGTATAATCATATTGAGTTATATGTCTAGATTGATGTTTAAATCTGGCAGTGAGGTACCAATTTACCATATGATACATGTACCTAACACATGTTCGCAATAAAATTTTAGGGTGGAAAAAAAAACATCTTGTAACAAAAACAACCAAATTACTGGTGATAATTAGACACCTTGAGAGCCTGTGGCTAGGTACCACCAACCAGTGTATTTCTGCAGTGAAGTTATGTGTTTCAGTTTGAAGGATGGAGCAATTGAACTATAAAGACTATTTAGAACTCATATGTCAAGATGGGTGGTGACATTTACTTTGTTGATATCTATGGGTTCTGGTAATTACTTACAGTAATCACTGAGCTCATTGACCAATCTAAGCAACAAAAAAGGCAAGACAAAGATAAATTCAAAGGTATAAGTGTAAATAATTTGATGCAGTTTTGCTGTTCATTAAATTTTTTTAGTTATTCTCCAATTGTGGAACAGTTCCTGGTATTGTATTAGGTTAACTAGATCTTGACTGATTTACCCATTTCGCCAAAGCCCCTTTACGGCAATAAAAGTGAAAAATGCTATTTCTCAAGGTCATGTTTTCAAATCTATCTTTCTGGTTCCACTCTAGTAGAAGATAATTTTGCATTTCAAACTATAATTTGTCAGAAGAAATTACCTTTATGGTAAACCAGGAAGAACAGTTTGAACCAAAGAAATCCTAAAAATCCGAATTAAAGGATAAAAACAATACAAATAATTTATAATATCAGGGCAACAAAATTTATTTAAAAAATCATGAAATATAATATATTCCCACTAACATTACAATTCCTGTGGTGTGAAAATAGTCGAGTCTAGAACTTAAAAGCTCCTCGTGCACTAGGCGGACGGCCTGCGGCAGCCAGACGAACATATGGCGTTGCATGGGAGCCAGCCCACTCCCGACTAGGCGCGTTAACACCTCTGCCTCCGCCATTCGCCCAATCATGATGTACGATCAACCCATACCGTGAGCCCCGAAAATCAAATACTTAGGCGTCACCGTCGACAATGGAATGACATTCCGCCCCGACTTAAAGACGGTACGCGACCGTGCCACCTTCATACTAGGACGCCTCTACCCGATGATTTGCAGGCGAAGTAAATTGTCCCTTAGAAATAAGGTGACACTACAAAATTTGCATACGCCCCGTCATGACCTATGCAAGTGTAGTGCTCGCTCACTCGGCCCGCACTAACTTAAAATCACTCCAAATTATTCAATCCCGTTTTTGCAGGATAGCCGTCAGAGCCCTGTGGTTCGTCAGGAACGTCGACCTCCATGACGACTTGGACTTAGAGTCCATCAGTAAGTATCTACAGTCGGCATCAATGCGGCACGACACGAGAACCCCCTCATCGTGGCCGCCGGTAACTACATTCCCGATCCTGCAGACAGAATGGAAAGCAGTCGACGTCGATGTCACTAACGGTGCTTTTCGGTACCTCAAGCACCGCGGTCATCGTTCTCGTCGAACCCATCGCTTGCGACGAAGGGCTCGACGAGTAAATTAACCCACAGACACAGCCCATTGAGTCTCTCGCCGGATCTTCTCAGTGGGTCGCGTTTCCGATCCGGTGGTAGATACTGCGAAGCACGGCTCTTGCTAGGGTTCGTGTTAGCAACGTCGTCAGGTTTGATCCCCGTGAGCTGACCTATTAATTAAGGTTACGCTAATATAACCTCTCAAGATTATCAGTTTAGGTAGGAAAAAAAGGGAGCCAGCGCACATAGTAGCCCCGATCTCCTCGTAGCCATTACAACGCGCCTGTTGCACGGCAGGTCATTGGCTGCATGCGGCCAGAGCGAGTGTTGGCGAATGTGGTTGCTGTCAGTCTCCGCACACTTATAGCAGTCAATGCATATTTGTTTTGCCATTCAAATCATTAACAAAAAGAGTCCGCAAATAAATCCCTATAAGATGCTGATGATCAGTTCCTATTTGAGGGACCTGAGGCTGATTGAGATTATGTATTTCCAATTTTGGTGGAACGTACAGTGTGTCTTTAAACTTATACCCGTCTCTTTCACGCACTTAGTTATGTAACGCACAGCATGCTTGTACAAACTCGTGTAGTTAAAAAGCGGTCTGGGTATGTACGAACATCTTTAAAATAGGTATAGAATTATACCGCTCGGCGAAAGGATCACAAATGGCTGTCGATTGGCTGCCATAACTGGTTGCGCAGCTAGGCTGCCTAGTGCGCGGGGAGTGGTACTAACAATACTTACAATATTGTTAATTTTGTATCAGTAACAAAATAATCAGTTTACAGTTTACGCCCAAAGTATCTTCTAAATTATTAAAAAGAAAACTTTTTATATCATGCATTCTAACTATGCACTCTCTAACTATGCATTCATCAAAACTATCTTTCCATCTGCAATTGCAGCATAAACATTATTCAAATTACTAGATAGTGAATTAACGCAAGCTCCAAGATTCACTTCACCCGCTGCCTCCAGCTTATCACTTACTATCTTCCACCTCCTGACAAAACCATCCCACCCTGCAGTCCAAACGTAGTCTCCTGTCACAGCCATGCTGGTAACTATCATGTCGCTTACCTGTGATATAAGATACTCATTAAATGCTACGTACAAATGTCAAAAAATTTCATATCTAAACTGCGATTCTGATTCTCCGAAATACCGTATAAACTTAACATTTATTCGTAGCGTATAAATTGCCGATCCATTTGTCAATATTTTATTGACAACATGATTTGTGCGTTTTTCGTTAGATTTAAATAATTATTAGTGTTAAATCCGAGAGCAAATACGTGATGTAATCTATTACTAACTAGAATTCTCTTAACACAATTGACAAAACCATTAGGTACTTAGATTTTGTGAATGTCGACCAAATAATAAGTACATTGATTAGATAATCTATTTTTTTATTATTGAAAACTCATTTATTTGGAGAGTTAAAGTACAAATTTCTGTGATTCCATTACACCGAGAGGTAAAAGGAATAACATTGCACTCAGTTTTAGTTAAATATGATTTATAATGTTATTCCTTGCATGTATCGATATAATGTATCATCATCAGCTTCAGCTAAAAACCGTCACTGTTATATAGACATAGGTCTCTTCCAAGATTCTCTGTAATAACCGGTCTTTCGGTACCAGCATTCAGCGAATTGCTGCAACCTTTAACATGTCGGCAGTCCTCCCTGCAAAATGTAGCGCCTTCTGGTGCAAGTAAAACCACATTATGGGAGAAACATTTTGTACTCCGAAAAATAATATGACAGACCTTTATTTCGTGTAACAGTTTGAAACCTGTATCAAAAGAGCTGTCATGTAATCTGAGGCTATTGCCACCTCTGGCCACAACTAAAAGCTTTGATCCTACTACTCTCAATGGTGCACGACCTTCCATTGTACGACGTGTGATAAAACGCGTTTTAGATTCGTCTGAAACAAACACATAATATTTAGACATGTTTCGTAAGTATTCTTTATGCTGGGAATTCTCATTTGGGGACAATCCTGGAGACCCAGGTACCATTGATTAGACACTAGTTCGACTTGAGGAAACTGTGTCTCAGCCCTAGTATTAGAGCACAGAGAATCCAATCTGTTTTGGAGAAATCCTGTATCGTGTAGCATATGGATCGTAGATGTAAGGAAAATCATATCATATGGAAAGTTAAAAACTTGTAAAAGTGTCCAGCTGTATGCTATAAATAATAGTTCAACAACTTCTCACAATCGCGCTAGTGCAGACAAAGGGTAAGGTATGAACGTAGTAATTGCAGTCAATGTTATGACTGCTTTCTGAAAAATAAATTATTTTTTAGCGAAAAACAATGTTTTCGTACGTCAATTGATTAAAGGTTTCGGTGTTTTACTAACAAAAAATATAGGTGCAGAAATTGAATGCTTTTATGGGATTTTTTTTATTTTCGTTTTCTTTCTCATGATCTTTTGAACTCTAATTTTAAATGTACTTATTCATCTGTTTATTTCATTATATTTATTTATTTTCTATGCCACAATTCTTTCTTCTTATTAATATATTTATTTTTTAATATTCACAAATAGTTATATGATACGTGAAAAATCATAAAATGTTGTTTTCTAATTTAGGTGGATTTTGAAAAGCGCGCCATAATTTAGCGGAAGTTTTTCTTTTCTTGTTTATTTCTCAAACCTACTCTAATACCCTGTTTTCCAATTACAGCACAAGAGCGCATTATGCGGCATAATGCTCAACGTTGAATGTTTCAACTACAGCAACGCTTCGCACAATCGAGCACTCTCAAAAGTAATGCTTTCGCGTGATACTCGCAATCGATACCGACTCGATTGTGCGAAGCGTTGCTGTAGTTGAAACATTCAACGTTGAGCATTATGCCGCATAATGCGCTCTTGTGCTGTAATTGGAAAACAGGGGTAATATTAGGCGCTTCTTTGAAAAATTTACCTTGATGCTAAGGTGGCGCCACCCTAATTTAATACATTTCGACGCACACTTTCATATACACAGTTGATTCTCCTTACCTCTACCCCCATTGCGTAGGGGAAAGATAGTTGACATCGGAGTGTCAATCGCGAGAACAGGACGGGACAAATTCTAAGCTTCATGCTTCGGATAAACTCCGCCAAACTTTTTTCATTAGCGTAGTTGGATAAACGAACGGCTTCCCTAATGTTGAGCCACGTTTTGAGATATTACCCGGTCGGCGGTGTATAGCGTTCCGACCCGGCAGGCTAGTTCTGGCCCAGCGGGATGTCCCGGAACACCAGCGGCATCGCCCGGGCGGCCTGGTAGGGCCGCCGTACCGCGGAGACCGGCGTGGTTGGTCGTCGACTATCGCCTCGACGACCTGTCGGTCGGGCGTCCTCGGGGTGTCGCCGCGTGTCTGGTTTTAGTGTTGACCGCGGGAACCCCCTTACTCTGACCGGGCTCTAACCCCAGACGGAGATCGGACGTCGGGTGTAAGAGTGCAGGGGAGTTCTTTAGTGCGGGCCCTAAAATTCCTTGGGCCTTGGTCTGCTCCCAACTCCTTGCAGATCGTCAAGTCCCACATACCCCGTGCGCGCGTGCCCCCTAGGCGCGGGGACCTCGTAGGAAGTTCAGCCCCCGGCCAGAAAAAAAAAGTTTTAAGATATTAGATTCTTCTTCTTTTTCTCCACCTTATCCCACTAAGTGACCAATACCGGTTTCTTTGTTTTGGAATGTAGGATTGCTGGGTTCCAGTTTCACCAAGACAGGACAGGGCGAGCAAAGGTAGGTACAGCCAGGAGAGAAGGTATTTGCTAAGCTGTCCGAGCGCCTTTAAAGGAGACCTAACAACTCAAGGGCAGCTGCTTCGCGAATGAATTTACTAAGGGATCAGAATCGCAACCGGCTGAGAAGATCCAGCGAAAACTCAGCGGGCTTATGTATGGGTTAGGAATGCCGGTAACATACTATACCAGCTAAAACTATCTATTCAGATAATCTGACCCACGATGCTATTATTATTTTTATTTATCTTAGTAATCGGTCACATAAGTTACCGGGAAATCGAACTACTAAAATACCAAGGAAAAGTCTCACCTGGTTTTATTTCAGTAACTGTCACATCTAAATCTCTAACAGTAAATAAATAAGGTGCATCGAACCATAGATCTTTTACTTCCTCTAAAACATTATATTTCGCTTTTTCAACGCCATTTTCATAAACCACAATCTGCAACAAGATTTCAATTGAAGTCAGAACCAGACAAGTGGTAGCTTCGTTTAATAAAATAAAATGTAAGCTATAACCAATCCTATACAATTGTAGGGCGAGCTATTAATAACCCCGGGTAGCTTTTGGTGTTTTTTTTGTTATTGCCCGTATAGGCAAGGGAACATACGGCCCGCCTGATGGTGAGTGGTTACCGACGACCACGGACGTCAGCAACACCAGGGGCAGAGCCAAGTCGCTGCCTACAGTTTAAAATATTCATAGATTAGAATAATCAAAGATCGATTTTTTTTCCATTAAGTACACTAGTGTTTCTATACTGTAGGGCAAGTAACAAAATGTAAATAAATAAGCTTCCTGTGACAATAGGTTCGAGACATCCAGATATTAACTTCGTTCGTTTTAGATTAGGCGTGTGTTCACGACATATTATGTATATTTTAATGCTTATTTAAGGCATATTATAATGCTGATCTTAGAAAAAGTATATTGATGCTGATGACTAAGACTCTAAGACACTCAACAGACATATCGAGGGATGTAACTATAAGGGCTCCAAACATCTGGGAGGTAGTTTCATAACTGCGTCTCAAGGAAGCAGCATTCACGTAGTGATAGGAATCAAATAACGCTTCTCGGCTTCATTAACGTATGTGACCCGAAGAGGAATATCTGAATGTATTTTTGAAGTTGTCGTGTCCTGAAAGCTAAGACACACGGTGCATTTGTAATATGCGAAGCGACTGTGCCGGTGTTCAAATCCCACAAGTAGGTACCATTACTTGTAATGAAATACATAGTTAACAAATGCTTAGGAAGGAAGTGAAGTGAAGACAGTGGAGGAATAACATCGTATAATTAAATAAAACCTTCAAAAATTATAATTTGCGTAATTACTGGCAGTGGACGTATTGTGAGTCTGCACGGGTAGGTACCACCACCCTGCCTATTTCTGGCGTGAAGCAGTAATGCGTTTCGGTTTGATGGGTGGGGCAACTGTTGTACTGCAAAAACTTAACTGAGAAATCAAGGTGTTGCGGTATTGACGTTGTTGATGTCTATGGGCTTCGGTAACTAATTAACGCCAGGAGGTCTGTTAGATCATCCACTCAGCTAAGCAATAAAAATATAATAAAAATATACATGGAATTTTGTATGATTATTGTAGTACAATTTTTAACTGACAACATGTCGACGACCCGGCTGTCAGGAAATCATAGACAGTATAAAAAATAATAAGAAGATGATGACCGAAGTTTAAAAGTGAAAGGATTTTGTTCTAAATCGCTGTAAACTACTTAAGAATTAAATACTAAAATATTGTTCTTCTTTGGTATTTGCCCACATATTTATATGAAAGTATTTAAAATTTTTCAAGATTGTTGGACTGAATTATTATATGGTAGATACCTACATTCCCAATTTCATCTCCAGCAAAGACCTGCTTCCCAAAAACACGCAACACGCCGACATCCCCTCCATTCAAAGGGAATTCTTTAATTTTTTCGCCATCTGAATTCCATACTCTGATACATCCATCGTTAGAAGAAGAATAAATATTTCCTTCCGCAGCTGCCAACGCAAACAATTGGACGGAATGCGCTGGCCATGATGTATTTGAAGACAGATCAGCGCTGTAAGACTGAATTTGCGAACTGAATGTATTAAGACTGAAATTTATTTTGTACAATTTAATCTAATCGAAGTAATCTTATGAAAAAGCGAAGTTAGAAAAGTCTTTCTGTGTGAAAACAGTATTTTTTTAAATTTAAATTAAAATTAAATATGATATTAAACTTTTAAAGTTATTTAAAAAATATATTACCCAGGACTTATGATTGTACATTGTGCAATAATATTAGTTATTTTGGTTCCAGTTTGAAAGGACAGCCCATCGGATATAAATCAGTTATGAATGCTATTGAGACTTTCAGTCTTATAACTCAAGATGTTTAATCATAATGGATGAACTGTAGTCAATCTCTCAAGCACTAAAAAGTTAGCTAGTTAGTAGCAAAAGTAAATCTAGGTATTGTAATACTTATTATTATAGACATAAATGGTTGATTATTACAAGAATAACACTATCTCATTAATGTATGACGGTTTTACCTGAAAACAAAACAAAAATGAAACTTACGTATATGTGACCGCTTTCCGTCCCTACAAACAATTTTTCATCCCAAGCGAGAACATACGGTACGGAATCAACTTTAGTTTCAGCTTCAATTTTTATGCTCATATTTTATTATTATTTAGTACTTTAGATGGAAATAATGTTTACTATTAAATTACGGCTACGCGTACGATGCTCAGGGCAAATTATAGATTATACAATAATTAATATAAAGAGCAAACTCCGCGCAGGCAAGCATACGAAAGCAACTGTTCACTAAAATAGATCGCGGAGGCGGTAGTGATCTTTATGAAGTATGTTTTTAGATCAATAGTTACAGATGCATGTTTTATCCACATTCAAATTTTGTTTGTAAAAATGATCGTCACCTGATACTTAAGTTACAAAAAGATGACAAACTATGTGTGACAGCGCATAAAACAAACGGTTTCAACACAGCACTTCAAACATTTTTTTTTAAAGAAATGCTAAATTTGAATCAAGAATAACAAAAACAGACCGGTCGGTTGCGAGTTGCGACCGAGTGTTAAACAATGGACACTGCATTAGAGTTCCGTATCCAAATGTTAAAAACGAGAAACTTACAATTTCGTTATATTTACCTGACTGCCAGTTCGCTTTTTTTTTTTTTTTTCCTACCTAAGCTGATAGCCCTAGTGGCTATTTCAGCGTAACCCTAACTTTAGTAGGTGAGCTCACGGGGCTCAAACCTGATGACGTTGCTAACACGAACCCTAGCAAGAGCCGTGCTTCGCAGAATCTACCACCGGATCGGAAACGCGACCCACTGAGAAGATCCGGCGAGAAACTCAGTGGGCTGTGTCTGAGAGTTAATTTACTCGTCGAGCCCTTCGTCGCAAGCGACGGGTTCGACGAGAACGGTGACCGGTGCTTGAAGTACCTAAAAGCACCATAAGTGGATCGGGAGGATCCGAGATGACGTGTTTTGGGCGACGTCGACTGCTTTCCATTCTGTCCGCAGGATCGGGAACGTAGTTACCGGCGGCCACGATGAGAGGGTTCTCGTGTCGTGCCGCTTTATCGAAGTGGCGCATCGACGCCGACTGTAGATACTTACTGATGGACTCTAAGTCCAGGTCGTCATGGAGGTCGACGTTCCTGACGAACCACGGGGCTCCGACGGCTATCCTGCAAAAACGGGATTGAATAATTTGGAATGATTTTAAGTGAGTGCGGGCCGCGTGAGCGAACACTACACTTGCATAGGTCATGACGGGGCGTATGCAAGTTTTGTAGAGTGTCACCTTATTTCTAAGGGACATTTTACTTCGCCTACATATCATCGGGTAGAGACGTCCTAGAATGAAGGCGGCACGGTCGCGTACCGTCTTGATGTGGGGGCGGAATGTCATCCTACTGTCGAGGGTGACGCCTAAATATTTGACCTTCGGGGCCCACGGTATGGGCTGGTCGAACATCGTGATTGGGCGAATGGCGGGGGCGGAGGTGTTGACGCGCCTAGTCGGGAGGGGGATGCTCAGCGTGGTGTTCGGAGGGCGACCCCTTTTGAAGAGCACCGCTGTGCTTTTCGTGGGGTTGATGTCGATGCGCCACTTCCGGAACCACTGTCCCATGGTGGTAGCTGCGGTCTGAAGTCGCCCGTTCGCATATCGCAGTTAATTTACTGGTTATATTCGAAGTTTATTTGCACCAAGCCGGGGATTTTTCATCGGGTACGGAAACTGATTAATGTTTGAAACAAGTAATAGAATTGATTGATTAAAGCAATTGTCAAATGCCTACGGCTTTATAACAAAAAACATTACTTTTATTATTATTAAATATAACCTAAAAACTGTTACCAGGTTGCTCATTGTCATAATTACAACGTGTAGAGAAAGAGCATCTATCTCGTTACCTTTTCCCGTTCTCCAAGGTGAGCTTGGCAGGACCCAAAATACTTACTAGATCCAGACAAAGCTGGAATCGCTCTTCATGCCCCCTACCTACCTACATATTCGAGATAAAGGAACTTTTTCTCTGTCGCACCTCTATCCTTTTGCGCAGTGGACCCGCAGAAGTCAAGCAACGCCCGCTACGAGCCGTCAGCAATAGCCAAATTATGTATTAATTACAACTCCTACTTTATAGTGTAAGGGGCACATTGCGCATTCCTCTACCAACAAGAAGTTTACCGTGAAGCCGATGCGATAATTTGAATCAGTATGCTGAGTGCGAGTGTTTGACGTTCCCGATATCGTAAGTCACTTTTTTTTTTTTTTTTTTTTTCATATCTATGCTGATAGCCTTAAGAGGTTATTTCAGCTTCACCCTAACATGTAGGTGAGCTCACGGGGCTCAAACCGGAGTGTTGCTAACACTGGCCCTAGTAAGAGCAGTGCTTCGCAGAATCTACCACCGGATTGGAAACGCGACCCACTGAGAAGATCCGGCGAGAAACTCAGTGGGCTGTGTCTGTGGGTTGAAGTCACTCAAAACTCAAATTTGTATGGAATTGGAACGCCTAGGTTTACCACTAGGGGCGCTGTTCCAACTGCATTTATATTTGAGTTAAATTTAACGCTATCGAGAATGTTAAAAAACTCGCACTAAGCACACAGAGAGGTGTCGAACCTTCTATTTTGACATTTATCAATGATTTTAACACAAGGTATAATTCGGTTACACGCTTTTTATTTAACTGTGAGTAGCCCGACAAAAATATGCCCTGTTTTACCTTTCATTAAGGCGACATACATGATTCAATCACAAAGACCACCTTTGCGGAAGAGTCCACTCGCGAAAGTGAAAATGTTGAATTGTCGAGTACCTATCGTGAGACACTTTGTTCCATTGTATGTACAGAAGTAAGTATATCATAATTGTTCGTATTACATCATAATACAACGACACACATTATGGCCACAATGCGTTGGCTATCAATTTCACAAGTATAATGTAATGTAGTAGACCACTTTTAATAACACAGTATAAAAAATCTAGAATACTGTTTTAGCTAAGTATCAAATGTTTGTAAAACATCGTTAATAAAAATTTATATGTAGCGAGTATTTTTCTAGATCACAACGATCACCATAGTGCTAGCCAAGACTTTTGCTTTACAAAGCACAAGTCCCGCCTCGCGTGGAGTACTGGTTGGTACCTCTGGGCCGGGTCTCCCAAATACCAGCTACTTCCGTTTGACTCCATACAGGAGAAGGCCGTTCGGATTGACGATAATCCCATTCTCACGGATCGTTTGGAACCTCTGGCTCTGCGAAGGGACTTCGGTTCTTTCTGTATTTTGTACAGGGGGGTGCTCTGAGGAACTGCTTGTGATGATCCCATCGTCTCGTTTTTACCATCTCACCGCCTGCCACCGGAGTGGAGTTCGTCAATATTGCATGGAACCGCTGCGTGGGCCGTGTGCTCGTCTGCCTACAAGCGCAAATAAGAAAAAAGTAGTAACCCCTCACTGTTTTGTTATACAATGGATAGGTACCTACTTTGATGTCTTGTTTTAAGGTGCGCGACGGCATTTGTGACAGCTATGGTTCCGGTAGTCCGGTAAGAAGAGATAAATCCATGAATGTGTTTTAACCATAATTCTAAGCATGTTAGCAACTATCGACGACTATCGTTATCATTGCTTACCATACTATGTATATAATTTACTATACCATTTATTGTTATTAAAAATTACGCAAAACATATTTTGCAAAAATAACTATTGTGTAATAAGAATTTCAGTTTTCTTTGTCATTCACAGGTTTTCGATTTTAGCACAACGTTATTAACCAGGGGCTCCCTATTTAACTATTTAGCGCTTTTTACGCAACAAGTTTCACAAAGCTGAAGTGACTTAATTCCGTGAAGGCTTTATGTATTATATTAAACATTTCAAATATTTTAGTGTAATTTACATTGTGTGCAATGTAAATGGTAAATAAAATAAACTTGCAAATATAAAGAGTGCTTAATCGCCTTGAATGGTTACTGATTATAGAAGTTAAAGTATGAAATTGCCGATTTATACTGAAAAATTGAAATTCGTTTTTTTATTTTATTTAACATATTGTTTAATGAAAATATCTACCATTATTATCTATACATTGCTGCCATCTAATAGGAAGGTCATTTATGCATTTGCGATAGAACTCTAGCGATCTAGATTCTTCAAACTGTGTGAAAGTAGGTATTTTGTACTTCCTCCTAGAATGAAAACTTTATATCACGTAGAAAAATTTTCAAATCACGAAAAAAATGGTAGTCCGTTGGAGCAAGATCTGACGAATACGGAGGGCGACGAATGGTTTCTAATTGCAATTCCTGTAGAGCTAAAACGGTTTCTCGTGCTGTATGAGATCTCGCGTTATCATGGGGCAATAATGGTGAAGATCGATTCATAAGTCGGGGCTGTCTCACTGCAAGTTTTGCTATCATTGTTCGGAGTTCGGCACAGTAGACATATGCCATTATTGCTTGACCAGATCGGAGATAGCTATAGTGAATAACACCATGCTGAGACCACCAAAAGCTACCATTACCTTTTTATTGGCTTTGCGTTAGGACACAGTTGCGGCGTTTGACTTGGGGTAACAGTCATTTCATTTTTCGCTTACAACTATCGTAAAGAATCCACTTTTCATCACATGTCACAATTCGATCCAATATTCCTTCAGTTCTGTGTCGATTCAACAAGGTAACACAAGTTTCAACACGCGTTTCTTTCTGCAGATCAGTCAAATTATGAGGCACTCATTTTTCACATTTTTTTACTTTATTGAATTCACGCAAATGAGTCAATATTGTTGGTAAGGTAACGTTAAACCATGCCGCTAATTCCTAGGTAGTTTGGCTCGGATCGGCTTCCACCATCTCTTTCAATTCATTGTTATTCACATGTGTGGGCGGTCTTCCACGTGGTTCGTTCTTCAAATCAAAATTTCCATCACGAAAGAATTTAAACCAAAATAGTACGGTGCGTTCACCAGCAGTCCCCTCTCCAAAGGCAACGAGCGATATTACGAGCTGTTTCTGCAGCGTAAGTCCGCGTGGGAACTCGTATTCAAAAATCTATCTTTATCCATCCATCCATCGTTCTTGTCTAAGCTTAATAAAAAAAATAACTGGAAGTCGATAATCGAATGTCGCACCTTTTTTAAAAGAAGAACCTCATAAGTACCATTTGAAAGTTTCACTCAAAAATCTCAAACCATGAAGGCTCTATGTCAATTCGAAGTACCTATTCCAATAAAACGTCAATTTCATACTTAGCCCCTATTATATTACCCGACCCGTGTAGGAACCCCGGTCGGAGTCAGTGTTATTGAAAAATAGTTTGGTATTCACTGGTGCACCCGCACAAGAATTGTTCTTGTATGTTTTTTTTTTTTTTTTTTTTATTGCCTTTGTAGGCAGACGGGCATACGGCCCACCTGATGGTGAGTGGTTACCGTCGCCCATGGACTTCAGCAATGCCAGGGGCAGAGCCAAGCCGCTGCCTACCGCTTAATACTCTCCATAAGCCTCGTTTGAAGAAGGACATGTCATAGCGCTCGGGAAACACCGTGGAGGGGAGCTCATTCCATAGCCGGATGGTACGTGGCAAAAAAGATCTCTGGAAACGCACTGTGGATGACCGCAGTGGCTCCAGGTAGTATGGATGAACTTTTTTTTTTTTTTTTTTTTTTTTTTTTTTTTTTTTTTTTTTTTTTTTTTTTTTTTTTTTTTTTTTTTTTTTTTTTATTGCTTAGATGGGTGGACGAGCTCACAGCCCACCTGATGTTAAGTGGTTACTGGAGCCCATAGACATCTACAACGTAGACGCGCCACCCACCTTGAGATACAAGTTCTAAAGTCTCAGTATAGTTACAACGGCTACCCCACCCTTCAAACCGAAACGCATTACTGCTTCACGGCAGAAATAAGCAGGGCGGTGGTACCTATCCGCGCGGACTCACAAGAGGTCCTACCACCAGTAATTACGCAAATTATAATTTTGCGGGTTTGATTTTTATTACACGATGTTATTCCTTCACCGTGGAAGTCAATCGTGAACATTTGTTGAGTACATATTTCATTAGAAAAATTGGTACCCGCCTGCGGGATTCGAACACCGGTGCATCGCTTCAACACGAATGCACCGGACGTCTTATCCTTTAGGCCACGACGACTTCATTTAGGCCACGACGACTTCACGAACTCTACTCCGGATGTGTTTCTGGTATCAACAACACAACAGAAAATCCTACTTTGGAACCGTGAAATACGGTGTATTGCGGAATTAACAACAGCGATGTTAAATTTGTAAAATTTAAGTTAGTTAATTTTATAGTTTTAGTTATGTAAGAGATGGTACCCGTTCCCTCGATATCACCCACATAAAATATGTACATCTATATTGAGATAAATAATATTTAATCCAGGTAGGTATATGAACTTAAAAAAATGATTTTTCTTTATATTTGTTGATTGTACTTGACTGTAGAAAAACTTAATTTGATTAAGATATCGACATTTATGAAAAAAAACAATTCGTAACAATTACATTGAAAACTTATTAACTCACCATTATTTACATTTCCGGATCTACAGCGCTATTTATGATCAATTAATCTATTTGATTTTTGTTGTCCTTTTTACTCAAAAAAACTCAAGTTCAAGAAATTGAAATTAATGTTAAAACAGTATTTTATTTACTCATTTCTTAAAACGGTTGACGGACTTTGCTGACGTATAATAAAACCAGATGCTTAATAATAAAACTTTAATCATATAAAAAAGTAACATATTTACAAAAATCGACATCAATTTGATGCAATAATAACGAGAAAGTGCAACACTTTATGGCATTTTGCCAGACCTTTACCTGTATCCGTCTACTTTATCTGCTTTTTTAAGCTAATACAGAACCTGTCTTCTGCTGATGAGTTATTTTCGTGAAATAGAGGTCGCGTCTATCAAGTTGACATTTTTATTGTTTTAGTTTTAGAATAGGTAAAAAAATGACATTTCTACTATTCTAAATGCTTAAATTTGACGCTTTTAAACATATTTACTAAAAAAATTTGTCTTGTAAATCTACAGAACTATGAAGTTGCTTGAGCATTTAACCGAAATCAATTAACTTCAGTCATTGGAAATTATTTACTACAAAGATTGTATTAGTGGGAAAAATTGATCAGTTATGGCATTGGGCTACAGTTTATAGGTACTTAGGTCTGTCAATTTAGATTCATGGAGCTCCATATTCTGACGAGGGGGCCGAAGCAGGGGGTCCATACTCAGGTTTCGGGGGTGCTGCCGCCGGGTACCCTTCTTGTTTCTGTAAATAAAAGAAAATAAATAAAGTTGTCTGTGCTATTTATTTAATGAATTGATGGAAAAATAATTCACGGAGGACCCAAAACCTGATATCTGAGGACATAATTAGATATATGTAGTATTTTAATTTAATTTAGTTAATAATTATTTGGTGTGTTATTTGGAAGTATAATGTTCTCTATAGGTAACATTTGTCATGTGCTTTAATGGGTCCAGTTATAAACAAATATCCGTTCTGTATTAGTATTCACATAACTATATACAATCTTTTTTTAAAGTATATATATTAATGACTAGCGACCCGCCCTCGCTTCGCTTCGGAAACATTAAAACACACATGAAACCAAAAAAAAAAATAAAAAAAAAATAAAAAATGTAGCCTATGTTCATCAGGGACAATGTCGGCTTCTAATGGAAAAAGAATTTTTCAAATCGGTCCAGTAGTTTCGGAGCCTATTCGAAACAAACAAACAAACAAATCTTTCCTCTTTATAATATTAAGTATAGATATTGCGACAAGCGATTCACTGTTCCTAGTGCTAAAGCTAATAAAATTTGCTCAACTATTAATAATAGAATTGTACTAATAAAACGCACACAATAAAAAAAGCAAATGCGCTTACTTTTTAATAGTAGACGGTAATTAATTATTTGTTTGGATATTTAACAAAGAAAAACTTACCTACCTTTGTTTTAGCGTTTATCATTTGCATATTAGGTGAAAAACAAAATAACTCTGAGTATTATACATTATATTATATCCTCAGTCTAATTTTACTAAGAAATTTACTGTGTACCGAGCTACTGTCAATTTAATGTTAAAAACATAATTACTTTACTAATTCCAAAGGACCGACAAAAACCATTTGCTATTAACAATGGCCGTCGTCAATTAAATTGGTGACTACTATTGTGAACATTAACATTATATTTTTGTCCCATGCTTCGATCGATGAAATATAAAGGACACTGGGTAAATCAAGTAACAAACCGACATCGAATAAATTGCCTTATTACGAATAATTAATAGAATCGTAAAGAACATAAAAGATAAAGATGGAAATTTTATCATAACTATAGACTAAAAATAGGCCCGCTGTTTTTATTTAAATTTTAATTTTAATTATTCGAAATAAAGAATTGCTAGTCATTCCCTACACAAATTCTTGCTTTATAAATAGCTCTTTCTATCTAAAGAATCTGTTCGGTCTATTTCTCCGTGACAGATAAACAAAACTAAAAACACATATCGGCATTTACTTAGAATATTGTTATTATTATAATGACATCAGCGCGATAATAAATTATGCAACTGCCCTGTGTGAAAAAAGTTGAAACTGTTTCTTACACACACACACATTCCCCTTGTTGTGTTGTTTATAAAGACCATCAATTATAATGCTATTAGAACGAAATAACTGATATGTATACTGTAACATCTTACGCAACAGCTTTTTATTTTTTTAAATCATAATTCAGTCACGTTTTATTTTTATGTACAATAATAACCGTTCGTATGTTCAACAAGATTGTTGGAATAAATAAATTTGACAATAATATCCATTGGAGTGGCTTTCTAATAGTATTGAATCTTAACCACTTCTTAATTATATCCAAACGACAGTGGATAATAACACATTCGAAATTATTTATTTTATAAAAAACATCATCCACTCTAACAAAAAAAATTGTTTGGTTTCATTACTTCCTGTTCTAGAGAAGTAGACCGAATGCTGTGGGAGCTCATGTTTATTGGCTTTTCAGGTAATCGATATACGCTTGTCGAATCAGTTATGGTCTTTGAAAAGTTAAGTCGAGGTCAGATATCGCCTCATGACGTATCGTTATCCCTCCTACTGACTTGTAGAATGTTATGGAACATCCACTACTACCGGGGTCGTCGTACCCCCTTACGGGTGTCGGGTGCACGAGACGGTCCTCGCTGTGACCCCATTACCAGGCCAAAGGAACATCCAAAATTTTGACGGTCCATTATATATGCAACCGCTCGCGAACTCTACTCCATGTTGCACAACAAGGCCTGCTTTCAAATATACCTACGCCTCTTGGCACGGTGTCTACAAACAATTTTAAAAATTCGTTTTGTAAAGTCAGTCCTTATTTATCCCAAGAATTCTTCTCCAGCATCATATTTCTTAAGAGCTATTTCGATTTAGATATTTACATAGATATTTTTCGATTTCGTTTATCCAAATAGTTTCTTGAATTAATCGAGAAAATTCGTCACGATTTTCAACCTTTTCAATTTCATCTGGGTAGCCGTTATTAAAGATTAATGCGTCCAAGTAAACTTTAAATAGAACTAACTACACTATAACGCTAATCACCGAAAATAATAAAAAAGAAATTGTGAGAATCCATTAAGAAATTTTATAGTAAAATGGATACTTTAATTCGGGAATACCTAAATAATAATAACATAAAATGTAATTGATTGCGTAAAGCGAACGGCAATGAATAGGGATAACAATTCAGCAAAATGAGATCCTGAAATCAGCACGGGATCCAATATAATCTTATAATTGTGATCGGTAAACCGGAGTTGGCGTAATTTCATTAAAGACTGATTACTATTATAATTACCTCAGATAACATTTTAATATTTTTAGATTAAATAGAGTACAAAGACAATTTTGTAATTACCATAAATTGATGTTTTTGTAATTTTTATTTATAAATAAGTAGTTAAATTGTAAAATAATTAGCCAATGAGGTGTAAGTAACCAATGTTGGTAATTTTTCAAATTAAAATTTTTTTTCACTATACCTTGTTAGATAATATTTATTAATTAAAAAAAAATTACATTGTGCAGATACCCACTATAATCACAAAACTGGCAAAAATCCCGCTGATTCAAAAATATTGGTGAACTACAATCGCTAGCAATGAATAAATAAATCTTAATGAAAATTGTAAAGAATTTTTTTTTTCTTGGTTAATAAGGCTACCCGATTTCAGATAGTTTGAACATTTAATCTAGTAGGATTTTGTATACGTTTAGGCCCTCATTTAAGGGAATTGTCCAGTGCAACAAGTAGTCCACACATATATTGTAACGTAGTCATTTTCTATCCCACAGCAAAATTGGAACCGAGCAGCTTTATATTACGAACGATAAGATATTGTAAAATTTATGAATAATTAATCTTACCTGTGTTTTGTATCTGATGAAGTAGACTTCAGGCTTCGAAGGTTGGGTTGGCGCTGGCGTCGGGATGACGATTTCAGGCTGCTCCTCTGGTTTCTTAACTAACACATATACGAGAGTTTTCTCTTCGTTCTGAGGTTGCACAGGAATAACAGGTGCGGTCGGTGTTGGAGGTGTAGGTGCTTTAATGAATACTATCTTATAGTGTTTCTGTGGAGGAGGAACATAGATCTGCTTGGGAGGTGCCGGGATCTCGTTATCTGGCGGTGGCACATGCACGTATACATGTTTATGCACTATTGGCTGTTGTGGGGGACCATATTGTGGAGCTGGGGGACCATAAGACCGCGATGGAGCCCCATAGGATGTGGAAGGAGGGCCGTATGATGATGGTGGTTCAGGACGAGCGGCTACGCATACCACAGCCGCCGCCACCAGTATCGATCTCAGTACCTGAACAAATAAATCATCTCTAAATAAGACAAATAATACTTCTAAATGTAATTACCCACTTTATATTCATTTAGGAAATACTTCTATTTAGCACTCAAATCACGAGAAATACTGAGCTATATAAATATCACTGAATCCTCAGAGCACAATTCAAGTAAAAATTCTAAAACGTTCACTTTGTTTTAACAACCTACCATTTTTTCACACATTCTGGATCCGCGGATTGACACAGCCTTAGAGAGTGTAATGTCCAGCAATCAGGAGTCACCTGTGCTTATAAATGATGTACGCTCCATATCCAAAGGAGGGGACACTTTCGATGCTTGTTGTGCCTTGCGCAATGAGATGGTGCTCACGCGGCGCCCTCCTACCGGCGACGCATCAAACGCTTTTTGCTGGAGGGCAAGTATGCGAACGCAAACAAAAAAAATCGAAATCATTTTAATAACAACGTTCAAGCAACATCGAAAGACGACTAGTACGATTTATAAAACGATATATCTTTTACATAATTTTAAGTTTTAGTGCGAAGACCAATGAAGGAGGCTCTACATTTCTTCAATTCTTATATTTTAGATAAAAACGCGCTCGTAGTTATGGTGTTAAAAAATCATGACTATTACCTATTTTCATTCAGAAATAGTTAAATATCGTTTATTTTGTATATTTTGGAATGTACCAGTAGTCACATGACGTAGTGATATATTCCCAGGCTTATATTATTAATTTACGCTATCACACTACACAATGTTAGTAGCGGTCGCTTATACATAATTATGTATCTTCCAGACATCGGATGTGGGAAAATTCACCAACTGAGTGCTCACACTTGTTTGATGACAACAATGTTTGATGTTTCCAATAAAATTTGTTACCACTGCAAAAGCACGAGGGCAGCGTTAAATGATAGTGTAAGATGTTGTGTGGTGATAATAGTTATATGACTTTATAACAAAGTGCGTACCTACTACTTGCAGTTTTTCACAAATCTAAGTTGACTAAAGTAAATGTTAACAAAAATTGATAATCAAATAGCTTTTGTTTTTTTCTTCTTCTTCAAAGTTTAAGCAATTTACTCGAAGTAGTTAACTTTAAAATCTCAATCATTACTTGTTTACCTACAATGTGCATACTACAATGGTACATTGATTCGCACATGCCAATTGAAGTACATGACAAATGCCCTCAATACTAAGTACGTTATATGAAAGTAAAATAAATAAACATTTAAGAATGTGGTGAATGTATGTATTAGTTGTTACTTAATACGACGTATGCATTCACACCTGTAGAAACATGCATAGTTAATTCGTTTTAAGTTACCGAAAAACTCTAGTCTAATGAGAACATTAGTAAGTTTCTGATTGCGATGCAATTGTCTTAATCTTAAATTATTATATAAGAGTAATACTCTGCCGAAATCAGAACAATTTTAACTAATATTCACGGTAAACATTTTGTTTACGCCTATCTTTATTGTTTTCATACAAAGTTTACCGATTTGAAAAATTTACTATTACCAGAATATGACTTTCTAATACCCATTTTTAAATTTCGTAAAATAGCACAGCATCATTGTTTTTCTTTTTTATGTAAACAATAATAATTGACCTTCTCTTGACCTGATGCAAATCCGGTGTGGTAATATAGAAACATACGAAGTTAAGGGTTATTTATATTAGTGGATAATATGAAGGAATAAGATCAAACCCACAAAATTTATAAGTTTGGTTTAACTGGTAATATGAGTCTGACCCCGAGTATTTACCATGACACAAATCTGTCTATTTGGGCTGCAAACAATTGTTTGCTGCCCAAATACAGGTTACAGGAACGCATAATTATGCGCATAATTATGCGCTCCTGTAATCACTACACATACAACTAAGATTTCGACCTAAGGTCTCAAGATGGGTGGCGACTTTCACTTCGTAATCGCATAAGGATTCCAGTAACCATTTAACATCAGCTGGACCATGAGTTCGTCTACCAATCTAGTGCAATAAACAAATATAAAGTAATAAATAACGTTGTTTAAAAAGATTAAATACCTAAATATATTAAAGATTTTTAAAGATAAAATTGTGCTAGGTTTGAGGTCAACTACAAACGAGGAAGGAAGTTCGATTGAAGGCGATAAAAGTTATAAAATAATCAGCTTATCATAGGGTTCGAACATTGGACGAAAATCGGTAAGAGATTGCGCTGTAGGTATAAGTTATCCACCGCTGAGAAGGGTGGAGATAATTGAGGTAGGAGTCTTGGAAATATACATAATCAGGCTTGCCCTACGGCTTAGTTGTCTAAAGCTAAACAATTATGAACTATAACACGTAAGGAAGAAATGTTAATTTAGGAATGGATCGAATATTTTTTTATTATTAATTAAGTTTTTTAAGCATTAAATATATTAAACTTTTAGATCAATTTTAATAAATTAATACGATTAATATTACATATCAGTTTAATATTACACATTTGTAAATGAATCACTTTTTACAAGCACCGCTAGAATTTGTACATCCCTTAAATAAAAACGTTGACCTAAGAAACTTGTATGTGACGCTATTGTTAGCAATCGGGTTATAGTTTACTTACGCTCTCACGTTCTGTCGACTCCTTAGAAATAATGAATCTAATCAATTAATTATCCATCCTCGTATTTCAAAAGCTAAAAAATTTAAACTTGAATGAAATTGATTGAAAACTAATACCCATATTTTTTCCGCTACTTTATTTTGTTTTCAAAGCAAGCAACTGACCTACCTGATTGGATGTATGTGATTTGATCCCTCGCTTACAAATATCAGGAGCACAGTGGATAGACATGCAGCAGTCCACAAGGAAAAATGTAGCATTGTGGTTAGCAGCCATAGCAGCGAGAGTTAGATGAACGGATGTGATAAAAATGTTTTTAAAAATTATTTTATGGTTGTCCCTCGGTATACAGGTACTGAAAAATCATCACGTACTGCTAAAATAGCTTTTCGCAAACGGAAAACACTAGATTTTCTGCCACTTAGAGCGATAACATAACCCAATGAAACATAAAATTTTCACGAATGATACTCATTCCTATAGAACCTTTTAATGATTTAATTCCCTGCTTATTTTACCCATTTCTATGGCAATCCTATCCTGAAAGTTTTTGTTTTTACGAAAGATTGAAAACTATCTGAAAAATATTACATTGCTATAAATGAATTCAGTATAATTTAATACAAGATTTTTTGCCTTTTAACCTTTGTAATTGTTTGTAATGATTTTCCACTTTTAAATGGAAATTATTGAACGTGCATAAGACCCTTCAGTTCTTTCCATTATTTTACTTCAGCTTGACGCATTGCAAAAATTTTGCACAGTTATCGACGAACACCGTTTTTAATTAAAACCGTAGGAAGTTTACAAAAGGCAAATTCGAGAAATTATAATAATCACTTGGATAGCACAGTGTGAGTTAGTAATTTGTAATTGTCACAACATAACAGCATCCACAGAACGCTTCGGACGCTTGTCTCAATCACAGACAAAAAAGACCACATGTTGACATTAAGTGTTAATTGTTTCTTTTGTTTTTGAAATAATAAAAAGAAAAAGATGATAGCGGCACTCAAATATTTCTGGCCTTTCGAAGAAAAACATAAGGTAGGATTTATTTAAATGTTTTTTTTTGTTATGTTATTTATTTTAATAAAAATATATTTTGTTTTTATTTGAATACAATTTAAATAAAAAATCATAAATTTATATCATAAAATTTCGCACGCATGCAATAATCTACATTATTAATGTTTCTTATCGAGACTATTATTATGAATTAATTTATATTTGATTAGGTATACTTATACGGCCAAATGACCGTCTGTCGACAATTATAAAACTTTAGAAATGTTTTTAAATATAAAATGTAAATAGGTAATACAAGATTCAACCTCAAATACGAGTTTGAAAGACCTCCGAAACTACTATTTATTTTCTTTTATGCAAAGCAGAGCTATAACAAAATTATTACTGAAATACTTTTTCAAATTTCCTTATATATTTAACTTTAATTGGCAATTATATTTTTTGGATTTTCATCTAAGAAAAATACTGGTTTTCTTGTTCTGAATGCTTAATGTTCGAAAATGAAATTTTGAAATATTATGTATTTTCTTGCTCTTAAGTATTTAAATACTTTTAAAGTAAGGTATGGGATTCTAACGATCCTACTGAAAGCTAGTTTACTTTTATAAGACCTAGACTAATTTATTAGTAATTAAAAACCAATATAATTATTAAATCTATAGAATTTTTAAGCAAATTTATAAACTAAGCTAAATTAATTGTTTTATTAGAATGCTTAAGTAAGTGACCTCGAAGAATACTGATATTTGTGAATACGTTCAGCATTCAATAACATTTTACCGCACATTCCAAATTTACTCTTACGAAATTTTAGTCAAGGATGAGTTTGAATTGCAATATCTTATGGTAATAGAAAAACTAAAAAATCAACCCGGCTCGTATAATTAGCCGTTACACGATATAACCTCTGACTCTCTGACGTATAGGCACGCCATCCACGAATAGCTACTTTCGAAATAAAAAATTTTGCAGGTGCAATACATTTTAACTGAGTTAATCAAATCCATTCTGCTTTCACATTGAACCTTCCAATTTCCTAAAAAACAATGATATGAGGCCTATAAAATCAAAGGCAGCTAAACGCCATAATGTCGTAAAATGTATTAACAATGGCGCTATCTTATTTAGTTAGTTGAACACGCTTTAGTGTTTTCATGTTATAACAAATGCAGCTAAATCTCTAACAAATTCAGTTCAAAAAAGTTAAGTTTACTGTGTAATAAGTACTAATAAACGAAGTTTTATCATTTAAAATTCAGATTATTAGTAATATTCTCATTCTTTATAAATCTGCTTTAAAATAAAGAATATCGTAGCTATCCGATCAAAGTTATTTCAGTTTCTCAAGCCGGGAGTGTTGCTAACACGCCCTAGCAAGAGCAGTAATTACTTCGATGGATCGGGAGGATCCGTAATGAAGTGTTTAGGGCCGATTTTTGTAGTTAACCTGAATATTTGACAGACTTGGATTTAGTTGCCTTTGATTTTATAGGCCTCATATTTACTTATTAATTAAATAATTCATTACTAACGAACCAAATAAACGTTCTTAAAAAGTGTGTGATTAAAGTCGTGACTCGTGATCCTATTATGCAACGATGTTATAGTTAGAGATAGTTAGATTTCTATAATTCGTATTCTGTGGTATGTATCACACAAACATTTCCAAACCGGAACTCATTACTACTTTGCTGCATAAATATGCTGAATGGCGGGACCAAATACCCGACACATTGACAGCTCACAAGTTACAACATCACGAGCGAGAATGTAATAATAGTTTAACCTACCTTAAAATTAAAATCTATTGTTTAAATAATTCGATGTGAATATTCTCGTCCTCATGAAATAGCATTGAGCTATTCAATTCGGAACCATCCGGCTTACGGAAGCTAAAACAAGAAATCAACTGGCTCAATCCGATATTGTATTATTATTTATGTGTTGTTTGTGTACAATAATTAATACAAAATAAATATATCGACGCAGTTAAAGTAATTCGATGCGTATCTTTATGGTTAATTTCAACCTTATACTTCCAATTACTCTTACTGCTCGCTTGTTAGTTACCTACGAGAAAATAACGTTTTGAATAGGTACAGGCGTGTTATTATTATTCATACGACAATCATTAACTATCGTTCAGATTACTAGTAATTATAATTTTAATATAATATTATTATTTAATTGTTTTCAATTAACTGATATGTTCAATAGTAAGTAATTGGGTGTTAAAAAGATATAAACGTTAAATGATAATTTGCAAGAGAAATAGCTGACATTACGACTGCTGCAAAATATTAAAAATACAATTAAACACTTGGATGAAATTGAAACCAATCTTTTAATTGAGAGAACACTAATCTTACGGATCTGCCCACTCGACAATTATGCAATTAAGACGATGCATGGCTCGGCCATCAAAATGATTGATTGATTGAATACTTTTTTATAAGGTACTAGCTTTTGCCCGCAACTTCGTCCGAGTGGAATAGTTACTTTGGCATAACGCTAAATTTAACCCGCCTCTTCATTTACGTACTTAATTTAAACTTAAACTTTAACCGTTTCCGTAACGCATGCAATGGAAGTTCTCAAAATGGATTAAAACCCCGATTTTGAAACATTCTTTATTGGGGCTCCGCTTGAATTGGTCTTAGTGCGATGTTATATAGCCTTTAATAGCCTTCCTCGATAAATGGGCTATCTAACACTGAAAGAATTTTTCAAATCGGACTAGTAGTTCCTGAGAGCTGAGTTAGCGCGTTCAAACAAACAAACTCTTGAGCTTTATAATACTATAATAGCCCAAGAGCCCGCGACAGCCAGACCTTCGTTATTTTATAAAAGCTGAAAGTTTCTCTGTGTATGTCTCCAACACAGGTAAGAACGACCCGCGATTATAGAGTTCCGATTGTGGTTACTTGGGCAGGTAACAGGCAGTAAAGGTATATAAAATAGTACCTTAAATTCGTTAAAGTATAAAGGTTTTTTTTAAAATATTTAGTCCAGAATATCTTTAGAAATCATGATATCCGTTGCCGGACACTTTTTCCAGTTGTTACCCCCTGCCAGACACCCTTAAACTTTAATAAATTTTAATTATACTTTCGTTATACTATAAAAGCTAAATTTTATATATGTTACTTAGGGACTTATAAAAATATGTTACCCCAAGAGCCGGACAGTTTTAATGGTTCTTACATCTTGCCAGACACATTGAGAGCCCGCTGTAGGTGCGAGCGCGAGGTAGCAACTGTTCAAGCGGGTGTGAGCGAGATAGAGTGCTTAGTCTATTGTGATCTTTTAAGATATCCAATAAAAAAATTATTTTATTACGTTCATAGCAATATTATAGAAAATAAAAAAGGTCATTTTAATATTATAAAGTACAAACAAAATATTACATGTCAAAGAAAAATATTTAATCGTTCTTATAATTTTCCTCATTGTCGTCGATATTGAACTATCGAGTCGGGCTGAGGGGCCTACGAGGGGGGGCATAGCTACTACCGTATCCGATTTGAGAGTACGAGCTAAGCGGTAGTAAGACCTTTGAGAGGGCGCGAGTCCTTCTAAGAAATCAGACCATCTGGCATCTCGGACTTCGGCGATGCGAGACTTTACGTCGCGTTGTAGGGCACGCATTCGAGTACGATTTTCCACTGTAGGATACCTATCGTAGGCACGGATCGAAGCGTTCTTAGCTCTAAGGAGTTCCCTAATATCGTCGGGCAATTTGAAGCGGTGAAGGAAGTCCTCCGCCACAACTTGCTTCGATGACCTATCTAATGTCGAGGTGATGTGTGACGTTACGATGTCTATGGCTTCAGCGGTATCCTGAGGAGACGGGGTAGAGTCCGGGCTAAACGGGAGCTATGGTGGATCAGATTCAGCCAGGCTAATGCCCAGCGTGTGCCAATCCACCACAGTCCTCGTGACGGGAACGGAATCGGGAGCGCGACCGAGCTTCATAATGACGGGGCGGTGGTCTGAATCTAACTCTAAAACTACTTCGATCGAGTGTAAGCACAGAGTTACGTTTTTTAATAACGCTATGTCGAGTATATCCGGGCGATGCGCGATATTTAGCGGGTAGTGAGTCGGGGTTAGCGGAGCGATGATATCGAAGGCGAGATCATCGACTAACGCGTCGAGCCGCCTGCCATTAGGGGTTGTGGTGTGTGAGTTCCACCTGATGTGTTTACAATTTAGGTCGCCCGCCAGAATGACAGAGCTTCCCATGCCGAGTAGCGCCTCGATATCACTGCTTAGAACGGATAAATCCTATAAACGACAGCTGATGTGCAGTAAAAGATCACAATAGACTAAGCACTCTATCTCGCTCACACCCGCTTGAACAGTTGCTACCTCGCGCTCGCACCTACAGCGGGCTCTCAATGTGTCTGGCAAGATGTAAGAACCATTAAAACTGTCCGGCTCTTGGGGTAACATATTTTTATAAGTCCCTAAGTAACATATATAAAATTTAGCTTTTATAGTATAACGAAAGTATAATTAATTAAAGTTTAAGGGTGTCTGGCAGGGGGTAACAACTGGAAAAAGTGTCCGGCAACGGATATCATGATTTCTAAAGATATTCTGGACTAAATATTTAAAAAAAAACCTTTATACTTTAACGAATTTAAGGTACTATTTTATATACCTTTACTGTCTGTTACCTGCCCAAGTAACCACAATAGGAACTCTATAATCGCGGGTCGTTCTTAGCTGTGTTGGAGACATACACAGAGAAACTTTCAGCTTTTATAAAATAACGAAGGTCTGGCTGTCGCGGGCTCTTGCTCTATAAGTATATAAGTATAGAAATAGTTCATACCATAACTGTTTTAAAAATGAATTTTTACTTCACGTAACATAAGCATGCATTTCCATTATGTTCCTATAATATTTACTTTTTTTGAGCAAAAAATTTTTTTACTTTTACACTAATGATGTAATTAAATATCCAATATTTAGAATGGCAAAGGGAATAACCATTTCATTTATAAACATTAAAAACTAAAATGAATCTGACAAAACTACTGAACATATTAATTTACAGATTACTTACTTTTTTTTCGCCTGGATTTCATGTCAACTGTGTACTGTAAGAGCTCTACCAGAATTTACTCAACAAACCAACAACGATACCATAATTGCCTCGATCTGGAACAATGTGGTATCTGCCAACGATTTATTCCACTGGGAAGACTACAGTGTACTGGCTGCTATGGTTTTTGTTTCTTGTGCTATTGGAGTTTACTATGGGTATTTCGGAGAAAATCAAATGACAGGCGATGATTTTCTTCTCGGAGGATCATCAATGGGAACATTTCCTACTGCTTTAAGCTTAGCCGCAAGGTAGGTAGAATGATATAAACATAATGAAATAATTATTGTGGAATAGACCCTATAACTTAGAGCAGGTTGATAATGTGATAATGAGTCTTCTTTAAACGGTGATTGCATTCGTGTACTTAAATTAAAAATAATTTTCAGTTTCATCACAGCGATTGAGTTGTTAGGAAACCCGGCGGAGATGTACATGGCAGGCGGTCAATTCTGGATGATTTGTATAGCGTTTGTACTTGTCGTGCCGATTGCTAGCCGATTGTACCTACCAGTGTTCATGAGACTTCGGCTAACTTCTTGCTATGAGTACCTGGTAAATATGTCCAAAAAATAATTTACAGTTTAAAAACGAATAATTCACATTTAATTAAAATAAATTGCCTTTGAATTTTTGTAAACAACAGTGTGAATATCACAACGGTAAGTCATATCATTTTATTATTTCATGATCAAATTTTTTAACGTTTGTTTTACTTTTAGGAAGTACGTTTCTGTAAAACGATCCGTATTTACGCGAGCGGTTTATATATGATGCAGATGATATTATATACTGCAGTAGCTGTTTATGCGCCGGCACTGGCACTTTCTGATGGTAAATAACTCTTACATAATTATACGCGATTTGATATATAGGTACTCTAGTCAGTCCGCACGGGTAGAGGTACCTCCACCCTGCTTATTTCTGCCGTGAAGCAGTAATGCGTTTCGGTTTGAAGGATGGGGCAGGCGTTGTAAATATATTGAGACCTTGGAGCTCATATCTCGAGATGGGGCGGCATTTGCGTTTTAGATGTCAATGGGACCCGGTAACTACTTAACACCAGGTGAGCTGTGAGCTTGTCCACCCCACTATACAATAAAAAAATGATAAAGCAATATCTTAATGTCAGTTAATGAGTCGAAAATAAAATTATAGACCAATCCGCTCTACAATACTGTGTCAAATTGTACTTGTTATATATTGTTACGCGCTTAGCATAATAATAATTAATATCACATATTCAGTAAATGTATGTTAACATTGTTAGAGCGCATTGTAAGCTCGACCGATTAGTTGCCGATGTATTTCTACTTCGAAGCGATTATTCGTTTCCGTTTAAGCTGGGGCAACAGCTACAATATAAAAATTAGATGGCAATAAAAACGGTGCCATTGCAAAAAGCCGCTAACGGAATCCTCTCAAATAATTACCTACTCAAAGCGCTCGGCACGAAACAAACGGATAGAACCAAAATTTTGTACATGAACCAAATAGTTCCAATCTATCTTATTTACTCTGGTTCAGAGATGGAAACAGTAATTTACGTGAGATCGAACTTCATTAGTCTCGGATCGAGACGGCGCCCACCATTTTGTACACTAATTCGAATATACAAACATTTAGAATTTCAAAGTCAATGTTCTAATTTCTTAGTTTCCTTTCGCTGTTTTAAAGTCTCGTGACAGTAACATAATTATCATAATTACTTTTTATTAAGTCCCATTTGCAAATCACGTAAATACATGCTGTGCAACCCGCCGCTACACACATTTTACATATTCATATAAGTAATAAAATTTCAATAATTACATAATTTCGTTCTTTAGATTACGATGCCTTAACGTTACACTTAACATCTGTATTACGCACGATGCAATTCTTGAACCTAATGTTATATTGGACAAGAAAATATTTCTATGGAACCACATAATGGGGCTATTGTGAAACTAAGTTTGTATTCTAATTTCATTTCTATTCAATGTCGATTTAGCAACATTCGCGTGACCAAATATGCGACCAATTTTAGGTATGCGCACAGGTTCAATATTCAATGTCATTTTGAATATCAAACACTTTTCACATTGATTACGCAAGTCTTTCTTTAACATGTTACGTGATCATACATTGCCCTCCGTTTATCCATTCCATCACTTTTCAACACGTTTCCACTTATAGTAATTTTTATAATGATAGTTCTTGTTTTGAAAAGCAAAAATATTCAAGAGCGATTACATAATGTATCTTCTATGTGTAATGTCTTTGTTATGTATTTTACAACATGTGACTTTCGTGTTTTTATCAAAATAGTTTGAATTAACACTACGTAACATCTCTGTGCAACGCAATACTGCCCTCTGTCGATCTTCCTGGCGAATATGTACGCTATCGATGCATACATGAATCAGATTTTAGGTAAAATAGCAATAAAATAAAACAGGATGTGAGCGATGACCAAGTTGCCCTTAACTCGTTGACTGCTATATACACCACATGTGCCTTCGTCGCGCACTGAAGTGATTAGGTATATCAATTTCTGTTACTATCTAAGCGCCTGGTTTACCTAACTTTGCCTTTTTTTGCTTGTTAATGTATATTTTATAGTCATTTAGGTCTCTTAGAAATAGATTAATTCTCAGTATCTTCGGATTTGTCTTTCCCGGAGTCTACTAAATATCCAGGTGCCTTAGTACGAAAATCTTAGAGAGAAATCGCCATAATTACTTCAGTACGCCACGTAGGGCACTAGTGACCTAAAGGGCAGTCAAGGTGTTAAGACACTGGCTTTACCAAAAAAAGTCGGCACCGACGTTCAAATATATACAGACGCTAATAGAGTGGGTTAAGACAATAATGTGAATCTAGTTCGAGTACCTGAATATGTTAGTGTAATGAGAAATGAGAAAGCTGATGTGTTAGCATAAAGAGTATCTGATAAAGACATGTCCTGAACCGTGTATAAGAATTTCAGTATAGGCGATGCATATTGCACTGATGGACAATTTAAAACTCAAGTTCACCATGGATTGGGGCTCGGGCAGCTCGGAGCTGTGATCTATCAAACAACTACCAAACAAACTGGTGGTAGGACCTCTTGTGAGTCCGCACGGGTAGGTACCACCACCTCGACTATTTTCTGCCGTGAAGCAGTAATGCGTTTCGGTTTGAAGGGTGGGGCAGCCGTTGCCGCGTTGTAACTATACTTGTGACCTTAAAACTTATATCTTAAGGTGGGTGGCACATTTACGTTGTAGATGTCTATGGGCTCCAGTAACCACTTAACACCTTTTTTATTATCTGACGACGCAACCGCAGTTGAATCTGCAAGGCGGAAGTGGAAACAATGCATTCTCCCCTTTTTGAGTGAGACCTTCTAGAAAGTGAACTTTGGTCGTAGTTATCCAGACTAAGATGTGTATAGGCTTTCAGTCTCAAAAGCTATTGTAGAATTCATATGAATGGTTATTTGAAATGAGAAATATATAACGGGGAAATAAAACAAAATATATTAAGGGACGAAATGTCGGGTAACTGTTTGCCTACCTCAAATAACTAAACCCACAATCTCAATTTCACTTCCGTATCAGCTGTGTTGGGAATCTGATAATTTATAGCTATGTTATTAATCACTTCTCCATAGCTAAACACAAGTAGTTGTCGAAGTTGTTGAGTAAAGTAGAAAGACGTTTTTGATTTCTATTAGAAAAGTTTAAAGAAACCACGGCTATCCTTAGCCAGCGCGTTCCAATTTGAAGGATTTGACAGCCGTTATATTGAGACTTCGGCGTTTTGATGGACTCTGTGGTCATGTAGGCAAATAAAATAAATATAAAATACGTAAATATTTTTTCTTTTATCGCAGACTAGCTGACCAGGCAGACATCGTAGTGCCTCAATCGATAAATAAAAGACCTAAACTTGTGTATAAAATAAACTTAAAACAAACAAAAGGAATCTGTCCGACGGGGGGACACAAGGAAAAACAAAATTGTATTTTTTATTTAATTCCGAGCATTTTCATACTTATCTACCTTTTAAACCTTCTCTGGACTTCCACAAATAATTCAAGATCAAAATTAGCCAAATCGGTCCAGCCGTTCTCGAGTTTTAGCGAGACTAACGAACAGCAATTCATTTTTATTTTTCTTTTATCACAGATGAATAATTACATGGTAAGGAATTTAAATACAATATAACTAATGACTCCGTTTAGTAGTTTAATAGTTCTTAGGAGTATGTCACTGACGTCGTAAAAGTCAATAAGATACTTAAAATCATGATATCAAAATATTAATAAGATACAGTAGACAAAACATAAATGTGAGAACTATTGAATGGATATATTGAAATAATTTTTATGCGGCCTTAAAATACCACGCAATATACATACGTGGTTCGCTCTAAGGGCATACCTTCGCACCATCCTTAACCAGTACAGAGCTAGAATTGACTAGGTCTGGCCCTTACCGGTCACCATCAAAAACATTACTATCGCTTATTACAACATTAAATTACACCATATTTTCGATCGACATCGGTTGGGAATAATGACAGTTTAATTGGTAATAAAAAGTAATTGTTTGAGATAATCTAATGATGTAGCTACCGGTTCATAATCAAGAAACAGAGCGGCAATGCTAACTGCACTTGCTAAAGATAAAGTCAACGTTCCTTATAAACGTTCAACCTGGATATGTTACGTGACGTAATCAATACAGTTGAAATGTGATGATGAGTATTCTGTTCAGATTTTATTTGACACATAATGTATTTTATGGCGTAGATTAGTTAATATTTCATAACGTTACATACTCAGTATTCAATGAAGGCTGCTATTGCAGTACATTTTACGACTTCAACCATACTTGTTGGATGGACGAGAATGTTTTAGTTCCAACTTTGCGCAGTACATATTGTAAAATTCTACCAATAACATCTTTAACCTATTGCAAAAATCATAGACAATTCGTTTGAAGAACACCGAGAAAACTTAAAACTTATTGCCATCTTTATCTTGTTTTATTTATTAAATGAGAAAAACGATTATTTCATTAATAAAATAGAGATAATTTAAAATAGAGAGTATAATTAATAATTCCTAAGATACTTTATATCGATTATTTTTAGATTATTAACGTAATCATGACAGGAATTAGAACATTTTTTTTAAAATAAGATATGTACTTCAAACCGGTCTTTAATATTCGATAGGTCAAGCCTCTTTCGAGGTGTGAGTTCAAATTTATTCAATTGAATAAACGCCTAGATTTAAAGTGTATATTGAGTATTCAATGTTACATTTAGGGCGGCTTGTTGATTAGGTACACGTATAACTAAGGGCATTTATGTAATAAAAAATACAATATATCTACAGAAAAGGTCCTCCAAATTAAAAACATTATTAACGTCAACATCAACAAAACTAATAGAGAAAAACGTCACAAAATCTGATGTATTTTCAACGCCTACATATAAAAAAATATAGGGTTCTCAACACAAAGGATAAATTTTAATTTATATATTTATATTTCGAAGAATATTTAGATAAAAATATTCTATTATTTATGATTTTATTTATTCTACAGTAACGGGTCTAAATACATATCTAGCAGTATCATTGGTGTATGTCGTATGCATTTTCTACGCATCACAGGTAAGTAATTAATATCTCAGTAATTAAGTAATTATCTAAGTAATTATATAGTATCAGTATTTTACCTTCAATAAGTTATTATTTTTATATTAAAATCTAAGATTAAAAACATAAGCTAAACTATGCATGATAAAGTTCGAATTTTAATTTGAAGCATGAAAGTTAGAAAATATCAGAAGTCTTTCCTGCGATGCGGCTCAAAGTTACTGTGGTCAATAATATTATAAAGCATGCATGTTTTTAGGGTGGCATGAAAGCAGTGATCATGACAGACTCATTTCAGTCAGCAGTATTGGTAGGATCTCTAGCCACGGTGTTGGCGATGGGTGCCTCAAGGGTTGGAGGCTTAGAAGCAGTTTGGAAACACGCTAGCCTCACGGACAGACTCCACTTTTTTGAGTAAAGAGCTTTTTTATGTGTTATTAGCGTTTAATATAATTTTAAAAGTTAAAATATCACATGGTACAATAAATATCTATACAAATATATTGTTTGCCTAGATTATTTGTTGATATATTCGTTATTACCTAGAGCATTTTTTTCCTACCTATGCTGATAGCCTTGAGAGGCTATTTCAGCTTCACTTTGACGTGAAGATGAGCTCAAACCGGAAGTGTTGCTAACACTGGCCCTAGCAAGAGCAGCTTTTCGCAGAATCTACCACCGGATCGGAAACGCAACCCACTGAGAAGATCCGGCTAGAAACTCAGTGGGCTGTAAATTTACTCGTCGAGTACAAATTTTACTAAGAAAATACGTATTAACACGTGTTCACGAACGACTTCCACGATGAAGGAATAACGTCCAATAAATATCAAATACGCGTATATATTTTACGTAAATACTGGCAGGTCTTACATAATCCCGCATTTATAGCTACCACTGGCCTATTAATGTCCTGAAGTAGCTATGGGTTCCGATAGTAAGCTGTTACAATACAATTGAAGCTTCAACCTCATGTCTCAAGGTGGGTGGTAGGGTTCATGTTGTGCTATCTATTCGGTAGGCTGTGAGCTCGTTTACTCTTATATGCAGTAAAAAAAGGACCCGAATTACTATTAAATAAACAACACTATTTTCAAAGTTCTACGTACATCGTTACTAGCTTCATCGTTTTCTTCATTGTACTTTTCCGACATTTAAACGTTCGTTCGCGTTAAGAAATAATAGCATTTTAAAGAACTACTTACATTATGAAATAAAAAACATTAAATTTCGTAGGTTCCGAAATTGTGAAAGGCATACTTTGCTTTTGTGTCAGGTTAAAGTAAAACTTGAGGTCATAGGTTACATAACATGTTCATATCCGTAAGTTAGACATTGTTTCAGGCTACATACTTAAACAACAGGATCTTACATGATAATAGTGTTTTTCAATGATTAAATAAGCATGAAATTAATATATTGTATATTTTATATGCGACTGGACCAATTGTAACTATACTACTTTCCCACTATCCGTTCATAACAGAGGCGGATTATCCGTAAGGCAAACTAGGCACGTGCCTAGGGGCGTATAGATACAAAGGCGCGCGAGCTCAGAATTTTTAAATAAATAAAGAAAATAACATATCGACGATTAAGAACTAAATGCTAATTTATAATCTATAATAGATTATATTGCACAAGCATCGATATACTCGTATTATGCAATATTGCGGGTTGTTGTTATTGTAATATGTTCGTTCTGTCGTCCCTCTTGAATTCTTCACAGTTATAACGTCATATTTCATTCGCGCATTAGCGTAAGTACAAGGGTCCTGGTCTACTAAAGTCTAGGTTTTGATGATACAACGTCATCGCAATTGCAAAAACAACTAGTTAAAATTTATAGTATTATGATGGCCATTTATGGCCGGTACAGGGGCGCCGATAAAGTGATTGCCTAGGGCGCTCTGGACCTTTAATCCGCCACTGGTCTATAATAGCAAATGAAGGTAACGTCTTACCTTTATTTACTTAAGAAAGAACTTCGAAACCAAGATTTGAAATTAAGATTTATTAAAATTGTTCGTTGGATGTCTGAAAATAGCGTCTGTCCTACAATTGGCAATTTTCGAGGGATTCAAAATCTTATCATTAGCCATTAGTGTTTGAAAAGACTGTGTCGTCAGCCGGGGTAGGGTATGGAGAGAAATACAAATAGACAAGTACACAAATTTAAGGACGTGATTTATCGTAAATATCTATAACTTGAAAATCCAAATCTTATCATTTTCTTGAACATTTGGATACGCGTTGTTAAGCAATTTAATAAAATTCAAAAACGTATTTTGAATTTGAACCATCAGAAATGACCATGAACTAAGTAATTTGCTGTACAATTAATTCGCACTTATATTCCCAATCAAGAGAAATCGGATTACGAGATACATTTATAAAATAATTGCTTCGCTAGTAAATTTTAATAAACACGATGAATGTTGCACAACGTTGTGTTGAACATCAAAAAACTTTCGTTTTCGTTTATATTAACAACGAAACAATAATTTAATTATATTTATCGCAAAGCAAACAAATAAATAAATAATATTTAATACATTTTTAGCATGAGCCCAGACCCTACAATTCGACACTCGTTTTGGTCGGTTGTCGTCGGCGGAACTATATATTGGACGAGCATGTTTTGTGCTAACCAGGCTTCAGTCCAAAAGTATCTCTCAGTAGAAAGAATATCTCAAGTTCGCGTGGCTCTCTGGGTATCAGCATTAAGCCTGATAGCCGTATTTTCGGTGAATTTCATCACTGGTGCCGTCCTTGCCCTACACTACGCGAATTGTGATCCGATACAGGTAACGAAATTAAATTACTGTACGTCTTCATTGAATATTCTAAAATCATTTTATGTTGCAACGCGGTTTGTTTGTGATATGCTTAACGAGAAACGATTACGTGGTGCTTAAAGTTTTAATTAGAAAATAATGTGTATACCTATATATAGACATAATAGGTTGGGGAAAAAGTTTCTTCGCATTTTTTAAGAAAATTCACAACATTTTTAAATATAGTTTATTTACATTTAACTAAAGTATGTAGGTACCATTTTGTTCGATAACTTTTTGCCATCTTGTAGGTAGGGATATGATCCTATTGCTATAGAAATTTTGGGGCTTCTGATCAAAATACCGCGTCAATTAGTTTTGGCAGTCCTCTCGTGATGTTAACCTGACACTGCCTAAAGAATCTCTCCCTCTGAAGAGACCGAAACAGGTGGAAATCTGAAGGTACAAGGTCAGGACTAGGCGGATGCATTAACAACTCCCAGCCAAGCTCTCTTAATTTTTGCTGAGTGACTAAATATGTGTGAGGTCTAGCGTTATCATGATGAAAAACCACACCCCTTCTGTTGATTAATTTCGGCCGCTTTCTCTCAACTTCTTGCTTTAATCTCATCAGTTGTTCGCATTAGAGTTCAGAATTGATGGTCCTGCCTGGTAGTAACAGCTCATAATGAATAATGCGAGTTAATCCGGGTTTCGCCTCAGTCTGTGAAGTCTGACCGGCCTTTGACCACGACCTTTTTCGCACGTTTTTGTCATACGTGATCGGCTTTTCATCACCAGCTATCAGCTTTTTCAAAAATGGTTCGGTTTCATTACGTCGTAATAAAGAATCACAAATGAGTACACGGTTCATTAGGTTTCGTTCAGTGATCTCGTGAGGTACCCAAATATCGAGCTTTTTTGTGTACCCAGTTTTTTCAATTGCGCCAAAACTGTTTTGTGGTCAATTCCCATTTCTTCAACTACGTCGCAATTACTGATATGCCGATCTTCCAGCACTTTTTCAAAAATGATATCCATTTTATCCGTAATCCGTAAATAGGCGACCAGGGCGATGTGCATCTTTGACATCAAAATTTCCGGATTAAAAACGCTTAAACCAAATTTGTGCTACTCTCACAGACACTGCACTAGGTCCATAAACATCGCAAATTTTTTTCGCGGCTTGCGTTGCATTTTTATCTTTTTTGGAGTAAAATTTTAAAATGTATCGAATTTCTTCATTAGATTCATTCATCTTGACAGTACGAAAAACGAATAAAAATCACACATTTTCCTAATTTGAATTTGGAATTATCTTCTTTATAATTTAAACTTTTAACGATACCAAAACCAGCCAGATACAAATAGTATAGCCAAAGACATTTTATCACAAGTTCATACATACTATAATGCGAAAAGACTTTTTCCTCAACCTGTTATGATAATACTGTTTATAGAGCACTCTTTCACAAAATAATATGCCACTTCAAACGAGGTTTGAATAGTCTTATGCAGTTGGCAGCGGATTTGTCCATACCTTTGGCATTGTGGGTAGGTATACCTACACATAGGAGGACGCTATCACCATATAGGCATTTGTCGTTCATGGCAACAATATAATTCATTTGTAAAATACTTTTATTTATTAAAACATTTTTTTTAACTTAGGCTGGTGCAATCAACGGTCCCGATCGTCTTCTACCTTTGTATGTAGTGCGAGACCTCGGTGACTCTCATGGTGTACCAGGGTTTTTCGTTGCTGGAATATTTGCAGCAAGCCTCGGGTGATTTTTTTTAAATAATGCTTTTTTTAGAGGTGCCATATTAATTAATGACCATGACACATTAGATTATGATGACTCAGAGCCAAACAATACTAGCGATCAGCCCGAAAACTCGAGATGTGCTCTCGTTACTGAATGAAATCCAAACATTACATTATTTAAAGAATCAACTAGAAAGTTGATTCTTTAAATATAATAATTATAATGTAATGTTTGTAATAGTCCAGTCAGATTCAATTTAGAAACCGCTTAAGTGTGTAGTTGAAACACAATCTTTATTCATACACTTGATTATTATGATATGCTGCATTTAGCTGTAGGCGACGACTAGGCTGTGTCTCTGATATTGCTGATGCCCATAAGCGATGAATATCTGCCATCAGGTGGGCCGTATACTCATCTATCTATTAATGCAAAAAAAGTTTCAATTCAATTCAATATCACTTTTTTAGGCGGTTTAAAGTTGGAAAGAGTCGTGGCTCTCTTTTAATATAATAGTAAGCCGCCAAAGGAATGCTGCTGTTTACACGTACCTAACCGTATGTTTATGAGCAGAAATATGAATATTATAAATACGATTCTGTCGCTAAAGACAATCACTAAGATTACTGTGGTGGATTCTAAAAACCATCATCTGCTCTTCTGAATTATTGATGCACAAGACTTCCTAAGCTCAATTGGATTAGGTCTAAAACAATTTGAATCAAATGAAACATTTATAGTACCTACACATCGTGTAATAAAAATAAAATCTGCAAAATTATAATTTGCGTAATGCTGGTGGTAGGACATCTTGTGAGTCACCACGGGTAAGTAACACCACCCTGCCTATTTCTGCCGTGAAGCAGTAATGTGTTTCGGTTTGAAGGGAAGCCGTTGTACTCAGACCTTACACTCGTGTCTCTAGGTGGTTGGCGTCATTTACGTCTATAGGCTCCGTTTACCACTTAACACCAGGTGGGCCGTGAGCTCGTCCACCCATCAAATATATAAAAAAAATTATTATAAATCTAGATGATAAATTTTAATAAGTAGCAGAGAGAAATCTATAATTTTCATAACAATTTCTTATTTCAGAACAGTGGCGACAACATTAAATTCCTTATCTGCGATTGCTTGTCAAGATTTCGTAACAGGATTACTGGGGATAAGATTACCTGAAAATAAAGGAGCTCTAGTTCGTATAATATTTCAATATCTATATATTAATACGTGAAGCAAAAACTTTGTATCCCTTTTTACGAAAATTGCGCGGCCGGAGGAGTATGAAATTTTCCACACTTATAGAGAATATATAATAAATTCTGCTAATTAGAATTAAGACGTACTAATAATCTTGGAATCGTGAACTTCTGGTCTATAAGTTCTATGGATATAAACATAATACACTTATGGATATAAGGTTTATGGACGCCGAGACGAACTCACGGTATGCCCATAAAATCGCCTTCCGTTTAAGCATAAGAGTTCGAAGTTTAATTTTTAATGAATAACGACTAAGTACTTCCTTTCTTTTAAAACCAAACCTCGTGAATGCTACTCGACAGAACAAGGCAGATTTTATCTACCCGTGCGGACTCACAATAATCTCTACAAACACGAAATACCTACACACAAATTCAACTGTAATTTGTCGAAATCAGATCATACTTTACTTTATTGGTGGTAACATTTTAATTTGCGTAATGCTGGTGGTAGGACATCTTGAGAGTCCGCACGGGTAGGTACCACCACCCTGCCTGTTTCGGCCGTGAAGCAGTAATGCGTTTCGGTTTGAAGGGTGGGGCAGCCGTTGTAACTATACTGAGATCTTAGAACTTATATATCAAGGTGGGTGGGGCATTTACGTTGTAGATGTCTATGGGCTCCAGTAACCACTTAACACCAGGTGGGCTGTGAGCTCATCCACCCTAATCTAAGCAATAAAAAAAAGAAGAAAAAAAATACTTTTGTACACTCACCTTGAAAAAGGAAGTTCGAAGTTTTCTATTATTCCAAGTCTCAAGATTTTAAAAATAACAATAATCAGAACACATTATCTAAGGTGCTACACCAGACACATCCACCTAATGTTACCTTTTCCAATAGTATAATTGTGAGTTTTCGCACATCTATCTTCAAACGAAGTTTGAATCGATTCTCCACTCCCACCTTCTGATGGGATATACACTTATTTCGAATGCGATACGGCTGCAGACCCGTATTTTTTATTTATAGTCGAACTAGCCATTCAAATTCAAAATTAGATCAAGTTGGCAGCCAATCTGTCTTGTCAATATCAAAGTAAATTTTCTCAATAACATTAAAATGCTCCGGAGCTCCAAGTTACAAATAGTACCTACTTACTTCAGGAGTACGTGCGCAATAGCATTTCCTACTCTACCGTATTTAATTCCAAGTAGATGCCTAAGTTGTGAAGTTAATGTTGAAGTTATAAAACATGAAGAAAATATTGGTAAGTTAATTTAATGTTTCTTTGACAGATAGCCCGATGGGTGTGCCTGATTTGTGGGGCCTTATCGTTTATATTAGTATTTGCAGTAGAACGATTAGGCCCTGTTCTGCAACTCGCTCTCTCTTTTAATGGAATGACCGGAGGCGTCTCACTCGGACTCTTCTCTCTCGGCATGTTATTTCCATGGGCTAATGCTAAAGTTTGTATTTCTATTATACTCTTTCGCGCTTTTCTATCCATTAACATATACTAAGTAGGATTTACACATGCTTCGATTAACCAGCTTATTTTGCATTGCGGTGTTTTAAAAGATTTTATTTGGAATCATACTACTACATTAATACTTAACGGTAATAAGGATTTTTTAAACAAAACGTCTCAATTGTTTAGGGAGCTGTAGCAGGAGGTATTTTCGGGCTACTTGTAGTTCTTGTCGCTGGAGGTGGAGCTGAATTCGTACAAGTGCCGTTGAATAGACTCCCCGCTTCTACAGATGGATGTCCCGCAACTTATAATAGTTCGCAAATAACTCACCTAAGGTAATTTTATTTGTATTTAAATGCTGTAAGTAAATTTTTGATCAACTCGAATTTTCTTACATGCCTACTGTTCATATCTATCATATGATTCACAGAAAGTTTAACGGGGTGTGTGTGAGTGTGTAACACCCTGATAACTCTCGAATATGTAAATATTCTATACTTAAGCTGAAGAGTTTGTTTGTTTGAATGCGCTAATCTCAGGAACTATTGGCTCGATTTCAAAATTCTTTCAGTGTTAGATAGCTCATTTATTGAGGAAGGATATAAGCTATATGACATCACGCTAAGACCAATGCAACGGAGCACCAATAAAGGATGTTTCAAAATCGGGGTATTTTTCCCTTTTGAGAGGTTCCGCTGCCTGCGCTGCGGAAACGGTTAAAGTTACGCTACAATAATGTTTGACAAAATTGCTCCCTTTCAAAAGCTTAAGAAAAAAGTCCGCGACTATGTCTATATTTAAAGGTTGACTCACTATAACGTTTTTTATGCTAACCAAATTTGTTCTAAAATAAAGCATTATTTGTGAAAGTGTTTTTATAAAGATTATATTAATCCCTATCCAAACAAATACGCGATGAATATTACAACATTGAAACACCCAAATCACTTCAAGATAGACTTTGACAATTATATTTTTTTCTGGATTTCTCCAGGATCCCATCATCAAATCTTGATGATTACACGAACATTCGGGAAGTCTACCCTTTCGAACAAAAAAAAAAGAAAAATAATTATCAGAATCGGTTCTAGCATTCTCGAGAAATCGGTAAACATACATAGATAAAAAATTATGGTCGAATTGATAACTTCCTCTTTTGAAGTCGGTTAAAAAGCGTGATTTTGGTACCTTCAATAGCTCCTTAACATTCTCTATTATTCAAAAATATTTTCACTTTCTACGTAAATGAAGATGCGCGTAAAAATTTGCGTTATGCTAAAGTAAAGTATAATAGCCGGCAAACTTCTTGAGCATTTATCGACGTAGTGGGGGTAAGTTCGCGCATGGTACACTCACGTGCAAAAACATTATTTACTCTGCGTCATAATGCTATTAAATTATTAAAATCAACATATTATTATTATGTATTTATTTATATATTTATTAGAACATCAACAAAAAATATAGGTTAATAATTGTAATAATTTAATCTTGGGGTAAAATATATATTCCTTCTATTAAGTCAAATTAGAGCTGTTGCCAGGTCTTGGTTCAGTTGAAGCGAAGCTGGTATTTGTAATTTTTTTTTTCGTTACTAATCTTGACCATCGTCATCATCACTGTTTTCATCACCCGAGTCGCTATCATCATGATGAGTCGACATAGGGCTCATCGGTGTAGTTTACAACTGGGTCGGTTCGGTCTTCTTTTTTTGTCTATAATTAATTATTTTTTGAAGATATTCGATTCTTAGTAATCGAATGTTACTTTTTTCAATTACCAGCTTCCGATTACTTTCTGTTTTTTTTTCCATCTGAAGCCTAGCTCTTTCATAATTCGTCGTAAGCTTTATTCCGAGCCATTAAAATTTATATCTTCTTTAAATTTTTCGAACCTTTCTACGATACGGAGTTTCGCTGCTTGTTATGTAGTTATTATGATTACATCTTTTTATTACAGATTGAACGAAACTATCCATTCCGGTAACTTTCTTCTTCCCTGATCTTTTTTTACCCGGAGTCCGAAACACGGCGAGCAAGCCAGAGCCTTTAGCTTCGTTAATAATGCACCTAACAGTACTCACTGATGTTTTTCTTGCTTCCGAAGTCTGTTTTACTTTTTCCATATCATTCTTCCCCTGTTTTATAATGAAGCAATATACGTCGTACACAATTGTTCTACCCTTTCTTTTGAATACTAAACCAGCTTGTCGCGGCATACTGTATTTTTTATAAAAAATCAACAAACACTCAACATATAGCAATGGCAACAAAGTCAACAAGCAATTATAACAAATAACTTAACGATTAATAACGATAGACTTTTTACTGTGCGCAAGCGTACTTTTGGGAGCAAGCGGAACGAGGGCGCGGTGCGGGGCGCAAGGTTCGACTGATCTACCAATAACGCGCTCGATACGATTTCCCCTGCCGTCGCGCCTCACCCTCGCCACCAAAGTGATCTAAAATTCGGTTCTGCGCAGTCAAGGTCATTTGCTCAAGAAGTTTGCCGGTTACTATAAATTAAACAACAAGTAATGTAGATGTAGACGTAGCCGTCGTGGCCTAACGGATAAGACGTCCGGTGCATTCGTGTTGAAGCGATGCACCGGTGTTCGAATCCCGCAGGCGGGTACAAATTTTTCTAATGAAATACGTACTCAACAAATGTTCACGATTGACTTCCACGGTGATCCATAACATCGTGTAATAAAAATGAAACCCGTAAAATTATAATTTGCGTAATTACTGGTGGTAGGACCTCTTGTGAGTCCGCGCGGGTGGGTACCACCACGTTGCCTATTTCTGCCATGAAGCAGTAATGCGTTTCGGTTTGGAGGGTGGGGCAGCCGTTGTAACTATACTTGAGACCTTAGAACTTATATCTCAAGGTGGGTGGCGCATTTACGTTGTAGATGTCTATGGGCTCCAGTAACCACTTAACACCAGGTGCGCTGTGAGTTCGTCCACCCATCTAAGCAATAAAAAAAAAACTATTGCACGCTGACGAAGTCGCGAGCAAAAGCTAGTGCTTAATATTATTTGAAGTAATTTTATTCGTTTTTAAACTTGAGATGCCTGTAACCTTTTGCAGAGCTTTTTTTATGATTGAGGGTTTACTGGTGGCCCGGAGGCCTTTTCAGTTTCACAAGGACAGGTGGGCGAGCAAGGGCTCAACCACGGGACGGGATTTGCTAACAGCTACCGAGCGCCTCCAAGAGTGACCTAACAACTCAATTGTAGCTACTTCGCGAATGAATCTACTACCGGATCGGAATCGCGACCCGCTGAGAAAATTCGGCGAGAAACTCAACGGGCTGATCTTTAGGTTGGGTTGCATGTCGAATTCTTTGCCGAGTTCGACGAGTACGGTTACCGGGGTCCTATTGTTAGAGTTGAAGGCGTCTAATGCAAAGGTTATTGTATCTGATGGATCCGTAAGGACGTGTCTAGGGCGTCGACGGTGACTGGCTCCTGCGTGCTTTTGCAGAGCTCTGTCATATCTATAGATCAAGTCTTCAAATGAGTACATAGTAATAAATTTGTATTTGTAATGTCATGTAATATTATTTTGTATAATAAAAAACAAAATTAAAAAAATTCAGTAAATATAATAAATCTGTTTTCAGTGACAACGATGATCCGGTATTTTGGTTGTTTCGTTTATCATATCTTTGGTACTCGGGATTGGGATGCGCTGCAACCCTGGTAGTTGGCCTGGCAGTTTCGATCATCACTGGAGTAACAGATCCAGCAAACGTCCCTATAGATCTAATATCACCACCAGTAATCACTTGCCTAAATTCGCTGCCAAACACACTGAAGGTATCTTGTATTGTCACTATATTGAGATAAAACCGCTGCAGTGCTGGGGTAACGTTTACTAAAGCTATAATTCTTTTTATGATATGTTTGTGTTTCATGATACGCCTGAAAGAAGGCTTTCGCTTTTAAATTTCATTAAAAAATCAGCACTTTCTAACTATAGGTAATTTTATTAATATGCTAATTTGAACTGTTCCTATTTTTTTCCAAAAATAGTGTGGTACGGGTAGTACCACACTATTTTTCACATTAAAAAAAAATTATTAAAAAAGTTCATTTAAAGTTTGTTGTTTTGTAGGTTTTTTTTAATTTCTTAAAATTTACCGCCAGCCTGAATAAATTGAAGCCTTGATTGATTTTAGGAGCAGCTCTTTAGGGCCATTTTATTTACCTTACAGAAATTAAAATATTCTGGCATACGTAAATGTATCAAGAACGTATAATATAAGTAATTTAACATATATGTTTCACGGCTTATATAGGTTTTGAGAACTATATCGAATTTTAGAAGTAGGTAAGGGCGGCATTATTTGAATAGGCTACTAGCGGCAAATGTGTAAATCCGCCACTGCCAAAAACATTAAGGCTTCAACTCAAGTCTTTGGTGACATTCACATTTTGGTGTCAATGGGCTTCGATAAAAACCCAGTAGTGACATTATTCATACATATATACAGACATATGACCATAAGCGCAACTACTCATAAAAACGAATGAAAAAAAAAACACAAATCCTTTGCAGAGAGCGTTACGTGTACCTTTGTGTGTTGGATTTCAAAGGCGACGTAGTTCGAGTGTTCGACCTCCAACCATGGGCGATGATAAAGATACAAGACGCCGTCGCAGATTATCCGAGATGGCGGGTGGAGTGTTCTACAGTGACGCACCAACACTCACCCACGGCCACGAAAACTACGCTTTAGATTTGGAGAATCCATCGCCAGATGAACATAAACAAGCTATGATTAAACTAGAAGATAGTGATGGATTTAATACACAATCATCTGTATGTTAATTCATAATTGTAACTTTATGTAGGTACTACTCAACGAGAAAAAATTAAGTACCCATTTTTGTAAATAAATTAAAAATTAGTTTATTTTAAAATTAAGACATATTATTCTGTTGTTAATAGCTGTGCCAATTTTAAATTAAAATATTTATTAACATTCGTTATTTGTACATAGTGCCTTGGAAAATTTGAACTGATAATTTTTATAGCTTCCGTGGCTAATCTATAAACAAACAAACAAATCAAATACTACTCGTAGTAACAATCTTATCTAGGAAACAGTTACAATGTCGTAAAATTAAACACAATAATAAATCTTTTTACTTGTTTTTTCATAGGTTATCAAACGAACAAACGCATTTTTAATAATAGCTTGTAATTGGTTGGGTTATATACCTATATATCTAACGGGTTGCTAATTGTGAGCATCCTGACCACATCACCCGAAATACCCCCATATGATCTCCATAAAATCTCGATAGACCGATCTCGGACTTACAACCCCTCATTAATAATAATGTGTGTATGTGCCTAGTAATTTTTGAGGTTGAGGAAAAATGGCTTTGTGCGTTTTAATTTTTTTAAGTCTTTAAATTCGCGCATCATTAATCAGATTGTGTCTTAGCGTTGGTTTTTGGCTTGAACCATAAAAGCACGATGGACGGCATGTAAACCCCTTTTGCTTGTACTAGTTTTAATGAAGCGTGGATAAGTATTGTATCTTTTTTGCCTGCCTAACAGCGGGTAGCCTTAGGGGCTATTCGAGCTAGGTACGGTTTGGTGTGTGAGCTCACCGGACTCAAGCTGGGTGACTGTGATAACATTAACCATAGCAAGAGCAGTGCTTCGTTGAAATCAACACCTAAACAATCGCGACCTACTGAGAAGATCCGGCGAGAAACACAGTGAGTTTTGGGCAACGGGCTAGGTTGCACATCGAACTCTTTTTTGCATTCGACGTGTTCAACGAGATCAATGAACGGTGCTTGGGGTAACTAAAATACCGAGAGTAGATCGGGAGGATCCGATAGGTTGAGCTTAGTGCGACGGCAGCTTTGCGTTGCTCCGTCGTCTGTGTCAGATGTAATTCGAGACAGCCACGATAAGAGGATGAACGTGCCTCGCCACTTTCTCGAAGAAATATTGAACCAACCGTTTTATGAGTCATAGATAGTTTAATAAAATATTATATTAACTATTATATTAATAACATATTATCACTTAATTCTTTTCGTCCGCTCCCAAATCAACTGTAAGGTGATGTGAAACACTTACGGGACAAGAGCCTCACGATATTCTTCATCCCATTGTCGGGATTCCGTGTAGAAAAGGAATTATCTCAAGCATCGTCGCATCTTTCTATGAGATGGTGGGCTCGCTGCGTTCAGCAATTACTATATAATTCAATATTCTAGATTTCGTACAAAATCAGGAGTCAATTTGCAGTCAGTCAAGTCAATATTGCAAGATAGTTGTAATGCTTTAGCGAATATTCGTACAATTTCGAGGAGATATAGGGTTTTGAGAATGGAAAAGACTTGTCAATAATACTTTTTTTACCTTAATTCTAATAAATATGAAACTCAATGAAACCATTGGAATGTTTGCATTATGTTTAATTCTCATTTTTATTAAATAATCAATAATGGTAAGGCAAAAAACATAATATATTAAGACATTAAGCCTTGAGGTTCCCTTTTACTATCATCTATCTATTAAGATACAATTTGTAACAATACATTGGCAAATTAAACTGTCTAGCATTCTTTGAACATTTCATCAATTTTATAAAATAAATGTCATTTAAGGCCAGTAAGTGAATTCTGCTTAAAATACGTAACATAAATAAACTAACAATTTTTCATGATAATAAGTCTTGCTTTTGGTGTAATGATTGTTGCTGGTGAATTTCTTGTATAGTTGAAACGGGAAGTGTAGCACTAACTGTTATAGAAGGCATACCTGGTAATGAGACAGGTGTTACAACTGATACTCCTGTTGAAATTGGAGGTGGTTGTATTGATGTTGCAGCAAAATTGCTCATGTCAAATGTAGGTACTAGATTTGGTGCAGTTGTAGGGAAAGCAGCTGGAGTCACAGAAGCCTGAGACTGACTATAATTTGGCATCATTGGTATGTATGGCTGAGGCTGATTCATCGGCATACCAGGCAGACTGGGCAGTGGTGCTGGAGGCTGCATACTAGATACTGATGGTATGCTTCCAAGTTGTGTCAATGTTGCATCTGCAAAATCTTCAGACAAGATTTCATCTTAATAAAGTATCTTTTATAATAAAAACAAACAACATGAAAATTTAATTACTTACTACTAGAATATGCAGCCATGTTAGATACCATAGACTGTGCAGAGGAGGATGGTGACTGTTGGGTTGGCTGCTCTACAATGTTTTCGATAGAGTTTTGCTGTGGATACTGCAAATATTGTTCATTAAACTTATTCGGAGATGGGAAATTTCCAGGGGTAACCATTGGTACTCCGGTCAAAAATGGTGGAGGGGGATTCTGTTGTTCCCCTTCAGCATTCGTGTTAATAACAGGGCTGGCTTTCTCATCATTTACAGTTAGTTTTTGGTTTTGAGATACTGTATTTTGTGGAATATAAGTTTGTTGAGACACCTGAAAGACAACATTATTATTATTAACAACAACAGTTTTTCTTTCAATTGCAATTTTTTTCAAACTAGAGATTTCTACATTATTATTAAGTTCCAATAAAAAATTAGTACATATAAAGCTAGAAATTCATACTCAAAAAATATGATAGTAAATTAATTATTTATTTTAAATATTCACATACAATGGATCCCCGGTAATCTGGCCCTTGTCTAATCTGGCACCCTTTATATTGACTCCAATATTTTTTGAGAATTTTCGATAATATAGATAATGCATGATTGAACAGGTTACAAATTGTATGTGCCACCACTATTGTACTAGACATATAGGTATCTTTTTGATTCTAATTGCTTAATTTGAATTTGAATTGTATATGATAGTGGTGAAGCCTAGATCGCATTCATTATTTAATGTGTACTAGCTGACCCAGCAGACTTCAGACAGAAATTGTTGGATTAGAAGTTACACTTGTAAACAAAAATGTAGACTATAAGGGTTCTTAGGCAGTCAAAATAAGCCGACAAATTTATTAGTTCGACACTGGCCTACAAAACGTTTATCAGATTACCAGGAGTCCGCTGTATTAAAAAGTTTTACTGAAATAATTTATTTATAAATTTTTACCTGCTTTACATGAAATAATTGATTTTTCATAGTTTAGCATAATCATATAAAAGAAATTAAATCAAAATTTAAAGTAAAAAACATTACATACCATTCCTGGATTGTACAGTTGCTGTGGAGAGTTAGTAGGAGGACTATGCCTTATGGGAATTCTATGCAAGTAGCCATACCCTATGCCACATCCCAAGCTACCATCCCCTCCCCAGTTATGGTTTGGTGTTATGAGAACCTCACGACATGTATCATCATTTGCATTATATACATACAACTTTAGAGCTCTTCCTTCATGAGCCTCTATGAGAGTGAATAAGTCTTCACTTTCATGCAAAATAGAATCTGAACCTATTATATAATCAGAGAATGGTCTAAGGCCAGCTAGTTCTGCTGGAGATGACGGATGTACTTCCTGAAAAACAATATTAAGCATCCAAATTGTTACAATTCATTTACCAATTAAATTGTTGAAATGGATTTTTTTATTGATATGTTACACTTACCAATACATGCCACACATTTTCATTGGCGCCTTCGAAGGAGCAAAATCTGATACTAACACCAAGCAATCCTTGGCCACCCCAGTTAGCACTTGGTGTGATCATTACCTCTCTAACTGATTGTGTCTTACTGCTGTATATAAGCATTTTGATAGGTTTATCAACGTTGTTTTTTAACAATTCTTTTAACGTGTCATTGTCTTGGTCTAATCTGGTAGTCTCAATTGCTAAAATGAAGTCAAAAAATGCTTCAAGATTAGCTTTTTGGCCGGGTGAACCCTCTTGAACCTATAATAATAAATAATATAATGATTGGCGTGTAAATAATACTCTTATGAACCAGAGTAATTAAAGTAATATCGTTAAAAAACAAACCCGTAAAACATGATATCCCTCAGTTCCACCTCCAGGAACTTCAGTGCTGTGTGAGGAGCCCATTGAGATCCGTATATCAGTTAGTTATTATACGAGGGATGTTTGGATATAGTTATACTGGCCTCAAGTTATTTGTCTATTTCAAAATATAATAAACACCCTAACTTTATCGTCTATCGTTCAGTTCAATCTTGGTTTTGCTTTTTGACATTGACTGCTGGTTTTGACGTGGCACTATGCACCGGTGTATAATTCTGTGTTATCTATGCCCAAAGGTATAAAATCAGTGTAATTCACAACCAATCACAGATCTTGATGTATACATAATAACAATTTTGATTGGATCATGTGACACAGCTGTTTAAGGGCTTGCCACAAATTACTAATCTGTGCTACAAAATTAATAGCTTATTGGAACTTTTTGACGGGAACGCGTAGGTGAATGAAGTTAGCCCCTCAAAAAATTTTATTTTCCCTTTTTTATACTTATTTTCTATTAATTCGTATGTTCATCATTTGTTCATGATTGTTCACTGTTAATAATTGTTTGTTCTGCATTTATTTATTTAAAAAAAAAAATTAAAAATATACCTACAAGTTAGCCCCTCTAATGCAATTTTTAATATTTTTTCATCCTTAATGACTCGTAAATATTCATTTTCGATTGTTCTTATATAAAACACGTTTGTTCTCTTTCGAAATTACTCGTTTTTTGTTTAATTTACTATTTTTATTAGTTGAATAAATGTATGCAAAATATGTGTACTGCGCATGCGTCAACTATAATGCCTAAACTTTCTACGCGATTTTAATCGTGAAAAAAAAAAAACAAATATAAATCCTGTAGGAGCATTTAATTGGTATACTGTTTAATTAAAAAAATAAAAAAATAAATAAATGAAATAATGTGCATTGGCGTTAAGTTAGACCAAATACATTTTTTCCATCCTCCTACTTATCGTTATGAAGGTATAAAAAAGATAGGGAGTTCACATAGGTAATATAAACAAATAAGTAAATATGTTCATTATTTATCTTTCAAGAGATAATATAGGTATACATTATAATAACTTTTTTACACAGTCGAAATTATATTCCTAACATTAGTAAAATAACATTTTAATACGATAGGTAAGAGGATGGAAAAAATGTATTTGGTCTAACTTAACGCCAATGCACATTATTTCATTTATTTATTTTTTTATTTTTTTAATTAAACTGTATACCAATTAATTGCTCCTTCAGGATTTATATTTGTTTTTTTTTTTCACGATTAAAACCGCGTATAAAGTTTAGGCATTATAGTTGACGCATGCGCAGTACACATATTTTGCATACATTTATTCAACTAATAAAAATAGTAAATTAAACAAAAAACGAGTAATTTCGAAAGAGAACAAACGTGTTTTGTATAAGAACAATCGAAAATGAATATTTACGAGTCATTAAGGATGAAAAAATAATAAAAATTGCATTAGAGGGGCTAACTTGTAGGTATATTTTTAAATTTTTTTTTTAAATAAATAAATGCAGAACAAACAATTATTAACAGTGAACAATCATGAACAAATGATGAACAAACGAATTAATAGAAAATAAGTATAAAATAGGAAAAATAAATTTTTTTGAGGGGCTAACTTCATTCACCTGGAACGCGTGGAGTGAAGTTATGTGATTTGTTTTATTTTGCCTATTTAGTGTTTCTTCGGGTTTAAATGTGTAATAGCGGTGGTTTATCAACTGTTTAGTGTCTGTGAAAGCGCACAAATATGGGAAAATGAAACAACGCCGCTGAACGTAATTTCTCGGGATCCTCCAAAAAGTCCACTGAAAAAATCTCAGTAAATGACCATTTTACTGAGATTATATTTTATCCCTTAACATTTCATTCATTTTAATCAACCTCATTTCATTTCATTCATATCATTTTTCATTTATAAAAGTTTTCATTAAAATTAAAATAAGACTTGACTAAAGGTCTTAGTTACCAGGTCATAAAATGTCTTAAAAATAAAATAAAAAATACATAGTATCGCATAGATTAAACACTTTTAATAGGTATATATATTAAGTGTATAATCTATGGGTATATGTTTGGTCAAAATTCGTATAAATAATGTTTGGTTTATAAATAATATAATTTTAACTTTAAAATTACTCTGAGTTATTGATTAATTTAGAACAAGTATTTAAATAAAAAAATATGTAAGTGTGCAAAGCAAATGATCATGATTTGTACAATAATTCACAATAATAATGTTTTAAAGGCACTTTTCATAAAATTATAGTACGCTGTTTTTTTTCAGATGCTTGCACAAGATAAAATTAGATTAATTACATAGGTACATGCAAAAAAGAATCATTAGAACGTTAATCACAAACTTTTGAAACGCTTGTGTTTGGAAAGTCTTCTTTTATCTACAGAAATGTCTGAGTGGAAGCATCTAATAACTGAATGGCTGAATGAATACACATCTTTGCAAGAAAATGAAGTTCAAAGTTTTGCAGCAGAACATGAACATAATCATGAAATTGCTACAGCCATCTTTAATTTGTTTTACTGTGAAGATGAAACTGTAACATATAATTGTGAACTCGAAAATGACGCTCAGCTTGTACAGGTAATTGTTCATCGGTATTGCAATTTTATGATGAAATAGAAATATGGGTAATATGCATATTTAACCAATAGAAGTGGACATAAAAAATATTTACAAAATTAAAAAAATATTATTTAAATGATTGATCATTTAAATAAAACCAGTGTAAATATAGGTAAATGCACATAGCTTTTATGACTACTCTATAACTATATGATGTTTTCTGCACATTTTTGTATAAAAACTGTTCAATTCTTACCTTGTTAATAGAAACGTGAATTTAAAGTAGTGAACTCAATAAAAATAATGCTATTCTTTATCTATTAATAACTCCATAGAACCTGACTGCACACTCAAAATTTTAAAGTGTGTAGCATTTGTAACAGTACATTCTTAAAATAATAAAATCAAACCCAAAATGTTTTTATTCCAGCAGGTCTTTGCTACAGGTGCTTTGAAATAGTCATACTTTCACTGGCTTGCCTCCAAGTTTCACTGCTGACAGAATTGAAAACTTCTTTTGTTAAACTTCAAACTTCCTTTGTTAAAATATATAAATTCCAATATCAAATAAAAAAATACAAAAGTTTGAAATGAAATCCTATTTGTAAAAATTATGTAAATTTGGTAAAATTCTCAGTACGAAAAATAGCTTTGTCTTATTTCATAAATGTTATTGTTACAGATATTAGAGAACGTTTGTACACAACTATTTAGTTTCTATAGATCAAAAGAAATACAACTTCAAAGATTTACGTTACAATTCATTCCCACTCTTATATATAATTATTTGAGCTCTGTGGCACAAGGTAAAAAAAAAACATATAGGTGCATAGAAACATTGCTAATTGGTAAGTCAAAATTTTTTTGTGAAATCACAATTACTGGCTAACAAATCAAAACATTGTAGTGATTGTTTTTCAGGCATATACAACTTTGAAGTTGTAGATGAAAATGGAAAACCGAAGGTTGTGTCATTCAGACTTCCATCTTTAGCTCAATCATCAATATATCATGAGGTGAATAATTTATTTGTTATATTATGATGATTTTGTGTAAAGTCATATATATGTCAGCTACATATAAATAAAGGAAAAATTGAAAAATGTATACTATATGCTGATTTAATTACATCTAAAACTCCTGTAATCTGAAAAAAATACTCAGTACTCTTCACATGATGAATCTGAAATGTTATTGCATACTAAAATGTAATTTTTTTAAATCTATTTCAGCCTCTTTCTTTAGGGGCTCAGTTTTTGACTGAAAGTGCACTGCGTAGATGGGAAGAATGTAATACGAAATTGGTAAATTGGGGCCCGTTGCCACAAGTTGATGTCATCAATGCTCAGAATAGATTGAAAATTGTATCAGCACTTTTATTTGTATACAATCGCCAACTGAGTCTTCTACCTAAACTTTCTTTACGACATTTATGCATTGCAGCTTCAAGGTATTTCAGAAATTTGTATTGTACATGATTGAAAACATTTTATACTAACTTTTTTTTGTATTTCTAGAATTGTGACCCATGGTTTTGAAAAAAAGCAAGGAAATGATTCAAAACGTGTTCCAAGAATAGCAGTATCTCCTAGTTTCTTACTAGAGTTGATTGCAGGTGCATACTTTGCTATGTTTAATGAATTCTATACTCTTGCCTTGCAAGCAGTGAAGGATGTCGATCAGAGAGCTCAATATGAATTATTCCCTGAGGTGATGATTGTAACTAGTGCTGTGATAAATTCACTGAAGAATAATGCTTCTGGTACGTAGTATTATACAAAATATCAAATAACTTTAATGCTTTCACAAAAAAACTTCTGACATCACATTAAAAACCTCAATTACGATACCTAACCTTTAACTAGTAGGAATTTATTAGTTACTACATTATTGTAGATGTTATATTTCTCCGACACAGTCAAGTCTAGCTTTGCCAAGTTTATCGATGCTATGTACCTATTACTGTTAATACATTTTTAATTTAATAATTTGAAAACTTTACAGGACAACCATTTGATGGGCCAATGGGTATTAGTGTTGCATTGTCACCAGCAACTACAACGGTTACCATGTCCAAATCTATGATAACAAATGCATCATTCCGCACTAAGAAATTGCCAGGTGAGAACTTAACATCACCAAGAAAAAATCTGTTCATTATTATATACAATAATTGAATAGTTGGAACCAATACGTAAGTGTCTTAAGGTAGCTTCAGAACGCTACTTCTAAAAAGCAGCGCGACATGATAGCCCTCTTATCGTAGCCGCCTAATCACATATCCGACCCAGGCGACATGGCAAGGCAAAGCCAGCCTCGCGCGAACTATGTCTTGTCGGATCCCTCGGATCTACACTAGGTACTTTTAGGCTCTTCAAAAGTTGGACGAGCGAACTAACCCCCATAGACACAGCCTAATAAGAAACTCCTTAAGTAATCAAAAATTCATCATGAATTATGTATTTTTTATGCACAAAGTTATTTGCCCAAGAATACTACAGTACTGTCATGGCTTTTTTTACTGTGTACCAAATTGGCTCCTTTAAAAACAATAAGGCAATTATTAGTGTCTCAGTAATCTATATAAATTGCATCGTAATTTTTATGTTTCTTACCTATTTTTTATTGCATAGAACAAGCTCGCTGCCTGTTGCTAAGTTGTTATCAAAGCCTGAAAATATCATAACTTTAATTTCGCCGCGTACCTTTGGACAAGACGTCTAAGTCTTTAATTATATGAGGGCTGTTTCACCCTTTAAACCGCAACTCATGATTAAGGGTAGTCTTGCAGTGGCGCGTCTTGCTTTTTAGACTTCGTATTTCATCCTAAATTCGAAACTCGTATGATATCATTTGTGGATTAAAGCCAGCAATATATTTTTAAAACATATAATTGATTACAATATTTTTTTTTGTTTTTATCCAAAACAAATATTATAATAGAGGTAAAAACTATATTATTTTACAATATATTTTGCTTATTATTTTTAATTTCATTATTTTGACTTGTTTGTATGCAGATGAATCAAAATATTTGCTGCCAAATACTTGTACATGAGAACATTAAACAATTTGGAACACAGTGCATGGACAAGCGTATCTAATTATTATTTTTCTTTCATGTAACAAATATCAACTTTGCTTTCGACAAATTTAACGAAAAACTCAGTTCACAATAAACCTTACTGCCTTTTAATTACACATTTGTGATAATAGATAATAGTGTATGTCTGTATATTTGAAGACACAGCAAACCATAAAAGAGGTTTATTTGAATATTTATGTCACAACACACCCTAAACACAAAACGTCACAAAAAAAGAAAAAAAAAAGAAAATTCAGATAATACTTTAATCAAACTTTATTATTGATCATGACTTATGCACTTGCAACACATCGAGATTTGAAAGCATCCCTTATATTATTATTTACTGTCGTTCAGTTATCCGTAAGGCAAACTAGGCACGTGCCTAGGGGCGAGCGAGTTCAGAATTTTTAAATAAATAAAGAAAATAACATATCGACGATTAAGAACTAAATGCTGATCTATAATCTCAATCTATAATAGATTATACCTATTTGGCCTATTTCCCAGAGCAGAGAGGAATCATGAATTTCGATGCTCGTTCTGTCGTCCCTATTGATTTCTTCACCGTCATATTTCATTCGCGCATTAGCGTAAGTACAAGAGTCCTGGTCTACTAAAGTCTAGGGTTTGGTGATACAACGTCATCGTAATTGCAAAAACAACTAGTTAAAATTTCTAGTATTATGATGGCCATTTATGGCCGGTACAGGGGCGCCGATAAAGTGACTGCCTAAGGCGCTCTGGGCTTTTAATCCGCCACTGAGTACCAAACAATAATTTATACACCATTGTAATAAACTTACAGATCGAATGGATGCTTAATCATAGAAATGACAAAATCATATTGTATTTAATAATTTCAGTCCTAACAGGTATGCAGTATCTTTGTGAATATCAATTGTCACTTATTTAATAGAGAAACACAGCTCAGCACATGTCATGTTCAAGTAGCAATTACCTCATTATTTAGTAGAACGTGCAGCCTAAAATAAAACTATACTTTCAGACGATATTCCAATACAAGCCGGACAAGCGACAACAGCCGAGTCCACCGATGTGCTGACTTCAATTACCGAGGAAGGCGAGGAAACTGCTCCGATACAACGCGGCATAATTGCTCGAAATTCGAAAGCCAAACTAGCTTCTTTCCCAGTATTAGGCAAAAAAACAAAGGATACTAAAGATAAGAGTAACGAAAAGAAAGTGATACTGAAGGAATCCTCAAAAGGCATATGGAATTCTCTCAGTGGAGGCAGTGGAGACATGGTGGACGGCTTACAAAAAACAGCAGATAGCTCTGTTGAAACTAATGGAACCTCAAAGGATGAAAAGATATCTATGACATCAGTACATAATAGTTCAGAAAACTCGGACACGCGTTCACATATTACACCAGACTCATTAGATATTGATACTACTCCACGCTTTGCTGCCATGCAAGTTAGTTCGGTGTAATTTGAGTAAACAAATCCGCTGGTAATTATTAAAGGGTTGTATTAAGTTTGGTTAAAATTGTTATTGATATGCTCATTTTAATATAACTTTATTATCAAACTGTGATTAAAGGGCAATGTCAAAACTATAATTTAATGAATAATTATTTATTGGATGTTATTGTTTTCTTAATTGCTGTGATGTCAACTATTGAAGTGATTACATATAAATTTATTCTATGTTATAGTAAAGAAAATAAATGATGTCATCTAGAATTAGCGGTTTAATTTTTTAAAAATACAATTGAAGTTAAAAACAACATTCGCCTGCTAACAAGCTAGAGTCTGTCGAAGGGAAGCGATCTCGGGTAGATTTGGGGGTGGGTGGCAGATTGTCAACATCCCTATTAGGACTTGAACTTGTCGGGACAACACTAGGTAGGCAGCTTCATTATCGATTTGGTGCCTAACCTTCGATATGTATGTGACCGTGGTCTGCACGATAATATGCCCGGTGTACTCCAATTGAGCGATCTGACAATGACGGTGTTCAATTACACAGGCAGGTGCCATTTTTTCTAAGAAAACAAATACCACGTGACTATACATGACGCGTTTTATACATATATTTACCTAGTCAGGTCATAAATTCTGTCACATGTTTAATGTAAAATTATTGAAATAAGTTTATTCATTATGTAACCATTCATATACCAAAATGAAATTAACAAAACATAGATTCTTATGACACTAAAGTTTATTCAAAATGACCTCCGTGATTTTGAATACAGGCCTTCAATCTGCGCGGCCAGTCGTCTATCGCAGCACGAACGAGGTCCATGTCAATATCGGCGGCTGCCTTAATCAAGGATGTCTTGAGTGACTCAATTGGGATGAGGCTTTGAGCACGCCTTTTTTTTTTTTTTTTTAATTTATTTACGGCCAATGGTTACAAGACCTTATAGCCTATCTTAAATTAATTTTCACGCATGGAGTACGTAAAAATTTACAAGTAGTTATTAAACAAAACAGTATCAAATTGAAGTATTAACATTACTCGTTTGTTTTTAAACATTTCCTATTGTGTTAATAATATATCTATAAATTGGTTTAAAATACAACGGGTTTGATAAAATTTCTTCTAAGTCCATCCTTACGCCTGTTTGTAAAGGCGAGTCACCCTTAGAAACATCGTCCAGCTCAGACACTAAAATTAATCTATTTATACTATATTTATGACATTTCATAACAATATGTTTCAGATCAGCGACCTCATTGACACAAAATTGACAGTTTTTGTCCGTTGCTAAACGTAGTTTAAACAAATGAGCAGGAATTCTACAATGACCGAATCTTAATCTATTAATGGTGGTAATGAATTGTCTGGAATTAGCTTCTTTAAATTTGTTATACCAAGGTACATGTGGCGGGGTATTCTGTATCTTTGTATACCATTTCCCTTTTTCTTGACTTATAGACCTCCAGTGTTCATACCACAGCGTTTTAACATTTTCCGATATTTTCTGCTGGAAGTCAGTAAACGGTACTTTTGTTACATTAGTGTGGTCTTCGTCACATGCACCTCGCACTGCACAGTCTACAGCTTCATTGCCAAAAATACCACAATGAGCAGGTACCCATTTAAATTGGACATTCTTTCTTCTTTCGTTTAAATTTGCCAATATTTCTTTTATTCTATAAATAATATAGTTCATATTAAATCTAAAAAGATCACTATCTAGTGCTAACAATGAACTTTTGCTATCAGTTAAAATTAAAAAGTCAGAACTATTTACATTATTAATATACAAAAGTGCTGTATAGATAGCGTAGCATTCAGCAGTAAAAATACTGCAGTGACTGTCTAGCTTGAAGCATCTAGATTTCTTCAGTTGTGGATCATAATATGCTGAAGCTACTCTACCTGAACATTTTGATCCATCTGTATATAATTTATAAATATTTATGTTAGGTAAATTGTTAATATATTCAAAAAATTCAACTTTAGACCCAATTTTTTGGGAATCTGTTTCTACAGTCATATTTACAGTGGTATAATTGTTGATTTCATATATAGGCAAAAGGTTAGATGAGTATATATTTTTGAATGTATTTTTGATGCTAAGAGAAATTTGGAGCATCTCTGGTAAATGTTCAGACACAAAACTGCTCATATTGATACTAGAACTGCCCATAAAATCAATAGGCAGATCCTTAGGTATTATCCTGTCAATAACAAAAACATTGTCAGTGGCCAATAGCTTCAGACAAAATCTCTGTGCGATCTGAAGACGCCTAAATTTTAACGGCATAATGCATGCTTCAGCTTCCATGGCATTAATTGGAGTTGAGCACATTGCTCCTGTAATAATTCTTAGTGCCTTGTTTTGAATTACATCAAGTTTTCGTAGATATCTAAGATTTGCATTCATGTAAGCTAATGAACTATAATCAAAATGGCTCCTGACAATGCTTTTATATAACAGAGACAAAACCTTAGGGTCAGAACCCCAATGAATTCCAGCCAGAGATCGCAGAATGTTTAGTCCTTTGCAGGCATTTCCAATAATGTTATTAATGTGTGTTTCAAATGTCAGTCTTGTATCTAACCAAACACCCAAGAATTTTTTATGTAACAACCAAGACAATGGACTATTGTTGTATAATATAGGTGATATCTCATTTAGGTTGACAACCTTTTTACTGAATAACATTGCCCCACTTTTATTTACACTTATATCTAAATTTAAGCTATTGTAAAAACATTGAATTTGTGACAATCCATTATTCAAATTTCTAATGGCATTGTTAACTTCTTTATTTACACTATATACAACAATATCATCAGCAAACAACAGGCATTTAACAGAGGGGTCTACTAAATATCTGTTTATCTGTGAAGTGTAAATGCCATATAATAAAGGAGAGATTATAGCACCTTGCATTGTGCCTTTATAAACATATCTAGGTCCATGTAGGATATTGTTATATTTGACATACATTAACCGTTCATATAAAAATTGAAATATCCATTTACAGACTTTGCCAGGGACACCAATATCACTAAGAATCTGTATAAGTAAAGAGGGATTGACATTATCAAATGCGCCACTTATATCAAGGAAAGCGCAAGCTGTGTATGAATGGCTGTGAAAAGAATTTTTAATATCTGTAACCAGAGACATATAGTTTTCTGCTGCACTTTTACCTCTACGGAAACCAAATTGCTGTTCAGGTAAAATTTTAAATTTTTCACTATAAAATTCTAATCTCAATTTGAGCATGCATTCAAATAGTTTACCTACACAGGATGATAGTGATATTGGTCTGTAAGAATTGTAATCATTTTCAGGTTTATCAGGTTTTAGTACTGTACACACTGTGTTTTCCATGAATCTGGAATCATTTGAGAGGACCATAATAAATTATATATCTTTAATAGAGTCATTTGGGCATTAGGGTGTAAGTTACTAATTAATTTATAAGGGATGTCATCGAGACCAGGAGTACTATCTTTTCTAGATTTTAAAGCTATTTTAAACTCATTAATACTAAAAGGGTTTGACAAAAAACAGCCTTCAATATTTCCAGGTGAATTAAAAACTTCATTTAACTTAGTCATGTCTATATACTTCTCCGGTGGAGATATTGGAGCTAATTTATCTAAATAAGAGGTGATCCATTCATCATTCTTAGGTCTATTTTTTAATCCTATCCTTTTAAATTTTCGCATGTAGTTCCAAATAATAGTAATAGGAGTGTATCTATTAAAATTCTCACATAATAATTTCCAACCACTCTTCCTTTTTTCATTTAGTAGCCTTTTCTTAATTGCATCAACTCTTTTGTATTGGATGTAATTGTCTATTGAGGGGTGGACTCTGTAGTTTTTTAGAGCTAATCTGGAATTGTTAACAGCTGTGAGACAGTCATTGTCCCACCAGGGAGCTGGACTTTTTCGTTTATAAGGAACCTTGTTTATAATTTTAGGTATATTTTCTGATTTTATTCTATACAATATGTTACAAAATTCATTATAAGTTTCTAGGGGATTGTCAGATTGAAATTTTAAATTAAGAAATGACTTTTCACTTGCAGAATGGTATGTTGACCAGTTGGTCTTTCTATATAAGAAGCGCTCTGATGGCTCACCTATTACATACTTTTCTATGGATGTTTGGATATGTGTGATTGTAGGGAAATGATAACTCCCCATAGGATCGTTATGCACTGTCCATTCACATAAAGGTGCAACATTTGGACTAACACACATTATGTCAATTGCAGATGGATTGTGATGAACTGTACCTACAATGGTTGGAGATCCGGAATTTAGAATGCAAAGACTACATTCATCTAACAGATTGAATACATCATTACCTCTGGAATTTGATGAAGCACAACCAAATGCAACATGATGTGCATTCAAGTCGCCAGCCAGGAATACTGGTTTTGGCAGTTTATTGATAATAGTTTTTAAAGTTTTGTATTTAAACCGTCCACCTCTAGGAGGACTATATGCACACAACAAGGACAAATTTGCATTCTTGGTTTTTAGAACAACTGCAGCTGTTTGCAAATATTCATGGTAAGGTGTACAAATCACCTGATATTTAAATGTGTCTTTTAATAAAATTGCCACACCGCCATGACCGTTGGGTCCATTTTGAAGAACAATATTGTATTCAGGTATATTGAAGGGACTGTTTTCTCTCAACCATGTTTCATTTAACATACAGATATCAATATCATACTCAGAAAGAAAGTTAATCAATAAAGGTTTTTTGTTACGCACACTTTGAATGTTAAATTGAGCAATTTTTAGAAAAGATTTAAAGTTACTCTGTAAATTGTTAAAACTAAAATTTGCCATTGTCTAGACTAGGTTTTTTAAAAATATTTCCTTTATTTTATTAATTGTTATATTATCATCATTAGATGAGTTCGCTAAAGTAACTAGTGATCTTACAATAGCGTTTAATATAATGTCGTTGTTGGCAATTTGTTCTTTGTTCATAATAATATTATCTTTCTTGTTAAATGAGTTGCTATTGTTATTTACAATAGGTTTTTCCTTAGTTTTTAAAGGTGGAAAATTTTTGTCATTATTTGCTACTGAGGCAAATGTACTGTTTTGTTTGGAAATATCTGCACGTTTTAATTCTATTTTTTTTCTTTTTATAGGGCAGTCCCGGGAGACGGCTAAATGTCCCCCACCACAGTTAATGCATACTAAAATGTCAGACACACACTCTTTGTAATGGTGATCTCCTGCACAATATGAACACATTTGCTTACTGCGACATACTTTAGCGGAATGATTAAATTTGAAACATTTGAAGCACTGTATTAGAGGTGAAATATATGTCTGTACTTCGCAGCGAAACAAGTTGAGATACACATAACGGGGTAATGTAGTTGTTGAAAAAGTTATAGCCACAGAGCTCATAGGCATTAACTTCTTGTCTGCATTTCTTTTCATAAACCTCTTAATAGATATGATTTCAGCATCGCTACTAATATTTTTATAGATGTCTTCGTTGGATAAGTCTGTAGGCACAAATTTAATCACACCCACCTTCTCTACTAAGTGAGCAGGTATAAAGGCGCGGAATTTGTGCTTGCTGAGAAAGTTGTCAAGTTTGATAAAGCTATTAGCATCTGCAGCTTTTTGGAAATTCACACCAATTTTATATGCATTAATTCGTGAAACACATGTAATGCCTTTGACATTTTCATTTAATAAACCTGTTAATTTTATTGGATTTTTATTTCCGAGTTTTTCTTTTTCCTTTGACTCCACATAAACGGTATAGTTTGCAGAGTCGTTTTCCAAGAACAATCTAGTGTAGTTCGTTTTAAAATAGATTTTATATTTTTCTTCTTCAAAACTATTACTTACATCTTTGGTGTTAGTGTATTTTCTTTTCTTTTTGTCTGAATGCTCTTCCCCGTCACTATGCTGCGTCCCATTTTATTAAATGGGACGCAGAGCGTCAAAACTTCAAGTTATTAACTTAGATATCAGATGAAAATAATTTAAATTCAAATACGAAATTAAAAAAGCGCGCCTTGTTTGACTTCCCGCCAAAAAGTCTGAGCACGCCTTTTCCTCCAAGTGTTGCCATATCTTGTAATCTAACGGATTCAAATCTGGACTGGAGGAGGGCCAGTTTTCGTGCCGGATGAAGTCGATTTCACGCGCCGCCAGCCAGTCTTGTGTGCTCTTCGCTCTATGAGCTGGCGCCGAATCTTGTTGTAATACCCAGTGCTTGTTATTGAACATGGTATGAGAAACAGGTTCCACAAGGTTCGTCAGGACTGTCTTTTGATACACAACTGCATTCGTTTTTACACCTTTCTCACAAAAATGTACCTCTGTTAAGCCCCAATAAGAAACTCCCAACCATACCATGAGCGAGGATGGAAAATGACCTCGTTGGACACGCAGAATACGGTTGCTCGCTTCTTCACTACTGTGTGCGTACACCTTATCATTTTGTTTGTTGTAGCTCTCTTCTACGGTAAAAAATTTTTCATCCGAAAAAAGAATTTCCCGATATTTTTTTCCCGCGTACCGCTTCAACAAAGCGCGGCATCTCTTCAGTCTCAGGTCCATTAGATGAGCATTCAAACGATGTCCTGTTTTTCTTCGATATGCCCGAAGCCCTAAGTCTTCATTTAACACCCTTTTCACCGTGGTTCTGCTTAACCCCATCTGAAGGGCCAACAGTTTCTGCTTACGTTTGGAATTTCTTTGAATTCGCGCCTTCACAGCTTTTATCACTGCTGGAGTCCTAACAGACCGAGGGTGACCACTTCTTGACCTGTCATCTACACTAGAGTCTTCATTGTATCGTTTGATGGTACGATAAACGAATCTGTTGGTTATATTCAAATTTTTCATTATGTTAAAAATTTGAATTGGCGCGTAACCGCAACGATGCAACGCAATAACTGCAACACGGTCTTCTTTAAGCGTCCACTCCATATTTAAAAATGAGTAAAATTCTAAAATTTCTAACATTTTTATTTTCATGAACAATTCGAAATTCGAATTCAATAAACTTTTTTCTGGCCAGCATTCTAAAAGAAAAGTTTTTACTGTGTGACAATACTTATGACCTGACTAGTTATACATATTTTTTAAAGTTACAGCTGCATACATTTTAACTGTTTCTAGGACACCTACAAATAGGTAATGTTCATTGCTTTTAATTTTATAATAGTATTTCCTTAATTTTAGATTAGATTTTTTCTGTTATTAATTATTAACCTGAATAAAAGGATAAAATTTAATACTTAGTGTTACGTATTGGATGCCGGATAGTGTTTACATTTTTTTTTTTAATTTTCCTCTTCGGCGTTACAAATATTTTTTGGCTTTGCTCCGATGGTTGAAAAATGCCCGAATGATCACCAAAGGCTTGCGTTCTGAAGCTGTTCATTTTTATAATTTTTTGCAATTTTTCTATTGTTTTAGATTGTTCATCTCGTTCCATTTCATTAATCAATATTGGTAAATTTGCGCAACATATCCATAAATAAAACATTCCCACTGAAACAATTTCATATTATTAACTTATAATCTATTTATTTATACATAATATAGACAATTCAATGTGTGTATGTAAGACCCTTTTCGATGGAATTTTCAGGAAATCTTCAGATTTGCCTAGCCAAAGAAAAAAAGCTATATCAAAATAAAAACTAGAATATTACCAAAGTAATCATCGAATTCTATTAAATAATAATATGAATTATTTAGGATAACACAAAAACTACTGGTTACATCTCTATAAAATATAAATGGGACCAATTTGAAGCACCAATTTTCAAATAGGTAAAAAAAGAATCATCAGAGTCGTTTCACCTAGACAAAGTTCTGAGGTAATACACTAAAATAAAGTCGAATCGAAAACCTCCTACTTCTTTGCAGTCGGTTAAAAATCATGAATGCTTTGTGGGTTAAAACACCGACTATAGGTATTACTACTCTGGGGAATAGGTTTTATTTCGCACAGCTATGCTCTTTCTTTATGCTATTAGTTCGTGAACATAATACTGTTACGTCGGTAAGAGTAACGCCGTATGTATATCGCCGAATAGCCGAACGGATATCGAAGGTACTAGTAAAATCGAGAAGTACACCGCCATCTATTGTCAGATAGCAAAAACACATGGAAGCTACTCGACTTGCCCAGAATGTTCTCGATATATCTAGGAATGTCGTATCGACTATAGCAGCAGCAGAGATAGCACGAATGCAGTCAGTAATCGGAACTACTCGAAGCGAAACTGCGAACGAATCACCTGAAGCGAAGCGGGAGAAGTGAATTAAGAATTTTAAAGTGTTCTGTGAGTGTTTTAAGTGTTAACACAGTGTTAATTTGCACTTCGGTAGAATTTTTATTTCTCCCGAACCCCAGCGCGTAACAATATATTCAGAATTAATATGTAAAAAATTATGCCTACTAACCACCACAGTCGCGTGACGAGTGCACCCCATTTGCATCTAAGTAAGCCAAGGACACTTGGTAATGACATTAATTGCAAAAAACAGTTATTATTTAAGTAGCAAATGTAAGCTTTAGCAGTATCTAAGTGCATATTAGTAAACGTCTATTTCACTATAAAAATAAAACTCACACAATAAAAAACCGCCGAAAACACTAGCTCCAATTAGAACACCAATATCCATCGTATTTTGTTTCAGTATTAACAGCCCAGTAGCAACAAGGGTCGAAAACATAACGAGTCTTAACAATTCAAGTAATATAAAGGAAACCATGAGGATATTATTTCGCTGAAAAGGAGAACAATCCAGTAGTGCGATATTTTATTGTGATAGTTTTGTCGCCTAACTACTTAACACGTATTATAAATATTAAAAATGATAACAAGTACATCCGTCAGGTCCTCGTTACAGCACACTTCGAGGCAACCCCCTCTGCTCAGGCTCTTAGGTGCTTAGTTCGAGTTTTTGACATTCTCGATAGCGTAAAAGTTAAATCAAAGCGGTGAAACGTTTCCCTTCATTTGCCGCTAGGGGCGCTGGTTCAACTGCATACCAATTTGAGTTAAATTTTACGCTATCGAGAATGTTAAAAAACTCGCACTAAGCACACTGATCCGGTGTGCTACTTAAAATATATTTGTGAATTTCGAGAGTTTCTTGCGTTGCTTAGAGAAGTATCGTCACAATTCAGTGCGGAAACAAAGAGGCGATTGCCACTTTCTTCGCTTGTCTTTCTGTTTTCCCTGCATGTATGATAGGGCCGTGTATTCGTCGTAACATTACGGTAGGTTGATAAATGGTAGTGAACGAAAAGCGATGCCCGGCCTCTGCGAATTCACCATATCGCAGAAAGAGGCGGCGGAGCTCTTCTCCACTGAAACGCGGCCGCCGAGGTTACGGCAAAAGCAGGCCGAACAATACAGATTGTTACGACCCATGTCCTCGGGAAATCGTAACGCCATAAAAATCTTGGATACTTATTAATTACCTAACTCACCACATAAGCTCCGTATATAAACATTATGCATATAAAAATGTAAAAACATGATAATGTCACAGTAAACGAAATATACTTGACTGGATCTGAAAAAAAAAGAAAATCTTTTATTTTCACATAAAAACAATTCTTTTTTTTTGTAGAGAACACTCACCTTCGCTGACGTTAATTAAATAATCTTCGGCGTAAATAAGATTGTAGTTGTTGATCCATTCGGTGATTTCATCTTCCAAAGTGTTCGCGTAAGTGTAACCCAAACAACACAATATGAGTATGAAAATTGCCTGAAACTAGAGTTTCTTAATAGTAAGAATATTCTATATATAGGGGAAAGTGGGGGAATTGGGAACACTTAACTTCAAATCTTCAAAACTAATAGAAAAAAGTCATAAACATAATCAACTTTCATTGTAACGTAAGCTTTGCTTACCTATCTACTTATTGATAACAAAAAAATCTCCAAAATCAACGTTTTATTAAAAATATTAATAAACTAAAAAAACAATAGCGTTCCTTTTTACCCGATACCATATGGGATAATTGGGATCGTCCCGCGGGGGAATCGGGAACGGTACGGGGTAAATAGGATCGACACAGTTAAATCCCGATAATAACTACAAATTGTTCTATCAGCACATATCTCATATTAACCTTGACTAGTCTCGCCTGCAGTGCATTTTTCAGGTGCACATGATCCAATCTTCTGTCGGTGGTGACTCATATTTTTCGTTACACATTATGCAGTAAAACTCTTTTTTTTTATCTTATTGCTTAGATGGGTGGACGAGCTCACAGCCCAACTGGTGTTAAGTGGTTACTGGAGCCCATAGACATCTACAACGTAAATGCGCCACACATCTTGAGATATAAGTTCTAGGATCTCAGTATAGTTACAACGGCTGCCCCACCCTTCAAACCGAAACGCATTACTGCTTCACGGCGGAAATAGGCAGGGCGGTGGTACCTATCCGCGCGGACTCACAAGAGGTCCAACCACCAGTAATTACGCAAATTATAATTTTGCGGGTTTCACTTTTATTACACGATGTTATTCCTTCACCGTGGAAGTCAATCGTGAACATTTGTTGAGTACGTAATTACGTAAAAACACGAATGCACCGGACGTCTTATCTCTTAGGCCACGACGATTTCAACTCCTCTTGGTTTTCATTTTCTAAAGCCTTCTTCAAATTTCTCACGACTTTACTCTTGATTTTTAGCTTCTTCTTTGTAGTATATTGCAAGATTTTCAATTTTGTATTTAGTTTCAGTCTTACGTACATAATTTCGAGACATTGCGGGTAATTAAGAACGTAAGGGGTAATTAGAAATGTTCCCAATTACCCTCCTGATGCCGTTCCCAATTGCCCGAAGTAGTCAATATAAATCAAAATGGCCGCCATGCTCAGTAGAATTGTTGGCGAACTTCAAGTCGCCTAAGATTTGAAAACATATAATACGTACATGATAGAAACTAAATAGTGTGCCTTTTGAACTCAAAAATATTATAGTAACATCTATTGTAACACATGACAAAAATTACATCATAAACGTAATAAAGATTGTTTGATTTATCGTGACAGCATGCGTGCAGCCTTTCACTCTCACTATTGCCTACGAACTGAAGGGCGCTGGAAGTGTGTGTTGAAAAATATCGGGATGACCTAGTATAAGGGGAAGTAGTACTTCCCTAGGTGTTCCCAATTACCCGCCGTTCTCAATTCCCCCACTCTCCCCTAATTTAGATAGGTAGAAAAAGGGTGCGTGTACTTATGTACGCACGTAAGAAGTTATACTTTATTTTTATTAAATTTATTTCTTTTATTTTATTTAAATTTTAATCAATTTGAAAAGAAATCGAATAAACAACATCCTCAAACACGCATATTGGACATCCCTTTTCTTGACATCGTATAAATTCGGTAATTCTCGGTACGGTTCGGAAAGTTCACCTGCGGCTATATTCAGACTCGCCAAGTTACGTCGGTCGTATTGTAATGAGCGATTTAGTGGGCAACTTCATTCTGTTAATTTTGTGTCACGGTGTGCGCGCATCGTAGAATTTCACTCTCATCAAATTTTCATAACGCGCCTAAATAAGTATAACTTCAATAAAATAGAATATAGAATAGTCTATTGCTATTTGTTTGCTTTGAAAGATTATCATTTATTTTTCAATCTTTATTTTTTATTGTTTTGATGGGTGGACGAGCTCAGCCCACCTGGTGTTAAGTGGTCACTGGAGCCCATAGACATCTACAACGTAAATGCGCCACCCACCTTGAGATATAAGTTCTAAGGTCTCAAATATAGTTATAACGGCTGCTCCACCCTTCAAACCGAAAGGCATTACTGCTTCACGGCAGAAACGGCACGGGTGGTGGTACCTTTTTTTTTATTGCCCTTGTAGGCAGACGAGCACACGGCCCACCTGATGGTGAATGGTTACCGTCGCCCATGCACTTCAGCAATGCCAGGGGCAGAGCCAAGCCGCTGCCTACCGAAACCGCGCGGACTCACAAGACATCCTACCACCAGTAGATCACCCGTAATCAGACCACCAGTAATCATAATTATGTATTTAGTTTTATTAGGTATATAACGTAACGTTACTGACTATTGAAGGCACGCTAGCAACCGTTTTCCCGCTGCCATTCTAGTACCTACAACTGAGAATTTGATTGCATATCTCGCCCTAGGTAGAGGTATTTGTTTTATTATACGTATATAGGCTCTATTGCTTAATATTAACGATTTATTCAAAACAAGAACTTACCAAGCAAAAAAGTCCGATTAAAATTCCACCTAGTCTTAAAGAAAACCAAAAACAACAACTGTAAACTAATGCCATTTTTTTTTCCAAAGAACTATTAAGCGCCTACTTTTCATATTAAACTTATTTCATTTTTAATACTTAAAATACAATAATTGCTGGCCTGATTTCTGGGATTGAAAACTACAAATGGCGTGGTTGCGTGAACACTTGCCATTGTCCAATGTAAAATGTAAATGTAGGATGTATACCTGCCATTCATGACACGTATACGTGATTCTATAACTTTTTGTTACGTTAATTGCTTAGTATTGATTCACTAGATTTTAAAGATTGATAACGTGGACAATGTGAGTTTTTTAATATACCTACTGCTACACTAAAAGTAAACAAACATATGTCCAAATCAGTCCAACAAAATATAAAAATATCTAAAATCAGTCCGGTGCATTCGTATTGAGCGATGCACCGGTGTTCGAATCCCGCAGGCGGGTACCAATTTTTCTAATGAAATACGTACTTAACACTATGTTCACGATTGACTTCCACGGTGAAGGAATAACATCGAGCAATAAAAATCAAACCCGCAAAATTATAATTTGCGTAATTACTGGTGATAGGACCTCTTGTGAGTCCGCGCGGGTAGGTGCCAACACCCTGCCTATTTCTGCCGTGAAGCAGTAATGCGTTTCGGTTTGAAGGGTGGGGTAGCCGTTGTGACTATACTGAGACCTTAGAACTATATCTCAAGGTGTGTGGCGCATTTACGTTGTAGATGTCTATGGGCTCCAGTAACCACTTAACACCAGTTGGGCTGTGAGCTCGTCCACACATCTAAGCAAAAAAAAAAAAAAAAACTATGATCGCCCACTATGGCTGTTTTTGACAAAATACAGAATGACATAAAACGTTCGAGTATTGAGAGCTTTTTCAAGCTTCGTCAAGCTAGTAGACGAGCTCACGGGACTCCGCAATAGCAGTTAGTTTCGTGAATAATGATCAATGCTATTGCCTCCCCTACTAACGAGTATCATATTTTACCAAGATTACTTAGAAGTACTAACATAGAAAAGGACTGTCTATTTTTTATTTATTAATTAAATGATAATCCCAAAAAATCCCAAATTTTTCATCCGAAAAAAGAATTTCCCGATATTTTTTTCCCGCGTACCGCTTCAACAAAGCGCGGCATCTCTTCAGTCTCAGGTCCATTAGATGAGCATTCAAACGATGTCCTGTTTTTCTTCGATATGCCCGAAGCCCTAAGTCTTCATTTAACACCCTTTTCACCGTGGTTCTGCTTAACCCCATCTGAAGGGCCAACAGTTTCTGCTTACGTTTGGAATTTCTTTGAATTCGCGCCTTCACAGCTTTTATCACTGCTGGAGTCCTAACAGACCGAGGGTGACCACTTCTTGACCTGTCATCTACACTAGAGTCTTCATTGTATCGTTTGATGGTACGATAAACGAATCTGTTGGTTATATTCAAATTTTTCATTATGTTAAAAATTTGAATTGGCGCGTAACCGCAACGATGCAACGCAATAACTGCAACACGGTCTTCTTTAAGCGTCCACTCCATATTTAAAAATGAGTAAAATTCTAAAATTTCTAACATTTTTATTTTCATGAACAATTCGAAATTCGAATTCAATAAACTTTTTTCTGGCCAGCATTCTAAAAGAAAAGTTTTTACTGTGTGACAATACTTATGACCTGACTAGTTATACATATTTTTTAAAGTTACAGCTGCATACATTTTAACTGTTTCTAGGACACCTACAAATAGGTAATGTTCATTGCTTTTAATTTTATAATAGTATTTCCTTAATTTTAGATTAGATTTTTTCTGTTATTAATTATTAACCTGAATAAAAGGATAAAATTTAATACTTAGTGTTACGTATTGGATGCCGGATAGTGTTTACATTTTTTTTTTTAATTTTCCTCTTCGGCGTTACAAATATTTTTTGGCTTTGCTCCGATGGTTGAAAAATGCCCGAATGATCACCAAAGGCTTGCGTTCTGAAGCTGTTCATTTTTATAATTTTTTGCAATTTTTCTATTGTTTTAGATTGTTCATCTCGTTCCATTTCATTAATCAATATTGGTAAATTTGCGCAACATATCCATAAATAAAACATTCCCACTGAAACAATTTCATATTATTAACTTATAATCTATTTATTTATACATAATATAGACAATTCAATGTGTGTATGTAAGACCCTTTTCGATGGAATTTTCAGGAAATCTTCAGATTTGCCTAGCCAAAGAAAAAAAGCTATATCAAAATAAAAACTAGAATATTACCAAAGTAATCATCGAATTCTATTAAATAATAATATGAATTATTTAGGATAACACAAAAACTACTGGTTACATCTCTATAAAATATAAATGGGACCAATTTGAAGCACCAATTTTCAAATAGGTAAAAAAAGAATCATCAGAGTCGTTTCACCTAGACAAAGTTCTGAGGTAATACACTAAAATAAAGTCGAATCGAAAACCTCCTACTTCTTTGCAGTCGGTTAAAAATCATGAATGCTTTGTGGGTTAAAACACCGACTATAGGTATTACTACTCTGGGGAATAGGTTTTATTTCGCACAGCTATGCTCTTTCTTTATGCTATTAGTTCGTGAACATAATACTGTTACGTCGGTAAGAGTAACGCCGTATGTATATCGCCGAATAGCCGAACGGATATCGAAGGTACTAGTAAAATCGAGAAGTACACCGCCATCTATTGTCAGATAGCAAAAACACATGGAAGCTACTCGACTTGCCCAGAATGTTCTCGATATATCTAGGAATGTCGTATCGACTATAGCAGCAGCAGAGATAGCACGAATGCAGTCAGTAATCGGAACTACTCGAAGCGAAACTGCGAACGAATCACCTGAAGCGAAGCGGGAGAAGTGAATTAAGAATTTTAAAGTGTTCTGTGAGTGTTTTAAGTGTTAACACAGTGTTAATTTGCACTTCGGTAGAATTTTTATTTCTCCCGAACCCCAGCGCGTAACAATATATTCAGAATTAATATGTAAAAAATTATGCCTACTAACCACCACAGTCGCGTGACGAGTGCACCCCATTTGCATCTAAGTAAGCCAAGGACACTTGGTAATGACATTAATTGCAAAAAACAGTTATTATTTAAGTAGCAAATGTAAGCTTTAGCAGTATCTAAGTGCATATTAGTAAACGTCTATTTCACTATAAAAATAAAACTCACACAATAAAAAACCGCCGAAAACACTAGCTCCAATTAGAACACCAATATCCATCGTATTTTGTTTCAGTATTAACAGCCCAGTAGCAACAAGGGTCGAAAACATAACGAGTCTTAACAATTCAAGTAATATAAAGGAAACCATGAGGATATTATTTCGCTGAAAAGGAGAACAATCCAGTAGTGCGATATTTTATTGTGATAGTTTTGTCGCCTAACTACTTAACACGTATTATAAATATTAAAAATGATAACAAGTACATCCGTCAGGTCCTCGTTACAGCACACTTCGAGGCAACCCCCTCTGCTCAGGCTCTTAGGTGCTTAGTTCGAGTTTTTGACATTCTCGATAGCGTAAAAGTTAAATCAAAGCGGTGAAACGTTTCCCTTCATTTGCCGCTAGGGGCGCTGGTTCAACTGCATACCAATTTGAGTTAAATTTTACGCTATCGAGAATGTTAAAAAACTCGCACTAAGCACACTGATCCGGTGTGCTACTTAAAATATATTTGTGAATTTCGAGAGTTTCTTGCGTTGCTTAGAGAAGTATCGTCACAATTCAGTGCGGAAACAAAGAGGCGATTGCCACTTTCTTCGCTTGTCTTTCTGTTTTCCCTGCATGTATGATAGGGCCGTGTATTCGTCGTAACATTACGGTAGGTTGATAAATGGTAGTGAACGAAAAGCGATGCCCGGCCTCTGCGAATTCACCATATCGCAGAAAGAGGCGGCGGAGCTCTTCTCCACTGAAACGCGGCCGCCGAGGTTACGGCAAAAGCAGGCCGAACAATACAGATTGTTACGACCCATGTCCTCGGGAAATCGTAACGCCATAAAAATCTTGGATACTTATTAATTACCTAACTCACCACATAAGCTCCGTATATAAACATTATGCATATAAAAATGTAAAAACATGATAATGTCACAGTAAACGAAATATACTTGACTGGATCTGAAAAAAAAAGAAAATCTTTTATTTTCACATAAAAACAATTCTTTTTTTTTGTAGAGAACACTCACCTTCGCTGACGTTAATTAAATAATCTTCGGCGTAAATAAGATTGTAGTTGTTGATCCATTCGGTGATTTCATCTTCCAAAGTGTTCGCGTAAGTGTAACCCAAACAACACAATATGAGTATGAAAATTGCCTGAAACTAGAGTTTCTTAATAGTAAGAATATTCTATATATAGGGGAAAGTGGGGGAATTGGGAACACTTAACTTCAAATCTTCAAAACTAATAGAAAAAAGTCATAAACATAATCAACTTTCATTGTAACGTAAGCTTTGCTTACCTATCTACTTATTGATAACAAAAAAATCTCCAAAATCAACGTTTTATTAAAAATATTAATAAACTAAAAAAACAATAGCGTTCCTTTTTACCCGATACCATATGGGATAATTGGGATCGTCCCGCGGGGGAATCGGGAACGGTACGGGGTAAATAGGATCGACACAGTTAAATCCCGATAATAACTACAAATTGTTCTATCAGCACATATCTCATATTAACCTTGACTAGTCTCGCCTGCAGTGCATTTTTCAGGTGCACATGATCCAATCTTCTGTCGGTGGTGACTCATATTTTTCGTTACACATTATGCAGTAAAACTCTTTTTTTTATCTTATTGCTTAGATGGGTGGACGAGCTCACAGCCCAACTGGTGTTAAGTGGTTACTGGAGCCCATAGACATCTACAACGTAAATGCGCCACACATCTTGAGATATAAGTTCTAGGATCTCAGTATAGTTACAACGGCTGCCCCACCCTTCAAACCGAAACGCATTACTGCTTCACGGCGGAAATAGGCAGGGCGGTGGTACCTATCCGCGCGGACTCACAAGAGGTCCAACCACCAGTAATTACGCAAATTATAATTTTGCGGGTTTCACTTTTATTACACGATGTTATTCCTTCACCGTGGAAGTCAATCGTGAACATTTGTTGAGTACGTAATTACGTAAAAACACGAATGCACCGGACGTCTTATCTCTTAGGCCACGACGATTTCAACTCCTCTTGGTTTTCATTTTCTAAAGCCTTCTTCAAATTTCTCACGACTTTACTCTTGATTTTTAGCTTCTTCTTTGTAGTATATTGCAAGATTTTCAATTTTGTATTTAGTTTCAGTCTTACGTACATAATTTCGAGACATTGCGGGTAATTAAGAACGTAAGGGGTAATTAGAAATGTTCCCAATTACCCTCCTGATGCCGTTCCCAATTGCCCGAAGTAGTCAATATAAATCAAAATGGCCGCCATGCTCAGTAGAATTGTTGGCGAACTTCAAGTCGCCTAAGATTTGAAAACATATAATACGTACATGATAGAAACTAAATAGTGTGCCTTTTGAACTCAAAAATATTATAGTAACATCTATTGTAACACATGACAAAAATTACATCATAAACGTAATAAAGATTGTTTGATTTATCGTGACAGCATGCGTGCAGCCTTTCACTCTCACTATTGCCTACGAACTGAAGGGCGCTGGAAGTGTGTGTTGAAAAATATCGGGATGACCTAGTATAAGGGGAAGTAGTACTTCCCTAGGTGTTCCCAATTACCCGCCGTTCTCAATTCCCCCACTCTCCCCTAATTTAGATAGGTAGAAAAAGGGTGCGTGTACTTATGTACGCACGTAAGAAGTTATACTTTATTTTTATTAAATTTATTTCTTTTATTTTATTTAAATTTTAATCAATTTGAAAAGAAATCGAATAAACAACATCCTCAAACACGCATATTGGACATCCCTTTTCTTGACATCGTATAAATTCGGTAATTCTCGGTACGGTTCGGAAAGTTCACCTGCGGCTATATTCAGACTCGCCAAGTTACGTCGGTCGTATTGTAATGAGCGATTTAGTGGGCAACTTCATTCTGTTAATTTTGTGTCACGGTGTGCGCGCATCGTAGAATTTCACTCTCATCAAATTTTCATAACGCGCCTAAATAAGTATAACTTCAATAAAATAGAATATAGAATAGTCTATTGCTATTTGTTTGCTTTGAAAGATTATCATTTATTTTTCAATCTTTATTTTTTATTGTTTTGATGGGTGGACGAGCTCAGCCCACCTGGTGTTAAGTGGTCACTGGAGCCCATAGACATCTACAACGTAAATGCGCCACCCACCTTGAGATATAAGTTCTAAGGTCTCAAATATAGTTATAACGGCTGCTCCACCCTTCAAACCGAAAGGCATTACTGCTTCACGGCAGAAACGGCACGGGTGGTGGTACCTTTTTTTTTATTGCCCTTGTAGGCAGACGAGCACACGGCCCACCTGATGGTGAATGGTTACCGTCGCCCATGCACTTCAGCAATGCCAGGGGCAGAGCCAAGCCGCTGCCTACCGAAACCGCGCGGACTCACAAGACATCCTACCACCAGTAGATCACCCGTAATCAGACCACCAGTAATCATAATTATGTATTTAGTTTTATTAGGTATATAACGTAACGTTACTGACTATTGAAGGCACGCTAGCAACCGTTTTCCCGCTGCCATTCTAGTACCTACAACTGAGAATTTGATTGCATATCTCGCCCTAGGTAGAGGTATTTGTTTTATTATACGTATATAGGCTCTATTGCTTAATATTAACGATTTATTCAAAACAAGAACTTACCAAGCAAAAAAGTCCGATTAAAATTCCACCTAGTCTTAAAGAAAACCAAAAACAACAACTGTAAACTAATGCCATTTTTTTTCCAAAGAACTATTAAGCGCCTACTTTTCATATTAAACTTATTTCATTTTTAATACTTAAAATACAATAATTGCTGGCCTGATTTCTGGGATTGAAAACTACAAATGGCGTGGTTGCGTGAACACTTGCCATTGTCCAATGTAAAATGTAAATGTAGGATGTATACCTGCCATTCATGACACGTATACGTGATTCTATAACTTTTTGTTACGTTAATTGCTTAGTATTGATTCACTAGATTTTAAAGATTGATAACGTGGACAATGTGAGTTTTTTAATATACCTACTGCTACACTAAAAGTAAACAAACATATGTCCAAATCAGTCCAACAAAATATAAAAATATCTAAAATCAGTCCGGTGCATTCGTATTGAGCGATGCACCGGTGTTCGAATCCCGCAGGCGGGTACCAATTTTTCTAATGAAATACGTACTTAACACTATGTTCACGATTGACTTCCACGGTGAAGGAATAACATCGAGCAATAAAAATCAAACCCGCAAAATTATAATTTGCGTAATTACTGGTGATAGGACCTCTTGTGAGTCCGCGCGGGTAGGTGCCAACACCCTGCCTATTTCTGCCGTGAAGCAGTAATGCGTTTCGGTTTGAAGGGTGGGGTAGCCGTTGTGACTATACTGAGACCTTAGAACTATATCTCAAGGTGTGTGGCGCATTTACGTTGTAGATGTCTATGGGCTCCAGTAACCACTTAACACCAGTTGGGCTGTGAGCTCGTCCACACATCTAAGCAAAAAAAAAAAAAAAACTATGATCGCCCACTATGGCTGTTTTTGACAAAATACAGAATGACATAAAACGTTCGAGTATTGAGAGCTTTTTCAAGCTTCGTCAAGCTAGTAGACGAGCTCACGGGACTCCGCAATAGCAGTTAGTTTCGTGAATAATGATCAATGCTATTGCCTCCCTACTAACGAGTATCATATTTTACCAAGATTACTTAGAAGTACTAACATAGAAAAGGACTGTCTATTTTTATTTATTAATTAAATGATAATCCCAAAAACGCTACGTAGCGCTAAGATTGAGAATTGAGGCGTAGGACTATGTTGGAAAAATATCATTCCTGAACCTTCAATGAAATTTGTAAAGGATTATATGTATTAAATAAGCATGAGAATTCTAATAAACATACCATTGAAATCTCAAAAAACTCCTACCATTTTATCGAGTTTATATCATTTCATCGCATTTATTTCCATTAAACTTTGTTCTGGAATTAAATTAATTTTACTTTCCCTAAAACAGGCATAGTTTCAACCTTTCGTTTGCACAAAAGTTAACTATCAACCCTTTGCCAATCAATTAGGACAATCTTGAATAAAGGTGTCGTTTAAGCGAACAAAATAGCCTGGTAATTCATATCTTAAAGTAAACCACATAGGCACGCTTATAGGAAAAATCATTTTCATTTCTATACTGAATCGTTAATAAGCCTGGTGTAAATGGTGGGCTAATAAAATTTTGTTTCACTAACGAAACATTAGATTTTGAGTTTCTTATCTCATCGTTAATCATACCGAATCGAAGCTTCAAAGAAGTTGTTAAAACTTTCGGTAAAGTGATTCTTGCTAAAACTTATAGTAACACTTTCATAAAAATTGTTAACATGATGTTTTAAACGACTTTAGACTTTAGACATAGGTAGTAGGTACATTAAAATATTTGTATTTTTTAATAAAATAGGTAGCAATTTACTGCAATATGTCCCTAATTTTTTTACCGAAATCAGCTAAAGGAAAATATTCTTCAAATAGTAGCATAATAGCTTAATATTTCCTCATTAATCTTTAATCTATGCCTAGTCAGGTCATAAATTCTGTCACATGTTTAATGTAAAATAATTGAAACAAGTTTATTCATTATGTAACCATTCATATACCAAAATGAATAATTATTTATTGGATGTTATTGTTTTCTTAATTGCTGTGATGCCAACTATTGAAGTGATTACATATTTTATTCTATGTTATAGTAAAGAAAATAAATGATGTCATCTAGATTTAGCGGTTTAATTTTTTTTAAATACAATTGAAGTTAAAAACAACATTCGCCTGCTAACAAGCTAGAGTCTGTCGAAGGGAAGCGATCTCGGGTAGATTTGGGGGTGGGTGGCAGATTGTCAACATCCCTATTAGGACTTGAACTTGTCGGGACAACACTAGGTAGGCAGCTTCATTATCGATTTGGTGCCTAACCTTCGATATGTATGTGACCGTGGTCTGCACGATAATACGCCCGGTGTACTCCAATTGAGCGATCTGACAATGACGGTGTTCAATTACACAGGCAGGTGCCATTTTTTCTAAGAAAACATGACTATACATGACGCGTTTTATACATATATTTACCTAGTCAGGTCATAAATTCTGTCACATGTTTAATGTAAAATAATTGAAACAAGTTTATTCATTATGTAACCATTCATATACCAAAATGAAATTAACAAAACATAGATTCTTATGACACTAAAGTTTATTCAAAATGACCTCCATGATTTTGAATACAGGCCTTCAATCTGCGCGGCCAGTCGTCTATCGCAGCACGAACGAGGTCCATGTCAATATCGGCGGCTGCCTTAACCAAGGATGTCTTGAGTGACTCCAAATTGGGATGATGCTTTGAGCACGCCTTTTCCTCCAAGTGTTGCCATATCTTGTAATCTAACGGATTCAAATCTGGACTGGAGGAGGGCCAGTCTTCGTGCCGGATGAAGTCGATTTCACGCGCCGCCAGCCTGTCTTGTGTGCTCTTCGCTCTATGAGCTGGCACCGAATCTTGTTGGAATACCCAGTGCCTGTTATTGAACATGGTATGAGAAACAGGCTCCACAAGGTTCGTCAGGACTGTATTTGATACACAACTGCATTCGTTTTTACACCTTTCTCACAAAAATGTACCTCTGTTAAGCCCCAATAAGAAACTCCCAACCATATCATGAGCGAGGTTGGAAAATGACCTCGTTGGACACGCGGGATACGGTTGCTCGCTTCTTCACTAATGTGTGCGTACACCTTATCATTTTGTTTGTTGTAGCTCTCTTCTACGGTAAAATTTTTTCATCCGAAAAAAGAATTTCCCGATATTTTTTTCCCGCGTACCGCTTCAACAAAGCGCGGCATCTCTTCAGTCTCAGGTCCATTAGACGAGCATTCAAACGATGTCCTGTTTTTCTTCGACATGCCCGATGCCCTAAGTCTTCATTTCACACCCTGACTACGTATATATAAGTGAATTGCTGTTCGTTAGTCTCGCTAAAACTCGAAAACGGCTGGACTGATTTGGCTAATTTTGGTCTTGAATTATTTGTGGAAGTCCAGAGAAGGTTTAAAAGGTAGATAAATATGACAATGCTCGGAATTTAATAAAAATAACAATTTTGTTTTTCCTTTGATGTGTCCCCCGTCGGACGGATTCCTTTTGTTTGTTTTAAGTTTATTTTATACAAAAGTTTAGGTCTTTTATTTATCGATTGAGGCACTACGAAGGCTGCCGGGTTAGCTAGTGCTCAATAAAAAATAAACATTTCGAATACTTGTGATATTAATTATCTTCGGTTGTGTTGACTGGTTTCCAAATTATTAGTCTATTGTATGGTATAAATTAACTCCATAGGTACCGTAAAACACTTAATATTTGAGAACTCCTTGGAAAGCATCGACTCAGACCACCGACCTATCGTCACGCAGCTCGGTCGCCCGCTCAACCATGGAACAGTCACAAGAACCATGGTGGATTGGAAGAAGCTGGGCACGTGCTTAGCCGATGCCGCTCTACCAATCCTCCCCTGCAGCCCGAATTCAACTCCATCCCCGAGGATACAGTCGAATCCATAAACATCTTCACCGAACACGTCTCTACCGCGATAATAAGGTGTTCTAAACAAGTCGATGTGGAGGACTGCTTCCACGCATCAGACTTTCCCCCGAGCTTAGGGATCTCTTAAGAGTTAGGAACGCAGCAATCCGGGCCTACGATCACCAAGCATACTGGCGACTAGCTAGGACCCTCAAGTCCGAAACTATCGTCACTATGCCGCCTCTAGTACGCCCCTCAGGCCAACCACCGGCTTACGTTGACGATGACAAGGCAGAGCTGCTGGCCGATACACTGCAAGAGCAGTGCACCACCAGCACTCAATACGTGGACCCCCAACACACCGAGATAGTCGACAGGGAGGTCGAGCGCAGAGCTTCCCTGCCGCCCTCGAACGCGTTACCCTCTATTACCACTTCCGAGGTTAATGAGGCGATCACTAACCTGCAACCACGGAAAGCTCCAGGATCCGACGGCATCCGCAATCGCGCGCTAACAATGTTACCAGCCCAACTAATAACAATGTTGGCCACCATCTTAAATGCTGCTATGACGAACTGCATCTTTCCCGCGGCGTAGAAATAAGCTGCCGTTATCGGCATACACAAGCCGGGCAAACCGAAAAACGATACCGCGAGTTACCGCCCCATCAGTCTCTTCTCGGCGATAGGCAAACTATACGAACGACTTCTTCGTAAACGCCTCTGGGACTTCGTCGCGTCCAACAAAATATTGATCGACGAGCAGTTCCGCTCCAAACACTCGTGCGTCCACCAAGTGCACCACCTCACGGAGCACATCTTATTAGGGCTGAATAGGCGGAAACCCATCCGGACAGGAGCCCTCTTCTTCGATATAGCGAAGGCGTTCGACAAAGTCTGGCACAACGGTTTGATATACAAACTGTATAACATGGGAGTGCCAGACAGACTCGTGCTCATCATACGAGACTACTTGTCGAACCGTTCGTTCCGATATCGAGTTGAGGGAACGCGCTCTCGCCCCGTCACATAACAGCTGGAGTCCCGCAAGGCTCAGCCCTCTCCCGTTACTGTTTAGTTTGTATATCAATGATATACCCCGGTCTCCGGAGACCCATCTGGCGCTCTTCGCCGATGACACGGCTATCTACTACTCGTGTAGGAAGAAGTCGTTGTTACATCGGCGACTCCAGACCGCAGCTACCACCATGGGACAGGGTTCCGGAAGTGGCGAATCGACATCAACCCCACGAAAAACACAGCGGTGCTCTTCGGAAGGGGTCATTGAGCATCCCACTCCCGACTAGGCGTGTCAACACCTCCACCTCCGCCATTACCAACCAACCCATACCGTGGGTCCCGAAGGTCAAATACTTAGGCGTCACCCTCTACAGAGGGATGACATTCCGCCCCCACATAAAGACGGTACGCGACCGTGCCGCTTCATACTAAGACGCCTCTACCCGATAATGTGCAGGTGAAGTAAAATGTCCCTTAGAAATAAGGCAACACTCTATAAAACTTGCATACGCCCCGTCATGACCTGTGCAAATGTAGTGTTCGCTCACGCGGCCCGCACTAGCATAAAATCATTTCAAGTCATTTAATCTCGTTTTTGCAGGATAGCCGTCGGAGCTCCGTGGTTCGTCAGGAACGTCGACCTCCATGACGACCTGGACTTAAAGTCCATCAGTAAGTATCTGCAGTCGGCGTCATTTCGGTTCCTCCCGATCCTCTAATGGTGCTTTTAGGTACCTCAAGCACCGGTCATCGTTCTCGTCAAACCCGTCGCTTGCGACGAAGGGCTCGACGCGTAAATTAACCCTTAAACACAGCCCACTGAGTTTCTCACCGGATCTTCTCAGTGGGTCGCATTTCCGATCCGGTGGTAGATTCGGCGAAGCACGGCTCTTCCTAGGATTCGTGTTAGCAACGTCATCAGGTTTGAGCCCCGTGAGCTCACCTACTAGTTAAGGTTACGCTGATATAACCTCTCAAGGCTCAGCTTAGGTAGGATAACAAAAAAAAAATATAATGGATGGCAAACGATAACCTGCTGTCAGTGTCAATTATAAGATCTAATCACTGAAGGATATAATAATATCACGAAGCCCGCTATAGAAAGCAGAGTATTAAATACACTTGACATTGGCGAAATCTAAAAGGAAACGCCATAAACCTAAGAGATAGAGAGATAGATATAATAATATCCCAGCACTAATCTAGAGTTTTTTTAAAGATATTTTATGACTTGGTAACTGAGACCTTTAAGTCATGTCTTATTTTAATTTATATTATTCATATTTAATGAAAAATGATATTATGGAGTGAAATGAAATGAAGATGATTAATTTGAGACATTAATCAACTGGGATGAAATTAAATGAAATGAATTGAGATGATACGGGATGAAATATAATCTCAGTAAAATGGTGGTCATTTACTAAGATTTTTCAGTGGACTTTTTGGAGGATCCCGAGACGTTACGTCTAGCGGCTTTGTTTAATTTTCCAACATTTGTGCACTTTCACAGATATTAAACAGTTAATAAACCACCATTATTACACATTTAAACCCGAAGAAACACTAAATAGACAAAATAAAGCAAATCACACAACTTCACTCCTCGCGTTCCCGCCAAAAGTCCCTAATCTAGAGTATAGTGTATATAATCTAGAGTATAATATCATAGATTATACACTTAATATTTGAGAGTATTGATCCATCAAAGACTGTACTTGTACATTAACTACATTATGTACATTTTGTTGTAATTGTTACATTTGTTACTCAAAGAATTTGCAAATTTGTACCTACTTAGATGTTTAAAATGTAAATTCTGCATTGTATTTTACAATTTACTAGCAGTTACAAGTGGGTGGTCATCCAAATCAATAACTACAACTGGCTAAAATTTACGAAAAATACATAATGGATGAAGAACTTTCAATATATTCCTTACCAGCAGAAGTAATTTCTATAATACTGAAAAATAATAATTGCCAAGAAATACTCAATTTTAGTTCCACTTGCAAACATTTTAATGAATTAGTAAACACTGACCAACAGTTGTGGAAAGAAAAATTGAAAGAACTGTAAGTTTTTGTATTGATCTCATCAGTCTACCACCTGATTACTTGTTGGGGATGAATGCTTGAAAGCGATGAGTTAATTGATAAACGTTTAATATTTGTAACAATTGTACATTACTACAAATCTACAGTAATGTTAAAGCTAAATTATGAAGATTTAGTAAGTTCATTTCATAATATTGTTATGAAGTTAGCACAATAAAATGCAATTCCTGTAGCTTGACTTTAGATAGTAATTTTACTGAGAACTTGAAAGCAGAACAATGCTGATGAACTAATCATCACTTACTGGTTCTTAATTTGTTTCGAGTATTTCTTAATATGTATGATACTCAATGTTTAGCACTAGTGCACTCACATTTTGTGATGTGACAATGCTGGGGTTTTAAATCTTACAATCAGGTATCATACCGAAATATGTATTTGATAAATTTTCATTAATATTTGAATGATGAAGGAATAACATTGTGAAATTAATTTTATATAATAATGACCTTAATAACAATTTATCATTAAGAAGCTGTCTACCAATCTTGGCTTAAAATATGCTGTTAATTGTTTTTATTCAGAATACCTGATGCAGCTTTTGTTGTAGTAGAGTCAGATTGTCATGATGGTGACTGGTTGGAAGAGATCAAAGGTTTCTACTATATAAAAAATTATGTTTTTTCTGAATTGAAAACAATGTCACAACACATTATTGGTAAGAAATTGGTCTAGTTATGGTAGGCAACTCTCTGTAATAGCATGTGCTATACATATTTTTCATAAGAGAAAATTAGTACTTTTGTTTAAGGATAAGGACCTGAGAGATTTATGTTATAAGTCTATTTTATGAGGGAGTGACCCTTTGGCACCTCAAAGAGCCGATCCAGTAGTAGATTCATTCGTGAAGCAGCTGCTCTTGAGTTGTTAGGTGTCCTCTGGAGGCCCTCGGGCAGCTGTTAGCAAATCTTACGCCTCCTGGCTGAGCCTTGCCCACCTGTCCTGGTGAAACTGGAGAGGCCTCTGGGCCACCGGTAATATCTCAAACATAGAAAAAACCTCAAAGATTTTGCCTGAGCTCTCAAACATTAATGCTGATAAAATATATTTATTGATGTCTAGTTCTGAATTGTTTTTACAATAATTCTAACCAAATATAACTAATCACTATTTTGTATCAAAAACATAAAGAAGTTTACAGCTTATAACAAAGAACAAGTAGCATATTCCAGAAGTCACATTTTACATTATGTAAAGTTTTATTTATGACAAGTACTCAAACAAAATTACATGCTTAATTTTTTTTTCTTATTTGGGTGGACAAGCTCACAGCCCACCTGGTGTTAAGTGTTGGTGGTGGTACTGAAGCCCATAGACATCTACAACGGTAATGCCGCCACCCACCTTGAGATATGAGGTCTCCGTATAGTTAGTTAGAAATAGGAAGGGTGATGATACTTACCCATGCGAACTCATAAGAAGTCATACCACCAGTAATAAAATGATAATGATTTTCAGCAAACGGGATGATTTAACAAAGCAGGATGTCAGAGATTTCTTTAATGTTGCAATTTCAACTAAAATGAGTCTGGCCTATGCTATCAACATTCTTCAAGATTTTATAAAAATAACTAGTGAACTGGCAGATGCATATGCATGCAAAAAGTAAGTTAAATATTTTACATATATTAACAATATGTATGTATAATAAAACCCTAGTACCCCAGAACATAGGCCAAACATTTTTAGTATTATTTTCTGTAATATTCATGTATAGGTCAAATCTGTTTGCTGGTTCGTGTACATCTCTGCTATTACCAAATGGATTCAAATGTTGCTTTCACAGCACAGATTACTTAAGAGCAGAAAATAGATACACAAAATCTGATATCCTGGTTTAAGGTTTTTTTCTTTCTTTTATATTGTTAGACATCACGAGCTACATGGGAAATAATAAGATTGATACGAAAAAAACTTTGTTATATTTTTACATACATACTACTGAACCGATTTGACAAAAATCAGTATGAAAACTGTATCAACCCTACCCAAACCTACCCAAGAATATAGCTACCTTTTAACCCACTGATAAGCACAGGACTCTCCCCACGTTCTATAAAGTGTAGTCCCCATGAGGCAGTGTATTATACTAGCATAATAATAATTTAAATGTTACCCTTCTAACAATTAAACAATTGCCAAAATAGTGTTCATACTGTCACATTTACATTGTTGATACAGCGTGCAACAATAAAATTGACAATGACCACCCTGAATTAAGAACCTATAAAATACAAATCTTTCTTTTCAGACCATTTACTTTGACTGAAATGCATTATGCCAGAATTTTGCTTCGCCATTTAATACATCCGTTCATAACTTCTAAATGGGTGCAGCTAGAAAAAAAAGATCAATTAGATCCAGAATTTGTTCTAAACTTTTCGTCCAGTGGGTTGATATTGATAAAATGCATTCTGATGAAGATTTCGCAGAGAAGGTAGACTTCTATATTGTTACATTTTAAGTATAGATTTTGTGACTTATGTGGATAATATATTTTAAGTTCTTGAAAAAAGTCTGGATGAAAAGCCCTATGTCCAAATACAGGCCACACCATCATAATGATTTTGCAAATTTACGCTTGTATTCTATGTAAATATATTATAGTAAAACCAGACGTGAAGTAGAAATATATTAATTGTCTATTTCAAACAACAGATTCAAGCGCTCGTTGATAAAGTTGAAGCTATTCTGTCGGATAAGAAATATTCAAAATCTGATTCAACAGAATGGAAGACTCTAACTGCCAAAGAAAATGTTCGCAAGGTCTCCTTACTGAGCGACAAATACTGTCTGCTGTGTCTTACGTCATCTATGGACAGAAATGTATACAAGTTTCCGCGACTGCTAATTTGGACACATTGGATATCACTAAGGTACATATTCAGACTTCTATTTGTAAGTTCTGATTTCTGATTTCATTTAATATTCTACTGGGTGTTACGGGAAGAGGATATCAAGCCGAAACAGTGTAGTTAACATTACTGTTGTATACAGTTGAAGAAGAACCTCCACAATTTACAACAAATTATAAGACAAGTTAACAGACTGAATATCCAATTGTCTTAAATGTCACTATTATTGTAACGACAAAGTTCATTATAATTTATTTATTATTACGTTGATGGGAGAAGTAACTGACGACCCATCTGGTTAGTAGACCCTATAGACATCTACCCTGAGCCATGAGGGTGAAGTCTCAATTATATTGTATAACAACTATCCCCCCTTTTACGACACTCACGGGAAGACATGAGATAGTGCTTGCAGACTGACAACACAAAACCAAATAGGATCACTGGTGCTATTTTCAATAAAGCCCACGCACAGCGACTGCGGCTGGTCACCCCAAAATCCTATTCTAAGATTATAATTATGAACTCTTATTTACTTCTTCTATATTGGTTAAAGAGAAACCCACTCACCCTTTTAAAGTCGTCGTGGCCTAAAGGATAAGACTCTAGTGCATTCGTATCTAGCGATGTACAGGTGTTCGAATCCCGCAGACGGGTACCAATTTTTTTATGAAACGCGTACTTGACAATCGTTCACGATTGACTTCCGCGGTGACATCACTATGAGTCTCTTCAGGTTGTCAGGTTTTCTTGAAATAGGACCAAAATATTGGAACACTGTATAGGCATATAGTGGAAAGCCTCTGATCAACCTTTAGCTCGTTGAGAATGGAAGCGTTCGTCCGGAAGGCCGTCCAAGTCTATATAATTATCTAAAATAGCTACCACAATGCCTACGCTATCGAGTCGAATGAGTGTTCCAATGATTCAACTTTTTGGCCAAAAACGTCAAAAATCTTGGAATAATTTGTTCATTGCATTCAAGTGCTCATTAATCCGAAGCTAATATGCCAAATTAATTTTTTGTTTATTTTTTTCTTTGAATCAATCATTTCAATTAAACTGAGAATATAAAGAAAATTTGACATGAAATAAATACTTTCTGTATCCACTATAAAATACCTTTATACGTTTAATAAATATTTGCAGATCTTACGAAATAAACGCGGTAGCGTTTTAGCCGTGGCGTGCATCTATCACGCAGTAGCGAAGCGCTGCGGCGTCGCTTGCGACGTGGTGGCGTTTCCGAATCACTTCTTCCTGGAGTGGCGCGACACTGACGGACAAGAATATAAAGTGGACCTCGAAAACGGAGAATTAAAGTCCAAGAGGCGCTGCCCGTTTTCAGCAAGTCCAACGAACCAGAAAAATATACGCAGATACTGTCCAGAGAAGTTGTTGCAGCAAATACTCTCTTCGTATCTCAATTCAATGGGAGTACACGATAACTGGTGCGTTTGGATTGTATAACTGAAATTAATTAATTAAATTATTTATTTGTTTAGGAAATTACTAAGTCTATTGTGTATTATTTAGGTGTATATCTTTATTGTTTGAATTATCGTCATAATTATTTCAGCCATCGGATGTATACTCCTCAACATCGACTTCCCCCTTAGATTTCCGAAGCGACAGGTCGGAGGAGTCTGTGTCCGATTTATTGCTAAGACTTTTATCAAGGCGTCAGAGCTCCGCGCTTGTCCCACACTGCTCTTGCCGATTTATTACTTATTGTACTAGAATGTTTCTGCGCCAAAAGACCTCACTTGTGTGCGCTATGCTGTCACTTCAACTGCCCAGTCCTGCGGGCTATGTCGGTGACTAAGTTCTTCTACTTAACTTACCATTTTTTTTATTAAATAATATGACATAAGTAAGTAAGCATACCGCTAAAACTCGTGTGACGGTATTATTGTCAGTCCTCTGGCTTAGAGGCTACAAGTCATTATAGACTAATGATAAAGCACGCTGATTTCTTTTTTAAACACGTATATAAATACTAGTACGTATTTAGGAACTTGACCTGTTATCAAATAATATTTTTGTAAATCATACCCGTTTTGCATACAAATATTTCCAAATAAAAATTGTATTTCCTAAAATAATCTTTCCGCTACTACTTAATTTTTTTATTATTATATAATAATAATAAAAAAGTCGGTTCAATACAATTATTCGACAAAATCTTATTCACAATTTAAAAAGAATTGTATTTTAATATTTAAGAATCGGATTCAGTTTTAACATAGTGATCGTTTTGCAGGACCACACAGAACAGTCTGCGTCTAGTGGACCTGCTCAACCCGTCCCAGAACCTCGACAACGTGAACCAGAGTCACTTAAGTTACTTGCGCAATGAAGTTGACTTAGTAAATTATCCTGAACTAAGCTACAATGCCGTAAGTAAACAATTTGTTCATTTCGTTTTGACATATTATTATTATACTTCTAGAATCTTCTAGATTAACCTTTAAATCTCGTTACAGCTTCACAGTTCTCACGCGCGATTATTATCGTCCCTGTCGTATTTGGCTAATACCATCCACATAACGGCCTCCGATAGATATGTAAGTACATGTCGATTTAATATTAATAATGATTTTTTATTATATTGTATTTTTTTTATTTACCTACCTATTCTCTGGTAGCCTGAGTGGTTATTTAAGCTACGCCCAAACGGGTTGATGATTATATCATTACATACTCATCAAAACAACATATTTTACAAACTGTTTAGTTTCCGCAATGTAATAAAAGTTGGTTTTATTTTTTTGTTCTTATTGTAGAGATGGGTGAAGAACGAACTCACGGTCGATCTGGTGTAAAGTACATAGTTCTAGGGGCCACACGCATCACTACACTAATACCTAGTCCACCTTGAAACATTGTTATATGGCTGCCCCCACCCTTCTAAACCGGAACGCGTTATCGCTTTTCAGTAGAAATAACCAGAATGCTTGTACCAGTTGTACCAAACAAGGTTTCTGTGTAAATCATCCTTTAAAATATTGCTTTCTTCACCCTGATTCACATTTAAAAACTAGTACAACTATGTTATTTTTCTAGATGTTTCCTCATGTGGTTATTAAGAAACGAAACAGTTACATTAAATATGCAGTTGGTATGATATGCGCTCATAAGAAACATAAATATACGGGAATTATCCGCGGCTGGGATCTCATTTGGGCGGCAGACTGGAAAGAGCACGGCGAGGCCCTGAACAGATTAGAATTTGGACACAATCAGCCATTCTACTATCTCATCATTGCTAATCAATCCAGCAGATATGTGGCGCAAGGTAATAATTATATAAAAGTTTATATGTTTATGCATTCCTTATAATCAATGCGTTCCCAAAAATTTCCAAAAAATCTCGGTACCGTAAGTGTTCATTGTCTGATCGAGTAAACGAGTTCTAGCGGTAACATCTAAAACGTACTACTGTAGAACGAGGATAGACATTTGTCTGCTAGCATCTTTTTTTTTTATTACTTAGATGGGTGGACGAGCTCACAGCCCACCTGGAGTTGTTGTTACTGGAGCCCATAGACATCCACAACGTAAATGCGCCACCCACCTTGTGATATAAGTTCTAAGATCTCAGTATAGTTACAACGGCTGCCCTACCCTTCAAACCGAAACGCATTACTGCTTCACGGCAGAAATAGGCAGGGTGGTGGTACCCACCCGCGCGGACTCACAAGAGGTCCTACACTAGTAAAGAAAGTAAGTAACCTAGACCCTTCAGTCTACTCGTGATCACAGCACACAAATATCGGGAACTTAAGTTAAATTCACAGTAACTCGTTAAATAATAATCCAATAAAATTTATATACCACTAGCGACCCGCCCCCACTTCGCTTCGGAAACTGTAATTTATTATTAGTTTCTCCACTATTTAATGGATGTTATTATACATATAAGCCTTCCTCTTCAATCACTCTATCTATTAAAAGAACCGCATCAAAATCCGTTGCGTAGTTTTAAAGATTTACGCATACATAGGGATAAAGCGACTTTGTTTTATACTATGTAGTGATATATGAAATTTATAATGAAAATCTCCGCGAAGGTTTAAAGCAATAATATATTTTTAGAAAACCTCTCGGCGTTGACTGTTCCGCCTCGGATGCCGCATTTAGAAGATTTGATCGCGCGAGAGTTCACACATTTCAATGGTTACGCTTACGAACCGAACGACGAGAAACGAATGGAGTATCCAGACGATATGCACATTAGCAATATGTTTCGGAGTTGCGTTGAAGTTAGATACGGAGAGCCGAATCAGGACAAGAAGAAACTTGTTCAATATTAATCTTTATATTATCACTGGATATTATACCCAACCTATATAATATATACAATATTCAATACAATTTACTGAAATATATTTGAGTTTAATATAGCAATGTTACATATTGAAAATTATTTTAACTCTTCGGGCCGCTATTATGATACTTTGAAAAGATAAAACATATTACGCCTAACCGAAAACACAAGTGGTGGTAGGACCTTGTCCGACTGGCTGGCGACCATCCTCTAACTAGAACCCGCCGCCAAATGGCCTGTGTTCCGGCGTGTGGGTTAGAAAGCCAGCTCTACTCCTATCCTTTCCTTCTCCTTGTTGGGGGTAAGTCTTGGTGATACTTGAAAAATGCGGGGCAAACGTGCTCGCGAGCCCGCGGGACGTAATTTGCTGACGGACGTTTTTTATTTATTGCCCAGTTAGGCAGATAAGCATACGGCCCACCTGATGGTGAGTGGTTACCGTCGCTCATGGACGTCAGCAATGCCAGGAACAGAGCCAAGCGGCTGCCTACCGTATAGGGAGACCTAGTGAAACGGTATCCGCCGCCGCCCGCCGGTCAGTTGGGGACCTGAACCGGGTGTCACTACTTAACTCCGCCCCGGGAAGCTGTCCCACCAACCGGTGTAAAAAACGGTCGTGCGGCCGTCGTGCCGGAGTCGGAGACCGGAGTGGACCGGACTGGGAGCCCTTCCATCCCCTGTATTTCTTTTAAAAAGCAGGGAATACGTAAATGTTTATATCTATGGACTCCAGTAAACTCCTAACACTTGGTGGGCCCTCAGCTCGTTATAAGAATAATTCAAAACCATTCAAAGATATCCAGTATTATAGAATGTTTCCTGGAACGAAATTTTAACAGGGTGTCCTTACAAATTTTGTAAATCAGAATGTTAATTCCATGAAATTATCTAGAGTGAAAAATTCATAAATAGTGTTAATATCATAATTCATCGAAGTTTATTAGAAGTTTAGTAACCATTCTATCTCCCCAAACAAAGTCATTAGTTTTTTCCCCCTACCTATTCGCTGGTAGCCCAGGGAAATATTCCAGCTACAGGCGGACGGGTAGGTGAGCTCACGGACTCAATCTAAGAGAATCTATCTCCCCAAACAAAGTCATTACAGTTTTTTTCCCCTACCTATTCGCTGGTAGCCCAGGGAAATATTCCAGCTACAGGCGGACGGGCAGGTGAGCTCACGGACTCAATCGAAGAGAATCTATCTCCCCAAACAAAGTCATTACAGTTTTTTTCCCCTACCTATTCGCTGGTAGCCCAGGGAAATATTCCAGCTACAGGCGGACGGGTAGGTGAGCTCACGGACTCAATCTAAGAGAATCTATCTCCCCAAACAAAGTCATTACAGTTTTTTTCCCCCTACCTATTCGCTGGTAGCCCAGGGAATTATTCCAGTTACAGGCGGACGGGTAGGTGAGCTCACGGACTCAATCTAAGAGAATCTATCTCCCCAAACAAAGTCATTACAGTTTTTTCCCCCTACCTATTCGCTGGTAGCCCAGGGAAATATTCCAGCTACAGGCGGACGGGCAGGTGAGCTCACGGACTCAATCTAAGAGAATCTATCTCCCCAAACAAAGTCATTACAGTTTTTTCCCCCTACCTATTCGCTGGTAGCCCAGGGAAATATTCCAGCTACAGGCGGACGGGTAGGTGAGCTCACGGACTCAATCTAAGAGAATCTATCTCCCCAAACAAAGTCATTACAGTTTTTTCCCCCTACCTATTCGCTGGTAGCCCAGGGAATTATTCCAGCTAGAGGCGGACGGGTAGGTGAGCTCACGGACAGAATCTAAGAGAATTTGCTTTCACTAGCCTTAGCAAGGGCAATGCTTCCCAAAATCTACTACCAAATCTGAGCAGATCCGACGAGAAGCTCAGTGGGTTGTGTTAATGGAATCCCACAGTCCGCCTGATCTTTAGTTTGCATCAATTTTTACTGTATAACTGAAGATATCTTTTTTTTTTTGTTTATTAATATCAATGGGAAGTAAAATAATATTTTATAAATTATATTTTATTAGGTATCTTTTCCGTTGTAGTGCTCTCTAGTCGCTGACAATTTAAGAAACGAGATCTTGAAGTTAAATTTATTATATACAAAGTTAATTGAGTGCTAAAAATGTTTCATAATGATGGCACTACAGCATCTTAAGAATCGGACTTGTTTTAATTTAGTTACATTCCAAGTACCTAATTTCAATAATTCAACCAACAGAATTTAAGTACATTATATGAATACTACATATTGGTAATGCAGTAAAAGTAGAAAAGGCGTCTAGTGCTTAAATTACACAATAAACTGTAGTTATAATCACATTCAAACATCGATTTAATTTATAATCATAAACCAAAATGAAAACGTACAAAGTAACTTTTAACATCAAATGACAATTTGCTAAACATTATTATTATAAAGCTAAGCTGTTTTTTGGCAAAGACTTGGAAATAAACTCCTAAAAATTAAATAAAAATTTGTACCTTTTGTGTTCTCATGTAGGAATGATATTATTTACTTCAAAAATATGGGTCGCAAGAACAAAAGAGAACAAGAATCGAGATAGAAATTCTACTTCAAAGTCTCGAAAGTAATTTATTACGCATTACAAAAATACATATTCCCGCTTTTATTAATAGCAAAAACAAGAATAGCATATTGTCTAAGTTTTTCCCCTAAACACACAAATACTAATTTAATATTTAGAAAATAACCGACCTTGTAAACTTGAAAATTAAATTTACATAAAGCACAAAGTTTTTAAAGCTTTCTGTAACAAGAATTAGTTTTCTAATGTTTTTTCTATCAATTTTCAATGGTTTATAAGCCTACTATATTTTGACTTTAGAAAAAACAGTAGATATTCGCAATGGCAATCGTATTTATGACAAATGTTAAATCCTCGTTGACAATATGACGCGCACGAATGACTTGCGCCCGTTTTTGTCTATTTTATTGATGATAATGATACCAATTTCGAGTGTATGTCCGTGTCTTAGAAATATTAGTTTAGCGTTATGCATCGTTCACTTGGTAGTATTATAGGGTATTGGCCACCGCGTGCTCGCAGTGGACTCGAGAGGAACAGTGGAGTTTATGTCGAGAGGTAGGAATAATTCCAATGCGCTCCCACCCTCATACACTAAACAATAGTTTCGAATCAAAATGCGTAAACTGAAAATTACGTAACCTAAGGATTCTTTCGTACAAACGTTCCCAGATAGTTGGGTACCTAAATAAAGAAGTTGTTCCAACATTTGCTAATCTACAATTAATGTGATAAACACTTTAAAATCTAGACCCTAAAATAAAGATTAAAAAAAAAATTGGCAGCAAAATAACGTTATCGTCGTAGTAGCGATCAATTTGAATCAATCATCTTCATATCCAGTCGAGTGAGTCGACGACATTATTAAACCTAAGAGATATGTTGAGCAGCAAGTCTGCCCTCGCATCCACTTTGTTGTGTTCGAAAGCATCATTTACCTACGTGTAATCACAATTTTAGTTTTATTAAATTTAGTATCGAATGCTAAACTATTAAAAGCAAAATAAAAATAATAATCGGAACTCGCGTACATCGCATTACGTTGAATTCAAATAACATTTGGATCAAATTTGGTTACAAAAATACAATAAATTAACTGTATGTTAGCGATTGAGGTACTCCATTGACAGTCTTTGACTTTAGAACCCCGTTTTCGTAAGACATTATTGTCTCACGTCCGTTCTCTGTGACTCTGAAAATAAATAAATAAATAATTAGATCTAACTATGATATGGCCTCATACTCGTGTACAGCTGAGTTTTCCAGAATTTCCGGTCTATTTTTGTTAAAATTTATAAACCGACGCGGGTAGCTATCAACATTATGTTTATATCAGGTATCCTGGATTCACGCTGTGATGTCTATGAGGTCAGGTAAACACTTAACTTAACTTAACTTGGAGTATTATTAATAATATTCACTCCACGCTGCCGTGGAGTGAATAGAGCGACCGGTCGACGGTGTATCGCGTCCCGACCCGGCAGGCTGGTTCTGGTCCAGCGGGGTATTCCGGGACACCAGCGGCACCGTCTGGGCGGCCCGACGGGCTGCCGTACCGAGACGGCCGACGTTTCAGAGCCTTCGATTCGCCTCGAAGGCTCCGTCGGCTGGGCGTCCTTGGGGTGAGCCGCGCCGTCTGGTTGTAGTGTTGACCGCGGTAGCCCCCCTACCTCATCCGGGTTCTGACCTCGGAGGGGATCGGACGTCGGGTGTAAGAGTGCAGGGGAGTCGTTTAGTGGGTGGGTCCTAAAATCCTTGGGCCCGCGGTCTGCTCACAACACCATGCAGATCGTTGAGTCTCACATACCCCGCGCGCCCCTTTTGCGCGGGGACCTCGAAGGAGGTTCGACCCTCTACCCGAAAAAAAAAAAAAAAAAAAAAAAAAAAAAAAAAAAAAAAGTAAACACTTAACAAGACAGGCCGTGATTTCGTAAACTTATCCATACACTTTACGCTTTAACCATGGGAGTCAACATGCGACTGTTGTAAAATATCGAAATTATGATTATTAATTAAATTATGATATTTTTTTGCCCTTGTAGGCAGACGAGCATACGGCCCACCTGTTGGTGAGTGGTTACCGTCGCCCATGGACCGCAGCAATGCCAGGGGCAGAGCCAGGCCGCTGCCTACCGCTTAAGAAGGACATGTCATAGCGCTCGGGAAACACCGTGGAGGTGAGCTCATTCCAAAGCCGGATGGTACATGGCAGAAAAGATCTTTGGAAGCGCACTCTCGATAAACGCGACGGTTCTAGATAATATTGATGAACTCTGCTCCGATGGCAGGAGGTGTGATGATAAATAATTCACAGTGTTACTAAAAAACTGGTTAAAACTATAATTACAATTTTGTTGTTTTAGTTATCGATATAGGCGATATATGTATATGGAAATTGTGACGTCACAACGAAGGTGAACTCGATTGTTTTTTTTTTTTTTATTGCCTAGATATGTGGACGAGCTCACAGCCCACCTGGTGTTAAGTGATTACTGGAACCCATAGACATCTACAGCGTAAATGCGCCAAACACCTTGAGATATAAGTTCTAAGGTCTCAGTATAGTTACAACGACTGCCCCACCCTTCAAACCGAAACGCATTACTGCTTCACGGCAGAAATAGGCGGGGCGGTGGTACCTACCCATGCGGACTCACAAGATGTCCTACCAACAGTAATTACGCAAATTATAATTGTTTTGAAATTATGGTACGTGGCACGACGGTACATACTTCTTGGTTGTGATCTTTTTTCCGTTGACAGTACGCGTTGTTGTGGTGGTGCTCCTCATGTTGGCGCTGCCGGGGCCCGCCAGCGAACTGTTGAAGGTCGAGAAAGACGTGAACGTGTTCCCGTTCGTGTGAGCGAATATGTCGTCCAGCCCCTGCATCCCGAACCCGAACGGATTGAACATGGACGACGTCAGGGAGGTGCTCGGGTGACTTCGTCGACTGTGCCTCGGATGGTGTCCGTGACCATTGATTTCTGAAAAATTTTTATATCGTACTAATATTAATCTCGGCAGCGTTTTCCTTTGAATATTATAATTTCATCGCTGCTCCCCGGCAGAGGTTAGCAAGAAGTAGGTCCATTGTTTTTTTTTTCTATCCATCAAAATATGCAGTCGTTTTCTAGTAGCGCAGTGGTAAATTTTTAAGGCCCTTCTCGAAGAAGTCAACAAACGGGACTCAACATACCCTTCAAAGGCATTTTGTAGTACCTTTCGGGTATCGAATTTATTTTTCAGCCAAGAAGTTGTCCAAAATTTGGAAAAAGTAGGCGCAAGGTCTGGTGAGTACGGTGGATGACCCAAAACATCCAATCCTAACTCTCGTAGCGTCTGTTTTGACAAATGTAATGAAATCAAAATACTAATCTAATAACTAAACAATAAACAAAATCCCTTTAAATTTTAAATTTATTGCCATACATAAATTACGTTTCAAATGGCTAGTGTTGTAAAACGCCAACTTCATCCATTTTTTAAGCAGTTATGTAATAACTTAACGCAAGTGAAAAAAATACCATTTGCAAGACTAGGCAGAAATACATGGTGAGTTTTTGTAATATTATAAATAAACAAGTTGAATTATGTATAAAGAATACAGATAATATGCTTAGTGCGAGTTTCTTAACGTTCTCGATAGCGTAAAAGTTAACTCAAATACACTGCCGGCGAAAAGTTTAACACCGCAAATAAACAACATCTATCTATTGTAATAAAATCCCATAAGATAAATAAAAGAAATGCACATCTGCATATTCTATTGTTAATATCTAATATATAAAGAATTCATTCTTTTCTTTACTTTCAAGTTATTGGACAATAAATATATTACATTGTTTTCAAATACCAACAATCGTTGCGCTAGAGCGCGGTGGTAGAGTCAAAATAATATTTTTATGATGTGCTCATAACTAATCACTTTGCTTCTGTTTCGCATTGGTCAATAATTAGGATTATTTAGTTTCTGCAAACACGTATTTCTGACTTCTTACTACCTGAGTTTAGTATGTCGAGACTTGTGAAAAAAGTCATAGAACGTAAAGGTTAATTTTTTGATGAAAAATTCATTTCGTTATTATAACCTTTTTTAGCATGGACTGTAAAGTATATTGTTTGTCAATCAGTGTTTAGATGATTAAACAGTTTAATTACACATGTATAATAATATTTTATTGGACTTTTATTTTATTTTCCTACTTTAATTAAGGTGGTCTTAAGCTTTTGGCCTGCAGACTGCAGTGGATGTAATATGTAGTTGGAACGTTTGCATAATTTGCCGCTAGGGGCGCTGTTCCAACTGAATACAAATTTTAGTTAAACTTTACACTATCGCGAACGTTAAAATACTCGCACTAAGTACATCAAAATAACATGAACGAACTAATCGCTAATAACGATGTCTGCATTAAGATACGACAAAAAAAAGATACTTTGCGGATTGCTTAATTTACTTACCAGCAAATAAATCCCCGAAAGATGAGGCACCAAAGAATTCTCTGAATACTTCTTCGGGATCTCGGAATGTGAATGGAAAGCTTGCATAGCCAAATTCGTAGTCCTCGTCTGCGGCAGAGCGACGACCTCTTCCGTTATTCAATCCTTCCTTGCCGTACTGGTCATACACTCTGCGTTTTCTCTCTGCGTACAACAATCTTACGATCAGTCTTCAAATCAAATTATGATATAAAATTATTTCGATCGATATAGAAATCAATCAAAATCATATTCATTTTCAGCTATTAATTTGGAAAACACCTTTTTTTCACGAATTCTAATACCTAATAATTTTATTTGGAAAAGGAATTTAAATTACATAAAACCCAAAAAATAAGCAAATAAAACAATACTGGTTAGTGTGGAAAAAGCTGACATTCAAAAACTGTATTTTAGCACCCCCTAACAAAATTTAATAAAAATAGCATAATAGTTATTAACAGTAGTAATATAACACTGATACAAAACTAATTATATAATGTCATATTATAGGTTTAATTATGTTTTAAAGATGATGAACTAGTGATTGAAGTGAAAACTATAAGCTATATCATTTACTCGAGAGAGAAAAACAATTTGTAAAATACTTAAGATAGGCATTGAAATAACATTCAGTATTTCAAGCTCTGGTCCCACTGGTAATTTAAGCAAAAATAACACTTTAAAATAATTACGATAAATCATGTTAGTAAAAATTCAATGTTATTTGCACCACTCTAAACACTGTTCATTATGAATTTCGTTTTCAAGTTATTACGTTATTAAAAAAGCATATAATATAATGTATGAACTCATCATATTCACAACTCAACAATTGGAAAATCTTCTGTTAAATTGTCAACTACCAAAAAAGCGGTGGAATGGTGTATCTCCAAAGAACCCTTTGAAGCTAAAGTGTCGATGACCATTGACTCCATTCTTGCTTTGATATCTGTGACCGTGATGACTGGAGCCACGTGCATCATATAATTTCCGCTTGGATTCTACCCAACAACAAAACACTATTTAACTTATTTTCTTCCAAAATTGTAGTCTACTATAATTTCAAAGCTCTAATGAAACCATAGGTAGGTTTTGCTGCTTTTGAGATTTCTGAAATTAAGGAGGAATATAGAAGTGTTTTGGCTATTTTTAAGCCCCACTTCTATTTCATATGATTACAATTGAAAACATTGTTCTAGCTTTTGCATTTCTATTTGCTAGCACTTTTCAAAATTACTGTCAAAATATTAATTCAAGACAAACCATCTGAAAGAACCTCATAAGCTTCAGAAATTTCTTTGAATCTTCGATTAGCTTCATCAGAATTGTCAGGATTTTTATCAGGATGCCATTTCAGTGCTAGTTTTCTGTACCTGTTGATGAAAAAAGTTACATTTAAAAATATTTTTAAATTTTTTAATAATATATGTAAGGAAGTTAAATACTAGAAGCACAGCACTTTGTTCATATCGTCTTTGTAGTCGTTGTAACTATAATAATTCAGAGGAATCAATGTCTGTTAGACTTATGGAAGGGAAAGAATTTCCAATGACATCAACAGACATTCTTTTTGTTATTTTCTTCTTTTTGTCTTTATGTTTTTCTTTTCATCTAAGGTTATGCTGCAAGCATCATTCTAAATATGGGTGCTCCCTCAATTATAAAAAAACACAGCACTAGTATAGTAATAATAAATAACAAAGCCCATAATAAAACTAGGCTAAAATGAAATTGTAAACAAAAAGACAAAAAAATCAGTCAAATCAAAAACAGGAAACAAGTACATTAAACAATTAAATTATTTACATTACAATAATAACAGAAACCAATAATTATACCTTTAACAAAAATATCTGTATCAAAGTGTGTTCATAAAAACAGTATGGACAACTTGTGAATACTCTAATATACACATTATGTGTAACAAAATATAAATTTAGAACAGTCGTTTTAATATTATTTTTTTAGCTATGCTGATGTTGGAGGGTGCAATAAGAGTGACTCTGGCGCCAGTGGAAAAATGTATAACTCGACCCACGTATTGTTAAAAAAACAATGCTATTATTAGAGAATACTTAAATAAATGGGAGTCATAACTGATTTTAGATGAAAGGGTCATTATACCATTAGCTCATTATTTATGATTGTCCAGTTTTTATTATTCTTATATATTCTTCATAACATGAAATAATAACACTATTCCTTGAGTTTGAATTCTATGTGCTATATTTTACTACAATGAAGCATTCGTTTATATATTTTCTTAAGTTTATGCACCTATCCAAGCAACTTTCATTGAAATCTTCCTTTGAAATGTTTGTTGTTACTGCAAGGCTTCAATTTGTTGGCAAATGCCAACAATAACATTATTCAAATTTACACATCTAAAGTAGATCAAACCAAGTGAGGCCAGTGAAATTCATTTGTTTATAAGCCAGTCTATATTCAATATTATAAAACAATGTAAAACTGTTCAGCATAGAGTTGAGTTGTGGGATTTTAAAAATAATAGTAACAACTAGTACAAATTTGAAGAACCTACAAATTACCTTTTATTGACAGGTATATTTTTCTCATATATATTCTTGTATTGTATTTGTCATCATCAAACAGAATAAAATTGTATTAGATAATATTATATGATATTTGATAGATAGATAGATAGATACAGTGAGTAGTCATAGTAGCACAGGTACACCACTGCATATGGTGAATATCTTCTGTGTAATTAAAAAAATACTATGAGGCCCATATTAAAACATCAGTTTTGTGATATCTGAATAAACAATTCTACTCATTTAGATGCTAAACATATTTTTTTCAGTTTTATTGCAGTTGATCTTATAACTTTTCTTATGTTAATGGCCATGAGACATCACAATGTAAATGCTGCTACTACCCACCTTGTAGGCAGCGGCTTGGCTCTGCCCCTGGCATTGCTGAAGTCCACAGGCGACGGTAACTACTCACCATCAAGTAGGCCGTACGCTTGTCTGCCTACAAAGGCAATAAAAAAAAAACCTTGGGACCAAAACCAAAGGAGAAATCATAGTGTCCCAAAAATTGAAGCAAATAAACAAAGATAATGTCATTACAATCTTAAATTTCTAAAATAAAATTTGTATAATTAGAAACATTAATAATGTTGTAATTAACAACTTACGCTTTCTTTATTTCAGTGTCAGTAGCAGTTCGAGTTACACCAAGTACCCTGTAGTAGTCCACCATCGCTGTGTCTCTCCCTCAAGGGGTTCTTAAGATCTGAAAAAGTCATTATATAATATATAAGTATAAATAAACAAAAACAAATATAAATACATATATATACATACAAATATATATATATAAAAGTCTTCAACAAAGTTTATATTATCTCTTTGTTTATACTGCATTGTTCACAGTTTTTTGGTGGTTACTTTTTTTAAATAGAAGATCATCAAGTGCAGATCTTAACGAACATGGTATTAATTTTTTTTTGAGCACATGTAGTCCACATTTGATGTTCTAGAGACTTGACGCCCATCTTAATTGCAATCAAATAATATCCCTTCTATCTTTCAAACCAGAGCTCTTAATATTGTTTCATAGCAGAAATGTGTAGAATGAGATACTGACATATGCAAACTGACAAACAATCACCACAACCAGTATAATAATAATACTAGTAGTTATTTTAAAATTAATACTAATAGATAATTATTATGAATGATATTTGAATGTATGCGATAACTACTTCAATTTGTAAAATGTCAAGGTACATATTTTATGATTCATAAGGGACAGGTGCGAGTTTAAATACAAAACCTTTAAAAATAAGGATACAGTACTATTACTTATGATGATTTTATAATGGATAAACAAACTTTGCGTAATTTACAGCATATACATTTCGACATTTAGCAAACTTGCAAAACCTCTAGCACGGCAAGCCTAACTTAAAAACGAAAGACCGTACCTGTACCTTCTAATGACTAAATAAATGGAAATGAGCGATTCGAAAACGACTGTTATTTTTTGGATAATTAAAACTGATAGCTTTTGTAAAGATTAAAGGTTACCTATTTTTTTTTCTGGAATAAACACAACATCACGTAGTTTCTGTGACAGTAGGGGAATTGTATCGACTCTTTAGATTTAGAAACCCGTTTATTATTTCGAGATTTATTTTACTTACTTGTCAAGAAATCACTTAACAATTTGCTATAGTTCTATTGTTTTTCAATGGAAAATTTAAAGCCGTTTTAATGTATGATCTGTTTTAGTTTTTGACTAATCTAACTTCGTCGAACTAACGTCAAACCTCACGTCAAACCATAGATTATACACTTAATATATTTGACGTCAAACCATCAGTCAAACCACAAAAATCAACATGACCATCTTAAACAGTAGTGCTTAATCTGTGAACAGGGCTTAGGGATACCGGTAGTTTCATATCCACACGAAAATATTTCAATTTACTAAACAAAGAAAAATATTGTAAATCAAGTATTTTAATACATTTTTTATTTCATATATGGGTGGACGAGCTCACGACCCACCTGGTGGTGAGTGGTTACCAGAGTACAAAAACATCATCAACATAAATGGCGCCAACTTTTTGGAAACAAGAGTTTTAAGTCTCAGTTTTATACTACAACGACTGCCGACAACGAATTACTGCTTCATGGCAGAAATAAGGCCGTGTAATCGTATTATCAGTTAACATTAACTTTAGTAAATTTCCACATTTTATTGAAAGGCTATTTCAGATCATTTTATTCAACGCTTACCAAATTATTATTTTACCTCATTTAATTAAATACCTAATCAATTTGAATACATTCCATAATGTTCCGTTCTACTATATATATAAGAAACTTGGCTTCGGCCTTTTTTACAAAAGCTTTGCTTTTATGGACTAGATTCCAATTTGTCAGCCCAATGTACCTTAAGCACAAGGCTCCACCCGTGCGATATTTGTATAAAGCACACAAAGTTGTGGGTGAAAGCGTAGTTAAGTGATAAAATAAAAACATCACGATCGGTAACGAAAACATTAAGCGATTACTTTAAGTGTTTTATTTTGATATGAACACACGAGCTCTTGACCTTCCTGAGCTCATCCCGAAGGCGATGATCATCATAACGTGAATGCCACTATTCACAGCACGTCATTTCGAATGCTTCCGATCCACTAACGTTGCTTTTAGGTAGGTACCTAAAGCACCGGTAATCGTTCTCGTCGAATCCGCTCGTGACGAAAGGCTTGGCGAGTAAATTAACCAAACAGACACAGCCCACTGAGTTTCTCGCCGGCTCACCTACTTGTTAGGTTACGCTGACCGCTGACATAGCCTATCAGGGCTATGAGCTTAGGGCTAAAAAAATTTATTTACATTGCGGTTAAGATTGAAATTGTCTCAATTGTCTGCATTGGTACAATTTATAACTGTATCTACAAGTATGTATGTACTTATCCAATATTATCTGCATAGATCTTATTTAAATGTATTTAAGTATATACGTCTAGCCTAAAGTAAAATCTTTTTTTTTTCAGTTACCAAATGTTTTACTACTAGCTAATAATTTTTATATCTCGTCTACTTTAAATTATATTGCCATATCTTACAAATAATTTATAAATAAATAAATAAATAGGAGATCTAGTAAATATTTTTTCTATTATTATAGTTTATCTATAATTATCGGTATTTTTAAAGAAAACGTAAGAATAGGAAACTGGGTGCTTGTCGAAGCGAGAGTCCTGCTGTCGGGAGCAACGCGCCCTATTACATTCAAAGCTAAAATTATTACCCATATTTTAAGTGCGAAGTTGAGTTTGTTAGTGTCCTCCTTTGAAGCATATGCTTGGGACCTATCAACATTTTGCAAAAAGATAGTTTACAGGCCGAAAACAAGAAACGAATGATGTACGTACAAATAACAAATGAAACTTAAAAATTATAAAATTACAAATTTATGATAACCAGCATCAGTACGGTATAAAAATTTATTTTAAAATTTCTTTTCATCGTCGTGGCCTAAAGGATAAAACGTCTGGTAGCGATGCACCGGTGTTCGAATCCCGCAGGCGGGTACCAATTTTTCTAATTAAATACGTACTCAACAAATGTTCACGATTGACTTCCACGGTGAAGGAATAACATCGTGTAATAAAAATCAAACCCGCAAAATTATAATTTGCGTAATTACTGGTGGTAGGACCTCTTGTGAGTCCGCACGGGTAGGTACCACCGCCCCGCTTATTTCTGCCGTGAAGCAGTAATGCGCTTCGGTTTGAAGGGTGGGGCAGCCGTTGTGACTATATTGAGACCTTAGAACTTATATCTCAAGGTGTGTGGCGCATTTACGTTGTAGATGTCTATGGGCTCCAGTAACCACTTAACACCAGGTGGGCTGTGAGCTCGTCCACACATATAAGCAATAAAAAAAAATAAAAAATATCCGCGTCGTGGCATGCCCGGATCCTGTGGAACTGCCGAAGCGACCCACTAAATGTCTATTCTGCACTTTTCTCCCAAATGATCAAATTACGCTCGAAAGGCTGGGGGGCGACTTCAGTCTGCACTGCGACCAGTCACGTGGCCACCACGAGGATGTTCGGCCGACGAAAAACATCGACGAAAACGATTTCGTCGGCCAACTCGGTTGACAGCTTATCAAGAAGGCCAGGCCTTGCCACTGCGGTTCCAGAATACCTCCCAGAACCAGAACCAGTCTGCTAGGTGCTCGCGATGTACCGCCAACCGATCACTCTTTAGCATCAACTCTGCAACGCCCTAGAGGGCGTTAGCTCATCTCTTAGGCTCCAACGCCTACTTCTGTGAGAGGTAAACTCGCAGAAGTGGCGATTTCTAGGATTATTCGCTGCCATGTGCCGTATCTAAGAATTTGGACAGCGACGAGTCCGGTCCTATTTGAGCAACGAGAATACTATGTCGCTTCTTCCGAGCGATGTAAGCTGCGAACTTGTGCTCCGCCGTGTTCACATTGGTGTACAGCAATACACCTAGATTGTGAAAAGGTAAGCCTTTTAGTATTGTAATTGTTTGAGAGTAGGTGAGTCAATTCATTAGTTTCTCCACTTGTCAAACCACATTTCAAATTGGATGTACTTAGACAGATATCGGAACTATTGACGGACACATTGTTCTGTGACTTATTTAAATAACATTTTTTTATTATTAAAAAGTTCAAAATAATCGAATGATCTTCGAAACAAGCATAGAAGAAATGTTCTCAATACTTAATTTAAATATAATGTTCATAAAATTAAAACCTGTTTCTACTTTGAATACTTCCATTTTTGGAGACTGTGACTAACTTTTCCCACACAGTCTTATTTATGGTCCATTCGTAACGATCTACCTAAAGTCGATCCCACACAAAACTGAAATTGCACTCTGAAGAATATAACAGATTTATATAGTATGTACACGGTACACATTTACAGGCATTATGATTGTACGATAAATCCGAAATAACATAGAATAGGTATGTAGGAGTGATATACAAACCTTAAAATAACATCGGGCTTTTCCGGTAAATACAACTGGTGTCAACCTTGAAACCACAATGGAAAATACGATTTTCGGATTTGTGAACACCGTTTGGTTGGTAGCATGAGATCACACAATGACACAGAGCTCGTACAGTAAGTAGTAGCACTTGCACTTTTAATGGTTGACTGATCGAATCAATGACACCTTTTCTCAATTATAAATTCAATTTTTTTTTTTAATCACTTTTTCAATTAGTAGCATAAAAATAATTTTAAATACTACACTGCTATAAATTTGTTCACAAAATAACATTAATATCTTTCATTGTTTAAGTTTATATCTTTAATTTAATTGTAGACAAAGCGTGGGAAGCAGCAAGTGGTAACATAACCACATACTAACAACTCGGACGCCTGTTATGCATCGACTGACATTCAGAGACACGAACATTTACGAATAGAATACGAACACTCTAAACTATGAGCTAATGATATCGCGATCACAGCATCGCAAGCATACAATTTTTGAAATTCAGCAAAACTTGCTTTAGTTTTCTTTTATCAAATACATTATATACAAGAGCTTGTGTTATCAAAAATACATAATGATTTATAAACGAATTTCTGTATCCAACAATAATTTATGCATCTCGTAAGAAACACAAGTTAACGTTGAAAAATAAAACCATGTCATAATTTTATGAATGGGCCTACATTATAGGTTTTGCAATTTTCACGTTCAATAGCCTTACATCTCAATCGTTGTTTTTAACGACATTGAATCGACTTTTCTAATTTATCTTATCTATTTTTGTTTTATTAACGAAAAAAACGTTTAAATAAACTGTATTGAAGAAGCATTTCACTAAGTGCGAACCGCTGAGGTAATGCGCTCTCCAAAAATTATTTTTTTGTATAAAAATATATGTTATACTTAAGCTGTTTTTACTATACATCTTTTATATTTTTATGAAATGATGCCCTGGACCTTTACAAAATTTATGTAGGATACAGTTACAGATACAGACGACATTTCTTTAAGGAAATCCGATCAACAATAAGGAACCATAAAAAATGTATTTTTTGTATATTTCGTTCATAATTTTTGAAAGTTAATTAAAATTTCAGCAAAATAAATTTTTTGAATTTGGTCCCAAATATTTCATTAGATACTTGGTACAATTATATAAAGACCAACCTTTTTTGTGATTTCCAAAATTTGTCTATAGTTACTAGTAAGATATATATATATATTTTTTGCGTGACGTGATTGAACGAGGTGAAGGTCAACCTGGTCTGGACCGGCTAGCGGAGAGCATAGACATGAAATGCTGCCACCCACGTTGAGGTACGTGGTGATAGTCCCAATTCTAAAAGGGCTGGCTTATCCTACAAAGAAACACCGTCATGTTGCGCGGCAGAAATAGCCAGGGCGTTGGTACCTAGCCTTGCGAGTTTACAATACGCCCTACTACCAGAAAATAGAGGTTGTCTATGACAATACGTTAGTATAACTGCTAAAATAACGATACCACCCATTAACTCGTGAATGTCTTAGTTGCTTTTTACGATTCTCACTGGAAGAGATGAGGTGGTGATATTCGAGGCCAACACAGCCATACACTTTATAAGGCTGTGTTTTGGTAAAGTCAAAGTCAAATTTTTGTGACTTACGGATTTATGACGAAATTATAAGAGTTCCGTTTTCTTGTATTTGACAGCAGAACCCTTATAAAAAACCTGATTAATCTAAAATACTGAAAATTATTGGAAAGCTCTAATAAGTTACACTCTATTAGAACGAACATCGCATAAAAATATTTCTACGACGATCTATTTTAAATCGTTGGATACGTAAATAGCTTCGCAGTGGCTGTGGGCGAGACGTGATCATAACGTTTAGAAATAATTCTTTGAAAATAATTCTAGTATTTTATCATAATTTACTTAATCAAAGTATTTGAGTTGAAACTCACAAATATAAGTTATATACTTACTCATTTTTAACAAAATTTAATTATTTGTAAATTCATTTTTAAATCAAACCGTGATATTCAAATGATTTTTTCACATATTTTTTGTATTTATTATATTTTTATAGTAATCACAGTGACACCTATTAGCTATTTCTCGTATCATCTCATACCATATATCAAATACAGAATTGATCAATTTGATATGAGTAATTTCATAATTAAATCATACCTCGGATTATATACACAAAAATACACCCTAAATTCCAAACTGAGAATGTCCTCTCGCTTTATAAAATTGAAGTCGATTTAAAATGCATAAAGTATTTAGGTACCGTAAGTTTGAGTTAGTTGGCTACAAAAACTAATTAGCCAAGTACCTACGCATTTACGTAGTGCAGAATACCCACTCATTGTGACGTACCTTGTCATTACTGCCCTGAGTCACCGCAGTCGCCACGTCAAGGATGCCGTTATTCTAACGTCTGGTAACTTGTAGTTCATAATATTTACACGAAGCGAGTACATTAATAATCTAGTGCTATTTAATTGACCTAAATTGAACGGCTTACAAAGCATACTTGATTTTATGAACCAATACTCATCAAGCGTTCTGGTTGGGATTATAGGTCATTCGAATGCCATTTATGCTAAAAACTTCCATCTCATGTCTCAAGATGAGCTGTGGAATTCATGTAACGCCATCTGCGGGCCCCGGTAAAGGCTTAACCCAAGATCACCCATAATCATTTGCCTATCTATACTAAAAATAGATGAAGGTAGATAGGCAAAAGAGCAGTCTTCGAATTCACGCCAAGAATAAAGTTTAAAAAATGTAAGCCTCGTCTGTGTGTTGCACTAATGCACCGGTCATCGTTCTCATCGATCCCGTCGCTTGCGACGAAGGGCTCGACGAGTAATTTAACCCTCAGAGAGCCCACTGAGTTTCTCGCCGGATCTTCTTAGTGGGTCCCGTTTCCGATCCGGTGGTAGATTCTGCGAAGCACGTCTCTTGCTAGGGTTCGTGTTAGTAACGTCATCAGGTTTGAGCCCCGTGAGCTCACCTACTAGTTGAGGCGACGCTGATATAGCCTCTCAAGGCTATCAGTTTAGGAAGAAAAAAAAAAGCACTAATGAGAACATCTTGTTATTATCGGAAATCAGGGATTCGCTCTAGTATACCTAAAAACTTATAGCCCGATTTCAGTATAGACAATAAATATTATTTTTCACTCATCTATTTCAGAATTCACCTTGGAAGTTCTCAAATAATGACGTTATATTTTTCGTAGCCGTCGTAATGATAAAAATTTCCTTATACAGGTGATCGCTTACGTATCCTAATAATTTATTTTGGTCCTCTGTTCTATTCAAATTATTTAAACTACTTCCTTTTCAGTTTTGGCAACGGTTCAGTGTCAGAATACGACGGCATTTCAAATGATTTTTAATGAAAAAAAAAATTGTTAACATACACACGCAGAAATATTCGAGATCTCCTCCGAGCAAGTCAAAAACTAAAATCAAATTAAAACTCTCAATTTCATCGACTCGACATCTAGGATCATAGATAATTTAGTTTTCTGATTTCCGCATTTGTTGTTCTTCGATGTTGTTGTTTTTTTTTTTTTTGTTAGTATAAAATTAGCGATCTTCCGCCTAAGCGTTGGGAGTTGGTTCGATTTGAACAGACTGTGTCGGGAGATTGACAACATCGACGTAAAAACCAATGTTAAGCCTAACAATGACCTCGTCTTTGTTTTCGGCTTTTATAAACAAAGTTCAGGTTACCTTCATAATAATACAATACAGTAGCATAAATGACACTTAAATAATTTATTCACAATTATTAGGTGTAGATAAAATGAATATGTTACTGGTCGTAGTAAAAGAGATGCAAACATGGCTTCAGTTGGCCGCCAACGCTTCTTCATCAATATTCATTCATAATAAGAATATCATTACCGTATTTTCCTTTAGTGCCATAGATCTTGTTTATTTCTGCCCCGAAGTAATCATGTGACCCAGTTTGAAAATGATGATAGCCGCTATTACACTGTTCGTTATTACGCGGTGGTTGTGGGCTAAGCTCTAACACCCCTGGTGAGCATTAGCTGTCTAAAAGTATTCATAAAATAAATGATAAATCCGTTTATATCCATAACATTATTTTATTTGGAAGACATCGTTAAAGACTTAATTAGTATGTAGCTAAATAAAGGCCTAAAACTTTTGTTTACATTTTGATAGATCAATACTACACACATTACAATCTAAAGTATTCTAAAGTATATAGAATGAAACGGAAAGTACTGATTCGTAAATAAGCTTGAAAAGATTTGTTTAAATTTTCGTCCGTCTATTTAGAGAGCAATATTGCTCACTGTTTTTTCATATATGTATTTGATTACACGCACTTTGAATGACAAACACAAAATTTAAGGCAATATAGTTTATCTAAGAACAAGGGCTACTAACTTTTTATCACATTTTTTAAATTAACAGTTTTGTGAAGACGACCTCCGGCAGATCTAATTACGGAGTCCATAGACACTGCAATGTGAAATTAATTTAAAGCCAAAAAACAAAAAAATTTAGCATTGAATGCTAAATGAATTGCTAAATGAACATTGGATGTTGCTATTTTTTATTATTTTCATTTTCTAAAAATAAATATACATATTTGGTTAATAATACATTAAACTTATGGCACTAATTTGTAAATGCTTTATGCAAACTCTTAGAAAAGTTATACATACTTACATAAGAAAATAACAATTTAATTATTAAAATTAAAAATAAACGATTGAGCTGCAAAAAAGTTCCCAGTACCACTCAAGATGATGTAAGGATTTAAACGATACCCCAAATCTGTTCAAACATTTAAAAGTTATAGTGCAGTAACGAAACCCAAACATATGAAATCTGAAAATGTCCCTTTTTTGAGCTGTCGAGTACAAACTTAACAGTCTTTAGTGATTATACAATAAAATGCATTGGAATTACGGATGGCTAATACCAACTCGCTACTTATATTTCTTTCAAGGTCTTCCGCAGAACATCCAGATAAATAGCAGCATGTTTAGGTTCGAAAATTAATGCTGGTCTCAGACGAATTGCACGTACACCACATACTCCCCCCAAAACACCTAAAAAAATACATTTTTGCAATTCACACACAGTAGAATTGAAAGCTTCAAAATGTACTAGTTCAAATGTCGCAGGCTAAAGCCTGTAAGCTGGGGGCCGCAGAAGGGTTTCGCCCAGCTCAAGCCCAATATGAGGCGACCCCTCCTTGGTGAAAGTTACGGGGCGACCTGAGGAAGTGTACCACGAGACGTGCTTTAGCACGCTGCATGAGAGCAATTCTACGGAAATTCTAGGGAGCAAACGGTTAGCGGTATATTGCGTTCTGATCCAGCGGGGTATACCGAAACAACAGCGACATCGCCTAGGGCGTCCCGAAGGGCTGCCGTACCGGGACGGCCGACGTAGTCGTTGACTATCCGCCTCGACGACCTGATGGTCGGTCTCTGACCAGGTTCTAACTCCATTCTGACCCCAGGCGGAGATCGGATGTCTTGTCAACGTCTTGTCTTGTCTTGTCAACGTCAAATGTCTTGTCTCTCTCAAATTTTTAACAATTTCTCAAAATATCAAAATAATAGCAATCTGTCTGGCTTATTCAGGTTATATTTATATTCGATAGCTTTCTTGAGCCTGAGCAGTAACAGTATCCTCTAAATACCTAATTCCTATAGATACTGATGGTTATGTTGATGGTAGCATCTTGATGTAAAAAAGATCGCAAGTTTAGATATATTATTTTGTCTATTTCTGATACGAAATAATTATGTGGACGAGCCCACAGCCCACCTGGTGTTAAGTGGTTACTGGAGCCCATAGACATCTACAACGTAAATGCGCCACCCACCTTGAGATGTAAGTTCTAAGGTCTCAATTATAGTTACAACGGCTGCCCCACCCTTCAAACCGAAACGCATTACTGCTTCACGGCAGAAATAGGCAGGGTGGTGGTACCTACCCGTGCGGACTCACAAGAGGTCCTACCACCAGTAATTACGCAAATTATAATTTTGCGGGTTTCATTTTTATTACACGATGTTATTCCTTCACCGTGGAAATCAATCGTGAACATTTGTTGAGTACGTATTTCATTAGAAAAATTGGTACCCGCCTGCGGGATTCGAACACCGGTGCATCGCTCAACACGAATGCACCGGACGTCTTATCCGTTAGGCCACGACGACTTTTAGGTTTAAAACAGATGATTCAAGCTTTAGGCTTAGGTCTGAGAGTTGAGAGTGGAATTAACATTTCAATGTTTATGAGCTGCGATAACAGCAAATATCAATTGGTTTTGGATGGCATCATCAAAAACTGAAAAAGGAATAGTTGCTGGGCGTATTATGAGCATGCACTTAGGAACCACCATCGTGCATACTTCTGTCCCGTAACAACCCTACATTCTAAGTTTGAAAGGGTTAAGGCATTCAGAACACGATTTACATCTTCGATGTGTTGTCTACAGGCAACGTTGTAAACAATTAACGCCCAACGGACCTTGGACTTATTTTATTCGCTTACTCCAATATAACACAAGTACCAATATAACATTCTTACCGTTTTTCTTTAATCCAGCGTTTATCTTATCCCTTGTTTCAGTAGTGGGAGCATTATAAGCCAAGAACGTGCCTCGCCCACGAACACTATGTATTACTCCAGGGAACTCCTTTTCCAGATCGTGTAGGCCATTTTTCAAAACGTTTCCGGTCTTATTGACTAAATCCAGCAAGTTTTCCTGTTTAATGACCTTGAGAACGCGCTCGAGTAAAATCAATTTACCTGGATCCCCCATCCACGTGTTGAAAACTCTGTACGCGTGCGGAGGTCTGAAAGTTGATTGAGAGAAAACACGTTAAATATAAATATAATTTTGGTTAGCACAAAACTATTGTTGGTTTACGTCATCGTTATTACGACACCTACTTAAAATCAGCAGTGAAGTAGAATCCTCCAGTCAACATTTTCTTGCTAAAGGTGACGACGTCGGGTGACGTCGGTAGATCGAAGTGTTCATAACACCACATTTTCCCGGTTGGACCACATCCGGTTTGCACTTCATCAACAATAAATGCAACCGCCTTCTGCATTTTTTTATAATAAGAGATTAGTATTTTAATATTAAAGATCACAACCAGTATTCACTTCGTATGGTTTAATTTTAGTTACCTCCTTAGATAATTTTTGAAGGTCTCGAAAGAATTCCGGTGAAGCTTCATTATCACCTCCTTCGGACTGAATTGGTTCCACAACAATGCCAGCAACCGGATTGCCCTTTTTTTTATACTTCTCAATTAGGTCAGCCACTTGCTCAAGACATCTGCAATTTAGTTACTAATTTATCGTGCCTATAGCTTTATTAGTTACTAGCGACTCGCCCTCGCTTCGCTTCGGAAACATTAAATTTTATTATTGATGATAGCTGAGTCCCGCGATGTTATCCGCGGTTATTCTCGTACCGCGGGTGACGCCACGGGGCGAAGCTAGTCTAAAAAAAAGTAGGATAAGTTACTCCTTATATCATCAGCTACCTGTCAGTGAAAGTCTCGTCAAAATCGGCCCTTCCGTTCCAGAAATTAGCCGGAACGAACAGACAGACAGACAAAAATTGTAAAAAAATTTATTTTGGTGTACGTACCGTATATATTCATATGCATGTAGTAAAAAGCGGTTATTTCAATATTACAAACAGACACTCCAATTTTATTTATATGCATAGATTATTATTCTTGTTAAGCTTGTGATTGCATTTCTTGTTATTAAAGCAATATTAACATTCGTAGAAGCGCTGGACACGATAATATTATTTTTTTAATTATACAAAACATTTAACGAAAAATAATAATTTACTAATGTTGTGTGTACAGCACTTAATGTGACATAAAAATTAAAATGAAATGACAAGTCATCAAAGGTTACGTGAACCCAGGATCATCACAATAAAAAACTGACGCCACCCACCTTGGGACATGAGATCTAAAACAATTGTATAGAATCACGGTGCAGGTGGTCTAAATCCTACAAACCAATAATTAATAATAAATAATACATTAAACTATATAGATCTGATTAAGGTTACATCTCCGAAGATTGGTTGCCTTATATTCCCAAGAGCTGTGCTTCGTAGAATTTACCGCCGGATCGGAATCACGACTCGCTGAGAAGATCCGCCAAGAAACTCAGTGTGTTTATACTTTATATTATGTCTAGGGACACAGTTTGAGTAGCGCATGCGGTTGTACTGGCCGTTCCGGACAACCGATAACCGTTGGGGTAAACTCGTTCTTGAGTGGAGACCGCAAATTGGAAAACGCAGTGCAGGACGCCCTCAGGCTCAATGGAGTTATGATCTGTGCAGAATAGCTGGTCAGAGCTGGATGAGAGAAGCAGAGTATCGTGCTCAGTGGCGAGCAATTGAGAGGTCTATGTTCAGCCGTGGACTGCTATAGTGATGATGGATGCGGTGGTACATCGCTTATTATAGACACTTGTGACAATATACGGAGTAAAATCGGAACTCACTTGTTTTATTTATAAAGGGCAGTTAACACCTTTACTACGCCTTAGAAACCATACAGTGGTGACCCCGAGGATTCGAACTTTATACCGTGCGTTTTTCTGTGTTGTGAATGTGTTTTTGGAACTTGGACCGGTACGACCTACTATTGCGATTGCGACCTGCAACTGTCAAACAAACCATGGCTCCGGAAGCTGCTCTCTAACTGGCAAGCACCAACGTATCATCACGCAAACCAGAGTTTTGGACGAATCAACCACGCCTTTGGTTCATCCAGATTGAGGCGATCCTGTGCCCGCAGAAGCTAGGCGACGAGCCAAAATACAACTTGGTAATCGCGAAATTAAGCAAGGATGCCATCGCCCAAGTTACCGATTTTTTGGCCAAGCCACCGGACAAAAAATAGATATAATGCTCTGATGGAGAAATTACGTCAAGTTTTTGAAGAGTCAGAGGCCCGGAAACTATACAAGCTGATTGGTGAGATGGAGCTTGGTGACCAGGGCCCATCCCAGCTGTTAACAAGGATGACTGACCTGGCGCGGGGGAAGGTGAACGAAGACACTCTGTCTTTGGTGTGGAAAAGACATCTCCCGATGTGGGTACGCGCAGTCCTCACCGTATCTGAGACCAACGACTTGGCGCAGCTCACCAAACTCGCCGACGAAGTGCTGGAACATACTTCACACACCACGTCTCAGGACATCTGCAGAGCTGATCACAACATTCCTGTGAGCCCCGACGACCTAGAGAAGACGGCAATTATTACGCCGTTCGGTCTCTATAATTGCCGTCTTCTCTATGAATTTCCACGAATGAGTTTTGGCCTTAGCAATGCAGCCCAAACTTTTCAACGATTTATGAATAACTCGGTGTTGCGGGGAATACAAGCTTTGAACTCGGACGGTGACATTACTGAAGATTCTGATTTTTTATACTGTTACTTAGATGACGTAATCGCCGATAGTCAAAATGCAAATGAGCATAAGTCACAACTGGACGCGCATTTTAAGTGTTTTGACGAATTCGGCCGAAACCCTTGAAAAGTTGAGACAATTTTTAGGGATGTTGAATTTCTATAGAGCTCACTAACCAAAAGCAGCCCAGCGGCAAACTGAGCTCTATAAATTTTTAAAAGGCGCCATAAAGAATAAGTCGAAGATACTATAGGACGAAAAATCGGATAGTGCGTTTTTACAGTGTAAACGCGACTTACAAGAGGCAGCGTTATTAACTTATCCAAGCGAGAACGCTCCCTTATGTCTCATGGCGGACGCATCTAATGATTGCGTAGGCACGGTACTACAAACTGAAGTCCGAGGTTCTTTAAAATCTTTAGGATACTTTTCTAGACGTATGTCGGATACGGAGCGTAAGTATAGCGCTTACGATCGGGAACTGTTAGCTATCTATCTCAGCATACAACATTTTAGGTATATGCATCTACATCTTGTAAAAATGAATATTTAAGAAAATCGAATAAAAATAAATTTAAAAAAAGGACATACCCGCTGAGTTTCTTGTCAGTTCTTCTCAGGACGGAGACTAGTTTTTGTGAATTGGCGGTAGTTCTTTTTGACGTTCAACAAGTGTGTACTTTACGTTGAACAATTTTTTTTTATTTCATTTGATTTGATATGACGCACTTTTACAGTGCTACCAGATCATAAACCGTTAACTCATTGCGTTTAGACAAAAACCTAGCGCGAAAGATACTCCACGACGTACTCGACAACTCATGTTTATCAGTGAGTTCACGACTGATATTTGATATGTGAACGGTTCCGAGAAAGTAGTCGCAGACTGCTTATCGCGCACAGAAACAATAACTTGTCCCACGAACATCGACTACCAAGAATTATTCCAAGTGCAAAATGCTGACGGCGAATTGTCGGAGTTGTTAAAGTTACCGGACACGAACTTTAATTGTAATATTAGAAAAAGAATCACTACCTGATTCTGACCAAGCTATTTATTGCGACGTGTCAACTAGCCATATTCGACCCTATTTGCCTGAAAGTTTTAGGCGTAAGGCATTCCAGATGTTGCATAATATAAGCCATACAGGTATAGGATCGACCCGGAAATCAGTTAGCGAAGGATTTTATTGGCCTAATATGAACAAGGCCGTAGGTCTCTGGGCCAAAACATGTGTTCATTGCCAAAAGATTAAAGTCACGAGACACACAATCTCGCGATTCGGCGAATTTCAGCGGGTAGATCGATTTGAGTATGTTCATTTAGATCTAGTCGGCCCACTGCCGACGTCACAAGGTTATAGGTACTTGTTGACGTTAATCGACCGAACTACACGGTGGCCTGAGGCTTTCCCTTTAAAAGATTTTTCTGCTGACGCGGTAGCTAAAGCGTTTTATGAAGGTTGTATATTACATTTTGTGTGCCCCGTAAGGTTAACTAGTGACCAAGGTACTCAATTAGGGACTCATCACAACACGCTTCTAAAGTACTTAGGTGTAGTGTAGGAGAGAACTACCCCATACCACCCACAGGACAACGGTATCGTCGAGCGTTGGCATCGATCTCGCAAAACATATTTGCGAGTGAGGTTAGAATGCACGGACAGTACATGTATTGATCAGATACCTACGGTCTAGCTCGGGTTACGCGCTGTTGCACGTAGCGACACAGGTGTCAGCGCTGCACAAATGGTTTATAGCGATAATATCAGGTTACCGGGAGAGTTTTGTGATAACACAAAACAACAATGTAGGTAATAACGATGCAGAGTTACTTCGGAAAATTGCGGAATCTATTCACAGAGTTCTACCTGTTCCAAATAAGAACAGAGATCAAAAATCTATTTTTGTACACCCTGATTTGAATACGTGTTAATTTGTTTTTGTACGAAATGAGGTTAAGCGTTCGTCTCTTGAACCTTCTTACTCAGGACCATATAAAGTTTTACGGCGAAGTTCTAAAGTTTTAAAAATTCATTTTCCGCATAGACAGACGCGTGTGTCGATAAATAGATTGAAACCGGCACATAATCTCAACGAGGAGGACGTTGCGACATCGTTCTTATGTCCACCCATTATGGACGATATTTTTTTGCCTTATAATGTGCCAGTGTCTAAACAATGTAGTGTCGTTCCGACTCCTACATACTCACGTAGCAGTAGGCAGGTACGAAAACCTGTATGATTTATTAACTGAGGCTGAGGAATTTCATTATTTGAAACTCGATATCGACACCAATTTACCTATGAGCTGTCCGTCAGCTGCCACTATCCAGTTGCACGAAGTCACACCTAAACCTCAACCGCAGGAAACAAGAAGTTCGGCTTTCGTGTAGTGTTTTCGTATAAAAGTATTTTTGTGTAATTTACGTACGGATAAATTAATGTTTTTCTGAAATTAGACATTTCTTTTTTTCTCTTGTTTTTATATATTGTATTATTTTTGTGTCATGTTTATTGTGTATGCAAAGGACAATGCCCAAAAGTGGGCCAACTTTATGTCAAAACTATTTGTACTTTAAAAACTATGCCTTATTTTTTCACGTTGTTTAGTTTATGTATCAACATTACTTTCAACCTGGCATTGTTTTCCAAAAAAATAAATTACTTATTTGATAACATCCCAAAACTATCCATGCCTTAGTTTTTAAATTCGCCAATAGGCAAAGGGCTTAACCCATACAGCCTTATAGCAAACCTATATGCTGTCAAACGAAAGAGTTGTTTGTGACTTGAACAACAAATTTAAAAAAATTAGCTAATGCTTATAATTCACAGGCTTCTTAGTTTATTTTTGTTCAATTCAATATTTATATATTGTAATAATAATTATTACTTAAAACCATGAATTATTTAATATTTTTAGATATTAATGATTTCATTAGTAAAAATATCAATGGCCTACCATTACTCTATTCTTATTATATATGATCAGAGAGTTTTGGCAGCAACCCGAATGAAGCGTCACTTGAATTTTTATTTTAATGTTTTTTTAATAGTTTATTGTGTAATTTGTATTATTTGTATTTGTAATATCGTGTATAAAAGGTCTGCGTAAGCTCATGCTCAGTCAATGTGGTATTCGTCGAGTTGACGTCAAAACTCCCAAAAAGCAATAAAAAGAATTACACCGGCTTTTTATTGACATAAAAATTATATAACTTCGACAGACTAGGCTGTATAGGCTACGCTCTTTGCCTGCTTATTGGTGAATTTAAAAACAACAACAACAATATCGTTGCCGGCTTCCGGATTTTCATTTCATTTTATTATTATTATGAGGATATAATAATAATAAATGTACGTAAGGGCTTATTTCTAGCAACATTAACCACAATTAACTTATTTAATACTGTAAATAATTATGAGAGCAATCATTGATTTCCATTTTTTTTTTTTTTTTTTTCCTACCTAAGCTGAGAGCCTTGAGAGGCTATGTCAGCGTAACCCTAACTTTTGTAGGTGAGCTCACGGGGCTCAAACCTGATGACGTTGCTAACACGAACCCTAGCAAGAGCCGTGCTTCGCAGAATCTACCACCGGATCGGAAACGCGACCCACTGAGAAGATCCGGCGAGAAACTCAGTGGGCTGTGTCTGGGAGTTAATTTACTCGTCGAGCCCTTCGTCGCAAGTGACGGGTTCGACGAGAACGGTGACCGGTGTTTTCCAAGAAAACAATTAACAACTTAATTTTAGCTGCAGAAAAAAACAGATTTCTCTTAAACCTGGGTGAGAATATAAAAATCGTTTTCTGAATATGAAACGATATTTCTTTGTCTATCAAATTAAGTTAAAACCATCATGACAGGACAACTTTTTTTTTAGGGGCCCAAACGCCCATAGAAAATGGGCATTGTCCTTTGGAAATTAGTTTAAGTATGTAATTATAAAATGTAGCTTTTTTTTAAATGTACGGATTTATAATTGTAAATAGACATGCTTTAACAAAAACCGACTTCAAATAGAAAAATAAGATATTCCAAAACAAATTATTAGACACTAAAAACAATAATCATCGAAATCGGTTGGCGTGATATTGAGTTATGTCGCGCACGTATTTAATGCAAATTTAAGACTTATATGGTTTTCTCATGGAAACCATTATCAGAACTGGACTATACTGGACTGGGAATGGGGACCACACGGGAAGCGTCAGCTTTCTAATAAAAAAAGAATCATCAAAATCGATTCCCTCAGTCAAGAGTTATGAGGTAACAAAGATTTAAAAAAAACAAGGCCAATTGAGAAATTCCTCCTCCTTTTTTGAACTCGGTTAAAAAAGGAGGAGGGGCTTATGTAGGGACACAGTTTGTGTAGTGCATGCGGTTGTACATCGCTTGTCAGTCGTACATAGCGGACTTTTTGGCGGAAACGCGAGGAGTGAAGTTGTGTGATTTGTTTTATTTTGTCTATTTAGTGTTTCTTCAGGTTTAAATGTGTAATAACGGTGGTTTATTAACTGTTTAATATCCGTGAAAGTGCACAAATGTGGAAAAATGAAACAAAGCCGCTGGACGTAACTTCTCGGGATCCCCCAAAAAGTCCACTGAAAAAATCTGAGTAAATGACCACCATTTTACTGGGATTATATTTGATCCCATAATAATATCATCTCATCTCATTTCATTTCATTTCATCCCAGTTGATTAATGTCTCAAATTAATCATCTCCATTTCATTTCATTTCACTCCATATTATCACTTTTCATAAAAATAAGAATAAGACATGACCTAAAGGTCTTAGTTACCAGGACATAAAATTCCTTAAAAAAATCGTACATAGCCCGCCCGACAAGTCAGACACTTGTGACAATATACAGAGTAAAATCGGAACGGACTTGTTTTATTTATAAAGGGCACTTAGCACCTTTACAACGCCTTATAAACCGGACATGAAGTATTACATAGTATTAGTAAAAATGTTATTAACACTGATAAAAATCTGTTAGTAACATTATAAGCCACCGTCACCTGTCCCTTTATATAGTCTCGACGAGTATTGCATGAATGCTTCTAATACTACTTACTTCTAATACTTCTATTATGGTAGTATGTTTTATATGTGGCGTGAACCAAAATAAATGTAATGTTATTTTCTGAAAGGTATTCATAAAGATCACTAAAGATTTTGAAGCAAATTGTTAAGTATATAAACCTGTAAGAGTAAAATTGTAATGATACCTCTTGTCTTCTTGCTTATTTTCATTAATATTTTCTTCAAGGGGATATTTGTATCTGGGGAAAGGAGCAACCGGCCAATCAAAAGCTGGGCAGTCTAACTTATGCAATGGCTTCGATCTAGTAGTAGACAGAGCTCCAAATGTTCGACCGTGGAAACTTCCCTGTTTAACAACAAAGTTACATGACAATATATTTTGTAAAGTCCCGTTCTCATAGCGTTCCCAGTGGCGGATTAAAGGTCCAGAGCGCCCTAGGCAATCACTTTATCGGCGCTTCTGTACCGGCCATAAATGGCCTTCATAATACTATAAATTTTAACTAGTTGTTTTTGCAATTACGATGACGTTGTATCATCAAACCCTAGACTTTAGTAGACCAGGACCCTTGTACTTAATCTAATGCGCGAATGAAATACAAACAAACCCGCAATATTGCATAATACAATCGATATATCGAGTATATCGATGCTTGTGCCATATAATCTATTATAGATTTAGATAATATCAGCATCAGCATTTAGTTCTTAATCGTCGATATGTTATTTTCTTTATTTATTTAAAAATTCTGAGATCGCAATGCCTTGTAAAACTATACGCCCCTAGGCACGTGCCTAGTTTGCCTTACGGATAATCCGCCTCTGAGCGTTCCCAATTCTAAATAAACCTGACTTAATTGCAAGCAGATTTATAAATAATCGGAGTGATTTCATTTGATGTTGCCCATTTATTACCGACACGATAAAACGTTTTTTTTTTCTTAATCACTCTTTTTTTAAACTATTATTTATATTTGCTTCTTTTGACCTTAACGATGATAATTTTATAATAAGCAAAAATTGGCTTTTTAATGCTCCACATGTGAAAACAGGTTATTAATATAAGGTCGGTCTGAGCCCGGACAGTAGCGCAGCCGAGAAGCAGTAATGCGTTTCGGTTTGAAGGTAGAAGCAGCCGTTGTACTGTAAAAATGGGACTAGATCTCATGTCTAAACCACCACATAGTAACCACTTGACAACAGATGGGCCATGAGCACGTCTACCATCTAGACACAAAAAATATATTTAAAAATAACCATTTCATCCAATGCATTACTATTATATGGGACTCTCCCACTTTGAGCGACCAAGATCTTTCTATTCGGTGATAGGTTCTGTGCCTACCGGAGTTGGAAAGGAGAATTGCGGTTCAATTCCTGACGAGTCTGAGAAACAGCTATCATATTCAAGGAAGACAGCAGGCGCGTACACCTTAGTACGTGGCGCAAGACACTATCGTGTTTTTAAGGGTTGATCCTGAAGACCCTAATCAGGATAAGAGTATAATTTTAAATTTAATTTTTCTATTATCGTATTGTAATCGGTCCTTAATAAGTGTGCAAAGCTTAAATCCAAATCGTTTCCGTTACATACATACCATGCTAATTAAAGTGTTAATAATAGCAGTGAATGTAAATGTGCCTCCCACTTCGAATTAGGTACGTGCCTAATTAACAATATTCTGTTGTGCGGGATAAACTCTGATGTAATCATACCTCAAATGATAATATTGACAGTTTAGGTGATCCAGGAACTTGATTCAACATACAACTGTCAATTTCTTCGGGTGTGAAATCCAGTTTTCCTCCGCGTTCCCGGGTCTGATACCATATGAATACAGTTTTATACGCATTCTCAATAGAACAGGAGCCACACATCATTGTCGCTATGTTGTCCAACCCAACGGGTCCAACAGATAATAACACATTTTTCAATTTCTCTGGCCAATCAGCTGAAGGAAAAACTCCCAGAGCTGGCCTATTAATCAAAGATTTCTGAAATAGTATACAAAATATTAGTTTAAATCAATAACACAAAATTAATTGAAATAAAATTGAAATTACGTACAAGATTGTGTTGATCTTCAAATGCGCTTAATAATTCAGGATGATTATACCCCACGGGAAGAGAAGATATTTGTGTGAAAGCATCTAGGAATGCATTACCATCGGCGTCAAAGAAATAATTTCCAATACTTTTGTCATAATCAGCAAAAAGCTGAACTGCTCCCGCTTGCTAAAAGCATATATGTATTCCAGTTTAACTTGTAGTATGGCATACGTGATAAAATCCCTATTCGATTGAACTCTTTGAAATCTAATCGTTTTTTACTTCATATTGGATGTTAGTCGTTCTAAGTTTAATGCTATTTACTGGCATCCAAGACGAATTAATAACAATAATGTTGGCCGTTTCAGAGAGAACAGATGAGAAGGCACAAAGATTCAATAGATATTATTTTTCCTACCTATACTGATAGCCTTGAGAGGCTATTTCAGCTTCGCCTTAACGTGTAGGTGAGCTCACGGGACTCAAACAGGGAGTGTGGCTAACACTGGCCCTAGCAAGAGCAGTGCTTCGCAGAATGTACCACCGGATCGGAAACGCGACCCACTGAGAAGATACGGCGAGAAACTTAGTGGGCTGTGTCTATGTGTTAATTTACTCGTCGAGCCCTTCGTCGCAAGCGACGGGTTCGGCGAGAACGGTGACCGATGCTTGAGGTACCTAAAAGCACCGTTAATGGATCGGGAAGATCCGTAATGACGTGTTTGGGGCGACGTCGACTGTTTACAGGACGTACACAGGATCGGGTATGGTTGGATGTGTAACACGTAATTCATGGAATGCAATTATTATTATTTTTATTGCTTAGACGTGTGGACGAGCTCACAGCCCACCTGGTGTTAAGTGGTTACTGGAGCCCATAGACATCTACAGCGTAAATACGCCACACACCTTGAGATATAAGTTCTAAGATCTCAGTATAGTTACAACGGCTGCCCCACCCTTCAAACCGAAACGCATTATTGCTTCACGGCAGAAATAGGCGGGGCGGTGGTACCTACCCGTGCGGACTCACAAGAGGTCCTACCACCAGTAAAATGCATTGGAATCACTCAACGTTCTCGTTGACCTATTTTTTTACAAGGGAACAAGTATGAACTTTAAACGAGTTTACACTTAAATTCCACGATGGTGGAATAACAACGTGTTATAAATGAGACACGCAGAAATGGGGCAGCCTTTGTAACTATACTGAAACCTTAGAAGTCATATCTCAAGGTGGGTGGCGGCATTTACGTAGATGTCTATGGGCTCCGGTAACTACTTAGCACCAGGCACCCAACTAAGCAATAAAAAATAAAAATTATCATCCAATCAGATTATTAAATCAAAATTAATTTTTAGTCTTAAATCAGTCTATCTAATCTTTGTGTATCGCACCAATGTCCTTGCCTTACTTAATCAATTTAATGTATACATAGATTGAAATTTAAAATTTTTTAATCAGTTTTATTTTTTGGTAGCTGTTCGACCACAAAAAACTTTGATTTCGTTTGTAAGTTAATTCGTTTCGACATCACAGGCCACTACTGATAAAAACCTGCGACTTTACTAATTACCGTTTGGAACAATCAATAAGTTAACTTTACTTAACAATACCTGTAGAGTGTTGAGTTCTTTCAGCAGCTGCTGCGACTTGGGCCCGGGAATCGCTGTTTGAATATTGGGTTTATCTGGTTCATGCTGCAAAACCGAATAAGCCCTAACACCTGAAAACCAATTAAAGGATATAATTAAATAAAGTATAATTGGATATACACCTTAGATACTTTTAATTTTAACGTATCTTTAACTACTTAGTCTGGCCATAAATACTGTTACAATTAAAAATAAACAAAATATTACATTTGAATTTGGAATCTCATTTTTATATGATTGCTCATTGAGTTTTCTCATTTTGGCGCCAATACATTGTACAATATTTTGCGATATTAAAATAGAGTGGGGTAATAAAGAGAACCGAATCGCTGTGATTGCATTACACAAAGTAGGTATGGAGCCAAATGCAATTTTTAAAATTCTCCATACGCTTGGTATTAGTAAAATGTTTGTGTACCGGGCTATTAATAGGTGCAATGAGACCTCCTCTGTTTGTGACAGAAAAAGATCTGGCCGTCCACGTAGTGTTCGTAATAAAAAGGTGGTCAAAGCAGTAAGGGAAAGAATTCGAAGAAATCCTGTCCGAAAGCAAAAGATTTTATCTCGGGAGATGAGGATAGCACCTAGAACCTAGATGACTGCAGCCTATAAGAGACGTACTGGTCATTTCTTAACTGATAATTTAAAAGCGAATAGGGTGGTAAAATCGAAACAACTACTGAAGCGGTACGCAAAGGGAGGTCATAAAATTTTTTTGTTTACGGATGACAATTTTTTTACAATTGAGCAACATTTTAACAAACAAAATGACCGTATTTATGATCAAAGCTCTAAGGAAGCTTCCCAATTAGTCGACAGAGTGCAACGTGGGCACTATCCGACTTCAGTGATGGTTTGGTGGGGTATTAGCTATGAAGGAGTGACTGAGCCATACTTTTGTGAAAAAGGTATCAAAACATCGGCACAAGTGTATCAAGATACCATTCTTGGGAAGGTAGTGAAGCCCCTTAACAACACCGTGTTCAATAATCAAGAATGGTCCTTCCAGCAAGACTCGGCGCCAGGTCATAAAGCTCAGTCTACGCAGTCTTGGTTGGAAACGAACGTTTCGGACTTCATCAGAGCTGAAGACTGGCCGTCGTCTAGTCGTTTTTTATTTATTTTTTAGACAATTTTTTGTTAATGTTTTTATTTTTTTATGATACAGCATACAAAAATACATACAACCCTAAATTTCACCCCTCTACGATCAACCCTATTTTTTATTTGCTAATTAAAAACTTTAAATTTTTTGCAAGAATTTTGTTTTTATTTTGTCATGACTTAGAATTAAAAAATTCATATTACTCTAACATTTTCACCCCTCTACGATCAACCCCTATTATTATTTTTTTTGTTAATTATAAACTTTAATTTTTTTGGCAAGATCTTCATTTTTATTTTGTCATGAATTAAAATAAAAAATCTGATGTTACTCTCAATTTGTCATCCCTCTATGATCAACCCCTATTTTTTATTTGTTAATTATAAACTTTAATTTTTTGGCTATATTTTTATTTTTATTTTGTCATGACTTAAAATAAAAAAAAACATATTACTCTCAATTTTCACTCTTATACGATCAACCCCTATGTTTCCATCCTGATATATTTTTTTTTATTCTATGCGCAGATCCGCACTAAGTTTGCAAGATGTCAATCAAATATTATAATTATTGTAGTACGATAAATTCTTATTCAGAGCTTATAATTTCAGGTTCCTTTAATTATGATTTTTTTTAAATTAAATTTGATCTCCCGCCCTCGTCGGTCGACTACTGATCAACTATCAATCGATCAGTTATCCCCGCCAGGTGTCACCACTCATCCAGCAAACATCACGTAGTAGTGATGAGGACGAAGCCGGTCTCCTGTCTTACTTACTCACTATATGTATATATTTGAGAGCTATACAATACTATACATTTTTCGGCCATGTTTTTTGGTTTTATTTGTGTATCAATAGTATGTTCAGTAGGTTTGAGAATCGGCTACAATCTATTTTTCATACCCCTAAGTGATAAGGGTTGTCCACACCAAACATTTATTATTATTATTTTTTTGGATAATATTTTTTGTGTGGTTGAATCTACGAATAAATAATAAGTAAGGAAGTCTAACTCGGAACAAATTTCACAAAAAAAGTGGCCCCACTTCAAACCAAAACGACGTATGAAACAAAAACCAATCACAACCGAGGTTGGAAATAAACATTATTTGTGATTGGTTTGATTTCAAAACGAAAGCAGGGATTGGGTCATGCACTTGCTGCAATGTCTGCTATGACAGCAGAGTCATGACAGCGTAGACGATATAACAAATGTAATAAGTGGACCGGACAAAGTTAATAATGAAACAATATAATTGTATAATGTTTATGTATTTGTTTTTTTGTAATAAACTCTATATCCCTCGACATATTTTTAATTTATTAAGTTTTTGCCTAGAAGACATTAAAAAATAATCTTTTTTTGCAATGTAGGGAAGACGGATTCTGAGAAATTCAACCATTACACAAATGTGTAATGGTTGAATTTCCATTTCATTTTTTTATAAAATTATAAAAAAATGAAACGGTCATTATTGTCTGGTGACTGTTTTTTGTAAGCGCAGAATATCTTCATTGTCAATTATTTTAGAAAAACACTGTAGATATTACTGACAGAATACTTGTTCGAGTAAGTGATTTTCCGTTATTACGTATTTTCATTATCTGTCTTAGTGTTTCTGTGCGTGTACATATTTATACAACACCACAGATGACGATACGAGAGTCCACCGAAATCTTTCATACTAATCAGATTGTGAAAATACAATTTTTCATTAGCAGGTAGCAATGATAAGCATTCTGGACAGTTGGTTTTCGCTTGCAGTTTTCGGCTTACAAAGCCGGCTGTATAGCCTACATGAATGATGTTATTAGGGTTCAATTTGGTTTGCGTACTATCCGTAAAGAAAAACTGCGTGTGGTTGCAACGACATTTATTGTGCGACTGTCTTAAATGTTGACAAGTAAAAATATCGTAATAGCTACTCTACAATTTGCTCCACTGTTTCTGGCAATTGAAGGCTAGCGTCCAGCATGTTTTGATAGCGTGAATAGAGCATACTTTGCTGGTTTTCACAGGCATCCAGTCATATTCTTGTCTTTTAAACTTAACTGCAGCTATCCATTTTTTTGCAGAATTGCATTGGCAGGAAAACTAAAAGAAAACAAATTAACCAAAATCCATTATCGTTATAAATTATCAATTAAATATACCTATTTTATAATAAAAAATATTTTATCGATATACTTTTCAATATTTAAATACATACATACATACATAATAAAAAATACAATCAAAAATTTACTGATTTCATGTTGCATAGTGTTAACCATCTCGGCTTGATAACATTTTTGCAAATCATGAAATATAATTATAATTTTGCTACTACTTACTAGTGAAAAGTGATCCTGGCTATTTTAGCCTTATATGGTTCCTGCACCACTTCACAACACACGCTGGCATGATTATTGACAACACAATAATAAATCAAAATAAGAGATGTGCTGGCTTTCAAGAACAATATCCAACTGATGACGCGTTGGACACGACTTTTAAACCCCGCCTACTTGGACACGGACTTTGTTGGGTCATTTTTAGAGCGCAGTTACATTTCCTGACTTAATATTTTTCGTAGGGTTGAATGAGGTTTTTTTTTCTACACTAGAATTTCCCTAGAAATCTTATTTAAGGCAACACAACGTTTGCCGGGTCAGCTAGTAACACAGGTCACTCACATGCGCACGAATACGCAAACCCGCAAGTGTAGGACGATATTTGCAAATGATTATGCAAAGTTTTCGCTACATTCGTTGTTTTCCAAGCTGTGTCGGTTTTTTAACAGACATCAAAGCGCGCGAACCGCGAACCTTCGCGTAGTCTCCCACACATTCGTTTGCCCAGTTGCGCCGACGATTGCGAAGGTAACGGACGTATCGCCATTTTCATAGTTCGTGACGTCTACTGTGTAGCGTCACGAGAAATCATCAAAAGAAATCCCATAAAAACAGCATGGCTGTTAATGATGTCTGGGAAAGAATTCAAAACTCTTTTTCTCTTTAATGTTCTATTGACGAATTAAAAAGAAGGAGAAATTCGTGAGACATTCGTAAACAAGTGTAGGAGGAAGCGCAAACGGGTTCGCAAATTGAGTATGCGAACCCATTTGCACAGCCGCTAGGTTTGCGAATGAATGTTTGACGGCCCTTCACATGCGCGCAAATATTCGTACAATGTACGAATATTTGCGTACAATGTACGAATATTTGCGCGCATGTCAGTGGCCGGCATAATATTATAGAAAAATTTTGTCGTCAACGACGACGACGACGTTAAAGCTTTTTTGAAACATGTTCTGAGGTCTGCTGTCATGAGTAATAAGTATCACTTGTTCAATGGGCCAATTTCCCATCGTATCGCACGGTGAAGCATTCTTGGGAGTTTTTCGCGTCAAATCTGCGTAAGACAATCATCAGACAGACATCTATTAGATCTTTTGATGTAATTAATATTTTTCAAGAATACATTTTACCGATATTTATTTTATGACATATCTCTATTTGGTCCCAAATTTTATTTCATCGGTAGGCAGTCGCTTTCTGCCCACCAGCAATAGATAATGTGTAATCCTTTACTTTGTACTCGTTTCCCGCGTTCTATCGCTAGTCGAGAGAAAACTAACTTTGCCGTCTCCCGCGGTTCTAAGTACTAAGTACTAAGAGGTGACAAAAGAGTTTACGCCCTTCACACCTAAAATGAGATATTCTAACAATTCAAAAAAATATGTTAACATGAGATAATGAGATATTTAATGGACTAACGTAATTTTTTTAGCTTGTACAAAAAAAAACTAGTTATTTTTTTAGTCAGACATTTTCAGACTTTGTTGCAACCTGGATATTGATATGTGTGTACAAAAAAAGCTCAAATTCATTAGAGTAACGCTAAAGTTTTGGGAAGCTTAAAGGACAAAGGGAAGATCTTCCACACCGAGCTGGTGATATTGCTCGGTAGACCGACGGTCCAAATGTTGTTGTTCGGAACTTGTATATATGCAAGCTTATCTTGAAAATGTAGTAAGCAAGATTCAGGCATCTGTCAATTATCTTGCGTTGTATGATGGCTACCGCCACAAAACTAGTCTAGCCCGAAAACCTGAACGCATGACTGCTTCCTGGCAGAAAGGAAAGTTCTGGTAACGCGCCACTTTCCCTTTCTAGCAGTGTGTCGCGATGCCACTCGGCAGGCTGATTGTGGTTCAGCGGAATATACCGGAACGCCAGCGGCACCGCTTAGACGATCTGGCTGTCAATCGATGTATGGTCGTCGATTCGTCAATCCAAAAAATTAGGATGGGTCACGTTGTTGTTCTTTTGCTAGTACCTCGCTTTCTTGGAATCTCAAGGGTCCCGAAACACAACAGGCTGGGAAAGCATAAATCGTTTGAGGCGAGAGACCTAATTTCTCTTGTCCCTTGCTGTTAAGCCGGAAGGGAATTGGGATGCCGTGAAAAACTTTCTCTTTTCTTGCAAAAAGTTGTACTCCCAGAAGTCTAACGTCACCAGCTACAATTCATTCCATCCAAGTGTTACACCCAGGCTGGTCAGGTTCCCCCCTACTCTGACCGGGTTTTGACCCCGGACGGAGATCGGACGCCGGGTGTAAGAGTGCAGGGGAGTCGTTTAGTGGGTGGGCCCTAAATTCCTTGGGCCCGCGGTCTGCTCTCAACACCTGCAGATCGTAGAGTCTCACATACCCCGCGCGCCCCCTAGGCGCGGGGACCTCGTAGGAGGTTCGGCCCTCGGCCCGGAAAAAAAAAAAAAAAAAAAAAAGGCTGGTCAGGTTGTACTTGCACAAAAACTACACAGCCCTTTTCATGTAGGATGAATTGCAAATGTGTGCTATGCCATGTCTTGGATGTCATAGATTGACACACCATTGTTGGCTCCTTCTTGTGCAGGTAATCAGTGACTGGAAGGTTGTTATAATCACATGACTATAAGTACAGAGTAGAGAGCCAAGGCCACTGATGAAAATTGATAACTGATCAAATTAATAAATATATATCAGGAACTTGGTGTTTGTCTTCCACAAGCATATGATCCTGAATGATTTGAATTGATTTGACCTCCTGATTCATTGATTGTGTCCATCAATATTATTACTCATTGTAATAAGAGCTTAGACAGTGAAGTATACACTCCAATCACTTTTATTAAATTGTCATTCATTTTCATATTCAGTTTAAAATATTTATTTATTTCTTTAATTGTGTTTTTACGGATTGGGGCCCTATGAGCTATTTAAGACGTTGCACCAATACAATTTTTCTCTTAGAATAATTGTCAATAACTCATTTACAAATAAACTCAGACTTTATAGTCCAACCGATCATCGTTCTTGTCGAACCTGTCGCTTGCAAAGAAGGGCTCGGAAAGTAAATTAACCCACAGACACAGCCCACTGAGTTTCTCACCGAATCTTCTCAGTGGGTCGCTTTTGGATCCGGTGGTAGATTCTGCGAAGTACGGCTCTTGCTAGGGTTCATGTTAGCACGTTAGTAACAACGTCTGGTTTGATCCCTGCAAGCTCACCTACTAGTTTGGTGAATCTAGAATAACCCCTCGAGTTTCTAGAATAGGTAGGGAAAAAAAATGTCCAATAACTAGGGTCACTAGACCAACAATAATAATATTAGCTAAGCCCACATAGTTTGGAACACACTCTTTTCAGAAGCTCCTAAGAGAGATAAAATCAATGTATTGCACCGCTGGGAATGTTTTGAACTTAAAACTAAATAACAGACTTAGTACTGACTTAAACAAAGAAAACTAGATGTCATTAACGGAAACAAATGTAAAAAATCAAAATAGACTAAACATGTCATAATTTTCTTTTGCAAATAATTAATTATTCAGCTTATGTATAAGCGGGTGCGATATATAAAGTTAGTGAGTAGAGTGAATGTAGTTTTTTAAGCAGATCAACTATGATGATTAGTCATGATTTGTTCATTAGACAAAGGGTATTATGAGAACGCAAAAATATGCGAAGAAAAGGCTAGCATATAATAACCTAAATAACACTTTATAATCAGGTATCACTTTATAATCAGACTTAATACAGCGATAGACCAAATTCATACACCTAATTTGTTACATTATCATATAATAAATCATATAATTGATGTACTGCAGTGTGTTTATATTTGATTTTTTTATTGAAAAAGTATTGTATTGTTTTTAGGCATTATGAAGACTGTTAACTTTAGAATGGAATCATGTTCTGATTTTATGAAAGTGATATTACACTAAGCTCCGAAATTTATTGAAGCGTATTTTATTGCGAACTTTGTGGTAGTGAATAGTGGGAAGGTATCATAATAATATTTTTTGTTACAGTTGGACTTTTAAATTTATTTTATCAGGGAAATAAAATATTTGTTGAACTTTTGAAGAAATACATGTTTTCTATGGTGTACAATGGTAACGAAAAGTACAATAAATTAAAAAAATATTTATCTATAATGTTGTCTTCACTAAATTAATTTGGAGAAAGGATTTTTTGTGAATATTATTTCTCAATAAGTACTTACCTCTAAAAACGTGAGCACTTCTTGAAGTTCGTAACAACATTTTGATACTTAGAATCAAGAATTTTGTGGATCGGACTTCTAGATTCTGCTGTACCTTTATATCAATTTTATAATTAGGTAGGTACCTAAGTGTGCAGCAAAAATTTTATTACTCCCCACCATAGATTATACACTTAATATATTTGAGATAGATGCGCAACTCTCATTTTTATTTTTGCTTTAGTTAGAGCCCAGGACAGCAGGCGTCGCTGCTGTCGATTATTAATCTCCCTACCCCCCACCAGGTGGCTTTTTTAGTAATTTTAATATTTTTTATAATTAACTCTCTTTATGAAAAAATCTTATCGTTTAGAATCGCTGAAATTCCCGGTAGTACTTATGAAATATTAAAGAACGTTTGATTGTGTTCAGCATTCTAATCGATAAGACCTTTTCATACAGAGAGAAAACAGTTTTTTTAAATAAAAAGCTGTAATTCTCTGTAAGCTATTTAATTTCCCTATATTACAAACAATTTACTGTTAAAAGATAGTATGAACGTACAATTGTATAAAATTTCGAATAACAATAACTCCTCTAGATTAATCCTACTAGAGTACTTAATAACATTAAATCGAAAGTTATCTAAAAGTTAATTAAGTCTAGATAATCAAATCATTCAATGTCACTTAAGTCATTTGTGCGAAATATAAACATGTCAGCTTTCCATTACAAACATAGTAGACAATTTGAATTAAATTTAATAAATTTGTTTCTTAACTATAGCAGTTCTTGCTTAAAGTTGATCGTGACAGATCATGACCTTGTATGAAAATATTACATCTATAAACACTACCTATGCTTCGTCATACAATAATTGTCATTTATACTAGCATTGTAGAGATAATACACACACTAAAGTGAATACTAAATTATTCTTAGCATTCTTATAAACATTTAGAAATTTAAGAAACGATTAACCCACAATCATGTTCATAACATGTGACATTTTGTTCTGCACAAACGTTTTATTACATGATTTGAAAAACAAAAATGTTTAAAAATGTAATGATGATTTAAAGTACTCTTAAATATTGATAGTTTGTACTTAATGACGCTTATAGTAATCTTAGACATGATTACATTAGTTATACTTTTATTCCCTATCTAAATTATTTCTATTCTGACGTTTCTGATGCTTTAGCTTTGGTAATACTAGATGAAACAAACAGCAGATTGAAAGAAAATCATCTTAAAGTTAATTACATTCATTACAAACCATTAGTTTACATTTTGTTAAAAAAGAAACTGGTGTTCGTTACATGCAAATGAATTATAAACATACACATGCAAACATAAAACGTAAATTTATCTTTAATCCAATTAAATGTACACTAATATTACATCTAAATAATAGAAAGGGTTTCGAAAATTTTTATTGCACTCAACAGCAGACGAGCACGCAACCCGGCCCGTGATAAGTGGTCACCAGTGCTTATAAACTTCAGCAGTGCCATAGGGGTTGCTGTCTATCACTTAAGTTTTAATAAATTATTAATATACTCAGTCACAAGCATATTGATTTCACATAATGAAAATGTAAGAAACATAATCATGTTTGGGCATTTTCATTTATATCTGCTCATACAGAAAACACAACTTAGCAAATATATTCCACAGTAAATCTAAATAATTGCAAATAATGCTTTTAAAGACCGTTGACTTTTGATCATTAATTAAAATCATCTTCTCGTAGAATTTACAAAAGGTTATTTACAAAAATTTATATCAGTATTTTCATATATTACTAACTTACTAATTACAACTATTCAAACGTAATACTATAACTATAAGAACTAAACAACCTATTTTAAAACAAAATTGGCATCAATTTAGTTCTTATGAACTATTTCAATTATTAATTTATCAATTATAAACATATTTAAAAAAAATTAAGATCCCTTGAGAGTTCACGTTCCTTGCTGAATCAGTTTCTCTTCTGAAACGGAGAAACAAAGTATCTTAAGTATGTAACAAATATTGAAAAAATACGACCATGAAAAATTTAGTGTTAATGTAATCTTACTTACAAATTAATATATTACATAACACGTTCTGGTTCAAATATAGTGCATCAATATTTTCATGTTTCAGACATTTTAGTGCTCCTTATAATTTTTCCATAAAATTTTGTCATTATCAAACCTTTGTCTACAAAAATAAAAACATTATTTTATATTGGGTAGAAGGATGAACGTGGTCACAGGCCACTTGGTGTAACTTAGTTATCAAACACCAGGAAACAAAACGTGAATGCCATCATCTAACTTTGGATGTGAGATCAATTGTGCTGTATTTTATTTAAACAGGAAAGCATGACTGATTGATCATTCCAAAAAACTAGTTCGGGCCCACTTGACAATAAGCATATAATACGCTGAGTTGCAAAACATAAATACTTCCACCCACTCGAGACAATTTTATTATCTGAGGTGTGTGTGTGATAGTACGAGACTTAATACCGACTGTTTTGATCAAAACTTAACATATATGATAGCTAGGCAGCAGAAATAGGAAGGACCATTAGTTGGTGCTAATTCATTTAATTATATTATGAATAATAATTATGTTAGCAAATAATATACCGGGAAAATAGTGTAAACTCACCGTTATCAAGGCATCCGAAATAGCATTTCATTTTCGATCTTCGAGGCATGCTGATTTTAATAATAAACATTCTGTAAGAAATGAAAATAGTTACACAGGCTTACGAAACGCTAACGAAGAAAAAAGTATTGGAGCCAAGTTATGTCTAAAGAGAATTCAAAACAGAGTTTCTCAATGTCTAATCGTCTAATATTCTCATAAAGCTAAAAGTTGCTCTAAATTAATACTACAACGTAAAATAACTCACACCAAGACCAAAAAAAAACGATTTAAAAAATTAAATCGTTACGACATTTTGAAAACTTTTTTTTTTTTTTGAGATTGTTTTACGGCCCTGGAATTTTGAAAACTTCAAAGCAGTGTTTCCACTTACGTTTTTTTTAACACATTTTACCCTAGTTTCTTTTGAATTTACCCTAAAATTTCCTAGACAACTTTCATAAATCCTTTATATGAGTCGACTATTATCAAAGCCGGCAATCTGACTTTTGGACAATGATTGGTAAATCAGAAAAACGAATTATTGACTTTATATTCCATTGGCAGTCACAAAACTCTTCGGAACGACATCTTAGATAAATAACAGGTTAACTATTAACCTTTATTTAATGCAGGTTTTGAACCGTATTCTTTGAAGGAGACGATTATATTCAAATAAATCTGTATTGACATATCAATAAATTTTTTTTGTCCAAATGCACAGATTGCCACCTTTGATAATAGACGACTCATATAGAAAGCGTAAATAAAATACAGAAAATAAACCACAGCATATTATTTAATGTAGGTATATATAATATAAACGCCCCCAGAAGATCATAGATCTATAGGATTAGAATTTTCAAGGAAGTCGACGCATTGCTTTTATATTCTTTTGCTGCACAACCTAACACTGTTCGGTTCTAAAATTGAGCAATTGTTTGCTGGCAAAGTTGGGAACTTTCTATGAAGCAAGCCGTTCAGGGTTTCATTAGAAAGCCTGTTTCTTTTGTCAGTTTTTAAATTTGAGAACACTGAATAATCTTTCCACCTCAGTCTTTGAAGAAGGAACTGCTAGCAAAAGTGAAATGACAATTACAAGGTTTTCGTAAATGAAATTACCATGATAATCTTTCATGGTACATGAAGTACCTGTATATTACAATACAAGTAAGTTCTGGTGACATCAACGAAAATAGGTAAATAAAAATTTGGCGGATTATACTTATTGGGATTCTGGGGAATCCCTAAAAAAGCAGTGGCTTAATCTATGATTTACTTTACTAGAGGGTTACTGTTGAATCAAACCTTTATAGTTTTTATACACAACTCTGTTTTATTCTTTTACTTGTCAACTCGACTTAATGTCATTCTCTCTCCATAAAATAAAATGTTCATTGTTTTACTTTAATTATCGTTTATTTTAAAATTCACAACAGTTACTAGTATAGGCTTTGCTTTTTACCCCGAAATATCCTAAATCCTGGTATTTTTTAAATTGTCTTTATCATCCAAAATATCAGCTATTTTTCCCTAAAAAAGGGAGAATTCCCTAAAAGTGGAAGCACTGCTTCAAAGTACGCTACATTTTTTATTGAGTCAGAACTCATATCTGCCATCTAGTGAGTTTATTAGATCATTAATGCCTAAAAGTTACAAAAATGACGTCGCCACAGGAGTAAGATGACGCTAGTTGTATGTTATTTTCCTTTGTATGGGAGTTGCACCCCCCTGCTCCCCACTCCCCACTATCAGCCTCATCAGGTACGGTACGGAATCATAGAGTAAGATTTTAAATTACGGAATGTAGGTACTGGTATGTACCTTTTTTTTTAATTTTATGATCTGGTGACAGAGACCTTTAGGTCATATCTTTTTTGGAATGGTATATATACAGGTGAATGAAGTTAGCCCCTCAAAAAATTTTATTTTCCCTTTTTTATACTTATTTTCTATTAATTCGTTTGTTCATCATTTGTTCATGATTGTTCACTGTTAATAATTGTTTGTTCTGCATTTATTTATTTAAAAAAAAAATTTAAAAATATACCTACAAGTTAGCCCCTCTAATGCAATTTTTAATATTTTTTCATCCTTAATGACTCGTAAATATTCATTTTCGATTGTTCTTATATAAAACACGTTTGTTCTCTTTCGAAATTACTCGTTTTTTGTTTAATTTACTATTTTTATTATTTGAATAAATGTATGCAAAATATGTGTACTGCGCATGCGTCAACTATAATGCCTAAACTTTCTACGCGGTTTTAATCGTGAAAAAAAAAACAAATATAAATCCTGTAGGAGCATTTAACTGGTATACTGTTTAATTAAAAAAATTAAAAAATAAATAAATGAAATAATGTGCATTGGCGTTAAGTTAGACCAAATACATTTTTTCCATCCTCCTACTTATCGTTATGAAGGTATAAAAAAGATAGGGAGTTCACATAGGTAATATAAACAAATAAGTAAATATATTCATTATTTATCTTTCAAGAGATAATATAGGTATACATTATAATAACTTTTTTACACAGTCGAAATTATATTCCTAACATTAGTAAAATAACATTTTAATACGATAGGTAAGAGGATGGAAAAAATGTATTTGGTCTAACTTAACGCCAATGCACATTATTTCATTTATTAATTTTTTTATTTTTTTAATTAAACTGTATACCAATTAATTGCTCCTTCAGGATTTATATTTGTTTTTTTTTCACGATTAAAACCGCGTATAAAGTTTAGGCATTATAGTTGACGCATGCGCAGTACACATATTTTGTATACATTTATTCAACTAATAAAAATAGTAAATTAAACAAAAAACGAGTAATTTCGAAAGAGAACAAACGTGTTTTGTATAAGAACAATCGAAAATGAATATTTACGAGTCATTAAGGATGAAAAAATATTAAAAATTGCATTAGAGGGGCTAACTTGTAGGTATATTTTTAAATATTTTTTTTAAATAAATAAATGCAGAACAAACAATTATTAACAGTGAACAATCATGAACAAATGATGAACAAACGAATTAATAGAAAATAAGTATACAATAGGAAAAAAAAATTTTTTTGAGGGGCTAACTTCATTCACCTGTTTCCAAGCTAATTATATTATATTAAGTGTATAATCTATGGTAATATTTAAAAAAAAATACAGTCTTACATACTCTTACTTGTTTATTTTGTTTTCAAAATATACTTATCCTATATTAAAAGAAAGTGTTTGAAATTATAGATATAACTCAATAAATTAATGTTTATTTTTAATAAAAGCTATTTAAGCGATTAGTAATGTTAGCTTCATTAAAAAAAAGGTTGGCATGGGCTAAATTAGCAAAATGTCAAGAAAATCTAACGAATGAATCGTACGTTATATTACCAGCTTTTATTGGTTTATTTGAAGATATAATTCTATGGAAACAAATTTGGCTGTCCGTATCATTTATAATAATCAAGAGCGTAATATTTTTGTAAGTAAAAAATACATTACTTTTTTATACGACTTTTCGTTTAGCCGTGCTAAAAAATGGCTTACATTAAAACATGTATTCACAATTCGATTGTTACAGAGTATGTGTATACCACCAAATAAATTTTATAAAATTTATGATATGCCTGTGCATCACATTGCTTTGTTTGGATGGATTTGAAGCTTGGTTAAAATACAAACACAGAACTGCGTGTTTGGAAAGACTTTCAACATACAATGGAAAAAAAGTAATATTAGCCACAAAACAGTTAAAAGATTGGTTTGTAAATAAATGGTGTGAATTCATTTATATAAGGCAAACTAATCATACCAAAGTAAGTAAATTGATTTAATAGTTTTTTTTATAACAACCTTGATGAAGTATATTTTTAGAGAAAAAATCTTGGGTTATAGAGACTGTTTCCTAGAAACCTCGTGTAGATATGTTGATAAAGTCAGATACATTCATTCACTCATAGTATCTAGGCTTCGGTATTTAAATTATAGCATAATTAATATAAAAAATAGTGACTAATGTTTTCAGGCATTTTTGCTGGCCAACATAATACTGGGATGCATTTTCTTCATTGGAAAATATGTAAATGGTTACATGCTAATATATTCAATGTGTTTGTTTGTGTGTCTTTCACACAAAGTTATATATCCAGTTATAAAAATCTTCAAAAATATTCAACAGGATTTAGGCAAGTTTAATTTAAAAACTTTTTTTTTTATAAGTAATTTAATTTAACTGTCCCGTAAGTATAAACATAAACAACACCAAATGAACATAAAAGGTAAAGAGATTCAATGAAATGCCTTGCAGGTTTAAAACTGCATAGAGAACTCCAGTAGCAAGAAGTGGCTTAAATTTACATTTGTACCTATTCCATTTTGATTGCGTATCTACTAGAGTGCACTGGAGTAATGATGCCTACAGGCTCTGCATGGACTAGGCACCTTTGCAAGTAGTTATTAATTATTGTTGAATTAATTATATTTCCTAACTTTCAGAGTCTGAGAGCGAGCTTGAGGGTCTAATTCCTGAAATATCAGATGTTGATATACAACTGTTGACGATTGAAGCTGAACAACAAATTGATGAAAAGCAAAGTTATGGTAACATAAAACTTATTAATTTAGGTGTAAGGGGACCATTAAGTAATAAAACAGTTTCATCATTGGTTATTATTGACACAGAGAAGTTGACCCCTTAGTGTTAATGGACATTTTTAATCATTAAAATACATAATTTCATAATAGTTTTTTGATCCTTTATTTGATTTAATGATAAAATTCAATGTCATGTTGAAAGTAGTTCTCATACTGCCTTTCTTACTGTAAGTTTTTTTTATTTATGTGATGGGTAGACGGCTCATCTAATTTTGAGTTATTTCCGGAACCCATAGACATCAATAACTTAAATGCCACCAACCACCTTGAGACATGAGTTCTAATGATAAGTACCACAGTCCCATGATTTCTCTTTAAATTATTATTCAGGCTTCCATTGCATATCCTATATGTTTCTCTGACTCTCATAAAATAAAAGAAAAACTCCTGGTTTAGATTATTGGAAACCAGAAGATATTCCACTTGAAGAAGCAAGCGATAGCTCTGAAAACAGCAGTCTTGTTACAAGTTTCTCTGTTGATAAAATAAACACACTAGAAAAGGATATTGAAACATCAGACTCCAGTGAAGATGAATATATACCTCTAGGTAATGATTTTAATTAATATTGTAAGATTATAATTTTTATTGGTAATAGTTATTTTGCATTATAAGTGTAGGGTAGTATGAATCCAAGACGTCAACACTCACCAAAATTGTACAGGCGAATAATTAACTAAATAATAGTATGAAGTTTAATAGAAAAACATTTTACACCAAATCAATCTATAAATGAAAAATTTTTTTACTCTGGTCATCTTGGTTGGAATATTCGGCCAAAGTAAGGAATGGTATGGTGTCTGTTTTTATATATACGAGCGCTAGCCCTAGCAAGAGCAGTGCATCTCAGAATCTACCATCAGATCGAAATCACGAGCCACTGAGAAGATCCAGCAAGAAATTCATCAGACATCAGAGACATAATATTGGATTGAATGGACTTTTGTCTTTCAAATTTGCATGTATTTTTTTCTATTGGCTCTGATCTCCAGAATATATAATGTATTATAATTGATAGACATTTTACAAATAATTTAAATATATACATTTAATAAATATATAAATAAATTATACATACAAAAACACAGTATGTGCAAAGTCATACACACACACCACAACAACATAAATTTATGACACTTATGTTGAGAACGTAAATTAATTATTCTTCATCAATAAATACAAAATAATAAATGAAAACTTAGATATAAAGGTCATAAAAAAATATCGCCCATTTATTGAGAAGAAATTTAACTAGTTTATTATAACTGTTTAGATCCACACCTGAAAGATCCACAACTACAGACAACTTTGGAAGTATCCGAACCAAACACATGGACCAACAGTGCTTATAATACATTATGGAATTTTACTGGTGCTTTAAGTAATATGATGAAGACCACAAACGAAGCAACAAGAAAACGAATGTCAAGTAAAGATTCATCAGATGGATTTGAAATTATTGATAAAAATGAATTCACTTAGTTATTAATTGGTTTACATAATCTTTGAAACAAGTTTAGGTCAAGCATGTCATATTTTCTAATTTAGACATCATCTGCTGATGCTGTTTCTTCAATGCTTTTAAGCGTATACTGTTTAATAAATTTCTGGCCACTAAACCTTCTAGCATTGGTCGGGACATCTGTAATGTTTAAACTGAATTAATATTTTAATAATTTATTTGAATTAATTTGAATTATAAAAAAATCTGCAGCAAAAATATACCTTATCAACAATGTGGCCAATAGCAATAGTCCTTACTGCAGCATTATGTTGCTTAGTGACAATGTCATCAGTATCATCATAACTAATTTCATTATTAAAGGCTTCATCTTCTTCCTCTTTTAAAATTGTTGGAAGCTGAGTTAGTGTCTGGAGAAATAATTTTATTTAAAATACTATGTAAGTAACATAATTTAAACATACAGACAGCAGCAGCAAAAAAACCGTAACAGTATTTGCTGAACCCAGAATTCCAATTAATTTTCAATTGTGTTAGTTTGCCATACAGTGCCTACAACATTACTATAATTTTGATGTTAATCATAAAAATCACCATCACTGATCTTTGAATTAGGGAATAATTCCTTTACACTCAATGCATAAAAATGAAGGCTGCCTGTGTATTTGTAAAATCACTTTATTGTAGCAATAAAAAATTAAGAAAAACCTTGTGAAATAAACCATTGAAATCATTGTTAAATGTGATAGCAATTTAATTATAATGGAATTAAAAATTTATTGAAACATCAACTCAATGCAATTTTATTTCTTTGCAGCATGTTTTTTTTACTGGTTAAAATGTGCTAACTGGATTAGCTTACAACCCTAGCTGAACTTCCTGGAGCTTATAGAGCGGAAAATGTGAAGACTGCTGCCATCCTGTTAACTATATTTTAATTGTATATACAACTGTTCAAAGTGAAGCACTTTGAATGCTCCATAGCCAAAATACACTAGTGGCAAACTGTATGGACTATATAAGTACTTAAGAAAAATAAAAGTCATAAAAAGATAGGTTCCAAAGAAGAAATAGGAAATTACTCTTATCATGAATAGAACTAAATATTCAGTAAGTCAACTATAGCGCTAAACACTTCTATAGTATTTACTTCTGCACTATACTTCCAGAACATGCATCAGACTACACTTTATTGCTTCTATAGGTATATTGCGTGTCAATTATTTTTATCCTACATGCAATAACAAAACTAAAATGTATGTATGATTAATAAATAGACAATTTTTAACACAGTCATAATTGGGATCACCATGTTTTGAGCAGTGGTTTACACATGCTGTATTTTTACTTTAATTTTTAATATATTACTACAATAATGTTGTTATAAATTTATATCTAATTCAGGTAAAATTTAAGTATGTTTTTAATTCCTTAAAATTAAAAACTATGACTACAGCAATGTCATTCTACCTTTGAGATTGATAAGAGGAATAATTTCACTAATTCTTTATCAGAATGATTAATACAGAGTATATATTAAGATATTTCATTACTTAATTAAATACCTTTACGGATACTTACCTCGAAATTGTTTGTTAACAAAGAATCAGTGTTAGTTACAATTTCCATTTCTATTTCAATCCGACTTTGACTAGCTCCTTCATTAATTGATTGAAAACAAGTAATTTGAACCTAAAAACATGGTTAAATGATGAATATTCAATATCTATCACAATATTTAGTCCAAATATCAGGTTTGACTAGTACTGAAAATATAACATTTTTAATAAATATTAAGAACATGCCATGTTTTTTATTAAAAAGACTCACTGAAGGGGCTTTTGTTGATTGGTCTGTAAGAAATACTGCAAAAATAATTCCAACAAAACTAGCATCCATCCTTTGATACATTGATTGAGTAGCCAGATCTGTTAAAAATCACATCTTTGTTTAAAGGAGCATAAAGTCTATAGTCGGATTTTTAATTAGACGAAGCCAGCTGACAGTAGCTAATGTCACTTTGTGAAATAATGTTGCTATATTTAAAGTAATAGTGATGCGTCCAGTTCTCGTTCAATCACATAAATGAACAATGAGTGTGAAGAGTTAATCATTAATTTCAAACTATAAAAGAATATTATATATATTTTACAATAAAATTGTATTAAAGTGATCCAATATAATAATATGTTACTAGTAGTATGTAACTACAATCAGTTTTTTTTATTTTCATTACCTATGTACCTATAATTGTTATATTTTATACATCTATAGTTTCAACTATATGATGCATTGGAAATAGGACAGTCTTACAAGCTTCCTCGCAATGTTTTTCTTAATGTTTAAAACACTCGGTATTCAGTACAGGTAGATACCATAGGAACATAATGTTTCGTCGAAAACTCGTTGGTATGTACAAAGCACGGCTAAAATTCGAACCCCGTGCCCGATATCGGCAGTTCGGCACACTAACTATTCACTAGACAATCGAGGCAATTTCATTAATTCAGGAGTTTTTTCAATCGTTCACTTTGTCACAACACTATTTTTATTTCATCAAAAACTGACAACACAGTAAACGTCAGTTTACTTCGTCTAATAAAAAATCCGACTATAGTTACAATTATGTTAATATTCACTACTAGATAAACAAAATACTAATATACCGATAACTGACAACAGGCCTATTAAAAAGTGTGTACCCAATGTACATTTTGTTTAATAAAGACTAAATCCATAAAATTGTAGTTTAATTCGATCTTCAAAAAACTTTTATCATATATCCTATAACTGTATACTAATTTAGGTGCTTTGATATGTTCTGTTTTTTTTATTTATGACACTGAATTTGTATACATTGATGGACATTTCATTACAAAGATAAATGTCACATATTAAGCAAAATGTCGCTTAAACCAAATAGCCTTTCACTCCTCGATATATTACTTTGTAAAAACCACAACAAAGCAATTATGATGAAAAAATAAATATAAAGGAATGCTCAAATGAACTAACCAACATGGGATGGCCACACTGTTATATGAGGATGCGAATGGTACCATCCAACAACTCTAAGAGGTTTGCCAACTTCTGCAGCTAATTCTTCAGCTCTAACAGTTGCTTGAACCAGTTGTTCTTCTGATATTTCAACACGGTCAGGTTTTTTATCCAAACGGCGAAGTATTACTGATGACACTATTGAAACAAGCGCACCATTATCATGAACCTAGAAAAAAAATATAGGTATTGCTGTTTTTTAAAAACGTAGGTACTTACAATGGCGTTACTCAAACAATGTTAAGTGTTTATCTGAATCATCACAAATACCACTAATTGAGGCTTTTTTAATTAAGCAATCATACTAATGATATTTAATATCATTACAGGAAACCAATATTTAAAATGTAAACATAATTAACTCAATTTACTGTCGTGTCAGTGTTACTTTTATTTTTCATCACTTTTCAGCTTCCTACAAATAGATTAGGTTAGAAACGGTAGGCAGCGGCTTGGCTCTGCACCCTGGAATTGCTGATGTCCACGAGCGACGGTAATCACTCACCATCAGGCGGGCCGTATGCTCGTCTGCCTGCACAGGCGATAAAAAATAAATAAAAAAGATTGAAATCGTTCTACCTAGAAGGTTGCAGTTTAGTTTGCGCCTTGCTAATAAATTTTGTTACAGACTTAGTGCCGGCAAAATGAGATTAGTCTCGGTAAAATTTGATTAACGGGCATCTTACCCTTTAAGCTGAAACTTAACAGAAATTCATAGTACAGCGGTACGTGCGTTTGGGCTCGGTGGGTTCAGAGTTTTCCCTAAAGCATAATGCTCTCTCTCCGTAGAGTAATTTCATTAAAAAAACGTAATACCTCGCCTATAAGTAAGCCCATGATTTCTTCTTTCTCTGTCGACAACGCATGTTGCATACAGACCAAAGCAACATCAGACGATAAACGGACCTTTTGTAGCATTCCAAAATTTATATTTGTAATTGTTCTGCGGCTAAACGTTACACTTTATAATAATAATAGAATTAAACAATAATCCTAAATTCCTAATAAACAGCATAGATAATACATATTCATAGATTATACACCAGGGGGGTGCAACTCCCATACAAAGGAAAATAACATACAACTAGCGTCATCTTACTCCTGTGGCGACGTCATTTTTGTAACTTTTAGGCATTAATGATCTAATAAACTCACTAGATGGCAGATATGAGTTCTGACTCAATAAAAAATGTAGCGTACTTTGAAGCAGTGCTTCCACTTTTAGGGAATTCTCCCTTTTTTAGGGAAAAATAGCTGATATTTTGGATGATAAAGACAATTTAAAAAATACCAGGATTTAGGATATTTCGGGGTAAAAAGCAAAGCCTATACTAGTAACTGTTGTGAATTTTAAAATAAACGATAATTAAAGTAAAACAATGAACATTTTATTTTATGGAGAGAGAATGACATTAAGTCGAGTTGACAAGTAAAAGAATAAAACAGAGTTGTGTATAAAAACTATAAAGGTTTGATTCAACAGTAACCCTCTAGTAAAGTAAATCATAGATTAAGCCACTGCTTTTTCTTAGGGATTCCCCAGAATCCCAATAAGTATAATCCGCCAAATTTTTATTTACCTATTTTCGTTGATGTCACCAGAACTTACTTGTATTGTAATATACAGGTACTTCATGTACCATGAAAGATTATCATGGTAATTTCATTTACGAAAACCTTGTAATTGTCATTTCACTTTTGCTAGCAGTTCCTTCTTCAAAGACTGAGGTGGAAAGATTATTCAGTGTTCTCAAATTTAAAAACTGACAAAAGAAACAGGCTTTCTAATGAAACCCTGAACGGCTTGCTTCATAGAAAGTTCCCAACTTTGCCAGCAAACAATTGTTCAATTTTAGAACCGAACAGTGTTAGGTTGTGCAGCAAAAGAATATAAAAGCAATGCGTCGACTTCCTTGAAAATTCTAATCCTATAGATCTATGATCTTCTGGGGGCGTTTATATTATATATACCTACATTAAATAATATGCTGTGGTTTATTTTCTGTATTTTATTTACGCTTTCTATATAAAGGATTTATGAAAGTTGTCTAGGAAATTTTAGGGTAAATTCAAAAGAAACTAGGGTAAAATGTGTTAAAAAAAACGTAAGTGGAAACACTGCTTTGAAGTTTTCAAAATTCCAGGGCCGTAAAACAATCTCAAAAAAAAAAAAAAAGTTTTCAAAATGTCGTAACGATTTAATTTTTTAAATCGTTTTTTTTTGGTCTTGGTGTGAGTTATTTTACGTTGTAGTATTAATTTAGAGCAACTTTTAGCTTTATGAGAATATTAGACGATTAGACATTGAGAAACTCTGTTTTGAATTCTCTTTAGACATAACTTGGCTCCAATACTTTTTTCTTCGTTAGCGTTTCGTAAGCCTGTGTAACTATTTTCATTTCTTACAGAATGTTTATTATTAAAAATCAGCATGCCTCGAAGATCGAAAATGAAATGCTATTTCGGATGCCTTGATAACGGTGAGTTTACACTATTTTCCCGGTATATTATTTGCTAACAGAATTATTATTCATAATATAATTAAATGAATTAGCACCAACTAATGGTCCTTCCTATTTCTGCTGCCTAGCTATCATATATGTTAAGTTTTGATCAAAACAGTCGGTATTAAGTCTCGTACTATCACACACACACCTCAGATAATAAAATTGTCTCGAGTGGGTGGAAGTATTTATGTTTTGCAACTCAGCGTATTATATGCTTATTGTCAAGTGGGCCCGAACTAGTTTTTTGGAATGATCAATCAGTCATGCTTTCCTGTTTAAATAAAATACAGCACAATTGATCTCACATCCAAAGTTAGATGATGGCATTCACGTTTTGTTTCCTGGTGTTTGATAACTAAGTTACACCAAGTGGCCTGTGACCACGTTCATCCTTCTACCCAATATAAAATAATGTTTTTATTTTTGTAGACAAAGGTTTGATAATGACAAAATTTTATGGAAAAATTATAAGGAGCACTAAAATGTCTGAAACATGAAAAGATTGATGCACTATATTTGAACCAGAACGTGTTATGTAATATATTAATTTGTAAGTAAGATTACATTAACACAAAATTTTTCATGGTCGTATTTTTTCAATATTTGTTACATACTTAAGATACTTTGTTTCTCCATTTCAGAAGAGAAACTGATTCAGCAAGGAACGTGAACTCTCAAGGGATCTTAATTTTTTTTAAATATGTTTATAATTGATAAATTAATAATTGAAATAGTTCATAAGAACTAAATTGATGCCAATTTTGTTTTAAAATAGGTTGTTTAGTTCTTATAGTTATAGTATTACGTTTGAATAGTTGTAATTAGTAAGTTAGTAATATATGAAAATACTGATATAAATTTTTGTAAATAACCTTTTGTAAATTCTACGAGAAGATGATTTTAATTAATGATCAAAAGTCAACGGTCTTTAAAAGCATTATTTGCAATTATTTAGATTAACTGTGGAATATATTTGCTAAGTTGTGTTTTCTGTATGAGCAGATATAAATGAAAATGCCCAAACATGATTATGTTTCTTACATTTTCATTATGTGAAATCAATATGCTTGTGACTGAGTATATTAATAATTTATTAAAACTTAAGTGATAGACAGCAACCCCTATGGCACTGCTGAAGTTTATAAGCACTGGTGACCACTTATCATGGGCCGGGTTGCGTGCTCGTCTGCTGTTGAGTGCAATAAAAATTTTCGAAACCCTTTCTATTATTTAGATGTAATATTAGTGTACATTTAATTTGGATTAAAAGATAAATTTACATTTTATGTTTGCATGTGTATGTTTATAATTCATTTGCATGTAACGAACACCAGTTTCTTTTGTAACAAAATGTAAACTAATGGTTTGTAATGAATGTAATTAACTTTAAGATGATTTTCTTTCAATCTGCTGTTTGTTTCATCTAGTATTACCAAAGCTAAAGCATCAGAAACGTCAGAATAGAAATAATTTAGATAGGGAATAAAAGTATAACTAATGTAATCATGTCTAAGATTACTATAAGCGTCATTAAGTACAAACTATCAATATTTAAGAGTACTTTAAATCATCATTACATTTTTTAAACATTTTTTGTTTTTCAAATCATGTAATAAAACGTTTGTGCAGAACAAAATGTCACATGTTATGAACATGATTGGGGGTTAATCGTTTCTTAAATTTCTAAATGTTTATAAGAATGCTAAGAATAATTTAGTATTCACTTTAGTGTGTGTATTATCTCTACAATGCTAGTATAAATGACAATTATTGTATGACGAAGCATAGGTAGTGTTTATAGATGTAATATTTTCATACAAGGTCATGATCTGTCACGATCAACTTTAAGCAAGAACTGCTATAGTTAAGAAACAAATTTATTAAATTTAATTCAAATTGTCTACTATGTTTGTAATGGAAAGCTGACATGTTTATATTTCGCACAAATGACTTAAGTGACATTGAATGATTTGATTATCTAGACTTAATTAACTTTTAGATAACTTTCGATTTAATGTTAATAAGTACGCTAGTAGGATTAATCTAGAGGAGTTATTGTTATTCGAAATTTTATACAATTGTACGTTCATACTATCTTTTAACAGTAAATTGTTTGTAATATAGGGAAATTAAATAGCTTACAGAGAATTACAGCTTTTTATTTAAAAAAACTGTTTTCTCTCTGTATGAAAAGGTCTTATCGATTAGAATGCTGAACACAATCAAACGTTCTTTAATATTTCATAAGTACTACCGGGAATTTCAGCGATTCTAAACGATAAGATTTTTTCATAAAGAGAGTTAATTATAAAAAATATTAAAATTACTAAAAAAGCCACCTGGTGGGGGGTAGGGAGACTAATAATCGACAGCAGCGACGCCTGCTGTCCTGGGCTCTAACTAAAGCAAAAATAAAAATGAGAGTTGCGCATCTATCTCAAATATATTAAGTGTATAATCTATGTTATACACTAAATATTTTTGAGATACCGTAAAATGGGGCGATTAGGGACAAATTCCAACTTTATGAGCAATTTTAAGGTAGTTGTTGATGTATATAATGCTATATCAGGATCAAAATGATTGAGTCTTGGGGGCATCTTTGTTATCTAATTTAAAATTATGCAACTAGCATTCCAGTTTAAGCAAAAAATGCAAAAATAGGTGTAATCCCTATTTACCCGAAAATTGCGGTTAATTGGGACGAAATGAGAAATTTCCTAGGGTTGGCACTACTTTTATTTTTATTTATAGTTTTAATTTATTTATTTATTTAGTTGCACCAACAAAGTGATCATCAATAAAAAAAAATTGAAAAACTGACAAAAGTACATGGCAGACCTCACCTCAATTATAGGTGCAATCGACAGTGCTGATATTTCTATCTGGGTTAAGAGATTAGGTGTGTCGGTTATTCCATGGATTAATCAGATGAATACCCCCACTCTGAACAAATATTAAATATTTTATTATGTATTACTTAGACATTTTTGTTCACCTTGAGATTTCATTGATCTTGTTACATGTCTCTGCAAAATCGACTTACTTATATTAAATTGCTTATCTATTTCAAATAAAGACTTATTCCCAATTTCGCTTCGAATAAACCAGATTTTTACCAACAAATTTAAAAAATATTGTTATAACTACATAGACAACCCTACAAACCTGTACCTATTTATACTTAGGTCGTTTCCATTTCACGTATTTTCATCCCAATTGACCCCTTTTTCGTTGTTATTTGTACCTAAGACGTCCCCAATATCCCCAAAAACAACAGATTTTTACATGTATTTTTATTTAATCAAATACATTAAAACCATTAACAACTGAGACTTACCTTTAATATATATGCTGGTTCAAACACTAAATAACGTTTATAAATCATAGTCGTCTTCTATTATTATCAAATAAATAAAAGAGAGCAAAGTTTCTAGCACTAAAATAATGACCACCACAGGAAGTTAATTTGAAACGCGATTTTTTATAAGTTAGCAGCTATTATCATGCATATTCAGAGTTGTTTTGTGAACTTTCAACATTCTACTATTAAACTACAAAAAATGGAAGATTTTGCAACGAATATAAAACTTATATTGAGCGTCGAAAGATTTTCCCGGTTTTTTCCCGATTCGCCTGTCAATCCCTAATCGCCCCATTTTACCGGTACATATTATTTTTAAGTATTATTTTTTCGCATGGTAAGGAAAATTTTTAGTCAAGTTTAAATTGGGCTACAATATGAAAAAGATGGGGATGAAATTAAATGACTTTGTTTCATATTCCCACATTTGTGCAGGTTTATAGGTGCTAAGCAGTTAATAAACCACCTATAAACATTTAAACCTTTATGAAACAGAAAATTACTAAAATAAAACAATTCAAACTAATTTACTATTTTAATTGAAACTATTTTAATTGAAGTCATCGTGGCCTAACGGATAAGACCTCCGATCCATTCGTGTTGAGCGATGCACCGATGTTCGAATCTCAGGCGGGTACCAATTTTTCTAATGAAATACGTACTCAACAAATGTTCACGATTGACTTCCACGGTGAAGGAATAACATCGTGTAATAAAAAATGAAACACGAAAAATTATAATTTGCGTAATTACTGGTGGTAGGACCTCTTGTGAGTCCGCGCGGGTGGGTACCACCGCCCTGCCTATTTCTGCCATGAAGCAGTAATGCGTTTCGGCTTGAAGGGTGGGGCAGCCGTTGTAACTATACTGAGACCTTAGAACTTATATCTCAAAGTGGGTGGCGCATTTACGTTGTGGATGTCTATGGGCTCCAGTAATTACTTAACACCAGGTGGGCTGTGAGCTCGTCCACCCATCTAAGCAATAAAAAAACAAAAAAATATTTATACTTTTTAGGGTAAAATGAACACAACGAGATTAGGAGACTTTACTCCATTTATAGCTAGGGAAATGTGTAATTTCGGCCTAAGCTTAATAAGATGTACAACTTTTGTTTATTTTATAAGAATGGTTTTTTATAAGAACCTAGATAAATCACGAAAATTACGCAAATCAGCAATTACCGTCGTTCCACAGGATCAATTCTCAGAGATACTCAGCTTAGGTGCACGGAGAATTCTAAAAATTTACGCTCGTTTCAACTTCTTAATCTTGAACACTCAATATTACTACATATTTAAAATAGCCTCCCGAAGATTATTTTCAAAATTTATTCATATACATATTTATTTATTTTCGGACATAATAAATGAACAAAATACAATGTAAAATGAATTGTTTTCCGTTATTGTGGACATTTATACACGCCCTAGCGTAGCTAATTTGTTTTAGCTTTAACTCATTAATCGTGAACGCCGTCACCATACCTCCGATTAAGCTCACGCAACAGTCTGCCATTATCGACACTTTAAGGATCTCCTCCCGGACCCGCTCTCGTTTTGTTGGATTCTAACAATACTGATGCTAGCAGCAATGAAAACACAGGTCATGGTACTCTACTGGCTCTCATCAAATAACTATAATTAGCTCGCTAAGTTTCTCGGCAGATCGTAGCACGTGCCTAATCCGATCAGTTGATAAATTTACATACGAAGTAGCTGTTCTTGGATTGTTAGACCTCCCTGGGAAGCGCTCGAGCACTGCTTACAAAATTCGCGCCTCCTACTGAAGTTCTCGAGGTCACTCATCTGTCCTGGTAAAGTGGTGAGGTCCAACTGCAACCCTTCGAAAGTGAACCTAGAAGGTGGGCTACTATCAAACTATTTATTAAAAAAAAAAAAAAACGTAATGTCGATACTCAAGTATCACCATATAAATTAAAGACTTGATCTAAAGGTCTTAGTTACCAGGTTATAAGTCCTTAAAAAAATAAGATAATCTAGTGAATGTCAACGTCATTAAATTTGCAGTTCGGAAATTGTTGTTGTCTCTCCTAAACATTGCAAACTGTGCACATTTGTCAATTAGTTTGTCTAGAATGTTTTATTTTGAAGTGAAGTCATCGCCAGATTAATTTATACATCAAGATGTTTATGTACTAAATGATAACACTAAGTGGCACAAACACACAAGTTATAGTTCAAACTTAAATACCCTGAAAAACATTTCAATGGCTGTGGAAGGAGCTCGGCCTTATAAATTTACGGATTACTGTCGTAAAATATCTGTAAATTTACAAAATTTTAAGAAAGATGGTAGATTTTGTGATGTCGTTTTAATATCAGGAGAAATCCAGATAGAGGTAGGGCTTTTTTATCGCAATTATTTACTGCAATTATAACCGATAATAGGTAATGTTAATTTGACATTAAACAAAGACATCTTCTACATTTAATGGTGCGGAGCTCAGATTTTCACCTGGTTTATGTATACCGGAAACACCCACACACCTAGAATACCAATTATCTTGAGTGGTTCTTACTGGGAATCAAACCCAGTAGTTGTCAAATTAGATTAACTACTGTCCATTTAGATCAATGAGTACACAAAGAATGCAATTGAATGCAATGAACTCATGTTGGATCAGTGGACCACACTGTTTGAATGAGTGGGAAATAAGTATAAGGTTGGTGTAAAGATTCACTTTGCAGGGGGAGTAATGTTAGGGAATCTTTAAATTGATACAAGTGTCCTCTATTGTGGAGCACTGGACTCACCTGGTTTTCGGTTAATGCTTGAAGACATTAGCAATGGCAAGGGACAAATTGTGCTTCATTTTGATTACAATATTATTTTTTCAGGCACATCGTGTAGTTCTAGCTGCTAGTTGTGCTTATTTTGATGCCATGTTCAGTGTTGGATTAGAGGAAAGTCAGAAAAATCATGTTTCACTGCCAAGTGTGCCACCTAATATTTTGCCAATAATTATTGACTTCATATACTCAGGTAAGCTTTCTCTTTATTAAATATTTGTAAGTAGGATTCAAGTAACTACTATGACTGAGGAAAATCACGATCAGAATTTAATATTAGATAACTTAATTTTTACTTCATTTATTGCTCATTAACTAATTGGTAACATAAATTTAATTTATTGTATGAATGAACTCACAGCCAGTGATGAATGGTTACTGGAGCCTATATACATCACAATCTGAATGCTCCTGGTAAAAGTCTCAATTGCATTGCACTATAATGATTGTCCTACCCTTCAAACTGGATAGAGCTACAGCAGAAATAAGTGGAAGGTGTTACTTAGTTATACAATCTTACAATAATAGGAAAATATTAGTAAATGCTTATTATGAAGGATATGAAAGGATAGCTATTACTGACTATTTTACAAACTCATAACTTGAGATGGGTAAGAGCATTCATCAGAAAGCCACAAGCCAACATGACACCAGATTATTAATCTGTGTAGACAGAGGAATTAATTTTGTTCATTCTAAGCTGTAAGATGCAACTAAAGTAGCACTAGTATAAAACCTCCAAGAGACCGTAGAGCAAACCAATTTTGTGTATACATTGGACATGTGTCCATATTAAATTTTTTTTTTATATTTAAAATATTATACATTATTTTGATTTATTTATTATAAAAAAAAGAACACAATATTCCTAACCTAAAAGTACATGTTATTATCCACAACATGCTTCGTCAGATTACAGAAATAAAGTGATCAAGATAATTATATTAATTATATAATAAAAATATTAAATTATGTGATTATCATCAGACTCCAGTATAACAGCTGTAGTAATAGAATATAATTATTTGCTATAATAGTATTACGCCTAGTCCACATATAACATATTGTAGAGGCATGGCTCTCTCTCTGGGGCCTTACTTCATAAAACAAACATAATAGAAACAAAACTAAAATCATGATTAGGACAACAGAATTATAACCATTATATAATAATGATATTCCTCACTTAAAATATTTGATTGCTTCAAATTTGGATACACAAAATTTGGCTTTGCAAAATCCAATATAAGGGTTATTAAAGGTTTCACAATGTATGTATTTCTTAATCAAAATTCTTAGCTATCATGCGTTCAACTACCTAAAATATTATTTTATCAAGAATTATAACTTAATCCTTATTACTTATAACCTAGTTTAAACTCATTGAGAGGTATTAACCTTTAGCTAAGCAAGTTGTACTTCTAATTATCTAATTATTTTTTTATATTATTTGGAAATATTGTACCCAAAAAATTTATTTTAAGTAACTTAAATCAAGTAACGTAATCTAAAAGAGATATAGAACAAGAAATATAGAACTAGATAAGCAGACAATTAGGTAAAACCAGTTCCAACTTAACAATATGTTTACTGTGTAACTTATTAGTAAGAAATATATGTAAAAATATGGTTGTTTTTCAATGAATTATGTCTAGTTGCTATTTCTGTTAAAAATTCAGTAAAAATATTCTGTTCACAGGTGAAATATTGATAGATAAAATAAATGTACAACCACTGTTGATTGCAGCTGATATGCTTCAACTAAAAGAACTAATTGTTGGCTGTACTGAATACTTGAAGGGTGAACTGCATAACACAAATGCTCTTGGAATTTTTAGGTTTGTAATTAGGATTTTAATTTTGTATGTGACTACTCAAAACATACCATACAGCATCACAAATTTATGTATGTGGTTTTGTGTGTATATGAGTAAAATGTATTAGTGTATTTCTACTATAACAGCATTGTTTAACTGTCTGCCTGAGCATGCAAGTTTATAATATTTCACTGCCCATCAGTATCATTTAGAACTTCTGGTGGTATCATCTCGTTTTTACCATCGCACCGCCCGCTACCTGAGTAGAGTTCATTCATGCTGCCTGAAGCCACTGCATTCATCCACAGTGTGTTTCCCGAGATCCTTTTTACCACGTACCATCAGGCTTTGAAATGAGCTCCCCTTCATGGTGTTTCTCGAGTGCTATGACATATCCTTCTTCAAACCATGCTTGTGGAGAATATTAAACGGTAGGCAACAGCTTAGCTCTGCCCCTGGCATTGTTGACGTGCATGAGCGACGGTAACCACTTACCATTAGGTGGGCTATATTGTAAAACGTTAAAATCCTCAAGTACATCAGTGACAGGTGAGAAACGCTTGTAAAGACACTAAAATAGTGGATTGCGGATACACGAACGTTAACCTGCTAACGAAACCCGATCATTTTATATTCGGAGTCAGGAACGAGGCTCCGGGCGGCTATTTCGTGATGGCCTGGAGTCTGATTCTAATGTTGACAGAATCAAAATTTCGATTTTCAAAATCTGTTCCGTTATGCCTTGGAATAGAGTTCGGGTGTTTGTCTCGCATATGTGTTATCGGCACCCATAACAATGGATGAAGCATTAGCTTGGGCTCAATGTGTGTAAAACGTTTATAAAAATAAAACAATAATGACAAAATTTATGATACCGCGTAAAATTTCAGATTTGCTGAAGCTCATAATTGTACTGATTTGGCACATGAAGCACTGGAACATGCGCTAGGAAACTGGAAACACATAGCCCATGTAGATGAACTACTTGACTTACCATTTCAACATCTAATAACAATATTATCTTCAGAACAATTAACTGTCGATTCGGAAGCACAAGTGAGTTTTATTTATGTGTAAGTAATGAATGTAACTATAATATAAAAATATAGATTATGGGCTCGCTAGTTTACAAACCATTGAAATAATATTTCGATTTACTATTGAATTATCCTTTGGTGGGGCCGTTGGGTGTGAAAAATTTAACTTTTCTCGCCGTTGATAAGTTGTATCAAATTTGAGATTTAGTAATACACTTTATTTAAGATTGAAGTTAGACAATGACTGTCCGTGATGTGTTGTAATTCGAAGAGTGGGGCAGTTATTATATAATACAATTGAGACTTCATTTTGCATTTACTGCTCTTGCTAGAGCCAGTGTTAGCAACACTCCCGGTTTGAGCCACGTGAGCTTACCTACACGTCAAGGAGAAGGTGAAATAGCCTCTCAAGGCTGTCAGCATAGGTAGGGTTTTTTTTTTGCGTTCACTTGCGAACTTGTTCAACTTCGTTTCATGTTGCGATGTCTATTGGCTCCGCAGACCGTGAACTAGTTTACACAACGACGTAGAAAAATAAAATCCAGCATCAGGGGCACCATTGATATCATTGTAATACAAATATGTAAATCTTTTTTAGGTTTTGATTATTTTCACTTTACACGTACTTAGTCTGTTTTATTTTATTTTATTTAACTTTATAAACATACTTTCTAGATAAACGGTTATGTTTTTTTTATATATTTAAAGGTATTATATTCCGCTTTGAGATGGCTGGAACACGATCCCGCTGCCCGAAGACGTCACTGCTTCGAAGTGCTCGCGCACGTGAGGCTCCCTTTGATCGCACCGCATATCTTAGACGAAGCCGTGAAAAGCCTACAAGACCCTTCTATTGCGGTGGCTTTAAAAACTGCAGGAGTTGATATGGTATATAAAATTTATTATGAGTCATAACCCTGGTCTACCCAAATTATAAAGCTTATATGAGTGGGGTCGGCAAAACCTAACACTGGCGGTAGGACGTCTTGTGAATCCGCACGGGTAGATACCACCACCTTGCTTATTTCTGCCCTGAAACAGTCATGCGTTTCGGTTTGAAGGGTGGGACAGGGTGGGGAGACCTCAAAACTCATGTTTCGAGGTGGGTGGCGGTATTGAAGTTGTAGATGTCTGCGGGTTTCGGTAACCACTTAACACCAGATGGGCCGTGAGTTCGTCCACCCATCTAAGCCATAGAAAAACATGGTTTGCCCAAAATTTGTTATGTTTTAAATAAATTGCAATAGATAAGCACGAATATGAATCGTGGGTTAGGCCACTTTTGCGCTGACGGCTTCATTTATGTTATAGTGCGTGCGAAACGTGGCGACAGGGGTGAGGGGGCGGGTTGCCTACTGCTCATAACGCACATGAGATTAGACAGTGATGACTAAATAAAATAAATAAATAAATGAAATAATAAATAAATAAAAAACAAATGAACTTTTAGAAGTTTATATTGTACCTATCTATTTATATTGTAATTAATAGTAAAATAAACCAAAACCAAATTAAGTATATGAAATTATTTAATGAATATATACTTATATGAAATTACTCTGACATCCTCTGAATCACTTGTTCTGAACTCTGAACTTGATTCAGAATCATCTTATATGTTTATAATGATTTCGTCCTTCATAGTATCAAATCTCATATCAGTAATGACAGCAAGCGCCCTCGCCTCTCCGTCCCACCGTTCATATACCTAAGACGCGACCAACTAGTTCCGCGCGCACAATCTATACATATAAATAAAATTGGAGTGTCTGCTTGTAATATTGAAATAACCGCTTTTTACTACATGCATATGAATATACGGTACATACACCAAAATAACATTTATTACAATTTTTGTCTGTCTGTCTGTCTGTCTGTCTGTCTGCTTGTTCCGGCTAATCTCTGGAACGGCTTGACCGATTTTGACGAGACTTTCACTGACAGGTAGCTGATGATATAAGGAGTAACTTAGGCTACTTTTTTTATACTAGCTTCGCCCCGCGGCGTCACCCGCGATACGACAATAACCGCGGGTAACATCGCGGGACTCAATTATTCAATAATAACATTTAATGTTTCCGAAGCGAAGCGAGGGCGGGTCGCTAGTAGTAAATAAGGTATATCACAGAAGACAGGTCGGGGCGCGCTGGTGCCGCTGGGCGCGGAGCCGCGGGCGAAGGCTCGTCGCGTGATGCTGGTGGTGGGCGGCAGCAGTCGGCACTCTGGCACGCACCCGCCCCTCGCGTCCGACGACATACTCTCCTCCGTGCTTAAATTCGATCTACATAAAAGGTAAGCAGCAAATCTTACTTGGTATTACACTTTCCACCGCCTGATTCGCTATTGATATCCACCTGTTTTTCTGTTCGAGTATTATCCTCAACTAAAGAAAGCCATTTTTAAGAAAATTTTGAAACAAGTCTTCATTTACCCTTTCATCGCTTTTTTCCCCTACCCATTCGCCGGTAGCTTAATTGACTATTCCAGCTACATGCGGACCATGCGGGTAGGTGAGTTCCCGGTCCCAACCTGAGAGAATTTGCTAACACAAGCCCTAGACAGACTTTAACAATTCTTTGTCGCTTGTAAACAAATCATGCATGCCTTTTAATTCAAACTTAATGTTGTGTCTGTTCACATTTTCTAATTGTTCACCCAATATGACGTTCGGTCGGGTCTCCCATGTAAAACTGAGGTATCGAGCGATGTACAGTTTTTTTAATCTCAGAACTATTTACATGTATGTTTAAGATCTACGGGGGTGTGTTAAAGGGCGTATTATGTTGCTCAATATAGTACACGTATACACATCATGGTACCAACATCCAGCTTCTTTTTTTATTCTTACCTAAGCTTACTCTATTCTTCTTGAGAGACCAGTTCAGCGTAGCCTTTTAGTAGGTGAGCTCATGGGGCTCAAGCCTCACGTCGCTGCTAACATTGACCCTAGCAAGAGCAGTGCCTCGCAGAATCTACCTAGGATCGGAAACGCGATCCACTGAGAAGATCCGGCGTGAAACTCAGTGGGCTGAGTCTGTAGGTTAATTTACTCGCGGAGCCCTTCGTCGCAAGCGATGGGTTCGACGACAACTATGACCGGTGATTGGGGTACCTAAAAGCATCGTTAGTGGATGGGGAGGATCCGAAATGACGTATTTTGGACGACGTCGACTGTTTACCATTCGGTCCGCAGGATCGGGAATGAGACATTCCTCGATATTTAAGTATAAACCTATATCTGTAGTTCGTGAACGATGGCCATCAAGAAACGTAATTAATCCTTAATTAAATAGTAGTTAATAGATATGCTGCTAATGTGTTTTCGAATTCTAATGTATTTCGGTGCGCGGAAATCTTCTTATAAGATACTATTGTTCAATTCAATTCGAATGGAACTTATAAATGTGGTATGATGTATAAATGATTTGTACAGAGAATGGGAGGAACTAGCCCCGATGGAAATACCTCGAATACAGCCCGGCGTAGTTACGTTGAACGGCTGCGTGTATGCCGTTGGTGGCGAACAGGGCAGTAAGATCTTAGCGAACGGCGAGGTCTACGAACCTCAAGTAAGTAGCCGCTCATGTGACAGCTAAGAAATTCGCGTTTCACTTTAACATGAAGTTCAATGCTTTATTTTCAGACCAACACATGGTCAAGTATATCGCCGATGAAAGAAGCTCGCTGTGAATTCGGCCTCACCGCTTGGAAAGGCTGTCTGTACGCATTCGGCGGCTGGGTGGGCTCTGATATGGGAGCTTCCGTTGAGGTGTACGATCCGCTCTCCGATGAGTGGACGATAATCGGGAAAATGCCAGAACCGCGTTTCGGAATGGGAGTTGTCAATTATCAAGGTGTGGATTCGATATCTTTAAATCGATTAAACCATATAAAATTTATGTATGTATGTAATTTATTTATTCATAAAAAGTTACACTTTCATTTAAACCATGCCCGCAAAACTGCTTACGCAGTTTGACTGCAGGTAACTCGCTTTATATAAACAGAGCTTATAAATTATGAAGTTGGGTTATATTAATACAATTAATTTACGTAAATGGTTACAACGTATTTAACAAGTGTTTTTTTAATAAACTTTTAAAGGACAATGCCCATTTTCTATGGGCGTTTGGGCCCCTAAAAAGTTGTCGTGTGATGATGGTTTTAACTTAATTTGATAGACAAAGAAATATCGTTTCATATTCAGAAAACGATTTTTATATTCTCACCCAGGTTTAAGAGAAATCTGTTTTTTTCTGCACCTAAAATTAAGTTGTTAATTGTTTTCTTCGAAATCAATCAAATCAAATGAAATAAATAAAAAATATTCAACATAAATGAAAGTACATACTTGTTGAACGTCAAAAGAACTAGTGCCAATTCACAAGAACTAGCCTCCGTCCTGAGAAGAATTGGCAAGAAACTAAGCGGGCATGTCTTTTTTTTTAATATTACATTTTTTTTATTTTTTTTTTTTACAAATTTACAATAATTGCTCTCATCATTATTTACAGTATTAAATAAGTTAATTGTGGTTAATGTTGCTAGAAATAAGCCCTTACGTACATTTTATTATTATTATATTCTCATAATAATAATAAAATGAAATGAAATCCCGAAGCCGGCAACGATATTATTGTTGTTATTTTTAAATTCGCCAACAAGCAGCCAAAGAGCGTAGCCTATACAGCCTAGTCTGTCGTAGATCTCTTTTTATTGCTTTTTGGGAGTTTTGACGTCAACTCGATGAATAGCACATTGAGTGAGCGTGAATTTCCGCAGACCTTTTATCTTGAAAAAAAAAAATTGTCACTGCTATGTTAGCCACAGTATTATTTAATACACAAAACAATACCCAATTTGTATATTAGATCACAATAAACTATTAAAAAAACATTAAAATAAAACTTCAAGTGACGCTTCACTCGGGTTGCTGCCAAAACTCTCTGATCATATATAATGAGAATAGAGTAATGGTAGGCCATTGAGATTTTTACTAATCCAATCATTAATATCTAAAGATATTAAATAATTCATGGTTTTAAGTAATAATTATTATTACAATACATAAATATTGAATTGAACAACAATAAACTAAAAAATCTGTGAATTATAACAATTACCTTTTTTTTTTATTTGTTGTTCAAATCACAGACAACTATTTCGTTTGTCAGCATATAGGTTTACTATAAGGCTGTATGGGCTAATTTGCCCTTTGCCTATTGGCGAATTTAAAAACTATGGCACTCAGTTTTGGGATGTTATCAAATAAGTTATTTATTAATTTTTTTTTTTTTTTTTTTTTTTTTTTTTTTTTTTTTTTTTTTTTTTTTTTTTTTTTTTTTTTTTTTTTTTTTTTTATTGCTTACATGTGTGGACGAGCTCACAGCCCACCTGGTGTTAAGTGGTTACTGGAGCCCATAGACATCTACAACGTAAATGCGCCACCCACCTTGAGATATAAGTTCTAAGGTCTCAGTATAGTTACAACGGCTACCCCACCCTTCAAACCGAAACGCATTACTGCTTCACGGCAGAAATAGGCAGGGCGGTGGTACCTACCCGTGCGGACTCACAATAGGTCCTACCACCAGTGAAAAAACTGTAAAACAATGCCAGGGTGAAAGAAATGTTGATACATAAACTAAACAACATGAAAAAATAAGGCATAGTTTTTCAAGTAGAAATAGTTATGTCATGAAGTTGGCCCACTTTTGGGCATTGTCCTTTAGCAAGTATAGGCTCACGTCTTATGTCCGTATGTATGAAACTCGTATTTTTAACGTTCTATCTCCATAGTAAGTTTGTACCATGGGTTTTTCAAATTTACCTTTGGACATTGACCTTGTGCCAGTTTTATGTTGCACCGAATTAGTTAAAATATAAAATTAATATAAAAATAAATATAAAATTTGTTTTTGTATTTCAGGTATAATATACATAGTGGGAGGGTGTACTCCCACGTGGCGGTACACGCGCGACCTGCTCAGCTACAACCCGAGTACGGGCGCGTGGTGCTCCCTGGCCAACATGAAGCACGCCCGCAACCAGGTCACTGCCGTGGTGCTCGATCACCACCTCTACGTCATCGGCGGCAACGCGCCCGGCCCGACCGTCTTGTCTTCCGTCGAGAGATACAGCTTCGAAAATGTAAGAAAACATTTCATTCTACATAACAGTACCTCATGCTCTTTATGGCTAAAGCAAGACTGATTCTTCAATATGGTGTCCATTTAATGTCAATCATATATCAAGTGAATGACGGTACTTAGAAGTCGTCGTGGCCTAAGCGATAAGACGTTCGGTGCATTCGTGTTGAGCGATGCACCGATGTTCGAATCTCAAGCGGGTACCAATTTTTCTAATGAAATACGTACTCAACAAATGCTCACGATTGACTTCCACGGTGAAGGAATAACATCGTGTAACAAAAATCAAACCCGCAAAATTATAATTTGCATAATTACTGGTGGTAGGACCTCTTGTGAGTCCGCGCAGGTGGGTACCACCACCTTGCCTATTTCTGCCGTGAAGCAGTAATGCGTTTCAGTTTGAAGGGCGGGGCAGCCGTTGTAACTATACTTGAGACCTTAGAACTTATATCTCAAGGTGGGTGGCGCATTTACGTTGTGGATGTCTATGGGCTCCAGTAACCACTTAACACCAGGTGGGCTGTGAGCTCGTCCACCCATCTAAGCAATAAAAAAAAATAAAAAAAACTTTTGGGGCTTTCATTTCGTAATTCACCGGTCATCGTTCTAGTCGAACCCATCGATTAATAATTTAATATTAAAACAATAATAAAATAAGATAACGCTATATTTATAAACATTAACAAAAGCAAAACATTAATTGTCCCCTTCACACTCATAAGCTAGATCGCGCGAGAGAGAGATGGGTAGACTTTTCATGATGCGCATGCAGTGCGACGTCACCCCGCGCGCTTATTCACAAACACTACACAAGCGCAACGTGTGAATGTGTTGAACGCGAGCTACATTGTAAGCGGAGTGGGGGGTGTTAGGTTTTATTGTCGTTACGGATTTTTGAAGTGAAAACTTCTTTAGAATCGTTGTGATTTCAAACCGGATGCAACGGAAAAAACGACAGGTAAGAGACACAAATACAAAAATGTGTAGGATGAAGCCAGCAAAGAATGAGACAGAAATATACATACTATTTAATACAGCGCCATCTGTGAGATTTTTTAATACTAACGTGTGTATGAAAGCTCTTGTAGTGAATTTTAATTTAGGATTATACGTGAAATTAAAATATCAATTCACAGAGGGCGCTACCTTACAACTATTTACTAATGACAAAATTTTACATATACTTAAGACGTTTAGGATAATTGTATTTTAATTTTGGAAGGTTTCACTTCTACCACGTGTGAATTGCACACATTTTGTTTTTTTGATTCGATCGCTGCGCTCAAAGCCCTCGATAAAAGCTATGCAATAGCTTAAAAAAATCGTAATTCGTTCTGCAATCCTCAATCTACGCCATCTCTTGACACTAAAAACACGGTGCTTGTGACAAAAAACTAAAATTTCTGAAATATGTTCATCGTCATCAATTTGATTCTGTATATTCGGCTCGTTGATAATCTGTCCGTGCGTGCGGCAGGAATCGTGGGAGGAAGTGTCCCAGATGCGATCGGCGCGGGCGGGGTGCGCGGCGGGCGCGGCGCACGGCGTGCTGGTGGCGGCGGGCGGCAACAGCGAGCACTCCGCCGACCGCGCCTTCTACCGCGCGCTCGTCACGCTGGCGTCCGTCGAGGTGTACGAGCCGCGCGACAACTGCTGGCGCGAGGCGGCGCCGCTGCCGCACGGCCTGGCCGAGGCCGGCGCCGCGCTCCTCTGACCTTCGCTCAAACTCTTTGTTCCTAATCTCCCGTTGCTCTGTTGCGACAGAGCCGCGCGTGTCTTGCGATTACACAAAGGACTATGTTTACAATTTTTGAATCGCTTATGATGTTCCTACTGAAGGAATATATTCATTCAGAAATGGAGACCTTTGGTGCCGAATATTTAAGTTAATGCACGCTATTTAGAAAAGACTAACAAATCAAAATGAATCCCGAGGACTTGAAAAATATTTATTCAACGGTCATTTCGAATCTCATTTGTAAGATTAAATGTTTGTGGGCTAAGGGTGGATTCGACCAAACTTAAATTTATACACGAGTAACTATACGAGGAATAACCTATTCCATGATTTTAATCTCGAGTAAATCCATAGGCGTTTTTCCACTTGCGCTAGGAATAACAATACGCGAATAGCAGAGTGAACGGTGAACGAAAATAAAATCCGGCAAATAAATGTTGTTGTCCAACGGCATAGTGTAAGAGCATACATAGTGTCAACTCGATTTTGCCGAATTTTAGTGTGAAAAAGTACCTGTAGTGTAAGATAGAGAGAGAGAGTATTCTTTATTGTACACCAAAAACAAATAAACAGTGCGATACATTATCAAGATATCTAGCTGTCAAACGTATTAATTTTATTTGTTGTTTGTTTGAGGGAATTGTCAAGTTTTGTCGTGTGGTTTTATCTTTTTTCGTTTAAACGTTGCATTATACAATGCCAGACTATTAATAATAATTTAGTGCATTGCGTTGACTTGAAATTAAAACAGAATAAATATTTATGAAATGACAGAAATCAGATGTTGGACTGACTGACGCCATTACTTTATTCTAGGAATAGCTCCGTTATTCCGTGCGAAACGGCGGTATAGTAACAATTCCCGAATAGGTCCACTATTCTTAGAATTGTAGATGGTAAAACGTAAAATTGATTTACTCTCGATTAACTGACGAGTTATTCTAAGAATAAGATTTACTCTTGTTTGGTCGAATCCACTCTAAGTTTGTGTTTTGATAATATTAAAAGCTCGAACGATGTCGATGGTCGGTTGGTCCATTTAAAACTTAATATTACGTATATCACAAATTTCCAAAAAAATATCCTTCCCAAAAATATAAATTATCTGTTATGATATATAAGTAAGAATGATGCTGTTGGTATATTATTGAAACATTTTTTACTTTTGTTAATGTCGTTTCGTCGTCGTGAGAGGGAACAAATATTTCTATTTTTATAAAGAAATATTTTCTTTAAACACTTAAATAATTTTGTAGGTTTAGTCCCTAAAATTGTTTTTAAACGACATTATTATTTTAATTTAGTTATTCACTGATAGGTATATGGAAATGATATACATACAGTACAAATTGATGGGTTCTAACAATAAAATAAGAGCAGCACCAGGATGCTTGATCTTTGATTGAATTTAGTTTTTCGTCCCCCAAAGTGGCCAAACGCCCCGTTTCAACTTACGACTTACCTAAACAAGATAATTGGAACTATATACTTTGAAACATAAAAATGAAGTATCAATTTCATTGGTAAATCGGTCTTTCAAAATGAAACTCAGGGTTGCTTCGCTTACATGTTCACAATGTTAGTACAGTACTTAAAATTTTAATTAGATAGTTAAGTTAAATATATTTGTATTCCGCTACTGCAGGCAGATGAGACGAAATTGAGTAGTAGCTAGTAAAGACCGCGATCGGGTGCCCGTTGTTCATTTTTCTAATTCTTAGAGAGACTAACTGTTAATGTTAAAATACTCTGGTATGAACAATTGTTTCCACCATAGCCACATCAGCCGGCAAATTGTCGGGATGTATGCTTTTTAATTCTTTATTGTTTATGTCTTTTTTTGTTATGAACTGTTGAGTATTTCTGACCTGAATTTACAAAAATGTAGTTCGGGTCCAAGGGTACGCCTAAATATGAGTGGAGCCGAATGTTAAAAAATGTATGAATTAAGCACTTCGAAAAATATGTATTTTGTGGAAACTGTGTGACAACTCTATTAAAAGGCTTTCTATTAATTACAACAGTTAATGTTTAAGTAGCATTTTAACTTTAAAAATTAATAATAAAAATTTGAAAAGCGTCTTCAAAAATAACACTTGAATTTGTAGATGAAGAACATAAAGTCTTACTATCGGACTTTAACCGCTCTTTCTGACACAAGTGTAATCCAACACAATTTACCTACGTTAGATAATTTTATTTCTAAATTAGCTTTTATCGACATAGTATTTATAATTGTACTATATCTATTACTGAGCAATAATTCCTTCTCTGCCATTCCACTTACCTTACCTGACCTCAAATGGGTACATAATGACATTCAAAATGGAACCAAAAAAGGATTCGCAACATTCTATAAAACCCGGAAACTTTTATAAAATCATGCAACACTGTTTATTCCAGAAAAATGTGCTTGAAAAGCCCGAGAGTTATAGAAACTATAGACATTACCGTGGTGTCAAAAATATCTTCTATAGAGAAAAATGCGGAAAATGCATTTTTCGAATAACTCGTTGACTGTTTTTTTTTAAGTAACGCTTTCTGAAATTGAATGGTGGGTTGACTGTAGTTATAAATCATAATTTTTTTTATAATGTTATCTGAATAGCTAGGTTAGCGTTGCCCCATTTTTTTTAAAGAATGAAATATGATCTCTGTATGATTTGTAACTACAGAGAAAGAATTTGAAAGTATTCGTATTTAAATATAATAATAATATAAAAATAAAATTTTGCAACTTTTATATTATATATACACATAAATAATATTTGATATATATAGATGATATTGTTAAAGGTTTTTCAAGGATTAAATTGGGTGATATTACAATAATTAAATGATTTTCACAACAAATTTTCTTTCATTTTATGAAGTTGATTAAAGTTTCCTATGTCAAAATGTCGATTTAAGGATTACATTAAACAAGCGCATAGACCTATATAGTAGGAACACGACATATTGTTCTATACGTACAATTGCTTATCATTATCGACCAGAAGTGAGGTAGTTAACAAAAAGAAATAAATAACACAGAACTGGCCTAATTATATTTCACTGAATTAACCAATACTTCTAACAAAATGATTTCAATTTACTATTAACGAAAACTGTTAAAATTACACGAGTCCTAAACATGTTTCAACAAGAACCGCACACACGAACGCCACGCACAAAAAAGAGGCAAAGGTTTTTTCCTACCTTAGCTGATAGCCTTGAGAGGCTATGTCAGCGTAACCCTAACTTTAGTAGGTGAGCTCACGGGGCTCAACCTGACGATGTTGCTAACACGAACCCTAGCAAGAGCCGTGCTTCGCAGAATCTACCACCGGATCGGAAACGCGACCCACTGAGAAGATCCGGCGAGAAACTCAGTGGGCTGTGTCTGAGAGTTAATTTACTCGTCGAGCCCTTCGTCGCAAGCGACGGGTTCGACGAGAACGGTGACCGGTGCTTGAAGTACCTAAAAGCACCGTTAGTGGATCGGGAGGATCCGAGATGACGTGTTTTGGGCGACGTCGACTGCTTTCCATTCTGTCCGCAGGATCGGGAATGTAGTTACCGGCGGCCACGATGAGAGGGTTCTCGTGTCGTGCCGCTTTATCGAAGTGGCGCATGGACGCCGACTGCAGATACTTACTGATGGACTCTAAGTCCAGGTCGTCATGGAGGTTGACGTTCCTGACGAACCACGGGGCTCCGACGGCTATCCTGCAAAAACGGGATTGAATGATTTGAAATGATTTTAAGTGTATGCGGGCCGCGTGAGCGAACACTACACTTGCATAGGTCATGACGGGGCGTATGCAAGTTTTGTAGAGTGTCACCTTATTTCTAAGGGACATTTTACTTCGCCTACATATCATCGGGTAGAGACGTCCTAGAATGAAGGCGGCACGGTCGCGTACCGTCTTAATGTGGGGGCGGAATGTCATCCTACTGTCGAGGGTGACGCCTAAGTATTTGACCTTCGGGGCCCACGGTATGGGCTGGTCGAACATCGTGATCGGGTGAACGGCGGGGGCGGGGGTATTGACGCGCCTAGTCGGGAGGGGGATGCTCAGCGTGGTGTTCGGAGGGCGACCCCTTTTGAAGAGCACCGCTGTGCTTTTCGTGGGGTTGATGTTGATGCGCCACTTCCGGAACCACTGTCCCATGGTGGTAGCTGCGGTCTGAAGAGGCAAAGGCGCAGCAAGGGATCGTTTTTATAGTTTTAGCGCTGGCTCTCGGTCGGGGCTTGCCTGGACTCGGTAACATTATATAAATAGCACCCATTTTGAAGGCACACACATAAACATATATCTATCTCGTTCTTACTCAGCACTTTAACTCGCAGGAAAACAATATAACAGTATTTCTGTGCGTACATAATATGAAACATGAATATACGTAAATATCTCCGTCTCCGTCTAATGACGCCGAAAATCCGCCATGTTGAGCGCACCAAATGTCATTGTCACGTCAGTTCGGCCGTCTGTTTTGGGTTGTACATTATTTATTGACTTTGATATCGATTTAATATGATTGCTTATATAAAATTTCATATTTTATCATGCTTAAAACATACAAAAATAATAATTAAAACGTATTTTATGGGATCTTAAGAAAGTCGATGCCCCAAAACTATTATCTATATATATTTAAATTCATTATGGAGCCCTCATCCGAAAAATCGGACACCATTTTTTGGTCGGAATCTATTGATCATGACACTAATCATAAATACCTCTTTAAAATATGTCATCAAAACATATTTAGACATTCTGTTTAGATATTTCGGGAAAAAGGCTACCGACAAAATCTCTTCGGAACTATTTAAATAAAATAGTTTTATTCCGCAGTGAGTAAAACACTATTGTAAATTCGTTAAATATTTAATAATTAAGTGATTTTAGAGAGGAAGTCACAAGGAATGACGTTTGTAATTAATGAATAAATGTTCTGTAGGTGTTTTTTTTTCACGCGGTCCCTTGATAAGTTTACAATTTGAATCACTCTCAAGTGAAAGTGATTCAAATGGTGCGGCGCACCTTCCTTGAGATGCGCTGCGGTAGTGTGTTACGGACTTTAGGTCAGTAAAACAATTAAAATAGATTGTAATAGTCTAAGCAAAACACGTACTCAAAATACAATAACATTTAGCATGCTAGAAATGGGCAGATGGCACTGTACTACGCCATATCTTTATGTTTTGCGACAAACGACAACTTTATAAAATCAGTGTAGCAACTTTTAAAAATCATCATATCGTTTACTTGGCAAATTCGAAGGACGAACTTGTCTTAGATTTCACACATCTAAATCATATCATATTTGCACATAACAATATACCTACTTACTTCCCATTAAAGTATAAATTCTACAAATAAATAATACTCAACAATATTTAAAATAAAATGAGCCAAGAACGTTTATCGATAAAACCTGATAACATTGAAATCTTTTGTACAGCACTAAAACCGCCATGTTTTGTGGTCAGATGACGTCACAGTGGCACGAATTTTTTGTTGACGTGTAATTTCCATAGGTTTCCTACTTCAGTGAACAAGCGTGAGATTAAATTGGAAATCAATTTTTTAATCAGGTTGGCGTCCGTAATCATATGAAATTATTATGCAATGTGGACGTGACCTCTAATATTAAAAAAAAAGAAATAATAAAAGTTGTGTACATATCAATATCTCAAATGTTTTTATTTATTTATTAAATAAACTGCAAATTACACATAAATTTAGCTTCAAGGCTGATACCCTGACATGGGGTAAATTGGGATCCTGGGGTAAATTGGGACAAACCTGCGGAAGATTCTCAAAGTACCTGTAGCACGGAATCTACCTAATTTTGTTTATGTTCATATTTATCAATGTATAGAAGAAAAACCAAGTTAACTATGGAAGTACTACATATGAGTTAAGTTGGTCCCAAAAATTCGTCAAATTAAATTGAAAATAGTGGTTGAAAAGTGCATTTTAAAACAGCTTAAAGAACTTTTAAAAAAAGTAATATTATCGTTGTTTTTTCAATAAGATCACAGTTTATATAAGTTTTTAATACACCTGGAAATACCACAACAAACGGTAAGTTGCAATATTCTTATTTTAAATACAATATTTCGACAAAATAAAAAATTTATATTTTTTCCTTTCTTTTTGGGGAAAATTGGGACGTTTGTAGGGTAATTTGGAACGAGACTGGAAAAATTAGGGACGAGAAAACACAAAATTGGAACGCCAAAAGACAAAATAGGGATGGCTTGTTAGGGTTGTCACTGATATCTTATAATAGATTTTTTAGCCTATACTATCACTTAATTGCGTGATGTAAAGAAGGTTAATGTGTTTATCAGTTAGTTTATGTAAGTATTATAGGTAAAAGAAAAGTATATATATAATTACTTTTTTTTGCGAAATTTACCTTGTAATATCTGCCCGGTCGTATGTTCTTTATAGCAATAAAAAAAAAAAAAAGTTAAAAGAACTCAAACGAATCAAAACTTTTGTTATTTCATAATCTATTCACGCGTCGAAGCATGATTTTGTTAACATTCACAACGAACACACACAAATAAAAACAGGCCTCAGATTTTAAATGTAACATTAATAAAAAATCCGAGATATCCAATTATGAGTGAGTGAATTAATTGAGTTTAGTTATTTAGCTTAGAAAGAATTTCTTTTATTTTTGTTATTATTGGCAGTAATCAGATAAAGCTGTTTTTTTATCTTATTCACCTGATATCTTCTTACTCTTGCTCAAAGATCATTTTGAAAATGTTGATTAAATAAAATTGTATTAATGCATTTTCAGTCCTTTTGTTTTCTATTTTTTATTCTATTTTATGATTTTGTTTCAGAGTTGTGATTTTTAAGGAAATTAAATAATAATTTTCTAAAATACAACTTGCACATACTTTTTTTGATCATTGTATTGTTGATTATCATTCACGTCACATCGCTTCGGAATAGAAACCAGCTTAATTTACACTATGTTGTGTATTGTGCTTAAATTATGGATTGTATTCATCATTTCGGTCCATATAAATAATTATATGGCACCTACCTATATATCGCAGTACTGCGAGTTGACAACCCTTACAAATATCCCAATTTAACCCTTAACCGTGTCAATTTACCCCGGACGCTGGGTAAATTGGGACGGCCATTATTTTACCGATTATTTCTTTAAAATGAATAATTAAAATAATGTAACGGTTTTTATCACCTAGGTACGTTCAAGACTCAACTTATTTCTTTGGTTGAGCAGTGACTATTTAATTGGAACTATTTTAAAATTCAATCTGAAGGTCGATTTTGTCCCTATTTACCCCATTGTACGGTATTTATTTACTACTACAATTTACAGTTTACAGCCTCTTTAACACTTGGTTGTATCTTAGTATCGTCTCCATTTTCACGATAATCTCCAGTATCTACTAGATTGATAATGCTGGAAACCTGGCGTCCATAGCATGAGCAAGTTCTTCCACCAAATATAAACGGCCAATTACACCTTCGAAAAGAGAGATGGGTCTGTCAGGTCGATGTAGTTCGGTCCCGGGTCGCTCTAATGCACACCACTCCATGAAACAACACGCCCGGTATAAATGAAGTGATTTCTAAAAACAATTTTTTTTGGTACATTAATAAGTTATACTAAAATAATGATCATGGGTTTTTACCACGGCAACACTAGTCGCGAATTGACGGAACATTCGCGACATGACATCACTGTCATTTGAAAATTTATGAGACAAATTTATTATACTCCTAGCGTGAAAACAGCAATCTTAACGATGGATGAAAGGCAATTTGGTTTGAGCGACATTTTCGCAATTTTACAGGAGAACCAGTTATAGTTTCAAATATGGAAAAAAAATTATAACAAAAAACTTATTTAGTTATTTGAATGGAGTCAACTTAATTGAAGTTCAGTTAAAAACATCCAACTGTTGATGCTAATCTATACTAATATATAAATCTACAGTGGTTTTTACGGATGTTCCGTTATAACTACTGAACCATGCATCCAATTGACTTGAAACTTGGTATCCATGTAGAAAATACATGTACTTAATGGATAGGCTAATATTCATTTTTTTTTCTGTTGCCCTTGTAGGCAGACGAGCATACGGCCCACCTGATGGTGAGTGGTTACCGTCGCCCATGGACTTCAGCAATGCCAGGGGCAGAGCCAAGCCGCTGCCTACCGCTAATACTCATATAAGTGTAGGACTCCCTAATAATAATGACAATAAATAATAATGTTAATTTTAAATGCTCAGCGAACCGGGCAAGTACGGCTTGTACCAAATAAAACTTAACTTTAATTACAAAGATAAATTTCGCTTAAACCAAATAGCCTATCACCCTTCAATATGAGGTGTTATCATAATAGTATCAAGCGGCCCCTACGGTATCCGAAGGTGCTGCCTAAACAGCTATGTTTGTTGCATTTAAGGTTTTTGAAGTGAAAACTTCTTTAGAATCGTTGTGATTTCAAACCGGATGCAACGGAAAAAACGACAGGTAAGAGACACAAATACAAAAATGTGCAGGATGAAGCCAGCAAAGAATGAGACAGAAATATACATACTATTTAATACCGGCTCCATCTGTGAGATTTTTTAATACTAACGTGTGTATGAAAGTTCTTGTAGTGAATTTTAATTTAGGATTATACGTGAAATTAAAATATCAATTCACAGAGGGCGCTACCTTACAACTATTTACTAATGACAAAATTTTACATATACTTAAGACGTTTAGGATAATTGTATTTTAATTTTGGAAGGTTTCACTTCTACCACGTGTGAATTGCACACATTTTTTTTAATGGTTCGATCTGTGAATGAATTCACGGCCTGCCGTTAAATGTTTTCCAAAGCCATACTACTAGCAACGTAGATGCCCTCATGTACCATGAGACACAAATTTCAAATCTCAGATCTATAGTACAAAGACTGCTCAGTCTTTCAAACCGGAACGCATTACTGCTACACTTCTGCAGAAATAAACGGGGTGGTCGTACCCATCTGGGCTCACATGACGCCATTCCACTAATAATTACGCTAATTGTAATTTTTGCGGTTTTTTTTAATTCCTCGCTCTTATTCCTTAATTGTGATAGTATTTCGTGAACTCGCAGTACATGTCCTATTAGAAAAATTAGTACCCGCCTGCGAGATTGGAACACTGCCAGTCGTGACGACTTCGGTTATTAGCGGTAACAAATTATGAATATAGGCCCCATATTTATTAGCAACGATGATCTTTGATTGTTGGTGTAAATCCTGGGACGGGGAGATAAAATGGTGTAATATTGTATGTTTTTCTCAGACCACGCGGTGTGTATATCAGTCTCTCGCGAAAGAATCTTATGTCTCTATGATTTAAATTGTGCCCTTTATTGTAGGTAGTCTTTTTGTGTATAATAAAGAATGGTGTAGAATATACTTAATTAAACACTAAAAGAACATTATATAAAGATGTGCGATTTTGTCGTTAATACTAAGCTTTTCCATAAAAAAGTTAAACAGAACAAAAGAAACATTCCCGATCCTGTGAACAGAATGGAAAGCAGACGACGCTTCTGAAGGCTATCAGAAGAGGTTAAAAAAAACGAAATAAAAAAATATACCTTAGTGGCTTGAAAAAGTTGAATGAAAGCGTAGGCATTTCCACTGACTCCATGACAAAGACTGTAACCTTTTGTACAGAGTCCACGTTGCCATATAACCTCTCCACAATGCAAAGCGATTTTTAAATATTTTTCATCTTCAAATACCTGTAAATTTTAAGCAATATTTATAAAATATCCGCGGGCGAGAACGCAACTCAGGAATCGGAAGGATGAGAAGGACACTATTAATTTGTTTACGTACAGTGTGTAAGTAACAGTTTTTTTTTTTTATTGCTTATATGGGGACGAGCTCACAGCCCACCTGGTGTTAAGTGGTTACTGGAGCCCATAGACATCCACAACGTAAATGCGCCACCCACCTTGAGATATAAGTTCTAAGGTCTCAAGTTAGTTACAACGGCTGCCCCACCCTTCAAACCGAAACGCATTACTGCTTCACGGCAGAAATAGGCAGGGTGGTGGTACCCACCCGTGCGGACTCACAAGAGGTCCTACCACCAGTAAATCAGTACAGAAAAATAGTACAGTAAGTACCTGATAGGCTAATATGCATAACGGCACGAAACCAGGAGCCCCATGACACCACTGGACCAACTTGTCTCCGTTGCTACTGTTCAAAGACGACGGAAAATTTCCACTCGGAAACTGTTGACTCAATAACCAATCCAGTGTTGGTTTTATGAATCGTCGAATCTCGACAATGTTCACGTACAAGCGAGCCTTAAACGTAGAAAAATTGAAAGATTTTATATTCATTTGGAAAGTACTTAAAGAAACACGATAGAAAACGTGTTTATTGCATATTGTTTCCAAGGCTTTCTTGGAAACAATAAGCCCAACAACAAAAATAGCTGACGCTGGTAACGACGCTTATGGGCTCACAATATTCTTTGCCAACAATTTCAGAACCTCGAAATGCTATGCGTAAATCTTATTTTGAATATTATTTAGTTGACACTAAATACACTCAAATAGGTTTTAATTACTGGAACAAAATTATTAGGCAATACAGTTGAAGTAATTAGCGATAGTTAATGTGTATTTATATTGTATTATGCATCGTGCCATTAATGAACAAAATGGCGATAGTAAGGGCTTGAGGTACGTAAGGGCGTGAATAATTCATAAAGAATCAATGATAATAACCACAGCTACAGTTGACCTCACATTCCGACTTCCCCTCACATACCGACTGGTCCAGATGTTGACCGAGAACGTTTTCTCCAGAGAGTGTCTGCACCGCGTCCGAGCTGAGCCGACGGCAGAGTGCTAAGATTGTGTATGTGACTAGAACACGGCGCAGCAAAGCCTAGCGTGGGAGGAGCGCACAAATAGAAATCGAGATATCTCTCCCGAGCGCCACCAGAGGTGTAGCAGTCTTGCAGTAACAGGCCACGTGGTGTCAGGCCCGCTGATCGTGGCGCCGATAAACACTTAACTTTACTTATTTAATTTAAGGTGGGCAGTGCCTTAGTTGTGCCCCTAGCATTGCTAACGTCCATGGGCAACGCCACTAACCACTCACCATTTGGTGGGCCATATGCCTACAAGGGCAATAATAAAAAACACGTCGGCGAATAATCACTTACCTGTAATAGCATATATAGTATGCCAGCAATTCCGTGAGCAGCACCAAAATATATTTTATCATGCCATTGCCACAACAATGGACTTGAACATTTTGTTTGCTGCGACAGTTGTTTTCCAGATTTCAAAATACTGTTGATAACCTGGAAAATATTGCATTTAGTAAATAAATTAATGTTATTTTTTTTGTCTATATTAGTGGGCTGTGTGTGTGGTAACAAAATCCTAATTGTATAGTGCAACAGTTGTCCTAACCTTCTACCTGGAATGCATGGCTGTTTTGCAGGTATGTGGTAAATAACAAAAATGAAGATATATGTTCGAGTAGACTCACAATATACAACAATTGGCGGATCCACAAGCTGATTAAAAAATGCATTGATTGTGAACAAATAAACTTGTTTTGAGGACATACCTTTTCAATGTGATTAGCAGGAATAATTTCTTTTCCCGGAATGTGCTTATTGACAAATAAAAGTGCATATAGGTATCCTGATTTTCCATACAACAGTTCATCAGGTGCTTCATTTAATAATGAAATTAAATTCATTAACCTGGGAATAAAAAATCTGTCACAATTACTCATTTCACGAAATCCTATTTCATTTCATAAAAATACCATTCATACCTTTGTGCTAAGGATTTGTAATCAGGTAAATTGTCAGGTCTCTTGTTACCTAGCCGATACGAGATGACAGTTGCAAGAGCTAATGGACCTGCATCTCCACAGAGAAAACTTATCCTTTTCCCTTTTAATTCTTCCAAATGTATGTATTTTAAAGCAGCCTGAAATTTTTACATAAAAAATGTAATGTACTCATAGTGACTTAACAATATTAAATTTATCGTATTAGTTACAATAGTCTGTTAAAAAAATGAATGTGACATATCAGAGAACATTTCTTAGAAGGGAACATTCGTAAAAGGGAGCCTTTTTAGTATTTGACTATAAAACTAAAGGAAGTAATTATTATACATTCATCTACTTTGATTTATTTCAATTCTACACCCATTCTAACATACCTTATTCTGTAGATGTTATTTTTTACCTGCAATTCTTTACTGGGGTCATTCATTTTCAAAGAGCTTGTATAATAATATAAGGCCATACCAGCAGAACCTGTATACACCGTGTGGTCATAAAATATATCAGATTCTATTTTTGATAATAAAGTTTGTAACTTTACAGCCTTGAACTTTTCTAATTTTATTTTAAATTTTTGCGAAATCTAAAAACAGTAATTTACTATAATTATTATTTATCAATTAACACAATAAGTAATGGCAGAAATGACTAGCAATTTGATCTGGAAAATACAGGTTATGTAGAGATTATTCCAAAAATTAATTTTAAGTTAATATTATTCATTTTGGCTTCAATATCTCCCAGTCCAATTAAATGGATTGGCAGACATCACCCATGGCCCATCTAATATTAAACTTATTAAATCGCATAGACACTACAATATGAATACCAAATCCAAGATTCAATTATATTTCTAAATACATGTCTTAATCTTTAAATGCTGTGGGGCAAAAAGACATGGTCGTAGAAAATTATAATTCTGATTGTAGCTTCTAGATCTGCTTATTTTAAGTCAGACAAATTAGGAAACAAGTAAACAGCCAAAACAATTCAATTGCCTGGGTTCATTTTCTTATCAACTTTAATACAAACAATTTTAAATTATGCTCGCTGACAGTTGATAGTTAAAATATGATACATTTTTACTAAAAACATTAGTAACTGCTCTAAGAATTTTACCTCCTTAGTATATTTTTTATCACTATATAAGACAGAATTTGTGCTCCATACAGCAACAGTGCAGCAAGATTTATAAGACCTCGGTATTGAAGACTTCTATTGTCATCCCTGTTATTTGTACTGATTTAACAACATTTCATTAATGTTCTGTATGAAATTTATAAAACAGCAAGTACTGAATATCTTTCCGGTTCTTAAAGTTGGTGAAACTGTATTCCAACTGGTGGTCAAGGGGATGTAAAAGAAGCTGTTTAGATCAATGTTTACTTACCTGTTCACCAGATTCGTCCAGAACATTAGCGGCACTATCTGGAGAATAATCATCATATTGATTATCAAAAGCTCCCCTCGGTGCCATTTCAGGTGTACTTTATTTTAGTTTTATAATTTTTGGATAATAATTACGGAGACCGAACTATTAATAGAAGGCAATACAATCGGTACTCCGATATGAATAATTAGGAACAAAGTGTATTATTGTAGAAAAAGTAAATTTTTTTACAGTACCGTACATATTTTATAAAACATCAACAACTTCAACAAACACAAACATTATGTTTTTAAGTTTATGATCTGGTAACTAAGACCTTTAGGTCATCTCTTATTATAATTTATATTCTTATTTTTATGAAAAATTATAAGAGTGAAATGAAATGAAATGAAGATGTATAATTTGAGACATTGATCAACTGGGATGAAATATAATCTCAGTGAAATGGTGGTCATTTAATGAGATTTTTCCAGTGGACTTTGTGGAAGACCCCGAGAAGCTACCTCCAGCGGCTTTGTTTCTTTTCCCACATTTGGGCATTTTCACAGATACTAAACAGTCAATAAACCACCGTTATTACAAATTTAAACCTGAAGAAACACTAAATACACAAAATAAAACAAATCACACAACTTCATTCCTCGCGTTCCCGCAAAAGAGTTTTTTTAAGGTATTTTATGACCTGGTAGCTAAGACCTGCCTTAGGTCTTATTAAGTCATGCCTTATTTAAATTATATTCATATTTTTATGAAAAACTTTAAATGAAATGAAATGAAATGAAGATGATTAATTTGAGACATTATTCAACTGGGATGAAATTAAATAAAAAATATAATCTCAGTAAAATGGTGGTCATTTACTGAGATTTTTCAGTGGACTTTTTGGAGGATCCCGAGAAGTTACGTCCAGCGGCTTATTTTCATTTTTCTGATTTCAAACTGACTAAGCCGTGAAGCTAGAGAGGCTCTTCCCAAACCTGCAACTAGCATTTTACTGCAACATTACTTCATTCCGTCTCATCACGTTTCAATAAATTTCATACCAATTGATTACAGTCTTAAAAATAAGGCATCCCTATTGCGTAAAGCACCTGTATGCAATCAGTACCTGAGTGCCCTTTAGTAAGCGCGCGGTCAAAATGGAATAAGTACAAATGTAAAAAGTTCATTTAAAGTGTAAAGGTGCCACATAATTTTGTGGTCGTCGTGGCCTAACGGATAAGATGTCCGGTGCATTCGTGTTGAAGCGATGCACCGGTGTTCGAATCCCGCAGGCGGGTACCAATTTTTCTAATGAAATACGTACTCAACAAATGTTCACGATTGACTTCCACGATGAAGGAATAACATCGTGTAATAAAAATCATACCCGCAAAATTATAATTTGCGTAAATACTGGTGGTAGGACCTCTTGTGAGTCCGCGCGGGTGGGTACCACCACCCTGCCTATGTCTGCCGTGAAGCAGTAATACGTTTCGGTTTGAAGGGTGGGGCAGCCGTTGTAACTATACTTGAGACCTTAGAACTTATATCTCAAGGTGGGTGGCGCATTTACGTTGTGGATGTCTATGGGCTCCAGTAACCACTTAACACCAGGTGGGCTGTGAGCTCGTCCACCCATCTAAGCAAAAAAAAAAAAAAAAAAAAAAAAAAAAAAAAAAAAAAAAAAAAAAAAAAAAAAAAAAAAAAAAAAAAAAAAAAAAAAAAAAAAAAAAAAAAAAAAAAAAAAAAAAAAATGGCGCAACGCTCCTTTGCACACCTTGCACCATAGGTAAATCCGCCTCTGGTTTCGTATTAATCAACTTTATTTCATTTTTCTTCCTATAATTTTCCATATAATAACAGAATGTAATAATAAAATAAAATACTTGGGTTAAAAATCCCAATACCAGGACACATTATCTTAATAAAGACACTGTGGGTAATAGTAAGCTTGGTCTTTTAGTAGTATGAAAGGTAAATCTAAAACCTAAGTTAAACCTAAAATCTACTTAGGAGAATAATCTTATATGAGAGATAGGTTGAAAATGGGCCTATCTGTAAGCAGTAAATCACCACTCAAAAACCCATAATTTTTTTTCCTACCTAAGCTGGTAGCCTAGAGAGGCTATTCCAGCGGAACCTTAACTAGTAGGTGAGCTCACGGGGTTCAAACCTGACGACGATGCTAACACGAACCCTAGCAAGAGTCGTGCTTCGCAGAATCTACCACCGGATCGGAAACACGACCCACTGAGAAGATCCGGCGAGAAACTCAGTGGGCTGTGTCTGAGAGTTAATTTACTCGTCGAGCCCTTCGTCGCAAGCGACGGGTTCGACAAGAACGGTGACCGGTGCTTGAAGTACCTAAAAGCACCGTTAGTGGATCGGGAGGATCCGAGATGACGTGTTTTGGGCGACGTCGACTGCTTTCCATTCTGTCCGCGGGATCGGGAATGTAGTTACCGGCGGCCACGATGAGAGGGTTCTCGTGTCGTGCCACTTTGTCGAAGTGGCGCATCGACGCCGACTGCATATACTTACTGGTGGACTCTAAGTCCAGGTCGTCATGGAGGTCGACGTTCCTGACGAACCACGGGGCTCCGACGGCTATCCTGCAAAAACGGGATTGGATAATTTGAAATGATTTTAGGTGAGTGCGGGCCGCGTGAGCGAACACTACACTTGCATGGGTCATGACGGGGCGTATGCAAGTTTTGTAGAGTGTCACCTTATTTCTAAGGGACATTTTACTTCGCCTGCATATCATCGGGTAGAGACGTCCTAGAATGAAGGCGGCACGGTCGCGTACCGTCTTAATATGAGGGCGGAATGTCATCCTTCTGTCGAGGGTGACGCCTAAATATTTGACCTTCGGGGCCCACGGTATGGGCTGGTCGAACATCGTAATTGGGCGAATGGCGGAGGCGGAGGTGTCGACGCGCCTAGACGGGAGAGGGATGCTCAACGTGGTGTTCGAAGGGCGACCCCTTTTGAAGAGCACCGCTGTGCTTTCGTGGGGTTGATGTCAATGCGCCACTTCCAGAACCACTGTCCCATGGTGGTAGCTGCGGTCTGAAGTCGACGATGAAGCAACGCCTTCTTCCTACACGAGTAGTAGATGGCGGTGTCATCAGCGAAGAGCGCTAGATGGGTCTCCGGAGACCGGGGTATATCATTGATATACAAACTGAATAATAACGGGGAGAGGGCGGAGCCTTGCGGGACTCCGGCTGTGACGTGACGGGGGCGGGATCGCGTTCCCTCGACTCGATATCGGAACGAACGGTTCGACAAGTAGTCTCGTATGATGAGAAAACCCATTATAATAGCGTCACTGTATATAATTATTTTTTATCAGTGTGATACAAATGTAGCAATAATAATAAAAAACGGAGTGAGATACGGATATCAAAAATTAAATTGCTACAGGGGCGCTACTCTACAGACACTTTTTATACAGAAATTAAGCTCCTTACCCTCGACATTTAGAAGGTCTAAGCTTGCCACTGTAGGTAGATAGTATGGAGGGTAGAAGTAAGGAGAACCGTCTCTGCGTGTGAAAAAGTTTCCGTTAAAATCTGCTAAATAAAGGAGGCGTTACAGTAGCAGCCGGGTAAATTTTAAAAAACGGCGCTGAAAGTTATTAAAATAAGATAGAGAAATAAAAAAGGACGAAAGAACTTTAAGCACTACAAAATCACAAAAAGTATTTTACTTAAAGCTGATAAGAAAATGCAATCGATGTCTCCGCGTTTTACCACAGCAATAATTTTAGGTTATATTGACGAAATTAGTTTGGACTACGTAATCATGTGAGGTCTTGTATATTACACTGTCACTAACTACTCTAGTCATTAAATACATTAAATTTCCTAACTCAGCGTACTTCAATCAGGTAACAACTGCACAATTCATATCATACCCTGTGCCTATGCTAGCTCCATCATCAGGTTTGAGCCCCGTGAGCTCACCTACTAGCCACGGTTACGCTGAAATAGCCCCTAGGGCTATCAGCTTAGACAGGAAAAAAAAAAAATGCTAGCTCCATTCTGGAGGATTTTTGAACTGTTATTTAGTGTTGAAAGTGGGACACTTTCAAGCTTCTCCCATATGAGACGGTTCTCCTTACCTCTACCCTTCATAGTAGGTAGGTACCTACCTCTATAAAATAAATATGTTTGATTTTGAGTTTTGTTTTGTGACAGTTACATTGAAAAAGTCGTGACACTTGCAGCATGTGACACAATAACAAGATACAATGTAGGCAAAAGTAGCTTGCATATGCAGCCACGTGACTGACGTCATCATATACCACATAGGATTTAGGGAGTATAAAATTGCTTCAACACAGAGTTACTCCCAAAGAGTATATAATCACTATAACTGGTTACTCCAAAATGGTGTTTTCTTTGGTTCATTATTTATTTTAAAATTCATTGATGCGTTGTTTGCGAAATTTAAAAAAATATGGACAGTTAAAAATATTTTTTCTTGTACAATATTTTTAACATGCTTATATGTCGTGTAAGTGATGATAATCAAAAAACGAAACCAATGATTATGTACCTAGACATATTATGAACACAAATTTTTATTGTAATTTCAAAGTTCATAACATCCATTACTGACAGTTATTGTAAATTGAGAATTTTTAACGCATGCGCCATCCAGTTAAAGAATTCGGCCATATTGTGATGACGCATACAAGATCATAGGTCTCCGCCAGTGACGAGTCTTCTCGCAGTTGACGTGGCTACTACGTACCTTCCCGTTCACCCACTCCGGACGCAGCATAGACGGTGACGAGGAATACGTAACTGGTGAGTGCTTGTGAAGACTAAACTTGCGACCTGTCACGGTCGCATATATTTGGAATCGCAAATAATGTATGTTCCATATGATGATAAAATCACTCAAAAAGTTCCAAACACAGAGATAATCTGTGTCATTTACATGAAACGCGTTGTTAAGAAATACCGCGTTTTGGCTATGACGTGATGATGCCGTTTTAGGATATCCCGTGAACAACCTTGCAACGATAGAGCCAAGCTAAACAAATTGGTTTTGCAATACGCATAAAAACCTAATAATGAAGAATGCATAGAGAGTTGACCTTGAATTTTAGGTGACCTTAGTTGGCATGGAAGGGATGGTTGAAGAGAACGGCACCACAGGCGGTGCTGGCACGACGGATCCACTGGCCAGCGCGAGCTCTTCGACTCCGGGTTCCACTCCTCATGTTGTCACCAGTATAGTACAACTTACTCTACCCAGTCAGGCTCCCTCTGCACAGGTGTGAATTCTATCTTTAAGTTTAGTTGAGTGAATCAAATTAATACAAAACTTTAATATTATAGTTAAAAGGGGACATTTTCAATAATATCAGTAAACTGTTTGTTTTGTTTACAAATATTAAGACTAGATAGTACATATAAATCATTTTAAATTTTTGCAGGTGCAGTCTGTTATTCAACCTAATCAACAATCAGTGATACAAACAGCATCCAATATCCAATCTGTACAGATACCAAAGGGAAATGTTATACTTGTTAGTAAACCCAGTTCTGTAATACACACTACGCAAGGGACATTACAAACGTTACAGGTAAATTAAATATTCTCTAATCATTGCAGTAATTCACTCAATAGTGTTGAGGAAAGCCATCATTGTCTAACTTTTTGGTTAGGATAAAAACATTTTTTGAAATCAACCTTTATAGCATATTTAATGACCAAAATAAGCAATGACTAGAGTATGGTTCAATTGTAAATTTTCATAAAATCATACTAAATATCTAAAACAGAAAAAAGTGTCAAATTTTTTTTATTCCTATTTCTTATTTTAGATAAAACCAGAACCTAATACACTTGTGAATACACAAGGTCAGTCATGTAGTGATGAAAGCTGTGGCAGTGGTGATGAAAGTCCCAAACGTAAATATAGAGAAATGTTGACTAGACGTCCGTCTTATCGAAAAATTTTAAATGACCTTGGAGGAGCAGAAATTGCAGGTACAGTTTCTATTTTTACTGTTTTGGTGTATAATATAGACTTGTGATAGATGTAGTGCTGTGCATTGTGCGAATAATAGTCTGCTCAATAGTAAATTATGCAGACTTGATACACCTAAATCAATCATGAAATTTTTTGTCATTGGATCAGCTACCAATGTAATAATATGGAAAAAGCACTAATTTATCAAATGTATTGCTGTTAATAATACTGCAGTAGTAATGAAGATGCAATAATTATGATAACAATGTCATATTTTGTCTTTCAATAATAATCATAATTTGATCACAATGACTAAATATTTTTAATTAAAATTGGTTATTATCAATCAATATGCTACTAAATTGGCACAGTTAATTGTCGCTAGTACTAATGTTTCATAGCACCGAAAAAGCTAGTAGTAATATTTCTATACTAAGATAGGCCCACAACCCCTCTTTTTCAACCCATGTCCACTTAATACTGAGTGTAGTTCTCTTCACATGCACTCAATTCCCTTCAGTCTCTTGCCTTTCTCCATCTACATCCAGTACTTACTAGCTATTTTGACCATATCGTCAGTCCACCTCCTTGGTTGTCTGCTGACATTACTTTGCTCAAGGCCTACATATTATAAAACGACAACTGGAGCTCATAGAAACTGCAATGTGAATGAGATTGGATTATGATGTTCAATATTTTGCATTAATACAATGACCACCTTTGGTCAAACCGGACACATTATTATTTTTCACTAGAAATAGGTACAATACTGATACCCATGTGAGGGCTCATGGTATTCCAAATTTAAAATTAAAGAGGGTTTTATATGCTGTTTATTGATATCAGAAAAACCAGAGCCAGAACCAAGTCACTCCCACTGTGGAGCTCCAAGATATTACTTAAAGTGGTGGAAATTACTAGCAGTAGCTTAGAGATACCAATTCTTGTATTTAAGACGAAACTGATTTCTCTGACTTAAGATATCATTAGGTTTGTTATACATATTACAATCTAATTCTCTTATTATTATATATTTTGAGCCTGGCTAAATTCTTAATGCATTAAATTTGGAGGTGAGGTGAGGATTTAACTTCCCTCATTAGTGGAGTTAGCACCTCTATTAATTGTTAATGTAGATAAAAAAAATACAATTACAAGTAAAATATAATAGTTTCGTTAATACTCTTTGTCAATTTCCACACATGTGTATGTACAGTATATAAAAAATAATATATGATCTACAAATTTTGTTCAGTAAGTTTTTAAATGTGAAGCTAACCAAAACGCTTGAAGTAGGCTGTATCCGTTTCTTCTTTTGCAATTGTTGGGCAATCGGTCAGTCCATTTAGACAAAGATACTTTTCACTTTTATTGTAAGTCATTAATGAAATAATTTAGAAAAAACTCCTGAAAGACGAATAAATTGAAAACTTTAAATTTAATGTCATTCCATTTGTATCCAAAAATAAAACTTGAATAACTTGAGTTTAATAATTTTTACTTTCAAACATTACTCTGGTAGGAAATCTTGTTCATTAATACAACTTACAAATTTAACCAACTTAGCTCTCAAAATAATTAACGGAATAATATCTTGATACTAAATAAAAATATCTTCATTGTATAAGTATGCAAGTTTTTTTTGTTCCAATTGATGCGATTGAGTTGAAACTTTTTTACATTCAGGAAAATAATACTAAGGTATTTGCAAATAGCAGTCTTAGTCGTAGTCTAAGTTCCATCTACATCTAATGTTAAATATAATTTTGTTAAAATGAAAGTTAGGCTTAAACCGTAAAACAAATTAAAATCTGGCATGATTACCGTCCACGGTAAGATAAGTAAGATTGTACATGAATTGTTTAAAATAAATAATAGCATAGAAATGGTTATTGACCTTTTTATAGGTACTATGAACTTTTTATACTTTTCCGCTCTTGTAGCCGAAATAAAAAGTGAAAATTAATTTTTATAATACTGAGTATAAACTTTACTGGATTATTATAATTAAAAATTACTAACCATTATAAAATGATAATTAAGTTAACTACGAAATAAATAAATTGATTGTAAAATACTCTGCATCATTCCGTAGTCAGAAAATAACATTCATCACCAGATGACTAGTAACATGAATTGTCGATTAATTCATTTCCTTTTTTAATATTTATTATATTTGTTTTGAGTTCACATTTTAAAGACGTGTCTTTAAAAACGAAACGCTTTCTATCGAGATGCGACTGTGTCGGTCTTCAATTTCCGCAACCAGTTACCAATCATTCTAATGATATACGTACTTAACATATGTTCGGGAATTACTTCCACGATAAAGAAATAGCATCGTGTATAGAAAAATCGAACCCGCAATCATTATAATTTGCATGATTACTAGTTTCTTGTAGCGCCGCACGAGCACGTACCAATACCCTGCCTATTTCAGCCGCAAAGCAGTAACACGGAACACAGTTTGAAGAATGCAGATCGATTTGAAGGGTAGTTGTCGTGGCGTGCAACCTTTTTGACAGGACATAAGACCTACAACGACTAGACATAGACACAGACTCAGATAGACCCTTGACAAGAATTCAAAAATAAAGAGAGAAATGGAACGAGGACGCACGTGACTAGCAGCAGCCAGTACTTCTTTTGACTTCCTAAAAGACTGACACGAACCAGACGACAAGGAACGAATTGAACGTTCTCATATATACATAAAATAGACGACAAAAGAACGAACCGACCGTTCAGTAGTATTGATTACATTATACAATTGAGACAAAGTTTCATGTCTCAGTTGGATGGCTCTGTCTTTGGGGTCCGCTAACCGCTGAACAACAGGTAGGCCGTGTGCTACAAGAAATATAACGCGAAAACTTCTGTTAGAGGTGCTCTGCGTCCCTTCGATACCTTAGTTCTCTCGCGTCCAATAATTATTGTGTAAATCTTGTAAGACTGAGAATAGATCTATATACAAACTTACAACAATCGCGCTCGGGTTCGACTATCGGTTCACCTAATGGACAATATAAATAATACAGCGCCTGTTTACTGAAAAAATATATACAATTAAATTGAAATAGTTTAAATAAATTGCAAAATTAATGAGAGTGAAAACTGTGCCGTTAAACTTATTCGAAATTCATGATTTCAACATAAAAATAATCTTTGTTATGTTTAATGTCCGAATATTATTTTCAATGCAACTAGCATTAAATATAATTTAGTACGGAGGTAACAGAGGTCTTCGATATTGAACTAGATAGCAATCCAAATATAAGATGCTAATAACGTTGCAGACAATCGCATGGGATCTAGACCAGGATGTGAGACTGAAGTGTCGCTGTCACCTTCTTTATCTTTTGCACCAGGTCAGTTAAATGTACCATCGTGGACAATATATGTTTCTGTGTGCAACATGTGTCACTAACTACTTACGACACCTCATAGTAACTGACCATTGAAATTAGGCGCCTAACCACCTTTAGGAGTGATCATTTTTCAAACGTTTCCAACCATTTTTCTGAGATCATTAAACTTTGTGAGTCGTTAAGACTTGAATTGGTTTTATGTGTTATGACCCTTTGGTTAACAAGTTATAGCTTAGCACATACGATATATAATCAAAATACAAATTAAAGATAGAATATTCAAGATAATAAAATTTGTTTATTTTAAAATCAATAAGGTTTGCAACAATCGACAGAATGTACCTACCTAATTCGAATAAAATTTTGATGACGATGTAAACTTGTTGAGCAACTGTGTTGTTTTTTTTACATAATTTGGAAAGGTGTGTTTAGTTAAATTTCATATTCACACAATAGTCATAATTTTATTAATATCACATGATAATAAACCGACCATATTTGTTTTTTTTTGTAGTGACTAGTTGTGTGTTTAAATCATTGAAACGTTAACTAACATCGGCGTCTATACTATTTTCGGGTTTTCTGCCAATTACAATTAAATATAAAATGTTGAAAATACATGTCGAACAAAACATGTAACTAAGTCATTTAGAAAACCGCGAAGCCTTGTTTGTTATTCCAGCCGGTCCGATGACGTAACCGGTCGACGACATACAATGACGTAATGTCTCGAAATGCGTATTTCTTTGTACTAAATTTTGATTCTTGATATTTTAAATTATATTGCGTATACATAATATGAATTTTGTTTTTAAGTTATAATCAATTTTATTGTTTCTTTAAATCAACGAATAAACTTAGGAAAATTAAAAAAAGCAGGTGCTTTAAATTTTATTAACCATTTGCTGTCTTTTTTTTCCTACCTAAGCTCAGTAAGCTGATAGCCTTGAAGGCTATATCAGCGTAACCGGACGAGGGCTGCTGTCCTAAGGCTAATGTAATGTAAGACTATATTAATATGTTCAATACGTATGAACACTGCACCTCAAAGAGTTAAAAATCAATCAATACATAAAAAACATAAAATAACAGTTAATTTGATGAATCAAATTTATGATTCATGGTTAGATTTGTGAATCACCGATCTTGAGAATTTAATACAAAACAAAGGGCTTTATTAATAAACATTGCGTAACGTACATAGTAGGGAATTTTATTATTTATACTATGTTTTGTCTCTTTTTATTGGATTTAGAACTCATCATGCCTGCCGGAAACTACATAGCCGATCCTGCGGATCAAATGGTAAATAGTCGACGTCGCCCAAAACACGTCATTTCGGATCCTGCTTACCCACTAACGGTGCTTTTAGGTACCCCTAGCACCGGTCATCGTTCTCGTCGAACCCGTCGCTTGCGACGAAGGGCTCGGCGAGTAAATTAACCCACAAACCCAGCTCACTGAGTTTCTCGCCGGATCTTCTCAGTGCACGCTTCTCAAGCACGGCTCTTGCTAGGGTTCGTGTTAGCAACATCGTAAGGTTTGAGCCCCATGAGCTCACCTACTAGTTAAGGTTACGCTGATATGGTCTCTCTAGACCATCAGCTTAGGTAGGACCAAAAAAAGTCTTAACCTTAAACTTATGCGGTCCTAAGACCGATTGACAATTAACACTTTGCCAGCAATCCCTTCTGCGTCGAGTTAGAATGTATGAATCGTAGTGCTCATGTTTATCAGGGATTCTGATATCAATAACGGCAGCACTCACGGAGGTGCATTAATGAAAGACTATCCGATTCAGGTACTTAATTTAAAAAAAAAAATTTTTTCCTTGTCAAAGTTGTATGACAAAACAAGGAACATCTATCTGCTTTTAATTTTATATGCATTTTTTTAACGTTTAGTTATTGTGCGTGATACCAACAATTGTATGATTTTTTTTATAATTGTACTTTTTGTATGCAATGTATATATATACAGTCAAAACCGTTTACTGCGACATCGTTTAATACAACATGCCGGTTATAATAACCTAGAACAAAGGTCCCGGCTGAATGCCATATGACCGCCTTATTAAAAATTTTGCTTTCTACGACATTGGTAATAACGACATACCTCATAAAACGACCACATTTAACTAATATTTCGGAGAATTAGATCTGTTAGAACGACAGGCTAAGCTGTATTGTAAACAATTTGAATAGGTATCCACATTTGTCTTCAATGGCTATTAAAATCAGGAAAGAAAACAATAGAATTTAGTTTAATGTAGGGTCTTTTCTAATTCTTAGAAACAAAACACGTGCACGCGGTAGTCAAAGCCCGCTGCTTCATATCTCTTCAGTTCGTTTGTTACTTATCTATACACAAGACGCACTAAAACTTTGTGGAGTTATTCGTGAAACTTTCAAAATGTTGCAAAGAAAAAGAAAACAAATTAATATTGAAAAAAAAATCGCGTATTTTGTAAATATATTTTTCCAATAATTCCCTATCGATTTGTTTGTACTTGCACGATACACATTAAACATCACCGGTTGTTACGACTATCGGTTTTTACGACTGAATATGAGCAGTCCCTTCGATGTCGTTATAACAGATTTTGACTGTATATATTTTTTTTTATTCTTTATTAGAGCCATACACCTATTAAGGTTAAGTCGGCTCGCAATATAAATTAAGAGAAAGAAAAAAGTTTCACTCAATTAGATGTACTGCGTATGAACGTGAACGAAGACTAACATCCAACATACCAACAAATAAATTTGTTGTTAAATAACAAAGCTACTTTATAAATTAGAGTCGTACTCGTTTGAAATTTCTAATTTGGACTTAAAGTTGTATATTATCTCCACTCCAATCCAAATCCTCAGGAGATAGGGCTTACAAAATTAGTATCCATTAAACTAAAGAACCTTCAACAGAAAAGTGCTCACTTATCTGTAAACATTTGTCGCTCACAGACGAAGGTCACGCTTCCATCTCATAAAGCGATTACGAGCCCAGAGACCACAACGTAGATTTCGCAGCGGACTTCAATCTGTCCGCAGTAGTGTCAATTTGTTGAATTCTTCTTCTCAGAATTTGCGACAATACTTAGGATATTAAAGGGAACACCGAACACTACTGCTGTTGGGTTTCACCTTAATTTACAAAATCATTATTACGATAAGAAATAGAAATTAAAGTCTAAATAAAAAAGCAAACAATAATCTTTACGCAAAATGAAATTTTTTTTAAGTAGTACGGTTATGGTTAACAGATTAGCGTTTTAAAAATTTCCTAATTTAAGTGCGATACAAATTACTGCATTATTTACGAGTAATAACATTATAAAATAGAGGATATGTACGTATGCACGTATGTATGTATGCAGGTCGCGTGTAACATTATACTTTTGTGAGCAATATGCTTTCGGTGTCTTTTTATCACAAAAAATACATAATGTAATTCAGTTTTTAGAGCAGGTTCTTTTGCACGGAATGTGTTGCCTGTTGAATGGTTCGTAACACGCGACAACTAGTTTAATGTAAAATTAACTGTACTGTTGATGTTGTACTTTCGTAAGAGTGATAGCTGTCGCTGGCCTCTGTTAGTACAAGTAATGATCTGAGAGCTTTATGGCTCGAAATAAAAATAATAAAAAATAAAATGGTAAATACTGCAGTTAATGTGCTTTTGTTTCCGATTTCTTCTAGAACGGGATTGTATCGATTCAGTACAATTAAATTCCACTTACATCTCTTAAAATACTCCATAAATCAGTGAAGAATCGTCCATCGTTCATAAATAGATGGACTATTGTTATAATGCGACTGGTCTATGGCTATAGTCTGCATTGTATACACGTCTAGTTAGAAAGTCTTTGCATTTTCCCCAAAAAGTAACAAACACTATGTAGTGTCATAATCTACAAACAAACGATTTGGCATTCAGATTTTACTAATGATTATTTCTGTATAGTCATTCCAGCTGGAACTATACAAACTGACAGCGGATTGCACACGTTGGCCGTGTCCGGAGCGGCGGGGGGCGGAGCCATAGTGCAGTATGCAGCGAATCAAGATGGACAATTCTATGTACCGGGTTAGTGTCGTAACCTGTAAATAATTACAACTTTAAAAACATACAAATATTAGGTATTTGTAAAAATTAAAATGAATAAACGTACTGACTTTGTAGGTCCCATACTAGAAGACCAAACGCGCAAACGAGAACTACGACTAATGAAAAACCGAGAAGCCGCTAGGGAATGCCGCAGAAAGAAAAAGGAGTACATCAAGTGCCTTGAAAACAGAGTTGCAGTCCTTGAAAACCAAAATAAAGCGCTAATAGAAGAGTTGAAAACATTAAAGGAATTATATTGCCAACAGAAAACGGAATGAGGTCAAGCTGGCTAACTGGGTGTGCCGTTACCCGGCCGATAAGAGCCAGCGGCACATTTTGAGTCTTGTATTAAAATTCACAATTAATTATCGATTCGTTCGAATCCCGAACACGAATTACGAAACTGTTCGTTATTAACTGTATTGTAAATAAAATCACTTAAAAACTAAGCATGGACGGTCCAGAAAATATTTTTCTTAAAGTATTGTTAGATTTGATAATGTTTTTTTTTTGTTAGTTTATTATTTTCTGTTGTTATTTTATCAGTTTAGTCGATTTTGATACTATTGGCAAATCAACCAGTATGTCTTGGTGTTTTAAAAAAAAAAAGAAACTTGTTTCTGATGAGATCATAAATATGAAATATGTATAGTCAAAACAGCTTTATTTACCATTCCAGATGTATAATAATAAACATGTATTTATTATTTCGGTGCCATTTCCAAAACAATTTCTAATGAAACTTCTATATTGATTGAAACCGACTTTGCTGGTGTGCTTGCATGGTTATTTTATTGATTTGTTGCTTTTGTTCTTGTCGGGATGTTTAGTTGGTGTATGTCACACGTTGACTGTGATTATGATGCTGAAGTGATAGATGTTACACTATGTAAGTCTAGTGTTTCACCACCACTCAGGGTGTTGGTAATGGATAAGCCAAAGTTAATATTTTAGTTATTTTTGTGCAATACCAACATTGTAATGTACAGTTATTTTCTGCTGTGCGTCTCGCTTATGATTTTCAGAGACATTGGTATTTTTTGTACATGTTGTAGAAATAAAGAGAATTTTAGATTGTATAAAAGAGAAATTGTACATAAATATATTTTTACTGAAGAAAGTGGACAGCGCGTAATAGTGATATTACGAAATTTGTATTTTTAATGTATAAAATTTTAATCATTTAAAAAAATAGCTGTTTTAGAACTTGTTGTATTTCACGAGACGATTTCAAAATTTAATTTTATCGTGTCTGTGAATGACTAGCATTTTTGCTCATTGTTCTTTAATACAATGAGCGTTCAAGTATTAAGTGAGCAGACTCTTCATTAACTCTGTTCTTCTGCTGTATCAGTAAAATAACAAAAACGTAAAACTGATTTTCAAAAGGTTTCTTGACTTTTGCGTTAAATAGATACCATTGTGTATATAGAATATATTTGATTGTCTATGTCTGCTACCCTATGTAATACTTGAACGACCTCTCGTTATAAATCATCAAATGTCTACGTAAAAGAATGTGGAACCACTACATGTTTTGTTAAGTTTATAGAAAATGAGAAAGGGTAATTTTTATTTTAACAATCGAGAGTTATATAAGATTTTATCCTTATCATGGTTGATGTATTTTGCGGTAGGAGCCATACAGATTATGATTTACGTTTTGTATTACATTAAATAATCTATTTCGTTTACATGATTTTTTTTTGTTAACGGTAATTATATAATTAAACCGCATACACATCATCCATGATAGGACGTGTAGATTAAATAATTTATAGAAATTGTGGAAAGTGCCTTTGAATTAGAAAGAATAAAGTTTATACCAACATAGCTGTATGTTAACTTAATGCTATTTATAAATAATAATATTAACTGTTTGACGTAAATATGCCCGTTGTTTGTTCATTTTAATAGTACCTTTCTTAATTTCATATGATCTTCAACTTGCAATTAGCTGTAGGTCAAACAATATTTTACATCAATGTTCTAATTGACAAACTATTCTTGGGAACGTCGCGGTCGACTACTCGACAAGTGAGAAATAGTCAACGCCATCAATAGCTATTATACTCTATAAAGTGCCGGAAAATACTAAATAAAGATATTAAATCATTGTTTCTGTTCATTCGAGTTATATTAAAAACGGAAATTCCCTAATATAATTTGTAAACACGTCCTACGACGTCACACCATCATTGCGGTGTTTCATTATAATTTTTACGCAAATTCTGTAATATATACCTATATTTATGTATGTTTAACTTCAAATCTCAAGATTAAAATATAAAAGTAACGTGCATACTAAACCGCAAACAGAGTTTTCACACACCATAACGGGGCTATTTTTGATAATTAGTTAAGTACATAGGGGCACGAAGATTCAATACTGTTGAAAAAATGAGCATACCTAGACCAAATTTAAATACGATCTAGGTTTATTGGCTGGCATAGTTTAATTATCTAACGTTGCGTTATAATCAAATCAAACAAAGACCGCTGCTACTAGAACTGAGTTTTGAATCTATTGTTATTTAACGTGGATTTGACGTATCCTGTGGTTTTGATGATGAATACCGACAAATCAATTATGTCCAATATTGGCGATTGCAAATGTAGACAGAGTAATATCTATCGCATTCTGAATTGTGTTTTTGTTGTGATTAGAAGATGAATCTTTAGTACATAATACAAGAATCGGTAAAATCGATTGACTTCAAGATGACGTTACTGTAGCAAATTTTGAAAAGAAAAAAAACTTTATGTTTATAGTATCCCAGCAAATTTGACGCTTAACGGTTATGGTAATAAAATGCTACTTTGATACAAATGCCAAACAGTATATTTATTAATCATTTGTTATAGGTACTGACATAATTAGCTTATTATTTGAATTTGAACTTCAAAAGCAAAGGCAACTAACAAATATATATTTTTTTATCAGTCTACGGACGTCCACTGCTGGACACAGGCCTCCTCCAAACCTCGCCACAAAGATTGGTCCAGCGTTGTTTGCATCCAGCGAATCCCCGCGAATCTTAATAGGTCGTCGGTCCATCTTGCAGGCCTACCTACGCTACGTCTTCCGGTACCCACTCAAGAACTTTCTGGCCCTAACGGTCATCCGTTCTACGAGCAATGTGCCCTAACCACTGCCACTTCAACGTCGCAATCTTTTGGACTATGTCGTTTTCCATGGTTTTCCTGCCAATCTCCTCATTTCTGATTTGAATGAAAATGAAAAAAAAAACTAACACCTTACACAGGCTTAATGCTGTTGGAACCAGGCGAGCTTACGGCCCTCCAGATGTCAGGAGATTACTGGAGTCCGCAGCCAACGGCCATCGTAATTATCTCTTGTGAAAATATCGAGGTCCTGTCTTCAATCTGGAACTCATGTTTGCTTCGTGCCAGAAACAGATGGCACACATGACGAATGGAACGGAAATATAGATCCAGACGATTTGGTTAATGCAATTGGCGATCTTTTTTCCTCTTGTAACTACAATGCGGTTCATATATCCTAAATTGGCTTTCATCGTCTTTGTTTTGGACTGCGCACAGGCTGTGCATATACTCTGCTATGCCGATCACTAGTGACGGCCGCGATGCAGCGTCCTCCTTGCGCCGTATTCCTCGTTGCTGAGGGTCGTGACCATCCTTTTGTATCACCTTCGCACGCACGATCTTTCTCCATCTATTCTTGTCTCTGGCGGTGTGGAGGGCGTTGTGAAACGTGGAATCAAAAGCGGTGCGGATCTGGTCGGACCAACGTATTGGGCTGCGCCCCCGAGGGAGGCGATGCAGCGTAGCGAACGCAATTTCAGGAGCGGGCAGATTTTCTGCCAAAGCCGAAATTTCTTAGCACTAAATCAAACCATTCAATCGCATAACACTATACTATCAGTACTTGAGCTAGTTCGAAAGATGTAGGAAAATTTGTGAGTTCACAACAACGACCCGAAAATAGAAAAATAGGAGCAATTTCATTTGTCAAGAAGAAAAAACTTGAGGCCAATAGTCGGGACCCATGGTATTTAGAGTTACATGTGACCCATCAAAACCACACTGGTAGACCAATTCAAAACAAGGTGTTGGTTGGTTCAATAAAAAATATACCTACATTTTGTATAAAAACTGTACATGCAACATTTCAGTAGTATATTATTATTTTTAACACAATAAAAGTAGTATCTGAGTATAATAGATTATAGCTTAGCCTGTATCATAGATAATACACTTAAAAGGCCAGTATTCTTGGTCCTTGGTATGTCCCTAAATGACAGTGACCACTCACCATCAGGTGTGTCCTACTTGGCCATCTACAGCAATAAAAAAGGAATGCAAATCTCGACCAAACATTCTATAACAATATGTTTTCATTATTTAAGATTTTAAGCATGACCTATATCTACGTTTTTGGGAAATATTTGTATTATGTTGTAGTGTAATATATACATTAAACAAAATTTATAATCAAAAAATTAAATTAAACTGCTAAACTAAAACAGCATCAATTACTTTATGTAAGTATAATGAATACAAGCTGAAAAATAATTATAAATTACAAATGAAGTGGTTGAAAATTTAATCATTTTACTTATTTGATGATTAATAAAAGTAAGTTTACTTTTACTGTAAGCAAATAAACATTATTACAAAAATAATAAACCACTGAACAATAAGAAATTTATTAGATATTGAATAATGACAAGCTCTATAAAAGTGTATGAAATACACAGATTGTGTAGATTAAAACAATGAATTTTGCAAAAAAACAACACTTTTTCCTTTTGCACTTGTCATTCGATTAAGTCAAGAACTTAGTCATCAAAATTCTGAGACAGCAAAAAGTTAGCTGCAAGATTCTCATTTTTTTCACAAGCAAAATAAGCTTGTATCACCATATGTTCGGGAAAACCAAGAGCTTTTAATCTTTCAATAGCTTCTTTATCTTGAGCAGACACTTGAATAACATTCTGTGACCCTAATTGAGGTTGTTGAATATCAGCAACATTCTCATCTGATGCTACTCCCGCAGCAGAAGGGTTCACTGGTTCATTTAACATTCTGACAAAGGCTTCTTGATGTTGGCTGATTACTTGTAATAAAGCTGGATTTGTCTGACCAATCTGCTGTAACACAGCATTTAACAAATTGGGATTCTGTTGAATAACAGCACGCATTTGCTGAAATTGTGGTTGATCTCGCAGGAAGGCTAATGGGTCTTCATCAGAACTTTCTTCAGCTTCTTGTTCATGTAGCAATTCTTCAGGAATACCTGTTATTAAATATTCTACAGCTCTTTCTCTATTATTAAATGAGGCGCGTAATGCTTGTTCAACTTGTGGCCTATCATATCCCATATCCATAATACTTTGGATAGTTGCTTCTAACTCAGCATCACTAGTGGTGTTGGGAGTCTCGGTAACTCGCTCAGTTTCTGCTGTAGTAGGTTTGACTACTTCTTCAGGAGGAACAGTCTTAGGCTTAGCATCACCACTATCAGTGGAAGCACTTTCGCCTGCTTCGGGTATGGAAGTTGATGTAGGTTGGCTCTCGGAGACTTTAGGTTTTGTAACCATAATAACAATGAATTTCTTTTCATCTATGTTGTAAGAATTTATTTTGTTGTCGTCCAGAAGAATTTTTCCCGCATAAATAAGTCTTTGATGGTCGGCGACAAAATCCTTCCCTTTTTCCACTTCAATTTTTAACTTCAATGCTTTCACAGTTTCTTCTGGATCTATTTCAATTTGAAATGTTTGCTGTTGTAAAGTTTTTAGCGTCACCAACATTTTTACACTTTTCTTAATATATTAGATGATTCAGTAAGTTGTGCACAAAATTTATATCAACTGAATTCTGACTCGACAGAATTATGCAGTAAACATAACCCATAGATTATACACTTAATATATTTGAGATAGATGCGCAACTCTCATTTTTATTTTTGCTTTAGTTAGAGCCCAGGACAGCAGGCGTCGCTGCTGTCGATTATTAATCTCCCTACCCCCCACCAGGTGGCTTTTTTAGTAATTTTAATATTTTTTATAATTAACTCTCTTTATGAAAAAATCTTATCGTTTAGAATCGCTGAAATTCCCGGTAGTACTTATGAAATATTAAAGAACGTTTGATTGTGTTCAGCATTCTAATCGATAAGACCTTTTCATACAGAGAGAAAACAGTTTTTTTAAATAAAAAGCTGTAATTCTCTGTAAGCTATTTAATTTCCCTATATTACAAACAATTTACTGTTAAAAGATAGTATGAACGTACAATTGTATAAAATTTCGAATAACAATAACTCCTCTAGATTAATCCTACTAGAGTACTTAATAACATTAAATCGAAAGTTATCTAAAAGTTAATTAAGTCTAGATAATCAAATCATTCAATGTCACTTAAGTCATTTGTGCGAAATATAAACATGTCAGCTTTCCATTACAAACATAGTAGACAATTTGAATTAAATTTAATAAATTTGTTTCTTAACTATAGCAGTTCTTGCTTAAAGTTGATCGTGACAGATCATGACCTTGTATGAAAATATTACATCTATAAACACTACCTATGCTTCGTCATACAATAATTGTCATTTATACTAGCATTGTAGAGATAATACACACACTAAAGTGAATACTAAATTATTCTTAGCATTCTTATAAACATTTAGAAATTTAAGAAACGATTAACCCACAATCATGTTCATAACATGTGACATTTTGTTCTGCACAAACGTTTTATTACATGATTTGAAAAACAAAAAATGTTTAAAAAATGTAATGATGATTTAAAGTACTCTTAAATATTGATAGTTTGTACTTAATGACGCTTATAGTAATCTTAGACATGATTACATTAGTTATACTTTTATTCCCTATCTAAATTATTTCTATTCTGACGTTTCTGATGCTTTAGCTTTGGTAATACTAGATGAAACAAACAGCAGATTGAAAGAAAATCATCTTAAAGTTAATTACATTCATTACAAACCATTAGTTTACATTTTGTTAAAAAAGAAACTGGTGTTCGTTACATGCAAATGAATTATAAACATACACATGCAAACATAAAACGTAAATTTATCTTTTAATCCAAATTAAATGTACACTAATATTACATCTAAATAATAGAAAGGGTTTCGAAAATTTTTATTGCACTCAACAGCAGACGAGCACGCAACCCGGCCCGTGATAAGTGGTCACCAGTGCTTATAAACTTCAGCAGTGCCATAGGGGTTGCTGTCTATCACTTAAGTTTTAATAAATTATTAATATACTCAGTCACAAGCATATTGATTTCACATAATGAAAATGTAAGAAACATAATCATGTTTGGGCATTTTCATTTATATCTGCTCATACAGAAAACACAACTTAGCAAATATATTCCACAGTAAATCTAAATAATTGCAAATAATGCTTTTAAAGACCGTTGACTTTTGATCATTAATTAAAATCATCTTCTCGTAGAATTTACAAAAGGTTATTTACAAAAATTTATATCAGTATTTTCATATATTACTAACTTACTAATTACAACTATTCAAACGTAATACTATAACTATAAGAACTAAACAACCTATTTTAAAACAAAATTGGCATCAATTTAGTTCTTATGAACTATTTCAATTATTAATTTATCAATTATAAACATATTTAAAAAAAATTAAGATCCCTTGAGAGTTCACGTTCCTTGCTGAATCAGTTTCTCTTCTGAAACGGAGAAACAAAGTATCTTAAGTATGTAACAAATATTGAAAAAATACGACCATGAAAAATTTAGTGTTAATGTAATCTTACTTACAAATTAATATATTACATAACACGTTCTGGTTCAAATATAGTGCATCAATATTTTCATGTTTCAGACATTTTAGTGCTCCTTATAATTTTTCCATAAAATTTTGTCATTATCAAACCTTTGTCTACAAAAATAAAAACATTATTTTATATTGGGTAGAAGGATGAACGTGGTCACAGGCCACTTGGTGTAACTTAGTTATCAAACACCAGGAAACAAAACGTGAATGCCATCATCTAACTTTGGATGTGAGATCAATTGTGCTGTATTTTATTTAAACAGGAAAGCATGACTGATTGATCATTCCAAAAAACTAGTTCGGGCCCACTTGACAATAAGCATATAATACGCTGAGTTGCAAAACATAAATACTTCCACCCACTCGAGACAATTTTATTATCTGAGGTGTGTGTGTGATAGTACGAGACTTAATACCGACTGTTTTGATCAAAACTTAACATATATGATAGCTAGGCAGCAGAAATAGGAAGGACCATTAGTTGGTGCTAATTCATTTAATTATATTATGAATAATAATTATGTTAGCAAATAATATACCGGGAAAATAGTGTAAACTCACCGTTATCAAGGCATCCGAAATAGCATTTCATTTTCGATCTTCGAGGCATGCTGATTTTTAATAATAAACATTCTGTAAGAAATGAAAATAGTTACACAGGCTTACGAAACGCTAACGAAGAAAAAAGTATTGGAGCCAAGTTATGTCTAAAGAGAATTCAAAACAGAGTTTCTCAATGTCTAATCGTCTAATATTCTCATAAAGCTAAAAGTTGCTCTAAATTAATACTACAACGTAAAATAACTCACACCAAGACCAAAAAAAAACGATTTAAAAAATTAAATCGTTACGACATTTTGAAAACTTTTTTTTTTTTTTGAGATTGTTTTACGGCCCTGGAATTTTGAAAACTTCAAAGCAGTGTTTCCACTTACGTTTTTTTTAACACATTTTACCCTAGTTTCTTTTGAATTTACCCTAAAATTTCCTAGACAACTTTCATAAATCCTTTATATGAGTCGACTATTATCAAAGCCGGCAATCTGACTTTTGGACAATGATTGGTAAATCAGAAAAACGAATTATTGACTTTATATTCCATTGGCAGTCACAAAACTCTTCGGAACGACATCTTAGATAAATAACAGGTTAACTATTAACCTTTATTTAATGCAGGTTTTGAACCGTATTCTTTGAAGGAGACGATTATATTCAAATAAATCTGTATTGACATATCAATAAATTTTTTTTGTCCAAATGCACAGATTGCCACCTTTGATAATAGACGACTCATATAGAAAGCGTAAATAAAATACAGAAAATAAACCACAGCATATTATTTAATGTAGGTATATATAATATAAACGCCCCCAGAAGATCATAGATCTATAGGATTAGAATTTTCAAGGAAGTCGACGCATTGCTTTTATATTCTTTTGCTGCACAACCTAACACTGTTCGGTTCTAAAATTGAGCAATTGTTTGCTGGCAAAGTTGGGAACTTTCTATGAAGCAAGCCGTTCAGGGTTTCATTAGAAAGCCTGTTTCTTTTGTCAGTTTTTAAATTTGAGAACACTGAATAATCTTTCCACCTCAGTCTTTGAAGAAGGAACTGCTAGCAAAAGTGAAATGACAATTACAAGGTTTTCGTAAATGAAATTACCATGATAATCTTTCATGGTACATGAAGTACCTGTATATTACAATACAAGTAAGTTCTGGTGACATCAACGAAAATAGGTAAATAAAAATTTGGCGGATTATACTTATTGGGATTCTGGGGAATCCCTAAAAAAGCAGTGGCTTAATCTATGATTTACTTTACTAGAGGGTTACTGTTGAATCAAACCTTTATAGTTTTTATACACAACTCTGTTTTATTCTTTTACTTGTCAACTCGACTTAATGTCATTCTCTCTCCATAAAATAAAATGTTCATTGTTTTACTTTAATTATCGTTTATTTTAAAATTCACAACAGTTACTAGTATAGGCTTTGCTTTTTACCCCGAAATATCCTAAATCCTGGTATTTTTTAAATTGTCTTTATCATCCAAAATATCAGCTATTTTTCCCTAAAAAAGGGAGAATTCCCTAAAAGTGGAAGCACTGCTTCAAAGTACGCTACATTTTTTATTGAGTCAGAACTCATATCTGCCATCTAGTGAGTTTATTAGATCATTAATGCCTAAAAGTTACAAAAATGACGTCGCCACAGGAGTAAGATGACGCTAGTTGTATGTTATTTTCCTTTGTATGGGAGTTGCACCCCCCTGACATAACCTCTTCCAAAAGCATAGATTACACTATACCTGGTAAACCTGGTATGTAATGGATTGAGGTGAATGAAGTTAGCCCCTCAAAAAATTTTTTCTTTCCTATTTTCTACTTATTTTCTATTAATTCGTTTGTTCATCATTTGTTCTTGATTGTTCACTGTTAATAATTGTTTGTTCTTCATTTATTTATTTTAAAAAAATTATTAAAAATATATGTACAAGTTAGCCCCCTCGATTGCAATTTTTTATATTTTTTCGTCCTTAATGACTCGTAAATATTCATTTTCGATTGTTCTTATATAAAACACGTTTGTTCTCTTTCGAAATTACTCGTTTTTTGTTTAATTTACTATTTGTATTAGTTGATTAAATGTATGCAAAATATGTGTACTGCGCATGCGTCAACTATAATGCCTAAACTTTCTACACGGTTTTAATCGTGAAAAAAAAAAAACAAATATAAATCCTGAAGGAGCAATTAATTGGTATACAGTTTAATTAAAAAATAAATAAATGAAATAATGTACATTGCCGTAAAGTTAGACCAAATACATTTTTTCCATCCTCCTACCTATCGTTATGAAGGTATAAAAAAGATAGGGAGTCCACATAGTAATATAAACAAATAAGTAAATAATATGTTCATTATTTATTTTTCAAGAGATAATGTAGGTATACATTATAATAACTTTTTTACACAGTCGAAATTATATTCCTAACATTAGTAAAATAACATTTTAATAATTCTTTTATAGGTTATGTATTGAAAGTGTTGGAAAATTATTTCATGTTTTAGCTGGAATACGACATTGAGAATTATATGCAATACAAGATAATGGGCTCCATCAAATGAATTCGAATGAAACCAAATTGTTTACCATCCAAATTCGATTGTCGGGCAGATAGAAAACGAAAATTCACTCAAAGTGAACCTCGGCCTACATTTGTGAAACGGCAAAGACTCACTATTGTCAAAGTGATTGAAGAGACGACTAAAAATGAGATGTGTTATATTATTATACCTTTGCCATCTTGTAGTCAAGGTAGGTGTAACTGTCAATAATTAGTAACACTCACAGATCTCATAATCAAATAACAATATCAGAAAAAAGGAGAATAGTTAGTTAGTTAGTGGAAGTAGTCAAAATGGGCAAGTGGACCTCAGTTCCTATTACATAAGGTACTAGGAAGTTTGTGATAATGAAAATTTATTACAGTGTAATATCACTTACTTACTTTAACAGTGAAGAAAACATTGTGATTAAACCTGCACACCTAAATGTTCTTAGGATTTTCTAAGTGTGTAATCCACCAACCAGCACTAGGCCAGCGTGGTGGACTAAGGCCTAAAAACCCTCTCAATGGTAGTGGAGGCCAGTGTCCAGCAAGGGGATATATTATATGGGCTGATGATGATGATGATGACTAGGAAGTTACATACTACTACTACTACTACTAGAGTACACATATAATCCTATATATTTACAAACTATAAGTTTGTTGGGTACCTAGAAATTGCTAACATTATTTCATATTTCCAGATGTCCAGCCACTTGAAAATAGGTGTAGTAATGACAAAGCTATCCAAGTAGCTCCATCACAGGAACACAAAGGCAAGGCAAGTGTGTATTGCCACATCACCTCTTAATATATCTGAAGCAAGTACAAGTAAACAATCAGAACCAGCAAAAAGAAAACTGTTGTTCCTGAGGACAAATTTGACAGTGATGAGTCAAATGCACCAGCAACAGAAGGATCAACAGTTGACTATGAGTTATAGAAGAAGGTTAATTAATATTTATTTAAATTAATATTAATGAACATTAATTTTAATTATCGTGCAAATTTTGTGGTCAAAACATATATGTGTATTTTATAAATAAATATTCATTCTCAGTATTAATGTTGTTTTAATCTTCGATTGAAAAATTGGTTCATATTTTCGAATAACATAAACACGTGACTTTAAGCATAAACATATTTTTTAGGTAAATACTTTATTTAGCTTTGCTGGATTTATCCAAGATTTCGACATACCAAAATTTCACACAGGAAAGACAGAGATAGATAGCTATCTGATTGAATACCCTTGTAGAATTGAGCTTCGAAGAAAGCTCTTTTCTTCTTCTCTTCAAAGTTTATTCTTATTCTTTATTAGAATTTATTCTAGTTTGCACAGCTTCTCTAACCGGCACTGCATGGAATAAATAATCATTACAATTATAAATATATTCTGTTTCCATACCATACAATTTTCATAGTTCAAATATTAATTTGGATTGATATGAATTTATTTCGAAATAATTTGTATTAAACATTTGTATTTCCTCAAAATTTCTATTTTTATAATAATTACTGTGACAACCCCATAAATAAAAAAATTTAAAATATTAAAGATAACTTATTTTTAAATAATAGATTAAAAATTATAAACAAACGTATTAAAATATTATATTATGTCTATCATTCTTAAATAATTCAGTAAAGAAATAATTTTCGCATCACCGTATATAATTAATATGAATAATAGGGTATTGCCCACTATGCTAAAAAAAATCATAAATTATGTTTTTTTGATAGATCTACAAAAAAGCAAGTGAGTAATGATATGTTTCCATAAAAAAAATGGAAAAAAAAATTAAAGAAAGATATTATGCACAAGTTCAAATGAATATGTATTATGCTAAAAGTAAAACTTGCTACTTTTGTGTAGCAAACAGCAAATTTGAAAAAAATAATCAGGTCACTATAATTAGTATTGATTTTGATCCCGAGTAAGTTGCACAGTTGTTAGGTAATGTAGTTTCTTTTTGGAAGAATAACATTTTTTCTAATCTTACACAAAAATGTAATGTTAAATACTTAAAAAAAATCTTCATACCTATTTACCTTTTAGGGAGTACAAAATATTGATGTGTACAAAGTGAATGTGATTTAATAAAAATAATATTCCAATTTAAATATGTTTTATTTAAAAATTATTCCTAACATACAGGTACAAAGGTTACATAATATTAATCTTTATTCCTTTTCATATATATAAGCCCATATTTAGCACATTTGTGGAAAACAGAATCAAAATAATAATGAGTTGCTAGCCATACAAGACCAGCATAGAAGTCTTATTAAAATCTCTTCAGTAGTTTTTGAATGAAGAGTGAAAATACAAAAATTCCTATTTATAAGTAAGGATTACTTATTTAATTATAGGTACTTAGTTAATTGTAGGTGGCAAACTATCTAAAAACTTTCTATTTTCCACCAAGTTGACATCAATTATCCTTCCTGCATATATATTTATTGCATTGTTTTTTTTTATTCTGTAACAAGGGGTGATATTACATTTGCAATTTCTGGGAGTTTGTTGAAAAATATATTGCTTGCTTGACTTACAGATAGATTGAAATCATCAGCCAATTGAGAGAATGTTCTATTTAATTTTATTCTCATCAAACATAATATTATATTTTGTTCAGAAACATTTGTATGTTTCTCAATCAAGCCTATTATGAAATATAATTCTTGTGGAAGACCAATATATAAACGTGATTTATTTTTCACTTTAGATAAAGTTGTTAACACATTCATTTTTTCAACTTTTTTAGTCTTCTTGAGAGCTATAGTCTGCAGTGCACAAGTCTTTGATGGAGTGGAGATATAGAGAGATAACTCATAGTCAACAGTTGATCCTTCTGTTGCTGGTGCATTTGACTCATCACTGTCAAATTTGTCCTCAGGAACAACAGTTTTCTTTTTGCTGGTTCTGATTGTTTACTTGTACTTGCTTCAGATATATTAAGGGGTGATGTGGCAATACACACTTGCCTTGCCTTTGTGTTCCTGTGATGGAGCTACTTGGATAGCTTTGTCATTACTACACCTATTTTCAAGTGGCTGGACATCTGGAAATATGAAATAATGTTAGCAATTTCTAGGTACCCAACAAACTTATAGTTTGTAAATATATAGGATTATATGTGTACTGTAGTAGTAGTAGTAGTAGTAGTAGTAGTAGTATGTAACTTCCTAGTCATCATCATCAGCCCATATAATATATCCCCTTGCTGGACACTGGCCTCCACTACCATTGAGAGGGTTTTTAGGCCTTAGTCCACCACGCTGGCCTAGTGCTGGTTGATGGATTACACACTTAGAAAATCCTAAGGACATTTAGGTGTGCAGGTTTCATCACAATGTTTTCCTTCACTGTTAAAGTAAGTAAGTGATATTACACTGTGATAAATTTTCATTATCACAAACTTCCTAGTACCTTATGTAATAGGAACTGAGGTCCACTTGCCCATTTTGACTACTTCCACTAACTAACTAACTATTCTCCTTTTTTCTGATATTGTTATTTAATTATGAGATCTGTGTGTTACTAATTATTGACAGTTACACCTACCTTGACTACAAGATGGCAAAGGTATAATAATATAACACATCTCATTTTTAGTCGTCTCTTCAATCACTTTGACAATAATGAGTCTTTGCCGTTTCACAAATGTAGGCCGAGGTTCACTTTGAGTGAATTTTCGTTTTCTATCTGCCCGACAATCGAATTTGGATGGTAAACAATTTGGTTTCATTCGAATTCATTTGATGGAACCCATTATCTTGTATTGCATATAATTCTCAATGTCGTTTTCCAGCTAAAACATGAAATAATTTTCCAACACTTTCAATACATAACCTATAAAAAATTATTAAAATGTTATTTTACTAATGTTAGGAATATAATTTCGACTGTGTAAAAAAGTTATTATAATGTATACCTACATTATCTCTTGAAAAATAAATAATTAACATATTATTTACTTATTTGTTTATATTACTATGTGGACTCCCTATCTTTTTTATACCTTCATAACGATAGGTAGGAGGATGGAAAAAATGTATTTGGTCTAACTTTACGCCAATGTACATTATTTCATTTATTTATTTTTTAATTAAACTGTATACCAATTAATTGCTCCTTCAGGATTTATATTTGTTTTTTTTTTCACGATTAAAACCGTGTAGAAAGTTTAGGCATTATAGTTGACGCATGCGCAGTACACATATTTTGTATACATTTAATCTACTAATACAAATAGTAAATTAAACAAAAAACGAGTAATTTCGAAAGAGAACAAACGTGTTTTATATAAGAACAATCGAAAATGAATATTTAAGAGTCATTAAGGACGAAAAAATATAAAAAATTGCAATCGAGGGGCTAACTTGTACATATATTTTTAATAATTTTTTTAAAATAAATAATTGAAGAACAAACAATTATTAACAGTGAACAATCAAGAACAAATGATGAACAAACGAATTAATAGAAAATAAGTAGAAAATAAGAAAGAAAATTTTTTTTGAGGGGCTAACTTCATTCACCTAATGGATTGTGCACTAATATTGGTACCTACCTACGAGTTCTACTAGGGATGTGCAGATATTTTAAAAGATGATTTATTTGCTATAATTTTTTTAGGTAATTTTTTTTAATCGAGGTACTTTATGTACCACAGAACAAACATCACACTTTTTTTTGATGAAATTTTGTACAATTTATTAATTAACACAATTTAACAATATTTGTATGATCTCGACAACTTTAATTTACTACATAAGCTCCTGGTTAAATGTCTTAATTTAATGTACTCAAGTTTCAATTTTCTTGGCTCGTACGTATTAGTTTATTTGTTTTTTTTAATGGACTTTTTTGAACCATTCATAAATTTTTTAATGTCAAAATTTTGTTAATTTTATTTTCAATGAACTTTTGATTCCTTAGTGTTAATAAGCTGTATGTATATTCACTACAAGGGGAAACTTATACCGTCTATTAATTTATTAACGTTTTGTCTGGCCTAGCTACAGATGGTAGATCTTTGATCAACAAGATGAAAGATTGAAATGGAGCCACTCGCTAAAACCATCTTACTTAGTTATACCATAAATTAGTCTTTACCGTCTTTTCGCTCAGCCCATACCGTGCGCCTCGAAGATCAAATATCTAGGCGTCACAGAGGGATGACATTCCGTCCCCATATAATAACGGTAAGCGACCGAGTCGCTTTTTTTTTAAATCCTACCTAAGCTGATAGCCTTCAGAGGCTATGTCAGCGTAACCTAATAAGTAGGTGAGCTCATGGGACTCGAACTTGGAAACGCTGCTAACACTAACACTAGCAAGAGCACACGTCGTAGAATCTACTACCGGATCGGAAACAAGACCCACTGAGAAGATCCGGCGAGAAACTCAGTGGGCCGTGTCTGTGGGTTAATTTACTCGCCAAGGCCTTCGCGCAAGCGACAGGTTCGACGAGAACGGTAACCTGTGCTTGAAGTGCCTAAAAGCACCGTTAGTGGATCGGGAGGATACGAAACGACGTGTTTTGGGTGACTGCGACTGTTTACCAATTCGTCCGCAGGATCGGGTATGTAGGTGCCGGCAACCAAGAGGGTTATTGTGTCGCGCCGCTTTTTCGAAATGACGTACTGATGCGGACTGAAGATACTTACTATTGCAACAAAGTTCCAAGTCATCGTGAAGTTCCACGCTCCTCACGAACGGTGCTGAACAATGACGTACTGATGCGGACTGAAGATACTTACTATTGCAACAAAGTTCCAAGTCATCGTGAAGTTCCACGCTCCACGGTTACTGGAACCCATAGACATCCACAACGTAAATGCGCCACCAACCTTGAGATATAAGTTCTAAGCCCCATGATTTATTGTAAATGAAGTAAGTCGTCCCTTCGTAACAAGGTAGCACTATACCGTACACTATAAATTTGAATTCTTTCCGTAATGACCCATGTAATTGTAGTGTTCACTAACGCGGCCCCTACACACAAAATAACCTTCTCAAAATCAACCAATCCAATTTCTTTAGGATACCCGTCAGAGCATCCTGGTGTGTGAAGCATGTTAATATTACGACCTAGAATTAGTTTCTATCAATAAGTATATTATAACAAAACGCCAGAACGCTGTTTTGATCGAGATGGAAAAGTTCGACGTGCAAACTAACCACTGATTTTCTCGCCGTGTCTTCACATTGGGTGCGATTCCGATCTGGTGTTAGATACAGCGAAGCACGACTCTTGCTAGGGCCAGTTTGCTAACCAAACTCTCTCAGATTGAGCCCCCAAGCTTAACTATCAGTTTTCGCGTGTCTTACTGGGTGATTAGACCCTTAGACTACTAGTGATTAGGTAGGAAGTAACCCGAATTCACCTACTTTCTTTATTTTTTGGCAGAAATAAAAAAGTCTTGTATTTAAAAAATGTATTTCTTATATTAGAATAGCTTTACCTAAATCTATTTACTGAGAAAACTAAAGTTGCTAATTCTTATTAGCTAACAAAATATTTCACAACTCTATACAATACATAATAATATTTACTGTCACAAGAATAATAAACCATAAGAGCGTCAGTTTTTTAAGACGTATTGAAGCATGTAATAATTACAATAAATATTTATAGACATAACTGACATACTCTTGCAGGTGATTATTTATAATTCTTTGTAAATTTCATCACATTCTTTACAATTTACAGGCAGATCATTTTAAGAAACAGCGAGTCAATTTTGTTTGCAGTCCTCAAGTCTGCACAGTTTGTGCACACTATGCCCTAAAATAATTTTTCGTCACATCACGATTTCACTCGTATCATTGATTAGCTTCAAATAGTTTTTCACGAAAATACTTGATTTTTTGTGCAAAAAATGCTTCTAATCCGTCGGCACATCGATAAAATTCAGAATCCTTTGGATTAAAATATCGACAGTTATCAAATATTTTAGTCATATCACCAATAAATTCACTTAACATACTATATGTTTGTTCATTCACTTTTCGTTCCACTGTTTGCAAATCTGTAAAGGAAAATATTTTGGGATGAATGACATACTCAAACTGACACTGTTTATCGAACTAGCTTTAAGCTCGTTCGGATCTTGGTCTCACGGATCGTTTATTATGATGGGCAGATGAGCTCATTAGATATTCAGGGTTTTCTGGAACCCACTTACATTGAAGAGAATTCCGTTATCCACATTGAAATATGAGATTGAAGATACACGTGCTTTGAAACAACTGTTCTCTTGCTCTTGAAATCGAAATGCATGATAATTTCGCAGCAAAAATGGATAGAATGGTTATACCTTCTTGGGTAAGATCTTAAGATGTGCTTAAGATGGGAAACAAGGCGTTTAGGTAAGACACGAATAATACAGGAAATAGCCGCGTCGTGTGCGCCTATAATCAACGTTTTCAAACTCTTGGGGTTTTGGAAATGATAACTTTTGCCTTCGATACACACACGATAACAATTAATAATTCTTTAAAATAATACTGTTTGTAATAATGAATTCAATCAAGAGAAACAACAGACTATTTAAGTACAATTTATCTAATTTAAGAAAAATGCTAATTTTAATCTACCCCTAAATGTGTAATATTCGTCGGCAAAAACTATCTGTAACTAAATATAGATTCATGCTATGCAGACTGTAACTGAATTTATTTGGATGACGGCAATATATTATGATAAGTAGCTATAGTTACAGGTCTTTAGTAATCAATATGAATGCTTGTGGTTAAAATTCAAAGTAAACAATCAATTAAACTATTTAAATAGGTAATGAATTATTTATGTAAACACAATTCAGGTGTATGAAGTAATCCCATACAATTGTTATTTCGATGCATACGATAAATCTTCTAATTTCATTTAAGAGCATTGAAGTTTCCACATAAAACGGTTTTAATATTATTATATGGACATGAAAAATAATTTTATAGTACATTTAATATTACATTTAATACGTATACTTAATGAAATTGAAAACATTTTAACTGTAGTAAAATGAGAACTGTTCTTACTGATAAGATTATTTATATTTTTTTAAATACTGACCCATTGGTTCTTTGATAATTTTATAATACGTTGGTGCTTCTCTAGGATCCACAGGTTCCATGAAAGGCCAAGCGCTTTTATGTAATTGGATTTGTTTTATTAGCCTCTTCAAATTTTCAAAATCCTTGTGAGTTAACTCCTTCATGTTTGCGAAATTGACAGAATTGTTTTTCTGACAATTCGGACAAATATATTCATCGATATTGTCGGCTTCGGACTGTAGAATACCGACGCATCTGCCATGAAACCAATCTTGACACCGATCACAACATATGTAAAATCTGAAAGGTTACAAGATACATCAATGTTACTTAAGTTTTAAGATAAGATAAGAATCTTGTAAAGTTAGCAACACTGATTAGCAAATGTAAGTTTAGACTTTTTGGCGGGAACGCGAGGAGTGAAGTTGTGTGATTTGTTTTATTTTGTCTATTTAGTGTTTCTTCAGGTTTAAATGTGTAATAATGGTGGTTTATTAACTGTTTAATATCTGTGAAAGTGCACAAATGTGGGAAAATGAAACAAAGCTGCTGGACGTAACTTCTCGGGTTCCTCCAAAAAGTCCACTGAAAAAATCTCAGTAAATGACCACCATTTTACTGCGATTATATTTCATCCCATATAATCTCATTTCATTAAATTTCATCCCAGTTGATTAATGTCTCAAATTAATCATCTTCATTTCATTTCACTCCATATTATCATTTTTCATAAAATTAAGAAAATAAAGTAAAATAAGACATGACTTAAAGGTCTTAGTTACCAGGTCATAAAATCTCTTAAAAAAAAAAAAATGTAAGTTTATGAGAGTATGATCATAGACAGCACATTCGTAATTAAACTACTTTTACGTTTTATTTACGAGTTTATTTCCGTTGTTTCGAATACTTAATAGCTTACAAGTCCAGTCACCCCTGACCATGAAAACACTGGAGTATTCAAAACGTTTAGAAATAGTAAAATTAAAATAAGAAAAGGGGATTTAAGCAGTAAGAGTAGTTTTACCTATGTTTTTGAGTTGTAATGTAACAGAAATACATCATCTTCATGTGTAAAGGTGGCACTAATATTTTAGTCATAATGGGCTTCAGTCACCACTTAACATACAGTAGATGCTGTAAATGCTCATTGAAATTGTGAATATGAATTTAGAATACATAACAAGCAAACATACTGTGAATTATCGTAGGGTTGTCTACAGAGACAGTAAAGCTCTTGTGTTTCTTCAGCACGTCTACAGTCCTGACAAACATATTCCTCCATAGTTTTACTCATTTCTTCAGTAACACCGACACAGTCACCGTGGAACCAATTACTGCAGTGTTCGCATCCTACGTAAAACCTACAAATACAAAACAATTCAAGGTAAAGCCACAAGTGTTTGAAATATTCCTAAATGTTTGAACTGTATATACCAGTATTATTATATTATACGAGACCGAAATAATTTTGGCATGACAGCAGTTTGTCTTTTGTATAAGTCATCTTTATGGCGATAATGTTCGTGTGATGTAATGTGTAATTAAGTACCAGTTACTCACTTCGTATTATCATAAGGTGTACGGCAGATACAAAGTAATTTTTCTTTTTTATTAGTTCGTTTGGTCTGCTTAGGTGTTGAAGGCGTAACAGTGGCACGTCTTTTAGCGCGCACTTCTTCTTGTTTGTTGCGTTCGGCCCGCGTACGCAACGCCAATTCAGCCGATAGTTCTTTCTGTAAATTATCCACGAACATATATTATACACAAACTATAAAGGAACGAACAAAACCCATATCATTCGAATGACACTGTGCCATAGATACTAGCAGGGCGTTAATGAATGCAGAAACAATCACCTGTATTTCGATTCCAAGTTCTTTTTCGAGTAAACCTCTTTTCTTTATAATGTCTTTTTTTAGCAATTCCTTGTGCTTAAATAGAAGCATTTGAAGTCGAGAGTTGTTGGTGGCGGTCCGGCGTCGTTCATCGAGGTGCGTGGAGACCGGCGCGGGCACAGCCGCTGGTACGGAGGCGGGTACAGGCGTCGGTACAGACGTTAGTACAGGGGCCGGCACAGACGCGGGTGCAGGTGCGGACACGGTGCGCGGCGGCTCGGGTGGCGCCGGGGACAGAGCTCGCGACGCCCGCGTCCGTTTCCGCGGGCTGCTTTCCACCCACTCTTCGTCGTCGTCGTGGCGGGAAGTAGCCCGGCGCCGTGCAGGCGGTGACGGCGACCGCGGAGCCGGCGGACGTGGTTCTTTTTCTACGGGTACTTCCGGTTTCATACGCCTCTCTTGATACCGTTGGAGTTGTAGAAGTTTTTCTTCGATTTCGGGATTAAGATTTTCTTGTTTCAATGCGCTTTTAATAGCTGAAATTTATAATAGTATTGTAAGTGAATGAATTACTCGCATTCTTGTAATTTATAATGTATTCACTGAAGTTCTCCACGTAGTCCATTGCATCTACTTAATATGAAAGCTTATCAACTTACGATTTACAGCTCACAGATATATACATGCAAATCAAGAAATAAATCAAGAGCCGGGATAGCTCAAATCCAGAACCGCTATTTAAAAACAAGGCATTTTAACACGATTTTATAAGATTGACGTGACATGTAACTACGTCAGGAATGGACACCTGCGATCATCACAAGGAGTTAGGATTTAAGGAAATTTAATTAATATTTATATCGGCAGCTATTGAGTACTTAGATTTGGAACGTGACCTCACATCGAATTTAAAATAATTTGGTTTGCCTTACTCAGTGTTATCGATGACTTATAATAGAGGTTACAAGTGCTTGCACTAGAGCAGGGGTAGCCAACCGGTCGCACGCGATCGACCGGTCGATCGTGGCAAGACAAAAAATATAAATACATAGAACAGACTGCGCAACATAATCACCAATCATCATCATTCACTGGTGGTAGACCTCTTGTGAGTCCGCGCCGGTAGGTACCACCGCCTTGCCTATTTCTGCCGGGAAACAGTAAGGCGTTTCGGTCTGAAGGTTAGGGCAGCCGTTGTAACTATACTGAGATCTTAGAACTTATATCTCAAGGTGGGTGGCGCATTTACGTTGTAGATATCTATGGGCTCCAGTAACCACTTAACACCAAGTGGGCTGTGAACTCGTCCACCCATCTAAGCAATAAAAATAAAATAAAAAAATTCACGCATTCATCTTCATCTTGTATCATTTGTTAATGATCATTATTACGTCACATTATTTATCCTCTGTTCTACACAATAGTTCTCTTTTATTATATAATTTCAAGTTTATTTTAATCTTTTTAATAAAAGAAAATATGTATACTGCCTACTTATTTGTATACTGAACTACATTGTTTCATTAAATTTCGAGAAATGTCATTGGTAGATCGCAGAGTGTTTCGTCAGTAAACAGTAGATCTTGGTTCTAATCAAGTTGGCCACCCCCGCAGTAGAGGGTGTTTGGTTAAGTATACGTTCCTTAAATAACGATGATAGGAAGTATTGTGAACCAGTGTGGTTAAGTACCATCATCCTACTTATTTCTTCCACAAAGCAGTCATGCGTTCAACGAGTGGGATTTATTATTAAAATACAATTGATCCCTCGACCTCAGACTGGATGTCAATCACGATGTAAAAGGAAATATAACATAATAAACTTATGTACTCCAAAGCATACACACACCCACACAAACATACAGAATGACACATTGTATATTGTATAGTTAGAAATTAAAATAATGCATATAACAATCATAACAACCTAGCTAATCGTTGGGTATTAGTGTATGGTCTATGGTAGTTGTACATTTTGTCTCGAACTGACGACACCCGTAATGAAGTTCTTATCAGCCGAAATTCAAAACCGAACGATTTGTTTCACTCTTTGATTAATATACACATACAATAGATTATAGAAAAAGTTAGACTTCAGCTATATCAACATTAAAATCATATTATTATACAATATGGGATGACATAACATTGAGCTTGTTTATTTGGATCAAGAGGTATTTAATTTTCTTGAATGATCGGGTGAACAACTCCACGTTCCAGCTGGAGTTAATTACCGGAGTCCATAGATATAACGATGTGAATGCCGTAACACAGCTTGAGACATGAGGTCGGATTCTCAATTGGGACATGAGTTGAAATTTAAAGTTACTTCAAGGTAAAAAATTTACTCCTTAGTCATATCCATTCAAATCAATAAAATAGTTGTGTCCCCCAATTTAACCACAATTTACGGGTAAAAAAAATTGCTAGAAGTTATTAATGTCATCATCCTATTAAAATATCATCTTTATCGGTTGGCGGTTTGAGCGTTTTTGTTGTTGCTACGTGGTTTATCGTTGGCGCATTTTTTATCCAATTGAGTTGGGACTGTATATATATAAATATATATTAAAATTTGGTAATTCAGTGAATTTGTTTGAAATATATTATTATGTCCGCCAGGCAAGCATTACTACATGAGTAGTTGTAACAAACACATTTCGTTTAATCAGAAGAATCCGGATTCCCTTGCGGACGGACTGATGCAAATAGTAAAACTACAAAATTTTCTAATATCACCAATCATGGATGTCACATATGTAATAAAAATTTGAACAGAGATTACGGCTTTGTCGAATAATTTCAAAACTGCAAATCTCATAGAATCCCAAACTGACTCTTTCCTTATAGGAGAACAATGGGGTCTTCAGTTTGCACGGAATAAAAGTACATCAACACTCAATAATTATATAAAGTAGCGGTTTCCTGAATGTCGCTGTGGTTACGTCTAGCGTCCATTTATATTGATTATATTTAATTTTATTATTATAGCTTTATTTTTTAGCTTTTTCTTTGCTCGCAGTGTGCCGTACAACTGGAAACGCTTAGTTAAATAGTTTAAAATATTTATTGGAGGTATAATTCAAATCGAGCCATGAAAGTCCTTTTTTTTTTATTGCTTAGATGAATGGACGAGCTCACAGCCCACCTGATGTTAAGTGGTTACTGGAGCCCATAGACATCTACAACGTAAATGCGCCACCCACCTCGAGATATAAGTTCTAAGGTCTCAGAATAGTTACAACGGCTACCTCACCCTTCGAATCGAAACGCATTACTGCTTCACGCCCGAAATAGGCGGGGTGGTGGTACCTACCCGTGTGGACTCCCAAAAGGTCCTACCACCAGTGATTACGCAAATTATAATTTTGCGGGTTTGATTTTTATTACACGATGTCATTCCTTCACCGTGGAAGTCAATCGTGAACATTTGTTGAGTACGTATTTCATTAGAAAAATTGGTACCCGCCTGCGGGCTTCGAACACCGGTGCATCGCTACATACGAATGCACCGGACGTTTTATCCTTTAGGCCACGACTACAAATACTACAAATCCTTTTATATAAGCCTTTACATTCCTCGTGAGTACTGAGTAAAGAATTATTTGACGCTTTCTCGAAACGCGCGACCTTTGAGAGATAAATAAATCAAGCACTTCAATGAATGTTGACGCCGTTGTACAAAACAGTTCCAGTATGACATTAAAACGCTAAACTGACGAGATTTAAATATTGTTTTCGTTGATTAACTATATTCGTGTTTAATATTTGTAGGACGATTAAAATTATCAGTTGACACGAAAATTTTATAGGAAATTTAATTTTCGATTAAATAGCTGTATCACAGTCATTTCACGATGTTAAGTTAGAAATATTTGAACTTACTTTGTTGAATGTAGTCAGGTGTGAGGACGAATTTGTTACTTTGCAAACGATCTTGGTTAGCATTAACTAAGTCAGTTTTAGTGCTATTCTCTTTAATATCTTCTTGTTTAAATGGAGTCGCTTCTTTGTGAACGGCAGCATCGGCTACATTGTCTTCGCCATTCAAAAGCGCCTGTCGTTTTGGATCATTATTTTCCTAAAAGTAGAATTACACCGGTCTAATGATTTTTATGCGTTACACTAAAAGAATTAAAAATAATTTAACAACAATACGAAATAAATAAAAATACATTGTCTCACGTTTGTGGGAATATATTTAACAAACATAACTTAAATTTAACAATTGATATTGAATTTAATCTGATTTTGTGTAAGAATTTTCATTAGATAAATGTTAATGAATTGCCCATACACCCCCACAAAACGTTTGCACATAAAATGAAAACTAAAAAAGTAAAAAAATAATAAAAGGTTTCTATCAAATAAAAGACAGTGACTTATATGTTTCAATGCTTTATTAAAATGTGTTCATTAAATTAATTCAATACTTGTTCTTAAATGTTAAAACATGAAAAGTGGTGTATGAGCAATTCTCGATACGAATATTTTCATTGAATCATCAGCCCGCTTATGAAGATAAGATTTACAGAAAAAAAACTTCCATATTTTTATTATTTGACTATTTAAAATCTGATGATTCATACGTCTTCAGGAACATTTTCGGTGGGCTTTTACAACACAGCTGTTTCATATGACTGTGTATTAAATTTAAGACTCTTAAAGACATCATGATTTGACAGAAATTGAATAAATATTGTAATCTTTACAGCTACTTACGAGAAGTTTTACCGATGATGTCTCGTTTTAGGTAAAAAATAGAACGACTTTGTAAAGTATAATGGCAGAACAATTTAATTACATTTTAGATACATATATTATTTTACTTTTTATTAATTCGTAATACGTGAAGAAAACGAGGCCATCAGTAAATCTATGAACAAATAGTAGAATATGGATTTAACACTATATTTAATATGTAAAATAATAACATGAACAGCATGTTAATTATTTTCAGTACTGAAGAAACTATTGTTAATATTGGATTTAGTTTGCAACTTGTATTGCATGTGAACGTAGAAGAAATTCTGATCCGTTCAAAGTTATCTAGGCAGTTAAAAAAAAACAAATATGCCATCCGAATTTAAAGCCGTGTGACATGGAAACATGGAAATTGTAATAAAATTTGAAGCAAAACTATCGTTAAATGCTACGTCAATAAAACCTACAATTTAAAATAGTAACTGTGTTTTCGAACGTAAAGGACATCCAGGCATGCTGTATACATGATTATCGATGGTCTTGCTCAATTTGATATCGGTAGGTACTTTGTAATGTCGTTTAGAAATTATAAAAAGTAGGGTAGTTGACTGGTATTGAATTTATTAATAGTGGAATGCATTTTTAACTCCGGATTTTTGTTTTTAACAATATTTTGTTAATAAAGTTTATAAATTTCACAATTTAAAAAAACTACTAATTTTGTTGTGAATTTTGAGGGGATGTCTTATCCTTATATTTCCACAAAGTAATTAAGTTTTAATTTGTACAACACAAGCAAGGTGTTGCCCGAGTTCTTGTAAAAATAAATTAAAATGCTGATTTTAATTTACCTTCGGGTGATTCTATTTTCTGCAGTTTTTTTATAAAACAACAAAATCAGTCAGCTAACTCATACTTTAAGTGTATATTAAATCTAGACAAACTACACTACCGTCCAAAAGTTGGGAAGCACACCTGTTTTTATACAAAAAAGAACATCGTCGACACTATGTAGTAGCTTGTTCACACAAAAAACAATAGGATCATGTCATGTTAAAGTTTTCTCAAACTCCCTGATTTTGACAAAACTCGTGTTTTATGAATTAATCCGTCGACTGCTTTCTTTTATGCAATGGTATGGTATTATTAAATATTTTTGCTAGTTTTAACTTTTAGGACTTTATTTATTTAGTCGCACTTTACCATTGACACGCGAAGGATATGATATTCATATTGTCGGTATTCATAAGATTTCGACTACTGCTTTGACCGTACTTTTTCTGACTGGCAAGACGCAAGCACAATTACACTAGAATGGCGAAGCACCATTTGTACACTATGTGAGGAAGGATTTGGTTAACGTCAAATCGCCCACAGAAATGGAATTTATTGTAAAGGTGTCCACTACACACTTGCTAGAAACCAAGAAACTGGGAGAAAATGAAGACAGAAAAGATCTGGCAGGCCCAAATCCACAACAAATTAAGAGGATGACTTCATTAGAGTTCTCTCTAAGCGGAATCGATGCTTAACTGCACCCCTAATACTGTGCTGTGAATTATTCACAAGCGCGGAAAACCCTAATTTCAATAACAATGATTAGAAGACGTCTACTGTCAGCGAGACTAAGAGAATGTGATGCTGCTAAAAAAAACAATTTTAACTATTCGACATAAGAAAAATAGACTAGAATAGGCAAAGGAGCAAAAATATTTAACAAATTCGAAATGTTTCCAATAATGTTGTGTTTGTACGCCAGTCAAATATTTACAATGAAAGCATTTACAATACCTACTATTAAACACGGTGGGGGTAATGGTATGGTTAGGTGGCAACCCCCCTCGACCGGGTATCCGTAAATGGAATCCCCAGCGTTAAAAAAAAAAAAAAAGTTGGCAACACTGAATTTGGTCACAACTTTTTGAACAAGAAAAGGAATTTAAAATCATGGAATGGCCATCTTGATCTGGGATAAGCCCGAAAGAAGGGTAAAAAATCGATCACCAACAAATTCGAAACGTTTGTGGCAAAACTTGGGTTCTCGAGTGGAAAGAACGCGTGGAAAGAACGCTTTGATGACGCTAAAGTCTAAGTGATGAATATATTCATACTGTTTTTTTTAAATTCTTATATTGTTTTTAATAGTTTTTGTTTATTTAATTTCAAAACAAAAACAAATTGACGGCATTTTTGTATTTTACTAGACTTTACCTGGCTGCTTTCAAACTTTTGGACAGTAGTGTATGTATTGGATTGCAACACTACCACTTACAGAAGATGTTAAACAGGGATTGTAAGAATAACAAACATATTTAGGAAATCTTTATATAGTGATTTTTGTAACATTTATAACTAACTTTTTATCTATATGGTTTGCTTTTTTACATATCGAATATAATAGGTAGTATTATTGATATTATTTATTAAAAATGGCTAAAACTAAATTTATAAGGAACTAGCAATAACTATGGTAAATTTATTAATAAATTAAGATACATTTACAGCACACTATTAGATTAAATTGTGTAATTTTACGATTTATATGAAGTTACAGTCGAGAATTAAAATACGAGAAAAATTCTCTATTCTAAATATTCAGTATGTTTTTTTTATACTATATACAATTTTAGTCTTTGGTAATCAACATCTTGGTGTTGTTAAATTTTCATTTTTCAGTTTAAAACCTGTGCTTGTTCTTATTTTCACAGTAAGACAATGTATTTTTATGTAGCATTTAGTTTAGTATTAATTCCTCGCCATACTTAATTTCAACATATTTATTTAACAGAGCTCACATTTTTTAACGAAAATTCGTTATCCTAATCAAAAAATATATATTTGAATATGCATTAGTACGCAATCTTTAATTGTAAAATATCAGGACCAGATTAATAGCATTATAGTTATTAAACAAAAAAGTAATGGGTATCGGAATTTATTATGGGTACAAATTAAAAATGTCTTTGCCTTTCTTTGGTACTTAACGTTTGGTTTAACAATATACAGGCAGACATGTACATTCATAGTAAAATTATATAATACAGTACCTGAAGTACTTTAATGAATATATTAAATTGCAGATTTAATTAAAATTTTCGTTTTTAGTTAGAATTATTTGTCCAAATAATTAGTGTTCTGAATAGGTCCGAATTTGCATTGTGTGATAACACATCCATTCATTTAGTAGTAGTATATTACCTGCGGCGCGAGCGGATGAGCGACGGGTGCTAGCGGCGGCGGCGCGCTGTTGGCCGGCTGCACCGCCAGATACATCTTGCGAGGACCCAGCATTCCTTGCTTACCCGTTGACTCTTGGGCTGAAACATTCATTATTTAACTTTAGAGACAAATCGTTTAAATTTCAAGTAATTTACGATTTATTAAAGCTTCATTTTGTTAACCTTTCAAGAGTTGCTGTTTCACTTGATGCTGAACGAGGGCGAGCTGTTGGGGATTCAAATTATAGCCGTGAAGACCTTGCAGAACGATGCTAGGTCCGCTACTCGTCTGCATGACCTGTAGATAAAAAGTTTGTATCATCGTGTTAATAACAAATTATATTTCTCTATATTTTTTATATTCATATGAAAGACTGTCTAAATTTAACAAAAAAATTGAGAATTTTTCTATATAACAGTATATTTTTAGTTTACTAAACACACTAACTGTTTCACTTCAATCATTTTTGTTAACAACAATTGTAAATTTATTTTTTGGCTTATTGCCTGCCAGCACAGTGCGATTCCCTTTGTTTATAACAAAATAAAAATTTAATGAAATCTTACTTGAGCAGTGACAGTTTTTATAACAGTCCCGGGTGGCTGACCAACCAATAGTCGTTTTTCAACTATTTCATCTTCGGTGAGAGGTTGTGGTGTAGGTGCAGGTACGGGTTGAGGCGCAGGGACCGGAATCGAAACTGGCGCCGCCACAGGAATCGGCGCCTGAGCGACTACGGGCGGCGGCTGGCGCGGCGCTGGACTTTGACCAATGTGTGCAACTATTTGAGCTTGATTGTTGCCAGTCGGACGAATCAGAACCTGCTGTCCATTGACAGTAGCTAGCTGTATTTTGCCGGCGGCTATTTGTTGAACCAAAGCAGGATTATTGACGACTATTTGTTGCGTGGAGACCGGACGAGGGCGCGACGCTACTGGCGTCCGGGGCGCAACAGCTCGCTGCATTAACTGTCCCTGTACTACCACAGTGTTGAGAGGCTGTACACGAGGCTGGATGTTAGGGCGGATTCCCGCTTGGACGACCATCTGTTGCGGAGACTGAACTACCACCTGTTGAGGTGGCTGCACGACCATCTGCTGCGACGGTTGGACGACTAGCTGGCGCCCGCCCTGAACGACTAGCTGCGGAGTTGACGAAGGTGCAATGCGAGGCGTAGACGTCGATCGCGTCTCTTCGTTGGAATTCTTTGTCGTACTGGATACTTTATTTTCCGACTTACTCTGTGTTATTTCCGTATTCTTTATTGGAGGAGAAGCTGCCACTAACTGACCTGTGATGCCTTGTTGTCCAGCCGTGACAACATGTAATTTACCATCTGCCATTTGTATCAGTTGTTGTCCCGGAAGCAATCCTTTTACTGTAATTTTACCATCTGGAGCCCGAATAATTTGAACTTTTTGTGGTCCATCTTTAGGTGGTGGTGTTGCTGATTTATTTCCATCCAGTCCTGCTTTACTCGAAATGGATTGACTAATAACTCGTGTAGAACCATCAGCTCCTTTTGTCATAATTATTCTTCTAGTGCCTATAACGGTTTTTTGTCCAGTAGGTGTTGTAGCATTTGTTGACAATAAAGAAGTAAGAGTACTTTTTCCAGTTGTTTGGTTTGGAGTAGACTTTACTTTTTCTGTAAATAAGAAAACCACATAAAGTTTATGAATTAGTTGGTTGGCTTCAAAAATAAATGATATTTCTACTACTAAACAATCCAAAACAATCAATAAAAATTGGTGTGTGAAAGTTGTTCTTGCAATATCATTAAGTTTTTTTTTTATTTGATGCTAGAGGTACCTAAGACATCAAAGTGAAGGCTGTCCCCTCCTCGAGACACAACACAAACAAAGCATATTACATAATAGCAGTCTGACATGACTATTGTTTAGAAAACATTATACTAGTCTTAAAAGCTATTATTGCTCAGATTTAAAGTATTTATTGACATTTAGTTTATATATTCTTTATAAGTTTACTTCATTAAAATGATACCAGTCAATTTACTTACTCATTACACTTTTCTTATTGGTTGTAACAAATTAAAAATAATCTAAAAACTGCAAATTAATGGCTTCTATTATTTATTATTTGACAGTACATTAATAAAGCACTACCAAAACTGTAATACAGTATACTTTACCTTGGGACATCTCTAAGGCTCTTTTCTGCTGATGTGCAGCTCGCTGTTCACGTAGTTGTTGCTCCATTTTATCTTTGAGATCAGACGCATTTGGTAGAGGTGCAATGTTTCTGTGAGGCAGCTTGCCAGTTGATGTGCGCGTTACAGGAGTTCCGCGATCGGTTTTTTCACCATATTGACGGACTTCCCATAATTCCAATTTGTCCTCATCCACCCACTCCTCAGAGACCTGTTATTGAATAAAAAATATATATTTAAAAACGAAATTATTATGAAAGGTAAATTTTATACTTCACAAACATAATATCCACCTGTGGTTCAGTATTTTGAGGAGATTCTGCGCGTTTTCTTTTTCTTAAGCCGCTACGAATAGATGTTACTTCTCGTACAGTCTTGGGCAATTCCAGAGGTATCACGACACGTCTTCGCAGATATTGAGTGTGTTCAGAAAATTGTCCCATATGACGATGTTTTAGCAATTCTAAAGAAACTATTTCTGTATCGGTGGTTAATTGGTGTTTACCGTCTGCAGTAGCTGGCTTAGCAGCCATATCATCCCATCTTAAACACGCCCACATAATACGTAATTGTAAAGCAGCACTGGCGAGCCATTGCAAATTCACCGTCCTATACAACCAGCATGTTTTAAATAATGGTCTAGGGCAAGGATAAGGCCAAACACCTTGATTAGGTTTTGCATTGTGACTGAAACCAGATATACTACTATGCCCCGCCTGCCTGCATAGTTTCCTTAACTCATGATGAGGTAACACCATTATTGTTTTTGATTTACTGCGAGTGTGAAATGTAGAGCACAAAGGGTATTTTACTGGAGTTCGTTTCTTTTTCTTTTCAACAGCAGTGGTCTGCACCCTTTTCAAATAAATTTTGCCCTTTGGAGACTCGGCTGAATATATCCTGACAACTTCACCCTCTTTTTTTCGGACTTTAAGCTTTTCTCTTCTCTTTTAAAAGTCTTTACTCCACCAAATCTTCTATTGACAGACGCACGATACTTCGCTTTTTCTTCTCTTTTTATTTGTGCTAAAGAACAATTATATGAAGAATCTTTAGTCTCATTTTTTGAAGTATTAGACGATTTGGATGATTTTCCTCTAGATATTTTTAGTTTCGGAATTGGAGGACGCGTCTTATCGGTATCAGAAACATTATGTTGCTCACTATCAGTCAGCTCTTTTAATGGTCCAACTTCCATCTCATTTTCGTTGTTGCAAGATGTAATATCAATATCCATTTCATTTCCGACAGCCGGCACTGCACACTCTTCTAAGGTACTCTCAGTTTTAATGATATCTTCAAAAACATCCGTTTTTTCTGTCTTAACCTCAGAATCATTATTACTTAACTTTCTCTTGACAAAACTGTCGCTATTTTTGTTATCATATTCCTGAGCACATGCTACAGCAGATAGTAAATCTGTTAAGATTTTATCATTAGAATTATGCTGTGATGAGCTTTTACCAAGGAGATATTGTTCCAATATCGAGAATTTTGAAGAATCTTTAGAATTTTCAAAAATATTGGACGAATTTATTACATCACTTTTCAAAAGTTTTACAAGTTCGTTTATAAGTTTAAACTTCAGTATACATAAAGGCGAGTAACAATCGACCTTTGCATTAATGTTAAAATTTGATAAATTTTCAATTTTATTACAAGTTTGAGAATAGCATTTGTAGTGTTTTGTTATTTGTGATAGTTCTTGATACTTTTCTCTAAGAACATCAACATTTTTTGTGTTTGGTTTTACAAATTGACTTGAGTCACAAATAGAAGAAATGTCATGTTCTGGCTCTTCATTTTCGACATCAATATTTTTGTAATCTTCATTTTTTTCACTAGTATTCTCTTTTTTAACATTTTGCAATAAATTGGCTAATTTCTTTTCTTCCATAAATTTAAGATAAGTTCGTCGTGCTAAGAAGTCGTCTAATCGAGATTTTTTAGCAATTTTAGGATAATATCTTCTTATGGAAGAGCTTAATGCTTTTTCAACATCTATCTCTTCAAAAGTGGTATCGTCTTCTTTTTGAATCACAAGGTTACGCATAGATGGTGGTACTGAAAAAAAGCAATAAAATTTAAAATTTATCATACCTGCAGGAAATTACAGTTTCGAAAAAAAATAAACCACTTACATTTTTCTGTTACATCTTTGTTTTCATTATTTTCGTTGGAAATTAAGTATTCATATGTTTTAGGTTCGACAGCTAAAATTTTAGTCACATTGCCTTCTCTCACTCTAACTGCTATTTTGGTTGGACCATTGCTTAGTGTTGGTTTGATAGTAAAATTATGCTTTTTGTATTTTCTAGTTGCGGAATTCCATAACCAACCCCACTGACCATGAATCCTGTATTCTTCTCCTTTCTGCTTCCAAACCTACCGACAATTTTTAAAAATGTTGTGTTTAACACGATTGTAGTATACAGGGTGTCTCGCAATAGGTATATAGCCAAAAATTCTATATGGTTTTCTATCAGAATAATATAATCAACCAAAAAAATTCCATGTAAATAGCTTCGGAATATAGAGTGTTTGAACCTAACAAACAAACTATAATTCTGACAGTTCTTGAATTACGTTTACGCAAGATTCCCTAATATTATTATAAGCATATTCCGTAACATTATTATACATAAAAGACAAGAATTTGAGTTAATTAAAATAAAACATATTGCTTAGATAGGTGTACTAGCTCACGATCGAAGTTATTGTTCACGTGCCAACAGAGTTTAATGAAAGCGATATTTTTAGTGTCCGGACTCAAATCGTACGACCAATATTACTACTACGTTTACTTTCTGGTGGTGCTGACTGGCGCTAGGGTGTCTTGCGAGTCCTTACGGGTAGGTGCCTTGCCTAGTTATGCTATAAAACAGTAATACGTTTCGGTTTGAAGGGTGGAATTGTACTGTAAAAATGGGGACTTAGAAAAATCATGTCTCAAGGTGGGTGGCGGAATTTAAATCGTTGATGTCTATGGCCTTTGGTCACCACTTGACACCTCTCGTTCACTTGTTATATAAATAGAAAAACGTGTTAAAGTTTTACATATCATTATGCATTATAGATTTCGTTTAGTAACAATATCGCGTAGTCATATTTGCTTAAATTCAGGAGACAAGATACTTAAATTTAAATGTCTGAGAATTTTATCAGACATATGATGCTATTATAGCATAAGATTTTGGAGATGTTCCGTTGTTTTATTTCTGCTGAAAAGTAAGATAATTTGAGTTGCGTGGTAATGTTATTGGTATTGTATTGGCAGTTTATGGCAATATTGAAAGGACAATATTTCTGTTTCAGTCAAGCTTTCCACTTTTTTTTAATTTTTTGTAGCGTCAATATTACCATTGATGTATAACATATTATACATTATTAAATATTCTCAAACAAGCTCACGAGTTTAGAGTTAATATTACCACTAAATAAGAGAATATTAAAAATAAAAGAAATCAGTTGAAATAGATAAGCGGCATCTCGCCTATATAATATATCTATAGATATATAGAATTATGGAAAATAAATATTTCAGTAAATACCTGATGACGAAGACCAAGAGAATATTTTACGAAATTGTAGGCAGTGCGATAACGCTCTTCTTCTTCATCTCTCTCTTTTTTCTCTCTTTTATCTAGCTTTTTTCGTTCTTCACGCTCAGCAGCAGTCGTGCGTATAAGCCTAACATGACCCAGCTGTTCATGCCATGCTGGTACCCACACAACATTTTTAATGCAAGCCTGTAATTACAAGAAATTAATAAATATTACATCACAAATTTAAGACTATTTTCCTATGCCATTAATCATATTAAAACTGTCATTAATGAATGAAATTACTATATATATTTAACTATACTAGTTTGGACTATTAAAATTGGTGGACCTTATGTGATACTGGTTAAATTACAACTGTGGCATATGATGATTTATTTTGTAATGTTTGAAGTTGAAATATCTAGATTTTACCTGTAGCACACACAATGCCCTTGAGAAGTCACGTGGTGCTTGACAAAGTTGGACTGCTTGTACCCATGGTTTTCTCAATAAAGACCAATTTGGATGCATAAACTGTAGCACAATATTAGATTCTAACTGCAGCAGAGTCTGTCTCAAAGTTGCAACCAAGAATGGTTTTGTTGCTACAATGAAGAAATGTTTGTATTAAAATGGGACATAAAATTTTCTTTAAAGCCAGTTAGTATGAAAATTTTTTTAGTACATACCATTCAGAAGACCAACCCATTTGAACTCTTGAGTAGAAGATAGAGAAAACTTATGTGACATATAGCGTTTTTTGTCCCTTTCCTCGTTTCTTTGAGGTTTATTTAAAGCCAGAGAATTGCTTGCATACTGGTTAATGTAGGTCTTAAAATTATTTTCATTTCCTAATTTGAATAAATATGTTCCATTTGACATTTGATTAGATTTCTGCCTTGTTAATCGTTCAGAAACTGAAAAATACATTTTAAGTTTTTTATTATAGAAAGATCATCAAATTTATCAATATCAATTTATACAGGGTGTAAGGGAGATTGTCCCAAATATGAACTATACACCAGAAATTCATCATAAATTCATGATAATGAAAAACAAGACAAGCAAGCCAAACAGAATAACAATGTAAGTGCTTCATTGTGAGGCAATTGACTCGTTAAATATCTTTTTAAATAATCACTTCATTAATCTATCCCATATGCAATATGAGAAAATCAATAGAATAAAAAACTTCAGGAGAATTTTTATGAAAACTTGCTGGTATCATTTTTAGTTCACTCACACCCTGTATATATTCATGTCTGATTTCTTTTACCTTCTTCTGATTTTTTTTTCATTATATTTTTAGATTTACATATTAACTGGTTAATACTCTTTTTGTCATCATCCTCATCTGTTGACTCTTCCTGATCTATATCATTATTATCTTGAGAATCCTCACTCATAATAGTCACTTCATTTAACACATCACTATCCATCGTGGGTAGGTTATCAATTTTTCCATCCACTTTTAATTGTGGATTACTGTCTTGGTGCTTGTGTTCAGACCTATTTTTTTTTTGTTTGATGACATTTGCTTTTTCAGCTTCTAAGTATGATTTCCGATTTCCTTTCATTTGGTTAGTTAGACTCTCTGTTATGTCCATTTGCCTTAAAATTTCTTGCCTCATTTCTAATAGTTCACGAACTAATGGTGTTTCCATTTCTTCCGAGTCGAGAACATTCAACAATTCTTCAAACTGTTGAGGAGTACTGTAGTACCATACTTGACCATTCTCAGACTCACTGGAAAAAGTTTAATGCAATTATTAAAAACCTCTAGATTTACTATTACAGGCCCCCATTGTTAGTGAAATTTTTTGTAACAGTAGTTATTAGTTGGAATAAAGTTTAACTAGTAGAATTTCATTTTCTATTCTTAAGAGTTCCAAGACAAAGAATAGGTAAATAAATGCAACAATAATACAATTGTACAATTGATGATAAACATAGTTTTAGCTGAACAGAGCATCTTAGAGAGCTTTCAACTGTAATTTATATATGATGTGGAAAAAAGAATAAATAAAAAGTAATATTATCAAGAGCCAAATGCTTTCTATAATGTTTTCATTGTTGATATTGCATCTAAGGTGATCACTGGTTCCCATTGATTGTCAGTTTCGTATATGAATAAGTTATACATTTTATCTAGCAACCACTTTTTAAGTCACGAGTTTAATGACTTGTCACTATTATAGAACAGGTACCTAGATTACTGGCCAAAATTAGTTTTTTCATGAAAAACCTGACTTTTTATGTATTTCCAGTACTAATAACAGCTGAGAAAATCGCAACTCGGGATTATTAAATGTGAAATTCTTATTTATTTATATTAATATACAATAACATATCATATCCAAAATTAGAAGAAGAATTATAGAATCTGTTCTACTAAATGTTCACATTTTTATACAATTTGGTATTAATGAAATGTTAATGCATTTATAGACAGTTGGAAGTGGACAATACAATACAAAAAGTAAAAGTCTTTTCTGTTTATTTTGCTTACACGAATATTCTCCTTGCAATGAACCAATATTTTCTGCCCTGTCTGTCAAATCCCAAATGTTCATGACGACATAATAGACCTTGCTTCTCAGCATCAGGAAGACAATCAGTTACACCAACAGTCTTATGCTGCTTACACAAAGCACACTGCCAGTCTTCAGAAGGTACATCAAGTAAAGGAGGATCCACACACTCTAAATGATATACAGCAGGGCAGGTTTCACAGCACAGAAGGTCACCCAAGCGATGACACACTCTACAGTGATCATCATAATGTATTGGAACTGTAAAAAAAAGTAAGTGCTCACATGAGATTAATGTAATAATAATGTATATATATATTAAAAAGTATGTCAATTTCCATTTCTCTATGGAGTAAGAAAGGGCCAATTTTGTTTTTGTAAGTATGACAAAAAATATCAATATTAAAGTACATGGTAAAATTTAAATTAATTCTTTTATTTATCGTATACAAAAGTAGTAATGACTAATCCCCATAATTATTTCAAATTTTTTACAAACATTTCAGTTTTAGTTTAATTTTTCACTTTGTACATTATGTTTATGTCTACTATATTTCAATCATTATAAATTTAAGAAGATATTCAATTACCTACTAATCTAGACTTTTTTAAACCTTTATTGTATAAATATATTAAATGTTGTTTAAACCGAAACTATTCTTACAGTCATAACTATACCTATGAGACTTAAGAACTCATATCTCAAGGTGGGTGCCAGCCTTTATGTTGTGGATGTCTATGGGCTCCACTTAACAACAGGTGGGCTGTGAGCTCGTCCACCCAACTACACAATAAAAAATAAAATAAATGGAGTCTTAAATTTGAAAACCAAAAAAATTACCTTCACTTAACAGATCATCACGGACAGGATTGGTTATTAAAAATTGATTGCACAGAAACTGAAGAACTGTTAAACGATTTTCTACTGAAGTAAATGGATATTCACAACTGTTTAAAATTTTAATCACATTTTGATCAAAAACTTTATCACTTTCTACATAAATTCTAAGAACTTCTGGCCATGTCATGACATCTAATAAGAACAATGTAATGTTTACACTGTCTTTGTGATCTAAAGGTCCAAAATGAGTCTGTTGAGCGTCTTCTTCACGTAGCAATGCTTTAAGTAGCATCATATGTACTTCAATCAGCAAGTTACTTTGATCTTCACAGCTTATAGCAGCACAAAGATCTTCTAAGCGAAAAGGAGACAGTCTTACTAAGTGTCTGAAATGTCGCAAAACTTCATATACACTTACAACTTGAAAGACTAAATTTTGGGGTATAATTAGATCATCTGATGAAAGTGGTAAATCTAAGGGTGGAATTTGTCTTCCTTGTTGCAACCACAATGGATCGGGACTGGGAGGTCGGTTTGTTATAGTATTAGTTTTTCGCGGTGTTCCACTCGTTGTACTAAAGCTGCTCACAGAAAAATCACTATCGGTCGCCGCACCATCTTCGCTTCCTTCTGAACTTTCACTACCGCGCTCTTCTTCGAGCTCGGATTTGTCACTATACTCATCACCAAAGTCAGAACCGTAATGATATTCAGATTCATGGTAATCGGCTGCCTGTGGATTATAACCCCGTTTCGAGTAAGAATTGGATATTCCGCCTCTTTTACTTTTATGTGTTTTACGATCTTTTCGCTTTCTCGTACTTCTTCTACTAATATCACTACCTTGAGGTGAAGAAGCTCTAGACGCCGACGGAGTGTTTATCATAGAAGTGTTCACAGCATTTTGTTGCAAATATTTTGGTTTTTTCAATAAATGAAATTGGAATTTTCTATTTTTTTCAAAACTACTAGATTTTGGGGGCCTCCCGCGTTTTTTTGCCCCCTTCCTGACATAATTGAGCTGTCAATTGTACACTTTCCAGCACGTGCACCGTGAAAACATAGTTTTGTTTACAAAAACACAATCACGGTAATAATGCATTTCAGTTTATCCAAAGCCCAACGTTGTCATGTTCGGAGGCGTTTATGATGCTTCATGAAATGTATCACTATATGTCCGTAATTGGTTACTGTTTACAAAGTTTTTCACAATAAAATGAAATGTCAACTCATTCACTTAATGAAAATCAATTAGAGATGTACAAATTTGCCCAACACATCGAAAACGCAATGACGCGAGGGCTAGAACTAGTACATGCAATTCTAAAACGCTAAACACCGACTTCCTATTGGTCGATTAACGAGACGCCATATCGTTTTCGTAATTTGTTGTAAAATGAAATTCTTGACATCTCCTAACATATAAGATAATGATTTAGACACCGATAAAACTTTAATTACTTGTAAGTCTATAAAAATCTACTTTCATTCATACAAATAATACCCGCTAATAACAGCAACTTCAAAATATAACTAAATCACTTGGTACGCGGCCATTTTCTACTTCCACGGAACAATCACTAATGTGTCTTATTATATTTTTTAATATTCAATCACCATATTTCTATGAAAGTACAATTTTTGTTAAAATTTAATTATTTATGGTAGTTATTAATATTCATAATTTCTTTTCAAACAGACGTGTTAGACGCTTAAAGAATAATTTAGCCGGAAGTTTCATGTAGTTTGTCTATGATAAACATTGATTTTCATTATACCAACATTACGAATGCTTTACTTCAGGATTCTAGGCATGTCAAGCATAGCTTGTAGGACGTAATGTATACGTCATAGATTATACACTTAATATATTAGAGATAGATGCGCAACTCTCGTTTTTATTTTTGCTTTAGTTAAAGCCCGGTCCAGCAGGCGTCGCTACGGTCGATTATTAGTCTCTCTACCCCCCACCAGGTGGCTTTTTTAGTAATTTTAATATTTTTAATAACTCTCTTTATGAAAAAATCTTATCGTTTAGAATCGCTGGAATTCCCGGTAGTACTTATGAGATATTAAGGAATGTTTGATTGTGTTCAGCATTCTAATCGATAAGATCTTTTCATACAGAGAGAAAACAGTTTTTTAAAATAAAAAGCTGTAATTCTCTGTAAGCTATTTAATTTCCCTATATTACAAACAATTTTCGGTTAAAAGATTGTATGAACGTACAATTGTATAAAACTTCGAATAACAATAACTCCTCTAGATTAATCCTACTAGCGTACTTATTAACATTAAATCGAAAGTTATCTAAAAGTTAATTAAGTCTAGATAATCAAATCATTCAATGTCAGTTAAGTCATTTGTGCGAAATATAAACATGTCAGCTTTCCATTATAAACATAGTAGACAATTTGAATTAAATTTAATAAATTTGTTTCTTAATGATAGCAGTTCTTGCTTAAAGTTGATCGTGACAGATCATGACCTTGTATGAAAATATTACATCTATAAATACTACCTATGCTTCGTCATACAATAATTGTCATTTAAACTAGCATTGTAGAGATAATACACACACTAAAGTGAATACTAAATTATTCTTAGCATTCTTATAAACATTTAGAAATTTAAGAAACGATCAACCCACAATCATGTTCATAACATGTGACATTTTGTTCTGCACAAACGTTTTGTTACATGATTTGAAAAACAAAAAAAAAACAAAAAATGTTTAAAAAATGTAATGATGATTTAAAGTACTCTTAAATATTGATAGTTTGTACTTAATGACACTTATAGTAATCTTAGACATGATTACAATAGTTATACTTTTATTCTTTAACTAAATTATTTCTATTCTGACGTTTCTGATGCTTTAGCTTTGGTAATACTAGATGAAACAAACAGCAGATTGAAAGAAAATCATCTTAAAGTTAATTACATTCATTACAAACCATTAGTTTGCATTTTGTTACAAAAGAAACTGATGTTCGTTACATGCAAATGAATTATAAACATACACATGCAAACATAAAATGTAAATTTATCTTTTAATCCAAATTAAATGTACATTAATATTACATCTAAATAATAGAAAGGGTCTCGAAAATTTTTATTGCACTCAACAGCAGACGAGCACACAACCCGGCTCATGATAAGTGGTCACCAGTGCTTATAAACTTCAGCAGTGCCATAGGGGTTGCTGTCTATCACTTAAGTTTTAATAAATTATTAATATACTCAGTCACAAGCATATTGATTTCACATAATGAAAATGTAAGAAACATAATCATGTTTGGGCATTTTCATTTATATCTGCTCATACAGAAAACACAAGTTAGCAAATATATTCCACAGTTAATCTAAATAATTGCAAATAATGCTTTTGAAGATCGTTGACTTTTGATCATTAATTAAAATCATCTTCTCGTAGAATTTACAAAAGCTCATTTACAAAAATTTATATCAGTATTTTCATATATTACTAACTTACTAATTACAACTATTCAAACGTAATAGTATAACTATAAGAACTAAATAACCTATTTTAAAACAAAATTGGCATCAATTTAGTTCTTATGAACTATTTCATCTATTAATTTATAAATTATAAACATATTTAAAAAAAATTAAGATCCCTTGTGAGTTCACATTCCTTGCTGAATCAGTTTCTCTTCTGAAACGGAGAAACAAAGTATCTTAAGTATGTAACAAATATTGAAAAAATACGACCATGATAAATTTAGTGTTAATGTAATCATACTTACAAATTAATATATTACATAACACGTTCTGGTTCAAATATAGTGCATCAATCTTTTCATGTTTCAGACATTTTAGTGCTCCTTATAATTTTTCCATAAAATTTTGTCATTATCAAACCTTTGTCTACAAAAATAAAAACATTATTTTATATTGGGTAGAAGGATGAACGTGGTCACAGGCCACTTGGTGTAACTTGGTTATCAAACACCAGGAAACAAAATGTGAATGCCATCATCTAACTTTGGATGTGAGATCAATTGTGCTGTATTTTATTTAAACAGGAAAGCATGACTGATTGATCATTCCAAAAAACTAGTTCGGGCCCACTTGACAATAAGCATATAATACGCTGAGTTGCAAAACATAAATACTTCCACCCACTCGAGACAATTTTATTATCTGAGTTGTGTGTGTGATAGTACGAGACTTAACACCGACTGTTTTAATCAAACTTAACATATATGATAGCTAGGCAGCAGAAATAGGAAGGACCATTAGTTGGTGCTAATTCATTTAATTATATTATGATTAATAGCTTCTGTTAGCAAATAATATACCGGGAAAATAGTGTAAACTCACCGTTATCAAGGCATCCGAAATAGCATTTCATTTTCGATCTTCGAGGCATGCTGATTTTTAATAATAAACTTTCTGTAAGAAACGAAAATAGTTACACAGGCTTACGAAACGCTAACGAAGAAAAAAGTATTGGAACCAAGTTATGTCTAAAGAGAATTCAAAACAGAGTTTCTCAATGTCTAATCGTCTAATATTCTCATAAAGCTAAAAGATGCTCTAAATTAATACTACAACGTAAAATAACTCACACCAAGACCAAAAAAAAACGATTTAAAAAATTAAATCGTTACGACATTTTGAAAACTTTTTTTTTTTTTTTTGAGATTGTTTTACGGCCCTGGAATTTTGAAAACTTCAAAGCAGTGTTTCCACTTAAGTTTTTTTTAACACATTTTACCCTAGTTTCTTTTGAATTTATCCCTAAAATTTCCTAGACAACTTTCATAAATCCTTTATATAGAAAGCATAAATAAAATACAGAAAATAAACCACAGCATATTATTTAATGTAGGTATATATAATATAAACGCCCCCAGAAGATCATAGATCTATAGGATTAGAATTTTCAAGGAAGTCGACGCATTTCTTTTATATTCTTTTGCTGCACGCAACCTAACACTGTTCGGTTCTAAAATTGAGCAATTGTTTGCTGGCAAAGTTGGGAACTTTCTATGAAGCAAGCCGTTCAGGGTTTCATTAGAAAGCCTGTTTCTTTTGTCAGTTTTTACATTTGAGAACACTGAATAATCTTTCCACCTCAGTCTTTGAAGAAGGAACTGCTAGCAAAAGTGAAATGACAATTACAAGGTTTTCGTAAATGAAATTACCATGATAATCTTTCATGGTACATGAAGTACCTGTATATTACAATACAAGTAAGTTCTGGTGACATCAACGAAAATAGGTAAATAAAAGTTTGGCGGATTATACTTATTGGGATTCTGGGGAATCCCTAAGAAAAAAGCAGTGGCTTAATCTATGATTTACTTTACTAGAGGGTTACTGTTGAATCAAACCTTCTTAATAGTTTTTATATACAACTCTGTTTTATTCCTTTACTTGTCAACTCGACTTAATGTCATTCTCTCTCCATAAAATAAAATGTTCATTGTTTTACTTTAAAAACCGTTTATTTTCAAATTCACAACAGTTACTAGTATAGGCTTTGCTTTTTATATTTTTTAAATTGTCTTTATCATCCAAAATATCAGCTATTTTTCCCTAAAAAAGGGAGAATTCCCTAAAAATGGAAGCACTGCTTCAAAGTACGCTAACCTTTTTTATTGAGTCAGAACTCGTATCTGCCATCTAGTGAGTTTATTAGTTCATTAAGGCCAAAACGTTTCAAAAATGACCTCGCCGGTTCCTAAAGATGACGCTAGTTGTATGTTATTTTCCTTTGTATGGGAGTTGAGGTGAATGAAGTTAGCCCCTCAAAAAAATTTTTTTTTCCTATTTTATACTTATTTTCTATTAATTCGTTTGTTCATCATTTGTTCATGATTGTTCACTGTTAATAATTGTTTGTTCTGCATTTATTTATTTAAAAAATATATTTAAAAATATACCTACAAGTTAGCCCCTCTAATGCAATTTTTAATATTTTTTCATCCTTAATGACTCGTAAATATTCATTTTCGATTGTTCTTATACAAAACACGTTTGTTCTCTTTCGAAATTACTCGTTTTTTGTTTAATTTACTATTTTTATTAGTTGAATAAATGTATACAAAATATGTGTACTGCGCATGCGTCAACTATAATGCCTAAACTTTATACGCGGTTTTAATCGTGAAAAAAAAAACAAATATAAATCCTGAAGGAGCAATTAATTGGTATACAGTTTAATTAAAAAAATAAAAAAATTAATAAATGAAATAATGTGCATTGGCGTTAAGTTAGACCAAATACATTTTTTCCATCCTCTTACCTATCGTATTAAAATGTTATTTTACTAATGTTAGGAATATAATTTCGACTGTGTAAAAAAGTTATTATAATGTATACCTATATTATCTCTTGAAAGATAAATAATGAATATATTTACTTATTTGTTTATATTACCTATGTGAACTCCCTATCTTTTTTATACCTTCATAACGATAAGTAGGAGGATGGAAAAAATGTATTTGGTCTAACTTAACGCCAATGCACATTATTTCATTTATTTATTTTTTAATTTTTTTAATTAAACAGTATACCAATTAAATGCTCCTACAGGATTTATATTTGTTTTTTTTTTCACGATTAAAACCGCGTAGAAAGTTTAGGCATTATAGTTGACGCATGCGCAGTACACATATTTTGCATACATTTATTCAAATAATAAAAATAGTAAATTAAACAAAAAACGAGTAATTTCGAAAGAGAACAAACGTGTTTTATATAAGAACAATCGAAAATGAATATTTACGAGTCATTAAGGATGAAAAAATATTAAAAATTGCATTAGAGGGGCTAACTTGTAGGTATATTTTTAAATTTTTTTTTTAAATAAATAAATGCAGAACAAACAATTATTAACAGTGAACAATCATGAACAAATGATGAACAAACGAATTAATAGAAAATAAGTATAAAAAAGGGAAAATAAAATTTTTTGAGGGGCTAACTTCATTCACCTTGGGAGTTGCACCCCCCTGGTATACGTAATAACACAATACATAAATATAATAATAATGTCAGAATTCGACCAAAAATCAAACAGAAACTTAGTTTAAGTTTGAGAAACAATTCCATTCGTTGCTGATGCCAGATTCACTTTAACCCTAGGGGCTTAAAAGGGTTTCCACATAAGATACCACAAGAAGAATTCGACATTTTAGTAAAAAAAAAGTATAGTAAAGAAGGATATGTATTATTTTAATGTGTCGATCTGTTTTAAATAATAAAATAGGTTGCTTGAATTTTGAATCAAACGAAAAAACAATTACTGTTTACTTATTTGAATATTTCTGAGACAGCGTATTGACTTTGTCGCGCAAATCAACCGACTTGTATTTGCATGCCTGGTAGTAGTGTGTAACGTTCGACCCCTATGATCATAGATTATACACTTAATATATTAGACCTATGATGCACCATATAGGTATGCCAGAATAGGGATTTGATGTGACCCATAGATCAAATGTCGGGTCTTCTTCGTGTGCCGATTTTGGGAGTAGTGAGGAGACTAAAGTCACGTCTTGCGAAAAACCATCTAGACGATGAAAGGCCATACTCCCCGATTCTTTTCTGACCCATTGGGATATCCAGTGGAATGCATGTAACGCCATATAGAAGGGCTTGAACACCCCGATCCAGAGTTGTAGGCCGACACCGTATAAAATAGTCAAATTAAATGCATAACCATATTTATGAAGCAATAACTACCTATTTTTCCTATATTTTAGACTAAGAATTTTACAGTTTTACGGTTTACATACAAATATTCAATTTCGGAATATAGTTGGAAAATTCACAGAGGTATTGTTTTGAGTTGTCCATTGATCTATGGATAAATAAAGGAAACGTAGATCATAGCTATAGTGACCATTAATTTGTATCAAAAAACAGGGCAAAAGCAAACAAATCCTATTATTACCTATAAATAAATAAAATATAAATACGTTTATTAACACAAGATCGGTTATTACAAAACAATGGTCCTATAATAGGCCCATATTCAGCCCGAACTGAGCGCTGCTTGAACTATAATACATTAATACACTTATTCATTACATTTATAAATAATAATAATTCATTAAAAAATTTAGTTTCAGTATTATTTTAAATTCATTGCAAACAGTACAAATAAATAAAAACTAGGGCATTTAAGCTTATCAATAAAAAAGGACAGCGCCTTAAAAAACAGTACTGTCCTGTCAAAAAACAGTACGAATGGTCACCGTACTCATAGGCCATAATTGTTTTAAGTAGACTGAAATCTTCATATTGATCGAAGACTGAAATATATATATTTTTTATCAACTTTTACGCCACTTTTTTTTTTTTTTGCTAAGATGGCCGGACGAGCTCACAGCCCACCTGGTGTTAAGTGGTTACTGGAGCCCATGGACATCTGCAACGTAAATGCGCCACCCACCTTGAGATATAAGTTCTAAGATCTCAGTATAGTTACAACGGCTGCCCTACCCTTCAAACCGAAACGCATTACTCCTTCACGACAGAAATAGGCAGGGCGGTGGTGCCTACCCGCGCGGACTCAAGAGGTCCTACCACCAGTAAAGAAACTGGTCCCGTGCTACTTTCGTAAAGAACTTGTGTGTTACAGGAATAAGAACGTAAATTAAATGAAATGGAATGCAATTGTGTCGTTAGATGAGATGAAATCAAACAACCATTATTAAATAAAAACAACGAACTGAATTTATTAAGATATTAATAGATTTTTCAAAGAAGCCATTCACAACGATTTACAACGTTAAAGAACGATAATAGAACGAATCAACGATAATAGAATTAATACCCAACAAAAAGTTCATTCAAAACGAAATAGGGATGACGAATCTTCTCGGATTAAAATTTATCTTGAAATCGATTCTGTAGGAAGATTGATTTGTTAGAAATAGACATTTTTTCTTCTCGTTCGAACTTTATTCTACATTTTAAATGAAAACACGACACAAAAGACACTAGATTCCAATATAATAAAATAATTTTATGGAAAAAAAAATGAGAATACGCATTGCTAATGTATCAATCAATTAATAGTTTTTACCTTTTTACTGTGCTTATAATACTTTTCTATATTTCTTATTTTCTGATTGTATAGTCTCAATATATGTAGGATGTTTTCCATGTTGTTCTATTTAACAACACATACACAATAGCAAACGGCTCACCTGGAGTTTAGTGGTTATCCACTGAAAGTCATAGATATTAAAACGTAAAGGCCACAACTTACTTTTAGACATGAGGTCCAATGTTTCTATTCTAATATTGTCTCCTATCCTGCCTTTGAAACAAGCATTAGTGCCTATCATTTGGCATAAGTAGATCCGCTATCCCGCACGCATCGGAGCTCGACTTCGACTAATTATATAAATAAAATGCACGTGTGTTTGTGTCGTCAATGTGTTTGCATGTGTTTCAGTCAGCTGACATCTCGCGATGCTTTTTGAGTTCGGAGAACCTACTCGATTAGGCCAGCCACACTATGTGTTTGCTGCGTTTTCATATAACTTCTGACTTACGAATAGAAATCAATCCGAAGTTATTGGGATTTCACAAAAAAAAAACATTAATTAGATTTGGTAACTTAGACTTTCATGTGTTGAACTTGGTTTAGGGATATAAATCTTCGAGTGGAAAAAGCGTTTCAAACTGTCACTTTCATGGCTTCGTCCTAGAAGATACAGATGAAGACATCACGTCTCAAAGACGGCTTAATGAAACCGATATTATAGGGATGGAGAAAAACGTATTCAGTGGGCGCACTGAATTCGTTTGTCCAGTATTCTTATGTTTACTTACGATTTATTCGCAACATTTCCTTGTAAGAAATCGGACCTTTGAAAAAATCGATCCTAGATCGCCATCCCTAACGTGAGCCTTATTGATCATAGATAATAAATTTAATTTAAATCTGTCTAATTTTAATCATTATCAGCATAGATTATACACTTAAGTGTCAGAAGCCTATCAATACGAAAAAAAAACGAATAGCAACGTGGGTAAGGTTGGTAAATAATGATGTATGTTATGAAGAGGATCGTTGACCACGATGATAAAATAGAGTTGCCGAAATGTATGTACCACATTAAAAATCCGATCGATCTTACAGAAGAAGATGAAATTTGTTTGAAAATCAATGAAAAGGTTCTCAAATTTATTAAGGTTTATATCAATTGTATTTCTCAAAAATTAACATATAAACCATAATTTTTTCACTTTTCTACTACATAAAATTTTTAGTATTTGAAATTTTCGTCAACATGGCCTATGACCATATTAGTAAGCCCTGGCCTATACAACATTAACTGCTCCATTTTCTTGTTCTTATCACACCCTAGTGAGGTCTGAGTTATTAATTAACCAAATCATACTGGTGTTATGTTATCGCATTACTCTTTCGTTACTTTCCAAAATTACAAAATCATTTAGGTATCTTTTACTTCAACTACACTATATCAGAATGTCCGTAAATTCCATAAATTTCCTTTGAGAACATAAGAAAAGTATTTAAATTGAAAACAAAACTATCCAAAAGGCCTGCCTGCCTTGTTTAGACAAACTAATGCACTGTGAACAAATAATGATAATTTATATTAATTTTTGTGTCACATTTGTATAGAATTCTTAGAAGTGCCTAGTTTAAATTTTGTTTTATTGCTCTTGTAGGCAGACGAGCATACGGCCCACCTGATGGTGAGTGGTTACCGTTGCCCATGGACTTCAGCAATGCCAGGAGCAGAGCCAAGCCGCTGCCTACTGAAAGTCTGTTAATCAGGTAAGAGATCTTAGTTGTCCAGTCTCTGTTATCAGTATTTTCATATATATTCCGTATTAGATACGAGCCCACCCAAATGGACACTATCATATTGCTTAATTGTATTTTATATTAATTGTATTTTAAAGCAATCATGTATTTTATTTGAAGGACTAGTAGATGTACAAAATCAATAAACACTTTATTTTGTGTCATGGTGAACAGTAGCATTTATCTTGTGTTTATGAACTATTTCTTCATATTAGATGGGTTTTTAGCTAATACATACATTTTAGGGTCCTAATAATAAGATGACTGAACTGGAGACAAGGCAAGATGAACTCTTGAACAAGCTAGAAACACTATACGAGCGGATAAAGACAATTAGTTCTCAATGTAAGCTTGACAATATGAGTGCTAATATGCAGTCCTCAAATGCCTCAAAAGCCGAATCTGTAAGTAATAACATTTTTATATTCTAAAATAGTTTTTTAGTTGAAAAAACAGTTAGAATTGAAGCCATCTAATGCAAGACTTATTGCATCTGAGACATTCATAAGGACGTATCTAAGGCGTCAACAGTGACTGGCTCCGGCATGATCAGGATTTGGAGAGAAGTCAGCGGCAGCAACGATGAGGCGATTGTCATGACGAGAAGATATGGTGTCTTATAATTTACGCATGAAATTGCACAATGCCTTTTATCAAATTTGTATGTATTAAGATATAATGATTTAAATTTAGTTCTTAACTTAAAATTTCAATAGATGCAATGTGGCTTTGTTTGAGATCAAGAATTTATTAGAAAATTCAAATTTATACTAAATATACATCTATTATGTATATGATGTATTACTTTTATTTAAAACATGAAAAAAAAGGTATGATAACATTTGTTGTCCTTGTTTATTGTTTAATTAAAGTATATTTTAAAGTAATTTTCTATACTACAAGATTTGGTAGAACTGATTTACAGAGAGAAATATTTATTAAAATAAATTATGCTTTTTCTAGGTAATTACACCAGAGGAAGTTGTCTTGGTGCTGAGTCCTGATTCATTGCCTTGGTACTTGAATATCATTTTAAAAAAATCGGATATTCCAATACATACAACTTGTCATGTCCATTCATCAGTGCCAAATGAGAAATTAGCAAAAATAAAGGCTTTTACTCAAAAACTTAAAATTTCTGAAAACCCTAAAGTAAACCTAAGGCTTATTTTTAAAGGTATGGCTTCTTACTTCGAGTTTAATAAGGAAATTTGTGATTGGCTTTATTTTAAAGTACTTCAGATTAATATCACACTCACAATATTAGTATTATTACTTTCTTTCTTTAATTTTAAGCCCCTCTAGGGGTTAAGGTTTAGGTAACTTGGTGCGGTAGTGGTGGCTCTCTGCAATTTTTCAAATAGCTGAGAGCCTGAGATTTATATATTTATGTAAGAACTCTTCTAAGTTTCATATAAATCCAGCAGTGATTGAGTTGAGTTAAATCTAGATATACAGAGAATTCTATTATTAAGCATAGGTTAGCATTCCTTTATACATAATGCTTACTACAAAAATAGGATTTCCAAATTTAACAAACAAAAAAAACTATACTTAATAAAAAATAAAACCTAATTTAACAAAAAAGAAACTCAAGCTATGTGCAATTTGTTTTTTTAAGAAATTTCTCCTGGTTTAAAAATGTTTTCTTTTTCAGCTGCAGCAGATTCAGAACTGAAATTGTCAGCATTATCAACACCAATCTTAGGAAATGTCAACATCCTAAGATATTTGTCATTAGCCTACCCTACCATAATTCCTTATGACCATAATGATCACATAGTTGATAATCTATTAGACATTTGCCACGTTTTGGAGAGGACATCAGAAAAAAATAAAGAAGCAGTTGTAAATAGGCTTTTCGCTCACTATAAAACTTGGATTTATGGTGACAAATTTTCTGTGGTAGACTTGGCAGCATACAACTTAATTAAGCAGTGGAGAAATACACCTAAGTTTGTCTCTAAAGCGTGGTTTGATAAATGTGAAAAATTATGTTCTTAACTCTCACTGTTTTAATATGGATTGTTTTCATGTAATCAATAAATGAGCTTTGTTCTGATGTATTACTTTTAATTATACAAAACTGGTATTCGGCCATCAGTTGATGTTAAAGGTTCACTGTTCGCTTATAAACTTTATGCTTCTTTTCACCTATACAAACATTGATATATTTTAATACATCAATGTATCCTAAGTTTAAAATTAGAATTGTGCAATATGGTGAGCTTAATGGAAGACTAGTCAACGTCACCTATGGTCATCAACAACATAGATTATACACTTAATATGATCAGCAATGCCGGAGACAACCAAACTGCTGTCTGTAATAAAATGCTGCACATCTTGGTTGAATAATAAGTACCTACCGTAGCAATTCGGATGTACAGAATAGTGTCCATTCCAGTTTTAACGTACCTAGTAGAAAAGCCGTTGTCACTATATTGAGGTCTTAGAGCTCATATTTCAAGGTGGGTGGCGGCATTTAAGTTATAGATGTCTAAGGGCTCCGATGACCACTTAACATCAGGTGGGTTGTGAGCTCGTGCACCCATCTATACAATAAAAAAAATCTCCAAAAACTCGCCTTACGAAGCCTTAAATAAAACTGGTGAACTCAACCTCAGTGATTGATTAACTGATGATAAATCTACCTCTTATAGACTTCTTCGTGTTGCTTTTAGGTAGCCTCAAGGGGCTATTGTGGCTTCGAAACTGTTAGCGGGCGAGCTCACAGGGCTCAATCTACCAGCGTATCGTAATCTCCACCCACTGAAATGATCCGGCTAGAAACTGGATGGGTTATGTTTGTAGGTTAACTACAGATAGTGGAGATTGTTAGGATGACGATGTTTAGGGTGACGACGGCTGTGTCAGATATGTAATTTGAGGCGGTCACGATAAGTGTTATCGTGTTGCGCAGCTTTCTCGAAGAAGCGTTCTAACCTTTTCTTCAGGTACTTATCGATTCTAATTCTAAATCATGAAGATCTACATACTTCACATACCATGATGTTCTAACGCCTGTCCGTGTAGCAGGATATCTTGTTCCAATTAAGACACCCAGTCTGTACACTTAACAGCTAATGGGGTGAGAAAAGTCAAAAACAATGCGTTAAATTATTCATTTTAATATTCGAAATAGTACTTATTATGAATACTAAAATAAGATTTTATCTAACTTTTATAATTTGTATACTTAAATGTTTAACATAGTCTTCAAATTAATGGCACCAGTGGCTTTAGTGACCTATTTAAATACTACTTGTTTTGATCATGATAAAATCTTAAATAACTAGAAATGAGAAACTAGATTCAAAGAGTGGTTTCTACCATAAAAGGTGTTAAAAATTTATGATGCTGAATAACAGCTCTCCTTACAGTTTCAAATGTAGAAAATTTTAAACGTGTGCTAGAGGTACAATGGATTTTTTAAATTTAAAAAAGTGCTTTTACACCTTCCCTTAGAATCGATTTTCAAAAAAAAGCAATACTTATTTAATGTAAAATCACAGATGAATTTGTTACGAGATAATTGTGCCGAAGACAAAGTTCATCTTTAGCTGCATAATAACATTAACAAACTTTATTCACTATCAGTCAAAACGGACATAAAATATCAGTTATAAATAGCTTTTGATGTTTTTTATCTAACACATATTTCAAAGTATAAAAAGTAAATTTACTGTAAAATACAATTTAGGTACACTAGTCAAAGATAATAAAATTGTATTTTAAATCAAATATAACTTTTAACATAGTAATGAGCGATGTTAATCATTTTATAGAATGATAATAATTTTAGAAAAAATCTAAGAAAATAGACTTTTAAAGGGATAGTTCTTATTAAAATCTAATTAAAGCGATTACAAAACGTACGGCTAAATTATAACACTATACAAAAAAATATTAACATATAAAATTGTATCACACATTCAGTTTTCTGCAAACTTCAAATGTGGCGTTTATTTCCATGATTTCCGTTATAGTTACAGTTTTGATAGTTTTTTATATAAATATATTAACAATGTCAGTACTTTTTATAATTGAAGTCCCTTAGAACTTCGCAGCGAATCGATATCGAGTGACTGTGAAGAGTCAGCATTGGTGTTGCTGACTTAAAATTGGTAGTGGTCGAGTCACTTTTAGGTTAACTATTCTAGTCAAATGGTAATCGAGAGTCATCATTTTACCAATCAAATTAAGTGATGACTGAGAATCAACCCAATAGTGTAAAATATAATGAAAGTACTATTCCAGAGCAGTTTTCATGCTATCAATATTGCTAAGATACTATTTATATGTACACACTATAACTAAAATAAGGAATGGGCAGTGAATTTTTTATTAAAATAAATAGTTTATCATAAAACAAGTCTATAATTGTTATAGACGTCTTATTTTTATTTTTGATAACTAATTTACTAGCTGCCGTGCCGGCATCGCACCCTTCGCCTGATTACATTAAAAAAAGTGTTAATAAATGCTAAAGGTTGTAAGTGTTTGAGAAATGAATGGCTCATACAATTCAGGTTAACTTTTATAAAATGTGCAAGTGTATATATTAGCAGCCATTTAGTAAAGATTTTTCTAAAAACAACTTTGAGACTTCGCAAGATGTGTCATTGTTATTAGCTAATGTGCAGTACCTAATTTCATTCTTGTTTTTCTTTATAAAATAAAAGTTCTTTATCACATGAACCAGTTCCTCCATTTAACTCTACAGATGGGGATTCGATCGAATTGATTCTGATCCGAATGTATGAACACTATGATATGCAACTCTTTTACGCTAGGTAGGGCCTGGCAGAGATACAATTTTTTTTTTGGTCTGGAGGAAATCGCCGGACTCCCACCCTTCACTGGGGATGGCGGGCAGGGTATGTCGGAGTCGAACCGACTAAAACCTCCTGTCGCTCAACAACCCACGTCCGAGCCTCGCATGAGACAGAACTCATGAAAAGGCAAAGGGGGAGCGAAGTTTAGTGCGGAGCACATCTCTTCCATCACCCTCCCTCTCGTCAGAGATACCATAGCCGTTTCTTCCTCTTTTAATTTTAATTTAGCTCAATTATTACATTATTTAAGAACGTAAAAAAAAAGTCATAACGGCCGACTCTTTTCAGATTTAAACTTGCTTAAATGTGAATGACGTCATGACCGACTTTAGTATTAAATTGAGGTTTGCTGGTTTTGGGAACTAATTGATCTGATAATATCAATGATAACTAGTTTTGGAAATTTAAGTATTTTCTCGTATTGTTTCGATTCAATGTTATAACTTGTTTTAACTGTGTATAGATTACTAAATATAAATTTAGGCATTCTATTATGCAGATGCGTCAATATGGCTTATTCTCTAGGACTAAAAAGAGTTAAGGCGGATGAGGCTCACATGTGAACCGTTCGAGCAGGTGCGGCCGCTATGGGCGACTCCTCCTGTCATACAAACGAAGAGAAGCCAGGCAGCGGGGCACGCGACCGCGCCATGTTGTTCATCACGATCTGACCTCCGTTGAGGCTGACCACGGCGCTACCCTCGGGCTCGGAGTCCGTGTAGCTGGAGTAATTACGTACGGGTCGCTGTTTCTTCCAAGACTGTCGTAACGTATCGTTAACGTTGGCGTAATGATTCACGAAAGAATGTGGTTCAGACCTCACGCTTTCGTTTTCACTTTCCGAATTCTGAAAAATAAAAATAAGTGTCCGAACTTTGGAGCGTAAGATTTACTTGAATCGGTTAATAAAATAAAAGTAACCAGACTATGAGACGTAAGTCAGTAGTAAATAGTTAGAATTCAGTAGTAACTTGCGGATGTGAGTTTACAAAGAAAAAAAATGCATGAAAATGTTGACTGATAACTAACTGAGAACCATAAATAAATATTGAATCAAACTATGAAATAAATTCCTACATTTAGTCGTCTGTTTTTTTTTACTATAACGGAAACATTTGATAGGTAGTTGGTTTTCTACACGAGTGCCAATGGAGACGGAAGCGTGATGTAAACGACGAGAGCTTTAGCGACAGATCACAGATTCTGATATTTACCGTGGCAGAATCCGAGGGCGGTGAGGAAACAAACAAACGGAAAAATTAAGTCACGGTTCGGAAAATTCAGACGACACTGATCTTAACGGTGATCACCTGCGAGTCGGAGGAGCTCATCTCCGAGGGTTTCTCGGTGAGCGAGGAGTCATCGGCGTTGGCGTCGTAGGCGCGCAGGCTCTCCTCGTCGCTGTGGTAGAGCACGGAGGCGGGCGCGGGGCGCGGCGGCGGCTTCCCGGGCGCGGCGGGCTTGCGCCGCACCGACGCGCCGCCCTCGCTGTACAGCTCCATAGCCAGCGAGCCGCGCTCCTCACGCTCGCCCGTCAGCTCCTCCAGGCTCTTCTGCGCTTCTTCTGCACGGTGGAAGCGAATCAGTTACTGCAGCCGCGTGTTATGGCCGAGCGTTTGGCGGCAATTATATACAATTTGTCAAATTATGGTTATGTTATCGTTCTAACAAAACGGATAAAATATATTTTTAATTGTATCTATATCATGCATAACTTTTTAACTAACTGCTCAATAAAAGTGTGAAAATATAAATTTGCGTGTCGAAATTTTATAGCTTACTTTTATATTTGTAACTCTTGCTTTTGACGCAAAGAATAGCTATGACGGTGATGATAATGACGACGGAAGTGGCGGCGAGCACGACCATGAACCACGTGTGTCGGTAGAAGGGTCGATATTGCAGATATCCGTACTCCAAGTACAGCTTCGAAGGTGTGACTATCACTTTTTCGTTGTAAGCTGGCTGGCTGATGCCGTAGGCGTTGTACGCGATGACCCGGAACGTGTAAGCTGTCGACGGTAGTAAGCTCTGATACGAAATGGTGAACTCTTCTAACATTCCGTTGCTTGTTCTCGTGATGGTTTCCCAACGAGTGTCATCTGAAATTTAAAGTCGTTATAATTAATGTTTGTAGAAACAAAAACCGGAAACTATTATTACTGAGAGATATTGGTGCACAAAAAAAACATGAAAAACTCTATCTAAGTGTCGAGAAGGGTTAACTTGTGCACTCAGAGAACTTACAGGCCTGCCACGCTTCCTTGGCTGCATTAAAATGATGACTCTGTTTAATTATACAATATTGTCTCCAACATTTTACGCTAAGCTTTGCAGTATTTTGTCCGGTTTTTGCGAGTCGTAAACATAATTAAAATTACATTTACGATTTAATTTACCATCAATTTATCCGTATATATTGCCTTCAATATTAATTCAATTAGTAGAATGCAACATGGCAAACTTAGTTAAGATCACTTTCATTTACCTTTTCTGCGTGCCTCGATATAATATCCGAGGAGCGGTCCGCGGCCGGAGAGGGTGTTGTTCCAGCGCAGACGCAGCGCCGCCAGCTCGGGCGCCAGCTGCAGCAGGCGGGGGGCGGAGGGCGAGCCGGGCTGCGGGCCGGTGCGCACGCGGGCCGCGCTCTCCGCGCCCGCACCCACCGTCACCGCACGCACGCTGAACCGGTACTCCGCCTCCTCCTCGAGCCCGCCCACAGCCAACCTCCGCTCTGTTACTTTTTGTTTCACCTGTTTGCTGAAACCTGAAACGTACACATTTACATCTGTGATCATATTTACTGCCCATTAGTATTAGGCAATAGAGCGTATTGTGAGTCCATTATAACTAGCAAACGTGCGCTACGTTTTAATGGTAAGATTTTTAGAATGCGATCACGACTTCCAGCGCCCGTCTTCATGCATGTCAGTAGCATTGATGTTTTTATTTATTATTATTTATTTTATTTATGTACACACAAAAAGGAAGACATAGAACAGAGTAATAGGAAAATTATGTACAAAGGCACTGCTTATTTCTTTATGAACTGTGTGTATGGACTGCAGAAACCGCTTAACAAGAAACTGAATTATTAGAATAGCATGTACTCACGTTCATCTTGTTGCACGGTCTCGTACGTGACGAGGTAGGCCTGCACCGGACCGTTGCGACGGCGCGGCGGCTCCCACGCCACTACGAGACTGTTCATGGTGATGTCGGAGAAGGTAATGTTTCTGGGCGCGGAGGGCAGGCCCTGCATCGTTCGTGCCACTACGGCATTCGACCGCGGTCCATCACCGGCCGCGTTAAACGCCAACACCTGTGTCGTATACAAAATATACATAATTTTGGTGTATTTATTGCATTTACAATGAGTGACTGTCGTCGCTCATGGACATCAGCTGTACTAGAGGCAAAACGAAGCCGATGTTTACTATTGAGTGCTCTCCGCAAACTTCGTTTAGAGAAAGATAAATATTCTATGCAGGGATTTGATAGTTTTAAATAAAAGTAGTAAAAATAGTTTACCTGAATACGATATTGCGTGTATTTATCGAGAAAGACCAGCGAATGTGAAGTGGCCGTGGCGGGGACCACTTCAATTTCTTCCTCAACGCGTCGCCCCGGCTCCGGGTCTTCTGGTGATTCTGTCATTATGTAGAAAATCTGAAACATTAGAGTTTTTTATTATCAGTAAACAACGCGCGACTAATTTCAAACCTATAATAATTAACAAATGTGTAAATTCTCTCGGAGCTAAACGTCAAGACTCGTCTATCTACGATCTGTATGCAGCGTATCCTCAAGTACTTCGGACACGTGGCCTGACGAAATCCTGACAACTTGGAAAAACTAATACATAATTGTAGGTCACGTAGAGGGAAAGAGAAGTCGAGGAAGAATGCCAACCAGGTGGACGGACATTGTCAAGGGGGCCACAAACACCAGCGTCCCGGGCGCCATTAAGCAGGCCGAATGCAGGCAACATTGGAGGAAGCTGGTGCAAAAACTAGACCAAGGTGGTCACAACCCTCAATAACGAGGAAGCGACGAAGAAAAAGAAGAAGAATAATAATGAAGCTACATTTATACATGTATTGGCTGGCGTGAATGCCTTACGATGAAAAGTCGGTCATCGAGTGAACGAACTTTTTGTATAAATTTTGTTGCAAGCGTTTGCACGAAATAACAATTGAAGGATTCCGTACCTTTTATTAAACAATTTGAAAAAAAAAAGCATCCGTTTGCTTATTTTTAAATTAGATTTTTAAAACGGGTGAAAGAGAGAGACGTTTAGTCTGATTTTTCCGTTTATGTATATCATCTATAGTAATGTACGAAAGATGACGTCCGAGTAGTTTAATAAAATCGCCGATCACGTGTATTGTATCAGCAAAGCGTTTTTCTTCTTAAATAAGCACAACTGTACATACCTTATAGCCTAGTAGATCTCCATTGCGGTGGTGCAGAGCGGGCGGCGCCCAGTTGAGCGTGACCTCGGTGGGGGACAGCGGCACGGCGGAGAGCGCGGCGGGCGGGGCGGTGGGCACGGCCTCGCCCACCCACACCACGGCCGGGGTGCCGGCGGGACCGGACCCCTGCGAGTTCACGCCGCACACGCTGATCTCGTAGTTACGATCCACCGCCAGCTCCGTCAGAACAGCTTCTGAAGTCTACAATGCAATCAAAATTACATTTCAGTATCTCAGATTTTTTATCTCAGAAAGATTTTAATTCGATTTTAATAATCAACCAGGAATTTCTAAATGAGACTGTTTTGCTATACAATAGGTGCGATTCGTTCACCGCACCGTGAGATGCTCCAGTTGTATACGCGTATCCGGGTAATAATGGGACGATTAATATCTAATGATCAATAATGTATGACGAATTTTTAGGTATTTTTCAAAGTGGCTTACACCCGTATCCTTAGTCGTTTACACGAGCTTAACTCGACTCGACTCAACCTCCAACGCGCGTTTTGGTATGCTTAGTCGTAAAAATAAACTCCACTCAAACGTCCTTGGAAAAATTTCCTAACCGGAGTGAAGTGAGCGAACTGTCAAGTCAAGGTACGTCGCGACGTACCTTGAACGTTCCTCAAGGCTGGTTTTCTATCAATGTCCAAATAGTATGTGGACCGCAAATGGAAATATATGATATTGTTGTGCAATGGCCTGGATCTGTGCATGATTCCCGCATATTTTGATAATTTAATTTTGATAATATTTATTAATAAAGTAAATAGTTCGAAGTTAGACATTTGAAACAACCTATTTTATTTACCTACATAAGTCATATTTTGCTTACTACTACTACTACTACTACTTTTGATAAATAAAATCAATGCGATTATAAGTTTTATTTATATAATAATAAACTAGTGGTTGTGGAAAAGCACTTTCTACAACACGATGCAACCAAAATCACACAAAAGCGGCGAATAAAAATACAAAGCCGGATCCAAAATCTAAAATAATAATAGGTTAGAAAATAAATAATACACTTTCAGATTTACCGCACGCGCACATATTGACGAATAACTCAGCAACCAAAACATTAAACAAGTTCATCTAGTGTCAAACAGACAGCGGCAGCTTGACTTTGACATTAAACAATGACCATAGACTACATAACACTATGGGTTTGATGCTAGCTTGATCAAATTTTCATCATTATTACCTCACTCGAGCATCATCGGATGAGTTAAGAGTGGAGGACTATTTTACGAAACGTCTAAAGATACGGGCATTAGAGTTCAAAGGTTTATCTACAGCATTAAACTATCCATACTATTCCATACCTTTACGCCGGTCACTTCAAGCTTCATGGTCTGTTGCAATGCAGTAGGGAAGTCTGTGAGAGGTTGATAAAATATTCGGTACCCTCCCGTCCGAGCATCACCACTCCAGTACTGTTCAGACAGCGACGTCCATTGCACGCGCACGCTGTTCGGCGTTATTGGAACCACGTGCAGATTCTCAACGGCTTTACTCGGAGCTATTAAAAAAATGCATCTAATTGTAATTTAATTCATTTGATCAATTTTTACTGATGGTAGGACATCTTGTGAGTCCGCACGGGTAGGTACCACCACCTTGCCTAATTCTGCCGTGAAGCAGAAATTCGTTTCGGTTTGAAGGGCGGGACAGCCGTTGTACTGTTATAAGTGAGAACTTACAACCCATGTCTCACGGCGGGTGGCGGCATTTACATTGTAGATGTCTATGAGCTCCAGTAACCACATAACACCAGGTGGGCCGTGAGCTCGTCTACCCATGTATGGAAGAAAAAACAAAGATCAATGCTAATTCGGGTTTACTTTACATACCTGCAGGTAAGGTCCGAACGGTTTCAGTAGCGTTGCTGTAGCGACTGGGGCCCATGTCGTTGGTGGCTCTAATCCTGAATTGATAGCCGGTATAAGGCTTCAAGCCCTCAGCAGTGTAGGATGTGGCAAACGGATCTATTCTCTCAGGGATAGTTTGCCACGTGCCTCCTTCCTCCTTTTGCTGAACTGTGTAGTACCTGTTGAATTTGTTCACTGGTTTGTTATTATTGACCGGTTTAATAAGGGGAGCGGAGGTTCTTACAACAGAAACAGCCGGAAGACTGCCAGAGAGGCCGTCCCTTGTGTATTTGCGAAAATTCATATAATACTGTACTCTTATAACAGAAGTGTTTGTACACTGAATACAAACAAATATGCATTTAAAAATGGTGTTAAATGTAACTTTAAATTACTGATTTTTTTGTCAGTACATATATCTGTTTATTAATCCATGTTCTCGTCGACTTTGCTGGGTCACGCTTTGACGATTGAAAGAATGAGATGTTATAGTGTTAGTTAGAGCCAAGTAAACGTTCTTGACTATGCCAGCTGGTATTTATAAAGGTGACATTGATTGGGGTTGCATATCGAAGGCAGTCAGTCACCTGAGCGGCGCGTATCCGTCGTCTCCGGGCGTCCAGGAGAAGGTGATGTGGTGCGGCTGCAGCAAGGAGCGCGCTACGTGCGGGCGCGGGGGCGGCAGGGGCGGGGAGCGGTTGGCCGTCGTCAGTACGAGCGCGCGGGCGGTCACCCCCCAGCCCAGTCGCGTCTGAGCGCGCACGCTGAACACGTAGTACTGTTCCGACGACAACTCTGTCGCCCTGTGGATGCATGTTTCAGTTATCATGTTCATCAATATTCGATCGATCGATATTCATTTCAAACGTAAAATTGCTTTATAAGATGCGTCTTCATGCGGTAAGCGAAAAATAAATTGTACCGATTTGACGATAAAAATTTTATCGGTCTAGGATCGACCAGTTTGAATATTTCGACAAGGGTATTAGCCAGTTAATTAGTAGTTGTTACAATTAGTAAAAGAGTAGTACGCTCGAATTGAGAAACTCTTAAGTCGGTTAAAATGCAAAATATAAATCAGAATTTATGTTATGTTGTTTAATTTTAATTAGAAAATAGCTGGAATTAAAATTGGTTTTATAAAATAATCGAATAGCTTATTGTCTTACCTAAATGTGCGGTCCGACGGTAAAAATTCTCTGGAGAACATGTGCTGCGTGGAACTATTGAGATGGTACACGACTTTGTAAGCGAGTATCTCGCCGTTCGGGTCCTCCGGTACGTCCCATATGATCCGAGCTGTCGTAAACGTGACATCGGGGAAAGAGACGTTGGATGGGGGCCCCGGTGCTGTAATTTACAGTAGTTTTAGTTTTTTTTTTAAATAAAAAACATGTCTTTTTTGACATTGTCCCACACGCGATCAGGGCGTTTCTGTTATTAAGGGATTATCGAAAGCCATCGCCACACATGCGAGCTCATAGGCAACGTGAAAATGGTCATCTTGAAATATGAGGTCAAAGTCTCAAACATACACAATATACATGTGTAATGTGATTTTGCTGTTTCTTTTATGCTGTTCTTGTGTCGTTGTTGGTTCATTGATATGAGTGAAGCCGTTGATTTTTGTGAATTAGATGAATATATTATATTAAATGAAAAAGACGAATACTTACTGTCTTCAAAAGTCCTTGCAGTAACCGGGGGGTCGCTGAGTGCTCCGTCGCCCAGCCTCGTGTAGCCGAGCACCTGTATCTGGTACACGACGTATTTCCTGAGCTCGGTCAGTGTGACCGTGTGCGTCTGATTGGAGGGTATTGCTTGACATTCGATCTTCTTGTGTTCGGGGCGCGGCGGCGGCGTCACGGCCGCGTAGCACACCTTGTAGCCTTCAATGAGACCGTTTTGATCTTGTGCAGAGATGTCGCCCCACAAGACCACCACCGTAGTCGATGAAGTGGCGTTCGCTGATACGTCGCTCGGGCCTCGTGATGGCACTAAAACGTTAATACACACACACATTTTATTGGTTTGTAAAATTGGCTTTATGGTGTAGTGACCGAATCTGGTTTATTTTTTAAGTTAAATCTTGCACAGCATTGTAATTTTAAACTTGTGTGGTGATGAAACGGAAACTACACTCAAATACTAAACAGTAAACAGAGACAAATATATACAGCTATAAGCTTCATCTTTAGAGGGATATAATAATTATAAAGGTTTCACTTTTACCGTGTGCCAGCTACACACGGGTTTTTTACTAACATTGAGCAGACAACCTTACGAACTATTCGATTACCTATATCAGTTTGGGAACATTTCTGTTGCAGCCTGGGTAATAACTTTGCAACAACAGGAAGACCAAGCTGACAATGCGTATGAGTTCATAACGCTAGCATCTACGTTTACCATATTCCAAAAGATAGAATAGACGAGATGGAAATATACTCACCAGCTTCCCTGGTCCTCTCAAAAGCCGTAGGACTTTCGGCTGAAGTGCCCACTTCGTTTATTGCAGTCATACGTATTTCGTAGACCGACCACTCCTCCAAATTGGCTAAGACATGTGAATTGGCCGTGTGATCTTCGATAATGCTATGAAGTGTGTCATTTGTTCCGCTCCTCTTGTACGTTATGTTATAGCCTTTAGGGTTACCGTACCATTCGCTCTGCTGTAAAGGCTGCAAAAAGTTTATTTATATACATAAATGCGTACGTGCATTTTCAATATTGTTAGTGGCAGACAACTTAGTATTACGGGATTATTTTGTCTATGACTTTTGGATTCAGAAACATAAAATAATCTTTTTATTGCATTCGTATTTAAAACATATGATAAACCTAAAAATAAATAAGTACAATTAAAATATACTGTCATACACACGGAAATCTATGTGGCACTTGAATTGTTAATGTTGGATGTAAGATAATTAAAACTTTAAAAGGTGCCATTACAAAACAACATAATCTAATTATTATTTTTCTAGACGTTACCTGCGTGTTGAAATTTGAAGAGTTAAGTATTACGAATCGATAGAACCGATAGTGCTCACTCGGAGACCATTTAACAAATGATGAATACTTACAATCCATCTCACTCTCAAGTTATTGGCACTGACGGCGCGAACCGTAACGTTCTTGGGGGGATGACGCGGAGGCGCCTGGATGGTCTGAAATTCCTTACAGGGCTCCGAGGGTTGAGAGGATCCTACTACATTAGTCGCTATCAAGCGCAGTCTGTATGTCGTGAAGGGGACCAAGCCGGTGACCAGTATGGATTGAGCTTCTGGAGCATTCACTTCATAGATTGTAATCCAGGACGAGTTACGTGCCGTTTGCGCCTGTCGACAACAAATGTATTTGTTATTGGACATTTAATCTAACTGTGCAACAAATTTGCTTACAAAATTTTAAACGTTAATTTTTAAATTACAGATATATTACAACGTATTAACAGAATTAACAGAGTTCTAATTTTATGAGTATTTTTAAGTGGCTTGGCTGTTCCTCCTGGCATTGCTGCGTCCATGGGCTACGGTGATCACTTATAATCCAGTGGGCCACGTGCTAGTCTGACTATAATGACAATTAAAAAAAGATAAAAATGGTAGAGGATTACATGCCTGGGTCAGCGCACGTAAGCACCAGACTAAGTCGTAAAGTATCATCAATCTATTCTGCGAATATCTAAGGACACAGAATGTGTCAAAAATTTTAATTTTATAAGAGAAATTGTCAACATTTATTATTATGACTATTTTGTTCAATTTTATTTAAAACTATATTTATGTCTGAGCCGTTTCTATATGTCTGCCGTTAAACCTCTTCTACCGCACTATGAAACGATCAGATCAGATTCTTATTTGTTTCGGTACGTTGTTTTACCTGCACGGTCCACAGCGATATAGAAGAGTTGCCGTCGAAGCCGGGGGTGAACTGCAGCAGCACAGAGAACGCGTCGATGTTGGAGAGGGCGAGGTTCCGCGGCGCGTCGGGCAGCACGGGCTCCACGCCCGACTGGATGGTGGCCGCGCGGGCCGCGCCCGACCCCACCGCCGTCATGCCGCACAGCCAGAACTTGTAGTGGGTGCTCGCCTGGACGGAACAAGCAACACTTAATGGTATTTTTATTGCCTTCGATAACAAACGAACACACGGTTCAGCTGATACTGGCCATCGTCGCCCGTGGACATAGGCACAGCCAAGCCGCTGCCTATCACTTATGACTCCATTACAATAGCGATTGGATGATATTTAGTAATTCACTGGCAGCACCACGGAGAAGAGTTTAATACAGATACAAATACTGTACCAAGAATATCCAGGATGATAAAGATAACACTACAAATTAGGTCATGTAACGAAACATCGTTTTGGTTCAATAACGTTTAAAACTACTTGACCAAATACTCAATTATTCTTTGTTTTGACAATTCAACAATTATTGTTTTTTTTTTAAACACATACTTGCAATTGTTCGACTTTGATGCTCGTAACGTTTGGCGGTAGGACCTCTTCTTTGTAAGACTCCGAATTGTTTATTATTTCATAAGACAGCTTGTAGCCGAGCAGAATACCGTTGGACTTTTTCGGTGGACTCCACGACACTCTCACTGCGCGGTCTGATATTTCATCAAAAAGCAGACTTCCAACTTCGTCGGGAACTGAAAATTTGCGAGCACATTAAAATTTGTTAACACGCTTTTATTAGCATAAGAACAAATATGCACGTGTGCATGTTTGTTCGTATCTAATATAATTTTTGAAAGTCATTTTCGCCCACTTCAAGACATCTGATCTGATAAACTTGAAAGGATCAACGACAGAGTATAATACAACAATTTTATAACTTCTCTAATGTCCTGAGCAGATCAAAAAGATTAGCTCGGTTTGGTATTTAAGCGTGTTCTTTTAGCCTTTTATCCTACATCTGTTATTTTTAAATGTTATAATGTTGTTATAAAGAAATCAGCGTAAGCAGTTTTTTACTGGCGGTATGACCTCTTGTGAGTTCGCACGGGTAGGTACCACCCTGCCTATTTCTACCGTGAAGCAGTTATGCGTTTCGGTTTGAAGTGTGGGGCAGCCTTTGTAACTATACTTGAGACCTTAGAACTTATATCTCGAGGTGGGTGGCGAATTTACGTTGTAGATGTCTATGGGCTCCAGTTACCACTTAGCACCAGGTGGGCTGTGAGCTCGTTCACCCATCTAAGCAATAAAAAAAAACATTAAACTCACTGTCTTCTTTGGTCCTAACGACGAAGTAATCGCTGCGGGGTCCGTCTCCTGGTTCCGTGAAGCACAACACCGTGATGTTGTATTCCGTGAACCGCTCGAGGTCATCTATTATGGCCGACTGTTCGGTGAGGGGGTCCAGCAAGTTGGGAGGCACACTTGCTAATTTCTGTTCAACGTTTTCGTTCTCTGCGTCGTCCCATTTCCACGCTTGAATCTTATAGCCCTGTTCGAGAAGATTGTTCTGTTATTGAAACGTGCTAACGTGAACAAGTAAGGCTTGAAATGGGCAAACAAGATTCAAAATTATCTTTGATATAAGGGATTGTTAGGTTATATATGAGTCGACTATTATCAAAGCCGGCAATCTGACTTTTGAACAATGATTGGTAAATCAGAAAAACGAATTATTGACTTTGTATTCCATTGGCAGTCACAAAACTCTTCGGAACGACATCTTAGATAAATAACAGGTTAACTATTAACCTTTATTTAATGCAGGTTTTGAACCGTACTCTTTGAAGGAGACGATTATATTCAAATCAATCTGTATTGACATATCAATAATTTTTTTTTGTCCAAATGTACAGATTGCCACCTTTGATAATAGACGACTCATATCAATGTAGTGTGAATTTTATTTTTAAAGTGAATGTGAACGAGCTTTTAGTTTTCGTCTTACATACAATTTCTTACATGCAGAGATTCGTTAAGTTTGAATTATTTCTTCTTTTTTTTAAGGGATTTTATGGCCTGGTAACTAAGACCTTTAGGTCAAGTCTTATTTTAATTTTAATGATTTTTTTATACATGGATTATGATATTATGAAATTAAATGCAGTTGATTAATATGAAACATGGCTTGAAATGAAATGAGATGATATGTGATGAAGTATAATCTCAGTAAAATGATGGTCATACACTGAGACTTTTTCATTGGACTTTTTGGAGGATCCCGAGAAGTTACATTCTGCGGCTTTGTTTCATTTTCCCACATTTGTGCACTTTCACAGATACTAAACAGTTAATAAATCACCCTTATCATACATTTAAACCTGAAGAAACACTAAATAGACAAACTAAAACAAATCACACAACTTCACTCCTCGCGTTCCCGCCAAAAAGTCCTTGAATTATTTCTGCCTTAGTATCGCCCACAGATTATGTAAATTATTTACTAGTTCCGTACCTGGTTGATGCCGTTAATTTTCTGCGGGTTCGGCGGGGTCCACGTGACCATGACCGCGGTCGAGTTGTACGCCTCACACCGCACGCTGTCGGGCGCCGCCTCAGGCACTCCCTCCTTCGTTTTGATAGTGTAGCTATCTGAGAATACTCCAACGCCTTTGTCGTTGTACGCAGCAATCTGGATGTTGTAATCTTTCCACGTGATCAAGTCTTGTATTAAATAGTTCCTCTGTGCCTCGTTGGTGATGTTCTGGTAAGTCCAAGGGCTGTTTTCGTAGCCACGTAGTCTGTATCTGATGACGAATCCAAGAATGTGTCCGTTTCGATGCTCTTCTAAAGGAGGCTGCCATTGGGTTATTATTCTGATGATGATCGTGCGGATGCTATGAATCCAACGGGAGGACCAGAAGGCGCTGAAATAGTGCATCATTAAGTATGGTTTAAATTTGGTTCAACTAAAAATTCATCGCGCTGCAATTGAGTGAGTGTAAAGATATATAAAAGTGTCACGTAAGCACGGACTTATAATGCATGAAAAAAGTATTAAAATATGCAACATCAGTAACATGCAAAAAATAAAACATGGAGATTATAAAAATCTACTTGACTATGAGACTATGACATACAATAAAGAAATTGAAGACAAATTGGGATTTTAAAAAAACAGGTTTCAAAAACACAATTTATAACTGAGACTTCATTCTTAAACTATTACTAAAAATTGACGGAAATTCATAAATGCAAATAACGCAAAAGAAAAAAATACAGGTTGATATTACATCAATCGTACCTTGGCAGCATATAAAATCTTCAGCCGCTTGATCACAAAGAAAATACACTTAAAATTATGTGAAAATGACATTTTGGTTTGAAAACAAAGATGACAAAAAATTGTTTATTATTTGATTTTTTTAATTTCATATTAATGAAGAAGTTTCTTTACCTTCCTGTGGAAGGGTCAGCACGTCTGTCGGGTCCGACGGCGGCCCTTCCCCTACTGTGTTCACAGCTGAGACTCTGAACTGGTACGAAGTGGCGGCCTTCAAACTCGTCAATAAAACCCAGCGTTGTGTCGAGGAAACGTTCATCGGTTCTGTTACCCAATTTAGCAATGGGTCCGGTATAGGTCCTAATCAGAGAGTGAATACGTTATAAAGAAATTAAAAAAAAACTATACATTATGAATTATATGGATGGAGCATTAATGTTATTTTTTGCCTAAACTTGTCTCTTTGTTATGCGAAATTGTATAGTGGAGCTTCAGGATATTATAATCTCCATTTTATGAGATATCTAGTGTATATTTTAAGGACCTCTGTTCCTTCTATTTTAGTTGTAATTCTCAATATTACGAAAGAAATTATATCTTACCGAATTCGGGGACGACTCTCCTTTGAACTATAAACTTTTGGATCGGTGAGTTTCCGTCAAAACCAGGTGTCCACGATATGTTGACGGCGCGCTGAGAGGCCGCCTCCAGTCTCATTGCGCGGACGTTTGTCGGTGCAAAGGGCAGCTCGATGACGGAGAGGACCGCGTGCCGCGTGTGGTTGCCGCCCGGTGACGTCACCACGCACGTGTACTCGCCGGCGTCGCTAGCGCGCACCGCCTGCACTTGCAGTGCCCCGTCCGCCGACACTATCACCCTGGAGCCAGCTGTCATCGGCCTAAAGTTACAAATATTACGAATATAATTACAATACACAATACTCCTCGAATTACTTTTAAACGTTTTAGTGCTGAACTTATTGTCACATATTTAGCAGAAATTGCTAAAGGATTTTTGAAAAAAAAAGTAGGTATCTTACAAACACTTTACCTTAAAAAAAACAAAAATCAATGCTAAACTTACAGCAAAATAATTTTAAATGGTTATTTGTGAATGTTTTTACGTTATTAAAAACGTTATATTATACATGCGCGCTCTAAACACATTCGTACAGGTGGATACCTAATACTTTGAATCAAACCGAGTATTAGTCGGTATTCCGACGCTCCGCACTTTATACACATTAATAGAAGGTCGATCTATCGACGGTTCGCGCTCAAAGGGTTAAAGTACGTACCTTATATCATAAACTTCGAGCTACTATGGCGTTGTATAATGAAAACTAGGATTTTGCACTTTAATCTCGTAATTTTTATTGTCACTATATTATTTCTGACGTTTCGAATACTCTACAGTTTTCGTGGTCTACAACGACTGAGGAAATGTCGGAATGAATAAAATAAAAACGATAAAATGCGAGATTAAGCTGTAAAAGTTGGTTTAATTATGTCTGCGACTAGCGGAAACCTACTATATAGCATTGTATTTGTTTTACGTTTAGAAATTTATAAATCTATCCGATTTTTTATGTTATGTTTGATTCCACTCAAACTACTCCCTAAATCAACATCGAAGCTATATTGATGAAATGTAAATGTCAAACATTTTTATTAGAAAATTAATTTAAATAATTTTAGCAGTCGAAGATTTGTTAAAGAATACAATTAAAATTATAGTTAGACACTCACTGCTTGTTGTGGAACCAATCAATATTGTATTTGACATTGGGATCGTTCGAAACTTTGCATTGCAACGTCGCTGTATGACCTAGAAGCACTCGAGTGTCCACAGGCGGAGCAATAATTTGAGTTCTCACTGAAATGGAAACAAATGCTTTAGATATCAACGAGGTATGTACAATTAATACATATCGAAGGTGAAAGGCTATGTGGTTTAAGCGACATTTATTATAAAAGGTCCGTTTTATTTAGTATGAACAATTCGATGTTTTTAATTGAACTTCAATTAAGTTTACCCCATTCATACAGCTGCAAAAGTGTTTTGTTATGATATTTTTTCATTTTTTATAAAAATGTGACAACCTGCGACAATGACGGGGGGAGGGGTTCAAAAGTCCTAAAATTCGTGTGACGTAATTTATGGATGGCCCCCTTCAAGAAGACATTTATCTTTATAAAAGGTCCGTTTTATTTAGTATGAACAATTCGATGTTTTTAATGGAACTTCAATTAAGTTTACCCCATTCAAACAGCTGCAAAAGTATTTGTTATGATATTTTTTCATTTTTTATAAAAATGTGACAACCTGCGACAATGACGGGGGGAGGGGTTCAAAAGTCCTAAAATTCGTGTGACGTAATTTATGGATGGCCCCTTTCAAGAAAACCGCGTTTTGTAAAACATAAATATACTTATATAATATTTTTGGAATTTAATTTTAAACCGTTAGAAGTTAAAGGGCAAATATTATTAATAAGAAAGTAACTCGGCCTGTTGTGTTTTCGGGCCCAAGCCAGTGAACCGATTTTGATGAAACTAACTCGGTATGGAAATAGTTTGAACCCTGTTAGAGAATATAGGCTACTTTACATCTCACTAAGCAAGGGTCTCCGCTCACGGAACATATATTGTAAGTTCGCGCGAGAAAATCTGCGGACGGTAAACTATTACGCAAATAAAAAAAAACAATTAACTTACTCACGATTATTATTGAAACAATATGGACTTAATAAATAAAATACACGGGTTAGCATTTTTTTAACCCTCTTTACTATAGTTTCTTTTGATCGTTGCTCACATGTGTTACGTTAAAATAAGGACGCGACGACATGTTTTATTTATTTCATAAACTAAGAGTTTTGTTTTGAATACATTATGTACAGACGTCCCTGTGTGCACTGTTAAGTTTATCGATGTACACGATAAAACATACACTAGGTAGTATGAGTTTATAATTTGAATGTATAATATTCTTACCGAGTACTGTCAGGTATGCCTCTCCAGATACATTTCCGGCGTCGTTCGCACGAAGACACGTATATTTGCCGCTGTCTGCTGTTGTTGTGCTAGTTATCAATAAATCTCCATCTTCAAGAGCTTGCAGTCGTCCAGATAGATTTATTATTAAGGAGTCTAAAATTTTAAAAATTAAATAAAACTTGTTGTCTTTTTTATATAGATTTTACGTTTACTCAGAACCATAATAATATCGTCGTCCAGATAGATTTATTATCAGAGTCTAAAATCATAAAAAAATAATGAAATTTGTTTTCTTTTTATTATAGATTTTACGTTTACTCAGAACCATATTATGTACCGTACTAATTAAATTAAAACATGTTGCTTTAACAATGTTTCTTACTAATCTATCTTCAAATGAAATCAAACAAACACCCTTAAATTTACAAAGTGCCCTTGTAGGCATACGAGCATACGGCCCACCTGATGGTTACCGTCGCACATGGACTTCAGCAATGCCAGGGGCAGAGCCAAGCCGTTGCCTACCGCTAAAACCAGTTCCCACAAACATAACATTATTAAGAGCAAACTAAAACGCGTGAGGGATCTCAATTAGCTATGGGTATTCGAATAACATTTCTCGGGCGTTACTAACCATTAAAGTACCAGGTAACGTTGGGAGTTGGTGCTCCGATGGCACGGCATGAAATAGTTGCGTCTTTCCCGTCGAGTACGGTCAGATTCGATGGCGGAGTCTGCATTATAGGCGGGGACGCTACAAGCCACGCACACACAAAGTTAGTAAGTACAAGAATACTTATAGCGATACTTCTTTTGACAATTAAAAAAAAAAAACGTGTCCTGAAAAGTGTTAGTATCACACGGAAACGATTTAAATCTATTATACGAGTCATGCAAACAATAATTATAAATTAATAATTAATACAATTGAATTTATTACTTGGATGTCATGCACTGTCACTATTCTATCACATTATGCAGGTGCTAAGACTAAAATTATGTTAAAATATAAGTTATAATCAAGTATTACCTAAGGTGTAAAGAAATGCTCGTGAAGTCGATATGGAAGTTCAACACAAACATATTTTTTTTTATACCCATCCGAAACAGTATACATTAACGGCCCGTAATCTAAAGAGAAGTAAGCTGACGATGACCCGTTCCCGTTTCACTGCGCGTCACCTAGACCCCCGTGTGCCAGTTGATTTTTAATTGTATTACAAAGCGTGCATTTCCAAAACATTAAAATAAAATGAAAATTTTCAGAAACAAGTTGACACCCCGTATAAGATCCCCAAGGGATTCTTTACTAGGGACTATTACAACTTCAGTAAACTTTGCAACTGTCAATACACTTGCAGAAGTCAGGTAGCTGAATGGTGAATATTTTATATGTGTTCCGTATTTTAGTGACTGAATAAATTTTCGCGTTCACGTTTCAATGTTTCTCTTTTTAATCATTTAATCCCACATCCTTATTTATATATCTCTGTAAGTTGGTAAATTCAAATCGGATATTCGTCGAATTAGTACGTAGTGTGTCCCACATTAAGTATTGAAATTTGATTGTTTAATACTATATTACAACTATATTACTATAATACTATATTACAAAACACAATTCTTTAAATTCGTTGTACAAAAATAAGTGTCTATTTTCTAACGCAATAAAGAAGCAAAAAAAAAGTGTACACTGGAATTACAAATAAAAATATTTTTAACGTAAACATAAGGAAAGCAAATTTCTGTGAAAATATAAACCACTCAAACATCACTCTGTGCTTTAATGGAACTAATTTAAAATTATTCTTACTGCCGGTATCGAATTTGAATGTTTTTGACTTTTTGTCTGAGCTTCTCATTCTAATTAACTTCATATGACTGCGTGGTAATCGTCTAGTGGATGCTGCATGGCAGTGAGAACAGTTTCGTTATTACATATTAATTTGGTTCTTATAATACAACTCTCTATTTATAAATAGGTAACGACAATACTGTTGAGTATAAATTCATCCTCTGTTTGTTACCAGATATTATTTTTCGTTTAGTAGCTATTGACAAGCTTTAGTGTTTTATCAATGAAAAGTTTTGGAAATAGTTTTTAAATTTACTTAAAAAAATACAATAGTTAAGTACAATTTTCTCTTTTATTTATCAACCGATTATATTTTATATACATACATATTAAAGTTTTAATAGATACGGTAGCAGATGTACTGTTACCGATAAATATTGGAAACAATTCTTTTTCAAAATTTTCAAAAATACATAAGTAATACATATAATGATATTTGAAGTAAGAGAAAATGTAATACAAAAAATCAATATTATAAATATCAATATTTATGTCAGTCAGAGGTTATGGTCAAATTACGATCATTGGCCGAACTCTAGTACAGCAAATTCTAAACAAAGTACATTACTCACTCTTTATTTTCAGCCACGTGTATATGGACGTTTCCCCGGCGTCGTTGCTCGCTATACATTGAAAAATACCCATGTCTTCCATTTTTAGATCGCTGATGACAAGTGATCGATCCACTTCGACTCTGTACCTGCCTCCGCCATCATCAACATCTGAGTTGTCCGATTCTCCGACTTCAGCACCTACACTCGCAATTTTTTTAGCGTCTTTATACCAAGTGATTCCAGGTAAAGGTATACCTTGAACATCACATTCCAATACAATAGATTTTCCGAATTCTCCAAAAGTCTCGGATCTTAAATTCGTTAAGAATACTGGCTTCTCATAAACTGTGACTGTTGCGGATGCGGTAACAGTGGCAAAACCGCCGGTTTTCAACCTCGCTTGACACGTGTACTGCCCCGTGTGGGTTAAGTTAGCAGATATAAGGGATAGAGTTCTATTCCATTGGTCGTTTAAGTTAAATGTAATTCCTGCTAGATCGATCATGATACCGTCTTTGAACCATAAAGTCTCTAATTCGTGAAGTGGTCTCGCATTTGCGATACAGTACAAGTCAGTGTATTCTTGTCCTTTTGTTATTGTGGTATCCTCTGGTTTAATAACGATTTCCGGTGGTATTTCTTTGTCATCATCACCGTATACATTTAATTTGATATAAGGACTGTTTTCTTCTTTACCTAGTTGTGTATTTATAGCTCGAACTCTGCAATATAAAATAAGGTTTTGCCAAAAATATTTTTTTTTGTTATTCAGTTGCGATATTGTAATTTAGATGGTATCGTGGTAAATGTACTCTATTACAAACCGATATGATCTTTCATCTTCATGATTCGCACATAATATGACTAGTTGATGTTTCCCAGTTACTGCATATTTTTGATCGTATTTTAAAGCTCCATGTTCATCTTGCCAAATAACCGAAGGGGATGGTTCCGATTCAATATGGGGAAATTCAATTATAGCTGCCCTACCAGATTCTACACTTACGACTGTATCAGTTATGTTATCGAATACTCCCATATCTGTAAAGACATGTTTTGTGGTATTATTGTGCAATCAAAGTTATTTTTAACTTATTATATCATTTAATAATCTTTCTTAGTGAACTTACAGGCTACTATTATATGACTTTTTTTGCTGAAAATTGCACCCACGTCGTTTTTTGCGATACACTGATAAGCGCCGGCATCTTGCCGTTGTGTGTTGTGAATTTTATAAAATAATTCGGAAGAGTAATCAGTCAGGGGGATTCCATTTTTCAGCCATTTGTACATCGGTTGTGGTATACCTAGATGAACATTACAACGTAATTAGAAAGAAGTAACAAATTTAACTCTATTCTATCAGCGCACCGACGTCCATGCTCGACATAGACCTCCTCCAAGCCTCGCTACAAAGATCGGTCCTGCGCTGCTTACATCCAGCGGATTCCTGCGAACCTCAGTAGGTCAAATTTAACTCAATACGTTTAATTCTTTATACTATTAATTTTTACTTACCCATCGCAGAATATTGTAGTATCTTGGTTGTACCCTCTCTGACAATATTTGACGTGGAAGGTTGCATACTAAACCGAGGTGGTTGCATTTGTACTGAAAAATGGAAATTACGATTTTAAAGCAATTATTCGACGACAGTTGTTGTATAATCATAATATCTACATTTAGTAACGATGACATTGTTAAATATTATACATATTAATGAACAAGTTAAATGATTATGTCTACTGTGTTAAAACGCACTAGCTGTTAAGTAAACACAGAGAAGAATCGCTTAGAGATTCTACATCTGACAGAAAGTAGATAAACTACGTTACAATAATATTGCAATTAATATAAGTCCACATAGGTAGATCACTCTTCAGTGAGGCAGTCGTTTTAGAATACAATTAAGTTTCGGACTTTATGTATCAAAGTGGGGGGGTAAGATTAACGTGAGGTCTATGGGCTCCAGTAAACATTTAAAGTGAAGGCCGTAAGCTCGACTGCCAATCGAGGTTAATACAAAAGAGTTACTTTGAAAGCTTGGATTTAATAACGACACGGCGTTCCTACTCAGGTACTAAATATTTTATTTACGATACTTTCCCAACATCGATCGTTACGTACGGTCGTTTCAGTTAGGTTTAATCCTCCTACCCTTTTCCCTTAGTATTATCCCAGCGGAATCATTTTGAGAGTCCGATATAAATCTAACCAATCCTAACGACAATCCTGACAAAATGTTGGCCAAAATGTTTCATTCTGTATCTGATGATACAATGAAATCCCGTTGTTTTCTATTACGAGACTTTATTTTATATTTGTACAATAATTTGTTTAGAGTAGAGATGTTTAGTTTGTATTTTTGATGACTTAAATGAAGTAATTAAGTAAAGAAGCAAGAAGCTTGTATAAATTGAATTAAGTAGGTAGAAAAAAGGCGGGAATTGTTCCTCGTAAAAGTGTTAAGAGGCAGATTATATTTTAATTACAGAGTAGTTAGCTTAATATAGATTATAGACGACACGCAGATATGGCAAAGGCGTTAACACATTGTATATATTTTATGTGTAGGAAGGAAATAATTTTTCATTTATTCAATAAAATAGTACGGAAATTCACTGTACGTAAACAATTACAAAATTTTGTACAGATTTGTAGTGAATTACGACATGTTTATTTTTCCACGTAAAGCTTGATTGACCGCAGCAAACTGGGCCAGTGGCTAACAATCAACACGTGTGGGCAACATCGTATTGATGGTTTTGTGATAGTAACCGTTCACAAATACACAAATGAGATTTTATTTGTTATTACCTTGCCTGGTTTTCCTTTGTCAAATGAAAAACGCTTGCATTCTTACATAAATATGCACCTAAAGAACCGTCACAAACGTCTGTATAGAGAATGAAGAATTCACAATCGATATCCAGATCTCAAAAATAAAATTTGTTGAATAAAGATACCGATTTTGACTGGGAAATGAAATAGAATTAGAATTCTAATCGTAGATGATACAGTAGTCAGGGTCAAACTAATGTTCTTTTTTGCTTATGAGCCAAAAGGCTTCGCCTTGGTTGGGAACAAACTCAGAACTTGCTCACATCTGCCCTAACAAGCGCAGTGCTTCGTTATATCTGCCACTGCATTGGAATCGATACCCACTAAACCAATGATATGATCAAGGTGATCAAATAGAGTTCTGTTTTTATTTTATATTTGACATTAATTGCAGGATTTAAAGATAATAATTTTATGATTTTCGAGCTATAAGATTTTCTCTGAAACTGCTAAAAATAACATTTAATCTCTGGCATAGGCGTTCTTTTAATTTATATTTATTATAATAATAAAAGCGGAATAATGAATGTTTGTATGAGAGATTAAGCTTCTATGTATTTAATTTTAAGGATACGAATATCTTTTGTGTATTCAATGTAGTAGTCCTATAATATAAGTAGACGTGTTGTTTATACTGCAACCTAGGTCAGAATATACTTCTATTTACAAAATAGTAGACTTTTGAAGTACTATGGACAAACATACTTGCAATATTACAATAACCCTATAGAGCGTTGCGACTATATATATAACAAAATGATTTTTTTTTTCTTCGATGGGTGGACGAGCTTACAGCCCACCTGGTGTTAAGTGGTTACTGGAGCCCATAGACATCTACAATGTAAATGCGTCACCCACCTTGAGATATAAGTTCTAAGGTCTCACTATAGTTATAACGGCTACCCCACCCTTCAAACCGAAACGCATTACTGCTTCACAGCAGAAATAAGCGGGGTGGTGGTACCTACCCGTGCGGACTCACAAGAGGTCCTACCACCAGTGATGTCTAAAATCACTATATATTCCGTTGAAATAATTTCCTGATAAATCAATTTGTACAAAATATAACAGTCAGGTCATAAGTATTGTCACACAGTAAAAACTTTTCTTTTAGAATGCTGGCCACAAAACAGTTTATTGAATTCGAATTTCGAATTGTTCATGAAAATAAAAATGTATATGTACTTTTAGAATTTTACTCATTTTTAAATATGGAGTGGACGCTTAAAGAAGACCGTGTTGCAGTTATTGCGTTGCATCGTTGCGGTTACGCGCCAATTCAAATTTTTAACATACTGAAAAATTTGAATATAACCAAAAGATTCGTTTATCGTACCATCAAACGATACAATGAAGACTCTAGTGTAGATGACAGGTCAAGAAGTGGTCGCCCTCGGTCTGTTAGGACTCCAGCAGTGATAAAAGCTGTGAAGGCGTGAATTCAAAGAAATCCCAAACGTAAGCAGAAACTGTTGGCCCTTTAGATGGGGTTAAGCAGAACCACGGAGAAAAGGGTGTTAAATGAAGACTTAGGGCTTCGGGCATATCGAAGAAAAACAGGACATCGTTTGAATGCTCGTCTAATGGACCTGAGACTGAAGAGATGCCGCGCTTTGTTGAAGCGGTACGCGGGAAAAAAATATCGGGAAATTCTTTTTTCGCATGAAAAAATTTTTACCGTAGAAGAGAGCTACAACAAACAAAATGATAAGGTGTACGCACACAGTAGTGAAGAAGTGAGCAACCATATTCCGCGTGTCCAACGAGGTCATTTTCCATCCTCGCTTATGGTATGGTTGGGAGTTTCTTATTGGGGCTTAACAGAGGTACATTTTTGTGAGAAAGGTGTAAAAACGAATGCAGCTGTGTATCAAAATACAGTCCTGACGAACCTTGTGGAACCTGTTTCTCATACCATGTTCAATAACAGGCACTGGGTATTCCAACAAGATTCGGCGCCAGCTCATAGAGCGAAGAGCACACAAGACTGGCTGGCGGCGCGTGAAATCGACTTCATCCGGCACGAAGACTGGCCCTCCTCCAGTCCAGATTTGAATCCGTTAGATTACAAGATATGGCAACACTTTGAGGAAAATGCGTGCTCAAAGCCTCATCCCAATTTGGAGTCACTCAAGACATCCTTGATTAAGGCAGCCGCCGATATTGACATGGACCTCGTTCGTGCTGCGATAGACGACTGGCCGCGCAGATTGAAGGCCTGTATTCAAAATCACGAAGGTCATTTTGAATAAACTTTAGTGTCATAAGAATCTATGTTTCGTTAATTTTATTTTGGTATATGAATGGTTACATAATGAATAAACTTGTTTCAATTATTTTACATTAAACATGTGACAGAATTTATGACCTGACTAAGTACTTAGTCTGGCCATAAATACTGTTACAATTAAAAATAAACAAAATATTACATTTGAATTTGGAATCTGTCATTGTTATGATTGCTCATTGAGTTTTCTCATTTAGGCGCCAAGACATTGCATACATAATGCCAATACATATTTTGCGATATTAAAATGGAGTGGGGTGATAAAGAGAACCGAATCGCTGTGATTGCATTACACAAAGTAGGTATGGAGCCAAATGCAATTTTTAAAACTCTCCATACGCTTGGTATTAGTAAAATGTTTGTGTACTGGGCTATTAATAGGTGCAATGAGACCTGCTCTGTTTGTGACAGAAAAAGACCTGGCCGTCCACGTAGTGTTCGTACGAAAAAGGAGGTCAAAGCAGTAAGGGAAAGAATTCGAAGAAATCCTGTCCGAAAGCAAAAGATTTTATCTCGGGAGATGAAGATAGCACCTAGAACCATGTTGCGTATTTTAAAAGATAGCTTAGGACTTGCAGCCTATAATCAATAATCAAGAATGGTCCTTTCAGCAAGACTCGGCGCCAGGTCATAAAGCTCGGTCTACGCAGTCTTGGTTGGAAACGAACGTTTCGGACTTCATAAGAGCTGAAGACTGACCGTCGTCTAGTCCCCATCTTAATCCGCTGGATTATGATTTATGGTCAGTTTTAGAGAGTACGGTTTGCTCTAAACGCCATGATAATTTGGAGTCCTTAAAACAATCCGTACGATTGGCAGTGAAAAATTTTCCCATGGAAAGAGTGCGTGCTTCTATTGATAACTAGCCTTAACGTTTAAAGGACTGTATTGCAGCCAATGGAGACCACTTCGAATAAGCTTTTTATACTTTAAATTGTATTATATTTATGTATTAAACTAACACACTGTAAAAGTAATAAATGTTATTTGCAATAGAATTTTTTTTTCCTTTGTCTCAGTATTTATGGCAAGACTAGGTATATTTTTTACGAAAATAGCTATTGTGAACATTTAAATTTTAGCAGACGAATACTCATTTCCCTCGTTCAAATTATCTAGTTCAAGGGTAATTTACGATAAGAGATGAACAATATTTCTTAAGATGGATAAATATTTCATAACGCTTAACATTGTTTGACAGAAAAATATTTTAATTCTTAATCATTTCTTTATTTACTATAATGAATTTGCAGTTTTAGCTCTTATTTTATTTTGATATTTACAAGCCAAACGTCACTATGTACCTACAAAAATTGGAACAAGTATTGAGGCGCGGCTATCCTCAGAAACGCTGATAGGATGCGATAAGATTAATTTGGAATTATAATCGAAGCATATATGTATGTATATGTACTTGTGTTGAATTTTTATATTTTTGATTCTTTGGTTTACTCTTGTACATCGGGTGTATATCAGAAATAGGGCACTTACGTTATAAAGGCTGAAAGTTTTTTGAACTTAAAGTTATAACGGTAGGTTAGATAATTGTTCATTAGATAATTGAAAGTAAGGCCGCTGCCTACCGCATAGAACATATTATTATGGAACAATAATTGTAATATGGATTGGTTTAATATGTGAAATGTCTTCAGTCAAATGTTCAATTAATTGTTAATGCTGTGTTTTTGTATTAAGACGCAGTAAACATGATTCGAAAGAGTCAATGAGTTATGGTAAAATGAAATAAACAAGCAATGTACATAGCTTATTAAAATTAATTTTTCTTATTGAAGCGAATTTAATTGTGATGGGATCTGTCCGTTTAGAACCGTGATAGTTTGAGTTGTTTTTCTTCATATTCTTTGATTACAATATTACACTTAGCATTGCAAGCAACATGTAAATAATAATTATCGGCAAGATCGAATGTACAAAAGAAACGGATACCAAAATCCGGGATCTGGTATCTGACCAGATTCTGAAAATGTTAGATAGCTACGAATTCTATATTCTGCTATATTCTTACGTTTAATATTGTAATGCATCTAACATATTAAGCTTCTAATTTTGTAATTTTCAATTGTGTTCGCCGGCTTGACAATAAAATGATTTTTGTTTTTAAGTGTTGAAAGTTGATTTCAACCAATATGAAATTCATCGAGAGGCATCGAAAATATTAATATATACTAAAATTACATACCAATCCACAATATAACAATTTAGTGTCTGTTAAAAGGCTTTTCTAGTACATGCATCTTTAATGAAAACACAAGTATGCACCATATGGTGTTTCAGTATTAGAGTAACCAGGAAGACGGTAAGTTAAATTTACTCCAACCAAAGTATTCTAATTTAAAACAACTTCAAATTTCTGAGGGAAACAGTCGTTTGACAAAGTTTAATCAAATTTAATACGTAAGCATGCGAAGGGGCGCACAGATGTTCGATTATAAACGATTTAATACAAAAAGTTAGCAGAAAATGTGAACGAATTACCCTTATAAATTCACTACGGTACATATTTATGGTGGTTTAAAACTTTTACATTTAAATACTACATGGGAGTACATTGGGCACACATCAATAACGTAAGAACGGTTTCCGTTACGTGACTCACAACTATGGCACGTTTAGTTGGATACCGAAGCCAGCTAAAGAGAACGCGGATCCCATTCCAATCAGAATCAGGTAACATGTATTGGTTATTTTAAAATATATTTATTTCTCAAATATATGATATCGCCTAAAACAAGACAAAAAATACAAATTGTAACAATTATAAATAAAATTGAAATAATAATAAATAAATATCTTATTCTTATACCTTTAAACGAACAAATTCAAACATATAATCTGAATCTCGGAAACGGCTCCAACGATTTTCATAACATTGGTATACAGGGGATTTCGGGGGCGATAAATCGATCTAGCTACGATTTATTTTCAGAAAATGTTGTTTTATTCGTGTTTTCAATAATCAATTCCTCCCGACATCTATTGGCGAATAATAATACTATTTTTCTTAATTGAGGGCAACTAACCGCTTTAAAGACACAACAAGATGGCGTTATCAAAAAAAAAACCGAGTAAAGCTCGGTCATAATCTAGTAATCGTATTAATAGACTTAAGTTTTAGTAAGTATATGTAATGTTATAAGTTGTAGGTAATTTAAGCTGACCACACGCGTATACCGCCGTTCAACACATGTAGGTATAACATGTATTCATACACAGGACATCGAACTGGGAAACCGCTTGGTTAACTTACAAGAACGCAAACAAGAAGACTATTAAGTGCTTTAATTTTAGGGGCTCGCATTAAACTGTTCCCGTTTCAAATTATTAGCAACCTCGTTCAATAACGTAAAAACGAGAACAAATATTAAAAGTTTCAGTATTTAGTTCCCGGTTTTGAGCGTATAATTGAATGCAAACCATGAAACTAGAACAAACAAACACAGTGCATGTTTTATTCAGGTCAAAGCAGTTACCGAGTGATCTTCTCATCGTTCCGAGTACCTTCTTATCACGTCATAATTAAGTAACTTTTATAACATTGATAAGGCTCATTGTCTTTTTAATATCAAGTTTTTACGGGGACTGATGTACCGTGTGCTTGTGATACATAATGACGTCAGCGCAGATTTATTGCATATGCTGTGTTCCTTAAATACGAGGAATGAAGTAATGATACTACTACAAATAACAAGTAGTAGAGCCGCTAGGAGAAGCCGAGAAGCCTTCCAAGTCTTTCAAATATCTTCATGATATCCGATTTCAGTGAATCTGAATAATACTAAATATTATGTATGAATGTTCATTTCACAAAATGTCGTCAAATTATTTCATAAATTTAATTCAAGTCTACAAGTTACGTGACAACACTAGAGAATAAGTCATTGAAGAAGTTTAATGAAGTTCTCAAAGTTTAAGTGGATGTAAAATATTCATATTATACACAAGTTTGAAGCAACTACCATTAATGACGACATGTTAACTTATAATTTTCACATTTGTATAGTAGAGCGATGGGTTTTCAAGCTTAAACCTAACATAAAGATGACCTTTCTACTAAGGACAAGGTTATGTAAGTATTTATTTATATACATATTTAGTTAATTATTCTTATTCACTTCGTTGATTGCAAGATGGCTACAGAGTCAAAACATTTTATAATATATATTTTTGCTAGGCTTTACTGCTCTTTGAGCCAATATTATTCGACATAAATTATCTCTGATATCGTAAGAGTGGCATCAGTGAAATCAATCGAATCAGATGAAACAGAAATGATAGGAAAATTGCAAAGTTTTATGATTTTTTTATTATCTTATACCTTTAAACGAGCAATTCTTGTATATTAATATATATATATAATCTGAATCTCGGAAACGGCTCCAATGATTTTCATAAAATTTAGTATACAGGGGATTTCAGGGGCGATAAATCGATCTAGCTACGATTTATTTTCAGAAAATGTTGTTTTATTCGTGTTTTCAATAATCAACTCTTCCCGATATCTATTGGCGAATAATAATAATACTTTTTTTCTTAATTGGAGGCAACTAGCCGCTTTAAAGACACAACAGGATGGCGTTATCAAAAAAAAAACCGAACAAAGCTCGGTCATCATCCAGTTATTAAATTATAGAACATAAATGTAAATTAAAAAGCCTACCAGTATTCATTGTATAGGCCGTGTCGGATTGTATTTTCGGTACGAATGAAGACAAGTTTAATTTTCAGCTAAGGTATATCATTCTGAAATTAGGTACGTGTTTCCTACTTGCTACTTAGTCTCAACGTGAGCAGTTTTCTTAAGCGAGAAAGTTTGTTTTCTGAGACACAACTGCCTACGACAGGCGTTGCGGCGGAGCGCGGTAAACATGAACATAAAGGCTCTACTCTCAGAAGCATCCACAGGAGTCTCTTGTATGGGGGTTATAAATATTAAAACATGGCGCGAATGGAGCAAATACAAGTACAAGCAATGAAGATCGTAGTACAATGGTTCAATGTCTGACAAAATGAAGAAAGAGCAAGAATATTGAAATATACCTGCAAAGTTGAATATATACCCTATGTATGTCGGAATTATGATAACAGTTTAATTATATGCTATATTGAACGGAATTATGTATAAAATAGTAATATCATTGTATAGGTAGAAAGTAATGCGATCCTGTAAGTATTCAATGTAATTTAGATTAAATAATGTAATTCCAGATGAAATCAGTTGTTATATTATGGAACGTAAATAGTAAAGTTTTATTAACTAAGCCCGAACACATAAGTTCCTGTTGAACAGTATAAGAATAGGTCGGGATCACCTGACACGAATAAAAGGATCGATTAACTTTCTATTTTTACTCACGGTCATGTCAAAGCGGACCGCCGGCCCTGTGTTCGACTAACTGAAACGTGGCTGTCGAACACAAGAGACGCCGTAAATGTTTAGGCCTAAAAGGCTTTTTATGTGCACGCAAAAAGCTTTATGATGTTTTGTTTTGTTTCACATCATGCGTATGTATCGATTATTTTCATCGTTCGCAATGTTATAAATTAATTGAATATGCTATTCCGAAAAGGGCACATCTCTGAAAATGTAAAATGTTCAGAAAATGAAAAAAAAAAAGATTATTTTCTAAAGCAGTGTAAATCATTTCATTATAGGTATTTACTATAGGTAATAAAAATTATATTGCTGTTTCGCAATTTTATGATTTTTTTTCTTTTTTATAGCAAACAAACAACTTTTTCTACATATTATAAATTTTACCAGTTCCTGTTGTATGACAATGGAGTTACAGACAAAATTGGGAGCAATTTTAGATGTCCGTCTTCCCATAAAATTTATAGACCCCACAACAAACTTAGTCTGTAGTATCAAGACCTATTGAATACAGTCATGAACTATTTTTCAGTTATGACTGAAAAATAGGTAAATTTAATTATGACTGAAAAAATACTCCAGGTGGACATATGTGTCCACCTGGGGTCAACAAATTGTGACTGAGGGATTTTATAATTTAAATAATTATATTTTTAAATAATATAGATAAATAGACATATTATATCAGTTTGAGTTCAGAATTGCTTTTCGGATGTAATAAATGGCCTGGTACAAGTGTAATTTGACAACATACTCTCTATAGTGATGCCAACCATTTTATCAGATTTACCAAAGTCTAGTACTTGTTGTTTTTGTCCTTGCAACGAATATACTTTCTCGTTTTTTTCCTTTAATAATCACATTAGAGATTTTTATTTCATAATCCGAACCATTGCTGCAGGCGTCTTGCTTTGGAAATAAAAACACTGTAATCTGATTGCAGCGCCACCTAATGAGTCCAAACAGTTCCAATACTCAAAGACATACATTTATTTTCATAAAAATTAAATAAATAAAAATTAAACTCGCCAAAATGTACGACATTGCGAAAGTACTGGTAGCGCGGATTGTGTGCTTGCAACGATAAGTGCGAACCTACACCCTGCCTATTTCTGCAGCAAAGCGGTGATTCATTCCGGTTTACAGGATACAACACCCCTTATTATGCAATATAATTGAGTATTTGCAAAGAAGTCTCGAGCTCCCCACGGGAGCTTTGTGATTTAAGTTATGTAAAAAAAATCAGACCACTTTTGAAGAGGAAAAAATTGAATTCGAATATTCAATGTAGATTTTTTAGTTATTTTCAGTCAGAATTGTCTCTGTCGTGTACTATCTGGGAAGGTTGTTGGAAAAGTCCGCGAGATATCTGTTTAAAACCTATTCTTTTAATTTTTAGCACCCGCATTTCCTCTGAAAGCCTCTTTTTTATTATCGTTAGTATTAAGGGCGTATTTTTCGCGCTTACGTCTGGGATTATCCTATGGTAAAATTGAAACACCGAGTCAGACAAACGCACCAACGCGGACCGACGACCGCTCGGACTAGATAGAGATGGAAGTTTTCAAACTTTACGGATAGAAACGTCGATTAATGTGGGTATTACGTAATTATCAATAAAATAAGTAATTTGGTTAGCCCAACACTAATGTTGTTTTTAGGTGTACCGTGTAAACTATAGTCAGTGGTCCTTTTTTTTTTATGATGTTTGGAATGTATGGAAACAGTATTTATTTTTTATTGCTTAGGTGGACGAATACACGGCCCATAGACATCTACAACGTAAATCTCGCCACGAGGTATAAGTTCTGTTTCGGTTTTGTATTGTGGTAGTAGTAGTAGTAGTATTTTTTGGATTATACCTACACTACAGGTATGCATTAACGGATTTGTCCATTTTGTTAATTAATTTAGTTTAGTGGGTTAGAGAAGCTCGTTTGTTTTTAAATAAAAAAAAATTGTCGTTTCTTATTGTGTTTGTTTCAATTTGCATCTAAAATTAATTCAACTATACATATAAACTATAACATAATAATTACAAAATTTACTAGCTACCTATCCAACTATAAAGAATTTAATTTCAGAACGCAAGTAAAACGAAATCCCAGCTGCCAATAAAACAGTGACCGAACGACTTTCGAGGCAATCGAAAAAGGGTTCTCTACCATTATAAAATTTTCACAAAAACGACCCCCGCAAGATATATTAAGTAGATTTTTTTTCCTATCTATACTGATAGCCTTGAGAGGCTATATCAACGTTACCCCAGCGTGTAGGTGAACTCTAGGGGCTCAAACTCGAAATGTTGCTAACACTGGCCTTAGCAAGAGCAGTGCTTCGCAGAATCTACCGCCAGATCGGAAACGCGACCCATTGAGAAGATCCAGCGAGAAACTCAGTGGGCGGAAACGCGACCCATTGAGAAGATCCAGCGAGAAACTCAGTGGGCTTTAAGTAGTAATTGCTGCTGTAAGAAGTGCAACTTCAGAAACGAAATCCCCAGGATAACAACTTTTCTCGTCTATACAATAGGGCGAACTATGCACGTGTACAAATAGAAACTCTCACACATCACTATTATATTCAAATAGAGAACTCCGTGGTGTCATTACATAGTATACAATACACATTATACAGATGAGAAGACGTAATGTGGCGGAAATTGTGAAAACGGAAGGTTGATACCATTTTAATTGTTTCTGCCGAGAAGCAAACTTATTTCGGGTTTATACTAAGATAGCCGTTTACATATAGGTGGACAGTAGTATCCACTTTGGGATGTTTATAGGCTGTCTTAACAGCTCAGATGGGCTGCGGCCGTGGGTTCGTGCCCAAACTATACACTAAAATAGAAGGTTGAAGAGTTTGTGTTAGTATAATCCCTCTATTCTTTATGTTGTCAACTACTACTTATCACGCTAAAAACTGCTCATGATACTGCGAATATCAACGAATAAACAAAAATACCCTATTAAATGATTTTAAAAAATTTGAACTTTTTTTTTTTTTTTTTCTACCTAAGCTGAGAGCCTTGAGAGGCTATTTCAGCGTAACCCTAACTTTTGTAGGTGAGCTCACGGGGCTCAAACCTGATGACGTTGCTAACACGAACCCTAGCAAGAGCCGTGCTTCGCAGAATCTACCACCGGATCGGAAACGCGACCCACTGAGAAGATCTGGCGAGAAACTCAGTGGGCTGTGTCTGAGAGTTAATTTACTCGTCGAGCCCTTTGTCGCAAGCGACGGGTTCGACGAGAACGGTGACCGGTGCTTGAAGTACCTAGAAGCACCGTTAGTGGATCGGGAGGATCCGAGATGACGTGTTTTGGGCGACGTCGACTGCTTTCCATTCTGTCCGCAGGATCGGGAATGTAGTTACCGGCAGCCACGATGAGAGGGTTCTCGTGTCGTGCCGCTTTATCGAAGTGGAATTTGAACAATTAATCGTTCAAACAATGAATAAAAGAATGACGAATGGCGGTACCTTTAAAATTTCAGCACATACAAAGGTCCCGGATATCTTACTTTACTTTTAAAACTGAGTAACAGTTGCCAGCAATGCATATTACGTATTCAATATGACAAATAAGTATAAACAAAAACATAATGATAGAATATGTGTATTTAAATTGTACTGCTTAACGTGACCTTAGCTTGACATCAATCCCGTATTTGCCGGTTAACCGTCGGAGCATCGTGGTTCTTAAGGAAAGTGGATCTTCATAATGACCTGGAGCTTGAGTCAGTAAATATTGACAATCAGTAAGTATATAGTCGGCATCAATGCGCCAAGAAGGCGGTACGACACGAAAACCCTCTTGTCATGTCCGCCGGAAATTACATACCTACCCGATCCTGTGGACCGAATAGTAAACAATCGGCGCCGCCCTAAACACGTGATTACGGATCCTCCCGATCCATGAACGGTGCTTTTAGGTACCTCAAGCACAGGTTACCGTTCTCGTCGAAACCATCGCTTGTGACGAGGCGTTCGGCGAGTAAATTAAGCCATAGACACAGCTCGCTGAGTTTCTCGCTGATCTTCTCAGTGGGTCGCGTTTCCAATCTGGTGGTAGATTCTGCGAAACACTGCTGTTACTAGGGCCAGTGTTAGCAACACCTGATGTATGGACGAGCTCACAGCCCACCTGGTGTTAAGTAGTTACTGGAGCCCATAGACATCTACAACGTAAACGCGTCACCCACCTTGAGATATAAGTTCTAAGGTCTCAGTATAGTTACAACGGCTGCCCCACTCTTCAGACCGAAACGCATTACTGCTTCACGGCAGAAATAGGCGGGGTGGTGGTACCTACCCGTGCGGACTCACAAGAGGTCCTACCACCAGTAAAAACTAAATCACAGTATACCATTTTCAATTTTGTGTTCTAATGCGCAAGAATTATGCTTTAAGAAATAAAAATTATACTAAAAAGGTTGATATGGAACTGGATGTGATGAATTTTAACTATGCTGATGAAATTTCCATCACAATAAAGAATTTTCATTCTCACTTAACTGCTTTACTTACTAATAACTGCTTCATAATCTAAATTGAATATTAAATAAATAAAATAAATTAAATTAAATGTGACATTTAAGTAAAACAGACTTTTTGTACAACAATATTTAAAATGATTTAGATTCCAATATGAAGCCCTATGTATGTTTGTGCCCTTATTAGAAAACCTAAAAAAATGCTTTTGGGTTGGTATAAAGCATTATGATCATTATTAACAGTGTTTTTCTTAATTCATATTGATCTTTGATGGTATTTATGCCCAGAATCCCTATTAGCCATAAGCAAAGAGGCCGTAATTCAATAGCACAACCATGTAGAGAACAGCTCATATGCTCTGAAGCTCTAATTTGATAATATTTCATTTTTTATGAGTAACAGTTTCTATTACCCTTTGTATGAGTGTTGTCCGCCTCATAATTTATCTGTATTTTCCAATATTCTTTGCTACTATGCTAGTAGTGCCCGTAAATAATACACTTAATACAAGCAATACCAGTTACTATGCGAATGACAGCCACATGAATATGTCATTATGGCCCAAACTACACCAGGTACAGTTATTACAGGCACAGGAAATACAGACCAATATTTGTTCACAAGCGACTTCTATGATGAAGTAGTCAAAATAAAATCTGCTAGTATTATGGTAGCCACTGATGAGTTTGAAATGTCAGACAACTGATTTTCACATCTCTAAAAGATTAACTATTTAATACCAATTTTTTTGTAAATTTATCTGTTCATCAAGTGCAAATGATAAAAAACTGCTATACATCATGGTAACAATAGATAAAAAGATGAATGAGAAACAAACATTAATTTTATAGGCAACTAGCAGCCCGCTCCGGCTCTGCTGGGGTCTTTAACAAAAATTTCAACGATATTTAATGTCGTTTTTTTTTTTAAATTAAAATAACACTTATTGCACCATAACTATAATAGTTAGACATATGCTGTCGTGACACATTTTGTAAATAATAATGTGTTCTACAAAGTCACAGTACATTATTTTATTCTATCATCAATAGTTTTCGCAGGGCACGTGATGTAAAGAATATTTTAGGTAATTTTTTTTACACCTTGGGTTACATTATTGGAGTTTTAGTAAGGATCCCTAATTTTTTCAAAAAATATTATAGCCTATGTCACTCGGGAATAGTGGAGCTTCCAAACAGTGAAGAAATTTTTCAAACCAGTTCAGTAGTTTCGGAGCCTATTCAATACAATCAAACAAACAAATCTTTCCTTTTTATAATATTAGTATAGAAGTATAGATATAGATTATAAAAGTCTAGAAAAACTTATTTTACTTACTACATGCAAGCATGAAAGCATGCATGAAACATGAAGTTAATTAATGGTATTTTTAAATAGAAACAGAGGAGACCATTAATGTTGGATGTTTCTGTTATAGTAATATTCAAAGTAAAGACAAACCGTTTCTTTCAGTTTTGAGCAACATTACAAGATATAAATCAAATATTTTCTGAATAAAGAGTTTACTTTCATTACATATTAAATATAATTTAATTTGTTAAATAGGCTTTTTTTCATGTAGTTTTAAACTTACCATTCGTATCTGCAGATGACGTTAGTTCTAAACTCAAAAATAATGTTAGCAAAATACTAACACATAGCAAGGAATTCATTTTGAACCACCGCTCTAATTCTTCCATCATTATTTCGTAATTTAAAATTTGTTCACTTTTGGTGTTACATTGCATTAATTGATTAAATTAAATTTACAGGTAATTTAATAGTAATGAGAACTTTCATTTTAATAGTTAGTCGTTGCTAGGCTTTCAAAGTCCACAACATTCCATTCACACCTGTAGAATTCGCTCGCCTTGCACCTATGAACAAGGGATTACTCACACACAACACAACTTTACAAGTTCACTCAACTTTACAATTTATATAAAACTTCATTTTCTTTAAAATAACTGTACTTTACGCATTTCTGAAATATTTGAGCATTTGCTTTTATATTTCATGAATTTATAACTTTTTATGAACTTCGAAAGTTTTTACAAACTTCATTTCACAAGTCAACAATGATAAACATACGTAGCAACCGTCCGAAGAAAAGGACGCAACTGAAAAGTGTTACCAGACCACGCATCTATCTAGTCCATTAAAATTTGGCATTTGGCATAAATAATTTTCACTATTCAACTCTGTTTTATTTTAGTATGGCAATCCATTTCATTTGTTTTTGTTTTTATTTTTATTGATAGGAATAGACTTTTAATCCATCTAGGTTATTGTACCGCTATTGAACCATTACAGAGAATAAAACAATAAATGGCAGCCATTTGCTATTTTTCAACGCTTTGTACTTTCACCTTAAAGCCTAATAATGCATAGTATAATTTTCACATCTCTAAGAATACTAAATCCCAGCAGCAGTAGCATGCACAGATTAGTTTGTAGAATGTTCCGGCTTGGAGATTCGACGTTTAATTATGATTTAGACCCTTTGTCTCAATGTGGATGGCGGCATTCACGTTATTATGTCGTTGGCATTCAGTAACTATATTTCAAAACTATTCTATCAAATTTCAGCAGAATCGGATGAATAGTTTAGGAACGCACACAGGACAAATGTTAATGTTTTACATAGTTGGAAATCTCTATCTATGAAAAAATTAAACATTCGCTACATTGAAAGAAATAAGAAACAGGGTATTATTATGTTATGTTTTCATATGTTTTTTTTGTCATTATTTTAAATAATTTATTTACATAAGTACCACTAAAGGGGATAATTTAATTACATAACTATCACTGGTGGTAGGAACTCTTGTGAGACCGCGCGGGTGGGTACCACCACTCTGCCTATTTCTGCCGTGAAGCAGTAATGCGTTTCGGTTTGAAGGGTGGGGCAGCCGTTGTAACTATACTTGAAACCTTAGAACTTATTCTCAAGGTGGGTGGCGCATTTACGTTGTAGATGTCTATGGGCTACAGTAACCGCTTAACACCAGGTGGGCTGTGAGCTCGTCCAACCATCAATAAAAACCAGCAATAAAAAAAAGAAGGGGAATAAAGATATATCTTTCCTGTCTTTATTTGATCTCAAGTTGTTTCAAGCTAGTGTGAGAATTATTCTCAAATACGAAATATTTTGAGTTTTAATATTGAGAATATGTAGTTCAAAAATACTGTTTCACAATACTCTGATTTCGATTGTTGATAGATGGATGGCTGCTTGTTTCTGTGGAATAGTGATGTTCGCCACATAATCTATCTATTTTTTTTCGATATTGTCTTCTACTATTATGGAGGGTAGAAGTAAGGAACACGGTCTTGTTTAAGGGACACGTTGAAAAAGTGTACACTTGTAAACAGCAAGTTTTTGTTGGAAAACTCACCTAATAGCGCTAGTGTGGGAATTGGAAATGATACGAATTTAAGAGTTTTAAAAAGAGTGAAGTATGCTGGATTGCAGTGAAGTGTGGTAGTATAATGTTGGACGGTTAAGTTTTAGGGGACTGGGTTCTGTAGGTGATGAGGGACTATTTAAAAAACACTCTGCTTCATGATTAATATTGCAAATACTTTGAACACTGTTACACCATTATAATATTTTATCTTTTTATAATTCTTAGATGTTGCTCTGTCCGTGTCTAGATGAGAAGTCATTGTCTTCACTGACGGGAAGACAATTATTTGTTTTAAACATTTAAATAATTCCAATATTCGAAATCTGTAACCTTACATGTGTCAAGTGTTTCCGGCCATTACTTTATTATTCAAACTCCAACATATAATATACTGTTTTTTAAAATCTTCCACTTGCTAATATGGCACCATCTTAATTTGTTTCCTTTCGGTGGACAGTTTCTAAGCCACTAAGATGGTGCTCCTTCTACCCTCCATAGCTATTATAATTCTTATACCGGTCACTCACATTCGCACGAATACGCAAACCCACAAGTGTAGGACGACATTTGCAAATGATTATGCAAAGTTTTAACTGAATTCGCGGTTTTCCAAGCTGTGTCGGTTTTTTAACGGATATCAAAGCGCGCGAACCCCGATCCATCGCGTAGTTTCCCATACATTCGTGTGACCAGTTGCGGCCACGATTGCAACGCAAGGCAACGGACGGTTCGCCATTTTTATAGTCCGTGACATCTACTGTGTAGCGTACCTTCATCATGGATTGGAACAACACCAAGGTGATGGAGTTCATTGAACTCCTGCAAAATGAATCGACCATATGGGACCCTCAAAAGAAATCCTATAATACCAGAATGGCCGTTAATGACGCCTACGAAAGAATTAAAAACTATTTTTCTCTTCAATGTTCTTTTAATGAATTAAAAAAGAAGAGAAATTCGTGAGACATTCGTACACAAGTGTAGGAGGAAGCGCAAACGGGTTGGCAAATTGATTACCGAACCCATTTGCACAGCCGCTAAGTTTGCGAATGAATGTCTGACGGCCCTTCACATGCGCGCGAACATTCGTACAATGTACAAATGATCGCGTGCATGTGAGTGGCCGGCATTAAAGCTAATAAGTAATACTATATACCAGTAATGTCCATAGATTAACACTTAATACAAGAAGTGCCTCGTCCGCAACCCGGCCCCCTAAGGGCTTCCGGCTCCACTCGCTTTGTGCGGGGAGGAACCTAGGCATGGGGCGGCGTGGTAGGTCGTGTTCCCCCGACCGCTCCGGGGGAAGGTGTAGCGCTGCGCTATAAATCGCTATAAATCGCTATAAATCGGGCTCTTGGCCCGTCGACCGAGGGAACTGGCGGTCATGTTGCTGGCGGCCGCTGGTCCGGCGTCTGGGGGACGGCGGGATGGATGTAATGTGCTCTGCGTAAACCCTGTCTCGCCCTCTCAATAGCTCCGACTGGGTTCCCGCCCGGTCTGGGGTAGGGCGCCGGCTGTGAGCGGCAGGAGTTTTTAGTGAGGTTCGACTCCCACATACCGGCGATTTTATCATGTGGAAAAAAAAAAGGTAATATAAGAATTAAGGTTGAAAGCACACACCACAAACGACTCACTTCAGTTTTCCCACGAGAGGGTAATGTCATGCCCTCGTTTCACAAATCTGTGCCAATTTGGGTTATTTGGCAGTGAATTTTTGCCTAATATTCTGACTGAGATTTTAGCAGGATAATTCCGACAAGCCTCGCCTACCGCTACGACTTTCTCCTAAGCGAAAAAGTAACATATAAATAAAATAAATAATTAACTAAGATAAGCTTTTACAAACAGTTCTAAGTGAAAACTCTTTAAAATTGTTTATCTCTACTTCGCTTCCTCCACCGCCGCATAAACCATTTCGTTTTACAATAAATTTTGTTAGTATATATATATTCTGTATAGTCTATGCTTTTTCTTTTGGACCGTTCTGTCAATTCGGTTCGCTACGAAGCGCGAGCTAAATCTTAGGTAATCTCAGTTTTATTCGTTATTTATTATACAAACAGTGACGATTTGTAAAGAGAATTCTTTTGCGATTCTTAGTGATACATTATTTCCACTTAAAAGTTATAAAAATAATTAACATTCTAGTGATAACCTCTTGTTTCACGGTGTTTTGACAAGTTGGTTGCTGTGTTAACATTTAGTAAATAGATAGAAAATACATTTAATTAAATTGTTATATGTAAAATTTCAGCCATGGTGCGTATGAACGTATTGAGTGACGCCTTAAAATCTATACATAATGCTGAAAAGCGAGGGAAAAGACAAGTCCTCATCAGGCCCTGTTCCAAAGTCATCGTTAAGTTTTTAACAGTGATGATGAAGCACGGTTACATCGGAGAGTTTGAAATCGTTGACGATCACAGAGCTGGCAAGATTGTTGTAAATCTCACAGGCAGACTAAACAAGTGTGGTGTCATTTCACCTCGTTTTGATGTTCCCATCAACGATATTGAAAGATGGACTAATCTGCTCCCCTCACGACAGTTTGGGTAAGAGTTCATGAATTATTTAGTAAAAAATAATATAGTTAAAAAATCAATCACGCACAACTACCGCGGATCACCAATAGCTCTTGTTGGTTGTCATTTGATATGTTGTGCCATAGTAAATTAAAAACAATGCATTAATGATGTTTTTTCACATGAGAGATATTGCTGGTGTTGTTTTTTACATTTAAAATTAACCAATGAATTGATCAGTAGTACCTTAGTTAAAGTTTTAAACTTATAAACTTTTAAATGTAATTAAAACTTATAACTTAATAGAATTTTTCAACATTTGCTTAATATTGGCGTGTATTAATTTGTCTGCTACTGTAGTAAAAACCTGATGGAAAATATCTGTGAACTTGCTGAATAATGGTTTCGGATGAAAAATATGGATTTTATTTAGTATTATTTTAGTACCTATGCATAATTATTTTCTTGCATCATGAGAGATTCGGCAACAAAAACTTATCCTTTATTATATACTGGAATTGACTCAAGTGATATCCATGTCTATTTAAAGAGATAAAATATTAATATATCACTAAGCTCTGTGAGCGTTTTATTTATATTCTAGTCTAGTCTCAAAAGAACGCAATAGGGATGCACGGTTTTTCACTTTGAATTGATTTTTTGGATCATTTGAATTTCAATAATCAAGTCAAAATTTGCAATTACAATTAGAAAAAATAAAAAATATATATTTATGAAATACAAACTTTAATTAAATTTACTAAGAAAAATGGGGAAAAAACATTAACCTTGAAAATTTACTTAACAAGGAATCAATTTTGAAATCCTGCATGTCCAAACTTTTTAAAAATAATAATTTGAAAGCCCCTCCTGCAGTAGTTATTATGACTTTCATTTAATGTTATGTTATCTAAAGCCAAAGTAAGAGTGTCTATAATGCCCTAATAATGTAAATAATTATAGTGTCAGCATTTGTTTGCAATCTATCTTTCTTCTTAACAATGTTTATATAATACTTATGAATCAATTCAGAAAATCGCTAGATCGTATTCAATTGAATTGATCTTCATAAAAATCGAATTGTAACGTACATCCCTAGCACGCAATAGTGTCCACCAGCATCATAAAGTGTGAGGCTTATAAAAAACATTAAGTAATTATTAACTTTTCAATAATGTTTTCTGTTAAAGTTTTGTTGTACTCTTTAAAAGCATTGCCTGAAAGGAGATTTCGAAACAGTTACAGTATTTCAATAGCTTAATTTTTCCTTCAAATGTGAACCTAACTAATCTTTTACTGTTAATTTTTTTATATTCTAGTGTTACTAAAATAACTCATGCTTTTTCTGATTGTCTTTGAATTCACATTAAGTTTAGTTTAAATCACATTCTATGCTTAAAATTCAATTTAAGATTTTGATTTTAATTTAAAACATTGCTTTTTGATTAAAAATACAACTTATTATAAGCTAAAATTGGCAGATGACTGATACTAGAAGATAGCATTCACATTGTGATGTGTATGGGCTTCATTAATTTGAGAGATAGTATACCCATTTATATATTAAATGAATAAAAATGCTTACACCTGCAAGAGATCTAGATCTCACGGAGGGCAGTTATCTAAAGTCTAGAGTATCTAAAATGATGGTTAATTTTAAATTGAGGTTAAGCAAATATTATTTTTCAGTAAACTACACAGCCAATGTGGTTCCCTATTTGCCAGAATGCTTAACATATACTCACTCCTTAGGCTCACTTATTCTCAGTCTTTGATTGTATGTATGCTTTCAGGAAAATTTTGTGTTCTCAATAACAAACAATATGTTTGACAAATATGTAGATGGATACTTAAACCTTTCATTTGATTGTGGTGAAAGTTGGTGCAATTGTTGGCACTTCGGTGTAGATTTCTGTCATAGTACTAATGATGCACAATGGGTGGCATCTAATTTCAAGAAATTGATATTTTTAATAATATTAGTAATAGTCACAGTAAAGCGTTATTTACTTTCATTAGTTCTGCAGTAGAAGAATTAAATAATTTTCAAGTTATAATAGTATTTTTAAATTAATATTTGTTGGGGCAGTAGCACTTAAACTCATTATCCTAATAGAGCGATTCCATACTCCCTAACATTGAAAATATACTGTTTTATTTTATAATTGCTAACATACCTTTCCAAAAATTATCGCCAGCTTTTGAAGTGCACTGAGTGTCTGTAATGTTGTCATGATTAACTGTTTCACCTTAGGAGGGCTGTGAGGGTTTCCCCATATAAAAATTCTTGTTATGGTCACTCCCAAGATTTGTTCTTTCAATAGCTTGCCTTGTAATTTATTAGAACTGAATGTCTTAAGTGGATGGATTGACATGTTGGATGGATGATTTTTGGTACTGTGGTCAGACCATGTTTAAGTGCCAATAATAATTGCATTTTTGAGACTGAATGATGAATGTTCAATAACAAGACATTTATATGTCTCTAATGCTACTCATCTGTGTTGGGTTCGTGCTTAACCTGATCTTAAGTTTCATTAAATAAATAAAATGTTTTGTATTGTTACAGTTACCTAGTCCTTACAACAAGTGGTGGCATCATGGACCATGAAGAAGCCAGAAGAAAACACCTTGGAGGAAAAATTTTAGGCTTCTTTTTCTAAGTTTACTTAATACACGTCAAAATGTACCACCTTGTTTTTATTTTAGACCAAAAAGACTTTTTTTGTCCTTTAACTTAAACAGACCTTCGAGGCGGCGCTTGCGGTTTTGATTATTCGTAAGAACTTAGAACAGCCAAGAGGAATTCTATAAACTCAGTTTGGTATGCAAATTGTGATAGAGACATTTACTCTACATCTGTATCTGAGATATGAAAACTAAATGGATGTGAAAGCCCCTGCGTGGCATATCATTAGATAGATCTTAGAAAGAAAGAAAAAAATTTCAAAATTAAACAAACCCAACATTTTCACTGGCTTTCTTTAGGGTTATATGTGCTAGAAAACCACAGCAAGAACAAATAAACGTCTGAAATCATCACCCCTGTGATACAAGCTAGCGTTGAATGAAGACTACTATCTAATTACTTTTGTCAAATAATGGGACCTTAGTAAATATCATACTTGTCAAGAACAACCAAAATTAGTTAAAACATGCCAACCGTGACGATAACCTATTGAATTTACGTACTGTTGAAACACTTGTTTAGGTTTTAACATTTAATTTGTTTCATTGAATATTTGGTTTAAATAAAATTTACAAACTTTCCAAAATTTAATGGATTACTTAGTAGGCACCACCGCTAGCGCTGGAAGCGAGTTGCGCAGCCTACCCGAACCCCCCTTTTTTTTCCTAGCTATGCTTATAGCCTTGAGAGGCTATTTCAGCTTCTTGACGTGTAGGGGAGCTCACAGGGCTCAAACCGGGAGTGTTGCTAACACTGGCCCTAGCAAGAGCAGTGCTTCGCAGAATCTACCACCGGATCGGAAACGCGACTCACTGAGAAGACCCGCCGAGAAACTCAGTGGGCTAAACCCCCTCAAGTCGCCCCGTGGCCTTGAGTGGGTAAAGCCTATCCATCCCTGCAGGTACGTATTTTCCTCTGGCTTCGGGCTCGGCGGCGACTGGTCGGTGCGGAGAGGTAAGAGCTCTCTCTCTGTCTCTTTAAGTGGATTTGCCGAAGTCGAGCATCGCCTCCTAGAATGCGTCCCTGCCGACCATCATAGCCAGGACGGTTGGACGCCACGTTGGTCTTCTTCCACAACCTCGATGATGGCGGCGCGCTGTCAGTTCTCCGGATGACGCGGTGTAATTACCAGCCGAAACAACCGTGGCCGGCAAGCATCTGCGTCAGCAGGAAGGCAAGGCGTCCTCTCGATCTCGAGTTCTAAGTATTGATCACCATTATCGTCGAACTCCTCAAATGCGTCGTAAGATTTCAACGTGCAACTTAATACACATCTCACTGGGTTTCTTGCCGGATTTTTGCAGTGGGTGGCGATTTCAATCCGGTTCAGAAAAACATTGCTCTCGCTAGGGTAGATGTTAGCAAACTTTTTCAGGTTGAGCTCCGTGAGCTCGCTCATCAGTCAGGGTGAAAGTAGCTTCTTGAAGCTACTGGCATATAGATGGGCAAAAAAAGCGTAATTGTTCAAGAAATGTGAAATTTCAGATCGCAAATGGTCTCCATTCGTAAGCATATCAAGACAGCATCGGAATGTTACTTTGCGTTAGCGCGACACGGTTGATACGTAAAAATGTAAGCTATCAAAATCTTTGGCCAGCTCATAACGTGGGCCTCGAAGACTAATTATTTAGGCATCACCCTCGATAGCGGGATCACATTCTGTCCCCACATATGACAGTGACGCGACCGAGCCGTGTTCCTACTCAGTTAATTCTGCCTCATGATTTGCAAGCGAAGTAAATTGTCCCTTCGTAACAAGGTGACACTACAAAACTGCATAAATTCCGTCATAACCTGTGCATTGCCCACGTGGCCCGTACACACATTGACTTTCTCCAGCTCATCCATCCCGTTTTCTAGTACTTTACTAATTAGTAGTTTAACTTAGGTAACTTTTTAATTTTTTTTCCGGACTCTCTTTTTTGTTTTTCGTTCCCGCTCAAGGTATTTTTAGAATTGATGTTAATTAACTTTCATACATAACTTTCACTTAAAGCCTCTGCTTGTAGATTCAATAAAATAAAAAATAAGAGAATTTAAGGATAGTGCCCTCTGTACTTAAAAAATATTAATCCGTGTGCTTGAGAGTTTTTTAACTTATTCGATAGGGTAAAAGTTAACTCAAAGTTGTAGGGAGTTCCGGAGGGAGCCGACGCCGAAGTGCCATCACTGCAGTGGCTGCAACGTGGACACGGCTGAGCACACACTCGCGTACTGCCCCGGTTTCGCGGAGTAGCGCCGCGTCCTCGTTGCAAAAATAGGATCGGACTTGTCGCTTTCGAACGTCGTGGCTACGATGCTCGCCAGCGACCAGTCCTGGCAGGCGATGCTCGACTTCTGCGAGTCCACCATCTCGCGGAAGAAGGTCGGTTGGTCGAGCGTCCTCGGGGTGGCGCCGCGAGTCTGGTGGTAGTGTTAACCGCGGGAACCCCCCTACTCTGATCGGGTTCTGACCCAGGACGGAGATCGGACGTCGGGTGTAAGAGTGCAGGGGAGTCGTTTAGTGCGGTAGGGACCTAAAACTTCTTGGGCCCGCGGTCTTTTTTTTTATTGCTTAGATGGGTGGACGAGCTCACAGCCCACCTGGTGTTAAGTGGTTACTGGAGCCCATAGACATCTACAACGTAAATGCGCCACCCACCTTGAGATATACGTTCTAATAGTTATAGTTATAGTATAGTTACAACGGCTGCCCTACCCTTCAGACCGAAACGCATACTGCTTCACGACAGAAATAGGTAAGGCGGTGGTACTTACCCGCGCGGACTCACAAGAGGTCCTACCACGAGTAATTACGTAAATTATAATTTTGCGGGTTTGATTTGGTCTGCTCCCAACATCAGCAGATCGTCAAGTCCCACATACCCCGCGGGCCCACTTTGGCGTGGGGACCTCGTAGGAGGTTCGGCCCCCAGCCCAAATAGGGAGTTGGAACGTTTACGTACGTTTGCCGCTAGGGGCGCTGTTCCAACTGCATTCAAATTTTATTTAACTTTTACGCTATCGAGAACGTTAAAAAGCTCGCACTAAGCACACTGGGATTTCCCTAATCAGGCGTCGCCTGCACACCAGCGTCGTCAGCTCCGATGCGCAGTGCGCAAGTGTATTAGACGACTGATTGTAATAGGATTAAAAGATGTCGATACGATTACGAATATACGATTGGAGCCCAATAACACGTCTAAATGCTCATTAGTGGTGACCGCTACTTCCCGCAATAGATATAGGCTACCTACCACAGAGGTCATTTTATTATCAATATTCATATTTTTCGTAGACTGGGAAGTGGTCTCCGCCGTCCCTTGTCAACGGAAATGTGAGGGCTACATGTGACGTAAAGCTGCCACACCCTAGTAGTTGTCGATAAATAATTCATATTAGAAATAAGTTGGTACAAACTAAAATGATAATAGAATTAAAACAGTGAATCTAACAAGTTTAAATACAACTCTGTAAACTTTGAAGTTGCATAATAATCACGTGCCACATAATGCCATTTTTTGAATTGCAGTTGTTGTTTATGGGTAATTTTAGTGCACGGATAGGTACCATCATCCTGCCTATTTCTGCCACGAAGCAGTATGACACAATTGGGCCTATCCTGTCTCGAGATGGTATCCACGATAAGATTTATGTTGGCTCCGGTAACCACTTTAAATCAGATGAGGCATTAGTTCGTTTATCCATCTTAGCAATAAATAAAAATGTGCAAAATAATAAGATTGAAAATTGGTTGTAGGATATCGTAGCATTAACGTGGATAATTTTTTAACATGAAAATTACAACTTATTGCTTGGAACTAATAATAAATATGTGGCATTCCGTCACCGGTCTAGGAGAGCTCGTGAATGCCGTCACCGAACGACTACAGTCACCCAAAAAACATTCTTGTTCCCCGCCATTCTGTTTCGACGCCGCTAGTCGTCCGTTGTGTCTTGTATCAACTGATCGTACTACGCTCGCTGTCGCCGCACTGTGTGTACGACCGATTACGACCGGAATGTTTGTGGCGTCCACTGAGTGCTAACTTAACAGTGATAGTGCTACATACATATAAATCTGCGTAGATTATTGAAGGTTATTCGCGTTTAATTCAGAGAATGATGGCACCCGAGACAGTAGTAACTGTGGACCATAACAAACCTGCTGCGGCACCTCCTCCACAAGGCGGTGCACTCGACTGGATTAAAATCAACGTCGACTACTTCAAAACCCCACCTGGCTTGCTCAAAATAATTCAGTTGGTTAGTAATTAATTCATTATTATTAAATTCAAATTATTATTCCACCTAAGTAAATAGCTATAATATTCATAATGTCATATCTAATGAACGTTTTCCTTGGAAAACGTTTTTTGTGTTTATTGTCGAGAAAATCAAAGACGTGGAAACCTGTTGTGGTAATTGTTTACTTCAAGTAGTTTTGACTTCTACTGTTTTATGATTTCCTTGAATATCATGTCTTAGTTTTGACAATTTGTTGTAGCTTTGGCAGTGTTAAGATATGAACAAACATTATTTATAATTTTCAGAATATAAGGCACGGGTTAAGGAAACAATAGATAGACGGATTCCGTTGAATTGTGATACTATTGAGGTCGTGCTAGAGAATGCTTTTTACTAGTTTTATGGAGGTCAACAAGGTTTTGACGCAGTAGTTATTTATATATACTTAATAGTGAGATATTTGGACTTCCTTCACTCATACTGACATGAGTGAGATGAAAAAAGTTTTAAGCCCAATTTAATCCTGGACAGTTAAAGTTCACCGAATACAAAAGCTCACAGATTTAATCAATAAAGATACAGAGAAGTAGTCTTCATTAATGCATATAGCTAATTCTATGAGGATGAAAGCGAACAGCATTCTGTTTGCCTGGCGGTACACTCATTTTAAAAATATTTTTGAAGAAATTAAAATAATAAATCTCCTATATTTTTAACACGCACGTGGACAAAATAAAAACATAATTAATTTACAATTTTCTCTATCGTATAAAAGTGATTGTTCACAATGTAGTAGGTATTCTTCTAAACTAGTATCCAATTGAGGAAGATGAACATTACTCAGTTTTTATTTTAATATATTTTTATTACATTACGTACGAATCTACATTATTTATCAAAAAAAAAAGACCTTTGAAACAAATAAATTTTGCATTCGAGTTTTAAGAATAAAAAAATAATGTTCGTAAGCATAGTTTTTGTAGTCTTTATCTAATCACAGTGTTATCGAAAAATGAATCATCAAAAAAAAAAACATGTTAAATTTAGAAACGTTTCATTTTGGAAACTTAAATTGCTTTCGAAATTATTTTCATTCTGAACAGTCAAATTTTCAATGAATCAAAGACTGCAAGATCTCTATATTAATAAGTCAGTGGCGACTGGTATGTTATACATGTTATACATACTTTAACGGAATGTCTCGTACTGAAGGTCACGTACCTACGTGAGCGCAAAAATTATAAAATATAATTTTGAACGCAAGCATTTTTTGTTAAATATCCAGTAGGTACAACGGGATACGACACACAATATCTGTCAATTTTTTTTTTAATAAGTTTTTTTTATTGCTTAGAAGGGTGGACGAGCTCACAGCCCACCTGGTGTTAAATGGTCACTGGAGCCCATAGACATCTACAACGTAAATGCGCCACCCACCTTGAGATATAAGTTCTAAGGTCTCAGTATAGTTACAACGGCTACCCCACCCTTCAAACCGAAACGCAGTTCTGGATAAGATATAAACTAACCATTAGTGGTAATTATTTGAAGACATTATGAATCATGACTTGATATGTAGCGACTTTAACTCGCCAACGCCTTTGAGCAGCCTACTTGCTGATATCATCGTTCGTCCTTCCTTGCTCACGACACGAATATGTATATCGTCAACCATACACGGACGAAGCCGTCGTAACCACACGTAGGTGTTTAATACTAAACTAATTAAATTTGATACAAAATAAAGTTGTCCGTGCTTATCTTAGAAGTAAAAAATAGCTCTAACAAATTCTTCAATTTGTAAAAATATGACGTAATTCATGTAGGGAACATTCTAGATTGTTAACGTCAATTGCACTAATTGAGTTGATCTAATTAATCTTCTCCATCTCACAGACATAAATTCTTTAACTCTGTATATCCAGTTAAAGCGATAACGTAGCAGGAAATCAAAATTAGCGTAGGTTAAAAGTGAAAACTTCCGTGGAGGACTTTGAGAATGTCTGTCCCATAATAATTATTGATCGTATTCGTGGCTAGAGGAATTTAATGATAACAGTATCTACGCTATCGATCAGAAGACTATGACTGGATGTTCAATCTCGGTCGCATCGAACACGTAACAGTTGTTACTAATTCTCTATCGTATCGTAGTAGTAGTACATATAATAGTAGCAGTAGTATTTTATATCTTAGCTATTTTGGTCGATAATCATCTTCATCAGACTTCTGGTTTGATGGGCTTACTGCCCATCTGCTACACTTTTGGAACCATGTCGACTTCAATCTTAACTCCCAAGGTTCAAGGCTATTGCGACATCTCCGGCCTGATAGGCGAGCTCACTGGGCTCAGCCTCAGAGATTTTGCTAACATCTGTATTAGTAAGAACAGCGCTTCACTAAATCTACCATAAGTTCGGAATCACGATTTGTTGAGAAGATCCAGCGAGAAATTTAGTGGGTTTTCAATCTCTGAATTATTATTATCGAACCCCCCTCGCATTCGACGAGTTTGTGTTTGCTACTAAGCTGTTATCGGAATTGGGTGAAATTGCCCATAGTTAACACGAAAATGTATGTAAATGATATCATAAAAAAAATGTATTAAACGAAAGTTGGTCTGTATTTCAATTGTTACATTTATGCATGCAGGTACCTGAATGAGACATACTATTACCGTTAACCACATGAATTAATTCGATGATGACATAAGGCTCCATTGGATTATTTCCCGAGTGTAAATATACTAATGTAAATTTAAAATTTAGTGTTCTGAGAACAATACCACTTATTACCCGACGATTGATCGTGATATACTCGTACATATATCGGGGCTATTGTTTAAACAAACCGCTGAAGTAATTATTTACAAATTAACAGAAAAATAAGTGTACGTCTATATTATAAAATAAAAAAAATATGCTGCAATAAAATATTATGTAGAATAATAAATTAGGCGTGGCCTTTCAAAGGTTAAGGCAACTTCAATTACTTGGACTGAATGACCGATAAGAACGATCAATAACTGACTTGCCCACTGATGGTAGGTAGTTTTATTTATACTAAGGGGAAAAATTGAATATATTTTTTAAATAAACTTTACGTTACGCTTTGTTAGAATCTTAGAAATAAGTTTTATTTCATTATTTCGGGTTCCAATGCTTAGATACATAAATAATTAGTAAATATTTTTGGTTCTTGCCCAGGATCGTCCCACAGAATAAAGCATAATCATAATTAGGTATGTAAGGTGGATTAGATCTTTTTTTTCATACAGTGGTCTGGATAATATAGAATTTTATATTACTGTCGAAAAATTTTTTAAGTTATTAGTTTATAATTTATTACAAATAACATTTTAAATCATATAGCCAGAGAGCATACAAACTCTCACGTCAGTGTTTGTTTATAGAGGTTAATCTTACAGCAGTTTCAGTTACAAGGAACTGTTGACATGTATAGCAATAATACCTATCAAAAATAAAATAATGAGAATATAATCTATTGCAGATTATTTTTTTATTTCATAGACAGATCAACGAGTTCACGGTCTACCTGGTTTTAAGTGGTCACAGGAGTGCATAAACATCACAACTTGAATACTGCTCTTCACTTTGAGATATGAGGTCAAAGTCTTGGACAAAGGCTATCCCACTATTTAAAGCAGAACACACGACTGCGGTTTACTCTAAGAATGGGAAGCAGTCGACGTCGCCCCAAACATGTCATTTCGGATCCTCCCGATCCACTAACGGTGCTTTTAGGTACCTCAAGCACCGGTCACCGTTCTCGTCGAACCTGTCGCTTGCGACGAAAGTCTCGACGAGTAAATTAACCCTCAGACACAGCCCACTGAGTTTCTCGCCGGATCTTCTCAGTGGGTCGCGGTCCCCATCCGGTGGTAGATTCTGGCACGGCTCTGGCTTGGGTTCGTGTTAGCAACGTCGTCAGTTTTGAGCCCCGCGAGCTCACCTGCTAGTTAAGGTTACGCTGAAATAGCCTCTCAAGACTATCAGCTTAGGTAGGAAAAAAAAGGTTTACTCTATCCGCCCTGCCACATGTTCCATAAACTAAATGCTTGTGTACATCTAAAAGCTTAAGACTCCGATTTCGAACTCCCATTTTAGACGAAGGTGTCTGTGTCTACAGTCTTTGAAATTCGAACATGTGAAATTAGCAGTCGATTAACGTTTTGCATTCGCAGTTTTGGGAACGACGTAGAGTGAAAGTTGCCATCAAAATGAAAGTAGTAATGTAAACATGTGGTGCGCGGCCATAGCCGGTGCCGCAGGCCGCAGTACAAGCCACATCTTCGATGTAGGGATGTCTTAAAATTTTTTTTTTTATTGTACTAATATATAAATCTACAGTGGTTTTTACGGATGTACCGTTATAACTACTGAAGCATGCATTCGATTAACTTGAAACTTGGTATCCATGTAGAAAATACATGTACTTAATGGATAGGCTAATATTAATGTGAGTGTTGGACACCAGTTGCAGGCGCGTTAATGATGTGAATCGTTGCGGGGGCGCTAATGATAATATAATAATAACATAATACTTATCGCTTAATATGTACTAATTTTAATTTTAAATACCCAGCGAAGCGGGCGGGTACAGCTAGTATAAAAATAATTATGTGATATTTATCTTACCTAGATCTAGTGATTTAACTTTTTTTGGGTGACTTTTTAATAAGATTTCAGAAAATCATTAATAGTCCTTGCTAGATAACAAACCGAGAAAAAAAAAGGAATAGACGTAAATTTCGGAATACTGTGCTGACTGTCAGATTTTTTTCTTAGTAAAAAAAGCATTATTCCATATCCACATTTTTACTCCGCATAGGTGAAGAATTATATTTGTACAGAAAAATTAAAAGCAAGAACTGACTGGTTGTGTTGTTATACATATGTAGCCAAACCATTTATGCAGTGAGGCGGTTTTTGCAAATTCTGCGCTTTTTACGGTAGGTGGGAAGTGTTTTTTCACTATGATTGACTTCCGCCTGGAGTCTCATTATAAGATCGGCATTCATTTTGCTGCATCTATAATTAACAAGTCAAGTAGTGGTGGGCAGTGAATATTTTTATAATTTACAATTCGCTGTTTTTCTCTATACAGTTCTTTATAAAATACAAAACATGTTTGCTACATCCCTACTACGTTTTAGTGACCGGTTTGTGCCGGTGTGACAGCTTGTTGGTTTCTCATCATTTCACCCGCTCGATATTAACGCTTTTTTTTGTTAATAAAATGAGAATACGATTAGCTTTCATCTTTAGTTATTCAATTTTGGTCTTATAAGGTTATGTTAACAAAACGCACCTAAGCTCACTAAGTGTCTAGCCGAACTTTTAAGCGGGCCGCGATTTCGATCTTGGGGTAGATTTTGCAAAGCACTACTCTTGCTAGTGCTGGTGTTAGCAAATTCTCTCAGGTTGAGCCCGTAAGCTCACCTACTCGTCCGCGAGAAACTGGAATAGCCCCTCAGGCTACCAGCAAATAGGTAGGGACAAAAAACGCACCCAACGTTGTGTCAACGAAACCTTTGAATGCCTGCTGGCGAATTCATCGAATCAATACATTAAATTAACATTTAATCACAAATAGATAAAATAGTGATAAAGATTACCGTGTTAAACTAAATTACCAATTGTAAAAACTAAAATAATTTAACCTATAAGTACGAAACGGTAAATTTCAACAATTCAAAGAGTTACGACTACCACTTGCCGTCAATACGTACCTTAAGTATTGCGGGTTGTTGAAATGTTCATTGTTTAAATGAAACAGTCCGTGCTGCGTAACCGACGGTTGTTGCAACCGTGTGTATGTACACTGTTGAGAACCGACATCTATGAATAGGCACATACATATTATCCGACATACGTACGTTGTGTGATATTCCACATATATTTTTATATATGCAAAAAAAAAAAACTACTACATATACTACTATTTCCATTTCTTTATTTTCTCGATGACTGTTCTAATTTGATAGTTGTAGTGTTGTGACTAAATAAGTAATTAGTAAGTAAGTAAACATTCAGATATATTTATTCAAGCTGGGAACACTTAATGGCCCAACGCCATTTTGTGTTTGTTTTAATTTGTCACTCGCAACAAGACGGTCGTGCTATAGTTTTATAAAGAAGAAAACCGTTAATAGCAAAATACTTGTAGTTGTTGACATGAATGAGATGAACATTTGTTTTTTCGTTTTTAAACGACATTGATTTGACACATGTTAGTTACCTATAAGTTTCATTGAGATCTCGCCTCTTTAATATACTTTCTTATAAAATCACGAATTCAATTCCGAGTTTAATTTTATCAACAGCTCGACGCACATCACGTTATTTTTGGTGGTCGCTCATCTCTTGTTTCCCCGTTAAACGTCATCGACTACAAAAGCGGGTCATGGACGTAGATAAACACAGAAGACACATTAACAATTAATATTTTCTTATAAATTACTGCAAAAATTTAAAGAAAAGGATCTTTCAGACGAGCGAGCTTAAACTTTAAGTCTTCTTATAATTGTTAGTTGGAATGTCAATATTTATTTATTTATATAAAGGTCGGAAGTCGTCGTGGCTTAAATTAAAGGATAAGACGTCCGGTGCATTCGTATCTAGCGATGCAACGGTTTTCGAATCCCGCAGGCGGGTACCAATTTCTCTAATGAAATACGTACTTAACAAATGTTCACGATTGACTTCCACGGTGAAGGAATAACATCGTGTAATAAAAATCAAACCCGCAAAATTATTTATTTATTTATTTATTAAGTTGCACCAACAAAGTGATCATCAATGCAAAACATTGACAAATTGACAAAAGTTCATGGCAGATGTCACCTCAATTATAGGTGCAATCGACATTTTATAATTTGCTTTACTGGTGGTAGGACCACTTGTGAGTCCGCGCGGATAGGTACCACCGCCTTACATATTTCTGCCGTGAAGCAGTAATGCGTTTCGGTTTGAAGGGTGGGGCAGCCGTTGTAACTATACTGAGACCTTAGAACTTTATATCTCAAGGTGGGTGGCTCTTTTACGTCATAGATATCTATGGGCTCCAGTGACCACTTAACAGCAGGTCTAAGCAATAAAAAAATAATACGATTAAGATAAGTTGGCGTACTATAATGGTATGGCTATTAGTATATTATTTTATTGCTATAATATGTTATTATGAAACCTGGACGTCCATGACCACGAAAATCTAGTATTCAAGATGTCAGAAATCGTTAAATAAATATTAAAGTCTCAATCATATTATAATTAACCATTACCCTAGATCGAAATAGCACAAATTTCTTTTAATTTCCGTTCATCAAAATTATTGTGAACTAGCTTGTTAGGACAGTTAATAATTGGACGTGAGTTCTTCTGACCTGTGACTTTTGACATTGCTGGTATGGAGTTCCTACAAATTAAAGTGTCGTAATTGTGCTGTGTGTGCATGGGATCATCATAATATCATAGCTCACATTTTTTTTTGTAATTTTGTTGAAAAAATGCAATAGCAAGAATAATATTGTTAATTCAAATTTTAATTGTGGATTAACTTTTCTATTGGGAAACCGTTATCCAGAAATAAATAATATGTACATGTTGTAACTATTAGATTAATCGAATATTTTTTTGGGTCTCTTTGGTTGGAGGAACTCGTTGGACTTCGACCTACGCGGCGGGGGCGGTAAGTGAAGCATGTTGCATTTGAATAAAACTCTATTGGTCTCCAAGTGTCGAATTCGGAAGATATAGAATTCAATTGGCACGGCGGGGGATAACGCTGGGCCAAAAACGGCGCGAGTCGTGGTACGGTCATGTTGCTGCTGCTTTCGAAAGATGCGCGTAGAGCAGCTTATGTGTCGTCTTCTTCGGTCTCATTTGCCGATCCAAAAATCGCACAAAAGGGACCTTAACACTTAGGTGGGCCGGATTGGGTTGTTATTCTTGTAACATCCTTCTTCCCTTCCCTTGGGTTGACAGCGCCGTGTTGTTGCGGAGTAAGAATAGAGCTCTCTATCACACCCCGCACCTTGCCTATAAAAATGGGGCTTTCTAAGAATTCGAGCAACGGTAGAGACAAGTCGGTACCAATTTTTGCGATGCGACGAGGAAACGTCATCGCTCCTCCCATTCATGCATCCCGGGCAGTACACGACCGTGTGTTCCGCCATGCTTAATCTGTTTATTCGAACACACAGTGATGGTTCTATCATCGGCTCAGCTCTGGTGCAAGTACTTCCTAAAGTACTCGTAGTTAAGCAGCATCTGCATTAGCCGGAAGTTGAGTTGTCCTTGCTAATGATTCACTTAGTCTTAGAGACCCGGGCGACTCGCTTCGACGATGTACCGGCCAGTTGAAAGCTCAACCAGCAGTCTGGATCACGTTTCCAAAAGGCATTAATCTAATATGCACATTTACACTCGCAAAAATTTAATTTTCTTAATGCGGAATATAACTGAATTATTATACAAGAGTGACATTGAATGATCACGTTTTACTAAATTCGATATTGATATTATTTATCGCCTTAATGCAAATTGTTCAATACTGCCGTGTTTAATAAAAATTTTGTTTGTAAACATTGAGCGCTGACAATTCCTACGTCGAACGTACAACAGCGTCACGTTTGCGAAATCAAGGTCAATGAAATTGAAAAAGTTTACTTTCGAATGTTCGTTTTCTTCTTGATAGCAGACAAGATCATCGATCGAAAAAAAAAAACGTAGTTTGTTAGGTAAACAAGAATAATATTTCATTATTAATTGTACAGTTGTTTGACTAAGAATATTGCTGCAGTCATACCTAAGCAGAAACTCATACCTACATAGCAGATCTACGGATTGCGTCATGTTTGTGTACGTAAGTTCTAAATTAAAATTCACTTGCTGTATGAAATTGGCGACGATCGTGCGCGTATTAGTGCTAACGATGTTTAATTAAAAAAAAAATTTTTTTACATTACATCAGTGTAATACATAATCTCAAATATTGCGTTGAAGTAGAAACCTTTATTAAAATTACTTTTACCAAGTCATATGTGACCACGAAAACTGTAAAGGATTTGAAAAATGGGAACTAATATTAATAAACGACAGATCAAACCGTAAAAGTAGTTTTAATTATGTCTATAACTCGCCAACTGACGAATATAAATATTTTTACCAGCTAAAGGGGTGCCCGAACTGTGGTTGGCTTACATCAAGGAGTTAAGACTAAGTACTTAGGATTCATAATAATATATATTATGAGGATTTGTTTTAATTTTCTCGATTTCCAGGCTGGCTAAGGATTTATGTGCATCCATTTGTCCAAAAAAAAAGAATAGTATGAAAACATTTTTCAAACGAAGTTTTACCTGAAAATAATAACAATATGGAAACATAATGAATCTATACTAATATATAAATATACAGTGGTTTTTACGGATGTTCCGTTATAACTACTAAACCATGCATCCGATTGACTTGAAACTTGGTATCCGTGTAGAAAATACATGTACTTAATGGATAGGCTAATATTTATATGTGTGTTGGACTCCCTACACCAGTTGCAGGAGCGTTAATGATGAATCTTTCTGATGAAATGAATCTTTGTGGGGATGAGAAATAATAATGTTAATTTCAAATGCCCAGCGAAGCGGACGGGTACAGCTAGTTAACTATAATATGTTTAAATAATGTAATTTAGGGAGTTGTGATACGCCCGCGCGCGGAAGTACGGCCGATGAACCGCTTTGGTTCAAGCACTGTACTTTGGCTTCGGCAAACAGGCACAGTTCGTTGGTACCGTATTGTAGCGTTGTGGTGGCGTAGCTGCGTAGTGATCGCGCCCGCACCCACTGACCCGAATGCTATGTACCGGCTAGGCCGCATTTTCGCTTCTCGCAACCATTGCTTTAAAATGCATTGAACCAGAACACAAACGATACATTATTTTAATATTGATTTACGATGAAATAGGACTAGCATTCACATTGTTAAGACAGTCGCGAGTGACGTTATATGAACATTTATATTGTTACTTTGGCTGTGATTCTCATTGAGTCATACGCAGATCTTGTTTCAAGGGCAATGAAGTTTATAATATCTATTGTCACTGTTATAAGTAGCTTGCATGAATGTATCTTAGAGTTTTGTAAATGAAAATCATCATTATGTAAATTAAAAGAATCTAGTAAAAAAATGGATATTTATATATATTGTTTTTATAATAGGTGAATTTTGCTTAAACTTATGCACGTGAACAAATACTAAATATAATTCTTAATAAAAATTATAATTTACTAAATTATACAGACAATAACGTAAGAAGTTTTTCCACGGGTAATCAAATGCGATGAGAAACAATTTAAAAGTCCTTTGTGTAAAACATTATTCTCCTCCGACATTAGTTATAATAAGTATTTCATTTTAGTTCAAATAGTTATAATATATTTTTCTAAATAACGTAATAAAAGTTTTTAATTAAGAGATTGGCGTAAATTAGCACGTAGTCTGTCCGTGTATCATAAAAAAAAGGACAGTAAAATCTTTATATACATATTTTAGAATTCTAGACCGGACAATATGTAGTGAAATTTGGAAATTTAGATTAACATTTGCATGAATTTAAAGCCCACTCCTATCTTATCGGAAATCCGGTCGCGTTTGGATGTTTGAAGTGAGAATGCATCGCGTCTGATGGCTTGTGAACCCATTAGTAGAACTTCGAATGGCGGTCGTGTCCCATACTCGTGTATGGCGACGGTCGGCGACGCTTGCTTACGTACTTTCTCCGTTGTATATATATGAACAGTCGTGCACGTGCCAGTTAACACACTTTTTTAGTCGCGTTGGCTTCACATGAGGTTGTGGATGGCAGGAAGCGATCGCATAGGTATAATGAAACCTTGAAAAACAGTACGGATGAAAGTATGCCCCGGTACAATGTGCAATATTTTGGTATTATAGCTTGGAATTTCTACAAATAACACCTGCTCGTAATCGTTGCGACAGAAGGTTTGCGTGCGCGATATAGAACCGGTTTGTAGCGCTAGCTAGCGTTACCCGGTGGGTCGAGCTCGAGTCTCGCTGTTCAGTTGACGCCAATTTCTCACACTTATCCAAGATCGTTGTTCTAGTCACCTCGTTTTTTTTTTAAACTCTGCCTGACGGATAACGATTCTCCAAATAGTCGCCGAACATACTACATTGAATATGCATAATATACCTAATATAAATTATTTCCACAAAATATTAAAATACAAAATCCTCGTTCATGATGTTCCATCAACACATTATTTTAACATATTTAGTTGAATTTTTGGCAACTAAATATGTTCAATACCTTTTAGTCAAACAATTAATTAAATAAATTTAAAAACTTGTTTTTAAACGATCTATCAAAATTGTTAATAGGTATCGAGAACAATCTTAATTGGCCCCTTAAAAATTGAGTTTTATGTTTTTCAATACACCACAAAATCATCAAACACATTAAGCTCAATCTACAACATTCCGTTCATAATACGATGGTTACAAAGGATGAACTTGTAACCTAGTAAAATTGACGTTATTAATACCATTTATCATATGACGCCGATCTGGATGCAGGTCTTAAATAGATTTATAGGAACATTATTAAAGTTCTGGATTTTCTATATTAAAAATGTCAATGTCGAAACGACTATCACTAGTAGTTGTACATATAGATTTAACTATCTCTATCATTCATTTTATCACGAGTGATACTGCCAAGGCTATTTATTCTACATAACTCAAACGTTAACCTGTATTCATCACAAGCTATTTTCAATTGCACCGCTACAAAGACTTGGGTTTTATCTATCACTAAAATTAATTAAGAACTGAATATTTCTTTTTAGACAGAATAATTGTTAATCTAAATTTATGCTTAAATAATAAGTTTTGCTCGCGACTATTATTATTTTACACGACGCCATTACTATTTTATGTAGACAAAAATAATCTGAACAGTATTGCGAATATTCTTCGACAATCACGTTATTTATATCATATTGTGTTGGATGCAAAAATGAGATAGACAGGTGACAGTGGCGTAATTTCTGACAATAAAATACAGAAAAGCTGTGTTGAAAATATTTTGTTATTCATTTTCATTGTACACTGTTGTGTATTTTGTTCCAAATCAACCGTCAACGCAGGATTTACGGTTATGGGAGGGGCGGGTGTCAGCTACCACGTTACATTCTGGGTACAAAATATGAATTAACGCGTATTGTAGAAGTATTCCGGGTTAGTTTAGAGCACTAACAGTGTCTATTTTTCGTAAATATAGTCATTTTTTACCTTTGATTCGGCAATAGTCACCTTAGTCCATTTATAATTTAGTTTTAAACTGAGAGCTCGTACTGTTTTGTATGATGAATTTGAGTATGGAACTCACGTCCGACATTCACTGTCCAAGTTGGAATATTATCAACTCTGCGATTTGATAGACTGACTTGAGAACGAAGTGGTTGGCGCACCTGTCTGCTGGGGTGAGGGTCGTGGGTTCAATTCCTACATCGAGCAAAAATTCGTGTGATGATGGGGTTTGTTTGCTCTTTGTCTGGATGTTTAAAATCTATATGTGTATTCATTTAAATGTATCTATAATACATAATAATAAGTACATATGTCAGTCTCTGTTTCGCAGAGTACAGAATGCTAGCATGGGACCAGATGATCGTGTTTAATTTGTCCCGGACTATTTATTGTTAATTTTATTTTTTACAGGGAACTGTTTTTTTTCTTGAAAATCAGGTGTAACTGATAGCGTGCAGCTTTTATTGTAATGATAAATTTATTATTTCAGATTCTCGGCATACTATGTATGGGGTTAGGCTCTCCGTGGTACTCGACGTGGTTCGTCTTCGTCGCAGTCACCAGCTTCATCACAACCCTCATGTGGAGTTTCGTATACTTACTCAGCATCAGGGAGGCTCTTAAGCTGCCCATTAATTGGGTTCTTTCTGTGAGTTGACAGTTATGTATTATATTTTCTTTAACGATTAATTAGGACTAAATAATTAAATAGTATGCTTTTTTTTAACCCAAACATTGTTTTCGGATATTATCTTCGTTCAACGACTTCCACAAGTTGTTGATTTGCTTCCAACTCGACTTCGGCATTCACGTTGCAACGTCTGTATCCGCAGCTTATCTGCTTATGTACTCCAAATAAATAATTTATTTTATTGAAAACAATTCAACTGATATGTCATTATTAAAATAACTGAAGCTTTTCATTGATATTTCTCGATGTATGCATGAGCTCACGATCCACCTAGTGCCAAATGTTGCAGTTACGGAAATTAATAATTTCTGCAGGTTTTATGTTCTTCCAATATTAAAAAAAATCTAATATTAAAAAAAAAAGACATCCCTGCTGAGTTTCTTGCCAGTTCTTCTCAGGACGGAGGCTAGTTTTTGTGAATTGGTGGTAGTTCTTTTGACGTTCAACAAGTATGTACTTTCATTTATGTTGAATAAATTATTATTTTTTCATTTGATTTCATTTTAAGTAATTTTTTTTGCTTAGATGGACGAGCTCACAGCCCACCTGGTGTTAGGTGGTTACTGGATCCCATAGACATCTACAACGTAAATGCGTCACCCAACTTGAGATATAAGTTCTAAGGTCTCAAGTATAGTTACAACGGCTGCCCCACCCTTCAAACCGAAACGCATTACTGCTTCACGGCAGAAATAGGCAGTCTATTTATAAGGTATATTGTAAGAATATATTTATTATGAATTTTAAGGATTTTATTTAATTAACGCGGTTTTTATTCCCCAGGAATTAATTAGTACAGCACTGGAAACAGTAATGTATCTGTTGGCGTTCATAGTTCTGTTTGCTGCGACGGGAACTTATTACGGACCAAGATACGGAAGCAATGTTGCAGCTGCCGTAAGTTGATATACTCGTAATTAATATCAGTAAATAATTACAGAATTATATTTTTATTTAGAGATTATAAGTTTTTTTAGATCATTACCATAATATAATTTAAACAAATGGCCTAAATTCACATGAGTAAACGAATAGTTATCAATTATCATTACAGTAATTAATTACTTACGTCATGTAGTTTAGTGAATTTATATATGGCATTCGTCTGTTCAATTACTGAAAAGTATACTCCAGTGTGTTTAAAATTGACGTTTAAGTTATCAAGTTAGTGTTGGCCCAATGATCGAAATTTTACTATAATCACTGTTACCTTAATATCTGGATTCATTTTCTGTTATGTTTTGCTATTGAATTTTTTAAAAAGAAAACGCTGATATTTCTATTACTGTTTTTAGCAAAAAAAAAGTCACTTATCCCACATGCTGTAGCTGTTTTGCTGTAATGTATATTTTTATAGATTTAATAAAGAAAACAATTTACATTTTTGTTAATATACTGTGTTATTAAGATATGAATTATTAGAAAGTACGACATATTTACAAAGCATTGTGTTTACTAATTATGTAATTTTCAGGTTTTTGGTATCTTTAACACCATTGCATACGGAGCCAGCTCGTTCCTGCTGTTTAGAGAACACAAGGCCTCCTCCACGGCGACACAAGCAGCGTGAAGAACATCTATAGCGTCTAGTTACGTTTTATTTCACACAAAGAACGTTATATTTTAAAAGCAAAACTTAAACTGCAAATTGTAATTATAAATTTCAATTATCGAAATATCGTTTATTAAATCATCACACGTTCAATTGAAATACTGATATTTTTCGTAGGTATCAAATTCTCACTCATCAAATTCTTACACATTTCCTTGTCACTACATAGTGTAAAACAATGTCGCTTTCTCTGTCCCTATATCTGTCTGTCCCTATGTATGCTTAAATCTTTAAAACTACGCAACGGATTTTGATGCGGTTTTTTTTTATAGATAGAGTGATTGAAGAGGAAGGTTTATATGGATAATAACATCCATTAAATAGTGGAGAAATCAATAATAAATTACAGTTTCCGAAGCGAAGCGAGGGCGTGTCGCTAGTACTTTTATAAATTTAGTTTAAAAGAGGCCTAGAGCATCGAGGTACCTGAAAAATATTGTTCACATTCGTTTCGCTTTCGAATCCGGTTAAGACATACATCGTTAATGTTAATAACACAATCGTTCCAGTTCACGGAATTGACTTTGATCACGTCAGTTTTCAACATTAGTAATATTTAATTGTTTGTGGTTATTTCCTAAATGCCTACTACTACTATAACATCAGGTTTTTTTAATTTTTTTACTGCTTAAGTGGACGGACGAGCTCACAGCCCACCTGGTGTTAAGTGGTTACTGGAGCCCATAGACATCTGCAACGTAAATGCGCCACTAACCTTGAGATATAAGTTCTAAGGTCTCAAGTATAGTTAGAACGGCTGCCCCACCCTTTAAACCGAAACGCATTACTGCTTCACGGCAGAAATAGGCGGGGTGGTACCTACCCGCGCGGACTCACAAGAGGTCCTACCACCAGTAATGATACAATAAAGGTATAATGTGTGAAGGAACGGGAGTCGTGTATTTAGAGTATAATGTATGAGTGCACTTTGACGTAGTTTTAAATAACAATCTTGACAATTACACGTGCCTTATTAATGTGTCGTTTAAGTAACATCAATAAGTTGATGCCCACTCATTGTTCTTTCTGCTGTTATCGACATTGGATTGCACAATGGCAGGGCTAATTTGAATAATTAAAAGCTTGTTTTTAAAATGTTTGATAACGAAACGATAATGAAGAATATTTTCATGTTTTATCTATCACATTTCGCATTATTTATTGTTATTTTGTATTTTTATATATCTAAGCGAACACGTTTTTGCAATTTAAATATGTGAATACTATTAATTACTATCAGCACCGTTTTTCGGTACGGACGATTAAAAAAAATTCTTCGTACATTTTTTTTGTAATTTGCACTAATTTAAAATTTTTTTTCTGTTCGTGAATAAGACGTTCATGGCCATATATAATGTAATTATAAATAATTAAAATGTTTAAAAATTTAAAGCTGATTCGAAACAGTACATACATATTTGATCGTATATAATCTGTAATAATGCTAGTTTGTGTAGGATTTCAAGTTATGTTTATGCATAGAACGTTTTAATATAATTTGTTAGCTAGAAAGTGGGCATTTATGATGATGTTAGGCAAGATTTTTTATAGAATTGACACGAGGTTCACCTTCAGTAAGGACCACGCACGCAATCTTAAATGGGTATGACGACTGATGTCGAATCATTTGTATCGATTTTAAATGTCTGTTTTGTAGCACACACCAATAACGTTGTACTTCGAAGTTTGTTTGTTTGACTATACATCTAGTAAATACGAGATATTTGGTTAAATTTTACCTTTTGAAATTTTATTTGTTTTAAAATTTTATGAGTTCACATTTAGTTTATAACATTTGTGACACGTGAGCCTATATAATACTTTTTATATTTTATTCAATAAGGTGTATGGTGAAATGTTAATAGAAATGAATGTTTCGTTTTATTGTGGTTCTTTTCGATTTTGTTAGACTAGTCTATTTAAAAAATGTAAAATGATTTTACTGAACAACATAAATATGTAGTAGTGCTTTTTATCAGCAGTAACTTTAAGATTCGATTCGATTCAAAATTTGAAGGGAATTTCGCTTAAAATCGATTACATTATAACGAAGTTGTCAAAAATAAGAGAAAAATATTGTAGCTTTGTTAGCGTTCTTATTTTTGATCACATTTACAGAAAATAGGTTTCTTTTGAAGTGGGTACATATAGAAATTAATTAATTGAATTGAAAAAAAGAATTCACATGGAATGGGATTTAATGAAATACGTTTCTTATTTAGAACACACGGGAAATTCACGTTAGCTAATAATACAAGTTACATATGAATTTTCTTTAAATTAGTTTTTTTTTTGTTATGTTTAAGCATTGACATATTTTAGTAGTGTTGAGTATCATTATTATTCTATCTTTAAAGAGGGTAACGCCTGTTAACCTGACTAAGAATTAATATATTGTAAAAAGTTAATAAATATATTTTAACATATGTATATTTAAACCGACCCTCTTATTTGATTCCTACAGCTATGTAGTTTTAATTTTGTTCTTTTTGGTAATTTATAATTTGCCGTTTCTCGTGGAAGCTTAGGTGTTAACTATTATGTTAATCTGCTGTGTGAGAATGTCTTGTGAGGTACCACGGGTAGTGACAACAACCCTGTCTATTTCTGCCGTGAAGCAGTAATGCGTTTCAGTTTGAAGGGTGGCGCAGCCGTTGTACTTAAAAGTGAGACTTAGAACTCATGTTTCAAGATGGGTGGCGGCATTGACATTGTTGATGTTTATGGTTTCCGGTAACCATTTAAGACCAGGTGGGCTGTGATCTCGTACGCTTATCAAAACCATAATGATAAGCTGGTACGGGCAAATCGTAGTTTCACAGACGACTATTGTGCATTGTGTTTGTCCAAAATTGTAACCGTATACCGTTGTATATCAACATTTTAGAACCAGATTGTTTCACAGCTTTATTCGTGAACCATAATCGTGGATTGCTGACAGCTTCATATTATGAAAACAGCGATTCTAGGAACGGACCTCATAGGTGTTTACTTTTTAATTGCTGCTGATAGCATAGAAGCTAATAAAGCATTGTCTAGTAATCTCGGTGCTTACTTAGAAATATTCTCATCACGCTTAATTTAGGCCTAGTTATTAGCGTATTGCACGGAAGGGGGGATGTGGTTCATTTCTCTCTCTCTCTCTCTCTCTCTCTCTCTCTCTCTCTCTCGCTCTCTCTATCACTCTCTCTTTCTGTCTAAACTCTAATAGTTTTCTTTTTTATCAGCGCACAGCGGCCATCTGTTCTAGCTATGCTATGCTATGCTATGAGCCTTGCCCATTGCTGGGCATAGGTTCTATATATATAATGCTGGAAAATAATGAGATATGATGTGATGTCCGAAGTGTCTGTATACAATTAAACCTTTTCATGTTTATAAAATATAGTCTAATTGCAGTGGGGTTTTTTCGAATTTTTCAGTTGAGAAACCTACGATTCAAGAGTAATTTTGGCCCGCCTAATAGCAAATGTACACAAACGCTCATACTCAGCAGCAATTTCAGGGGCACAGCCAATTCGCTGCCTGCGGCTGAACACTAATGAAACCTCGTATGAAAAAGAATATCATAGTTTTCGGGAAATAACGTGGACGGGAGGATTGATGTTTAATTTAGTATATATTTTTTTTCATATCATGAATATTTTTAAAATTAAATAATTATTCCCACTTCCCGTTTAAGATTAAGCGGAATTAAATGAGTTTAACGCGTTATAATAAATAATGTAATGTAATGCAATATATGTAGTTACTTGGCCCCTTGCCGTGGGACATGATATGGCTGGGTTATAAAGAGTGCTTTCGTCTTGCTTCTCTGTTACGCGAAAGATACTCGCGCTGTAATCTGAAGAGGCAATTTTTCCAAGTCTGCTTATCTTGCTATCATTTCTGTAGTGTAACTCGGCGTCGGCAGGGTTGGAATAAGCAAGCAGCTACATACTGGTATATTTACGTTGCCTATAGGATAATATGCGGACAACCATCTAATTCAATTCGTCGGCCACAAATACTCCTAACCCAGAGATATCATTCGAACCTGTCAATCAGCATATCGCGAATTTCTGAATGAAGAGGTTATTTTATGCTTTAAAATGTTCCTATGTTATATTACAAAAATCTGAAAGACACGAAGTGTGCTCACGACGGCTCCCTACTGTCGTCCTGTTAATAATATTAATGTTGTCATAAGTGACCTCTAGTTGACCCTTGAACTTCAGAAATTTGCAGACCAAGAGAGTAAGGCTCTCATGAATTAAATAATCAATGCACCTACCATCACTTTCTTTACTTTCTCTTTCGGTGCTAGAGAATCAATGTGTACAAAAACTGTCTGTAGTGTAGAAAAAAAAATAGTCAGCTTACAGGCTAATTATCTTTGAGTGGTTACGTGTACACGCACAATATGTGTGTCGAAGTTCAGCAACCACAATTTGAGGTCTAACTCTCATTTTACATATATGACAGTCCATTTTTTCTAATGAAATACGTACTTAACAAATGTTCACGATTTACTTCCACGGTAAAGGAATTACATCGTGTAATAAAAATCAAACCCGCAAAATTATAATTTGCGTAATTACTGGTGGTAGGACCTCTTGAGTCCGCACGGGTAGGTACCACCGCCCTGCCTATTTCTGCCGTGAAGCAGTAATGCGTTTCGGTTTGAAGGGTAAGGCAGCCGTTGTAACTATACTGAGACCTTAGAACTTATATCGCAAGGTGGGTGGCGTATTTACGTTATGGGCTCCAGTAACCATTTAACACCAGGTGGGCTGTGAGCTCTTCCACCCATCTATGCAATAAATAAAAATTTTTAGTTATATGACAGTCCCAGATTGTCCTCATTTCAAACAATATCACGTATACCGTACCTTTTATGATAAAAAAAATTGTAACAAGTTTATAGTTAAGCATTACATCTTCATTGACCCTAGATTTTACTGCGTCTCAGACGTGTTTTAGATGTTTTAAAAACATACTTATTAAAGGAGAATATCTGCTTGAAAATACCTTTAATACCTTTAACAAAGTTTCTGGCTAACAGGTGGTTAAGTAGTTTATTTTTGTTATTATGAATTTCAAATTGCCACCAAAGAGACAGTAAAAACAGTCAGTACGTACTATATGTACGTATTCCATTTACTTTTGTTTTCGCGGTACACGGTACGATCACTACGGGGACAGTCTGGCACACTCAGTCTGAGTCATTCCGAGGATACTAACGTGAAAAAGGCTTTGACGTGACTTTATTGAAACAGCTGGTGACAAATACGCAGTGTTTTATTCATATTTAAATCAAATTTTCGTTTTGTAGAAGTACGATCTTCTTGCGACGGTTACTTTTATTTATTTTAAAATAAATCATCAGATTTCGTAAGTTCACTAAACTTAATGCAGGATTTATTTTTTGTGACATCTATCGCGTTTGTGTCTTTCGCGATTCACAGGTACCGCTAAAAGCCTAGTATAATTCGAAGTCTAGAATTATAAATCAGTTTTAACTACTTGCTCATTATATTATGCATTGCAACCGGGATATTGTATGCGCAGATCGGGCTGAGTTTCAACGTATACCTCTGCGTAATGTCGATCAAAAGGTGAGTCATCCCATGTTAGTCTGTTGCCCACTGCCCACTTCGCAGTCGTTTCGACATTGCACGCTCGTAAATACGCGCATTCAGCTTTCCAGTTTTTCCTTGGAAATTAAGAAAGTATGTAAGATTCCATTTGTATTTATTATTTGTAAATTCAATAGATAGCATGACTATAAATATTATTTTATTTTTCAATAATTATAAACTTTAAACATCATATTAATGGAGAATATATCTGTGTATGCAAGCTTTCCACAGCTTTTCTCTGAATTGGATACAATGTTACTAAATTGTTTAACTCTAATGGGTTTATAATTAAACTTGGGTTAATTCGAGTTTAATCATCTAACTAATCATTTACAAGTCAATTTTGTTATCGGATTTAATATTTCTTGTGAGTAGGCATTGCATCTATTGGAAAATATGGTATCGAAGATTATTGTAGAAACATATAGAATCTTTATTGTAGAAACATATAGAATAGAATCTTTTTAGTAGAATTAGAAGCTTTTACGATAAAGAATCTTTTAGTTTCTTTATCGTAAAAGCTTCCATATTGCTTGTTTGTTTAGTAGTCATCTGGCAAGGTCAGACTGTGGGTGCAGCAGCGATCATGGTCCTGTTCACCAAAATTTCATTTGTTCTCGAAGAAGTTCTCCATAGGGAAAGAGAAAGAAATAAATTAATTTTCTGTGTACAAAACTAAAAGTATGTTTACCACAGTGATTTAGTTAACGAAAGCTTACATGGAACGACTGTATTAAATTGGTCTCATATGTTTAGTGGTGCATGCAAACAAACAAAATTAGTTATTATGTTCCCATCAATACTATATTTTCGGTACATAATAGACATTATATCATGATATTAATTATTAAATATATAATAAACACAATATTATTACAATGTCAGATCAAAAATATTACAGATAATTATTAGATTGTCCAAAGCAAAAAATGCATATAAAGGATTAAAATATATTAATTTTATTTTATGTAGTTGTGAAAAAATATTTAAATTCATTATAATAATATTATCTGCAGCGTATGCAATGTATCGAATGCTTCACAGTTTCTGTGGTCACGGACGATGCGACCGATCACGTATTCGAATAAAAAACTCGAGATTAAATCGTGAAAATAGATTTTTTTATGTCGAGGACTCGAGAAAATAAAAATAAAACTATTTAATTTCACCTCGAAAGAGCGATAAGTTGTTGGGCATTTGCGGAGGAATATTGTATGCAATACGTATGGCAGTCGGTGTGACCTTATAACAGAAACCTCGAGGTAAACGTCATCTCGATTTTGCGTGAGCTCACACCATTCCGGGAAGCCGTTTCGCAATTATTGTTCTGTTGGTCCTATTACTTCATGAACGGTCTTACATTTACTTTAAAAAAATCACATCACTAGTACTTTTGAGGTGTGAGATTGTAAAATTAATTACAATTTTATAGCGATTTGACTAAACATTTTATTAAAATATCTAAAAGTTTTTTTTATGTTAGTTATTTCAATTATACTAGTAATACAAAAAAACGCAGAGAAATATTTAAGATAAAATATCAGAAAATTTAAAATCTGGTGGATCGTCGAATGAATGGAATAAAAACGATAAAAAAGGATGTATATAATATTGAACATGCGTATCTACTCTACCTAAATTCTATTTTCTAAGCGTTGAATGTTGCGTCAATCCAATTGTGACGACAACTGGGATTAGTTTTGTTGTACTAATCAACGAGTTTATAAACCGCTTGTTGTCATCTGGTTATCTGAGCCCATAGACATTACAACGTAAATGCCGTCTCGCGCCTTCATGAAATCTAACTTTCTCTTGTGTTTTAAAAAGGCGTAACTCTTTTCAAATAGGAGCTTTCGGGCAGTAATAGGGAGGGTGGCGGTAAATACCTACCCATTCGCGCTCACAAGACGTCTTACCACTACTACATAGTTACGCAAATTATAACGGAAGTCAATCCACGTAAATATTGATTGATTGATTGATTGATTGAAAATTCTTTAGTGCACAAAAATATTGTACAAAGGCGAACTTAACGCCATGCAAGCATTCTCTTCTAGTTAACCCTCGTTGATGAGGTGAAAGATTGAAGAAGTCCGTAGCTATGATAAAGTTAATACATGGCGATAATTTAAAGAATTATATAGTAGACATGAGTGAAAATAAACACTAGGATATAATTACATTACCAAAATAAACATAGCAACTTGAGTGGTCATCTCAAGTAAACATGAGTGTATCATTAGAAAAATTGATTTGAATATAGGAATAGTTGCATTGATAGACTGGGTCGCTAGTACCATATAATGTGTTCTTTAGGCTTATTTTTACTGGTGGTAGAACCTTTTGTGAGTCTGCACGGGTAGGTACCACTACCCCGCCAATTTCTGCCGTGAAGGAGAAATGCGTTTCGGTTTGAAGGGTGGGGCAGCCGTTGTAACCATACTGAGACCTCAGAACTCAAATTTCAAGGTGGGTGGCGCATTTACGTCGTAGATGTCTATGAGCTCCAGTAACCACTTAATACCAGGTGGGCTGTGAACTCGTCCACCTATCTAAGCAATAAAAAAAATTCCTTTATCCTTTAGGTCACGACGATTTGAATCTTGTAGTTCTGACGTTGAAGTTGCAATGATTACTTGTGAGCTTGTTAAAATCTTCAAATCATCGTTTTAATGCTGCCTACGGTACATAGGTAAGGCGTTGTATTGTATTGTCGTGATTTACAGAAAACGATGTCGTGCTCAATGACCATTACTAGGACGACCGTCGCGACCTCCGGCACGTCTGTTTACGTGAACACGGGCTACCTTCAGACGCTGCCAGGATTACTCAAATTAGCGCAATTCGTAAGTGTTTAAAAATTGTAAAATAGTTTTGGAATTAATTATTTAATGGAAAAGTTAGGGTTGGATTTCGGTCCTGGCCGTCTCTGTGCTCGAAAACGCCTCCAACCCATTTCGTTTGTTGATCCTTGTTAGGGTTCTTGGTTTATTCGACTGAAGACTGAGAGCATTATGTTGACACCCCGTTTCCGGAACGTTTCAGTATGACTTTCAGATGTAGTTTCCTTTGAGCTCTTGGCCAAAGTAACCTCGTTCAATGGAGGCGTTTAGTTCAAATGCTATTAAACTCAAGAATTTACTATCGTCCAAGGTCCACAGAAGGCGTATCATCTCCTACCCTGTCAAATTAATCAACTACTTGTGTCTATAAATAAATTTTGATTCGTCAGTGGATATTCTGAATGATGTCACGCTGACGTAATTATCAGTGTCTATATTATATACATAGTCCAATAAAAATGAGTCATGTTCAATAAAACAAATTAATTTCCTTGAACCAGAAAATTGTGTTATTTAAGTAATTGCCTGTTTCGTTCCGACAAAACAATATCATTTAAATTAATAAATTTAACCATTATTATATTTAATGACATATAAACACGAATTGTTGTGATATGAGAGTAATTAAGGCTTGGTTTTTATTACAAACAATCGATATATAAATGTATGTATATATAAATGTATGTGTGTTACTATGTAGATAAAATATGGTATATTTTTTATGTTCACAAATTACAATTTCCCGTCAAAAAAAGGTTCAGCTGATCAAAATGGTGCGTCCTCTTTTACTTTCTCAACAATTTGTTTAGCCGTCTTAAACTTGAATTTTGAACTTTATTGAGATTACGTTCCTATATGTACGTATGCTGGGCGCTTAAACTGCAGTCTTTCTCTGGCCTCCAATTTTACGAGAATCTAAGATGACTTCATACTCGAGTGCTATTCTCGGAAAACCAAGAATAAACATTAAACGTTCAATTTAAGCAATAGCGCGTAAAATGTATAATTTTCAACGATTTGAAAACGACATGATGTCATTTTGTATGTACTTAACAATGTCAATATATTATGTACGTGTTAATGTAAATTGTATTTAGGATGGGTACGACAGATATATAAGATTGGCTCCGGATTGCCATAGTTGCGTACTCACAGAGAAGCCGATATTAAAAACGGGCACGATATTAGATATTATATTAGCCTGAGCACGATTATTTTTTATTTTCGACAATTTTAATCCAGGGTTGTGGAATCTTGTCATATAAGACTCTCCAGCAATGTTTAGTGCAAACGTTTGCATCGAAAGTTATCATGAAGTAGAAGAAATTTATCAAAAAACGAATCGTACAAACGACAAGGCTTTCCTGAGTTACAAATACAATTAAAATTACTTTCCCCCTTCTTTTTTATAAAAGGACTAGTAACAGGAGGTTTTACTATTTCCAAGGTTTGTCGAATACAGTTTTAGTGGACAATGAATAATCTATCGTTAGCTGCTGTGTTATTTTTAAATAGTTTTAATTATGATGTAGTTATAGTCATATTTGTATTTTCAGCTCCTTGGGATAGCATGCGTGGCTCTGGTTGCCTACTACATGGATCACGGATACTCAACGCAATCATACAAACCTGAGTTATTCTTCTTGTTGATATCGGTCACATTCCTTATAGGAACATTCTGTTTGTTGTTGTCGTGCTTAATATCCTTGGCCACCGCAACTGTTATCTCTAAAACCATTTATGTAAGTATGTCGTGTAAAATATTTTTTAATAAGTACAATCAAGAAAATTTTTAAAACTTTTGATTAATGCTTTTTAAAATGGCACTGAAAGTTATTATTTTAGAGCAATGATAATTCATTTATTGACTAAATTACAAGCGGAGGCATAACTTGCTTCTTGTGACTCCAGGGGTAGTTATGAGGTTTCTAGGATCTTTGCCTGTATAAGACGGTGTTGATAACGACAAGTTTAAAAAGAAAAGAGAAAATCTCTTGGAAAATATGCAGAATATATCTTGGTCTAACACAATTTAAATTGGAGTAAATTATCACAAGAGACTAAATGTTAATGTTACTGGCACTCAAAATCTCTAGATGGTTTTATAGGACGTCTTTGTTAACTATTCATATCTACAATATAACTAAGAGATTATTAAAAATAAAAATATTAATAACTAATTAGTAATTGGTAGTAAATAATGTAACAAGAGGCTTATTTTGAAAGACTATAATATTTTTATCATTTTACTGTTATATCTGAAAGTATATATTCGTAATATTGGTATATTTTCCTACATTTATGCACAGATATATACTAAATTGCTTAACCGCGAACAATAAACCTTATTTGATAATTTAAGGAAAATATATACGCTTTACGTGGGCTTAGTTGATAAATATACCTTTTGTTGTTATTAATCTTATGAGAATATGTATTGTTGGTCGAACATCTCGTCTAAAAACAATTTTTAATTTGTTGATCGACTCGCATTTGAACGCATCCCGCGTTACAAAAATAACATTAACACGGTCAAATCTTACCGCACGTCTGTTTATAGCGCATCGTGTTGTTTGCAGACAACACAATAAACAAAAAACATACGCCCATGAAAATACCATAATGATCATCAATCTAGATATTATTATGTATTTCACATAGTAATTTGTGACGTTGTTTGTATATGTAGTAGTAGTATTAAGATGCGAATATTGAGAAGCACCTAAGCAGAATCTGAAGGTATTCTTAAAATAGTTAAAACAACTAGTTTTCGTGGGCTGTCCGTTGTCCGGGACAACAAAAACTGTAAAGTAATAACCTTAAAAAAAGCGAAATTAAATCGTGAAAAAGTAGTTTCGTGTCTACGACTCACATTAAACATTATATTCTTAATATTTCAATGTTCTCAATGTTAAAAATGAAATACACACATATACTTATTTACATTCGGTCTGTAAGATCTGAAAAAAGAAAAATGATTTGAACTTAATTTATTTTTTCTTGGTAATTTGATCAGTGATATTTCTAAAATTATTTCGTTTATAAGTAAGTAGTGTAGGTAGGCATCATCAAAATAGTACGAGTATTCTATTTACATATTTAAAAATATTTTTCTTCTGTTTATTACAGGAAGTTATTTATCATGGAATCGCATTTATTCTGTATTTGTGTGCTGGACTTACTTTGCTAATAGAAGTTAATCACCAAACCAGATATAGAAGAGATTTTGAACCGTTTTTGGCGGCTTCGGTAAGATTTTTTTATTTTTATTCTTTTTATTGCTTAGATGGGTGGACGAGCTCACAGCCCACCATTACTGCTTCACGGCAGAAATAGGCAGGGTGGTGGTAACTACCCGTGCGGACTCACAAGAGGTCCTACCACCAGTAATTACGCAAATTATAATTTTGCGGGTTTCATTTTTATTACACGATGTTATTTCTTCACCGTGGAAATAAATCGTGAACATTAGTTGAGTGCGTATTTCATTAGAATTTTTTTTTTTTTTTAAACAACCACACCACGTTAACCGGTCCCGTGATAAGTTCGTAAAGAACTTGTGTTACAGGTACCAGATAACGGATATAAATGTAAGATTTTTATTATACACATACATATATTTAATATACATCCATAACCCTGGAAAAGACATTTATATTTATCATACAAATATCTTCCCTTGGCGGGATTCGAACCCGCGACCCCCTTGTGTAGTGACCATGTCACTTACCACTACACCAGACGGCCGTATTGGTACCCGCCTGCGGGATTCGAACACCGGTGCATCGCTCAACACGAATGCACCGGACGTCTTATCCGTTAGGCCACGACGACTTCTATAAGTTTGTTTTTTTAATTTAACTATTTATTATAAAAAAAAGAACACAATATTCCTAACCTAAAAGTACATGTTATTATCCGCAACATGCTTCGTCAGCATGTTTTTTTAATTGTCTTGGTTGTTGGGCGAGATCAAGGGGTTCAGCTTGAGAGGATTTGCCTTAGCATTAGTAGTGCTATTCTGAATCTATCATTAGAATCGCAACCCACAGAGACCCAAAACGAATAAACAATTATTTAAATTTACGATTTTTACGTTTTTTTCCTCTGTTTTCCCTACTTCTATAGTGCAAATTCGAAAGTGTATCATTTTTATCATAACATTTATATATTTATAATAATATGTAATATGTAGTATAAAAATATAAAACAAAATCTCGGACACTACGGAACGAAATGATTAAATTAGAAAATAGGCACATGGGCTAAATACAACTTTGAGAAAACAAGTTTTTAGTTCAATATCTAATAATATATAAATGTAATGAACATAAATAAATTTAAATATTATTTGTGTTTATGTAGGTCATTTGTTTATTTTTTCAGATAATGGGTCTGGTGATGGCTGGATTGTATCTTTTGAGCACCTTTTTGGCAAACCGCAGATACCGTGGAATATAAGCAAGAAAACTACCAATTTTAATATGAGCTTTGTCTTCGAATTAAGTTATCGTAGTAACATTCTCAGTTGCCATATTATTTTAAGTTACAGATGGAAAGCGGTTAAGTTATTTATCGTTTGATTTGAAAAAAACTTAATTTCATTGTAGCGATCTAAGTGGACTAGCGTCTCTTTATCGCGTACATGGAGTGGCTACAGAATTTTCTCTATAAGGAGTGCTGACAAATATATAATGTCCCGTTATCTCTGGAGGGCGAAGTTGCTCATATCACTTTTTATCACGTATGCTCATAAAAAGCGAAGACGAAAAATATTTTTTTCGACAGTTGTGATTCAACAGTTTCCGGTTTATTTATCGTTGTGTTTTTAATTTATGACTAAGCAGACACTATTTTACGTGATATATTGAGCAATGCAAGTATTGTTTCTATCCATCCATCCAGCTCGTTTCTATTCTATCTCGTCATGTAATAACTCTCTAATAACTGTAACTACCTTACCGTATGGTATTCCTTATAGAATTTAAATCGTAATATGTGCACCTAATGTCCTCACCTTAGGCGAACCATGCCGGCTATCTTCATTTTACATTAGTTTTCACAAATGGACTATAGCACTCGCCTATAGCACTGAAAAAAAAAAAAAAGTGAAGTAAATAAAAAAAAATCAAGTCAAACAGTTTTATTCGTATATTTATATATTTTTAAGTTACTACTACAAACTTAGCCTAGCATAGAATATAAATTATTATTTATATTATGAGAGTACTTAGAAGTTTAATCGGTTACTGCGTTGTGGTTCTTTTACACCTTGTACTGATCTGATATTAACAATAAATCTATATCAATTTCAGAGAGTTGAAATGGGACATTTATTTTTTATTTTTATTAATAGTAAATGAATATTTTGTTAGAAGATATACTTACTATCTACTATGTACTATCTACGCCCATAGTAAGTAACGTAACATTTTAATTTTAGTTTGTTTTCTTGGTTAAATATTATATTATATTGTAATTTTTGATTAGTAAACATAGGTATGAACTAGTCAATAAACAAAAAAAATATTGTTATGCTGTTAGTACTTTTATAACTTAACATTCGGAGATGAAATGTAATCAAGTATTTTACTTATTTTATTTTAAATTCATAGAAGCTAACTTTTGCTTCCGATGTTTTATTACTTACTAGCGACCCGCCCTCGCTTCGCTTCGGAAACATTAAAACACACATGGAAAAAAAAAAAAAAAAAATTAAAAAATGTAGCCTATGTTCATCAGGGACAATGTCGGCTTCTAATGGAAAAAGAATTTTTCAAATCGGTCCAGTAGTTTCGGAGCCTATTCGAAACAAACAAACAAACAAATCTTTCCTCTTTATAATATTAGTATAGATTAATTATTTAATTATAGATTTCTACAGTAAATTTATATCTCTCATATTATAAGTAAATAAAAGGAACTATGAAACTGTCGAACCTTTATATTTACTTAAAACTCAAAATAAAGTAGAAACATAAAATATTGTTAATTTTTTTTTATTTTGTTTTAAACGGTTTGGCGCGAAAAAATGAGATGTACTTAAGGTCGTTCGTCTTTTTTTATAGGCGATAAAATAGTGTTATTATTATAAATTGCTTTAATAGGCAGATGAGCATACGATCCACCTGATGGTGAGTGGTGACTGATGCGCCCGTTCTTGGTGTCCCGGGCGTATTACAAAACAATTTTTATAACGTTAACTTTTTGTAACAAAAGGTGTTGATGAAACAAAGCATATATTCTGCTCTCAACTAATTCCTTTTTTTACCTTCCTATCCAAGGCTATTTCAGCTTTACCCTAGCGTGTAGGTGAGCTCTCGGGCCTCAAACCGGAGGAGTTACTAACACTGGCCCTGGCAAGAGCAGGCTTCGCAGAACCTAGCACCGGATCGGAAACGCGACCCATTGAGAAGATCCTGCGAGAAACTCAGTGGGCTGTGTCTATGAGTTACAATTCCAGTCTACTACAGAAAGCTGTGATGTGGGGAGATGTGCGTGAACAAACAGACATAGAGACAGAAAATACTTTTAAAATCGCTATTCCTATTCTCAATTTTCAGTTACTCCCCTTTTATTTTCCTTTGAACGATGACCAAATACGGTTTTTCCATTCAAATTAATATTCATTTATTACAAATTTTTCATTTAAAAATTAATCGATTAATCGATTAATATTATTTATCTTGAAACAACATGTGTTAAGACTTTAAATTAATTCGCAAGATGTAAATGATAAAAAAGTGATTAATTTACATAATTCATTTCTTCATTAGGAAAAGAGCTGTAACATTTACACAGTAGCTTCAATTTTCTTCTAGTAGATGACATTAATACTTATTAAAATGCTAAAAAATGTAATGGTGCTGTAATAAATGTTTTTACTTTAGTAATGAATTGATCTTCTTTTATTTTACATGTTCCTCTGTATATATACAGATATATAAATAAAAGGGTATAATACTTGAAATACATTAAGGTTAAGTGTGTAAAGCGATGAATAAAACAAGACATCACAAATATTTGTTATTAAATGTAAGAACTGATTTTCGTAATCGAAGTGTCAGATTGCCACTTGGAAAAAGCGGTGCGACACGATAACCCACTCTTATCGTGGCCGTTGCTAATTGTAAATTCGGCCCAGGCGACGACGGAGCAACGCAACGTGCTTTTAATCTCGTCAACCTCCGGTCACCATCCTAATTAAAACTCGTAGAAGGAATCCGACAAGCAACCTAAACCATACAACCCACAGAGTTTCTAGCCAGATCTCCTCAGTGGGTTGCGGTTTCGAGCCGGTGGTATATTATGCGAAGCACTGCTCTTGCTAGGGTCAGTATTAGCAAATTATCTCGGCAGAGCACCGTGAGTTCACCAACCATCCATAGCGTAGCCCTTTAGACTACCAGCGAATAGGTAGGGAAAAAATGAATAAATCTAACAATTCTCTATACGCAGTCAGTACCGATCGTTGCCAAGTTTTTATTTTATTTTATTTTTTATTGCTTAGATGGGTGGACGAGCTCACAGCCCACCTGATGTTAAGTGGTTATTGGAGCCCATGGACATCTACAACGTAAATGCGCAACCCACCTTGAGATATAAGTTCTAAGATCTCAGTATAGTTACAACGGCTACCCCACCCTTCAAACCGAAACGCATTATTGCTTCACGACAGAAATAGGCAGGGCGGTGGTACCTACCCGCGCGGACTCACAAGAGGTCCTACCACCAGTCTAGCTATTCGAACTGCTTTCAATCTCCTTCGCATCCCTTCAAACAAGTTATCAATAAGACTAGAGATTGCGTTCTTTTCTTCCAATAATGCGTTTTTCAAATCTCTCAAAATAGGCGAGACAATATTTTTTCTAGTTGCCCTTTCAAGCTCATCCCACACATGCACAATAGGGTTCAAGTCAGGCAAGTGCGATATCTACTCCGTAGTATTGATTTCAACGTCTCAAAAGTATTCGACATTCACGGCGGCATTGTAGTGCAAGATACAAATCCATCAGATTGTGTGTCAGTTGTCTATGGATTTGCTCTTGCATAAATAAAAGGGGCAAAATGTACTACAGTTTCTTCCAAAACTATTTTATATTGTGCCGTTGTTAGACACCCAATCACAAGACATGGAAGGTTTTTTACGTGCAAACATAAATACCTCTCCCTTAATATAACCGATGCTCCATACTATCTCACTAACTAATATAAAGATATTGAATTGGTTGTAGTGTTTTTTTGAGCGTCTCAACGATTTAGTCCTTCCATTAACTGGCTTCAATAAAATCTGGGCTCATTACTTAATGACTAGATAAATTTTAGGCAGCGGCTTGGCTGACCTCTAGCATTGCCGAGGTCCACGACCGACGGCGACTACTTACCATCAAGTGAGTGCTAGTCAACCGAAAACGGAGGTAATAAAAGATACAGAAGTGCAGGTTGCAGTGCAGTTGGCTAATGGTTTTAGCTTTTGTTTCATTCCAACCAAATATAGCCATATTGTTTTTAAGTGTAATAATTAAAACGTAAATAGACATTAACCCTCCTGAACGCCAATGTTCTATTTTGGTAATAAAGGGACGTGCGTGTGGCATGCACGAGCCACATTCAAAATTAGTTCAAGTCGAGAGCCACATCTTTTTTAAATCAAATTATTTGAAGTATTATAAATACGACGTACATTTCCAATTCATACATCTAAAAAACAATTTTTGATTTATGAAAAAATAACGGGTCAAGAGTTCGGTGAACTTTTATTGTGTGCGTAAAATTCTAAAAATATTTTGCGGTGTATGTGTTCCCGAATGTGAATTAGAACTTCCTGAACTTTTGCGATGACGTGTATCAAACAGGTCCGAGTAGTTGTGTAAAATTGTACTACATTAAAAAACACGGCGGTTTTTACAAAGTAAAAACTATTTGGTGCTTAGTTAAATAATTTTAGTGATTTCGATAACTTTACTATGACCAGAGGTCCGACTATAGTTCGGGTGGCTCCAGGGGGAGGCGGGTCAAGAGGAATCAAGTGCTGCTGTTGTCGCTGTTGTGAGTGTCTCAATTTCGGGTACTTAATTTCAAATCATGGCATCATCAAGTTAGCCGAAGCTGTAAGTTTCTTTTTTTTTGTTTTTCTTATCATTCGCGTGTTTTTATGTTGTGCATAATATATTAGTTAAACTATTTTATTTTATATTTAATTTTGCTTCTAAATTAATTCTGAAGTCATTCTAAATTATTGTATACGTAAAATTAATAATATATTAAAGATTTTAAAAGTAGCAATTATTATAAGAATCTGCTTTTAAACAACGAATCCAAACGAGTTTTCTTCGTGCGCATTAGTTTTGAAAGTTTCAATAAAATTCAATACTCTAAAATTGGTCTCCAAAAAAACAAAATATAGGTATAGGTATTAGGTAGGTAGTTTAAAAAGAAAAGTTTTTACAAATCGTTTTATGTATACACAGAGTTTATTCAAAGTTAAGTTCGTTAATAAAAAATATCTTCCAATTTTAAATTGTTCTATTGCAACATAAAACTGATTAAAATTTTCAACGTATACTATGTAACAGTAGGTCCTATATATATATATCTACAGCGTTCGTCGAAATCAGATTACTGTTGAAATCAGCTTATATTACTCATCCTTTCGGGTATTTATATTCCAGATGATAGATAGATATGGACGATTCATACGAAATAGAGGGTTTGAATTTAAAAAATTCAAACGTTTATAAGAAAAATTAGATTTATTTGTTCGATATATTATAACCCTGGTAATCTAGAAATTTTCGCCATTCCCGAGATCTTTAATGTTTATGCCTTTGCTATAGAACTATGGAGATTTATACAAAGCTTATAAGGCATTTTGTATTAAGAACATTATTTTTCCTTGTAGAAAACCGATTTGGTAATAATGGTATTAGGTCTAGCCTAGCCTAGCGAGTACGGAGGATGATTGTTTGTGAGTCCAGTTTACACTTTGAACTGTAGCCATAAACATCAAATATGAACCTGTTTTTCGAGCGGGGCGAGGTGATGGAATAAACGCTTCACATCACATCCGTTGCCTTGAAGGAGTTTTGTCTCTGGTGCGGCAAATTGAACTCTATTATTAACAATAAACTCCGCTCGCCGCAACCGGGCCGTAGAAGTGGAAGTGGAAGTTTAAATTTTATCATTTAATTAGTTACAATGTAAGAAGTAAAAGTACTGTAAACTCACGTCACATCCTGACTTCAATTTTGTTCCTGGGTTGCTACATTTAATTAATTGGCTTTAGTGCATGATCTTCTTCATGGCTTATTTTCCGAGTCGAAGTTTATAGAAAAAGAAACTCACAGTCCGATTAATCCTTACCTTCTCCAAACTCCAAAGATTTTACGACCTGTCTCTGTCGGGATAGAAATGTTCAGAACTCTTAATCGGAAATTACTTTTGTATATTATGTTTTATACGAGATGTGGAAATTGAATACTGAATTTAAAAGCAATTGAGAGTAAACATCATAGAACCATTGAATTTAAAATGAATTACATTTTTTATGCAACAAACATATTCTTAAAGTCTTGGCAATAAATGCATTCTTAAAGTCTTGGACATGCAATTTTAATTTTTAATTTTAAAATTGTCATTATTTTAAAGTGTAAACCTCTAATACTCGTAGTTCGAGCGAAATAATATATAGTTGTTATTATTATATCTTGAATAAATTAAGGACTATTTACTGTAACTCTAATTGGTCTGATGTAACTTGTATACCCTTAAAGGATTTGGTTTTTCTGTAAATATAAACAAAATAAGTAAAAACATTGTCTATCAATTTTAATCTAAGAAAATTTGCTTCCAGATGCTCGGTGGTCTTTGCCAAAGTCTACTGGTAAAGTATGGTATGTCAGAAGCGAACAGCATAGGATCTGCCTTCCACAGTTTCTTGACAACAGCTTCCGCCTGTCTTCTTACGACATCTCTTCTGATCGCATGCTACGTGCTATCTTCAAAAACACAGCAGTTAATACGGCAATCCATATTTGTGAGTCATGTTAAATATATATAAGTTTTTTCTTTGCGTTATATACAGCCGTATGTTTCCGGTTGTGTTCATCTTTGGCATCACCCGAATTTCAGAGTACTCATTGTAATTCCATTGCAGTGCCATTATCGTCACCCACATTGAAATATTGTCTCTACATGGTTGGACTGTTGGTCCATATTTACAAACCGCAATGTATTCATGCTTCGAACTAGTAGAATCTTGAGGAGGTTTTTTTTTTATTGCTTAGATGGGTGGACGAGCTCACAGCCCACCTGGTGTTAAGTGGTTACTGGAGCCCATAGACATCTACAATGTAAATGCGCCACCCACCTTGAGATATAAGTTCTAAGGTCTCAGTATAGTTACAACGGCTACCCCACCCTTCAAATCAAACCGAAACGCATTACTGCTTCACGGCAGAAATAGACGGGGTGGTGGTACCTACCCGTTCGGACTCACAAGAGGTCCTACCACCAGTGATTACGCAAATTATAATTTTGCGGGTTTGATTTTGATTACACGATGTTATTCCTTCACCGTGGAAGTCAATCATTTGTTAAGTACGTATTTCATTAGATCCATATCGATATCTTCTATGCCCAAAAAATTCACTGTTAATAAAATTCGATATAAAATTTCGTTAAAAAAAGAAATCGGTAAACTTTATTCGAATGCATCTTGACTGGTGTATTTCATTATATAGCTTTTAGAATGTACCTACATTTATTTGTACGAGCCTGTTCTTACATTTATTTTTCTTTTTCAGGAATGCCTATTTAATGCTGTGGCGTGTTTCCTTTACTTCTCAGCGTCTTCGTACATGGGAGTGGCAGTGAACCTTTACTTGTACCATCAGTACGCTCTCGTTAATATGTACGCAGCCTATCCTGCTATGACGGCCGTTTACGTAAGTTGTCTGAAAAATATGACTGATTGCTGCGTTTCATCAAACAATGAGCAATCTAGATATGATCAAAATTATAACGATAAAAGATAATGCGATCAAAATCAGGCGTGTTATATTTAGCCTGTTTACGGGCTTTAACGTTCAAAGTTTTTAGCAGTATCACAATTTTTTGTGATATTCCGATTGTATTAATACCCAATTGCTTCTTTGGCTGGGCAGATGATTTCCCGTGCCACGAGATGTTGAGTGGTTTCTTGAGTCCATAGATCCAACGTGAATGCTATGAATTTACGTTGGGTGTTTATGGGTTCCGACGACTAGTTGAGCTAAACTGAACTCTCTGTCTGTTTTTTATTGGTTGGATCGATGGACGAGGTCACGGTCCATCTAGTAAATGGTTAGTGGAGCTCATATACGTCAACAACATAAATGCTGCAACCCCCCTTGAGACTTGAGTTCTAAGTCTCAGTTTTACGCTACTACGTTGGCCTCATTCTTCAAACCGAAACGCAATACTGATTCATAACAGAAATTGCAAGCAGCTCATGTTTCTAAAATAATTTACAAGACTTCTGGGCTTATTACGTAACAACTATGTCAGACAGAGCTAGCGGACCGTGCAGTGAAGGTGAATGACCTTCCCATTCACAAAGGGTCTAGAATAAAATAAACTTTCAGTGAAAGTACTCGCAATGTTTTGAAAATACTACTAGTGTTTGAATTTTAAACAATCTCCCATACTTCTGAATTACTGATTCAGTTTAGAGTTTAGCTTAAGTTACAGCTTTACATGGTGATCTGGAATAATGTAGAAAGTAATAAATAGATTAATAGATTTAGGGCCCAAATCATGTCATAATAATAATCATATCATAAATATCATAAAAATAATCAAATCATAATAATTTTATTAGCCGTGAAAGTTGTGAGAAATTTTATATTACATAAGTAAACAGTTACATGATTCTGTCTACAATGTAATTTATTTCTAATTTAAATTTCATTTAATTGTCTACTATGTTTGAATACTGATGAGGCTTACTTTAAGTTTCAACGGTAGTGAAACATATGATAAATACCACCAGTATTTGAGGCCGCAATGCTATGTCCTCCCATTCTGTCTATTCTGCCAAGAAGCAGTCATGCATTCTAGTATGAAATTCACCAACAGATAATCACAGTTGGACACAGGCCTCTCCCAAGGTTTGTTAGAATGATGGATCCAGCGCTGCCAGTATCCAATTGATTCCTATGACTTTCAAAAGATCGTCGTTTCACCTTGTCGGAGGCCTTCTGATGCTGTACATAAATTATTTAAAAATATACAAATTCAGAATTGTTTAATGTTCATTTTAATAGTATTCCATTTAATTATTTTTTTCTGTTTTCAGTACATCGGATTCATTGTGGGATTTCTTCACGGAGCTGATGCTTTTATTTCATATAAATATTTTAGAGGGGTTTACTAAAATTTTACTAGGTTTTCGAAATTATTTATTGGAATCTCTTTAAAAAGAAGACTTTGCTTATAGCTTTCCAACAAAAAATAAAAAAATTAGTTGAAGAGCTTAAGAGTTCCCGAGTACCATGTACAATTTTGTTCGTGCCTATTCGTAAAAAAAAAGTTCGTATTCTTTTTAATACCAATCCAAAGAGCCAAAGTAAAACAAATTTATGTAATATAGTTGAGGGATTTTTATGACCAGCCAGTATCACGAAGAGAGCAGTTATATGGCAACTTCTTTATAGATCGTAATCGAAAAAGTATTGTAAACTGGACAGGCTAATCACGCAAATTTATATTGTATATTATTAAAGCCCTAAAAACTACTGATTCTAATTAACCCTTGTTTAATGTAATGCTTACTTTAACAATCGATAAAGCCTGAAATGCATCCTGTGTAATACATTACTAGATTAATAAAAATATAATATTTTTGTACTGTTTTTTGTTTTATTTCAATTTACGCATATCAAATTGTGACATTATTCGCCGATCAGTATTTTAATCAACTAACAATATTAGCTAAATTGTTATAGCTATATTTTTCTTTTATTCTGTTGTAATCCATAGTCAAATCAATGAGGAATAATCATATACATATGTGTATACGTTTGTTAGAGTTAGTGTAGTTTTCATAACAACTCACTGCATTTACTTAATTAAAAATGATAAAAAAATGGCAATTCAAGTTAAAGACACCATAGTGGACTGTAGACTTTTCTGCTCAATTAGAGTAATAAAAAACAAGACATAGCAGTAAACTTCCATCCAAAAAGAAATATAAAAACTTAAATTTAAATAAACTATATTTGTTGAACATCAAAACATGTTTTATATAACTACCATTGGTTCCATAGAATGCACACAGTTCTGAGAAGAACAGGCCAAACTAAAATACTGAAGTATTGTTTTTAAATACCACTCATTCTATGCCCTTTTTCTTTTAAGAGAAAATTAAAATTTTATTGACTATATAATAATATAAGAATATACATACAAAAATTAAGGGAATGGCTCCTCATTCCCAGATCGTGCTGTCTATTACGAAAACATTGTACCTTTGTACGTACATATGTTTTACGGCATGAACGACTAGACAGTGATAGTTTTTTTAAGCCTACGTTTTACATATAGATAATAATAGTTGAACGTTTATTAGTGTGACATCTTGTATGTTAATCGTTCGTGTTGTTAATGTTTGAATGGACTAGCATGTACGGGTGTCGCCATTTTTGTAAAATATATAAGTACAAAGGTGGATAAGCTACACGTGCAGTGCATATATGGATATGCTGTACACAGTCAAGAGTGTGTGTGCGCCGTGCCAGGTACGAATGTTGTCGACACGTTTGATAACAGTCGCCGTGTCGTGTGTCAACTATGGTAATGAAAATTCTTTGAACAATGACAAACAGTAGGTAGTTAGTATAGTAAGTATAGGTACGCTTATACAATTTCAGTCAGTATCGACAAGCTTACTCCACGGGTGAATTTGTTTTATTGGCTGTTGCTAAGTAAAGTATATCGGGTGGAAAGAGATCATTCTCGAACCAGAAACGGTATAGCTTAGGCAATCTCACCATAAACAAAAAACAGCATTCATTTACCGAGCTAAGCAAATATTTACCTGTCATTAAGACAGGTTCACCTGTCGTAAACTCACAATGTAAAGCGAAAAATGGCTATATACATTTAAACATACATCAATTATAAAAGACGTTGAACCCGTGCTTTCGCTATTTATAATTTATAACCAGTGTGCATCTAGTACTCGAAATTCAACCAAGATCAGCTATACCTACTTTAAAATTCATTTCCTTTACTATCATTTCGTTTCTGTTTTGTTTTATTTCAATAATAATGATTTACTGCTTTAGACATCTCTTCAAATACTATAAATGTTTTATAAATCTGAGCTATTTATTTTACTTATTTTATTATTCTTATCTCATGTTAAACATCATTAACAACAAAATCATACATACCATTCGGTGAGTGGCGTTGTACATCTTGACATTGAACATACAATGAAAGGTTATTGGTAGAACTTTTGTCTTGTACTTGATGCCAAAATACATTTCGTTGTACGAGACCATTTCGCTCCACACGCTCAGTAAACAAAAATTAGGCAGGACACGACTACTTCGGATTAGCCTTGAGGAAGCTTTAATAAGACCACCTCGGGAGCCGTGATTTTAAACTCGTACTGATTTCTAATTAATAGGTTCCCAAAATATTATTACCAAGATCATATAAACTGGTTAGAGTTACATTTTTAAATTGGTGCTATTGCTAACATTGATAAACTTAATATGCTAACCATTTCTGGCGCAAAGTGATCACGCGTTCTAGTCCAAAGTGTAAGGTGTAAAGGGTGTTGTTATAATAAATTTGATACTTGGATCAAAATATGTCCATTAAAGACCTTAGCAACTGCTAAGCGCATACTCGAAAGTATCAAAAAATTCGGGTTTACTTTGAGTTTTTATAGGTATTTCCAATGCTCTTTTAGCCGGTCTCAGTTTTTCGGAACGGTAACTTGTAAATTTACTTTGTAGATTTTTCAGTCTCAATATACATTGACCATATAGTTTTGTATTGGAGACGTTTTGCTAAAAACCACGTTTGTGTTTTTCCACGTATTTTTTCCATTAAGTGTTACGTCAACAGCTGTGTAAATGTTTTTGCTAAATATAAAGAATTACTTACTCTCCGTTATGACACGATACATAAAATTCTTATTACTAATTCATTCAGGTCAATGAAGTATGTATCTATTTGCACCAATGACATTAACTATTATCGTACTTAACTAACATTTGATATTCGCTGTAAATGTTAATTTAATACCTAGCTACAGTAACCTTCATTTTGCATAATTACTACCTCTAGGAGGATTAATAGGCATTTTATTTGAGATTGAATACCAAGAAGTCTCTAACAAAAATCAGCTCTGTCCTATTCCAATGACATGTTATTTCTTTAGTCATCCCAGAACATTTTCTAATGAAATACGTACTCAACAAATGTTCACGATTGACTTCCACGGTGAAGGAATAACATCGTGTAATAAAAATGAAACCCGCAAAAATTATAATTTGCGTAATCACTGATGGTGGAACCTCTTGTGAATCCGCGCGGGTAGGTACCACCACCCCGCCTTTTTCTGCCGTGAAGCAGTAATGCGTTTCGGTTTGAAGGGTGGGGCAGCCGTTGTAACTATACCGAGATCTTAGAACTTATATCTCAAGGTGGGTGGCGCATTTACGTCGTAGATGTCTATGGGCTCCAGTAACCACTTAACACCAGGTGGGCTGTGAACTCGTCTATCCATCTAAGCAATAAAAAAAAAAACATTAATGGATGGATAAGCACTCGGCCCATCTGGCTTGGATGATATCATAATCCGAACCCATCGCCATTCATCTTGGAATACGAGAACGAAATATCAAACACAGAAATGCAGCATCGTGGTTCTCGAGACAGCGGATGTTTTACCTACTAGTTTCACTTTTCTGTTTCTACTAATGATTAATTTACGGTCAAGTTGATTAGAGAAGAATTAAAAGTAAGCCCATAATAATGAATTTAAGGACGATATTCCATTAATTGAAATAAGTTGTTTTATGATAGTATTTACAAATTGATATGAAATCAATGTTTACAGTATAATATTAATGTTATATTTGATTTGAACACTTATCAGACACTAGTTTGTTAGATTTGTCATCACGTTCATTTTAGACATACAAAAACCATGTTTTTTTTAACAGATTTACCGTAAAATAAGCAGTTCATAAATTTGGGTCAATGTTTTTTTTTACCATTAAAATTAGCGTGGCACGTTACTATTGGGTATGTCACATATCTATTTCATTCATTTACTTTAATGTGAAGATGAAAATAAATAAGACCGTAATAAGAACTATACTATATAAGAAATCCTTCTTTTCGTTTCTTTTTAGTGTAAAATCTAAAAATGTTACTCAAGTCGACAATACAGACGCAGTTTTGCAACAATTCGTGTTGGATCTCAAGACTGACCGAGGTGTTGATGTCACGTGATTCGTACGTTCACCTAAGCTAAGCGAACGGCTACTATGTGCAACCGCTACGCTTATTGGGTCGTTAAGATATTAATCAAGTATTATTTATTACCAGACTCCATTATTCATCAGCACAAATGTTTCTTTTATCTAGGAATATTCCAAAGGGGGCGGTTCACAAATCTCCTCGGAAATATAACTGTTATCTTTACGTTTTGTTCAAATGGTCAACACAACCCGTATTCTCAGAATCCAATAATAAAATTAGTAATCAGTTTACCACATAATTGTCTGTTTAAAGTGTTCTTTAGTTTGTCACCATAGTTTGTTGGGAATGACAATAAAAACTGTAAAATTGTTGTGAGTTTTGTCATAACATAAGTCATGGAGTCTCAGTGAAGTGATCTCGCCATTGCTCGCTAGTGGGAGACGCGCCTCACAGCGCTGCGCATGCGCCTACGTGCTGGCGCCACTAACCGACAAGTGCGATGTTGTGATATCTACCCAGTAAAGTGCCAAAGTTTTAAATTACCTCCTTAACTATAGTTCAATTAAACGAAGTGATAAGATCTAGTGGATAAATAAATAGTGCTACTGAGTCACATATTTTTATAGGTAATTATGTTTCTTTTCTTGTTTGTTTCTTGTACCTAATGTAAATGAAGGTTCAACCACTTTATGTAGGCTTTGCAAAATTCAAAATTTTCCTTGAGTTGGTTTTATATTGTGTGTGTTTGAAATACTACGATCGCGTTCAAACTAAATTGACGATTTACCATACTCGTTTAGATTTTTTAAATGAGTACTATCAGTATCCAAACATCGAGGAGTAAATTAAAATACTCCTTATTCTTGCGTCGACAGTAAAACCAAAACATTCTGATTTTACGATAAAGAAAAAGAATGTTTAGATTTTGGAATAAAAACGGCCCTGCTCTTTGAATCATATGATTTTTCCGCGACAGCATTTATTGGCGTTAAGGTAGGTGTTGTGGGCTATTTATATGCTTAATCTTATCTCCAAATAATATTCTTAATGCCTTGTATATATGGGTTTACTGGTGTAGGATGTCTTATGAGCCCGCAAGGGTAGATATCGCCGCCGCGCCGATTCGTAGGAAGTTATAATTTTACGCAGAGTTATTTAGTTTGGTGTTTAAGAATACCTAAAATGAGTCGACTATTATCAAAGCCGGCAATGTGACTTTTGGACAATTATTGGTAAATGAGAAAAACGAATTATTGACTTTGTATTCCATTGGCAGTCACAAAACTCTTCTGAACGACATCTTAGATAAATAACAGGTTAAGTATTAACCTTTATTTAATGCAGGTTTTGAACCGTATTATTTGAAGGAGACGATTATATTCAAATCAATCTGTATTGACATATCAATAACATTTTTTTGTCCAAATGCACAGATTGCCACCTTTGATAATAGACGACTCAAATGGCTCTCAGTTCTTTTTAGGTTATTTAAGCTATATTTATTGTTTAAGCTATATTCGTTAGGCACTGACGCACAGTGGGTCGATTCTATGATTTTAGTGACTTAGGGACCAACTTTGTTTTTTTATAATTTTTTTTATGTAGATAGATAGAGCTCGTTAATCTCAATAATAATTGTTTTGGGCAAAAATTACAAAAACTTTATAGTTTGGTCAGAAAAATGTGTTTTGTGATTTTTTTGTATGGAGCGGGTCACATTAAATTAAATTTCTGCTAAGTACCGCGAGGTCCCGCTTTGAAACTTTATTTTCCTTATACCTTGTCTAGTCTACTATCATTTGATGCTATGAACATGTGCATAAAGTTGCAACTCTGCCAAATAAATGGATCGAAAAAATTTAATAAATACATAGAATAAAAACCTTTATATTTTTTTTCGTAAGTGCTTTTAAGTTAAATTTGATATGGATTAGTAAGTAAAAGCACGTAATGATACCCATAATTAAATAATACCTAACAACAATACATTTAGTAGGTCTCTAATTATGCAATCTCTCTAAATATTATATATTTTGTTTCACCTTTCGATCTTTGGGTCAGAAGACGAAAGAAGATTGTGTAAAATATCCTCATTAGTCGACGTTCTACTTCTCATTCTTGAATAACATCTCTCTGTATATTTCCGAAAATCTTTATTGCGAGCTTCCGCTGCCTCTTCCGAGAGTTTACCTATACGAATGGCACCAAAGTTCTTCATTATTATTTATCACTGCCATGTGCCAACAATTTATGGATACTGGAAGGCATATATAATACCAGGGATATAAATTAACATACAATTCTGCAGTATATCTAAAAAATTCCGAAAAATTGGAAACGCGCTCTCCAGATGCAACAGAGTGAAGAATCACGTGAAACCTTTACGTATTCCTGTTATGCGGGCTGTTTCTTCTGCATCCCTGAAAAATCTTCTGGCAGTATTGCCATCATTGGTTGTTCCTACTCCTTGCTTGACAACATCTATAAGTAAACCGCATTCCTTTTTAAACGCTTGCTGTATAGCACTTTTTCTGGTTGTTATTTTTTCTTTGTCATCGCCCCTTGCAACTCCATTTCTTGAAGTCCAAACGATAAGACGTAAACAAAAAAAGTGTCATTTAAAAAATTATCTCACAGGAAACTACATACGATGAAAAAATTGTGAAGTAATAAAATTATATTTACCGATATGAAGTAAGCACTCCATGCATTTTATCCAGGCATGTAAAGATGGCATTCCATACTGGAATATTTCTTCATTATTTTCTCTTTGATAAGCAAGTCACTCCAAAAAACTCTGACGGTTTTGCTTTGCAAATATCACAGACAGCAGAAAATGTTTCTGAAAAATATGAGGTTATTTTGCCGTCTATCATCATCATGTGCAATTGATGCTTAACTTCAACTTGTTTGATTTTTGATTGCTGAAGTCTTTCTATTTCTTCTGTTATGCTAGCTTTTATAATTGTCACTGTTGGCTGCGTTTCTTTTGTAAATTTAAACATTATTGGACGGCAATAAAAAGTTGATGAGGGTAGGTCGTTTTCCCAAACAATTGTTCCATCAAATTTCTGAAGCCTTATAGGAACTAGACTTTGACCTGGGGCTCTATCAAAGCCTATTTGCTTATAAGCAGTAGCTCTCTTGCAGAGTCCAAATCCGAAGTAATCACATCTAAAAGCCTATATAGCGCCAAGTTTAGTAATGCTTGCATTTTAATAGCAGCTCCTTCTTCAGTAATAATTGCCTCGTCTTACCCTGGATAACATTTGGTCTTTTCTTGCTTAATTTTATATTAAGAAGGGTATAAATCAGACCCATTTTCACTTGCTGCTTCTCTTAGGTTTATATACTGCCACTTAATTTAAGTGAAACTAATATTGCCTTATCGGGAGAATATGTACTACTTTTCACTTTACTTGTAATTAAATACTTATTAACTTTTTCTAGATCTTCGGGGTGATTTTGACAAGTGGTTCATTATTTCTCCTACATCTTCATTTCTAGTGTTTCTCAAACTAGCAATTGTAGTAGCTTTCATTTCATCCGGGGATAACGAAAGCGATTGGTAAATTTGTTCAATGCGTCTTCGTTTTTGCCTGGATCCCAATTCTTAAAAAGGTTTTCGAGGTGCAAAAATAGATGTCGAGGCTTCTGTAGTACATTTGAGGGTGGTACATTTTCAAAATCTTGAGTATTAGAAATCTCGAGCCTTTCATGTGCAGTGTTGATAGCTTCAGGTATCATTCCTTCGGGCCAGTTTATTGCACATTCTAACCAATCACATTTTTTTCTTATAAACTGTGCTAACATGCGACTACTTCGTTTCCATATTGCACTTATATTTGAACAAAATTGCGTACAGAATTTTTGGAGCTCAACATTTTTCTCTTCGGTCACGTTTATTTGATTTTGTAGGAATTGAAAGAGTTTTTTATTATCAGACAGCGACTGTAGTTGCTCTTTTAAAATCATAAATAATCCTAAATTGTTAACAAAATTACCAATTATAACGGAAACAGCAAGATCACAACGACAATCACGAGATGTTAGTAGTAGTACGAATAAACGAACACTAGTTAGTATATAATAAACATGGTTACTTTATACTTCCAGAGACAAACAAATGTTTACTATATTTTCTACTACCCAGTAATGGCTACTTAACTAATTATCCTCATTAAATAATGTTAACTATCTTAATAATTAGAGAGATTGCTTAATTAGAGACCTACTAAATGTATTGTTGTTAGGTATTATTTAATTATGGGTATCATTACGTGCTTTTACTTACTAATCCATATCAAATTTAACTTAAAAGCACTTACGAAAAAAAATATAAAGGTTTTTATTCTATGTATTTATTAATTTTTTTCGATCCATTTATTTGGCAGAGTTGCAACTTTATGCACATGTTCATAGCATCAAATGATAGTAGACTAGACAAGGTATAAGGAAAATAAAGTTTCAAAGCGGGACCTCGCGGTACTTAGCAGGAATTTAATTTAATGTGACCCGCTCCATACAAAAAAATCACAAAACACATTTTTCTGACCAAACTATAAAGTTTTTGTAATTTTTGCCCAAAACAATTATTATTGAGATTAACGAGCTCTATCTATCTACATAAAAAAATTTATAAAAAAACAAAGTTGGTCCCTAAGTCACTAAAATCACAGTATCGACCCACTGTGTGACGTTTCTCATAAGCGCATAATCGAGAATTGAGATAGACATTTCTATTTTTTGCTACTTGAATGGCACTTACTTACTACGAGTTGTATTCTGAATAATTCCAAATAATGTAGTAGTTTAGTTATGTATATGATTAGTCTCTTTTTTCTGCGATGCAGTCGTTCTTGGTTTAAAATGTATAAAGGGATGAGTTCTGAGTTCCGATACAATGATTTTTCTTTGAAGACGTGGGTAATGCCGACTGCAAACTGCAGGACTTTTAATTTCACGTAGGAAAACCCGCCGACTGAGAGAGTATGGATCGGCGGAGTTATTTGGGCGATCCAGCACTATTCGCCCGTCCAGAACTTACAAAGCTTTTTCAGGATGTAGGGAATACTTGACCCTACCCCCAAACTGTCTATATTGTATTTACATCTATCTGTAATCATTTTTCACGGCAGAAATAGGTGGGGTGGTGGTACCTATCCGTTCGGACTCACATGATGTCCTACAATCATAATATTTTATCTGTGTCAAAACGTGGACCAAATTCTTAATATTTTATTATTTTATCAGTGTCATACTTTAAGTTTATAATGGCTATTTTAAACCAAATGATATTGAGCACGTACATATCTACTAGTTTTAACAATGCTTCATAAAACGTGCTGTTCATACATACTGATATATATATGTACATACACATTGCAGAAATGATTTTACATGATAGAACAAACAGACCGGTATTTTTATCAAAATTGATATTGCGATTATTATTTATAATTATAATGATAACAGGCAAAGGTTTTAGCTACAAACAATATTTATAGATAAGGTTTCCATTACGACTTTCTTAATTAACAATCATTTGTCAAAAGGTTTCATATTCTCCTTTGAAGTAGCATGCATGTGCCCCCCACAATGCAATCCTGGATATTTGCGGTAGAGACCTTTGCTGCTGATTAATGGTGGCGTTCCGATTTTAATCACTGCGTGGAAGGTCCAATCTTGGTGGTCCGTTCTAGGAGAATGGTCCAGGCGGTTGGCTAATCCTTCAACTGGCCCGTGGAGCGCCGGTTGACTTGCCCGTTCCTCGGGGACTGTGTTAATAGTGACTGAGGAGGCCATATATTTTGGATAGAGACCATTTTGGACATGTCGAAGCACACGTTCGCGGTTTTATCAGCATCGGTTGGGCGGCGCTGTGTCTTTGTCGCAAAACCGACTCGTGACGCTATATGCTCGATTTGCAACTACTCGATCTTATATAAGCACGTTGCAACTTGCGAAAGAGAGAGTAAAGCGCTCTCTCTCAGCACGTCGTCGTCAAGCAGAAAGCCGGGATCAAGATCTCGCCTGAATGTGGTCTCCCTAAGTTTCCTTCCGCTTAGGTAGACCTAAGAAAACGAAGTGTACGCTGGTCTACACACGTCTTGTGTACAAAGAGGAAATGTATAGTCCCCGGCGCGTAACTTGGCAAGAGTCGTTAGATACGCACAAGTCGTTTTTTAGGTCCCTTTGGTTGTCAAACAGGACGCGGGGACAGACGTAGGTATAGTAAACGGCACGTAAGTTGGCAAGGTTTTGGTATAGTGGGGGTAATGTCGCGCATAGTGTACATTGCAACAAAAAAATGGTCACTTTTATTGCTCGGTACGGTGCTACGTCTTTCCCCGCGTCCCGCTTGACAACCAAAGAGACCTAAAAAACGACTTCTGCGCATCTAGCGACTCTTGCCAAGCTACGTGCCGGGGACTATAGCACCGTTCTGAGCGCGCGATTGGTGCGTCAGTCGACCCTTGCCTCCCGCACCGCGTCTACGTTCCGTTCGCTCCCGATTACACTTGCGTGTACTAAAATTGTAGGTACCCTTTGTTTATATTGAGTTTTTGCTACGAGTTGTTATTTTTGTTTTAAATTTAGTTTTTGTTACGAGTGCCATTGTTTTAAATTTGTTTGCAGTGCCAGGACCAAATACAATTTTTTCTTTAACTTTCTTCTAAACAGACACGCTTAAAAATAAATAATGCGGGCAATAAAAGTGACCATTTTTTTGTTGCAATGTGCACTATGCGCTACCTTACCTCCACTACACTAAAACCTTGTCAACTTACGTGCTGCTGTTTATTCGACGGATGATCGCACTCCTCGACTTACGCTGGTTCTGACCCTACAGAGTATTCAGGGGGTATGCGTTTGTGGGGCCGTCTAATTGGCTTTGAATAGTCCACCGACCGAGAGGCTCTACCCTCGAGCCGATAGTGCCGACGACTGTAGGAAAAGTGTTCTGTGCGGGTAGGGTGTCGGAGAGACATCTGATCCGCGCGATGCTCTCTTTGGTCCGGTCTACATGATCAAATTGGAAGAATGAAGCTGTTCATGCGAAAATGTTTTATGCAATAACCTTTTCTATTGCAAGAGATCATCAAAGAATTTCATAAAATGATTTAATTTGAAATTTATGTCATCGTACTCACTTTCTAAATTACAGAATAATATTCGCAATCCAATCTATGACATTTTTAATGAAACGAGGTCGGACGATCTTCATACACACACAAACACACATACACGCGCAGAATGTAAGCACTTCGTTTTTTGATTTAAGTTTGCGCATAGAAAGCGCTTCATTTTCAAATACGAGCTTCGACATAGTTTTCATGTAATAAAGACGGCTCGCCATATTTCAATTGCTGCTATTTAAATCGCTTTCTCGGAAACTTCGAATGGTTGACTGGTGGCAGCGTGCTTTATTGGCCTGCACAGGTACATATCACCATCCTTCTTGTTTCTGCCGCTAAGCAGTAAGTTCCGGTTTGAAGGGTAACTGAGGTTTTAAACTCATGTCTCATGGTAGGTGGTGGCCTTTAGGTTTTTGATGTCTATGGGCTCCGCTAACCAGTTTAAGTATTAAAAAACACATAAGCAAGGTTAGGCATTTAAGTAAAGAGCAATGGATTAAATAGTATGAATGCCTTTCCCTTGAGATGGCATAGAAATGTACTGATATTGAGTTTTAAAACATACTCCATCCTTATTCGAATCAAATTATTTTTCTAATAAGTGGTTTGAATTATCTAATATAAATTTTGTAGTTTACTCCCAAAATGGGCTGCTTGCTTATGTGGCGATATAACTCTGTAAGCTATCTGTGTATTTAGAAGTTTTTATGTAAAAAAAATGAATAAAACTAATATAGATATAGTAGCTATACAGCCTATATCTACATCATTATTACTAATCAATACACGGGTACGGATAATTTTCCTAAAAAAATTATGTACAATCTAAAAATATTTATTTTCAGATATCAGGTACATACATCGCTTGTTGTTTTTTATCTGAATATATTTGGCTAGATATTTTATGAATTGAATTTGATTTTACTTTAGTGTTAATAAATCTGATTATTGTTTGTAGACGCCCCTGCAGTACCTAATCTAGTCATTAATTAATATCGCACAAAGATATATATCAAAAGTTATGTTCTTTTGAAGATCATAAATTGATAAATATATAATAATATTTTAAATACCTATTCAGATTTATTTTATTTCCTGGATGAAATAAAATGCTACACATAATACAAATTTGAATTGAAAACCGTACTAATTACTTAATCAATAGAGGTGGAACAGAAAATCGCCAGTTTGAAAGTAGGGTTTGAAAATAATCACTTTTAAAAGAATGAAGTAATCTTAGTTGAGGAGTATAATTTTTTCATTCAGATTTCTCAATGAACTTAGTCTAACTTAGTTAAAAGTCTAAATTGAGCCATAATACGTGTATAAGGAAGAAAAAGAGGAAAGGAAGCCCGATGGATTTTTTTTCAATTACTCTAAACGGGCAGATGAGCTCACGGTCTGCTTGCTAATGAGTGGTAACGAAATTCAGAGTCTATAGTTATTATTTCGTGAATGAGGCCACCACCTGGTATGTTGAGCTCCAAGTCTAAATTGAATTGTTCGACGGCTTATTTTATCTTGGCGATTAGACAACCTTTCGAAAGATGTTTAAATTTACTTTGTCATATAAAACATAAATATTAAAGCATAAAGAAACAGCAGTGCCTAGTATGATTCTAAAATACAGCACATTTCAAATAATCTTATATTCTTTGTTTTTGTGAAAAATTATATACGTATAACGTTTTTCAAATAAGATTTGACGTATTACATTAAATAGCATTCCTTTTTGAATGATTCATACGTAAGCGCACGGAAGTCATTTCATGCCACAATCAGTTTTGTTTCCGTAGCTGGATATGAAAACTAACATAACTTTTATGGTAGGCATGTTCTTTTGGCTAATTTTATTTACTGCTACATTGCTATTTTGGAATGCTAAACGACGAAAGGGAAGATCTTCCACCGAGCAGGTGATATTGCTCGGTAGACCGACGGTCCAAATGTTGTTGTTCGGAACTTGTATATATGCAGGCTTATCTTGAAAATGTCGTAATCGAGATTAAGGCATCTGTCATATATCTTGCGTTGTATGATGGCTACCGCCACATCACTCCCCTCCGAGACCGGAGGTCGTGTCATTTAATTATTGTTGTCTGTGCTGAGATTAGCTTGCAAGTGCGTGCCAGTGCTGCTCGAAACCTCCGGTGAGTCGAGGCTGAGCTTAAATGCTGCGTGAGTGTCCCCAGTGCTGCTCGAAGTCTGCAGTAAGTCGAGACTGAGCTTGAATGCTGCACGTGTATCGTGAGTAATCCATGGGATGCAGAGCTGCCACGCCGGAGATGTGTGAGGTCCCAAACGTTGATGATCCGGTCGTGAGCTGCGATGGACTGTAGTGGCGTGATGAGGCAGTGTAGGTGCATGCCGTAGGACCAGGAAGCGCGGTGAGTCGGCTGCAATGGTCCTGTTGAGGCTGCGATGCTCGCTTGCTGTGGGACGACTGTCAATGACTTGCTTTTATCTGCGAGAATGCGGGAATTGTGGTAGTCGAAGTTCTTAATGCGCTGATGATGAAGTGTGAAGGCTGCAATTGTTCCGTCGCAGGTCACCAGTTTGGAATGTTTAATGACGGAAGAAAAGATCTTCCACCGAGCGGGTGATATTTGCTCGGCAGACCGACGGTCCGAGTGTTGTTGAGCTATATTATTAACATGTTGATATTGACTTAATTTCAACACTTGAACTTAAAATTCATTAATTTTATTGCTTGGTGTAGGATGAGTAAAGAATGCGAACACCGTTAACTCGTAAAAACTAATAAGCCCAATATAGAAGTCGTCGTGGCCTAACGGATAAGACGTCCGGTACATTCGTGTTTAGCGATGCATCGGTGTTCGAATCCCGCTGGCGGGTACCAATTTTTGTAATGAAATACGTACTCAACAAATGTTCACGATTGATTTCCACGGTGAAGGAATAACATCGTGTAATAGAAATGAAACCCGCAAAATTATAATTTGCGTAATTACTGGTGGTAGGACCTCTTGTGAGTCCGCACGGGTAGGTACCACCACCCTGCCTATTTCTGCCGTGAAGCAGTAATGCGTTTCGGTTTGAAGGGTGGGGCAGCCGTTGTAACTATAATTGAGACCTTAGAACTTATATCTCAAGGTGGGTGGCGCATTTACGTTGTAGATGTCTATGGGCTCCAGTAACCACTTAACACCAGGTGGGCTGTGAGCTCGTCCACTCATCTAAGCAATAAAAAAAAAAAAAAAAATTATCATGATCTAGTAAAGAATATACTTATCATACCATATAATAATATACCATATAATATCATACTATTACTATACAAGTTTAGTTAGCTCTTTGGAGGCCGTGATAAATATGTTTTGAATAGCTTTGCAAATTGTTTCGTCAAGGAATGAAACAGTATGTATCAAATCAGATTTTGTAAACACAGCGCTCAAATTTTATTCAATCGTGGAAATTCAATGTAAGAATTTAGTATTGTTTAGTTTAGTATTGTAAGAATGTAAAAAAAATATTGTACGTTTTTTTGTTTATTTTGGGTTGTAATATATTTTTAGAATTAGATAGTTTAAAGTAAGCGAGTATAATTAAACGTGAAAATTTAATGTTGCTTGATTCATAATTCGTTGCATATTGTTTTGTATACAAGATATAATTACGTTGGTTTAGTTTTGAGTCAAAGGCAAATTGTATACTGTCATTTGATTTTTGCTGTCTTTTATAACAAGAACAAAATAGTGAATGTTAATGTGTGCGTTGCAGAATTTACAAGATTAGGAGAATCTTCGAGTCATCTTTGAGTTGCTTGCGTGGGCTTGATCTGGTCGAAGACATGAACCGGCTATCCTTTTGATAAATGTTTAACTTTCGTCACAAATACAGATCTCCTGAGGAGGTTCAATGCGTCACCAGCAATGATAGGTCTGACGGTGTGGACACAAAACCTAATCCTCATCCCCCAAAGAGGGGTGTGACCAAGTATCCTTTACTCAAAACTCGAAAACGGCAAGCGTAAATGATTCGATGGGTTGCAGAAATACAAGGGTAACCTGAAGAGTTAAATAAAACCATATGGATTGAATTGTAAGCTGTGGGACCTCTGGAGTACAGACAATACGAACAAGAAAGAAGTATTCGTTTGATAACAAATATGGTGTGATCTGGAAACGAAATGGGAAAAATTAACTATAAGTCTTCTTTTGTCTAATTATCTTAGAGCCTTTTAGCTCTATTAAAATGGACTCTTTAGTTCTTAGGGCAGTCTATGGTGTACGAAGCATCTCCCGCGACACCCGCATTTCAAAGCCATCGATCTTGTTGATATCGCGGTTTTCCATGCACCACGTTTCTGCTCTGTAGAGGAAATATGGAAAAGACAACTGCAAATTATTATGCATTTTGGTTTTATAGCGAATGTTGCAGCTTTTCTAGATCTTCTCGAGGTTGGTCATCGCACTTTTAGCTATTGTATACAATTGGATACACCTTTGTATAGTAGTAGACAAAAATTAAAATTAAATTACCTTCGATAAAAATTTTGTACGTGCTCTAACCTGCTTAAAAGCGACATAAATATAGTCAAGGTAACAAGATTATTTACTGTTGCACAATAATAAATTGATTCAACATTCTTAATCTTTATTTATGTGTTAAGATAGACGTTTGGTTGAAAAAACATTTAAATCTCATTAACAGTAGTAATAAACAGATATTTCGCGATATTTTTATTTCATTTTATCAGCAAAATTGAATTGGCAAACATCTGCTTTTTCAGATTGTTTTTTTTTATCACAGCTACTTAAATAAATATGACCATAATCTTAATCCTCATTTTTTTCTAATCATCTATTTGATTCATTTGTTTCGGTGTTTTTGCACTAAAATATATCTACTATTAAAATGGTGACGAAACTGACGAGGGCAGGGGATGTCTAGTTACGTTCGTACGTTACGTAGTTATGTTCGTAGTTTGATTAATCGAGCACGCAATATTAGATTAGACCCAGGAAGGCTCTTCATCGGTCTGGTCCAGGTACCGACTGACTGATCGGCATGGATGCTTGGGAAGCTGGATCGGAGCTGAGCCAACAGCAGAGTACCATTACTGCAGATGTGACTTGGACACGGCGGAGCACAGGCTTGCTTTTTTTTTCCTACTAAGCTGATAGCCTTGAGAGGTTATTTCAGCGTAACCTTAGTTAGTAGGTGAGCTCACGGGGCTCAAACCGGAGTGATGCTAACACTGACCCTAGCAAGAGCAGTGCTTCGCAGAATCTACCACCAGATCGGGAACGCGACCCAGTGAGAAGATCCGGCGATAAACTCTATGGGCTGTGGTCTGTGGGTTAATTCGGTACCTAAAGGCACCGTTAATGGATCGGGGCACTGCATGCGAAGAGTCTTGTCTTTCTTGTACAAATCAACATTTCGCTGCCGATTATTAGGTGGCTGCGATGCTTGGCAGCGTCATAGCGTCTCTCGGGCTGAGCCCAGTGAGCTCGCCACCAGTGACGGAGAAAAGTCAGACTACTGTCTGAAAAAAAAAAACCACTGGACTATTTGTGACTTTAAACATTCACACTCTGTGCATGGTAGAAAACGCGTCTTTTAGAAAGAGTATGTAAATCGCTAATGCAGAGATGCAAAATCGTTCAGACTAAAACTGGCAGATTCTTCGTAGGATAATTGTAAAAAGCTCATTGCGGCAGATAGCAATGTATAATTAATAATCATTGAACATCTAAATCAGATATGAAATGATTAGCAATCGCAGCTACCCATTACCAATAATAATTCGGGGCTCCTGTATCGGCAATCTTTAATTGTTTTACGTCACGGAAATGAATACGGTTCCCAGAAATGTTTTTCTGTACACAGAGACTGATAAAATCTATAATATTATATGCACATTCTTTTTTGTATATTTTTTTACCGCGATTGAGAGTTTGAAAACGTCAAAGTCCTAATATTAATTATTGAATAAAGTATCACACCAATTTTTTCGAATAAAAGCATCTTAAAATTGAGGAATACGTTTGTTTAGTAACTGTTGAAATTTATGTAAAGTGACGATTCAGAGCGGAAATGCGTCTTTAATAGCTTGACGTCTGAAGGTTTATGATAAAATTAATGTTATCGATTGATAACAGCTAATTAATAATAATTATCGTGCACATCGATTAACATGAAACACCTACAATAGGGATGCGCTAATCGGTCACGTATTTATTGACTACATACTTGAAATCGAAACGGATGTCAATGATTTTTTTAATAAAAAAGCGTAATGGACCTTCTAGCAGTTTTCCCTTAACAGAAATAGTTTTTTAAATGCAACAGTACAATCATTTACTAATATTTGTATGAATGAGCCTGTGCATAAACATCATCTACCTAGTTCAGCCATAAGTTCTGTTACAAATGAAAATGCTTTTTTTCAATAATGTAGTAATGAAATATTATTAAAACTTATACCTATATATTTATTAAAGTCTCTGCTAAAAATGAAAAAAATTCTATCCGAAATTGCCACCTTTGATTTTTATACAGGCTTTTAAGCTGTTAGGCCACTAATCTAAGAACTTACGCACTGTTTCCAAGGAAAATTTCGCCACTGCTAGCTCCAAAGATTTTTTAGACTCAATGTCGCCTTGTCGTTTAGAGCAGGCCATGTCCTCTGAAACTGACCTTAACTTGAAGTCTAAAGGGTTGAGGTCTGGGCTAGATGAGGGCAAGTCCTCTGTTCTTATAAAGTCCGGAACGGTTTCATTCAGGCTTGGGTAGTTCTAGTGTTAGAGCTAAAGTGTCTAGTGCAAGGGTTATTGGATCTGATGGATCTGTAAGGACGTGTCTAGACCGTCGACGGTGACTGGCACTTGCGTGATCAAGATTCGGGAAGCAGTCAGCGGCGGCAACGATAAAGCGATTATCATGACGCATAACCTTATCGAAGTATCGTTCCGACGCTGACTTCATTTGTTCCCGGATTGATTCGAGGCCCAGGTCGTCGTGTAGGTCGACGTTCCTCACGAACCACGGAGTTCCGACGGCTAGTCTGCAAAAGCGGGATTGTAGGGATTGGAGGGTGTCTATGTGTGTGGGGGCCGCGTGAGCGAACATCACACTCGCGTAAGTCATGACGAGCCATATGCAAGTTTGTAAAGTGTCACCTTGTTCCGAAGGGACATTTTACTCCGCTTACAGATCATCTAGAAGAAATCGGCACGGTCGCGGACGGATATTTTATAGGGGCGGAATGTCATGGATGCATCCAGGGTGACATCCAGGTGACCTTCCTGGCCCAGGGTATGGGTTGGCTGAAGAGGGTAATCGGGGGTGTGAGATTGCTCCTCCTAATGCGGGAGGAAATAAGCGGTGAGTTTCCCCTTTGAAATAACACTGCTGTGCTTTTCGCTGGGTTGATTGATGTCTATGTGCAATTTTCGGAACCCCTGTCCCAGGGTTAACGCTGTGCTCTGGAGTTTCCTCGCGATTTAAGGACTTGTTTTTACTCGAGTAGTAAACGTCGTGTCGTCGCCGAGTAAGGCTAACTAGGTCGGCGGCGACCGGGGAATGTCATTTATAGATAAATTAAATAGGAGCGGCGATCGTGGGTATTGTAGAAGGCGACTAATGGGGCACCAGAGAATACTTCAATAAAACAAGAATAAATCTCGAAAATAGAAATACCACCGTAATAGGAAGCGATTTTGACTACCGCCGTATTAGGAGCTTTTACCTTAGGTAACAATATGCTCTGAGTATTATATTAACCAGTGTACTGAGATCACCAACTGAAATTTACTAGTAGTGGTAGGACGTATTGTTTAAATCTAATACTATTGAGAGTTTGACACATATGCTTACAACAATTATATTTTAATATCATGTATTGAAATTAAGTTTAATTGGGCGCGGACTTCTTAATTTAAAAAAAATATTAGTTCATGTTATAATTCAATACAATTTCCTAGGGAGCACGTTAGGAGGACCTATTGCCTGAACCCACATAATGTGGGGTAAGGGCGAAATGTAGAGGAATAATTGTGGGTTGTTGATCAAGACCAGTTGCTCAAGCGTTTTAGTTTTAATTAATTCGTAATTTAAATGCAACTGATACTTCAAACTGCTTACTAGCTTCAGTAATCACGCTAACCATAATATCCTCTACTGGAAAAAACGCCGCAGATTGGAGATAAATGAGAGCTTAGATAGTTTATTTGCTTTTTGAATCACAAATCTTTAGGAATTAATATTTAATTTGATGAATCTTTTTTTTTCAATGATTTTCTTTTTTTTTCAGAGTACGTGATTCCCTCCAAGCAGCTATGGTTAGAAAAAAATATGATCGAATTTTTTCAAAAGATGATTAGAATGATTTATATATTTTATTATCTTTAAGATTGCAAACAAAAACACTTTATCATAATTCTGTTTTTCGAATACGATAAATAAGAAAGGATTCCCCTCAGCGTGTATAAATCAGTATGACTAAGTAAATCTATTAGTGATAGCTTAATCCAGTGCCGTTGAGGACCATTCTTGGAATTTTGTATTTAATTGAACGTTTTCAATGTTATCATGAATATACGTAATAATATATATATAATAATAAAACGTAGACTGCGGCGTGTACAACTATGTAAGTAAAGAAGATTATTCTGAAGTCGTCGTGGACTAAATTATTATTTATTTTAAAGTGATAGTATTGCAAAATTAGACTTATTCATAATTCTAGTCTTGTTTTATCAAATTAACAATTCAGGTTAAGATCAGTCTCTTTTTATTTTTACAATTTAATTACATCCGGATTTTGATATTCGTTCCAACATCTACATATATACATACATATAACCAGTCTGGCCATAAATACTATTTATTACATAGGTAACTTTACTTAACTTTTCTTAGTTGTTTTAAATTTTTTGTTATTTTGACTTTTTAGTTATTTTGAATTTGGAACACGTATTAACGTTTAAAAACTTCTTTCTTTTGTGCCATTGCACATATTTTTCGTGTTCAATCAAATGACAATATGGAATGGGGTGTTAAAGAAAATAGGATTGCGGTGATCGCTTTACATGAAGTGGGTATGGAGCCGTCGGTCATATTCCAGACACTTCAAAAGCTTGGTATCAGCTGTATGTTCGTATATCGTACTATCAACATATACAACAATACTTCGTCTGTCCAAGACCAGTAAATATTAGGGCGGCTGCGTGCTTTTAGAATTACAAAGGCTGTTAATGATGCTAAAACCAGAATTCGTCGAAACCACATTAGGAAGCAAAAAATCTTATCGCGAGAAATGAAGATTCCCGCTAGGACTCTGTCGCATATTAAAAAACAAGACTTGAAGCTCGCTGCTTGTCGTCGATATACAGAACATGCCCTAAATCAATCTTTACAATTAAAGAGAGTGGATTGATAAAAACGCCTTCTGTCGCGATACGCAGGTGAACGGCACACAAATATCCTCTTTACCGATGAAAAAAAATTCCTTATTGAAGAAAACTACAATAAGCAAAATGGTAAAGTGTACGCTCACAGTTCTAAAGAAGTTGCTCAAGTGGCCGGAAAGGTACAACGTGGTCATCATCCTGCGTTAGTGATGGTTTGGTGGAGCGTGTATTATCAAGGAGTCACAAAACTATATTTTTGTGAAAAAGGAGTGAAAACTTCAGCAAAAGCGTATAAAGATACAGTCTTGGATCATGTTGTGAAACCTCTCAGCAATACACTATTTAAAATATACCGTGGACTTTCCAGCAGGACTCTGCACCTGGTCACAAGGCACGAACTACCCAAGCCTGAAGGAAACCAACTTCCGGACTTTATAAAAACTGAAGACTGGCCCTCATTAAGCTCAGACCTCAACCCTTTAGACTTCAAGTTAAGGTCATTTCAGAGGACATGGCCTGCTCTAAACGACAAGGCGACATTGAGTCTCTTGAAAATCTCTGGAGCAAGCAGTGGCGAAATTTCTCTTGGAAACAGTGCGTAAATCCATAGATTCATGGCCAAACAGGCCTGTATAAAAGCCAAAGGTGACAATTTCGAATAGTTTTTTTTTTGTTGAGACTAATAAATAAGTGGGTATAAGTTTTAATAATATTACATTATATCATTTAAAAAATGCATTTTCATTTGTAACAGAACTTATGGCTGGACTAGGTACATGTAGGTATATCATTTTTGCAATCGGGAAAGTTGGCCACGTTCTTCCATACGCGAGCTTGAGGAAAAATATTCAATACCTATGTAGGCATTATAAATCTATACACTTGTTTAAGTGTGCGTTAACACATCATTATTATTACTATCATCGAAATAATAAAGATTCACCCTTATCATTACAAAATATATTACTGGAAATATTGCATAGTACAAATCTCATTACTTAGGTTTGAAAAAGTTTGTCGTGGAATCCTGGTATTGGTGGTGGGGCGTCTTGTGTGTGACCTTCAGGAGTAGGTACCACCAACCCACCTATTTTTGCCATGAAGCAATTATGCGTTTCGGGTTGAAAAGTGGGGCAGCCGTTGTACTAGAAAATCGAGACTTACTCATGTGTGGCGGTTTTAACGTTGTTCAAGTCTATGAGTTCCGATAAACATTTAAAACCAGGTGAGCCGGTGAGCTTATCTAAACATCTTAAGTAATAAAGAAAAAAAAAAGCAACAGAAATTTTTTCACGAAGTAATTTGAAATTAATTTCAGAGTTGTCTGCTGATACGGCGGATCCCAAGCTATCGATTTCCGAGGAGGTCGTGATAACATGAAGAAGTTCCGACGTTGACGGTAGCAGCTATTGTTGGATTCACCGTTGTTATGATCGTCGCTATAGTTTTGTTTTTTCGTCTTGGGAATACTTATTGATTGCAGACAACAGTAAGTTTGATTACTGACACATTTGTTAAAATAGTAGATAAATTTAATTAAAGCACGAAGATTTTTTTTTGGATCGGGGTCGGCAGTCTAGCATACAGCTCACCTGATGGTGAGTGGTTAACCGTCGCCCATGGACTTCAGCAATGCCAGGGGCAGAGCCAAGCCGCTGCCTACCGTTCAAGTTTTAGAGAGAAAGTTTACTGGTGGCCCGAAGACCTTTCCAGTTTCATCAGAACTGGTGGGCGAGCAAAGGCTCAGTCAGGAGGGGCGGGATTTGCTAACGGGATTGCTAACGAGGGGTGGGATAAGCTGCCACAGCACCTCCGAGGAGACGTAACAGCTCAACGCAGCTGATTCGCGGACTCATCTACTACCGGATGGGAATCGGGACCCACTGAGAAGATCCGGCGAGAAACTCAGTGGGTTTATGTATGGGATTAGGTTCCAGGTACCGTTTTCAGAGTCGCGATGCAACTCTGCCGGTGTTCGAATCCCACAGGCAGCTATCAATTTATCCAATGAAATACGTACTTAACAACGTTCACGATTGATTTCCACAGTGAAGGAACAACATAATAACATAATGTTACCCCGGTTTTAACGGTTGAAATAGTTTTAGCCCGCATTTTTATTTACGTGATTATTGATTGTTTTTTTTAATTATACGTTACATTAATGTCAATTATATTTTTATCATTGATTGTTCTTTCTAATTTAGCCAGTGACGTATTTTAAAAATCGATCACAAAACAATGGCGCTAGTTTTTATCTTAGTTTTTAATCAACTCTACCTTATGATTGATAATGTTTTGCTTAATTGTTTATGAATCATTAAAATTTTCTAAACACATGTTTATTATTTGTAATATGTCAGATGTACTAAATTTATATAGATATATCGTTTATCTTACTTTTGAAATTTAACTAAGTTCAGGAATATAAAATAAGATGATCAGTAATTTTCATATTTGATTGTTTTATTTTGTAGTATTTTAGAGAAAATATTGTTATATGGTATCAGGAAACAATGGTACAACTTAGCTCTTTTGTGTGCAACTTTTAACACGAATTGGTATATAATGCACAAACGTTCGTGTTGAAGCCGGGTTAAATGATAATTATGGGTGCTACGGGTGAAATAAAACCAACATTACGCTACGCATCGCCACGCTTTCTATTTCGTACCGCTAACAAAGGGGCGCTATAAGCGCGGCATTAAGACTTAATTTCATGAAACTGATTTATCTTTTGAAAATATTAGGTACGTACTGATTACCGACGTAATGTGATTATTGGCTGTAATTCGTGGAAAGGTGGTATCGCATTTTATGTATGCAGTCTTAAATGATAACCAATTAGGTATCGTCTGAATTACGACTTTCAAAAGCCAATGTATTCGATTTTCTTTTGTATTTTCAATTTTTAGGACCCTGAACATATTATTTCTTCTTGCCTTTAATTCAGTTAACTGTGTACATTAAAGATTTTAAAGAAGATTCTAAAAGTATATTATATAGTAAAGTATTAAAATTTTAGTAGGTACGTTTGTGTTCGTAGTTTTTAAAATTAGAATTAGTTGATTCTTGTACAAATAATATTGTGTTTCTTAATAAAACCATTCACGGTTGCTTGCTTGTGAGCCAGTGTGTAAGCAAGGGCGTTCGCTCGACATTTTAGGGTCGGGTTCGTGCATTGCGTTCCCGCGCACCCGTGCGGACCGCGTGCTTTAGAGTCTAGCATAGTGTTGCCAGCTCAGTGGAATTCTACTAGATCTGCTGATTTAGATTTACCTTTTACCGCACCAATTTTATTTTAGTGGATAGTGATTTTTTCTAGTAGCTTCGTTACTTCAGTCAGTGGTGAGGTACGAAACTCACCACTAGCACGATTTACATATTCATTCAGAAATCTCGAATTCATTGTTAAAGAAACATATGACTGGTTCAGCCGTTTTTTGTCGAGGCAAGCTGCCTACATAGAACTATACAAACTTATCAATGACGATCATGATCCATTAAATTGTACAATTTTGTCAAACTATATGGTTATTTATAGAGTCCGCAGTTGCATGCATTTACACACAATAGTTGGAGCTGAAAACACACAATAGTTGGAGCTGAAAACGCACTTAAATGTCGCCAAATTTAAAGATATTACAGCAGAATTGCTGCATGGAATGTATTCAGATGACGCCAATTATTCGTGACATTGCATTTATGTAACCAATTCTCACTGATGCTAACAGAGTTAATAAATTATTTGAATCAAAAGAAACAGATAAGACACAGTATATGATGTATTGACAAATTCAATTGATACACTTATTGCCAAAATGACATTGCCTACCCAGAAAGTAGATATTTTTACGCAAGGAGACAAATGTTATTTGGGGTACAGATTCGAATCACACATGTTAATGATGAAAGAAAAAGGACTTCCATCGAAAGAAGGGGAAATAATATGTAATTATCCAATTCATTGTACATTTGAGTCTTGGACTGAAAAACATGTTTGCGTTTCAAGCGAGCAAGGACCAAAGACCGATGGTGCTAGGTCAAAACTCACAAGTTGTCATCACGGTAGAGGTGTATTTTATTCAATTTTATGTCTTTTTTTTCTTTTTTTATTGCCTAATGAGCGTACGGCCCACCTGATGGTAAGTGTTACAGTCGCCCATGGACTTCAGCAATGCCAGGAGCAGAGCCAAGCCGCTGCCTACTACATGTCTTTATGAAATATATTTTATTATTTTTAACATAATCACATATTACATTAATGTGCATAGTAATTGTTGCTGTATTATGCAATTCTGTCAATTATTTTACAGAAAAAATAACGACAGTTTTTTGACGCTGTCGAAATGAAACGTGAAATTACGCATTTTTTATAGCGTCTTTTTGTCAGTCTAGAATTAAATATAACAGTAATAAATTAATCGTGTTCTATTTTCGTTATATGAATATCCGAAATATATCCTAAATCGAATCAGAGCCACCTCACTTTCCATATGCTCTGGTCTGCCCTTCCCCTAGATTGTATATAAAAAACCGGCGGCGCGGAGGGAGAGCAGTCCTCGCCCGCTGCTCAAGCTAAGCTGTGGAGCAGAGTATGAGTGATTGTGCTTCCGCACGTAAGGGCGCAAGGACTGCTCTTGCCGCAGCGCTGGAGATAAGGCAGACTCAAATGGAGAGGAGAGGGAAGCTCCCTCCGAGTTTGACTAAATAGTCTATTTTAACCTAAAACGTTAACCATGGAGTTCTGCGGGTTGGAATGGTACAGGGATAACTCCTTGCCTCCACCCCTCCCCGGCTCAAAAATGGATGGATCGATGGATCATAATGAAAATTTAATTCCTATTTTACTAAATAGTGCTATTCTAACCTAAAAACATTAACCATGGAAATCTTCATACCGTGGGGCTAGGCGGAGTGGAATATTCACCAGACCGGTGACTCGCTTGGCGCTACTACCATAGGATAGTAATGTCACTGAAGTGACACTGGGCGGAGATTTGTAGACGACGCGCCTCGCGGTACAAGTCGTAATTTTTATAATTAGTTTGAGTCTTGTACGAATAATATTGTGTTTCATAATAAAACCATTTAAGGTTGCTTGCGCGTGCGTCAGTAAGTTACCTACGTCATCGCCGGGTTGGGTTCGTGCATAGCGTTCTCGTGCTTCCGCGCGGACCCGCCCTTCTAGCGGGGCAGCGTCAGTCACATAGATAAGACATATATAGTCGGACTTAAATATTAAGTGTATAATCTATGTAGTCGGTTAAGACTACCTGAAGCGATTGCACGCGCCAAAACTGCACGCACGCAACATTCAGGCGCGCGTTTTTCATTTATTCAACAAAATCTGCTTTATTTAATCAGTAACACCCCCTCCTACCTGCATCCTCCATAACGCCCTTCGAAGGTACATGGAATTTTTAAGCAAAGCTCTCCCTTCATTCATTGTTAATAAATTAATCAGGATAGGCTAAGTTTACGCTTGAATCACGCTCATATTGTTATCGGAATTTTAGAAAGAATTGTTTTTAACAAAACTCTAATAATGATAATGGAAGTAGGTCTTAAGTGGGATTTTGTCGTTGCCAAACAGTATTGTACTACGAAAAGATAAAGCGTACGGAGAATAGCTATCGTAAAAATATTTGGAATTGCAGATTAAGAAGATAAAGTTACTTAGTATAGAATAATCGTAATTTACAAATCATCGAAATAAATGGCGCTGAGGTTGTTGCGTTTTGATTAATTAAGCTTCATTTTGATCGAATCATCGAAGCAACGAAATAAGCAGTCACCTTTATGGTTCTTTGTTAATTTATTAGCGTTATCTATCTGCAATTGATATGTCGCATCAACGATTGAGTATAGTAGTAAACACTTACGAAGCTTAGTCCATAGATTAATTATCACATATTTAATGATTTTTTTAGGAAATATATAACTACATTTAAAACCTTTGGCATATAAGCAATATCTATCAATTCAAAATATCAAGCAGTTGTAGGCCTATAGATATTATAACCATAAGTCGATGTTGTATTATGAGTAATTTTACAGCATCTAGATTTTCCTTGGAATTCAATATTTTCATATAAATTTTAATTTTACAGACGAGTTATTGCAAAGCAAATGGGTGAAGCTAAAAGATGGAGGGCTCCACGGCGAATCAACGTTCGAAATGAAAATGATGGAGTTAGTATAGCACATAACATGGAGGCGACTGGCATAAGTCTACCACCGGCCGAAGCACTATCGACTATACCTTAAAGAAGTGTGTGCAATTTAAAATTGAATGGTATGCATATAAAACACAGCGATCTTTAGAAAGAAACAAATAATCGACTAGTCTCGCGTTACGTCATCACTATTGCACTAAGCACTAAATCCGGTATCTAGGTCTAAGACTACGTAATAATACAAATACATTGTTTGAAATGAAATAAACGCATTAATTGTGTGACTAAAGGTCCATGTGTAGCATTTAGTGATCAGTACTATATGTTTCTGAATTATCAAGCTAAGAAGTTGTGTAGAAAATATATAATATTTTGAATTCGTCAATACAATTCTTCTAATTGTAGGTCGCATATAGCATGCTTTTTAATTATGAATTCTTTTGATTTATTTGTTATGTTGGTATTTATTTATTTACTTATTTAAAGCCTGAACTGTAACCTTATTTAATGAAAAAAATTAGTAATCGACATAATCTTGTAAACCCATACCTATTATTAAAAATAAATAAATAATAATGGGGATCGTAATTTAAACTCTTTTAGGAGGACCTCCAAAACATTTTTCAATATGCCGGGAGCATCTTTTGTTTTTGCTTTAAGCTACTAATACAGTAAGCAAGTAGAATACATGTAGCAATTGGTCCATTTTTGTTTATCTGGTTATTTATTTAAAAAAAATATATTTTATTATTATTCGTTGCTTTTCATTTATTTCGGCAGTTCAGTCTTAAAGCACTGTCACGTAGGACTAATCGCGTAATCAAATGTTCCAATCCCAAATTGCATTACATTGAAACGCTATTTTATAGATCAATTAATTGATAATTGATGAGCACGTGATTTAACTCATGTAAAACAAACTAAAGTTAATGGAACAATAACGACAATGTTACTGGTTAAAATAAGAATTAGACATTAAAGTAATTAAGGTATTAAACAGCGGATTAAGAAAACATGTTTAAGTTATGTAATTACTATGAAGTAGCGCTGTTAATTTGTGGTTTTCTGAAATTGCTATTAATCTGTTATATATTTATAAGCAGAAGGAGAATTTGAAATAAAGGTTAGATTTGTTCTTTGTATGTCCTACCCGTTCTTGTTTATATCTATCCAATTTGTAAAGTTTTCAATGTATTCATATTCCGGAGTTTTCCGATAACGGAAAGATACCATATATGGAATTTTGTAAGCTATGTTTTAATTATTTTTCTTTTATATTATTTCTCGAATCTAGAATAGGTACTTTGAGGCGTTTGAGATATTTGTGTCTATTTACGTTATAATAAATCTATTTTTATACTGTAATTTGTTTTATTTGATCATTTTGTGTTTGCTGGTTAAATTATGCAGAAAAGTAATGAATATCATTTTGCCCATCGAGTCGGCTCAATTTTAAATTAAAAAAAAAATGTTAAAAAAGTAATACAGAATGACGTTACATAACAACAAGTCGTGAACAGAAGGAATGTTGTTTGTTTTAGTTCGTGGTTTTCCAGATTTCCACGGTCGTTGAACATTCACGTTAACATGTGTACTAGTGAATTGCCGACAGTGAAGAATGTGCATCGACTCTTTAGTATCCATGCAGTTGCAATACCTAAAAAAAAATCACTGTACGTTTTTTAAGTATTATCGCTTACCGATAACAGGCCAAGCAGAAATGTATGAAGAGTCACTTAAAAAAAAACACCAGTATTGTACTGCGGCTGTACTCAGAAACACGTTCTGGACGTTAGCGTTCTTTGTTTTTTTTTATTGATTATTTTTGGGTGTGCGTGACATTTTTTTCAATATTTTAAAACGTCATAATGTGCTTAAATATCGTTTAGCCTTTTAGTTGGGAATTAGCAACGAAAATTTTAGTCTCAGAGTTAATTTTCTGAAATGGGAAATTCTAAGTCAAAGAAAGCTCAAAAGGAACCTGATAGATTTTTCGAGCGAGAAAGGTGGAAGGAACAACAGCGCGGAGAGAAAAGAAAGAAGCATGCAAATTGGGCGAACAGGCGAGTTGGTGCTAAAGAGCCACCGTTGATGCCCGTAATACCTGGTCCGTCACCGATGCCAGGACCATCAGCGCCACCACCACCTCAGATCAGGTCCTATGACGAGGATGCCATAGATCGAATGAGATGTCAATTGAATAATGACTCTGATGCCTTCCTTCTCAACAACATTTTGCTATCCGTGCAGTTTTTTGAAAATTACGAAAGGTGAGCATAATTTTACGTTGTGCTTAAATTTTTATTTTATTTTAATTACTATAATAGTAATTAAGCCTATCATGACGTATGAAAAGCTAAAGAGTTTATATATTTCACAATCGAGATCCACGTCTAGTACCTTGTCCTTGTCTTTATCATGTTTTGTTTATAATCCAGAATCATTGCCAGAATATCGATGCCATATTCATTATCATAGATAGGGAGAATACAAAGATTATAAGAATAATATGTTAAAGGAGAAAGCTATGTACCCGTCTCATATATATAAAATACAGGTTACATTTATCAAAGCAACAAGGCGAGAAATAAAAATTTTTTTAATTTATTTTTCATTTAGTAGGTTAAAGATAAAGATAAAGAAGCCTTTATTAACAACCTTAATTCATATTTAGGTACATACTATTCATTTTTTTTTTCTTTTCATTTGACATCGGCTAAGATTGTTTTGCTTTCGCAAGATTATTTGCGTACAAATTCATTTCGTATATTTAATCTCAAGCATAATATTCGAGAAGTGAGATTTGTAGTCATCCATTTGGTATAAAAAATACATACAAAGGGTATTTTTTTGAAGAATCGCGATTCAATTATTACACTTACAATCACCTTCCTTCGATGCTTCAACTTTTGGCCTCGTCAACCGCTTAATCCCCATATTTAGTGGACTATTCGTCCGTCAAATCGAAGTACAAAAAATGCCAGATCTCAATCTTCATAGATTTATTATTATTAGTTTTAACATTGAGATCATTCTAAATGTTAAAACTCCATAACTAGAATATCAATGCTAAAATATTATTAGTGTTTTCTGTGCGCAAAGAAATGTAAAAAAACATTTTTTTTTGTAAATTGTTGTTGTTGCTCTCGCAATATTCCAATGGAATGGTATAGATGCTAGTGGTAGTAAATAGGGGTTCTATGACGACATTGTTCGTCGACGACCTTTATTTCATACACTAATTTGACGTTTCGTTGTCAAGGATAGGTAATATTGTTCAATAATTTCATTTTTAATTAATTATAACGTTATAACCTCATGATGATTTAATCTAAATACATTAAAAGATCGCAATAACCGATATCACGTATATATACGGAGGTACTAATTACTGTAAATCAATTTCTAGAATTTGTATATTGATTATCAAATTTTGTTGTTGGCGGTGATTTTTTATTGATTTAATCTTGGCGATAAAGCAAGATGCCGTATTGCGTTACGAGACTGCAAAACGTGATAACTGTAATTAGATTACGTTTTCATTAAATATTATATTATTTTTTCAGTGAAACGCAAAACATTAAAAATAATCCCATGAGCGAACGTGAGCATTCAATCAACGAGGCTATGGTGCGCCGGAACAAGCACGGTATTTTTTGCTGACCGCTTGCAAGAATGTGTACATGAGCATATTTGCTATCAAAGAAAGAATGGCCATCCCGCGGAACCACTTGTTGCGCCTAAGCTGTTTGTGATATATGATAACGTAGAAGCTAGCGAGCCAGGCGATACCTCTGATTATAGCGCTGTCCTTGACGCTCCATTTTATAAATTACGTATAGAAGATTGTAAAGAGCCAGGTAAGCATGTTATGGAGTTTTATTTTTAAAGGAACTTAGAAATAATTTGTTAGATATAAAACAATGTTTTTTGCGTTTCTTTCATAATTTTAAATTCCAAAATTGTATATTTTAAATATTTAACTTTCTTTACAGGTTACGTGAAATTGAAAAAATTGGAGGTTTTAGAAAGCACTCTACACAAAGAAGTTGAAAATCCGATTGAGGAACATAATATGGATGATAGTATTTACACAGATTCAGAAAAAGAGTCGTTCGAATCAGACGATTCTCATTACGTTTACAAAGGAGAAGATTTGTTACGTAAAATTCAATCAAAGTTGCAAATTCCCGAGCAGAATTCTACGTCAAAAACAGTAGAATTGAATACGATCGAAATTGTGGATGGTAGGAGACCTAGTGGACCTATAAAACAAGTTAGTCTACAAGCTATAAAAGGAGATATCTCTAACATCAATGAGCTGCGTCATATCCTGTGTACTAATGTACCACCTTTAACTGAAGAACAGAATTTGGATGACATTAATAATAATGATGCATCTAAAATTAATGCGAATACTGACATACAAAACCGATCCAGAAAATCAATCTTAAAAAAATCTACAAGACTTAGCAGCGTTAATCCAGTAAATAAACAACAAAATAATTTAAAAATTGCCAATGAAATAGGAGATGACACCGAAACTTCTGGTTACAGATCAAATTCAAGTAGCAGACAGAATGAATTCAGTGAAACAGAATCTGACTACGGATATTCAACTATAACGGAGGCTGCGACTCCTAAAAAAGTTGAACTTAAAATGCAGTCCAATTATGCGTTAGCTTCTGGAGTTTTACCGGAAGAGTCTTGGACGGCGGTAGAGATAAGAGCTTTAGATAATTGGAGCGACGAAGATGATGAGGAAGAAGTCGACACTGCTTCTAGTTCTTCATTGCCTAAAACTTTGTACGAGAGATATTACTATTTGAATTCTGTGGGGTTTATGAATAATTTTGTAGACAACTTTATTATTAACTTAGGTTCTGGACTTGGCCTGACCCATGATGCTGTGAGCAATGCTTTGACACAAGGTGCTAGCATTTACTGTGACTCCATACGAAACGGCTTAAATATAGGATATGAAATCTTTCCTGCTTTAATTGCTGCATGGCCAAATACAGCTTGTCCGTGGATAATTCGCTTACGTAGAGCTATACAAAATCCTAGGACGAACTTTAGCTATCAATGGCCAACAAGGTACATGGTTAATAAAGCTACAGGATTTGGATGTTTATTGGTACCTGTTGGATTCAGATCTAAACGGGGCTCAAACCCAGAACAGACTTTACAATGGAGGATCCTCTTCCCGGCTGCTGAGCGCTACTTAGAAAGTTGTTTGGCGCATTCTCACATACGCTGCTACTTGTTTACTTTACTCTTACACAAATCTTTCATGGAAAATGAAACTTCGAAGATTGGAATCGACGCTAGTCATATAAAAAACCATTTATTTTGGCAGTGTGAAGATAATTACGCCAAATGGCCCGAAGACAGATTAGGAGAATCATTAAGATTATTTCTCCGGAGTTTTTATATTCATTTTGGACAGTCTAGATTTCCGAATTATTTTATCGAAAGCTGTAATGATTTTAAAAGTATTCCGAAACCGTTACTGCTAAAACTCCAAAGACGATTAGCTGATATATTGGAGGCCCCGGTGATGCATATGCTTTCGGCATTGAGTAAATTGAAGTATATGAATCAGGATTTTTATCCAGAATTTGACTGTCATAGACTTTATCAAATTTTGACATGTAAAAATCCTTTACATTTAATAAACCCACATATTCCTACTACTGTTAATAACTACACTGAGAGTTCTGATAGTGAAGGAGATACGGGAGCCAATTTCTGGGACAATGCTAAATCTAGAGACAAACATTATCAGTGGAAAAAAGAGAGACAAAAACAAATACAAGAAAGAAGAAAGGCGCATATTAATAACAAAAGGAGCAAGCTTAATGCTGGTCAGAACGAAATTAAAACTAATGTGAGTTTCGAATAGTTTGAATTTGGGGGCATTTTCAGATTTATTGTGCATTTTTATTATAAGTTAAGCAATTGCTTTAAATTTTTATTTAATTTTATTGATTGGTATAACATAAAATTTAATTTATGTTCATTTTCTAATTTTGACAAGCTAAAATCATCAGATCGATTTAATTTTGAAATTGTCGTACCGTGTTTTTCAATTTAGATTTGCTTAAACTTTTTAATTTTTGTGATTCCAGATAATTTTACCAGCGAAAATGGAAACGGAGCGCAAACGTCTAGTTCTAGAGTTTTTTATTCCTCACTTTATTGCCATGGCAAGATCCAGTGAAAAATTTGAAGCTGTAAAACAATCAATTATATATTTAGAACAAGCTCAGAGACTTTGCATGCTTCTGTTAGAAGAACCAGCTGGTGATGCGACTGCAAATGAATATTTAGACATCATTAGAGATAAGCTATCTGACTGTCAACGGAAACTTGCGGTGCAAGGTCGTTACATATTACCTCACCGAAAAGAAAACAAAATGGATCGAAGCTATAATAAGCCTATACGAAAACATCGTCCTAAATTTGAACAAATTGTTAGTCAAGATTCTCCTGTTGAAAATCATGGTATTTCAGCATTCACGTTCGCAGATATACACGATGATGTTGCTTCGAGCATTGAAACCAAGCCCAATATCAGGATAAATGATATTACCACAGCTGAGGAATCAAGATTATAGTTTTCGTTATTTCATACGTAGAGTACCAATTACAGAAAATTATTACTTTCAATAAAATTAAATGTATGTTAATTTGGAATCTCGTCTTATAATGAAATGTAAATATTGCAGTAAAGTAGCTCTTTGTTCGTATTGATAAAACTATTTGAGAATTAGCACCTAATAAAGACTAAATTTGTTTATTAAACATATTGTTAAAATTACAATAGTTTAGTAGCTAGGCACTCATCATAATATTATGTTAATTTTATTATTAAAACATATTTCATCTTTCTCTAAGATAATATGCTTAGAAAATTTAATTTCTAATAATTTTCTTTAAACGTTACTTTTAGTTAAGATTAGAAAGAATAAGATGAAAGTGATATATTTATTTGACGTGTATCTTTCTGAAAATGGGCATTATAACAACAACTCTGTCTTAAGAGTTGTTCAGAAATTATATTTTGTTTTTAATTTCCCGTTTATGGATCAGTATACCTAGTCAGGTCATAAATTCTGTCACATGTTTAATGTAAAATAATTGAAACAAGTTTATTCATTATGTAACCATTCATATACCAAAATGAACTTAACAAAACATAGATTCTTATGACACTAAAGTTTATTCAAAATGACCTCCGTGATTTTGAATACAGGCCTTCAATCTGCGCGGCCAGTCGTCTATCGCAGCACGAACGAGGTCCATGTCAATATCGGCGGCTGCCTTAATCAAAGATGTCTTGAGTGACTCCAAATTGGGATGAGGCTTTGAGCACGCCTTTTCCTCCAAGTGTTGCCATATCTTGTAATCTAACGGATTCAATCTGGACTGGAGGAGGGCCAGTCTTCGTGCCGGATGAAGTCGATTTCACGCGCCGCCAGCCAGTCTTGTGTGCTCTTCGCTCTATGAGCTGGCGCCGAATCTTATTGGAATACCCAGTGCCTGTTATTGAACATGGTATGAGAAACAGGTTCCACAAGGTTCGTCAGGACTGTATTTTGATACACAACTGCATTCGTTTTTACACCTTTCTCACAAAAATGTACCTCTGTTAAGCCCCAATAAGAAACTCCCAACCATACCATGAGCGAGGATGGAAAATGACCTCGTTGGACACGCGGAATACGGTTGCTCGCTTCTTCACTACTGTGTGCGTACACCTTATCATTTTGTTTGTTGTAGCTCTCTTCTACGGTAAAAATTTTTTCATCCGAAAAAAGAATTTCCCGATATTTTTTTCCCGCGTACCGCTTCAACAAAGCGCGGCATCTCTTCAGTCTCAGGTCCATTAGACGAGCATTCAAACGATGTCCTGTTTTTCTTCGATATGCCCGAAGCTCTAAGTCTTCATTTAACACCCTTTTCCCCGTGGTTCTGCTTAACCCCATCTGAAGGGCCAACAGTTTCTGCTTACGTTTGGAATTTCTTTGAATTCGCGCCTTCACAGCTTTTATCACTGCTGGAGTCCTAACAGACCGAGGGCGACCACTTCTTGACCTGTCATCTACACTAGAGTCTTCATTGAATCGTTTGATGGTACGATAAACGAATCTTTTGGTTATATTCAAATTTTTCAGTATGTTAAAAATTTGAATTGGCGCGTAACCGCAACGATGCAACGCAATAACTGCAACACGGTCTTCTTTAAGCGTCCACTCCATATTTAAAAATTAGTAAACATTCTAAAAGTATACATTTTTATTTTCATGAACAATTCGAAATTCGAATTCAATAAACTTTTTTGTGGCCAGCATTCTAAAAGAAAAGTTTTTACTGTGTGACAATACTTATGACCTGACTAGGTATTTTTCTGAATAAAGTTTAAATAGGTAGAATATAAAGGTCGTTAATACAATAGAGTTGAGATCAATTGAGTTTTGATCTCATGTCTCAAGACGCTTTAACTTTGTAAGAAAATACTCAAACCAGGCTAGATGAGCTCTGTTGTTGATCTACTTAAAGAACTGGTTCTTGAAATTGTATGGATTCTCTTATGTTTTCCACTCAAAAAGTATAAATGTGATAATAAATAAATAGTTTGTGATATGTAATAAAATTTTATATTTTAGATGTTTGATTTATTGTCCAAGAACAAATAATAACATATTGAATTGAAATCATTTCACACAAGTGGATTTACACCAGCAACCATTGCGAGTAGAGCCATACGAACATACATTCCGTATTCGGCTTGTCTAAAGTATGCTGCGCGAGGATCTGAGTCAAATTCTGATGAAATTTCATCGACACGTGGTAGAGGGTGCATCACTATCATACGACGACGGGCCCGGGTCATCAACTGTGGCGTCACAACCAGTAGTCCCCGAGTCTGTAAGACAAATTTGATATCAATTTTAAATGGTGAATTTCTACACAAACCGTCTCAATTCTTTCAAGAAACAAAACCTATCGTAGACAACATTTTCTTTTTTACTCATTGCTTCACTTCAGTAGATATTTTATGATTTTCATATTATAAATATTTCTCGTGATATGTATGATTAGTAAACTAAAGTTTCAATAAGTTGATGTAACAATTGTTTTAAGTGAAGTTGATAAAATAGAGAATCCCAAGTTGCTCACCCACCAAGCTGTACTTGGAATAAATAGGCTCTTAAGACTACCAACGATTAGGTAAGAAAAGAAAAAAAAAAATGCAACACATTTTACCTTTTCATAATCTTCTTGGCTTTTGAATCTTTCTCGTTGTATTCTAGTCATGTACAAAACGTGAGTATCAGCTAGTACGTCCTCTAAGCGTTCGTATACTCTCTGAGTTATACCTTTAGAAGCAACATAGTCCGTGATATGCTTCGGCATACCTAGTCCCGGCGGACTTACGTATTGAAGTTGGACTTGATAGAGAGTTAAAAGTCTAGCAAGGGAATGAACTGTGCGTCCATTTTTAAGATCGCCAACCATTGTGATCGTGAGGCCATTTACTGTACCGATTTCTTCTCGTATCGTGAAAACGTCTAACAATGCCTGCGTGGGGTGTTCACCAACACCGTCTCCCGCATTTATCACGGGCTTGCGACTATGTTTCGATGCGCGCTGAAAATGGAAAATACGTTTAACAATAATTTTATCTTTGACGTTTGTTAATATTTATAACCATTACTAAATTCGTACTTTTCTTTACTAGCTTTGCCTTTGACATTGTTAAGGTGACATTGTATAAAAATTTGGAAGTTCATCCCTATATTAAGCCATGTAAATCAGCCATAGAACAATTCACAAAAAGTACAACGCCATTTATTGATTGCTACTGTAAGCAAGTAATTTTATATTACATAAATATTTATATCAAATGGAGATCTCGTGCTATATTTTTAAATATGGACCAAGTTTCTAACTAATAAAACTAAAAAGACGATGGAAATATACTACTCGTACTACGATATACTTATTATTATTATGTTTATCTACTATTTTGTTTATTCAGAATTTAACATAGTGGAACGTAAAGTGAACGAAAATTGATTTTTTAATAAACTTACAGAAACTGCGCCGGGTTCAGGATGTCTCAACACGACGACATCTGAATAGCTAGCCATAATAGCGACGCTGTCTTCAAGAGATTCGCCTTTTTTGCAGAAGAGCTTGTTGCATCGGTATGTACCACAGATCCGCCTAGTCTATGCATGGCCGCTGCAAAACTGCAGCTCGTACGTGTACTGACTTCATAAAATATTGAAGCCATGACTTTCCCACGTAAGATGTCATCTAAATAGCGTCCCTTATTTACACTTGTCTTCATGAATTGTGCTAGATTGAAAATGTCGTTGAGAGTTTCCTTATTAAATGTATCTACAGTCAGGATGTTTTTGCGGAACAAATCACTGCGTTGTCGATGCGTAATCGAAGGCTGTGGTGGATTATAATTCGATGAGCTATCACATCTTTGTCTAGTAGCTGTTTGTGGTGGAACAGGCGATACGCTTCGCATACCGGCCACTTCATTAAAATGCACGTTTAGTCTTCCTACAGCTTCTGATCTTGAAGATTCCAATTGATCTAGGTCAATATCGCTTTGCCTTAGATGGTCCCCAGGTGTAATTATATCCAATGCGGAATTCGGACGACTTATTTCTTTTTCAACTTTTTCAATCGAGTACGTCTGGAAAGTTTGTTTTTTAGGCATTGGCCATTCGCGAACATTTTGACCGAATCCTGGAGGAACCAAAATTTGACCTTCGACATATGCTATTTCACCTCTTAATGTGACACGATGGATAGCACCACATACCTTCATGCCCGCGAAAGGAGTCCATTTCGATTTAGAAAATTCCATTGACGTTGGAATTACCCATTCATAATCCAAATCAACTTCAACATATGTGTTGGGCTGTTCTGGTAAGTTAAAAATTTTACGAGGATTACGATGAAATTTGTTAATAAGATCTTCAATAGTCAAACGACCTTGATGTACAGCGTTGAGTAGCAAAGGCAATATTGTTTCTAAGCCAGGGTAGCCAGGTGGTGGATTCTCAGAATTCTTTTCTTCCACAGTATGAGGCGCATGGTCTGTGGCAAAAACATCAATGATGCTTATATTTCGCCAAAGTTCTGCTTGGTCTTCAGGACTACATAATACTGGACATACTTTGCTCGCCCTTTTCCAATTTTGTCAATGTCATTACTATTCAAAAATAAGTGATGTGGGCAAACTTCACAAGTAACTTTAACACCTCTTTCTTTTGCGGCTTTGATAATTAATATTTCTTCTTTGCGTGCTACGTGACAAATATGTACAGGGCGATCAAGAAGAGATGCCATTAAAATGACAGCGGCGGTTTTTTCACGCTCTGCATGAGTACAAACAGGCATTTTTTTGGGCCAACTTTGGAAATGTTTCTGCCAAATTGTCATATCCTCTAACAGAAGAGTTGTAAAAGTTTCATTTAAGTACATCTTTAGAGCTGCAGCTTGCGGAGCCAGTTCGCATATTGTGTCATAATTGTCGAGGAAGCACCGACGTACAAAGCATAATCGCATCGGGCACTAACTCTTGCTAATGTTGAAGCGTAATCGAATGCTGTACGATCAACGATTGAGGGGTTAGTGTTGGGCATAGCACAAATCATTGTTACACCACCAGCCAATGCGGCTGCGGTACAGGTCTCAAAATCTTCCTTGTATGTTGCAACCGGGTTCACGGACGTGAAATGTACGTCGATGAAGCCGGGTAATTTGACAATATTCCGTGACGTCATACAATCAGTATGAGTTTTCATTGTCGGGGCACGCCACATTGTGACATTGCCTGCAAAATTAAACCTTTAATTTATAGTGTTTTGAAGATAATACGATACTTTTAGATGAATCTTCTGTTCGTGGTAGGAATAATAACCGTTGTTCTAGCCGGCGCGGCGGCAGAATATCTTTGCAATTTGTTACCTTGAAGGGCCGAGTCAAGACTGTCGTAGCCATCTACTAACGACTGCTCTGCACATCTGCTCATCGAACGGCCTAATTCCCCCCAAGACAGAACCGGAGAATAAAGATGGGAACCGCCTAGCCTTAGTTGATTTTCTAATGAATTCTCTCCCTAATTTTAATTTAGAGTATTTACAGTGCTTCGAGCCTGGTTGTACACAACTATGTTATTTCTGCAACTAAGCAGTTATTTCGTTTGTTTTGGAGATCAGGATATATCTTTGTTCAAATATAATTGAATTATTTATAATAATTTTTAGTTACGGTTATTATTTATGAATGATATCTTAAAATTAGATCTTAGCAGACGGTATCAGGCTAGACGGTGTTGGGTGTCCAGATGTTAACAAACATTTTATTAATATGCAAATGTTAGCAAAATATTTTAAGCAAACGAACCTGCACTAAGAGCTTGGCGCATTTGACATCGGTCACTAGAGGTACTGCATAATCAACAGCGAGCCGCCGGGTCCGGTATCCGTGCGTAGTAAACGAAGAAACACGACGGGCACCACTCGCATTGGTAAATTGATCACCAAATCTAATTGTCGGCGAGCCATAAAATCGGCTAAGTGCATTAGTTCGCCGTCAAACCTATCATCTTCTGGATCTCCTATGTGCTCAAATGTCCACTGGACACTCTCTATCTGGAAAAATAATAATGAGAAATGTAAGTATAAAGGAACCAAATAAATATGAATGATATATAATCCTCGATTCCATGCTCTGTATAAAATCACCAGTCCCCAATAATCCCATTTTTTGTAACGATCGAACGCTCGGCAATAATTCCATTTTATGCTGTTAAAAAATAATTGCCATTAGTAGTGTGTTAAGTGGTTAGGATAACAATAGTTTTCGTATATTATAGCTTTATGTACCTTGAATGTTCCTATACAATAAAATAGCTTTTTTTGGAATCCTGAACCCTGTACTCATTAACGATTTTAAGTATGCCTCGTATCGATTTTCTCCAAAACATGCAACTTCTCCAGTAGATGCCATTTCCACACCTAATGTAACGTCTGCACCGGCCAGTCTTGAAAATGAAATTGTGGAACTTTTACTCCAAACATCCCGTCATCACATTAGCCGGTTCAACTGGTAGTCCCAGAATAATTTTAGTGGCCATTGCCACAAATCATGATCTAATGTTTTAGACACAAATGGAAAAGATCTCGATACCCTAACGTTGCATTCGATAACTTTTAGGTCATTATCTTTTGCTATCAGTTGCATATTAAATGGACCAGTTACGTCTAAAGTTTCGGCTATGATTCCAGATATTTCTTTTATCTTTTCTAAAGTTTCGTTGTTAATATCCTGTGGCGGGGTTACTAGGGTTGCGTCTCCAGAGTGCACACCGGCGTTTTCAAACATGTTCGGAACAGCCATGCAATAAATTATTCATCAGCTGCTACAACGTCTACGTCTATTTCTTTTGCATCCATAATGAATTTAGAAATTACTACTGGATGTTCTTTACTTAACTGACTTGCAGATTTCAAATATGTTTCTAACTCTTGATGAGAATTAGCCACATTCATTGCAGCACCAGCTTAAAACGTACGACGGACGCACTAAGCTGGGTTCCCACTTCCTCACAAAATCCAATAGCCGATTCTAGATCCGTAAGTTCTTTCCACGTGGTTGCATAATGCCCTTCCGGTCTAACATTCTCGAAAATTTAAACCTGTTTTCAGCGCCATCAATCATGTCAGGCGATGTACCTAATATTTTTGCTTGTTGCCTATGAAGGTCCATAGCAATATTATTTGGTAGCTGTCCCCCCATTGGACAATATTACACCACTAGACTTTCAATATCATAAATACCATTAAACTTCAAATGATATTTCCTCAAAATAGAGACGATCGCTCATATCATAATCAGTACTAACTGTTTCAGGATTGTAATTTATCATTATTGTTTTTTTACCTTGATTTCTTAATTCCCTGAGACATCCTACGGCACACCAATCGAACTCTACAGAACTTCCTATTCTATACACCCCTGAACCTAAACCATAACGAATTCACCCCGGAAATTCAATGTCCATGTGTGTTCCATTGTAGGTCAAATACAAATAGTTGGTAGTAGCTGGCCACTCCGCAGCAACTGTACTATTTGTTTAACAAATGGTGTTATTTTGAATCTTCTCTTAATTTACGGATCGCTACTTCAGTACTCTTTATTGCAGAAGCAATTTGTTTATCAGAGAATCCCATTTTTTTAGCTTGCTTTAAAATGTCAGATGTAATTGTTCCAGAATCTAATTTTTCAAGAGTTTTGTAATAGTCAATAATGTTTTTAAACTTTTCTAAGAACATTTGTCTATTTTAGTCAACTCATACAACTTTTCAACACTAAATCCGTTCTTTAAGGCTGCAGCCAACACAAACATACGTTTATCTGTTGGTTCTTTTAACTCGTTTTCGTTTACTTTTTTAATGTTCGGATCAAAACCATTTACATTCTCGTCAACCATGCGCAAAGCTTTTTGGAATGCTTCTTCGAAAGTCCTGCCGATAGACATGACTTCCCCAACACTTTTCATAGAGCTTCCAATTTTCGTACTCACTTTGTTAAATTTGGCGAGGTCCATCTTGGGATTTTAACAACACAGTAGTCCAAACTTGGTTCAAAACAGGCTGTAGTTACCCCAGTAACCGAATTTTTTGATAACAGGCAAGGATATTCCGAGTGCTAATTTTGCAGCCACATATGCTAATGGGTAACCTGTTGCTTTACTGGCTAATGCTGAGCTCCTCGAAAGTCTTGCATTTACTTCAATAATGTAAAATTCTTCAGAATTCGGATTTAAAGCATATTGTATATTACATTCGCCGACTATACCAAAATGTCGTATAACTTTTATAGCCGTATTTCGAAGCATATAATACTCTCTATTAGACAAAGTTTGACTTGGCGCTACTACTATAGATTCTCCAGTGTGTATACCTAATGGGTCAACGTTTTCCATATTACAAACAGTTATGCAGTTATCATAAGCGTCTCTTACGACTTCGTATTCAACTTCTTTCCACCCCTTCAAAGATTGTCAATAACGAGTTGATCGGAATGTGAAAGAGCTTGGTGAGCTAATGTTTTGAGTTCATCTTCATTGTTCGCAAAACCAGAGCCTAATCCTCCCAAGGAAAAGGCTGAGCGAGCCATCACCGGATACCCGATTTGCAGAGCTGCTTCAAGTGCTTCTTCGACTGATGTTACTGCTGCACTTGGTGCCACTTTTCACCTATCGCATTGATTTTCTCTGCAAATATCTTCCTATCTTCAGTATCAACTATCGACTGAATGGGTGTTCCTAAAACGCTGACATTATATTTTTCAAATATTTTAGATTTTTGTAGTTCCACTCCGCAATTTAGTGCAGTTTGTCCGCCAAAAGTGAGCAAAATTCCCGTTGGTCTTTCTGCTTTTATGACTTGTTCTACATATTCAGGAGTTATAGGTAAAAGTAAACTTTATCCGCCAAACCTTTAGAAGTTTGTACAGTGGCAATGTTAGGATTGATAAGAACTGTTAGAATTTTTTCTTCTTGCATAGCCTTCACGCCTTGCGAACCTGAATAATCGAACTCTCCGGCTTGTCCTATTGATAAGCCTCCGGAGCCTAGGATTAATACTTTTTTCGGTCTATCGTGAATTGTTGGAATAAATTTTAATTTTTCATTTATCATTTCATCTATAACACAATTTACGTTCTTTTTATAACTTTTAACTGCATCAACAAAAATATCAAACAAAAACTCTAAGTCCGTAGGTCCCGCAGTGTGTTCAGGATGAAATTGAACACTGAAATAAGGCGCAGACTTGTGAATGATTCCTTCGTTAGTCTTGTCATTTTCATTAGTGAACAAAACTTTCCATCCTTCAGGCAAAGAATCGGCATCGACGGCGTAGCCATGGTTCTGCGAAGTCATGAAACATCTGCCAGTAGAACTATGAGTACACGGCAAGTTATGACCACGGTTGCCATATCTACAAAAGAATTATATAAATTAAATGTAAGTTTTAGGTTTAGTATTATTATTGATTTGAGATTGAAAATTCATCTAATGACTCACTTGGTCTTGTAAGTTTTGCACCCCGCTGCGGTAGATAATAGTTGATGTCCTAGACAAATACCAAAGATAGGTTTTACAATATTTTGATTTTTCATAACAAATTGTAAGTTTTCTACAACTTTTTTGCAATTTCCGGATCGCCTGGCCCGTTGCTTATGAACAAGCCATCGTATTCATTTGGGTTGGGCTTGTAGTCCCACGGTACTAGTACGACTTTCGCGTTTCTTTTGATCAAACATCTAATTTGATTGTATTTTGAACCGCAGTCGATTGCCAAAATTGTTATCTCTCCATTTTTATTATAAATTCGTGGTTGCTGAAAATAACATAAAATTCAATATAAATTATTACAGAACATTCCCACACACACATCAAGGATTGTGCTGGACACATACGTGTACACGCGTCGATTGTAGTCTGTCTGTCGTCACTTTCTGATAATCGTCATAATAAAGCTAGTTTTATTTGAAATCATTGGTTTTATTTTTATGTTATGTTCTTTGGCATAATGGAAAACGGTTCAGTTGTTGTTTATGCGAAGAATTCTTTCCTTCAAACAGTTTTAATGTAACTGATAAACGATTCCCACAATCAGAATTCACAGGTTTGACAAAAATTTGATTCTTTATCGGTGAATGGCATGTTAACAATTTTGATTAATATATAATTTGTTTTTATAATAATACTCGTAATCAGTAACGGGTGACCTTTGCAAAAGTACCATGACCTTTTTTGTTATTCTTTAAATGGGTGTACGAGCTGACAATCTATTTTTTTATTGTCCTTGTAGGCAGACGAGCAGACGGCCCACCTGACGGTGAGTGGTTTCGTCAGCTATGCCAGGGCATAGCCAATACACTGCCTACGCTAAGTACTCTCCGCAAGACCCACTGAGTTTCTCGCTGGGTTCATCTGAATGCTTCGATTTCGGTCCGATGGTTGATTCAGCGAAGCACTCCTCTTGCTAGGGTGAGTGAGTATTAGCAATTATCTTAGGTTGAGCCCGTGAGCTCACCTACAGGTCCGCGTGTATTTGGAATAGCCCATTAGGATACCAACGATTAGGTAGGAAAAAAATCTCTGCAAGCCACGAAGAAGGAAGTTAATTCCTGTTTACCTAGACTAGTAAATTACCTTTATAGACACTTCGGCAACTAAGTTTCGTAAGTTCGGATCTGTGAACGGTGGAAGTGGAGTAGACGGCGGTAAACCTTGTATGATTTTCCCGAGAGTTATACCTTCTCTGAGACGGCAAGTTAGAGCGCGTGTATCAATGTCACATATACCAGGGACCCGATGCTGGGCTAGCCATGCTCCTATGGAACATTTGGCACGCCAATGATAAGCACGTTTGCTGACTTCCCCCACTATCAAACCAGCTGCCCAAATACGGTCGGATTCAAACCACCTACAAAAAAAAAGATGGTTTGAAAATTGTATACAGAGCACGCAATTGGACATCGATTACAAAACCATATAGTACTAGAATTACTGTAATAGACAACGTTACTTAAATTAAAACGATCATCTAATCATTTTTTGTGCTATTATTTTAATTACGAAATCAAATCCAATAATTCTAATACTTGTTGTTTCGTTCACAACGCATGATACATTTACACAGTACTTATATAGTGTTATATAGAATATCATTTATTGTACACCAAAATAAACACAAACGCAAAACATTAAATACAAAAGTACAACGGGCGGCTTATCGCTAAGAGCGATCTCTTTCAGGTAACCATTCGGTGGACAAGAATTACTTCGGGAAAGAAATTAATCGCGGTGTCCTTATCGATTAAAAAAGAATATATTTATGAATATAAATTTGCTATGTGAAAATAATTTTGCTATGTGAATTCTGTGGTTTAATTATATCACACAAACACTAAAAGCAAATGGCAATTGCCGGCATTGAATGCAGCGTCATAAATGTATCTTATTGTATATATTATCGAACGAAGTTTAGTCGCTCTTTCAATTTTGGTACTCTTCGACGTCCTATTTATCTCTAATGTTGATAACAAAAAGACAATTGATATGATTAGATCTGAAATACAATGTCCAAAATGATCACTTTGTGTAAGTATCAAAATGTACAATGTTCTAAATAATCAAACACATCAAACTGGATATGTAAGGTGTTCTTATCGATAAAGAACTAAAAAAATTCTATTAAAGTTAAGAACATGGAAAATTTTAATCCTTTAAATTGCAGTTTGTAGTCGTCGTGGCCTAACGGATGAGACGTCCGGTGTATTCGTGTTGAAGCGATGCACCGGTGTTCGAATCCCGCAGGCGGGTACCAATTTTTCTAATGAAATACGTACTCAACAAATGTTGACGATTGACTTCCACGGTGAAGGAATAACATCGTGTAATAAAAATGAAACCCGCAAAATTATAATTTGCGTAATTACTGGTGGTAGGACCTCTTGTGAGTCCGCGCGGGTGGGTACCACCGCCCTGCCTATTTCTGCCGTGAAGCAATAATGCGTTTCGGTTTGAAGGGTGGGGCAGCCGTTGTAACTATACTTGAGACCTTAGAACTTGTATCTCAAGGTGGGTGGCGCATTTACGTTGTGGATGTCTATGGGCTCCAGTAACCACTTAACACCAGGTGGGCTGTGAGCCCCATCTAAGCAATAAAAAAAAAAAAAAAAAAAGTTTCCTAGAAAAGTTATTTTTAATACGCTTTTATTAGCTTCAGACGTATGTATGTTTGTAACGGAATCTTTGAACATGATTTTGACCCCCTTCAAAACGTCGGATTAACTCGAAATTTGGTATACTTATTAAGGACCACGCTTTTTTACAATAAAATCATTTTTTCTTGCACTATTTTTAATTCAAATTTATTAAAATTTATTTTCAATTTTTAGTTGGATTTTCTATAAAAGCGTATTTTGTTAGTTTTTTTAAACTATTATTTATTGTTTTTTTTTTCTGCACTTAAAACCGATACTGCCGACGTGTAACAATAACTACTTAATTAATTGTATATATTCATTAGTGTTAAAGCGACATTTTTGCAACTTTACAGGAGAGCCATGTAAAGTTTAAAATTTTGGAAAATAAATCATAACAAAAAACTTCTTCGGCTATTTGAATGAGTTAAACACAATTGAAGTTCAACTAGAAACATCGAATTGCTGATACTAATACCAAATAAAACGGACCTTTTTTTTCTTGTTAAGTGGTTACTGGAGCCCATAGACATCTACAACGTAAATGCGCCACCCACCTTGAGATATAAGTTCTAAGGTCTCAGTATAGTTACAACGGCTGCCCCACCCTTCAAACCGAAACGCATTACTGCTTCACGACAGATATAGGCGGGGTGGTGGTACCTACCCGTGTGCACTCATAAGAGGTCCTACCATCAGTAAGACCTTTATTTACAAAGATAAATGTCGCGTATTAAGCGAAATATCGCTTAAATCAAATAGCCTCACCGCCCCTCGATATAATCAAATATATTTTTACCTGCTAATACCGTGTTCGTCTCGGTCGTTCTCATCCGGAACTCCATAGTTTCCAATGAGAGGATAAGTTAACACCAGTAGTTGTGCGTGGTACGACGGATCTGTCAGGGATTCCGGATATCCTACCATGCCCGTTTGAAAAACTGAAATGTAATTGGCGACGAATTAAATTAAATACAATAGAGAGTATTTTTTTAAAGTAGAGATAGACTGTCGATCTTATTGTTCACAGTGTCCGAATTATCCCTGAGCCCTAATTATTCCCTTTATCTTATTTCTATCTTACATTTCAGATCAATGCCTTTATAAAATTTAGGCAAACGATGGTGGGACCGAAACGTATCCGTAGCAGTAGTTACGCAATTTTATGAATATGATATTGAAACTTCGTCATGGGTCATTGTGGTTAAATGATAAAATTTAACCATATTGTGAAATATTTATTTATTAAATTGTACATCAAATTTGATAGTAAAAACCAAAGGTGCGCAATCGGGGACCTTCATAAATGAAGTTCCTATACAAATGTAATATATATTTATTAATCGAAAAACAAACAATACAAATGTAATATATATTTATTAATCGAAAAACAAACATTTAATATTTTAAGATAAGTATTCCTGTTTCAGAACTTGATATTAAATAGTGAATTATAATTATTTAAATTTTTTTAAATAAAATAAAAAGTTTATTAACGAAACTCGCAATAATATACACACTCTAGAGAGTGAGAGGGAGAGGGAGAGAGACAAGGGGAGAGATCGAAAATCTCATAAAGGGGACATAACGATTTTTACCATTGAACTTCTACCACAGACTGTGTTGAGGAACTTTGTTCCTAAATGCAATTGTGTTTTATAAATATTTCAGAGATCAATGTCTAACTCCTTAATCCACTTTACTGTAATTTCTTACCAACTTCGCCTTCAACGGGCACTTGAGCACCAAAGCTCCTACCATGAAGTATAGTTCCATCCTCCAGCACAAGGCAACACAGCGGGCCTAAGTCGCAGCTCAAATCATCATTTTCCATTCTAAAATTTTATCAGGAAATTCACTTAAAAATAAATTATCACGATCAAAATGTGGGGTCTATCTTAACTCCATACGCACAACAAGTATCTAATGATCAATTTTAAAATTTGATTTTTTTTAATGCAACGCATTTAAATGACAAAAGCACGACATAAGCGGACAATCAATAAATATGGTCATAATAATAACAGCATAGTAATTAATGTTAGTCATTTTATCTCTAATACCTAACTTATTGTAAATTCAATCCTAACGAATCGTTATTTCTCATAGACGAGCAGAGATTATTCTGAGAGCACTGAACTCATATATAATAATATATACTGGAAGTGAATGCCGTTGCCCACATTGAGACGTGGTGTCGGAAATTCAGTTGCCTTGGAACATTGGCTTGATTGCTTAGGGCAGAAATAGAACGGTAGTACCACGTCATACGAACCAGTACGGGATTGCAGTACTACTTACCGTTAATAATCGAGAGATAAATAAAGGAGTGAGGTTTAGGACAACATACTGTTGATGGTATTAATACGCACAGATCATATAGAGTAAGAGTAGCAGTAACTTTAAGATCCTCTAATCTATGGTTTGTTATTGTTTTTTAATTACTCAGATGGGTGAACAAACTTACGGCCCACTCTGAGTTTAGTGGTGTTAAGTGGAGCCGACCATGGTTCCTAAGGAAAGTGGATCTCCATGATGACCTGGAGCTTAACTCAGTCAGTCAGTATCTCCAGTCGGCATCATTACGCCACTTTGAAAAGGTAGCACGACATGAAAACCCTCTTGTCGTGGCCGCTGGGAATTACATACCCGATCCTGTAGCCCGAATGGTAAATAGTCGACGTCGCCCAAAACACGTCATTACGGATCCTCCCGATCCACTAACTGTGCTTTTAGGTACTACAGGCACCGGTCACCGTCTTGTCGAAGTGGGTCTTAGCCTCCGACAATAGACGTTGCCATTTATCCCGGACAAGATACAAGTTTAGTTTTGTATAGTGGCTATTCCACAACCGCTTCAAAATTAAACAACGTTCTTCAATCGTTGTGAATTTGAAAGTATAATGAGCAGTATTCGAATAGTATAAATATTATAGAATAACATGTATTTTTCACCTATTTCTAATTATAACTTAATGCTTGTTGTTATATGTATAAAATGAGCTCCGGTGAACCCTTAATACTACACATGCTACATCGGTCGTGAGCCAGACTGCCTTTATTAAACTGATTGACTGATTTATTAAAATGTTATGCTATTTCAAATTTATCGGAACAACACTCATTTTAGAGTAATTGAATTGGAAAACTCATTTGCATATGAAGTGCAACCTAAGTACGAAACCCGTGTAAGTTTTCTAGGCATGTATAATTCAAACACGTACACTTTCCTTAATAAAATTCATTTGAAACCACAGATATCGCATAAAAGTCTGTTACGATTGTTTATTTTGTTAACGGTTTACCCAATCAAAACAGGTCAATGAACAGATATTAATATGACCTCATAAAAATTCGGAAGTGCTATGCTTTATATCAGTGTAAATATTGAATATTGTTTAGAATTGGGAGCATTCCTTCGATTGAGTTTTTAGTTTAAAATATGATCTATACTTACCTAGTTATTGTTTTGATAATGACTTTTAAATTACTTAATAATAATATTATTTTTTCATTTAGAAACTTATGAATGTTTCCACAAATGAAATAAACAAAAATTAATTTACAAACACAATTTTTTTGTATATTTTCGCTTTGTTCGCTTTGTTAGAACATCTATTTAGTTTTACATGAGCTAAACACTTCATTTTTTTATGTAATAAAATATAAATCTTTTAAAGCACAACCTGAACAGGTTCAGATTTTATTGAAAACATTCAAAAGTTTCACCAACAAACTTAAGAATTCATTACGATTCAAATATCAGACTTTACTGTCATAATTTAATATCGAAATGTTCTTGAAATGAATCTTATAGTTAAATGGCGATACGATTTCATTTATTTATTTATAAAGTACTTACTTTTTGAGGTTTAGAAGCCGGCCACGTGGTTTATAATTCGGCCGGTCGCGAACGGTCCGACGCTGTCGCTGTCTTCTCGACGACAGGCAGTTTGCCGCGTTCAACTACTGCGCCTTAACCACCCATTAATTGTGAACCGAAAGAGTCGCACTCAGGACAACTATAAGTTTTTCTCTTTCACACAAACTTGACCGAGACAAAATGAACTATATTATATAAGCATAAGCTGCGAGTTTTGTGATAACAATCGAGTCTCATGTTCCATGGCCATTGCTAGTTCAGGTAAGATTGTCCGTTTTGTGGATTCAAATTTTTTTTTCCAAGTTGAATAATGGTAAGGGGTAAGTATTATTAGGAAAGGATTTTAAGAATATGAACCAGGTAGCCTTCTTAATAGGTGCTAAAAACTTAATTTCGAGGTTTATAGACAATAAACATAGATGTATATGGGTATTTCATGTTGAGAAATGTTTGTTCTGCTAGTGTAAGAGTGCAGGGGAGTCGCTTAGTGGGTGGGCCCTAAATTCCTTGGGCCCGCGGTCTGCTGTCAACACCTGCAGATCGTTGAGTCTCACATACCTACCCCGCGCGCCCCCTAGGCGCGGGGACCTCGTAGGAGGTTCGGCCCTCGGTCCGAAAATGAAAAAAAAAAAGGTAGGTATATAATATAGCGTGCAAAAAATTATGCCGAAATTTCCTAATTCTCAAAATAACATATTTTATGTATTTTATTTAAAATCAGAGTACAAATTGTAGAACTGAAATATAATAAACATAGTCGAATTAAACTTCAATGTTTTATAATTCCAGGAGTTGGAATTAGTATCTCTGTTTTAATTTCGTTTATTTTAGTTTTAACATCACACCGATAATCGTGGATAAAAATGAAAAGTTACATAAGCTTCATGCATAATTAAAATTAAACACTCGGAGAAAAAAAAAACAAACAGAACCAATATGAAAATCTCGACTAAGTACAACTAAGAATAAAAAAACAAAAATCGAATGAAAAACAAACCTTTTATTATTACGAGTATAAGAGGCACTATTATTGTCTGAATTTAAAGAAAAAAACATTAACTGCTGCTGTTTTTTTTAGGATTGAAGGACTACTCGTAGCCCGTAGGCCTTTCCAGTTTCAGCAGAACAGGTGGGCGAGCAAAGGCTAAGCCAAGAGGGGGGGAATTTGCTAACAGCTGCCCGAGCGCCTCCGAAGGAGACCTAACAACTCAAGAACAGCTGCTTCGAGAATGAATTTACTACCGGATCGGAAGCGCGACCCGCTGAGAAGATCCGGAGAGAAACTCAGCGAGCTGATTTTGTGAGAAGATAAGGAATGGTGTTTATAAATTCAACAATGTTTAAACATAGTGAATCCTACCAGGAATATCTCGTTACCGTGCTGAATTTCCTGACATACAATACAATTACGCATATAACAGGTGTTTTTTTGTTACATAGAATAGTGTCAAGGTTTCGGTCCAGATGATGTTTAGACGTTACTCGATTTTTTACACAATAAAAAAAACTGAAAGCCTAAATTGTATAGTATAACAGCTGTCCATCTTTCAAATGGAAACGTATAACTTGTTCGCGGCTGAAATAGTTAGGTGGCGATATCTACCCGTGCTAGCAAACAAGACATCCCACCAAACAGCCTAGGTAATTAAAATATTGAAATCTTTATTACACAACTGTTTTTTTAACAAGTTTCCTTCATCGTGAAGTTGAATACTTGCCGGGTGTAGAATACTCCTGCAGGATTCTGATGTCTATACTCTGGGCTGTCAGAAATAGTATAGAGACACATTTCGCTTAATTTTAAAGAGAATATTGCGGATATCAAGAATACACAATTCTGCAGTTTGTCAACATGCCCTGGACTGCAATGCTAACTGAGCTTACAACTAGAGTTCTCTTATCGCGAGCACAAATGCTCAAGACTCATCAACTAGACTAGACTTCAAGATGCGGCTAGTTCTATTTATTAAAAAAAAATCTTGAATGTCAATAATAAGATTTATAGAAAATTCGGCGGTAGTTAGCACAATATTCAAATATCGACGAGTAAAACACTCCAACCCTCTTCTTTTTTTCAGTATAGCAATAGGTTCAAATATATTAAGTGTATAATCTTATCTTATATCTTATCTTATATATTATTATATAAAAATGAATTGCTGTTCGTTAGTGTCGCTAAAACTCGAGAACGACTGGACCGATTTGGCTCATTTTGGCTTGAATGATTTGTGGAAGTCCAGGGAAGGTTTAAAAGGTAAATAAATATGAAAATGCTCGGAATGAAATAAAAATAACAATTTTGTTTTTCCTTTGATGTGTCCCCCGTCGGACGGATTCCTTTTGTTTGTTTTAAGTTTATTTTATACAAAAGCTTAGGTCTCGTATTTATCGATTGAGGCACTACGAAGTCTGCCGGGTCAGCTAGTCTATGATAGGTTCTTGCCATTGCTTGGCATCAGTTGTAATTAATTGAATTAAAATTGAATGAATTGAGTTTAAATGAAGTAATATTTCAGTAAAATGGTGGGAATTTACTGATTAAGTTACAGTTGACTTATTGGAGAACTCGAGAGGCTACATTCCGCGATTGTGTTTAATCGTCCCACATTCGCGTACTTTCGCAGATGATAAACGGTTAGTAAGCCAATTACTATTAGTTTGAACTTGAAGAAACATGAAACTAAATTATCAAAAGAATTCACAAAGGTTCGAATTCCTGCCAAAGTCTCGTCTTAAACCTACCATTTCTTGAAAATGATGGAACTAGACTAATTAATGTTTCGGTTAGTAAATCAATAAAATAAGGTTGTTTCATAAACGTTATAATTTATTAAAAAATATATAATGATATACAAAACTCTGTGAATATACGTAGACAGGCACACACAATATAATTATTACGGCTGTGTGCTATTTAAAAATAAGCGTAATCTGTAACTTGTCCACCGCTAAGGAAACTTCCACGCGTGTAAATTTCCAGTCCGGTTTAGAATAGGATTGTCTATGAACTCCATGGTTGAGCTGTCCGAAGGTTTGTTCAGTTCAAGTATTTGTAGCACGTTCGGTTGCGGCGCTTCGAGCAGCCAAACTCCGGGGACGTAGAGAGTGACCTGGGGGCCGACTCCGGGCCAGTACCGTCCTAGATTGTGACCGTTCACCCAAACGTAGCCCTGAACAAGAACGAGTTAAATTCAAATGAAACCTGCATGTATCTTTGATCTATAATAATCTTAGATCTGCACTTGGTGTCAGGAGACCGCTTCCGAAAACGAAGAGACATACAATAGTACTAATGACATTTTTGATGATGGCACGAAAAAAAATCGATCCTAATTAAAAAATAAAACATATTTTTAAAATGTTTTATTAGCATTATTTACGCTCCATCGTGTTAGTACAGTTAATGAAATGATAGTTTCTTATAAAATAAATTACTTTACTATAAAAAAAAAACCAGCAATGAAACACAAAATCAAAAACAGCTGATGCTCGGATCAATGAACGCCCGGGCACGGCGTTTCTTTTACACGCTCACCGGCGCGGCGCTGATACCGCGCTCCCCAGAATTTACTTTGTTTACTATTGTCTGTCTTCGTTTTCGGAAGCGGTCTTCTAACACTCAGTATATATTAATAGACAACACTAAAGCATTAAAATATAATGTTTTTTTTTTCTTCGAATTGTCATAAAATTGACGTAAATGAATCTCACAATAGTCTCAGTACAATAGTTTGAATAGTAACGACTTCAGGTTGTCTTGCGAGTCCGCCTGACGCTTCTCATTTCTGTTGAGAAGCATTCGTGCGTCCGATTTGAGGCAGTGAACTCTCCTGCCTATTACAATATCAGAAACAGACACGTCATTCCATTTTGTTGTTTTGTACCCAAGATCGCCATTTACTTACCTTATCCCATCCCGTAGTATCCAAAAACGTATCCAATGGTTTTTGACCCTCTGGTAACACAAATGTACCCTCATAAAACGTTGGGCCTTGGGTAACTTCGCTCACGGAAGAGTTAAACTGAACCGTCTCTAGCGGATATCCAGTAATACTCCATTTGCCTCCAAGAACTTTATTGTTGTAAATAACTTCACTTAAAATTCCCTGCCAAGAAAAACATGATTAAAAACTAGTCGCAATAATATTTTTTCTTTTAATAAATTAATTTTAATAACTAGTTTTTAAATCAGTAGTATTAAATTACTGTTTTGCTAACGGTCCTCGATACGTGTGCAAATATGTACATATTAAATCGGGCGTCGTGAAGTTGATGGAAATTACGTTCAAAGACTCCGTTGCCTAGATATATAGACGAAGACTAAGCTGGTAAATGCATGTTAAAAAAAACATTTTGAGTAATCAGGATGATCTGAAGTCGTCGTGGCCTAAAGGATAAAACGTCCGGCGTACCCGTATGTAGCGATGCGACTGTGCCGGTGTTCGAATCCCGTGTGTCTTCTACAATAATAAAAATCAAAGCCCACAAACAATTTTAGGAGTAAAGGTTTAAACGGTATTTTTGCAACTTTACATTCACCCCTCGAATTATAATCTGCGTTCATTTCATGGTTCCAAGCAACGGCAACGGCGACCAAATTTTTCTGTTCAATAACTTAAAAGCTAATGTCCACGTCTCTCATGCGCTCTAATATGGCTATGGTAGCCTATCTTGTTCTTAAACGTGCGCAAACAGAAGCTACACGTTAAGAACATCACCCACGAAATTGTAAAAAATCCAAGTGACACGCAGACGCATTTATATTATGGGCTCCAATAATCACTTAACACCAGATATGCCGTAATAGCAAAAATAGTTACTTTTCCCCTTACAAACGCAAATATCCCTAGTTAACTTACCTTACGGTCGTGTAGTAGCGTGCCGTAATTAATACGGCCTTGGTTCTCGACTAGGAGGGACAGCTTACTGCCGGCCGTCGAACTTATACGCAAATGGTACTTCTTGTGCATCCGACTCAATACGCCTTGTGGTTTCTGTTAAGAGGAAATATTATATTATACTTAGGTTAACAGTAATTAGGAATACTGACGACATTCCGTGGTGTTCGTATTAAAAACTTTTTTAAAATTTATTTACAAGAAATTACTGACTCCGAAAACGTCATTATGCCTGTTGTACATATGTAAATCTTGGGTGATGCTTAACAAAAATCCCTCTGAAAAAATTAAGCTTCGCAAATTTACATCAACTATGTCATGCCTTTCTATAAATACATTAAGTTTACAGGCGAATCTTTCTTTAGAGTTTTTGATTAATTATACTAGTCTTCCTCTATGAAATTAAATAAAATTTTTTGAATTTTTTGAATTTTTGAAATATTTTATGTGTATTATATTGGTTCGTCTGATTTTTTAAAAATTATAACCTATAAAGTTAGATTAAAGGCAGTTCCCATATTTTTTATTGGTAACACCAGAGCTCTTTATAGATAAGTAAATAAAAAAAAAAAACGTTTGGCAACTAGAAATGAAAGAGAAAATGTTACATGTCTAATTTGTCTTTGCCTATTTATGTTCATGAAAACATTTATATGTGGCGACTCACCCCATCCACAAAGACGAAGACCAGGTCACGCGGCTTGTTGAGGACAAGGACCCCCTCGGTTTCGTTGAGCGTCGTCTCGTATAAAACCAAGCCGCTTCTTTGCCTCAGCTCTTCGAAAGTCGGCAAAGTTCCGCCCGACACGTCTTCGTATCTCTTCCCCAAGTCGCAGCGACCCTTCGGGGACATGATACTGAGTTTCGCTGCGACGGGCACGGCACCGTACCGACCTTTAGGGCTGGGCTGTGGCGGCTCAATTTTCTCATCCACGAAATTCAACTGTAAACAATGTTTGAAAACCAATTGAAACACATTAAGCATTGGCTTTTCTTTTTCCTACCTATGCTGATAACCTTGAGAGGCTATATTATCAGCGTTGCCCTATCGTGTAGGTGAGCTTTCGGAGCTCAAACCGAAAGTGTTGCTAACAATGGCCCTCCCGAGGGGGAGGGTGACGGGAGAGATGTGCTTCGCACTAAGCACTTCACTATCCCCCTTTGCCTTTTCATGAGTTCTATCTCATGCGAGGTTTGGACTTTGGTTGTTGAACGACAGGAGGTTTTAGTCGGTTCGATTCCGACATACTCCGCCCGCCATCCCTAGTGGAGGGCGGAAGGCCGGCGATTTCCTGAACAAAAAAAAAACACTGGCACACATATAGGTGAGCTTGGCACTCGAGACGAGTTCGGCGAGGACGGTGTCCGGGAACCGTAGTGATAGTAATGTACGTTTGTATAAATTTATTATTAATTTTTTATGTGTAAAATAGTAAAACTATCATTATATTCTTGATATATATGTATTTAAATATATAGTCTTATTTTAATTGATAGGTACACCGCGGTTAATTTCTTTCCTTCTTATATATCTCACCTGCACCTGTTGCTTGTCTTGAAAAGTTCGGTTTCAGTTTTTTTTTTTTTTTTGCTTAGATGTGTGGACGAGCTTACAGCCCATTACCCCCTTTGTGTTAAGTGGTTACTGGAGCCCATAGACATCTACAACGTAAATGCGCCACGCACCTTGAGATATAAGTTCTAAGGTCTCAGTATAGTTACAACGACTGCGCCACCCTTCAAACCGAAACGCATTACTGCTTCACGGCTGAAATAGGCAGGGAGGTAGTACCTACCCGTGCGGACTCACAAGAGGTCCTACCACCAGTAGACCAGTGATAAGTCCGCCCATTTTAATTTTGCATTTGTGTTGATTCAATATTGACGTAACAATAAAGCACATTGCTGTTTGTTAATGTGTATTCTATTCTAGACTATTTTTTATGGTTATTCCCATTATGAAGTAAAATTGGACAAAGTATATATTTATTATTTATTTTATTTATTTATTTATTTATTTATTTATTTATTTGGGAAACAAACAGTACAATACAAAACATACAATATTTAAAAAAAAATAGCTAAAACAATAACCAAATATGTTTCCACAATCAAAATCACATATAAGTAGACAGTGAACAAGAAGAGAAATTTAGAAATTTAAATTACAAAAAAACAAAAGCAACACAAAACGCACATATCATTTTATACATTAACTCACACTATAAAACTACAATACTTATCGGGCCAAATCACCCTATAAACACTCCAAAACAGCTTTTCTATATGCTACAAGTGACAAGCAAAAAATATCAGCATTGGAGAACTTAGCATCATACAACCTACAAGATCTACGGACAAAAGAGTTAGAAGCATATTTCGTTCGAGCCGTGGACATGTGGAAGGTCTGTTTAGAACGCGCGGAAATACGACTACATTTAAATGAAATTTTGGAAAGAAGATAGCTAGAATCAATCTCGTTATTTATTATTTTATATAAAAACATTTGATCCCTCAGTAGCCTACGATCGACTAGAGAGACAAATTCTGTCGGTTCTGGAGAGTTAAAGCGACGACAATGGTATAAAAGATGCTTAAAAAACTTTTTTTGGACTCTTTCTAGTCGCTGAATATAAATATTATATTGGGAGTTCCATGTGACGGAGCCATATTCCAATATAGACCGTACAAAACTGTTGTACAACAGAATCAAAGTAGATGGTCTTTTAAAGTCTTTACCAACTCTAAGTATGAAGCCTAACATTCGAAAAGCCTTATTTACTATTTCATTAACATGAAAATCAAAAATCAAACTGGAATCCAAATAAATACCCAAATCACGAACAACTGTGGTGCGTACCAAAGTTTGACCATTAATAGAATAGTCATACAAGATATTCGATCTTCCACGTGAGAATGTTATAATAGTACACTTATTAGTATTCACTGTGAGTAAGTTATTTTGACAGTAAACAAATAAGTTGTTCAAATCATCCTGTAATTCCAAACAGTCGTTTAAGGACTTTATAACTTTATATACTTTTTTGTCATCAGCATACATAATGAATTTGGATTTCCTGAAAACATTCGCAACGTCATTGACATATATATTAAATAACATAGGACCGAGATGAGAGCCCTGGGGAACTCCCGAGGGAACAGGTGCAAATGATGAACAAAAACCATTGAAAGTCACAGCCTGACTGCGATCTCTAACATAAGACTCAAGCCATCGCAGCAAATCACCGTGGACCCCAAGTCCATGCAATTTCTCAATCAAAATGTCAAAATTTATTCGATCGAACGCTTTGGAATAATCCGTGTACACCACATCAACCTGATGACCATCCTCCATGGAGCTCAATACATAATCCAAAAACTCACAGAGGTTTGTCTCAGTAGATCTATGGCTTATAAAACCATGTTGTTGCTCTATAATATGAGGCCTAATCAATGGAAATAAAAAATCGTAAACTATACGTTCAAACATCTTAGGGATGGCACAAATTTTAGAAATTGGTCTGTAGTTAGCTATGTTATGTTTATCACCGCTCTTAAAGACTGGCACCACGAACGACCGCTTCCAAATACGGGGCATAACACCAGTTGATAATGAGTGATTAAAAAGAAGATGCAAAGGGTAACACAGCTGAGCGTAACATTGTCGCAAAAAAACAGGCGGAATACCATCCGGACCAGCACCCTTGGAAATATCAAGATTTATTAAATATTGCTTGACTTTACCCACCGAAATAAAAAATGAAGAAATATCTACACAGTTAAGGTTGTAAGAAGCAGGGGTATAACTTAACGATGATGCTGACTGTGTATTGTTAGTTAAAAAGGCAGAACCAAAATGAACATTAAATAAATTACATATTTCAGAACCATCAGATGAGCACCTATCATTTAAGAACAATTCGTTAGGAAAATCCCCAGCACTCCTCTTGGATTTAACAAATCTCCAAAATTGCTTACTGCACTTCAAGATATCATCCTCACACTTTGTTATGTGTGCATTGTAACAGCAAATTTTTAAGGCTTTTTGTCTTTCACGAAGAACAGAAAAACTTGAATAGTCGGCCAATCGACCATAACATTTCCATTTCCTGTGAAATTTTCTTTTTTCTTTAATCAACTTGATTAAAGCAGAGGAGTACCAGTAAGGGAAATTGGAGTTACCTCTTACGACCTTCACAGGCACATTATCAGAAATAATCTTGTTTAAGATTTCATGAAACTTACCCACGGCCATGTCGACATCTAAATTCATAAAAGATTGTTTCCAATCAATTTTCGAAAGTTCCTCGTTAATAATAGAGTAGTCACTTTTATGGAAAAGCAATATGGACGGGCCAGGAGAACGTAGGGGTCTCACGTCTAACCCCTCAATCTGAATATCTAAGGCTGGATGATGATCATCCTCAGATACAAGAGGAAGGGACGAACGAACAACCTTACAAGCACAATTACTTATTACTAAATCTAAGCATCTTTTATTTATATTAGAAATCGAATTAAATTGTTTAAAACTATTAAAAGCTAAAAAATTAGAAAGACCAAAGACAAGTGAGTCCCACCGATCACCATTCAAGAGTCTAGCAGGTCCATCAACACCGATCAGCTCCCAAGAAGCATTCCTTATATTGAAATCGCCGACGCACAAAAATTCGTCACCGGGATTAGTAATAATTGTGTCAGAAATATCCTCAAAAAAACCAATTTCATCTTCAAACTGAGAGGAACATTGAGGAAAATAGCAACAGTAAAGATGGAGTAGTTTACTAACGTTATTGTGCTTAATATTTATTTTTATCGAAATAATATCAGCTGATCGGTTTCTGTTGGAAGGGAGACAGGTTAAATTAAAAACGGTAATTCCTCTACGCACAGCAATAAGTACCCCGCCACCCAAAGAATCATTTCGAGAGTTATAGTTCCGATCGCAACGGTAAACAACAAAACGCTCATCAAACAACTCCGAGTCATAAATACCCGGCATTAACCATGTCTCACTAAGACATAATATATCATTATCACATAAAATAATGTTTCTATAAAACAAATTAGTTTTACTACGTAAACCACGAACGTTCTGGTAAAAAATCTTTAAATTAGCCATTAGAGAGAGAGAGAAAAAATAGATCATATAAATAATTAACCAACAGTATTAATAGTCCACGGCTCAAACCACAGCATAATAATTGACATGTCAATACATAAGTACCTACACATACGAGATTAAAGATCTCAACATTAATCAAACACCCATCCCAGGAGTAAAAGTTCCAAACGAACAATATACAAAATTCTCCAATGCTAAACAATAAGTATTTTGCTATATCATAACAAGCCTTACATAATAATGTTATTAAAATAGTTAAAAAAACATGTAAAAGTTTCTCAAAAAACTGAAATAGTCCGATCATCAACTTTTGAAAAGAAAAAAACAAAATTATGATATATTTTACATTACAAAAAATAGCATGTGCTTTAAAAACAATGAATATAATAATAAGGAAAACACCTATATAATTTTTTTTAAATCATCTTGGGAAGCAATCACGACTGGCGGACTAACATCGTTTTTTCGCACCAGTATAGTACAATTACGTACCCACACGTATTTATAAAATTTTTCCTTGGCTAAATTTTTTACGTTTTTTAACAAAAGTTTATTATTTTTCGTGAGGTGGTCATTAAAATAAAGCCTAGATGAATCATGTGGGAATCCAATATCAGAAGATTTCAATTCCTTCAATCTCCGCAATTTAGCCAACATGTCATCCTTCCTATATCGGGATACAAATCTAAGAATAACTGGCTTTGATTTGCTACTGCTTCTGTCCATCGGCGCAACCCTTGTAACAAAATCGACGTCTATCTGAGGATTCAAGGCAAAACCCGCCTTCTCGGCAATTTTCGAGACCAATTCTATTAGATTTTCGCCTTTCCTTTCGGGGATACCCAGAATTTCTATATTAGATCTCCTGCTCCACTGCTCTTTTAAGTTGAATTGAGAATCAATGGATTGCATTCTTGAATCCAGTATACTGAGCTCGTTTTTGAGAGTTGGAATAACTTTCAGATGGTCATTAAACTCAAGAAATCTATTTGATATGGCTTCATACTTGTCGCTAATGAAGGAGACACTATCACGAAGAGTTGAGATTTCACTCTTGAGTTCAAGAATAGTGTCCCTGAAACAAGCAACAGCTTCCTGGACTTCCGCGCGCACTATACTCCTGACCTGTTCCAAAGGGACAACCTGTAATTCAGGTCCCTCACGTTCCCTGGATCCAGTACGCAACGGTCTCATCGTAACATTGGATGTATCAGGCGCTCGAGCTCTCACATTGCCTCGGACAGGAGTGTCATCATTAACAGTGCGTGATCTAGTCGCACAATTAAGACATATCCATGTAGACTTAAATTCTGAATCCGGCGTCCAATCCTTTTTTGCAGGAAGAACACAGCCGATATGATAATAATTTCTACACACTGTACACACCAAGGTTGACTTCTTATTGTCACGAGTATTGACCACTTTATTACAGCAGGTGTACTCCATAATAAATTATAAATTACGAGATGAGATTCAAAGTAATATGAAGGCAATGTATAATTTAGCAGGTTAGTTCAGTTAATTGTTGGAGCAATTATATAAAATAGTTACCTGTTTCAATGTTTCTCTGATGGCAAAATATTTTGGGGTAGGGTCGCCGGCTTCGGACAGGGGAGCGTCGTAGTCGTACGAGGTTATGTCGGGCTGGTACGTTCCATCGAAATTCGCTCCTAAAATTTATTAAATTTATTGTTAAATACAGGTGCAGGGAGTATTAACACATACTAATATAGAAGCGAAACTTCTTTAGACGCGTTGTAAGTAAAATTTAACTCGAGACGGATTCGTTACGGCTAGAGAGAAAAGATACAATTTACATAGAGCGAGAGTGAGAAAATAGACACATCGTCTCGCGAACAACTCGACCGTAGAGAGGGAGAGGACAAAGCGAGCTAGGTCGTTTCTCTTATACACAGCATTCCTTATTACAAGAGAAATTTTATTTTAGGACGAAAAACAATACTACACACCGCAAAAGAAGTTTAACTTCTTTCATGTGCACCAAGTTGTATGCGAACCATTTTTATAAATGGAAAAAATTGCGTGGGGTTACTCAATCACGCAGAACAATTTTAACAGATTTGAGTCAAATTTCTAACAAGGCCCGGACAACACATTTTTATATTAATATCGACGGTTAAAAATACGATACCGTCTATACAAACAGATCTAGCAATTGACTATTAGTTTACGTACGAGAGCGTACTTTCTGAATACTATTTTTATTAAAGTTATAAAGCGAGTGAAACCGCGGTACACGTCCATCAACACGAATACTGACCTGATGTGAACTCAAAATTACTTCCACCAAAGAATACATAAAAATTGACGTGTATTTTATTAACAATCATGTTACGCAATGTGAGCACAATGTCGTTGGTGCTGACGCGCGCCATACGCTCGCCCCAGTGCGTCAGCCAGCCCGGGTAGAACTCGGAGTTCATGAGCGGCCCGGGAGCCGGCCTCAGGTGAAACAGGCTGTCGAACTGCTCCGTTGCTGTGAAAACAAGACGTAAGACCAACTAACTCTCGAATTGAACTCTGTAGTTAGTGCGAGTTTTTTTAACGTTCTCGATAGCGTAAAAGTTAACTCGAATTTGTATGGAGTTGGAACGTTTGCCGCTAGGGGCGCCGTTATCGGCACGCGGACATCATAACGTGGCGAAAACGAGCACGAAGATGAAACTGTCCGAGGTCCGTTGTAAACCCAAAAATGTATTTTTAATTCTTTTTACATACAATAACATACGACATAACACAATAATTAAAACTACTTTTATGGTGTTATCTCTTGTTTTCTATTGTCATAATTTCATTTCAAATTCTTCGAATTCTTTAGTGTTACAGATCTATCGTCTGTGACCACGAAACGTCGGAAATGATATAATCACAATTTAAAAAAAAAGTGTGTGTGTCCGCTCCGACGCACGACTGGAGTTTACTGGATATAAAAAATTAAACGAAACAATACGAGAAATAGTTCTATATTACGACAACACGATACACTACAGATTATTAACAAATTAACGAGACACAAAACAAACGACTAACAAATATATGAAAATACAATAATGAGAGAAACGCGTGATCAGTACGAGGCTTTGTGGCGGACTGCCGGCGCATGTACTAGCATGTCACACGAAATGCGCATAACGCATTTCGTGTGACATGCTAGTACGATTTTGGTCCCCATAATTTTCATACCCCGGGCCTATATATGTAAATCGATTCTAAAGGAGTAAACTCCAAAAAACATGTGTTTAAACAGTAAAAATAGTTTTCTGTCTAGAACTCGCGAAAATCGAACCCCCGCCCTGCCTATTTCTGCCATGAAGCAGTAATGCGTTTCGGTTTCGGTTATTATTTCACTAGTTCGTCAATTCGTAATATATTAGGTTTTAAATTCAGTACAGTGTGCTTAGTGCGAGTTTTTTAACGTCCTCGATAGCGTAAAAGTTAACTCAAATTTGTATGGAGTTGGAACGTTTGCCTACGTTCGCCGCTAGGGGCGGTGTTAACTTTTACGCTATCGAGAACGTTAAAAAACCCGCACTAAGCACACTGAACTCACGTTGTGATGTAACGCCGAAGTCGATGGTGGCGTGCACTCCTGGGATCATGCCGGCGCCGACTAGGCTCGGTCCATCTGTGGTGTATAGCAAAGCCTTATCCCCGACGTGGGCGCTTATCAGATCCCGCATCTTTTCCTTGTATGCTAGGTCGCTATCATAACTGCCGTATTCGTTCTCCACCTAAATGAAATTGGTCACGCTGATTATTTCAAAAAAAACAACATTTGAGCGTTCGAGAAATACCGTAGAGCAGGTGTAGCCAACTTGATTAGAACCAAGATCTACTGTCTATTGACGAAACACTCTGCGAACTACCAATGACATTTCTTGAAATTTAATGAAACAATGTAGTTCAGTATACAAATAAGTAGTATATTTTCATTTATTAAAAAAATAAAATAAACCTGAAACTATATAATAAGAGAGAACTATTGTGTTGAAGAGAGGATAAATAATGTGACGTAATGGTCATTAACAAATGGTACAAGATGAAGATGATGCGTGCAACAATTGGTGATTAAGTTGCGCAGTCTGGTCTATGTATTTATATTTTTTGTCTTGCCACAATCGACTGAACTAATAGCCACGATCAACTGGTCGATCGCGATCTACCGGTTGGCCACCCCTGCCGTAGAAATAAGTTCATCCCACGGCAGCCATTTTAAGTGGTAGGGATGAATTGCATTCTGATGCCAGATCGTGCGATGGTAAAAAGCTGACAGGTTCATTAACTTTGCTTATTTAGTTTCGCTAAACATGAAGGTCGTTGCTAATCAGCAGTAGAGAAACAACTCTGGCCAATCCGGTTAGCAACATCACTGGTCTGGACTGATCACGGATTAAATACGTCACGTTTCTTGGCATTTAATTAGCATATTTCAAAATTCAAAATAAACATCGTTCACCTGTACTAAGATAATAGGTCCACCATTTCCGAATAACAAATGTGAGACTTGTTCGAATAGTTTCTTCAACCATATGTCGCTCTCCGCGATGAAATCTGGAAGATGCAGAGTAAATATTTCACTACCGCTTTCCTATACTATTTTATAAAATACTAGCTGACTCGGCAGACTTGGTAGTGCCTCAATCGATAAATAAAAGACCTAAACTTTTGTATAAAATAAACTTAAAACAAACAAAAGGAATCCGTCCGACGGGGGACACATCAAAGGAAAACAAAATTGTTATTTTTATTTAATTCCGAGCATTTTCATATTAATCTACCTTTTAAACCTTCTCTGGACTTCCACAAATAATTCAAGATCAAAATTAGCCAAATCGGTCCAGCCGTTCTCGAGTTTTAGCGAGACTAACGAACAGCAATTCATTTATATATATATATAGATAATAGATATTAATTCAAAGTTTTTTTTGTTACCTTTGTCGGTTGTACGAAGTTTTATATTCGGATACTTTCCGAGTAGCCAATACGGCAATCCTCCCTAAAACATGCAAGTCACTTAAATATATGAATGTAGCACATTAAATACGCAACGCATCACTTATTGGGTACATACTCGTATTATGTACATTCACTAGTTGTAGATTAATGAAAAACTTGTCCGTCCAAGCTTAAGACGTGTAAGTCGGTTGCTTCCTAATTCACTTTCTATGTCTACGGGAAGTGATTATACTCTTATCTATTTACAATGATCCGTAATATACTTTCTCTCGTAATTTTATAATTACAACTACATATAGGGATTATAATAACTTGATTTCGTTTTGTTTGTAAAGCGGTAAAACGATGAACAAACCACTATACCAGGGCCCTTACAATTGTTTGTTGATATAAGAACGTTTCAAAATTAAATAAAAATATAGTTAGGACTTAATTAATTTATCACGTGAATTCACAAAAACGTGGTAGGTACCTTTTTTTTAAGCGCCTTTTTATAAAAAGTTTATATTCTAATACTATTTTAATATTCACTTTTATAAACGATACAGTAATGCCGGAATTGGCAATGGAGCACCGAAAAGAAAAACGATCGAAAATGTGCCACTTGGTTTTGCTATTCTTAAAGGCTGAAGAAGAATCAGATTAGTTCTTTGGAGGAAGTGGAAGAAAGTATTACCCCCACGAGCAACACAATCGTCCCCATTTTTAGATATGCGATTTCCGATTTGAAAGAAACATTATGATTTCTATCTAAAGCGTCAAGGTTTTGATGTACCAACATATGGGGTGCGGTAAATATTTAACTACTCTCCAGTCAACCTTCGAAGGTTAACGCTAGTAAAATGCCACTTGTCTGGCTTCCCAGGTAGATTGCTAACATATCTATAGAAGAGTATATCAGTACATAGCAGGCGGCGCTAGTAGCAACGCGAGTAAGGCCTTTTATAATTTCACAAAAGGCCGTCAGTATGGGTAATATTGATTGCCACTGTGCCAATGTATTAATTAACAAAGCAATCCTTCTAAAACTCTTCACTGTGACATCGGAACTGCAGCATGTTTCATTAAACTTTTTAAACATATAAAGTTCTTAAATAGTATTGGCCATCTAAGTTTGATAATTCTAAGCGGCTAATTTTAACACAGCGCATTTAAAAATAAACTACTTACTAAATCTCTTTCAGCACAGATGTAGGGACCAACCCTTAGTAGAACGTGCAAGCCTACTTCGGCCGCTGTCTGAACAAATCTCACCAAGTCACGATCTCCTTCGAAATTATACTGTCTCTCCTCGGGTTCATGGTAACTCCATTCTACGTACCTAATTAAATATTTTTCTTGTCGATAAACAGTTGAATTGTACATAAATAAGTAAATAAATAAAGTCTATTAATTTATCTATGATACTTAATATGGTGACTAGAAGCTTTCTGTCGGTTTAATGTAAAATTTATTTTGTTAATTCCGATGTTTCGTAGTTTAGCATATATATTATATGTACATACTTAATACGTAAGCTGTCAGGTATACTCTTATCAAATGACGCGATGCCATCAAATCTTCTGGTAGATACAAATTTTTGTAAGTAATATCTAGTATAAGAAAACTGACAAAATTTTACAGTTTTTAAACTAACTGATGTTAGAGCGTGAGATCCCTATACTATGAGAACTAGAGACTAAGAAAAACTATATTAGATACATACTCATCTATGTACCTTTAGATATATTATACATTTAATATACACAAGACATAGAAGAAACAATCTTGAACGTCATACGAAAGTATGCTTGATGTGAGAATCAAACCCATAACCACAAGAACAGAGGTCAAGGGTGTCAATTACAGTGTCACTGAATTTGTGAATTTAATATCCTGGTTTATAGATTTCAATTTAAGATGTGGCCCCTTGTGGTGGTAAAAAAACATAAGGCATGCTTACGTAGCAACTGTGTTGAGACCAGCGGCTTTGAACTTATGCAGTCGGTCACGCCAATACACTGCAGGGACCCTGAAGTAGTGCAATGACCCTGATATGATGTGTAGAGGCTTCCCGTCTATCATAAACTTGTCTCCAACGATGCTTATGTTGTGTCCTTTCATCTAAAATGGTATATTAACTTATAATTTTTAAAAAAACTAACCCAATTTTTACCATATTGAATAAATTGAAAATTTATATAATGAAAAAAGATCTTAGGATATTTTGAATTATTTAATAATATTAAGTGTTGCAGCGATAACAGCATCGTTATGATTGTAAAGTGAATTTACTTCATATTCCCGCATGTTGGGACCATTCAAAGAGCAAGAACCTGTTGGTCAGCAGTTAAAGCGTGACTCCCTTTGCCTATTTTTTATTAAAAGGTTGTTGTGCCAACTGTCAAATTTCCAGTCCCTTCAAAAAGTGCTTCAAAATGAAAATCATAGATAGATAGAAGATTTTCCAGCCACAAACCTATGAGACAGATAGTTATGATTTTTCAAAAAGCAAAGCAACTATGTAACGTATTATGGTCGGTACGGTAATTGTTTGTTATTTCTTTGAATTTCAAAACTGATTTTACTATCCGACTGTTAAGGATATGAACAATTCAGAATAGCTCGGTTATTGATTTTGTTGTGCCCCTACCTCTGTTTTTGTTCAAATTTTATCATTTGTTTATTGAATGTTTTGTTTTAAATACATTTGTATTTTTTTCATCAATACGGACACAACACGATAAAAATACGAGTAATTATGGAATATGACTTCCATCACAGTAGCAATGCCGCACAATCGGCTTGCAACATTAATTATACAACGTGAATGGAATGAACACTACAAACGAACGCAGGGCATGTTAGTGCTTTGAAGTTTGAACCGTAGATTATACACTTAATGTTTGAACGCTTCCGACATGGAATTTTTTTTCTAAAAAATGACCCTCAACAATAACGAATTAAATGCCATACCGTAAGCTGATGATAGGTACTCTACCTCTGAGATAGCAGCAGCTTTCAACATTCGCGTCAAAACAATATTGGCCCATTTGCCTCAAATTGGCAAGGTTTAAACTTGATAAGTGGTTGCCACACACACTGAGTGATGGCCAGCATCACATGCCTTGTGTTGACAGACACAGAAACTAAGGAATTTTGAACTGTATTTTCACTTTCTTTGGAAAATAGATTGTTTGATAGTCAAAAGTGGTCATCAGGTTGGATAGACCCTGATTCAGCACTTAGGCAATGCCCTAAATGAAAACTTACCTCTCAGAAGTTATGGTTACTGTTTGTGCTGGTATAATTCATCACAGCTTTTTACCAAATGCTACCAGAATTACTGTGGATGTGCACTGTGAGGAAATGAACACAATGTTGGAGAAACTTCTGCTAGCCTTGGTTAATTGATTTTCCTCTCTGCTCCTGAACAACATCACAGACAGATGTGTACTTTTTCAAGGTTTCCTACCCGAGAGGCAGTGCAAAATGCCTTTAATGAGTTTGATATCTCCTGTAGACCTGACTTCCTTAAGAAAGCCATTGAACAACTACCTCTACACTGGTAGAGGTGCTTCAATACCATGGGTGCAAATTTTGGTTGATAAAAAAAAGTATTTAGTTCCATTCTTATAGTTTCAAGGTAAAATTCCTAATATATGGGGTCTTCAGAATATGTTGACACTGGTTTCCAATGTTTGTACAATTATTTGGGCACTGGGTCTGCAGTATTTAGCCAGTAACCTGTTTACTTACACATTGTTACACCTTTAAGTTGCATATTACTTATTATACAAAATGTGGGCAGCTAGACCAATTGACTGTATGATTTTCTTTAATTATAAAAAAAATCAGTACCTACTCAGGTGTGTTGTCTTATCAATAATTCCTGTAATCGTTAGATTGCCATTTAATGTGATGTTTGTTTCATATAGATAAATTCTGAGATAGTAAACTTTTTACTGAAATAAAATTCAGTATTAAATGTAGCTTAAATATGTCATAGGAGTATTTCTGCGAACACATCTAGCCATATGCTGTTGTATGCCTGGACGAAGACACGGTTTTTTGCACTTTTTTGCCACGTACCATTCTGCTTTGGAATGAATTTCCCACCATAATGTTTCCTCAGCACTATTCGTGTCCTTGGGATCCATGAGCAAGTGAACCGAATGCTCATAAATTATTGAGTCTACTAGAAAATAACTCTCTTGAAAATAAATTTAAGCCAGACCAGATCTCTTAAATTTAGATTTATTTACTCTTACGTTAGGACGTGGAAGTGCTTCTTAAAATTACAGAATCCAGGCTTCTTCCTCGTTGTTGCCCTGATAAATAAATGCCTAATTCAATTTTATTAGTTCGTTCAGAGGGCAAGAAGTTATAATTTAACTTTATATTTGTAAACTTACAGAGTTCATAATATTTTATTAAAAAAAAAATGTATCACGCTACACTTGAAGAAAAATAATTCAACATATTTTTTACTACTAGTATAAAAATATTCGAATAGTAGGAACCTACTACCCGAAATAATTTAATTTGTTTTTTTTATTTACTAGGTTGATTGATGTAAACTTGGATAAGTAGTGGACACTACGTATTCAATTGAACAAGCAAACGGCACGAACCCGTACAGCCAAGTAGTTTTTTGAAAAGTTGAAACCACTGATTAATATATTTTTGGTCTTTGTTACGTATGAAAATTAAAATGCAGTGGAATTAAATGAAGTTGTAATATCTGATATTGATTAAGGGATGAAATGAGTTAATGTCCCAGTATAAGGGTGCGAGTTAGTTAAGACTTCAAGTGACTTGGAATAAAACCCGGGAAACCACAACGAGCAATTTTTTTTAATTTCCTCGCTCTGTATTGGCTGGGCTTTAACTACTGTAATTTCATTCCAAATGTTTAATGGTTCACTATTATGTTACCTTTAGTTTAAGTTTCACAAAATAGTTTACATGTAACTTCACTGCTCGCATTCCAGCCAAAATTGGTTGACGACAATGCTGCCACCTCGCAGAATACGAAAATATTCCACAGTAAAACTTTTCTGTTGCTGAGTTGGATGGACGCATACTGCTTCAGCTCACAAAACTGCTTACCATCAGAAAATTATTTGTGTATTTTTTTAATTGTTTTTATTGCTTAAGTGGGTGGACAAGCTCATAGCCCACCAGATGTTAAGTGGTTACTGGAGCCCATATACATCTACAACGTAAATGCCGCCGCCCACCTTGAGATATAAATTCTAAGGTCTCAGTATAGTTACAACGGCTACTCCACCCTTGAAACCAAAACGCGTTACTGCTTCACGGCATAAATAGGTAGGGTGGTGGTACCTACCCGTGCGAACTTACAAGACTTCCTATCACCAGTAATTACGCTAATTATAATTTTGCGGGTTTAATTTTTATTATACGATGCTATTCCTTCACCATGGAAGTCAATTGGAACATTTGATAAGTACGTATTTCATAAGAAAAATTGGTACTTGCCTGCGGGATTTGAACACCGGTGCATCGCTCGATACGAAGGCACCGGACGTCTTATCCTTTAAGCCACGACAACTTTTATAAAGTACAAGCGGATTGCTCCGGTTCCGCTCGGGTCTTTAACAAAAATTTCAACGATATTTGACGTTGTTTTATTTTTTTAAATAAAATAACACTTCTTGCGGCATAACTGTAATAGTTAGACATATGCTATCGCGACACTTTTTGTAATTAATAATGTGTTCTACGAAGTTGTAGTACATTATTCTATGTTACTCGGGAATAGTTTAGCTTCTAAACAGTGAAAGAATTATTCAAATCGGTTCAGTAGTTTCGGAGCTTATTCAATACAAACAAACAAACAAATCTTTCCTCTTTATAATATTAGTATAGACTAGTATAGATTAATTGATGGCTAATAATAACTTTATATGCATGAATGCGGGCTGGATGGTAGAAATTACTTTTATAATGTTTATAGGCCCCAGCAACCACTTTTTTACACAACCAGGCAAAAAAATCTCTAAAAAAATTATTTATACAAGGTAAGCTGTGAGCTCGTTCAAATACCTACACAAATAAAAATATAAATAAAAATATCAGCAAATTACAATGACAGAAAACACTCCCTACGTATGCCTCACATTAAATGGTTTTATACCTCATCAAAATTCAACGGATGCCTTTCACTTTCATTTCATATAAACTGAAGCACGACAGAATATGTACGGTAGGCAGCGGCTTGGCTCTGCCCCTGGCATTGCTGACGTCCATGAGCGACGGTAGCCACTCACCATCAGGTGGGCCGTATGCTTGTCTGTCTATACGGCAATTTAAAAAAAACATACATATGTATATTATGTTTCCTGTCGGATAATGTTCGAAGTCCATTAAAAGAGTATTAGTGTTAGTGCTACTATGAAATCAAACAATATTCTTAGAGCATTATTCAAAAATATTAAATAAGTTATAATTTTACAATACTACGTAAATATTGAAATCTTCTCCTCCAACCCAACCAAATCAAACCTTTTTAATCTACGAATGTTCAAAAGAGTCTATGTAATTAAATATTCTTAAACATAAAATCTTCAAAAAAAAAACAGAATACCCTCAATACTCCTGTATTCGTAAACTAGCAACACCCATTTATATGCCAACGCTTTTTTGCTGGAACACGCATAAAACTTTGCTGTAACAAGTTCACAGCACGCACGTAGCTTATGAAGTGGCGGCTTACCTAGTGACCGACAAATAAAATTTGAATGATGCCATCCACACATTAAATAGAGATATGGTACTAAAATGCAGGAATATGAAATAAATTTAACATAAAAATTAAATTAAGCTGTAGGTCTGCCGTTTAACTTGGATGTGGCGAAATGGAAAATAGTTAGTGTGGTCGCGTTATACATTAAAGAAACTGGACTTTGTACGGGAGTACAAGTGCTACATTATCATCGCATTAATAGGCCCCTTAAACGTTTTCTCTTGGCTTCATTGTATGTCCATGCTCCGCGCCGCTATAGGTTTACTGACCACGTGTATTTTTAAGCTATTGCATAGCTTTTATCGCGGGCTTTGAGCGCGTTGAAACGCGTTACTGCTTCACAGCAGAAATTGGCGTGCGGACTCACAAGAGGTCCTACTACCATTATGCAAATCATAATTTTGCGGGTTTGATTTTTATTACACGATGTTATTTCCTTCACCGTGGAAGTCAATCGTGAACATTTGTTAAGTATGTATTTCATTAGTAAAATTGGTACTTGCCTGCGGGATTTGAACACCGGTGCATCGCTAGATGTGAATGCACTGGAAGTCTTATCCTTTAGGCCACGACGACTTTAAGATTTAGAGTTGTGTTAGAGCTCCAGTATCATTAAATTTTAATTATTTACTGAAAACAAGTTCGATGTTCTCATGCGATTTTGGCTCTCGTGTTTGATTATTATAGTCAATTAATTCATCATCCACTAAATTTTCTGAACTTGCTATTTATTCTACCGAAGTATGAGTAAAGTGTGAACACTATAATGATGACTTTTTAATTTCCCCGTCAGTTTTTCGGAATATCGTAGGAATACCATCCCTCTCGCACTTAGCCTTTATTTGTTTACTTAAAACAAAGATATCTGCATTTTGAGTACCGAAAATGATAACACGAATTTCTTACATTGATTCATAAAATACTTGATTTTTAAATAGTAACAACAACATTATATAATAGTAACATATCATATTTTAATTTACCGACCTAAATTATTTTGCTGATATGATCGATTTCTAATTTGTTATTTAAATATTTAATTTATAAACGACAACATAATGATTAATATTATCAATGCCAGTAACGTGAGATTCAACCAGATGCTAATTTCAAAAAAATATAAGAATGATTGTACATAGTATAAAATGCTTCATTCATGAAGCGAGGTCATGAGGCCATGTAATAAAATAGATTGTTATATCTTTTTTTATTTTTTATTGCTAAAATGGGTAGTACAATTTTTATTACACAATGTTTACCTTTCACAATGGAAGTCGTTCGTGAGGAATTTTTAAGTACCTATTTCATCAGAAAATTTGTACCTGCCTGCGGAATTCGAACACCGGCACAGTCTCATCGCTAGATACGACTACACCGGGCGTCTTATCTCGTAGGCCACGACAACTTCGAACTTTTCGAATTATTAACAACATAAACAATGGTTATTGTTCTAATCATATTTAGTGGAAGTTTTTGGCAGGCTGCCAATAAACACTGCAGTTATAAACAAAAAACATAAATTGATTGATGAGCAATCTCAAAACACTTTTTTTGGTATGATCAGAAATGATCCGAAACTAGAAACAGATAAAAAAGGCGGATGAAAAACGGATAATTATCTTAAATTACCTTGAACTCGTTTGAAAGTTTATTTTGATGATCTTCATTTGTCACTCGGATAACCACGGGCGCATAATCTTCTAAGGAATACGTTTGTCCAAGAAAACACAGTAATGCAAATGTTGCAATTAAGAGAGTCATTTTGAAAAATATCTGGAACAAGCAGAGTGAGTACAAGGCATAATGTACGAATGGTTGTGCTTAATGAAATTAAAATTATTTGAAAATAATAATTATGTGAGCGAGTAGTGACTAAATCGTGGTTCGGTGATATTAATATGCATCGTATTGTTGCTATTCGAAATACTATGCATAATATACTATTAATATATACTACTAATATATACTACTAATAATTATATACTATTAACTGCAATTGAGCTGTTCAGGATATGAATTACATCTGAATTTACTATACAATTTATCTTCTTATCGCGAGAAAGTCACTTTCTCCTAATCCATAGTTCAATTAATTTCTGAAACGTAATCATGTAGAATATTTTTTGGCTGCAATACAATACTTTTACTAACTTTGTAGAAAAAAAGATAACGTTAGAATCTTAAGCATTGAAATATTTTAATTTTACTTGTGGTACGGCGTATTGTACCTACATCCCCAATACTCATGCGCATTTCGGCCGCGAAGTAGCCAGTGCTTAGTGCGAGTTTTTTAACGTTCTCGATAGCGTAAAAGTTAACCCAATTTTGTATACAGTTGGAACAGCGCCCGTAGCGGCAAACGTAGGCAAACTATCCCGTTCCATACAAGTATGAGCTAACTTTTACGCTATCGAGAACGTTAAAAAACTCGCAGCATACTGATTTGAAGGTTTATACGATCGTTATACTGTGCAATTAAGATTTAAAACTTATTTCTCAAGCTGGATCAGGACATTGTTACGTCTGTGGATTCTCGTTATCTCTTAACACCAAGTCGGTTATGAGTTCGTTAACCCATGCAATTCATAATCAAAATATCTTCGCCGTTTCGAGCCGTTCGGTTTGTCGATAATCCCATTCTCACCGATAGTTTGGAACCTTGGGTCTGCGAAGGGACTTCGGTTCCCTCTGTATTTTGTGCCGTATGTTCCATGGGGAGTAAGTACTCTGAGGAAATATTTGAGATGATACAATCATCTCGTTTTTACCATCGCACCGCCGGTCAACCGATTAGTATTCATTCATACTACCTGTAGCCACTGCGTTTATCCACAGTGCGTTTCCAGCGATATTTTTTGCCACGTTACTAGCCGGCTTTGGAATGAGCTTCCCTCGACTTTATTTGGCTCCACGGGCTTGGCTCTGCCCCTGGTATTGCTGACGTCCATGAGCGATGGTAACCACTCACCATCAGGTGGTCTGTATCCACGTCTGCCTACACGGGCAATAAATTAATAAAAAATGGTAAATTATTAAACCAACAGGCGTTATAGCTGTTCTGCCATATATCGAAAAGCTGCGCTGAACAGGCAAGCTTGCGTCCGTTCGACTATATCAGACTCTCATCACGTCATTTCGAACTACTGATATTAGTAGTAGTGTAGTAGTATATTAGTAATATTAGTAGTAGTAGTTGCAAATATGGACGAAAGTTAACTAGGTATTGTTATTTGTTTATTGCCTTCGAATGCAGACGAAGTTACGTTCCACCCGACGGAAAGAGGTCACTATTACCCAAGTCATTAGTAATGCCAAAGGCAAAGCCCCAACATTTGCCTATCGAAAAGCTTTATTACCTTAGAATTATCACGCTATAAAAAGAAAATACATTTTGGGCCAACCTACGAATAAATAATATTTATAAATAATATTTATTCGTATATAATCGTAATAAATAATATTTATTCGTAGGGACCTACGAATGAATCATGCGTTTTGCTTCGTAGAGTTTCCGGTTAATCCAGTTGTACTTTATATTTTTTCGATTTTTTTGATGAACCTTCGGCCGTTCTGGGGACTTTTGATTCGCGATTCACCCAGTCCTCGGAGACTGCGTGAATCGCGACCGTGAACGCCTCGCATTCCACTTGATACAGGTGCTGACGGAGCATGGCTACTGCTGGAAGTAGTTGCACCGGATCAGAGGGACAAAGGAGCTTAGTCTCTTCGACTGCCCCGCTAGCGTCCCCAACAAATAGGCGGAAGTTCGGCTATTATTACCTACTGACCCAGAATAAAAAAGTTTATCGCAATATTTAGGTACGTTTCGACGTGTATGATCTTCGATTTATATCACGTAGCGTTAGGCTGGTCTACCTTTCAACGCCAATTAAAAATAATTAAATAATGAAGCACTTTTTCATGCTGTAGACTTTTCTTTATCATGTGCATATATTAAACATCCCGTTGCTTCATACTAAGTGGCTTATGGCAGGAAAGCTTATAATTCGGTCATGTTCGGTCGGAATGTCTAAATAATACATATACATAGGTACAATGACATTGTAGGTCATTGTTCCTATATGTATTATTTAGAAATTCTTCTAAGTCTGCCGTTTGTAGTTAAATACTACGAGTATATTGTACATAATTTTTTTTATTTGTATATTTTTATTTAAAATAAACCATAAAACACTAAGTAATTTATAATGTTATTATATGTATAACAATATGATATATTACGAGTATTATGTACAGCTGTTTCTTGTGATTTATTTTTTATAAACAATTACTCAGACGGACGTACTGGAACCTGTTTATTTTATTTATCAAGATGATTTTTACTGGTGGTAGGACCTCTTGTGAGTCCGCGCGGGTAGGTACCACCGCCCTGTCTATTTCTGCCGTGAAGCAGTAATGCGTTTCGGTTTGAAGGGCGAGGCAGCCGTTGTAACTATACTGAGACCTTAGAACTTATATCTCAAGGTGGGTGGCGCGTTTACGTTGTAGATGTCTATGGGCTCCAGTAACCACTTAACACCAGGTGGGCGGTGAGCTCGTCCACCAATCTAAGCAATAAAAAAAAAAGAGTAAATGAGATCATACGAAGCTTTGAATATCGTAACGGGAATGCCGCCTATTCACTTGAAGAGAAAAGTTTCGACCGCGTAACCACTTAACACCAGGTGATTCGCGAGCCCGATCGGTAATCTATAGCAAAAAAATAATAACATTTCGAAAATATAAATTGTAAATAGCTTAAGAAGCAACGAAATCGTATTGTGAATTTAAAAATGCAAACAGCGTATTCCTCACCAATTCCTCGACGCACGATGACGACCCCCGTTGACCAGACAACGGAGCGGTAGTGAACTGTCTTGACCCGGAGAAACAATCACTCGCAAGCGCCTCAACTAGTAGGTAGGTTATTGGAACGCGGCTACACTCGCGTATTTTACTAACAAAACACAATCATTACAACGTTTAAGAATTACTACACCAAGGTCCACGACCGCTCGACTCGGCTCTCCCGCTAATACTCGTATACAGATTATATACTAGTCGCCTGTTGCATAGTTTCAAGCCTGTGACTAAGCATTAAACAGGTAAACAACACACGATTTGTGAATTATACTTTGATAAAATTTATGATTTCATTCAAAATATTATAGTTTTGTATGTAAATTAGAAGTCGCTCAATCTAAATTTGGCTAAAAGTTATTCATAGAATCAAGGAAATAAACTCACTCACCAGCGCGGCAACGACCATAATTATTACTTAAACAGGAATTACTTTGTAATTTATTTTTTACTGTAATTAATTACTTTGATGTACAATACTCAGGATCAGTTAGGCTACACGATATTTTAATTTAAAAGTTATATAGTTATCTTGTTTGATGAGTGATTACCTACTTAATATAACACAGCCATTAGTATAACACAACATTGTAATTAATCTTATCAGAATCGAAACTTCGTAAACATAACAGTCATTTTTAAATAATTACTTTTATTGAATATCTACGTTTTCATAGATTTGTAGCTAAGGTTTAGCTTGAAGAATCAAACTAGCGGTATGGAACTTTACTGTTGTCGTAATAACTCGTAATGTAAGTTGAGTTACAGCAAAATTGAATAGTAAATTCGATTAAAAACAGGATAGAATAATTTTAAAGAATAGAGTTTTTTTGGGTCAGGAGGAAATCGCCGGTCTTCACTCCACTGGGAATGTCGGAGTCGAACCGAATAAAAACCTCCTATTGCTCAACAACTCACGTCCGAACCTTGCAATGCGAGCACATCTCTCCCATCACCCTCCCCTACGGGACGCCGGACCGGCGGTCGCCGACGCCACGACCAGCCCTCTCGGTCGGCAGGTTATCCGAAGCCCGCCTAGATTGCGCCGGTTAGAATAGGTTATCGCACGGAATACCCCGCTGGGTTAGAACCAGCGTTGGTCGAGGATAGCAGGCCATCCATCACCCGGATGCTCTTGTGTAAAACGCGAGCAGAACAGCTTGCATGTCGTCTTCTTAGGCACCCCTCACCGGTCCCCAGACCAACATGTAAGGAGGACCCGAAACACTCAGAGGTCCAAGGTTTGGGCGAGATCCGTTTCCCTGGCCCAAAGAATAGAGGATAGATTAGTTTTATTTTTCAAAGATCAGGATGCATCGTCGCTCATTGGTTTATTATCCTACCTAAAGGCTGGTAGCCTAATATTCCGCTACGCTCCGACGGGTAGGTAGGTGAGCTCACAGGCTCAACCTGAGCGAATTTGTTAACACTAACTCCAGCAAGAGCACTGCTTCGCTGAATCTACCACCGGATCGAAATCGCGACCCACTAAAAAGATCCAGCGAGAATCTCAATGTATTGTGTTTATGAGCTGGGTTGCACGTCGATGGTTGCTCATTGACTAGGCAATAAGAAAAAAAATTGAAAAAAATAACGGAATGCATTAATATAATAATGCATTTTAGTAAATTTCGTATGTGAATGCTGTATTTTTTTTAAAAATAAACATAATATATTTTTCAAGTTTAGAGGCTACAACACCTCTAACAACATACATTTGTTTCTTTTTATTCACATAGGCGAAGACAGGCGAGCTCATGACACCCATGTTTTTTTTTTATTGCCCCCTTAGACAGCGGACAAGCGTACGGCCCACCTGATGGTGAGTGGTTACCGTCACCCATGGACTTCAGCAATGCCGGGGGCAGAGCCAAGCCGCTGCCTACCGCTAGTCTTAAACGTTTACGAGATCGCGCAAACATGTATACCGTCATTTGTCTTGATATATACAGTCAAACCTGGATAAGCGAGAGTTCAAGGGAGCACAATCTCATTCTCGCTTATAGAGGTTTCTCACTAATCCGAGTTTCTCGCTAATGCTCCCTTTAAATTTCGATTCGCGATTTTCCGCATTCAAATGCATTCACTATTTTAAGTTTATGACTTTAATGACAGTACTTTAATTTTCCGTTTTTACATGATGCAGAACAGAACTTTCCTTCGCAATTGATTAACGATAATCTGAGTAAGTCCGACAAAAAGGACGGTACACACAGGCACACGTGTCCATTCGAAAATAATGCGATAAAAGAATACGATAAAATAACAAAGTTATTTAGTTCCACGAAATAGAATATGTTCAATATTCACGAGAAAACAATTCAAAAACAATGATAGGAAGTTCCACGAAAGTTAAAAATGAGTCATAAAATAGCAGATATTAAATTTGTAATTTGTTTTGTCATTTGTTCCTCCTAAATAATATAAATAAATAAATAAAGCTCGGCTGTCGCTTATAGAGGTATAGATAGGTAGCAGTCTCACTTACGGAGGTCCATGAGGAAAAAACGACTCTCTCTTACAGAGGTTTCTGTTTTTCGCTAATAGAGGTTTTGGGAGCTTAAAATGACGGGTCCTTGCTATTACTCTCACTTATAGAGTTTTCTTACTTATCCAGTTCTCACTTACCCAGGTTTGACTGTATATGAAGAACATTTATTCAAAGTCAAAGCCACCTCAACGCCTCCTCTAGAATTCAGAGAATCAAAAAGATTGTTTTCTCTCAGTCTTAGTTTTATAAAACGGCTTATAACGGCTGCCCCACCACTGAAACCGAAACGTATTAAAGCTTCACCGCAGAAATAGGCACGGTAGCCCCATGCATCAGCCCGCTGAGTTTCTCGCCGGATCTTCTCAGTGGGTCGCGATTCCGATTCGGTAGTAGATTCATTCGCGAAGCAATTGCTCTTGAGTTGTTAGGTCTCCTTCGGAGGCGCTCGGGCAGTTGTTAGCAAATCCCACCCCTCCTGGCTGAGCCTTTGCTCGCCCACCTGTCCTGGTGAAGCTGGAAAGGCCTCCGGGCCACCAGTAATCTTTCAATCATGAAAAAAGGCACGGTAGTGGTACCTACTCGTCCGGGCGCATAAGACGCCCTACTAACAGTAAAATACACAATAACAGACATAATAATTATATTAGTACTTTTTTTGCAGTATTGTGCAGAGTTTCACAGGTCGTTATCAACAGCAACCTATTTAATAAATTAAAATGCTGCATATAATATCTAACTTGTATTCGAATTACAAGGATCCGAATCTTAACAATGTAAAATATTGTAAGATTGCATCAATATATGTACATGTACAAATACATACTGTTTGTTCAGTTCTTATTAATTATTTATTAATACGAGTAATCTATTCATCTTTCTAGTTCTTATACAGATACTCTTATTTTGGCCTCGGAATGTTTTGGTTTTTTTGTACACTTAATTTAAAAATGAAAATTACGTTCATGAGGTTCACATTTCGCTGTACCTGTTGCGAGCCCTTTAGACTTAATTAAAATGAGCTGTCAAATTTATCTTAGTTCAGACGTTAATTTTGTTGGGATATGTTTTGATTCATACGGCCAATAGTGGACCAGTGAGCTTAGTGCGATTTTTATAACGTTCTCGACAGGTAGCGTAAAAGTTAACTAAAATATGTATGGAGTTGGAACGTTTGCCTACGGTTTCCACTAGGGGCGCTGCTCTAACTGCATATAAATTTGAATTAACTCTTACACGATCGAGAACGTTAAAAAACTCGCACTAAGCACACTGAAGCTAAACAATCTAATGGTTTTATGAAAAGGCGATCGTTGGCTGTTTTTTTTTTCTTGTAGAAGAGCAGACGTTCGGCTCGTCTGGTGTTACTGACCTTGAGACGAGTTTTTTTTTTAAATTGTATTCTAAGATATGTATATGTAGATAATTAGTTGTTTTGTGGCGGTATATTGAAACAAAGCAAAGTGAACAGCATCTGAGTGCGATCCAGTCGGCTTTGTGGGACAGCTAAATAAAACGATGAAGCTGTAAAAACGAAAATGACCAGATGGATAAAGCACAAATTTAATAGGACTAATTTAAATTGAAACGGCACGTAACGTGAGTTGAGTGAGACAATAGTTTGTAAGACATCAGAAATTATTTAGAGGAAAAATATTATAATAATGAAATTAGCTGGCCAAGTGAAATGTCATAACAGCTTGTTACTTGTTATAGGGCTAGGTTAGGCTTTTAGGGCGAGCCTATTATTGATAAAATGATTAGAGACCGAATAAAAAAAACTTGTTCATGGTACTGGTTTTGGTTGCCTTTTGAATTATTCTAATACCACCAATCACGTCTATCCTATTCTATTTTGCGATTTCCCCTATAGCACTGAAATTGTTTACTTCTTATATTCAGGTACGCCAGCATTCGACTGGTATTGAAAATACTTCTTCCTATTTGATAGTTTCGAATCTCGACTGGAGAGCTCAAAGTGCAGTGTCAGTCAAATAGGTTGTGGTATACTATACTTCGTGCTCTAAGACGTTTCAAGAACTTTCTACCTTCGGCATTTAAAGCTGTTCTTGTAAACGTAGGTATACGCACTTCTACGTGCTTTGGTCTTCTGTGAATTAATTAATATTCACATCTTGTACATCTTATAAGTCGTCGTGGCCTAAAGGATAAGACGTCCGGTGCATTCGTATCGAGCGATGCAACGGTGTTCGAATTCCGCAGGCGGGTACCAATTTTTCTAATGAAATACGTACTTGACAAATGTTCACGATTGACTTCCATTCCGATAGAAGCACCCGACACGTGCGGTCGTACTCATCGACCACTCGATCGCCCGGTTTTTGTTCGCCCGACTTTTGTTAGCCCGGCCATTGTTCGCGCGGCCTGTGTTCGTGATACATCTGCCGACCAAGTGTTTTTCCTGGAAGTTTTTATTTGTTTTGTTTTAGTTATTTTTGTATTCGTGGTACATCTGCCGACAAAGTGTTTTCCTGGAAGTATTTATTTGTTTTGTTTCTTTTGTTATTTCTGTTTTGTTGTGTTTTTTCTTTGTCCTGTATTAATCGCGCCGCGTCGCCACCTGTCTTCAATAGAACCGCTCAGGTCCGAGTAGTTGGGGCCTCGCCGCAAGGCGAGTGTTTTCAAGACCCGGGGCCGCCCCACCTGGGCACTCAGCGATCATGGACGCTGTATTCGCGGAATTCCTACGACTTCGCCACCCACAGCTCGCCTCAGAGTTTCTGGCCTTCAAGGCCAATCACACTGCGAGCCCTCACGAGGACTCCGCCGCTCTCGCTGCTCCTGCGTCGCCTGTACCTGCGTGCAAAGCTTCTGCATCGAGCACCGCAGCCTCCGTCGTGCCTGCCGCTCCCGTGTCGCCTATACTGGCGAGTAAAGCTGCTGCGTCGTCCGCCGTGACCATCGTTTCAGCTGAGCGATCATCCGCGGCCTCCGTCGCGTCCTCTAAAACACTTACACTTGCTCGTAGGTCGCCTGCGCCCGCCTCCTCGTGCTCCGACACTGACTCGGACATGGAGGTCGACCTCGCCCCCGCCTCATCGACGGATGAATTCACCCTGGTACAGAAGGGTAAGAAGCGTGCCGCGGAGTCCCGAGCGCCCGCGGCCGTTAAAATTAGCAAAGCCGCGAACGCGTCGCGCCCCCGCCCTCAGACTCCCGTTGCGCCCCCAGCCCATGCCACTCCGTCGCCGCGTCCGGTGGCACAAAATAAAACCCAGACCCCTCCCCCGGTTATCCTTCAGGAGAAGGCAGCTTGGGATCGAGTTTGCCTGGCCCTTAAGGCCAAAAATATCAATTTCACGAATGCCCGTAACCTCGCGAACGGCATTCAAATTAAGGTTCAAACACCCGACGACCATAGGGCCCTCTCTTCTTACCTCCGTAAGGAGCGTATAAGTTTCCATACGTATACGCTCCAGGAGGAGCGCGAACTCCGCATTGTAATACGTGGAATCCCTAAAGAGTTAGATGTAGAGCTCGTCAAGGCCGATCTGTTAGAACAGGGCTTACCAGTGAATTCTGTGCACCGTATGCACACCGGTCGCGGTAGGGAGCCATATAATATGGTTCTAGTCGCCCTCCAGCCTACCCCCGAGGGTAAGAAAATTTTCAACACACAGACCGTCTGTAGGCTCTCCGGTATCGCCGTCGAAGCCCCCCATAAAAGAGGCACTCCTAGCCAGTGCCATAACTGTCAACTGTACGGGCACTCTTCCCGTAACTGTCACGCGCGCCCCCGATGTGTTAAGTGTTTGGGCGATCACGCCACGGCCCTCTGCGCTCGCGACCAAAAAACCGCGACGGAACCGCCTAGCTGCGTCCTGTGTCGAACTCAGGGTCACCCCGCGAATTACCGTGGTTGCCCCCGAGCCCCTAAAATAAATCGCCGCGTCGCCCGCCAAAATCGTCTCCGAGCTTCCGGCCCAGACATCAAAGCCTCGGCACCCTCTGTGACGCAGGCTAAGCCAGCGTTCGTTCCGGCGTCGGTGCCCAGTGTCTCGGCCTGGGCGAAACCGCTGCCGTACACGAACACGGCTACAACTCCCTCCTCCGCGATTCGTCCCGCCCCCGCGACTCGTCCCGCCCCCGCGACTCGTCCCTCTCCCGTGACTTGCCCTCCGACCGCGTCTGACAATCTCGCTTTAGCAATCGACTTCTTTCAGTCGATCAACTTTGAGCGCGTTAACGCTTTGGGCGACGCCATTCGCGCTGCCTCCACTGCACAACACTTTATCGCCGTTGTGCAGGAATACGCCGACGTATACGCGTCACTAAATACGTACGTCCTCCCCTCACTCCGCCGGTAATCAATGGCGTATATAAGTAGAGTAAAGCCCCTATCCGTAACGATAGGATTTTTTAACGCTTACGGTCTCGCAAATCAACGTGATCAGGTTTCTGAGTTTTTGCGTGACCATCAAATTGATATATTATTAGTGCAGGAGACCCTACTTAAGCCCGCGCGCCGTGACCCTAAAATCGCGAACTATAACATGGTCAGGAACGACAGGCTCTCTGCTCGTGGTGGTGGTACCGTCATTTACTATAGAAGAGCCCTGCATTGCGTCCCGCTCGATCCTCCCGCGCTCGCTAATATCGAAGCATCAGTGTGCCGAATCTCACTGACGGGACACGCGCCGATCGTTATCGTACCCGTTTATCTTCCACCGGGTAAGATCGTTCTAAGCAGTGATATCGAGGCGCTGCTCGGCATGGAGAGCTCTGTCATTCTGGCGGGCGACCTAAATTGTAAACACATCAGGTGGAACTCACACACCACAACCCCGAATGGCAGGCGGCTTGACGCGTTAGTCGATGATCTCGCCTTCGATAACGTCGCTCCGCTAACCCCGACTCACTACCCGCTAAATATCGCGCATCGCCCGGATATACTCGACATAGCGTTATTAAAAAACGTAACTCTGCGCTTACACTCGATCGAAATAGTTTCAGAGTTAGATTCAGACCACCGTCCCGTCGTTATGAAGCTCGGTCGCGCTACTGATTCCGTTCCCGTCACGAGGGCTGTGGTGGATTGGCACACGCTGGGCATCAGCCTGGCTGAATCTGATCCACCATCGCTCCCGTTTAGCCCGGACTCTACCCCGTCTCCTCAGGATACCGCTGAAGCCATAGACATCTTAACGTCACACATCACCTCGACATTAGATAGGTCATCGAAACAAGTTGTAGCGGAGGACTTCCTTTACCGCTTCAAATTGCCCGACGATATTAGGGAACTCCTTAGAGCTAAGAACGCCTCGATGCGCGCCTACGACAGATATCCTACCGCGGAAAATCGTACTCCAATGCGTGCCCTACAACGCGACGTAAAGTCTCGCATCGCCGAAGTCAGGAGTTCCGAGATGCCAGATGGTCTGATTTCTTCGAAGGACTCGCGCCCTCCCAAAGGTCTTACTACCGCTTAGCTCGTACTCTCAAATCGGATACGGTAGTAACTATGCCCCCCCTCGTAGGCCCCTCAGGCCGACTCGCGGCGTTCGATGATGACGAAAAAGCAGAGCTACTGGCCGATACATTGCAAACCCAGTGCACGCCCAGCACTCAATCCGTGGACTCTGTTCATGTAGAATTAGTAGACAGTGAAGTAGAACGCAGAGCCTCCTTGCCACCCTCGGATGCGTTACCACCCGTCACCCCGATGGAAGTTAAAGACTTGATCAAAGACCTACGTCCTCGCAAGGCTCCCGGTTCCGACGGTATATCCAACCGCGTTATTAAACTTCTACCCGTCCAACTCATCGTGATGTTGGCATCTATTTTCAATGCCGCTATGGCAAACTGTATCTTTCCCGCGGTGTGGAAAGAAGCGGACGTTATCGGCATACATAAACCTGGTAAACCAAAAAATCATCCGACGAGCTACCGCCCGATTAGCCTCCTCATGTCTCTAGGCAAACTGTATGAGCGTCTGCTCTACAAACGCCTCAGAGACTTCGTCTCATCCAAGGGCATTCTCATCGATGAACAATTCGGATTCCGTACAAATCACTCATGCGTTCAACAGGTGCACCGCCTCACGGAGCACATTCTTGTGGGGCTTAATCGACCAAAACCGTTATACACGGGAGCTCTCTTCTTCGACGTCGCAAAAGCGTTCGACAAAGTCTGGCACAACGGTTTGATTTTCAAACTATTTAACATGGGCGTGCCGGATAGTCTCGTGTTCAACATACGGGACTTCTTGTCGAACCGCTCTTTTCGATATCGAGTCGAGGGAACCCGCTCCTCCCCGCGACCTCTCAGCTGGAGTCCCGCAAGGCTCTGTCCTCTCCCCCCTCCTATTTAGCTTATTCGTCAACGATATTCCCCAGTCGCCGCCGACCCAGTTAGCTTTATTCGCCGACGACACGACTGTTTACTATTCCAGTAGAAACAAGTCCTTAATCGCGAAGAAGCTTCAGAGCGCAGCCCTAGCCCTAGGACAGTGGTTCCGAAAATGGCGCATAGACATCAACCCAGCGAAAAGTACTGCGGTGCTATTTCAGAGGGGAAGCTCCACACGGATTTCCTCCCGGATTAGGAGGAGGAATCTCACACCCCCGATTACTCTCTTTAGACAACCCATACCCTAGGCCAGGAAGGTCAAGTACCTGGGTGTTACCCTGGACGCATCGATGACATTCCGCCCGCATATAAAATCAGTCCGTGACCGTGCCGCGTTTATTCTCGGTAGACTCTACCCCATGATCTGTAAGCGGAGTAAAATGTCCCTTCGGAACAAGGTGACACTTTACAAAACTTGCATAAGGCCCGTCATGTCTTACGCGAGTGTGGTGTGCGCTCACGCAGCCCGCACACATATAGACACCCTCCAATCTTTACAATCCCGCTTTTGCAGGTTAGCCGTCGGAGCTCTGTGGTTCGTGAGGAACGTTGACCTACACGACGACTTAGGCCTCGAATCTATCCAGAAATACATGAAGTCAGCGTCGGAACGGTACTTCGATAAGTAGAGATAATTCGTCATGATAATCGCCTTATCGTAGCCGCCGCTGACTACTCCCCGAATCCTGATCATGCAGGAGTCAGTCACCGTCGACGCACTAGACACGTCCTTACGGATCCATCAGATCCAATAACCTTTGCATTAGACGCCTTCAGCTCTAACACTAGGAGCAGGCTTAGGGATCCCGGTAACCGTACTCGTCGAACTCGACAAAGAGTTCGCCGTGCAACCTAACCAGTGAATCAGCTCGCTGAGTTTCTCGCCGGATCTTCTCAGCGGGTCGCGATTCCGATCCGGTAGTAGATTCATTCGCGAAGCAGCTGCTCTTGAGCTGTTAGGTCTCCTTCGGAGGCGCTCGGGTAGCTGTTAGCAAATCCCACCCCTCCTGGCTAAGCCTTTGCTCGCCCACCTGTCCTGGTGAAACTGGAAAGGCCTCCGGGCCACCGGTAATCCTTCAATCATAAAAAAAAAAAAAAGATTGACTTCCACGGTGAAGGAATAACATCGTGCAATAAAAATCAAACTCGCAAAATTATAATTTGCGTAATTACTGGTGGTAGGACCTCTTGTGAGTCCGCACGGATAGGTACAACCACCCCGCCTATTTCTGCCGTGAAGCAGTAATGCGTTTCGGTTTGAAGGGTGGGACAGCCGTTATGACTATACTGAGACCTTAGAACTATATCTCAAGGTGTGTGGCGCATTTACGTTGTAGATGTCTATGGGCTCCAGTAACCACTTAACAGCAGGTGGGCTGTGAGCTCGTCCACACATCTAAGCAATATTTTTTTTTTATCTAAAATGGTGTTATATACATATATGAATATTATGATAGCATAATTTTATGAAATCGTTTCTTTCTGCCGCGAGCAGTAATTAGTTTTAATTTGAAAGTTAGAATAGCCACGACGTAATTCGTTCACAAATATTCATTAATTTATTAACCAACACCCCTGCTAGGCTCTTTTCGCCATCACCCTTAATTATCTTGCAAAATAAATATTTATAATTACAGAAATATTAGATAAAATTTACTATCATGGTCATTCAAGACATTTAATGTCAACCAATTTTATCTGTTAAAAATGTCGGTCAAAAGTGTACCTACTTTAAAATCAGATTCATTCAAATATCTTTTTTTAAATGTGTTCTAATAAGCTTGTTTTTCCTCAGTAATTTATTTTTTACAGTTATTCCCGTATTGTGTTTACGAAGCGAGAGCATCAGAGAGAAACCAACTATACACCTGTACTAGATGTCATGCATTATCGTCGCTTCAATACAATTTATTACTCACATCAAAAATGATTTGCCTAACATTTACTTACTGACACATGATAATTTAATATTTTCAAAGTTTCCCCAACTCGTAGGTTGATTTCATAGTCTCCTAACAGTAGGTCATGCGCTGTTTTATTATGTTCAACGATTCGTAAACTTATTTAAATAATAAACTTAAAGTAGTTTAAATTTACATTTTACATTGTTATATTTTAAAGTAATGAAAGTAGTGTTTGGCTTCAAAAATATAGTTTAAAAATATTGTTCATCTGAAATTTGCTTTAAATATTTCATCTAAAGCTTGTCCTAATTCTATCCACCATAGTCTTTTTAATAAGTAATATCAGGTACATCTTCTATATTAATACACTATTTTTGTAGACATACTTCATTCTAGAATTTTCGATCATTTCGAAAATTCGTGTATACGAATGGCTTTCCATATTGTCGAACCAAATACTTTTTACAATGTGAAAATGTTTGTAAGGACGGACACTTCACATTCAACAAAATTACCTGCAACGTGTTTGTGATTATATTTGTTGTAGTAGATATAAATTAATCGAAAGATCGAGATTCAGTACTGTGACAGGTGGGTGTGTTTGTCGAAGAACAAGGTTAGTCTGGTGGTTGCACGATGAAAGCGAATCGTCGTATAATGAGAGTGGAAGGTGGTCGGACAGCGGTCGTGGTAGCAGGACGTACAGTGCTCGCGCACCTCGCCATGCGCACACGCTCGACACATGGCGCGTCGCCTGGCGCTGCTCGCGCTGCTGGCGTGCGTGGTGGCGCTTCGCCGCCCGCCTCCTACCTACGACGACATGTACTACTCCGACTCCGGCGACTCCTATTCCCTGTGGGATGATTATGACGACTCCTACGAAACAACCCCTCCGCCGCGATTACGTCCTACGACGACTAGTGCTAAAGTGATACTAAGGAATAAAGTTCCAAAAGTGAACGTGACGGTTAAAACGTCAAAAGGTGATGATAAAAAAATTATAAAAACCACAAACATTAATATTGAGAGTCATACAAACTTTATAGTGACAAAGGCTCCTGTTGTGAGTCAAGGAACGGTCACAAGGCGCCCTGTGATCCAAATCAGTGAAGACTATGTTATAGTTGAATCTCCAGAGCTACACGCCGATCAGTTTTCAAAATCTAGCACGAAAAAGCCTGTGACGTCACGTCGGCCATCCTCCAGCAAGCGACCTACGACAAAGCGGCCCCCAACGACTCGTCGATCGCGACCACCGCTTAAAACTACCAAAGCTCCAAAAGTAAAAAAACCTACATGTCCCCCGAAAAGCACTGGGTGGCTATCATCATTTTTTCAAGATGTCAAAGAAAAAAAAACTCCCAAGAAACCCGCAAAATCAGGTTGGTTATTAGGTGGGTTCGAGATGGATTTATTTGGTCTATTTGCGAACAATTCTTTTTAAATTTAAGCATTTGAGGCCAGTAGATTTTGAATTATTTTAATAGTCTGGTCATCTTAGATAGGTATATATATTATGCGTATACATAAGCGTCATCATCCTCCTAAAGCCACTATCTCCTCACCTATTAGAAAACATCATAACTTTATAAATTTTCCTAACTCTCTCTTAATTTCTGTCTTGATAATAGATATCAAGATAGAGTACTTTTCATTTAAACCAAACCAAACCAAAGTCAGCATAGAATCTATGAAAAATAATTTGGAGTTAATTCAACATTTGGCGCCTTTATCGCTTTTACTTTAGAGTGATATTTTAAAAGATCTGTTATTACAGAATGGAATCGTATTGTGATTGTTGATTTCCATGTAAAATTAACCTATTGTAAGAACTTAAGCTTAGAACTTAGGTACCTAGAAAATTACATAAATATAAAGAGATTATATTATGTTTTCTAAACATACACGGGTTTGGACTGCAATCCTATACTTGCCTATTTTCTCCATGAAAAAAAATGCGTTCCAATTTCAAGTCCAGACCCGCCAGACTCCAACGCAAGGCGGTGGTAGCATTATAGCTATGGTGTACACGGGCATAGTAGCCACCGTAAGCCAGTTTATCATCTAGGTTAATAATTAGAAGATTAATACTATATACCTACGCCGTAATTTTCACACAAAATTGTCAAGAGGTTTCTACGTTGAGTTGAATAAAACCGCAATAAAATCGTTTTGTATTATAGAAGACCATGATTGAGGTGGCCTGTGACAGTCAGGTATAGTAATCGGCAAACTTCGTGAGCAAATGACCTTGACTGCGCAGAACCGAATTTTAGATCACTTTGGTGGTGAGGGTGAGGCGCGACGGCAGGGGAAATCGTATCGAGCGCGTTATTGGTAGATCAGTCGAACCCTGCGTCCCGCACTGCGCCCTCATTCCGCTTGCTCCCAAAAGTACGCTTGCGTACAGTGGAAAGTCTATCGTTATTAATCGTTAAGTTATTTGTTATAATTGCTTGTGGACTTTGTTGCCATTGCTATTTGTTGAGTGTTTGTTGATTTTTTATAAAACATACACTATGCCGTGACAAACTGGTGTAGTACTTAAAAGAAAGGGTAGAAAATTTGTGTACGACGTATATTGCTTCTTTATAAAACATGGGAAGAATGATATGGAAAAATTAAAACAGACTTCGGAAGCAACAAAAACATCAGTGAGTACTGTTAGGTGCATTATTAACGAAGCTAAAGGCTCTGGCTTGCTCGCCGTGTTTCGGACTCCGGGTAAGAAAAGATCAGGGAAGAAGAAAGTTACCGGAATGGATAGTTTCGTTCAATCTGTAATAAAAAGATGTAATCATAATAACTACATAACAAGCAGCGAAACTCCATACCGTAGAAAGGCTTCGAAAAATTTAAAGAAGATATAAATTTTAATGGCTCGGAATTAAGCTTACGACGGATTATGAAAGAGCTAGGCTTCAGATGGAAAAAAAGAACAGAAAATAATCGGAAGCTGGTAAATGAAAAAAGTAACATTCGATTACTACGAATCGAATATCTTCAAAAAATAATTAATTATAGACAAAAAAGAAGACCGAATCGACCGAGTTGTAAACTACGCCGATGAGCCCTATGTCGACTCATCACGATGATAGCGACTCGGGTGATGAAAACAGTGATGATGATGATGGTCAAGATTATGATAACGAAAAAAAAATTACAAATACCAGCTTCGCTTCAACTGAACCAAGACCTGGCAACAGCTCTAGTTTTGACTTAATAGAAGGAATATCTATTTTACCCCAAGATTAAATTATTACAATTATTAACCTATATGTTTTGTTGATGTTCTAATAAATATATAAATAAATACATATGTTGATTTTAATAATTTAATAGCATTATGACGCAGAGTAAGTAATGTTTTTGCACGTGAGTGTACCATGCGCAAACTTACCCCCACTACGTCGACAAATGCTCAAGAAGTTTGCCGGTTATTATACCGACGAATGTAACCGATTAAAGTAATTTCCCAACCGCATGCATTCGTTCGCAGAAGAGCTTTATGATAAATTGTATTATAACACTTTCTAATTTCAAAGCTACTCTTAATTTAGTTTTTTAACAAATCGTTCCTTTCTAGACACCAAATTTTCTTATACTAAAAACATTATCCAGTATTGAACAGGTTCAACGGCGGATGTTGTGAGGTTAAACTAAAATTAAAACTGAATAATTTTTTGTGAAGAATGAAAGTTCCATCATCAATATTTTGAAAATATTCTTTACATATTATTTTTTTCTATTATATAAAGTGATATAGAAGTTATTTTTTAAAGATTAAATTCTAATTTAATGAAAATCAAACAAATTAAGATTTTTTTCCTTTATATTTATTGCTTAGATGAGTGGACGAGCTCACAGCCCACCTGGTGTTAAATGGTTGCTGGAGCCCATATACATCTATAAGGTAAATGCGCCACCCACCTTGAGAGAAGTTCTAAGGTCTCAGTATAGTTACAACGGCTGCCCCACCCTTTAAACCGAAACGCATTAATACTTCACGGCAGAAATAGGCAGGGTGGTGGTACCTACCCGCGCGGACTCTCAAGAGGACCTACCATCAGTAGGATTTGTATTTGAAAAAAAATTTAGTTATCAAAACTATTAAACATGAGTAATATGAATTCCAATACGTAATTACAAGTAGAAGCAGGTATATTAGCCAATAATTACTTTTAAAATGTCTTTATGTTTATGAGAAAACTGTTGTTTTCTATATACAACTAAAATCATAACCTTATTAGAGATAAAACGGTAGGTTCTCTTGTACCAAAAGAAGACAAAATATTCTTTAAGCATATTGTAAAACGTATGCATTATTTTATTTCGAAGTCGATACTGTCTAGCAGTTAAACTAAGATTAAAGTTATAGACCCACTAAATGTTAAAAAGTGTTTGAAAATAGTCGAAAAAGCAAACTTGATTTTGAATTGACTGTTTCAAGTCACACATTGATTAAAAACATTTTAGCAACAAACCTAGCATGCGAAATCAATTTCCTGTTTTTGTTTCAAACTATTTGGGCACACCTATTTTAATTAATTCAGATTAGGGCCATCTCAGTTCAGTTATTAAAATTAATTATTAAGCACATCAATTTTTCTGTACATACACCCATTAGTTAATGACGCACAAGTTTCTATCATAACAAATTAACTTCAAAGTTTTGTTTTACTTTCACGAAATCGATAATTTAAGTGGTTTACATACATCATTCACGGAAACGTGCCACGTCAAATTTCCTTTCTCTGTAAGCTTAATTTCATTTCATTTTAATTGTTTATATATTGACATATCTTAAATTTTGTTTTTGTTTTGAAACTTTCGAAAGAACTTCTCCTGTAACTAGGCAGGCGAAATCAAGGCTCAACCGGTCACTGATGCTCATTCATATGACGGCAACCTCCCGTGATATATGAATCAAATTCTCAATTTAATTAGATTACTTTTTGAAAGCTATATATAATTAAAAAGAAATTGGGATCTATGGTTCCTACATATTACAATAACGTATTATTGCCACCAGACGGCCGCCGGACTATTTCAGATTACTTTGAGTACCTACACCTTTCCATAAATTATGACCAATCATTTTAAGAACAGAATAATATAATAGGAGTATTCTGTAATGTTGAGACCATCACTTTGGGATGGTTATATTATTAATATCTGCTTTGAATTGTAATTAAAATGGTTTATGTCACCAAATGTTTTCTTTATAAAATGTGATAATAAAAATTCAACATTAATATGAGATGTAATGTTACATTGTATTTTTTACGACCTCGTTCAGGACAGAAGATCATACAGGTTCAGAAGGATCTGATTAATGTCTTATATTATCTTCGACTAAGTGTTCTCTTAACGAATATTAATTAATATTTATTTTTCTGTTTATATTCGTCAACTTCCCATATTGAATGCTGATGATGTTGTTGGGTCCCGTGCGTAACGCTGACTGTTTGTAACGCCACGCAATCACGTGTTTTGATCTGAAGAACAAATTAGTAGTTATGATTATCCAACCGAAACTTAGATGGTCAGTTACCATTTTGGATGCTACCTGAACATCAGCTGTAGCAAGAGCAAGGCTTAATACCTTAGTTTATAATAAATAATGCAAAAAAGCAAACCGACTAAGACAAAATAAAATAGGAATATCATCAATGTAGTCGAATTGAGATCTCGATATTGTTACGAAATTTTAATGAGACTGGATTAGAGGCATCGGCTTTCATGAGAAGCAGCAAAATCATAAAAATCGGTTTAACTAGATAAAAGTTCTGAGGTAACATATAAAAAAATTTAGTCGAATTGATAAACTCCTCCTTTTTTTTCAAATCGGTTAATGTAAAACAAACATGTATGTGTTTGTGATTGTTGTTACATGATTTTTAAAAATTTAAGAACAAGTGAAACAGATTTTCCGCAAATAATAGTATTCTTTCTAGTAGTTTATATTTATGGTCCCGGTTTTACCAGTTCATCAAAGTGGTCTCGTTGCGACTGTGCTCACCTCTGTCTGTCTCATAAGTCGCTGTGCCACTAACATTAAAAGTTTCTCCATAAAAATGTATCAGTTGCTTTTATCAAGACGCTAGATGTGAACTGAAAACCAAGTCGATCAGTCGATGATAATTATTTCATAGAAGTTTTGGCTTTCACCGAAAAAAAAACATTCCAAATACTGTTTGATTACACTTCCTTTATTTCCACAACTTTAAATAGGTTTTAAAGTACACTAATTGCCTTAATCGATACGCTTTTGTAAAGTACGTCTTGGTTCTGTCCTCGCTCAATCAGTGTGTCGATCGCCATTTTGCGTGCATCACGCCCCGCCTCTTTGTGCCAGGGCGGAAGTCAACATAATTTAGGATAATTATGAAATTAGAATTTAAGTTATAAAATAATCATAAGTCTTAGTCTGTTATTATTTCCTACTTTTAATATTTACATAAATAATGGGCACGAGGATTGATTCTAAATAAATATATTTTAAACATACTTCGACAGAGTTTGCTATTAATATTTTACTATGTTTCTAATTAGGTAATTTGAATAAAATGATCCTAACAGAATGACTACATTTTTGTCTACATATCATGTTTTCGTGTGTATGTGTGTGAAGTTTCTCTTTTATGTCGATAGCAAAATGAATGGTTCATTTGTGTGTGGGGGGCGGTACATTTAATAACAAAGTATGAATGTATTTTTGTTTGTATTTTTTTTTATTAAAGTTCCAGGTATATTTTCAAATATATACAATTGGTTTGTGAACAAAAAAACTTCATGGTTCGGCGGAGACGGCGGATGGTTCCAAGGTTCGGTAAAAGCCAAAAAACCAAATTATATTCTTCCAACGACAACCACACCAGAGCCGCTCACGCCTGCGCCCAGCTGGTTCCATACCCTTGTTGAATCGGAGGAAAACGATGGTGCCTACGCCAGCGAACTCAGTACAAGTAAGTACAATGCACTACATCAAACAGTGCGAAGCCTCGTTAACATAAAATATGATAATATTGTTCTAGTTAAATTCTCCAAAACTTATAATTTATATATAATTTTCAGCTGTTCTAGCCTAATTATTTAATTCTATTTTTATTTAAATGTACGTCTGTATTTATTTTTTAATAATCTGTAATTTCTTCATTACAGTAGGTACGTTTACTTAATGGCTACTCAAGAGAGTACGAACATTAAAAACACTGCGAATAAATAATAGGTTAACTAAAAAATCTTAAAGAACCACACAAAAGAATTTTCCAAACGAAAGCATCCTCATTATATCTTTTCACTTTCTTTTCGTAAAGGGTGAATCATTAGATGTTCACGTTGATGACCGCACTTGATGCATACATTCAAAGAGTCATGTCATGTTACATACAATGTGGCGCGCTTATTTACCAGATGACAGCCTCCGTCCAGCGTGTAAGCACATTATCGCCTATAATAGGCGATAGGTTACGTCTTTGTGTCACGGTAATAACTCTTGGTAAGATACTTCAGTTAGTGATGATAGGACGTACATGGTACCACCACACTTGCCCATTTCTGATTCGGAGGATAGGCTTACCATACAATGAGACTTTGATCTCATGTCTCAAGGTGTGTGGCAGCATTCACATGGTAGTGTGTGTGGGATACAGAAACCACTGAACACAGGGATTTGTGAGTTCTGCGTTAATCTGCGAAAAAACTAATATTCAAAATGATCTGTACAACACTTGTTTTTTGCTTTTATTCGTGTTCTCGCGCGTTTTTTATTCAATATAGATGAAAATTTGAGGTAATATCAATTTGAGGTAGATAACACGCGTGTATTTTCATCAAAAGGCCGTTTTTCGTTATCTATTTCGCGCGTGGAATAGATTCAAAAATAGCTCTGACCGTTCTTTTTTTTCTAAAAATTATTATAATTTACCATTAGGTAAGAAACCAACAAAGAAATCTTTGAAGAAGACATACAAAGGTTATCAGTTGTTGCGAACATACCCAGACGTACAATGGAAGGTTCAAGAAATGTTAGATTTACAAGAAGAAGCTCAAGGTTCTGGTATAATGTGGTGGACTCCACCCTCTCTGAATGGCACTACGGATTTAGTCGTACCCTCAGACTTACTAGAAGACGTCAAAGAACAGTTAAAATCATCGCAGATAGATTACGACGTAGTTATTTGGGACTTGCAGGTAACTAACTATACCAAACTGTTTATAGATATATGTATATTTAGATAGGTACAGCGTGTGAATTACATAAGTTAAAATTTTGTTTCTGCAGAAAGCCATCGCCTACGAAAATCCACGTTTATCAAAAAAACAAAGAATAGAACTTGAACAAGTACGAGGACATCCGATGACCTGGAGACGTTATCATCGTTACGCCGACATATTACGTTATTTGGAGTATTTACAACATTCTCATTCTGATGTAATAGAACTGATTCCTCTCGGTCGCTCTTCTGAAGGTCTTCCTTTAGTGGCTGTTAAGGTATTTCAATTGTATTTTTTATATGATATTATGTAAATACTATCTAAATTTTAATATTATTTAGTCTACTTTCAATTTTACACATTTTATTCATTTTGTTAGATCTCGGTATCGAATGACAATCAGATGAAGGAATCTGGCAATAAAACCAATAAAAAGAAATGGAAGCTTCGATCCCATATGAAACCAGCTGTGTGGATCGACGGGGGAACTCACGCTCGGGAGTGGATAGCGCCGGCTGTCGCAACATGGATAATCCACACTCTTGTTGAAGGAGAAAAAGGCTTAGGTTAGATTAAGAGTCCGTATTGCACTTTAAATTACTTCGAACAATGTTTATTTCTACTGTAGGTTTTTAAGCAAATAATCGATTTCTTGGACTAGTGATTTATTAGTCTAGTAACCGTTCGCTGGGGACAAGATTCGATTTTAGATCGCTGATCAGAGATACATATTTAGTATTCGAAATACTGTACTATACTGTACTGTACTATACTTGACTCGATGTTTGCCTGACTTGCACATAGCTCATAATAACTAGCTTGATCGCACATATGTAGAATGCTTAACGTTTGTTACATTGCTTCGTAAGATATAGAAATATTTTAAATTTGGACTTCAATTATTATAATATATATTGTGCGAAATGACATGCTTTCTAATAATAGGAGCAGACTTAGAGGTACTAAAGCAAGCTGACTTCTATATAATGCCAGTGTTAAACCCAGACGGGTATGAACACTCGCACACGCATGACCGACTATGGAGCAAAACGCGTTCACGCTCCCCCGATCATTCTGACGACTACTTCGTTGGCTGGTCAGTGAAAACTTTTCATAATTATATAACAATAAGTTTAAGCCAGTAATCGTATAAAGCGTACACTACACATACTAAAAAATACTCAAAACAACTCGACTGGTGGTAGGACTTCTTGTGAGTCCGCGCGGGTAGGTACCACCACCCTGCCTATTTCTGCTGTGAAGCAGTAATACGTTTCGGTTTGAAGGGTGGAGCAGCCGTTGTAACTATAGGTACTTGAGACCTTAGAACTTATATCTCAAGGTGGGTGGCGCATTTACGTTGTACATGTCTATGGCCTCCAGTAACCACTTAACACCAGGTGGGCTGTGAGCTCGTCCACCCATCTAAGCAATAAAAAAAAGTGTAATACTATTAATGTATGTTTTTAATTAATTATTATTAACTTAATTTAGTGCAACAATTATTTCTAAATGACAGATTTGTTTTATGATTAGGGCGTGTGTGCTTAGTATGAATTTATGGGCGATTTTTTCCTAGGGCGAAATGAGAATATCGTTTGCGACTTCTGTTAGTTGAAAAAATTTTGATCATGTGTTTTGTTTTTGTAAATATAGTTAGACAACCTTATAGCCCATTTACTGATGAGTCTTCATTGTTAATCATGAACATCAGCGATGTTAGGGGAACGTTTATCCATCCTATCCGTAATCTTATAAAGCTATAACGAATTCTTCATGTTCGATAAACACAAATGACGAGAGTTCACGAACAAGTTCAAGGCTGACATAACGGTTTTGCTCGAATCCGATGTTAATAGTGAAAAGTGAAATTTTGTAACAATTTAATTTGGCACTAATAACCGAGTTTTGGGTTCATCAAGCTACGCACTTTATGTACTTTTAATAAAATGTTCCAGTAGGCCATTCACACATCTACAATTACACGTACCGACAGAACCTGTTTAGTTAACTAAAGTTGTTGTTGTTAGTTAAGTTAAAAGTCAAAAGTAAAATAAATTATATCTCAATCAAACAGTCAGTTAGTTTTCCGATCAATCAGATTTTATTACACGATAGAAAGTCTAAGAACAAGCTTGGTGTACTTGGAAAAGTCCGTTGAGGGTACAAACAACATCATTAAGAATATTTGGTTACTTTCCATGTAAGTGATTATGCATAATTCGCTTAGTACCTACCTTATCTTAGTGCATCTCAAAAGCGTGTCTGACACGCCGTCATGGAACAATACAAGTTTTCCCTGAGAAAGTTCAAGAAAAAAATTCCTTTCATATAAAACGTGAACACATTGAATCGATGCCTCTATAAACGACAATATAATGTCATTGTCGTTGCATGCACACGGTTTTATAGTAACGTACAGCTATTAAAAACACATTATTACGTCTGAAACAAGATGTTCAAGTTACGTTAAATAAAGACCATCTGTCACAGTGCATTATGCTAAACATCCGTGTATTGGTTTTATTTTTTATCTTAAAGTTAAAGTATTCACTAAAGTATTCACACGTTTCTTTCTTTTGTCATTCTCCTGTTCTCTACTCTCTGTCCTCACATTGAATAATATAGCTTATATGCTTATATCGCGAAACTCTTTTCAAATAGCTTCATCTATGGGCTCCGATAAAGATTTAGCATCAGATGAGGAGACATTTAGCATCTTTCCATACAGACAGAGCAATAAATTCATGATCGGTGCAATCATAATTCCATTAGAGCATGAACATGTCTTTGAACTTGTTGTCATGAAGTGCCTTTTTTTTCTAACTTAAAACAACGAAAATCAATCTTATGTAACTATAATATGTTTAATTTGAATAATACCAAACGGTGGCACAAAAAATGTATACTTAAGTGCATATGTGTATTGCAATGAAAACAAAGTAGAAACACTCATGCTTTCTCCATACATTGTTTGTTGGTCGAAGGAAAATCTAAATTACTACTACTACTGTAACTAGTTATGGTTAGTGAAAATTAGTATAGTATAATCAATTTTCAATCAAATTCAAACTCGTTTCTCGTGTTATAAAATAGGTTTCCATGGAACTGGGGTCAAGTTGAATGTGTGGGTGTGGATGCAGACCGCAACTGGGACTACCATTGGGGCGAGAAAGACTCCTCGACGGATCCTTGCTCAGATAACTACGCTGGGCCCCATCCGTTCAGTGAACCCGAGACGCGGGCTGTTTCAGAATTTCTTGCAGAGCATCGAGGACAAATTAAAGTAATTTCCATTCTCTTTTGTTGGTCTCACCAATTTGATACTTAATAATAATTGGCCTTCACATGGTATATTATAGATTTATAAGAAATGATTCTTGGTTTTAATGTAACTTATGTAGCAATAGTATTATTATCATGGATGTGATTTCATGTTAATAATGTCGTTGATTTCACGCGGCTTTAAAGTATACTAGCTTAAATAATAAATTAATTATTTTCGGCATCTTCAACCGAAGGTATAAAATTTCAATGTTTGTGCCAAGCTTCGGGTAATGCAAATTGTAAAATCTTGTTATCTTAGTTCCTTGAAGTCCTTTCGTGTGAAGTTCAGGTTTCTTCAATAAGCTTATTAGATTGTAACTGCATTTGTATTTGATTATACTCGAAAGATAACTATGATACTTATTACATAAAATCTTAATTTTGAAAGTAGGAAGAAAGTAAGATGGTTTTGAGAAAATGTTAAAGTACGTACCTAATGATTTCTAGTACCTTATCGTCGTTTTATATTTTTGTGTCCGTTTTTTTAATAAATATTTTACAATATTTAAATGCTTAAGACATAAAATCGCATAGAAATGTGGAACGTTGTATTTAGCTCAGGTCTTTCATTTCTATCGTCAGTCAGAGCACGCGCTAATATACATAATTTTATTCATCTACATACTTAATAACACTACCGGTCGCCTGAGATATTCTGAGTTCTCAGAATTTATTTTTACATTATGCTAAGATTAGTGTTCCTTAAATTTCTATTGGAGAAATTTATGGTGTTATATTGTTGTGTATGTACGTACGGTGGTGCCTACCCGTGCGGCCTACCCTCACAAGAGATCCATCAGTAAAAATTTAAAAACATTTAAAAAAGTTTCCGTGGTATTTGTCTTTTCGTGACAACAGCTATTCGCAGTTACTGAGTAAACATTAATTCATTATATCACGTTTCGAGAGTAGGAAAATTGGAACCTTCTTCTTATACATTCGCTGTGTGATGAAAGACAAGACTTTTCCTCGCGTAGCCTGGACCTTATCGTTTAGTATTTTCGTTTAATCATCTCCGAAAATGAGAATAAGTGACAGACAAAAATGTTTTAATAATGTTATATGAAAAATATAAAGCTGTGGGTTGTGTTTAATTCTAAAATTAAAATCATGAGTGCACAAAATACAAACCACTGAGTTTTTCGGTGGATAATCACAGTGGGTCGCGATTCCGATTCGGTGGTAGGTTCTGCGAAGAACTGCTCTTGGTAGGGCTGGTGTTAGTAAATTCTCTCAGGTTGAGCCCGTGAGCTCACCTACCACGGCGAGAAGCTGGAACAGACCCTTAGGTTGTCAGCGAATAGGCAGGGAAAAAAGCACAAAATTACGAATAGTTTTGCCGTTTAAAAGTTATTAGTATTGTTAGGCCCGCAAAGTAGAAATCTGACCTGACTATGGAGGTTCAAGACTCAAGTAAGCAAGTATGACAATATATCATTGGTTCAAAACCGTGAGCGCAAACCGCACGTCAAATAGAGAAATTGCGTCGGAAAGCGGCATATTTCGCGACATCAAATTAGATTACGTTCGTAACTGTTAGATTACTGCGAACATTTTTAAACTGAGATTTCTAAACGAGCCTAGGAATTTTGTGATTTTTCTACGTAACTTTAAAAATCACCAAACATTACGAACATCTCCATGACTAATTTAAATATTGGAGGAATATTGTGTTCTTTTTTTTTATAATAAATAAATGTAATAATATAAATTAAATTTTTTTATCATTTAAATATATAAAATAATAAAATTTCAACTGAATAAGAACAAGCCCGAGTATAGTTTCAATACTATTTGCTTCAGGTTTTTATATCTCTGCATGCCTATACCCAAGCTTGGCTAGTGCCAAGTTCCCAAGCCCATGCGCCCTTCGCCGACGATGGAATACTCATGGAAATGGGAAAATTGGCAACAACGGCGCTTTCCGACTTATTCGGTACCAAGTATCAGGTGAGCTAATACTTCATACTTAACACACTCTGAAACGAGAGGGCTGCATTGTACTTTCATTATTTAATTTGTTTATTTTCAGCTGGGCACTGTGGCAGATTTGCGGCAGCCTGCGTCTGGGATGTCTCATGATTGGGCCAAGGCTCGGGCTGGCATCAAGTTTTCCTATCACGTTGACTTGCGAGATTCGTTTGGACCTTACGGCTTTCTACTACCTGGTTCGCAAATTGTATCAACGGCCCGCGAAACTTGGCAAGCAGTTAAAGCAATTGTGGACAATTTGACACCTTAATTTACTTTCTAGCAATATGACTCGTATTCGAATGACGAATGTACATACACGTAAAACTAGATTAACTGTAATCATTTAAAATTATAAGTAAAATTAGATTATCAGATTTAATATGCAACATTTACATACTGAAATGGTATGAAAAAACGCGATCATTAATCTGCACGTAGGAAATTTTAACAATGTAAAATTGTAGGGTTTAAAATGTCTGTTATAACCAAAGTTAAGATATCAGATAAGAGTTCATTGGTTTAAGCAAAGTTTTAACTGTTTAAATAAGTAAATATAGTGCTAAGAAAGGATGAATTAACAACATTAACGAGGGAAAAATTTGAAATGAAAGTTTGAATTGAGCTTTAAAAACACGAAAACTGTCGTCGGACAATCAGATATTATTTAGATTATTTCTTAGATTAACATTACCTATACATAGTATTATACATTAATAATTAAAATCATTACATCTTAAACAAATATTTTAAAGTATAGATTTTGTTATTGTAATAATTTTACGCAATAGTTATTAAAGGCTATTCGATTCCTACGTTAGTAAGTTTATCCAGTGAAAAACGCATTTATATAATTCTAATTACAGATAATTTAGTTACTTATTTATTTGTTTGAGAGTAGTTGTGTGATAATAGAAATTAAATTTATTAATTGATCGCGGTACGTGAGGTATTGTAGTATATTAATAAATCAAAATAAGGAAAATTAGTTGTCAATTTCATTTCACTGTTACTAGTGTTTGTTACTGCTGCTGGCATCGTTCGTTGATGTGGCTTCAACATTTCGCTACCGGATGCCAGCATCTTGTAACTGGCGCACCTTTAATTAGACCCAAATCAAAGCAAGTTGGATGGACTCAACTAAACACCTTATAGAGTTCTCGCTGCTTTGGCAACATAAGCGGCTATGCGGCATATTTTTTCGCCCATATTTCACTAAATTAACGTCCCTGAATCACTTTTATTTATTTATTGCATAGACGGATGAACGAGCATACAGCGCAGTTGGTGTTTGGCCGTTACCGGATCCCATAGACATCACAAATTGAATGCCGCCACTAACCTTGAGATATGAGATTTTGGTCTCAATTGTATAGTTTACTCGCCTTTTAAACAGGCACTTTTGAAATATTGCTTCGCGGTAGAAATAAGTAAAAATTCCTGATAGCCTAGTGGTAGCGTTATTATGTGACAGCGCGGGTAGGTATTTCTACCCGTGCTGGCTCACTGGTATGGTAATAAATAAATAACACTGGCAAATTATTCATAGGATTCTGCTGCCCATTGTGCGGTAACTCCCATAAGCGCCCATAACGACACACACCGGAAGAGATGGAGTAGTTCTATTCTAAGTTGAATTCACACAATCACACACACAAAGTGTTCGTAATATTCCAAGTTTAACTATAAAAAAAAATCATAATCAAAAAATTTTTTATACAACATAAATGAAAGTACCTACATACTTGTTGAACGTCAAAAAGAACTACCGCCAATTCACAAAAACTAGCCTCCGTCTTGAGAAGAACTGGCAAGAAACTCGGCAGGCATGACTTTTTTTTTTTAAATATTAGATTTTTTCTTTTTTAAATATTAGATAAAAAAAATTAAATATTCATTTTTACAATGAGTATTATAACGTAACAAAATCAAATCAAATCAAATCAAAAAAGTTTTATTCTACATAAATGAAAGTACATACTTGTTGAACGTCAAAAGAATTACCGCCAATTCACAAGAATCAGCCTCCGTCCTGAGAAGAATTGGCAAGAAACTCAGCGGGCATGTTTTCTTTTTTTTAAATATTAGATTTTTATTTTTATTTTAAATATATATATATTTTTTTTTAAATATTCATATTACAATAAGTAATTATAAACAATTTTACAATATTGAAATTCCCGGAGCGAGCAACTCATTCCCACTTTGTGCAATCTTCTAGATAATCATTGACTTTATAGTAAGCTTTATTGCACAGATGCTCTTTAATAGTTTTCTTAAACCTATGTATATGTAGGTTCTGAACATCTTGTGGGATTTTGTTGTACAGGCGCACAGACAAACACCCGAATGAATTTCGTATCTTATGTAACCTACTCATCGGCACAACAAGCTTGTGTTTGTTCCTAGTATTTCTATTATGTATGTCCGACATCTTAGGAAACTCCTCAATATGTTTACGAACATACATCAAATTTTCAAAGATGTACTGGGATGGCATAGTGAGAACTTTAATTTCTTTAATTTTTTCCCTCAGGGATTCCCTTGAGTGCATGTTATAAATAGCACGTATAGCTCTTTTCTGCAGAATAAATATCATTTCTACATCGGCCGCATTGCCCCATAGCAAAATGCCATAGGACATGACACTGTGGAAGTAACTAAAGTAAACTAAACGAGCCGTGTCCGCATTTGTTAACATTCTAATTTTTTTTACTGCGTATGCTGCAGAGCTAAGCTTACTCGCCAATTTATGAATATGAGGTCCCCACTGCAGTTTGGAGTCCACTGTTATACCAAGAAATACGGTTGACTCAACAAGTTCCAATGATTCCTCAGAAACAATTACATTACTATCTACTTGTCTCACATTTAAAGATGATTTAATACATTTTAAAGTAAATTTAATACATTTCGTTTTCTTACTATTCAATAATAGGTTATTGATACGGAACCAATGAACCACACACGAAATCGCATCATTCACTTCGTCATAGACTTGTAATTGTCGTTTAATTTTAAATAATAAAGATGTATCATCTGCGAATAATACGACCTCGTGTCGGGACTCAATAAAACTAGGCAAATCGTTTATATATATTAGAAATAAAAAAGGACCCAAAATGGAACCCTGAGGTACACCCATTTTCAACGTGGTGCCTGAAGATCTATTTCCTTTCACATCTACTGTTTGTATCCTTCCTGACAATTATTTCAATATTGAAATGCCCGGAGCGAGCAACTCATTCCCACTTTGTGCAATCTTCTAGATAATCATTGACTTTATAGTAAGCTTTATTGCACAGATGTTATTTAATAGTTTTCTTAAACCTATGTATATGTAGGTTCTGAACATCTTGTGGGATGTTGTTGTACAGGCGCACAGACAAACACCCGAATGAATTTCGTATCTTATGTAACCTACTCATCGGCACAACAAGCTTGTGTTTGTTCCTAGTATTTCTATTATGTATGTCCGACTTTTTAGGAAACTCCTCAATATGTTTACAAACATACATCAAATTTTCAAAAATATACTGGGTTGGCATAGTGAGAACTTTAATTTCTTTAATTTTTTCCCTCAGGGATTCCCTTGAGTGCATGTTATAAATAGCACGTATAGCTCTTTTCTGCAAAATAAATATCATTTCTACATCGGCCGTATTGCCCCATACCAAAATGCCACAGGACATGACACTGTGGAAGTAACTAAAATAACCTAAACGAGCCGTGCCGCGTTTGTTAATATTCTAATTTATTTACTGCGTATGCTGCAGGGCTGAGCTTTCTCGCCAATATATGAATATGAGGTCCCCACTGCAGTCTTATTAGGTATCTTATTCCGCCTGAATCATTTTTCACTTTATTGACTTTTATTGCATATCACTTTTTATACAACAAATATGTCTTCAGCTGTTATGATAAAAAATTTGGCTATATTGTCTGCGTTCCGTTTGCCTATTTTAAGAACAAAAAAATTAGTCAAAAAAACATAAACAGACACAGACAGAAACACAATTAACTGTACGAAAAAGGATTCCGAAGATCTTTTTCTTATTGCAAATAACGTACATTTATACATTAAGAAAAATATCATTTTAATTAATTTGTACTATTCTCTGGATTAAAAAAATTATGTATAAGGCTAGCTAGGCTAGCTAGGTATAATTAAAGCCCGGAGTTCTAAAATCCGGACAATGATCGAAGACACAGAAATAGCAGCGTTATCCACAACTGGCAAGATAGATCCGACAGAGTTTGATGTGACGATTGCAGCGTTATTGACGGGCTTAGGTGCAACTAAATATATTAAGATTTTCAAGTAAGTTATCTCAACCAATTAACATCAAAGTGACAGCACATATTCCCCCAGTAAAACTTATTATTTTCTTAAATAAAAGTAACTAGTTCGGTATAAAAAAAATTAGATTAAAGTCTAACTAAAATTCAAAGAAAGTTCAGCAAATTTTAAAAAAATCGCTCTCTAAAAATGTATTTCATTGAAAATGCTTATAAGCAAAGATAAAGAAAATATTGAAAAAAAAATTGTAATTCTTTTTTAAAAAAAAGTTTTACTATGTGATAATAGATTTAATTCATAAATTTTAAAATGCTTCATTTAATGCAATGTATTATTTAGCTTGTTGCAACTAAAAGATTTGAGACTGGAAACAAATTGCTACCATTTTCAGTTTTTCTAAATAATCCAATTCGTATGAAACCACAAATAACATAATTCAAAGCACGTTCATATAACTAACCCAACTTCGCAGCTTGCTAAGAACTCATGTTTGTAACTGTATAACTGTAGAGTGTGTTTAATGGTCTTGCTCTTGACTGTGTAAAGTAAAAAAATATTTGTTTTCTTTTTTTAATCAAATGTATAAATATTTTAGAAAGCACAATATAGGACAAAGTACTCTCATAGAATTAACAAATGAAGACCTCATAAAACTAGGCTTAGATGATGATGACATCAGAAAGAAGTTATTGGAAGAAATAAAAAATTTACCCATTTATGAAGAGTTTTCAATAGAGTGAGTGACTTATTTAACTTGTTTGCTATTTCTTAAATACATATATAAAAAAATGCTAACTATCTGCCATATATCGAGAAGGATAAATTTGTAGCAATTTTGCCCTTCTATCTTATCCTGGTTGGAACACCTTGACTTACCAATAACCCTATTTAGTATCGAACTGTAATGAATAAATAAAGTGTATTATACCAAGTTCAATATTAACGTAGGCATTTTCTTATCCTTGTATTTAGCACTCTTAACAGAACATGTGAAATCAGATAACAGGATGTAATAAACCAGTTTATCGAATGACTATAAGTTCATATCATTATAAAGGTGTAACCATTACTTTCCCCGTTTTCTGCCTATATTATCTTTACAGCTCCTGTTAATTATCATGTTAACTTTCTCATACTATCTAGTGAGATAAGGGCAAGATAAAAAAGAAGACACAGTGAAATAAAGTTTCTAATTTTCAAAATATTATTTTTAGTCTCTTAAGAAAATTTCTTCAATAGTTCAAATGGAACATTTGTGAAATATAATTAGTTATTTAGATGAAAATTTTTAATTCACCAAAAATTCTATACTTGAATCTCTAAAATTGAATTTTTACTAAATTTTTTCTGATTAGACCTGAAATATAATAATCAGCACTATGAACATGAATGTCATCTCATATTAACAAGAACCATGTGAAAAATTGACAGGTCAAGAAATGATTTTGGTATTAGTCCAACTGAAATTGCTGATATATTGGAAGCAAGCTCTGAGCACCTATACAGAATATACTTGAGTATAATGGCCAATACGTTAGCTTTGAAGAAAACTAAAAATATTACAGACTGTTTGATATACCGTGATCAGTACGCCTCGAATATGGCACAGGCAGTATTGAGTGAAGTGACAACGATTTTAAATTCAATGGAAATTGCATTGCACACAAGGCTAAAGGTAAGCAATAACAACACTACTGTAGTTGGTAGATTGGAGAAAAACGGGCAGTTCTCTCTAAACTTCACGTCTTAAACTTTCGCTCTTTTACCTTGTGGTTAGAAACGATATACGAGCACCGTCTCGTCTCTTCCAAAAAGTCCGCCAATCTCGATGACGTATCACAGTATAAATCTGATGAGCAGTCACTCCATAAAATATTAATGAAAAAAACAAATAGGCCTAGTATAATAGCACCATCCCATTACTTACTTACTCTGGGTTTTGAAGATGTTGCATAAGGGATTCACTGGTGAAACCATGTACTCGCACATTTAAATACGACCTTCTTCTTATATCACTTAAACACCAGGTGGGCGCGAGTTCCTTTGCCCGTCTGTCTAACAAAACATAACTAACGTCGCGTGACAGTACGCTTGACTATTTTCTTGTACCACTGGGAAAATATCTATTTGCCTATGCAGATCTCTCCACTATGGCGGAAATCGAGCCTAAAACTAGGCAACCTCATTGAGCATAAAGGATATGCTAATATACAAGAAAATGCACGTAATAATACCAAATTTATGTGAGCAGAAATATTTATTTTTTCAGGTAATCACGTCTGATACGAAAAAGCGTAAAAACAAGAAAATCATCGTGGGAGTCACAGGTAGTATCGTGATAGCAGTTTTAACCGCGTTTTTTGTACAATCTTTAAAGAGACTTTGATAAATAAGTATGTTACTTATTGATTGACCTACGCTATCATCATACGGCCCGGCAACTAATAATATTCAGAATGCGAAAAGTTTTTTCAAGATATTAAAATATATTTTATTCTGAAATGGTTTTTAATTGAAACATTTTTACAGTTAATACAACCTTCGATGTAGTACGTAAGCGAACTAAATATAGTGATGAAGAATCTGACAGCCCTTAAATTATCCTGCCAACTTTACAAATCTCAGCTAAACAAACGTTTGAAAATTTATTGTGCAATGGCACAATGCAAGAGAAGTCAATAGGCTAGCTAAATTATGTGGCAGGCAGCGGCTTGACTCTGCCCCTGGCATTGCTGAAGACCATGGGCGACGGTAACCACTCACCATCAGGTGGGCCGTATGGCCTACAAGGGCAATAAAAATATATACAAAAATAATCCAAATGTTTTGAAAAAATGCTTTATGATTGGGCATTTAGAGGTTTGAAGCATAATGTTACATGTCCCTGAATATAAATAAATAATAATCTCGAAGTCTTGCAGTCGTCGTGGCTAAAGGTATGACGCTCGGTGCTTTCGTATCAAGCGATGCAACGGTGTCGAATCCCGCAGGCGGATACCAATTTTTGTATTGAAATTACATACTTTTGTTAAGTATGTATTCGATTAGAAACATTGGTAGATAGATAGGTTCACGATAGAATTCCATGGTGAGAGAATAACATCGTGTAATAAAAAATCAAACCCGTAAAATTATAATTTGTGTAATTACTGGTGGTTGGACGCCTTGTGAGTCCGCACGGATAGGTACCACCACCCTGCCTATTTGTCTGCCGGGAAGCAGTAATGCGTTTCGGTTTGAAGGGTGGGGCAGCCATTGTACTGTAAAAACTGAGATCTTAGAACTCATGTCTCAGGTGGGTGGCGGCATTTACGTTGTAGTCTATGGGCTCCGGTGACCGTTACTTCGTTGACCCAACTAATCAATAAAAATATATAAATATATACAATAATAATTTAATAAAAAAATTATAAACATTTTATAAACATAAATAGTGGCAGTGACGTTTTCAAATCGTTAAATATCCTTTACAGCTACTATTGCTATGTTTTGTTATTGATGTTCGCTTACGAATTGTATGCATCACAATAAACATTTCCAAAATGCAATGTAATAAACATGCATGCACGTAAATTAACTGTAACGTTGACCCAATTGGTATGACCTTACAAATCAATAATTTGATTATTTACCTTACGTAAACGATGAGCTGTCTGTTGGGTAGACGATGTGGATCATCGGGAGTGACGTCAGACGCGGGGCGCTCCGGAAGCTGGAAGGCCGGTAGCGGAGTCCCGCTCTCCCTGGACCGCCGAACCCGCTTTATTGCGGCCGAGCTCGCCAATTGAAACGCGTGTCCGCTGCTCGAGCCCAATCTGCACTTGCCCCTTCGACACTGATATTTTGAATATCGTATTTATGATTTGAAGTGTTGTGTGACAATGAACCGCATAGTGCATATCGTAGTCTTAGGTGTACTACTATTGACGTGCTGTATAGCCGACGAAGTTATTGAAACAGGTAAATGAAATGTTAATTTATAAATTGAAATATTGAAAATAAATTTGCCAATTAATGCTTTTTATTGACCTTGTAGGCAGACGAGCATACTGCCCACCTGATGGTGAGTGTTTATTGTCGCCCATGGATGTCAAAAATCCGAGGGGCAGAGCTAAGCCGCTGCCTACCGATATAACACAATAACAATTTGGAAAACTAAAACTGCACAAGTAATAAAATTAAATAGTAACTCGAGATTTGGTTTGAAGATTACACCTACAATCACAAAAATTTCCGACCTCAAACTATGTATGTTCGTAGACTTCACAGAAGCCGACTTTCACTTTAGAGACCTATGAACCCGCGTACCTTCTATAAAATATCTTTATACGTCTAATATAGACAGATCCAATTATAGTATAATCCAGCGTGACAGATAATGACCATTCGCGTGTTTCCATCTCGATTCCTATCTTTTATCTAAAATCTAAAAGACGTTCCCACGAACGTTCTGAGCAGACGCTCGAAAATTTCAAAGCGTGCCTACTGCACATAATTAATGGCAATTTTAGCAAATTCTGTAAAAAATATAACAATGAAATAAATATCTCGGTCGATATGAACCACCTATATCGTTTTAAATATTTTATTTATAAACCAAATTACAAACAAGCACTGTTGCGGTTTGTATAATTTTATTGAAGATTCATCGTTCATCCTGACTTGGCTTGACCAAACATGACAGTGCAAAATAATTATAATACCTACATGTAACACTTTCTACAGACTATGAAATCGCATTCTTATTTTGTCTGCCTCGTCTGTGTTGTCTATTTTGTTTGTGTTTCACGGAATGATGAGCAACGGTTTCTTATTTACGACTTATTTTCTAAAGCTGGCACGGTATTTAAACGTTCTTAAGAGTTTAACGTTACGATTGTGTCGGACAAGTAATAAACAACATTGTTTTAAGTTAACATATAGCCATAAGAACTCGGGATCTAACTTATTATAAGAGCTACGTTCGTATACTTTTCAAAAAAATTATAAACCCGGTATCGAACGTGTGACACCTTTATGGAAACGTTTATTTATTTTATTTATTTATTTATACTTATTGTAAACAAAAAGAAAATACAATAAAAACAGATTTAAAGAATGTCTAAATACTATGTACAAAGGCGAGCTTAACTCATTCATGAGTTTTCTTCCAGCAAACCGTTTAGATGATAGGGATAGGTTTAATCTTTTAGATATACTAGTCTTCAACCAATGACCAAAATTAGACGATAATGACTGGTACCTTAAGAATAACATATACATTTGTTTGTTATTGAAAAGTTTGAGAAAAATATAAAAAAATATTGAAAAAGCTAGCTGTCAGTAGCTCCTAAACAACAACAAAAATGTAGTTACAAAACACTTAAATACCAAGCCGAACTAACAATGATTTTACCTTTTTTATCCTGTTGACACAGGGCCTAATTCAGAGTACTAGAGCGAAGTAATAAAGTTATTGTACCTAGTCCTAGTCCAGCCATAAGTTCTGTTACAAATTAAAATGCATTTTTTTTTAATGAAGTAACGTAATATTATTAAAATTTATACTTACATATTTATTAAAGTCTCAGCAAAAAAAAAAAAATTCTATTCGAAACGACCACCTTTGGCTGTTATACAGACTTTTAATCTGTTTGGCCACGAATCTATGGATTTACGTACTGTTTCCAAGTGAAATTTCGCCACTGCTAGCTCCAAAGATTTTTTAAGACACTCAATGTCGCCGTGTCGTTTAGAGCACGCCATGTAAAACTGACCATAATTTGAAGTCCAAAAGGTTGAGGTCTGGGCTAGATGAGGGCCAGTCTTCAGCTCTTATAAAGTCCGGAAGGCTGGTTTCAAGCCAAGCTTGGGTAGTTCGTGCCCTGTGACCAGGTGCGACCAGGCGAACATACGCCTGATACCAAGCCTTTGAAGTGTCTGGAATATGACCTACTGCTCCATACCCACTTTGTGCAAGGCGATCACTGCAATACTTTCTTCAATATTTTCCTTAACACCCCATTACATAATATTGTAATTTGGTAATGAACACGAAAATATCTGTGAAATGGTGCAAAATCTAAAAAGGTCTTTAAAATAATATACGTGTTCCAAATTCAAAATAATTAATAAGTTGAAAAAAAGACAAGTTTTTATGTAACAGTATTGTTATAGTCATCAGTCTTTGATGCGTGTGCAAATTTTCAAGTTAATCAAGACACCTTGAAATCTGTGGAAATCATTCCGTTACACACAAACAAATATACCTACATACATACCAACCTAATAAAATCATGTTCAAATTTGTTTATGAACAAAATTTTATGTAAAACCTAGAAAGATTTTTTAATACTCTAGAATAACACTATGACTTGAATTGTTGATACTCGGACAGATGATCTCACGGCCTAGTGCTTACCGGAGCTCATTGAAATCAAAATGTGCCCTCCTGATCTTCACATTTTATCTTAGTGGTTCGCGATTCCAATTCGGTGGTAGATTCAGCAAAGTACTACTTCCTAGAGCAGATGTTAGCAAATTCTTTGTGGCTGAGTCCTGTGAGCTCACCCACCGACCAAGGTTAAGGACAGAATGGACCCTCAAAGTTCCACGCAAATACATACGTGGAAAATATAATTAGAACGCGAATTCTACCACTCAAATTCAGATGCGAAATCTATCACGTCTGTATTCACAGCTGTTTTTTGTTTTCGATTCATTTTAAATAATAATATAATTTCGAATAAGCACAAGAACTTCGGTTCATCACATAAGTGCTTTGTTTATCAAAAATCTTATACCCTGCCGTTTATGACACCGCTCGTTGACCAGAGGTCGAAGTCTTAAATGCATTGAAGTACCGGAGAAACAGAGAACACAAATCATTTAGTAGATAAATAACAAACACTGTATTGTATACCGAGTAAATAATAAATCATGAGCACAATAAAAACAAAGAGTAATATTATACATAGTATAACATTGAAAGGTTTTTCTCGTTCTAAACAATTGTGCGACTGAAACTTATTTTTCACGTAATTTAATATTTGTATTATTTTTATACCTATATGTTAGTAGAAGTCATTGTGGGACACAGCGCAGAGCTTCCTTGCAATGTCACAGCCAAGAACGAGAATGACAGACTAAGCATATTGGCCTGGTATCGTAATGAATCTGCGGTGGCTTTCTATAGGTATCGTATGTTTAAAATTATTAATTTAAAATAATAATATATTTTTTGTTACAATAGATTTCATTTCTCTGTGAATTTCAATACTGTAATATCGAATCAAGTATTTTTTAAAACAATAAATAGTAAATTTAATTTATGTATAAATAACGATCACTCTATAATGCATGAGAATAAGTAGGTAAATAACAGCATTAAGGTCACCTTGTTTCTTATTTTACTCTTTATCGGTTAGTTGGGTGGACGAGGTCACGGCTCACCTGCTGTTATGTGGTAATCGGAGCCCATAGACATGAACAACATAAATGCCGCCACCCACCTTGAGACATGAGTTCTAAGTCTCAATTTTATAGTACAACGATTGCCCGACCCTTTAAACCAAAACGCTTTACTGCTTCACGGCAGTAATAGGGGCAGGGTGGTGGTAACCCTATCCGTGCAGTCTTACAAGATGCCCTACCGCCACTAATCATTTTTGCGGGTTTGATTTTTATTACACGATGTTATTCCTTCACCGTGAAAGTCAGTGAATATTTTATAAGTACGTATTCATTATAAGAAATGTTACCAGTATGATTAGTGCGAGTTTTTTAACGTTCTCGATAGCGTAAAAGTTAGCTCAATTTTGTATGCAGTTGGAACAGCGCCCCTAGCGGCAAACGTAGGCAAATGATCCCATTCCATACGAATGTGAGCTAACTTTTACGTTATCGAGAACGTTAAAAAACTCTCACTAAGCACACTGATTGCGGGATTCGAACACCGGGACAGTCGTATCGCTAGATATGAATGCATCGCGCATCTTATACAACATGTCACCTTAAAACCTTGCTTCCGATCTAGAGTTTTATTTATCTATCTATGTAAACACTAATAAAAAAATATATATTGCTAACGAAGTCTCATTCCATTCAACCTGTATCACCAGTCGCGACCTCCGTGACGGTGCAGAAAACAGCAACCCATCTCCCGACAGTCGATACCGACTCTTTACTTCAGACTCTGAAGTCATGGATAAGCTGCAGATTGTAACAGTGCGACCATCAGATGCGGGTCTCTATCACTGCCTCGCGGACTTCGAGTTCAGCCCTGCTCACAAGACTAACGTGCAATTACTGGTTATTGGTTAGTGTTAAACTATAATTTGTATATTAATCTATTTTCTATTGCATTTTAAACAACAGCCTTTCTTTTATAAAATAAACGCCGAAGTATTTTATGTTACGGATGCAGTAGTTCCAGTGTTTATCGTTCAAAACAAACGTATTCTTTACCGAACGTGAATTTTACTTGTACAGCAAAACGTTGTGTTTCGGCCGCCTCCACTAATTGGCCCGCCGGATAATGAGGAAGCTGACAACGCCGGAACAATTCGCTCTATTTATTAAACCATTGCGCGATGTAAACATTTCAACGAAATTAGCAATTTAATTAGGTACAATGTATGGCGTTAGAACGTAACACGTTATATTTCGAAACACCATTAAAGTGTTTCTATAGAAAAGAATCAGATAGAAGATAGTGTTTTAAATAAATTAAATAATTGACTCAAACATTTATAATCAGTCGAATTAAAATTTACTTACTATATATAAATTTATCTTTAGGTCGTGAGTGGAAAAGGTATATAAAAAAAGTTAATAAAAAACCTATCATTCTGCGCGTCCTAGTTACTTGAATTATAATTATTTTAATCGTTTGAAACTTCTAGGTCTACCTTAGTTTTCACTGTTTCTCGTTTTTACCACGGCATCGCCCGACACTGGAATACAATTCATCTATACTACCTAGAACCACTGCTTTAATCCACATATTTAATGTAGAGCCTCCACGTCACTTGTGGGTGATCCACGAGAACGGAACTCAGGTAGCGAAAGCAAGCGCAGGAGTCAACGTCAGTAGGAATGTGGGACCATACTACGTGGGAGATACAGTACATCTATTTTGTGTCGCCTTTGGTGGTAAGTTTTCTCTAACACGACTTTTCAAAAATAAATAACAAGTTGTGTTATTTTAGATTAAAACGACTTCTTTGTTAATAGCATTTTATATTTTGATGTGTCTGTGTGTATTTATTTTCATATAATTTATCATTAAAGGATTAACGTCGTATGGACATGTGATGCGTAAAGAGCAAATGCATATGACTAGGAGATGTATGGAAATGGTAGTATAAGGTAGTGGGTTAAGAGGTTAACCGAAAAAGACATGGATGGAGCGTGTGAATGATGATTTGAGAGAGAGAGGAATGGATAGAATGGATAGGAATGGATAGAAGAAAATGGAAAAGAAAAATTCGCTGTGCCGATCCCACCTAGTGGGATAAGTTGGGGACAAAGAAGAAGAAGATAAATTTTATATAGACAAATCTCTCTCACAATAATCACCAATATAGTTTCTAAATCATGTTAATGACAGGGAACCCTCAGGCGACACTATCCTGGTGGACAGAGCAACGCCTCCTGAAGAACTCATCGACAACACTCTCAGAGCAACGAGTTCGCACTAACATAATGTTCGGTCCTCTCCGGCGTGAAGACCACGGCCGCGTACTCACCTGCTACGCAAAAAATAATGAAAGAACGAAGCCTCTTTCAATAGACATTATCATAAACATGCTCTGTAAGTAAAAAAAGCTATCTATCATATTAAGGAAGTAAATCGATTAAAATAATTTATACTGTAGTATTTTAGTGTACAGGAAAAACTCCTTATCCGCGCTTCCTTCATTCGCGGACCCAATTTTTATATTTTCGCGGCTAAATTTTGGTAGGCAGCGGCTTGGCTCTGCCCCTGACATTGCTGATGTCCATGAGCGGCGGTTACCACTTACCATCAGGTGGGCCGTATGCTCGTCTGCCTACAACGGCAATAGAAAAAAAAGATTACTTTATTCGCGTATCTAATCGGTACATTGGTAACATTGGTACAAAAGGATTTCAATATGTGAGTATCTAACCGAATATCCTCTGCAATTAGTAAAATAGACCTTATTACAACTATGCCTAAAGTATATTTTTATTTTGTCACCTAGGAACGTATCCCTTATATGTTGATGTAAATTACCATTCCTTAATTACATAACATATACCCCGCGAATAAAGATATAATATAATTACTGTATATTAAAATATGCAAGTGCCAACCCTAATACAATTATTTCTTAAAGGACGTATTGATTCGTATTATGAAATCGAAAATTTCTGGTTAAATTTTACGTAGTGCCTCCGGAACTTGTATCTATACGGGCTGAGGGGGCGTTTACTTCGGGCGGCGTTGAAGGCAGAGTGCGAACTGGAGAAGCCATAACATTGCAGTGCAGAGTAATTGGGGCACACCCCCCACCTCCACTGCTGTGGAAGCTTGACGATTCGAAGCTTGTAAATTTAGAGCAGAACATAACAGTGAGTCATAACATTCGTGAACCGTTTATAGTAGGCTTACCTAGTCATTTTCTTTTCTTTTACGAGTTGGTCTTGTTAATTAGTCCACAATAAAGTTTGTAATTTTAATTAAAATGCGTTTATTGTCCAGCGATACTATGAGGTACGATTACTCTAATCATAGTCTCACTAATTTCAAGGCATAAACCAAAATACTGTTTCTTTAGGTATATCTGTAATTCATGTTAGCTTACGTAAATTCTTGCGTTTTGACATTTATAGAAACATTTTTTTCCTTACCTATACTGATAGTCTTGAGAGGCTATTTCAGCTTCGCCTTAACGTGTAGGTGAGCTCACGGGGCTCAAACCGGGAGTGTTGCTAACACTGACCCTAACAAGAGCAGTGCTTCGCAGAATCTACCACCGGATCGGAAACGCGACCTACTGAGAAGATCCGGCGAGAAACTCAGTGGACTGTGTCTATGGGGGGTAGAAACATATTGAACGCTGTCTGTTAAGAAAAAACATGTGTGTTTTTGTCATAGATGGAGCCTTCGCAGCGCTTAATAGTTAGTGAGGTCCAATGGACAATAGACCGTCGGTACGACGAATCCCGCGTGACGTGCTGTGCCCTCAACTACCAAAGAGGAAATGACACCTTCGAATGCGCACAAGGAATACCTCTGATTGTTTTGTGTGAGTCATTTTCCAGGATTGATCATTCTTCGCTGCATACTATCCATACCTACTAAAATTAATTTATGTTTGTGTGCAATTCACACGCGGTATAAGTGAAATCTTCAAAAGTTCTCAAAAATCTTTAAAAGTCTCATTTCGTCGCGGGCTTAATCCTATATATCGAAATATATTGTAAAACACGAAATATATCGAATTATAAAAACACAACTGTGGCGAAGATCGTTCGCTTCAATAAAAAATGCTTTGATTAATTTTTATTTTTTTGTATTTCCTTTATTTACGTTAGCTTATTTCAGTATCAATTTCAATAAAATAAGTAAGTGGTATGTAATTTGAATGACCATTTGTTTCCGCTTCTTTACCATTGTAATATTATTATTACCTGTATTATTACAAGATACATAATAAGCCAAATCGGGACTATAATCGGAGCAGTTGCTCCATTTGTTGTAGAATAATTCCAATAAACAAATATAAATAAATAATATAATAAGCTGTGCGAATGACTTCAGATGATATTAAAAAGATTATCCTATCCATTAGATCTAATGCTGTTGGTTATGACAAAATCATCCGTCGTATGATTACCACAGCTTTAGACCATCTTATTCTCACTATACCCACATCATTAATTTCTCCTTTAGTACCAACATGTTTCCCTCCCAATGGCGTAAGGCTTATGTCATTCCTTTTCCTAAAATACCGAATCCTACCCTTGTTACTCACTTCCGAACTATATCCATACTTCCTTTCCTATCTAAGGTTTTAGAAGCTTGTGCGCACAAACAACTGTCCAACTTTATTCATTCACACAATTTATTGAGTACATTGCAGTCCGGTTTCAGACCTTGCCACAGCACTACTACCGTACTCCTTAAAGTGATTGGCGATATTAGAGCAGGTATGGAGGACACAAAGGTTACGGTATTGGTTCTGATAGACTTCTCAAACGCTTTTAATAACGTCAATCACGACATCCTCTCATCCATTCTCTCCCATCTTGGGATGTCATCTGGAGCATTGGATTGGTTCTCGTCCTAACTTCGAAGTCATCAGCAGTCGATACACATCAACGAGTCTTCGTCTAGTTGGTGTGATCTGCACTCTGGCGTTCCTCAAGGCGGCATTCTTTCTCCTCTACTATTATAATTTTTTATTAATCTCATTATCGAAAATCTTCAATGTGCGTACCATTTATATGCCGATGATTTGCAGCTTTATGCTCAGGCTGGAGTCGATAGTGTGTCTTCGGCAGTTGGAAAAATAAATAACGACCTGTCCTACATTAAATCCTGGTCTGACAGTTTCGGCATAAGCGTGAATCCCGCCAAATGTCAGGCTATTATTATTGGAAGTCAACGCTTGTTATATCGGTTGGATATGGCATATGTCCCATCGGTTATATATGATGGCTCAACCATCAACTGGTGTTCAGTTGTAAAGGACCTAGGCCTACTTATTGAATCCAGTCTGAGTCGGCGAGCCCAGGTCATCTCCGTGTGTCAGCGAGTTACACTTACACTCCGTATGCTTTACCGCCTGAAGAATTTCCTTCCGCCCGAGACCAAGACAATGCTCGTTCAAACTTTGGTCTTCCCCATGATCGACTATGGTGATGTGTGCTACTTTGACCTGAATGCAGATCTACTCAATAAACTTAACCGGCTTCTCAATAACTGTATTCGATTTATTTATAATCTTCGGAAATACGATCACGTATCTTCTTATCGCTCCCAACTCAAATGGCTCCCCATTTGTCAACGCCGTAGCTTGCGTGCTCTCAGTACTCTTTACTCTTTGTTGCACTCCCCAAATCCACCTGCTTATTTAACTACTTCTTTTCAATACTTAGGGTCTGACCACAGCCGAAATCTTCGTTTTTCTCACAATCTTCTTGTTCGCTGTCTTCCACATAGTTCTGACTTTTTACATTCTTCATTCACTATTCAGTCTATTCTTCTATGGAATGCGCTCCCACTCAAAATAAGGTCGGCCACTACACGTGAAGCGTTTAATACGAAGGTTCGAGAACTGTTTCTCAGAGAGTTAGCAAAGTCATCTAATTGATAATATTTGTTTATATATGTTTTTATATGTATATATTTATGATATGTATATGTAAATATTTATGTATATCTATTTATTTAAGTACGAGTATTTGTATCTATAAATATTATGTATGTTATATATACACATATTTTTAAGTAATATCACCTTCACACTACACCTACCAAGCTTCATCTCTGCACTCCCCTAAGGTAGACCGTTAGAGAATTCCTATGGCATTAAGTCCGCCTTCATACTTTCTAGTATAAGAAGTTATAAATAAATAAATGTAGTGGATATCGATTACATTTGCCCAATAAGATATGATACGATATATCATACACGTATGTACCTACGCCCGATAAAACTACACAAACTGACTGCACAAAAATATCGCAAAGATACATCGTTACCGTGTGTGTCGCCCATTAATGACACTAAATGATGACGCAAAGGTTTTATTTTCATTGTTGTAACCAGGCGAACAAATTAGCTTAAACACCTAAGTGTTAAGGTACCACAGCGTAATTGGCGTACATGATGTCGAAGTCTCTACTGTAGCTTAATAATGGTTGTTTAAATAGAAATGCGTAAATGCGCAGCAGAAATATGAAATAGAATGTATCTAATGGGATAATGATGGCATACCGGTACGGGCCGATTTTTTTTGGTTTTTTTCTGGTGGCCGGTGGCCTTTCCAATTTCACTATGATGTGCCGAACACGGGCTCAACCAAGAGAGACGGGCTCAGTAATTACGCACGCAAACACCCATAAAATACGAAAGGTTTTCTCTTACAGACCCTCCAGTTGTAGAGATTATTGTTGAAGGAGAATTAAATAATAATACTTTGGCTGTTGCAAAAGGCTCTAACGTAACGCTTGCTTGTAGCTATCTAGCTAATCCATCTGTGGACCAAATAATGTGGTTTCATGAGGTAAGCATACACCGTTTTCTTTTAAACCTATTACAAATTTATCAAGCATGGTAGCAGCAAGCTTTAGGTAGCAAATTTTAGGTGGCTTTATTCTAAACGTCTCCAGGCTACATACAAAGATTACGACAATTTTATCTACTGTTTGTTCAAAAGCAAAAATGGCCTACAACTTGTTATAACCGGAATTAATTATTATTACTTCACTACACTTGGTATTGACAGTATCTTAGATTGTTCTTGTTTAAATGAAGGATATAAAAATAAAAGAAATACCTAGGTAAGAAAATAGGAGCAGAAGCTCTCGAAGTCCACGGTAATTTTTTGCTAATGAAAGAGACCGTATACATAATGACTTCTGACTGAAAATTAATCTCTGAATATTAGGATTGATATGTTGTAGCCGATATAATTAACGTCTATCTAATACCGAAAATAACTGTTATTAAATGCAGGTGTCTCTTCAGTCTTATCCTCAACGTTCACTATAAAAAGCTGTGTCAATGAGAAAGTTAATGACAGTTCCGTTAATTGTAACAATAATTATATACTTTCTATAAGTGCTGACTTGCATATCGCTAAAGCATAACCCTTCCTTTTTACAATTCCTTCACGAAAAGTTGAAGCAAACAGTGCTTAGTACGTTTTCTGTGGCATTTTAAAATATTCAATATTATTATTAACTAAATTTCTGTTCTGCTCTTGATTGTTCCTTAATGTGTATGGTTTTTCAATAATTATTAACACTTTTAGGATGCCGTACAAGGCAATGAAGGTGAGGTAACTGATAAACTACACCCGATTTTGGACCTGAAGAATATATCTGAGAGCGACGCCGGCAAATACATGTGTACCGCACATAACGAAGAGGGGTTCACAGACAGCGAACCGATTTTTATAGATGTCACGTGTAAGATGATTTTACGAAGCTTTACTCTGATGTTTTAGCGCAGCAAATAAAAAAAAAAAAAATCGACATATGTATGAAAATATAATTTTCTTAAACTCTGGCTGCATTTTTTTAGTTTGCTCGAATGAAGTCAGCCGACTAGTTTATGTGTGACGCCCGAAATAACCTGTTATTATAACAACAGGTGCTATTTTGGTTTTTTTTTTTTTTTAAATATTTTATTAGACTTTTCTAGTATATTTATTACTCTAAATAAAAATTCACAGTCGACCTGGTGAGAAGTTTGTACCCAAGCTCATAGGCTATAGGACATGAAAGCTCCAACCAACATTCTGACATCAACGGTAGGCAGCGGCCTGGCTCTGTCTCTGGCATTGCTGAAGTCCATGGGCGACAGTAACCACTCGCCATCAGGTGGGTCGTCTGCCTACAAGGGCAATAAAAAAACTGCAGTCTATGTCTCAACTGTGTTGTATAACGGCTAGCCAACTTTACAAACCAGAACGCATTACTGATTCGCGACCATAATCAGCAGAACTACGGTAACTAGTACATTGTACAAGTACTAGTAAATTGGCTCCTCTCAAATTTCTCTTAGAAACTTAGTAAGCAAACAGCAACACCTATTAATATTCAATGTTTATTTGCGTAACGTTACCTATTCCAGATCCAGCTTACTGCGAAAATTCAGTGATAATAGAATACGGTTTGGGCGATGAGGAGTCTATAAATATGACGTGCAATGTCAAAGCAAATCCAGAGCCAATCTCATACCGTTGGATTTCGGTCAATGCAGCCGTGAACATCACCACGCTGCGCAACCATCCCCAGGTTATGAAGGAAACAGATGAACCAATATTGGTTTATGAACGACCAAATAATACAGCGTACAGTAAGTTTAATAAATTTTATTTTTAGTTTTAGATATTACTAGCTTTTGCCCGCGACTTCGTCCGCGTGGTATACTTCACAAATAATGTTTTATTTTAGAACAAATTTGGTTAGCATAAAAAATGTTATAGTGAGCCAACCTTAACACATAGATATATGCTTTTTTTTAATTATTATTGCTTAGATGGGTGGACGAGCTCACAGCCCACCTGATGTTAAGTGGTTACTGGAGCCCATAGACATTTACAACGCAAATGCGCCACCAACCTTGAGATATAAGTTTTAAGGTCTCAGTATAGTTACAACGGCTGCCCCACCCTTCAAAACGAAACGCATTACTGCTTCACGGCAGAAATAGGCAAGGCGGTGTTACCTACCCGTCCGGACTCACAAGAGGTCCTACCACCAGTGGTGTCGCGAATTTTTTTTTAGGTCTTTTAAAGGGGAACAATTCTGTCATACATTATTTTAGCAAAACTCTAACGCACGCAGCGGAAGCTCTCAAAAAAGAAAAAATAACACCGATTTTGAAACATTCTTCATTGGTGCTCCGCTTGCATTGGTCTTAGCGTGATGTTATATAGCCTATAGCCTTCCTCGATAAATGGGCTATCTGACACTGAAAGAATTTTTCAAATCGGACCAGTAGTTCCTGAGATTAGCGCGTTCAAACAAACAAAACTCTTCAGCTCTGTAATATTAGTATAGATAAGCACGCTAGTGGTGGATTACACAAAATTCACAGTTTATTTAATTGTGTATTAGGTAAACGTATAAACACATCTAAAATATACGCATAAAAATAAATCAGGTACAGAGGCACTGCTAATTTCTTTAAGAAATCACTTCCAGTAGACCTCCTAAGGGAGCTTCAAGATAATGATAAAAAAATGATGTTTTGCCTGACATGTCCTTGAACTCAGTTTCCTGTTTCAATAAATATTGTAATTTATTTGTTTATTTCTATTGAAACAGGTACAGTATTTTGTTGGGGTCTCAACGGTGTGCCTGATAAGGAAGCCACGCAAACCCCTTGCACGTATTTAGTAACAGATGAAACGATCCCACGACCGCCTTCTAATTGTGAAGCTTTGATAACTGAAACAAGAGACATTATTGTTAATTGTGAGAAGGGTCACAGCGGGGGATTGCCACAGGTTAATAATAATATATTATCTATACCGTTTTTTTTTTTTTTTTTATTGCTTAGCTGGATGGACGAGCTCACAGCCCACCTGGTGTTAAGTGGTTACTGGAGCCCATACACATATACAACGTAAATGCGCCACCCACCTCGAGATATAAGTTCTAAGATCTCAGTATAGTTACAACGGCTACCCCACCCTTCGAACCGAAACGCATTACTGCTTCACGACGGAAATAGGCGGGGTGGTGGTACCTACCCGTGCGGACTCCCAAGAGGTCCTACCACCAGTGGAAAATTAATATGGAAAATAAATAATTAGGCAGGGACCTTGTTTTTTTCGGTTTTAAAGACCTATATCTACATATAATTAAAATTACTTTTACCGTTTACTTACGCTTTTATTGTTTTTGTTTTATTATTTCCGAAATTTCGTATACTACAGTTTCAGTGGTGAAAGAAGATTAAGTTCTTGTACGTCTACATTCAAAATTTCTAACAAAATTTCAAGCTATTTCAAAATAAAATAGTTCAATACTACCGATTTCCTTTTTTTGTGTAGTTGGTATCGCCAGCCATTATCCTTTTTTTTTTCAAAAATAGAAAATCAATCAAAATAGAAAATGTGATAAAAATCTTAATATTGAGGCGTCAACAAAAAGTTAAATAATTTTAATACTTAACAGTAGCTTACAGTGTGGCTAGGATTTAAAATGTATCCTAAATATCTGCTGTATATTGTAGATACACTGTCCATTACTATTACTGGTAAAAAAAAAAAAAATTGAAAAATATTGATGTACCCATGTATTATGTTTCAAACGTTAAATAATTTGACAGCGCTTCAAGTTTTTCGTCAAAGAGGAAGACACAGATAAACTCATAATATCCATTGTGAGTACAGAACCGGAATTTAAAATAGCGGAACCGAAGCAAGAAAGATACAAGTTTACTGTAATTGCAGTAAATGACAAAGGGGAAAGTGATAGTGTAGAAATTCTTAAAGAAGACATCATTAACAACATTCCAGGTTAATTTGGTACCTCAATAATTCGCATATGGCTAGCTGTATTATCATATAAATTGCACATTGTAATTACTCGAGCAGCGAAAGACGCCCTTCCTGTAATTATTGCCCGTTTAAAATTATGCATACTTCATTTGGTGTTTCGACAAAAGTATCGCCTTACCAATATAAATCTTTAGATTACTTATTATAATAACGGAGCGAATGGGGCATAAAATAGTCGAATGATATTTTCAAGTATGTTCTGGGATCCATTTAATGCACATCGAAATTTTTTTTTTTTTTTTTAATTTTATTAGACTTTTCTAGAAAATGGTTTGTGTCCTTATCCGACCGCGACGGGGCAACGCAAAGCCGCCGTCACCCGAAACATGTCTTGTCGGATCATCTGGATTCACTCTCCGTGCTTTTAGGCCTCTCAAGCACCGGTCACCATCCTCGTCGAATTCGTCGATTACGACGAAAAGTTCGGCGAGCGAACTAGCCCATCGACACAGCCCACTGAGTTTCTTGCCGAAACTTCTCAGTGGGTCGCGATTCCGATCCGGTGGTAGATTTTGCGAAGCACTGCTCTTGCTAGGGCTAGCGTTAGCAAATTCTCTCAGGTTGAGCTCGTGAGCTCACCTACCCGTCCGGGCGTAGCTGGAATAGCCTCTTAGGCTACCAGCGAAATCCAGAAAAAAAAAGTTTGTGTCGGTTGGTTTAGACCCGGATCAGCCCCAGAGCGCTGTCGCGAACATAACGACGCTATCCCTGGCGCTGTGCGGTGGCGTGGCGCTAGTGGCGCTGGCGGCGTGCGGGCTCGTGCTGTGCGCACACGACCGCGGCTCCGCGCTTGACCTGCCGCGGCCGCACTCGGACCCGCCGCTCTGCGCCTACAATACTGAAGGTATGCTTACTGCCCACCAATATCCCACGCTCAGTGTGCTTAGTGCGAGTTTTTTAACGTTCTCGATAGCTTATAAGTTAACTCAAATTTTTATGCAGTTGGAACAGCGCCCCTAGCGGCAAACGTATGCAAACGTTCCAACTCCATACAGACATACGAGAACCAAAAAAAAACTCGCACTAAGCACACAGTTGCCTGATTGATGTACATGGCTAATATACTCAGATAACTGAAAATTTTGAATACCGTTACTTGCATTTTTTTCTACTTTATAAACTCACTTATAGACTGAAATTACTTTTTTTGACAAAATTTGTAAACGTACACATTTCATTTAGATGAAAAAAAATAGTAACCGCGACAGTCCCGCTTCTGAATCACCATAGTTATATGATAACCAGACCAGAGATATGACCGCGTCTTAAATATAATCAATAAGGTTTAATTACAAAATGTATTTCTCTTAAAGAATCGAACTGCGAGACTTACCACGGCAGCGAAGACGGGAGCGAGTGCAACGTGAGACGCACGGAGTCGTTCCGGCGAGCCGTCTCGAGGTACCCGTCGAAGAATTTCGACGTGAGGAGAACGAGCTCGTTTCATTCGGCGCGCTACGCGAACGATACCGAGCCAGAACCTTCGAGCAAGTGCAACGACGTCATCCGCTACGGGAACAACTGCAGAGTGCACTCGCTACAGAACATCAGCAGGAAGAGGGACACGGATGCCTTGTGCGATCATTTGGTTCTACATCTGCCGCCGGAAACGAGTTACGGTGTTCCTAAGCCGGTACGACTGATTGTGCAGCTTGCATCTCGGCGATACTCAAACGTTTATTTGTATAAAACAAAACAACAAAAACAAATTCTTAAGAAATCTTTTTGTGGAATATGTATCAAAAATCTCATAGTGAATTTACAAAGCAAGCAAAATTTGTGTAAATACTGATCTATCTCGCCTTTATCTGCCTCGTGGCAGTCATGCGGTCTAGTTTATAAGACCACTAGCGACCCGCCCTCGATTCGCTTCGGAAACTGTCATTTATTATTGATTTCTCCACTATTTAATGGATGTTATTATACATATAAACCTTAAATTCAATCACTCTATCTATTAAAAAAACCGCATCAAAATCCGTTGCGTAGTTTTAAAGATTTATGCATACACAGGGATATAGGGACAGAGAAAGCGACTTTGTTTTATACTATGCAGCGAAGACACAATAGGGTTGAGACTTAGAACGTGGGTCTTGGGAACATCTATCTATCTCGCTTTCACGCTAAAATTTTAATGGAGGTTTTGATTTTGATTGTATTATTATTACAACAATTTACGTTGCTTACAGATGAACACGTTTTACACGATACCGCGTAAAACGAGGCAAAAACAAAGCAGGGAACTGAGCGACGAGACTTCCGAAATAACTCAAACGTCCGACGGATTTTCGTTGCCGCCCCCGCCGGACGAGTTCGGGACCTACAGGGCCGCAACCAGGATCCGGGATATACCGAAAGCCACGCCTACATACACGACGGTCGTAAAGAAGAACTCCACCGGAAAGGAGCCAGTCAAATATCAACAGTACAACGATGCGATATCGTCAATGAACACTGTCGGAGTCGTGCCGACAATTAGCGCGACGCAAGCGAGCGTGTACACGTATCCTGACGACGACCACCGCGGGCACCAGGTAAATACTAATCCTTTTGAAGACGATTCATCGTAGACGAATGTTTTTTAACGAATTCTTAATTTTAAAGGAAACGCCGAGCACTCTCGGAACCGCTAGCGTCATACCCACTTACAAAGCTTATTTTACCCCAAGAGAGTGCGGACTGTAATAGCATTATGTACTTTTTAGTAACAACGATTTCAACATCATTTTTAGGATTTTAATTTATTCGAAGCGAAGCGATCGCGACCCGCCATCGCTTCGCTTCGGAAACTGTAATTTATTATTGATTTCTCCACTATTTAATGAATGTTATTATACATTTAACCTTCCTCTTCAATCACTCTATCTATTAAAAAAAACCGCATCAAAATCCGGTGCGTAGTTTTAAAGATTTAAGCATACATGTTTTATACTATGTAATGAAGATGAGAGAATCTTACACCTTTTACCAAATAATCTAGATCTCACTATTCAGTAGATTTACTAATGAAACGAATATTGTTACACGATAAATATTTATTTACAAAAATAGAAACATTTTTTTTTCTTCACAAAATCAGTTAAGAATTAAACTAGATCACTTTTTGAAATACATGATTAAATGAGGTATTATATTATATGGAACAATAACCGTGACTATTACATTATACGGTACAAAACATTTTCATTATAATTCAATGTTATTATTCACTGCCAACGGAACAAACAATTCTGCCAGTTAATTATGTATAGTCTAAATATTTGTGCACACTAAAATGTTATTAGTTATATCTGAGAACTGTACCAATGAAACGAAATAAAAAAAATAAACAAGCAAGATTCCATGTTTTTATTTATGATCAAATTATTCAATAGTTATTTTTATCAACAGTCAATTTTTGATTTAATTTACTAACAAATTATTATTATTACAACTAATTAGAAATATTTTATTGAAACCAGTTTTTGGTAAAATGTCAATCACGCAAAGAAATTAAGCTCTCATCACATTTAATAACCTAACATAGTACAAATAGGCGAATTAAGAGGTAATATTAAAAATAAGTGAAAGTTATATGAAAACTATCACTCTGTGTTTTGAATTTGTAACCAATGCTTAAATTCATTTATAAACTTTGGCTCTGTGCTTTACTCAATGACGCTCAGCTATAGATGGGATACTTAATATTAGATTTATTTTAATGAATATTTGCCCAAAGTATACGTACATTGTTTAGTATATAAAAATTAAAAATCCATGTTAATATACTAATATCAGTCTTGAACAAAAAAGGTGACGAAATCAGACTGAACAGAATTAAAAAAAAAAACTAAAATGTTTCAGTGAAAATAATAACTAAAAACTTATCATTAATCCATACGATCTAGGTGCGCCTGTGCGACTGACAACCTTTCTATCAGGTGTTGTGTGTTGGGACGAGCCTGTTAACAATGACATATTAAATACATTTCTGTAATATATTGGCAAATGTGACACTGTAAATGTAAAGGAAACAAAGGAATCATTAAATTAACAGGCGAGAGTTACATCTTCTGCATGAAACCGTTCACAACAAGCCCGGACAGTTGCAAGGAATCTTTTGTACTCCTCATAATATTTATTTTCGCAGTAAGCAACACCACGGCTTTTCAAATATGCAATTTTCTTTCAAATATGCTTCTCGACAATAAACATACCATTACTTATTATATCATTACTAATACCCGGTCACCGTCCTCGTCGAACCCGTCGCTTGCGACGAAGGGCCGGTCACCGTCCTCGTCGAACCCGTCGCTTGCGACGAAGGGCTCGACGAGCGAATTAAACCATAATAGACACAGCCCACTGAGTTTCTCGACGGATCTTCTCAGTGGGTCGCGTTTTCGATTCGGTGGTAGATTCTGCGAAGCACTGCTCTTGCTAGGGTCAGTGTTAGCATCACTCCGGTTCGAGCCTCGTGAGCTCACCTACACGTTAGGGTGAAGCTGACATAGCCACTCAAAGCTATCAGCATAGGTATGATAAAAAAAAAATACTAACACAATATATTTATCGACAAATTCTTTTTGATAAATCGAATTAAAATAATGATTTACAAAAGGTTTCAAGCGTAGTCTTCGTTAGTTCTAAAAGAGAAGTCACAAAGTACGGACCTGGAGCGCGGACAGGGCGGCTTCGTGTAGGTCCTTGCAGCGGGCGAGCGCGCGGCGCCGCACGTGCGCTGCGAGCGGCTGCACGTGCGCGCGCGCCGCCTCCAGCAGCCGCGCCGCCGCGCCGCACGCGTGCGTCTCCTCGCCGCAGCCCAGCCATACGCGCTCGTTCACGCTCACCAGCCTGCGACCACGACAACTCTACATCTGTGTGGCTTAGTGCGAGCTTTTTAATGTTCTCGACAGAGTATAAGTTAACTCAAATTTTGTATGGAGTTTAAACGTTTGCCTACGTTTGCCGCTAGAGGCGCTGTTCCAACTGTTGTAACTGAGACCTTAGAACTTATATCTCAAGGTGGGTGGCGTTTAAGTGGTTAGATGTCTATGGGCTCCAGTAACCACGTGACACCAGGTGGCAGTGAGCTCGTCCACCCATCTAGGCAATAAAAATAAAACTTCCAAATTTGAGTTAACTTTTACGCTATCGAGAACGTTAAAAACTCACACTAACCACACTGGCTTACTAGCGTGCGCTTTCGGGCACCGCATAACCCATACACAATACAATTGAAACTACTACCGAGAGATGATTCAAATTGATTATTGATGAGTAAAGAGATGAGTGATTAGTATGAAATATAGCTTTTTTTATAATTTACAACAATATAGGAATTAAGCTTAAGAATAAAAACGAACATATTTATTAGTGTTAAGACTGGTAAAATAAACATCACACAAACATTTAATTTTAATTGTATTTTTTTGTCCAGGCTCATGTTCTGGTTGGTACCAACTGTACCATGGTATGTGGATTGAAATTCTCGCAGGCATAATGAAGTAAAGTAGGTATCATAATTTTTCTATGTCTTTGAACATTACAGAAGTTTTTCAACATATTTTAGCAAAGATAGTTTATTTATTATACATTCTTGTTTTATTACTATCATAATTTATTTATAAAACGACAGACTTCGTGACTATAATTAAAATATACGACTGTTTATAATGACTTCTTTAGACGTTATTAGATTCTTACGTGACTCGTAAAAAACACTGCAAATACCTAAACACAAATAACTGGACGAAAAATTATAATGTAAATAAAATTTCCATACTTGATGTAAATATCCAGTACTTGTTCCAGCGAGACTCCGATACTTAGAATCGCTTTGAACACCATGCTCTGATCCGCTCGAAGTTTACAGCTCATTATTTCTAACTGGCGTGCAATGAAATCTGTAATTAACAAAAAAAAAAAGATTATTTTTGTTAATAAAGTTGTTTTGTTCGCTTTAGTCATTTTGCGGAACTTTTTTTTTCTACCTAAGCTGAGAGCCTTGAGAGGAGCTCGGGGCTCAAACCTGACGACGTTTCTAACAAGAGCCGTGCTTCGCAGAATCTACCACCGGATCGGAAACGCGACCCACTGAGAAGATCCGGCGAGAAACTCAGTGGGCTGTGTCTGAGGGTTAATTTACTCGTCGAGCCCTTCGTCGCAAGCGACGGGTTCCACGAGAACGATGACCGGTGCTTGGGGTACCTAAAAGCACCGTTAGTGGATCGGGAAGGTCCGAAATAACGTAGCGGAACTGCTAAACACTCACACAGCGGGAAACAATGTCCGGTGTTGACGTATTCGCGTCCCAGAGTGGTGATTTTACTGAGCACCGAGGCCAGCCTCTCGTCGGGCGCGGGCAGGGCGCTGGCGGCCGCCTCCGCCTCCGCCAGAATGTTGCTCCAGATGTTCTCGACCAGCAGCGCGTCGTTGTGCCCCGAGCACTGCACGATGGCCAGCTTGCACTCCCACAGGTTGTAGCGGTCCGCGTACTCCTCATACAGCTGTCAGATTTATAAACAGCAAAAACTTTTCTTTAATAGCAGTCGAGACGGGCTAAGTTAAGCTGCGAGTTCATGACGCTATTTAATTATGTTTTAGATTTAAAAAAATATCTATTGTAGTGTATTATAGTAATTGAAAATTTGACAGATATTTCAAAAATATGTAAGTGTCAAGGTATTATTATGTACTAGCGAGTCGCCCTCGCTTCGCTTCGGAAACATTAAATTTTATTATTGATAGCCGAGTCCCGCGATTTTACCTGCGATTATTTTTGTACCGCGGGAGACGGCGCGGGGCGAAGCTAGTTTAAAAAAAGTAGCCTAAGTTACTCCTTATATCATCAGCTACCTATCAGTGAAAGTCTCGTCAAAATCGGTCCAGCCGTTCCAGAGATTAGCCGGAACAAACAGACAGACAGACAAAAATTGTAAAAAAATATATTTTTTTGTATGTACCATACATATATTCATATGCATGTAGTAAAAAGCGGTTATTTCAATATTACAAACAGACATTCCAATTTTATTTATATGTATAGATAAGGATAAAAGGTATTTGATAAAAACGCTAATAGTTCAAGATGATTGAGCATAATAAAGACATTTTTATAAATATTTAAATTAATTTAAGATGTGTGAGCACCTGCGTGATCTCGAGCAGCTCGTCGTCCAGGCGCTGCATGTGCGGCGGCGGCGGGCGGCGCGCGGCGGGCAGGGCGGCGGCGGCGGCGCGCACGGCCCGCTGCACGCGCGCCACCTCGCCCGCCTCCTCCAGCCGCCGCACCACCTCCCCGCCGCCCGCGCCCGCGCCGCGCACGCACACCACGCCCGCGCACAGCCACGACATGCGCTGCGCCAGCGTCGCGCCCGACCTGCACATACCAAACCACACGTGCTGACATTATTCTCAAGCAAATTACTTATGTGGGTAAATATTAATTTCGAACTCCATAAGTTTACAGCGCACATTTTAAAAATATGGTTTCCAAGATTATAAAGTACTTGAAATAACGATGGCATCAAATTAATTATACAAAACAACAACAAACATTTTTTTTATTTACCTCCAATGCCCATTAACGAGTATACAAGTTACCCTTAAACATCACATTGTAATATTATTATTAATTAATGGATACAGAACGAAAGTAAGCATACCCCGGTCTAGTAGCGAGTCCCTCTAGGACTTGTGCGGCTGCGAGATGATCTCCGCACTTCTCTAAGACCTTCCACAGCAGGTCCAGTAGGTGGAGGGAAGCTGCGGGCGGCGCCGATCTAGCCGCCGCCTGCAGGTACGTCCGCAATGAGGCAGGTGGCGCCCTCCCCAGCGACAATAATTCTGCAATGTTATCAGAAATGTTCACTTCGCTCCATTCCCGCCTCGTCTCAGTCGTAGAACTTTATCTCTGACATGCACGTACCCGAACCGAGATTCTTGGAGACTAGCCATTCATAAACGGCGACATGCAACAGTTCGTCATCTCGTGACAAGCACTCCCACACCAGCTTTCTACCCTGAAACCAAGGAAAAGACAAGATTTAACGAGGCGAAAAATTTTCAAAAAAAATTCAACAGGGATATTTGTGATAGCGTCCGGTTGGACCAGTCTACTGTCTATAGTCCAAGTGTTTCACAGTCGGATAGACTAAACTCACTGGCGCTACCATTATTACTCATTATCCTTATTTTGGTTCTGTTAATGTAAAATTTTATATCTATGCAGTAGGTAACGTTGATATATAATGTTGAAAGTGAAGTGGATGGATATGAGTCCAAATCCCGCAAGTTGTTATCAATGTTATATATACAATGCAATTGAGACTTGGACCTCTTGTATTAAGATGAGTGACAGCTTATAGGTGTGATACCTATGGTCTTTGGTAACCACTTTACATCAGATGAAGAAAAAAAAAACAATCATGTCGAAAAAAAATTATATATCATATACTACTGGTACAGTTATTGGACAACTTTAAAATATAATTTGTATTATTGCATACTTGATAGTTGGCATCAGCAGGGGACAGAGTGACGTCAGCGTCGGCGGAGTGCTGCGAGGGCGCTCGGTGCGGGGAGGGCTCGGCGCCCGGCGCCTCGTTGCTGCGCTCGTAAAGACGCTCCAGAGCAGCACACACTTCGCGATATATTTCCATTCTAAATTCATAACCATTAATAAATTAATTTCTATAAAGTAGTCAATAATTAAATACGTGATCGTAACTTAAAAAATTACACGACAGTTCGTTGTATTCTATTATTGTTTCACGAACTATTGTCGGCCCGAAAGAAGAAAAAGAATATCATTTGTTCCTTGCCCACTCCCTCTATGCATATTTTTATGAATTTTTTTTGACAGTGCTATGTGATGGTGGTTAAATGCTTTTTACAATAAAAGTATTTTATTTTTGAATAGTGTCAATAAGATCTCTTGTATTTCCGTATTACTTGTCGAACAGACTGTTGTTTTGTACGTATTTATTTTTTCAGTTTTCTACCTTTATTTTATCAACGTTTGGCGATAAAAAATACATATACATTTTTTTTATTATCGCCTTTTGGATAAAGAAAATTATTGTAGTTCTCATTTATTTCAGTTTGTGATGACACTTGTACAAATTTTGTTATCTCTTATTGGTACTCTAGGGAAGGTTTCTGTCATGGTACCGTAAAGTATGACAGGTAGCGAATATATCCAAGAAATATTTGTTTTTCGCACTAGTAGAACGTAAACGGGTCTCACTAGTCATATTTTAAAAAAACATTTTTTATATTTACAACTTTACCTTCTGTAATAAGCTAAATGTCCTTCTCTATCTTGCGTGGGCTGATCACTTTTATAGTAATGCAGTGCTTTATCCTGAGGATCGAGTTTGCAGGCACAAGTAGCGCACAGTTCCACCACCCCCGAGTAAAACCCAACAGATGCCAGTTTTGAACAAACCAATGGCAGGTTCACATTTGGGGCCACATCCTGTATCAAAATATATAGATTAGCACTTAATATTATATATAACTATGTTGTTTACGTGTATGACAGCAAACTGTTCACTTACTTTACACAGTTTTAGGGCATGCTGCAACATTTCTTCCCTTTCCGTGGGATTCTTTTGTTGTTTGGCAAACATCAAGAGTTCGTTGGCCTGGAAAAAATTAACTTTTAATAAAGTAATTATTTGCAAAATTGCAACATATTTGGACAAATAAAAATTCTAGATTACCTTGGAGCAAGTAGCGTCTTCTTGTCTGTACAATGTTGGACATAATTGTCGTAGTTTCTGTGAAATTCCATCAACAGAAGCATTGTCACGCAGATATCCTGCCACCAAAGATCCCAGAAGTAAACATGCTACTTCCTGACCACCAACCAATAATTCTCTAAAAATTAAAAAAGGACATTAATAATATTGACATTTGATGATTGCTTGCTATATAAATTTTCCAAAAGGACAATTTCACAATTTATAAAATTTAAGACAAAGAGCGAGTGAAATAATCAATTAAAAAAAAATTGTTAAATTTATGTATTATAGATTTTTTCATGATATCTGTTATTATAATAGTTTTTACCTAAAACTTGCTGCTTGAAGAGCATTCTGCTGATCTGCGGGCAGGCTCGCGGCTATCACGTGAAACTGGTGCTCACATAGTACTCTCCATAGATTCAACATTTCTATTGCCATTGCTGTAAACATAAATCAACATCATTTGGAAATACATGTAATACTGTAACTTTACAACAATACTTATAAATGGGAGTGTGTTTGTTGATTTATACTTCTTTTATGAAACAGAACAATAGATTCATGTGGTTTTTTCAAAGCTCTAAATCTTCGTTTTTATCCTGAGAAAAAGTAATATCAGCTAAATACTTAATTATTACAATGTTAGGTCTACAAGCTCACAGCCCACCTGATGTTAAGTGGTTACTGGAGCCCATAGACATCTACAACGTAAATGCGCCACCCACCTTGAGATATAAGTTCTAAAGTCTCACGTATAATTACATTACGTATATTAGCATTACAGTAAATTCTGTAATGACATGATTATTGCTGCTTTATAATTAATATAGTTTAATTAATAAAGATTGAAGAACGTTAATAAAGATTAAAAGAGTAACGATATTATTCTAACAGTCAAAATTCGTTAAAAATTCGGTAGGCAGTGGCTTGGCTATGCCCCTGGTATTGCTGAAGTTCATGGGCGACGGTAACCACTCACCATCAGGTGGACCGTATACTCGTCTGCCTACAAGGGCAATAAAAAAAAAGGAAAAAAAAATAACGCCTACTCAGAAATGTAAATTTACTTACAGACAAATAACTTCAATGCATTTAGCGATGTGTGCTCTTCAGAATGTTGCGGCGCCAATGTGCGCTGCATGAACGCCGCCACACGTTGCAACTTCTTGGCTATGTACGCACAGTCCTCGCCTGTCACTTGACTAGACATCTGAGAATGTACGGAATATCAGATCTCAATTAATTGTCATACGATAATTAGTTTTAAATTATGGTGACTGGTTTATTACTTACGAATTCTTTACTGTCCGGAGTCTGGGATTTCGAGACGCATTTTAAATTCCATATCGGCAACAGTATTCGACCGACGTAAATATAGAGGCCGTTGTGTTTCGCACTAAATTCAATTGGCACAGGGTAGTTAGGGTCTCTTTGTTGCTGAGTGATGTTTCCATTGAACGACGTCTGGTTGTACGGGGTCGGACTCATAGAGTATTGCGGCTGTTGCGTCATCATCGAGTGGTTCGGCGACCCCGGGAATGACTGGTTCATGTGTTGTTGGTACGACTGATTGAACTTGTTTGCCTGCGGTCCCTGAATTTGACCCTGCGGCCCTCTCGACATGGGCGTTGACATTTGTCGCGGTGAAAATTTGGGTGAACCTAAAAAATCACGAATAATTTATTGCAAGACATTCAACTAAAAAAAACGAAAACTTAAATAACATTTTTGTGTATACCTACCTATACTGGAAGGCATCTGTGAAGAGTGCTGATAGATTGGAGCTGGAGTCATCTGGGTCCCATATAAGAAGAATGCTCTGGTAGCCCACTCGCTGATTGAGAGGTCACTGCTGGTGGTATCCTCGCACGCCAAATACAAGGCGCATGCGCATGCTTGTTCTACACTGTGCAGCTGTAATAATAGTTACCATTTATTTATACTTAATATTATAAAGAGGAAAGATTTGTTTGTTTGTATTGAATAGGCTCCGAAACTACTGAACCGATTTTAAAAATTCTTGCACTGTTTGGAAGCTGCACTGTCCCTCAGTGACATAGGCTATTTTTTAAATTAGGGATCATTCTTTATTTATAACTTTATATACTAGACAGTATAAAGGCGGACTTAATGCCATAGAAATTCTCTAATAGTCTACCTTAGGGGAGTGCAGAGATGAACCTTGGTAGGTGTAGTGTGATAGTGATATTACTTAAACATATGTGTATATATAACATACATATATTTATAGATACAAATACGCGTACTTAAATAAATACATACGATAATATTACGACAGTACAAGTAGAGTACACTCAATATTGTTCGGTCCTACCATGTGTGTGTTTAAATGATCATGATATACCTGAAAGAAGTCCTTAACAGCATGTGCTTCAGGGCCCCGACAGTCTCTAAGTAATGTTCGTAGTATGTCTGGAGCAGCTCCGGCTGTTATGATACAGGCTCCCGCCCCTGTCACTACTGCCCATCGCGAGACACACCACACTTCTGGTAAATGGACATTATTTTGTTTATTTGAACTATATCCTGAATTCATGTTTTTCATCAACCTGGATCGAGAATCCGATTTGTGAATGTAATCATGGCAATAAAAACCTTTTTTAGTGAGAAGAGCGTTGGATATGTGAGCGGCGTGCTGGTGAGGCAGCGCAGTGAGCGCCCAGGCGGGCCCGTCCAGCGCCAGCACGGTGTGCGCCTCGCTGAAGGCCGCGCTGCCCGGGATGACGCGAGACAGGCACCACAGAGTCTCCGCCTCGCCGCCACCGGATGAACATATCATTACCAGGGAACCTGCAATACAAATTAATCCATAATTATGGATATCTTGCTCGACTTTCATCGCCGTTACCTTCCCACGTGCTATTAGTCGACGTCGTAGCCTAAACGCTAAAAGCCACGGGTTAAAAAGTATCAACGATTATGCCGGTATTCAAATATCGGTAACAATTTCTTTAAAGGAATTGTGTAGTTACACCTATTCACATACAAGTACCCTAATGAAGGATGTTTTAAGTTTCAAGATAGATTGTCTAATGTCTATATATGTCGGTATCCTATGCTAGTCATTACTGAAAATAAGAGAGCTTTTTTTTCCTACCTAAGCTGATACCCTTGAAAGTCTATGTCAGCGTAAGTGGGCCAGTAAGTGAGCTCACGGGGCTCAAACCGAGAGTGTTGCTAACACTGGCCTTTAAGTACTTCGCAGAATCTACCACCAGATCGGAAACGCATCCTACGAAGAAGATCCGGTGAGAAACTCAGTGAGTTGTGTCTATGGGTTAACTTACTCGCCGAGCCGTACGTCGCAAGTGACGGGTTCGGTAAGGGCGGTGACCAGCGTTTGAGGTAGCTAAAAGGAGAGAGCTCAAGCTTGTTTACTTAGATCATTCAATGAAAAATCTGTTGTAAGTCATTATTTGTCATTTGTCCTACAGAGGTCAACTAAGTATGCATACCATTTTGTGGAAATTAATTCAACACTCACCATTTTCGTAAACAGCACTGTGAACTTGTTTTGGCTTTAACACTGATGAATTGGGAGTGAATCCAGGGGGCAGCCTTACATGCAGCATTGTTAAGTACTGTGGTCGCTGTATACCACTTTGGTTTGTACTGTAAATCAAAATAGCCTTCACGTAATCAATATTTCATCATGTATTGAATATGTAATGTATATGTAATAATTATATTGTTTTTTTTTTTATGAAGGAAGCATTGCGTTACTGGTGGCCCTTAGGTCTTTCCAGTTCCACTAAGTCAGGTGGTCGAGCACAGGCTCAGCCACTCTTGGTGGATTTGCTAACAGCTACCTAAGCGCCTCTAAAGAAGACCTAAGAACCCAAAAGCAGCTGCTTCACGAATGAATCTACTACCAGATTGTAATCGCGACCCGCTGAGAAGATCCGGTGAGATACTCAGCGGGCTGATATTAAGGTTGGATGGAATTATATTTGGTAGTATATATTATAGTATAGTATTACAGTAGTAGTAAATAAATAGTAAGTAAATAGTAGTATAGTTTTTGGTGGTATAAGTCTGATACAAATCAATACTTACTCTCCACTTCCCGTGCTAAAATATAATCTTGCTCCAGTCTGTGTGACTGCTACTAAATTCAAATGGTCAGACTCTGATTCATCTACAGCAGAAATTGCTATGACAGGTTTGAAGTTGCTTACTTCCAAAGTTCTGTAAATAAAAATTTTGATATAAAGTTTTTTACTACTGATTATTTACTTCTTTGATCTTTCAGAGTTGTGTTTGTATTGAATCTTAAATCAAAAAGAATAATGGTAATGTTAATGTTAAATAAATCATTTAATATTACAAGTCATTTAATATTTACATTTCTTAAGTGAGTTAAATCATAATCTTTTTTTGAATCGGCTAAATGAACCTATTTTTTTCATTATATTTAAGACTGACTCAACTTACTTCACTATATCCACAGCTGCAGATACAATCTTTCCTTGTGTTAGCCTTACAACTCGACTGAGGCTGTCACCATCTTTGCCAAGATCAAATACTTCTATACAGCCTTTTTCACTGAGTGTATACAAAATGTTCCGGGAATCATCAACTTCAATTTTTACTATCGGATCCTCGTCATATAATGCAGCATTTAGAAATGATGGTACTAGGAATGAAAGAGTGCTGGTGGAATGGTTCACTTTCTTGCAATGTTTACCAAACCATCCTAATTGTGCCTGCAAAAGAAGACATCAATAATATACTAGAGTCAACTAAGATTTGTTTTTAATCTAATATTATAACTAATTATAATGAATACCACACTAAATTGTTTTTCCCACATAAACTATCTTTGTACTTCTTTTGCCAAATTAATAATTTTTTTATATAAGAAAATAATAGAAGAAAACATACTATGTGTAGATGTGGTAAATACTGAATGCCAAATATATTCACTCCAATTGTAAATCAAACCTAGTTATTATCTTAACTTCATCTTATCATTTCTTTAGATAGAGTATTATTTTTAATTTTAATAAAAAAGAGGAATGTGATGTTAAAAAAGCTAAAGCCTTTAGCTATCTGTGATAAAATTTAGATTCTCATGGCCTTGAATGGCATGGAATGGGCATACAAGACTTTATTTAATATTATAATTTAAATTTTTTTGTCTGGTCCCTATTTATTTTCATTAATGTATAATTACTAATGGAGATATATAGAAATAGCGTTCCTTATATTTGTTAAATATCTTTAATTTATCCTGGATTTAATTACCTGATACGTTATTTCATACAGACAGCCATCTTTACCTCCCATAAATATTCGACCTCTTGAAGTGGATTTAACACACATCATTGACACACCATCAGTTGGCAGAACAAAGACAGGTTCTGAGACAAGATGTATTTCTTGAAATTCTCTTGGAGAATCGCTTTTGTTTGATGAAAATGTCACACCTGGAAATTAAATTCTTGAAGTCGCAATCAACCATCACAATCAAGCATTTTGAATTTTGTATTCTTACCTAATACAACAATTTCCACTGTTGTCGTGAGAACGAGCAAATACTTGACAAAATTCTGAAACACTCCTGGTTTTGGTTTAACTAAGCCAACACTGACTATGGTTTCTCCTAATCCATCAAAATATGCAACATCACTCCCATGTTCAAATGCCCAAACATATATATTGCTGTCTATTGCAAGCCAAACTCTGCTAATTTCAGGGAAAACTCCCATTAAACAATGGCATTGCATATCTGAATAATATTTAAAAGGAAATCATGAATTATAATTAATTTTATAAAGCAGATTTTTTTAAGTTAGAAAACAATCAATTTTCAGGGTGCTTTCTGTTTGATATACTTTTATTGAGTTAATCTGTCTCAAACACACTTTATTTTTACAATTCTTTAAATTATTTTATAATTTATTTGTTTTGCTTACCAGTACTAATTGCATTTTCAGAACCAAAGTACCCTGACAAGTGTGAATCTATTAAACATTTTATGTGAGACCATCAATTACCAATAAATTACTAATAACTATAAAAAAATTGTAAATTTAAAATTGTAAAGGATACGAGCAAAGTGTTCCATAATCTCTGGTGGCAGAGGCACTTTGTTGAGAATTTTCAACTGTGACAAGTTTGGATGGTTCAGGAGAGCAGCAAGGTTGCGGTAATCGCCAGCATTTAACCCACTGCATGTTGGACTCCGTTGTGCTGCGATGCCAGTTAACTGAAAATTATTACATACATGTTTATTTTTAGACTAAAATTGAAAAACCATTATTCTTAAATTGAGCTTATGCTCAAAAAATGATCGATGATGTTGATTATGTTACCAAAATATGTTTGTAACCTATCTAAGAACATATTTTTGGTTAACTAGATTGAATAAGTAAAAAGAAAGTAACTAATTTTTTGTTTTCAATTTTATACTTTCAATTTATATGCTTTTATTTAACAATTACTTTAATCGCTCAATTACTTACCTCCAAAAAGGAAGGGCGCGAATTATCAAAGCTTATGTACCGGTCAAGCGTACAGCCAGCCAGCTCCAAAGATTCTAGCTGCATTTTGTAGGTACCTCCGTAGAACCTGAGCAATAAAGTATTGCTTAAATCACTTGTGATTGAAAATCTTTATTTCCTATTCCGAAAAATAAAAACTTTAGTTTATTAAAATTCAGATTTGCGAGGTTATGTATCTGTCAAAAAGTTTATCTTCACACCTATTCCTAACATATATCTGTTTGTTCGCAGACTATGAATGATTTTTTTAGCAAAAATTTAACCAATATACGCTGTTAGATCATAAAACTTAGTAAAACATTTTGTGTTTAATAAGTTAAACTATAAACACAAACGGCTGTCTTTGAAGTTTGAACTTTAAAGACACAGCATTGCCAACATTTGAGAAAAAATAGAGTTGCTCCTAAATTAGTATTTTATCCGTCCATTATACCTTAATTTAGTTTTAGTCGTTTTGGATTGAAACAGTTGACACCATTGATAAGACTAAATTTTTATTAAAGTCTTCCCGAAACAAAGTATTAGATTTCTATCAAGGCAAAATATTTTGATTAAGAAATAGTGCAATTGAGTGAGCTCAAGGGGCTCAACCTGACGATGTTGCTAACACGAACCCTAGCAAGAGCCGTGCTTCGCAGAATCTACCACCGGATCGGAAACGCGACCCACTGAGAAGATCCGGCGAGAAACTCAGTGGGCTGTGTCTGAGAGTTAGTTTACTCGTCGAGCCCTTCGTCGCAAGCGACGGGTTCGACGAGAACGGTGACCGGTGCTTGAATTACCTAAAAGCACCGTTAGTGGATCGGGAGGATCCGAGATGACGTGTTTTGGGCGACGTCGACTGCTTTCCATTCTGTCCGCAGGATCGGGAATGTAGTTACCGGCGGCCACGATGAGAGGGTTCTCGTGTCGTGCCGCTTTATCGAAGTGGCGCATGGACGCCGACTGCAGATACTTACTGGTGGACTCTAAGTCCAGGTCGTCATGGAGGTCGACGTTCCTGACGAACCACGGGGCTCCGACGGCTATCCTGCAAAAACGGGATTGAATGACTTGGAATGATTTCAAGTGTATGCGGGCCGCGTGAGCGAACACTACACTTGCATAGGTCATGACGGGGCGTATGCAAGTTTTATAGAGTGTCACCTTATTTCTAAGGGACATTTTACTTCGCCTACATATCATCGGGTAGAGACGTCCTAGAATGAAGGCGGCACGATCGCGTACCGTCTTGATGTGGGGGCGGAATGTCATCCTACTGTCGAGGGTGACGCCTAAATATTTGACCTTCGGGGCCCACGGTATGGGCTGGTCGAACATCGTGATCGGGCGAACGGCGGAGGCGGGGGTATTGACGCGCCTAGTCGGGAGGGTACTTCTCGTGCGTTCCAGCTTACGCATCGTAAAAATGTGCGTTCTTAAACGCCACACAAGGCTGAAATATATTTATTTTATCAATGAAAACTCTTGTCCGGTATCGCAAATATAGCTTCTCAAGGCTATCAGCTTAAGTAGGAAAACCGAATAAAATTATCTTTGAGAGGTTTTTTGGCGTGAACGCGAGGAGCGCAGTTATGTGAAATGTTTTATTTTCTTATTTTAATGTTTCTGTATATGTAATCATGCAACGATGATGGCTTAATAACCGTTTCGCATCTGCGAAAGTGCACAAGTGTGAAAATATTTAGATCAGATCAGAACAAAATATCTTTCTGGGCTGAACTTGTTTGTTAGGTGGGTTTTTATATGTAGGTACCATAAACACAAATACAAAAGAAGACCCTGAGAATTGAATCGGCTTATACGGCTTACTTTTTTACAGCCCTCAAAATAAGTTCTGAATTTGACTATATTGTTTATGTGTGTCTACTACCCCAGAAGTTTTTCCTAGATGAACCGATTTTGATGATTCTTTTTTAATTGAAAACTGTTGCTTTTCAAAGATTGTTTTATTATATTTCCTGGATAAGCCGTTAAGCACACCACCCACAGGCTGTTTTAACGTTTCTTCATGAGTATCGGCATCGTTTAAAATTTAAATGGTAAAATAGCCTTGTACTAACGTCATTAAAGTTTTAATTTAATGTCATAAAATACATTTTAAGAGTAAGGGAATCCATTCTGTATATTTTTTCTTTGTTGTAAATGCTAGATTCTTTATTTAAAATATTAAATTTAAATAATAGATTTAGTAGTACTTTATTTTCAGACAAGAGAGGCACAATGTGTTTGAGTTGCGTAGAACTGTCGGCCTTTCAAAATTTAAGATTCTTTCAGTAATAATTCTCCTATAGGTTGACCAATAACATTGCCATCTCCGTATATCAATTGACCACGAAGATATGTTTTTTTTACTACGCCCTTGAGTTTCATATTCAGATACGGTGTTAGCTGTAACAAGTAAAACATTAAAAATAATAAACTGAATAGTATGTTCGTTGCATTGAATCAAATTTGTCTCAACCTTACCTTATTTTTGTGCCGGATAATGTCAGTAGTAATGACAAATTCAGCCTCTGGATCGAAAAACACAAGGTCGGCATCTAGACCAGGCTTAATAGCACCCTTCTTGTGTTGTATACTACACAAATGGGCTGGTCCAGAACTTAAGTATTTACTGATCGATGTCAAATCCAAGCCACGAGCTTCAGCTGCTGTCCAAAACAATGATAACCCTGAAATTATGATATATTGTATTATCTGTGCTGTGGTATTATTTTTTTCTTTTTCATTTACGATTTACATACATTCAACAAAATATACGTATTAAAATACTTTTTAAAAATATAATTAATTATATTAATATATGTACTTTTTTGCCGATATTTCGATATACGCTGCTCGTAGTTAGACAACGCACGAAGCAGATTAAATAAATAAATAAGACAAACGCTTTAAAAGCTCGAGTCTCTGGTCTAGAGTCAGTCACACGACCGCAATTAATGGTCAATAATAGAACGAGAATAGGTAGTCCAAATGGTCAAGCGTTCTAGGATTCATTATTTATCAAATTTGTGAAGACACGTGCCCAACTGAAGACGGAAAAATAAGCCTGCATTATAATTTGTGATAAACATGAGCAGTCATTATCAATAGAAATTATTTTGACAGTTTAATGTAACACAGTCCAAAATTTAGTACATCTTCAGATCACTTCAGATCCAATCAGAACTCTTGGTTTTGTGAACTAACTACTCAGATGTTTTTCTCGTGATATGCGGACTCACTGTAGGTACAAACGACGCCGCGGGCACCGTTAATTTAAAATAAATCTTTATCTTCGCTGCAATAGCGTAATTAAAATTTTCTTCACGAGGACAAAATGGCCGCTTAAATTGACATTTAAAATAACGAACAACAACATAACTATTTTCCATTAACAAGAACCCCTTGTGCTTTTAAAGCTTTACAACTACAATTACAATTATTCTCAAATTACAATCTTTAGAGACGGCAACAAAGCTCTTAGTACAGTCGGTACTAACCGAATTGCACGGAAGAAATTCCACCCCACGCTTCCATAAGATTTTTATTGCACTTAAGGTCTGGAGTACACGGGGAGTGATCGGATACAATTAAGTCTATTTTATCTTCTAACAGGAAATCCCATAATTTTTCCTGAAAAAAAAATTGCTTTGATTATATCTGATCTAATCCCATCACGATTGTCTGTAAATATTTGAAATATGCGAATATAATGCTTGGAACCTAATTTGATTTGATATCAAAGTTGTTTTCAATTTAATCAGATAAACGATGATGCGCGAATTTATAATAAGTTTTATAATAAGAATTTATAGTAAGTATAGTATTTATTTCAACAAGTAATAACTCATTTTCACTATGCTTAGCGACTAAATGATTTCTTTCTTTCTTTTTTTCTATAAATAAGAAATCACGCACTGTAGCATGTTCTTCTTCACATAAAGCTTGCGAAGAATCCTCAACAATAGGCAGCGACCTGGCATTGCTGACATCCATCAGAGACAGTGACTACTTACCATCAGGTGAGCCGTATGCTCGTGTGCCGACAAAGACAGTAAAAAATCTAATAATTCGCGAATAAACAATTATTTCTCTGTCAATGACATGATGAACACTTTTTCAACTTTAGTACTAATGCGGACCACACGGATTTAAATAAAACGTAGGTAATGTTTGAGTTGAGAATGCATATCATATTTTTGACCTGTTTTTAAGAACGAGCTCCAAAATTGTGTACCTAAAACTTGTTCACGGACGACCTTACTGTTTAAGGATAATGATATCGTTTAATAAAAATCACATCTGCGAAATGTATTCTTTATTGGGATTGCGTTGTGTGCCTGCATGGTTGATTGAGTTGCTTATATTATACATTCCGGTTTTAAGGGTAGAACAATCATCCTATTCATATTATAATAAACAAGCGGCTCGCTCTGGCTCCACTCGGGTCTTTAACAAAAATTTCAACGATATTTGACGTTATGTTATTTTTTTAAATAAAAGAACACTTATTCTATAATAGTTAGACATATGCTGTCGCGACACTTTTTGTAAATAATGATGTTTTCTACAAAGTCGTAGTACATTATTTTATTCTATCATCAATAGTTTTCGCAGGGCACGCGATGTAAAGAATATTTGACGTAATTTTTTTTACACTTTGAGTTACATTATTGGAGTTTTAGTAAGGATCTCTAATTTTTTTCAAAAAAGATTATAGCCTATGTCACACGGGAATAGTGTAGCTTCCAAACAGTGAAATTATTTTTCAAAACGGTTCAGTAGTTTCGGAGCCTATTCAATACAAACAAACAAACAAATCCTTCCTCTTTATAATATTAGTATAGAAGTATAGATGAAACTACACTCTTACGGCTACGTCACTGCTTCAGGTCGGCTGAGAAAGAAAAGGTTCAGCCGGCTTTTGAATTAAAATTTAACACTTACTGTAACGACTTGATCCTTCGATTACACAACATATCATCTATGTATTCATCGACCAAGTTAAGAATTCCTCGAGTATATCGTCGAAATTCATATAAAATCTAAAAATAGCTGAAATTTCTCCCTATCTATTCGATGGTAGCCTAAGGGCTATTCCAGCTTCTCGCTTTTGGCGGACTGGTAGTTCAGCTCACGAGTTAAACCTGAGAGAATTTACTAACACTAGCCCTAGCGAGAGCAGCACTTCGCAGACTCTCTCACCTGATTGGAATTGCGACCCACTGAGAAGATCCGGCAAGAAACTCAATGGGCTCATATTTATATCTGATAAATACGGACAATCGAAAAATATTAGATTAATTTGAAAGCGAGTATGAAGCTGTGGGCTATTTCTTATTTAGACACCTTGAATAGCCCAGTAGTTTTGTTATTTACCTGGTTATTTTTATCTCTAATGGGTGGAGCGCATTTAAATTCGCTATGCCCTTTTGGTATTTGCTCAGCGCTAAATGTTAAATAGTGATGGCAAGTTTCAGCTGTAACTCCGTTCCGCCAAAATCCATTGTTCTCACTTCTTGCTCGACGCAAGGCATGAAGTAAAGGGATTATTTCTGCAGATGATACGTGTACTATATGAACGCGTACACTGCAAAACAAACACGGAAATTAAATCGGAATTTGTACAAAATTACCACATTATGTGGCTCCCTGCTCAAATATAAGATCCTCGTTTTCTAAATATCGCTAATTTAATACTTTCGTAAAGATATACATTTCGCTAATCTGGTCTTCTCGCTTCTGACCTTGCCTGTACAATATGTCAGATACCTATTTTTTATTTGGTATTTCGATACATGTCTTAAAGTTAAGCAATATAAATTATAACTATAGAAATAGCATTTTCGTAAGGTGTTTTAATTATTATGAGTATGACTTACTTGTGTTTCTTAACAAATTTTTTTATTAAATTGAAAGCTTCAAGTTCCATGCTTGCAGGTCTCGATTCCAGGAATGTGTGATATTCTTCAAGGTCTAAAATTATTCAATATAACATTTTATAATTCGATATTTAGCTACTTAGTATGAAAAACAATTGAGACTTCGACCTCATGTCTCAAAGTGGGTGCCGGTATTCATTGGTGATGATTATTGGCTCTCTCCTCCTCGCGTCGTTTCCTCATTGCTGAGGGTCGACACCATCATGTTTGGACAGATTTTTTTCATTTGTGCTGTCTTTGTAAATTAACAATTTAATATCGGCTTGGCCGTTAGTTCATCTGCCCGACTACAACCAAAAGGAATAATTCATATGTAGCTTAAGAACAAAAGACATGGGTATATAAAAAATAAAAAACACGTGTGGCACTCGGGGACTGCCACGGTAAAGCTATTGCATAGCATTTTTTTTTTCAACATAAGGAATTATAATTAGTTAATAATCATTTAATATTAAAACAATAACAAAATAAGACCACGCTATATTTATAAACATTAACAAAAGCAAAACATTAACTGTCACACTCATAAGCTAGACCGCGCGAAAAAGAGATGGGCAGATTTTTCATGATGCGCATGCAGTGTAACGTCAAGCTGCGCGCTTTTTCACAAACACTACACAAGTGCAACGTGTGAATGTGTTGAACGCGAGCTACATGGTAGACAGAGTGGGGGGTGTTAGATTTTATTTTCGTTACGGAATTTCTTGATTCTGTCGCCGCGCTCAAAGCCCGCGTTAAGAGCTATGCAATAGCTTAAAAACCGCACTAACAAATAATTTCATATTTTTTGATCATGTTGATACTGGTCAGGAAATTAAGTTATAATAAACTGTATTGTCATCGGTCCTTGATGAATGTATAAATTTTAAATAGAAATGTTGAATTCGGTGCGATATACATTCAAAGATTCCGTTACATGCAACATACACGCGAACTAAGCTAATAAAAGTGTGTTTTATAATAATATTTTGGTATTTTGGTAGTAGATAATAAGCGAATGACCGATGCCAAGTTTTGGTTCAAGTTGAATGTTTATCCAAACAAACCAATCTACAAATATAAATTAATAAAAATTAATTATTAAAATATTATTATTGATATAAAAAAGTTGATTTTTTTTTATTTAAACAAAAACTACGTGCTCACCTTTCTTTCTCATTTTTTCTTTACGGCCTTGATCGTAAGCGCAGTCGATTTCAGCATGGAACTATAAATACGAAACCAGTATAAAATAACCTAACCTTCATAGACTACCTTTAAAAACAGCAGTACAGGATGATAGAGATGGTTGTCAAGCCGTTTTGGTCTGTCACACCGACTAAACGTCTCATTATCGTCATCATCATCGTAACTATACTTGAGACCTTACAACTTATATCTCAAAGTGGGTGGCCCATTTACGTCATAGATGTCTATGGGCTCCAGTAACCACTTAACAGCACGTGGACTGTGAGCTCGTCCACCCATCTAAGCAATAAAAAAAATGAATTAATTAATTCTTATTTATTATTATTAGAGTGAAATAGAACTTTTAACTTAGTTTTTAAGCCAATTCATAGACATTACAAAATGCCCTCAATGACGGTCTAATATGTAGTTGCCCTTTGATATTCGAACGGATAAAATATATAAAGTAAATATAAACGTAAAAAGTAAAAGTAAAATAAAAAAATATTCAGTGGTTCGATTTGTTTAACCATAGAAAATCTTAATGGTAAAAATCATGAATGTAAAGTTATGCATTTATTTTATAGTGTTATAACAGCATTAAAGATAACCGAATGAGTATAGTTTAAGACGTATATGTTGTTACCGCAAGCACCGATCCAGTTCCTTCAAGACTAGCAAAGGCTTTTTGTAAATCCTGTAACTCAACGTGAGGAAATTCATCCACTCCACTGGGGCACAGAAAACATTTAAATCCCACAACGCCGGCTTCGACCAGATCCTGCAGTGAATCCTTTACAAAAAACAAACAAACAATTTACGAAAAGTAAACATAATATTGAAATCTTTTACCAACCGAATTTTGGATTACTCGATCAACTGTTCATTTAAAATGCGTTAAAGAGCTTATCGATTTAATTACGGTTTGCCAAATCCCAGAACAGCATGTTCTTATTAATAAGAAATACCTTTTATTACACGTATATACTCATTAAGCGAATCGGTGCGAGATTGCCGCTTTATATATAGCATTATAAATAATAATCGATTTTAAAATACAAACAGATTAATTAGTAACTTTTTAGACAGTATTTGAGCATCGAATTCGACGTGGCCTTAAGCATAAGACGCCTGGTGCATTCGTATCACGCGTTGCGACTACACCGGTGTTCGAATCCCGTAGGCATGTACCAATTTTTCTAACGAAATACGTGCTTCACAATTAATTGTTCACATTTGGCTTCCAGGATGAAGGAATAGCAACTTGTAATAAAAATCAAACCCATAAAAATATAATTTATGTAATTACTGGTGGTAGGACGTTTTATGAGTCCACACGGTAGGCATTCTGGCTATTCCTGCCGTGAAGCAGTAATGCGTTTCGGTTTGAAGGGTGGGGCAGCCGTTCTACGGTAAAAAAACTGAGATCTTAGAGCTCATATCTCGAGGTGGGTGACAACACTTACGTCGTAGATGGCTCTAGTAATCACTTAACACCAGATGAACTGTCCTCCCATCTAAGCAATTGAAAAAAAAAACATTTTGTTGTAATCTTATTTTAATGCCATTTTATCAATCTATGCATTCCATTTCACCGCACAAGGAACTTACATGATTTTGCGGTATCACCCCTCCCCAGAATCCTACATCAACAAATACATTTCCTTTAGCCGCTGTTGCTTTAACTTTCAAGTTTTCCAAAGAGGTAGTTGGCGGTATCGAATTCCTAAAGATAAAAAACAAATATGATTAAATATGTTGCTTAAAAATATGGGATTTGCTAATTGAAACATTTGATTTTGTGACACATGTTAGTTGACAACCAAGGTTGTTATCGACAGCAGAAAAAACTTTTACCCTTGAGCCCTATGCATGCTTCTGTACGTGTAATGAAGATAATTCAAGAATGTTAACGCTAATAAGGGCCTGAATTTGTGCTACGAAGGCTGCACTAAAAGTATCGGGAATGGAATATTTCCACTGTTCCTGTCATATTAAAATCTTTTTAATTGAAAACTCCTTGGTTTTAAAAATCGAATACCATTTATTTATTTAAAAAAAGATTCTCGGTCTTGTCACGAGGTTTTGTCAAACTTGTTTAGTCGTTGAGAAAATGGAATTGACTCGAGAAAATTCAAGAGCGATGATTTATTATGACTTTCGAAGTGGTTTAACACAAAAACAGTGTGTTGACCGGATGATTTCTGCATTTGGTGATGAAGCCCCATCCAAAACCACAATTTATCGCTGGTTTGCTGAGTTTCAACGTGGACGTGTCAAGCTCAGTGATGATCCCCGTCAAGGTCGTCCAAAAACTGCAGTCACCCAAGAAAACGTTGATGCTGTGCGTAAGCTGATTGAGGAAGATCGACATGTGACATACGCGAAATTCAGGCAACTTTAGACATTGGCATGAGTCAAATACAAATAATCTTGCATGAACAATTAGGTGTAAAAAAGTTGTTTTCCCGATGGATACCGCATTCGCTCTGTGAAGAGCAAAAAGCGGCTCGCGTTACTTGGTGCGTCAGAACTCTCGAAAGATTCCACGCAGGATCCTCAAATGCTGTATACAACATTGCATCAGGTGACGAATCCTGGATATACGCGTACGAACCCGAAGTAAGAGTAGTAGATCCAAGTCTGCAGTTCGCTGTAGCACGTAGGTGGGCAGGATCGACCGGTGAAACACTACCCTCTCACAGAAAATCAGCGTGAAGTGGGGGCCTCCTAGAGGCCACCGCGTTTCGACTGGTGAGTGAGAGTCCCGGCGCCCTTATCCCTCTACCTCGGGGCCCAAATAGCAACTGGCACTTTCATTATACTACACGTATCGCAACAGATTTTCTAGGGACTGTTGCGTTGCGTGTGGGAATGAGTATCAGTTGGCCCCCTCCTGTCTTTTTATTCCCTGTCCCACAATTTCTCACCCTCTGTGACCTTTCTCCTTCCCTTTCCTTCCCCACCCCTTATGTTATTTTTGATTTTTGTGATGGCGACGAGTGATACAAATAAAATACCCCAGGAGGGTACCAGTCTCTTAGAGACTGGAGAATCCCTCTCTGAGCGAGAGCGAGAGCGAGAGATGCTATCCTCTCGCTCTGGCTCAGGCTGCCCATCGTATTCTGGGGGGGGCACATCAAGCGTCGTTTATCACAGCTGCTGGGTGCAAACTGAGCCCAATAACGAGGAAGTCCCCCTCCACTTTAGCAGTGGATTTTTCTAACATCAGGGGACTTCACTCGAACTTAAATGCCGTCCACCACCATCTCGAGACGGAGAGGCCAGATTTGCTTTTCCTGACGGAGACGCAGATTTCCTCCCCAACTGACACTTCATATCTAAAGTACCCGGCCTATAGCCTGGAGCACATTTTTGTGCCACGCGCAGGCGTGTGTGTGTACGTCAGGGAGGGAATTTGTTACCGTAGGCTCAGCAGTCTTGAAGGCAGAGACCTGTCGACCCTTTGGGTGCGCGTCGATTGTGAGGATCACATTCGCGTCTACGCGTGCCTTTACAGGTCTCATAGCGGAAATTCGGAAATTGACCGGCTCTTCGAGCACCTGCAGGTGTCCACTGACAGAATACTTGAGCAGATTCCTACCGCAGAAATTGTGGTTTTGGGCGACTTTAATGCCCACCACTCTGACTGGCTTGGGTCAACACGTACTGACTATGCGGGAAGGTCTGCTCACGATTTTGCCATTGCCAATGGTCTGACGCAGATGGTACCTTCTCCCACACGTGTGCCGGATGTGGAAGACCATTCGCCTTCCTTATTGGACCTTCTGCTGACCTCTCGCCCCGAACCCATTCGGGTATGGGTCGATGCTCCTCTCGGGTCATCGGACCATTGCCTAGTTCGGAGCGTGGTGCCTCTCACCGTCTCGTCGCAACCACTTCCATCTGGTAGACGACGTGTTTGGCACTACAGGTCGGCAGACTGGGACGGGATGCGCTCTTTCTTTGCATCCTACCCATGGGGGCAGATTTGCTTCAAGTCAGAGGATCCTAGCACCTGCGCTGACTCGGTTGTCGGCGTCGTGCTGCAGGGCATGGAATTGTTTGTTCCTAGCTCAGCGGTACCCGTCGGTGGCAGGTCTCGGCCCTGGTTTGGTGGGTCCTGCCGTGACGCACATCGTCGCAAGCGGGAATACTACCAGGCTTGGGCTAGGGCAAAGGCCGCTAAGGATGTAAACTCGGACTCACTCAAGAAAAAGTACAACTCTGCTTCCAGGTGCTTTAAGAGGCAAATTGCATTGGCAAAATCAAATTACGTTGGGAGAATTGGCGAGAGACTGGCACGCCTGCCATCTGGCTCTCGTGCGTTCTGGTCTCTCGCCAAGGCTGTCCAGGGTAATTTCTGTCGGTCGACGCTTCCACCTTTGCGCGGGGAGGATGGTTCATTGGCCTATTCCGCAAGGGAGAAAGCCGATCTTCTTGGCTCTATCTTTGCGGAAAACTCGACTCTTGACGACAGGGGGAACACTCCTCCTACCATCCCGAGGTGTGAAACCACAATGGCGGACATCCGCTTCACACAGTGTGCTGTGCGGAAAGCACTATTCTCCCTGGATGTCAACAAGTCGAGTGGGCCCGATGGAATATCTCCTATTGTGCTGAAGGTGTGTGCTCCAGAGCTGGCACCGGTTTTAACGCGCTTATTCAGACACTCTTATGTCCTCGGCGTTGTCCCACATTCATGGAAGACGGCTCTAGTACACCCGATCCCTAAAAAAGGCCACCGCTCAGATCCGTCCAACTACAGGCCTATCGCTATCACCTCCTTACTCTCCAAAATTATGGAATCCATAATCAACCGCCAGCTCATGGGCTACCTGGAAGAGCACCAGCTGATCAGCGATCGCCAATATGGCTTCCGCAAAGGCCGATCAGCTGGTGATCTTTTGGCTTTACTAACTCACCGTTGGGCGCAGGCGGTTGAGAGTAGGGGTGAGGCACTAGGCGTTAGTTTGGACATTGCGAAAGCCTTCGATCGGGTTTGGCATAAAGCCCTACTATCGAAGCTTCCTTCCTATGGGCTTCCTGAAAGACTTTGTAGGTGGATCGGCAGTTTCCTTGCGGAACGGAGAGTTAAAGTCGTCGTAGACGGCTCATGCTCGGACCCCCGGACCGTAAATGCTGGTGTTCCCCAAGGCTGCGTGTTATCCCCGACATTGTTCATTCTGCATATCAATGATTTATTGCATACCAGTGGCATTCATTGCGATGCGGATGACAGTACCGTGGATGCACTGTATTTCGGCCGCAGCAATATCTCTCGGGATCACGTCGATGAGTGTCGGAACAAACTTGTGTCTGAAATCGAATCATCCCTTGTGAAGATTTCCGATTGGGGGGGACTAAATCTAGTCCAGTTTAACCCTTCTAAGACTCAAGTTTGCGCGTTTACCGCTAAAAAAGCCCCCTTTGTCGCATCGCCACTCTTCGGAAACACTCACCTTTGTGCCAAGCCGAACATGGGCATTCTGGGCGTAGACATTTCGAGTGTTGTCCAGTTTGGCGGTCATTTGGAGAGCAAGGCTAAAATGGCCTCCAAAAAACTCGGAGTACTCAACAGGGCCAAACAGTACTTCAAGCCGGCTCACCGCCTTAAGCTGTATAAGGCGCAGGTGAGGCCTCACATGGAGTATTGTTGCCACCTTTGGGCCGGGGCTCCGGGTTATCAGCTATCTCCATTTGACCGAATCCAACGTAGGGCATCTCGGATTGTTGACGATCCTGAACTTGCCGATCGGCTAGATCCTTTGGCACTGCGTAGGGATCTATCTTCCCTATGCATACTTTACAGAATCTACAATGGGGAGTGTTCCGAGGAGTTGTTCAATTTAATAGAAGCCGCTGATTTTCGCAACCGATCGTCTCGCCGGAACTATCATCCGCACCATCTGGATGGTTGGCGTTCCACTACAATGCGTTTTAAAAACAGTTTTCTGCCACGCACAGTAAATCTCTGGAATTCGTTGCCATCACCGGTCTACCCCAACAACTGCGACATTGGGTTATTCAAGAAAAGAGCATATTCTTATCTGAAGGGTAGGCAACGCACTGGCGCAAACGCTGGTGACCGTGGGCGGCGGTGAATCACTTACCATCAGGTGACCCGTCTTGCTCGTTTGCCTCTTAGTTGTTATAAAAAAAAAAAAAAAAACAAAAAACCAGTCACGAGTTTGGGTGTTCGAAAATGAGTTAAAGCTAACAAAAATTGTTCGTTCACGGAGTGTTGCAAAAAAAATGGTGGCCACGTTTGTCTCCAAAACCGGCCATGTTACGACTATTCTTGAGGGACAAAGAACGGTTAATGCAGAATGGTATGCTAGCATTTGTTTGCCACAGGTCGTTTCTGAACTCCGTAAAGAGAACTGCAACCGCCGCATCATCCTCCATCACGACAATGCGAGTTCTCACTCCGCGCACAGAACAAAAGAGTTTTTAGAGCAAGAAAACAGAATTATTAGACCATCCGCCGTACAGCCGACCTAAGCCCTACTGATTTCTATACTTTCCCTAAAATAAAGAATAAATTGCGTGGACAGAGATTTTCATCACCTGAAGAAGCTGTGGACGCCTACAAAACGGCCATTTTGGAGACCCCAACTTCCAAATGGAACGGTTGCTTCAATGATTGGTTCCATCGTATGGAAAAATGTGTCAAATTTCGCGGAGAATACTTCGAAAAGCAATAAATACATTTTTAAATAGTAATGTTGTGTCACTTCGTTAATTCCCGAAATTTTCAGTGCCGCCTATGTATAAAGACGTCTACTAGCGTAGAAATTTAAAAAACATATACTTAAATGAGTTATATTTACAAGGGCATATCGATTATCGTGGTAATCCCACCAGCAGCTGCAGCCTTGGTTGCCGTTTGGAATCCCTCCCAAGCGGTTCGACCCGGCTCGTTAATATGGACGTGCGAATCAACGATGCCCGCTATCAGCGCTAAATCACCACCGTCCACTACCTGTAAAAATTGATATGTTAACAAGTTTATGGCTTAAGTAATAAAATTTATTTTAATGTGATTTTTTCTATTGCCCATCTGATTGAGAGCTCATCATTTTCGTTTGAAGAAAGACATGTCACAGGGCTTAGGGCTGCGGAGTTTATTTTAAAGCCGGATTGCTCGTGGTAAAATTAATTTCCCTGGAAACTGTGAATGAACTCCGCTTCGTTAGCGAGTGTTGTATGGAACATAAACAACTAAACACAAACATAGTGTAGAGTCTCTATTTATAATACGGTTTTACGAAGTGTTAAGTTCATTGTATGAAATTACAATTATGTATGTATGTGCTCACTGTACATCTGGTGTGAAGTAAAATGAGGCGTGATGTTATCGACGCCGTGTGATAAGCAATTAGAACACAGACAAAAGTTGTTTTTCAAATAATAATAAATTACTTTTTGGTTCAATAGCCGTAAAACTTGAAGGTGTACCTAAATTACACTGGTAATCATTTACAAATTGTATCCTAATAACCATTAGGATACATCTTTTGTTCTGTTTTAATATATCCAAAAACACCATATCGTCATTAAACCTAACCTACACATAATAAAGAAATTAAAGCTCTCAGAATCCCATACCAAAAACCCGAATAAAACTATAACGAACTAACTACCAGACTTTTATAGGAACAAGGTATAAGAACGAACTTTGGTCCTCTTTATACCTTCTACTAGACTTGTCCTTGTACTTTATACCTTGTACTAGTACTACCTTGTCTAGTGGGTTGTGGCTTTAAGAAATGGTTTATGATGATTTTGCCAGCGGCGTTTTATTATCGCATTAGCCACCAGTGTTAATATTATTGTGTGAAACTGATGTACTGATCTAGAATGAACTTTCAGTGAATGTTTTTACTAAGCACCGCCCACAGGTAATCCGATTGAGTTGAAACTTTCCTGTAGCTCTCCAGGAAACTTGTTTGAAAACATTGATGTTTCCATGAATGCTTTTCATCAACATTTACGCGCGGATGTCGCCATAACAAAAAACGAAGCGAAAGATTTTTAATATTCGACAATTTAAGCATATATACTTAAGTTAAGTCATCGACCCATTTAAAATCATGTTTAATGACATTCAAGTTGAGATAAATGAATTTGAACGTGTAGCGTCGATTTATTGTAATAATTTAAACACACATAGACCAGCAACGTGGACCTGTTTTTATTATGGACCACATCATTAATAAAATTACTAGTTTCCGTGGGTCAAAAACCTATTTCGCAAAATAAACTCTTGTCTGCAATCTTTACGAATTCAAGCAATTATTCTGATTTTAATTATGTTATTAATTATCTGCAAATTTATAATCCATGAGTTTCCTTGTGCATACATTAGAATAATATCAAAGAATGTTGTGTTTTATACGTCTTTCGTATAAATGACGCATTGAGTATTTCTTGGCTAAATCTGTTTAGGATTTATTTAATATTACCACAATTTGCAGGCCTCGTCTATGATATTAACCTTGGTTTTATAGACAAATAACTAACATTAAATTAGTTCAATATTTGTTGCAATGGCGTATATGTTCGATGCTTAAAACACGTGTATAAATACGAGCAGACAGACAATCATACCGAAGAGGAATGCATTGCAAATGTTTGCATACCTAACAAGATGAACGCATTTATTTATTGAATCTGGTTTCTTTTATTAAACAGAATTTGTGGTCAGCCTCGGTGCATTCAGACATTTTGATACGAATTATTAATGGGACCATAAATACCATGATCACAAAGCTAGTTTCATTCTTTATTTAGAAATGGTAGTTTTGCTTCTCTTGACTCCGATATTTCTCAGTCTCTGATTAAGTTCGGTTCTTCTTAGTCTCTAGTTAAGGGTTATTACGTTGCACGAAATCAACTTCATTTAGTATGTTATAAATTGTCTACTTGTTTATCTAGCTGATAAATAATTAATACCGGATCTTTTATAAATTATTATTTTCTAGTAGACACTAAAATAAATGAGGTAGATTTTATCGCTTAAAGCAATCTCTTTTTAACAACAAATCTACCATCAAGTCGGCCATCCCCAGCTAAAGAAAAAACGATTACATACCTTAATATTTTCACCACTTTCGTCCAAAAGTCGACTAACTTCTTTTCTTTCAAGAACTCTTTCGATAACACCATAGCTATTGACTAAAATACCGCCATCGAAAGCCTTGTCTTCGACAATTAGACGCTTACTCAAAAACAGTTGTCGGCTTAACACCATTTTTCCTGTGTTCACACAATGTGACTATTACTTACAACGTACGGACGGCGTACGTAGAGATTAACTTAAATGTATTCAATGTAACACACATCATAATATAGTTCGTAAGCAAATGTAAATACTACAGCGATAAGACATGGTAGGTTATCGAAAATTACAACAATAATGACTTTTTTCAAATATCGACACTTTTATAGCAGTCATACAATGTCTTAGACAAATTATAAAAATGGCTTACACTTATCGCCAGCATTATATAAACCTCTTTTTAATAAACTAGTCAAGCCATTTATTATGACCCTTAATAAGAAAAAAGGTTTTCTTCTTCTTTTTTATTACAGAATGGGGGCCCCGTGGCCCATCTAGTGTTAAAGGTTTAGGTAGGTACTGGTAACTAGCCATCACAACGCGAATGCTGCAACCCACCTTGAGACGTAAGGTCTAAGCAGTTATGTTGCGAAACAGTAATGCGTTCCTATTCGACGGGTAGGGCAGTCGTTGTACTATAGAACTCATGTCTCAAGGTGGACTGCGTTATTGATGTTATTGATGAGCTCCGGTAACCGCTTAACATCAAGTGGGCACTAAGATCGTTCAACAAAATAAGGAATTTTAAAATAAATCGTGATATGAACAGGTTTGTTTGCCCTATCTGGGTTTTAAATATTTACATATGTATGTACATATACACATATATACGTAAATACTCGTATATCAGTGTCTGACCGTAGTACAGGGAATTTTAATTCGGGGCCAGATTTATTTGTTTATTTTATGAGTGTATTTTTTTATTCCACCCACGAATGAACATGCTCCCGGCTTACCTCGTGTTAAGTAATAACGGATCCAATATACAATACAATGCAGCCACCGATTTCATCTTGATATTTGAGGTGAAAGTCTTCAATTATATTCTACTAGCTGACCCGACAAACTTCGTAGTGCCTCAATCGATAAATAAAAGACCTAAACTTTTGTATAAAATAAACATCAAAGGAAAAACAAAATTGTTATTTTTATTTAATTCCGAGCATTTTCATATTTACTTACCTTTTAAACCTTCTCTGGACTTCCACGAATAATTAAAGACCAAAATTAGACAAATCGGTCCAGCCGTTCTCGAGTTTTAGCGAAACTATCGAACAACAATTCATTTTTATATATATAGATTATATTCTATAATGACTCTCCCACCCTCCAAGTCGGAGCGTATGACTGTTCGCGATAGAAATAGGCAGGATGGCGGTACTTATCTACGCTGACTTACCACTATTCTATACTAATATTATAAAGAGGAAAGATTTGTTTGTTTGTTTGTTTCGAATAGGCTCCGAAACTACTGGACCGATTTGAAAAATTCTTTTTCCATTAGAAGCCGACATTGTCCCTGATGAACATAGGCTACATTTTTAATTTTTTTTTTAATTTTTTTTTTGTTTCATGTGTGTTTTAATGTTTCCGAAGCGAAGCGAGGGCGGGTCGCTAGTAATTAAATAAATTTACAAATTTTACGGGATTAACTTTTATTATACTAGACCGGGAAAACGCAAGAATGAAGAAGATTTTTTATTATACGATTTGGGTCGATTCGACCAAACAAGAGTAAATCTTATTCTTAGAATAACTCGTCAGTTAATCGAGAGTAAATCAATTTTACGTTTTACCATCTACAATTCTAAGAATAGTGGGCCTATTCGGGAATTGTTACTATACCGCCGTTTCGCACGGAATAACGGAACTATTCCTAGAATAAAGTAATGGCGTCAGTCAGTCCAAAATCTGATTTCTGTCATTTCATAAATATTTATTCTGTTTTAATTTCAAGTCAACGCAATGCACTAAATTATTATTAATAGTCTGGCATTGTATAATGCAACGTTTAAACGAAAAAAGATAAAACCACACGACAAAACTTGACAATTCCCTCAAACAAACAACAAATAAAAATAATACGTTTGACAGCTGGATATCTTACACAACAGCTACTTTTTCACACTAAAATACAGCAAAATCGAGTTGACGATTTTTATGCTCTTACACTATGCCGTTGAACAACAACATTTATTTGCCGGATTTTATTTTTGTTCACCATTCACTCTGCTATTCGCGTATTGTTATTCCTAGCGCAAGTAGGTATACGTGGAAAAACGACTATGGATTTACTCGAGATTAAAATCATGGAATAGGTTATTCCTCGTATAGTTACTCGAGTATAAATTTAAGTTTGGTCGAATCCACCCTTACTGAGTTATGATCGAAGTCGTTTGCGACCACGTTTTATTTATGTACATATGTATTTCCTTCGAAAAGTTCGTATCTTCCTGATGGATTTGAAAAACGCTCTAGGCGCAACACTTGACCCAATACACCGGGCGTCCTGTCGCTATCTTTTATTAATTTTAATAAAGGTTAACTTGTATCAGCAATGTTTTTAATATTAAGGCTTAAGCAGGCACTTACTTCAACAACTTTACTCCACATGGATTCCGCTAAATTATTATTTTAAAACGAAACTATCACCTAAGATTGGTAAGTAGAATTCATTAAGGTAGCCGGTGATTGACATCGGATGGCAAAAGCTGAAGATTGTTGACACAGTATCTTAAATGCCAACGCTCCGCCTTGAACTTCACCTTGAAGAGCACGCGGGAGCTAACAGCGCGGTTCGTCGCCGTCCACAACCCTCAGTGAAAATAAGTTCTACTTTACCTCCATTGAGAGCGGCCTGCGAGGCAATACCGGTTTTGATCTCCTTCAAAAGGACACAATGATCCAGATTCAATACAAAGCACTACACATACTCTTAATATCATACAAACTAATAAGTATCTTGAACATATAAGTAGAAGTTCAAGGTGTGTGGCGCATTTACGTTGTAGATGTCTATGGGTTCCAGTAACCACTTAACACCAGGTGGGCTGTGAGCTCTTCCACACATCCAGGCAATAAAAAAAAAAGTAGCCTAACACGAAAATGTGAAAAACGATAACGTTGACAGCCTTCAGACAGGTAGATCACGTTTAGGTTGACATTGTATGCCTAAAACAAGGACAGTGACGATTTCAGGGTCTACTTAATCAATGTACAGTTAGGTATAATGGTGACGCGACGGTGATGTGCCGGCAAACAATGCGAGTGACATTGGCGGGAAGAAAGGAAGAAACGTTGTTTGCATACCAATGACGGCAGACAGCGCCCAAAGCCGGCGGACCAAATAATTGCTAAGAAGTTGAAAACTTCCGAATAGCCTATATTAGTTACTGTTTTAATTGAGCTCCTGGAAAATAAATTAACCGAGCCATTTAATGACTAATTGAATTATGAGAATTTAAATTAAAGTTTTGAATATTACGTATTTGATCTTTGACACAACCCTTTTTTTAGGTTTTTCGGATTTTTCGACTTACACAGCAATAAATAAATAAATAAATTACAGTAGATAAAATTATTTTCATTGCTCGACCGTTATCTATGAGCTATAAAAATGTCACACGAATAATTAAATAAACTATCCAAGCAAAGTGAGTGTCTTTCAACAGTTGGCAACCACTGGACGTCGTGGACTGTGTAACTTAGAGCACAGCTAGCTGCCGCTAGTTAGTGTACATTGTTAAAGCACTGTGAAAAAAGTGTTAACGAGAAAAGTGACTAATGATGCTGCTATGAAATTGATTCCGTTTTGTTGATCAAAAACATAAGGTGCGTCCTGGTCTTTTTTTTATGAAGTTTTTTTTTATTTTATTAATTGCTGCTTCTTTTTAATCATCTATTTCGTTATATTATCTTGAAAAATATACGATGTTCAAAGAAAATGGCACACTTGGAACGTAGTATGTATAATTTATTTTTATAATCGATAAACTAATCTCATTCATCCAAGTTTATATTTTAGACGTTTTTAGTTTTTTTTTTTAATAATTTATTTCCATAAAGAATGATTTATAAGAACATTGACAGAAAAGCTTGGATAGGAACCGGTAGTTTTCTCTAAAAAACATAGTGGCTATGATATGTGACCATGATTCCGTTTAAAAAGTACACAATTTAAAAATCGTTCTAAATTACGGATGTCTATTTTATAAGCATAACTTGGCCATTTAAAACTATGGAAAATATACATATATTATAATATAGAAAACACATATAAATATATTTACCGTATAACGTTGTTTACCTCATGTTTATTGTTATGGTGGATAATTGTTTTTCTTTTTCTCCATATTACATGCTTCTTAATTTAACAATGATCTCAATAACATCATGCGCAGACTTAGCATAAAATGACTGATCTGACTGAAATTAATTTGTTTCAAAACAATTTAGTTTTATAGAATAGGCACCGATGCCTAATAAAAAAGTTCTAGGGCACACTTTAAATTGAAATTGGCATGTTCTTGTTAGCAAGTCTGTTATTCATTTAATTTTCATACATGTACTTTGGACGCTTACCGCGATTCCTTTCACGTTACTTGTAATTTTACGCACAATGGATTTTAAAGCAGTTTTTAAAGCATTTCAAAGCCATATCCCACAAAGGGTGCTTACTGTATGATTTTTCCACTTCATATAGAGTAAATGTGATCTCATTCATTTACCATCGCCTTTCGTCGTCGTAATTGTACACAATGTATAAGTCTATTCATAATCATTAAAAAACGAACATAAAATTTAAAAAAAGAAATTGGTTATTTGCAGTATACTTAAACGCGATTTCATAATATATTTCTTGTAAATGCCTACAATGCAAAGGAACCTGTTTACAGTACCTGTACTAAACACATGTGTATGAGATGTAAAAATTTATTTTTATATTTACAAATCATACGAAAATATATATTTTTAACGATCGATCCAAAATTAAAAGCAATGATGGGTACAAGAATATGTACGAGATTCGATGAGATCCGATGACATCTGAGTATTTAACGCTTGGTGTTTGGCGCGGCGGCCGCTCAGTACAACACACGCCGCACCGGCGTAGCCTCATCTCCCGAAAAGACCATCCACAATAATAAACTAAAATCACTTACCATAAACTTTTTTAAGGTAACGAACATAGAGAACCTACTGCAGATGAGCTTTTTTTTTAAAAAAAAAACTTAATTCGGAAGTGCTAAATGCCTATTATTTTTACAGAATAAAAGAAGTTGGCAGTATTGAGTTATCCCCGTAATGGGGCATACTACGGCAAAATGGGTAAGTTCCTTTTTTTATCAATAAATCTAATAAATCAAGCGATTGTATTTGATTGTCAATCTGAGCTCATAAAAACCATTTATACCAGTACTTTAAGCTATAAAATACTTAAGAAAATTGGGGATCCGTAAATGTCTAGTTGACGACTGCCGTTTTTTTTGTATAAATGGGCTCTGCTAAACTTGTCACATCCAATTAACTGAGTAATTAAAAATAATTGTAAAAGCTACTCCGTGATCTGAGTATTAAATTACAAAAACAAATGTTTTCATTAACCACAGCTTTACTCATTAACTTTCAATGAATCAATTCAGTCATCAAATTTTAAGAAACATAACAAATCTAAAATTTGTTGTTATCAATCTAATCACATCTTGAAATTATTCATCGTTGTTTGCTTCAAAACAATAAACTAACGTAATAAAACATTAACGTAACGTAACGTACATTAACGTAATAAAATCAATTTTATCTTTTACTAGCTTTTACCCGCAGCTTCACTCGCGTCAATGGATTATAGTAAAATCTATACCTCAGGATTAGTAGACCCTCGTTTGTAGCCGTTTTAAAGCGTGACAAACTTCGATCAATAATATAGATCGAAGGTGACAAACCAATACACTGTCTTGTTTAAAATATTAGTATGGTTTATTGAGCTCACGTCCACTGCGAGGATAGCAAGAAGGAAATACCACTAACATACGCCCTTCGCTCCGCTAGGAAATGGACGGGATGGTAGTATTCTTATTTACTGGATCATAATACGCACTACCACCAGGAAATCCAAAGTAAATCAAAGTTAAATATTCAGAAAGATCATAAATTTAAATTCAATTATGCATTCATAGTATGCAGTCTACTTTATCAGCATACAGTATACACTACAAGAATATTCGTTTGAAATGTCATTGAACTCTCTTAAGCTTAGCGGTAGAGAAGCGTATTCATTCTCGCAAGAAGAAAAATTAACTTCCTACCCAAAAAATTTTAGCGAACTTAAAACAAGCCGCAGTGATTTCCATACACTCACTGGGCACCGTTAGTAGGCCCAAAATTTCTTTTCACTGCATTAGTTAACTACTCATCGTTTATTGCTTGGCTCATTGTATATGCGCAACATATAAACCCAGTTTTTATTATGAACTCGCACGCGAATCATGCACATACAACTTCGATCAACAACAGTACATACAACGATATAGGGCAGTGGAACTTGCTTGTTCGGGAAGCATCTAGAGACACTTACAGAGACATTAACTTTTAAAGACTAGGATCGCGTATGTCTATAATAGGTATTAAGTCCACTGGATAAGAATTTATATGAAGATGTTGTGAGATTGACTTATTAATTGCAAACAATGTAAAGTGGTGGCATTTTTTTTGTAATGATTGCTCTTTCTAATCCTATTTATTTAGCTGAGCTAATGTACGTAAATAAAGTTCTAAGTGCTACTGAACAAATATTAAGTGGGAAAATATGAGAACACAGTCATTAACCGGTAAAACGTTGTTGACAAAGCTTTACTAACTGTTGTTTTGTCTTTATGTGTTAAACAGTAGTGACTAATATTACCCAAAATCGAATTATAAATACCAAATTTAGTTGTTTGTAAACTTAATTGTCTGCTTTAAAAAAAAATTTTGTACTTTTTTTTTTTAATACTTTGATGGGTGGACGATGTCGCGGTCCACTTGATGATAAGTATTTACCCTTAGCCCATAGACATATATAGAGAGCCCATAGACATATATAACATAGATACTGCCACCCACTTCGATACAGGAGTTCTAAGGTCTCCGTTTTTTAGTACAACAGTTGCCCCACCCTTCAGACCGAAACACATTACTGCTCCAGGCAGGGTGGTGGTACCTACCCGTGCGGACTTACAAGACGTTCTACCACCAGTAAATTCTGTGATCGAATGCTACCATGTCTGGGAATATCTGAAGCGTCTTAAAGGTGTCATGGTGAGCATTCAAGAAGAAGTTCAATTCTCTTAAGCCCGTCTCAAGCGTAATGGTGGTTTGCAAATTGTAACGTTTATAAACCTCGGTAACCACATAACATCAAGAAGGCCATGAACCAATCTACGCATCTACACCCTTAAAATTAATTCGTTATGGTTAATTTAAAAATTATATTCTCGTGAAAAATTGTCCCATCAGGTACGCTACGTTAAATCAACTCAATGATACTGCTCGTACCTTGATAGTATTCAGTCCACGTGTAGACTCACTCGTCCCTCCTTCAACCTTCGCGTTCCGTCAATGTCATGTTAACCCTCTGGTTTCCTAGTTGTTATAATCATGCGTTTATATTACCTTAAACGCTTGCAGTATTGGCGATTAGCTCTATCTTATTTTGTTCAACGTTCATAAGACTTCTTGTTGATTTGCCATATGCTTAATAATCGTTTATTTATCATGTTACCTGGTTTTGTCCAAAAAAGTATCGTGTTAAATTTTTATGACCAAAAAAGAATTGTCCTAATAATTGCTAAAATGTCATGCAAAACACCTTGGACTGGTTGGGATGATGACGATGACCCCGCGGGCAGTCGCTCAACTACCTGCCTCTGATACCTCTATGCAAATTTTGTTGTTTTCCGACTGGCTAAGTCAACGCGCTGGAAATCGATTCAAAACTTTATTAAATCAATAAAAATGTACGGCACGGACAAATTTTATTATAGACCTATTAATGCAATCTACTGCACATATTCATTAAATCATGCATACATCTCACCTTTTTTTTAATAAGCAAATGCAGAATTCAAAATCTATTTTAATGTAATAGGATTGTCATTGACTCTTCGTTGAAATGTTTATTATAATAGAAATATAAAATAAAAATATTTCTAAGCCAGTCAAGTCAAGTGTTGATCTTGATTCTTGAGTTTGTCATGATCTTGATTCTTGAGTTTGTCAAGTTATGTAAATTACATAAAGAATGAGTGAAATACTTGATTATAATTCGACAGGTCAACGACCGCCACCTCCCACACAACATTTTCAGCTGAGGCATCTTCGATTGAAACTACATTATAGTCAATAATAGTATCTTTGACCTTAACAAATTATGCAGACAATAGAATTCGATAGAATGTTTTTTTTTATGTTACTGTTTAGCAAGCTCCTCGCAGAACGGTGCTAGAGTTCACTACAGATGTCCCAAAGTAATTGACATCTATTGGATTTACGTAGGTAGCTACATAGCTCACAGCATTCAAAGCTTTTTTATACGGGGCAATAACCTCAAGCTTTTGTTCGACAAAATCAAGAGAAACATAATGGGTGACAAGAATACGAACAAGGATCTACATTTAAAATACGCTGTCAGAACAAAATGTTTTTGTCAAACGAAATTTTAAGCAAACGAGAAAGTGTGTTGCTAAGAATACAATATACATTGCGTTTTTTTTCTTTCAGTGTGCAACGACGCTCCTGTTATGCGTATCTGCATTTGCGTCTCCCCGTACATCAAGCAATTCCTTCATCAGAAGCGCAGTAGAAACTATCCCACAGCATGACCCCATTCCTGTACCCATTCGTGCATCAGTCGAAAGTATTCCACTTAGGTAATTGAGATTTATATCTAAAGCGATGAAACCTACGAAACATTATCCATTATTACCGGTCACCGTCCTTGTCGAACCCGTCGCTTGCGACGAAGGTCTCGACGAGCGAATCAACCCATATACACAGACCACTGAGTTTCTCGCCGGATCTTCTCAGTGGGTCGCGTTTCCGATCCGGTGGTAGAATGAAATAGTTAATAGTGAAATAGCCTCTCAAGGCTTTCCGCTTAGGAAGGAAAAAAAATCCATTATGAATACAAAACAAAACCATTATTATTATCTCGTCATATAACTTTCAGGAGCATACGGGATGAAGGTGAAGGAAGACTACCTCTAAGAGATGCGGTCGAAAAGCGACCGATACCCGTATTAAATGCAGAATATAACTACAAATTATTGGGGGCAAGTATTTATTTAAAACAATGCAAAACAAAACATAAAACTACGTATCTTTTATTATAAGTTTTCGAGTAGTACTACTTATATATCTTGAAACATGGATTTAATAAAAAGATTGGACATTCTTCAAGTTTCAAAACAAAATATCCAATATTTTTGTAACAAATTAACGCACGTTCGCGTACTTCTGTTGTTTCCACGAAGCTAAGTCACCGACATCTCGTTTGTTTACTCGTATAGGCTATATGCACAAAGAAAATTTATCTTTCACCAGATTTTCTTTGGGTATTTAATTACTATGTTTTTGTACAGGACGTGGAACGTATTAATAATGCAAATGGTTTTAATACCGAAGGATACAAACAATATTATGGCGCAGCCAGTTTTCTTAACAAGTAAGTCAACAAACAAGTCCCGTCGCAATGTTTATTAAAAATTGAATTGAAAATCAATCGATCGACACATTTTCTTTACATTTTCAGCGCCACACATAGTGATGAGCGGCTTCATTTAGGCAATGCGAACTTACAAGGTAATGTTTTGAAGAATTAACAATGCAATACAAACACGAATCAGTCAGGTCTAATGGAAAATATTTTATTTTAGAAATGCAGCAAACTTCTGGGGTTGGTGATGTTCGTCGATTAGTTGTTTGCTACATCGAATCGTGGGCAGCTTACAGAGCTCCACCGTTGGCTTTCACGGCCAGCTTAGTGCCACGATCTTGTACGAACCTCCATTACGCTTTCGCTTCAATGCACCCACACACATATTCAGTCTTGCCCGCTAACGAAGACTTCGATGTTATAAAAGGTACATAGTACACAATAACATGATAATTTTTTTGCTTTTCAAACTTCAAAACGAATAATTAGTGGTTACTTGATTATAGGGGGGTACCGCATTGCGACTGGACTGAAACGTCGTATACCTGGATTGAAGGTTATTTTGAGCGTTGGTGGTGAAGGCTCGGATCGTTTGTTTAGTGAGATGGTACAGGAGCCTGTGAGAAGAAACATGTTTATCGAAAGTGCCTTATCATTTTTACAAGAGCATGATTTTGATGGGCTCGATTTACATTGGGTGTATCCAGGTATTTATAAAAAAAAAAATAACACTGTAGACAAAGTTAAAAACCTGATTGATTAAAAGTAACTAAGTTAAATGAAGAAGAGGGTAGCAAACTATTTTCATTCTTTTTATATTCCTCAAACCTTTTTGATCATCTTCGGACATCTTATCCTTTAGACTTTACGGAACAGCCAAATGCCGTTAAAAATATATGTTTTTTTAGAAAAACTTGAAAAAATACATATAAAACAACGTACTATGTATATTTAAAAAATGTAATAAAGAGGAGTTGTTTTTATTGTGCATATCTTGCTATATCTCTCCGGTCGCGTACGATCATACTTTGATCAGGATAACATCATGAATGATTATGTTATTAAAATTCTTCGTTTATTTCACAATTACACCCATCCCCAAATTTGGAAGGATCTCAACTATATCATTTCGGACGGAACAATAATGAAATTGAGACAACATTGAGCAGCAAAATCAACAACGCAATTACAATGAATCAAACGACACCTCGTCATGATTTAATGCTAAAACCTACCGAGCATGTTATGCCACGTTTACAAAGAAAGAGATAATTATACATACATACCTACGTAATGAAATATCTTATTATGCTTATACATTACGTTATATGTTGTATATTAAACAACATTAATGTTGTGTGTAACATTACAATAAGAACCTTACTCTCCTTTTGGAACAATCGGGTAAACCAAATTAATTACACTTACTAAAAACGGTTAAAATGTCATTGCTTGATTCTAGGTGAAAAGGATGAAAAAGAAAAAGATCTGGTAACAACTTTATTATACGAGATCAGAGAGAAGTTCTCTTCGTATGGCTATTTGCTATCGACAGTTTTGCCGCCGTTTAGGTGAATATTTTGATCGTTTTATGTCATTTTCTTGGTATTTTATTGATATAACATACTTTTTGGACCATAAAGGCTACTACTACTAATTAGTTTTTGTAAATTATTAAAATAAGAACTTGTGGAACGATATAACAAATTATTATTTTTAGATATCAAATAGAAGACGGCTATGATCTAAGTGCTGTGAGTGGGGCAACGGATTATACTATACTACAAGCGTGGGATATGACGCATGGGAGACGGGAGGAACCTCCTGCCCAAGCTGTTCAACACAGCGCTCTACATAGAGACCCAGGCGCGACATCACGGGATCAGCGATATGACAATATTGTACGCATAAATTAGTTCACTGGGTTGGAATTTATTAAAACTAGAATGTTTAGTAAGGAATATAATCATTACATTATACTTGAACTTAACTTATTAATACGTACTTAACTTAATTAAGGTTTGATCTTTTAGTATTGCGCGTACTGTTTGAAATGTAACATAACGTACCCATCGCAGAATCTCTCGCAGAGTTTCTCGCCGGATCTTCTCAGTGGATCGCGTTTCCGATCCGGTGGTAAATTCTGCGAAACACTGCTCTCGCTAGGGTCAGTGTTAGCGTCACTCCGGTTTGAGCCCCGTGAGCCCACCTACTAGTTAAGGTTACGCTGAAATAGCCTCTCAAGGCTTTCAGCTTAGGTAGGAAAAAAATCGCTGAACTGTTTTTCCTTGATTGATCTTTATTTTTTTGACTTTAAGTAAAAACCATCAAACTGACAATTTTTTTTAAATTACCAAATCGCATGCTCGTTTTACCAAATCGAAACTAATATATTTATGAATCTCTTTAAACAGGAATTTATGGTAAAATATATCCTGCGACACGGAATGGCCCCAGAAAAATTGGTGCTGGGTGTACCGCTTTATGGTCGCAGTTATACTTTAGCACCATCGACAAATCCTTATCCGGGAGCCCCCATCGATGGATGGGGAGAAGAAGGACCATACACTCAAACGAAGGGACTTCTAGCTTATTTTGAGGTATACATTTTGATTTCCATAATTGAAGATAATTGAAATCATCTTTAACATTTCTGTAGTGACAGCTTTGTTGTTTTATTTTTAGATTTGTATGGCTGAACGCGAAGGTAAAGGCGTAAGCGGTGTGGATGAAGCTGGTAACGCTTACGCGGTTTTCGATAATCAGTGGGTTACATACGATACCCCATCAACGATAGTTGATAAGGTAATAACAATTAATCAATTTAAATTAAGTTCTAAGTATCTTTTTTTATCTGACTTGTAATAAATTACAGATGAAATACGTCATAAGTAGTGGATTAGCTGGAGCTGCAGCATGGGCGGTCGACATGGATGACTTCAGAGGCTTATGCGGTTCACCATTCCCAATTCTAAGTGCAATTTCTAAAACATTAAACGGTAATAAAATGTTTATGACGATCTTTCTCGTCAACCTTTTGCTTTTACTTTGTTTAAGGCATACTTGTTTTATTACAGGGGAAGAAGTACAAACTGACCAATCGACCCTTAAAATCGGGTCGTGTGACTCAAATGCTCCTTACTTAGCTTCCGACGAGGAGTCGTGCGCCCACTTTCATTTCTGCACAGGAGCTATTAGTTATAGAATGTCCTGTGAAGATGATCGTTTATACGACCCTTCCACCGGTTACTGCGGGTATTATTTCGAAAATGACCAATCAATCAATCAATAATCAGATTCTCAGAACGATTTTTTTTTTCTAATTCCTTGATATGTGTTTAGGCACCAGGATGTAGGTAAATGCCTCCCAGGACAAAGTTTGCGAATCAGTGTGGAAGATGCAGCTCGTTATCTGTCACATGTTTATGAAACAGACTTCGAGGTGAGTGGTTATCATAAAAAAAAAAATAACTAATAATACGGATCGATTAATTCATATTCATCTTTTTTTTCAGTGGAACGATGAACCTATGAAAGCAGTGGCCATTCGAGACTCAGAACGCCTGACTTCAGACGAAGTAGATATTAAGAAAAGTAACTACTTTGATAAACTGCACAATAATTTCGAGATAATACCGCAAATTTAAAAATAAATGCTAACATTTTAAACCAAAAATTTTCAGATAAGGAAAATGACAACAAAGTGGTGTGCTATATGACCAGTTGGGCCTTTTATCGTCGTGGCGACGGAAAGTTTGTCCCCGAACAAGTGGACACACGTCTGTGTACTCACGTTGTATACGCATATGGCTCACTGTCCCCTGATGAACTTGTTGCCAAAGAATTTGATCCTTGGGCTGACATAACCAATAGTAAGAATTTAAACACAATTTAAACGGTTTCCTCATCATTATCCGAAATCGATTTTCAATCGATGAGTAATAAAACTTATTTGATCTTCTTTGCGCAAAATAATATTTAATTTAATTATATTTTTTTAGATTTGTACGAACGTGTCACATCACTCAGAGATGTTAAAGTCCTCCTTGGTTTAGGAGGATGGACAGACTCAGCAGGAGATAAATATTCTCGTTTGGTATCTTCAGATTCAAACCGATCTAAGTTCATAACGAAACTAATACCATTCCTTCGGATGCACAACTTTAAGGGCCTCCACCTGGATTGGAACTATCCCGTTTGCTGGCAAAGTAATTGCAAGAAAGGTGCTCGTTCTGATAAAGCAAATTTTGCTAAATTTGTACAAGAATTAGCGAAAGCATTACACGGTGCCGAAATGGAACTAGGAGTCGCAATCTCTGGTTACAAAGAGGTCATTGAATCGGCGTACGATTTAGCAACAATATCGCGTGAGGCCGATTTCCTAAGCGCTATGACATATGATTACCACGGTGGTTGGGAGAGAACTACCGCTCATCACACACCCCTGATTCCATCACCCAAAGACGCATTATCGTATTATTCTATTGTGAGTATTAACTTACAAATTCTGATTATTCTGTAATATGTAATGAACTTTTCTTTACTTAATAAAACACTACACATCACGCCGACGATTTTTGGGATTATTTTTTACATTGCACTCTTTGTCAGTGAATATTTAAAATCAAGCGCAGAACAAGTAATTTATTGTTCGTTAATGAAAAGCATATTTGGGTTTTGATATCAAATTAGCTATTGATTAGCACTTTAGAATAAATGGCTGTTATTAAAATTTCTTTCTTTTTTACAGGAGTATGCAATCAAAGCGATAATTAGCGGTGGTGCCGATCCGAAGAAATTGCTCCTCGGCTTATCGTTCTATGGTCAGTCGTACAGATTAGCGGACGTGGAAAGCACCAGCGGACCCGGGGCACCGGCCGCCGGCCCTGGCGAACCTGGAGAGTTCACTAAGCAGCCCGGAATGTTGGCCTATTACGAAGTCTGCTATAGAGGTGATTTCTTGTGTGAACTGTCTTCATGTAAACATTTACATTATCGCATAAAGTGGCCTAAGCGTCAACATATTGATTATCACATACAACCAGCTTAATAGGAATTTCTTTTTACAGTGAAGAATTTACGTTGGAAAACGGGACGACAGACAAATGCAGGACCTTACGCCTATTCAGACAATCAGTGGGTCGGATATGATGACCCGAAGTCTATTACCGAAAAGGTTTGTTCAATATTTGTTAATTTACGCTACCAAATAATACAGCAGTTCAAACGGAATTCTTCGACTGATTGGATCACATTTTTAAATTACACTAGTTGTTTGATGGTCCAACTTTCGGCCGACCTGGTCATCTCGTAGATACAGCTACCTACTTTGAAAGATAGATGTAAGTCTCAATCCTTTTCATTACAATGTGAAACCGAACCACATGACTATTCCACGCAATAATAATAGTAGGAAGGTGAATTTGCAATATGCATTCTGCAAGTTTGATTTTCAATTAAAGGTCTTCACGAACGATTGTGATGGTAGCTGTTTGGCGGCAAAGGAATAATGCGCTATGATTTGAGCATAGCTGTTAATCCAATGCAATACAAATTTAACCGAACACCGAATGGGTTATGTATCCGTTTGCTGCTTTATGCCACCGAAAACAAATGTTAACGTTTAATTTATAATGGTTCAGGTGGAATGGGCGATGCGTCTGGGACTGGGCGGCGTGACCGCTTGGGCGATCGACTTGGACGACTCCAGTAATCGATGTTGCGCAGAGCCGTACCCGCTATTACGAGCCGCTGGCCGTGCTCTCGGCCGATCTGTGCCTTCGCCGCCCACCACGCCCTGCGAACGGCCGCCCGAGCCTGTCACTCCCGCTCCCCCCACTACTACCCCTGCAGAGTCCGATGGTTCGTTTTTATTTCAATAACACAACGATTTTATTAAAATATATTAGTTTCTTCGTGTATTGAAACTTATTAATACGCTTTTATTAGCTTCAGACGTATGTATGTTTGTAACGGAATCTTTGAACATAATTTTGACTCCCCTTCAAAACGTCGTATTAACTCGAAATTTGGTATACTTATTAAGGACCGATGACAATTAAATATTTAAAAAAAATTGAAAACATTTATTGAAAAAATTGAAATTCAACTAAAAAATTAAAAATAAATACATAATAGTTTAAAAAAACTAACAAAATACGCTTTTATAGAAAATCCAACTAAAAAATAGAAAGTAAATTTTATTAAAATTTATATTAAATTATTATTAATTAAATTATTATTATATTATTAATTAAATTTTTATTAAAATAATAAATTTTAATTAAAAATAGTGTAAGAAAAAATGATTTTATTGTAAAAAAAGCGTGGGGTGCATGGTATCAGTTGTTACAAACAGTAGTATACAATAAAATAATTTTCTATAAAAGCTTATCTTGTAAGTTTTTTTAAACTATTATTTATTTTAATTTCACGATCGCCGCAAAGACTGGTCTTTTGATGTCATATCAAATCATAGATATACATACTTAGTTGGTTTGTGTCTACATACTAAATGATGTAATTTAATTTGTTATCTCGCATATTCAGGTGGAGCGCACGGTGATCACGGAAGTCACGACCATCATACCTCCACGACCTGGCCAAGCTGGAATCCAACCACTACAAAACCAACCACTACAAAACCGACCACCGCTCAAACCTGGTGGCCCCCTGCTACCACCACCACCACGACCACCAAACGCCCAACCACTATTTCCACCACCAGACCAACAACTAAACCAACAATCAAACCAACAACCAGACCAACAACCAAACCCTCGACTAAGCCGCCATCTGTCACAGGTCAGTTAAAAGACAAAAAGTTTTCCCGCCATGATCATTATGTAGGTACATAATATATTTTTACAATGCTTAATGCAGATACAGGTACAATGGTAGATCTAAGGACATGGACATTCGCTAAAATAGACTTAAAGTCATGCATTAATTTTTATTAATTTTATTTATTTAATTAATTTGCGTAATTACTGGTGCTATTACTGTTCTTAGCACTACAAGAACGGGTTCTGTTCCAATAGAATAGGCTGTACAAACAGTTTTTTTTTTCGTAACTTATTTCTCTCATTCGTCTGTTCTCGTCTATTAACAAGTACTTATTTACCGCATTTACTTATAGCATGGCTTTATTTCGGTAATAAAAATTAAACATATTGTGGCGAAACATTCGGTTCCGTAACGCGCATGCGCGACTGAAGAAATCTAGGAGGCCATAACCCCCGCCATGACAAGAAAAAGCATTGTACATTTTTACATAAAATAATTTATTATTATAATAAATAAATTATTATTACAGAGGAAGTGTGAAAGTAGCCCCGGTAATCAACAAATTAAAGAGCGGACGGTTAGCGTGGTATGGACATGTGATGCGTAGAGAGAAGATGCATGTGACTAGGATATGTATGAAAATGGTAGTGCAAGGTAGTGGGGGAAGAGGTCGACCAAAGAAGACATGGATGGAGTGTGTGAATGACGATATGAGAGAGAGAAAGGAGTGGAAGAGAAAAATTAGCTGCCGACCCCACCTAGTGGGATAAGGTGGAGAAAAAGAAAAAGAGCAAATTATTATTATTTATTATTTCATTTTGAGCCGCTTTTATTTAAGCGTCCTAAAATATCCTGTACTATTAGGGAGTGTAGAAGGCGGGTCGTGCACTGCCGGTGAATACAGCGCAGCGCCCGGAGACTGCGAGGGATACTTGCAGTGCGAAGGGGGACAGTGGCGGAAACATCGCTGCGCACCCGGCTTGCACTGGGCACCTTCTGTCAGTCGATGCGACTGGCCCAGTTTCGCTAAATGCACTGGTATGACTTACTTATATGTATATGCTTTAATTGGCGTAAATGATACTTTAACCTTCCAAACACTTTGCGGCAGTGATAGACAAAACGTTGACAACATTTTTCATACGTGTATTCACAATTAGACAAACTATTTATTCTCAGTGACAGTAATAAATAGCGTATTGCACTGGGTATCTAGACTTTATGAAAATTACCGCAGATATTTTAGAAGCATATTTTTTATCTATCTGCTGCACTAGTGTTGAGAGGATCTAACGTTATAATTATAATCTGTCCAGTTTAAAAAAAAAACAAGTGTATGCGACACCATTCTCGTTGGGTTAGTGATATTTCTTTCTAATCACCCGTCTGTAGTCACCTCAGCTTCTTTTTTCATGCATAGATGAGTGTTAACTTATTAATTGCTTACCCCGGGGCCTTTAAAAACAAAATTGTGAACGAGGTAACAGAACTTGAAATTTTATAATAGTTCCCCTCATTCCTACCTCGCGGAATAATTGTGGTATATACTTGTGATGCCTTCGATGCCCGCACATATTATTATGCTGATACCATCCTTTCTACTTGTCCCGCGAAGCAATTATGCATTGACGTTTAAAGTGCAATGAAGCAGTTTTACTTTATTTCAAATAATTTGAAATTTGAATTTAGATTAGTCCTTCGACATTTGAAAAAAGACTATATTGACACTCAATGGATTATCAGAAATGTTTATTTTCTAGCTACGTCCAGTAGTGAATCTAGTACGGCAACCACAACTCTGGCTCCGATGACGTCACGTCCGCCGCCTAGACCCACAACTAGTAGGTGGACGACAACCACGACAACTACCACAACCACAACAACTACCACAACTACCACTAAGAGACCGACAACTAGACCTACAACTGTAGCATCAGGTTTATATAAATTTCCTAATTAAATACAATAATAGTTTTGAAAAACCCAATAAATATTTTATACTAGCTAACCTGGCAGACTTCGTAGTGCCTCAATCGATAAATAAAAACTTAAAACAAACAAAAGGAATCCGTCCTACGGGGGATTTTTTTTTAATTCCGAGCTTTTTCATATTTATCTACCTTTTAAACCTTCTCTGGATTTCCACAAATAATTCAAGATCAAAATTAGCCAAATCGCTCGAGCCGTTCTCGAGTTTTAGCGAGACTAACGAGCAGCAATTCATTTTTATATACTTATATATAGATATGACGACAATAAGATGGAGCCAACGACTTTGGCGTAAGCTTTTAAATTGACATAGACAATTTGACAATTTAAATTTGCCAATGATTTCAATGAAACAATTACTAAAGTTACATAATTGATATGTTCAATACTTGTTGGAACCATTGTAAGAATTGTGTGACCAAGTGTTCTGATAATTTAAGATCAACAAAATTCCGTTTACATTTAACAAACATACATACAAAAATATTATTTGGAAATAAAGTATTCAAACTCGAATGTATTCATAAAACTACTACATAGCATGTATTCATAACATAACTTTTTCATTTTTCATTGTATGTCAAGATCCTGTTTCCGAGGGGAAGCCATGTGGCAGTCAAGATTACGAAGCAGTGTCTGGTGACTGCAGCGCGTATCTGCAATGTGACAGCGGAACTTGGCGCATTCAGCGCTGCGCTCCTGGATTACACTGGAGTCCAGCCCATAAACACTGCGACTGGCCTAAATACGCACAATGTGGAGGTAGCAACTTTATAATACTCAAAACGTATAAAAGGGTTCGTCTCGCGTTAATTGTGTTCGTTTTACAATTCCCGCTACTCATATGTGCAAGATTATGAAATACCACAATCCCTGATTAGCAAACTGAGATTCCCGGCCGTAGTCATTCATCTCTTTGATGAAAATATTTGGTGATCCAAAACTTGTATGTATTTTCGGTATCCACAACACAACATCAAATCCTAACTTGAAGTTGCTTAATATAAAAATTTCAAATGCTTATAAAAAAACATTACATTATAAAAACATTCACCTTATTAAGCAGCTACTCTAATAACGCTTCTCACTTTATACAATTTAATGGTTTTTAAAGAAAACTATTATAACATATACAATGAAAACAAAACTGTAATTGCAACGAAGTTGGTCAAGTTGAGATGAAACATAAAATGTCGTACTATTAAAAATTTTTTTTTTTTGATTTATTGAATTATATTTTCTCCGGATCTGGCGTATTGTGGACACAATTTAAAACCACTTTTACTGGTTAAGATCCCGTTTATTTATTATCATTAGCTTATTTCGAACGTTTGGAATATTTTACAGTTTTCGTGGTCATGAAAGAAAATTAAAATATAATGATAATTAACAATGCGAGGTTAAACTGTAAATGTAGTTTTAATTATTTATTGAATTGTTTTAATAGATTCCGCAACTGCTACAACAACCCTTAAACCGAAACCAACTCGTCCACCAGTACAAGCTACAAGACCAATGACTACACAAGGTCAGTAAACCTTAAAGATATCGGTATTCACTTCATTTACTCTATCACAGAATATACCAAGTAGAAGCAAAACATTACCTAAAACAGGTACAGGTACCTGTACAACCTGGTACTAATGGGTAAACAGAATTATAAAATTGACTTTTTTTAACTTCCCACAATGCAATCTATTTAATTGATAATACAATTTTTTAACGGAAACAGAAAACTGATTTCACAAAATAAACTATAAACGAAAATATGCTTTGTTGAGAATAACTCAAAAAGTACTGGTTAGATGATAATGTAATCTAAACGGGAGCACATGAGGACACTAACCTTCAAAGGGAAAAAGAAGCATCGAAATCGTTGCTCGTAGACAAAGTTTTGACATATTATTATTACACCCAAAAATATAGTTAATGTAATGATCCTTTTTGTGAAGTCGTTTTTTCTTCAAACTCAATAAGTGGATAATACCCAAAATCAGCAGCGATCTCTAAGCATTAAAGTATGAGCCACCTGGGTACAAATAACCAATTTGCTTCTTTCTGGTACGAAGCAATAATACGTTCAATTTCAAGGGTTCCTTTCTGGTACGAAGCTATAATGCGTTTCAATTTCAAGGGTGCCTTTCTAGTACCAAGCAATAGTGAGTTTCAGTTTCAAGAGTGGGACGGGATAGCCGTTATACAATTGATATTTCGACATCACGTCTTAAGGGAGCTGGCAACATTCACGTTGCGATCTATGGTCTTCCCGTAATCAATAGCACCTTTTTACAACACTAAAAAGTTTGGTTTTAAATGATCACTTTAACATCTCAGCTTCATCAAGTCAACCACATGAAGACGACGAGTGCAGCAGCAGTGACGTGCACGCTTCGGCGTCCACATGCGACTCGTACTTGCTGTGTGTGAGCGGACATTGGCGCAAGCAGATGTGTCCGCCGGGACTTCACTGGGACAAACGGACCAAGCGATGCGATTGGGTCGAATTCGCTATGTGTGAAAGTAAGTATCAAATTATTTTAACTATAGGCAATATTGTCAACCAAAACCATATATTGAAAGAAGTAAATTACCAGAATAACTAGATAGACCAAATAACACAGTAGAGAAACGTCAGAAAAAAAAGTTTATTCTTTTCATTCTGAAATGTCGATATGAAATAAAAATGACTAAACAATCAAATGGTCTTTGAGGCTGCGGTAAATCATAGTTCAAGTGGTAACCGGAGCCGAAGTCTGTCTGGAACTATTTGTTACAACTTTTGTCCGTCATATAAACTGGCAAATGCGTATATCGCTCAGCACGATATATGCTACTTAAACCTAAGCTTAACAAAACTATTTTGGAGTAAGAAGCGTTCAAACTGATAAACGTTTATCAGATGTGTCCAGAAGTGTGTCGAAGAACATAAAACATATTTCCCGCCATAAATTTTAATTTTTTTTTTCCACCATTAACCAACATTAACTTGAAATGTTTCGTAGCAAAACCATCAGCTACCAAATCGCCAATAACAGTACCGACAAAAACGACTACGTCGGCCACCCGCAGACCAACAACTACGAGACGACCATGGACGACTTCTACTTCAAAACCATGGGCCGACGAACTTCAGAAACCTGGAAAAGTATGAATATTTCTTATTAAGTGTTAAGTTAAGTTATGTAAGTACTTTACACTTATAATGCCAAATTGAACTTTTGTATCGCGTACCCTAACTTAAAAAAATTGTTTCATACCTTATTAGAAAATTCCTACCCCTACTGGAATGAAGAATACAATAGACTTATATGAATAAGATTTACTCCGGTAGGTAAAGATTTAGTCAATAAACTAAGGCTAAAATGATATAATCGTTGTTTGAGGAACCCGACATCAATACATTACATTATATTCGTATCAGAGAATCATCGCACCCAAATTGGTTATTTATATTTAGCTCTTATTCACACATAAATAAGTTCCATTACAATAATGGGCTCGTCTTTGCACGACAGGGTTGCCGCACCGGCACGTATCATGCGCACCCGAAGTGTGAGAAGTTCTACGTTTGCGTGAACGGTCTACTGATAACGCAAAGCTGCGCGCCGGGGCTGGTGTGGCGCCCAGATCGCTCGCAGTGCGACTTCCCTGGCTCCAGTTCATGCTCCGACCGCAGGCAGGGCGTCTCTGCACCCATACTCGACGCGACTAACTCGGCCTCTACTGCCGTCCATGTGCAAGAAGAACCGGGTGCGTCTACCTACACACTACATCATTTTTTTTAAATCAATATTAGTTACATTTGTCTTTTCAGAAATTGCCATTCATTCGTTTATCCTTTTTGTCACAAACATTATTTTGTGATTAACTTAATGAGCATTGTTTTTTTTTAGAATTTTGTGAAAACGGCCAATATGCTTCATTCCCAAATGATTGCTCAAGATATCGACATTGTTTATTCGGTAAATTCGAAGAGTATTCATGTAGCCCCGGCTTACATTGGAATCAGGTTTGTGAATTTTAGAAGCTCTTAATTTAAAGGGACAAATGCTCAAAAACAACTTTCACGTGATTAATTCTAATCAATTTGGCAGGAAAAACAAATATGTGATTGGCCAAACAACGTCAAATGTTCAATGAAAGGCACGACTCCGATAACCACGACCTCGACTACGACGACATTTCGTCCCGTCGAAATGGATACTATTCACGAGGAACCCCAAAAGCCATATGTACCGTTAAGACCATCAGCACCCCCTTCTGGAACAAACTCTGATATATCAACGAGACCGGCTCTGCTTAATTGTAAGTTTTACCTTTCTGATTCAAAGTAAGAACTTTTATTTTTCGATAAGACCGCCATTTTCGACCTCGCTCGAAATTTAAAAAAATCCCAAGTGAATTAAACACATTTTTTTTAATTTTTTTTTAGCACGCTATAAGCTAGTTTGTTATTACACAAACTGGTCCTGGTACAGGCCCGGTATAGGAAAATACAGTCCAGAAGATATCGACCCTACGCTTTGTACGCATATCGTTTACGGATTTGCAGTCCTGGGATCAGATGGACTTATAACTGCCCACGACTCTTGGGCAGATTATGATAATCGTAAGTCATATTTAGGATCACAGCTTATTAGTAATTTTATTTAGCATTTTACAAAGAAAACGATCTCACAAATATGGCACAATAATTACCTATATAAGCCCCAATCAATAAATTATCTACCTATCAACAATTATAGGATTATTTAATTCTTCCACAATCTAATATTAAATTTTTTTTGGCAGAATTTTATGAACGCGTTGTTGAATTTAAAAAATACGGTATAAAGGTTTCCATTGCTATCGGAGGATGGAACGACTCGGCAGGAGACAAATATTCTAAGTTAGTGAACGATCCCGCAGCAAGGGCCAGATTTGTAAAACACACTTTGTCGTTCGTTGAGCAGTACGGATTCGACGGACTGGACCTCGACTGGGAGTATCCTAAGTGCTGGCAGGTAATTGCGATTTGTGTTCGAAATTAGTAGATGCGCTTCTGGAATAAAGCGCTTTTTAACTATATGAAAATACTCGCTATATATTATTATGAACATTTCCGCTTCATTGACTTTTAATGACATTAATTGGCAACTCTTGTGTGCTTTGCTACCCAAATAGACAAGAGCAGGAGAAGATATATTACTGATTAAAAAAGTGTGTATTTAAAGAGTATTATATGTGTAAAAATTGTATGACTCTCTGCATTTAAATCTATGCATGCTTACATAAGTCTCAAACGTCATATTCTCATACGAATTCAAGTGCTTGAATATATAATTTCGCAAAACAAGTTCAAGTATATAATAAAAGAGAATCTAGGACTCGTATTTCTAGAAATCCCTAAATAAGAAAACTGGTGGTAGGACCTCTTGGGAGTCCGCACGGGTAGGTACCACCACCCCGCCTATTTCCGCCGTGAAGCAGTAACGCGTTTCGGTTCGAAGGGTGGGGTAGCCGTTGTAACTATACTGAGATCTTAGAACTTATATCTTGAGGTGGGTGGCGCATCTACGTTGTAGATGTCTATGGGCTCCAGTAACCACTTAACACCAGGTGGGCTGTGAGCTCGTCCATCCATCTAAGCAATAAAAATAAAATAAAAAACTTACGGCTAGTTTTAATCATTCATGTCGTTCTTTTTCTAGGTTGACTGTTCTCTAGGCCCTGATTCGGACAAGGAAGCATTCGCTGACTTAGTTCGGGAGCTCTCAGCAGTTTTCAAGCCTAGAGGTTTGCTGCTATCAGCCGCTGTATCACCTAGCAAAATGGTTATAGACGCCGGTTACGATGTCCCAGTATTGGCAAGACATCTTGACTGGATTGCTGTTATGACGTACGACTACCACGGACAATGGGATAAACAGACAGGACACGTGGCACCCTTGTACTATCACCCTGACGACGACAAAACTTACTTCAATGCTGTAAGTTGAAGATTTTGTAAAATAGAATAAGTACTTTTCATTAAACAAACAACTACTTAGTATCAAAACTTTATGATTAAAGTATGTGTGAAATATTCGAGGGCCTCAGACTTCGATTTTCTGCTTTGTTATAGCAGACCTCAAATATAGTGATTTGAGTGGTAATCGATCTAGAACACCGTAAGACAGTAGTCAGAGTGGCTAAATTTTTGACTAATGCTGCTCACGACTTTTTAATAACTGACCAAAATACGTACGCGTTTATTTTTTTAATTTAACATAAATTGGATATTATTATTTTTTATTACTCTTCCTTCTAATAACTACTAACGCTCTCGCTTGGCTTAGTGATCACGCTCAGTATTAGTTGGATTTTCTTCTCGCTCTATCTAGATCTTATATATAAAGTAAGTAATATTACTTTCACAGAATTATACAATGCATTATTGGATGAAAAAAGGCGCTCCAGCTTCTAAACTGGTTATGGGCATGCCGATGTACGGGCAAACGTTCACTATAGAAAACAGAGGGATACACGGCTTGAATGCCCCAGCCTCGACCGGCGGAGCGGAGGGTGAATACACAAGAGCCAAAGGATTCTTATCTTACTATGAGGTAAATAATACTTTAGTACTCTAGCGTTCACAACCAATTTAAATTATAACAGACTCGAATGGAACTTTCGTAATTTATGATTTTGCGTGATCACTAGCAGTAGGTTATGGTGCACTGTAAGTCACAATCTCGTGTTCCAGACCAGCAATATCATGACGTGGTCTATGGGGCTCTAGAAGATGTTTTATACCAACAGAGGCTTAAAATGTTCTGTATATTTTTGTCATAGACAAAATAGACTTAAACAAAGCATTTTTACGGTCAATGAAATAAACAATTTTCACATTATTACAGATATGCGATCGAATCAGGTACGACGGATGGACAGTTGTCAAAGATCCGCTACAACGAATGGGACCATACGCCTACAAAGGCGATCAATGGGTCTCATTTGACGACACCGACATAATTAAGCAGAAAATTAATTTCATCAAATCCCTTAACCTTGCTGGTGGCATGGTCTGGGCTTTAGATCTTGATGACTTTAGGAATAGGTAAAGCATTTGTTTTTGACGTAAATGACTAAAGTGTGTAAACAAATTTGCGATTTATCATTTTCTGTTTAAAGGTGCGGACAAGGCAAGCATCCCTTAATAAACGCGATTAAAAAAGGTTTCCTTGATTATGAAATCCACGACGATCCAATAGTAACAGAACCTCCATTGTTAGAGCCTCCCAACGATATTGATGACTCTGACGATATTGAAGTGAGACCCGTTCATTCGAGGCCAACTTCCAAGCCAATGAGAGATCCAATGCAAACAACTATGGCAATACAAACAACTAAGAAACCGTCGACTACCGTAGCTCCATTTGTTGAAGAGCGTTACAGGGTTGTGTGCTACTATACAAACTGGGCTTGGTACAGGTAAGATTTTTCTCTGTCCGTAATCGGGTGAAAGGATTGTTAGCACAACGTATGCTAGTACCGGAGTAAGGAGAAAGTCCAAATTCTTGTCGCACTATGCCAGATCGACTCTACGTCGAAAGAGTGGCCCAGACTGTACGTTCACGAGTAAAGTTTGTGTATTGTTTGTGCATTGTGGTAAAAGCTAGTTCTGGTAGAAAAATAACCGAGGAGAGATAATTAGAAAGTGCTGCACCGGCCTTTACGATTTATCGATATACCACAGTCATAAAATATCCGAGATTTATTATAAAATTAACCTATTACCTAACAATTTTTTTTTTTATTGCTTAGATGGGTGGACGAGCTCACAGCCCACCTGGTGTTAAGTGGTTACTGGAGCCCATAAACATCCACAACGTAAATGAAAACCCACCTTGAGATACAAGTTCTAAGGACTCAAGTATAGTTACAACGGCTGCCCCACCCTTCAAACCGAAACGCATTACTGCTTCACGGCAGAAATAGGCAGGGTGGTGGTACCCACCCGCGCGGACTCACAAGAGGTCCTACCACCAGTAATTACGCAAATTATAATTTTGCTGGTTTCATTTTTATTACACGATGTTATTCCTTCACCGTGGAAGTCAATCGTGAACATTTGTTGAGTACGTATTTCATTAGAAAAATTGGTACCCGCCTGCGGGATTCGAACACCGGTGCATCGCTTCAACACGAATGCACCGGACGTCTTATCCGTTAGGCCACGATGACTAGATACGTGTATAAAACACCGTGAACACTCGTATACACAGACATTTCTCTTTAAGAAGTACAGGTGATACGTAGAAGGCTGAGGCTGTACCTGTCCATCCTCGAACCTACGGCTTTTTAGACGACATGCACGAATAATACAGTTAGACATGGAACAAATTTATTTGAAATACTTATTTTCTTTAGGCCTGGATCTGGTAAATTCACTCCTAGCAACATAGATCCTTCTCTTTGTACACACATCGTATACGCGTTTGCTGTCCTCGATACAACCCGCTTAGTTATAAAGCCTCATGACATTTGGTTGGATGTCGAAAACAGTAAGTTAAAAACACTTCTAATAAATTGATGATTATATTTAATTTTAGTAGTTAAAAGTGGCGCCTAATCGGTGTACTGTAATCAGTTTGGTTAGCTTAATAGCAAATATGGTATTTATTCTTACTTTACACAAAATTTTACAAAATATTTGATAACAGGACTCAAGGATTGTGAACTTTTTTCAGAATTCTACGAGAAAGTAGCTTCGTTGAAGAGCAATGGTGTTAAGGTTGTTCTCGGTTTGGGTGGATGGGACGATTCAGCAAGTGACAAATACTCGAGATTAGTAAACAGTGTATCTGCTCGTAGAAAGTTTATTGTACACGCCATAGACTTCATTGAACAGTATGAATTCGATGGCTTAGATCTAGACTGGGAATATCCAAAATGTTGGCAAGTGAGTAGTACTCTTGGCAACATTGATGATCATATGTAACTTTTTTGGGACCACACTTTATATAAATAATATTTCAGGTAAATTGTGAAAAGGGCCCAAGTTCAGACAAACAAGGATTCGCTAATCTTGTAAAAGAATTAAAAGCTGCGTTTGGTCCTCGAGGTCTTCTCCTTTCCGCTGGCGTTTCTGGAAGTAAACGCGTTATCGACGCAGGTAAACTACTCTTAGTGTATAGAACATATAAACGAATAAACGATATAAACTTTAATCATATTTTAACTACCAACAAGCAAATTGTGTTTTAATAAGATGCCACGTTTTCTTATTTATGTGTAAAGAAGCAAAATTTAATTATTTTTTTATTTTTAATAATAATTACTATATCATAATACTTTGTGTATTAATTGTATGTATATTTACGGAGATATGTGTGTGTGTATGTATGTGTATATGTATGTATACATACATGTATATGTATTTCACTGCAATGGTACACCGCGCGTAGTTCGTTTCCAAATGATTCTTGTCCACCTGATGGTTGTCTGGAAGAGATCGCTCTTAGCGATAAGACCGCCAATTGTACTTTTTTGTGTTTAATTTATCGCACTGTTTATTTGTTTTTTGGTGTACAATAAAGAATACTCTCTCTCTCTCTCTCTCTTTCTCTCTCTCTCTCTCTCTCTTTCTCTCTCTCTCTCTCTCTTTCTCTCTCTCTCACGTTTTTGTTGTTTGACTTGTCCTAATATGTTGTTCAAACACATTATGATCACGTTTTAATGATGATGATTTCAATAGGATATGATATACCAACGCTGTCGAGAAACCTAGATTGGATTTCTTTGATGGCGTACGACTACCACGGACAATGGGATAAAAAGACAGGTCACTTAGCCCCCATGTACGCCCAAGAAGACGAAATTGATGATACTTTGAATGTAGTAAGTAAAAAATTCAATACTAACCACACGAGCAAAATAAACTGCTATTTACCATTTTCGAATTACTTTCTAGAACTACACAGTTAATTATTGGATAGACAAAGGAGCCGATAAAGAGAAACTGGTTATGGGAATTCCATTCTACGGACAATCGTTTTCATTAGTAGAGGGCGTTGGAACTGGTCTCGGAGCTGAAGCCTATGCTGGCGGAGAAGCTGGAGATGAAACTAGAGCTCGAGGATTTTTATCTTTCTATGAGGTAAACTTTTTTCAATTAAAAAGAAACACTTTGAAGTCGTCGTGGCCTAAAGGATAAGACGTCCAGTGCATTCGTGTTGAGCGATGCACCGGTGTTCGAATCTCAGGCGGGTACCTATTTTTCTAATGAAATACGTACTCAACAAACGTTCACGGTTGACTTCCACGGTGAAGGAATAACATCGTGTAATAAAAATCAAACCCGTAAAATTATAATTTGCGTAATTACTGGTGGTAGGACTTCTTGTGAGTCCACGCAAGTAGGTACCACCACTCTTCCTATTCCTGCCGTGAAGCAGTAATGCGTTTCGGTTTGAAGGGCGAGGCAGCCGTTGTAACTATACTGAGACCTTAGAACTTATATCTCAAGGTGGGTGGCGCATTTGCGTTGTAGATGTATATGGGCTCCAGTAACCACTTAACACCAGGTGGGCTGTGAGCTCGTCCACCCATTTAAGCAATAAAAAAAGTAAAAAAAAACTTTGCATATGTGAAAAAAACTTAATGTTTAATTGTTGTTGTCGTCTAGATATGCGAACGAATTAGGGTGCAAGGTTGGAAAGTAGGTCGTGACCCGGGCGGCCGAATGGGTCCTTATGCTGCATTCGAAGACCAATGGGTATCATTTGACGATGATTACATGGTACGTCATAAAGCCGAATACGTTCGGGCTATGGGACTTGGAGGTGCTATGGCGTGGGCTCTAGATCTTGATGATTTCACTGGAAAATATTGTGGATGTGGAAAGTCGCCTCTTTTGAAAACTATTAATCACGTACTGCGTGGGAAAGAAGCTTCTCCATCGTGCCCACTAGAAGAAAGTAAGTCCGAAATATAATATTAATCTCTTAACTCAATATGCAGTAGTAAAATTTGCCAGAATTTTTTGAAAATCTTATAAATGTTAACAGTACAAGCACCATCTACTGAAGTTGCAGTCGTTGAACACGATCATGATCATGATCATGAACATCATGATCATCACGATCATGGTGAAGACGGACATGACCATAATGAAGAACATATGACTCCTGATGTGGAAAAACTTCCACCTAAGCCACAACAAAGACCAGAGGACGTTGATATTACTGTAAGCTTTGTAGAACCCCTTATCTAAAATAAAATAATTTATTTACAATATTATCTTTTAAACATTTTAGTAGAGAAAAAAACGTTTTTTTATATCTGCTTGAAGATTTCAAAATTATAACGAGGGCCATTTATTCGCTCGCGAGCAAGTACAACGTATCGTCTCTTTTTTTCAGGGATCAAGTCTTGAAGGCAAATCTTGCACAGGAAACGTTTTTAGGTCAGACAACGCCGATTGTACGAAATACTATTTATGTATCAATGGAGCGTATATACAACTTCAGTGCCCTGAACCTCTACACTGGAATAAGGTAATAATTTACAAACCTTTATCTCAACTTTCAACATGTTAAGAACTATGTTTTTATTATCACGCAATGTATTAAATTTTAGAATCACTGCGATTGGCCCGAGAAAGCTCGTTGTGGAACTAAAGCTCAGTTGAAAATAGCCGGACAGTATGACCAAGAGACCCAAGCCGACAAACCTATCCTTGCTTGTTACTTTACAAACTGGGCTTACTATAGGTAAAGTTTTTACATTACATCATTTTCCCAACTTCTAAATTCAACTACAAATTATCGAAACAGAAATTATCAAAAATAAATAATGGATAGACTATTCAAGCTGAGTCAGATAAATTAAGACGATTAAAGTGTACCAGTACCTAAGACGATCAATGCTCTGTAAGCTATTCTTATTCCATTGCATTTACTTATATGCATTGACTGTTTCATTATAGGAAAGATAGCGGTAGTTTTGGACCAGAGCAAGTTAACCCATCAATGTGCACACACATCATTTACGCTTGGGCACATCTTGACGACGAAACCTATAAGTTAGTACCGGGAATACCGGAACTAGATCTCGAGAACGGTGAGAATTATTTCGATTAAAAATATAAAGTGATGTGACACATAATCGATTACTAATTCCATATCATTGAATTTCAGACTTTTTCGGAAAGATTACCGAATTAAAGAAAACCGGAGTAAAAGTGATATTAGGCGCGGGAGGTTTAGTAGATTCGGAAAGCGACAAATGGAAACGGATGGCTTCTACTGCTGAAAACAGAATGATATTCATAGACTCAGTTGTTAAGTTTGTGAATAGGTGGAATTTCGACGGAGTGCAAATTGCTTGGCAGTATCCAGTTTGTAAACAGGTGAAGGACTTATTATTAATAAATATAAAAATGAATTGCTGTTCGTTAGTCTCGCTAAAACTGGAAAACGGCTGAACCGATTTGGCTAATTTTGGTCTTGAATTATTTGTGGAAGTCAGAGAAGGTTTAAAAGGTAGATACATATGAAAATGCTCGGAATTAAATAAAACAGCAATTTTGTTGTTCCTTTAATATGTCCCCCAAAAGTTTAGGTCTTTTATTTATCGATTGAGGCACTACGAAGTCTGCCGGGTCAGCTAGTTATTAATAAATAAACAAGAGAATCAACAAAACCTATCTTGCTGTAATGTGGATTAATAATAATTGTTTCATTATTTTAGGCTCCATGTATGTATGCATCACGAGACTTCTCTGACGTGGACAATTTTGCCGATCTCCTGTCAACGCTATCTAAAGTACTCCGACAGCACGATCTTGAGTTTTCGGCTATGGTCTCAGCCAATCCTGAGGTAGCAGCGCTGGCATACAAACCCCACATACTATCAACAGAATTGGACTGGATATCTGTAGCGGCTAACGACTTCTATGCATCGAATACGGGTCGAGCATCGTATCTCATGCAACTGGATAACAATCAAAATGCAGGAATCAATAGTATGGTTAGTACCCACATTTGGAAAATACGTTTTTCACTTTAATGATATCTAGTGTCTGCTTCTTCTCAAAGAACCTACACAGACGATGCCCAATGTGAAAGTATTGGGATTACAAAACTTGGTAATAAAATTCTTGCACCGATAAAAGTTGTATAGATAGGTACGTATGCAAATTTCCAGGCCAATCGGACATCTTGAATTTGCTGAAAATTACATTACATTATTCAAAAAGTATGATTTTAGCACAGTATTCAAACTACTAAACTAGCTTTATAGACCGCCAAGCCAAGGGATCTGAGTGTGTTTTTGTTGTAATAGATGGGTAAACGACCTGACGACCCCCTGCTGTTAGGTTATCGCAGCTCATAGACAACAGCCCGAGATCTATTGTCGAAGTTTCAGTTGCATTGTGTACGATGCAGCCTGAGTCTGAGAGGCTACAAAATCTTTATATGACGTTTTCTCGATCAAAGAAACCTGAACACATGACTGCATCGCCACAAAAGCGGAAATTATGATGATACATAAATGGGCAGGTTTACAATCCCTATCTTACTAATAGGACAGTACACGTAGGCAGGCATAGTATAATCATCGGTCGATTTCAGAATGCATCTCTAGCGTATTGGACTAGTGTAGTACAACTACAGAAGTTAGTGGTGGGAGTACCAGCATACGCTCGCGCCTACACATTGCGAAGTGCGTCCAACGCTGTTGCAGGTGCCCCGGCCTCAGGGCCTGGGGAGCCTGGAAAGTACACAGGGATACCTGGTTTCCTTGCATATTTCGAGGTTGGTTTAATGTTGCAGAGTAATTAAACGAAGGAATCTACACAATTGTCATTCTGTTAGATTTACATTTCACTTCAATATTAGGTACAGTAAATTTGAGGGCAAAAGCAAAGTTATGATACCAAAAATTGGATGGCTTTGTTCGAAAATCAGATTTATACTGGTTTCCATTGTTGCTATACCGTTTGAATAAATATCGCGAAAACTGAAATTACTCTGACGATAATTTCAAAGAATCCTTCATGTACCGATAATACTGTTTAAAAAAAACCAAATACCTATCTTTCTCTATAATTCGTACCGATTCTCTACATTCATTTTCATTTATTCTACTCAATAACATAATCGAACATTTTGGACAGAAATTTAAAATTATGCTTAATTCTTATTTAGTCTTATTTTCATTTAAATCAAATTAATTTCATAGGTGAGCTTCTTATTAAAGTGAAACATATGAGTATATTTTTTCAATGTATCATGTATTTTATTATATGCATTTGGCATTCCTTTTAAGTCTGCAGTTTTTATTGACTACGTTTTGACAAATACCCTCGGGATAAATATTCAAGAATGACCATTATTGATGTATTAATCATCATTTATCTTGCCAATGCGTTAAAAAGGAAATTTACTTTTTAGATTTGTGAAGGTATACGTTCTGGTGAATGGAAAGATACTCATACACGTGATGGCACATTCGCCGTTCACGACAGACAGTGGGCTTCGTACTTAAGTGTCGAGGACGTCCACCGAGTGGGGACGTGGGTGTCGCGTGGTGGTCTGCGGGGCGCGGCGCTGTGGGCTCTCGATCTGGACGACTGGCGCGGGCGGTGCTCCTGCATCCCGCACCCGCTATTAGCTGCTCTACGACAAGGATTAACTGACCCCACGATACCGCTCACTTTATGCGCTTAGTAACAATTTATGGATTTCTGTCTTCCAACAAAAGTGAATCATGTAGATTGCTCATGATTTCCAGAATTAATTGACGCTTGAAACAATATAATATATTACGTATTTCCCCGAACAACGACACGCATTTTGTATTAATTTTAAGTTATTTTGAGGTAATTTACTGTTTCAAGACTATTAGTGAAGTATGAGATCTATAAAGAATGTGATATAAAATGACATTTTACGTAAGATAAGAATTGAAATAAAAAAAATTCCTTGATTTTTACTCGACTGCATTTCGACTGAATTATTCTTTGAGTAAGAGTACAAGGATTATTGACGGGAGCAACATAAATAAATTAAGAGTCATTCGAAATTCGAAATGTGTATTCAATAACCTTACATTTGTGATAGAAATAAGCATGGATGAAAGTTTTAGAAGCAAATAAATGTTTACAATTCTTTTAAATGGCTTTTATTCACTTTCGTTAGATATTTATGGATTAAAAATATCACTGACATCACATAAGCCTAGACTTGCCCAATCCCCCTGCTGTACATAGAACAAAATAACATGTGGCGGGTAGCCATCACACAATACAAGATAATTGACAGATACCTGAATCTCACTTACGACATTATCAACATAAGTGTATATATGCATACAAGTTCCGAACAACATTCGCATTCCCGATCCTGCGGAAAGAATGGAAAGCAGTCGACGTCGCCCAAAACACGTCATTTCGGATCCTCCCGATCCACTAACGGTGCTTTTAGGTACCTCAAGCACCGGTCACCGTTCTCGTCGAACCCGTCGCTTGCGACGAAGGGCTCGACGAGTAAATTAACCCTCAGACACAGCCCACTGAGTTTCTCGCCGGATCTTCTCAGTGGGTCGCATTTCCGATCCGGTGGTAGATTCTGCGAAGTGCGGCTCTTGCTAGGGTTCGTGTTAGCAACGTCGTCAGGTTTGAGCCCCGTGAGCTCACCTACTAGTTAAGGTTACGCTGGAATAGCTTCTCAAGGCTACCAGCTTTGGTAGGAAAAAAAAAAACAACATTAGGACTGTCGGTCTACCGAACGTCGTACCCGCTCGGTGGAAGATCATTCCTTTGTCGTTAAATATCCCACACTGGTGACCTGCGACGGAACAATTGCAGCCTTCACCCTTCATCATCAGCGGATCAAGAACTTCGGTTACCGCTATTCCCACATTCTCGCAGATAAAAAAAAGTCATCAGCAGTCGTCCCACAGCAAGCCAGCATCGCAGCCTCAACAGGACCATCGCAGCTGACTCGCCGCGCTTCCTAGTCCTACGGCACGCGTCTTCACCGCCTCATCACGCCACCACAGTCCATCGCAGCCCACGACCGGATCATCAACGCTTGGGGTCACACATCTCCGGCGTGGTAGCTCTGCATACATAGACTACTCGCGGTACTGACGCAGCATTCAAGCTCAGTCTCGACTTACCGCAGACTTCGAGCAGCACTGGCACTTGTAAGCTAATCTCAGCACGGACAACGCTAATTTAATGACACGACCATCGGTCTCGGAGGGGACTGATGTGGCGGGTAGCCATCACACAATACAAGATAATTGACAGATGCCTGAATCTCGCTTACGACATTTTCAACATAAGCGTGCACATATAAGTTCCGAACAACAACATTCGGACCGTCGGTCTACCGAGCAAAATGACCCGCTCGGTGGAAGATCTTCCCTTCGTCGCTTAAGCATTCCTACAAAAACTTCAGTCATCCATGACCACAAAAACTGTAAAGGTTACGAAAGGGTAGAACTAGAAAATAATGAACCCGAGATTCAGTAAGAATATAGACTTAATCAGAATTTCGCTAAATTTTATTTCATTTAAATGTTATTTTGGAATCAAGAAAGAAAAAAGAGACAAGTCTTATGAGCACCTACCCGGTAGGAACGCATTTCCTTTTCTTTTCTTTTTGTGTTTGTATTAAATAACGATGATACAAAAATAAAAATTTATAAATCAGTAAAATCGAGGGAAAAGGGCCTAGGGGTAGAGGTCCCAGACGATGGTCGGACCAAATAGCGGAGGAACTAAAAATACCTGTCAGCGACGCACTCCACTAAGCTACAGGAACGGGATCGATAGAAACAGCTAGTAGATGGAATCAAACGGAGTCACGATCCTCAGTAATGAGAGACCGATTGGAGAGAGAGAGATATATAAAAAATAGAGTCAGTATAAAATAATTAAATGAATCATAAAATATAAATAATCTAGTTGGTATTGCAAAAAAAAAATATATTCGGAAAACGAAAGCTGTGAATGCGGATGCCCAGAACAAACTGTGCGCCTCATTGTCATGTAATGCCCACTAATGAAATTCGCAGGCCAAATGGAAGATCTCAAAAATATAACAAAAGAAGCTATCGATTATTTCACAAACTGTAAATTTGAATTATAACCACGCAGTGTAAACGAAGGCCATACGTTAAATAAATAATTACTTGCAAATAAATTTCTGGAATATTAGTTAAGAAAAATAATATAATTTTATTTTACTATATTTATTTACTATTATTGATTAAAGATACCTATAAAAAAGATTTCAGTTTTGTTAAGCATATAACATGTTGCATACATTACATGATAACATGAAAATACAAGATAAAAGGTTTAAAGTCGTCGTGGCCTAAAGGATAAGACGTCCGGTGCATTCGTGTTGAGCGATGCACTGATGTTCGAATCCCAGGCGGGTACTAAGTTTTCTAATGGAATACGTACTCAACAAATGTTCACGATTGACTACTTCTACGGTGAAGGAATAACATCGTGTAGGTTTGAAGGGTGGGGCAGCCGTTGTAACTATACTGAGATCTTAGAACTTATATCTCAAGGTGTGTGGCCCATTTACATTGTAGATGTCTATGGGCTCCGGTAACCGCTTAACACCAGGTGGGCTGTGAGCTCGTCCACACGTCTAAGCAATAAAAATAATAAAAAGCTGAGTTTGCAAGACATGTCTCCCTAACATTGACCTAATAGAAAGAAGGTCACACATCAACAATACTAAACGTAATTAAATAACAGAAATGAACTAACGCCAAACGCCATAGGCACGCGAGACTAGCTTCTACAAGTATATTATTATATGAATTGAATTCGAATAGTAGTAAATAAAAAGTTTTTTTATAAATATATAATTACGTATTTCAAGCTGAATTGTAATATTTGATAATTTTAGATTAAACGTCCGCATTCAAAGAATCTGTATCGTTTCAAACTATTTGGCCTTGTATTGTTTAGCCAGTGTGTAGTTACGTACTACTTTGAAATTACGTCATCGAATAATAGATTACTCAGTTTCACTATTAGGTTACGAAATCGTCGCGATATTTAGTAAAAATTTAATAAATATTTCATAATTTTTGAAATGTTCGTTAAGACCAGATCACACTTATCAGTTAATTTAGAGAAGTGACGCTTAGCTTAGGTAACATGTCGAGGATCAATGAAAACATAACCTATTTGTACAACACTCATAGCGTGTAGTAAAGCCGTGTTTCGTATATGTAATACTCTACTCTTATCTGGTCTAGTATTATACGACTTGTATTAATATAATTTGGTGTGAAAGTGTAACAGGTGGTTCGAGTTGACACTGCTGAAAGTGCAAATAAGAATGGGGAAATATTTATTACGCCAAGCTATTTTGTTCTCTAAGGTGGTTGAATTAAAACCGACTTCACTATTCGGAAATATTATTAGTAGAAATCTACACACTGATGAGGTATGTGAGACTGAATTAAAATTGTAGAAATACATTTTAAGTAAATATTTTTCTTCTACATTGTACAGTAGTAATGAACGGGAACCGTCTTCTTCAATAATCACCGGAAATGATAACATTAATGACCAATAAAAATAAAGGTCAATGTTTTTTTTCGATAATGGTAATATTTGGAAATACGATCTATAAATTACATATTGTCTGTGAGGACTGATAAATTATTTCGACAAAATTTAGTAGCATTTAAGAAGTGTTAGGTACCTATTTAAGTAATTAACGGTGGAATAAAGTAAAATATAATTTTAGAATGAGTTAGCATTATTGAAGGAAGGAGTACCGTAAAATGGGGCGATTAGGGACAAATTCCAACTTTATGAGCAATTTTAAGGTAGTTGTTGATGTATATAATGCTATATCAGGATCAAAATGATTGAGTCTTGGGGGCATCTTTGTTGTCTAATTTAAAATTAAGCAACTAGCATTCCAGTTTAAGCAAAAAATGCAAAAATAGGTGTAATCCCTATTTACCCGAAAATTGCGGTTAATTGGGACGAAATGAGAAATTTGCTAGGGTTGGCACTACTTTTATTTTTATATATAGTTTTAATTAATTAATTTATTTAGTTGCACCAACAAAGTGATCATCAATAAAAAAAATTTAAAAACTGACAAAAGTACATGGCAGACATCACCTCAATTATAGGTGCAATCGACGGTGCATTAACAACAAAATATATATATATATATATATATATATTTATTTATTTATACATAATAATATATAGTAGGCTTTATTAGAAACGGTTTATATTTCTCCGTTCTTGGTAAGTACTTAGGGGCTGATATTTCTATCTGGGTTAAGAGATTAGGTGTGTCGGTTATTCCATGGATTAATTAGATGAATACCCCCCACTCTGAACGAATATTAAATATTTTATTATGTATTACTTAGACATTTTTGTCCACCTTGAGATTTCATTGATCTTGTTACATGTCTCTGCAAAATTGACTTACTTATATTAAATTGCTTATCTATTTCAACTAAAGACTTATTCCCAATTTCGCTTCGAATAAACCAGATTTTTACCAACAAATTTAAAAAATATTGTTATAACTACATAGACAACCCTACAAACCTGTACCTATTTATATTTAGGTCGTTTCCATTTCACGTATTCTCATCCCAATTGACCCCTTTTTCGTTGTTATTTATACCTAAGACGTCCCCAATATCCCCAAAAACAACAGATTTTTACATGTATTTTTATTTAATCAAATACATTAAAACCAATAACAACTGAGACTTACCTTTAATATATATGCTGGTCCAAACACTAAATAACGTTTATAAATCATAGTCGTCTTCTATTATTATCAAATAAATAAAAGAGAGCAAAGTTTCTAGCACTAAAATAATTACCACCACAGGAAGTTAGTTTGCAACGCGATTTTTTATAAGTCAGCAGCTATTATCATGCATATTCAGAGTTGTTTCGTGAACTTTTAACATTCTACTATTAAACTACAAAAAATGGAAGATTTTGCAACGAATATAAAACTTATATTGAGCGTCGAAAGATTTTCCCGGTTTTTTCCCGATTCGCCTCTCAATCCCTAATCGCCCCATTTTACCGGTACGCGGAAAATGGAATTCATTTCGAATATTTTTTCGTTTACCAACAACTCATTTATTTAATGTTTTGATTTTTAGATTCCTGTTAAAGAAATCGAAATACCAGTGCAATGGGGTCACCTGTCCGCAAAATTATGGGGTACAGACCAACGCAGACCGATATTAGCTTTACATGGATGGCAAGATAATGCAGGCACCTGGGATCCAATTGCGCCTATGTTATGTAAAAACCGCTCCATATTAGCCCTTGATTTTCCGGGTCATGGACATTCTAGCTGGATCCCTCCAGGTAAGAACCTAATAATTACAATTCCAGAACAAAAATCAAAAGCGTGGTCATTATTTTTCGGTAAATGTAAAAATAAAATTATTCAATTGAATTTTAAACAGTTTTTATGATATTTGGGACTTGTTATTACGACATTAACAATGTTCACACCTGTTTCTTCACAGGTATGCAGTACTATTCTTGGGAACTACCACGACTCATTATGTACCTGAAAAACTATTTTAAATGGGATAAGGTTTCATTATTGTGTCACTCTATGGGCTCTATAGCGGGTATGCGTTACGCGAGCGTGTGCCCTGACGATGTCGACATTTATATTGCAATAGACAGCCTTATTTACGACGACTACGATTTACATTTAGTGGTTGACAAATATCCAAAAATTTTGGAGAAGAGCCTGTTCGCACAAACACGCTTAGAAGAAGAACCACCGTCTTACACGTTAGAAGAAATAACAAAGCTATGGCACTTAGGAACAACAAAGTCAGTTGCGCTTGAAAGTGTACAGCATTTGTTGAAGAGAGGGGCAAAAGAATCAAAACGCTATCCAAATAAATACTATATCTCGCGAGATGCCAGATTGAAGTACACGTTGTTTAATCCTGAAAGCAAAAAATTTGTAGAGGCTCTGATTAAGAGATTGAAAGCTCCAACACTGTACATCAAAGCGATAGACTCGCCTTATGCGTCAGATGCTTTTTCTGTGGAAATGCGGGAAATAATCGAAACAAACAATGATAAATTCGAGTGTCACTTTATCCCTGGCACGCATCACGTACATCTCAATAGTCCAGAAACAGTGGCACCTTTAATACAATCTTTTCTAAAAAAATATAATGTACCAATTTAAAAATCTCTAAATGTGAATTTGTATGTAGACTTAACATATTTATTTCACGCCGATTACATTATTTAGAAATAAAAATGCGGGTATGCAGGTTAGTCAATTTCAATAGATTAAATTAGGAAAATCTACATGTTATATTTTTGTTAAATGTTAATTAATTTATTATTTATAAATTTTATTACAAGTAACTACTTGAACTACTTTTTAACAGAAATCTCCAAACGCTTGAAGGAGGTTACACATGATGCTAAGGCTGGCTGGTACTTTGCACAGAGAGTGAGTCTGGCTGTCCAACGAGGCAACGTAGCCAGTATCTTGGGGACTGTGCCTCCTTCAAGCGCGTTGGAAGATCTGTTCTACTGTGTGGGTTAAGTTATGTTAAATTATTTTGATTTGAGTTTTTATTATTACGTAAAAAAAAAAAAAAGTAACTACTTCGTATGATAAACTACAAGAGAACGATTTTTGTTTTTACCTCGTATGGTTGATATATTTATTATTTGACTTTACTCATAGCATACTAAGAAACATGCATATGATATACAGTTCCAAAATTCATTGAAGAGTAATTCGTTATATTTGCATATGGTCCTGGACAATATATGGTTTAAATAAGTCTTTTAAAAATAAGTTTTCATGTGCGGTCATGATCAGCTAAGATAGCCGCCTATCACGAGACACCGTCAACTAATTTATGATTGTTGTAGCATGTTGGTTTTAGGGTTTTGAGTACCTGGATGTGAAAATAAAATATTATTCTTTTCATTTACTTTTTTATTTTAAATAATGTATTTCTATTATTTAATTACACAATTCAGCACTCATATACAATTCACAGCATTTTCTGAATCTAAACTTAAATTTGAGTTACTAGCGTTACAAATGTGAGCTCCTTTTCGTACCGGGAGGACCCTTATCAGGGTCTCCTGCCATGTTAGTCCTTCAGATATCTTGAGCATAATTTCAAAAACTGAAAACAAATTTTTAATGCAAATTACATAATTAAAAAAAAAGTAAATTTCATTAAATTGTTGTTGCCGTGTTGAAGGCAATAAGTTTAATTCATCACAACCTTCCATATCCTTTTTCTTTTAATATGGTTCTCCACAATAAACTGTATTCTACCATTCATCTCCATTTTCAATCACACTCTTGTTCACTCTGACAGCTAATCAAGCTTAATAAAAGTAAGTAACTATCCCACATTCAACAGCCTCAAGCTAGGATTTCCTCCTGTATTACAGGTGCTATAGATATACAAGTACAAGACAAGTACAATAAGTATTGTACATCCAGACCCTGAATAAGTTTCATGAAGGTACTGACACAAGAAGCTTACTTATAAAATGCTACTTATACTGGTGGTGGGACCTCTTGTGAGTCCGCATGGGTAGGTACCACCACCCCGCCTATTTCTGCCGTGAAGCAGTAATGCGTTTCGGTTTGAAGGGTGGGGTAGCCGTTGTAACTATACTGAGACCTTAGAACTTATATCACAACGTGGGTGGCGCATTTACGTCGTAGATGTCTATGGGCTCCAGTAACCACTTTACACCAGGTGGGCTGTGAGCTCGTCCACACATCAAAGCAATAAAAAAAAATTGTTTTCCTATGTTCAATCTATTAAAACACCAAAAAGTGAGAGATATGTGAGATAAAAGAAATTCAGTCTTAATTACCATGGTCTATTGTTAAAACCTTTCTCGTTTTCATGTTAATATATTTATCTAAAGGTAAACGGCCATGCCTTATTCCTTGTTCCACAGATATATTATGACAAAGACCCTGAAAATTAATTCGATGAATATATAATACAAACCCATTGAATTTTAAAATTAAATAAAATGTTTTTTATCAGAATTTACATACAATGGCTCCAAGCTAGTTCTTTTTTGTGTTATGGGTATAACCAGTACCACTAGTTTCAGACCAAACATAATAAATAATAAAATAGGTATGTTAGACAAAAGTAGTGCTTCATGACATTGATTAATGATCCTAACTAATATACCACTCTACACTACTCTCTATACTACTCTGGTTTTCGATCACTTGACCGGGTATCCATAAATGGATTCCCCAACATTAAAAAAAGGTCTGGTTTTCGATCCTCATGAATAAATATCTTTGTTAAAACTATTTTGTGAAAACAGGGTTCCCAGCACACATTTAATTTTCACTCAAATATTGTGCACGGGCCTTGTGGTGTGGTTACCAGCCTTACCAGGTCACTAGATCAACAAGGCTATAAACTAATAACAGATATTTCGAAGCAATATTCAAAATTGACTGTACTAGGTCTTGATGATTAAAAATATATATTATATTTAAATTTCACACAAAGATTGTAAAAATATATTATGTAGTACCATAGATAGACTACTATACTATAAATATACTACTTGTGTGACTTTATATGTTCTTGTGAACATAAAATATACTTTAAAAGCCATTTTCGATCCTTTATGTAATATCTTCATTCTTTTCAAGTTTCGCAAGTTATAGATATAATGCAAACTACTTTTAAAGTTCAACTGACAATGAATACAAAAAAATAATCATTTACAATATACATATAGTTGTTTCTTTTAAATGTAAACTTTCACTTTACAAATATTGTTATTAGTAGTTGAAGCATTAAAATTTATAATTTTGAAACAATCCATCACACATTACCTTATATTGATTATGATCAACTAACCCGCCTATTATGTAATAAGTATCATCATCAAAGCTCTCAATGATATTTTCAGATTCACTTGTCAAGTAAACCAGTTTTTCTTTTGGGAACACTTCAAGATAAGGTTGTTCATGAAATTCAATCTGAAAAAATTAAATACCTCTTATCAGTGATTGATACAATCATGTGTCATACATTTCAGGTTGAACTGCAGTGGTTATTCTAATGGAAACAGCAGTTTTATATTCATATAGACACCTTTAACCTCTTTACTTTAGGCAGGATATAATGTCTACCTGTAAACATATACATAGAAGTTATTTTCAAACAATACAACAAATATATATTAAAGTGAGTAGATGAAACTTTAGTAGTTGTTGTTATTGTAGTCCTAGGGCACCCTGCTGATAGATAGGGCCCTTACAAGTTGTCTCCTCTTCACTGTGTTGCACTCCAGGTCAGGCTGCCAGTCCTCATCTCGCTATTAGTAGCAGTATATTTATGAGCAATTTTCCATTAGAGCATTAAATGAAAAATTAATACTCATGTATACTAAAGCACAAAATGAGTATTTCGATTTATACTTTAAATAGTATACAAATTTAAGTGGATTAAATATTAATGTTTATCTATTTAGAAAAATCTAAAAATGCTATTTTTGTATTATGTAGTTTCATGTAAGGATTAACACACTTTTTCAAAATTTAGCCTTTATTGTTTAAAAGGACATTATTTAAATAAATACAAAATATTCTTACATCCCAATTTTCATAGCCATTGTGTCTTGACATATCATTTCTAGATTTCTCACCAAAACTAGTTATGTGAAAATGCAGTGGTTGTTCTGACCGTCTGTTTATGGAATAACATCGCAGGATTTGTTTGATCACTTTAAACCTATCTTTTTCAATCATTAAATGACCGAAACTTAAATCAATAATTATACCACCACGTTTCTTATGTTTTTCTTTCATTTTTTTCAATGCTTTACGACTTGGTCCTATATCAATATTAGCCGCCTGAGCCTTTCTTCTTCTTTCCTTTGCTCTCTTTTTTTCTCGGGCACGTTTTTCAGCTTTATGATTTTCCCATTTAACCTTTTTAAGCCACTTACGCATTTGGCTTTTTGTGTAGGGTCTTGGCAAAATATTTCCTTCATCATCTTGCAATCCAGTGTCTATAGATATGTCAAAAAGAGTAATCTGAGGAAATAATTCCTCGAACTTTTCAGTTTTAGCAGATGAAGAATTTTCGACGTTTTTTTCATTTTCTTCAGTCATAATTACATGGTACTTACAATTATTTCAATTATGAACTAAATACCTAAATGGTAGTGAGAACGTGAATAGAGAACTACTCAAAACAGACCAGGAACTTCTTAATTTTAAAACACCACTGCAATTTATAATGCATTATTGTGAGTTTCGCGGTAGTTTAACAAATCATATTTATTAACTTATTATTTTATGTAGTTATTGGACAAATAATCATAGACCTAGTGCAAATAATACATTATTTTATACACCACGTTGTTGATATTTATTTGATTTTTGCTTGTGTTACTTACGTCAGTTACGTCTTACTGGTTTATTAAAGAGGCAAAAGGAACATAGCCCATAATTATGTTTTTAAATAAAGGTAAAACAATTATGAAATGATGCAGCCTCTCAATAAAATTGAGGGAATTTACTCAGCTTTCAGTGGACTTTTGGAGGAGAAGAAACATCGAAACCAATCCCAGTAATTTTCTTTCATCTTAATACAAATTAAGTGCATTTTCACAAATGCTAATAGGTTAACAAGCTACAGAAAAATCTATCGGTACACTTAATACTTATCGTGGCTTGTATCAGTTATGCTTATTAGCTTGAAGGTCTGGTGTTCTGTTAGCAAATTTTAGTTTTTTTTTTTGTGTATGGTATTTTAGGTATTTTAAGCATATAAAAAACTAATAACTTAAAATACTTAATGACGTTACACTATGTTTTCTATTTTATAATAATATTATGAACTAGCGACCCACCCTCACTTCGCTTCGGAAACATGAAATTTTATTATTGATAGCAGAGTCCCGCGATTTTACCCCCGGTTATTGTCATACCGCGGGTGACGCCGCGGGGCGAAGCTAGTTTAAAAAAAGTAGCCTAAGTTACTCCTTATATCATCAGCTACCTACTATCAGTGAAAGTCTCGTCAAAATCGGTCCAGCCGTTGTAGAAATTAGCCGGAACAAACAGACAGACAAACAAAAATTGTAAAAAATATTATTTTGGTGTATGTACCGTATATTTATTCATATGCATGTAGTAAAAAGCGGTTATTTCAATATTACAAACAGACACTCCAGTTTTTTTTATATGTATAGATAAATCAATAATGATAAGACATGTTATGGTCGTATACCTACATCCAAGAACATATTTGTATTTTGTTTATCATACTTAAAGCATGTTTTAAATTTCTAAATTCTTTTAACAAATTGTTGAATTTCGATTATAATTTTTTTGTCAAAACCGGCCTATAAACAAATAATGTCTGGAACAGATTAAATGTATATGTGATATAATTTATACACTAAACGTGTTTAGGGTGTCCTCACAGTTTAGTCCGTTACTATCTTTACTGGTGGTAGAGTGTTTTGTGAACCTGCACGGTTGGGTAGGTACCACAATCCTTCCTATTTCTGCTGTAGAGTAGTCATACATTCCGGCTTGAGGGATGGGATAGCCGTCCTCCGTTGTGCGTTGTGATGTTTATACACTTTGGAAACGGTATTATAACAGGTGACCGTGAGGTCATTCACCACACATCTACAGAATAAAAATAAAAAACTTCGTATTTATTTGCATACTTTGTCCATTTAAATTTTAAATATAGTGAATTAAATTAAACTTTAAAGTTAAACTTTGTGAACGCGGCAAAAATAACGCACACCGCCCATCACCCTCTTCGGCCAACTCATACCCTGGGCCAGGAAGGTCAAGTACCTGGATGTCACCCTGGATGCACATGACATGTGCGGAAATGAAATGTGCGGATCGAGTCGCGTGTAAAACGCTTTGTCTACACACGCACCAAAATTACATTTAATTACACATCATCTTGAATTGACCTATTAACCCGGATGATAAGAAGAGGGCACATGACGAATGATAAAAATTTCTTTTCTTTATTCTAACACGGCACTCGTTAACGTAATGTCTTCAGTAAGTTAAATCTTTTGTTTTCATAATTAGAATGAATCAAAATTAACAACACAAGCGAATCTAACTTGAGTGAACATTTTCGGTCTAGTGTTAACCAAACATTAAGCCAAACTTAATAGTAAAGATCGTACATCTTGTATTGACATCAGAACATGAACATCAGCCACTTTGAAAAAGAAGACCCTCAGTAAAAATACAACATTTTTATTGTATCGACCCATTATTCGAGGCAACAAAAATGGTAGCCGGTATCAATCAGGATCGCAATCATCGTCAAATAATTTTTAAGCAAATAAAAAAAAACATTTGCGTTGATTTAATTACGCGAAATTGTCGTGAACAATTTTAATAACCACTTACTATGAAATTGTTTACCAAAATTCTACAGGAAAGCGATCGTCTAATGTTTGTAAATACTAATAATATTTGAATTACCCAAAGAATCCAGGAGTTACGAAAGTTCAATACATATTTATCTTCGTAACGGGGATAATGAGGAAAAACCATGTTTCTAGTAATTCACAAAGTGGGTTTACATTTCGAGAAATTACTATTTATTAATTAAGTATATTACGGTCGGACACGAATCAAGTAATTATTCTATATTTCTGTTAAAAGATTTTTGTAAGTGCACTAACTATTTTTATTTACACAGAGCAAATTTCAACTTTGGGGTGGGTGTTTTGAAGAGGAACCTTCCTCGGTGCTTCGACGTTTGAACGATTCTTTACCGGTGGACTTTAGATTATTTCGTGAAGATATACAAGGAAGTCGCGCGTGGGCAGAAGAATTATTTCAGAGCCACCATTTGTCGGCCAATGACAATCTTGCTATTCAAAAAGGTCTTGACAGTGTAAGTATAAATCATTATCATCATAATAATTCAACCGCAAGGAACCCGCTACAGAAATAACACTCGACGGCTTCGTCAAGTTAGAATGTGTTCTTGTTTGTAAGAATGGAATTTTACGCTACGCTAATCCTTTAATTATAACTATATCTCTTTTACTTTAAAAATAACATTTCAATGCCAGTCGCACCCTAGATTACTCGCCCATTTCCACGTCAACTTGTTCAATTATTTTTATGCAGTTCTCAAACCGCAATTCTAATTATGTTGCCTAATTAATAATGATATGTTGTGTCCACCAAGCCATCTTTGATGGTGATATCTGTACATTATCTTATTTTGTTGAATCAGATCATTTTTGAGAGCCTAATTCTATGTTTTATTAACAGAATTACATGCAAATAATTTCAGGACGGAAAAAGCTACATTTTTTGGGATTTATTCTTTTTCAGGTCGAAAAAGAAATAGAACAAGAACTAACAGAAAACGGCAAGCTTAAAGATGCTGAAGAAGACATACATTCTGTGATCGAATGCAGGTTATTCAAGCACAGTGGCGATGCAGCCTTTCGTCTACACACAGCACGTAGTCGTAATGACCAGTCTGCCACTGACACCCGCCTTTGGATGCTTGCATCTTTGCCAAAGCTGACATCTGCTATTGTAGAACTTATAACGGTAGGATAATGTCAATAACTTCGAGTCACCTACTGTTCAAGTTCGTGGTTGGGCAGTTCCCCTAGTGTGATGACAATAAAACCTGCCGTCACCTGCCCCACGTTCCCCATGCCGAGTAGTGCCTCGATGTCGCTACTCAGGAAGAGATTCGGGGGGGGGGGAGATACATGGATGCGATGAAGATCAGCTGATGTCTCATCAGTGAGATACGGCACACTGATGTCTCGATGTGAGAGAGCGAGGAGGGGTTGAGTGGGACGCAGTGTAAAAGTGGGAATTCTGTCATTCCGTACATCTAGTAGATGAAAAGTTTTTAAGTATCAAGATACCCACCCAATTGATAATCAAAAATATTTTCACAGGTACTTGCCACTCGAGCTGAAAATGAGATAGATATTATATCTGCTGGCTATACTCATCTACAACGTGCTCAGCCAGTAAGATGGAGTCATTTTTTGTTGAGGTATTTTATTATAGTCTACAGTAGGTATAGTAACCGTTAATGGTGAGAAAAAAAACAAAATATCTTACTGGTATCGTATTGTACTACTGATGGTATGAAATCCTGTTTATTTCGACCGTGAAGTGGACATGCGCTCCGGTTTGAATGGTGGGACAGCCGTTAGATAATACAATTGAGATTTAGATCACAAATCTAAAGGGCAGTGGTGGCATTTACGTTCTGATAACTATAACCTCTAGTAAACACCATTGGTTCACCTAATTAAGCGAAAAAAAACCTAAAAAAGCAAATAATTCTCTCGAACAAATTAACAAATATAAATTATTTATCTCTCTCTCTCTCTCTCTATCTATCATCTATCTCTTTATTTAAAACTGTCTTCGCCAGTCACGCCTGGGCTCTCCGCGATGACGTAACAAGACTTGAGGAGCAAAGAAGTAGACTCTCACGTTGTCCACTCGGCAGCGGTGCATTAGCAGGTTGCGCTCTAACCATTGACAGAAAAAGACTTGCGCTAAATCTTGGCTTTGACGATATAACGCCTAATTCCATGTTTGCGGTTGGTTCTCGGGATCACTTAGGTATAAAAACTTATTAAATCAACCATAATTATTTAAACTGACTCAAATATTATTAATATTAATTATTTATTTATTTTAGTGGAGTTCTTCAATTGGGCGTCATTATGTGCATTGCATCTTAGTCGTTTAGCAGAAGATCTTATCATTTATAGTTCTCAAGAATATGGGATTGTACGTTTCTCGGACCAATTCTCTACGGGATCAAGTCTGATGCCACAGAAAAGAAATCCAGACGGTCAGGAATTGATTAGAGGAGCAGCAGGCCTTTTCTTGGGCGAGGCTTTTGGTTTTAGTTGTGTTTTAAAAGGATTGCCTAGCACGTACAACAAAGACTTACAGTCTGACAAAGAACTACTATTTCGAACCTACGACAGATTACTCGACTGCCTTAAAATTTCAGCCGGGTCCATTCGCACAATGAAAGTAAGTCACAAAATTTTATTTTACTATGATAAATAAAAAATGCGTTACAATATCCATCACGGTATCTCAATTTCGACAACAAGCACTAGGTAATGAAAATGTTTTGAGGAACGCAAAAAAGTGTGCATGAAACAGAATATCATAAATATTTATTAATTTAAGCTTAGGAAAAGCTTTATGCTATAATAGGTACTTAACATTGCGCACCAGCTCTTCGAAGCCATCAATAAAATTATAAGATCCTATAAAGGGGGTATTTATATAAATAGTCACTGTAAAATATAGAAATATAAAGTAATTACCAGTAGGTATTTTATTGGTATTCATTGCAGTATAGTTATTGTTAGAATACATTTAAAATAATCGCATGATTTCTACAATAAGATGAATGCTAATCGTTTTCTTCTTTTGTATTAAAGCCAGTTTTTTAAATCTATAATTATTTATATTTATGGTCAGTACTCACGACAATTATTCACAAAAGGAGCCTCGTTTAACCTTTTTGCGTTATTCTAAATCTGTCCAAGAATATATTCATAATTTTATACACTTCAATAAAAGGAGGAAGGTAGATTTGTTCGAGATGGTCATGCTGGTTAACATTATACACTTTATTAATACGGCCTATTAACTATTTGATTTGATTGTGGAGGTTGGTACCCACACAGGGGGCTCACAATATGCCATTACATGTGTAAATGCCGGTTGGCGTGCGCAGTATGCTAGTATAATATTCAGAGAATACTACTCCTACCTCTCCATCATTAAATCCCTTATTCGTCATTAAGCCCATCTTTAATGACGAATCGTCATGAAACCCATCATCCATGGGCAAAGATTTGTTTGTGCTGCTTTAGACTATCGTGACATCACAAAGCCAGTGAAATAAGTTTCATATATCTTACACTTGAAATACAAATTTCATTAATTGACAACGCAAATTTTAGTGAACGTTTTCTGATACAGGTGAATATTGATAGAGCCTTGAACTCTTTAGAACCCGGAATGTTGGCTACAGATTTAGCCCATATGCTAGTCCGCCGAGGAGTGCCGTTTCGCAAAGCACACCATCTTGTCGGGACTGCGCTTTTACGAGCCACCAACCTTGGATTGGATTTACGAAACCTGCCTTACTCTGAATATATCGCTATATGGTATGATATTTTAAAATTTTATAAGTTTTACTATAAACAATTAAAATTGTACCGTAAAAAGACCCTATATTTAACATGGATATACCTCAATTTATAAATTATCTCATTATAGAAAACACACATACAGGGTGTATCAGAACCGTTCTGCAAAACCCTGGTGGTTGTATTAGTGGTTGCAGAACCGATAGTACAAAGAATCACATTCGAAATTCATAATTTACTTATTAAGATTTTTACGGCGTAGGATTTCATGGGTTTCCGGCAGCATTTTGCTAACATTACAAATACACAGAAAATTACTTCTTACTGGCACACTATCATGATGAACCCGGGTTAAGCCGGAGCGTAAAACTAGCCTCCATAATAATGAAATATAAAACTTTGAGATAGCTTTTATTTATTTTGGGCGTATATTAAAAAGCGATAACTTGTTTCTTTCCCGCAAAGAAAGACTTTGTATGGAACAGGTATACTAGATATGAGAATGGACATTATTATAAAAAAAAAATAGCTTAATGCGCACCAACATAAAAAAATTGTATATTTCAATTTAATAAATATTCGAATTTGAATAAATATTTTATGTTAAATTCGCTTGGTTATAAGTTTTTTATTGATGTTTCAGTCCTGAATTTGGTACAGAAGAAGAACTAAAAGCGGTTTTTTCATGGGAAGCAAGCGTAGAACAATACACCAGCTCCGGAGGAACTGCCAGAAAAGCTGTCATTAATCAACTAGAAATTCTACACATTTGGTTACAAAAATACAATAAAGAATGCACTGTTTGAGAGCGCCTATCATGATACCTTAAACTTTCCATTTAAATCTATTCAATTGGAAATTAAAAAGCTTTGTACACGTAAATAAAATGTTGAGCCTAGTATAATGAATATGTGGTTAATTATTTTTGCTCAACAATTGAGCAACGAAAGCTTAATACCTACGCTTAATCCCTTTCGGGTAAGTTCCAGCTATTTTCAGTAATGAAAATTAGCATTTATATTACTTTAGTAATTTGTTATCCTAGTTTTCTATTTATTAGAAACAATATCGCTATGTTTTATCAGATATGCGAGAGTATAATTCAAAATAGAAAAATTGTGCATTACTCAAGTAAACTTAAAAACAAACGGTAAGTATCTATACTAATATTATAAAGAGGAAAGATTTGTTTGTTTGTTTGTTTCGAATAGGCTCCGAAACTACTGGACCGATTTGAATAATTCTTTTTCCATTAGAAGCCGACATTGTCCCTGATGAACATAGGCTACTTTTTTTTTTTTTTTTTTTGGTTTCATGTGTGTTTTAATGTTTCCGAAGCGAAGCGAGGGCGGGTCGCTATTCGTTATAAAATAAAAACAAACCATAAATAAGATAAGACCACAAACACTCTTCAAATAAACAAAGTGCAACAAATAGTAATAATACTTTTTTATTAATAACATCAAATTAGTGAAGGTGTGGCAGTGGCTCAGTTACTTATTGCAGAGCCAATAAGTGGTTTATTACTTTCTTTTTTAAACTGTATTTATAAATCCTAAATCTTATGTATTCTGAATTAATTACGTGATGTGAATTTTGAAATGTGTTTACGAACGTTCATATTCCACTGATTGTCAACAACGTATTTAGTTACATTATTGTTGTATAAGAATTGAACTACTGTAAGCGCTTGTTTATAAAATAGAAAAAGCACATAGGAACCTTTTTTGAAAAAGTCAGGATTTTTGTTCCAAATAAATCCTTATTTATTACTATCAAAACCCACATAAAGCACGACCTTAAAACGAAAATTAAATGACTAACTTCTATCGACACCTTTGTTATAAGGGGCTATCAGAGCACACATAAATTTTAAACTAATAATGATTTTTATTAGTGTACTTTTTGTATTATAGAACAACATTCCCACCCTTCAAAGTCCGACCGTACGATTATTTTGCAGAAGGAATACTGTTAAACCGAACTTACTGCCCACCAAACATTAAGTGGTTCCCATAACTTCTACCTCTGAACCTTCCTTCATAAACAGGCAAATTTTTTTCCTTGCTTATTAAATTTGAGGACTATGATAATGGCCTTGAACGACTATTTATATAAAAAAGGATGAATTAGAATAAAAATATTGATAAAACTCACTGACGCAAGCAAGGCTGTCAAACGCCGAAGCCGTTGGAGATGCAGGGATTGCGGGTCAGAGCTGTCTCGCGCACCGTTCCGTGGGCGCCCCGCGAGGAAAAATGCGACGATTCACCCCCCGACCAGCACGCCTCACCCGCCCACCATGTTTTCCCATACTTGCCTGTCGGCCTCGGTACACACTCAACAGACAGCAGCGATAGAACAACACGCTGAAAAACTCAGTCTAGATGATAAAAAGTGTTTAAAATATACTGTTGATCTTGACGGTCTTATTGGAAAATAATAAAAATTAGCTTGAAGTAATTTGCAGGTGAGTTTAGTTTGGGTAGCATCTTCGATTTTTAAGTGATTATTATATCATTGTATACTTTTATTATGCAATTTTATAAACGAAAACATATTTTCAATTTTTATTCGTTCAAATATTTAGGGTAAATAATTTAGGTATGTACGTAAGTGCTATGTTTTTTTTTCCTACTTATGCTGATAGCCTTGAGAGGCTATATCAATGTTACCCTAGCATGTAGACGAGCTCTCGGAGCTCACACCGGAGGTGTTGCGAACACTGGCTCTAGGAAAAGCAGTGCTTCTCAGAAACAACCACCGGATCGGAAACGCGACCCACTCAGTGCGCTCTGTCTGTGGGTTAATTTATTCGTAACCCTTCGTTGCAAACGACAGGTTCGGCGAAGACGGTAACCGGTGCTTGGGGTACCTAAAAGCTCCGTTAATGGAATAATTACTACTAAGCCAGACGTACAATCGCTTTAAACGTAACCGTTGCCCACACCACGAATAATTTCAATTATTTTCTAGCAATTCGTACACCATTCGTACCACACTTCGATTTACGTACATTCCTTTTTGAAACAGTGATGCGTTCTCAGTCTTGAGCCAGTGACCTCATGTTTGAGAGGCACACATAGCCGCGAAACAATACTTACCATTTTACAATAGCTAATATGAGTCTGCGGAGGGACTTCGCTTCTGTTTGTATTTTTTACCGCATGTTCCATGGCGAGTGCCCTGAGGAATTGTTTGAGATGATACCATCATCTCGGTTTTACCATCGCACCGCCCGCCACCGGAGTAGAGTTCATCCATACTACCTGGAGCCACCACGTACCATCCGGCTTTGAAATTAGCTCCTCTCCACGGTGTTTCCTGAGCGCTATGACATGTACATCTTCAAACTTGTGGAGAGTATTAAGCGGCAGGCAGCTGCTTGGCTCTGACCTTGATATTGCTGACGTACATGTACAACGGTAACCACCTACCATCAGGTGGGCCGTCTGCCTGCAAGGGCAATTAAAAAAGTGTTCAACGTTTTACGGAGCGCATAGTTATTAAAATATCCACGTAATTACCATTTTTTGTGTATATTAGAAAAAACTATACGTACCTACCTAGAATTATATAAGTTAGCCTACGAGAAAATTATATAAAATACTTCTGAAAGTTACCACTTCTACCGCCTGTCAATTATCAATTACGTTAATGGTACACGTACATATGTACGTACGGATGTATTTCTATTATCGGTTAGCCATTGTAATTCTTCTAATGAGTCTTCGATCTTATGTATCAGGGTGAGCGGTGGCATTCGCTTTAGTGTCTATATATTCCGGTAACCGCTTACATCAGATGAACCATGTGCTCGATTGCCGAGAAACTCATTTCTTGTGTGATCCTCTTAAAAGATGCGAACTTTTAAAAACATTTTTACAAATTAATGCTATTCCTGGCGCGAAGCAGCAATGCTAACAATTCAATTGAAACTAAGACCTCATGTCTCATGGTGGGCGGAAGCATTAAGGTATGTAGTGATGTCTTTATTACGCTCCGGTCCCTTAAGTGAGCTGTAAGGTCGTTGACATATCTAAGCGATTAAATAAACTAGTTTAAAAAAAACTACATGAAAATGATAATTAAAACATTTTACATTTTATGATTCCTTATTTTGACGATCCGTATTCTATCGGAATGAAAAATTTGAGAAAAACTGTTTTTATTTATGTTTAATTTTATTTTTTCAGCAGTTAAGGAATGAAATACAAGAAAATGAAATCTGCCACATTTTTTGTTTTTTTGTTTTTAATGGAAGCATCTACTTATAGTGTTGCTAACAGCGAATCTAAAATCAAATTAAACAGAAAAGTATCGGAATCTTCCTACGGATCTGATGAACAGGTGAAAATTAAATTATAAACAATACAAAACCGTGCCAAGCTTCAATGTAGCTGTGGCAAAATTTTGGTACTAAATCTACCCGTTTGCACATCATAAGTATGCCAGAAACTGCGCACGAAGTGTAAACTCATCCGAAACACGATGTATCGATTACAAAATAAACACACAATAGCACATTTCTATTTAATCATACCTAGGCCAGTTTTTCCCCCTAAAATGTAATTTCAATTGAAACTTTTCTTTGTTAAAATTTACATCCTGTTTGTCGGCACAAATTCAAAGCAAGTAATCGGCCGCGCAAAACTAGGATTACTTTGATTAGATAACAATCCCTATTGCACAATACTTAATAATACGAGCTTCAGGCATAATTGGAGAGCCTCGAGAATTATGTAATTATTTTATATTTGTATGATTAAAAGAGATATCCCTTTTTTACATTACCCACGATAAGTACAAAATTAAAATTAATCCCGTCTAAAAATATTTCTAATATTTGCTGATAGACATAAAATTATATAGAAATTTCAATAAAAAATACCTTTATGCGTACTTTAAGTACACAAGATAATCGAGAAAGATTAACGTTCATATCACCTACGACCGCCGGTCTAGTGTTTAATCTGCCCCCTAAGCGATTTAACAGTTAAATTTTGGCTTAAGGATGGTATAATTTTTAATGGATTCATGTACCATGCCACTCTACACAGTCAACACGTGCGGCGATAAACCTCCCGGCAAAAACAGATGTTAGTTATTAAAGTCCATCTTCCAAAATCATTAATTTTCTTATTTAAATCTAAATAAACCGGACTGTTTAGATTTAAATGAAAAAATTAATCTACTGGTCTTTCCCTTTCAGACAACATTTACGAATATAAGTGGTTTGACTAAAAACAGTATTCATCTATTTCTTTTGTTTTAGTACATTCGTCAAATACACTCACTGGTCAATGCGTACAGAGAAGATAACAGCATATTGGGCGAAAATTTCATTATTGAAACAAAAGCTTTGATAGACACGAAATATAGAACATGGAAAAGAAATGCTGATCTCATCAACTCGCTACTGGCCTTGCCTAAAGACATGAATGACGCCGGCCGTTAGACCATCCATCGAGGTTCGAAGGCTCGAAGTCGGGAAACATTCGTCGGCATTTTTTTCATCTTATTTCTAATCATCCATGTAATATCTGAGCTATTTCTTTATCGAATTGAAACTAAGATTTGAGACGGTATGGTAAACTAATGGAAAATAAAAGGCTTTTTTCGGCATACCCCTATATTTACTCTTTTAACACTATTTTTATCTTTTTTTTTTCATTTTAATACACCACTATATTACAAATTATGACAACATGACAATATTTACATGTATGATGATTTCAATAACAAGTAGATCAAAAGTAGATTGAATATTACAATTACAATACTTTCCATTTACTCGAAATGTATTACAGTTTCTCAATACAGAAAGAACAACTAGTCTTTATTTTTATTAAGTTAAAGATATCACTAACAAGTATTTTAGAGATTTTTTACTACATTCAGCAGTTTTAGGAGTTTTTATTGTAATTAATAATGTGTAACATACAAATAGTTCTAACAGTAAGTTTTACAATTTAAACTATAAGATTAACTACATGACCGTAACATGTATACATAATGCAAAAATAGTATTTGACATTTACATATCGTAAAAACTTATTATAAGAAACAAAATGCCATTTTCAAAACGTTTACGAAAGACGCTTCGGTAATTAAAAATGTCCCAAAAAAAATGTACTATTAAATTTAAACAATATTAAGTATACCAACATATTATTCGTTCACGAGATAATTTTCTTCAATAAATTTGAGTCATTGTTTTCTTATTTACCCTATTACGTAATCGTACGTAACAAAGAGCGGCGTGGTTAGAACTTGAGCGAGAAGCCGGGCGCTACGTTGAGCGAGCGCTGGTGCACGTGGAAGCCGAGCGCCTCGTCCGAGTCGGCGCGCGAGTACGCGGCGTAGGCGGCGCCCCCCGCCGGCGGCCGCGGGCTGTGCGTCGTGCGACGGTTGCCTTCCGACTTGGCCGGCCACGTTGGAAACATCGCCGGGTCGATCGCCACGGGTTGCTCCTGTTGAGAAAACGACGTCGCCTTGTTATCATGGGTGTAGACTCGAAAACTATTTTCGATACTTTTAAGGCTTCGTCAAACAGAACGCGTACTTAGCGCTGCGTTTTAACGTCGCGCTCTTTTCTTGTCACACAAATTGACTAGATGCCCAACGCTCCTTGATACAACGTAACGCCAAATCATAGTGCCTTTCGATAACAGTGTGAAAAATTAAAAGTATTAAGATGTCGAGTGATTCAGATGTGGCATTGTATAAGCATGGGTATTTTCTATTTCTATCAATTTTTTGGGCATTATCCAGTATTTTAATACACATTCACTCGGACGCTAAAATAAAATTTGTAAAAAATTACAACGCCTGACGTCAAACCGTCCTAACGCCGCAACAGAGCGTTGCGTACTTATAGCAGTTATAGCGCTGGGGTTCTGTTTGACGGTATGTTACCATAGTAGTACATAGACCTATATAGTAGGGACACGACATATTGTTCTATACGTACAATTGCTTATATAAATAGCACCCATTTTGAAGGCACACACATAAACATATATCTATCTCGTTCTTACTCAGCACTTTAACTCGCAGGAAAACAATATAACAGTATTTCAGTGCGTACATAAAATGAAACATGAATATACGTAAATGTCTCCGTCTCCGTCTAATGAGGCCGAAAATCCGCCATGTTTAGCGCGCCAAATGTCATTATCACGTCAGTTCGGCCGTCTGTTTTGGGTTGTACATTATTTATTGACTTTGATATCGATTTAATATGATTGCTTATATAAAATTTCTAATTTTATCATGCTTAAAACATACAAAAATAATAATTAAAACATATTTTATAGGATCTCAAGAAGGTCGATGCCCCAAAACTATTATCTATATATATTTAAATTCATTATGGAGCCCTCATCCGAAACATAGATTATACACTTAATAATATATTTGAATCCGAAATATCGGACACCATTTTTCGGTCGGAATCTATTCATCATGACACTAATCATAAAAACCTCTTTAAAATATGTCATCAAAACATATTTAGACATTCTGTTTAGATATTTCGGGAAAAAGGCTACCGACAAAATCTCTTCGGAACTATTTAAATAAAATAGTTTTATTCCGCAGTGAGTAAAACACTATTGTAAATTCGTTAAATATTTAATAATTAAGTGATTTTAGAGAGGAAGTCACAAGGAATTACGTTTTTAATAATGAATAAATGTTCTGTAGGTGTTTTTTTTTCACGCGGTTTTTTTTTTTGATAAGTTTAAAATTTGAATCACTCTCAAGTGAGAGTGATTCAAATGGTGCGGTGCACTTTCCTTGAGGTGCACTGCGGTAGTCTGTTACGGACTTTAGAGTCAGCAAAACAATTAAAATAGATTGTAATAGTTTAAGAAAAACACGTACTCAAAATACGATAACATTCAGCATGCTAAAAATGGGCCGATGGCACTGTACTATGCCATATCTTTTTTTTTTTTTTTTTATTGCTTTGATGGGTGGACGAGCTCACAGCCCACCTGGTGTTAAGTGGTTACTGGAGCCCATAGACATCCACAACGTAAATGCGCCACCTACCTTGAGATACAAGTTCTAAAGTTTCCCGTATAGTTACAACGGCTGCCCCACCCTTCAAACCGAAACGCATTACTGCTTCACGGCAGAAATAGGCAGGGTGGTGGTACCCACCCGCGCGGACTCACAAGAGGTCCTACCACCAGTAATTACGCAAATTATAATTTTGCGGGTTTCATTTTTATTACACGATGTTATTCCTTCACCGTGGAAGTCAATCGTGAACATTTGTTGAGTACGTATTTCATTAGAAAAATTGGTACCCGCCTGCGGGATTCGAACGCCGGTGCATCGTTCAACACGAATGCACCGGACGTCTTATCCGTTAGGCCACGACGACTTATGTTTTGCGGCAAACGACAACTTTATAAAATCAGTGTAGCAAATTTAAAAAATCGTCATATCGTTTACTTGGAAAATTTGAAGCACGAACTCGTCTTAGATTTCATATAATATCTAAATCACATCATCTTTGCAAATAACAATATACTTAATTCCTATTAAAGTATAAATTCTACAAATACATTCATACTCAACAATATTTAAAATAAAATAAGCCAAGAACGTTTATCGATAAAACCTACTAACATTAAAATCTTCTGGGCAGCACTAAAACCGCCATGTTTTGTGGCCAGATGACGTCATAGTGGCACGAATTTTTTGTTGACGTTTCATTTCCATAGGTTTCCTACTTCAGTGTAGTAGTAGTACAACACATATTGGCGTCATAGCCCGCCGTCAGTTTATTCCCGCCGCCATTTCGTAGGTTTAAACTTTGTACCGGCTTTTTTTTTATTCATCTGTATGCATAGCTATATATTTTTTCCTTTGTTCTACTTATATGCGATTTTGGTGGTGGAAACTGCATGTTTTTTTTGTACTGTTGATTTCCCAAATAAATAAATACCTTAAAGTAAGCGTGTTCTAGTGCGGCCTCCGCAGTCAGTCTTCTGGCGGGATTGTATGTTAAGAAACCTTGCAACAGTGACAGTCCTGTCTCCGACAGCAAGTCCTGCCCTATCCGCTGGCGCAGTCCGCCGGGCGGATGGTCAGCAAACGTCATCTTCTGGACGACGGACATCTCGCTGTATCCAGGCCATACTAAATCCGTCGGCGTCCCCAAGTCCTAACAATATTTATATCATTATTTATCGTGCGCAATGTAATATTTTAATTGTTTATTTCGTTCATACACTCATCCATACTAATATAAATAGGAAAGTTCTGTTGATGTTTCTTTGTTCATGGTTTACCTTAAATTTAATTTTACATGCATTGTCTGTAGTACTGAAAAAACATAGGCTCTCCTCATCCAGAGAAAAGGTAGTATTTCAACGATAACACAATTTATTCACAATCAGATGGCAGAGAGCATATTGTTATCCTGTATGTGTAGTTCTCTTCCTCCCTAATCTCCACATAGCGGATTTACAGATTTATAAGTATTTATAGAAAAACCTTTTATATAATAGAGACTGACCTATCTCAACTACGGGGACTACTATTTCTTCTGTAAATATGTGGAGGCACTCACATCGTCCCATGAACTCTGACGACCACTTAAGACCAGTTGTACTGCGAGCTCAACTACTCGTATACAGCAATACAGACAAACAAAAATAAACAAACCAATATCAGATTACACATAGTTTTACTCACCTTAAATATTCGATTCAGTTGATCTACTTCGCTTTTCCCCGGAAACAAAGGATTCATGCTTACGAATTCGGCAAATATACAGCCGACACTCCACACATCAATAGGCGTGGAATATTCTTTACAACACAGAAGCAGCTCTGGTGCTCTGTACCATAAAGTTACGACCACAGGAGTGTACTGACGGAGCGGCGATCCATACTCTCGAGCAAGGCCGAAATCTCCGACCTGTAATAAATTTTATACATTTGTTTCAAAATTGTAATTAAAATCCGGTCATCGTTCTCGTCGAACTCGTCGCTTGCGAGGAAGGGCTCGGCGAGTAAATTAACCCACAAACACAGCCCACTGAATTTCTCGCCGGATCTTCTCAGTGGGTCGCATTTTCGATCCGGTGGTAGATTCTGCGAAGCACGACTCTTGCTATAGTTTGTGTTAGCAACATCGTCATGTTTGAGCCCCGTGAGCTCACCTACTAGCCCAGCGACGCTGACATGGTCTCTCTAGACCATCAATTTAAGTAAGAAAAAAGAAAGTAATTAAAGATTACTTATATTCCCAATCTCGCGTCTTTTATTGTCATTATATTATTTCGTTTCAACATTTCGAATACTTAGCAGTTTTCGTGGTCCCTGACAAAAGTGAAAGTAATTTTAATTATGTTAACGACTCGCGAAATACCCAGAAAATACTAAAATTATTATTATCAATGAATGAGTTTTTATTCTTACCTTCAATACACCCTTGTGTGACAAAAGAAGATTACTAGTTTTAAGATCACGGTGCAATATCCAATTATCATGCAAATGATGAACTGCTTTCAGTAATTGGGTCATAAGGCATTTTACTTCTCCTAAAAAAATTAAAAAAATAAGCTGTACACAATTTCATCTCTATCTAGATATTTTTGATAGTCATAATATATCCAAATTAGCATTACTTGAATAAATAGGAAAACCTCGTTTTTAGCCTACATAAGAAAACGAACTGAAAAAACTGTTATATTATAGCTTCGGCTCCTACGGTGATTCCCCGATTATGGGGGTCTATTTGGAACACGAACATGTTCCTACCAACACGTTTATACCGTGGCTTCTGTTTTTTAGATGTATCACTTAATTATGTGGCGCTAGCCTATATTGAGAGTTCGTGTGGGTAGGACCACTACTGTCTATTTTTGTCGCAAAATAGTTTATATAGAGTGGGGATTTCCTTATAGAACCCAATTCAGGTTTCAACCTCATCTCTAAGGAAATGTAATTTGTGAAGGGGCTTCCTAAAAAGAGTTTTATGGACTGTCTGAAAGAGAAAATGCTGCGTCGACTCCATATAGTGGATAAGGGTAAGAAAAGAAGAGAAGTCAGAGGAACGATGACTGTGTTCACGTGATCAGTGATCTTGTTTAGCCATATAAATCAACAAAATAATAATAAAAACTTATCAATGCTAAAAAACTGTGTAACAAAACAATTAAAATATGATTTTCCTAGTCTTATCATTTTAAAACACCCTGTAAGTACTCGTATGTAATTAAAATATTTAGATCAATCATGAACGGCTCTTTTAGTTAGGGTATCAACCAAGTATCATTACAATCAACAGGCGACCCCGGTAATGAGTTTTTAATAATTTATTACCAGGTAGAAAGACTTGTTTCTTGGCGCGCATTGTTTCCATGAGACTCTTCAGGTCGTGCTCTACGTAGTCCATGACGATGAAGATCTTGTCCATGTTGGAGCCGACTACGATTTCTCGCACCGTGACGATGTTCGGATGCTGACCCTGTAATAACACAATGGAATGTGTCTATCGTTAGTGAGAGTTCACGGGCGGGCCTCAATGGTATAATGGTTCGAAACTGTACAGTGAATCTGTAGTGGTTTCCTGAAAAATGATAAAAATCTGAAAATAAGTTACTTCACATGACTTTCAAGCTGTTCCAAAACTGAAAGGTACCTCTGAAGAGAAAGGAGGCAGTGATCAGTTTTACATTAATTTTAAATTCTAGCCATTTTAATATAGATATATGTATAAAAAAAAAAACAACTGATCGGCAACCTATTTCCTGAACAGACACGGACATGGAAACAGTTTTTAATTAGTGATTGTGCAAAAATACAGAATTTGCAACTTATAGAAAAATTACAATCCACTTCATCAGTAACAATTTTATGTTGGAACTTGTGCATGTACATACTAAAATAGTACAAAGTTCATTTTTGCACATTTCTAACATTTTTGTGAAACCTGTAAGGTACAAAACGAATTAACAAAAAAAATTCAAGATTTCCACAAAGTTACTTACTTACTCAACTCAAAGGAAAACTTCAGTAATAGTAATTTCTCTAAAGTTTAACATGTATCAAGCAACTTGTGAAGCAACATACTCAGACGTTTATCATAATAATTATAACAAAATTAACGTATTAAATATTAAATACATATTTTTTTTAACTTAGATTGTACTACAAAACAGAGAAATATAAATATTATGGATATAATAGTATTAATAACGTATAAAATAAAATGTCATAAAGTTTATATAATGAACATGATTATCAAATAATTTAGCAAGAAAGGAATGACATCGCAAATATTTTTCAACGAACCTGAGAGTAATTCATTGTACAAACATAGCTCTGAAGTCGAGGTGAATACGGAAGAAATAATAAAAAAAAATATTATTCTAAATCTTTTTAAAACTTCTTGTCCGACTTTGAAAACAGTACTAAGATGCCCTTTTCAGAAATTCTCCTTAACAAATTAAAATCGAAGAAGAAATTCAAATCAGAGTGCGTACTTGTTAAAAGTTTTTAAAAAATCTCTTGGTGATAAATTAACTTATTTTTTATGTGACTGATGAAGATGTGATGATGAGATGTGAAGATCTCGCAAACATCTTAATTTACAATCGCTTCACGAGAGCAACACAGAATTGTTCGTTAAAAATTCAATAGAGATTATGATGAAAAAACTTAATACGAAATTTCTTTAACCAATAGAATTAAAATATGTGTTGAAATACATTTCTCAATAAAAAGCAACACTAGTAAAGTAATTATTAAAAATGACGCTTTTTTTTTTACTTCACCATAACAACAAAAAATATTTTAGTACAATATAGCTCTTGAATTTTATAAATTTCTTTTCTGTTTTTATAAAATTAAAAAGATATTAAAACCTTGTCTGTAATATGCACACATTAAGGTGATTACAAGCGATAAGATATTTTTTTGAAACATTTCGACGAATAAACCAAACCTCTTTCTTTTTAATTGAGAGTTCTTTCTGTCAGAAACATTTCAAAATATTTGTGTGGATTGTACATTCCTTTCAAATTATTGTTTCTAGAGTGAGTTTCATAATTTATTAAGGTGGGCAAGCGAGCCATTGATCTTATACGTGGAACACCACAGAATAGTATATAAATTTGTTTTTTTCTGTACGTACATATATACAGGATGTTCCGAAAGAATCACGAAAGTACAGATACAAGGTTGCTCTGTTTATTGAGAAATCATTTCCGAACCTCCTGGCAGTTCAGTGATTCTCAAAACGTGACCAAAATTACGTAACACAACCTTACATCTATACCCACCATTATTGACCTGGTATTACTTATTTATGAGACAACCTGAATATGTATATAAGAATTCGATCACTTAAACAATTAATATTGTTCAATTGACCAATTCTTTTTGTTCAACTACAAAGGCAGTTTTATTACACAATTTTCTTCCACGATTTTTCACGCAAATCGCGATATACACATACATATATAAATACATATGTGCTTTCGTAGTTTAGGTATTACACATTCCAAAATATTTGAACTTCGAATACGAACATCGAAAAAATACAGCAATTTTATTGGTGAACACAAAACAACTTGACCCTACTTAAATGAGAAAGTATGCCACAGGGAAGTCGTTGGTTCAGTAAGTTTACAATAAATCTACATAAACGGACATATGGGGGACAAAAAATTTATCAAACCTTAATTTTTTTTTTTTTTGTATCAAAATATGTCATACTCTCAGCAGACGTGAACATATATTAATTAAAAAATATACAAAATACATAATTTAAAACATATTTTGTTATAACATAAAAATATGACCACCCTACGTCAGTTTACATCTATAGGTTTATTATAAACTTAAATTTATAAAACGCATACACACTGCCAAATTTATAACTCCTAGAACACACAAGTCGAAAACATCATTGTGGACTTAATTATTATACAAAATTAAACGCCTTAATAAATCGATTTAATTATTGTGCCTAACTTGACCAAATACATCATTATTTAGACCGTTATAGTTCTGCAATGTCTAGAAACTATTAACATGATTTTCAAGCATAATTATGTTGGAGGATTGTATAAATAGATGAAAGGATATAAATAAAAAATGGATAAACGAAATCCGTAGACCAGGCTCACTTAGGAAGGCTGGTGTAAATTTGGAGAGACCAGTAATAGACGACTGTGGACTGATGATGATGGAGATATAAATAAACATCAGGTAAGCACGCGTCGAACTTCGCATAATAAAGCGTTTCGTAGCCAGGATGAACGTTGTTAAAACATTTAAAAAAAAACCTTTTTAATTTACCATTCTTAAAGATTTCGTAAAAATCTCCACATGATACTCAAAAAGCCGTTTCGACTCATATTTACAACGCCTAAAAGCGTATCCACTCGTATCGACTTAAAAAAATTGGGTTGAGGCGGTGTGAAAATTCTTAAGGTCGTGGCTGTTTCATTACAGTCGAGACTTTTTAGTAGAAACATAATGAATCCGTTGAAATAGAATTATATTTTTTTTACAGCCTGGTGAACGAGTTCCGGTAATTGGTTACCGGAACACATAGACCTCAAAAGGTGAAGGAAGACTCTATGAGTGTAGTCAGTCTCAATTACATATTTTATATAACAGCTGCCCCACCCATCGAACTGAAAAATATGACTGCTGAAACGATTTATTAATTTATTTATTTAAGGATTTCAATTGTTTACTGGGGTAATCATCATAACAACAAAAATTGCTTTCACAAACTTTTTTTACCTAACCTAAGAAATAATTGATAAACGAAAATTAAAATAGTTTGGGGACGATTTTGCAAAGTACCTTGGCGATTCCGTAGGACTTGTGTAAATTCAATCATTTTTATTCAACGACCATCGGTGAGAACTAAAAGAAATTTACTAATTTCGGCAAATAATGTTTTTTTTTGTCCTTGTTGACAGACAATCCGACGGTGCACCTGTGTGCTTAGTGCGAGTTTTTTAACGTTCTCGATAACGTAAAAGTTACCTGATATTGCATGCAGCTGGAACAGTGCCCCTAGCGGCAAACGTAGGCAAACGTTCCAACTCCATACAAATTTGACTTATCTTTTACGCTATCGAGAACGGTAAAAAACTCGCACTAAGCACACTGATGGTGAATGGTTACCGACGCTTATAGACGCGAGTAATGCCAACCCAAGCCTCTGCCTACCCTGCCTAGCTAGGACCTGGTTTTATGAAGTCTTCCGACCGCAAGGTCTTAAAGTTATTTAAGAGATTATTCATAACATAAATTTAACTTAGCACTGAATTGAGCCTAATAAATGTAACTTTTTTATAAGTTTTTGACTAAAGCTAAAGACTAATCACAAAGTCTGTTATAATTTGTGGCTAATTAAAATTAGGCTTTATACTATGATTACCACCAAGTTAGTCGTTTTTTTTAGCCCCAGAAGACGTTGAAGTTGCGTTTGCATAATTGTTTTTTGACTAAATTTAAATTTTACGCTACATCCGGCCACCCAGTTTAATCAATCGACACTTACCCAAATTATTAACAGCATGATTTTTTAAGTTTGTTCTAATTCATAGTTATACATACAGAATATTATACATATATACCGAACATTATACATACATACAGAAATTGTTCACACGCTCGCAATATTTACAATATTTACATTTAAAACGGGTCTGTGACGTGGGTGAAAATCCAAAAAAGTTCCAAAACAAAATACAAAGGGATCAAAGAGTGTACGAACTCACCGTCCTGAGTCAGAGGGTTCTAAGTGGTCAAAAGACCCGCTCAAACAGTTAAAATCTGAAAACAGAACCCAGTTTCCGATATGAAGTCTTTTGAGAATGCGATTAAATCATTCCTGTGTATGAAGGAACAAACAGGTATTAATAATAACTTGATTGGTTAATGGAGATTTACCACACAACACAAGATACTCCTAAAGGTTGTACTTTTAACTGGTAAATAACGTAATTAAACAAATATAAACCTCTAATTTAGTTAAAACAAGCCTGTTATTTGGTTATTACAGGAGTCAGACGCTCATTCCCGAAGCCTAAACAGGAACAGGCCTACCGTTTTAACCTAAGCGTATACTAATTTTTTTCACTTTACGTGCCATACAAAAAGATAATTAATTTAAAATATTTCTATATTTGTATTAAGTGTTATCCGATTAGAAATCACCGACAGCACCCATCTGTCTTCGTTTTCACGAACCGTTTCAACACATCCTGTATATTTAACCAAAAGTAGGATGCCGCTTAATGTCTGAAGACAAAACATAGTTAAAACAGTTAAGTCCATTGACAAGATTACAATCGCTTTTAATCGCGTTACCTTTTAAAAAAGTATCATTTGAAATTAATCTGATGAAAAATCTACAAAAAGCCTTTTTTGTGTTGAAGGCAGATGAGCCGTCAGCAACCTTAAGAGTATATTTTAATTTTAAAATAAATCTATTAGACGTTAAGTAGAAACCATACAACAGAATAGAAGAGCTTAAGTTAATGAAACATAACTAGTCCTTTGAAAAAATTAACGATTTATATGATTAAAGATATGTATTAATTCTAGGGGTATTTATTGCTAATCGAAATATTCATACGTAGTTCAAGTGTGCTGTCTGTAGCTATGCACATGCAAAATTCCTTGGCACACACCTGGATCCTGAGATCCACGATCTAAGCGAAAGCAGTTAAGACATAAGACTGATGCTTATAAGTGTTAGTTGATTGGCAGAAATAACCACATTGACCTCTAAATTCAATGATATCATTCTTAAGATTAAAATCAACTACAGAGATTGCTAATAATTGATGAAACATTGGCTATTTTACAATAACAACAACAACAAACAAAATAACAATAGTGTCACCACCGAAATCGCTCTAGGTATAGACCATGAAGGGCGTGGGTGAAAAAGCCATAAAACTAAATTATTTGTGGACAATTCCTAACGTATAACGGTGTTCATGAGATTTTTAAATTACAAAATCTTATAGTAAGGTGGCCACGAATTTAAAAGAATAGTTAGTTAAAGCGAAGACAGAAGTTAGTAGTCCCAGCTGTTCATAAACAAGATTTTTTTACTAATGTTGTACGGGCCCCCATGAAGTTTGATTAAAAAATTAAATCTCTTTTGTAAGCTATTTTCCTCTTTTAAGTTAACATGAAATATGAACTAAAAACAAACGCGAGAAACGTTTAAAATGTTAATTTGTTTGACAGCTCGACCGGTATTTAATTCGTTCTAGATACATTTATTTTTATTGCTTTGGAAATAAAATTCCTAACTGTATAATACGATACGCTGTAACTATGGCAAGTGTATTTGAAATACTAACACTTTTCAACACAGACCAATAAAAAAATATATCTATATGTATATTATGTATTATTACTATCTTAGATTGTATTGCTTGTAACTTAACATAATAAAAATAATGAGTTAATATTTCTTTGTTGACAAATAATTCTCACTCTTTATTTTTTGTAATGGAGTTCTCTCTGTTAACTCCATTACCAATAGATACCAAAACAGTTATTTTATGATGGCAGCTCTGAGGAATTGCTTGAATTTATGAATAATACCTAAATAGGTAGGGTTCTTTAATAATAATTAAACCATAAATAAAAGTTTAAAAAAATGGATCAAGGAGACTGCAACACCGAGTTCTCTTTTATATTCAATATCGGCCACTGATGGTTGTTTCTTTGACGATCAACAACAATATTTCAGGAATTGAATTTGTGTCTTCAATATGCATACTGCAATATTTGACATCAATATCATTCCATGATCTAGTCAATAAATTATTCACAGTAAATAAATCATTCACTGGACTACAATGACATCAAGTAGTACTGCCTGTTCTATATTTCATGATATTGTGCACTTCTCAGCATTTCTTTTAAAGTTGAAAATAAATGACTATGAAGATCTTTATTTTTATATTTTTTCATTGTTTAACATGTAAAGAGAAACAAAGTGTACAATTTATAAAATAAAAGCAGTAAGAATGTCATGTAATAGGTAGTCTATAGTCATTACAGAATTGTTTGTGATGTATTTGGTCAGTTATTATTAAACTATAGCGAATGCACACAGTCAAATTAGCAACATCTTTTCCCTAAGGCCTATACAACATTATTTTTAGTATATTCGAAACCTGAGAGAGGTTGGCTGGTAAAACAGATTTTAATATGGTTAAACACTATGAGATTCACCTCAAAATCCTAACAAAAATATCCAAGATGGACAGAGTATTGTAAACTTACACATCGCAGTGGTTGTCTTCAATCCAAAAATATTTGACATTATTCATCATAATAATAATGTACCAGACCATTGACTAGTCCAAGGTGGCGTACTAGTACATAAAGTCGATAGTTTAATCAACTTTTATTAGTGTTAGATTATGGCAAGTTTTAATTGTGTGCGATGAGCTGTTACAAATAACTACAAGCGATTGTAGATTATTGTTTTCTTTTTTATATTATTTTTGCTGGTTCGTATAATAAAATTCCGTATCTGTGTTTCGACTTTTGCATATACTAAAAATAATGTTGTATAGTAAACTTTACCTTCTTCTTGATGTTATTCTTCGAAGCAAACTGGGTTAACAATTTTTTTTGGCAAGTGATGTAACTATTGTGAATCAATAGTTTTCGATGTTCGTATTCTAAGTTTATTATTCCCTTGGAAATATTACTGTTGTTAAGCTCATGTTCATACATGGTAGAAGTAAGTTTTGGAGGGTTCATCCCCAGGAATAAATTCCTTATAAGATACATAGGCCCGCCCGTGTATCGAAGTTGTTAACCCTTGCAATCGGGTCACACCTCTAGCACAACCCTCTTGCAGGTAAGAGGTGCCGGGCCTGTAGGAATAAAATACAAGCATTAATGTAGTGAAAACAGCACATGAGCCATCGAGTGCTTCACAGCTCGTGGCTCTCAAAGAGGTACATACTTGCTTATCTATTATAATATATCTACAACAAACAATATTATACCTCCAACATTAGAGCAGTGATGCAGTATGATGGCTCAGGTGAGCTTAGTATTCATTAAATTGATATTCAGATCCTACCTTAAGTAATGTGTTGATCTCTCTTAGTGATGTAATTGGAAATCCTTCTTTTTCCTTTTCCATTTTAAGTCGTTTTAATGCTACAATTTCATCAGTTGTTTTATCACGTGCTCTATAAACAACTCCATATGTACCCTCTTCTATTCTGTTGAGACACTGAAACTCTTCAACTGATCGACAGCCCTAGAAAACATTTTCAATAACACATAAACATGAATGGCTTCGTAACAAATGTTTAGTTGTTTGAAAACTCATTTTTTGGACAAAACTAATGATTTAGTTTCATCGGATCGAAATTAAAATGCATTAACATGGAATCAGGTATTCAATGCTCCAAAGCAACTAACTTGAATACCTATTTAATAAACTGAAATTGAATGAAAATTTTCATTTACTTACATATTTATTGAACATAAAATCCTTGTAATATTTATGAACATTAGAGACTGCATTGTAAACCAATGGCCGATGTTGCTAGTCAATATTTCGAAAATAGGTTAACAATACATCTTGCATATAATTTAACAGAGCATACCATTATTTACATGTAACTATGACAAAAACAAGAGAATTACCTGCAAAGCAGGATAATATGGTGGTAAAGAGTTGATGACTTCTTCTCGCAGTCTGGACTTCTCTTCGTTTTCTTTCGGTGTTTCTTCTTCAAGAGTCTTTGCTGCTTCTCCTAGAGGCGGCGGTGAAAATGAATGTGATCTACTTCTACTTTTTGACCTTGATTGTGACCTAAAAAAATTAATCGTGATTCTTCAATCTTGGAGAAAAGGAGTTGGTTATTTTTTATTTAATTTTACTTTAACTCACCTTCTAGAACCATGTGATGAAGGACTCTTTTGGTTTATATCTGGTATTGGTGATTTTGATTGAGACTTAATTCTGACTTTATCACAAAGTTTTGAATTTTCTATCTCCTTGTCTGATTTATCATTATCATCGTGCTCCTCCTCTGTTTTGGATTCAGCTCCGGAATCAGAATCAGTACTTGAACTTTCATCAGCAGTATCCGTATTTGTATGTTCACCTTAAAGCAAAAGAATTAAACATAAACCAGCACAAATTTACCCCACTTTAAGAGGTTTGAATTTGAAACAATTTAAAAAAAAAACAATTATCACAATTACCATCTTCTGGTTCTGAATGGGAATCACTCTTTATTTCGATGTCACTAGCATCAGAAACAGTCACAACAGAATCTCCATACGAAGGTGACTGTTCCGATTTACTTTTCTTGAAAGATTTCTTGTCCTCTGGTGAAATTGAGCGTTTTTTACCGCGGCGACGCCGTTCCTCGCGTCTTGCTTCTAACTCACTTCGGAATTCGTGTTTTCTTTTTTCTTTCTCTCGTTCTGAAATAATTGAATTGAAGTAAGCCTTTAAAAATCACATGGACATTGATAGATTTTGGACAGAAACTTACCTGCTTCAATCATACGCTTTCTTCGTTCTTGCTGTAATTTGTCAAGAGAAGAATGATGCTCTGATTTTGTTTCCTTATCCATATACTCTGAACTTTTCTTTGACTCTTGACTTTGCAATTCTTTTGATATACGTTTACTAAGTAGCCTTGTTCTTAAATCTTCTAGTTCTTTATCGCCAGAAGTTTTATCTCGGTTTTCTTTTTCATTATTATGGTTACTATGGCTTTCGTCTGCTAATTGTCTTAATCTAGATTCTATTCTCTCAGGATCAGCACGTTTACGTTCTATCTCTGTATATTTATAAGCTCTTTCTCTATTTCCCGTGTACAATTCTCTTTGGACCTCCTTGTCTTTGAATGCATCTTTTTCTCTAAATGTTTCCCTTGTCCTGGTGGTTTCCCTAAAGTTGGGGTTTTCTCTATACATTTCTCTATCCCTATAATGTTCCCTTTCTTTGTAAGGTTCTTTGTCTCTATATGCTTCCCTTTCACGATATGGATCTTTTTCTCTAATTTCTTTCTCACGGTACATATCCTTAGGCTCCCGATAAATTTCTTTCTCTCTGTAGATTTCCTTATCTCTATACAACTCTTTTTCTCTATATGTTTCTTTGTCTCTAAACATTTCTTTCTCTCTATAAATATCTTTTTCCCTGTAGTATTGTTTTTCTCTATAGTAATCTTTGGCCATTTCTTCTCGATCAGAAGTTTTTATAAGTTCTCTTTTAGATTTTTCAGACTTATCACGGTCCCTGTTAAAAAAGGTTTATATTGATCTATAACATTCCCAATGTCAGTAGGATGACCAACCTTAAAGCATAATATTAGATGAATTTAATTGTTTCAAATAACTATCAAACACCAACAAAGTGAGAAATAATTTATCATTTGTTCATTAAGATAATAAATATAATAAAAAAAACAATCGCCATAAATCTTGGCAATGCAAATCTTTACCTATCTGAGTGATATAGATAAATTGTTTTTTTTTCCTGTACCAAATTTGATAATTACTATTATTTCTTTTCTGTTATCATTAAGAGTAAATTACTATTCTAACCTATTTGTCATTAATAATATATGAAAAGCTTTGTTATTACATTAATCACTATAAACAAATAAATAAATGGTTAAATAATACTAATAAATCTAGGTTGTGCATCAAGAAAACAACACATTCATGTTCTTAGCTGTTACCTGAAGAGATGCTTCTTTTCTTTTCTAGATGTGTCTTTGTATTTATCTTTTGCAGATCTCTTGTGGCGCTTGTCCCTGTGTGTGGTTCTGATCACTGCTTGAGGAGGCTTGATAATCAGCGCATCTGGGTTATCTCTGTCTTCGTCAGATAAACTAAAACAACATTTAATATGCTATAAAATGGAATTTTATGTGATTTCAATCTAGATTTAAAATGGAATTAATGTCAATTTTAAATGAATATGAATAGTTTGTAAAATAAAATTTACTTACATTTTAGCATGACGGTCATGTTGGATAACTCAGCTCAGAAAGCATACAAGTAAAATGATTTTAATGTATAGTAAATCTATCAAGCAATTCGTTTTAATAAATTAGTTATTTGCTGTGCGTTTGCTAAATTTAGATGTTTATTTAAATTCCTCACATCTTTTATAATGACTTAGGTGATTTTAATTTTACTTCAATATTTGGCTAAATGCTGATATTGCTTAACCTAAATAAGTAATTTAAAGCGAAACAGTAAATCTAGGAAAATGTGGTTTTCAAACGAAAAGTTTGAGTGTTTTTGTTATTAACTTAACATTAAAATACGCTGAAATGGTAACAAAGAAAAGAGGAGTGCTAATGAGTTTTCAAGAAACACGCCATTACAACGAAGGTTGTGCTGTGAGATAATCTTAGTTTAACTGGCCTAATAACACGTTTATATGCTAAAAAAGCGAGAATATATGCCGTTTGGATTAAGTGAACATTATTCTTACCTGAAATCCATTTCGTCGTGTATAGGACTCCGTGCTAATTCTCCATCTTCACTTTGATCGTCTTCATAATTACTCATGATTTTTAGTATTTATAGTATAATTTACAAACAAACCAGAAAAAAGTAAAAAAATTATAAGGATAAAGAATTGAAATAGGAGTAATATTATTTGTTCATTTACTAAGTAATGGCATTAAACGCAACAATTTCCTGGATAGATGTTGTTTAACGTCCATTGAGTGGCCATTTTGATTTTTGATCCGTTTTTTATTATTTTGTTTAGGGCTACAGGAAACTAGACATTTTAGTCAAATTTCTATTTCTAAAATTAAATTGTTCTGAAAATATTAAAAAAATTCAAAGGAGCTAATGTCGAAATGTTATTTATTATTAAAATAGCTTTACTATGGTTGACAAACATTCTGGATATGTTTCACAGTTTATGACATTTTGGTAATTTTTACAAAACACTCCGTTGGTACCAAATCACTTTTTGTGTAAAAGACACGGATTCGCCCTATCCTATTAGAAGAACATAAAGTATAAACATATCCTGGAATAAATGAATTTAATAATACCGTACTGTTTTAGATACCTTTTTTTTTGGTCAGGAAGAAATCGCCGGACTTCCGCCGCGGCGCCGTCCACTGGGGGTGGAGGGCGGGGCATGTCAGAGTCGAACTGACTAAAACCTCCTGTCGCTCAACAACCAACGTCCAAACCTCGCATGAGACAGAACTCATGAAAAGGCAAAGGGGGAAAGTGAAGCGTTTAGTGCGGAGCACATCTCTCCCATCACCCTCCCCCTCGGGACGCCGGACTGGCGGTCGTCGGCGCCACGACCACCAGCCCTCTCGGTCGGCAGGCTATCCGAAGCCCACCTAGATGGCGCCAGTTAGAGTGAGCTATCTACCCCGCTGGACTAGAACCAGCGTGGGTCGAGGATAGCCGGCCTTCCATCACCCAGATGCTCTTGCATAAAACGCGTGCAGAGCAGCTTGCACGTCGTCTTCTTAAGCCCCCCTCGCCAGTCCCCAGACCGACATGTTAGGGGGACCCGAAGCACTTAGAGAGCCAGGGCTTGGGCGAGATCCGCCTCCCTAGCCCCCGCTCGACGGCGGTGGGGTTGTCTCTCACGCGCCCCGCCACCTCCCTTTAGATACCTGTACTGAATGATATTTAAACTATTGCATACGGCAACAGTTCAAACTTACCAATTTTTATGGCGGGATACGAAATAGCAATTTTTGCTGGGATGGGATGATTAATACAAAGCTCAAGTATCTTACGTTGGACAAAGAACCTCTGAAATTCTTTGTGCTCTGTATCGCCTCAAGAATTTCTTACAATCAGCGACTAAGACTATGCTAGTACAAGCCTTGATCTTCCCTATAATTGATTACGGTGATGTGTGTTATTTTGACCTGATTTGACCTTCTTAATAAACTTGATCGTCTTCTTAATAACTGCATTCGATTAATTTTTAATCTTCGTAAATATGATTATATATCTTCCTATCGTGCTTAGCTCAAACTTCTACCGATTCGCCAGCGTCGTAATTTACGTGCACTAACGACTCTTCATTCCTTACTTGTCTCCCGAACCTCCTTCCTATTTTCAATATCTTCACTCCAGCCATGAGCGGGCTCTACGTTCTCTCCATAGCCTATTAATTCGTTGTTCCATACATAGTTCTAGTTATGTTCATAACTCTTTCGTTGTGCAGTCCGCACTTCCTCTCGAGGGACTATTACTAACCGGTGTGAGTTCAAGTTAAGGGTTCGGCGAATACTGTTGGAAAAGTTAGCGGAATCGTCATGAACTTATTAAGATAAAGTTATTTGTTAAGGGAATTTATCAATATATTCCTTTTAATACTGTATAAACTCTTAAATCTATGTATGTATGTATGTGTGTGTGTATGTCTGTAAATTTATATGTCATTGTGTGTATATATATACTTTTTGTGTATGTATTTGTAACTTAATATAAATTTCATTGCACCTACCACTATTTACTCTGCACTATTTTTGGTTGACTGGTAAATAATGCCTTAGGCATTAAGTCCGCCAATGTAAAATTTACATGAAGTGTAATAAATAAATAATACAAGCTTTCAATAGAAAAAATGCATTAAAATACTTAAACTTGTATCTATTCTGAAAATATATCAGTTCTTGCCATAGGAATTTAAGATTTATTTCAATATTTACTTTTGAAATATCAGTAAATAACATATTTCAAGCCAGCTATCAACAATTAATCGAGCGAATAAACCACAAAGCAAAGATATTGTTTTGTTAGAAAGTTGACCAAAACTCATCAACCTTACTGTTAAATATATTTAAATAACAGAAAAGTGGTTATGGTCAATTTAACTAGTTGTTGACTTGTTTGTTATATTATTAATTGTTCAATTTTATTATTACTTAGTAGCTGTTCAAAATTAAATTATGTCGGTAGACTCTTTATCGCCACAATGCATCATAGTCGTCAATCATTAGCCATAATACTAATTTCACGACGTAGATGTTTTACAGTTACCACAATGCGTTGCGAATTGTTTTTCACTTAATGAGCGTTTTTGATCTTTGAAATGAGTAGGTACCTTTATTTGGTGTTAAAGATAATAGCCAATAATAATATAATCACTTTGAGTTAAAATATTTATAATAACTTAAATAAAAATTCCAGATGAAATGAGATGACCTCAGTTAGTCACTAGAATAAAACTTTTTTAAATACTAGCTTATGACAACTTTCTATCATATATGTTCCACAGGTGACTATCCTATTATGGATTAGAATATAACTGGACTTATTGGCGAGATATAAGTCTCAGTAATCTCAGTAAATGACCACCATTTTACTGAGATTAAATTTCATCCCATATCATCTCATCTCATTTCATTTAAATTCATCCCAGTTGATTGATGTCTCAAATTAATCATCTTCATTTCATTTCACTCCATATTATCATTTTTCATATAAAAAAGAATAGAAATTAAAATAAGACATGACCTAAAAGTCTTAGTTACCAGATCCTAAAATCTCTTAAAAAATAATTGTATAGATAATACACTTTTCAATTGGGAAATTAATATAGGGTCACAAATCACAATGAATGTTACAGTTCTTTATATTTATGAAATTATCAGAACATTCAGAACCAAAGGACAATCAAACTCTATAGTTCTATAAATTTTGGGGTATTATTCATGTGCTTTTTATTCAACAATCAAATTAGTGCTTCTGATGTTTAATGAAAAAAATAAAATGATGGTGCTTTACCTTCCTTAAATCAGTATAATGTGTTAATAAAATTATTAAATAGAATTTGCACTTGAAGAATAACAATGGTACGGTTTGAAATTTATTTTCGTTTTCATCGATTAAGTAAAATATAAATTTTATAAGTAGTAAAATTAATATTGGTCAAAATGAGAATTACCTAAACTTTAATTCTTAGATAAAATTTAAACAGCAAGAACAAAGTAGTAACTGAAATCATTAGAAGTACCCTTATATACATATTTAATGTTTCTTCGTAGTTGTTTGAAACTTATTTAATGAATTCTAAATTATTTACAGAATAGTAAAATTTTAAATACTTTAGCTAATGCAATTGATCCTAAAGAAGAAATTATGAAAAGAGCGGAAACTGGAAAAGTATTACTCAATGAACTTTCAAAGTGTACACAAAATTGTCTCAACCGATTTGCTGGAAGATCTGAATTGGCTACTGAAGATGATCTCAGGTAAACAAATTCCATTAAGTTATTAGGTTTGGACAGTCCATACTGCTTTCATGTTCCTGTTATATTAAACTTGTTAAAAATTTATATTGAACTGTAATCATTATAGAATAATACAGCTGTGTGAAAAATGGGAAGCCATATTAAGACATGGAATAAGAACAAATTTATCGAACTCAACCATACAAAGCTTGGTGACTGCAGGTTTAAATTTTACATTCAATATTGTAAATATAGGTATGTGTGAGATGTTACTGTTATATCTTAAATTATGTAAAACAAAATATTAAGAATTTACTGAAACTTTAAAATTGTAGGCAACTCATTATGGAGCTATACATGTTTGCATTTGACAAAACATGAAAAAGAAAGATTTAAAATATTGTCAAACATAAACACACCCCTTGGATATTTTAGAGCATTCTTAAGGGCTTCCTTAAATGAAAGATCATTTGAAAGGTAAATATAGTATAATTGGTCATTAGCAAAATGATTGTTTGCATTTCATGGGATCAAGTATTTTGATTGTCTACTATCCCATAATCTTTAAAAAAATATGTTTTATTATAATGCTTCTTTAGTCCTTGGTTCTGTAGGCAGGTGCAGATTTGCAAATTTTTAAGTAGTGTTGTGTTCAAGAGCAAATAATATAAAGGTATACAAACAGCATCTGATTTGTGAAAACTATGCTGTGCCTGTACCTTTTCAACACGATTTTGTCTATTAAGGCAATAAAATTTAAATTTATTGACGAAAGAGTGTGGAAACAATTTTACAAAATGCTCATAGTTTTCATTTTGAGTAAATGTTTTGGTTGTATTATAATATATATTAAAATTTAGATATCTGCAAAGCTGGGTGGCGCATGGCTTATTAATGGAATATTATGAAGAAGGGGCTCTTGTGAGAGATTCTGAAGCTTCCTTGAAACTTCCTAATATTGCATCTGGTAATATTAATACTTTGTTGCAAAATGATGTTATCATGTTTATAATACAATGTTTCTGGTCATATTTCAGGCTTATCATCCATTCTATTTGCGTTATCAATTGACAGACCTGAGTTGAATGAATCACAACAGTCAAGTCAAGTAGATAAAGTAGAGCATGTTATACCACTACCGACACCAGTCAAGTCCTCTGGGAACTTAAAACGGAAACCATTACGTCAAGTTATATCATTTGATAAAAATGAACGGAAGACTCAGAAAATTGATCATAGTAAAGAGATACACTCAATCATCAGCAAAGACGATGCAATGTGGAACAGTGCACCGGCAACTTGCCTTAATTCTCCTGATCCTAAAATTGTGCCTCAAATATCATCAACAAGTGAACCTGCAAGCTCAGATTTCAAAAGTGGTTTCAGACATTTCTTTCCCGATAGTGTAAAAGGTATAGAAAGTCCTTCACAAATTTTAACAAAACTTTCTGAATGTGCCAAAGAAATATTTTCATCTTCAAACAGTATAGAAACAAACAATACTGCTAAAGATGATGCGTCAGAATTGAGTGTTAACAATTTAAAAATATATGAAAGTGACAGTGAGGAAGTAGCTGGTAGTATTGATGGAAGTACATCGTGCTTGGAGCTTTGCTTCACTGAAGATGAAAGTGCACCAGACGATAAATCATTACTTTCCTTGTTGGAAAATAAAGATAAACAAATTTTGATGTTACAAATGAAATGTAGCCAGTTAGAAGTAGCAAGCAAAGATAAATTTCGAAAACTTGAAAAAGTAATAATAGATCTCACCAAGTAAGTAAAGTTTATTATTATTATTATTATTGCCCTTGTAGGCAGACGAGCATACGGCTCACCTGATGGTGAGTGGTTACTGTTGCCCATCGACTTCAGCAATTCCAGGGGCCTACAAAGTGGTTGAAAGTCATTATATTTAAACACTTTTTTCATAACAACTAATATTCTCATTGAATAACAATGATCTAGTCTAGGTTTTGACTGTTATATTTTTTTGTACATCACATAAATATATATCCATTGCTTATCTATGCAAAAAATTGTTCAACTTTTCATAGAACAATATGATACAGCACTCAGGTTATGTGTTTAGTAGTGATTCCAGTGCCAAGAAACTAAGTCAAACTTAATACCTATTAAGTTTTTTATTAGCTTTTTTCCTAAGCTATGTGTGGTTCACCCTCTTCTACAAAATCCCAAATCGATTAGTTGATATATGTTCATATATTTAAAAAAGTCTACAGAAACATGTCTTGAAACAAGGCTTGTGGAGAGTACCTAACGGTAAGCAGCAGCTTGGCTCTGTCCCTGGCATTGCTGAAGTCCATGGGCGACGGTAACCAGTCACCATCAGGTGGTCGTACGCTCGTCTGCCTACAAGGGCCATAAAATAAAATAAAAATAAAACATTTGTGTAATAATGCTCAATAATATTATAAAGCTATGCATAAATTCGTGGCGTGAGCATCGTAAAAGATGACCGAGCCATTCACTAGACTATGAGCAGCATCATTCTTTGAGAATTATACAAATGTATTGCGATCGCCAACCAACAATTACTGGTAGTAAAAAAAATTAAAGATTAGAATTCCATCTATCAAAGTCGGTAAGTTCATGTGCATGAACTTTGGTAATCGTTTCCGCACTGGTTATGCCTTGAGCCCGTTATCTATGCAAAGCAAAATTATGAAAAATCAAACAATTTGCTTAAATCCAAAGAGTTTGGTTAAATCCAAAAAATTAACGACACACGTATAATGTTGAATTTAAGAGAAAACGACACGATAAAGGAGCAGTTACGACATTACATGTCCGCTGTGGATATGGGCAAAGCTCTAAGGAATAATAATGTTCGGGAGGAAGCAAATAATGACAACACTGATGAAATAAACCAGTATGAAAGAAAACTTGTTCAGGTATAGTTATACAATTCTAATTCATTACATTGAAAATGTGTTAATTTTTTTAGATTAAGAAGAATTATATGAAAATAAAACAAGAATATATTGTATTTCCAATGAACTTATAAAAGAAATAAAAATTCTCAGCCGAATCTTCACTGAGCAGTTTTTATCAACAAAAGACTTTTTTTTATCCTACCTATGCTGATAGCCTTGAGAGGCTGTTTCAGCTTCACCCTAACGTGTAGGTGAGCTCACCGGGCTCAAACCGGAGTGTTGCTAACACTGGCCCTAGCAAAAGCCGTGCTTCGCAGAATCTACCACCGGATCGGAAACGGGACCCACTGAGAAGATCCGGCGAGAATCTCAATGGGCTGTGTCTATGGGTTGAAAAGCCTACATACCAATACCTACAAACATGTTTTTTTGCTTTTAATTATTAAATTTGTTACAGGTAGCCGAGATGCATGCAGAGCTGATGGAGTTTAACCAGCATCTGGTGCAGAGGCTACAAGAATTGGAAAGCACATGTGCCCTCGAACTATTAGATTACCCTGAGTCTAATGTTAAGGCTCATATTCCCAGTGCATTTTTAGTTGGAAAGAGAACACACTCCTTTCATGTTTATCAAGTAATATTTTCATACATTATACAATTCTTAATGAATAGATAATAATTGGGATATAATTAATATTAAACAAAAAAATATATAAAATACTTTCATTCTATATTTAACGGATATTGCAGATTTTTCTAAAAGTTGGCAATGAAGAATGGAGCGTCTACCATAGATATGCGAAGTTCCACGAACTTCATACGCAGTTAAAAAAATGTCATCCCGATATAGCAACATACAAATTTCCACCTAAAAAAACCTTAAGAAAACGGGTAAGCCTATGCAAATTACTTAACATGATATTTATGACAGAACATGCTTACTGTTGAAAAAACAAAATATTTTTTAGTAAAAAACACCCTGAATGAAGAAGTCTTCATCTAGGCTACTTAGTCGGAGTATTTTTGTCGCTTGATCGTGATTATTTTGCAAAATGTCCTACCCACTTGAGCAGCAAGCAGCTTCAGGGCACGCCAGTATCTTTTAGTAACTGCACAAAATTAACATTAATGTTCTTGGAATTAAGAACTTTATACAAATTTAAAATTAAGAATTTATTAAGTTGGGGAGGTTCGAAATATCGCTACTCCACTAAACCCGATACTTTCTTTTTATATATTTTTTATTGCTTAGAAGGTTCACAGCCCACCTGGTGTTAAGTGCTTACTGCAGCCCATAGACATCTACAACGTAAATGCGCCACCTACCTTGAGATAGAAGCCGTAAGGTCTCAGTATAGTTACAACGGCTGCTCTACCCTTCAAACCGAAACACATGACTGCTTCACGGCAGAAATAGGCAGGTTGGTGGTACCCACCCGTGCGGACTCGCAAGAGGTCCTACCACCAGTACTTTATCAATAATTGATATGAAGATAAAGTGTGGACTGTTAATGTAATTTGGAACGTATCTTTATTTCGACAGGACGCCCATCTAGTCGAGCAGCGCCGCCTAGCGCTCCAGGCGTACCTGCGGCACGTCCTCCTCGTGCTGCCCGAGCTCAGGGAGTGCACCAGCCGGCCGCAGCTCGTCACGCTACTGCCTTTCTTTGGGTACGTGGCTGTAGTGGACGTCGCGCGCGCTCTGTACTACCGTGTGTCGCGCTACTGTATTTGTTTTTCTGAAAATGGGCCATCGATCGTACGGCCCACCCCGTGGTTATTTGTAATGTGAAATATATTCTATAATAAATAATAATTATTATTATTAATAAATATAAATATATATATAATTCGAAGTCGTCGCGGCCTAAAGGATAAGACCAGTGCTTTCGTGTTGAGCAATGCACCGGTGTTCGAATCCCAGGCAGGCACCAATCTTTCTAATGAAATACGTACTCAGCAAATGTTCACGATTGACTTCCACGGTAATTATTGGTGGTAGGACCTCTTGTGAGCCCGCGCGGGTAGGTACCACCATCCTGCCTATTTCTGCCGTGAAGCAGTAACGCGTTTCGGTTTGAAGGGTGAGGCAGCCGTTGTAACTATACTGAGACCTTACAGCTTCTATCTCAAGGTAGGTGGCGCATTTACGTTGTAGATGTCTATGGGCTGCAGTAAGCACTTAACACCAGGTGGGCTGTGAGGTCGTCCACCCACCTAAGCAATAATATATATATATAAAAAAAAGTCTAACCAATCAAAACAAGTGATTATTTATTTATTTCAGCACCTCCTCGAATTCCAAAGAAAATGGTGTTCACGACGTCCTCGATCGACAACACTCAAGTGACTCTGCCTCATCATACAATGTACTTTGATATGCGTATGTCTTGTATGAATATTTCGAAAGATAAGAAAACTTTTATTTTTTTCTATACAATATGGATCTGTCAACGGTCTCTTGACAAAATCCATTCCACGGTAGCAACGCTAGAACACTGTAGATGTATTGTTATGTAAGTGTAAGTAAACAGTAAATGTACTAAATACAATAACCTTTTTAAAAACATTTAATATAATTTCTATGTATTTAATATCCAGTATTTTAAAATTAATATATTGTAATACTAACTCAATATTAGGAAATCGAAGATTCAATATAAAGTATGTCCCGTTGAAGTTCAAACTGTTTGTAAAAAGTCCTCAGAGATAAAGTAATATAATAATAAGTACGCTAGTGCTCCGAAGTCATCTTGAATGTATACTATCTATATATATCTATATATAATAAGTTCAGTTAAAATTTATTGTTTTTGTTTTGCATATTGAATATCAATCAAATCACTGTGCTTAACTGCACATCATAATGTAACGTAGCATCTTACTTTCTAACTAAATATTTTTTGTTTAATCTTCAACAGATTATGAAAAAATATATTTATGATTATGAGAACGAAAAATTACATTGTTAATTAAGTATTATTGAATAATATACAATTGTGCAATTGTGATCGTGTGCAATATGAATAATTTATGAACATAATAATTTTATATATAATAGAATGCGTTTAAATACTTTGAAATAACGTCTACCGCTTTATTAAACATTTTAACATTGATGGTGAATTCTTTTCATAGGATATATAATATATTTTTTAATTTCGATGCATTAAAATTGTAGTATTTTCATCGGTTTTCACGAGTCGTAGACATAATTAATTATGCTTTTACGGTTTAATCTCGCGTCTTTTACTGTCATTATATTATTCCCAATGTTTCGAGTGCTTTACATTTTTCATGAATATTTTGGAGACATCTCCAAAACAATCCTACAATCCAGACCTAGAGTGAAGATAGTCACCATTTTAAAATGAATGTCATGATAAAAGGTTGAAGTACGTAATGTTTTCTTCAGTTGTATTTTATTTATTTATTGTATGATATGTAATTAGTCTGTGATATAACTAACAAAAAACTAAAGAGGCGTGTATGTATAGATTACATTAAATGTAATGGAATCAAATTTTAGCAGCTAAAATAATACATAGTCTTTACAAGTGGGTAATGTTAAAGGACACATCACTAATTCATAAAATTGCTGATGAATTAAAATTCATATTTTATTCTAATTCACAAAAGTACATCACAGAGTTGAGAAGATACTTGAATTATATCAATTTTAGTACATGATCAACTCATACATTGCGGCAATTATATTTATTTTTCGACATATAGTGGTGTTTTGTAAATCTAGTATTAATAAATACACAATAATATGTATTATATAATAAATTTTCGTTTTAAATATTCGTTCATCATGAAGAGATAATTTTTAATTATTGAGTAATAATAATAATATGTTAAAGTTTTACATTTTTACAGAGACTATGCATGTATTTGAATAATTTGATGAAATAGTTATTTCATGATATAACATATATTATTTGAAATAAACAATTATTCTTATACTTATCGGATTTTCTTTTTATCAGCATAAATGGCGTATTGTAGACGAACACCCGGCGTAGCTACCATATGTAAACCGGTAAAGGGATTAGAACAACGGCTATCAATTATTCAAACTAGAACGCATACCTTTCCGTACAATGTAGCTTGGTCACACATCATTAGAAGAATTGGTACCCGCCTGGGATCCGAATGCATCGCTCAACACGAATGCACCAGTCGTCTTATCCTTTAGGCCACGGCGACTTCGTACTTAACAAATGTTCATGATTGACTTTCACGGTGAAGGAATAACATCGTGTAATAAAAATCAAACTCGCAAAATTATAATTTGCGTAATTACGGGTGGTAGGACCTCATGTGAGTCCGCACGGGTAGGTACCACTACCCTGCCTATTTCTGCCGTGAAGCAGTACCTAATGAGTTTCGGTTTGAAGGGCAGGGCAGCCGTTGTAACTATAGTGAGACCTTAAAACTCATATCTCAAGGTGGGTGGCGGCATTTACGTTATTGATGTCTGTCTCAGTTAACCACTTAACACCCGGTGAATTGTGAGCTCGTCCACACTTCTATGAAATAAATAAATAAAACACCTGCCTTACGGGTCCTATCAGTTGATAATAATTAGTCGAAGCAGAAAAATAATACATTTTTTTTACAGAACGAAAACCGGCTTCAACAAACGAAATGTGAATATCATCAATATAGTCAAGTCGATTAAAATATGTGAGCGATCGGAGGTTTATAGTCGGTTCGACTCCGACATGTCCCGCCGCCATCCACAGTGGAGTGCGGCAGGCACTAATTTCCTCACGACAAAAAAAAAATCTGTAGAGTTGGAACAGCTTCATTTCGTTTTCCGCTAGGGTGCTGTTCCAACTCCATTTTGAGTTAACTTTTACGCGACCGAGAAGTTAGAAAACTCACACTAAGCACACTGATTACTGTACGAATGGTCCTCTCCGACTGGAGTAAGTATCTTTAAAGACCTTTGGCATTATGGACGTACTTGTTCTTGTTTCGTACACATATGGGCCATTGAACGGTGATAAAAACTATGCCAGAATAATTTCTAATTTCTCATTACCGCAGTCTGAAATTTTTATATTAAGTTTCGGAGAATATGGATGGTATGGTCAAACTGGCTTTCAATTCTTTGAGGTTATTCGCACTCAGTAGTCTTATCCATATTAAGCAAATCGTGTAGTGCCAGAACCAGAACCAGTGAGGTGTAAATTCGTCGGCCTATGATATTAATAAAACATTTCTGGAAACGAATTTTAATAATTATTAATATTTATATTGTTCAAAAATACCTAACCACAGACGATTTGTCAACTGTTGTAATTTTATGTTTTAACGATGCTCAGAACAATTTACACTCAGCGGTTATCCACGTAAGTCATCTTTGAAGGTAATTTTAATTAATAAAAATTAATGCGCATTAACAGATTTAATGTCTCAAGCACTGTCCCTACCGAGCGTCGGAGTAGGAGAAGTCAGTAGCCGCGTTTGTTAGTAAGCGGAAAGTAAAAATGGATAAATAGTATGTCACTAAACCACGGCTCTATATAAATAACTCACTTATCGTAACGCAGGCTGCAACTCCAGAACATGTCGTGTTGTTTTAAGGAAACCATGAGATAGTTCAAAATGGTCGCTATTTACTTACGAATTGATAAGATTCAATAAAAGTACTTCATGGCAAATTAAATTCATAATTTTATTTTATAATAAATAAAAATCAAGAAAACACTCTTCCTCGAGGATTTTCCATATATTAAATACATCATACAAAAGATGTCATTACAAACTAAATCACTTGGTGCAAAGGCAAGCCTGTCGGTTTGGGGTTTGCCCGGCCACGGACCGAGCGCCGGCTCCGAGCGACAACTATGCAACAGGCGTGTACAAACCGAGGATAGCCTCTTTTACTAATCATTAACAAAACAACTAGACTTACAGATAACAAAGATCCGCTTTCCTCGTGGAATGCATCTTTGTAGACGTCTCCAATTTATTAATGGAAAATAAAAGTGTATTTGATCATGTTTATAAAATAATGTATATAGAGAAGTATGTAAAAAAAAAGCGTATAACACTTAGTGTAACACAAAAGTGAAAAGAGATAATTTTCGTTAAGAAATACAATAAATAAAACAATATAAAACCAAATATCTAAACCTAAAGTGAAATAATTTACTACATCTTATCTAAACGACATAGTATTTATTGCAACACATCAAGGAGCTTTGGAACCATTAAGTAATACGGAACTTAAAATAAATTTCAGCTGGTAAACAATAATCTCGAACAATAAATCTAAAACGTTGTGATTTATCTTTGGTTTTTGGACGTTAGCACTGCGATAGTTCCATAACTCCTCAGAAGACGCAGGCGCCACAACAGAGCGGATAGTTTATGACATTGAAGCTTACAGAGGACCGCGTTCCAGGCTGACTACTCCATAAGTACTTACGTAAGTTACAGATCTACGAAGCTGATGAGACTTTTTTTTTTTCTAAATAGAAACGCGACTGTCGTATTTCGACAAACAACGGACTTTTGATTATTTAAAGCGTCAAGAAATTATTTGACAGCTCACATTACATTAATATTATTCGCGTTTTAAATGTTGCTTAGCGACTAACATTTAGGTCTTAGAACGAAAACGCAATAGATATTATTACATTTTAGCTAAAACATCACAGGTTCTAAGCATTAGTGAGGGTGACGTGCAAAAACGTTTAAGCAAAGTGCTATGGTCCTTGAAAACTAAGATAACTTCTATCGTAATTTGACAACTATTACATTTTATATCGGAGCTAGTTTTTTTTTTTTTAGTTTAACGAGATTTTCATATTCTATAAATGAATACAAAAATCACTCACTAAAATCGTATCGCATTACCATGACGCCGACCGTGCCTAGCAGCAGAGAACTTGCTTGTTGCAGCAAGTCGCGTAGGCATTCCCGCTGTCACTCCTACCGGGGATGAAGTGAACTTGCTTAATGTTTGTCAGAGCACTCGCGTTAGCACCCATAGCACTTTAAAATAATCGTTTAAAAGGTTAGTTTTCATATCTATTTAAATGCTCACATAATCGGCATATCAACGCTTATCACAATATATAAAAATATATATTAAAGAAGCTTAAACTACAACTACACATCGAAGATGCACACCATAATGCATTTGCCACCACACCTGGAAATAATAATGTGGCCATATTTTTTTTTTTTGTATTTTTTATTTCTTTATTTGTGCGGCAGCACATGCTAGTCTGCAGAGTAATTCACAGCTAATAATTCTTACATTTAACGACATATTGCATCTCTGAAATTATCATTAAAACACTCACAGGAAGAAACTACAATTTATTTCTGCTGACATTTTCTGGTAACTGGCTCGGCGTATCTTTGTACTGAACAATTTTCATACCTCCCGCCCAGTTTCTTTCCGTGAGCAAAATATATTCACTAATCTTTACAATTTAATTTAGAATAAAATGCATGAAGCATTAAGTTCAGAAACAAAATTTAATACTTTTTGTCATTTCATAAAATATTCTACATTCACTTTAAAATTAGCGACAAGACAATCGAAGCTTCAAATCTGCTGCCCTGGTTAAATGTTATAATAATACATTTAGCATAAAAACTACAATCGTCGGAATTCATATTAAACCTGACCTATAATTTGCAAGAAGCTTTTTTATAATTGTATTAAATCCATGTGCACATAGAGACGTTAAGATTAGATAGCTCAAAAGATTTAAGCCTAGGAGACCTATACTTTTTTTTTCTTTTTTTTCGGTTTACTTTTAGGCTTCTCTTAACACAATAGTAATATTATAATGGATATATTTCAAGATTGAATTTCGTCGTTCTTCGTAGGTACATCTATGAACTTTCATTAAATTCTCTACGACGTGACTGCAAATTGCTTCAACTTTCATCTGTAAAAAAAAACATAAATGTAAGATTTCGTTTTCAAAATGATGTTTGTATTATTTTTTAAAGGCACATTTGTAATCTATGCATTGAGCGTGGATCACAGAAGGGTATCTAAGTAATTAAAAACTGTGTAATTTTGTTAATACAGTAATAAGACAACACTGCTAGTATTAGTTAAATATCAGTAAACAGTTAAATATATTTCTTGTAGCGCAACAATAATCATGCATGATTTATAAACATTAGGAAATTTATAGAGTAAGTGTATAAATGAAAATATACAATATTTTCGCCTTTTCCATTCCAGTTTATTTCCATACTAGCTTTTGCCCGCGACTCCGTCCGCGTGGAATAGTTACTTTGGCATAACGCTAAATTTCACCCCCTCTTCATTTACATAGAAAGTGAAAAAATTTTTGAATTATAGAATGTTAAGGAGCGATTCAACCCCTATTTTGAAACATTCTTTATTGGTGCTTCGCTTGTATTGGTCTTAGGGCGATGTTATATAGCTTATAGCCTTCCTCGATATATGAGCTATCTAACACTGAAAGAATTTTTCAAATCGGACCGGATAGTTCCTGAGATTAGTGCGTTCAACCAAACGAATCTCTTCAGATTTATAATATTATTATAATATTATAATAATAATATTAGTATAGATTTGGACTTGATTAAATATGTATCAAGGTCGCCATAAACCATGTGAACTCAGAATATTGTGACAATCTATTTTTAAAATACTATTATACATCAAAGTATTGTTTTATTGAACGGATGGAAGTTACCTCTAGCGCCGACGATGATAGACTTCCGCTTGATGTCCTGCGCGGCGGCGGCGGGTCGCAGCACGCCCGCGCCCGCGCCGCCCGCCAGGTGCCCGCCGCCCGCGCGTATCGGCTTCGCTGTTATAGATATCACACATTTATTGTCTTACCTTAGGTTTATAATATAATATAGCGAATGTGAAATTTGTCAGAGCGTCATGTTATTGTGCTCCTTCTGACCGAGTCACAGTTTATCTGTGTACAAACTAGCAAATTCAAGATATTTAATGTAAGATTTTGAAGTGAAACTTCTTTAGAATCGTTGTGATTTCAAACTCGATGAAACGAAAAAATAAGTCCGTAGTGTTTTTTAATACAGCGCCATCTATGAGATTTTTTAATACTAACTTGTGTATGAAACCTCTTGTAGTGAATTTTAATTTAGGATTATACGTGAAGTTAAGACATCAATTCCCAAAAGCGCTAACTCATACTATAAAAGATGATTTACAATTATTTACTAATGACAAAATTTTACATATACTTAGACATTTAGGATAATTGTATTTTAATTTTTGATGGTTTCACTTCTACCACGTGTGAATTGCATACATGTTTCTTTTTTTTATTCTACCTATGCTGATAGCCTTGAGAGGCGAAATCAGCTTCTCCTTCACGTGTAGGTGAGCTCACGGGGCTCAAACCGGGTGTGTTGGTAACACTAGCCCTAACAAGAGCAGTGCGGACTTTTTGGCGGGAACGCGAGGAGTGAAGTTGTGTGATTTGTTTTATTTTGTCTATTTAGTGTTTCTTCGGGTTTAAATGTGTAATAATGGTGGTTTATTAACTGTTTAATATCTGTGAAAGTGCACAAATGTGGGAAAATGAAATAAAGCCGCTGGACGTAACTTCTCGGGATCCTCCAAAAAGTCCACTGAAAAAATCTCAGTAAATGACCACCATTTTACTAATATTATATTTCATCCCGTATCATCTCATTTAATTTCATCCCAGTTGATTCATGTCTCAAACTAATCAACTTCATTTCATTTCACTCCATAATATAATTTTTCATAAAAATATGAATATAAATTAAAATAAGACATGACTTAAAGATCTCAGTTACCAGGTCATAAAATCTCTTAATAATAAAAAAAAAACCAAGAGCTGTGCTTCGAATCTACCACGGGATCTGAAACACGACCCACTGAGAAGATCTGGCGAGAAACTCAGTAGGCTGTGTCTATGGGTCCTTTGCGCGCGAAATCGTGTTACCACCATCCACCATGTAATAGTAACAATTTTAAATAAATTCTTCAAGGCGGTCCGGATTTAATTTTCGCCGTGTAGTCAATGAATAACGAAATTTCACATTACCGATTTGGGCCTGTGGACCGCGGCGAGCAAGATTTTTAGCGCGCACGGCTTCCTTGATTCTGTCCACTTCGAACTGGTATCGTTTGCGATCGCGCATTGCACCGTCTTTTGCTTCCTGTTAACAAATAAACAATATTGTATCTAGCTCGACAACCCACTCAGTTTGTTTCGTTACATTTACATGTTAATGATTTTTTTTTATTGCTTAGATGAGTGGATGAGCTCACAGCCCACCTGGTGTTGTGGTTACTGGAGTCCATAGACATCTACAACGTAAATGCACCACCCAACTTGAGATAAGTTCTCAAGTATAGTTACAACGGCTGCCCCGCCCTTCAAACCGAAACGCATTACTGCTTCACGGCAGAAATAGGCAGAGTAGTGGCACCTACCCGTGCGGCCTCACAAGAGGTCCTACCAACCAGTGTGGGTAAAAACTTTTATGTCTTCTTAAAATTTTAGTAATTGTGAGTCGTACCTTGAGCGCTGTCTCGAGTGCCTTGACACGTTCCATGGTGGCTCGGAGTCGTTTCTCCAGCTTGGGCACTTCGCATCGCAGGTCGGCATTGTCACGCACGAGCTGCTTGTGGACTTTCGTCAGTTGCTCCAGGTTATTCTCCAAGAACGAGATCTTTTGTTTTTGTGCAAGGGAACCGCCTTCCTCCTCGGCGCCCTCTTCAGAATTGTTCGATTTCTTTATCCTCGCCTGTTATACATAAAAATGTATTGTTTTACATTACGTTATTATATGCAAAAAAATGATACGATTTATCAATTTAATTGTAAGCAAAAATATACCTGCAGGTCTTGAACAAAGAGTTTACGCAGATTGTGCAGGGTCTGTAGTTCCTTAGCCACGGTGTCTTCCAAGCCCTTGAGATCAGCGCGAGCCTGTTCACGCCGCTCCACGCTTTGACTGTTCAAATAAAGAATCGGTCAAACACAAACACAAATGAACAATGACTGTACATCACTGAGAATAATGGCACATTTACCTGTACAACAGTCCGAGCTACTTATGTCCTTCACGCACCCATCCATATACATCAGCTCGCCGCTCGTAGGCCGTGTACGTCACAAATGCCAACCCCCGGCAGAATGAATATGAATGGGATACGTGCGGAATAAAATGACAAATCAAAATTAAAAAGCAGAAGGCGTTACAAGATCTCGAACTACAACTACACTGTACTTACACATAGACCATGAAACGTGTACCATTGACACAATCTGCTCAACAAAATATTAATCGAGAGCAGAGAGGAAGTCATCGGCGCAGAATGTTTTACAGGTATTATGCCGATTTTGTTACAACTAAATTAAATTTTTAGAACTAAGGAAACACTAAAATTTTGCGTGCACTTTTAATTTTGATTAACTATAATCTTTATAATTTAAGTGCACGAACTCTGAGAGACGACAATCACTCTTCGGCATGTAGAGTGCATATAGACTAAAGGACGTGGCACGGACTCCAGGATTTCTTATTATGACATTGATGGCAAACAAATATAAATGGTGGGTTATACTAGGAGGTGATTTACATGAATTACTTATAAAACTGCATATAAGCAAACAAAAATGCATGTGAGACCATACTTGCGATAAATGCATTCAGCGGAATGTTGCTTTGCATGTTTATTTAATACTGCGAGTTTTAATTACTGAATGGTTCCATGTCGCTTAACCTTTCTAAATATACACTATCAACATCTACTCAATAACAAGTTCATTATCCAATATTTAACTATGTAACATAGCTGGAACAGGTAACCTTTAAAAAATACGAAATGTTCAATATTTTCTCCATAGATAAAATAGAAGATATTTTAGTCATGTCCCTATAAAAAATATATTGATAAAAATATAAACTCACTGCACTCTGTACAGGCAAACTGTATTTACAGCTCTCTATTTACATGTTTACTACATTTAACATTACATTTGCACTAACTTTTCTTTTTTATTGTAATTTGTGCTGGCATTCTAAACAGTGAGCCTTATATTTTACCACTTTTAAACACTTTAATCAACATTTCACTAATGAAATATATTTTCTCTCTTCCTATTTACAAATAACCTAAATATTATGTACGAAATGAATTGGCAGTGAAAACTAAACTTAAAAATCACGAAAACCGATGTTAAATCGATAAGATCTAGTACGAATATTATGAATAATTTATACGAAACTCCATTTAGAGTTAGCATGCTTTCCCTAAGCTAATTCGAAAATAAATACATTTGACTAGTTCATGATTTATGATTAACTCTTAAAGCGAAGCATTCAAATTAAATGCATACATAAAGATTGCTTAAGATTTTCTAAATTGGACATACTGTCAACTTATATACTTCATGTTAAATTGGTTTTAAATTATATCAAAGTTAGCAGTATCATCTCAGTAGCAGTCGATTATTATTCAAATAATTACGTTACTCATGCACATAACTTGCATTAAAGTTAAAAGGCACTAAAAGTTGCATAATAATATGGGAAGATCTTCATAGATGAATATATGAGAGCATCCCATAAAATGAGAAGGAAGCTTAAACCAAAACAACGATTTGTGGATAGCGATGGGTGATCAGGATCATCGTGACGGATATGAGCAGATGGAGTTGCAGAGGATGGATATTACAGGAATGACGGGGACCGGGAGATTTGGGAATTGCCGAGAGCGACTTTTCCTTTTTGGCCAAAGTTTTCTCAAAATCGAAGCCGAAAGGGTATCCCATTCCTAATTTATCTCTTTTAGGGGAGATCACGTATTCACGGTAATATTCGTCGTCATCTTTGATAAGTAAATGCTGGTTGGCGACCTCCTTCTCGGCCTTGTCTAGAGTCCGTCGGGGCGAGTGCGACACTAACATGAGTTCCTTCAGTTTGGCGGACTTGTCGGCCTCCTCGCGCTTCAGCTTCTCGTAGTCGTCCTGTAGCTGCTGCCGCGCCAGGGTTAGCTCCTGGTACGTGCTGTCGAAAATAATAAAGTATTTAGAAAATTAATCCGTGCTAGTAATTCAATGCGAAAATGAGTGTATTTATTTGTTTTGTTACAAGTCTAATTATTCAACCGATCATTTTCAGACTATCGAAATTTCTTCATGAATATATACCTATTGTTGAAAATATAGATAAAGATGAAAGTAAATTTTATATTTACAAATTACATTCTTACATTAACACCAACAAAGCTGTGTATAAGTGGCACGTAAAAAAATCTATTCTCAGCAATGTTAGTCTTCTAGGTGTAACAACATGAATTTGCACTTTATTTGATCAAATGTTCACTTTAGACTTTAACACCGGATAAATCAGGACCTCGTTAACTTACAAAATAAATATGTTGGAGTAGCAAGCTAAGTGTTACTGCTATATTTGTCTATTTTCATCACCCACAATCTAGGTGTTTCCAGGTAGGGTCGTAGGACACTTTAAATATTTTGGAGTAGCAAGCTAAGTATTACTGCTATATTTGTCTATTTTCATAACCCACAATCTAGGTGTTTCTAGGTAGGATCGTAGGACACTTTAGATGCCAAATATAAATCTTTAGCTATGCGGTAGGCAGCGGCTTGGCTCTGCCCCTAGCATTGCTGAAGTCCATGGGCGACGGTAACCACTCACCATCAGGTGGGCCATGTGCTCGTCTGCCTACAGGGGCAATAAAAAAAAATAGCTATTTGTATCTACAGTGAATTATTAATGTGCGATGTAAATAGAGGTAAGGAGGTAGCACTGACTCCTTGAGGTCCTGGTGTTGTCGCTGCAGCGCGGCGAGCTCGTCCCGCAGCGCAGACAGCTGCGTGGAGTGCGCGGCGCGGAGCTGCTCCAGCTGGGCCTCCAGCGCGCCGCGGACCTGCGAGTCCTCCGCCGCCGCCAGCTGTACGCGCTCGGCCGCCTGACACGGAAGAACACATTAGTACTATTCAAATAAAATTGGTTAGAGACGTTTTTCTACATACTTCATAAACAATAACTAAATTGTTGATTTTACAAAAAAGAGATGGGTTTTTGGTACAAGGTAAAACAAAATCAAAATATAACCATAGTTAAACACCATTAAGTATTATGTAACAAAAATGTACGGTATTTTCTGTACATAATCATACAGAATGGGAAACTTAGTAATATCTTTATAGGTCAGTAACCTCAGCGAGACGTACAGCGCGAGTAAAATTGTAAAGTGTGAATATGTCACTGTCTAAAGCTAACAAATGTGAATAATTTTCTCATGCTACCTAGACTCATTGCACGATCCATATACGTAGTTTTAATACACACCGAGGACTAGTATGGCTCGATACACTCTGTTTGCTTAATGTTAATAAAAAAAAAATTTAAAAGTTTATAAATGTGTAATGCTTTGCTAAAATTATTACAATAATATTTATTTTTTTGCTACCTAACTGAATCGAAACTTAGTGAGTTATGTCTATGGACAATTTCACATGTCGAACTCTTCGTCGTAATCGTAATCGACACGTTCGGTGACCAGGCTTGAAGATTTTATTTTAAGGAATCAAGACATTCTATACTCGTGTCGGTGGTGAATTAATTTTCGGGGTATTATTACTACAAAGTATTCGCGAGAAAAAAATTGTAATATACAGAATATGTATGTAGATTTACCTGTAGGCGAGCACACTCTTCACGTAAAGCGTCAGCAGCTTCCTCGAGTTGTCGTTTCTTATTTTCGGCCTCACGCATCGACTCTGCTAGCGAAGCACAACGGGCTTCGTGTTGGGAGATCAAAAGGCGGCATTCACCAAGTGTTCGCTCATATTCTTCAATCTATACCAAAATATTTATTAAGTGCCTGATTATCCAGAAGCTATACAATTACATCATTGGATATACTAAAGAAATACCTTCTGATTGGCATCGATGTTAGCAGATTCAAGTGAATGGCATCGTTGGACAATATTTTTGACTTCACTTTTCATTTTGCTGATGTGGAGACGTGCCACCGTAAACTCCTCTTCCAGTTTCCCGACAGTGTCTACATTGAGTTTGAAGTCGAGCTCAGATCCTCCGACGGCAGCTCCTATCTCGGCGAGATCTCGAAGTAAGTTTGTCAATAATTCCGCGATGCGTTTTCGTTGATGTGCAGATAAATCACGAAGTTGTTGCAGCTCCGCCGTAGCACTAGTCAGGGCGCTCTAAATACATAAAAAAACTTCTACTTCATCTTACACTCTTTTGATAAAGATAAGGATATATTTGTTTTTTTTAATTTCATATTTCACTGAAACCAATATAATATTATATTGTATACAGATTCTATAAAGATCATGTTTGCGTAAGTTTATAAAACTGCAGTTGCAAGTATTACAGTTTTTTTATATGTACTAAAAATGTCACCTATAAATTATTTTTAATTTATTTAAGAATTAACATTTAAAATTCTAGTACATCTTACTTCGATATTTAACAATAATACTCAATAAGTTTTAAACAAGTCTTGTGTTGTCAAATGTGAGGCAATATCTTAACAATAATACAATGATTACGTTTCACAATTGAGTAAACATAAGACAATACGTCACCTGTTTGGATTGCAAGTCTTCAGACAGCTGATCGCACTCGCGGCTCTTGCTGTCTACCTCCTGTGACTTCTGGTCGTAATTAACGGCGAGCTCTTCAAGAGCTTGTAGAACTTCTTTGACTTCTTCTTTAGCAGCTTCATTTTCTTGTTGGATTCTATTCATGTCTCCTTGTAACGCTTCATAATCGCGCCTGTTGCATGTTATTAATGTCAAACAATTAATAACAATTTTTAATACTATAGTATATTTAGTAAATTCTATGATTACTAAACAGCACACATTTAATTAAATAGAAAAGAAATCACCATTATTTCAATTTCTAAGACTAATTATTTCCTAGGATAATTTAGGTTAGCACACGCTAAACTCAAGAGTTCATTGTCGTCCTCAAACTACAGTGGTTATTTATAGACATGATTACTCATATAGAACTACTTAAGAATATAGTCTAAATGCAAACTATTTTACATATCTCATGCGTCTTAACTGCCTTAAAACAGTCACGAATTTTACACAAAATATATTTTAATAATTCACTTCCTCATCAATGAACAACTTAAATTACCTATAGTCATGCAACCCTAGTCAAACACTTTTGAAATAATTATTATATATATATATTTCTCAATTTCAAATTTAATCACTGTAATTATTTTTTTCTTGCTTCGGTGCGTGGACGAGTACACGGCCCACCTGGTGTTAAGTGGTTACCGGAGCCCATAGACATCTAATGCCGCGACCTACCTTGAAACATGAGTGTAAGGTCTCAATTTTAACAGTACAACGGCTGCCCCACCCCCTTCAAACCGAAACGCAATACTGCTTCACGGCAGAAATAGGCAGGGCGGTGGTACCTACGTGTGCGGTCTGACAAGACGTCCTACCACCAGTAATTACGCAATATAATTTTGCGGGTTTCATTTTTATTACACGGTGTTATTCCTTCCATGGAAGTCAATCGTGAACATTAGTTAAAATAAGTATTTCATTCATATTTAATTGGTAAAATTGATGCTTGTCGGAGGGATTCGACCACTGGTGCATCGTTACATACGAATGCACCGGGCGTCTTATCCTTTAGGCCACGACGACTTCAAACTTTTTTATTCTAAAAAACATTTGGTAGTATAATTGGTAACAATTGATCTTGTATCAATTCTGATTCTCCCTCTGAACGTGAGTAATTAAAGGTCAAAATTAAGTTTAAATTATCTCACCTTGTGCAGGCAATTAATTCTTCTTGTTCCATCATCTGTTCCTTAAGTTTCTCAACAAGCTGAGAATGTTGGTTGATCTCTTCATCTTTGTCATCCAGCTGTTGGTAGAGAGCTTCTAACTTAGCCTGCATTGCGGCGTCTTCGACAACACTGGCGACAGCCACTGGTACAGGCTATGAAAATTATTATTAAATTTATAAAAAAAGATGAATTATATAAACATTATTCTAAAACAGAAAAAGATTGCGATGGTATACTTACAGGTGCTGGTGGTTTTTCTTCAATAAATGATGTTACTGGAGTAACAGCTTCAATCTCCTGCAGATTTACTTGCTCTTCTAGTCTGACAGTCTCACCAGAACGCCAGCGATTCAGTTCAGTTTCTAGTTTTTCAACCTATGTTTTAGGTATGAAAACAATATCATTAGTAATGAGAAAACAAAGTACAACTGTCTGGAAGGTTACCATTGTATCAGTGTGATAATATTATTACTTTAGTATACTCATAGACTGACAACCTCATAACTTATGTTTTCAATTGGTTATTGTCAATAATAGATATTAGTTTTGCCTAATAGGTAAATAGCATCTTCATTATATTCATCATGCATAATACTAGATGCTGCTGACTGCTTTATGAGCCTTATGAAACATTATTGTTTATAGCATGAATTTATTACCTTGCCCTTCAGCCTAGCCACTTTCTCCTTTTCTCTTTCATAGCGACGTTTCCATTCCTCAGCTGTCAATTCCTCATTGACACATACAACATTCTTGACTGTCTTAGCTCTGTATTGAAAGATAATTAACAATGGTATTAAACTTTCATTGAAAAACTACTGTACATTGCACACAAACATTAAGGACATACCTTTTACCAAAGTCAAGTGTACTTTTAGTTTCGCTTTCATTAAATGAAGCAGGTGAGCAGCAAATTACAATTGTGGTTCTTGCATTACCACCAAGTGACTCTTGTAAAATTCGAGTTAGTTTGGAATCTCTGTATGGAATATGAGATTTATTTCCATCAGCTAATGCTGAAATTACATTACCCAATGCCGAAAGTGATTTATTAATATTTTTAGCTTCATCCAGGACAGTGCCTTCAGCACCAGTTTTTGATACCTAGAGAAAATAAAAAGGTATACTTAAAATTATATTCTTTCATTTCAAACCATTGTAATTAAAAAGTGGCATTGGCAGTAATTATTTCACTTTAAACTTCATTGTGTAGTATATAAAACCTATTATATATATATATATTTACATACCTTTTCAGAACCAGCCAAGTCCACAAGATAGAGCTTTCCTGAGAGTTTCTTTTGATTTTCCAAATTTTCTTGTTTGACATTTATAAGGAAGACAGAGTGAGATCGTGATGAATGTTCATTCATGTCTGTCCAGCAAAGAAAACTTATATTAGGCTTTTATTTTCCAAAGCAGATTAAGTAGTCTCAAATAATATAAAACAGAACAACAAAATACAACAAAATTAACAACATGTAATAGCACATACTTGTGACTGCAATATGTCTATTTGATTTGCCTTCCTCAATAACTTCAAAAACTTCTTCAGGGCTTGATACAAATCGTTCTGTAGCACCTTTTACAAATGGGACTCTATTTTTGTCTTCGTGGACACTGAGATTTACTTTTGACACTGTAATATAAAAATAATTAGAGAATCAGGGTCCTAAAGTTGAAAATGAATTTCATGATTATAAATATTACCATCGAGCAAATCTCTGATCTTGTCCATATAGATTTCAAAATATGACACTTTAATATGAAATTCCAAGTTCTCTTCCATGGCGTAAATGTGATTGAATATGTCATTGACAATCCTTGGTATAATACCCTGTTTTCCTGGATCTCCTGCATTATTTAAATTAATATTTAAAATATGTTTATTAATATTTATATTAATTAGAAACATTTCAATTAAAATTGTTCACATACCTATGACACCTTCCATGGTATGTGTTTTCCCAGAACTTGTTTGACCATAGGCAAATATAGTTCCATTGTAGCCTGCCAGAACATCTGATACAATGCTTTTGGCAGCTTCATTGTAGACTTTTTCTTGGGTTGCATTGGGTTTGAATACTTTGTCAAATAAGTATACTTTACCCTAAAATTTTCGTTTTTTTTTTAGTTTTTTTTTTTCATAACATAGTAGTCAAACTTTTTAAATAATTTTAGAAGCTAAAATTTATCATTTAGGTGTATCAATTTGTGTAATAAATTCATAATTTAATCCATCTTTTCTGAATTTTTTTTAAACATAATATTTTACTTTATTAGTTTATCTAGTACACCAATAAAGATATTATGATTAAATATTGTGCACATATTTAATAAAGGTTAACCAAAATTCCACTTTCAATAAATTGTGTTCTGAATGATAAGACAATCTCAAAATAAAATTTTCGATTTTATACTTTTTTTTAAATTAAAATAATGTTGTTTTCATTATTTTGCATTTTGTGTTATTGATAAATTAATGTGCTGAAAATTTATATGCTTACAGACTTGAAGTTAGTATATAAGATGGAAATTTTATTTCTAAACAAAAAAAATATTCATAAAAGTTAAGTAATTAGGGGTCGTAACATAAACAAATCACAGAGCTTGAATTAGTATTATTTGAAGAATACCTACTCAGGTCAAGGTCGAAGAGGTATTTGTATTGATTTTCGACAAAACAAAGACTGCGATTCCTATTTGCCCATTATTCGATCAAATTCCTGAATTTTATGAGATCTTAATCATAATCATCGAAGCGGAATGGAAAAGAAAGGCCATTTCGTAGCAGGTGAACAACTCGCTGTATTAGTCATCATGATCTAATTTAAGGCGATGATATGGGAACCCAGTGTAGGTTGTTGAATTAATTTACACTTACCCCTATAGAAATGCAATTATCATCAGGTCCAGATGGAAATTTCACGATAAATTTTGAACCAGCTTTTTCTTCAGAGTCATTCAGTGGTCGAAATCGGCATACCACTCTGATACTGTCTTCAGCAGCAATCTCGCGATCGGCTGCCATTTTTTTAACAAAAAAAAATCTTATCACTAATCACCTTCTAAATAATTAAAAAATAAAACGATTGCGGAACATAAAACCGTGCATGAAGGACTACAAAGTTAAATTTTGTCACTGAAAAATCTTCATGACAGCAATACCAAAATGTCGGCCATGTTCTTCAACGAGAAAGGACCGAAATGTTTCTCATTGGTCGGCAGCAAGACAGTTGACGACCAACGTGTAGTGTAACCAACCAACATAACAAAAAAAATCGATCCTGACTAAAACCACCTTTTGGAATTTTGGCCAGTAGGTATTTCAGAACTATAAATTTAACACGATAATGAAAGTTGAATAATACTTTTAATACAAGATTACGCTCTGTTGTACATTAACAACTGTGTCGCTCTGGCATGCTACATCTTTAAACACAGCGAGCGAACGAATTAGAACGAATAATGACGAACGTTCCATCCATCCATCATATTTCTGATAAATTGTAGTCTAGTCAACATAAACCTACTAAATGCAATAATTATATTTACATAAATGAGTGCACGAGCTGACGCAAAACGCACCTAGGGTTAAATAGTTACGAGTGCCCTTAAAAATGACAACGTGAAGGCTGCCACCCGCCTTGAGACTTGTATAAATAATCCACAATTTTAGAGTATAACAGATAGAACCCACTTCAAAACGAAATCAATTATTGCTTCAAGGCAGAAATAGTCAAGGTAGTGCTATGTAGCTCATCGGTCGCAGGTAATTACGCAAATTATATTTTAGGTTGGTGGGTTAATTTATTCGTCAAGCACTTCGACGAGAACGATGAGCCGTGGATGTTTAAGTAATCGGGGTTAAAGTATGAGATTGCTGTATTGTAGTAGATAGGCTACCTACTTCGAATTGCGATAGAACTTTCATGGTTTGAAATTTTTGTGGAAAACTTTTTAAATGGTATCTATGAGGTTCTACTTTTTAAAAATATGCAACATTCGATTATCGACTTTCAGTTGTTATTTTTTATTCAGCTTAGACAAGAAAGATGGATGCGGAACTAAGGCTGCTTGTACACCGGAGCAGAGAAACAGAGAAATATTAACCAAGAAGATTTCAAAAATCTCCGCACCTCTTTAGTGGACAGGGAGTTGCGAACATGGATATAATTATACACTTAAGTTGCGAACTATATAGTTCATATAAAACTGGTAAGCGGAGCGGGATAGAGGAACGAGGCAGTGGAGAGGGGAAGCAAGTGTGGGCGCGGGTGCAGGGCGCTGAGGGCGCGCTCGCAGTGTGAACTCATAGATTATACACTTAAGGAACGTAGAGCTAGCATATTCTAGTGTGGACTGTAAAACTAGAAATATTTAGTTAGAAACATTTTATAATTAACTTTCATGCTATGATTGAGTATCGAAATGTATGAGGTAGGTATGTCAGCTGTCAAATCTGTTTGAAATCTTTATGTGCACAAGCATGTTAAAATGAAACAAAATTATTGGACTTGTTTCTTGCATTCTTCCAGTCCCGTCATTAAATTGGTACTCAATATCAAATTCATTAGCTAACAAATTGCTTGTTCCACTGTTTTTGATCAGTATGTTTCATTTTATTCTAACTTATTTAGTTTGCGTGGCGTACGAGCATACAGCCCATCTGACGGTAATTAATCACCGTCACTTATGAACGTCAGTAGCATAGGTGACTTTCGAGTTACGGCTATGACTTTATTGTTAAAGACTCGATTTATAAAATTGATGACTATCTTTGGATCGTTGATGTGGTGCGCCCGGTCCTCGTGGACTGGGTAAACCACGACCAGCCATATCTCACCTTCCAGCTGATGCTGGTGCTGACTAGCAATAGGTATTTCGGCAAGTATCCGCATAGAGCCATCCGAAGGAGATCACAATGGAGTGCCGACATTGACTTTGCGATGAAGACAAGAAAGAGCACATGCTCGCGGTGTGCCCGCCTGCGAAGTGCAGCATTGTTACCTCATCGCGTGTATAAGACAGGACTCAAAGAGGTGATTTCCTCGGACGAGGCCGTGTGACGTGCTACCGGTACTTTTACGCACCACACCATTTTGGCGAGTGCCCAGTTGCTGATGTTGCACATCTAGATCTATGTAATGTTGACCGCGGTATACTTTAATGTTAAGTCTGCACACTGAGGCTGTTTTCCAATTACAGCACAAGAGCGCATTATGCCGCATAATGCGCTCTTGTGCTGTAATTGGAAAACGGCCTGAGCTTGCAGAGCTAGAATCGATTCAAAGAGTCGAAAGACATCCCGAACTCTATTGATGAGCATAGACAATACTCAATACAGATTTAAAGAGCTATTGCCATAGATTATACACTTAATATTTGAGAGCTATTGCTATTAGCGAATAGCGAGCGAGTGTCCGAAATAGAATATGTTGTGCCTTCCTATTGAAAATAAAATGCTTTCGATAGTTTAAAAAAGCTAATAGGGGTTGTTTACCAATGTATTTACGAACACATTTAAGACTGGTAAGTTGGAAGTGTTTTTCATGTTACAAACTTTAATGTTGAAACAATACAATCTTAATATTAGTCTAATAACTGGTTTTCTAATTTTGCGCAAATATTAAAGTTTTATACTAATTTCCGTTGGAGCAGTAAGAAATTATTATCTAACGCATAATTTTTATGTAGCTTTATAATCCAGCTCTCTATAAAAGGGGAATTTCACTATCAAAATATTTAGGTCACTACAAAAAGTAATTGGTCACTTGTTTACAAAGCTATCGTAGTAGAACATATTATAGAGGGGATCGTAGTAGAACATATTAAAGAGGGGGTCTCAGTTACATATCGTCTGAAATCTGGAAGGTTGCTACCTTTCAGATTAACATAGTTATCAACTTCAAGTTTGATAGCTACTTCTATGCTATCCATTTATGTATGATAGACCAGATGTGCGCTGCAGTTGCAACCACATTCAATTTTAATTCAGAAATAATGAGACATGTTGCACTTTCTTTGGATAAAGAGTTACTTGTATATGCAGTATCCTAAAATTTCCTATGAATTCATACAATTGAAAAGTTCGGGTGATTCTAGGATACCTAGAGCAGCTTCCTGAGATTTTAATGTCATTAGCAAACTTGGATTATCCAAAATGATTTACAAGCAAAGCATTAGTTCACACTTTGGCCATTTCAAAATCTACTGGTTGCTACCAAGCAGGTCATAGATAATGTATGATAATGCAAAATAATGATGATATGCATTTGATAGTGAAAATAATGAGAGTATGAAGAGTGTAGCAATAATTGGTATTAGGAGATCAGTATGTTACCAAATGCTTTCCAAAACTTTTAATCCTGTGGGCAGTGATTAATTGACACTTGATCATAACACTAGTCAAACTAGCCAAACTAGAGTTATGGTGAGCGTCACATGTCAATACTCACATTGAACTCTGAAGTGTTTGCATCAGAGTCAGGTTCAGTTGAAGTAACTCATTCTCGTGTTAGGCCTTCATTATACTTATCACTTCAATCTGAAAAGTTACGTTTTATTCTGAACTGATTTTGGCCAGTAGATTCTGCTTGCCAACTGAGCGGACTTCTCCCTAACATTGGAGTATATTACAACATACCCTGAGTCTACACAAAGTTATGCAGCTGCATCATTCGCAGGAATGGAGTGCATATGAAGAGTCCTACACTCACTCACACTCATTGGGTGGACACAAATTGAAGAAGAGATCATTTTCTGCATATAACCACATTGATCATATCATAGCACTGTCAAAGCATTAGGGTTATTTTTTTTTTGTTAAGTGGTTACTGGAGCCCATAGACATCTACTACGTAAATGCGCCACCCACCTCGAGATATAAGTTCTAAGATCTCAGTATAGTTACAACGGCTACCCCACCCTTCGAACCGAAACGCATTACTGCTTCACGGCCGAAATAGGCGGGGTGGTGGTACCTACCCGTGCGAACTCCCAAGAGGTCCTACTACCAGTGATTACGCAAATTATAATTTGGCGGGTTTGATTTTTATTACACGATGTTATTCCTTCACCGTGGAAGTCAATCGTGAACATTTGTTGAGTACTTATTTCTTTAAAAAATTGGTACCCGCCTCCGGGATTCGAATACCAGTGCCTCGCTACATACGAATGCACCGGACGTCTTATCCTTTAGGCCACAACGACTTCGCCCGGTTTTTGTGAATTGGGTGAATCGTGACAGAGGACGCCTCACTTTCCGGCTCACGCAGGTGCTAACTGGGCATGGTTGCTTCGGTGAGTTCCTGCACCGGATCAGAGCCGAGCCGACGGCAGAGTGCCACCATTGTGGTTGCGACTTGGACACGGCAGAGCATACGCTCGTCGCCTACCCCGCATGGGAGGGGTGGCGCCGTGTCCTCGTCGCAAAAATAGATAGAAACGACTTGTCGTTGCCGAGTGTTGTGGCGTCGATGCTCGGTGACAAGGGGTCGTGGAAGGCGATGCTCGACTTCTGCGAGTGCACCATCTCGCAGAAGGAGGCGGCGGGGCGCGTGAGAGACGCACCAGTCCGCCGCCGTCGAGCGGGGGCCAGGGAGGCGGATCTCGCCCAAGCCCTGGCCCTCTAAGTGTTTCGGGTCTCCCTCACATGTCGGCCTGGGGACCGGCGAAGGAGGCCTAAGAAGACGACGTGCAAGCTGCTCTGCACGCGTTTTATGCATGAGCATCCGGGTGATGGAAGGCCGGCTATCCTCAACCCACGCTGGTCCTGACCCAGCGGGGTATTCCATAGGATAGACCATTCTAACCGGCGCCATCTAGGCGGGCTTCGGACAGCCTGCCGACCGAGAGGGCTGGTGGTCGTGGCGCCGACGACCGCCAGTCCGGTGTCCCGAGGGGGAGGGCGATTTACCTTTTCATGAGCTCTGTCTCATGCGAGGTTTCGATGTTGGTTGTTGAGCGACAGGAGGTTTTAGTCGGTTCGGGTTCGACATGCCCCGCCCTCCATCCCCAGTGAAGGGCGGAAGTCCGGCGATTTCCTCCTGACAAAAAAATAATAATTAAGTAATGACTATTTATAAAGCGCATCTATGAAAGATCAAGCACGCTATGAAGCAATTGGTTGAAAGGAAAAATAGCCGAGAGCTAATGCTTGTTTACCCATTTAAAAAAAAACTAGATAATGATAGTAAAACGTATGTATACATTACAAAGCTTGTTTAAATTTCTAAACCCTTATTTAAAAAAGAAAAACATTTTAGTTTATGGTTATACGTTTACGTGACGTACAGAATTGTAGACATTAAAAGTCTGGATGGCGTCGCGACTGTTTGCGCACAGGGAACGGTCATTGACCCGTTCGATCCACCCTCTACCGTTACTGACGATATATGGATACCTGTGCAATGTAGGGCGTTGTAGACTCCTGTTGGAATATACCGTTTTCTAAGTATGGAACTGAAAAGATTCGTTTTATCTTTAGTTTACAGCGTTATAAAACTAACAGAAAGTTGTACATTATAAATGTTCACACAAGAAATAATGATGTATCGTTTTGGTGCATTTGTCTATCTTTTGAATGCTTCCCTATATTTTTATTCATCCGAGCACCTTACAGCGTTTTCAACACATTTTTTTAAAAAATCCATTGCCTTTTACGCTTTTTGAGTACAAGACCTGATGACGATGATGTGGTTGATGAATCGTCGCTGATCTCCATGAATCACAGCAATCCCAGGACCACAGCTAAGCCGTTGCGACGTGTTCTTATTTATTTCATTCGTAAAAAATTATTGTGGTATATAATGAAACTATGTGTAAGTAGCAGTAAGTAGTAAGCAGTAGTTGATATTGGTATTAACAACCACAGTCTTTTTTGGTATGTTTCTCATCATGCAGAGATCGATCAAAGCAAAAAAGCTATAGATTACGACATTTGTTTTCGTTTAAATAAATAATTATCTATGAGTCTATCATAACATCGCAAACGATGGCAGTCTGTGATAAATGAAAAACTTTCTTCTCGACTACATGCATCATAACTTAAGGCCTCGTTCACATTTTTATTTAATTATTAATGTGTGTTTAAAATGCTTATATAAAAATGCATCTATAAAATGGAAATCTTTCAATAGCTGCCGTTATCTGTGGATACTAATAATATTATTAGGTATTATCCCTGCTATGCCGAAAAGAGTCAATAAGTATTTTATATATTTGAGTAACAACAATTTCAAAGTTAAAATAGAAATTAAATATTTGATGAGGCGTCACGTTATTTTTTAGTCGTTTTTTTTTGTTCAAGAACATTTGTCAATTAAAAAAGAAATAATTACACAATGTGAATGAATCATAACTTTAATGGCACTTATTTCGAATAATTTACTTAACATTAAAAATCAATTTAGTTCAAGTTCTGTAATAACAAAAAGAAAACAAATATTTTTCGTTTGAGCAAACCCTTCATGCTTATCACGTAAGTTCGCACTCAATAACCATGTCGGCTGGCTTGCGCCAATGTGTCATACGGGATCGTAGACCCCGCGCGTTATCTTTCGTTAAATTGTCTTACATTTGATGCAGTGCAAACACATTTTTCATTGATTTCACTCGGATCAGAAATCATCAGTCCTGCTTAACCTGAACTGGTGCGTTCATCTACAGTGCGATTGGCGCTGGAGTATGAACACCACGGAGTTGACTATGGCTATTACATGTCCTTCTTCAAACGAAATATGAGGAAATTCCTCGGCGGTACACAGCGGCTTGGCTGTGTCATTTCCATAAGCTACGGTGATCAGTAAGGTATTTACCGTCAAGTGGTCCGTATATAAATAAAACTTAACCGAAAAAGTAACCGTAGCATTTTAAAAATGAAAATTGTCATGGTAGTTTCTCATACAAACGTTTTACCCATTATCTAAAATGATCGTAAATAAATATGTAGATAATAATAGCTCTACCATAATAAACATTTAATAAAATTGAGAATTATTTGTTCATGGCTATAGATCTGATCAAAACGATATGACAAATAATGATTAATTTGTATCAAAACAAGGAGCTATACCTGAATACTTTCATAATATTAACTTGAATCATCTTTAAAATATACTCACGGCCGACGACTAATGACGTAATTGAGCCACACTCAGAATTCTGTAGTATCGAGTATGTTTGGCGAGGTGTTAATTAAATATGGCATATTAGTGCAGCAACCATTGCTTTACCTTAACCTTATTCGAATCAGTTTTGGTTTTGGTATATTATATACACAGACGGCACCTTACGCTCCATGCTATAATGACATTGTCGTTGCCAATATAACGAAATAAGATCTGACAGAATCTCAACGATACTGCAATGAAAGAATGGATATGATTTTGACGAACACCGCTAACTTATTAGACAATATTAACAAAAAAATACATTAACAATTTCGGTGTGATATATTGTTTGTGTGCACGGTATTTTAACCTTGTTTCCATGTGACCATTTCGGCCGCATATTACGACCTTTTTAGAGTAGTAGATAAGACAAAATAAATGTAATTTAGGTTTTGGTTCAAGTTTCGAAGTGGAAACGGCATACTGGGAATCCTCAGTAGTAACCCCCTAACCGAATCCATGATTATTTTACGGCCGAATTAAGTGAAACGGTGATACCAATTCCTAGTGGAGGACATTACATGTTTGATGTATCCTTATATTCAAAACACTGACCTAAATCGTTGTTTAAATATCTATGTAGGTCTTCATTGGCAGTCAATAATTTCATAGAATAGTACTCATGCATTTAAGTTTTGATTCAATGTCGAACGTTCCGAGAAGAACCGGTGACGGCGCGCGTTGTATCACCGCTGACGAAGTTATTTTCTGTTCATTAGTCACTCGTGTATCCGGCGCGGGAGTAAGTCGCGCGCTTTGCACTCCTTAATTTCGAAACAGATATATCGCAGATGTCTATTTACAAACTTAATGGCACAGATAAGGGTATCTTTATCTCGTCATTGTTCTCATTAAACGTATAAGTGCTTGTGAGAAACGTCTTAATTAATACAGCAAGATCCGTGAACTCTTTTATTTGAGTATATTATTATATGTGGTTATTTGATTTTAATATCCTTATGAATTCCAACAACAAATGATTTGTCTTTAAGTATGTGAATCATTACGTCGTTTTGTGTTGTTTCGAGAAAATTGGACTCAAACCACGACTATAGGTAAATATGCACATCTCATATTTGTTTTCGGTTACCTAAATGGATAGTTTAATCTCGCAGTGTGTATGCGTCATGGTCACCTCAATCAATGATAACTGCTTAACGTCAGGTGGTACTTTAACTCTGATCATCGGTCTGGTCTTGATCTCCAATAAAAATGTGGAGTTGGAATTTAAAACACAAAACTTAATAAGCCAAAGTTTAATCATACTTATAACGAGATAAAATAATAACATAAAAAATATTTCGAAATTAAAAGCACTATCAGTAACCAAGCTATAGTTTCGAACTGTTAAAATATATTATTCATTGTACCTAGAAATTGATTCTTATAAATATTCAATTGCATATTGTTATAAGTTTCATACTCAGTACCATTGTTATTGAACTATTTAAGTAGTGCGAACATCTATAGTTGCGTAGACACAAAGTTGTCGGTAAGAAAATACTATTAAGAAATGCATTTTATTTTGGTTAAGCGTACAAATGCATATTAGAATAACTCCTAATCGTATCTGTTCCTGGTTTGTTATTACAACATTGGCTTGACAAATGTAGACTGCGGCTGCTTTCACGGTAAAAGAAATTTGTCATTCTCAGATTGAGCCCGTGATCTCACCCATCCGTCCGTGCGTAGCTGGAATAGTCCCCTAGGCTACCAGTCAATAGGTAGGGAAAAATAAAAAACTGAAAACAGTTGTCAGCAAATATAAATTTATGCAGTAATTTCTCGTTCAGTTTCATTCTTCATTGTGATAATTAATTCGTTCATTGGTGTATTTTAATTTGTTGTGTTACAGCATAGTATGTTTGGCCTTAGTGGATTTAGTATGCCACATAATGGAAAGCATGTGGGCGGCACATTTTCTTGTCTGGTCCGCCCACAGGGCCACCATCTGGTCGATCAATAAGATCTTGAATGAATGTTAAAAAAAAAACGCCTCGAAACCTACTCCTCTTTGAGTTTGGGTCAGTTAAAAATGAAAACCTGTCAGTAGATATTGTCATACAAGAGTTTACAAGACATACATAATACCTTAATAAACTTTTTTTTTTTTTTTTTAATAATTCCTAAGGTATACTTTTTTATTTATTTGATAAGAAAACGGTAAACTTTCATTACAGAATTAGATCTGAAAAAGAAAACAAAAATGTACATAAAACGAACGAGTTTATTGCTGGCAAGCGTGTGGGCGAGCCTGTTGGTCGTGTGTTTTACGCAACACGCAGAGCAGCTGCTTGCCCAGAATCCTTGCTCGAGTAAAACGACCTGCAGCGAATGCGCTCGGACTCCCAGCTGTGCGTGGTGCTTCGCCACCGATTTCAATGGACCTCGATGCTTTAATCCTGCAATGGAAGGCGGTACCGGTGGCTGCGATGAAGCCTACATTTTCAATCCCGACAATCAGCTGTTTGTCGACCCTGCATATAACAGAGACTTGAGTAGAGGTAAATATTGAAGACACATCCATACATCTATATATTAATACGTGAAGCAAAAACTTTGTATCCCTTTTTACGAAAATTGCGCGAACGGAGGAGTATAAAATTTTCCACACTTATAGAGAATATAGAGAAGAAGTGCACAACGTTAATTTTTTTTTTTAAATAATGCATAAAAGATACATTAAGTCAATAAAAAAAACATTACACACACTGCCATGTATTTGACACAACACATACATATAAATATACTATTTGTTTATTGTCAATTGTCAAATTTTTGTTATTGTTTGTGGTCAAATTGAGAACAGATCAATGTTGTTTGTTTTTCTGATTATTTATCTATAGTGTAGTTTTGGCGAAATCTGTGATTATAATAAAGAAGTATAATATGACAATAGGACCAAAATAATGTTTAAACATAAAATTATAATTAATTATAGTCGAATTTCGACTATTGCGGGACCGCTAGTTACGATAATGATAACGTTTATTTGGATTCGTATAAAATATTTACTTGTCTTCAGCAAAGGGTCGCATGGGAATGGCAACAGGCTCGGCATCTTACGAAGAGTCAATGAGCTCTAAGGGAAGTTCATTTGCTGGAAGCGGAAGTGCCGCTGGTGTAGCTGGTGCTGGCGGGAATCTCGTACAAATGAAGCCACAGAGAGTGAAGCTACAGATGAGAATGAGTATGTCTTCTTCTTTTTCTTGTCCTTGTCCTATATGTGGTCAGTGTAGCTTGTCCACTTTTCCATTCAAGCCTATATATAGTACTTCATCTCTGCACTGACATCTTCCTCTCCAAGATGTCCAAGTTTTTTAGGACAATCCCTTTTCATGAAAATGAGTATAAACTATGTGAAAATATTAGGTAGGCGGTAGGCAGCGGCTTGGCTTTGCCCCTGGCATTGCTGAAGTCCATGGGCGTCGGTAACCACTCACCATCAGGTGGGCCGTATGCTCGTCTGCCTACAAGGGCAATAAAAAATAAATAAATAAAAAGTTATGATCACTAAAACAAGATATAATTAAGTACATTTTGCTTCTTTTTTAGATCAAATGCAAAAGCTTACGTTTGCCTATTCCCGGGCTCAAGATTATCCCGTCGATCTGTACTATCTTATGGATCTCAGTAGGTCCATGAAGAACGACAAAGAGAAGCTCAGTGCTTTGGGCAGTCTGCTCTCGGCTACAATGAGGAACATGACATCCAATTTTAGGATCGGCTTTGGATCGTTCGTAGACAAACTCGTTATGCCGTATGTTTCAACGGTGCCTAAGAAGTAAGTTTGAATTTCATTTCGCCACAATCGCTGCCCTTTGACTGCCACGCAGGTCACTGGTGCCGTTCGTGGCGCAATGAAATAATCACGTCGATTTGTGTTACTAAGGCGCCGGAATATCTAGCAGACTGGGAAAAACGATTCGGAAGATACTGACAATGACTCTTCTTTTTCTCCACCTTATCCCATTAGATGGGGTCGGCACAGCTAGTTTTTCTCTTACGTTCTCTTCTATCAGCCGTCATCTCAACACTCACTCCTCTCTCTCCTCATATCGTCATTCACCCACTCCATGTCTTCTTCGGTCGACCTCTTCCTCCTCTATCTTGCACTACCATTACCATACATCTCCTAGTCACATGCATCTTCTCTCTACGCATCACATGTCCATACCACGGTAACCGTCCGCTCTTTAATTTGTTGACAGATACTGACAATGAGTCTATTTTTAAAAGGCCTAAAAGACTAAAATATCATTAGCAAATAAAAGAAGCCGCTTAGTAACAGAAATCGACATAATTACTTCATTGCGCCATTTACGGTACCAGTGACCTGCATAGCAGTCGATGTGTTAAAGATGGATCGATTATTGAATTTTAAATTTTCAGTCTCATTTCTCCGTGCGACAACTGCGCCGCGCCTTACGGCTTCCGCAATCAAATGTCGCTCAGCAAGGATACTGACTTCTTTGAAGTAAGTGAATATGATTTAAATACTGTTTTTACTTGTGTTTAATAAACAGCACGGATGATGGAAAAAACAATTTTTGAGATTCTATCTAGGGATGAGGTTTTGTAATCTGAACTAGCCTTACTTAGCTTTCATTTGGTTTTAGACATTTCCAATTAAATTTTGAAGTTCTCTGCTTATCACATAAGTTCTAAAGTTATAAATAAGTATTTATTGATGGTGCACATAAGATGCTATGTCTTTTGTTTCTGTCAAATCGTTTTAATCAATATGTTGCTCTTTTGTAAAATTGGCTTATACTTTAGCCCGTGTGTTTTTTAAATGTGTAATTTTCGCATTTATTAAATCAAGAATAGTTCAATTTTCAAAATTCTATTCGGAACATATAAATTTCATGTTTTCTTCACTTGTAATATCAGCTAATGCACATAATTTTATTTAATCTATGTAATCAAACATATACTGTTTGGTTCTATTACGTATTAAGACAGTGCCATAAGTTTGTATTAAAATGATATAATTGTGATTTTTGGGCTTAGAATGATATGCCGATGATTCTGACGATTTACGAATGACTTCGCTATTTAATAGTAAAAATACAATAAATATGATTTTTTAATTGATAGTTTAAGAAATGGTATTATGGGGAGGCTTAAACGACGAAAGGAAAGATCTTCCACCGAGCGGGTGATATTGCTCGGTAGACCGACGGTCCAAATGTTGTTCTTCGGAACTTGTATATATGCAAGCTTATCTTGAAAATGTCGTAAGCGAGATTCAGGCATCTGTCAAATATCTTTTTAATGGATTTTATGACCTGGTAACTAAGACCTTTAAGGTCAAGTCTTATTTTAATTTTAATGACGTAACTTTTTTATATGAAAATGATATTATGAAATGAAATGAAGTTGATTATTATGAAACATGGCCTGAAGTGAAATGAAAACGAAATGAAATGACATGAGATGAGATGATATGGGATGAAGTATAATCTCAGTAAAATGGTGGTCATTTACTGAAACTTTTTCAGTGAACTTTTTAGAAGATCCCGAGAAGTTACGTTCAGTGGCTTTGTTTCATTTTCCCACGTTTGTGCAACTTCACAGATACTAAACAGTTAATAAACCACCGTTATTACACATTTAAATCTGAAGAAACACTAACTAGACAAAATAAAACAAATAACACAACTTCACTCCTCGCGTTCCCGCCAAAAAGTCCCTGTCAAATATCTTGCGTTTTATGATGGCTACCCGCCACAGTATTTCTATTCTATTTTATTTCTAACCCGCAACTTTTTTTTTTTTTTTTAAATGTATCTCGTCACTGTTTACATCCTTTATTAGAAAGCAGTCGCACAAGCGGACGTTTCTGGTAACCTGGACGCGCCCGAGGGAGGGTTCGACGCGATCATGCAGGCGGTCGTGTGCCGCCAGCAGATCGGCTGGAGGGACCAGGCCCGTCGGCTGCTCGTCTTCTCGACCGACGCCGGCTTCCATTACGCCGGGGACGGAAAGGTAATGTTTTTAAGTAAATACTCCCAACTTAAATAATTCTGATGTTTGATTAATAAATTATTCGCTGGTAGCCTAAGCCCTCATTCGCACGGGCGTTTTAAAAACGTTGCGTTAAAACTCTACGTTGGCGCTTTTATAACGTTCTCGATGTGACGTAATCTGTAACCACCCATCTAAGCAATAAAAAAAAAGCTCAAAATGAAACCCTGCGCATTAAAAAAGCGTCGCGTTTTAAAAGCTCTGACGTATGAACATATATTAGGAAATGCATCTGTTCTATTTGAACGCCTTTTTAACGCGTGCTTAAAAAAACTCTTGTGCGAATGAGGCCTAAAGGGCTATTCCAGCTAAGCCCGCACGGGTAGGTCAGGTCACGGACTCAACCTAAGATAATTTGCGAACACTAGCCCTAGCAAGAGGAGTGCTTCACAGAAGCTACTAATAAGCTCTTAGTGGAGATCTTCGCTCACAACAGCTAATCCCTTCGAAGACGTTCGCGTCGTTTTTTTGTAACTCAATTATTTAGATATAATAAAATGGAAAATATTTGATTGATATACCCAAAGATTAACATATTTTATTAATAAAGGTTATAAATAGCCCTGAGCGTCATATGTTTGAGGATATATTCCTTTAGCATTGCTGACAAGCAATGGTGACCATACATTAAGAATAAGGTGGAGCTTGAGCTCGTTTAGATTAGACAATTGAGCGGTAGGCAGCGGCTTGGCTCTGCCCTTGGCATTGCTGAAGTCCATGGGCGACGGTAACCACTCACCATCAGGTGGGCCGTATGCTCGTCTGCCTACAAAGGCAATAAAAAAAAAAATAGAAAATATGTGACGTGAAATTTGCTCGGTCAATGCTAAAAGTTAAATAAATGACTGAGGTCACGAGAAAAATTTTGAATATAAACTAGGTTAGTTTGAAAGTAGTTGGATTAAGTCCAATCGATTAATTGTTTAGAAAAAAAACCTTTTGAAAAAAAAAAAAGAAAAAGCCTTAGCTTTTTAATAAATTATGAATCAATCATTCGCACCGCCCGCCACCGGAGTAGAGTTCATCCATACTACCTGGAGCCACTGCGGTCATCCACAGTGCGTTTCCAGAGGTCTTTTTTGCCACGTACCATCCGACTATGGAATGAGCTCCCCTCCACGGTGTTTCTCGAGCGCTATGACATGTTCTTTTTCAAATGAGGCTTGTGGAGAGTATTAAGCGGTAGGCAGCGGCTTGGCTCTGCCCCTGGCATTGCTGAAGTCCATGGGCGACGGTAACCACTCACCGTCAGGTGGGCCGTATGCTCGTCTGCCTACAAGGGCGATAATTTTTTTTATTAAATATTTATTTGAATAAATTGAGCAATGTTTTTTTTCTAAACAATTAATTGGTTTAAACTCTTTCTAATTTTAGTTTCGCTCTCACTTTCGTTGGACGTCAGTGATTGACGTCACAATTGGATTCCGTGTCCAGGAAAAATGTGTAACGCAGTCTACTTAACACAGGAAATGACGTTACCAATTAAAAAAAAAACATCAGCACGAAATTAATTTAATGTTATTATTATTTACATGGCTTATTGTTTATTTTTCAGCTCGGCGGTATAGTGCAGCCTAATGACGGCCAATGTCACATGGAAAACAACGCTTACACACACTCGACCCTTCAAGATTACCCCAGTATTTCACAGATCAACCTGAAAGTATGTTCCGTTTTTGCGATTAAATATTTTTAATTGAAAAAGATATGTGAGTTGCATAATACCCAATTAAATTTTTGAGACAATAATTGAAAGGAATTCACAATAATTTAAACAAACAGGAATATCGAATAAAGTATTTGAATTAAATGTAATACATATTTATAAATATACTAGCTGACCCGGCAGACTTCGTAGTGCCTCAATCGATAAATAAAAGACCTAAACTTTTGTATAAAATAAACTTAAAACAAACAAAAGGAATCCGTCCGACGGGGGACACATCAAAGGAAAAAAATTTTTTTTATTTTTATTTAATTTCGAGCATTTTCTTATTTATCTTCCTTTTAAACCTTCTCTGGTCTTTTATCAATAATTCAAGACCAAAATTAGCCAAATCGGTCCAGCCGTTCTTGAGTTTTAGCGAGACTAACGAACAGCAATTCATTTTTATTTATAAATATATTAATATATTTAGAGACTATTTAAATCTGGTGGCGGAAATAACTGTCAATTAAGAAAAATTGTCTTCTAAATTTAAAAGAAACATTTTGAGATCATTGCAGATGTTAGCCGTACATGCAAAAAACAATATTTTTTTCGTTAAACATTGATGTTAAATTCAGTGAAATGTGGAATTTTAATTATAAAAATATTTTCAGGTGAAAAAAAATGCTATAAACGTGATATTCGCGGTAACAGCCGAACAGATCAGCGTGTACGAAGAGTTGAGCAAACACATCGAGGGGTCCAGCAGCGGCATCCTCAGTGAGGACTCCGACAACGTTGTCGATCTCGTACGGGAGCAATACAATGTGAGTACGCTGCTTAGAGGTTTTTTGGGAACATCTAGTATACGAAATTGAAAGATGGCATAAATAGTACCTGCTTATTAATCAAGCTTGAAAATCTGAAATTAAGTTCAATTGAATATTCGATCTCATGCCTCAAGATATACGGCGGCGTTCACGTTATGATGCCCATCGACTCCTGATCTCACATAACATCATTTAAGCAGTAAGCTCGCATGGGAGGAAAAATTAAATTATTTTATTCAAAAATAAAATAAATTCCTGGACGTGTTATTAACGTTATGACTTTATATTGTTGTACAGAAAATTACGTCAACCGTTGAAATGAAGGACTCATCGAGTGACGCCGTTCAAATTGTGTATTACTCATCGTGTCTCGGCGGCAAGGATCTCGTGCAAACAAATAAATGTGACGGACTCAAGGTACATAATAACATGTTTCATTTAATAAATTCAAATTCTAAATTCTTTAATTGATTGCCATACTTATTTACTTTACTGGCGGTAGGACGTCTTGTGAGTCCGCCCGGGTAGGTACCACCACCCTGCCTAGTACTGCCGTGAAGCAGTAATGCGTTTTGGTTTGAAGGGCGGGGCAGCCGTTGTACTGTTAAAAGTGAGACCTTAGAACATATGTCTCAAGCTGGGTGGCGGCATTTACGTTGCAGATGTCTATGGGCTCCGGTAACCACTTAACGCCAGTTGGACCGTGAGCTCGTCCACCCATCTATGTAATAAAAATAAATAATGACCTTGGATTTTTTAAATATGAACTTTGATTTATTTTTGATTAACCTAAAAAGATCTATTACTGATTAAATTTAATAGACATTGGGAGCGGTCGCCTCCTTCACATGTGCCATTTAGTAAACCATAAAATTGTTTTGTTAAAACCCTAAAATGTTTCCGTATTAAATACATGTTAATAACAATTGAGAAACGAATAAAAAGAAATAAAGATAATGAACATTTATAAAATTCCGTAAAGCAGTTGAATACGCTATTGATGATGGTTTCGATTTGAAACATAAATTTAAAATCGTAAATAAATATGTTGTTTTACAAGAAAGTGTGTGTATTATTCTCCACAGGTCGGAGACATGGTGGAGTTCACAGCCGAGATTACATTGAAGGAATGTCCTAAAGATCGGAACAAATGGAAACAATTATTCGAAATATCCCCTGTGGGTATATCGGACAGTCTGCAGGTGGAGTTGGAGTTGCTGTGCGACTGTCCTTGTGAACGGCCGGGACATTTCGTAAGTCACAATCTTTATCCGTAAAATTATCTTTAATACCCGATTTAAAAAAAAAAAAAAAAACATCTATATGTGTCTGACCTATGTATATTAATCATGTTGTGTCTTGATGTCTGTATGAGAGATGTCATAGCTAATACGCCAAAAGATGTAGAGAATAAATACATTATTTATTAATTATGCTCTAAACCCCGGATACTGGATTCTGTTTATAAATTCTTTCTTGAGGTTGTCATAAATGGAGGTAAAAAGATTTTCGTTTGAAGATCATTATATCTATGACCTGGCAATACAGATTAAGGTTTTAATACTACTACTACTACTACTATCCGTCCCTGTTCCCGTTATCTGGGATCGGATCTCCTCACTCTACGGCGCCAGGCTGATCTGTCCTGGGTTGTCGGTTTTGGCAATTGGGCTTTCTTAAGGTCTCTTTCGATGTTTGACCACCAGGTCGATGGCGGGCGGCCTCTACCTTTCTTTTGTTCTGGCGAGCCCAATGTGACCTTCACCACATGATCTTCGTCCTGTCTGTCTGTCTGAGATTAAAGTTTAGCTATTGAATTAAAATCGTAAACACGTTCGATGTCGGCGCCAGGCGTACAACGCGAGTCCGCTGGTGTGCAGCGGCGAGGGCGTGTCGGCGTGCGGCGTGTGCCTGTGCAGCCCGGGCCGCTTCGGGAAGAGCTGCGAGTGCTCCGCGCAGGGCGGCGTGTCCGTCGAGCAGGAGCGCGGCTGCCGCCCCACCAACGCCACCTCCAGCCCGCTCTGCTCCAACCGCGGGACCTGCATCTGTGGCGTCTGCGAGTGCAACAAGATGGAAGACCCCACCAAGGTACTCTCGGCTTTGGACGACGATTCTCATTACCACAACGACGAACGAACGAACTCTGGTTACGAGGATATTGGAATTGAAAAGTGGTACGACACAAAAACCCTCTTGTCGTGGCCGCCGTAAATTACATACCCGATCCTGTAAACCGAATAGTAAACAATCGATGACGCCCTAAACACGTCCTCCCGATCCATTAACGGTGCTTTTAGGTACCTCAAGCACCGGTAATCGTTTACGTCGAACCCGTCGCTTGCGATCAAGGGCTCGACGAGTAAATTAACCCACAGACACATCCCACAGAGTTTCTTGCCGGAACTTCTCAGTGTAGTGTTAGCAACGTCGTCAGGTTCGCACCCTGTGCGCTCACCTACTTGTAAGGTTACGCAGACATAGCTTCTCAAGGCCATCAGCCTAGGTAAGAAAAAAAAGTGGTTAAAAAAGGAAATTTGTTTGTTAAGGTAATATCGGGCCCGTTCTGCGAGTGCGACAACTTCACGTGCGACCGCTACAAGGGGCAGCTGTGCTCGGGCCACGGCACGTGCGTGTGCGGCAAGTGCAGCTGCGAGCCGGACTACGGCGGGCCCGCCTGCCAGTGCCTCAAGGACACCAAAGTGTGCATGTCGCCAGGTGGGCTCACTCTTACCCCTCCATTAATGGACCAGTGTAAACTAGGGATGAGAGGTATATACTGATAGATCTAAAAACCCAGTACGGACTTGGCAGTACACATACCTGGTATGCAGGAATACCGCCCGTAAAAAAAATTGTTATTGCTTAGATGAGTGCACGTTCTCACAGCCCATCTGATTTTAAGTGGTTACTGGAGCCCATAGACATCTACAACGTAAATGCGCCACGCACCTTGAGATATAAGTTCTAAGGTCTCAGTATAGTTACAACGGCTGCCCCGCCCTTCAAACCGAAACGCATTACTGCTTCACGAATTCACGTTGCAGGTCGCCCACCCGATAACCCGTTAAAATAATATTCGTTTTCAATGTGAGCGACATCTAGTGAAATCATGATGCCTAATTTACCTACTTTACTGATGGTAGGACATCTTGTGAGTCCGCGTGGGTAGGTACCACTACCCCGCCTATTTCTGCCGTGAAGCAGTAATGCGTTTCGGTTTGAAGGGCGGGGTAGCCGTTGTAACTATACTTGAGACCTCAGAACTTATATCTCAAGGTTGGTGGCGCATTTACGTTGTAGATGTCTATGGGCTCCAGTAACCACTTAACACCAGGTGGGCTGTGAGCTCGTCCACCCATCTGGATGCGGGAATCTTTCCACGGGAGTGCTTTTGGAAGAGATTTAGTTCTTCGAGGCCACTGAAGCCGTATTTGGATGCGACTAATTAACCACCGTTCAACATTGGGCGTTGACTGTTTTATGGTGGAAAGGTCGAATTCTAACTCAACCCTCCTCTTTTTTCATCCGGACTTGGGACCGGCATTGGCAGAGTTAAATCTAGCTCTAAAAAAGGATTCCCTCGCCTTTCCTCAAGACTTGTATTGTGTTGTGTTGCGTGTATTAAAAACATTAGTAGTATGTTGATGTTAGTACCACACCCTGTATAAAAAGTTGTTCGTAATAGGATAGAGCGTACTAAAGCCTAGAATTTGTTTGATTATAGAGAACAACAAGATTTGTAGTGGCAACGGCAAATGTGTGTGCGGCCAGTGCGTGTGCAACGTGGACGACGACAAGCACTATTCTGGAATGTACTGCGAGAAATGCCCAGTGAGAATACATTTTATTGTTTAATTTGAAAAGTGTGTGTCGCGCCTTCAGCCGCGTCTTTAAACATATGAAGGCACTTGTAGCAATGTCTGTCATGGAATGTAAGAGACTTGACCAAAAACGAGGACTACGCTTAGCGTATGTCGTTAGCGACATGTCCAGAATAACTCAGTACAAATACAAGTTTTAACTGTAGGCAGCGGCTTGGCTCTGCCCTTGGCTTTGCTGACGTCCATGGGCGACGGTAACCACTCACCATCCGGTGGGCCGTATGCTCGTCTGCCCATAAGGGCAATAAAAAATTTAAAACAAATTTGATCACTCAGTCTGTCCGTCTACCTAGGAAATAAACTGACATGGTGAAAAACCTTCGTAGTTTTCACTACAAACTAATACGTACAAAAAAATTATACCTGTATTCAGTTTCAAATAGTAGCATAATATAAGGGTTATTTCTCCATCCAAATTGGAATCGGAGAGTTTGTCGCATTTGCGTTGTAATATCGTTGTAACTAGATAGTTCGCTCTCGGCTGAAAAAATAAGTTTTTTATTTTACTCGAGAGCATATTGTAAGGGAAGTTCCCTGCGTAGATTCAGCGAAGCACTGCTCTTATCAGGGCTAGTGTTAGAAAATTCTCTTAGGTTGGGTCCGTGAGCTCACCTACCGGTCCGTGAGTAATTGGGTTGGATTGGCTGCCTGCGACTTAGGTAGGACTTAGGTAGGTCATAAGCTTCTGAAGACAATTTGTTTTCCTTTCTTGAATTACGTGATTCGTTTACACAGTGACTTTTGACAGATATTTTTAGAAAAAAGTTATCACAGACGTATGCACAATGTCCAGTGACATGTCCGTCTCGATCAATATGTAGTAGAGGCACTCTTTGGCTTGGTCCATTACAGGTTTAACAAGGTGTTTGGATGGGATCTATTACGATAGATGACTCAGACTGGTGATGAAAAAAATAATTGTTCATGAGATCCGGTCAAGGTTTATTGTGTGAATTTCGAACGAACAAAAGGAAATATATAAAACTCAAAACGCGTTAACATAGTGTACAATTTTTTTATGGCATTATTTCAGGAAAATTTATAAAATTAAAATCAATAATTCACCACTTTATTGTAGTATGAACAACACAGAAAACACTAAATGGTGTTTTAAAATTCGATTCGTAGCAATTATTTTGATTGAGCTCAATTACCGCACACGAAATAGCATCCGTCGTAATACAATCAGTATTATTATATCTATACTAATATATAAATCTACAGTGGTTTTTACGGATGTTCCGTTATAACTACTGAACCATGCATCCGATTGACTTGAAACTTGGTATCCGGGTAAAAAATACATGTATATAATAGATAGGCTAATATTTATATGAGTGTTGAACTCCCTAATAATAATGACAATAAATAATAATGTTAATTTTAAATACCTAGCGAAGCGGGCGAGTACGTCTAGTTATATATAATTATATAGTTATATAAGTATCCCATCGGGCTCACAAAACTTTGATTGTATTTGATCCAACTGGGAAAAGTATCCGTCGTTGACCCGTCCAGGCGTAGCTGGAATAGCCTCTTAGGCTACCGAGTAGGTAGGGGAAAAAATCCGTTGTTGAACATTCAATATATTCCATGAAAAACAGACTTGCCCCGGCCACTGCGGAGACTTCAAAGACTGTGTCCTCTGCGAGGTGCACAAGCGCGGCCCCAAGTACAACCCCGACACGGACGGCTGCGGCAACTGCGCGCTCCTGCCGATCATAGAGGAAGGGAGAATTGAAGGTAACATTAACTTCTTGCATTCTCTTTATCTATGTCATTAAAAACAGCAATTATTATAATCACTGGTGGTAGGATCTCTTGTGAATCCCTTGGTAGGTACCACCGCCCTGCCCGTTTCTGCCGTGAAGCAGTAATGCGTTTCGGCTTGAAGGATGAGGCAGCTGTTGTAACTATACTGAGACCTTAGAACTCATATCTGTAGGTGGTGGCATTTACGTTTTAGATGTTTATGGGCTCCGGTAACCACTTAAAAAGAAAAAAAAACAATCTAAATCAAAAGACCTAAAATAGTAATTCATTGCTTTTAAATTTAATAACATAAGTACATAATGTTTTAAGTATTTTTCAAGCCACCTCAACTGATTTTAACAAAACATCAAACTTAATAAAATGTCAATTACATTTTACAAAATGGTGGCGCTTTAGTTCCGATTTTAGCCGCATGTTATACTATACTTTTTTTTCTCTTAAAAGACATAATTATGATGATGTTCATTTCCGCAGCCAACGAAACTCTCAACGAGCACTTGTGCAGTTTCTACGACGACGAGGACTGTTTGTACGTGTACGTCTATTCTTACCAAGACACTCGGAAAGTGGTCATTAGGGCGCAGAAGGAACGAGAATGCCCTAAAAAGGTGTGTACATTTCATTTTTAGAAGAATTTTTTTATCTGTTTTTATATAAATAAAAAAAAAAAAACGTGTGGCACTCGGGAACTACCGCGGTAAAGCAATAGACAATGATTAGACAATGATAATTTAATATTAAAACAATAATAAAACAAGACCACGCTATATTAAACATTAATAAAAGCAAAACATTAACTGTCCCCTTCACACTCATAAGCTAGACCGCGCGAGAGAGAGATGGGCAGGTTTTTCATGATGCGCATGCAGTGTGACGTCACGCCACGCGCTTATTCACAAACACTACACAAGCGCAACGTGTAAATGTGTTGAACGCGAGCTACATGGTAGGTGGAGTGAGGGGTGTAAGGTTTTTTTCGTTACGGAATTTCATAATTTCGGTCGCCGCGCTCAAGGCCCGCGATAAAAGCTATGCAATAGCTTAATAATGTATTTCTTCTGTCCCTCGATTTAAAATAGTTTTCAGGAAGCAACTCTCCTTAACTCTTCGTGGTAAACATCATTTTGGTTTGAAAAAAATAATAATAGTACGAGTGTTAATTTTTTTTATTTTCTTAGGTACCAATCTTGGGTATAGTCCTGGGCGTGATCGCCGCCATAGTGCTGGTCGGGCTGGCGCTGTTGATGCTGTGGAAGATGGCCACCACCATACACGACCGACGTGAGTTCGCACGCTTCGAAAAAGAACGTATGATGGCCAAATGGGATACGGTAAGCGACTTTTTATTGGCGTAGAGAGGTTAGATGTAAACCTGTACCATAGACACATAGCTTGAATGTCGCCGCTTTCTTTGAGATAAATAACACGGGTCAACACCAAATTTGACTTTGATTCCAAAGCATAAAATTTCGATATTTTAGATCGTAATTAGACGGAAAAAAAATACATGGCAAGAAACAGTTTGCTTTGAACTTTAATAAATTGACCACATATGAAACAAAATGCATCAGCATCGTATTTACACTTTTGTGAAATTTTAAGTTTTTCTGGGCTTGTACGAAACACCTGATCGTTGTTTATGACTCGAGTGCCATCTAGTGGCACTGTGTAAACGTAAACACCCCACTCCTCATAGCGCGATTTTTTTGAAAGTATTAAAATTAATTAAAATTTATAAAAAAAATTAAAAATGAGTATTATTACTATAACTATCACAAAAGCAAACCATATACCAAAAAAAGGTATTTTATTTTGTTTTTGTGAATAATTAACCGGAAAAACCTAGTATAAACGTTAGGACAAAGAACGAATTTTTTTTTTGTAGAGTTGTGTAATTAGTCTGATGTCTCAAGTTTAGCGTCTGTGCAACGGTTGATCTGCGCGTTAGATCGGAACGTCACTAGACTAGAACAATTATATCAATCCGCGTGGGCACAAATAAATTATATTATATATTATTTTCTCAATATGATAATTAAATTTTGATTCTTAACATAAACATTGTTTTGTAATAAACATGTGTTCTTTTTTTCAGGGCGAGAATCCGATTTACAAGCAAGCGACGTCGACGTTCAAGAATCCAACTTACGCCGGAAAATAAAAGTGTGCCTTCGTAAACTATTTTTTTGTATTTGTACTAATACAAAATGATAGGATGTAAATGTTCAATTACGATCTTTATTCCGAGCGCCATACATTTCTAGTATTTTTATAGTGACGTATAGCTGAAGCTTTTAGATGCCGGCGAACATCATAAGAGTTGCCTTAAAAGTGTGCCTTTAAAGAAATGTCGTTTTTATATTTAATCTGTGCCTTACTATCTATTCGTTTCCTGTAGGGAAAAATATTGCTTTCATGACTAATGTATTGTATATTCGTTAATATACAGAATATAAGGTAAATATTCCAGAAATAATAATAATAAAAATTGGTATCTTAACCTAAACCGAAAATGATAATATTTTGCTATGATATAAGTATGAAGCAAACGTCCCATATCACACGAGGTCACTGACCCCGTGCGTCGTCTTATTGTGTACCTACTGTTAAGTTCCGTGAAGTAATAAAACGTAAAATATTAAATCGATAATGATTTTAATGCTATCAACAATACTGGGAGTGTTCGTTTTTTTTCGGGAAAATTTACTTTACACGTGATTTGTTCAAAAGAAAAGAAAATCTAGTCTTAAAGCTACTTTATACATATATATCCAAACGTTTTTTTTTTAATTTTTACGTAAACCTCAACAATCTTTGAGGCATGAAAGCGACTATAATTGTACTTATGTTTATTTAATTATTATATACAATTTTTTTCTACCGTGCTTTTGCTTTTGCTGTAGTATTTAATTTGTCGCCAAGAGAGGTCTTTATCTCATTACATTTTAATAAACGCTTCTATACTTCGATGTCTGTGTGTGTGTTGTATGAAATTAGTGATTAGTCTGCACAAAATTAATTTATGTATCATTAAAGTTTGTTACAAAAGAAAAAAGAAATCCTTAAAATGGAAAATTTAAATATTTTTTATGATTTAATTTTCTCAGCGGGTAAACTTTGTATTTTTGCTTCATCACTGCCAGTAGAAGTAGTGATTGTGAAATAAATAAACAGCAAGATTTTAATTATATTTTATATTGCCTGCGAATCTTTCATGATCTTATTACGGTCGTCTCTGCATACAGATGTGGTGAATTAAAATAATGTGTAGTGCCATTATATATCGATGATTGTATATGAAAAATAATTAACAATTTTATTATTGTTTGAAACATTTTGCTGTAAAATAAAGGTACTTACTTATAAGGTTGCTGAATATTATTTATTTAAAAATATAATTTTTCGACATACGAGCCAACAGCCTGATTCCACTGCCTTCATGCACTTGATATTTTATTTTTATATAATGAGAGATAACAACTTATTATATTATTTATTACATACATAAAGGAAGACAGAAATATAAAATAAAATGAGTCAGTGTTTGGACATATAAATGAAGCGTTGGCTCAAATGTCGATAAGTTTGACCAGGATCATTTTTGAAATGTTTTAAAAATGTGCTTGAAGAATGCTGCAATTTCCTGCGAGTGATCTATATTTCTTTGTATATAATTTAATTCCGGTCTAATATATTATTATATTTTTTATTATAATGTCTCAGATAGTTAATAAATTTAACACAAAAGTATGTTTTTATTTATTATCATTGCTACGTGAGCATGGAAATCAGCTATTGCAACTATAGTGAGACCTCCGGACTCATATGTCGAGGTGGGTAGCGGCATTTACATTGCAAATGTCTATAGACTCCGGTTATCACTTAACACCAGGTGGGCTGTGAGCTCGTCCACCCATCTATGCAATAAAAATATATATAATAAAACATGATTTTCCGCATAACATACTTTATTTTGCGATGAAATCACCGCCACAAACGCTATAGAAAAAAATAAAAATGTTTTGTAACAGGTAGGTATTTTCATTTCACTATAGAAATAAATTTACAAATAAAAATATTAAGAGTCCAAAAAAACTGAAATTAACACATATCATTACAATAGCTTTTAACCGCAGCTTCGCTCTCTTTAATAAGGGAACTTATCCTATGTCCTTTTATGTACTCCTGATGATGTGTATGCAATATTTCGTGATGTGATAATCGCACAAGTAGTTAAAATGTGAAAACCTAACAAACAAATTCACTTTTTCAATTAATAATAATGTTAGCATGGATAAGATACCTACTAGAGCCCGTAGCTCATCTGGATCTGTTATCGGAGTCCATAGACACCATAACTAAACTCCGCCAATCTTGAGACAAGGTTTCGAGAACTTTGATAATCAGATATGAACGGATAGGGAAATGATATCTTAGTTCCATGAGGCTGAAATCGTATACCCGTATCTACTGATTATTAGCCGGACAAACTTAACGATAAGCTCCTTAGATCTAATTAACATCAGGCGACCGAATTAACATAATTATAATTATAATATCCTCTGATTGCGGTGAGTCGTTTTATTTCCTTTAATACCCGAGTTAAACATGATCCTTGACGCAGTATTTCAACCGACTCGCACTATTAGCTGGGGAATCATATTTATTCAGTTAGTATGAATCTTCAGATATTAAAACCACAGAGTTCCTAAAGCGTAGTTTTAGAGGTTTTTGCCGTTTCTAATTAATAAAAGAGTATTTACAGAGTAGACGCGTTCCATTTAAGATTTCGGAAGAGCTAAATAGCTCCGTGTAAAGGTGATAATCTTACTTTGCTTGCCTATCAACTGGGAATATTTTTTCGTAAGGTCTAATATTTATATACTTTTTAAGTAGGCAATGGTAGGTGTAGGTAGGTAGGTTATCGACGTCAACGCAAATAAAATATAGGTACTTTTAGGGTGATCGTCGTAAACCTCTTTTGATTTCTTGTCATATAGAATCAGACTCCAAGTACGGTAACCGTACTTGTCGAATCCGTCGATTGCAAGCAAGTTAACTCTGAGACAGCTCACTGAGTTTCTCGCCGGTCCTAGGCGTAGATTATGCGAAGTACTGCTCTTGCTAGGACTAGTGTTAGTAAATTTGCCAGGCTAAGCCCCGTGAGTTCGCTTACGCGTTCAGTGAAGCTGGTATAACTCCTCGATTTTACCAGCATAAGTAGGATAATACCAAAAAATTATAATTAGGGAGTGCACTAGTAAAAAATAAATTTTATTTCACACTCTTTTTATTGAGATTATAAATCAAAGACTTTAGTTCTATATTCTGTATTATAGAATGCAAATACAATGAATACTTAATTATTATTCATATTTTTTTAGATTCGCGGCCACCATATTGGAATAATACCTATGTCACTTACACATCTAAGACGAATTTAATGACACATTAAATTGTCTTGAAATCGGTTAAGGCTGTAGAGCGTGCAATAATTGCACACACATACACTCACCTACAGGCATACACTTGAAAACATTACCTACCTTTGGCAGTTAGCCAAGGAAATTAAAATCAACGCACGTCATAATTGTAAATCAATAACAAGCTTACGAGGATTACAGATAAAATATTATCAATGCTCAGCGTTCCGGTAACAAACCTGTCCACAGCGAGCAGATAGCGCTAATGAAATGACATGATTTTGTGTCTGTATATTAAGCACTATAACTATAGTTCGTCCAATGATCTTCAACCATAATGATTGATAACTTAAGAATTAGATACATTTACATTGTGGTGTCTCTCTAGGATCACAAAGGTACTTGTCGCACAAGATAACTAAGGGATTTACTGGAGGATGCACAGCATCGTTTTCTGAGTACATCAGCGTCTGTGATAGCCAACCCATGCTACCATTACTAGTGGTGGGAAGTATTCAATGTCCACATCGGTAGGTACCACTTACCTATCTACTTCAGCCGCGATGCAGTCATTTGTTCTGATTAGAAAGGTTAGATAACTATTATGAAACTCTACCCTCATGTCTCAAAGGGGGTGGCGACATTCCGTTTAGTTGTGTTGGTTATGTGCTTAGTGCGAGTGTTTTAACGTTTTCGATCGCGTAAAAGTTAACTCAAATTTGTATGTAGTTGGAACAGCGCCCGTAGCGGCAAACGCAGGTAAACGTTCCGACTCCATACAAATTTGAGTTAACTTTTACGCTATCGAGAACGTTAAAAAACACGCACTAAGCACACAGACTCCGGTAACCACCAAACGGCCGTGAGTTCGTTTACCCATCTACGCAAAAAGAAACATATTACAGTTTCTCTTAAACTTGTCAATGAGTCTGAAAAATTCTGGTATAATGACAAAAAATATTGATGTCACTTAAGAAATAAGAAAGAAAAAGAATCCAAAATGTAATGACTATTGACTGATAGATTTAAGGGGAAGTACTCGCTCTGTAATCTAGGGCTTTTATCACGACATACACCAGTAAATTTTTAAAAGAAACTTAATAACTTCCACGTACTAAAATGAATTTAAAATCAATTCCAGAGCATTCATGGTCTTATCAGTTGACAGCGCATGTTACAGGAGATTGTTTACCGAGCCGCCACCCAATTTCAAGTTATTGAGGTTACGTCAAGCTATGAAGACGAATAGACACGTGATTTTGAGCACCTTAAAATCCTATTTAAGTTAATGTTTAAGTGTAATCCGTACTTTAAAACACAGTAAATGGCGGTGTTCGACCATACATTTAATTTAAATTACATTTTACTAGTACATTATTAAAAATGAGTTCACAATCACTGATGTTACAGGATATTTTTATACATTTAATTTTTGTATTAATTTTTTTTTATTTGCTTTGTTTTTTCTTGTAAAAGAGGGAAATTAAACCTGCTTTAATTTTTTTGTTCATATCTCAAGCTAGTCAATTGTCACCAAGGAAAAAAAAGAAAAAAACGTTGACCAACAGAAGAGAAAATGGTACTAAACTTGTTTGTCTTTAACCATATTAAATTTAATTAAAGCACGATAAAATTTGAAGCAGAATGAACAAACAACATCGCCAACTTCTATTAAAGGGAGTCTATCAAGCGTTTTTTAGCATGTGTCCAAATTTATTTATTTATATGAAGCAAGGATTATTGGTAGCCTGAAGGCCTTTCCAGTTTAACCAGGACAGATGGGCGAGCACGAGCTCAGTCAGGAGGGGTATGTGTAAATGTATGTATGTATGTATATTTTGTTGTTTAGTTTTTTTTTTTCCTACCTAAGCTGAGAGCCTTGAGAGGCTATTTCAACGTAACCTTAACTAGTAGGTGAGCTCACGGGGCTCGAACCTTACAACGTTGCTAACACGAACCCTAGCAAGAGCCGTGCTTCGCAGAATCTACCACCGGATCAGAAACGCGACCCACTGAGAAGACCCGCGAGAAACTCAGTGGGCTGTGTCTGAGGGCTAATTTACTCGTCGAGCCCTTCGTCGCAGGCGACGGGTTCGACGACAACGATGACCGGTTATTTAGCGATAGGCGTACAATGTGCATTGTATTTTATATGCGACATTTAGACGATTGGTGAGATATTCTCTGAATATCTAGGTGAATAATTATGTGTGACACTGCGCTTCTCGCCGGAACGTCTCAGTGCACGATCGGCACTCAAAAAGTGATCGAACCGGCACAAGAGGCACTTACAAAGCAACTGTCTTTTTAAGCTGTTAAGCTTCGTCTGGGGGCGCTAGGGCTGTTGTTAGCAAAACTTCTCATACTGGCTGAGCCTTTGAATTTACTCAGCCGTCCCAGCTAGCACCCTAGTTTCTAGACCAGTTGCAGTCTTTTCATCCCAAAAGAAAAGAAAACATACTCGGAGTCATCTGTAGTGTCCCGAAAGAGACAAAAATCAACTGCGGTAGCGGGCATATTCTCCCACCGCCCACCTACCATTCCGCGCCTCGGTCATATGGACTTTGATCCGGCCAACCGACCTGGATCTTCCAGGGGGGCCCAGAGGTCGCCGAGGATCGGGCTGGGAGAAAGTCTCTTTCCCATTCCGGCCGATCGTTCGGGGGTGGAATGTAGGGGTTGGGGCGGAGGAAGGGAAGACTTTCCCTTACCCTTACAGGCCTCCAGGTTGCCGGCCAGGATTCAGCTCGGCATTTACAAGACGTATGTCCGTTCCTGTATCACGTACGCTGCTGCGGCCTGGTATCACCTCATCCCGCAGCGTATGCGGGTGAGGTTGCAGGCCCAGCAAAATCTGACTCTTCGCGCGGTAGTAGAAGCAGGCCGTAACGTCAGAAATGACGTTATAGCCTAATAGGATATTTATGTGGAGTCACTTGAAGTGGTGTTATCTGATACTTTTTGTCTAGTATTGTGGCTTTTTTATTGTTGCTTTTTTAACAGCTCACAAATGAGATCCTCTTTGTGTTTCTAAGACATCATATTGGTAAATTAGCATACGCACCTGTTCGCAAAAAAGTTAGAGCTGCCATTTTTATGGACGTTTGATGGATGATTTGTCGATAAAATTGATTGTATTTAAACCCCTTAAAGTCTCGGTCTTCTAGGACCGAACACACTGTATATAGATTGCTATTAAAGACAGGGTGTAGATCGTGATTTTATACTTTTATTTATTTATTGCATAAATGGGTGGACGAGCTCACAGCCCGCCTGGTGTTAAGTAGTTACCGAAGCCCATGGACATCTACAACGTTAATGCCGCCATCCATATGTGTTCTAAGGTCTCAATATAGTTACAACGGCTGCCCCATCCTTCCAATCGAAACGCATTACTGCTTCACGGCAGAAATAGACAGCGTGCGGACTCACAAGAGGTCCTACCACCAGTAATTACGCAAATTATAATTTTGTAGGTTTGAAATAATGTTAATTATTTGTGTTGTTAATTATTTGTAACTATTATATTTATATTATATTAATACGTGGAAGATTTTATTATAGATCGCAATAATAATCTTCCAAGTTTGTTCGTTTTTCGAAGGGCTTGATTTCCACCCAGTAAGTATATTTTTAGAAGCTAAGGTGAACTAGCTAATTTACGGCTCATCTGATATTAAGCGATTGCTGTCGCCTACGAACAACGTAGGTTGAGCACTACATCCTAAAGACTGTTCGAAGTCTCACTCATATAACAACTTTGCCTTTCTTAAACCGCAAAACGCAACTGCTTTGCAACAGAAATAAGTGCTATATTTATATTTTATGTACCTCCCGCGCTGACATTACGGACTAGTGATTTTGCAAAATATTTATTTTGGCGGTTTATTTACACAGGATGGTATTCCTTTTTCTTATTTATGTATATAAATTAGTATCTGCTGTTTACTCAAACATAGTCGCATCACTCAATTCAAGCACAATGGGCATTATATCAAGAAAGCCACGAACGCTAAATATCTGATTAAATTTGATTAGAACAGGGTTTTATAAAAAAAAATGTTTGAAAATTTATGCGAGTAGGACAAAATACAGAATACAGCATATATGTTTTAATCGCTTTTATGTGTGTCATCTTAACACAAAGTAACCGACCGACTCATCGGGATTACTTATTGTAGTACAAGTTGTTTCAATATTCCTTATGATGACTTAGTTACAGCGAGAGGTTTGTATTAGTGACGTGGCTCAGGTAGGGGTCTAATTAATTTCGCATGAGTGCAAAACGAGTCCATGTGAATATACGAGGTAGAAGTGGTTTAATAATTAACTAGTTTTTAGCGAGCGAAACGAACGTTCCCGTTTTAGTCTTAACAAAATAAAAGTTGGAGAACATAATTTAAGTTGGTTTAACAGCTCAGGTAAATCGACTTTCTGGGCTCTATCGGCATGTCTTAGGTACTGTATTAAAGCAAAAAACTATTGTTTTTTCTTCGAGATGTTGTAGCCATAATGAAATAGCCAATGAGTTTCTCTACTGTTTTTTTTAATGTCGTCTTCCTATTCTGCATTCCGCTCCATCCGGTCACTGGAAGGTCCGTAGACATATTTTTCCACCGGTGCCTTCCGGCGTCTTGTTGTCTAAATTGCAGAATGTTCGAACGGAAGCACGCTTAATGTTTGTAGTCTTTTGTTTACGTTTAAGGAATCTGACATCAACATATTTTAATCAGATGAAATTTGAAGATGATTTTTGAAGATGATATTTAAATAACTCACTCTTGAAATTATTCATAACGAATTCTAACTTCGTCTTTTTTTTATGATTCTACTATAATTTTTCTTTTTTAGATAATGGAATAAATATCTCCGACCGCTTAGAACACAGATAAACAAACAAACACACGCATACATTTTATTTTAAATAATTAGGTCATTTTTCTGGGGAAAACATTGTCTGAGAATTATGTATTATCCTTTCCAGTTGATTAAGGAATCTGAAAATATAATTTATTAAAAATAGGCATTACGAAGTTTGTCATTTTATTCATGCAGAATGTCGGGATGTATAACTTTAAAAATTACACGGGCATATTTGAAGTAAAAAAAATATAATACAATAAAAGAGAATTTGTTCTGATCTGAGCTAATTGTGTGTGTGAAGTGTAATACTCGTAGATATTGACCTAAATTCTTATTTCATTGTTATTCAAAATTGTTTACGAAACCGAACACATTAACGATATACAAAAGGCTCCGCAGGTGGCTGGGCGATTAATCACGGGATGGAATTGGTCGGCGTGGGGCGGTCGGCGGCTCTGGGCGGCGGCGGCGACGGGCGCGGTAGTGCCGCTACGGAGACACGGCGCGTCGCACGACCACCCGCCGCCACCCGCCGCGCCCCCACCGACCGACCACCGCCACTTGCGCCACATACGAAACAAAACGACACAACCGCAACACTTACCTGATTTCATCAAACTGCTGCAAAAGGTAAGCCAACTAAATACAAAGGATAATGGTAATTAAGATATTACCTATAAATATTTTAAAAAGATTACGATAAGTAATCATAAATCAAATCCTATTTCATTGAAAATACAAACAAAGTAAACAAGCTTATGCAGTTGAAATAATAATTAAATCCACAAGAAATAATTTCAATATCTTTCTGTCGTTCTATGAAAGATTTCATTGAAATCAGAAACTTGGTCGTTTTATTGGACCAACCTGTTGAACTTAGTTATATTTGCGTGCCGACTAGATTCAATTTTCAAGGAAACTTAAGTCTTCCCGTTAACGTTATCACTTTATCTTTCCAATTATCGTTCCAAGAATTTTAATTAGAAGTGATCAAGTACACAGTACGTTTATTGCTTTGAAAGTTAAAGGAGGGAACTGAATGATGTTTCTAGGTAGATTACATCAAAACCGAGATTTTTTATTTAGGAAAATTCAAAGGAGATAAAGTTACATTGATAAAAAGATTGAAATTCCACAAAGTATTTTCAAAAAGAGAATTATTTACTTAACATGGCTTATTTTGTCATATTTTCGTTTCGTATAAGTTGGAAACGTTTATTAATGTAAATACAAAATGAAGTAGATAGCTACGATATAAATATATGTATTACGTATATTTTGTTTAATTTTCGTGTGCTTTTTAGGCCAATTGTGCAGCGTTTTTTTTTTTTATGAAATACTCATACTTCAGATATAAATTACACACGCGGTAAGTAATCAATATTAAAATTTGTATAATGCAATATTTTGTCTTCGAATTTCGCGAGTCATTAATATAAACAAAACTAAAATACTTGTACGGTTTCATTTCGTATTGCACTGCAAGTTGATTCCCTTTTTTAACTATGTTGGTAGCCTTAGATGGCTATGCCAGCGTTATCGAACGAGTAAATGAGCTCACGGGGCTCAAACCTGTCGACGTTGCTAACACTATCCCTAGCAAAAGCAGTGCTTCGCAGAATCTACCACCGGATCGGAAACGCGACCCACTGAGAAGATCCGGCGAGAAACTCACTGGGCTGTATCTGTGGGTTAAAACCAAATTGAAATTGAGTCCTTAGTAATCGTCATTAAATATTAAATTGAATGATTAAATTATCAATGTTTATTTTTGGTTCAATACATCCTTCAATTAATATTTCAATAAAATACCAATTTAGCGTTTCTTTAGAGAGATTCGAATACCAATATCGAATTTTAAATTTACATACATAAATTCACTGAACGTTGAAACTGAAATCCGTATGCGACGGCGAATTCATACGTATGCATCAGGAATGGCGACTTACATAGAATTGTTGATGTAATGATGACGGCAGTGATTGTGCCCGGCCAGCGATGCATATCGACGCGCGCGGCCGCCCTCGCACCCTCAACCCTCCGCTGCATCTCGGCCCGAATGCCCGGGATGCATTACCACAGATCAAAGAACACAACTCGAATCATTCTCACTCTCAATCATATGTAATTGTTTGGCTGTGTTGCGGAAATATAGTCCTGTTTTTGTTTTTCAATAAAGTTAATCACACCTACTGTTGTTATTTTTTCATAGTCCCAATTCACGTTTATCTTAAGAATTAGGGCGTGCTTAATATCATAGTTTATCTTATTTCTATGAAGGAAAGAAGGAATTAAGATTTCGATATCAAGTTACAACGTGGCCGTCATTACCCGGCCAGTAATGGATTAGCATCAGGGGTATTGGAACCCAACATTCCATACACGATTAATCGTGAAAAGTTATTATTGTCATTATCTATAAATCTGATTTCGCTGATTGTTTGAAATATATTTGTGGAATTTCGTGATTAAAATGAAGTTTTTTTTAAAACGTAACAGTTAAATTTTCACGCGGTTACATTACATTTTTTCGGATCGACCACAATTTAATATCAAGATTGCGGTCTAATAAATTATACGAATTAATAAATTTTAATGAATGACTGGAAACCACTATGATGTCCGTACACAATACCAGTTCGTCATTTTGAACCTTTTCCTGTAAAGAGGAAAGTCTGTTTCATGAAACACAATTATCCGGGATTTTTTTCCGTTACATTGTACGCGTTCTTTGAAATAAAATATACCTAATGGCCGGGCTCCTTTAAAGATGTTATACAGGAACAGGAGTCATTCTTAACCTTCTGTCTGTTCGGAACGGAAGCTTTTGCTTTTCGAAATACCTCTCCAAAATAAGTGTGTTTAAGTACTTGTACGTTTTAATTTAGGGTTTATCATTTGCAACCTCTTTTATTTCGAATACTTTTAGTCGACACATTTACTCCTCAACTGGCAAAAATGGTAAAGTATTTGAAACGTCGGAAATTGTAGAATATATTAAATAGCTTTTCATTCTTGTCTATGGTTCGCAAAAAGCAAAGAATTGAACTATTAATCTGAATATTGATTCGCAGAATAGTATTTCGCTGTCCTTAGATTTTTCTGTATCTTAATTAGAAATATTATAGATCTATAAACTAAGCCCAAAAAACGTAAATTATATAATCTATAGATAAACGCATCATTACTTTCTCTAAAGATGATTTTTTAGTTCTTGAATTCGTTTTTGATGAAACAGCGTGAACGTTGTTCGTGGTAGTATCTTGTAGCTCTCTCTAAATACCAAATAGCTACGAATAGCTTACATAGCGCGGTAAAATATATTTGATGGCAGTAAATTGAAATGCAATATGGTATTTGTAGGTATTCAATTGTAAGTATTAAATCTAGAGCGATTAAAGATTATACTATTATAACAAAACTAAAAACTATATAATTTTCATTCTTCTAGATTTGATTTATGGTTTTTTTTTATTCTGTCGTGCAGTTTGACATACATTATGAAAAAGCTTGAGTGTATGAAGACATTATGAGTAATACATTGAAAAAAAACTTGTCCTTTTGTATTACAAAAATATATTCATTGTGTTTTTAGTAAAATATGTGGTGGGGTAGGCTACATGAGTTGTGCGCTCAAAAGACTTTCAAGTATACATCAAGCCACTTTCAGTCGAGCTTTCTCCCTCCCGGTTCGAAACACCCGGTGTTTGGAGAATGACCAACCACCTAGAATTGTTCATGTTCTCTTTGTAACCAAAACATCTTGAACTTATATTCATTACGTGTTTTGAGCCGTTACTTGATACATTTTATCTCGATGGCAATTTTGTATAAAATACATTTAGTAAGTAGCGTTATCGTAATTGTGTTTAGGACAAATTCATTTTATGAAATAAATATAGATAAGAGTTCAACGTTCAACAGTAGGCAAAGGCTTTAGGCTCTGTACGTTGCCAATGGCCATGAGCAATGAGGTACTACTTTAAGACATGAGGTCGTGGTTCCAAGTATGTTAAGGTTACCCGTAAGAGGTCACAATGCACTTCAGCACTAGTAAGATGTGGGCATATACGAAAATAATCGATTTTAAAAGAACTAAAAATAAGTTTTATATTTCAATTGTAAAATTTTATCGCAACGGACATCTCTTCTGCAGGGCACATGTAGTCAAAATGATATTTATTAAGATTTTAATCCGGATAACAAATTGAATTTAACATTCTCTTGGGCGTTTAACTTCACCAAACAAACACAATGTTAAGCAACGTTTAATTCATTACAAAGTTCGGGAGCAGAATCAAGAATAAATCAGTTAAGGAGATGTATACAAAAGCTTCAAACAAATTATTTATAGAATCAAATCAGCGATGCTGCTAACTAGGAGTTTTTTGGGAATAAACTACAATGTAAATGAGTGATAATGTAAATCTATATATATAAAAATGAATTACTGTTCGTTAGTCTCGCTAAAACTCGAGAACGGCTGGACCGATTCGGCTCATTTTGGTCTTGAATTATTTGTGAAAGTCCAGGGAAGGTTTAAAAGGTAGATAAATATGAAAATGCCCGGAATTAAATAAAAAATAACAATTTTGTTTTTCCTTTGATGCCCCCCCCGTCGGACGGATTCCTTTTGTTTGTTTTAAATTTATTTTATACGAAAGCTTAGGTCTTTTATTTCTCGATAGAGGCACTACGAAGTCTGCCGGGTCAACTAGTTAAACATAAATTTTTCATTGGAAACATCAGAATCAACAATGAAATTGTGGTAGAGCACCGCGTAGACTTTATGCTTGAATTGATGAAGTTCATGAGTAGACTTAAGTACTTACAGACCTTTCTGCAACAGAAATACAAAAGTTATTATTGTTTGAAACATTGGCGACTTACCTGAAACCTAAGATTGAGAAAACGAAACAATATCGGAACAATTTGATTGTTTGTGTGATTTAAACCTAAAACTTTCCTATTGTAGTAATGTTGTTTAAGAATTGCTTGCTATATTATATTATGTATAATTTTTGTCGTAATTTATTTAGACATTTTTATTACCTTCGAAGGCTGATAATAAATGCATTAGCATACATATGTATTTACTCGATTTGATCTTTTTTTGGTTTCTTTAAAAAATAAAAGCATACATACAACTGAGGTCGCAGTGAGCGGAAGAAATAAATCAAGTTCTACAAAAACTGTTAGCTACGCTAAAGCTACGAGTTGTTCCGCTGCAAGGAAGTGGCCCTACTCTGAATGCCGGCAAGACGACTGACGGAAAATAACGTCATACGTCTGTACTGAAAAACTGTATTAGCATGCATTTTATCGTAGACATTAATTACTAAGAATTACATTACTTACTTAGAGCTTATAAAAATTGTAGTAATTTATTTTTTATACCGTAATTACCATGGAGCACTTCATCTAATGGAAAATGAAAAATAAATTTTTCTTATTCGTAATTTATCACGAAATAAATTTTTAAACTTAATTTCGCATGCTAAGAAACAGTTTAGGCTCGTGTTATAATGAAATCTACTTCTAACACATAAACGCGAAGGTCTGTTTTTTGTTTGTTTGTTTGTTTGTTTGTTTGTTTGTTAATCTTCCCACTTCGATAAAGCGGCACGACACGAGAACCCTCTCATCGTGGCCGCCGGTAACTACATTCCCGATCCTGCGGAAAGAATGGAAAGCAGTCGACGTCGCCCAAAACACGTCATCTCGGATCCTCCCGATCCACTAACGGTGCTTCTAGGTACTTCAAGCACCGGTCACCGTTCTCGTCGAACCCGTCGCTTGTGACGAAGGGCTCGACGAGTAAATTAACTCTCAGACACAGCCCACTGAGTTTCTCGCCGGATCTTCTCAGTGGGTCGCGTTTCCGATCCGGTGGTAGATTCTGCGAAGCACAGCTCTTGCTAGGGTTCACGTTAGCATCGTCGTCAAGTTTGAGCCCCGTGAGCTCACCTACTAGTTACGGTTACGCTGGAATAGCAGCCTCTCTAGGCTTAGGTAGGAAAAAAAAAATTTTAATCTTCTATGATTTCGCGCATCGTTCTATCGATTGATTTGAAAGTTTTACAGTTGGTAGCACTTGGGAGGAAGGTCCCGAAAAGCTTATTGATAAATAAACTAGCGACCCGGCCACGCTTCGCTTCGGAAACTGTAATTTATTATTGATTTCTCCAGTATTTAATGGATGTTATTATACATATAAACCTTCCTCTTCAATCACTCTATTTATTAAAAAAACCGCATCAAAATCCGTTTCGTAGTTTTAAAGATTTAAGCATACATAGGGACAGACAGAGAAAGCGACTTTGCTTTATACCACGTAGTGATAAAAAATAAAAAATTATTTGCAGTTCTTGAAACGACTGACTCGTCGCCTAATATACGCTTGGCGCACCGTATTTGATTTTATAATACAATGCGTCAAGTTATACAGGCATCAGACAACGTTAAAATCCTTATCTCAAACAAAAAAGACAAAGGATTGTCATCTTCAAATACAGAACAGCCGACTGACTACCAACGCATTCCTTTGTCATATGGCAGCCGCAATGGAAAGCAAAGCGTGAAGTATCCGACGAATCGTAGTTAAAAAAAAATTGAATAAAAATATATATTTAAACGCAGTGACCTATTTTGGTATAACTCCCGTAATACCTAGGCCCACCGAAGTATTTAATGAATGTTGCGATTATTTTCCTAGTACTAAAGAATAAAATATCTGAATATAATAAATAAAAAATGTTCCGTCATGCCGACATCTTTTCTCAATTAAATACTTAGGATACCTTTTAATGTATTACTTTTATAAGAAAGGGAAAAGCCTTGAGTCAAAGAACATCTTAAAAGAAATTTCATTTGATGGAATTAATATAAAAACGGGCAGATGTGTTTTGTTCACGCACAGTTAAGGGTTCTGTATGAAACGAAATTTAAAGTAATAAACAAAAGCTTGATAAATGTTTTTTAATCACACTAAATTTTATGTTTGTGTAATTGGATGTTCGTACTATGACCTTGCGTTTGATAATTTCGTTATTTTTTTGAGGATGATTTTTCTGATATTTGAAAAGTCAGACTATGTACAAACTTGGGTGGCTTATTAAAAAAATTAATAACCTGCACATTCAAGTATTCAAGATCTTTTTAATGGTCTACATAACGCACACTATTATGAACCATTATTTGATATAATTATTATATATTTTTTTCGGTTCCAAAATTGAGGTAGATTTATATGAACTAAGTTTTATATTCTTTCGACTGAATTTCCGAATTTCATCTATGTAATCCTTTCTACCTAAAGATTCCGAGTACTATAGCTTACTGACAGACACACAAACGCACACAACGAAATTGTAAATTGTTTTCTTTTATTGCTTGGATAGGTGGACGTACATCTACAACGTGAATTCTGCCACCCACCTCAAGACATGAGTTCTAAGGTCTCCGTTTTAACAGTACAACGACTGTCCTACCCTTCAATCCGTAATGCATTATTGCTTCACGGTAGAAATGGGCAGGGTATCTATCTAGCCGTGCGGACTCACAAGAAGCCCTATCACCGAATTCTACCAGGTCCTACCACAAGATTCCGTCTTTACCAATTGACTACGGAATCCTAAAAACGACTATTAGGAACGAAACTTATTAGGTTTTCGTTTATGATCTTATGAAATATGGCTCTGCCGTAATTTCTTTGTTGTAAAAATGGTTATTTTTCTGTCATCGAGCTTTTGTCTCACCTCCTACTGAAAAGTTTTTGGAGCCCATAGCCGGCAAGGTAATTCCGCCACCTACTTTGACACGTGGGATATCAGCTGTGTTGTATAACGGAAACACATAATTTCTTCACGACAAAAATGGGCAGGATGGTAGCAGCCATAGTGTTGGCTCACAATATGTCTTTCCACTAAAAGATCTTGGTTGACAATGGCAGTATACTGGTACAATACTCAGAGAACGCTATTGTTATTCTGGGGTTAATCCGTTAGTCGTCTTTTATATATGACATCCACGGGAAGAGATGGGGTAGCGATGCAATGTAGCCCAAAATGTAAAATTTTAAAGCGAAACTGAATCCACTTAGAAACGACTAAGATATAATTCTTTAAATAGAAAAAAGAGATAGAGAGATCTCAAACGATTCCGCAAAGCACACCCCATTTTACAAGCGATACAAAATAATCAGGACGCAGTCTAGTAAAGTCTGTAAAAGATACCAAACGATCACTGTAACGAGATTATCGTCAATCCGAAAGGAACTCACCCCCCAACATGGACATCGTTGGAAGTTGAGAGCTTCAACCCAGAGATGCAAGCTCACATTCCGATAGAGGCACCCGTCACGTGCGGACGTGCTCATCGTCCACTCGATCGCCCGGTCTTTGTTCGCCCGGCTTTTGTTAGCCCGGCCATTGTTCGCGCGGCCTGTGTTCGTGATACATCTGCCGACCAAGTGTGTTTCCTGGAAGCTTTTATTTGTTTTGTTTTAGTTATTTTTGTGTTCGTGGAACATTTGCCGACAAAGTGTTTTCCTGCAAGTATTTATTTGTTTTGCTTCTTTTTGTAATTTCTGTTTTGTTGTGCTTTTTCTTTGTCCTGTAGTAATCGCGCCGCATTGCCACCTGTGTTCAATAGAACCGCTCAGGTCCGAGAAGTTGGGGCCTCGCCGCAAGGCGAGTGTTTTCAAGACCCGGGGCCGCCCCACCTGGGTACTCAGCGATCATGGACGCTGTATTCGTGGAATTCCTCCGACTTCGTCACCCACAGCTCGCCTCAGAGTTTCTGGCTTTCAAGGCCAATCACACTGCGAGCTCTCTCGAAGACTCCGCCGTGCTCGCTGCTCCTGCGTCGCCTGTACCTGCGTGCAAAGCGTCTACATCGAGCACCGCAGCCTCCGTCGTGCCTGCCGTTCCCGCGTCGCCTATACTGGCGAGTAAAACTACTGCGTCGTCCGCCGTGGCCACCGTTCCAGCAGCGCGATCATCTGCGGCCTCCGTCGCGCCCTCCAAAACTCCTGCTTGTAGGTCACCTGCGCCCGCCTCCTCGTCCTCCGACTCTGACTCGGAGATGGAGGTCGACCTCGCCCCCGCCTCATCGACGGATGGATTCACCGTGGTACAAAAGGGTAAGAAGCGTGCCGCGGAGTCTCGAGCTCTCGCGGCCGCTAAAATTAGCAAAGCCGCGAACGCGTCGCGCCCCCGCCCTCAGACTCCCGTTGCGCCTCCAGCCCGTGCCACTCCGTCGCCGCGACCGGTGGCGCAATCTAAAACTCAGACCCCTCCCCCGGTTATCCTTCAAGAGAAGGCAGCTTGGGACCGAGTTTCCCTGGCCCTTAAGGCCAAAAATATTAATTTTGCCAGCGCCCGTAATCTCGCCAACGGGATTCAAATAAAAGTAACGACACCCGACGACCATAGGGCCCTCTCAAGTTACCTCCGAAAGGAGCGTATAAGTTTCCACACTTATACGCTCCAGGAGGAGCGCGAACTCCGCGTTGTCATACGTGGAATCCCGAAGGAGCTAGATGCCGATCTCGTCAAGGCAGATCTGATAGAACAAGGCCTACCAGTAAATTCCGTGCACCGCATGCACACCGGCCGCGGTAGGGAGCCATACAATATGGTTTTAGTCGCCTTCCAGCCTACCCCCGAGGGTAAGCAAATTTTTAACATTCGGACTGTCTGTAGGCTCTCCGGTATTGCCGTCGAAGTCCCCCATAAAAAAGGCACTCCTAGTCAGTGCCATAACTGCCAACTGTACGGGCACTCTTCCCGTAACTGTCACGCGCGCCCCCGATGTGTTAAGTGTTTGGGCGATCACGCCACGGCCCTCTGCGCTCGCGACCAAAAAACCGCGACGGAACCGCCTAGCTGTGTCCTGTGCCGAACACAAGGTCACCCCGCGAACTACCGTGGATGCCCCCGAGCTCCAAAAATAAATCGCCGCGTCGCCCGTCAAAACCGCCTCCGAGCTTCCGGCCCAGACATCAAAGCCACGGTACCCTCTGTGCCGAAGGCTAAGCCTGCTTTCGTGCCGGCGTCGGTGCCCAGCGTCTCGGCTTGGGCTAAACCGTTGCCGTACACGAACACGGCTACAACTCTCTCCCCCGCGACTCGTCCCACCCCCGCGATACGTCCCTCCCCCGCGACCTGCCCTCCGACCGCGTCCGAAAATCTCGCTCTAGCGATCGACTTTTTCCAGTCGATCAACTTTGAGCGTGTTAACGCTTTGGGTGACGCCATTCGCGCCGCCTCCACTGCACAACATTTCATCGCCGTTGTGCAAGAATACGCTGACGTATACGCGTCGTTAAATACGTACGTCCTCCCCTCACTCCGCCGGTAATCAATGGCGTACATTAGTAGAATAAAACCCTTATCCGTAACAATAGGATTTTTTAACGCTTACGGTCTCGCAAATCAACGTGATCAGGTTTGTGATTTTTTGCGTGACCATCAAATTGACATTTTCTTAGTGCAGGAGACCCTACTTAAGCCCGCGCGCCGTGACCCTAAAATCGCGAACTATAACATGGTCAGGAACGACAGGCTCTCTGCCCGTGGTGGTGGTACCGTTATTTACTATAGAAGAGCCCTGCATTGCGTCCCGCTCGATCCTCCCGCGCTCGCTAATATCGAAGCATCAGTGTGCCGAATCTCACTGACGGGACACGCGCCGATCGTTATCGCGTCCGTTTATCTTCCACCGGATAAGATCGTTCTAAGCAGTGATATTGAGGCGCTGCTCGGTATGGGGAGCTCTGTCATTCTGGCGGGCGACCTAAATTGTAAACACATCAGGTGGAACTCACACACCACAACCCCGAATGGCAGGCGGCTTGACGCGTTAGTCGATGATCTCGCCTTCGATATCGTCGCTCCGTTAACCCCGACTCACTACCCGCTAAATATCGCGCATCGCCCGGATATACTCGACATAGCGTTATTAAAAAACGTAACTCTGCGCTTACACTCGATCGAAGTAGTTTCAGAGTTAGATTCAGACCACCGTCCCGTCGTCATGAAGCTCGGTCGCGCTCCCGATTCCGTTCCCGTCACGAGGACTGTGGTGGATTGGCACACGCTGGGCATCAGCCTGGCTGAATCTGATCCACCATCGCTCCCGTTTAACCCGGACTCTACCCCGTCTCCTCAGGATACCGCTGAAGCCATAGACATCTTAACATCACACATCACCTCGACATTAGATAGGTCATCGAAACAAGTTGTAGCGGAGGACTTCCTTCACCGCTTCAAATTGTCCGACGATATTAGGGAACTCCTTAGAGCTAAGAACGCCTCGATACGCGCCTACGACAGGTATCCTACCGCGGAAAATCGTATTCGAATGCGTGCCCTACAACGCGACGTAAAGTCTCGCATCGCCGAAGTCCGAGATGCCAGATGGTCTGATTTCTTAGAAGGACTCGCGCCCTCCCAAAGGTCTTACTACCGCTTAGCTCGTACCCTCAAATCGGATACGGTAGTAACTATGCCCCCCCTTGTAGGCCCCTCAGGCCGACTCGCGGCCTTTGATGATGACGAAAAAGCAGAGCTGCTGGCCGATACATTGCAAACCCAGTGCACGCCCAGCACTCAATCCGTGGACCCTGTTCATGTAGAATTTGTAGACAGTGAGGTAGAACGCAGAGCCTCCTTGCCACCCTCGGATGCGTTACCACCCGTCACCCCGATGGAAGTTAAAGACTTGATCAAAGACCTACGTCCTCGCAAGGCTCCCGGTTCCGACGGTATATCTAACCGCGTTATTAAACTTCTACCCGTCCAACTCATCGTGATGTTGGCATCTATTTTCAATGCCGCTATGGCGAACTGTATCTTTCCCGCGGTGTGGAAAGAAGCGGACGTTATCGGCATACATAAACCCGGTAAACCAAAAAATCATCCGACGAGCTACCGCCCGATTAGCCTCCTCATGTCTCTAGGCAAACTGTATGAGCGTCTGCTCTACAAGCGCCTCAGAGATTTCGTCTCATCCAAGGGCATTCTCATCGATGAACAATTCGGATTCCGTACAAATCACTCATGCGTTCAACAGGTGCACCGCCTCACGGAGCACATTCTTGTGGGGCTTAATCGACCAAAACCGTTATACACGGGAGCTCTCTTCTTCGACGTCGCAAAAGCGTTCGACAAAGTCTGGCACAATGGTTTGATTTTCAAACTATTCAACATGGGCGTGCCGGATAGTCTCGTGCTCATCATTCGGGACTTCTTGTCGAACCGCTCTTTTCGATATCGAGTCGAGGGAACCCGCTCCTCCCCACGACCTCTCACAGCTGGAGTCCCGCAAGGCTCTGTCCTCTCACCCCTCCTATTTAGCTTATTCGTCAACGATATTCCCCGGTCGCCGCCGACCCATTTAGCTTTATTCGCCGACGACACGACTGTTTACTATTCTAGTAGAAATAAGTCCCTAATCGCGAAGAAGCTTCAGAGCGCAGCCCTAGCCCTAGGACAGTGGTTCCGAAAATGGCGCATAGACATCAACCCAGCGAAAAGTACTGCGGTGCTATTTCAGAGGGGAAGCTCCACACGGATTTCCTCCCGGATTAGGAGGAGGAATCTCACACCCCCGATTACTCTCTTTAGACAACCCATACCCTGGGCCAGGAAGGTCAAGTACCTGGGCGTTACCCTGGATGCATCGATGACATTCCGCCCGCATATAAAATCAGTCCGTGACCGTGCCGCGTTTATTCTCGGTAGACTCTACCCCATGATCTGTAAGCGGAGTAAAATGTCCCTTCGGAACAAGGTGACACTTTACAAAACTTGCATAAGGCCCGTCATGACTTACGCGAGTGTGGTGTTCGCTCACGCGGCCCGCACACACATAGACACCCTCCAATCCCTACAATCCCGCTTTTGCAGGTTAGCTGTCGGCGCTCCGTGGTTCGTGAGGAACGTTGACCTACACGACGACCTGGGCCTCGAATCAATTCGGAAATACATGAAGTCAGCGTCGGAACGATACTTCGATAAGGCTATGCGTCATGATAATCGCCTTATCGTTGCCGCCGCTGACTACTCTCCGAATCCTGATCATGCAGGAGCCAGTCACCGTCGACGCCCTAGACACGTCCTTACGGATCCATCAGATCCAATAACATTTGCATTAGATGCCTTCAGCTCTAATACTAGGGGCAGGCTTAGGGACCCCGGTAACCGTACTCGTCGAACTCGACAAAGAGGTCGACGTGCAACCTAACCCATGCATCAGCCCGCTGAGTTTCTCGCCGGATCTTCTCAGCGGGTCGCGATTCCGATCCGGTAGTAGATTCATTCGCGAAACAATTGCTGTTGAGTTGTTAGGTCTCCTTCGGAGGCGCTCGGGCAGTTGTTAGCAAATCCCAACCCTCTTGGCTGAGCCTTTGCTCGCCCACCTGTCCTGGTGAAACTGGAAAGGCCTTCGGGCCACCAGTAAACTTTCAATCATAAAAAAAAAAAAAAAAAGATGCAAGCAGTACTCCACTTGTGGCCGAGCTTGTGCTCTTGCTGCTGCCTTGCGTGCTGCCTTATAGCATGAGCCGTGAAGGAGTGAAGTATCTTTTAGCCTGTACAGATCTTTCAAATTGTGGGATATATACAAATTAGCATAAAACGTATGATCGAACCACTACACACCGTATCACAAGTCAATCGGGCGTACCGCAATCAATATTGGCTCGAGGAATCTACTCTTCTCTATTAATTTTAAGTCCACTAGTCCTTTTTTGCTGTTTATTGTAAGCGGTGGCATGGTTGTGAACCTGGCGTTTTTGACATCCACGTGCTATAGTTACCATTTGATGAATGACAGATACTGATAGGCTCTTATGACTAGGATTTAAAAAGCAGTAGGATTTAAAAAAATATGTATTATTTTATTTAGTCCAATAAAAAAACTTAATGTAATTATTGAATAATGAATTTGAATCTATTCTCTGCTTTTGCAATATTACTTGCATTGAAATTGAACCTATCTGTCTTAACAGAGTTTAGTCTGCCTGTGTTAGTTGTGTTGAATTTACGTACTTTAGAAACTACACGTTTGTACCATATTAGGTTATTATCTCAGGCAAACATTAATAAAGTTCAGCAAGTTTCAACTCCAGTTTTATTGTTAATTTGTAAATGGAAATCATGAAATTAATAATACTAGAGGTCCCGCAGTAGACGAAATTCGACTATAATTAATTGTAATTGTAAGTTTGTACACTATTGTGATTGTATTTTATACTTCTATAATCACAAATTTCGCCAAGGCTACACTATAAAAAAATATTAATAAAGACAAACAATAGTTAATCTATTCTCAATTTGACCACAGACGTCAAGAACAAAAGTTTGACAATAAATAGTACGCATGCGTGTGTGCGTCAAATACATGGTATGTGGTGTGTGTAATGTTTTCTTTATTGATTTAATATATCTTTTACGCATTATTTAAAAAAAATATTAGCATTGTGCACTTCTTCTCTATATTCTCTATAAGTGTAGAAAATTTCATACTCCTCCGTCCGCGCAATTTTCGTAAAAAGGGATACAAAGTTTTTGCTTCACGTATTAATATATAGATATTTTACGAAGGGATTCTCAAACCGAACTAAAGCAACGACAATATTGTCCTGCCCTTTGTATTGAGCGTTGCGAGATAATCGTTGTTAGCGTGTACAAACTACGAATACGAAGCTTAACGTTAATTAAGGTGTCAGGCGCAATCAGACTTTACGTTACGTTAATTGAAGAAGCGGTTAAAGGTACAAGAGGTTTATAAATTACGAAATGGAAGGCTTGCCGAGGATTTGCTGCTTTGATAAAAATTTAATTAACTTCTTAAATATTATACTATCGGAGATATAAATATTTGGTATTAAAAGTTTAAAGGAGCTCGCTATGAAACACATTTCGGTTAGAGTTAAGGCACATTGCGGATGTCAATAATAACTGGGTACACAAGTCTGCAGTTTGTCAACGTGGACAGTTGCCTGGACAGTGGTAGTAACCATTTAATAAGATTTGACAGAATCGATATACTCGCTAAATAAAATGAAAAGGCCATTCAAATAAAAAAACTTTAATAGAGAAGATGGTTGACGCTTATCTAACAACTGAGATCCTGTTATCGTGAAGATGACAACCCAAGTAAAAATACTGTCATAAGATATTGTTAGCTATTTCTAAGTGCAAAGAAACGTAAATGTCAAAAAATATATTTTATACAAGATTTGACGGTAGTTGGCACAATATTCAAATATTAACGATTAAGATCTTAGTCGAACTAAACTAACAATTAAACGAAAACTGTGGAGTATTTGACACGTCGTAAATAAGGAAACGAAAACAATAAACGCAAGATTAAGTCGTAAAAACAGTTTGAATTATGATTTTTATTTAGTTTTTTTTTCTAGTCATCATATTCCTTTATCACGATCAGATTCAAAATTCCAGAATTGAAATTTTGCATACTATGCCTATTCAAATTTTATATGATATAAATTTTACATGTTAAACTTTAATATTCCATTTCTTTCAAATGTGGAGAAGTTTCCATATTCGTTTTCAAACCGTAATTCACTCTCTTAAGCGAAAAATTTTGAAAAAACCTCAATATAAGTCCACTTTTCGTTCTGACCAGAAGTTCTGATTTAGAGTATTTCTTACTTTGAAAACGACGCCGGGCTTCTAAATAATCTTTACAAGTGAAAACACCAAAAATTAATCCTTATGGATGCTTACAACATACAAGGCGTCAACTGTCAAAATATTTTCAAAACTTCAGCAGCTTAGGCTCTGCTTTTTATTTTATTTATTTTATTTTTTATTAGCCGGATACAAAGTCCATTGACACTTTAAAATAAAGGTATAACAAAATATCTTACACAAATAACGATACTAACTTAACATTAAATACAATCAAATTAATTAAAACAAGGATGAGCTTTAAATTTTCTCAACCGTGTTTTTTATATAATAGTAAATAAATTTAAATAGCGATGGCCAGTTTGCCAACTAGAAAAAATAATTCGATATAATAATTTCCGTAAATTATTTAGAATTTAGATTGTATTGAATCTTAAATAAGTTAAATTTCTTACTTACATGCTGACTTAAAATTCGGCTTTGAACTGAAATAGGGCTATTCAGGATATAGGATTGACAAACAGATATCGCCTCAAACTTGAATTTTTGAAATGAATTTTTTAACAATTTTTTCATGTGAACCTTTCGTAATTCTTGGAAAATATCAAATATATATTTGTATACGTCGATCGCTTGAGTGGCACGTAACACTTGTTTTATTCAAAAATAACTCGGTATGATGTTATGATCTCATTCATTCATGCGGCTCTAAAACCACGTTTAAGCATTTAGTTTAAAAATTGCACGTTTGTTCAATGATGGTGGCTAAAGTGAATACTAATATTTAACAGTATAATTTTTTTATTAAAAGTTCACAATTCATTCAAGTTGCTTTCTAGTCATGAGTTTATAGCTGGTCATTTCACCTCTAAAGTTGCTGCGTTTTATTCATGTCCGAGGAACATCAACGAAGCATACACCGATAGTAATAGGTAAGTAGATCTTTTTGAAAGTAATAATAAAAGGAATCGTCTGCTATTTAATAAAAAAAAACGGTTTCACTAACCTGAATTCTTCTTAAGCACTTTTTAATTAAATTAATTCCTATGAAATCATCCCAGTCGCTGAGAAAATAATCTTAGTCTGATCTAAAGCACTTTCACGAAATTAAATTTTTTTTTTAGAAATCGCAGTAAAATCTGAACTACAATTTTAAATTACAGTAACATGATACCGCAGAAAATGTCTCGTTTATTCAAAGGCTTTTCGAGTCCATTGTCAAAGAGTCCCCCCGTGGATCGCTTGGTTTGCTTAAGTCGACTTTAACGGTAGGCTCTCTCCAATTACTTGAAAGTGTTAGGTATATAACAACATTCATCATTATTTTGATGCAACATTTTCATTTTGACTTCCTTTTTTGTTATTTCATTATTATAAATATATTTATATAAAATGAAACAACGAATAACAGATATTATAGATATAGATTTAACAACACAAACAAAGATAGGTATGATAAATGGTAACAACAATTAAAAAGCTGCCGATGATTGGTGGCAAAAAGAGATGAAACAGCCAGCTCAACATGGCCGCCGGTAAAGCACGTACCGACATATTATTATTTATGTAGGCGATTACATAAAGGCGTAATATGGAGGTAAGGCGCAATGAAGATATATATATATCCATTCGGTAATTGATCTATATTAAGGTGGGTAAACCCTCCAAGGATAATACGACAATTAGGGTTATGAAGAACAAAAGGATCTAATTGACATAAAACTAACATCTATCTACTATACCGGGTCATTTCATGATCACCTACATAAATATATCTGTTTTATTTGTAAAACAAAAAACACAGCAAGTGTCAAAAATTCATGAACTAGAATAACTACAGTTAATAACCTACCTACAAAAAATATATACAAAGAAAAACATCCGTTTCTCAATGAATTGCGTTTCTTATAAATGTATAAGGTATAAAGTTAAGTAAATGATATTTTTAATATACTTACAATTCATGTCATTTCAAATTAGACAATTTCTCTAGAATAATTGATTTATTTTTTTCTAACGTGTTGTCCTAATATTAAAACTAAATTATTTTTGTACGTTTACTTGGTTTTAAGAAAATTACTAATTTTAATTATTATTAATAACTCATGACCATAGAAAGTAAACTTCATGACGAAATTCGTGACTCTCCTGTCTATGATATAGGACCCACCTGGTGATGGATAATCACTTTGGCTCATAGATATCTTTATTACCCCAAGTGACAGAACAGAGAGAGGTATGTTTTCAAAATATTAATATTATTTACCTAAGAAATTGGCGAATCATGGGTGTTTTTGATGAGAATTTAAGGATTATATTTGGCGAACTAATTACGCGGGCGTGCCTTTGAGGCACGTTTATTAGCTTTTAATATCAGGTATGGATTTATTGAAGATTGTATTTTAAGATGGTGCGAAGATTAATTACGAAATTAACTTATTCTTATTGGTAAGGTCGACAATAATTATAATTTTGTAATTTAATGATGATATTATGGCGGGTAGCCATCGTACAACACAAGATATTTTACAGATGCCTAAATCTCGCTTACATTTTCAAGATAAGCTTGCATATATAGGTACAAGTTCCGAACAATAACATTTGGACCGTCTGTCTACCGAGCAATATCACCCGCTCAGTGAAAGATCTTCCTTCCGTTGTTATACCTCCAAAATATAATTAACAAATCAAACTTTGAATGTAAATAAGTACATTGTTTTGATTTTGTTTTTTATTGCCGTATAGACAAACGAACATGCAGCACATTTGATGCTGAGTGGTCAGCGCCAGTAATGCCAGCGGCATAGCCATTCGGCTTACTTCTCACTTAGACATAGTATCATCATCAGCCTGTATCTGCCCACTGCTGAACATAGGCCTTCCCCAATGCCTTCCAGAATGCGGTCTTCCGCCTTCCGCATCCGTCGTGCGCACACCTGGTTGGAGGACGCCCCACGGACGAGGCTCTGTGTTGTTTTTTGAGACTGTACATTAATTTAATGACAGTCCTTTCAAATAAATTGTTGACCGGACAATGATGGTGTTTGTATACTCTATATGTTGATTTAAATTGTATTCCATGTCAATTGAGTCTAGATATTCAGTATGAAAAACAACAAATAGCAAAATCGCCAGGCTCTGGTTTGGCCTTGTCAAAAGAATAACGTGACCTCGAGGGGTAATATCTACGCAGTAACGAAGCCACGGTGAAGGTGCCAGTGCCCACATAATTGCTGCTTTTGCTTCCGTAGTTATTACTTAAAGAAACCTAAAATCATTCAATGTTACTTGAAAGTAAATGTGTGTTACTAATTGTGAAATTGTGACTACGCCACAGATGATCGACTTGTTAATGAAGCGGTACCTGTACTAGAATTATCGGATTGAGCCACAGGAATGAATTATACTTAGTAGAGCTGCATGTAGAGCATCTTACTGGAACTGAATCGGGCTAGTGCGGTAATAGACCAGGGTAGAAGCCTTTAAAAATAATAAAAAGTGAAAAAAATAATAGTAGGATGAAACCCATTAGAAAAGGAGGACAATATTATAAAAATGGAAGAAAAAAAAATTTACGGGCGATCTGAGGGTAAAAAACGTTTTTTCTCGATTTCCGGCAAAAAGTCAAATGGCAAAGTTGTAGGTAATAAAAAGATCTAAAACTTTTGTATTTACACTTTTTTCACATAACCTCAAAATTTATGTAAAAAATTCAAAAAAACAAGTTTTTGTTTTTTATTTTTATCTTTTTCAAAAAAAAATCTTTTTTCACGAAATTTTGCTGAAAACTTACCTTTTATGTCCCAAATACGTTGTAATTTATTTGATTAGAAATATTTATTTTTTCACCTTATTTTGAGTTAATATCGAAAAAGCACCCTTGTTTTCAATCGAAAATTCACCCGTCAAAATATCAGCTTTTTTCAAAAAGTTGGTATGTTTTCTGTTCGTTGAAATCTCTACTTTCCGATGGTATTTTTATACTCTATAAGTATCATTATACCATAATGCTCATAATTTAATAACTCAAAAATAACTCAGCATTTTACGATATCTACAGAAAGCGATGGGCGACTCTATACTAGGTTAGCTACACAGTTAAAATTATATAATGTGCAATAACAAAATGGTTCAAAATATGTGATACGGATTTTTTGAGACGACGAACATTGATAATGTGTACCTATAAAATACTTAAAACTTTATTAACTAAAAATTCATAGTCATCGAAAAAAAAAAATGGGTTATAAGGAAATCAAAGCCAGTACCTATTCGTGAATCTTTTGTTAAATATAACACGCAAGGTGTTCTTAATGAAAAATAACCTTTGAAAGTGTTCAAAGCTATTTCTGAGCGTGTAAAATAAAATTTTGCGGTCATAGAAATATTACAAGCGGAGCACACTTTTTGTATTTCACGTTTATTGAAGTCATTTTGTATTGCTCGACTGAATTGAACTACGGTCACCCATTAATCACGTCAACACCATTGTACCGCAGCATTGTGTTCAAATTTTCGCATTTATTCAAGAATATGTACGTACATAAACGACGGAGATACTCAACTTCGAACGCCCTAGAAGATTCTACGTGGATGAGGCAGCAGTATTTTCTGTAAACAAATTTCTACCGAAATCTCATTAATCGCTATGATTGTGTTCTCGAACCAAGCTTGTGGTTATTGTTGTCGCGGTGAGCTTATTAATCTCCAGTCATGTAGTCCTTTAGTCGTGTATAAAGCGATTTATTTGGATTTATATCCACGATAACCTATATATGTACGTTAGATTGATTCACGCATCTATGAATTGTTTTTATCACAACATTTCATGTAATTAAAACTTCTTTTACGGCTTAATCTCAAGCTATTCATTATCTAATGACATACTATAATAATATAAATAAAATAATATAATGAAATAATATAATATATTATTGCTATGGCAGTTCAAATACATTACAGGTTTCGTGGTTAATACATATAATGATTTTAAAAAAACACGAGATCAAACCGTAAAAGTAGTTTAATTATGTTTATAACTCGCGGAAACTGAAGAAAAGACAGCATTTCTTTTTAACATATTGTTTCATGACTTTCATTTTCGTTTCTTAAATTCGTAAGTGATACAACTAAATAGCCCACGAATCAAAGGTTCATTTAATTGGAATTTAATGCACTGCAGGTCAAGGGTGGTATTTAACTGATATTATAGAATGATTAGTGAAGTCTAGGAAGGAATAATAGTATGAATCACGCGAAGCATTTTCATGCCTACCAATTCCTTATCTAGATTTTCATTTAATAGCAGACGATATAAATTGAAAATCATGATAATTATGTTAATGTCCTATTATGAATACGTAGTGATGGGGTAAGCCTTCCGCCATGTTCTCTCATCACTTCCGTTCTTTTTACAGCTGCTACTACTTCGTTAGTTACTATCGTGCCTAATTTTTCTGCTTGAAATTATATCATTTTGGATCGAATATCAGCATGAAAACCGAGTGTTTGTGCCAAAGGAAAGATCAACCGAGCGGATGTTTTTCCGTCCGTTTACCGTTTTGAAGTTTAATATTAATGAGTTTTTTTTTATATTCTCTAACCCTATACTCAAGTAAAATTATTTCTAATTACATTTTTATCAATCGATCGCAGCCAATTGTCGCCAATAGATAGATAATTTACTAGTGATAGGACCTCTTGTGAGTCGGCACGGGTAGGTACCACCACCTTGCCTATTTCTGCCGTGAAGCAGTAATGCGTTTCGGTTTGAAGGGTGGGGCAGCCGTTGTAACTATACTGAGACTTTAGAACTTATAACTCAAGATGGGTGACGCATTTACGTCGTAGATGTCTATAGGCTCCAGTAACCATTAACACCAGGTGGGCTGTGAGCTCGTCCACCCACATAAGCTATAAAAAATATAAAAAAATCATAAAGTCTGAATATAAACATTTTCTTGTAGAACTTTATTATGGTGCCATACTCGAAAAACAAAATGCTTGGCCAACATTAAGCTTCAAATTTTATTGTGATTCGATCAATCGAAATAAGCATAAAATCGAAATGGTGGCCGTAGTTATTATTAACGAAAAAGTTATAAAATCTTTTCAGGCATGAGAAGCTAATGGACTAGAAACATTAATTGTAATCTGACAAAAATAAAGTATCCAAATTGGTTGAACTAGATAATTGAAAGACTCTCGCATCACCATTTTTTGTACAAACTACATGTCTTCTAGTCTAATGGTGTCTATGATTTTTTACAGTTGTAACACGAGACCGCCTGTGAGTTTGTCTACACAAATAAATAAAGTATTTTGTGATGAAAAAGATCACCAAAAGTTTATATCATAAACATGGCCACCTTATTTATTAGTGAAAATTTCTTGGCACTCTGAACTACCTGAATCTCCTTCTCTTGCATCTTAAACGATCACTTGCTGATAGTTAAAATAATATAATAATTATTTATATTTTTAACTTAGGCAATTTCGTGAATAGGAAACATAAAGTCAATTTTTGAAACAAAAATTTATACACACACTTGTATTGCAATCCGTATTAAAAATTCAAATCAAATTTTGGAAATTCAAATCGAATAATTTTTTTTATATCGGTGGTCTAGATTAGGATACTTGAGTCGTCTATTATCAAAGGTGGCAATCTGTGCATTTGGACAAATTTTTTTTATTGATATGTCAATTCAGACTGATTTGAATATAATCGTCTCCTTCAAAGAATACGGTTCAAAACCTGCATTAAATAAAGGTTAATAGTTAACCTGTTATTTATCTAAGATGTCGTTCCGAAGAGTTTTGTGACTGCCAATGGAATACAAAGTCAATAATTCGTTTTTCTGATTTACCAATCATTGTCCAAAAGTCAGATTGCCGGCTTTGATAATAGTCGACTCACTTATATGTGCATTGGACGTCTTTAAAAGTTTATAAAATTACAAGACACCAAGTGTTAAATATATTACATAATATCAACCTGCCTTTGTCAGGTGTTCACATGATTCGCTTTTTCAATTAGATCTCAGGGGTATTTAATATTACATTTTAAAATAACAACGGTCCATTATGGAATGTTTAATAAATTTCTACAAGTTTAAAACGGAAGAAGACAAAAATTGATAAATTGTTCTAACCGGACTGTTAATTTAACAAAGTTCCAGCATAAAATATGCACATACTTATACTGCGAACCAGTGAAACCACCCTTTCATAATGTAACGGTTTTTCTACAACATTGTCGATAAGCTAAATTGTAAATATATGGTGTTGTTGACGAATCTTCTGTCATTATATAGTCGCTTTTAGAGGTACCTAATTAACATAATGTGTGCTGTATCCTTTATAAAGTTAAAAATTACCTAACAGACAGCACGGTAGCTCCTGAAGAAGGAGCTCCTGGTGGAGGCCTCTATGGTGGCGGCGTGGACGCCCATGCGCCCACACCCTTTCGATGTGGAGGCTGAGGCCGAATGGTTCCGCGGCGCGATGCACCGCATATGCGATGCCTCGATGCCCCGGGTCGGCCCTCGGCATTGCGGACGGCGGCAGTCGCCCTGGTGGTCGCCTGAAATTGCGAGATTGCGTGCAGTCTCGATTCGGGCGAGCCGCCAGTGTGCTAGACACCGCCGTCGCCGTCACCTGCGGCGCGACGACCCCGTCGCGTTCGCAGAGGAGGAGACCCGGCTGCACGGCGAATATCGCGCTGCGAAGGACGCCCTGCGGCTGGCCATCAGGCGGGCCAAGGAGCAGAACATGGAGAGACTCTTGGAGGCGCTCGAAGCGGATCCATGGGGGAGCCCGTACAGGCTGGTGCGCGGCAAACTGCGCCCGTGGGCCCCCCCTTTGACTGAGCGACTTCAGCCTCAACAGCTGCGGGACATCGTTTCGGCGTTGTTCCCGCAGGAGCGGGAGGGTTTTGTTCCCCCCGCTATGGGTGAGCCGTCGGACGCCATCGACGGCGAAGCCCCTGCTGAGGTGCCCCATATTACTGGGGCAGAGCTCCGTGTGGCCGTTGTCAGGATGACTGCAAAGGACACGGCCCCCGGCCCGGACGGAGTCCATGGTCGGGTGCTGGCCTTGGCCCTCGATGCCCTGGGGGACCGGCTCCTGGAGCTATTTAATGGTTGCCTGGAGTCGGGACGGTTTCCGTTGCTCTGGCGGACGGGCAGACTTGTGCTGTTGAAAAAGGAGGGGCGCCCGGTGGATACAGCCGCCGGGTATCGTCCTATCGTACTGCTGGACGAGGCGGGAAAATCGCTGGAGCGAATTCTGGCTGCCCGCATCGTTCAGCACCTGGTCGGGGTTGGACCTGACCTGTCGGCGGAGCAGTTCGGCTTCCGGGAGGGCCGTTCGACCGTGGATGCAATACTTCGCGTGCGGGCCCTCTCGGACGAGGCTGTCTCACGGGGTGGGGTGGCGCTGGCGGTGTCTCTTGACATCGCCAACGCATTTAACACCCTGCCCTGGTCTGTGATAGGGGGGGCACTGGAGAGGCATGGGGTGCCCCTCTACCTCCGCCGGCTGGTTGGCTCCTATTTGGAGGCCAGGTCGGTCGAATGTACCGGGTACGGTGGGACCCTTCACCGTTTTCCGGTCGTGCGTGGTGTTCCGCAGGGGTCGGTTCTCGGACCCCTCTTGTGGAACATCGGGTACGACTGGGTGCTGAGGGGTGCCCTCCTCCCGGGTCTCCGCGTTATTTGTTACGCGGACGACACGTTGGTCGTGGCCCGGGGGGATGATTATAGAGAGTCTGCCCGTCTCGCCACAGCGGGAGTGGCCCTCGTCGTCGGGAGGATCAAGAGACTGGGCCTCGACGTGGCGCTCAGTAAATCCGAGGCCTTGTGGTTTCACGGGCCGCGGAGAGCGCCACCTGTCGACGCCCACATCGTGGTTGGGGGCGTCCGGATAGGGGTCGGGGTGCAGTTAAGGTACCTCGGCCTCGTGTTGGACGGCCGGTGGGCTTTTCGTGCTCACTTTGCGGAGCTGGTCCCTCGATTAATGAGGACAGCCGGTTCTTTGAACCGACTGCTCCCGAATATCGGGGGGCCGGATCAGGTTGTACGCCGCCTCTACGCTGGAGTGGTGCGATCGATGGCCCTGTACGGTGCACCTGTGTGGGCTGAGCCGCGCAATCGGGCTACTATGGCTCGGTTCCTGCGCCGGCCGCAGCGCACCGTTGCTATCAGGGTCATCCGTGGATATCGCACCGTCTCATTCGAGGCGGCGTGTGTGTTGGCGGGGACGCCGCCATGGGAGCTGGAGGCGGAGTCGCTCGCTGCCGACTATCGGTGGCGCAGTGAGCTTCGTGCTCTGGGCGTGGCGCGTCCCTCCAAAAGTGAGCTGCGGGCGCGGAAGGCCCATTCTCGGCGGTCCGTGCTCGAATCGTGGTCGAGGCGGTTGGCCAACCCCACGTGGGGTCTACGGACCGTCGAGGCGGTTTACCCGGTCTTTTATGACTGGGTGAATCGTGGCCGAGGACGCCTCACCTTCCGTCTGGTGCAGGTGCTGACTGGGCACGGATGCTTCGGAAAGTACCTGCACCGGATAGGAGCTGAGCCGACGACAAGGTGCCACCATTGTGGACACGACTGGACACGGCGGAGCATACGCTCGCTGTCTGCCCCGCTTGGGAGGTGCAGCGCCGTGTCCTTGTCGCAAAGATAGGACCAGACTTGTCGCTGCCTGGCGTCGTGGCGTCGATGCTTGGCGGCGACGAGTCTTGGAAGGCTATGCTCGACTTTTGCGAGTGCACCATTTCGCAGAAGGAGGCGGCGGGGCGAGTGAGGCAAAGCTCTCCTCACTACGCAGAAACCCGCCGCCGCCGAGCAGGGGATCGGGACCGGGGTCCCGTCCGTAACCCGGCCCCCTAAGAGCTTCGGGCTCCACCCGCTTTGTGCGGGGAGGAGCTTAGGCGTGGGGCAGCGTGGTAGGTCGCGTTCCCCCGACCGCTCCGGGGGAAGGTGTAGCGCGGCGCTATCAATCGGGCTCTTGGCCCGTCGACCGAGGGAACCGGCGGTCATGTTGCTGGCGGCCGCCGGTCCGGCGTCTAGGGGACGGCGGGATGGATGTAATGTGCTCTGCGTAAACCCTGTCCCGCCGTTTCAATAACTCCGACTGGGTTTCCGCCCGGTCCGGGGTAGGGCGCCGGCTGTGAGCGGCAGGAGTTTTTAGTGAGGTTCGACTCCCACATACCCCACCTGCCGTGCGGGTGGGGATCCGGCGATTTTCTCCGGTGGAAAAAAAAAAAAAAAAAAAACAGACAGCACGGTGGCGCACTGTTTCAATTCATTTTTTCTTTTGCATTGTCTTGTCTGTACTGGTTAATATAAAATTATAAATGTGTGCGTTTTAAGAAAAGTAATACTAATATTAGGGCCACTGATTCGTCTTTTTTTTTTCAGGACGACATTCCTTTTTTGTGATACCTTCGTTTCTGATATAGAGTTTGTAATAATAATCTTTAATTCTTATAAGAACTATATCTCTTATAAGAACATCTCTCTCTCTCTCTCATAAATCTATCTCTTATAAGAACATATCTCTTATAAGAACTCTTATAAGAACACATATTCTGTTTTATGAAAAAATATATAGAGCGGAATGAGTTGATTTATTTAAAATTATAATGAACTGAGATAATATCTAGTGAAACGAAATGGGACGACGTGATATGAAGTAGACTTATTAAAAGGGTACGAATTTACTGAGATTTGAATGGATTTTTAGAAAAACACGAGAAGCCACGTCTTGTCAAATCGTTTCATTTTCCCGTGCACCTTCACAGATGCTAAACGATTAGTAAGTCACCCCTATTATTAGTTTAAGCCTAAAGAAACACAAAGTAACAAAATAAATTTACATAATGTGGCTATTCACAATTTCTAGAATATTTTATTACTATTATTAACTGTTTTTTTTTGAAAGATATACATAAAGTGTCGAGCGTTTTAATTGTTTTATTTAAAGGCTTTATTAAATTCATAATAACGTATTGATAGTAAGTAACGAAAAAAGTTGCTTTAGAAAAATACATTCTCGTTTTTTGAAATTAATAATATAACGATTTTTAGTATCAGTCCAATATTAAATACTACCCATACATAAAAACAAGGAAATTTGTCTTTCATTAACACTGGTTCAGATTCCAGGTAAAAATAATAATTTAGTAGGTATTTTTGTGCGGAAAGCAAATAAGGCACCTCTCGTCTCAATCGTTACCTTCAACTAAGCAGGAACGACTCCTGAAAGTCTTTCAAAGAAAACACTTTCCTAATAAAAGTAAAACTTTTTTAATAACACACTTCCCCGTCGCAATAAGAACAATCATCTAAATACGTGTTCGTCTTACCACACGAAGTATGAAAACTTTCGGTTCAATTTTGTTGAAAATAGGTATGAAATCCATTGTAGTAGCAACTTAACTTTTCGAATACGTACCCTTCTTTACTATCAAGGCATAATGACGTCATTTCCTTATCGTAAATCTAAACGATTCACTGTATTCAAATTTTGGTAACTTCGGGGTGGCTCGGAAAGAAACTGCTTTGTAGGATAAATTGTACCTTTAATTGTACTCGGTACTGTTGGAAACGGGGAAGGTATTTTCTTCATAAATTACTCTTTGGTCATTACTTAAAAAGGTTTTTTTTCTTGTAAATGAAATTGTGAGTGTACATTGTTTGCGGTAGGCAGCGATTTGGCTGTGCCCTTGGCATTGCCGACGTCCATGAGTGATGGTTACATCAGGTGGGCCTACACTTGCATGTCTACACTTGCATGCCCAAAAAACAATAAAAACTACGGGAATTCGGTTTAAAGGGGTTCTTAGGGCATATTATTATATACATAGCAAACTTTAATATCGCACCCTCCATGAGACTTGAAGTCGAACTCTTAATATCGGTGGTGATGGTGTTACTGTAGGCCATCAAACAGCCGCGAAACGACAAATTATAAGTATTGAATTATCTATTAATTAAATAAAGAAAATTAACAAAGGGCATTACAAAAATAATTTAAGAGGTGAGACATTTCACGGTGAAGGAATGTTATTATTCGTGTAATAAAAATCAATCCCGCAAAATTATAATTTGCGTAATTACTGGTGGTAGGACCTCTTTTGAGTCCACACGGGTAAGTACCACCACCCCGCCTATTTCTGCTCTGAAGCAGTAATCCGTTTCGGTTTGAAGGGTGGGGCAGCCGTTGTAACTATACTGAGACCTTAAAACTCATATCTCAAACTGGGTGGAGGCATTTACGTTGTAGATGTTTATGGGCTCCAGTAACCACTTAACACAAGGTGGGCTATGAGCTCGTCCACCCAACAAAGCAATAAAAAAAGACCAGAAATCCAAAAAAATATCAGTTTTTCATACATAATTTTTTTTTTAAACTGCTATTATGTCGACCGGGTCATGAGTCGTAAAATCATTGGCTATCTATTTATTTAATTAGCGCTGTGGGCAGCTTCGGCACATTCGAGGTTAATCGATAATATAATCCACCAGGAACTGTTCTAATGATTAAATTAGACGAAAATATCATAAACCGTAGTATTGTGTTACCTCTGTCCCTTACGTTCCCTATGCCTTTTAAGAACAAATTTTGTTGTAGATTTAATATGTTGTGCGCATAGAGTTAGTGTTGTAGGTACTTATTAACTCCATGGTTGTGCGTCTACAACAATTCTTTAGTTATGAATAATTTATACTCGTAATTATATCTCGTAAATATTTTTTATCTGTGATTATTTTCATATAGTTCCACAATACGTTTAAAGGAGACTGAAACGATTACATACATTTTTGGGCCCGAATGTAACGTGATGAAACTAATATGAATTAATAGATTCAGATTTATCAGTACCTTGCTGAAAATTATAAAAGTTTTCTCAATCTGAGAGCCGAGTTAATCAAGATTAGTAAAAGTTAAGTTATGTTACAATCTCTTTAAAAGAGCTGAATAATAACTTATTTAAGCATAAGTAAATGTTTATTATATCCATTGGATAATCTTTTAAATGTCATAATAAGAATGAATATCAATGATATATATCAGGTATGGAATATGGAATTGCCATCCCACAATTCACACAGCGATCCATAATTTCAACAGTATCCAATGCAACAATTTCAAGTCAAACGTGTGAGCGATCTTCGGTGTCCAGTGTAGAAGCAATTGTCGTACAAAGCTGGCAGAGTTGGAATCCGTAATAATAAAGCAGTGATCGTTGAAAATATAAAAACAGCCCGATAGATACACACTCAAAATGCGTCGAAGATACAAAACGAGTAGAGCAGAAAAAAACCAACAAGCGCCAAAAAATAATTGTATAATCTATGAACAAACGTCATGTCAGCTTACTGTCAAAGCTGTCATCAAAAATACAATTGATTTTAATCGATTTCAAATCGATAATCATATTACTTTGTTAAGTAATAATATACTTTGTCTTCAGTTATGTATATAATCGCAATTACATCTGGCGTATACCGCACTTGTATACAACAAGTATAAATCGCTCATTTAATTACTTTGCATTAATTATCTAGTGCAATGTTTTTCTTTTTATAATCCTGTAATCGATTAATTAAATCGATCACACCGTTATACCGACAAAAACTAACTTTCTCATTTTTCTCCGGTCCCAGAAAGAGGATTGAGGTGATTTTTTATATTCTTATATAAAAAAATATGACAAATTTTTTAGACTACTTCTAGACTACTTCTCCTTTTAGGGTACAAAAAATACTCAAGAAACCGAATCAGTGGGTATTTATTAAATTGCTGATTTTTGTATTTTCCGAATTTGCTTCAAATTTAATATTTAAAAATCCTAATTTAATGCCAGTATCAGTGGAAAGGTTACGTACTTACGAGTGTCCGCTTTAGTCGCCAAGACTCCGTTGGGTTTCAGAGCAGGGTAAGATCAAACGCGTAGCGTAATTTCCGTTGTAAAACACGTTTTCCCAATATTTTAATCAAAGTATTCATGGGTCGGTGGTCTTTTTATTGGCGACAGTTAATGATTTTCAAGTTTAATAAAATTTATTTTATTAAACAGAGTGTGCTGCTATACACCTTTTAACTAACGTGTTGTTATTAAATTTGTACACTGTTTATTTTCTACATCGTAAATGGGGTCATATCGGACCGCAGTTTGGCGAAACGCAGACATGGCGCTCATTGACGGTGCAGTGTCATGGTTTCAATTTCCGGCTCGTTCCGTGTAAACCTTTCAGGGCGGGGAACAGATAGTACTTAGTGAGTCGATCCACAAATCACAAATTCATGATAACAGCTTTTACCAAGAGAAATTTATTTAGAATACGGTGAACATTCAAATGAGTGATTGATGTTTACGTTACGATCGGACGTTCGAAGGTTTTTTTTGTGATTTTTTTTTCTTACATCAAATACTAACGCGTTTATATCGCATTTTCTATAGCACCAACAGAGTGTTTTCTTCGAGGAACATCGCCCTGTCCATCCTATGCCCAAGCAAGTTGTACTCTTCGATTTACAGGCATATAGTGATAGCTTTCATGCTTTCCAAAGTAACGAGGTGGGTTACTGGGCTCTTAGAGTAACATAAGGACTCTTACAGTAAGCGTCAGCTGATCAGTTACTGACAGTATGGTTTCTGTCGTGGTCGTGCAGCGGACGACATACTTGTGTACCTACCTTACATTATTGCACTAAAGCATTGATGGTATTAGGTGGAATGTAAATCTGTCTGACCCCGTCAGGAGCGAAGTTCCTTACTTTCCATTCACATTTTTTGACTCTGAGCATATGATTTGAGGTTAGTTAGGCTAGTATAAATTTTCAGCGAGTAGTAGTGTATTAAGAATCACTATCATTACATAAACTATTTAAAGGTAACATTTGTTAATTGTTAAGACAACGGAACAACATTACGTGACGACTTCTATTAGTTAATTAGTCAACCACTTTATTTATTTTTTGTTCCGTAAAAAACCTCTTGCAAGATGCGCACGGAAGCTGTACTGGCAATCCATTCGGAGCCTGAAGTACTTGAGTTGCGTGCCGACCTTGTTGTGGACGCCTACGATCACAAGATAGGCGTCGCCAAGTAGCCCTCTTTGAGGTTTATGAAACGGTAGGATTTCCCGAGCGCTAGCGCGAAGACCAAACTTTGGGTTTTGTGAGCAGAACCACGCTCTGCAGAGCACTGATGATGCACTGTTGACTGCCTCCAGTGGACCACGAAAATGGTAGCGCTTCACCGTATCCGCTCCACAAGTACGAATCAGTCAACAACTGCCGAAAACTGCGTTAAAGAACTTCATCACAAAAAAGAGCGTTCAGTTTTTTTCTTGTCAGAACATAAGGTCTATCTACTGCCAAGTGGCTACCTTAGTGCCCAGACATAAGACCTTAATGTGAATGCCCCCATTCCCCTTGAGACATGAGGTATAAATCTCAACAGTATTCTGGTATTCAACAAACTAAACAGTAACCAAAATACTGTTTCAGTAGTGAAGTGCGTTATTCTTATAAAATAAATCAACAAACAATATTTGGGTAATGTTTATTTATAATAGAATAATGACAACATAAAGTAGGTTTCTGGGCATACGATATTATAATCTGGGTTATATTTATATACCCAGTATTTATACACAGTAACAGTTTTCAATGCTTGTAAATAAATAATATCTATTGTAGATCGGTACATACCATTCAATATAATTCTATCAGTCGAACTAATGCCCCTTCAATCTCGCTGGATTAAATACATTTCGAAAAGCCCATTTCATCGTGTTTACTTACGAAGCTAAGTTATAAATTTATTTTCATCTAAATTGTTTGATTTCGAGCAATTTATTATACTCTTGTGATCTCTTGTGGGTCCGCGCGGGTAGGTATCACCACCCTGCCTATTTCCACCGTGAAACAGTAATGCGTTTCGGTTTGAAGGGTGGGGCAGCTGTTGTAACTATATTTGAGACCTTAGAACTTATATCTCAAGGTGGGTGACGCATTTTTGTTGTAGATGTCTATGGGCTCCAGTAACCACTTAACACCAGGTGGGCTGCGAGCTAGTCCACCCGTCTAAGCAATAAAAAAATAAAAAAAATTAGTATACAGGGGATTTCGGGGGCGATAAATCGATCTAGCTACAATTTATTTTCAGAAAATGTTGTTTTATTCGTGTTTTCAATAATCAATTCTTCCCGACATCTATAATTCTATTAATACTATTTTTCTTAATTGAGGGCAACTAACTGCTTTATAGACACAACAAGATGGCGTTATCAAAAAAAAAAAACGAGCAAAGCTCGGTCATTATCTAGTAAGACCTATGTTAAGTACGTATTTCATTACGAAAATTGTTAGCTGCCCGGGGGATTTCAGGACCGGCATAGTCGCTTCGCTCGATACTCGATACACAAGGCTTCTTATCCATTAGACCACAACAACTTTTGTTTGACTTACGTTTTTTTTAATAAAAATAGATACGCAATAGTGTATCTGTTTTAGTTTAGTAGGTATTATTCATCAGTACTAGCGGCAACATTTTATTCAAATGTCATTTTAACAGCCCGGCTTTTTACATATTTCCTTACCGAACACATAACAAATCCGACTTTCTGTAACTATACTTGAGACCTTAGAACTTATATCTCAAGGTGGGCGGCGCATTTACGTTGTAGATGTCTATGTGCTCCAGTAACCACTTAAAACCAGGTGGGCTGTGAGCTAGTCCATCCATCTAAGCAATAAAAAAAATAACATTCTTTCTAAATATGGCAAAACCCCCTTCAAAAGCAATTTAGGGAAAAAGTGCACAAATAAACAAATAAAAAAGTAAATTACGAATTTATTTTGTGCCATGTAAAGATACACACATACATGTAGGTATTCGTTCATTTTTAATTTTCATGCAAATTTTAATAGTTTTTTAATTTTTAATTTTAATTTTAATAGTCACATTTTTAACTGAAACTTTAACTTTTTTATCTTGCTAAATGTACAATATTTATAGTTAGATGTATAAGTCTTCCGCACTATTCTACAGACAGCCAGATTGATATACTAGCGGACACATATTATAACGAAAATTTAAGGGTACCGATTTGGCATTTGACTGCAAGGAAATAAAAATAAATAGAATTGCCGAAATACTGTTGCCTGTCTTTAAAAAATATGAATTTTTTAATTTTAATTTTGGAACTACTTGATTCTTTTCAAAGAAGTACATATCGTAAATCATCAAGTATCAATCTAGACTATTAACAGGTATTAAGAGTACCTACCTATACAATTTAAAATACTAAACATATTTTATTATTATTTTTGTTTTAAATATTATTAAAATTGAGTATGGATTATAAAATTAATTTGTTATTGGAGTGGTATGAAGATTGGGAATATTTGAATAGATGCATATGGGTGAGTTTTTACTTAATAATGTTCAATTAAGAAATTTCCATACAGGGAATAAACAGTTTTTATTTTATGAATTGCAACTAGTGCATTGCATCCTTATGAAACGTACTTTCTGTAAAATAGATCGTAGTAGACAATCCGTCGGTCGTTACTGTAGGCAATTTGATGTTAGATTGATAGGTACTGAAGAATATTCGAAATTCAAATTTCCTTATACATCCTTTTTTTTAAAATACGATTTCGTTTATTGAGTAATAACTAGAATCTACTTTTTTATTTCTATCAATAAATCGATGTAAAGAGAATATTGTGAGCTGTGAGCTTTAATATATTTTGATGATTTAGGCCTATCTTAATTTGTTGCTTACGAGTTATGACGATTAGCCTCGAGGTAGGGTAACTCAGGGAGGGTTATTTGTGGGCGGACCCGACCAGATATTTGATCGGACTTGAAAGGTCTTGTCAGATCGTTGAAACCATTCTGACATTATTGATCTGCTTTCCTAACAGTCTAAAATTAACAAACTGATTTCTAATGTACAGTATATATACATAATATATATCTAGTAATCAAACAGTCAGTTCTTCATAGAAACGCAATAGTGTAGGAATCCAAGGTTTTTTAAAAACAAAAATGTTTCTGATTTAAGACTCAGTTATCTGTAGCAGAAAAAATAAATTCGTTTTTCTCTAATTTCTTTTTAATTGTAGATTTGTAAGTGATAATTATCTGATAGGCAATTATCATAATGATTAATGATCCTGTTGAAGATTTTGGAAATTATTTAAATATTTACACTTTAACTGTATATAATCAAAGTTTCTATTAATCTATTTACTAGTCAAACCCGATTAGCTGATTTGACTTTGATCCTAGATCAGCCGCTAAGCCAATCACAAGATTTTCTAAAAATTTCAACGAAATCGGTGCAGCCATTTCGGAATATACACGGAACATAGATATATAAATCAAATTTTGTATTTATTTATTTATTCGTAATCCTTTGTAAAATGTTTTTATATAATTTCTAATAACAATCAGTCAAAGCTCGTGGTTTTTATTAAGACAATGATCTATTTATGCGTAGAAATAATGATTATGGCAGTGGCTATAAATAACACAAGTGCCATTTCGACAGTTGTCAAACCTGTTTTGTTAGTTTATTTCACAATTATATTACCTATTATTTTATTTCAAATAAAGAAGCATCAGACTGGCCATCTGTTGAAATTTATTGTAAAAGGCCTGAACCACGACTATAACCACGATTAAATGACCAGAGTGCAATGCAATACCGTTCCACTAGTTTATGCCTACACGCAACAATAGATGGCGCTTGAACTATTAAAACTTAAATCAATTCGCAGTTGAAATGCGAACTGATAAAATTAAATATGTACTTTCAAGTTTAGCAATTTTTCTCGATTTGATCTTTAGTACCAATAACAATACGGAAACTTATTAGGTATAATTTCTCAATAGTAAAATATATTCATAGACAGTGATTACCGAACTGTGAAATAATCATATTCGTGGAATTTAAAATTAATTATTTTATACAGTATTAGACTGTTTAAGGCTTTTGTAAACGTCGGTAATTACAAGGATAACATTTCTCCGATATCTGAATTGGTTACGTTACGATTACTCCACAGCGCATAAAAGTACCTTAAAGCCACCAGTCTTGGAATTCAAACTGAAAACATATAGATACCATTACCTCCTACTACTCATCATAAAAAAAAAAAAATCAAATGACGTTTAGCAATACAATGAAAGTTTCGAGAATCTGCAATGTAAAGCGTACAAAAACGTTTGGGGACTGGGAACAATGCTACATTCTGATACCTTTAACACTAATATACTACTAGTAGAACTAGTGTCTACAAGTGGGGTTAGTATATTACTTAGCTTATGCTAGACCACCTGAATTTGCATTAACTTACGTGTAGGGTGCTCTGGAATAAACAGACTTGAAACCCTTGCCAAGCAATTGATAAGTAGGTATATAACAAACGCGAACACGCAGCTGCTGGGAGCTCATTTTTGATTTTGCCGGCTGTCAATTTTGATAGATTCTACATTTAGCGCACAGGTAGTATCAATGTTCAAATACCTTTCATTTTAATTCAAAAATATTGCAATTGATAATGTTTTCCGGCTAAGTTTCGCAGTTAAGTACGCCCGAAGATAGGTTTCGGCTTATGGCTGTATATAGTATATTATTCTTTATACTATAATTAATATTATACTCATGCAACAATACCTTGAGATAATATATAAAATTATATATATAAAAATATGGGAAATGTGAAAAGTAGAACTTTTGGACTGTTCGTTTATCTGTACAGAAATAAGAAACTTGATTTTCAATCTTGAAATGCAGTTACAATCGTTTCACATCGTTACAATACGATGCTACGGTGTATTATGATGCAATGCGATCACAGAAATACATATACATATATGGATTAATGTGATTTTGTGGATGCGAAGTATGCTGGCGCTCTGTACAAGGAGGTATAATTTTATCTGTGCATACGTATATTCTGTGATCCTGTATTATTATTAATATTTTATTCATTCATACAATATGTATTTCTACTTCATTTTGGAAACGAATGTACTATCATAGTAACTCCATAGTTGTAATTTCCCATTGAAGTATAGGTACTATATATGTCTATGTAATTTCCACGGACCGGTGACAAATACATTAAATTATAGCTGTGTGTAAAATTTTATGAATCTTCTCTTCTTACTTCGTTAATTTTGTGTTCTTCTTTTATTTTTACGAATGGAGAAGATGTAGATCGGTAATACCAATATGAATAAGTCTATAAAAAATATAATTCAATCTGAACTTGTCCTTAAAAAAAGACTGCTACTTATACTTACTCATATTATACATATTCTCATACAACATAACCGAAATAAAAAATAACAAAACATAATCAACGTAAATAGAGCAGAGAATTTGAGGTTGAGATGAACACAGATGAAAACTCTATCAAGAATAGGGGCCCCGACAGGATGAATTCGTCCGAATGCGTTCGGCTTTATGACGAAGATGAAATATATATTTACCCCAATTCGTATTGGTGAAAAGTACCTACCGACCGAGAGAGAATAGAAAAATAAAAATCAAGGACCTGTTATGATATCCTACAATTATTATGGCTTTGAAAGTATATATGAAGATGTGTTGTTTTTTGTTTTTTGTTGAGAATGTTTGTTTCATAATCATATGTACACCATTGAACCGATTTCGACGAAAAATTGCATTTAGATAGTACATCATTTTCTGGATTAACATTTAAGATGCCTATTTACTGTTTCGCTAATTCTTTCGCTTGGGACTATAATTAAATTATAATGTTATTTTAACAAAACTTTAGTTCGGAACTCATCAATAATGGCACTACCTTAACCATAAAACGCATTATATTCCCGGTAATGCCTTTCCGAGTTTTCATAGTTTAATTTTAATATTAATGGAATTAGGTTTTAATTTGACAAAATTATACTTTTTTAATTTGACAAAATTATACTTATTTTATTTTCGGTTTCATTATTTTGATTTATGGAGCAGAGTATTATTATCAAAGTTTCTTTGTTCTTGCTTGAGGGTTGTCCATCTCTGTTTTCGTGATCATGTTGAAAAAAACTTTGCTTGCGGGCGTGATGATGATGATAACTCGTGATAAGGATCTTATCCGATTTATAGCCTGCTAAGTATTTTAGGTTTTCTTCTATACGCTACTTTGAGAAAAGGGAGACCCAAGATTACGTGTAGCTTCTCCAGACGTGTCTTTTAAAATAATAATCAGGTGGAGGATGATTTATGCTGCCGGATAGGGTGGTGGTGAGAAATGCGCTGCGTGCGGAACGGTTCCTCTTGACTCCGTCTGGATCGGTTGAGTTCTGTCTCGCCTACTGCCTCCAATGCGTAAGCGGAAATACGGCGATTTCTTCTTGACCCAAAAAAGGTACCCTTTACTGGGCATTTGCTTAAAGGGCGGGCAAGTCTCGAAAATTCTCGAATTTCAGCCAAACATACTTGAAAAACTTTAAGAGATATTCGAAACTTGAAAGAAAATAGCTTTTGCATACTTTATTTTAGATTAACACATTAATTAAGAAAAACCATGCTCATATTTCTATTTTAATCAGTAAGCCTAACAAACCTACACCGTATGAAAAAAAAATTTGCACATAGCATTCTAAACAAGAAACAAAGAAGTTGTACCTAAATCGCTAAATAATAATGATTTGGAGATTAAAATTATTTAAAAAGTATTAGCTATTATGGGAATCAATTGTCAAGCGGGAATTCCTGAAAATGTTATATGTATTTATAAAATAAAAAAATCTAATAAAATTTGCCATAAATAACAAACTTCTGCATTAATTATCGTGATTTGAAACCCTAAGCCCTCCAATATTGGTCCAATTAGCACTTAGCCTGTGTTTTGTCATTCTTCACACTCATAGATAAAAATAATGTGATACTAAATAATACTAATCTTGCTTGCTAAATAAAATCAGATGACACGGTTTTATTTTTACTATTGGGATACGTAAACAATGATTGCCAATTAACAGGAATGATCCCGAGCTAAAACCGTGAAATTAACTTGTTTTTTTGCTTCATCCAGTGTCTTTTTGTTGATTCATCTTGATTCACAGGAAATTATTTTTCAGAAAACTGTACTTAGCATTAATGGTTATTATTCCTACTGTTCGAATTATATTCTCCTGTTCATATTCATTTCAAAAAGACTTCTTGAGGTGAAGACTTAAAAAAGAGACGGCATGATGTAGGCATTGCTTTTTACAACCCGAATAAAAATAGCGACATCGTTCATCTCTCTCATACACATAGGGATTTGTATTCTGGACGGGGACGGGGTGAGGCGGAGGCTCCCGTCGAAGTGGCCAGGCCACGCGCGATCGCTTGTTCGTCCGTTGTTGCACATCGAGTCAATCGTTTTCAGTGAGAGAGCGCGTTCCTCCGCGCTCAAATATACATAACCTAAAAACTAAACAATCTTGATTATTTTTAGTACTGTTTAAAATCGTTATTACTATATAAATACTCATGATAACCTCGAATTTTTAGTTTGTGTTGTGAAAGACTACGCCTAAGCAAGGGGGCGTACGTGGAGTGTATTTTTGTGGCTAACAAAGTAAATACAAACGGCAAGCTGTGGGGATCGGGGGCCTTTTTTTTGCCGCCGCAGGGGATGTATTATCCTGTGAGTATAAGGATTTCTCATTTCGAACAAAATAGCATGTAGGTTGATTGATGCTTTTTCTACGTCTATGTTTTCGGGTTAGGAACCTGATAAAGATAACCCTGGTGACACATAAACCAGAATATTATGTTATGGCGCATGGCGTTGGTTTTTGTCTTTTTCGATTTGAATACAGGTTGTTTTGGTCAAAAACAATCACACCTCTATAATATGTACCTACCTATTTGTTTGTTTTACCACATAGATACAAAGACAAAGTTCATTGACTGGATGTAATAATTGACATTCATTCTACTAAATGAATATGTAGTTATCTATTTATTCAATAATTTGATTAGTTTGAAATAAGTAATCTCATCAATTAAATGTCTAATAATAAAATGCAACCACACAAATATCATGTCCATTGTCAATTCGGCCGTAGATTGATTGATTCGTAATAATAGTCTGTCCTTCTCTTGAGATCGGACAAATGAGGTGCATAAACGAGACAGAAATAGAGTTTATTTATATCTGAAAGGATGCTGTTTACTTGTGTTAGGATAAAAAAACTGGATGTTCACTAAAATGAGATTGAAAATAAATTAATGAAAACAAATATACTAGGTAAGTATTGATTTTTGATAAAACTTACAATAGATTGGTCAGAAAGGTATTAATTAATTATTTACTTATTATGTATTCAGTATCTTATGTCAAAAAGGTGGTATTGTTTGTCATCAATTTTTTTTTTTTTATATTTAGATCAGAATCATTAATGGTGTTACAATTTCTAGTTACTAATTTTGGAATAGTCTCAAGTTTGCAATGAAACAGAAAACAATAAAATAAATATCCATTGGCTAAACCTAGTATGAATTAATTTAATGGATGAATGAATTAATTTAATCAGGAAATATGAAATAAAGTTTATGTTATTATTGTTTTGGTCCTATTGAATTTACAATTTTACATAGTTGTGTTGAATTTATACCTTAGAACTGAGGATACAGAGTTTTATACACATACACAGTTGTGCATAAAAACCTTATATACAGATATTACATACTTTAGTTTAAGATTGCCCATTGTCATAGTTAATAGTATAACAACAAAAAATTTGTGATAGTGTTATCGCTCTTTTTTGTTTTTTATTTATTATATTTTATTTACGCAATTATATCATTACTTGAAACTTTGGATTGTTGATGAGATCCCAGGAAATGTTTTGGAATGTGAATCTTTCCAAAAAATGCATTTTATATCATATGCTGAGTTGAGAGTTTATATCAGAGTTGATCACAGCTCATTTACTCCAGGCTCCAGTAGTAAGAAATCATGTTAAATGTAAATTTAATAAACCTGGTGTTCTTGGTAGTGAGCATTTTTTTTTATATGTATTACTGCTCTACAATAATGTAATAGGAAGTCTACATTTCATACCAAATTAAAATAGTCAAATGTTCTAAATTGAGAACTTCTTTTTATTTCATGTCAGATTCACATTCAAGCTATAATCAGTTTCCTAAAAAGAGTAACAATTGTACTTAAAAAATTCCGATCAGAAATTATCATTTAACGATTTATTCCTATCATTAAATATTATTTATATTAAAATAATATCATCTTCTTACATAATGTCAGAATTTTTATGTTTTGGATTAACCCTTATTACTTATGAGTGGATGGTTTTGGTTTGTTTTAAAATTAGAACTTTAAAGTACAGTCATCGCAGTGCAAACTTATTTTAATGTTTTTTTTTCAAACGTTTTTTAATCATTTATTCTATCCCAATGTTGGAATATTAATATAATGTGTGTTAGTATTAGAAAAAAGCTGGATGGTGTTTGTTATATTACCAGTCTATGGGAACTTGTAATAGCACCTTCTACTAGTTCTCGCAAAGCAATTTGGGTAGCAAGTAGAGGAAGCCCGTTGGCTACCAGATTACTACTAAAACTACTAATACTAACTACAGATGGATGTGAAGAAGTAGTAAAATGCTGAGGTCTCATTACAGTCAGACAGACCATCAGTTAATATCCTCGGCTCATAATAATATACTACACACTACTCAAGTCTTAATCTAGAAATATAATATCAGTTTGCCATCCGTTTCGTTTAAAAACAACATCCTCTTCGAATCCCGGTTGAAAAGGGGGACCTGGAACCATGGTTCAAGGTGAATTCAAAAGGCCAAAAGAGATGGTAATAAGGACAAATTATTCGCATACCGTCCCTTTGTTCACGATTCAAGTTAACGGGTGTATTAAACTTCACATCGTATCAGCTACCTGCGAGCCCAAACTACCTGCGCGGACGAACCCTCCGTCGACAGCCCGGTAATTTTGTGCGCCTTAAAAATTGCTGAATGATTGAACAGTGCTTTAAGTCGCTATTTATAACGCCTTCCATATATTTCACGTTAAAGACGGCTTTTGGGTCAGTTAAAGTCGATTGCCCAATTTAGCAAAGATGCTTTATTAGTAAATACATCTTTTAATGTATTTCGATATTTAATTTTTGACCAATTCTAAAGTTTCCTAGTGTTTATCCGCACTATTAAGAAGATATTATACAAAATAAATGTGACTCATGTTATTGTGACGTATGTACATATTATTCCGTAATATGCAATAAAAATGTTAATACTATTATGAATATATATTAACATTCAAATCATATGATTTACTTCTCTTAAAAGAGTTCAATGTGCTTCTGAAACGTTTCTATTGTGGTCAATGGGACGGTGCAGCCGCCCCTAGCCAGCATTGCCGGTGTCATCCCATAGACTTTGACCACATTCCATCGGGTGAACAGTATGTTTTCTACCTACAAAGGCAATTCTTGAACGAGTTCACGGTACATTTGCTATTAAATTGGTATCTATAGAGTCATGAGGTCGAAGTCTCAATTGCACCATATAACGGCTCTCACACATCAACCGGATGCACTTGGAGCAGAAATAGGTACATAGGTTAGTGCTACCTACCTATCCGTGTGGGCTGAATAGTATCGGTAATTACGCAAACTTATTTCTGGTTTTCATTTTTATTATACGAAGTTATTCCGTCATTGCAAAAGTCATTGGTGACCACGTGCTATGTAGTTATGTAGGTACGTATCTAAAAAATTTGTCCTTGACTTCTGGATGTGAATCCCGGCGTGCATCACTCGATACGAATACATTTGTTGTATTGGGTGTATTATTTGTTAGGCTACGCATACTTTAAATAGAGAAAATAGATGTAATTACACCTATATGTACATACAATTATTTGTTCAGGACCTCCTACGTAGAAGAGCGTTTTTTTGTGTCCATCAAGACTAGCAAAGAAGGCGCGCCGTATGGTTTTTTGTATTAACAGTATTTTTTTAACTAAGCATTATTTAAATACCTTACTATCACAATGTTGTACCAATAAGTCACTGACAACAATATTTCAATTTAGTCTAGCCATCTTAAAGTTATCACGCAAAAACATTTGAATAAAAGCTAACGTTTTATTCAGTGTGCTTTTCATAGAAATAAAAAAAATATTAGTACAAATTTTTGTTTGTGTTCCTTCATCTAAATTATTTAACAGACCGCCTAAAATAATGTTTTCTCTGAATTTTGAAGTAAACCTAACTTTTTAGTCTCTTTAAAGTTCCAAATAACGTTGTTCTTGGAACATTTAAATTAATTTGTAACTTTCTATGAGTGCCTACTAGATGGACTTTGCCATTAAAGCCAACCTAAACTCAATAAAGGAAGTTCAAACTGAGAATGTTTCATCCGATTACCGGTCAATTATTACGTGTTTTATAAACTTTGCTATTAGTACGTATAATTAAATAAATAAAAAATACTTAATGGTAATGTTAAATTACACGAACATCGTATAAAATTAGGAGGATAGATTTAATCTATCTATACTAGATATAAATCTATAGTGGTTTTTACGGATGTTCCGTTATAACTACTGAACCATGTATCTGATTGACTTGAAACATGGTATCCATGTAGAAAATACATGTACTTAATGGATAGGTTAATATTTATATGAGTGTTGGACTCCCTACACCAGTTGCGGGGGCGTTAATGATGAGAATCTTTGTGGGGGTGAGAAATAATAATGTTAATTTTAAATGCCGCTAGTTTTTCTATATGGGAAATAAATCTCTAGAATGTCGTTACGAATGGTAGGCCTCTCTAGAGTTCTTTTTATCCGCTTGACTAAAAGTAACCTGGTGAAGGAAGATCCGATTATAAGCCCTGAATCAAGCTTCTCTAGCTATCTTCCTAATCTAAGTGTACACCGACAGAAAAAGCTAAATCGCCAAACGATCCGCAAAATAGTTTTTGATGTGATTTGTCAGTTAGGTTTTAGTTTAATTACATCGAGAGGGCCTGTTCAAAGAGTTAAATACCTTCATCGAAATTCTTTCTCCTCTGGGGCTGGTACCAAGAATTGCGATGCGATCTTAAATATACTTAAGAGAACACTCGGCGACCCCGAAGAAAGTACAGAATATATATTATGACAAATCGAATTTGAGATTAATTAATTAATTTAAATTTTTTAAACCTAGCAAATGCATGAAAATGGGCAATGGGAAAATGGCAAATGGGTGAAATTAATATCTTGGAATGTAATATGATAATAGTATGGAAATATTCTAATTTTTATTCTTTGGATAAAGCTTTTACTCATGCAAATTGTGTATTCGGAAGATAAAAAAAACGTTCCAATGATATGGAGTTATAAAATAATACGTTATACTCGTACTCCAATAGCGTCGATTCTGACAAAATTAAATGCTAATATTTTTATTTTTTTATTGCCTTTGTAGCCAGACGAGCGTACGGTCCACCTGATGGTAAGTGGTTACCGTCGCCCATGGACTTCAGCAATGCCAGGAGCAGAGCCAAGCCGCTGCCTACTGCTCGCTAATATGATGTAATAAGATTTTTTTTTTAAATATCTTTCAGTAAACAAATACAAACCGATTCAGAATCAATTGTGAATAAAATATTATATAGTAAATGTGGTTTCGGCTCAATTAAATGGAGAGCATTGAATTTGACGAAAACGAGAACAATTTAGATTTGTGTCAGTCGATTTTGGCAACAAATAATTGTGTCCCACACCTGAGTTTTGCGACAATAAATTAAATTATGTTATTAAACTTTTGTTCATAAATTAATATTACTATAGTTCACATATTAATACAAACTAATATTCATGAATACAAATACATATATAGTTTATGTTGACAAATGGTTTTATTTTTGAACGCTTACCTATCTGGTACACAGTATAAACCGAACTAGTTTCCTCAAATTTTTATTGTTAAAATTAGAACAGTAATAATTGCTAAACTAGAAACCAAAGCAAATAATCTCACTTATCCGACCGCGACCGGCAATGCAAAGCCGCCGTCGCCCGAAACATGTCTGTCGGATCATCCGGATTCACTCTCCGTGCTTTTAGGCCTCTCAAGCACCGGTTACCGTCCTCAAGAGGTCGACCAGCGAACTAACACATAGCCCACTGAGTTTCTCGCCGGATCTTCTCAGTGGGTTGCGATTCCGATCCGGTGGTAGATTCTGCGAAACACTACTCTGGCTAGGGCCAATCATAGCAACACTCCCGGTTTGAGCCCCGTGAGCTCACCTACACGTCAAGGCGAAGCTGAAATAGCCTCTCAAGGCTGGCAAGTGTTGGCAAATTCTCTCAGGTTGAGCCTCGTGAGCTCACCCACCTTTCCGGGCGTAGCTGGAATAGCCTCTCGGATTACCCGCGAATAGGTAGGGAAAATAAATCTCTACTCATAGGTTCTATGCGCATTTCGTAAGGCATAGAAACATTTATCAATACATTACCACAAAGCTTTAATTTTCGTGACAAATATTTTCTTAGTCATATTGTTATTTCTTTGTAAAACATTGACAAAGATACTGATTTTATTTCCTAAATAAAGAAAAAGTAGAACACACCGCTACGATTAAATTTCCAACGAGCTATTTGTAATGAATTAAAACATTACTATATCATTAAACGGAGAGTGAGTCTGTAATTTGAACCGCATTTACGAACCGAGCGTTATATTTATTTTAAAAGCCGCGGTTTCATTTCCCTCCTGCCACTTACCCTTATGCGTACATTATGTATTGCTTCGGAGTCTCGTCTTATTTAGCGCTTGCCCGTTCGCACCCGCACATTTACTGTAAAAGTGAAACACTCGAAACATCTGCGCCTGTAAGCAATCATTCACTTTGAAGCGGGATGAAATTTGTTACCAGACGCTTCTTTTGATGAAGACTGTTTATTTTACACTTTATAAAGAAAGAATTACGCTCTGCTACTTAGAGTACAAACAGTTTGGGATTGTTTTTAGACGAAAATTTTGTTCTTTTATATAGGTAATATTATCTCATCTTATCGTTTTACGTTGCCAGTTTTGAATTTGGATCACTTCGTCTAGTTCTTTGTGTGTCGGGCTTGAGATAGGGAACGAAGTGGAAAGAAAAGCTGGCGTTCATTTGTCTTGCGAACTTTTGTTGACGGACACCAATCACCGTTCGCGTTGACAAAGGCAGAATTTATATCCGTTAGAAGTAGGGAGACATAAAAAAATGCAAGTTGTTTGTAATTAGTAATTCGAAAATAGAATTAGGCTTTAATATCTGTATTACACCTAAGTAAAATTACGTACATTAATAACGGGTTTTGGAAAATTTCAAAGAACATTTTATTAAAAAAGATTGTGAAAATGTTTTTTTTTTGTTAAAAATTATACATATATCGACCTCAAAAATGTAGCAGTAGCTATCGTAGAAGTAAACTGGTAAAAACTTGAATCACGCTACTGATCTATTGTATGGACCGTCGGTCTGCCGAGCGATTACATCCGTTTGGTAGAAGATCTTCTGTTCATCTTTCTCCATATATTTTTTTCTGTAATATTCAAAGTATTCTCAATGCAAGGTTCGTAAGCGCTTTAACAGTTAACACCACAATCCGTTACCGTGAGCCGTTAAAGTTATTACTAAAAACCAAATTATAGAGTTGCTACTGAATGAACACTGAAGCTATTAATTTGACGCAAATTGTAAAGACAAATTGTAAAACAAGTACCTGCCAAGATACCATGGATAGCAATCTCTTTACCCATTAGACTATGTGCGCTTCGTTTTGTATGTTATATAGGTACTGACTAGACGAACCGCACTAAACATTGTGGAGTTTTGTGATGATTGTGTTTACATAAATCTATTACTGGTAATGAAACTGTTTGGTATGTTGTTTCTACAAGTTCACCACGTATGCGTGTAGAAATTGTCAAAATTCTTCTTAGACTGATTGGCCAGAGTCCAAAAATATAGACATACGGTACAGATATCATCGTATCACAGATATCACTAACTTTAGTGTCATAACGTATTATTATGATTTATATTTCCCGATGTCAATTAATTGTAAAAGTATGTGACAGAGTTATGGCCAATTTACACAAGATTCTCGAAAACAAGCAGCCGAATATAACAGTTGAAGATATTCTTGCAAAATGTAAACACACGTTACGTGCTTCAACGTTCGAAGTCGAAAGGCGAATGTCGCTTCCAGATACATTATAGGTAGAAAGTGAGAATTCCTCAAAGAGGAGCACGAAACAATAGGGCTGTCTAAATTGTCAACATCCCCTATTAAAATTCTTGCTAAAAATTAGTCTGGTATTTGTTATGGAAAAGAAGTAATAGTAAAACAGACTAAGTCTATTCTGCCTCAATGATCATCAGATTGATGTGAGTTTGATTTTTCATTATGTTGAGAATTCGCCTATTATATTTGTAAGCTTTCTCACGAACTGTAAACTATTATTTCTTATTCACATACGATTTTCTCTTCTACTCGTATTGAAAAAAAATATTTATGTAAGTCAAAATTTAAAATAATAAATAAATGTATCAGAAAAGCGTTCTCTTAGTTTCTGTTTTTATTATAAATTATGTAATATATAATAAAGTTTACGGAATGTAAAGTTGTCAACATGTCTAACCGTGACAATTTACAACAATATTTAATGCTCATATTTTTCGTTTCTATTTATCAGGAGCGGCGGGGATTTATTTTAGTAAATATTCGCTTCAACCAGGGAACTAACAGTGAAATAGGTTCAATATCATATTTCAATATTCAATATCAATCATTAAATTCTAACCCGCAATCCTGGGAGTAGTACCCTGCAATCCATTATTTGCAGTGTAATATAGGGTTGGCGATAAATATATCAAAACGTCCTAGTTGCACTGCTAGAGACTGTTAAACCGGCTACACAACCAACTTTCAATAATAATGATCTCTGAGAGATATTACGGTATTGCAACATTCAGAAGAAAGTGATAACTAGCCAAAGAGAAACGTTGAACTGGAAATTATGGGGCTGTTAAAATATTTTACATCCCTATTTAGATTCTTGTGAATAGTGTTTTCAGTACGATCTAATACGAGAACTGAAATAGTATTATAGCTATATGCTAGTAGATGAACTGCCGTTTGTAATTTTGTGAACGTTTGTGATTTGAATGAATGTAAAACTTTTTAAACTTAAGCTATGATTTATTTAGTTCAAATGATTAACTGCCAAAATTTTATAATTTAATTTTTTTTTAATTACTTCGTTCACCTGGTTTTTTGTGGATATAAGAGCCCATAGACATCACGACCTGGATGCTGTCACCCAGCTTACGATATGAGAATTTTTTTTGCTGATTTTTCTTTGAAACTGCTTCACGGCAGAAGTAGGTAGGATGGTTATGAAAGGAACTTTTCGAGCTTTACAATACGTCTTATCATCAGTAAATTAATAAAACATGTTTACTCGTTTTCAGTGTCCCGTATTTTTTTTTTAATTTGAATAATACGAAATAAGTAATATTTAAAAAAAAAAAAATTGATATCAATAAAGTACCTATAGAGCATATAAATAAAAGTAAGCAATTGAAGGATACATTATTTTGCCTAGATCACTAAACTGGTGTGGTAGTAAAGCGAAACGTTCCCTGCTGCCTTTAAATATTTTACTGCTCTCGTTACTCTGTACCGTTCATTACCTACATAAAGATGTCACAGAATTGTCAAGAATCGTGTTATTTATTCCGTAATATCTCTTTATTGAACACCGATTGATGTGCGTTGCGTGCTGTAAAGATAACGAGGTCACATATTATCTTGTAGGCGACTGCTCGATTATTCCTTGACGGTTTTTTTTTTACCGACACGATTCCTTAGGCAACGTAATTAACGTGATCAGACTACATCGTAAAGGAAAATGGTATTACGTTTTTATTTCGTCACATAATTTATTTGCTCGTACGTTTGATACTTGACTCCATACTCCACTTGTTTTATATACGTGGTCGTTAGAGGGCTTTGACTGGACTCTTACAGAGGACCGGCTGCCGGGCTTGTTTTAAAATGCACGGGTGAAAGGAAACGTTTTCAATGTTTCCACGCCTATAGACCTTGAATGGGTTTTATTTATGTGGTACGTGTTCCGCGACTCTTTAAAGAATCCTCCTCTTTCGGATGAATACCGGCTAGTTAAGCTTGACATGAATCTTTTCACTTATATGATAATTAAAAATATTGATTCTTTGATAGTTAATGTACACAATTTAAGTTGTTTGTTGTTGATAATGAGGTCGTTGTAATAATAAATCATTAGTAATCAGTTGAAACGGACTCGTCTATGTTTCGAGATAATAGCAAGATTTATTAAATGTTTTATTTATTTATTGATGCTTTATTCTCATTATTTATTATATTTATTTGATTGTTTGTGTGCGTGCCACATAAATCATAACGTACACTTGTCGAGGCTCTGCGCCATTATGCTCAAAACCAGTGTCGCCACTTTCTAGAACTCGATAAAAAACTGTTAAAGAACTAAATCGCCTGATTAATGGTAAGACGTCGAAAAATTGAGGGTATGTACCAATTATTCTAAAGTGATATGTACTTACCTATCCAGCATTATTCGACTTCCGAGATGAAATATTAATGTGCACTAGAGGTCCCGCAGTAGTCGAAATTCGACTATAATTAATTGGAATTGTAAGTTTGTACACTATTATAATTGTATTTTATACTTCTATAATCACAAATTTCGCCAAGACTACACTATAGAAACATATTAATAAAGACAGTCAATATTTAATCTATTCTCAATTTGACCACAGACGTCAAGAACAAAAGTTTGACAATAAATAGTATGCATGCGTGTGTGCGTTAAATACACGGTATGTAGTGTGTGTATTGTTTTCTTTATTGATTTAATGTATCATTTATGCATTATATTAAAAAAATATTAGCATTGTGCACTTCTTCTCTATATTCTTTATAAGTGTGGAAAATTTCATACTCCTCCGTCCTCGCAATTTTCGTAAAAAGGGATACAAAGTTTTTCCTTCACGTATTAATATATAGATATAGTATAAAGATATATAATAATAACTGGTAAACGTAAGCTGAGTTTGAAATCACGGATAGGTACCAGCATACGGACAAAGTATGTAAGTATCGTCAGTTAAAAAGTCAAATGTTACTGTTTGAACGGCAGGGCTGTCGTTAATGGAGTCTTTATGCTCAAGTCTCAAGATGTGTGACGGCATCCACGCTGTAATGTGTATGGTTAATCACATAACAAAAGTCGGCAGAGGTATCGTCAGTCCATTTAGAGCAACAAATACTAAAAAAAAGCTATTTAATAATAAAATATAATAATCAGACCATAATATTTGGAGCCTAAATTTAACTTAATAGATCTTAGATCGGAGTAAAACTCACCTAGCAACAAGAAAAGTGCATCTGCATTGGGAGTAATCGATGTTCGTATCTCATTTATGTTATCACAGTCATTAGAATATCATATGGATGCAATGGTAGGGAAAAATTCGACTGACTTTGTAACTGACGCATGAAGGTTACTGGCGTAACAAGTATAAAAGTTAAATATAATTAATATTATAATATGCATACTTATATAGAAACAAAAAAGACCAAAGATTTATACATGTTTTTGAATAATAAATTTTGGTACGTACTGCGTAAAAATGTCAGCAATTAATTGAAAAGTGAATCAAATTTATTCGTCCATTTTTTTGTTTTTGTGTCTCACCTACAGGTGACCATTTAATTTTAACATACAATGTAAATAACAATACATCGGATATGTTGCTTTTTTAAATAAATTTTAATTAAGCCAGAAAAGCTCTGTACCTGGGTTTGTAATTAATTGCTCTCCAGTTCAACTGCCGATGTGTAATAAATAATGAAGCAATAATGAATGCATTCATAATAGTCGATGCTTTGTTTCCTAGCTTATACTACAAGCAATAAAAATAAATAATAACGGGGACATGGATGGGTGTGGAACATGTATGGAAATAACTCATCCGTGAAAAACGTAATTCACGTTCGGTAGATGTCGATAGTTATTATGCGCCTGCAAAAAATATTTTTTTTTATTGCTGAGATGGGTGGACGAGCTCACAGCCCACATTTACGACGTAAATGCGCCACCCACCTTGAGATAAGTTCTAAGGTCTCAAGTATAGTTACAACGGCTGCCCCACCCTTTAAACCGAAACGCATTACTGCTTCACGGCAGAAATAAGCGGGGCACGGCAGAAATAATAATAATATTCATGCTAATCGACGCGCAGTACCGATCCAGGTGAATAGAGCAACTTATCCTGTCCGGAGCATTAAAGATATTTGGATATTTGCCAATAGTTGGTCTGTTCGCGGTCGGCGTGGCGTCGGCGTCGTCGCGACGCCTCACGATTCGACCATCGTTGTTGATTAGCTCGTAATGCACTATTTGACAATGAATTATTATATTATCAACTAGCTGACCCGGCAGACTTCGTAGTGCTTTAATCGATAAATAAAAGACCCTAAACTTTTGTATAAAATAAACTTAAAACAAACAAAAGGAATATGTCCGACGGGGGACACATCAAAGGGAAAACAAAATTGTTATTTTTATTTAATTCCGAGCATTTTCATATTTATCTAATCCTTTTAAACCTTCTCTGGACTAACACAAATAATTCAAGACCAAAATTAGTCAAATCGGTCCAGCTGTTCTCGAGTTTTAGGGAGACTAACGAACAGTAATTCATTTTTATATATATAGATTGAATTTATTGAATATTTTTTAATTGTAACTAACCAAACTGCATTATCGACACTCATAAATTCTATATGTTGATTTCAGGTGAGTAACGGCAATGTCATCGACACAGGAACACATACCCTACTGGTATTTACAATTTTTTATTACTTGGCACGTTTTACGCATGTGGATACGGCATAAATAACATAATTTGTTTACCACACACTTCCATGATCTCATTTAATTCATTTGCAACAAGTTTCATCACGCAAAATACTGTTTACCTATGATTATTTTTACAGTTACACATACACACACACAGACACACATTCAATAACTTCATGTGTAAGTTAAATTAGCATTCATAAATGGAGTTGCACGTTACATTACAATTATGTTAATATAATCCTGCACGATGGCTTAGTACTAACTTTTTCAATTTTATCACACGTCATCCACGATGAGGCTAAAAAAACAAAATTTGGTTCCATCAAGAATGACATTGATATAGGCCAGAAACTGGCGCTTCGACTCTTTGGTATGCTTTGATCTTGTATAGTACATAGTCGTAAAATTAATGACATCGATGTCTTATTCGCAGGCATCTTTATATTTTTAATTAGAGTCCAAAACAGACTTTTAAGCTCGAGCAAATAACTTTACATACTTTTTTTATTCATTGAATAAAATAAGTTCGATGTGATGTGATGAGACTTTGTTCGATTGAGTAAGTCAGCGATTTTCAAAATTGGAATGATATCATACTATATAATGTACAGTATAGTACTTAATATATAAAAATTATTTATTATTCGTGTAAAGTTCTTAAGTATTATAAAAAAGAAATTTAAATCATAAAGCTACTGTGCTGAGCGTATCTACTCGTTTTGCATGTAAATAACTTTTTAGATTTTTAGGCGTCTTAAACCTTCGGACACAAGTATAAAGCATAGGTATATTGTAAAACCTTACGTTGTTTAAAAAACTTGACTGCGTAACGTTTCCGTTTTCTATCGATAGATGTGATTAAAAGTAACATAAGATGCGTCAGCCATGAAAACTGTATTGCATCAAAGTACCATTAAGGCCTCGCCTGGACCAGCGCCAGAGTACGTGTATTATTAGCACGCCAACGACTGGGTTAATCAAGCTCAAATAAGATCAATATTCCCCGTAGGCGATGTTATCGTCTCAGGGCCGTGTCATGCCTGTCGGCCAGGACTACGGGCCGTATCGGACAAGCATAAAACCCAACCGTTGCTCTAAATTAAAATTTTACCAACGCTTTCGCGCTTGCCGTTGACACGCTGATTTCTAACTTCAAAAGAGCATTATAATTAGCTGAATGTTTTAAATATAATTTATTGATTCTAATTTCAAAACGACACAAACAACCCCGTCCCAGAATTTCGGAAGGTTACGATTTATAAATCATCTTATATGCGTCAGTATTGCTTTGAAATACAAATGAAATGGTTATTATACTGAATATACTAAACCGCAGTAACGTCATGAGTTTCTCTAATTGTGAACTTTGTTGATTTTAAATTAAACATGCAATTGAAAATAGAAAACCGAATTGAGGCGAAATCACAGATTATACCGATAGAGCAAAGCGAATAAATATACGCCTGCGAAAAAAGCTATTTCAATGAAAAATAAACGCATGGCAATAAATGAGGTTTAATCTTACTTCATCTTTTCAACGGTGTAGGGATTTTAGCCAGTTTCTAAAAAAAAAACGATCAACAATTCTCATCTCATCCTACATTTTTTTTTGCTAAATATTTTTTTCAACGTCCTTTGTAAAAATAGTGATGAATCGTGTTTTTGTATTGATTATTTTTATCGGACCCTATCTCGACTAAAAATTTTAGGTCAGTCATTTAAAAAAGCCTTAACCTAAAAATTGTCACAAAAATAAATACAAAATATTAGTATGTAAAGGCAAGAAAATGCACTTAATTACCATTTTCACTATCAAGCGGTTTTGTTCTTTTTAACTAGCTTTTTTGTGTTATCAATAAAATATTTGGAAATTGGTTCAAAAATTTCTTCAAAAAGTATTAAAAGAAGGAGATAATAATATAACATAATAAGTATATAAAAAGAATCTAAATCTAGTAGTATTATGGTCGAATATTGATTATTAAGCGAAAATTTGAATGTTGAATTCATGGATTGTGGTGGATGCTAGAGGTGAAAATTTAATTGATGCTAGGGCGTCTAGTGAACGGATAAGTAGGTATGAAAGTACCATCACCCTGCTCATTTCTACGAAGCAGCGATGCGTTTCGGCTTGAAGCGGTAGGACAACCGTCAAATTATACAATTGAGACCCCAGACCTTATGTCACAAGGTTAGGTGCATGTTGTGACGTCTTTGGTCTTCGCTAACCACTTAATAACAGCTGGACGTGCGTGGAAATCACCCTTCTAAAAATAAAGAAAACCGATTAGTGAATGTAACGTTAACCTATGATAATATGATCTCAAAAATCATATAGTGTTTACTGAATATTACCATTTCACGATTTGAAATTCTAGTTATCTTCTACACGACCGCTATAAAAATTGAATAAATTAAACTTGTTTACAGGCACTGCTTACTCGGTATTCAGTTAATAAGTTAAACTTGCTCACATGTTTGATAACGCAACTTTCTAAGTGGCTTAGTGGCGTGACCGTTTGCGTGAGATATCTTCGTGCTCATAGAGGAATGCTTACATACACTTATAAGAATTTTCTCTGTTGTCAGCATATTGAAATCCAACAACACTAAACACTCATGTCTCTATAGGATAATCACGAGGTCGGATTAGGATTTCTCTAAAACATAATCTAAAGGGATTTGTGTGTATTTTTTCCACTTCTTGATTGTAGGTAGTATTGAGATCAATTATTTGGCATCTTATTATAAAAATCGCATACGTAATACATTTTTTTGAATTTTTTTTATATTTTGAGTCTCTGACTACTGGGCCGAGGCTCGTGAGTCCGATTCCCACATCGGGCCAGACATTTCAGTGATCAACATTTTTGTTTGTTCTGTCTAGGTGTTTAATATCGAAATGTGTATAAAACTTAAACTTTATGGTTGTCTGAAACGCATATTAATTAGGTCTACTACTCATCACACCTCGCATACCAAATATTTTTCATAAACATTTAGATTGTCTGTGAAAGAGGATCGAAAGACAATAAGTAGCATTTGACCAATAAGGCTATCATAAAAAAAAATGCATTTTTTGATAAATACAATTTCGACAATTATTAACTATGTTAAATTTGAATTCCATTTATCTCTAGTCGTCTCATGGAAACCGATTTCTGATCAACGAAAAAAGTTCGCAACGAGACGAAACCATAAAACTGTTTCAAATTATATCTACGATTGTTGAAAACCTACAAAATACGAAGAGCTATCCCATTAAATTAGTAAATTTTAGTAGATTTGGAAGTTTTCTATAAACATACCGTAACCGTAATGTCGAAGGTACTGTAAAACGTATGGTATCTTTAGAAAACTCGATCAGCCCATCGACTGTCCTGCAGTCTCAATAGATATATTTGCGCCAGAAATATTCAGGATGCCGTTACGTCACCCGTGTGGTTTTCAGAATACCTTATCAACTGTGATAGGAACTATTCAGGTGTATGTACATATTTCAATATTAGTTAAATAAAAAAAGATTTTCGTATATTCAATTCTCGTTCTTAGATGTAGTCCTTCGAAGATTTTCAGAAAGTCGTTTGCTAAGGAAAGCGAATTGTTGAGTTTCCGTAAAAGCAATATTTTATTATAATAATTCGTCAACATTCAATACATCTAAAACTTTCCTCTGGCCTCGGTATTTTCAGAATCCCTCGAAACCTTTATGTAATTCAGATTTACATTTATATACGGTTTGAAAATGCTTAATTAACGAGATCAGTGGTCCACAAAATGGGTTGCAGTTTCAAAGAGACTGGCTCGGCGAACCGAATCAGCGCCGTGTGATGCATCGTCAACGCCTTTTGCATAATTATAAATGGGTTCATTGATTTGTGGGATCATATTATCATATAGGTTATCGATACATTCAGTAATTGTTTTTTTTTATTTATTTAGTTAAACTATGCATTCGTAAGCAAAACAATGATTTTACGATTTGCACTTGAACCGTGTCGATGCCGAAATGCATATCATAACAGTCTAAATATAATTTACAAAATCGGTAGCTGCGACTGTGTTGTCGAGAAAGGTATTCAGGTCGGTAAGGGGAACATGTAACAAGCAGTTTATAAACGTACCTTGTTACGCACTACGGGTAAATTTAAATCAGAGATCGTTTGATCTTTGGTTGGTTAGTATTTTTTCCTTCTGAAAACGTAGGCATGTTAATGCATTATTCCTACTTAATAACGGTTTTTTTTATAAATTACAATGTGCGGATTGAAGAATATTAATTTGACATTAGTCTAAGTAGCAGTAAGTAGAGAGTATCTCATAATGAACGATATCCAGTCGTAGATTTTGTTACAAGATCAACGATGGTATTTCCATAAAGATTGTCGCCAACCGTTTTAAGTGTAATTACAGAACAAAGACGCTTTTTACATGGATTAGTTTTCTTTTTTTTTAATAAAGTTACGATCCATTGAATCATCATTTTTTTAGTGATGCAAAATATCTTTATTCCATCTTAGGGACGGATATAATCCTGGCTAGGTCAACCTTACGACAATGAATAAGACATTCAAATTAAAGACTTCTGGTTTCTAGAATGTTACAGATAGATATGTAATGTTATCAACATCACATCACATTCGAGAAGAAAAAGATTTAAAAACAACGAAAGAATTGGTATAAAAGCGATTCTTGCAGTGTCGCCTAATCCTATGAACTCAAAAAAAATCTCCAGATATAATTGACTGACCAAGAAATACAATAAAGTTGTTAAATGAATATGATCGGTGAACAGCGCGTAGTCACCAACGTGATTCTGATTTGCATACTAAATATTCGACGGACGTACACAGCCTATTAAGTACCGCTAAAGTGGCCCTGGATATATGCGATTATATTCCTTTACTTTTGTTAACATGTTCACTAAATAAACTACATTTATTAACTCATGATTTACTCAATTTCATGTTCCAAACAAAAGTTTCGGTTGCGTATATTCTGTAATTTACCAATTTTTCACATTTTCTTGTTATTTCCCCCCAGTAAACCTTCGATCAAACGTAATCAAATATATATTGATTCTGGTAATACGGTGAGCGGCAGCGTCGCCGTGTGGCAAAAGAGGTTCTGCGAATTATTGATGATCTGCTCAAAGCCAATTTTTACTCTCCTCGCCTTCATACATTTTAAATATAAACAACGATTAATAAATCATTCGAATATCCAAATAGCAATTTTGGATTATTCAAACGAATAATATCGTAAATATTATTTTAAATTTACGTAACTAAACGAATTGTTATTTTCACTGGGTGGCGTCTTCACATGCTGTGTTAGTTTGTATTTTTAGGCTTCACAGTCACACCATAAAAAATATATTCATGTTTCAATTCAATTTTGTTTATCTAAAGCTTTTATGTCCGGAAGCCTGTATTATTACGCCTTTTCAGGAAATAGCAAAATCAAAAAAAGATTTAGTGGGTGGTGAAATTAGAAAATAAAAAGTGAACGGAAAAAAGTAGTAGGAGCTAGAAGAGTCCTAATTTGTATATCCTCTAAACAATAGCCGGACAGACTAGTATCGTGAAAGATTAAATGTTAAATATTGTTATTTAACGTGCACTTACAATGATTTTAATATTCCGATATATCGGCGTAAGCGTCTTGATCACGGGTAGGATACCCGTAGTCTTTGGAACAAACAAGTTTAGTAAAAATCATGGTAAAACTAAAAGATAGATGCCACATATTAAGTACATGCGTGAACGAACAGAGCCAGCGCCGCGAGTAGAACGGGAAGCGAGGACCAATGTCGAGCACGGATGTAAGCTATTGTAACCATTTACGAGTTACTACCATTGAATGCGCCATCTTTATTAAAGAGTTCGTACAATGACCAATTGCTCTTGTGTTACGTTATTCATTGCACGGAGCAAGCAATAGAATATTAACAATTAACCTTAAATAGTTGGATATTATGAGACAAGACCGTATTCGAATTCCATTCAAATGCATAGACTTCAATTATTATTAATTGCTTAAAACGCTTATGCAGCTCACGTGAGTGAGACCGCGGCTTCACCTGCATAAATAAAGTGAATCATTATTCTTTATCGTAGCAAAATTCTATATATTTTCAATATTTGTTAAATATAATCTTAAGCTATATATAACACAGGGTCCCGTAGTATGTGCTTTATACTCAAATTAATTCAGAGTTACTTTTAGAAAAAAAGTGCTAATTCGGTGATCATGTAGTCATTTCAATATAATAATTCCAGGTGCGGGAGTTCACATCTTCATCTGACTTATTTTTGATAGTTGTTCGTTTCAGTCTGAATGGTGAGACAACCGTGATTATAATGCATTTTAAACTATAAAATTCATCTATTCATCTCTCATTGAACACCAGGTGAACCAGGAGGTGGCCTGTTAATTTACTACAATAAAAAATTCATCTTCAGGCATCTTGGTATTACAGCTTCATAATTGTATAGATTAGTATTATATATACCTCCAGTTTGCGGGGTAACCGAGAGCGGTGGCTGTGGCTGCGTGCTTCATTAAGCATTGTAAATATTCCCCCGGTCACGTAGTTTCTATGGCAAATTGTTGAATATTTATGATTAAAAAAAACTGCAGATTAATACTACCGAAAACATTATAGAAAATATATTTATTTGGGCGGGTTAAGCTGTAACTTTTTAATTTATATCTGTGAAATTGAACAAATATGTATGTTAATAATAATTATTATAAGGATTAATTAGATAAATCGATGCCGCGAAAGTTTTGAATACACATTACATATAAATTAATTATAAATATGAAAATAAAGATTACGAATGAATACTAGAGTACTAGAATAATACTAGAATATTATAACGAAATTTTATTTAAACGTATAATATTAAGAATTGAACCGTATACATAGTTTGTTTGTTACACTAGTGAGGTGCGTTGTTTAATTTTAATAGCACCTGCTAAACATCACTCTCAAGCTTTATGTTGAAAATCAACTCTTGGTGGGTGATCCGAGGCATGGAGCGATAATTTGTTTAATTAATGCCTAGTCGTAAGTATATCTTATCTTAACCGGGCTTATGTTTGTGTTTACACTACTCAGCATCTGTTCGGCGGCGCGGCGTGGGCGAAGCAAGTGTGGGAGGGGAAGGGTGCGCGTGGCAAACACTAAGCAGTTTATACCAGGGATGAAATGTTACTATTAATAGTTCGTTCAATTTTGTGTTTTAAATTTCCGTACAGTTGAACGCTTACGAGAAATGTCGCCGGGAAAAGGCACGCTGCCGCCATTTTGTGTCAAGGAATTATTATTTAGTGACACATGCTCCATTGCTAGAGTACGATGACAGCGACGCTGCTGTGCTCAATTACATTTAATCAGTCTTGATATAATTACCTAATTGTAGTGGGTCTGTTGTACACAACTCAAGCCCGCATTTTTCGAATGAGTTAACATTTTGTTTAGCTCACAATAATTGAATATATAATTATTCTCAGTTAAACTACGAGCCTAGCTGTTTCTTTGAAATACGGGAGCCTGAGACAAGAGAAAAACGTATAATATTTCATTTGACCTTATTTCACATTCAAGCCATACAAAATAATATTATTCTTACGCCTCGACTCAATTTCGCTCTCACGGGCTCCTTTATGTTCTCGCTTAGTTCGAAACATTTATTTCACATTTTCTGCAAAGTTGTCGGTGTTCGTCTCAAATTTGGAGTATATTGTTTTTTGTAAATTATGTATATTACTCACACATAATAATAATAATTTGTGATCATTTTATATCACTAAGATCTAGTGACATTATGTAATTAAAATAATTATATTATATATTTAATTTTGTATTTGCATTTGAGGCCGTCAGCGTAAAAGTGGATGGCGCATTTATGATGTGGATGTCTATGGGCTCCAGTAACCACTTAACACCAGGGGGGCTGTGAGCTCGTCCACTCATCTAAGCAATTAAAAAAAAAGCTTACCATAGTAGTAGAGATAATTAGGTTCGAATTTACATTTACAATACTTCGTAGGCAAAAAAATACGCGCTAAAATGATGTTTACAAAGGCATCTGTTATCTATAGATGAAACTAGGGATAGGCCGATTTTGCATCAACATTTATTATGTTTTAAATAAATTGGAATAGGTACATAAGCACGAATATGAATTTTTGGTTAGGCCACTTTTGCGCTGACGGCCTCATTTATGAAAAAACGAACAAATGTCCCGCCTGATGCTAAGCGGTTAAAGGGTTGTCTATAGGCGTGTAGTAAATAACATCACAAAAAATTATGCCAGTTATACATTTTGAAATTTGGGTTAAAAATTTCCACAGCACTGAAATATTTCTAGTACTTAATAAATTAAACAATTATACTTGTTTTTATCGATTTTAAATAATTAACTTGAAATTTTTTGTATGTCGCTTTGAACAGTGATTACCTAATGAGTTAGTTTACAAACATTATTAAATTACTTTTAGCTGGAAGAGTGAGCACTGTCGGTCAGTGGCATGAGAGACGAACAGCAGACCCGCTATAAAAAGTCAGTTTGTTTACAGTCTCGCCGGATATTACAGGGAGGCGTTTCAACGGTAGACCGCATCTATATCACACGTATAATGGCTATTATGATCTTAATTGATACGTAATTCGAGGCTATTGATAATGTGACCATTCGTCTGACGTAACTTAATGATGTACCAATAAAACAGATAAAAGAAAACCTATAATTTTAATAATATTTAAGAGTATTCGTATCTAAGCTACCTAATTTAATGTGGGTACAGATATCTGCGGGGTTCACGTACGCATCGTAAGTTCTTATGCTGTTAGAAGACTGAGTCATGGCTATTGTGTCGTCGTATAGCCATAAATAGCATCAAAATGTAAGAGAGCGCCGAGACAGCCGCGCACATGTACTTCATCGTTCGCGGCGTACTCTAGAGCCGTCCTAGCGTGCTCAATTAAAATTTAAAAATTCCCAGGGTTTTTTCCTATTCGTTTATGTGATGATGCAGAGATTTTTATAAATAATTTTACCCTAGTATTCTATCAACTAAATAAAATGCTCTATAAAATTATTGTGCAGTACGCGTGAAAAAGGTACCTTACAATTCATATTCCTACCTATAACCTACCTATCCGTGCGTGAAAAAGGTACCTTAGAATTCATATTCATATTATATAAACGTAAACGTAAACATATTATATAAAATTAAAAATATTTTTCACAGATAAAATCCGTAAAGTATGTAGCCGTCAAACTCAAAAGCTACGTAATATGTAAAAATCACCACGGCCACCTTGAGATAAGCTAATGTAATTCCATCAAAATACAGCTTTATTAAGTCACACACATTACTCTCGCACGAGTAGGCCCAGACAATTCATTTGAGTCCAATAAACGTTTCCTAATTTTGCACATCCGGCCTCTAATTTCAAATAGAGCTAATACACGACAGACGTTATTAGACAAATTTGTCGTTTCGTACTCAGCCAAGTTACTTGCTCAAGCTTGTGCTTCCATGTTTTAATGAGTCGGAAATCAAACTGAATTATTGTTAAACAATTTTATTTTAATTGTCTCATACCTACGTGTATAAATAAGATAGATGTTTTTTGATGACTTTTAGGCCTTTAAATATAAATCGGATTATTTGGTATAAATAATATTTTGTTAAACGATAAAGCAATTATAAAATTATTTTTTATAAAATTAATTTTATAATTGCTATATATAATATATTTATTAAAATAAATTTACTGGTGGTAGGACCTCTTGTGAGTCCGCACGGGTAGGTACCACCACCCCGCCTATTGCTGCCGTGAAGCAGTAATGCGTTTCGGTTTGAAGGGCGGGGTAGTCGTTGTAAATATACTGAGACCTTAGAACTTATATCTCAAGGTGGGTGGCGCATTTACATTGTAGATGTCTATGGGCTCCAGTAACCACTTAACACCAGGTGGGCTGTGAGCTCGTCCACTCATCTAAGCAATAAAAAAAAAATTGTAGTGTGTATATTCTCTCAGTCTCATAACGTATATCTTTACTTAATACCCTAAATATCTTCGAAGTCCAATGTGTCTTTACAAAGCCACCGTTATGTTACAGTCGTATCTGTTTTGGATAATCCAAACGGTTTCTATTTAGAAGTGGCAATGAAAAGATAAGGTATGTGAGGTAAGATTATTGATCGTGGGAGGCTTGATTCTCAGTTTTATTCCCAAAGAATTTAAAGCATAGAGCACGACATTTTTTGGTTGTTTTAATTTTGGCATTCCGGCTAACTGTGTCTCAAATATCCACTACTAATGAAAATCTTTGAACACACCTAAATTAGAACGATGTTTCTAAGCACGGATGCTGAGTTCACACAGGTGTCCCATAAGTAGTTCCCGAGATTACTCCCCTACACACAAACAAACTATTTAATATCTTCATGAGAGATGTGAAAGTGTAGGCGTGATCTTATCTCCGGCTTCCGCCATTTTTAAGTCAATCAAATTACTCGAATGGTGTTGACAATACCTATGATGATTAGTATCAATGTAAAATGTGTGCTAATTACACAATCTACTACTAGTACTCAAAGAATAAATTAAGAGTATAATTAGGAGAATATAGTACATAGAAGTAGTTTGAGGTGTTAGGGCTTTCGAGGCTGTAGTTCTAGATTAATAACCCTTTGGACAAATACCATGTAAGATTACTTGAATATAGCTAAACAGAATGAGTTCTTCTCGGACAACGGGCTTAGAACAATCACTATTAAAATTCAACGTAAAAAATGGAGTTTCAAAATAAATGGTGTTGTAACATCTCCATATAAATATCCATACTTCCATACTAATATTATAAATGTGACGGTGTGTTTGTTTGTCCTTCTTTCGCGTCAAAACGAACCTATGGATTGGCGTGATTTTAAAGTGATAATATTAGGTCAGGAGAGTGACATTAGCTTTCATCTCGAAAATGTTTGCACGGGAAACTACACCAACACATTTTCTTGAGCACGCGCGCGAGCCAGTGGGTAAAAGCTAGTCATCTGTATTTTTATTACTAATCTGTATACTGTCTTGTTCAAACAAATTTTCGTTGAAAGTTTCTTTTGAGGTAGACAGCCTTAAAAAAAATTCAGCTTCACCGCCAAATTGTGGCTAGTATCAAAAATATGTTTCAATTCATACACGCATATTTTTTGCTAAAATACACATTAAACAAATGTTAGGATATAATTCTTTCGATTCCAGCAGATAAAATATTGACCACTTAGACTGTCCGTGGAGAAACAAGTATTTTGGCACGTGCTCTTTGCGTCAATATTTCGATTCATAGCCCAGAAACGTCAACTAAAGCTTGTTTATTTATTACGACAGAATTAGTACATAACCCGCCGAAATCGTGTCCGTGAGACTAGAAAATATTTAACTGAGGAGTACGACAATGCGACAGAGACTGCAGTTTTAAAATTCAGAACTATATTAATGCTCATGTTATTGAGAAATCAGACTAGCATATATTCATTTACAAAATCACAAACATTCCAATATATTTATGTAATGCGTCCTTGTCATTGTAAATATTATTCGAATGTTGTAAGCTCTACAAATTCTTATTCAAGGAATATTAATATTAGCTTCCCTTTCGTTGATCTCTCTAATATAGACAGTCGATAAATGTAATAGTAGTCACAGTAAAATATCCTAGATTAATAGTTCATCTGGCTATTCATCATATGGGTACACGATACCGGCTACTTCTAGTTTCTGCTTCTACGCTCCTTTGACTCTTCCATAATGACAGTATCCCCTTCTCAATTATCTTCTTCCGGCTTCTTTCTATCTCCAGCTCTTCTTTCTGTTATTATTTATTAACCCAGCCATATAAGTTTTTGTAGTAAAAATGTTCACAACACGAAACTTCCATTTCGTATTTCAAGATGAACGGTGTTATTCACTTTGTGATTTATTATAAGCCTCTTCTAAAACCTCATGCTACATACTGCTTTATACTTTTTCAGCATATGGTGGGGACGGGTATGGCGACCCCGTTCCCTGCGGCGGCGGCGGCTGCGGCTGCGGCTGCACAATTTGCCGCTAACGGCGATGCCCTTGCGGGAGTGAAGGCGGACGCAAGTGGCCCGACGCCCTCTTCACAACCACCTCTAGTTAAAAGCGAAGGTCCACCGACATCGACAGCGCTCTCGACGAACAATTTCTCACCCCAACCTCAGTCACAGCATCAGAATTCAATAGAAAACCAGAATAGTTCAGTAAGTACTACCACTTCCGCATAACATGTTTCTTTATTATTTTACTGGAATCCCAGAAACTACCGCCGGAACATTGTAACACTAATCTAACTCTTATAGTTGCCTCGGAGTAACGACTGTCCCGCCCTTCAGACCGGAAAACATCTGAATCTGTTAAAACAGATGGTACATGTTAAGTATTTATAACACTTTTTTCTATTTCGTTCTGTTGTGGACATTAGGAAAAAAAAGTTACTATTTCCAATCTTTATTGATGCTCATCCATAGCTAACTAACCAATTAATAATCAATATCTGTTGACAGACGAGACGATTAAATAACAGTAAATTGTCTCTCTATGTGTATGATCATACATACTACTTAACTCTTCAAGAGACTTGTACTTAAATTACGTACGTGTTTCGTATAGTTCTAGAAGTATATGAAGAAGCCGAACATACCCGCCGAGCATACTGAGGACGAGTTGGGTCGTCACTAGTATAAAATGAACCGAAAAACGCAAATAAAACATTCCTAGTGAATTTTTATATAAAACTGTGTAGGCTTAGGTTGGAAATAGCCAACTTCGTCATTATTTCGCCGTGTCGCTTATAATATATTATAATCTCATTTAATATTGTGTCACGTATTTTCGTTTATTTTTGTAAAGTTATAATAATTTATTATTAGAGTATCAATAGTAAATTTCAGATCTTACAAAAAAATTCGCCGTCTTGATATTTAATTAGAACACAACGATCTTTTATAAAACACAGTAGAGAATTCGACCTCATGCCTCAAGGTGGATTGCGGCATTCAAATTGTACCCGTATTCACTTAACATCGAATATGTCGTGAGCTTGATCACTCCATGGTCCCTCGTGCTATTGCTGCTACAAAACACTAGTTAACTTCTTTCACAAACTTAGTTTATTTACACAACAACTACTTAAAAATATAAAACCAACTCAATCCAAAACTTAAATGCTGGTCAAATCTAATAAACAAAGCATTTTTAAAAACATTTGTATCGCGTATCGACTAAAAGCCTAACGTGATTGCTCTCCGATTTTAAGGACAAGATACTCGTTATTTTAATGCAACGGAAGACGCTATTTTTCAACGCGAACGCAGCTGGCATTTGCACCCTGCGTTCCCCTGAGACCATTGATACCGAATCAATCAATTGATTTTTGTGTTCTACATTGCGTGCTGTGCAAAAATACTAATAACAAAAAAAAGGTGTTTGTGTGTGTGCAATTCACACAAGGTAGAGGTGAAACTTATAAATAAGATATCGATATAGTGACTATCCCACTACACAGGAGCATACATATGGACAATGTTTAGTAGACGATAGTGGGGATGCTACGAAGAATCGCGCAAAGAGGAGACCGAAAACGTCTAATGTGTTCTATCTCATTCTCTCGCCGGCTGAATCCTATACATTTATGTGTTTGTGTCTCTATGGACTTATTTTTTGATTTCATCGAGTTTGAAATCACAACGATTCTAAAGAAGTTTCACATCAAAAAAAGCTTTAGAATATGATATTTTAGTGCTGTCGGAAATTACTGTGTAATTACAATATCGTGACAGTGAATTGAGTATATAAATCAATAATTCCAGCAAAGCGAAGGGGAGTCAAACGAAGAAAACACGCCGGTGAGCGTGGCAGCCGCGGTAGCACAGCAGGCGGCGGCCGTTGCTGTGGCGCAGCAGACCGCAGCCGCCCACGCCGCGGCCGCCGCTGTCAATGCGGCTGTCGCAAACGCAAATGCATCCGTGGCCACCTCACCCGAGAAGACTTTAGTGCCGATGTCACAAGCTTCGCAACCAAAGCGGCTACACGTCTCCAACATACCGTTCAGATTTAGAGATCCCGACCTCAGAAATATGTTTGGGGTACGTTTGTTTCCGATTCTAGCATGGCATGTTATTAGCTATAAATCTCGAAGCGCCAGTCGGCAACTAGATCTCAATATGTAACGTTTTATATTTCAGCAATATGGCACAATACTTGATGTAGAAATTATCTTCAACGAGCGCGGATCGAAGGTAAGCAATGGCTTATTTGGAACAGAATATGCCCGAAATGGCCAACTGAAATTCTGTACAAGAAAGAATTTCATCATGGCTATTTCTTGAGTAAAAATTTATAATAACGAAATGAGGTTTCAGGAATAATAACCAAGTTCAATAAAATGATATATTGAATGGTCATACTGACAAGATTGTATAGTGTAGTATAAAATTCTATATTAGGCTTTAAAAAAGTAATAATGTTTTAAAAGTGTTGGTTATTGTTTTTGATTGTTCCACATGAATGAGAAGAAGATAAATAAAGTCACAAGTATTATAACTGCTATTACACAATTTTACGCATTTCATTATGGTACTCTGAGCGCCTCTAATTTTGGAAAATATTCTTCTCATTCGTGTCCATAAAAAGATCTTTGTCGCTGTTTCATAATTTACTTCATTCTGTATGAAAACAGTAGCGTCAAATATCTTAAGAAATTCCTGTAATTGCTGCCCAAACTGTTAGATTGTTTAAAAGTAAAAATCATTCCCTTGCGTTATTTAATGAATTAAAATAATTTAATCATTTCAATGTGAACTGTGACCTACAAGTAAAAAAAATTGTTAAATATCTACTTACGAAATTATTTAGATAATACATATTTATAATTGATCCTTTTAAGTTGCAGTCACATTAAAAGAACATTAAATTTCTTAGATGAATAATTTGTTAATCTTCGCTTAACAAATTCTAAAGGCAAATGGGCTTAGTAAAATTAATAATCAATAATTTTGTTTAAAAAACCTTCTTTTCATAGCATATTCTGGTTTTAATGTTTGGTGCAGTATATCTAATAGCATTGTATATTATCATTGAATAATAAATAATATTGTCTATTTTATACTTTAAACTTATTACTTATGACATACTTCAGTCATCGTTGTCGGTAGTTTTTTTTTATATGAAAACGAAAACCGAATCCGCAAACCGAAGTAAGTCATGGGTGAGAATGATATAATATGCTGTATTAATGAAACATTTTATGATACTCAAAAAACAACTCTCACTGTAAATGCTAAACGTGAAATGTTGAGACAATGAAGATATTTTTTACAATTGATTGGATTGAACGCTTTTTCGTGTTTACGCTTTCCTTGTGTCAGTTTGGTGACCGCCCCCTAAAGTAGTCCATGCTCGCTCATGTCAAGAAGTATTTTACTCTTTTCAATTAATAGCTCCAAGTTATTTTTTTTCTTGAACGCCTCACATTGGGATATGCAGTATTAGAGAATGATGCATCGTCACTATAACAGCTGATTTCCTAAGTCATGTTGCCGGGACAGCTCTATTATTCATCACTAATAAATATTTTATCGTCCAAACTATTCCCATCCTTATTTCTTGTAACTGTCGCACTAGCAGCTACCGCTACTGCCCCTATAGTTGTGTGCATTCACATGACCGAGCTGCGTCTCAATAATACTCACATTACGATGAGCGTATTAACTAGTAGTAGTAGTAGTAGTACAGGTCTACAAATATGTGTATAGTTTGGGCGATCAGTCAAACGAGATATTAAAATGTATTAGATTTTCTTCTTTTTGTCTTTCACTTTGTTCTTATTAATAAACAACTCAACCATATATGCTTTTCTAACAAGGGGACATTATTTTTACTAGTTTTGGGCATGTAAATTCCGCTGATCCCTGAATACGATGTTATAGCCGTAAAGTGTAAACTATTGTTTGTAGTAACTAAGGTGCATCATTTAGTTGAGCTTTGTATTGTATAGCACTTGTCTTCTTGTCTTCGGGTCAAAATCTGCGTCTCCCAAATTGAACGGATTCGTTGCACTGCGGGCGCCATTGACCTCGTGACTAGCGGACGATCCGCAGCCTTATTGCTAAAACAAATAAGACTCTTTCTCTCTGCCCAGCTCATAGTTTACAAATACTTGCACCCAGAATGGTAATAATAGAGCTGTCATTGCTTTTATAAGTGTATAAGCGTTCCGTAAGGTCAGCAAAATGTTTGCCACTTTTCACAACTCGTCTCTTCCACTGTATTGTGTGCTGTGCTAGCTGCTTTTTGTATCTATGGGTTATCACCACTTATTGACAGTAGCGTCCTTTGTCTTAAGCACGTGTATTTTAATTGAGATTTTGATGAGACATCTTGCTCTGTGTTTTGTATGCTATAGTTAATAACATTCGAATCAGTATTTGGGTTAACCAAAGAATAACCGAAAGAAGACAATATAGACGTGTCATAATTTGGACACTGTATAATTAAACGCACTTTAAAGCTACCAACGGTGACCGGTAGCTATGACGAGCTTTGTTTATGTGCGCGCGTAAGTTATATTATGTGATTTGTTGAATGTTATACTATTAGTTCGGTGGCCCTTAACATTATATTGTATAGAATTCGTATTCGTAGATTTTTGACGGCCGTCGGTTACAACCTTTTAATTTGTGAAGCGGTCGGCCATAATTTGTTAGTTCCGATTAGAAATAGATTTTGCATGATCGGTGAACATTACGTGTATAGATCAATTTGCAGCTAACATTTCACACAATAAGTTATTTGGTGAAATCAAAAGAAAAATCAGCATCTTCGAAATCGTTTAAAGATCAATTCCCAGTCTTATATTTAGGCATTAATATATATATATATCTTTAGTTAATTTGTAACAGTAGGTCGGACAGTAATTTTATTGTGTATTTTAATTCCGAAAGCTTATTATGTGTACCCATTCGCTAGAATTACGCTCAAAGTATCAACGTACTCAATGAATCAATTATGTAATATCCTCTCGATATTTCAATAGATATTTTTTTCTTTATTTATTTAAATTAAAAAAAAAATATTAATTATGCAATGCATAAATGTTAATTTTTGTTGCACGTTGTTTTTTGAGCGACGCTGTTTTTAATGCATGTTTTGTCTGTCTTGCATGCAGGGATTCGGTTTTGTAACATTCGCAAATAGTGGTGATGCGGAGCGAGCACGAGAGCGTCTTCACGGCACCGTGGTTGAGGGCAGAAAGATAGAGGTGTGCATGACTCAATGAATACCATCCGTAGCACTATGTAACTTATAACATCCCGCTCCTACGCCCCGCGCCCCGCGCCCACCGCCCACCGCCCTCCGCAACCTGCGCTCGTCTGCTCTGTAGTTACTGTCATGCTAGCGGGCGCGCTCGACCCCGCACTATTAGCACTAAGTACGCCGACCTTTAATCCACAAACAAACCTTATTTATTTTATCCCTTTACTCTCTAGACGGTCATTTATAATGCCGATCGATTCAGAGAGTCTCACAGGGAAATGTAGAACGAAACGTATCGTCACAGGCACTGACAGTGCAGAGGTAAGATTGCAATAACAAATATAGTTCCATTCTACCTTTAGTCAATTTTGACGAAATCGAATACTGCGCGTACCCGGCGGGGTACGGTACAGGGGGACCAATTCCGGTGTAGTATTCCTTTTTTTTTAATAATATTAAATGTTTTTGGTACCTAACCAATATTCGGCAGAGTGGATAATCAAATTATGGGTTCGATTCCCGTAGCGTATGGATTATTGTAAGGTGCGGATGTGAGATTATGTGAAACAAAAACACCTATTAATGTTAATTTAATAGGGAAATCTCAACGATATGGTTGGTGGACGTTAGGACATTGTGATCCGATACGAGTTAGAACTTGATAAAATTTATTTGTCATATTAATAACGCTTCAGTTTTGGAGCGTAATGGAAGTGGAATCATTAAATATTTCTATTCATGGAAATTGTTACAAGTCAAAAGCAATCGAAGTCAAAACTAAGCAAAAGAATTTAGTTCGATAGAAATTCTTTAGTGCACATCTGTAATGAAGTCCTCGTACATTGGGGATAGTTAGACTGGTGCCCTAAAGTTGATTAGACCTCATTGTGACCTGACATTTTCTGAAAATAGGTCAATAACGCGACAGCGCGGGTACAAACGAAGAAACCGCCAACCGTTCCAAACGGTAAGTTGTTTTGTTCTATTGGTCCAACTCCCATTCCACTCGCTCGAGATGCTCGAAAGTCGAACACCGATATGTCGATTTGTACAAAATAACCTCCTTCAAGAGACTCGCAGACTCGTAGGCATATAGTTGACACACTAAAACTTAGTCCTAAATGTAGCATTTAATAACAAAATCTCATTTAATTAGAATAATTTTCAAATAAAACTGAACTTTGATTAATGTGATTTTTGAGTTGTTTTTTTTTTCTCTCTCTTTTTTTAAACCATCCAGTAATACTGGCTAGGAACGGATCAGTGCCCACTTTGGGTGAGAGCTGTTACAAAAAATCGATGTTGTCCATATTGAAATGTGAATATTAGCTACATGTGGCTTCACCTTCGTGTGTCTGAATGCAACTAGGTGAATGTTGTTTAGTGAATGATAACGTCGACGACCGGAGACGGCCCCTCACCCACATTGAAATGAATGAATGAATGAACCCATATTGAATACATACAGACAAAATCCTGTATTAATAATGTATTTTGTGTCTTTAGAAACACAACCTCGAGCATTGGGCCATCTCCGGGCATCAATGGTTGCCTGTTACATACATACATAGGTGGAATTTAAAATGCGTTTGATTCTATGATCAGTGATTAGAAAGCTTGCTAGTTTTAAATTAGGTGAACATAATTTAATATATTATATATTGGTCTGTCTTTATTCTGTCTTGAGTATAGCTGGAACTTATGCAACCTCGGTCTTGCACTGCTCGTGTTTCGATTCCGTAGTACCAGAATGTAGCTAGGTAAAATTGATTTATAGTTAAACGAATATGTAGACGATGTAATTTTTCATTTTTGTATTATTTGAACGTGAACTTGTTTATTTTGTTTCAGTGTGTGTGCAGTGGCCCGAAGGTGAGACCTCGCCATTTGGTAATTAAATGTTTTATTTTGTGTACTCAGAATATTTACTATTTAATTTATTGGCAGTTTCGAAAACAATAATTAGATCATTAATTCATTGATGTGGTGGGATCATGCATTCGTTTAGATTCATCGCCCTATCAGAGTTGTATTATTGAGCATTTATAGTTTATTTAAGTCAGCAAGAACCTGTCCCGTATTTATCCCGTTCCTGTATTATTAACGGCCGTCTGGTGTAGTGGTAAGTGACATGGTCACTACATAAGGGGGTCGCGGGTTCGAATCCCGCCAAGGGAGGAAGATATTTGTATGATAAATATAAATGTCTTTTCCAGGGTTATGGATGTATATTAAATATGAAATATATGTATGTGTATAATAAAAATCTTACATTTATATCCGTTATCTGGTACCCGTAACACAAGTTTTTTACGAACTTATCACGGGACCAGTTAACGTGGCGTGATTGTTAGTAAATATTTATTTATTTATTGTGTACCTACCTGAGAGTCGAAATTCCGAAACCCATTTCTATGACGTATTTCGCGTCGTAAAGAGCGAGCTCCGGGTCTCTGGGAGTAGAATGCCTGTGTCGGCGCTGAGAAGGTACGGTAGGTGAGGTGGTGAGTGTGTGCGCAGGGTTGCGGGTGTCGGGCGTGACGTGGCCGTGGCTGAGCGCCGCGCCCGCCGCCGCGCCCGCGCCCCCGCTCGTGCTGACGCCGCGCGCCGCCCAGCGCCGCAGGTAACCGTGTCGAGCTCGCATGTCAGTAGTGGCCGTGTGTTGCATGCAGTGTCCGGCGCCGGCTCGCTGCGAGGTGCGGCCGTGCTGCGCGCCCGCTCCCCGCGCCCCGCACCGCACACCCTCCCGCACGCACAGCACGCCTTGTTGCCCCGCGCCGCCGCCTACGCACATCACTTGCACGCCTACGCACCGTGAGTACCCGCGCACCGCACTCCGCCCACCCCCCCGCATATCCCTCCCATTCACGAACGAATAAACCGACTGTAATTAAATCAATAATAAAGTAACACAATTTCACAATTAAATAGTATCCATTGATACTTTAGAATAACAAAGTGATTGTGCGTCCGTTTTAAAAAAAGACATCATAAAGTTATTGGACAGTGTATTTTTATTTAGGCCACAAAATGCGTATGTGCTATAATTTGGTTTTTGTCGGATAATTTTTCAGCAGCGATTGTACTAAAAAAAATACGTTATTTTCACTGATATTGAAAACTGCTAACGTATGAAAAAACATTTTCAATTGTTTTTTTTTAAATTATATATTTAAATTTTAATAAAAATAGCACTAATTTCTCCTAAAAAACGTCTAAATGTGTTTAATTTGGATGATGTCCAGAAACAATAAATTGTAATTTAAAGTGAGGATTGTCCACTCACAATGAGCTTTGACATCAACAGGGGTCCAGTACTCCCGCCCGGCCCTTTATTCCACTGATCCAATACCTCCCGAATCCCTATCACTCCACACCGGTATGATTTCTTCTGTGCTGTAAAAAAACATTAACAATTGTACAGTATGTTGTGTAGTGCTCACACGTAACTAATTTCCTTACAATAAACTAGTAATTGCTTTGCAAAAGTAAACTTGCTGTAGGTAGTATTAATACATTTGTATTTTTAGCTCTGTGGTTTAATAATAAATGAGTTTTTTTTCACCTGCTCGCTGACCGAAAACTTTTGTTGATTTGCAGTAGTGTTTTGTACAAACGAATTATTTTATTTTTGTTAGCGTAAAATCTATATAATCCAGTATTTAATAATATGTTAGGAAAATGTTACATATGTAAAATTAAACTACTATTATCCATAGATATAAAGTTCGCTACTGTCCAACATTTATCTAGTAAATTGTATAGAAGAAAAAAAACTTGCCAATTTTAATACGTCTATGTTACTCACTTTACTTTGCAGTGTTTATTACGACCCGTTCCTAGCCGCAGCCGCTACAGCTGACTCCAACTACAGACTACAGGTACTGTATATTGTTTCTATATGTCTATAGAGAATATTCTTCTCTTCTTTCATTTATCATACCATGTAGGGTTCACGATGTGTCCATGTTGAAGTTTGATTTGGCCTACAGTCTAACGAACTGATAACCCTAATTGGGAAAGGAAGGGCTCTGATTAAATTAGTGGGGGGTTTAGATGAAAAAAAAAATGCGTGTCAGCTTGGTTGCGCGACTGGAGTTTACTCATTAGATGCGATGTCATTGAATATACAATAAGTTAAGGGGGATAATTTGCGCTACCTGAGTTTATATCAATTAAACCAAATGATTCCGAATTTAATATATGCTAATAATTCATGCAATATACATAAATCACTGACTGGTAAATGATACATAGAAAAATGTTATGTAGACAATTTACTAAGCTGACACTAGATTAGGGCGTGATAATTGGCGACAATTCACTTTAAAGTTTAAGCGCTATTTTATAAATTCAATTATTCTATTTGAATGTAATCTTGTCTGTTAATACTCAATTAGACGACCGAACAAATTTTCGTAAATAGGATTTGAGATGGAATCGATAAACTCCAGAAATGACATTATAGCTACTACAGACGGATGATAGGAGGGTAACATAGTTCTTCGAGAATCTCGAGTCCTAAGTACCTTCTGATATCAATCCAGCTTAATAGTACTTTTGTTTTGTGATTTAAATAATCATCAAGGAGATTATTATTGTTATTATTATTATTTTTCGCAAATATGTTGGCATAACATGTATATGGCTGTGGTGACATTGCATATGTTGTTACAGGCCGCGAAGCCGGCAGCCGAGGTAAACCGACACGCATTTAGACTTTAAAAATCTTTATGCGATTTTATCTGTATCTCTATCGCTTCCTGGTTCATGTTCCACCGCGCTAAAACGTATTATAAAATTTTTGTATTCGTCGTGGAGTGATTTGGGATTTTGTTTGCTCCTTTATATTATTCGTATCGAAGTATTTGATATTGATTGGTAATCCACAGTAATGCGGGGTGCACATTGTTTGTTGTGGTAACCGATTTGAAGTCGCACGAGCGCGGCCGCGGCTCGGTCGCGCGGTTTGCTTACTGTTTCTTTTCATTGTTGACCGTTGGTATTGTGGTGGGTGATTTAGTTTTAGGCTAACGCTGATGCTGCGACACGAACAGAACGCTAATCGTATCATGCCCCGAGTAGTGTGAACATTGAGCCCACAAATTGTAAACTTCATTACCAATCATACTAACGATCTTATATTAAAGTAGATTAGATAAAAAAAGTATTTTTTATATATATTTTATTTTATTCATTCACTACTATAGTTTCGCCTTTAGTTCGTGTATTTGTTTTATCACTGCATGCTCATATTAACTTGTCGTAGTTAGGCGCAATCCGATAGTGTTTATAAATTCGATATTGTGCCGAGAAATGTACCACGAATCTGTACGTAAAATAGATAGAGAAACGCAGCATGTCGTACGTACGTTTTTCTTGTAAATAAAATGTGGTAATTTTTATTGTTTTTGACATATTATCCATAGTGCGTTTACATCATTTATCTTCTGCATCGTTCTCGCTTTCTATTCTGGCCTCATAGGGTGATACGAAGTTCAGAAGAATGAAGACGACATCAATCGCTCCGGTTCATCAAATCGATCTGACATCCGATAGGTTTGTGGGCTCACTGTTCGACCGAGACGTCCGCTCGATCGTTAACAGTGCTAGGGTTCGGTGAGATTGGAAATTATCTAATGCCTGTGCTCGTCTTTATGGATAATATTGGAGTAGATTCAGCTGAATTATGTTTTTCAATCAGATTCGTAAAAGCCAATGAACCGGAACGATATATTGGACACTCTGGGAAAAGCACCTTAAATAGATACTTTCATGCTTATACTCATACAATCCAAATCCGAAGAAAGTTTTAAAACGTATATTCTCACAAATTGGCTTATTCAAATATGAAAACAGTAATTAATGAAGTTGGATGACGACAGGCCGCAGCAGCCGCGGCGGCAGCAGCGAGCCCCCTGCTGAAGTCTCCGCTGACGACGGCGCAGCACTCGGCGCTGGCGGCGGCCGCGGCGGCGAACTACGGGGCCGCCGCGCGCGCCGCCGCCGCCGTCTCCGCCGCGCCCGCGCCTACCGCCCTCGCGCCCGTGCCCGCCACGTCTGTACCGCTCTTACTATACTCTATAACACTATACTCTATCTATATATCTTCAACATTATTACGTCCGCTGTATCGATTATGCCTATAATAACCCGACTATAAATTAATAAATATATATAATATACATATATTCAAATACTTTTATAAGGAATTTCTACTTAAACAGCAAAGTGCGGAGGTACCCCACGATTAGGAAACATCTTATAATTGAAAAATCGAATTTCTTTTCATTCGATTATCAAGCGAGGTAAATAGGGTTTATTGTAAACTTATACAAGTTCAGTTAATTTCAAACAAATTAAACGTTCGGTTTTAAATGATATTAGAGTAGTTTTTTTACTATACAATATTGTCATAACTCATTTCTCAAGATTAATTTAGAGTTATTGAAGGTGTCTATAAAAACTCCACTAATCACCCATTAATTATGTCAAACTCTTCTGCCGTCATAAAAGAAATCTAAAATTTTTTTTTGGGTGCCGAGTTTCCTTTAATTTTGTGCATACCACTATTTGCTGGTAACACATTTGTTCCTGAATCGGCGAAGCACGCATACTCTTGAATTTTTGGGATTTCGATCGATCTGTTCTTATTATATTTGGGAGCTAAAAGCGAACGAATTCTCAGTTTATTGTGCTCTTGCTGGACGTCTGCGTTGTCGCTTCCCACAATTTGGAAATTGTCCAACACCGGAAGACAAAAATACTATGTATATACTCGACCGAATAAATAATGTAACGAAACTATTGAATAATGAATTGATGTCGTATAATGAGAATTATAACTATAACAAACTAGCGACCCGCCCTCGCTTCGCTTCGGGAACTGTAATTTTTTATTGATCTTATTGAATATTCTTTTAAACAAGTCTGGTCCTGTTAGTAATAAACACAATAAAAAAAGAACGTACTTAATATACAAAAAATCTAATCTTTCCTCTTCTTATATTAATCGTTCAGTATTTTGGCGACAATGACTTACAAATAATAGATATATGCTTTCATGGACTTTTTTGTAGGACTATTTGAGATAACTATTTTCATTTTACATTATATACATACGTGTGACTCCAACAGTTTTTGCGGCGCAGGCAAAAAATATCGCAGATAGCAGATTTTTTCCATCTTACTTGACACTTATCGTTATTTTTTGGATAAGTCACACTATATTTTTATTATAAATTATAGCCTGTGTTATTCTGATGTTGTAAGCGTAGTGTCATATTTATTTATATCGAATCCACAGCCTAAATAATAAGTTTCAAGCTTTTAGCTCTAAAAATGACGATACTTCCAAACAACTTTTCAACCCTTTATAACCATTTTTCCGCATTAAAAAGTCTGTCCTTTCTCAGGCTCTAGACTATCTGTGTACCAAATTTCATTTAAATCGGTTCAGGAGATGTGGCGTAAAAGCGCGACAGACCGACAGACAGATAGAGTTACTTTCGTATTTATGATATTATAAATAAATAAAATAAATCGTGAATAATATAGAAGTTACTTCACGATTTATTTTATTTATAATATTATAAATACGAAATAGTAAAGTAATATTTTATAGTAATACTAGCTGACTCGGCAGACTTCGTAGTGCCTCAATCGATAAATAAAAGACCTAAACTTTTGTATAAAATAGACTTAAAACAAACAAAAGGAATCCCTCCGACGGGGGACACATCAAAGGAAAAACAAAATTGTTATTTTTATTTCATTCCGAGCATTTTCATATATATCTACCTTTTAAACCTTCTCTGGACTTCCACAAGTAATTCAAGACCAAAATTAATCAAAAAATCTAATTTGGTCCAGCCGTTCTCGAGTTTTAGCGAGACTAAAGAACAGCAATTCATTTTTATATAACAATATAGAGATTATAAATAATTAAAATCGGCTAATATAGTTACAAGCGTTGAAATTTCTGATGAAGATTGGAATCGGATACTCTGTTCCCTTGCCCGTAACGTGAGTTATAATTTCCTTAAGAAACTTAAAATTCCTTCATTTTTTAACAGATTTTAGTATCGTTTAAATGCTGTTTTGGTGAACTTTATAACAATAATGATCATAATTTCAGGTACGGCAGAGAATATGGAGATCCTTACCTAGGACACAGTATAGGACCGGTTACTGGCTATGGGGTAAGTTAAAAATTCAGAAGTACAAGAAACGTTCGTTTTCGAAAATTGAACTAAAAAAAACTTGTGTAATATACCGATTCTACTATGAATACCCTTAGTAGTTTTTATTTCCTTAAATAGCATAATATTTAAAGCGATATTATTGTTTGCCAAAATTCAGAAGATATTTTTTTTAACTGAAGTCCAATGTACCTTTCACGTTTTTAATACATTAGCATTAAATCGAAGTGCTGTCGAATCCTTTGCATATTGCGTCCCGATGCATTACGTAATGATCGAGCTCTATGAACACAGTTATTTTATTAATAAAACTCAAAAAATGACGTGCAATGATTCAAGCGTAAGCAGTTATTTTGAACACCGATCATGTACAGAACGATTTGAAAAAGAAAGAAAAAAACGTGTATATTAGTTTTCTTTTGGTGCGCAAAGTCTAAGACTTTGCTTCCGAGGCGAACATTAAAGCGGACAAACAAACTTCTTAAATTATTCTACCTGCATTAAGATTGCTCTCAAACCGACCACCTGTCTGATAACATTCTTTAAAATATTCCTTTACTTTGTAAATAAAATTATTTAAAAAGTCTAAATCGTATTTACAGGCTGCAGTATACAGGAGTGGATACAACAGATTCGCACCGTACTAAGCCAGTGGATGAAACGATTCAACTCGAATATGAAAAAAAACTCCGTCACCGTTACATGACAATGAACTCTCTCGTAAACGTACAAATATGTAATTCTAAACGTAAGGAAGAAGGAAACTTAGAGTATAGAAAACAGCGAAGCGGTAGTACGAAGAAGAAGATCTCCGTCGCGATCCTGCTGGCGTCTGAGAACGTTACCTGCGAGACGATCCGTCTCCGGGGACTAGTATACCAAAGCCGTTAACAAAAAAAAATGTCTTAACGCATAACTTATTAAGTTTAATAATCCATTGTAAATTTATACGTGTACCTAATTCGATACAAGTGCGGGCAGCTGAAACGCTTTCCTTCTGTAGCGAGAGCGCCGCGAAACGTACTCCTATTAACTATAATATATGAGGCCGTCAGCGCAAAAGTGGCCTAAGCTTACCAAGTATGGAGGCAATTAGCTTTGAATTTTCATGAATTTGAATTTGAGTAGGCAAAAAAAAAATGTTTACAAAACTATCTGTTATCTATGGGGTGAAACTATGGATAGGCCGGTTTTGCATTATTTATTATATTTTAAATAAATTCCAATATACGTCATATAAGCTTGAATATAAAAAATTGTGGGTTAGGCCACTTTTGCACTGATGGCCTCATATATGACTACAGTGCGGCTTTAGATGCAAAACGAACTTTGTTAAGAACGCACATAGCATTATAATATTGTTGTCTCGTGTAGTTGTTACATTATGGTAATGACAATAGTTAAACGATGTAAAGATATTTAGAGAGCTTTGCACTTGCATATCACGTTGTAATGGAGTTTGTAAATACCTCACAATTTACATTAATACTCACCGTGACTTCGGTCGCGTTTTTGCAATGCAAAAATATAAAGTTGATTCTACGAATGTTTTATATATATATATAATCTTTCCCAAACCAATATATATTATGTAAATTATCTAGTAAAATATACAATATTGTTCTTGATTACTCGATGAGATAATTTCAGATTTTATCAGTTTTTTTTCTTCATTTATACTAAATTTCTTTATGAATTATACTTTTGGTCTCCTATTGTACTTTAGGGGTAAAATGTTATGTAGTAATCAAAGTATGTAAACAATAGTTAGGATAATTTATTATTCCTACGTATGTATGTTACATGGTCATTGATTCAGCATAAAATTTTAAGCTTTTTCTATGCACCCGTTTAAATAATAAAATAAAATACTCGGAATGTTGAGTGGTGCAATTTTAACAGGTGCCGTCTCTATTGTCGCCATTGTTCTCATATACTTATATTAATTACACTAGAAACACATTTGGTTGCTAGCTAATTTTTGTAGTAGTTATCGTATAAATTATTTAAAATTTAGTTGCACTGTGTAATCTTGCATCTCATAATGAAACTCTTAAACTCGTAACTACTAAGAAATATTATATTGTATATTGAACTGTTATACGGAAATAGGGTAAACAATACTGTTATTGGCACCAGTAATACACATTCTCTTAAAATTTCAGAAAATAAACGATTTTTCCGTTTATTGGTAAGTCTATTTTACTATAGTAAGTGGCCATATTAAGCTTTTTCTAAAATTATTAAATCGTTCACATCTGCCTTAAAAATTGTGTGGATGTGATGGTGATAATAGAAATAGAAGGACCAATTTGAAAAAAAATATTGTTTTTTTTTGTATAGACTTATGAAACTGAAAAGAGCAGTTGACTAATTAATTATCTTTGTTTCTCAATTATTAAATCGGATTATAAAAAAATATTTGTTTTCATAAAACAAAGCTTCCGTGCAAGTGGGCGTAACAGAATGCCAGGGCCAATCATTGTATAGTTTACCCTAGCCCTGTTTTTGTAAATGACGTGTAAAATTGCTTGTCGATTAACAAATTAGAAATGAGAAGTTATAACGCAGTACATTTGTTACGAACTGTAGGTTGCTAGATAATATCTAATGTTTACTTGATACGTAGGCGTAATGCTTTTAGCTTTAGCGGAATTAGGAATGAAGCGAACTCCGTCGAGTTCTCACATATCATTGAGATTTTCTCCTTGTAATTTTTTTAATTCATTTTATAATGTAATTTTTAAACATTTTTTTTTTTAAAATCCGAACCGTGTCGTTATTTAAATAATTGAATCTGAACGTAATGTATTTTCGTTTTATTGAACAAGCACGCATACGGGTCCAACCCTTTTAGGTGTCGTAAATTTTAGATCGTACATTTTCATTAGGATGTAAATTTTATTATATAGCGTGTACGGATTCGCTCAACGTTTTATACCAAAGCACAAAAACCCAACGATTCTCGCGTGAACGGAAAATTATTCAAGTCACCAACTAACTTCTCTACATAGATTAAATAGTCTTTCATTCGGAAAAACTTACATAATCTATTTTAACAAAACGTATTTTAATAATTTTCATTAAAATTAGTAGAATATTCTCTACGGACATATCTGATTGCCATCTAGATTAGTGTTTATATCATGACGTGCGTAGTTCGAAGATATGATTAAATAGATCTGAAACGGTTTCTGCGCTGCGCCGTGCGATATAATCAAACGAAAATAATAATAATTAAGTCGTGCTGCTTCGTTGTTTTTATGGTGGTATAGATAGTTTTTTTTTTTTTTAATAAACCTTTTTACGCCACGGCAGTTCGAACGTGCTGCCAGCGAAATTTTTGAAATAAAATTTAAGATCACGTTAATTACACTCGTTGATCATACACAATGATTTACGTATGAACTCTATAGACGTCTGTCATTGTCTAATAAAATATAAAAAAAATTGGATTTTTTTAGGCGCCGTGGCGTGCTAAAGGCTGAGTTTTATTGAGCATACGCTGACGTCGGGGTACGCGTGACCCTGCGGTGTGTAGCAACTCCATGACACGTTCTAGTCTCTCAGCGCACAATTATATGTTACGTGAACCACACGAAGGTGCTTACAGTTATCTATTTTTTTTTGTTTGTACTACAATAACTGTCGTGAACATCCGCCTCTCCGAGTCCGACGGTCCTCTCTGCGGGTCCCGTCTCGAACTGTTCGTGTCATATATATATATATATATTTTTTTTTTTAATTACTCGTGTACAAGAACGCACTCACCTCCTTAGTGCCACTGGCTTTACGTTTGTAAGTTACAATCGATAATTTTATTAGGTAATTATTATTATTTTTTATGTAATTGTAGTCTCGTTGCAGCTTCGAACAAAATATGTGCTTTACTGCGGAATACTCACGCGTGGTCGCGTTATTTTTTTAAAACATTAGTTTTTAGTTACTTCTATATATTGTTTTATAGCGGTCTTTTAGCCGAGTACAGATATAAGTACACGTGATTTGTATTCGATGATTTTATTTTCGTTTAGTTTTTAATTATTAATTAGTGATCGTATTGAAATCGGAAACGGAAGTCACAAAATAATTTTTATTGTGATCGTTGCGGCAATAAACGATACGCGTCTTGATTTTTTTTTTTTAAATTGAATTAGAATTTAAATGTCAATCAAATTAGTGTAAAATTAAATCAGACGGTTACGAATTACATTGAAACATTCAGAAGTCGTGTTTGTTTATTGTTGCCCTAAAGCTATTGAATATTTTTATATATAATTTAAATGACAATGCGGATAAATCATAAATGCAGGTCGATCATTGTGTTTAGAAGGAAGAGATCATAATGTAAGCCAAATTAATTTTTACATGGGGAAAAATCAGAATTTAACTGACATATCTGACAAAATGGTTAGTGTGATATGAGGATAAAGCATCAGATACAATGTATTATAGTTATATTAATAATCGATAAAATTAAGGATGTAATATGTATTTTGTAACGCGATATGTTTCTCGATTTTTAGGAAATGTTAAAATTTTCATACTAAATATTGTCTAGTTGTTTTATGCTGTGCACAAATTAGACGGCTTCGATTCTAATATAATATTAGATGTAACAAACGTTGTTGTTATGTGCATAATGAATCATATCAATTAGATATCACCCTCCCCTTTTACCTACATCTTAGTATTGTTGGTGATGGACCACTTCCGGCCCGGATGTTGTATTCTCTCATTCGTATTGTTGAAATTGTGCAGTAAATTAAGTAACACTTGTTCGTCAATTGCACTCGATCCGTTGCGTTGGTAAATAAATAGCGAATCGCGATTTTTAATTTTACATTTTTGTTTTTAAACTTCGATCACACAGTTGATTTTTCAAATCGTCGCCCAGCTAACAATAGCGCGCAAATCCTTTATTTTTTCGAACAGCGCTGATGAAATACAGAATATTTTTATATAAGGACTCTGTCAGGTATAGTAGCGCGTCTGTAGCTATAGTTCATCCAAGATGGACAAACATCACAAAAGTCCTTAGGAGATTTTCAGTTGTATTTTAGCCTCCGCTAAAAACTAAGCGCTTTTTTTTTCCTTGCGCGGTACTGTCAGTTTTGCGACGAAATGTCATTCATGTGTTACATGTGTGAAGCGACGTACGCGAATATAAACCTTACGCGTACGAATAAAATGTATGCAAACAAAAAAATATTTAAATTTAACTATGAACGGATCTATTTTAACCTTTAAATTCGCCATTTTGCTAATAATAAAAAATGCGCGCGCATTATATCAGGGGACCTTCCGTATTTTCCTCATAGAACAGAGCAAAAGGTCCCAAATATTGAGCTTAATCAAAATAGTAACAAAATTATTGAAAAACGTGCGGTAGTTTTTGCATAGTTTAAAAAAAAATGAAATTTGTTTCAAATCGATTGATTTAGGGTTAAACTAATAACATTTTCTTTGCTCCAAATTCAATGGCTACTCCTGAGTTTTTTTTTTCAATAAAAGCTCATTCGACCAGTATTTTCTAATTAACTATTCTAGTCTGATAGATGTAACAATAAAGACACCGCTCTCTATCGCGTCGTGTGCCGTGAACACATTTGCACATAGAGCAATAATTAAAATAAAATAATGGGAATTTAAAGGTTAATAGAACGCAATTGCGGTCCGCGCGACCGGAGCGACTCACCAGTATTCACAATAGATGCCGTGCTCAAACCGTATCTGTAAATTGTAAGAGTTACTTATATATAACAAGTTTTAAAAGTTAAAATATAAATTGTTACATGATGAATGTCTTCCGTTTGGCACATTATACACATTTTCGCACATTATATTGTTGCACGGACCCGTTTGGACCCTTGATGTGTGAATGGAAACAAAAGTATTCGGGTCCCAGTGCACGGTGTGTTTCCGAACGATTTGTGATTCTAATGTAAACATACGAAAGATGATTTTTTTTTGTGTAGCAATTTAAAAATGAATTGCAGTGTTGATTTCATCTTTTAATGTAAATATTTTTTTTTATTGAAAAATTAATTGAAGTGAATCATTGAAGCCTCTGGCATTGTGTACTCATTTATGTTATAAATAAATTAATGGTATGCATTTACGTTGTTTTATTTGTTTAATTCGACATCAAGTACTCTAAGAGGAATATACTAATTTAGTGCTTATAAATATTTAGCAGTTCTGCTTCAAAGCGTTACGGTGCTATGTGTCATGCTCTACGCCAAAGACGGATTAAAATGTTATTTTCATAAATTGTAGTGATTGGATGACGGTGATAAATATTGTTTTGTACTGATAAGATAACAAGGCCTTTGAAACTTGCACCGTATAAGGGACTTAATCGCATTTAATGTGAAATAATTAAAACAATCGGAATTGTGAGATAATCTTCCGAAGCGATAAAGGCTGCTGTATCGCGACCGGGCAGTCTAGCAACGCGGCGCGAGCGCACATCACCGTCTCTATACAATATTTCAAGTTTCTTTTTTTTTGTAATGTTTATTGTTCTATTAAAATAATACAAAATGGTGATATGTCCCCCGTTTAAGTGGTCATCTAAGGGTGGTTTTAATTTAAGTAATATTTCGAACGGCGTTGACAAGAAGACGCGCCGTGAAACCATTATCGTGAGTAAATAATATTGTTCAAAGTTCTTTCAGTGCTACATGTGAAATACTCATACTATTTCGAATAAACAATTAGTGATGCTTTCGCGGTATTTTTTTTATTTACGTTCTCTATTCTAAGTTTACGCTAAGTATTTTCTCTAATTCAAACAACATACAGAACCCAACAATGACTACAGCTCGCATAGACCTGTGAAATTATTAAATAGGTACTAATTTGGTTCATAAAAAAATTCACAATAAACTGGATTGTTTCCGTTATGCAGACATTTTTGATTGATTATTGCGATCCGGGTCGTGAGTTTTCTAAGTGTAACAATCTTCGAATCCTCCCAGCGGGCATTTCGCACGATCCTCATATTTTGTATCTTATATATGGGCACACACACTTCTTTGAATATGATAGTAGGTATTCATAGAATAAATACTGCTATCGCCTTTTTTTTGCTGCGTATTCGCTAGTGGCTATTAGCTATGACAGGTCGAATGACCTGAAAGAATTTGCTTACACTAGCCCTAGTAAGAGCAGTGCTTCGCAGAATCTACCAACGAATCGGAAACGCAAGCCACTGAGAAGATCCGACGAGAAACTCTGTGGGCTGTATCAATGGACTACTTTGAATACGACGAAGAGTTCGATGAGGGCGGTGACTGGTGCATGAAGAGCCTAAAAGTACCGAAAATGGATCCAGGGGATCCGACAGGAGAATCCCCTCTAGTTCAAAATTGACGATGTGACTAAACCAGTGTTCGAATCTCACAGCTAAACACTAATGTTTCTAAAAAAATACGTACCTAACTCATGTCCACGGATGAATTGCAAGATCAGCGAATGACATTGTATAATTATTGTCGCTGTAAAGCATACACCCATCTCAGTTTCGATTTTCAAGAGTGGAAAAGCTGTTTTTCGGAAGCAGTTGAAAATCGGACCCCATATTTTAGTGAACGTTATGTGTTATGAGTATGACATTCCGCTGACTGCTTGGCATTAAAGTTCGTATAAGTTTAAGTCTCTGGTGAGTTTTCTGTGATGATCTGGAGTTTGACTCAGTCAGTAAACATTTACAGTCGGCATCATTGGGCCACTTTGAGAATGCGGCACGACATGAAAACCTTGTGGCCGCCGGTAATTACATACCCGATCCTGAGGACCGAATGGTAAACAGTCGACGTCACCCTAAATACGTCATTACGGATCTTCCCGATCCATTAACGATGCGTTTAGGTACCTTTTTTTTATTGATTAGATTGGTGGACGAGCTCACAGCCCACCTGGTGTTAAGTGGTTACTGGAGCCCATAGACATCCACAACGTAAATGCGCCACCCACCTTGAGATATAAGTTCTAAGGTCTCAAGTATAGTCACAACGGCTGCCCCACCCTTCAAACCGAAACGCATTACTGCTTCACGGCAGAAATAGGCAGGGTGGTGGTACCTACCCGCGCGGACTCACAAGAGGTCCTACTACCAGTAATTACGCAAATTATAATTTTACGGGTTTGATTTTTATTACACGATGTTATTCCTTTACCGTGGAAGTCAATCGTGAACATTTGTTGAGTACGTATTTCATTAGAAAAATTGGTACCCACCTGAGATTCAAACACCGGTGCATCGCTCAACACGAATGCACCGGATGTCTTATCCTTTAGGCCACGACGACCGATCACCGTTCTTGCCGAACCCGTTGCTTGCGACGAAGGGCTCGACGAGTAAATTAACCCTCAGACACAGCCCACTGAGTTTCTCGCTCGATCTAAGAGCGAAGTTTTGAACAATATAATTTTAAATAAGCTTACACAACTTTGTATCAAACTATCAACAAATATATCAGCCAACTACGACGACAGGAAATGCAATTTTGTTCATCATTTAAAAAGACAGATGAGATATATATAGAATCGTACTTATATGTGCACACTTTGCAAATTCAGGTCGCACATGATGTTGAACCGTTCCCGAAGTGGATATCCCACCATAAATGTCACCGCTCACTCTAAGACATGAGGTGGAAGCCTCAATATATTTAATGACAGCTGCCCCTTCAAGCCAATGAATTAAAATTTACTTGTTCATTTGTAATGTTAATGTTAAATGTTAATTATATTACACGTGACACAGATTATGTATGGTTCTGTTATGTAATTTTCAAGTGAACAATCTTACAATTCGTTCGGCTATTGTTTGGCATCGAATTACCGTGACTTCTGTATGTGCCTATGTCAAATACATTTTTCCTAATTTATTTCATTTTGTTTGTGAGAGTCATGTAATTTAGAAAAATATTGCAATTGTAGTTATATAGCAATATAACTAATGTGTTACACTTAGCCCGCAGAGTTTCTCATCGGATTCTCTCAGTGCGTCGCGATTCCATATAGCATTCGCGAAGAGCAGCTGCCCGCGAGTTGTTAGGCTTCTCGGGCAGATGTTAGAAAATCTTATACCTACCTGCTATCTATTGCTCTCTGTATTTTGTACCGTATGTTCCATGGAGAGTGCTCTTTTACCATTACAACTCCCGTCATCGGAAGAGAGATCATATATACTATCTGGAAACGCTACGTTCATCCAGAGTGCGTTTCCAGCGCTTCCAGCAGAACTTTTCTGTTAAAAACCAACGGACTCTGGAATGGACGCCCCTCCACGATATATCCCGAGTGCTAAGACATTTCCTTCTTCTAACAAGGCTTTTGGAGACTACTCAGCGGTGGGCAGCAGCTTGGCTCGGCCCCTGGCATTGATGAGGTCTATGAGCGGCCGAATTTATTACACTTACCATCAGGTGGGCAGTATGCTCGTCTATATAAGACCGATAAAAATAAAATCTTCTAGTATTACAATTTTAATTTACAAGTCATACTGTAGAGAAATCAGTGTTTTATTAAGTGCCTACAAATTAAAAAAAGCCGCCGGTATGCTATCTGTAATTACAGCAAAATTATGACGGCATCTTTAACTTAATTATTGCCGTTTAAAAAGAAACTAAATCTGACGCCGAGGGCGCACATTACTAATCTATAACCGATAAACTTATTAATTGTGATAAGTGTCTCGAATCAATGCAGCGATAATACTGGAATTCGTTGCAAAATACGTAAATTAGCTAGTTAATCGATCTGTTCCTCACGTACAAAGTTTGACTACTGAAATTTCATATTAATCATATTCCACAACCAACAAGTTTCCCTATAATAAAGCCGCTGGTGGCTTATACAGCTATCTTCACTGGTTGTAAACATACCATATGTAACCTTTATGGTCTACAATAGCCGGTGTTACATATCAGGGCACCGATGCATAATACCAATCCAGCATATAATGTGTGGATTAATTTGAGTTCATATGAGCAGAATTCCATTAGGTGGGCAGGGTGGCGGCGAGAAGTGCGTTCCGCGTGAACCTCGTCACCTATCCTCCGCCTGTATCTGTTGAGTTCTGTCTTATATGTATCACCGACGCGGGCTGTTGAGTGGAAGGGGTTTTGAAAGTCTGACTGCTTCGGTAAGGCGTTTCTGATGTGGGTTTGTAGTACGGACCGCGGTCCTCTTGCCCCTCGAATTCTGTCACGGACGAAACTCGGGATCTTTTAGTGGTTCCCTAAAACCTCTTCAGTGATCCACGTTTCGGTCGCGGTAAATACTATTTACGCAGCTCGACCCCGTATCTCTGGAGATTCGTCTATGGCCCTAAAAAGAAACCAACTTTTCTAAATAAATATGGTCGTCTGTAACACATGATATCGTAAAATAAAAATGGAACTCGCATAGTTTTTTAAATTCACGTAAATGCCTACGGCTGGGGTACCGTTATAAGTCTCTAGCCACGAAGGCAATACACTCTACCTATTTATGCCGTAATGTGGTCGTGACAGTTGTTATCAATTCACGCTTTGATCTTATGTCTTAAGTTGGGTGAAAGCGTACATAAGGTCTATGGGTCCGTCTCATTATTTAACACTAAGTGAGCTGTGTGTGAAGCATGTATACTGTATATTATGTGGTCAGTTATAACACGTATTATATTTATAATATTAAAACATTTAATTTGCTGTAATTTTTCTAGGGGCTACCTGACAATGACACGGACTTTAAGCGAGTCAACAGCGAAGAACGGACTTCGACTAGTGTAAAGCTCGTTCAACATATCCAAATACCTCTGCAAGCGGACAAAAAAAATAGCAAGATAAGTGTTGAAAGTGGGGAATCGGTCTCTACTTTCAGTAATGACCACAACCGTAAGAGTAGTACTGGTCGTAAAACCATATCAGAAATAGTTAGAGGAGATCCGGAAAAACGTGAGAAACAACGCAGGAAAAGAGGGATTATTGCTCCACATCCTACATTTGACGCAGCACGCTCACTGACTGACTTACAGTATGATGTCTTTGAAAAAGATGAAAGGTTTGTATTATAGAGAAATATCTGCTCGACTTTTTAATTTCACATTTCTTGCAAAGTTTCTCGATTTTAGGTAGAGCATTTTCTATTTTCAACTAACTTCGCAGACTTAAACTGTTTTTTCTTGTTTTTATGTACAGGAATTTTTCGCCATGATAGTACTTATTAAAATTGCAATTATTGTCAGGCTTTATCGCTATGGATTTTGTTATACGTCTTAAAACACGTAAACCGGACACTTGCTGATTAATTATATAAATATAAATAAATCTCTCTTCTCGCTTGTCTAGATTTCGGTTCACGAAATTTAAAATTGTTAAAGATGAGTATTTTTGGTTCCTTTAGTGAATAAATTATTAGTTTCTGTTTGTGAGTAGCTATTTCACCGAGATAGTATTTTATCAACAAACTTAGGAGTACCAAATATCCAAAATAATTATGACATGATTTTTAAACCCAAACAGATCGGCAGAGCAAATACGAAAGGCTATTATGATGAATGATTTCTTAAGAAATTTAATGGATGACGAAAGACTCAACGCTGTAGTTGGTGCAATGATGACACAAGATTTCGAAGCTGGAAGTCTCATCATTCGTGAAGGAGAGAGTGGAAGTCATCTGTTTGTTTCGGCTTCAGGACAATTTGAAGCGTTAAAAAGTGGTCAAGTCGTTAAGAACTTTGGACCAGGCGAAGTTTTTGGTGAACTGGCAATCTTATATAAAGCCAAACGATTCGCTTCAATACGATGTAAGTAATGTAACATTCCTAAATTAATAAAAGAGCAGAGTAAATTTTAAAAATTAAATTTTTAAAGGCACGGTTACTGATTATGTTTATTGCTTCATAAAACTTAACAAGAAACTAGCCGTAGGACGAAAATAGATTTAAAAATCTCTTATGAAGGCAGGACGAGTTTTATTTCTGAGCAAACTATGATATAGGTACCACAGTATACTTTATGAATGAGCCTTTCATGAAATTAGATTCCAAAGATTTAACACTGTATTTAGCCTATTTTTAACGTTTCTTTCTAAAAAATGACTATTTGTTTTTTTGTTAAGCGTATTTGTTTTAGCAAACATCATACCTATCAATCAACTCTGGTCCCTCGATTTTCCTTCCCTCACCCGTTATCATGAAGATATCTTTACTCTCTGTTTGTACTTCATATATTTTGTTTTAATATTTCGAAATTTTATTCCGTTATTTTTTACTGTGAAGTGTTAGTAAATAAAGAGGCTTATAATACTTTAATCCCGAGCGGTATTCATAGTAATTCGACTTTATTTTATCTACAATAATACGATACTTTGTTTTTTACAATAGCTATTATAATAAATGAATGCAGTAGTTACAAACAAATGTAAAACTGAACGAACCCTTTTTTGTATTAATTATCAATATCTTGTTTTTCAAAGGTATAACCGAGGCGAGGGTGTGGACATTAGAGAGAAGAGTCTTTCAAAAAATCATGGTTCGAAGTGAACGCCAGGAACAGGAAGACAATATTCGTTTTCTTTCTTCTGTGCCGCTTCTCCAAGAAATACACCCTATTGAATTAGCACAAATATCCGATTTCTTAAAAAGAGTGAGTTTTAAAGAAAATATTGTGTTCAAATTGGAAAAATACTAAGTATACGAGTATGTTAGACAAACCAATGCTTTCTACACAAATATTTTTACTTTTAACTAATTCTTTGCCTAATAACGAAATTGTTTCATTTCTTTAATAGGAATTCTTCTCCACCGGTACAGCGGTGGTCAGACAAGGCGATCGTGGAGATAAGTTCTACATCATTCGCGGTGGGGAGGTGGTTGTGACGAAGCGTGAAGGGGATGATGGAGAAAAACGGATCGGAGTGTTGAAACGCGGCGATTACTTCGGGGAGCAAGCATTGCTGTACGAAGACCGACGCCTTGCGACAGTAACTGCTTTGCCGCCGGGCGTGGAATGCCTGACTCTGGATCGCGGGTATTCTATCTATATATATTAATACGTGAAGCAAAAATTTTGTATCCCTTTTTGCGAAAATTGCGCAGACAGAGTGCAGATTTTTTTTTTTTAATTATACATAAAAAAATCCTTAAATCTATTAAAAAAAACATTATACACACTACCGTGTATTTGACGCACACACACGTATAAACTCTTTGTTTATTGTCAAACTTTTGTTATTGTTTAATTTCTGTGGTCAAATTAAGAATAGATTAATATTCTTTTCTTTAATATTATTTGTCTCTAGTGTAGCCTTGGCGAAATCTCTGATTATAGAAGTATAAATAGTATTTGACAATAGAACCATAATAATGTTCAAACTTATAATTTCAAATAATTATAGTCAAATTTCGACTACTGGGGGACCACTACATAGTATATATTATATATATCCTTACGATTGTCCATTTCGATTTTATGGACTCCGGTAATCAGTCAATGCTAGATGAACCGTAAGCTCACTTGTACATACGTAATTAATAAAAACATAAAATATTGTGGATTTTTTATTTATCCTAAGAAAGAAGCAAGGTCATTTCAACCTAGATTAGATTATCAAATATGATAACGTCGACTACTAATTACGGCAAAATATAATTAACTTAAATTGCTTTACAGACCGTTCACTGAATTTCTTGGAAATTTGGAGAAATTGAAGAACATACGCCACTCAGTGCCCCGTCCATCGCAGCAGAAGAAAACATCTCAAGTTAAAAGCGGTCTGTATCTAACCCAGAAATTAATTTAAACAAATTTACATTACTTAAATTTACATTAGAGTATGAGTTCGCAAATAACAGGCTACGTACTAGGTTTTCAAACAAACGATGGCAGATATATACATTCATATGTTTTGAGGATGTTTGGATTTTGCGTTAATGACGTATAAATTTTACAATGGTGTTCTTGTAATTTTAGATTAAATTTCTGTTTAACATTAATTTCAATACGTTACTATAGCTCTCTTTAATGTCAATCTACCACTTATTCGAATCGCAAAAATGAAAAAACAAAATGTAAGCATAGCTTTTGAATCATTCGCGAAAAATTCAAATAGGTAGCCGATCGATGTAAGTCAGCCGGTTGGGAGCGACTTAGCTGTATCTCCGGTATTGCTAAAAAAAAAGCCTAATTTAACCACTAACGATCGGAAAATAACCATATGATAAACTAGCGACCCGCCCTCGCTTCGCTTCGGAAACATTAAAACACACATGAAACCAAAAAAAAAAAAAAATTAAAAAAAGTAGCCTATGTTCATCAGGGACAATGTCGGCTTCTAATGGAAAAAGAATTTTTCAAATCGGTCCAGTAGTTTCGGAGCCTATTCGAAACAAACAAACAAACAAATCTTTCCTCTTTATAATATTAGTATAGATAAATAAAAAGCGGGTGTCCAACAAACACCTCTGTTGCCTGATATTTTTTTAACTTATTTTTCAATGCACCTACCATGGCTTACTCTGCACTGCCTTTAGGTTGACTGAGAAGACTAGACTAAAGATTAAGGCCCTAGGCATTAAATCTGCCAATTTAAATAAAGCATGAAGCGTAATAAATAAATTAATGTAAATTTGGATAATTGATAAGTATCTTGACATAGTAGTGCAACGCTCAAATCCCGATTTTAAGGTTTTTTTATAGTCCACAAACGTAGGGCAAAAAAAGAGTGATATTTTTCTTCGTTTTTTAGGTAACCTACCATAGTGTAAATAGTTATTCTACTTGTATTGCATTTTAATTTCACTCTATTGGAGAAAAACGTTTACTTTTAAATATGCCAAAGAGGCCTTAAAAGCTTGTACTAAAATGAAACTCTTCCATCTGAGAAATATCGCTTTTCTATATATACCTAGTCAGGTCATAAGTATTGTCACACAGTAAAAACTTTTCTTTTAGAATGCTGGCCACAAAAAAGTTTATTGAATTCGAATTTCGAATTGTTCATGAAAATAAAAATGTATACTTTTAGAATTTTACTCATTTTTAAATATGGAGTGGACGCTTAAAGAAGACGGTGTTGCAGTTATTGCGTTGCAACGTTGCGGTTACGCGCCAATTCAAATTTTTAACATATTGAAAAATTTGAATATAACCAAAAGATTCGTTTATCGTACCATCAAACGATACAATGAAGACTCTAGTGTAGATGACAGGTCAAGAAGTGGTCGCCCTCGGTCTGTTAGGACTCCAGCATTGATAAAAGCTGTGAAGGCGCGAATTCAAAGAAATCCCAAACGTAAGCAGAAACTGTTGGCCCTTCAGATGGGGTTAAGCAGAACCACGGTGAAAAGGATGTTAAATGAAGACTTAGGGCTTCGGGCATATCGAAGAAAAACAGGACATCGTTTGAATGCTCGTCTAATGGACCTGAGACTGAAGAGATGCCGCGCTTTGTTGAAGCGGTCCGCGGGAAAAAAATATCGGGAAATTCTTTTTTCGGATGAAAAATTTTTTACCGTAGAAGAGAGCTACAACAAACAAAATGATAAGGTGTACGCACACGGTAGTGTAGAAGCGAGCAACCGTATTCCGCGTGTCCAACGAGGTCATTTTCCATCCTCACTCATGGTATGGTTGGGAGTTTCTTATTGGGGCTTAACAGAGGTACATTTTTCTGAGAAAGGTGTAAAAACGAATGCAGTTGTGTATCAAAATACAGTCCTGACGAACCTTGTGGAACCTGTTTCTCATACCATGTTCAATAACAGGCACTTGGTATTCCAACAAGATTCGGCGCCACCTCATAGAGCGAAGAGCACACAAGACTGGCTGGCGGCGCGTGAAATCGACTTCATCCGGCACGAAGACTGGCCCTCCTCCAGTCCAGATTTGAATCCGTTAGATTACTAGATATGGCAACACTTGTAGGAAAAGGCGTGCTCAAAGCCTCATCCCAATTTGGAGTCACTCAAGACATCCTTGATTAAGGCAGCCGCCGATATTGACATGGACATCGTTCGTGCTGCGATAGACGACTGCCCGTGCAGATTGAAGGCCTGTATTCAAAATCACGGAGGTTATTTTGAATAAACTTTAGTGTCATAAGAATCTATGTTTTGTTAAGTTCATTTTGGTATATGAATGGTTAGATAATGAATAAACTTGTTTCAATTATTTTACATTAAACATGTGACAGAATTTATGACCTGACTAGGTAATAAGGCAGCTAAAATCTAAAGTCTTTTCATTTAAAAACGTTTTTTTATTCACAGAATTCGAGTATGTCGAACTTAAAGATTTAGAAATAGTGGGAACGATGGGTGTAGGTGGTTTCGGTCGTGTTGAGTTAGTGCAGTACAAGCCTGCACCGAAACTAACGTTCGCCCTGAAATGTCTCAAGAAAATCGAGATGGTACAGCAACAGCAACAAGAGCATGCGTACAATGAGAAGAATATCATGATGAGTTGTAAGAGCCCGTTTATATGTAGGTGAGTTATTGATCCCCGAACGCCCTGTTAATTACTTAATCACTGTTAGTAACCTAACCTATACTTACGATCTTCAATAGTTGTCAATCTAAATATCTATTGTTGAGAAATGAAAAAGAAACAATTCTAATTGAACATAATCATTCTTTCCCCCTTTGATTTTTCATGAGTTCTGTCTCATGCGAGTTTTGGACGTTGGTTGTTGAGCGACAGGAGGTTTTAGTCAGTTCGACTCCGCCCCGCCCTCCATTCCCCAGTGGAGGGCGGGGGACCGGCGATTTCCACCTGATCAAAAAAAAAAGTGTGGTGTATTATTTCTATTTACTTCTAATAATCATTAATCTAATTGATTTAATAAATTTCTGTCATGGCATCAAATTTTATCATTGTATATGTTATCACTGATATTTATTCGAACAAAGACGTGACATAGTAATACTCATATTTCATCGTTATTGATACTTCGGTAAATAATTTATGAATAAATAAGATATTTTGTAAGGGCTTCACTGTTTGAATTTATTGCAGATTGTATCGCACATTCAAAGATAAAAAATACATTTATTTTCTAATGGAACCGGTATTGGGTGGCGACGTGTGGACTATACTACAGAAACAGCGTTTCTTTCCAGAAAACGTTGCTAAGTTCATAGCCGCTTGCGTCACAGAAGCTTTCCAATACTTGCATTCAAAAGATATCATTTACAGAGACCTCAAACCCGAAAATCTAATGCTCGATAAATACGGCTACATCAAATTGGTATGTGTTCGGTATTTTCCTTATCTAATCGTTGTTATTATTATAGCGGCATGATTCAATAATTTAATTTTTTAGGTCGACTTCGGTTTTGCTAAACGTATTTCGCCGAATAGTAAGACATGGACGTTTGCCGGAACACCCGAGTACGTTGCGCCAGAAATCGTACTAAACAAGGTTAGTTATTACTAACAAAGGAACGTGGCAAGAACAATACTCCTATTTTGAAAACTAAATGGCTGAACGAATTCACTGTTCTACTTTAATGGAGACCGCAGTAGTCGTAACATTTTTTTGCCCTACCTATTCGCTAGTAGCTTTAGAGCTACGCCCGGACGGGTAGGTGTGCTCACTGGCTGTTGTAACATAAACGCCGCCATGCATCTTGAGACATTTGGTACAAAGTCTCAATTTTACTGACTTATGTATAACTACTTCGCTGCGAGAAATCGGCAGGGTGTAACAATAACTTGTACCACCAATTGTACAATCAGTTTTTATTTTATATCTCACCATATTTACTGTTGTTACATACGTATTTCACTAGAAAATTGTATACTTAATAGCGGGATATAAAGAAGAGCACAGTACCCACAGAAATAAATCAACCGTCGACGTCGCCCAAAGCACGGCATTACGGATCCTCCTGATCCATTAATGGTGCTTTAGGCATCACAAGCACCGGTCACCGTCCTCGTCGAACCCGTCGCTTGCGACGAAAGGGCTCGACCAGCGAATTAACCCATAGACACAGCCCACTGAGTTTCTCGCCCGCCGGATCTTCTCAGTGGATCGCGTTTCCGATCCGGTGGTAAATTCTGCGAAGCACTGCTCTTGCTAGGGTCAGTGTTAGCAACACTCCGGTTTGAGCCCTGTGAGCTCACCTACACACGTTAGGGCGAAGCTTACATAGCCGATATTATTTCTGTGACAGTACCGTTGCTTGGTACTAGCACGCCTTAATCCTTGGCCTATCGATGTAGATGAATCAGATGATTTTTTTTACGTTAATTTAATTTTTATTTCTGTAATGTATAGGGTCACGACCGGGCAGTTGACTGCTGGGCTTTGGGCGTATTGATCCATGAGCTCCTGGTCGGCAACTCCCCGTTCCGCGCCCGAGGCGGCGATCACATGAAAACCTACACTCTAATATTGAAAGGAATCGATGTAGTAGATTTTCACCCGAGAGTTTTGAAGTCTGCTCAAATGCTCATACGCAAGCTATGCAAAGCTGTGCCCAGTGAAAGGCTCGGATACCTCAAAAATGGCATGGCTGATGTCAAAAATCACAAGTACGTATGCAAAAAATGTAAATAAGCACAATAAATAGATTCATAGCTACCTTCGTTCAGACCTGTAGGTGACACAACATCCCCATAAATATATATACAGTCAAAATCTGTTATAACGACATCGAAGGGACTGCTCATATTCAGTCGTAAAAACCGATAGTCGTAACAACCGGTGATGTTTAATGTGTATCGAGCAAGTACAAACAAATCGATAGGGAATTATTGGAAAAATATATTTACATAATACGCGATTTTTCTTCAATATTAATTTGTTTTCTTTTTCTTTGCAACATTTTGAAAGTTTCACGAATAACTCCACAAAGTTTTGGTGCGTCTTTTGTATAGATAAGTAACAAACTAACTGAAAAGATATGAAGAAGCGGGCTTTGACTACCGCATGCACGTGTTTTGTTTCTAAGAATTAGAAAAGACCCTACACTAAACTAAATCCTATTGTTTTCTTTACTGATTTTAAAAGCCATTGAAGACAAATGTGGATACCTATTCAAATTGTTTACAATACAGCTTAGCCGGTCGTTCTAACAGATCTAATTCTCCGAAATATTAGTTAAATGTGGTCGTTTTATGAGGTATGTCGTTATTACCAATGTCGTAGAAAGCAATATTTTTAATAAGGCGGTCATATGGCATTCAGCCGGGACCTTTGTTCTAGGTTGTTATAACCGGCATGTTGTATTAAACGATGTCGCAGTAAACGGTTTTGACTGTATAGGTATATTTTTTTTTTTTATTGCTTAGATGGGTGCACGAGCTCACAGCCCACCTGGTGTTAAGTGGTTACTGGAGCCCATAGACATCCACAACGTATATGCGCCACCCACCTTGAGATATAAGTTCTAAGGTCTCAGTATAGTTACAACGGCTGCCCCACCCTTCAAACCGAAACGCATTACTGCTTCACGGCAGAAATAGGCAGGGCGGTGGTACCCACCCGCGCGGACTCACAAGAGGTCCTACCACCAGTAATTACGCAAATTATAATTTTGCGGGTTTCATTTTTATTACACGATGTTATTCCTTCACCGTGGAAGTCAATCGTGAACATTTGTTGAGTACGTATTTCATTAGAAAAATTGGTACCCGCCTGAGATTCGAACATCGGTGCATCGCTCAACACGAATGCACCGGACGTCTTATCCGTTAGGCCACGACGACTTCAAAATGTGTGATGATTTGCATAAACTCGTCAAGAGTACAATCGACAACAGTAACCGATATATATAGAGTGTCCACACTACCTATTTACAAAAAGACAAAACTGCTCAGTACGTTTTTCTTCTCTGTTTTTGGAACCGATTTTTGGCTCATAACCTACAAGTTTTAGTATTGCTAAAATTTGTTTTTTCGTAATACTGCTCCGTTTCTTGATCCAATGCAGACTGGTGCGTTAGTCTAATACCTGAGCCCTTATGATCTTAGTCTCTAATTGCATTAGAACAATGATTGTAAAATTTCAAATAAGGCAGGACGGTGGTACTGACGTGACCGATCTATTAATTTATATTGCTCATGAAGTCGAAACTTCAACATTATTTTCTAACAGCTGTCCTGTCCTACCCTTCAAATAGCATATTGTTATGGGTTCACGCCTAGTCTTGCGTGCTCTAATTAGGCCTTATTCATCTTATATCTTATGTTTTCATCATGGATGTTACTTTTAATCTAAGTTAGGCGAATAATTATTTGGAAAAATTCTCAAACTGCTGCTCAAAGATCGAATCAAATCACAATCGAATGAATATTTACACCGCGTGTCTTTGTTAGACTGTGGACACGACAAGCATAATAATTTTATTATTTAGGACTGACTGATCGACGTCCTCCTAAATTTTTATACAATTAATTCTTATAAGAATTTCAAATGACTTCAGAAAACAAGTTCCCCTTCCCCCTAAGGAAATTTAAACTGCGGTCAAGTAAATTAATGGCTTTGTTTACTAATGGTTTTGATACTTTTTTACGGGTAAGGTAACGGGTTTGACTTCAAGTTCTGTATTCGCTAAAGATATTTGCTATTCCGAGTCTTGGCTATGCTTTTTCTTGTCTCGAATGATCAGAATTATGTTTAGAACAAAGCAAATAATACCCGCTGGAACTAGCGTTGAATGTGGGACTTTTGTGTATATGATCGACGAACAAATGCAAATGTGCAGATAGTGAGATATTACATTCAGAAGAAAAACCGAGTTATACGCTATTTATATAAGCAATCCCGCCTAATCATCCGCATTCTTGATAGTTTATGGGTCCTACTTACCAAGTTATGTGGCATCAGAGGCTGTGAGTGCCCTACGACTTCGTTCCGCATATACCTAAATAGTAATTTGTTGAGTTTCTCATAAACAAAATAAGCACACCAATGAGCGAGTAATATACAACTATTTTCTAAGAAAATAGGTATCGAATGGTGTATCAACATTTCAACAGAGGTTGTTTAAAAGAAATCAAGACTTTCTTCGATGATTTCGCCATGGCCAAATGCTTTACCAAAAAATCAATTGTACCTTTTATGTTTTTAAATGTGAACTTGTGCGAACTTGAACGTATTTGATGAAGTCCTCTAAATTTAATATTGAATTAAAGATTCTGGATATAACGGGCATAAGAGAGCGTCACGGATATCGAAAGAGAAATTCACGGATTAGTAACAGTAACTAGAAGAGGCCGCCTTTGGCGCAAACTAGTTGAACTGTCCTTCTGACAAACTGTCCTCTGATAAGCACACCAATTTTGTGATATTCTTTTTGCAGATGGTTCCTCGGATTCGACTGGGACGGTCTCCGAGAAAAAAGACTGAAAGCGCCATTAATTCAAGCAGTAGCCAACGACCTCGACCTGTCCAACTTCGAAAAATACCCACAAGAGAAACTGCCACCAGACGAAACGTCTGGCTGGGACTTAGATTTCTGATTTCGCTGAAGACTTGTATTATATAAGATGGAATTATGCTTAAAACTTGTGTTATTTTTTTCACAAAATTTTCAAAGTAGATTAATAAAGTTTATATACATTTATGTTAATGTCATGTACATGTCATTTTTTTTTTTTTTTTTTTATTGCTTAGATGAGTGGACGAGCTCACAGCCCACCTGGTGTTAAGTGGTTACTGGAGCCCATAGACATCTACAACGTAAATGCGCCACCCACCTTGAGATATAAGTTCTAAGGTCTCAATTATAGTTACAACGGCTGCCCCACCCTTCAAACCGAAACGCATTACTGCTTCACGGCAGAAATAGGCAGGGTGGTGGTACCTACCCGTGCGGACTCACAAGAGGTCCTACCACCAGTAATTACGCAAATTATAATTTTGCGGGTTTCATTTCTATTACACGATGTTATTCCTTCACCGTGGAAATCAATCGTGAACATTTGTTGAGTACGTATTTCATTACAAAAATTGGTACCCGCCAGCGGGATTCGAACACCGATGCATCGCTAAACACGAATGTACCGGACGTCTTATCCGTTAGGCCACGACGACTTCGACATGTAGGTACATTGATAAATATACATTAAGCACATAGGTACCGCTGCTGCGGGTATTTGAACTGATTACCGAATTATAAGTGGTTTTGATTTAAAGTTCAAATTATCGATAATCCCGTTCTCAGGGAGCATTCGCAGTCTCTGAGTCTACGTAGCCTTACGGAGCGACTTCAATTCTATCTGTGTATTGTACTATAATTTTAATTGGGAGTACTCTAAATAATTTCTAGAGAATCCCAGCCTCTCGTTTTCACCATCACACTGCACGCTACTGGAGCAGGATTCAACCATATTATTTGGAACCGCGGCTGCCACAGTTCATTCCAAAGATTTTTTATTCTATCGTATCAACTGATTCTGGAATGAACTCAGTGTGACATGAGCGCTATGACATGTTCCTCTTTAAAGGAGGTCAGAGAAATGTCCGCAGCAGTAGACAACGGCTTAACATTGCTGATGTCCAGGAGGAACCGTGACCACCAAGTGAACCGTATGCTCGTCTATCTACAAAGGCAATTATGAAAAAAGGTTAAAAGGTGTAATAGTACGAAATCAGATCTATAATTTCACTTTGCAGTTTATATCGCATTTAATACTTAGAAGACGTAAGTGAGCTTGAAATTGTAGATTCGAAATTAACTGTTCATTAAAAAATTTGTCATGACGTTAATAGATTATAAATAAAAAACAACCAAAAATTCATTGTTTATGGTATGTATAATTATCATAACACACAATGCTCCCTAAATCAAACCTTGACCAGCAAGGTCAGCGCTCGGTAACAATACCAAAATAGGAAAACGATACATTGTCACTTAAATGTTCTAATCTTCTGGAAACATCAAGTTTAAAATACCAATAGGCGATCCAACAAAAATTATGTGCTCTAATGACAGCGTACAATGCAGACAGTAGACAATAAATTCACTGCATACAATGAACTAAATTAAAACGCGAGTGTTGCGGGTCGCCGATCTTTCTTATAGTGTATACATATGTATATTATATACTATCGAGGCTAAGAGACGTGTCGTATCGTATCCGACGTATCGTAGAGCAGTAGGGGACGGGTAGTGCCGTTGGTTCAACGCATGCATACGGTACTGCTTGGACCCATTCAAGTTTAACTTTTTCCCCAAAACTGTCACGCATGCAGTCTGTCGCGATCGCGGGCGTGCGGATCGGCTACCACGCGTGTGCCTCTGACCGCGATTTGTCACAAAAACCGAAGAAAGTAGAAATATCGTTTACCAAACGAAATAAAAAACAAAACAAAGTATTCTTACAAACAGCGGGTACATAAAGTGTGTTTTACTCATTTTATCGTGGATAATGTGCTTCGATTTCAATTAAGAATGTGTTTTGTTTTACCATAAAACAACTTTACCTACGAATTAGGAATTCTGGACTTATTCTCTGTTTCTTCGGTCGAATCGGATTATTTTAAATATAAATTCAATGTTAAGCACCGGTACGTAATATATAAATCATAAAACAGTCATCAAAATTACACAAAAAGAACCCAATATTAATACCGAATTGTGATAAATCGAAACCTCATAAAATATTATTTATAGACACATTGTAATTTCGAAAACAATGATAATGATGTCATGAATTTGTTAACATAGAATCAAAATTGAAGGATAAACTTTGTACTAGAAACATTAGAAAGACGTAGGCGTTTATAACCACGTAATAAAATCTACGAAAATAAAATTCAATGAATTGCTTTAAGAGATGTGTCGTCAGCGGAGCTATGTTGGTATTTCCTTTCCCCACTTATCAACAGTTATTTCGTAGTTATCGCATTCTGGTATCGTATACTTCAATTCAAATTAGAATGAACTTTCTATAAAACCTTCACACTGTTTCGCGACATTGACAAATATTATAATAAGATAAAATAAAAAACTTAGGAAAATAATAATGAAGTTTTATTTGAAAATAAGGAATTAATTTATTAAAAGAACACAATTTAACGTCATAAATTCTCCATAGTCGCGAACAACCATTATAAGTAAAAAATATGGAATATATAATTACAGAATTAATGGCGTGATTTAAAATATACTTAACCTAATAAACATAAACCTAGTAGACTAGACCTTTCTAGAGAAAATAAAGTTAAGACACAGTTGTTTTTTATTAATCGAAACATAATCCAGGTTCTCATTTAAGCTTCCTTCTTTCTAGACATTTTCTAAATTCTAAATTTCCCTTTCATGCTTACGCGATGTTATGACATAATGTGTTAATAAAAAAACCATTCCTTAAAAAAATTGTTGTAAACTTATCTCATATGCATCTTTCTTATTCTTTCTTCACTTCTGGGACCTTACGAAATTTGTTTTATTTTGTGAATAGATTTTAACCCGTCATCTACATAGAAAAAGGCAATCGACCACGATTAAATTCGGTGAGAAAATACGTATTATATCGAAATGGAGGCCTTTTGTGGTCAAAGTGATAGAAGCTGTGAGATGCGAGCATTGAATGCCGCACTACATTCACTGCACCTGTACTGCGCTACAATCACTGCGGGATTAATGTACTGTTGTTCCACCACGCACAAACATTACAGGTTAGATGCTTCAATAAACTTTAACTATACGCTTGCGATTCGTTTTCCACAAAATTGAATAATTCAACTTTTTACCCGACTCGTCCTGCGATGTTAACGGTTGACTTAAACGCAGCCTTTACCAATGCCAAACAGATTTACTAAGAAACCAAATGAATACTACGATAGTAAAATTTGACCTGCTGATGCAATCGTTTTCAAGCTTGCGACCGACATAATAATAATCACATTTAAATTTGGAACAGAAAAATTAGCTAAACTCATTAATTTAACTTAGCAAGTTCATGTATTCGCTGTCACTTTGAACAAAAATAAGACCATTGCATATTCAGGTTTTTATTTATATATCAATTGATGGGCCATCTTACGGCTCACCTGATGTGACGTAGCTAGCGGAGCCTTTGGACAACATCACAACGTGAATGTCGCCACTCACCTTAGCCACACATGAGGTCTAAGTTTCAATTGAATTATATATTAGTCAGGTTTTGCACCCTTAAGGCCAGAAGGCATGACTGCTTCGCGGCAGAAACGGGAACAATGGACTTACTTACGTGCAGGCATTTACAAAACGCTGTAACACGTGTAAAAAGGGATTTATGGGGAAAGCCTATGCTCGACAGTGAATATTTGGGATAGAATTGAGAATGGCGAAAGCTAATACATAATAATTGATATTTACAAAAAGTCGGATCGTTTGGAACCTCTGGGTCTGCGAGGGACTTCGGTCCCCTCTGTATTTTGTACCGTATGTTCCATGGGGAGTGCTCTGAGGAATTATTCGAGATGATACCGGCATCTCGTTTTTACCACCGCACCGCCCGCCACCGGAGTAGAGTTCATCCATACTACCTGGAGCCACTGCGGTCATCCATAGTGCGCTTCCAGAGATCTTTTTTGCCACGCACCATCCGGCTATGGAATGAGCTCCCCTCCACGGTGTTTCCCGAGCGCTATGACATGTCCTTCTTCAAACGAGGCTTATGGAGAGTATTAAGCGGTAGGCAGCGGCTTGGCTCTGCCCCTGGCATTGCTGTAGTCCATGAGCGACGGTAACCACTCACCATCAGGTGGGCCGTATGATCGTCTGCCTACAAGGGCAATAAAAAAAAAAAACAAGCCTTCTATTACTAAATTAACTTATTATTAAGCTTCGAACAATATAGAAATAATATTTAAGTTACTTAGAGTTGTAAAGATGATGCGATAAGACTATCGAAAAATTTACAGTTTTATAATATCATAAAATCTCTTCACAGTTCTAGAATCAGATCTAAATAATCGAACACCAAGTTTAAATATATTTTATTTTTATTTACTTCCTTGTGTTATCTAATTTAGATATAAGAAGAACTGGAGAGCTCAAAATGTACGTGGAGTGGCCAGTCTTGCTCTGTTTGGTATCTGGTGCTGTGGGGCAGCGGCGGCACTTCTACGTCGCACGGATACTGTACGATTAGTCTCAGCCCTCATGGCACCTCTTGCCTGGATCGCAGCGGCCTGCTTCCACGTCGCGCTATGGAATAGACAATCCTCAGCGCCTATATTGTACTTGGCGATATATTGGTCACTCTCAGCCATATCAGCCGCTTCCATTCTTTGGCAGCATATCCGTGTCGGCGCTGAAGTCAACCATATAGAATTATATATTCAAGGTGCCTCGTTGCTGCTTTCTTTAACGATATCCGCCGTGGACTGCGCGTGCTTTTACGAGGTGGTAAGTGTGTCGCTAATGCTTTTAAAGTACTAATGTGCATTCACTAAACGGCTTACTTCCTTTAACCGGTAACGTTCGCTGACGTTAGCTGTCCTCCAAGGAGGTGACTTAACTATCGGCTTACGTAAGTGATAAGCTAATAGGTTAATTTAAACTTGTAGTTGCATCATGTAACTTAAACTGGCTACTAGAAAAACATTAAGAACAACGATAGTCCTAAAAACAGTTGATTCCAAAAATGGTTAAATGTTACAAGAACCATTGAATTGCATTAAGGCTAATGCCAATTCGTGCATTTATTTTAGATCAAAATGTCAAGGGTAGTGTTGAGTCAAAAACTAACAACACATTACTGTGTTATACCTTTACTCAATGAAAACTCATGAATTTTAAGGGATAATTTAAGAAGGCTCCTCTTAATATCACAATTAGGCAAACAAGCTTGTAGTCCAACTGGTGTGAAGCGAAACTCAAAATGTGAATGCCGTCACCCACCTTAAGACGTAGGGTTAAGGTTTCAATTACATTGATACAAAGGCTATTCTATCCTTCTGCAAAGCACGATTTACTTCAGATAGAAATAGGTAGGACAATGTTACTAATTTGGGTGGGCTCACAACTCGCTCCACAAAGTTTGGTTAAGATATTACTAAGAACATACGTTGAGAGAAATAGGTACTACACTAGCTGAAAGAGACTGATGTCCCATTTTTTTTTAATCAGTAACTGAAATTTAATTCGTATAACATATTTAAAATACTCCCAATTTTAGACAATACCTGTCTTCCAATATCTCGAAACAAATTCATACTATTATTCTGTCTTCGAAGATTTGTTGAGTCAATTATTGGAAACATGAAGGCAGGCGCCATGTACAGTCAACCCCCTGTCGCAGACAATGGCAGACATAGCTATGCGTCTGGCGCCATCTCAGTTAGCACTTTGCCATTAGTAGTCTCGTAACTAATGTACATGTGTATTAAGTTGAATTAACTGAAGGCACACTCATCATTACCTTACAAATGCTGACAGACAAACGACTTGAACACATTGTCGCCTTTGTTATTAACAATGCATGTACATTACAATGCTGATCAGCTACCAATTGTAAGCATTTGTGACTAGGTCTGAAGACTTACTGGCTCTACTATAACATAGACACTATCTGATAATAATAAATAAAGGACTATGTACATACATGTAAAATACAATCTTTTTTAATGGATAATGACAAATCTTTCTTTGGATTTTATAATCCGACAGGAATTTCTATCAACTGTACTACGATAAATATACTGTACTTTCCTCATATAAAAGAAACAATACTTGTAAACAGTGATCTTGTGAGTGAGTGAACTTTGAAAAAGTGCCTACTGGAAAGAGTTATCAATTATAAATTGCCATTTTAAAATTGCGTTTCTGCATATTTTCACCACGTTAATACGTTCACTACGTGCATCAAAATTTGAGTAGTTGATAAAATGACGCTTATATTTAACAAAATATTCAAACAAAAACATATGTAGTAAGTACACATTATTAATTATTTCAGGTAACAAACATTTTAGTCATCGCGACAAGACGACGAACAGCTCAAGCAAGGTCTCTTACAAACACAATAGCTCTCATTTTTATTCCAAAATCTCGTTTTATTGGATAAACGGTCTGTTATACAAAGGGTATGAATCTCCATTAGAGATGGAGGATTTAGGAGAATTACCAGAAAAAGAAAAATCAGTCAAATATTACAAAAAATTCCACAGCATTTATAAAAGCGTTGAGGTAAAAACCGTTTAATTTACCTATTTCCTATGAAAATTTATGTATGTATACATTATTGCTTTCCATGGGACAATTATGCGTTTCGCGGCTAGCGTATAATAATCATGGTAAAACGTTATTAAGAACCGTCACAAATTTTCTCTGTAATAAACATTGAGTGAACATTGACATATTACAAAAATGATTATATTAATAGGCTACTACTGTAATTATTATAGCCTTGTCCTTGTCTAACTACTTTACAACTAATTGTTTGAGCTGTGCATCGGAAACGTATAGTAAGTATAGTTGTCAAACTAAAACGTGTCTACGCATAGTACGCATCTAGTAGTAGCAGTATTTCAAAGGAAAGAAAATATTGTTAAAATTCAAAAGTTAAAAAATACTAGATGATGACCAAGCTTGGTTCGGTTTTTTTTTTTGATAACGCCATCTTTTTGTGTCTTTAAAGCTGTTAGTTGCCCTCAATTAACAAAAATAGTATTATTATTCGCCAATAGATGTCGGGAAGAGTTTATTATTGAAAACACGAATAAAACATTTTCTGAAAATAAATCGTAGCTAGATCGATTTATCGCCCCCGAAAACCCCTGTATACTAAATTTTATGAAAATCGTTGGATTCGTTTCCGAGATTCAGATTTATAAGTATATATTAATATACAAGAATTGCTCGTTTAAATGTATAAGATAAGATATTCGTATGCAGGAAAACATTACATTTCGTTTATAATGACATTGTTGCATCTATGAGCTCAGGACCCACTTAGAGTTAATCGATTCGGTAATTGAGTTCATAGACATTAGACAAATAGACCATACCATGTGGTACATGGTTGATGCGGCTCTTCAAATCGGAATGCACGTCTACTTTGTTAGAAAAACGGGTAGTAGTCCACTAATACGAGCTCGTAATGCGCCCTAAACGATTTTTGATTGAACAGTCATAAAATATGTAACTACATATCCCTTTTAAGAATTTGTTACATTGACAACGGGAGTGTGCAGATTGTCAATCGTATTTTGTTAACTGAAAAATTATCAGTTTAATTTCTCTTTAAGCAACTTTATCAAGAGTAATAACTGATATTTTTTAATTCTGCACATTGACCGTAACATAGCTATGATAATGTCGACCAAGTAGCTTTACTTAGCGCCCGCGAACATACTTTGCATCACGTGATACAATTTTCAGTCATTCCGATAGAGGCACCCGTCACGTGCGGACGTGCTCATCGTCCACTCGATCGCCCGGTCTTTGTTCGCCCGGCTTTTGTTAGCCCGGCCATTGTTCGCGCGGCCTGTGTTCGTGATACATCTGCCGACCAAGTGTGTTTCCTGGAAGCTTTTATTTGTTTTGTTTTAGTTATTTTTGTGTTCGTGGAACATTTGCCGACAAAGTGTTTTCCTGCAAGTATTTATTTGTTTTGCTTCTTTTTGTAATTTCTGTTTTGTTGTGCTTTTTCGTTGTCCTGTAGTAATCGCGCCGCATTGCCACCTGTGTTCAATAGAACCGCTCAGGTCCGAGAAGTTGGGGCCTCGCCGCAAGGCGAGTGTTTTCAAGACCCGGGGCCGCCCCACCTGGGTACTCAGCGATCATGGACGCTGTATTCGTGGAATTCCTCCGACTTCGTCACCCACAGCTCGCCTCAGAGTTTCTGGCTTTCAAGGCCAATCACACTGCGAGCTCTCTCGAAGACTCCGCCGTGCTCGCTGCTCCTGCGTCGCCTGTACCTGCGTGCAAAGCGTCTACATCGAGCACCGCAGCCTCCGTCGTGCCTGCCGTTCCCGCGTCGCCTATACTGGCGAGTAAAACTACTGCGTCGTCCGCCGTGGCCACCGTTCCAGCAGCGCGATCATCCGCGGCCTCCGTCGCGCCCTCCAAAACTCCTGCTTGTAGGTCACCTGCGCCCGCCTCCTCGTCCTCCGACTCTGACTCGGAGATGGAGGTCGACCTCGCCCCCGCCTCATCGACGGATGGATTCACCCTGGTACAAAAGGGTAAGAAGCGTGCCGCGGAGTCTCGAGCTCTCGCGGCCGCTAAAATTAGCAAAGCCGCGAACGCGTCGCGCCCCCGCCCTCAGACTCCCGTTGCGCCTCCAGCCCGTGCCACTCCGTCGCCGCGACCGGTGGCGCAATCTAAAACTCAGACCCTCCCCGGTTATCCTTCAAGAGAAGGCAGCTTGGGACCGAGTTTCCCTGGCCCTTAAGGCCAAAAATATTAATTTTGCCAGCGCCCGTAATCTCGCCAACGGGATTCAAATAAAAGTAACGACACCCGACGACCATAGGGCCCTCTCAAGTTACCTCCGAAAGGAGCGTATAAGTTTCCACACTTATACGCTCCAGGAGGAGCGCGAACTCCGCGTTGTCATACGTGGAATCCCGAAGGAGCTAGATGCCGATCTCGTCAAGGCAGATCTGATAGAACAAGGCCTACCAGTAAATTCCGTGCACCGCATGCACACCGGCCGCGGTAGGGAGCCATACAATATGGTTTTAGTCGCCCTCCAGCCTACCCCGAGGGTAAGCAAATTTTTAACATTCGGACCGTCTGTAGGCTCTCCGGTATTGCCGTCGAAGTCCCCATAAAAAAGGCACTCCTAGTCAGTGCCATAACTGCCAACTGTACGGGCACTCTTCCCGTAACTGTCACGCGCGCCCCCGATGTGTTAAGTGTTTGGGCGATCACGCCACGGCCCTCTGCGCTCGCGACCAAAAAACCGCGACGGAACCGCCTAGCTGTGTCCTGTGCCGAACACAAGGTCACCCCGCGAACTACCGTGGATGCCCCGAGCTCCAAAATAAATCGCCGCGTCGCCCGTCAAAACCGCCTCCGAGCTTCCGGCCCAGACATCAAAGCCACGGTACCCTCTGTGCCGAAGGCTAAGCCTGCTTTCGTGCCGGCGTCGGTGCCCAGCGTCTCAGCTTGGGCTAAACCGTTGCCGTACACGAACACGGCTATAACTCTCTCCCCCGCGACTCGTCCCACCCCCGCGATACGTCCCTCCCCCGCGACCTGCCCTCCGACCGCGTCCGAAAATCTCGCTCTAGCGATCGACTTTTTTCAGTCGATCAACTTTGAGCGTGTTAACGCTTTGGGTGACGCCATTCGCGCCGCCTCCACTGCACAACATTTCATCGCCGTTGTGCAAGAATACGCTGACGTATACGCGTCGTTAAATACGTACGTCCTCCCCTCACTCCACCGGTAATCAATGGCGTACATTAGTAGAATAAAACCCTTATCCGTAACAATAGGATTTTTTAACGCTTACGGTCTCGCAAATCAACGTGATCAGGTTTGTGATTTTTTGCGTGACCATCAAATTGACATTTTCTTAGTGCAGGAGACCCTACTTAAGCCCGCGCGCCGTGACCCTAAAATCGCGAACTATAACATGGTCAGGAACGACAGGCTCTCTGCCCGTGGTGGTGGTACCGTTATTTACTATAGAAGAGCCCTGCATTGCGTCCCGCTCGATCCTCCCGCGCTCGCTAATATCGAAGCATCAGTGTGCCGAATCTCACTGACGGGACACGCGCCGATCGTTATCGCGTCCGTTTATCTTCCACCGGATAAGATCGTTCTAAGCAGTGATATTGAGGCGCTGCTCGGTATGGGGAGCTCTGTCATTCTGGCGGGCGACCTAAATTGTAAACACATCAGGTGGAACTCACACACCACAACCCGAATGGCAGGCGGCTTGACGCGTTAGTCGATGATCTCGCCTTCGATATCGTCGCTCCGTTAACCCCGACTCACTACCCGCTAAATATCGCGCATCGCCCGGATATACTCGACATAGCGTTATTAAAAAACGTAACTCTGCGCTTACACTCGATCGAAGTAGTTTCAGAGTTAGATTCAGACCACCGTCCCGTCGTCATGAAGCTCGGTCGCGCTCCCGATTCCGTTCCCGTCACGAGGACTGTGGTGGATTGGCACACGCTGGGCATCAGCCTTTCTGAATCTGATCCACCATCGCTCCCGTTTAACCCGGACTCTACCCCGTCTTCTCAGGATACCGCTGAAGCCATAGACATCTTAACATCACACATCACCTCGACATTAGATAGGTCATCGAAACAAGTTGTAGCGGAGGACTTCCTTCACCGCTTCAAATTGTCCGACGATATTAGGGAACTCCTTAGAGCTAAGAACGCCTCGATACGCGCCTACGACAGGTATCCTACCGCGGAAAATCGTATTCGAATGCGTGCCCTACAACGCGACGTAAAGTCTCGCATCGCCGAAGTCCGAGATGCCAGATGGTCTGATTTCTTAGAAGGACTCGCGCCCTCCCAAAGGTCTTACTACCGCTTAGCTCGTACTCTCAAATCGGATACGGTAGTAACTATGCCCCCCCTCGTAGGCCCTCAGGCCGACTCGCGGCCTTTGATGATGACGAAAAAGCAGAGCTGCTGGCCGATACATTGCAAACCCAGTGCACGCCCAGCACTCAATCCGTGGACCCTGTTCATGTAGAATTAGTAGACAGTGAGGTAGAACGCAGAGCCTCCTTGCCACCCTCGGATGCGTTACCACCCGTCACCCCGATGGAAGTTAAAGACTTGATCAAAGACCTACGTCCTCGCAAGGCTCCCGGTTCCGACGGTATATCTAACCGCGTTATTAAACTTCTACCCGTCCAACTCATCGTGATGTTGGCATCTATTTTCAATGCCGCTATGGCGAACTGTATCTTTCCCGCGGTGTGGAAAGAAGCGGACGTTATCGGCATACATAAACCCGGTAAACCAAAAATCATCCGACGAGCTACCGCCCGATTAGCCTCCTCATGTCTCTAGGCAACTGTATGAGCGTCTGCTCTACAAGCGCCTCAGAGATTTCGTCTCATCCAAGGGCATTCTCATCGATGAACAATTCGGATTCCGTACAAATCACTCATGCGTTCAACAGGTGCACCGCCTCACGGAGCACATTCTTGTGGGGCTTAATCGACCAAAACCGTTATACACGGGAGCTCTCTTCTTCGACGTCGCAAAAGCGTTCGACAAAGTCTGGCACAATGGTTTGATTTTCAAACTATTCAACATGGGCGTGCCGGATAGTCTCGTGCTCATCATACGGGACTTCTTGTCGAACCGCTCTTTTCGATATCGAGTCGAGGGAACCCGCTCCTCCCCACGACCTCTCACAGCTGGAGTCCCGCAAGGCTCTGTCCTCTCACCCCTCTTATTTAGCTTATTCGTCAACGATATTGCCCGGTCGCCGCCGACCCATTTAGCTTTATTCGCCGACGACACGACTGTTTACTATTCTAGTAGAAATAAGTCCCTAATCGCGAAGAAGCTTCAGAGCGCAGCCCTAGCCCTAGGAAAGTGGTTCCGAAAATGGCGCATAGACATCAACCCAGCGAAAAGTACTGCGGTGCTATTTCAGAGGGGAAGCTCCACACGGATTTCCTCCCGGATTAGGAGGAGGAATCTCACACCCCCGATTACTCTCTTTAGACAACCCATACCCTGGGCCAGGAAGGTCAAGTACCTGGGCGTTACCCTGGATGCATCGATGACATTCCGCCCGCATATAAAATCAGTCCGTGACCGTGCCGCGTTTATTCTCGGTAGACTCTACCCCATGATCTGTAAGCGGAGTAAAATGTCCCTTCGGAACAAGGTGACACTTTACAAAACTTGCATAAGGCCCGTCATGACTTACGCGAGTGTGGTGTTCGCTCACGCGGCCCGCACACACATAGACACCCTCCAATCCCTACAATCCCGCTTTTGCAGGTTAGCTGTCGGCGCTCCGTGGTTCGTGAGGAACGTTGACCTACACGACGACCTGGGCCTCGAATCAATTCGGAAATACATGAAGTCAGCGTCGGAACGATACTTCGATAAGGCTATGCGTCATGATAATCGCCTTATCGTTGCCGCCGCTGACTACTCTCCGAATCCTGATCATGCAGGAGCCAGTCACCGTCGACGCCCTAGACACGTCCTTACGGATCCATCAGATCCAATAACCTTTGCATTAGATGCCTTCAGCTCTAATACTAGGGGCAGGCTTAGGGACCCCGGTAACCGTACTCGTCGAACTCGACAAAGAGGTCGACGTGCAACCTAACCCATGCATCAGCCCGCTGAGTTTCTCGCCGGATCTTCTCAGCGGGTCGCGATTCCGATCCGGTAGTAGATTCATTCGCGAAACAATTGCTCTTGAGTTGTTAGGTCTCCTTCGGAGGCGCTCGGGCAGTTGTTAGCAAATCCCACCCCTCTTGGCTGAGCCTTTGCTCGCCCACCTGTCCTGGTGAAACTGGAAAGGCCTTCGGGCCACCAGTAAACGTTCAATCATAAAAAAAAAAAAAAAAAAACAATTTTCAGTCTCGATGAGAAACTTGCATGGCACCGTGGAGAGCGCGAAACAATGCGAAAATCGTCTTTAAATCATCGTTTCTTTTCTTTCAGAAAACAAAGTGTGACAATGGCCCTAGTATATGGACATGTTACCTATGTAGAGTGTGGCCAAATTTTTACATTGGTGGTATTTTAAAACTTTTAGGTGACTTAATAGGTTTAGTTCCACCATTGGGGCTGGCTTTCATAATTCAGTTTATTGAAAGTCCGATTAGTAATGAACATAACAGTAACAAAGCACATGTAACTTTAAGAGAATTTATCGGTAATGGCTACGTCATGTTATTAGTAATTACTTTGGCTTTGATTTATCAGGCCTTACTCTCTCAAAATTCGACGCATTTGGTAACAGTGGAAGGTGCCAGATTAAAGACTGCTTTACAAGTTAGTTAAAGTTGATTTTTCTTTTTAAAAGCTTAGTAGCATAGCTTCTTGATTTTCCAAATGTTCATTTTGATTTTAGGCTATGATTTATGACAAATGTATGCGTATAGCATCTTGGACGCCATCGGAGTCAAATTTAGACGAAGATTCCCCTTTGCTGATGAATTCGGACGATGAGAGCAATACGCGATCTGGTCTCATAACGAATTTAGTTTCACAAGACACATACAATATTATGTCTTGCGTTTGGATTTGTCATTACATATGGGCTATACCACTTAAGGTAAAAAGGTGTTATAAACACAATTTTAAAATAAAATAAACGAAATAAATGAAAACGTGAAAAGTTATTATATTTATTGACAGTTTAAAATTTCAGGTGGCTGTGATACTATATCTATTGTATATGAAATTAGGCGTAAGCGCAATTATCGGAGCAGTAGCAAGCGTGTTAGTGATCACACCCTTGCAATTTCTTGTAGGAAAGAAACTTTCAGATAACTCTAAGGATATTTCTAAATGTACGGATCACAGAATTTCCAAAATGACCGAAATATTGCAAGGAATAAATGTAATTAAACTCTACGTATGGGAAGATTTGTTTAAAGAAAAAATATTACAACTTAGAGAAGTCGAACTGAAACTGCTAAATAAAGATTCATTATACTGGAGTTTTTTGAGTAGGTAACCAGGGAATATACAATAGTTTAGATATCGTTCAACACGGGTTCACACGATTATTTTATTTTCAGCTTTTTCGACTCAAGTCTCTACAATCTTAATCACAGTTATTACATTCACTGTATATTTTTTCATAGAAGAAGGAACCGGCTTAACCGCGATGAACGTATTCGCTGGCTTAGCCTTCTTTAATCAGCTTTCCGTTCCATTGCTTATTTTGCCAGTCACTGTCCTCATGATAATTCAAGCTATGGTAAATAGAATGAATTTGTCGATTTTTACATCATAGATATATTAAGCATTGATCTTGCACTACCAGTAATGAAAAAGTATCAAATTTTTAGGTGAGCACAAGACGAATCAAAGATTTTTTGGATCTTCCCGAATCGAACAATGTCGGAAACGAATTTACTGACTATGAAGAGTTATCAAACAAACCTAATGTCCCTTGTAATGACAATACACATCAGAATGACGAGCCATCTCACGATTTAATGGCCAATAAAGATGAGATGTGTGAAATTGAGTTCGCTGAGCGATTATCAAATGAGTCACACGTTAATAAATCGGAATTCTCGCAATTGGTCACATTTCGAAATGCGGCGTTCACGTGGGGTGTGAAAGATGATCTATTGGAAGTTGGCGATCTTGAAATTCCATCAGGTTTATTTTTTTAAGCAATATAATTTTCTCTTAACTAGGTTACAATTTTACAAAATCTACTTTTTTTAGGGAAACTAATTATGGTTGTCGGAGGCACAAGTGCTGGAAAATCATCATTCTTGTCTGCTTTAATTGGAGAAATGTATCTTGAGAGAGGAGATGTGTTATATAAACGGTAGGTTTAAATGTCATTTATCAACAAAGTACTAACATTAATTTATTTATAATTAATTAACATTAATTAAACTGCAAAATATTACAATACAATGATAAAATCAACAGTCACATTAGTACGATTAATGGCTCTTATTGGCATTGCATTTAGGCAATCGAGTAATAAAAACAAGAAAGAAATTAAGAAATTAAACAGGTAAAAACCTTTTACGGTACTACGGTAATACCGTCTACCATAAAAGGTGACAGCTAATAACTTTATAAAAATAGGCAATGCAAAACTACAACCATAAAAATTGAAAATAAAAAACAGCGAAACAAATAGGTATAAGAGATTTCAATATGAGCTCATTTCAAGGCCAGTTTCTCATGTCAATGCAGCAATTAATTTATCTATTTCCAAGCAACTAAATTAACCTCATCAAATGTATCTGAAGCAATTCAAATCAATTTAACGCTATACACAATGTCTGTGTCCTTGTATCGTAGATGTGTTGATTAAGAGCAAACTTTATAAATATTTCTTGGCTTCTAAAATATTTTTCTACATCAAAACAGAAACAGTTCGAAGTGGTATGCCGGTCAGCCTCCGTGGTTGCTGGAGGCTTCAGTTCGCGATAACATAATAATGGGTCATTCTTGGTGTCAGAAAAATTATGCACGTGTTCTACGCGCCACAGGTCTGCGGCCAGACTTACAACTTTTACCAGGTTTGATTAATTATTTATTACATTAACTAAGACTGTATTACGACAATTATATTATACACTACCATCCTACAAAAACTACTTTAATTGCGAGTCATTTTCATGAGCACCTATACTATTTTTAAAGATATTCAATATTCATAGACGTCTTCAAAAGTATTTATTTATATTTGCATCAATTGGCATCAGGTGATGATGTGATTCATCAGGTAAGTATATAACGGTATGTTTGGCTTTCGATTCTCAGTAGTAGGTACTAATGATACTTTACTGTTACGAAAAAAAAATGCTGCTTATGACAAAAAATATAAGTACGAGTACATACTACCATTAATTAACCTATACATTTGCATTACCGACATAACATATTATATTTCCGTATTTGAGTTTTGTTCCAAATCCAATAATTCAATTCAAATGAGACATGAGACATGGATAAAACGCACTGCATCTTTTTATTGGCTTAGATGACCTAACGAGTTCACAGTACACCTGATGTTAAATGGAGACCTACGACGGCACAGCTTAAACTCGGTCGTCGGGCTCATCAGCTCATAGTCATAATTGCATTAGAAAAGGTTTTGTCAAGACAAAAAGTCTATATAAAATCTATATGTTAAAACTGAAACGGATAATTACTTTAATCATTTCCTTGTAACAGTATTTAAGATTGAAGAATTAGGGGGATATAAAGAAAAGAAAAATAAAGATGGGACACTCATTAATTCTAATTTCTCAAGTATAGTCTGATTATTAGATAGACAATTCTTTGACCAACTACGACATCTGTAATTGAGATAAGCCTTTAATACCAAAATGCCATTTGGTGAACAGAAGGCGACGCAACCCGCCTGGGCAGCCACGGTACTCCCTTATCCGGCGGTCAACGCATTCGCGTGAGCATTGCTCGAGCATTATACTCCAAGGCACAACTGCTGGCTTTAGACGAGCCGTTGGCTGCGCTCGACGCTGCACTCGCCCGGCATGTGGTAGCGCGAGGACTGGTGCCGGCTGTCCGCGCTGGACGAACCATTGTCCTCGCAACTAACAGACTGGAACTACTTCACTATGCTGACTTGGTTAGTATTTAAATACATCAGAAACCTTTTTCCAAACGATAAATGTTTATTAATAATAACAATAAGTAAATAGATTAGATTGTATTCTTCTACCAACTTATGTAAAGCTCTCCCTCTTTAAGAACGGTTAGGTGGTAGATAACTTCAATTGTTGAGTTAAGCTCGCCATTTTATAACTTTTCGTAATTATTGTTTTGTATTAACTTTTTTTTATTGCTTATATGGTCGGACGAGATCACAGCCCACCTGGTGTTAGGCGGTTACAGGAGCCCCTAGACATCTACAACGTAAATGCGCCACCCACCTTGAGATGTAATTTCTAAGATCTCAGTATAGTTACAACGGCTGCCCTACCCTTCAGACTGAAACGCATTACTGCTTCACGGTAGAAATAGGTAAGGCGGTGGTACCTACCCGTGCGGACTCACAAGAAGTCCTACCACCAGTAGCTGTGCGTACAATAAAGAATAAAGAGTAATAAATTAAACTATTTTAAATAACCATAGATTATCGCAATGGATAATGGACGTGTGAGCGGATACGGTCGAGTGTCCAGCGCCAGTAACGACAGCTACCTATCGCGCTGGGTGCAGCTTGCAAGCGAAGCTCGTGCAGCTGCAGCGCGAGGATGTGCTGGTCCTCCTGACGGAACTGCACGGGAACGGGCGCGGCTCGTACGAGTGGTCAGCCGGGCTAAATTCCAAAGATGCGCATCAGAGGATACTACAGTCAGTTGAGTTCTTTTAATCATTTAATATTTTTATAGTTGTTTCATAGACGTGATAGTTATAGTGTGTGTAGTTATAGTTGCTTTTATAGTTGTTTTATAATGTCGTTCATTTCCAAAATAGTTATCAGCTATGTCTACCATCTATTCTACAGAGTCAATGGTCTCGTGCGATGCGTTTCCATTCCCTCATCACCCTTGTCTTTACATTCCGACTAATGAAATAAGAACTATAGCACTACTACTAACTATAGCTCAGTTAATGAATGAGTATTTTTTCCATATACGATAGGACTATTCTAATTTATAGCCGTTTCGTCTTTGGGTGCGGTGCCCTAGCACATGAAAGATATTCCGAATTGAAGACGAAATATTTTGGTTTATTAGAATTTGATTGACCTAGACCAGGGGTTCCGAAACTTATTTTCCCTACTGTCTACTTTAAGTGTAAATTATTATTTAGCGCCCACATTTTTTCACCTACTTAATTACCACTATAGCGAGAGCTCGGTCGGTGTCTAAGAGGCCTCTTTGATGAAATTACAAATCGCCTCCCAAGCCTCTGCACAACGCCCCCTTTTTTTCTGGGTCTATTACCGCTACCCTTTAAGCCTGCAGCGCCCACAAAAGGGGGGCTATCGCCCACTTTGGGAAAGGCTGACTTAGATGAATAATCTCAATTACAGATCGGCATAACAGAGGCAGCAGGGGCGCATTTGTTAGCAGAGGTACCGATGTACACTGGCGGTAGTTGGCGTAGAGTAGTGCAGCAACAGAGACCGCCCCTCATGAGGCAGTTCTCATCACCACCACCATCATCTGTGTAAGATATGTTAATTGTCATGAATTAGGTACCTAATACTAAAACGACCTGACAAATTAAATTTATGTTTGATATTCTCCTATACCTAGTCTGTAAATTTAAACGTTTGTATATCACTACGTAATCCTTCATTGGCTAAAAAATAGTCTCTCTGTGTCTAAGTATGAATAAATATAAAAAAAATATTAAAATTGACTGTAGATGGCGTCGTGAAATACGTCGTACAGTCAGTGCGGATGAATCAAACACTACACTACAACGAGAAGTCAGTCTTCTTCGACGCTGGCTACGACCACAAGGAAACCGAACTCTTAGAAGGTACATCTATCAAGAAATTTTCAGTGATAGAGAATCAGCTAATGTGGCTTTAATGAAACTATCATTGTTTTTTACAAATTTATTTCATACTACTTTTTTTTTTCAATTTAAAGAAATTTTCCATTTCGTTTGGTTCTGGTAAAAGTTTCGTGTTGTTATTACCGACGCTATTTGCCTTGACAGATGGACCCCGAGAAATCTAAGACGCTTAATCAGTTCAGAATCCGATACACCTGCGCCGGACACTAATGGAATTAATGGTATATCATCTTTATAATACATAGAAAAGAATCTTTTTAGCCTTTTTAATTAAAGATAATATCAATATTATTATTTTTGATGTTGCGCTTATGTAGAAATCTTAATTATATTGCAACCATTGTTATACTCGTATACGTTCGCTGAGTGTAAATTTAAAGCGCTGTATTGATTGACTCTTTTCATGATTATTTATTTATTTATTTATTTATTTATTTATTACACTTCATGTAAAATTTACATTGGCGGACTTAATGCCTAAGGCATTCTCTACCAGTCAACCAAAGGTAGTGCAGAGTAAATAGTGGTAGGTGCAATGAAATTTATATTAGGCTACGAATACATACAAAAAAAGTATATCTACATATATACAAAATCATATATAAATATACATGCATACATACATACATATATACATACATACATACATATAATAGTTTATACAGTATTAAAAGGAATATATTAATAAATTTCCTTAACAAATAACTTCATCTTAATAAGTTCATGACGATTCCGCTAACTTTTCCAACAGCATTCGCCGAACCCTTAACTTGAACGTGCAGCGGTTAGTAATAGTCCTGATCTCGAGAGGAAGCGCATTCCATAGCAGAATTCCATAGCAGATTATGTAAAATGATTTCTAAAATTTACTCCCTAAGATCCGTATTAAATCGGCAAATTTAAAATTATCGTATCATTTATCTCTGACAACCTATTTATATTAGGTACGGTATGGCGTTACAATAGGTAATGTTGAGACTTCGACCGGCGTCTCGGATGGTGACACGTTGTTTAGACATTACAACATGTGATCGTCCCAACTGGTCCATTTTTTCAAATATGGCAATGAAATTGCTACAGTTACAGATCTCCGTCCAAATGGATTGGGTCGATTACCTTTCAATACAAACAATTATAGAAATGAAATATTATTATTGATTTTTTATTCATAAAATATTTTATCTTTCAGAAGAATCCTTAGTGGAGACCACTTACAGCACAGTTAGCATAAACGGAGGGGATACAAATGTCGGAATGATTAATGACGAATCTTCACTAGATAAGAGTCAATCTTGGAATGACGTCAGTGAGGTAGTCTTAATGATAAAACTTTACTTCTACGTAGTTCTCAGAAAATCCTTGTAACCGATTTTGCAGTTCAAGGAAATGTGAATTTACATTCTAAAACGTAAATCAAAATAATATAGGTGATCTTTGTGAATCGCGATTTGGTTTACAAATATTAAAACTATTGAAGTTATTATATTTACAAACTTTTTTTACTTCGCAGAAAAATTCTACTAATTAGCCGACATTTAAGCCGGATTAAAGCCCCGTTTAATTTTTTTTTATTCTTTGGGACTCACGTTCTCAGCAAGATAATCAAACTTAAAATTTATTAATTTTATTTTAATTAGTTCATAAAACATAAATATTAGCATATTTTGTGGTTATTCTACGAATTATAATAACATGAAGTTGATATTACGATAATTTAATGGCCGTCTGGTGAAGTGGTAAGAGACATGGTCACTACATAAGGGGGTCGCGGGTTCGTATCCCGCCAAGGGAAGATATTTGTATGATAAATATAAAATGTCGTTTCCAGGGTTATGGATGTATATTAAAATATATGTATGTGTATAATAAAAATCTTACGTTTATTTCCGTTATCTGGTACCTGTAACACAATTTCTTTACGAACTTAGTACGGGACCAGTTAACGTGGCGTGATTGTTAGTAAATAGTTATTTATTTATTCGTTTATATAATTATTCATGTAAATATAATTTCAGTGCAAGATATGGCTAGAGTATGGTCTCGCGTGCGGTTGGTGGGGTATCGCCTTCTGGGTAGCAGCAGCCACGGCGCAAGGGTTAGCGCTGGCAGCCGACTACTGGTTGATGTGCCTCACTAATGACAATGCCACTGAAAACTTTTCTGATGATCAGGTTAAAAATTATACAAAAAAAACAATATCTTTGCTATTTTAATTCTTGAAAACCGTTGTTCGGTACTTCTCTCTGAAAAAATACGATTTATTAAAGCTGTAAATTAAAAATCCTTATCACGTAAAAACTTGTTTGTCAACTAAAATGACTATTGATGTGCCTTTGGAAAACATACAGCATTGTATTATGAAGAAGCAGTGTGTACTTAGCTTAGATTCCTTGTCTATGTCCAACCATAGACCGTCAATTTAGTTCCATCTTTAGCCGCTAGGTGCTGCCAGCAAGTATAAAGGGAGCGCAGCCATCTTTGATCTTCATAGCGTTGTGTACTTTCGTACTGTGAAGTCGCAAGTCCACAAATATTTATTCGACTTCTTATTAATTGCAAAAAATATTTTTTTGTGTTTCTATGAGTGTTATTTTGCAATCATTACGAGTATTATTTACCAATCCTATCATCGGACGCCATGAATCACGCGTCATCTGTTGGAGGTGATGTTGAGTCAAGCTCCATAATTTCCGAGAGGGAAGATGTCCAGGCGAGACGCGATGGAGACGCCTCGCGTTCGAACAGCTCGTCAAGCGAAAAAGAACAAAAGGAGTCTCTGCGTAAGAAACGACGAGATTCAAAGGTAACGGTCGATCTTCGAATCGGCTCGTTATCCCACCAGGTCAGTGACGTTGTAAATCTAATAATGCATCAACTGTGTGTAACAATTGAATGTAACGAAAAATGTTGTAAACAAATTGATCTCGTCAATACGGAAATTTTGACAAAAACACAACAGATTTAAACTAATAAGCTTTGTAACATAATTACTGAAAACTTTGACAAATCGTCTCCGTCGTACAAGTTACCCGTAAAAAGCGTTTTAAATTGTATGCGGAAAAAAGGGCCGTATGTATAGAAATAACACGTCAAAGTTTAATTTCCGTGGTCTCTAACAAAGTATCCTGTTGCCAACGCACCACTCATTGAGGAATTTTTGTTTGATAATAGTAAATTGAAATCTATTCAGTCCCTCGGAGGGCTACAATCCTATTTGTCACGATCTCGTACAAAAGGTAAGCCAAACATTATAAACAATCATAGTCTGTAACATCTGGCACAATCCAGAGGGGGGCAATTGAAGACACCGACGGGAGGCACTGAGTGCCACCAAAATTGTAATAATTTGTAAACCATGTATGGTTACCAAATACCGTAAAACAAAAAACTACCTTTTTTCTGCGGAAGAAAAGCGACGGATCAATGCATCCAATTTTGGATCTTCGAGAGTTGAACAAGGTCGTAAAGATAAAACACCTAACTGTTTTCGGACACCTAGGTACCAAACTTTCTCCACCCAGGGGACTGGATGATAGAATTGAACATTTCTCAGGAATATTTTTCTAGTATCAGTCGCAAAATTTCGTCGATACTTCTTGAGGATCAGTACCAAGGTACCAGTATCAGTACCTCCAGGAAGGAATCGGTACCTTCTTATGAGTTAGTATGAAATGACATGCCTACCCTTCGGTCTGGCTTCAGAGCCACACCTTTTTGCTTCTATAACATGCGGGTCGCAGAGACCTTGCGTGCAAAGGGAACTCGAGTGCTAGTGTCTACTAGACGACTTCCTTTTTGGTCGACCAAGACAAATCCAAATTGAAACTTCAGGCTGCAGAAGCTGTGAAGCTTTTGGATTAACCTTTTTTGCTTCCATAACATGCTGGGTCGCAGAGACCTTGCGTGCAAAAGGAACTCGAGTGCTAGTCTACCTAGACGACTTCCTTTTGGTCGACCAAAACAAATCCAAGTTGAAACTTCAGGCTGCAGAAGCTGTGAAGGTTTTGGATTATCTGGGCTGGCATGTCAATTTCCATTATATAGGGTGCTCGGTCGCTCGGTCGCTCGGTCGCGGAGATATTGCGTGCAAAGTCGAGTGCTAGCTTACCTACACGACTTAATCTCGTTTCACCAAGACAAATAAACGTTTTTGTTCCCATAGCATGCTCGGTCGCGGAGACCTTGCGTACATAGGGAAGTCAAATGTTAACGTACCTACGCGACTTTCTCTTGGTCCTTGAAGACAAATACACCTTTTTGCTTCCACAGCATGCTCGGTCGCGGAGGCATTGCGTGCAAAATCGAAGTGCTAGCTTACTTACACGACATGATCTTGTTTCACCAAGACAAATAAACGTTTTTGCTCCCATAGCATGCTCGGTCGCGAAGACCTTACGTACATAGGGAAGTAAAATGTTAACCTACCTACGCGACTTTTTCTTGGTCCATGAAGACAAATACACCTTTTTTGCTTGCATAGCATGCTCGGTCGCGGAAACATTGCGTGCAAAGGGATGTTGAGTGTTATCCCACCTACGCAAATCCCACCAGGTCCATCAAAAGAAGTCCAAGTTGAGTCTTCAGGCCACATAAGCTGTAAAGCTCTTGGATTATTTGGGCTGCCAAGTCAGCCTTACAAAAAATCAATTAGTACACTGGTTCAAGAGATGACATGTCTAGGGATTCGATGGAAAATTGCGAGAAACGAAGTGGCCACTCAACAACATCCTAGCTCAAACTCTGACGGAATTACATCAATCTATGCTAACTTGCAAATTTTCTTGCGAAGTTTCAAGAAAAGGGGTAAAAAACAGGCCATCCTGCATGTGTTAACAATTAAATGCAGTGCTGACGCGAAGCCACATGTTAGACATTGCCGATACACAAAACCAACCATTTCCTGGCAACGGAAGCTTCGGACATGTGTAGGGGTTACAAATGCAGTGCTGACGCGGAGCCACATGTCAAACATTGCCGAGACCCAAAACCAACCATTTCCTGGCAAGGGAAGCTTCGGACATGGGTAGGGGTTACAATTAGACAAAATATTAACGTCCTGTCTATGGTCAGCTCAACAACAGAAACGGCTCACCCACAAAAGAGCTATTTGCAATGGTAGTGACAATCAAAATGAATCTGAAAGTATTTCACTAACGTTGACCTTTCGATTTTTAAACCTAAGCGATAAGTTCAAGATAGCTGTCAGCTTATCTCTCGGGGAGATACAACATCATAGCCGACAGGCTATCACGAGGAAATCAACCTGCGAAATGGCACTTTTTACCACAAGTGACCACAAAAGTTTTTCGAAAGTGGAGTCATCCGGATATAAACCCATTCGCCGACCAAGATTGGATACCTTCAGCAGACCGTAGAGGATGCAACTAGCATGGAGAATTCCTCCTCTCAACCTTCTCCCCAAAGTACTGACTCACTTCAACAGTATCTAGGGAACCTACCTGGTAGTGTTCCCAGACTGAGCGAAAGCATTTGGGTTTCCAAGCCCTCAGATCCCGAACGCTAGATAACTCGCACGAAATCCAAAACCTACCCCTCCACAGGTTAAACATTAACCCTGAAAGCTTAGAAAGGGGGGGGGGGAGGTTGTACAAATAATGACTGGTCTAAACAGGAGAAGATTTGTTGAAAATTAGCTGTTGTCAATCCACTTTGTCAGCATACTTACCAGCAACTAGAAGATGGTGCATATGGTGCTACAGTTTTAAAATTGATCCTAAGTCTGCAGATGTTGCCAAATTCTTTCTTCTTTTCCAAAAAGAAAATTTTGCCTATAAAACAATCCTTCTGCATCATAAAGCAGCGCTGTCGACTTTCTGTGGGCGAAATACATGTAGGACAGCAAACATTCTCAAGCTCTCTAATAAAAATTGCTATTTTAAAAAAGCCATCGGAATAGCTAAACAAAATTCAACTACTTATTACAATTTTACTAAGTGTAGTCCCATTCACATGAGATCCGAGAATAGTTCTAAACTGGTTTTCTTCAAACCCAGCCACCACATCACGCCTCAATGTAGCTTGAAAGACACCAACAACCATGTTGCTGGCTACGGGACGCAGAGTTAATGACCTTACTTTGCTCAACATTTCTAAAGACAGTTTCTTTGATAACAGAGAAAAACATCTTTCTGATACCAGTCTTTGGGTCTAAAATTGAAATCCATTTTCGTCAATAATCTGCATAAGTGCTTTCTAAACATGAAACTAAAGACATGCCCGGTAAGATTCGTAAGGACTTTTTTCTAACTATGTGTGTTGTCACAAAAGCGGCATCCCGTACTGTAATTGGAAACTGGTCTTCGTTCAACCTTACGAGGTAATGGCATCAACGCATCTCTAAGAAGTGGTAGATCAGCAGTAGCCTCTGAGATGGATTGATAATGAACCAATGGACGAAATACTTTCTAGAGGCAATTGCAAATCATCCAAACGTTTACAATAATTATTGCCGAATAATAGAGCTTCGTAAAGATCCTCACGATTCTTTTTTTCAACACATTTACTTCTACATGATGTATATACATCATTTATACAATTTATACATTTTCTTGTATATACAAGATAAAATGTTTATTACAAACTTATAAATATTTTTTAATTATTGAATTAACGTGGAAGTTAACAACTGTTTTTTCGATTTAATAATTATATAAATTATGAACATTATCATTGCGCTTCATAATTTTATTATGGCTTTACCTATTTCATCATAGCGTTGTGCTTAATAATTTCACCAGCAGATAACAAACACGTCTTCATAATACAATGCTGTATGTTTTCCAAAGGCACATCAATATTACGGTTTTACATAACAATAAAACCGATATTATGTGCCGAGAAGGAAAACATACAGCATTGCAGGAAGTTCTTCCTGGTGAAGACTATGAAGATCAAAGATGGCTGCGCTCCCTTTATACTTGCTGGCAGCACCTAGCGGCTAAAGATGGAACTAAATTGACGGTCTATGGTTGGACATAGACAAGGAATCTAAGCTAAGTACACACTGCTTCTTCATAATACAATGCTGTATGTTTTCCTTCTCGGCACATAATATCGGTTTTATTGTTATGTAAAACCGTAATATTCAAGAAGGATAAAAAAGGCGAATATACCACAAAACAATTAAAATTCAACATAAATAACGCATTCAAATGCGGGTTTTTTTTACCAATTTCTTTATGTAGAAATTTCAGAAATTCTAAAACCAATATTATCTATAATTGAAGATACAACCAATATACTTGTTGCACGTCAGTTCCTTAATTGAAACTTTAACAAAATATTTTAGTAATTTTTAAAAGTCATGAGTCCGTAATTTCCACTATTCGAAGGTTTCGTGGACCACGGGTAGACAGCCCGTAGGCGGGTATCAATTTTTCTAATGAAATACGTACTTAATATAGTAACCGGCAAACTTCTTGAGCAAATGACCTTGACTGCGCAGAACCGAATTTTAGATCACTTTGGTGGTGAGGGTGAGGCGCGACGGCAGGGGAAATCGTATCGAGCGCTTTATTGGTAGATCAGTCGAACCTTGCGCCCCGCACCGCGCCCTCATTCCGCTTGCTCCCAAAAGTAAGCTTGCGTACAGTGGAAAGTCTATCGTTATTAATCGTTAAGTTATTTGTTATAATTACTTGTGGACTTTGTTGCCATTGCTATTTGTTGAGTGTTTGTTGATTTTTTATAAAACATACACTATGCCGCGACAAACCGGTGTAGTAGTAGTAGCTCAAAAGAAAGGGTAGAAAAATTGTGACGACGTATATTGCTTCATTATAAAACAGGGGAAGAATGATATGGAAAAATTAAAACAGACTTCGGAAGTAACAAAACCATCAGTGAGTACTGTTAGGTGCATTATTAAGGAAGCTAAAGGCTCTGGCTTGCTCGCCGTGTTTCGGACTCCGGGTAAGAAAAGATCAGGGAAGAAGAAAGTTAGCGGAATGGATAGTTTCGTTCAATCTGTAATAAAAAGATGTAATCATAATAACTACATAATAAGCAGCGAAACTCCGTACCGTAGAAAGGCTTCGAAAAATTTAAAGAAGATATAAATTTTAATGGCTCGGAATGAAGCTTACGACGTATTATGAAAGAGCTAAGCTTTAGATGGAAACAAAGAACAGAAAATAATCGGAAGCTGGTAATTGAAAAAAGTAACTACGAATCGAATATCTTCATAAAATAATTAATTATAGACAAAAAAGAAGACCGAATCGACGGAGTTGTAAACTACACTGATGAGCCCTATGTCGACTAATCACGATGATAGCGACTCGGGTGATGAAAACAGTGATGATGATGATGGTCAAGATTATGATAACGAAAAAAAAATTACAAATACCAGCTTCGCTTCAACTGAACCAAGACCTGGCAACAGCTCTAGTTTTGACTTAATAGAAGGAATATCTATTTTACCCCAAGATTAAATTATTACAATTATTAACCTATATGTTTTATTAATGTTCTAATAAATATATAAATAAATACATATGTTGATTTTAATAATTTAATAGCATTATGACGCAGAGTAAGTAATGTTTTTGCACGTGAGTGTACCATGCGCGAACTTACCCCCACTACGTCAACAAATGCTCAAGAAGTTTGCCGGCTATTATAAGCAGGGACGTCTTAAATTAGGCTGGGGCCCTTGGGCACACAAGAATTTGGGGCCCTTTTGGAAAATAAAAAAAGCGAATTATAATAACATTTTTTTTACTGAGTATGACCATTTATTGTAGGTAATCAGATACAGTATGATATAATATGTCATTAATGATATTAGAATGCTGCTGGTTTTTTGGTTACGATCTCTAGATCTCTCGATCTCTAGATGGTGTACTTAGTAAATTAGGTAGGATGCGTTCGGAAATATTATTAATTAGTACAGTAGGAATAGGAGCAGTCATCGATATAATGGCGTAGTATATGCCTTGTAATTACCTTCTGATAAGATTAGTGATTTGTGAAAAAAGTGAAATGTGCCCGACAAAAATGTTTTGAGAATAAATGTGTGAGAGAAATTGTCGGTCCTTCGGGGCCCCCTGAGAATGGGGGCCCTGGGCACGGGCCCCGTGTGCCCTTATGGTAAAGACGGTATTGTTAATAAGACTTTTTGAAGTCGTCGTGGTCTAACGGATAAGACGTCCGGTGCATTCGTATGAAGCGATGCACCGGTGTTTGAATCTCAGGCGGGTACCAATTTTTCTAATGAAATACGTACTCAACGAATGTTCACTATTGACTTCCACGGTGAAGGAATAGCATCGTGTTATAAAAATGAAACCCGCAAAATTATAATTTGCGTAATTACTGGTGGTAAGACCTCTTGTGAGTCTGCGCGGGTGGGTGCCACCACCCTGCCTATTTCTGCCGTGAAGCAGTAATGCGTTTCGGTTTGAAGAGTGGGGCAGTCTTTGTAACTATACTTGAGACCTTAGAACTTATATCTCAAGGTGGGTGGCGCATTTACGTTGTGGATGTCTATGGGCTCCAGTAACCACTTAACACCAGGTGGGCTGTGAGCTCGTCCACCCATCTAAGCAATAAAAAAGTAAAAAAAACAACAATTGTTCACGATTGATTTGCACGATGAAGGAATAACATCGTGTAATAAAAATCAAACCCGCAAAATTATAATTTATGTAATTACTGGTGGTAGGACGTCTTGTGACTCCACAGTGGTAGGTACCACCACCCTGCTTATATCTGCCGTGAAGCAGTAATGCGTTTCGGTTTGAAGGGTGGGGTAGCCATTGTAACTATACTGAGACTTTAAAACTTATATCTCAAAGGTGGGTGGCGGCATTTACGTTGTAGATGTCTATGGGCTCCAATAACCATTTAACATCAGGTGGACTCTGAGCTCTTCCACCAACTAAGCAATAAAAACAAACAAAAAAATAGATATTTTTGTAATGTTGTCAGTTGTGGAGCAGTGTCCGCAAGTACGGGTTGTGGTGCACTGCGGGGGCGGGGGCGGCGGCGAGTGCTGCATGAGCGCCTGCTGCACGCCGCGCTCTACGCCAGCCCCCACCACCACCACACTACGCCCACCGGGACCACGCTCCATCGCTTCTCCGCTGACGTTCTATTGCTAGACAAAGTTTGTTATCTCATATTATTATTTTACGATTTTATTGTAGACGATCTCACACCCCGTCCGATTATAGTGCTAACAAATACAACCTCAAGACAAATACCGCTGTCCAGTTTGAGACATGAGGTTGTGGCGTTTAAGAACGCACCTTTTTTATGATGCGTAAGCCAGAACGCACGAGAGGTTTAAATAAGAAGATAAGATTTGTACTGCCAAAAATTAGACAAAAAAAAAATAAGTGTAGAACTTATAACTATGTAAGCCGCTGCAACATTGTTTGTTGCAGCGGCTTACATAGTACCGCTGCAACAACTCCTATTGTTTCGATAGTGGTGTTAATTACGAGTGATTCAAAAACACGATGTTCACGCAAAATACGGAAGGAACTCTATTCGGACTCCTTCAAGGTCATAATCTCAAAGGTTATGAAATAAAAAACCTTTCAAATCCACAAGCCGTTCCATTTAATGGTTTTTGTAACGTATTAATACCTACTGTTAATTCAAAATAGAACAAGAATACGCATAGTCGAACTTGAGAGTATTCTAAATTTAAAGTTTTTAACTAAAGGTTATTTTTTCTAGAAATTACCGACAGCCATAAGTCGGTGGACTCAGTTAGCTCTGCTATGTGCTGCGGCTATGCTTGTCAATGCTGTAGTCGCGCCCTGGAGCCTGACAGCACTCATACCGGCATTCTTGTGTTACCTCTGCCTACAATCTGTTTATTTACGTAATTCTAGGTAAATCATTGATCTCTACATCTCTGTAAAAATTTAAAAACGCCTGAGCCTGAGAGCCTGACATCGCTCATACCGGCATTATTGTGTTACCTCTGCCTACAATCTGTTTATTTACGTAATTCTAGGTAATTCATTGAACTTTAAATCTCTGTAAAAATTGTAAAACGAGAAAAAGATTTGGCTTTTTTCTGACTGTCTTACCAGTGATTCCCTTGCAGTATAAAAAAAATCATGTATCTAGTTGTTGAAATACAAATTGCCTCTTTGACTTTGTTACTTAATATGAATCGTTTAATATTAAGGCCATATTATTAACAGTTCTGTAAGTTTAAATCTGTGAAAATATCGAACAAGTTCAATTGATAAACATACATCTAGATTTAAAATATTTATTCAATATTTTAGGGAGTTGCAGCAAGTGGAAGGACAAAGCGCCGGTAGAGTGGTGTCTCTTTGCAGAGAGACGTGTGCTGGAGGTTCTACTATACGAGCCAGCCGATTACAGACCCGCATGCGGACAGACTTCCTTCGACGTCTCGACTATAATCACAACGCTCTGCTGCTCCTCAATACTGCTAACCGGTGGCTTGGATTGTCTCTGGTAACTTCTTTTGGTGGAAACGAGCAAATTTCCTCACGTCTTCTATTTTTAAATACCTTGATTTGTTCTGGATTATCCATACTATATATTATTTAAATGCGTGTTTGTATTTGTTGATCGCAATTTTACCTCTTGACGACTCAGCCGATTGTCATAAATTTTGTATACACTTTTCGGAGATATTAAAAAGAACATTGGGTAGCTTTCATTTTGGAGGAAAAAGTATATTTCCCTTAGGAATATCTTTATATGTATAATTCTACTGTACGTGTGTATGTCATTGAACTCCTCCTAAACGGCTGGACCGATTTGAATGATTTTTTTTGTATGCGTTTGGGTGGCGCTCTGGATAGTTTAGATTTGCAAATCAGCCCGGCAGATGGCGCTGCATTCGGTATCTAGGTTATTTATTTATACTACAACTTCACTGCTGGATAGACTTGAACGAACATTTGCAGGATAACGTTTGTCGGGTCCGCTAGTGCTTTATATGTTTCTATTTTAAGCGGTTTATGTCCTAATTCTAACATGTCTTCAAAAACTGTTGAACTTTATAGTATTGTCGTAATATATAATAAATTGAGATGTTTATTTATTTATTTATTTTATATTACTTAGAAGGGTGGACGAGCTCACAGCCCACCTGGTGTTAACTGGTTACTGGAATCCATAGACAACGACAACGTACCTAAATGCGCCACCCACATTGAGATATAAGTTCTAAGATCTCAGTATAGTTACAACGGCTACCCCACCCTTCAAACCGAAACGCGTTACTGCTTCAGGGCAGAAACAGGCAGGGCGGTGCTACCTACTCGTGCGGAATCACAAGAGGTCCTATCACCAGTAATTACGCAAATTATAATTTTGTGGGTTTGATTTGTTTTCATTTGAAATTATGAACTTTATAGGATCTTGTTGGCGCTGCGAGTGTTTGCGTGTCCCTGTGCGTGTGCATGTACAGCGGCAGTAGAGGCGCGGTCGCGGGACTAGCGGGCGCGTACTCGCTGCTCCTGCCCGCCTATCTCGCTCATCTTGCCAAATGCCGCGCCGACCTCGACCAGCAACTCGCCGCGCTGCATCGTATACATCGTGACACCAATGTACCCCGCGAAGATTATAGAGAGCATTGTATGTAGTTATTACATGTAATACGATACACAATTTTGATAGGTTCGAGTAACCAATTTTTTTTAAGGGATTTTATGACCTGGTAACTGAGACCTTTAAGTCATGTCTTATTTTAATTTATACTCATATTTTTATGAAAAATGATGTTATGGAGTGAAATGAAATGAAGATGATTAATTTGAGACATTAATCAACTGGGATGAAATGTAATGAGATGATATGGGATGAAATATAATCTCAGTAAAATGGTGGTCATTTACTAAGATCTCAGTGGACTTTTTGGAGGATCCCGAGAAGTTACGTCCAGCGGCTTTGTTTAATTTTCCCACATTTGTGCACTTTCACAGATATTAAACAGTTAATAAACCACCATTATTACACATTTAAACCCGAAGAAACACTAAATAGACAAAATAAAACAAATCACACAACTTCACTCCTCGCGTTCCCGCCAAAAAAGTCTCGAGTAACCAATGTCACTGTTTAACATAGATTACTTAATATTGATATTGAGATAATGACTTATTATATATAATAAATTACCATTATAATTACAGATCGAATATCGAACATTTAATTATTTTTTTATTGGACTTACAAATAGTAATCCTTTGTTCTGTGACTGGTAGTAGATTGTCTTGTGAGCCCACACGGGTCGGTACAATAATCTCTAACGCGAACAATAATGGGTTTCGGTTTCAAGAGTGGGTCAGTTATCCTTTACAATTTCGACTTAAAAATGTCAAAAAGCTTCGTTAACAACTAACATCAGCTGAGCTCGATCTCTCTCTAATCAATAACTACATAATAACATACTTATGTACGCGATACAGAAACGTAAACTCACAGACTTCATTATGGAGCATGTTAGCTAAAACATTTTTTGTTTCATTTTTTCAAGGCTCTATTCCTGTAAATTGGCAAAGAAGCGGAAAAATTGAATTTCAAAATGTCAGCGTGCAGCACGAACCTAACTCACAGAATATTTTGAACAAAATCAATATATCTATAGCTCCCGGTGAGAAGGTACGAAATAAAACAAATCTATAAGCTATAAATTCCTACGAGCAATAATTAAATACATATATAACTATTTTTTTATCACTAGAACTCATAGACATCACGACAAGAATACTGCTAGCCATCTTGAGACATGAAGTACCAACCTGATGAACTAAAATTGTGTACCTAATGCTTCAAATAAAATGAATAAAAATGTATTTCACTGCAGGTAGCAATATGCGGCAGGAGTGGTAGCGGCAAGTCTACGTTATTAATGACGTGTGTTGGAGCAACCAGTATTGCCGAAGGACGAGTACTCATCGACGGGCAGGACGTGTCGCGCGTGCCGCTGCGGGCGTTACGTCACCGCGTGGTCGTCCTGCCGCAAGAGCCTGCGATGTTCTCAGGCACGCTGCGAGAAAACCTCGACCCGCTCGCCGTGCACACTGACGAAGAAATATGGCACAGTCTCAAAGTTGTCGGATTATATGATTTCGTCAGTGCTCAATCGGCTGGTTTGGGTGAGTTAGCGATGACTGCAGTAATTTTAGTCCATTACTTTCTGTTTTTATGGTCATAATATGTGAATAGCTTACCCAAAAGTTAAGTGAATATGCAGATAACATTGCCTTATGTTCTATTCGCTTATTTTATCGTTTTGGCGATATGGCCACACAAAAATGGTGCGCGTGCAAGCTTGGTGCACGTGAATGAAGTGAAACTTCTTTTTAGATGTGAAGGTAGTATTGTGGTTTTCTTCATTTTTCATCCTTAAATCAGATTGCTGAGTATAAGAGATGCGACATCTTAAAAATTTATATTTTAAACATTTTAAATTACTAAATATATATATTTTAAATTCCTTCATTAAAATATTGGCCGCTACTCGATGCTAACGCTCGTGCTGGCCTGTAACAGGTATATTAAGCGCTATGCGTTCGAGTGCCACACATTCACTCTCGCTCTGTCTCTTTCTAATATGGTAGCGTTAAACGTTTAACGTAACCTTATTGGAAATCGCTTTAAAAAACATCACACGACTCAAATTGTAACTGTGCTCTCCCATGTCATCACAAAAAGATAAGTTACTGCTCGGGTAGGTACCACCATCCCGCCTATTTCTGCCGTGAAGCAGTAATGCGTTTTGGTTTGAAGGGTGGGGTAGCCGTTGTAACTATACTGAGATCTTAGAATTTATATTTCAAGGTGGATGGCGCATTTACGTTTTAGATGTCTATGGGCTCCAGTAACCATTTAACACCTGGTGGGTTTTTTTTTTCCCTACCTAAGCTGATAGCCTTGAGAGGCTATTTCAGCGGAACCTTAACTAGTAGGTAAGCTCACGGGGCTCAAACCTGACGACGTTGCTAACACGAACCCTAGCAAGAGCCGTGCTTCACAGAATCTACACCGGATCGGAAACGCGACCCACTGAGAAGATCCGTCGAGAAACTCAGTGGGCTGTCTGAGGGTTAATTTACTCGTCGAGCCCTTCGTCGCAAGCGACGGGTTCGACGAGAACGGTGACCGAGGTGGGATATGAGCTAGTCCAACTATCTAAGCAATAAAATAAAAAAATTATCGTTTTTATGAATGTTGATGTGTGTCGTAGAGTGCAGTATAGCGGGGCGCGGCGGGTGGAGCGCGGGGCGGGCGGCGCGCGCGTGTGCGGCCCGCGCGGCGCTGCACGCCCGTTTAGCGGCCGCACTGTTGCTGGACGAGCCCGCCGCCGCACTCGACGCCGCAGCCGAGCGAGCACTTCTTGCCGCAATGGCGCGCATCGCACCCGACACCACCATCATCACCGTGGCAGTACGTTGCTTTCGAATTTTAATATCGTAGGAAGGGGGGTCGCCGCACACGGGCCACCGGCCACAACCACGAAATGCCGCCACCGGCAAATTTTTACTGTCATTTTCATACATTTTATATGTAGCATGTGGCGGCCACCGGCGTCAACCGTGTGCGGCGAGTCCATATAAAATGTATGAAAACAACAGGAAATAGGTCGGTGGCTGCATTTTGTGCCGACACTTAATCCTTTTGCAAACCCTATTTCCCAGTTTGGGGTAGGTGTTGTTTTGACAACTAAATTTAATAGCAAATCTTGGATGCGAAATAGTCGGCTTAAATTGACAGCTTCGCATAATAAATTAATAATCTCGCTACTACAGACGGAAGGTTGGGATCTCAGAGTCAGACTTCGCATCATTATGTTATTATTGTTTTTGATTAATCGCTGATCAAATAATTAATTACTCCGATTAGAAACCTCTATGATTATCTTTTTATTTATTTATTTCTAATTTAAATCTATACTTCTAAAGCAATATTTTGCCTAAATATGATGTCAGATATGGATCAAAATTATTTATTTCTATTAACACTGAATTTGATAAAATTTAGTTCATAAAACTAAACAAATTATAATCAGTTTATATCAGTTTTCTTATGTTTACTGTTTTTGAAGTGAAAACTTCTTTAGAATCGTTCTGATTTCAAACCGGATGCAATGGAAAAAACGACAGGTAAGAGACACAAATACAAAAATGTGTAGGATGAAGCCAGTAAAGAATGAGACAGAAATATACATACTATTTAATACAGCACCATCTGTGAGATTTTTTAATACTAACGTGTCTATGAAAGCTCTTGTAGTGAATTTTAATTTAGGATTATACGTGAAATTAAAATATCAATTCACAGAGGGCGCTCTACCTTACAATTATTTACTAATGACAAAATTTTACATATACTTAAGACGTTTAGGAAAATTTTTTTATGATTGAAGAATTACCGGTGGCCTTTCCACTTTCACCAGAACAGGTGGAAGAGCAAAGGCTCAGCCAACAGTAGGGTTAACTAACAGCTTCCCGAGCGCCTCCAAGTGTTTATGGTGAAATATTGTCGATTAATTTTTCAGCATCGCATATCGTCAGTGCGCGGGTACGACCGCGCCGTCGTACTGGAGGAGGGTCGCGTGGTGGAGCAGGGCGAGGTGGGCCCACTGCTGTCGCGGCCGGTCTCACGCCTCGCCCGCATGCTCGCCGCCGCGCACACGCACGTCTGACAACACACAACTCCCGGACCAATATAAATTTATTGAACAATGATTTTATTGTTCGCAGCCCTACGCATCTAAACCCACATAATCCATATTTTAATACTACAAATGCGATAGTTTCTTTGTTTGTTACGTTTTGACGTTTTAATTACTTTTAAGTAGTTATCATGAAATTTTGGATAAACATTGTCGGGGATGCAGAAAAGCTTTAGCAATAGCGGTTTTTTTTTCCTGTTTATCTCACATTTTTGAGTTTGCCAGTACTATTAGAGTTTACAGTTCTCATTAGTTATCTTTTTGTCTTTGCGCTCACAGAAAGTAATTTCAAGAGATTTTCAGTTACGATTGTTTGATGCGAATGAGTATGGCCCAGTAATTATGAACCTAAACTAACATTGAACGGCAGATAACAAAGACAACGTGCGCCATTTTTTTTTATCAAGAACACAGATTGGTTGTCACGGTTATACATATTAAAGAATATTCTAGAATCTGAATATACTCGCACGCTCTCATTCGTAAAATAGTCATTATGTTCACAGAATTGTCAGTGTTGAGTTTTCAGGATTTTAATCCATAAAAAAAGCTATAACATAGAGATTGCTACAGACCGTCATAGACTATGTGACATTACGTAAAGAAACACGTTGACGCTTGCGACTGAGACAAAGAAATTGCTGCTTTTCTATTAATTCCTTATTATACATTTTCTTAATGTGAGGTAAATCATTTATTTAAAGCCCAAACGCCAACCCTAGCACGTAGTCCTTTTATCAATAAAACTGAAACGTTTGGTACAACAGTGTTACCAGGTCACAAATGTCATTGCATGGCACATTTAGAGCATGCACTTTTTTCTAACTCAATAAGCATCTAATAAAATCTATAATAATATTATATTTAGTAACAAATGATGTAAGTCCTTTTCACTTCACTTGCGCTAGGAAAAAAGTAAAATTTAACCCTCATTGCGGCTTTAGTTGACAAGCTCCTTCTATGTTAAGATATTAGATAATTTGACATTATTAGCTTTACTGAAATTATCATTCTAGACCAGTTAGTTATTATCAAAAATTAGCGGCACCCAAAAAAAAAAAACGATTAAAAGCCGTTTTTGTAGTTACCTATAGTAAAATTTAAAATAGTTTATTCTAATAATTTTGGTGCGGCCCAGTTGTTGAGAATCATTCAATCACAAAAAAGTACGAATAGAAATTCAACAGTAGACTGCAGTCAAACATGTTCATAAGAATTATACACAAAGTTGTGGGAGAATTACTACGACGAGACTGAGATAATCAATATTGATAAATATTTCTACTTATTTATGTACTTAATAAAGTTTTGACCATGAAAATAAAAAAAAATAAAAAACAATATTTCGTGTTTTTTTTTTTTCAAAACTGTATTTCCCATAGAACAACAATTGCACATAACTCATTTAAAGCTCACACGAACGCGCAGAGGAGCGTCGTCAAACACAACGTGCTACCAGAATCAACGATAAAACGTAAAATTATATATCACTACATAACAAATTACAACAATATTTACGTTGGCACCAATTTATATATATGTTGTTTTAAAAAAAAAACACTTGTGTCTTCGCACAATATAAAAATATATCCTTAAAGTACGTACTTACGTAGATATACTTAGATTACGTAAATTTAAAATACAAATCTCGATATGACCACAAAGTAAATTCATTTCGCTTACGATCTACAAATTGAATTTCAAGTATTCGGACAGGACGGGCTGAAGTTAATGATGAACTTTCTGCTTTAATCTTTGGTTGACTAACTTTACAGAAGCTTTGTAGGTATACATTATATTTTAGGTACGTCAAAGGCACTTTTTAAGGCCACAAAATTGTATTCAAAGTGATGTGTTGTTCCGCACAATAAATGCGTGCAATATCCAACTACTAAAAATATACTTGAATCTATTTCGTGTACATTTGAGTAATCGTACGATAATAATATTTTTTTCAATTTTATCTTGTTGTTTTCAAATTTTCACGACTCAATGAAAACTACTAAAAATATATATTAAATAAACACCGCAGGCACGTCGGCGATCAGACTGATTTTTTAATTTTATTTTTTAAATTACAAACTAAGGTAACATTTACGCAATAAAACAAATCGAAAATAAATCTAATGTAACGTTTTTATCAGCTGATCGCCGTGTGTGGAGCGAAGGCGGACCGGAACTGAGTAAGAATCTTACAAATGGACAAAGATAATTATTTAAAAAACAACAATACAATTTTTTTCGGCACGGTAATTGTATTTCGGACAAAACGCAACAAGCCCCAACAGTATCAGGCTTTAGTTTGAAACGTTTTTAATTCGAAATGTCACTTGTTAAAGAGAAAAAAAAGTTAAAGGAATATAGAGGAAAATATAGTTCAATAAAAATAATGGAACAAATTTAAAGAAAATCCGGGCTCCCATTACGCGTGGGAAATGAAAAGAGTGCTAAATACAGGAAGATAAGGTTTCATTGCGTCAAGTGCTCTAAGATGACTTGTAAGATCTTGCGAATTTTCACCAAATATCCGAAGAATTTCACGAAAATCCATGTTAGTTAGCGGACACATTTTAAGAATGTTTTCTCGGGAAACAATGCAGTAGACGTTGGTAACACTCACTAGTGCAATGGGAACGTGAAGCAGGATTCCCTACCGCTCAAAAAGCTACTAATACGTCCATGTATATAATCTGTACGCGTACATTTAATTTTTACAAAAATGATATGACATTTAAAAATATAGATATCTTTACAACAATTAGCCCTCTCAACGTTCTGATACAATCGTCGGTGCAAGAGCACTAGAGCATTGATTGCCAACTATTAAATTTTTTTAACAAGACATACATTACATCATTCAATTTATTTTAAATGTTCATTTCTAGTGTTCATTGTGTTTTCCTCTTTTTTTAAAGTCGTTGTTGCCAAAAATATTTTTCTAAATCGCATAAAACCTTCACAAGCTACCCACCCTTATTTCGTGGTTTTCAAAGTCTGGGTCAGCCCTATCACCAGGCTAGGCGCTAACAATAGTACGTGTTACCCTAATTATGAAGTAGTAGTAGTAGCAGCAGTAGAGACGAGTCGGGGCTGCCCGGTCTGGTTACGAGGGTTCTGTCTTGACGGCGGCGCCGGCGGCGACCGCGGCGCGCGCCTCGTCCGGCAGCCGCTCGGGGTTCGTGAGGATGTCCGTCGTCGTGCACAGCACGCGCAGGGAGTTCAACACCGCTGCAAATCATAACCACATTACAAACGTGAGGCTGACTGGTGCCCCACATCCACGTTTGTCAACGGAAATGTTGCCGTGCATCTTTAAAATAAACATAGAGATAATTTAGTAAAAACGGGATTACTTTACAAATATTGGAAACTGTTGTAAGCCGCGCCAATAAAGAAACGAATCTAAAAAATAGCGGCGGCGATCATGCGCTCTCACTCTAAGCTATTGCTGTCTTTGATCGCACACGGCGCGTATAGTAATCGGCAAACTTCTTGAGCAAATGACCTTGACTGCGCAGAACCGAATTTTAGATCACTTTGGTGGTGAGGGTGAGGCGCGACGGCAGGGGAAATCGTATCGAGCGCGTTATTGGTAGATCAGTCGAACCTTGCGTCCCGCACCGCGCCCTCATTCCGCTTGCTCCCAAAAGTACGCTTGCGTACAGTGGAAAGTCTATCGTTATTAATCGTTAAGTTATTTGTTATAATTGCTTGTGGACTTTGTTGCCATTGCTATTTGTTGAGTGTTTGTTGATTTTTTATAAAACATACACTATGCCGTGACAAACTGGTGTAGTACTTAAAAGAAAGGGTAGAAAATTTGTGTACGACGTATATTGCTTCTTTATAAAACAGGGGAAGAATGATATGGAAAAATTAAAACAGACTTCGGAAGCAACAAAAACATCAGTGAGTACTGTTAGGTGCATTATTAACGAAGCTAAAGGCTCTGGCTTGCTCGCCGTGTTTCGGACTCCGGGTAAGAAAAGATCAGGGAAGAAGAAAGTTACCGGAATGGATAGTTTCGTTCAATCTGTAATAAAAAGATGTAATCATAATAACTACATAACAAGCAGCGAAACTCCGTACCGTAGAAAGGCTTCGAAAAATTTAAAGAAGATATAAATTTTAATGGCTCGGAATGAAGCTTACAACGGATTATGAAAGAGCTAGGCTTCAGATGGAAAAAAAGAACAGAAAATAATCGGAAGCTGGTAAATGAAAAAGTAACATTCGATTACTACGAATCGAATATCTTCAAAAAATAATTAATTATAGACAAAAAGGAAGACCGAATCGACCGAGTTGTAAACTACGCTGATGAGCCCTATGTTGACTCATCACGATGATAGCGACTCGGGTGATGAAAACAGTGATGATGATGATGGTCAAGATTATGATAACGAAAAAAAAAATTACAAATACCAGCTTCGCTTCAACTGAACCAAGACCTGGCAACAGCTCTAGTTTTGACTTAATAGAAGGAATATCTATTTTACCCCAAGATTAAATTATTACAATTATTAACCTATATGTTTTGTTGATGTTCTAATAAATATATAAATAAATACATATGTTGATTTTAATAATTTAATAGCATTATGACGCAGAGTAAGTAGTGTTTTTGCACGTGAGTGTACCATGCGCAAACTTACCCCCACTACGTCAACAAATGCTCAAGAAGTTTGCCGGTTATTATACTGTATGCAAAAAAAATATCAGTTCTGACTTTGTTCTCACGCTGTCTCGACGCGCTTAGTTTTCTCTCAAATTCTGTTGTTATATGTTGCATTTGTCCGTATTTTAGTTGTTATTTTGTTGTTTTTGTTAAATTTGTTATTGTTATCGTTTTTTTTTTGTGCCACGTTGGTAAATAATATGGCCTCTCACAAACGAGGAAAAGTCCTTCACAGTGATGCACGCGAAATCATGTATAACGTTATTAAATACTTATTGTTATGTTGAAAAAAAAAAATTTTTTTTTTATATTTTTTACAATAAACAACTTTCTATCTTTCTTTTTATTTGTTGACTCTACCATCTGTCAGTGCAGGTACATAGACGCGATTTTCGATTCGTTTCTTTATTGGCGCGCGCAGCTTATGCCTACCCTCGCGAGCTCACACCGAACACCAATAATTTATTAATTAAATTATTCAAATATGTTCGATTTATGCCAATATGTACTAACAGTTTACATATTTTTATTCCTTCACCATGCCAGTACACACAGATGTTAGGCATTAACTTTCAAAAAGATAGTGCATACTCTGTTATCAGTATTAATGTCATTCAATGTAATGAATAAGTTTATTGACTGGCGAAGGGATTATAAGTAATCTTAAATGACAGTTTCTAAAGGTCTATTTAGTAAACGATAGTTCTTATTTTTTTAATATTCATCAAAATTCCAATTTGTATAAATTTACCGGTGAGATTTTTTTAATACGGGGACCGAATAAAAAATTACACGAAGTCAGTGCACGAACAATTAATTAAAAAAGTTTAGGTCCGACTCCTGGTTGCCGGACTATGTCATACGACAATGGGATCAACGTCGCATTGACAAAGACAACAAAGCCTTCAATAGAGTAAAGGGTGATTGTATGATTCTAATAATATTGAGACTTCTACTTCACATAGTATTTTTCTTTGGTTTATGTGAGTCCTGGAATATCTGGAATTTACTGGTGGTAGAACCTCTTGTGACTACTGGTGGTAGGACCTCTTGTGAGTCCGCGCGGGTAGGTACCACCACCCCGCTTATTTCTGCCGAGAAGCAGTAATGCGTTTCGGTTTGAAGGGCGGGGCAGCCGTTGTAACTATATTGAGATCTTAGAACTAATATCGCAAGGTGGGTGGCGCATTTACGTCGTAGAAGTCTATGGGCTTCAGTAACCATTTAACACCGGGTGGGCTGTGAGCTCGTCCACCCATCAGAGCAATAAAAAAAAATCCTATGCCAGTTAGGACTATTTTCGACGTCTCCAATTACAGTTGTACGTTCCACTTCGTGTTTGAAGGTGAGCGGTGGGTATCCGTCGCGACATGTATGAGTTTCAGTGGCCTCTTAGACCCTAGTACAATCAAATAGCATATACAATCCAACAGCGGTACAGGGTGGAAACGTTACCGGGGCGCATCTCCACGAGCGAGCAGTGCTGCTCGGCCCAGAGCAGCGTGGTCCGCACCAGGTCGGAGCCGCTGCCGCACGACACGCACGCGCTGAACGACTCCACCAGCGCCGCCGACACCACGCTGAACTTCGCACGAGTCAAGGCGCTTCGAGTTTCACATTTAACAACTACCCACGCCTTCCGTCCACAAAAATAAACAACTACCCACGTCTTCCGTGGACAGATAAGATAGAAGATAAGCTTTAATTACCTTGTACCAAAAATATACCATGTGATAGAGAAGAGTACTTAATGGTAGACAGCGGCTTGGCTCTGCCCTGGGCATTGCTGAAGTCCGTGGGCGACGGTAACCATTCACCATCAGGTGGGCCGTATGTTCGGCTGTCTGAAAGGGTAATAAAAAAAGTACCTACTTACTATAAGGCGTGTGATACTTACAATATTTACAATATTTAAATAATGGTTTAAGAAATCTAAAACACAGGCGTTTGTGGCTAGCTGAACTAAAAATTAGAGAATAATTTTACGTAAGTAAAAAAATCGAGTGATTTATTAAAAAGAAACATTTTATCGCAAAAAGGGTGGGGTACTTATTAATATACTATTTTATCATATCTTGAATTTTATCGTCTTAAAATTTATCTCAAATTAGGATTTCCTGTACTATGGTAAAAGAAAACGGAGATAAATATTTATCTACATTAACATTTTATTATTACTCTGTATATTTTCGTTTAAGCATTACACGAAAAACAATGGCACGATGTCGACGGAGGCTCAGTGATTTAACTATGAAATTATTAGTACGTTCGTTTTGTACGTACAAAAAAAAATATTTTTTTTTCCTACCTAAGCTGATGATAGCCTTGAGAGGCTATTTCAGCGTAACCTTAACTAGTAGATGAGCTCACGGGGCTCAAACCGGAGTGATCCTTACACTGACCCTAGCAAGAGCAGTGCTTCGCAGAATCTACCACCGGATCGGAAACGCGACCCACTGAGATGATCCGGCGAGAAACTCAGTGGGCTGTGTCTGTGGGCTAATTCGTCGAAGCGACAGGTTCGACGAGGACGGTGACCGGTGCTTGTGGCACCCAAAAGCACCGTTAATAGATCGGGAGGATCCGTAATGACGTGTTTTGGGCTAATTGTAATGTTGTTTTGTTCGAAAGGATACGAGCCAATACTTCCAGTTGTGCAGGGTCCGGTTGGCCACGTGCCGCGCGAACATCTCCCGCAGGCGGCCGGCGCGTGCCCGCGACACCGGCGCGCCCGTCGCCGGCAGCAGCGAGTGGCAGTTGCTGCACGTTAGTCAAACATTCAACTACTAATCTAGAGTATATAAATCTAGAAAATATTTTTGACTGGTGGTAGGACCTCTTGTGAGTCGGCACGGGTAGGTACCACCAGCCCGCCTATTTCTGCCGTGAAGCAGTGATGCGTTTCGGTTTGAAGGGTGGGGCAGCCGTTGTAACTATACTGAGACCTTAGAACTTATATCTCAAATTGAGTGGCGCATTTACGTTGTAGATGTCTACGGGCTCCAGTAACCACTTAACACCAGGTGGGCTGTGAGCTAGTCCACCCATCTAAGCAATAAATAAAAAATTACATCAATTTAGAAGGTGCACTAATGAAACCCAGCTCTGTTCAGCTGTGTGTACGAAATTCTTCGCAATCGTGTCACTCTTGACAGAATGGTCGTGATCGTCATATTTTGTTAAAGGGGTTGGGTGTTGGGGAGGTGGTATTGGGGGAGAGGGTTGTTGGACGGAATACATCAAATTATTGAACCTACTCGACGGCTACCTGTCACAAATCAAAATCAACCCTGAAAAGTCGAGTGTATATGTTAACGGAAATGTATGTAATCCGTCATTGTATACAATTCCTAGGAAATGTATGTAATTCCTAAAATCGCATGGAAATGTGTGAAATAAATTATATTATACTTACACATTACACATTTCCTAGGAAATCTATACATTTCCTAAATAGCAATCGGAAATGTGAAACATTTAAGATATTGGTAGGTACGCGGGGACAGCGGAACGAGTCTTGCGTTACGGTCAGTTGCCAACTTGCAATCCACTGGAACCGGCCAGGGATTTAAGAAGTGCCTTTGCAAGAAAAACTGTGCTACATCAAGATGTCTGTGTTTTAAAAATAAAGTATTATGTACTTCCAAATGCCATTCGAGCTTACCCTGCAAAAATAAATAGCTATATGGACTGACAAAGTATTATAATATAAAGATTTACTTTTATACTTTGACATTTATAATTATTTAATTATCAGACCGATTACTTGCCAAATGAAAATTTGATTTTATAAGAATAAATATAATATTTTGTGATACGTTAAAAGTTAATAGATAGTTGATTTTAGAAGTTTTAATTAGTAAGATAATATGAATATATTATTATTATTTCACGGTATGACTGTTACCCGATTGTCTCAATAAGTGTTATATTAAAAAAATATTATTAACAACGTGTTTTATTACAGAAAACATTTACTTTATACATTTCCTAATACGATATTGGAATTGTATACAATTTCGAGGAAGTTTATACATTTCCTAGGATATCTATGCATGAAATAGTTTTTCAAACAATATTTTATACATTTCCTAAATAGTATCGGAATTGTACACATTTCCTAGGATTTGTATACAATTCCTTGATTTCATACATTTCCGGTAACATATATAACAACTGCATATAGGACTAAACAGATCAGATGACCACCAAACAAAAAGACTAACACACCATTTATATCTGATGTCAACCTTCGCATTCATAGTTCTTGAGTTCAGTGACTACTACAACAAGCGGGTCACAACGAAAATTAAAGTGAGAACACTGCTAGACGTTAGGATGATGAGAAGTAGAAATAACTCGAAGCCGTACATTGTGTACCCGTATCTTTTGTTCAATAACAATGGCTATGTCGAAAATCATTTAAGTTAATCAAATCTTAATGGGTACAATTATCTTGCAAGTTAGAAATTAATACAATAGACTCGGTAAATTATTTTTTACGAAACAATATGTTTCAAACTTATTTTGATCTGGCATGCTGTGGGTTGAACACGCATCCTTGCAATAAAAAAATTTAAAAGCGTTCCCGTTTATATTAAAAACTTCAAACCAGAGCGCGGCGTCTATTGACGCAGACTAAACCACACATAAGTAACGGAATGTAAAATATTTGTACATTTAAACACACAAATTCATAATGTAATCTTCGAGTGACAGTGTCAATAAGATTATATATATATATAATACCAGGGTCGATAATACGTTTCGTTGTTTTTAATTAACTAAAAGATGTTTACTTACGAAATCGAATTGTGTAAGCATTCGATTTGTTGTCTCAAACTCTCCATTTCCTCTTTCAACTGATTCCGTTCCGCCTTCAGTTGCTTGATGTATTCCGCGCCCTTTTGGAGCATGGCCGCCTTGCTTATCTACAAACACATTTCAATAATGAGCCAACGAAATTATCATCATTATGAATTATGAATTTTATGAAGCAGTACGAAAAGACACACTATCTATAGAGTGTATTTAGGTATATATTACTACTATTTTCACTGGTGGTAGGACCTCATGTGAGTCCGCACGTGTAGTTACCACCACCCCGCCTGTTTCTGCCGTGAAGCAGTGATGCGATTCGGTTTGAAGGCTGGGGCAGCCGTTGTAACTATACCGAGACCTTAGAACTTATATCTCAAGGTGGGTGGCGCATTTGCGTTGTAAATGTCTATGGGCTCCAGTAACCACTTAACACCAGGTGGGCTTTAAGGTCGTCCACTGATCTAAGCAATAGAAACAAAAAACTAATAACTCAAAGCATGTTTTTAAATAGTTGCAGCATAGTAACTTCAAACGTTTTTTTTTTTTTAATTTATTGCACATTTAGAACTACAAATCTAAAATTTTATGCTGTAGCCGCTTGCGAGCTCACGACACCATTAGATGATGAGGGGTTACTCTCACTCATGGAAACCAGCAGCCATGTTAAAGCTTACTGCTGAAAGGCCGAGATAACTTGGAGCCAAAACCGGTCCTGGTTCCACGTTATTTGTCAATTAGTCCTATATCATTGTAACGGTATTTTAAAGACCTCAGTGTGTAGAAAGATGATTGAACTCTAGATTGAATTGATTGAGTGTCGTGTAAGGAGAGACAAGGATAGAGCGATAGTGACGTTGCGTTCCTTACCTTAGCGCCGGGGTTGACGTTGAGATGCGGTATGAGGGCTTGCAGCGTGTCGAATCCGTTCTTGATGTTGTAGCGGCGCTTCTGTTCGGCGTGGAGGTGAGTGCGGCGCGGCGAGCCAGGGGACGTCGGCGGCGATACCGACTGTCCCAACACTACGTTACTCAACTATTCGAGCATTGCAGACGATAGCACATATCGTCTTCTCGCATTAAAACTGTATAATCTCAAAACTTACTAATTTTACAGGAGAGTGTTTTAAAGGTTTAACATGTAATATTTTTAATATCAATCATATTTGCAACATTTATTTTTAATTTTTTATCAGTTACATTATCTGTATTTTAAAGTAAGATAAAATTTTGTTAATAGTAGTCAAAATATAGGTAAATTTAAAAAAAAAAACTTAAAACTAAACTACGCTCTTTTGACAGTATTTATGAAAAAATACTGGTGATACCAAATGTTTACATATATTAACTAAATTTCGAATATTTTTGGAAATTGTACACTTTTAATGCGAAAAGGCGATATGAGGCCGTCAGCGCAAAAGCGGCCTAACTCACGATTCACATTCATGCTTATTTATGTATTGCAATTTATTTAAAACATAATAAATTTTGATGCAAATTCGGCCTATCCCTAGTTTCAATCCATAGATAATAGATGACTTTGTAAACATCATTTTAGCGCGTATTTTTTTGCCTACGAAGTATTGTAAAGGTAAATTCGAACCTCTGTATCTCCATACTAACTATGGTATGTTTAGACCACTTTTGCGCTGACAGCCTAATATGTAGGTACATCCCTATTTTAAAACACATATCAAGTCGTCGTGGCTTAGTGGGGTAAGACGTCCGGTGCATTCGGTATCTAGCGATGCACCAGTGTTCGAATCCCGCAGGCAGGTAGCAATTTTTTTAATGAAGTACGACTTAACCAATATTTATGATTGCCTTACACTGTGAATAAATAACATCGTGTAATAAAAATCAAACCCACAAAATTATAATTTGCGTAATTACTGGTGGTAGCACGTCTGATGAGTCCGCACGAGTAGGTACCACCACCCTGCCTATTTATGCCGTGAAGCAGTAATGAGTTTTGATTTGAAGGATGGGGCAGCCGTTGTAACTAGAGTGAGACTTTAGAACTTACAGTCGTGGTCAACTAATTAGGGACATTCAAGATAGTGAAGGACTATAACCGGTTATGTACATTTAGATATAAAACCCTATTGATTTCTCAGCACCTATTATTTGCATAATGTGGTCTGATTATTATGCTATAAATGGCTGTAAATAAAAGATTTAATAAATAGAAAAAGTATTTAATACCAAAGATTAGACATGTATTAAATATTAAGGTATAATTCTGTAGTGGACATTTAATTAAGGACAGTAAAGTATAATGAAAAATACAGTTACACAAAACTTATAATCTTCAGTGTTATAATATCTTTAGCAGCTCCATTTTATTACGTGTAAAATCAGTACCCAGTAGCAAAACCTTTGTTAGTAATTACCGCTTGACACCGATGTGGCATAGACATTATCAGTTTCTGATATGTTTCGACAGGAATGTTTGCCATGTCTCACAAAAAGCTTCATGAAGTTCATCCAAATTTGTATTTGTAATTGGGTTGAGGTCCGGGCTATTTGCTGGCCAATCTAGCACCGATACAAACTGACTGGTGAGAAACGACTTGACTGAATGGGCGGTATGTTTCGGGTCGTTATCCTGCTGAAACGTCCATATAATAGGGAGATGCTCCTCAGCATAGGGAAGCATAGTTTCTTCCAATATTGCCTTGGTCTAAGTTACCCTGAACTTTCCTCACAGGTCCCACTCCACGTCCAGAAAATGAACCCCATATTTTAATGTTTCCACCGCCATGTTTCACCTGTTTTTTTGTGAATCTTAGATTCATTTCCGCTTTTACAGGACGCCATCCATATTGCCTTCCATATGAAGAAATCAAATTAACCTTTGTCTCGTCAGACAAAAGTACATGTTGCCACTGGGCGTAGGTCCAATGTCCATATTTACGTGCAAATGCCAAACGAGCATTTCTATGTTCTTTCTTCAACAACGGTACTTTGCGAGCCACTCTTCCGAACAACCCTGCTTCTACCAAACGTCGTCGAACGGTCCTCGCAGATACACCGGCTCTTTCGTTTGCCCCAAACACTTCGTGTTTAATTAAAATAAAGCCTAGAAACGGATCTTTCTTAGCTAACCTGGTTATCATTCGATCTTCTTGCGGAGTCGTTTTTCTCGATCTTTTTGTTCTGGACACATTTAAAGCTGTGTTATAGCGCTTGAAATGTTGCACTGCATTGCATACCATAGTTTTTGAACAATTTAAATGTTGTGCTATCCTTCGGTATATCCAACCACGCTCGACAAACTTCGTGATAATTTTTCGTAGTGTTGGATCGCGACTTTTATTTTTGCCCATTTTTCTTCAAAATAATTCTCAAAACTTAAAATAAAAAATCTGGATTGCCGCCGAAACGACCACTAAACAATAAGAAAAGAAACAAAAAAGTATTAAAATTCTAATTTTGAAATTAGAACGCAATACCTCAGTGTCCCTAATTAAATGGCCAGCCAGCATTCTTTGAACCAATAGCACTATGATATTGTATCAGCTATACTGTAAAGAGGTTTAATGTTTAAGAAGTTGTTATTGTTTGTATAATCGCGCACATAAATGACTAATTACACTTACATGTAAAAGATATGGAATATTGCTAAGACTCGTTGGAAAATAAAATAAAAAATCACAATTTGGCTTAACTAGAGATTGTCCCAATTAGTTGACCACGACTGTATATCTCAAGGTGGGTATCGGTATTTACGTTGCAGATGTATATGTATCAACATTCTGAATTCTTATGCATACCGGTTTGATTCTTTACTCTAATATAAGAAATTCAAATCTAAGTGACAGAATTTAACCTTAAAAATTGTATTGTAACATAAACTATACCAAATCCAATAAACGTTATCAGTGATTTTTTAATAAATTAATAAATAAAAAACGAGGCCAACACATGCGTAGTAATTACTTGAAAGATTATTTTTAATACAGCTTAATGCCATCGATGGTCTAAATTTCCTCTTCTTTTTTCATTTTTTTTTTTATGTGTACGGATTTAAAAAAATATATAACGTTAGAGAGAGAGAGAGAGAGAGAGAGAGAATACACTTTATTGCACACCAAAACACAATTTACATTCAAAAAAACAATCAAAAAACAGATAAATTTGTACAATAGGCGGTCTTATCGCTAAAAGCGATCTCTTCCAGACAACCGTATAATTTATAGAAATTCTGGAAAATATAAAAAAATATAGCAGGTATGTTGCGGTGTACTATAGATAATACGTTATAGAAAATATATACATACAATAAACAAAATATATACCGTTTACATATAATATGAAATATATACTTATTATTATATACCAATATACATACTTACATACAATACATACTAATATACTTACATACACATAATACATCAACAGTATGGAAATAATAAATGATGATGCAAACAAACAGCACTAAGAAGATAAGTAGTGTTCCTTCACCATTCTTTTAAAACAGTTTAAAGTTTGAGCACTTCTCACTGCATCCGGCAGAGCATTCCACAATCGAACCGCCTGGACGGTGAATGAATGATCAAAGAATGATGATGAATGCGCCGGCATTTTCAGTCTCAGGCTATCCGATGATCTCAGGGAAAAATTATGCGTATCACGTAGGAACTTATAACGTTACACATTTAACATTCACAACTATGATTGTTGATCATTATCCGTATTTGCCGTAAACATAAATATAATATATTGGACCAGAATATAACAATATTGAGGGCATGATTAGTTGGCCATTGTACAGAACATGCATGCATTGACGTTGGTTTCATACACGATACAACCAATATACTGATACAATAAAAATGAAAATTACAACAAAAACAACGTTTTTCCCCCCTACCTATTGGCGGGTAGCCTAAGAGGTTATACCATCTAACATGTCTAACATCTCTCGCATGCATAACGCAGACCATGCATGCATATCTATACTAATATATTATAAAGCTGAAGAGTTTGTTTTTTTGAACGCGCTAATCTCAGGAACTGCTGGTCCGATTTGAAAAATTCTTTCAGTTTTTAAACAGCCCATTTATCGAGGAAGGCTATAGGGTATATAACATTACGGTAAGACCAATACAAGTGGGGCAACCAATAAAGAATATTTCCAAATATTTTCACTTTCTGCGTAAATGAAGTGGGGGGTAAAATTTAGCGTTATGCCAAAGTAACTATTCCACGCGGACCTAGTCGCGGGCAAAAGCTAGTAATAAATAAAGTGGTTCACACTGTGAAGATTTGATTAATTTGCAGCTAAAGAGTAAACCACAGAGTATTCATCCAAATAAATTGTATTTATTATCTACGTGTTATGCCTTCAAGTTTTTTTTATCGTTTTCACTTAGATAATAAGTAGTTATGAATATAAAGATAATGAACGTAAGTACATGAAAAAAAACCCGAAAAATACCTCGACACACACGATTCAAGTGTTCATTCATTCAATAAATCTTTAAGTCTGAAATTAAGGAACGCAAACAAAGGGAAAAACGAATTTTGCGATTAGAATTAGATTTTTTTTTTGCTTAATTGTGTGGTCGAGCTCACAGCCCACCTGGTGTTAAGTGGTTACTGGAGCCCATAGACATCTACAACGTAAATGCGCCACCCACCTTGAGATATAAGTTCTAAAGTCTCAAGTAAAGTTACAGCGGCTGCCCCGCCCTTCAAACCGAAACGCATTACTGCTTCACGGCAGAAATAAGCAGGGTGGTGGTACCTACCCGCGCGGGCTCACAAGAGGTCCTACCACCAGTAAGTAATTAATGATCAAAAAAATATTTCAGCTTAGTTTTCTATTGCCGGCTGTAATTTTAATTAGCATTATTGAATGGCATTAATTAACCAATGATCATGCGGCTTAAGCATGTAAAGTATTATTTTTATGAAATAATAATTAAAAACAATGACTATTTATAACTCCAGTGCAACGGTCAATTTATTATCCTAAGATTATTTATTCTACTGCTTAACCTTTAGTCTATATTTATCTTTCTTCGACAAGTCGGGCGCGCGTTTATGTTATCTTCACATAAGCCGTAATTATTCATTGCGAGTCAACCATTTTACTTGGATCCCCAAACAAATTTCAATGTGACTTACTTGAAGGGGCGACATGACGTCACTACCGATCGGAGACGGTTGTCCCCTTCTAATCGGGGACTTGGTGGGATCGGAGCTCCCGGCAACATCTTCATTACTATTAAGTTTGTATAAACTTTGAGCTGAAATAAAACGGGAGGCCGAATGAATAAGGTAATCTAGTACATGAAACAAAATATACATGAATTAGTTTTACATTATGTAACAGACGTGGACACCATGTGTTTCAAACACGACGAAGATTGTCATAAAGCTACATTGACCAGCTTCCATAGTTCTACGTGCGTACTGAAGAATAACGAGTGATGTAATGATAGAAGTAAACTTGTTTTTTGTTTGCGAAAGTATTCTGGGTAGTGAACTTAGGATTTTAGAAAAATATCGAAATATTCCGATTGTTATATAATTTTTAAGGACGATGGAGACTGCCAGTTACATTTCAATCAAAGTTTGTTAACATGAATCGAACAGTCGGCGTAAAATTAGACCCAAAACTGACTTTACTGGCCCGCTTTTTTTTCCCTACCTAAGCTGGTAGCCTTGAGGCTAGGTCAGCATAACCGGGCGAGTAGGTGAGCTCTCGGGGCTCTAACCGGGAGTGTTGCTAACACTGGCCATAGCAAGAGTAGTGCTTCGCAGAATCTACCACCGGATCGGAAACGCGTCCCTCTGAGAAGATCCGGCGACAAGCTCGGTGGGCTGTCTCTATGGGTTAATTTACTCGTCGAAACCTTCGTCGCAAGCGACTGGTTCGGCGAGGGAAGGCGCAATGTACACATTAATGGAAGGTTGGACTGACAATCCCGCTATAATTTGAAACGCACAATAGAATGCAGAAATAGCAAAACGACTGACAGTGTTGGGCGGAGAGGAGGTGCGCAAGCATAACGCTAGCGTGGGGCAGCGTGGGCTCGGAGGCGGCGGTGCTGAGTGGCGGCGGGTGCGCGCGGCGCGGCGGGGGCCCGCCCCCCTCCGACTGCACGCCGCCGCTACCGCCCGACGTCGAGCGGGACCGCATGCGTATCGCACCCGGTAACGGCTCGCGAGCCTGCAAACGTTTCACTTTACTGCATGTTCACTTACTTACCGTTTCGATTCAAACTTTTCGAACGTATGCCGCTGATTCATCGCGCGTGCGAGAATTTAATTTCTTCATTTCCAGACATCTGTTGGCCAATATAAACGAGGTCTTGTAGTCATGCCCCAAGATAATGATAGATAACACATTTTATTATCGCACGCACTCCGTACCAGACTAAATAATCTAAATTTTATCAGAATGATGTTTGCCTTTAAACGTTTTAATGATCGTGTTTGAAGGATCGGCTACGTCAAGCATCCCGGTGTTCCGGATGTTCAACATAGCACATACTAACTACTAACGAATCCTACATAAGTTAATCGTGAGACGATAGGCCCTTGGAGCCCTGAAGCAAAGAAATTTTTACAGAAATCTCCAAACGCTTGAAGGAGGTTACACGTGATGCTAAGGCTGGCTGGTACTTTGCACAGAGAGCGAGTCTGGCTGTCCAACGAGGCAACGTAGCCAGTATCTTGGGAACTGTGCCTCCTTCAAGCGCATTGGAAGACCTATTCTACTGTGTGAGTTCATTTATGTTAAATTATTTTGATTTGACTTTTTGTTAATAAAAAAGTTAATTGTTGTTTAATACAACGCCTAATTTGAACAAATAATTTAAAACTGGTAGATCGAATTCCAATGCGAATTCGACGCAAGAAATTTTAAATAATGGTCAGTTTATTATCGGACATATTTAAGAATGTAGGTGTGTTCCTAACACCCGCCCACAACGTCGGAATGATGTACTCGTCAATCAACATGGCGGCGCCTTGCCTTCCCGATAACGTACGAGCCGACGACACGTGATAACTTAATTCCATATCAATTTTAATCGGGTGAAAATATTTCAAACTTTCAAAATGTTTATGTCATAATAAAGATATAGAAAAAACGAAAGGAAATGCGTACACGATCTAGTGAACTTTTTGATCTACACTAACTATGTACCTGGCTACCTTAGACAGTCATTACGGTTTTTAGAGCGGCATACGACAGAGTGCATATTGTTCTGTACCAATGATGCCAATTGACTCGTAACGTTATACTTACCCGAGCGGCATGCTTAGAAGCGCAGGGTTCGGAAGTCGAGGGAGCAGGTGCAGGCGGAGCGGACACCGTCCAATCGGGATTGAGCTGCGCACCCAGTGGCAAGCTGTGCGATCTGTACTGCTCCTTTCCACTGCTGCGGGAGCTACTTGTGCTGGTCGATCCGCCACTTTGTTGCATTGGCACCTGCGTCCGACGTTCCTTATTGTTTGATTGACCTCGCCTTTCACAGTAAGGTATTGCTGATAATTACCTGCTGAGGGGCGACGGACGCCGGCGGGGAAGGCATCTTAAACGACCGAGGGTTTCCAGATGGCGAGGCGGCCTTCCCTTTGTACGAGTCCGCAGGGTTCGGCTGCAGGTACTGTACCTGCGCGGCGGGCTGGCGGACGGCCGCCGGGCGCGCCTCGTAGCTCTGCGGAGACACGGGAGACGGGGCCGGCTGGCTCGACGGCTGCCCGTACGCGTGATATTGACTATTTTGCATTTGATACTGGCCGACTCTTGACCTAGGCTTATCACGGTTGTATCCGCTTCTCCCTTGTATTACGATCGTCGAAGCATACTTTGAATTCTGCACCGGTTGCTGCAATAGGGACACAGTTTCGGGAGCCGTCTGAGAGGGGGGTATAGCTGAAACGTGCGAATACGACATTGATTGCGATGAACACGACAAACTCATTTACCCAAGGCAAAACAAAATTCACCTGCACTATATTTATTGTAGTTGGGTTCCACTGGAGCTTTCGGCGTATTCACATATTGCATTCTGTTTGTTTTCCCCGTGTACACACTCGCTTGTATTTGGGAATCTGCCTGTTGGGCGGCGTGCTGATCGTAGCCGACCGTTTGGAATGAAGACAGCATTTCCTGTGTGCTAATCAAGCTATTCTGCATGTCTGTCTGCACAAACAGACGATTGTTATCGTACATACGTAACTGCTCATTTTTTATACTTTGCTCGGAGATCTGCATCATTTGACTATTGTTGCTCGTACCTGCAACAGGCGAATTCTGTTTTTACCATTTTCACGCGCACATCATTAAAAAAAATTCGCTCATATTGTTGTACAAGAGAACGAACCACTGCAGTTCTGTTTACCGTGTATAGCCATTTGACTAGTGGGCATGGTCGCGACTGTGGAGTTTTGCATCTCCGTTATGAAACTTTGAGTATTGTACGACTCCACTGACATCCCACTACTGTATAGTGAATCTTCGGACGGCAGCGTCGACTCTTCCGGCACAGGCGGCAAACGAGACGACGTTAAAAACTCTGAAATTCCTAATATTCGTTAAAAAGTTTCAAACGCGCAGTTTCTATTGTTTTTTAAGTATCTCATGTCAATTAAGTTCATTCGTACGGTAAAATTTTTAATAATCATCTTACAGGAACATACCTTGAAGGGGTTCTAATGTGTCCATAAAATCGTCAAGATTAGGTTGCAGTGGACCTAAGCTAGGTTGAATGAAGTCTGCTAAACTTGCTCCCTTTGCTGTAAAACAGATTTTTTTTTATTCTTTGTTTAGGTACTTATTTAACTTTATGCATATGAGTACAGTGGCGGGCTTAATGCCTAAGGCATTATCTACCACTCAACCAAGGTTAGTGTAGTCATGTAGTAGATGCATTCATTCCTATTTGAGGAAAAAGTTAATTAAATAAATATCCAAAATTTTATGACCATTAAAAGGCTAACCGATTTCCCTGCAATCTGGAAACGCGAAGGGTTGATGGTTGGTGATGGTAGAAAACAATGTGTCCGTCATGAAGTTAAGGTAATCCTCGTCCGTGAGCATATTCCCTGCGAGATCGCTGCATTGTGATTCCGCTGTGTCCATATCCGCTATCTATAAGCAAGCACATAAACTTTCGACTGACACGAGCTATTTAAGGACTTAAAAATCAATTAAACTAAAACATTGTTTTTTGACTGACCGTGTCTTGGACAGAGGTATCTCCCTTGCCAAGGAGACGCATTATGTGAAATTTTCGCCATTTTTTGTATTCCGCTATGACTGCTTCAACGCGACGTTTCCAATATTTTCCTTCCAATATCGTTGTCTAAAAAACCAGTATGACATGTTTAATGAAACCGATACAGCGATAGCGAAACTAATAAAAAGCCAAGCCGTTTTTGCAAAAGTTTATTTATCTGCGTGACGATTTTTTTAAACATGTCATATTTAATCATTAACGATAAATTTATTAAAATGATTATAATTTTTTTGCAAAAGATAAATTACCTCTGGTTTCACGTGGGTGTCAACATCTAATGGCGATGCAAACTGGCAGACCAAAGTGTTCTGTTTCTTTATGACTGAAAGTACAATCCGATCTTAATCCTTAGGTGCGTGTATACGCTTTTTTGTATGCGCTTTAAAATTGATAAAGCTGTCTCTTATTTCTAAATCAATTTGATACTAGCACTACGCTTGCAATGTACTGATATCTGAACTGTTTGCTCGAAACAAAATCAACCCAATGCATAAGGCATAAAGTTGATTTTGATTGGTTCAGTCCTTCGATATTATAATAGTTATTTTATTAGACAAGTATATTAACATCAAAGGTTCAAACACACGTAAACATCAGCGTTCGCAAACTTACAGACTAAATATCTGTTTACTGCTTTATTACAATTTCAAGATATATTTCGAAAAACAATATTTTTCCAGAGTTACAAATACTTTTTAAACGCATTCCACACTAAACATTAACGGCCGTTTTCAATACCCTATCTGATATTACCGATAGATAGCTATCTCCGATCATCAGTAAGAGCGTATCTATGCTTAGTTTGCGTTTCACAATCACGGCTACCCCATGATCTGTAAGCGGAGTAAAATGTCCCTTCGGAACAAGGTGACACTTTACAAAACTTGCATAAGGCCCGTCATGACTTACGCGAGTGTGGTGTTCGCTCACGCGGCCCGCACACACATAGACACCCTCCAATCCCTACAATCCCGCTTTTGCAGGTTAGCTGTCGGGGCTCCGTGGTTCGTGAGGAACGTTGACCTACACGACGACCTGGGCCTCGAATCAATTCGGAAATACATGAAGTCAGCGTCGGAACGATACTTCGATAAGGCTATGCGTCATGATAATCGCCTTATCGTAGCCGCCGCTGACTACTCCCCGAATCCTGATCATGCAGGAGCCAGTCACCGTCGACGCCCTAGACACGTCCTTACGGATCCATCAGATCCAATAACCTTTGCACTAGACGTCTTCAGCTCTAGGAGCAGGCTTAGGGACCTCGGTAACCGTACTCGTCGAACTCGACAAAGAGTTCGCCGTGCAACCTAACCCATGAATCAGCTCGCTGAGTTTCTCGCCGGATCTTCTCAGCGGGTCGCGATTCCGATCCGGTAGTAGATTCATTCGCGAAGCAGCTACTCTTGAGCTGTTAGGTCTCCTTCGGAGGCGCTCGGGCAGCTGTTAGCAAATCCCACCCCTCCTGGCTGAGCCTTTGCTCGCCCACCTGTCCTGGTGAAACTGGAAAGGCCTCCGGGCCACCAGTAATCCTTCAATCATAAAAAAAAAAAAAAAAACAATCAGGGATAAGTGCTATCTATCTTTAGCCAGATAGATAGCTTCTTCACTCTGATCTATTGATACGTTTACGCCTTTGATACGTTTCGTTCTACTATAAAGGAACAATATCAGGTTCAACACTTGTTTTATTCTTAATTATAACTATATTAACTATCATATCGTAAACCATAATAAATTCATTAGTTTATAATGAAAAAGTAATAAAAACATATATAGATTTTAATTTTATTTTACTTTTGATTACTTCTTTATTCTTTATTTGTACACACTGTTAATAAAATACAGTAATTGGGATAAGATATAAAAAATGGCGAGCTTAACTCAACAATTGAGTTATCTACCAGCTAACCGTTCTCAAAGAAGGAAAGCTTTACATTAGTGGGTAGATGAGTACAATCTAATTAGCAATAAAAATAACAAAAATAAACTTCATGGTGATTTCCCTCCAAAACGCTTTAAAACTTCCGTTTATAATCCTAAGTGTGTGTATAATTACAGAGCTTCAGTGAAATAAAAGGAATTCCGTAAATATCTATGAACTACAATTATAATAATTTATTTTACTTTGAGTTCAAGTCTTGAGAGATATATTTTTCAGTCGAGAAAGGCAGCACCCAAGACAAAAGACGAGACGACGCTTCTCGTAGAAGGTTGTATGCTATGAACTTTAAAACTTGATTTTTTTTTTTTTTTATGATTGAAGGATTACTGGTGGCCCGGAGGCCTTTCCAGTTTCACCAGGACAGGTGGGTACTAACTTAGCCACATAATAGGAAAAAAATCCTAAGCTATAAATAATTATGCTCCCCCATATGCATATTGTTTTTAGGTCAGAACACTTACAACATTTTTAACACTTTTACAGCCAAACGGAAACACAATATGGAAGAAGAGAAATGCAAGGCTAGCATATTTAGGGACAATGCCTTAGCAGTATGTAATACCTAATAGCAAAAAAAGAGAGTTAGGTAAATTGAAAAATGTAGAAAAGGAGATTGTTGTAGAGAAACTTAATTTAATTTAGATAACGCTAGAAAATGTAATTAGAACATTGAAAATTAAAAGGAAAATTAAATTGGGACATGATCCCATTGCTATAGAAATTTTGGGGCTTCTGATCAAAATACCGCGACAATAGGTTTTGGCAGTCCTCTCGTGATGTTAGTCTGACACTGCCTAAAAAATGCTGAAGAGACCGAAACAGGTGGAAATCTGAAAGTGCAAGGTCAGGACTATAAGGCGGATGCATTAACACCTCCCAGCCCAGCTCTCTTAATTTTTGCTGAGTGGCTAAAGATGTGTGAGGTCTAGCGTTATTATGATGAAAAACCCCTTCTGTTGATTAATTCCGACCGCTTTCTCTCAACTTCTTGCTTTAATCTCATCAGTTGTTCGCAGTAGAGTTCAGAATCGATGGTCCTGCCTTGTGGTAACAGCTCGTAATGAATAATGCCCTTCCAATCCCACCACGTACACATCATCACCTTGTTGCGAGTTAACCCGGGTTACGCCACAGTCTGTGAAGCCTGACCGGCCTTTGACCACGACCTTTTTCGCACGTTCTTGTCGTACATGATGATTGAAGTCGTCGTGGCCTAAAAGATAAGACGTCCGGTGCATTCGTGTTGAAGCGATGCACCGGTGTTCGAATCCCGCAGGCGGGTACCAATTTTTACCAATTCTAATGAAATACGTACTCAACAAATGTTCACGATTGACTTGCACGGTGAAGGAATAACATCGTGTAATAAAAGTGAAACCCGCAAAATTATAATTTTCGTAATTACTGGTGGTAGGACCTCTTGTGAGTCCGCGCGGGTAGGTACCACCGCCCTGCCTATTTCTGCCGTGAAGGAGTAAGGCGTTTCGGTTTGAAGGGTGGGGCAGCCGTTGTAACTATACTGAGACCTTACAACTTATATCTCAAGGTGGGTGGCGCATTTACGTTGTAGGTGTCTATGGGCTCCAGTAACCACTTAACACCAAGTGGGCTGTGAGCTCGTCCACCCATATAAGCAATAAAAAAAAAATCTTTTCATCACCAGTTATCAGCTTCTTCAAAAATGGTTCGGTTTCATTACGTCGTAATAAAGAATCACAAATGAGTTCATTAGGTTTCTTTCAGTGAGCTCGTGAGGTACCCAAATATCGAGCTTTTTTGTGTACCCAGTTTTTTTCAAATGTGCCAAAACTGTTTTGTGGTCAATTCCCAGTTCTTCAGCTACGTCGCAAGTACTGATATGCTGATCTTGCTCCACTTTTTCAAAAATGGCATCCATTTTATCCGTAATAGGGCGACCAGAGCGACGTGCCTCTTTGATATCAAAATTTCCGGATTGAAAAGGCTTAAACCATAGGTCCATAAACATTGTATTATTTTTTTCGCGGCTTGCGTTGCATTTTTACATTTTTGTATTCACTCATCTTGACAGTACGAAAAATAAATAAAAATCACACATTTTCTTAATTTGAATTTGGAATTATCTTTTTTAAAATTTAAATTTTTATAGATACTAAAACTAGCCAGATACAAATAGTATAGCCAATGAGATTTTATTACAAGTTCATACATACTATAATGCGAAAAGACTTTTCCCCAACCTATTGAAGTCGTCGTGGCCTAAAGGATAAGACGTCCGGTGCATTCGTATCGAGCGATGCACCGGTGTTCGAATCCCGCTGGCGGGTACCAATTTTTCTAATGAAATACGTACTCAGCAAATGTTCACGATTGACTTCCGCGGTGAAGGAATAACATCGTACAATAAAAATCAAACCCGCAAAATTATAATTTGCGTAATTACTGGTGGTAGGACCTCTTGTGAGTCCGCACGGGTAGGTACCACCGCCCCGCCTATTTCTTCCGTGAAGCAGTAATGCGTTTCGGTTTGAAGGGTGGGGCAGCCGTTGTGACTATACTGAGACCTTAGAACTATATCTCAAGGTGTGTGCGCATTTACGTTGTAGATGTCTATGGGCTCCAGTAACCACTTAACACCAGGTGGGCTGTGAGCTCGTCCACACATCTAAGCAATAAATAAAAATAAATAAAAAAATATTATGTACAAATTCTAAATTAAGTATCTTGTGTGTACTACTATGCTATTTTCATTTTGTATAATAAAAAAATTCGAATTATCTATACAGGTTATTTTATAAATTATGTTTGGAAGTAATTATTTATAAGTAGTTAGTTGCCTTTCAGATGTAAGTTCTGGAAAATTGTTATGAACAAATCAAACGTGGTCTTATTAAATTAGTCAATTCATTCACAACCCCTTTGCTCAGAAATTTATAAGCAAATTCGTAATCATTTAACTAAGGCGTGTAGGGACTTTTTGGCGGGAACGCGAGGAGTGAAGTTATGTGATTTGTTTTATTTTGTCTATTTAGTGTTTCTTCAGGTTTAAATGTGTAATAACGGTGGTTTATTAACTGTTTAATATCTGTGACAGTGCACAAATGTGGGAAAATGAAACAAAGCCGCTGGACGTAACTTCTCGGGATCCTCCAAAAAGTCCACTGAAAAAATCTCAGTAAATGACCACCATTTTACTGAGATTATATTTCATCCCATATCATCTCAATTCATTTCATTTAATTTCATCCCAGTTGATTGATGTCTCAAATTAATCATCTTCATATTATCATTTTGCATAAAAGTATCCCATATTATATCATTTCATCTCATTTCAATTCATATCATGTCATGTTTCATATTATTAATCAACTTCATTTCATTTCATAGTATCATATTTCATAAAATAAAAAATATGTATAAAAGATTAGGCTGTATGGTACGACACCTTTGCCTTTCCATTTGGATAAATAAAACTACTACTAAGGCGTGTATATAATTCAGACGTTTTTTATATTCCTATAACCGTATGATATCGGCCTCGCTTTCACTATCTGCATCACATTCCATCATCATTTGAAATAATTCTATATCATTAACATCACTGCTTCAATATTCCATTATGAAGAGAAACATTAAAAATTAAAGCGATTTATTTTTATTATTTGTTAACCTGTCCAAAAACCGAAATCAGAAAATATCGAAAAAAAAAAGGCAGATCTGGTTATGTACTAGTTTCAGATTTTTAAAAACATGCGTAAATCGCATCTATCGCACAAATCATATAATTTTAAGTCACGAATATTTACTGTAGGTATAGTTTTTAGCACCTGTTCTTTGAAAGAGCCTTGATCACACGTGTTGGTCAAAAATTGTTATTGATTACGGAAATTGAAGCGTAATCTTGAATAACGTTAATTGACATATTTAATTTTACCAAAGGAATAAAACAAAATTATGCCATTCAAATCGATACTGAATTTTCAACATGCTGTCATCACGCAAACCATGCGTGATTATCATGATCAATTTTAGAATGCCAAATGTGACGTAGTCGCTCGGCCGCTTTTATTTCAATTTTTTTATAAACGTGATATAGTTGTAACGACATACCTATTTATAATATAAAATTTACTGATAGTAGGACGTCTTGTGAGTCCGCACGGGTACCACCACCCTGCCTATTTCTGCCGTGAAGCAGTAATACGTTTCGGTTTGAAGAGAGACAGCCGTTATAACTATACCTGAGACCTTAGAACTTATATCTCCAGGTGGGTGCCGACATTTACGTTGTAGATGTTTATGGGCTCCGGTAACCACTTAACACCAGGTGGGCCGTGAGCTCTTCCACCCATAAAAGCATGAAGAATTAAAAAAAACTATCATACTTTGTTGTTCATTCATACACAAAACTTAAAACAACGCATTAATGGCAATCCGAACTTATATTTAAATGATCATATTATGTTTTTATACTGATGGATGATGCTATCGGATAATAATCGGCCCTTAATACTGTGCAGGTTTTTCAACATCATCAATTGGACGTCTTTAAGTTTCTAAAAAATGCAATGAACAAGCCCAATTCAGGTTTAACTAATAAATGATCAAAATCAACATAATATTTAATATTATGGTAAACTCTGAAAACGCTTGAAAAATTCATTTCTCTTTTTATTCGTAAAATGGATTCATAAACTACCTACATCTACGATGAAGAAACTTTATTCGAACGCTTTTACTTTTGAGAAAATGGTTAATAGCTAGGCTGCATTGATAATGCCTTAATGGAAGCCAAGACGTGTTAGAGCTGGTACACTTAACTACGCCATTTAAAAAATCTTCAATCAACCTACGCGATTTTTGTAGGCAAACAGCTATTGCTACGATAACCTTATTATGTGAAAAAAAAAATGGCAGAAGAAAACACATTACATCTCTAATGAAATAAGCTGAAACGCATTGCGTCTCGAACATCTGTGCTCCTTAAATAACGCACTTATTTGAGTAGTAACTAAGCTATTGAGTGTCTAACATGTAGCTATTTGTTAACAAAACTTGCATTTTTACTTACATTGCATGTGCCAGCATCTCCATATGACGTTGTTCAACCTGATTTTGTCCTTCCAACGTAGTTTTATACCTTTGAAACGATTCCATTTTGGTGAGGTTAGTTTTTGTCTGTAAGCAACATTTAAACAATCTAACTGAAACTTACCATTACAATCCTCAGTTTATTCATCACAAGTTAATGCTGATCAGTGGTACTCTCATAGACAAGTTTACTACGAAGTTTCTTGAGTTCACAAGATACATTTTCATTGAGAAAAAATTTAAAATATGCATTATTCTATTTTAATAAAAAAATGGATGCTTTACTTTAAAGTACAGACACTGTGATAATTTTTGCTGTACTGTAAGTAGTATTGTCAGACAATCAAAATGTTAAACCAGTTATCAGTGTCACTATCAATATCTGATCTTAAGCTCGTTGTAAATAACATTTTGATAAGGAATAAACTTAGACTATCTTATCTACTGTTACTACTAGAACAAATATAAGCCAAATGGTAAATATACCAAGTTTTCACTTATTTTACAACTTTTTCACTAAATGAGACACATTGAACACACATAGTGACATAAATAATTGTGCATCCATACCTCATATTATTATGCTCAATGTTTGCAATGTATGTATAAAGGAAAACATTGCAACATATCTACATGTATATTGTATCATGAGCAGAAGTTTTAGAAATAAACAAACCTAACTTGTGTGACTATGTTCGTCATCCATCTTGCCTTCCCATATGATAAATTCCTATTCACACAACAACTTGGTTTGCTGTTGCCCAATCGCTGATTTGTGTGTATTTCAGTTTCAAAAGATTCAGATGTAACACATTATGTGTGTAGGTTGTCTGTCCTATCTAGCCCGTTATCCCATTTAAATCAATAGAAATCTGAAACTTTTCTTGTTTCTACGACTAAATGAGAAAAATCTCTTCCATTCTATAATATAATTTTTCAAATATTTCAATGCAGCACCCCAATGTACATTATAAAAAACTGGCTACAGCCAGCAACAGCACACTGTGTTACTGAATGTTAATGTAACTAAGACTTTCTCTGAAGAACTATTAATAATTTCATAGTTCTTCAGAGAAATTAAATACTTTGAAGAACTATTAATAATTTTGAATTAAGTTTTTTACATGTTTATTATCATGACATTTAGAAATATGTTAATTAAAAGCTGCAAAACTAGCATGAATGGTATTGTTTTCTTTAATGATTACATCCTAGAACTATTTGCAATTTAATTTCACACCAATATTCAGATGCATTTTGAAACTGTGGCCATTTTATAATACTTCAACAAACTCCATTTATTATAATAATAAATATTTTTGTGAAATAGTGTTTGTAGTTCCCAAAATACAAATAAAAAATGGATCAGTACAAACCTATGTACTTTGTTGGTTTATTTACACATTTTATAGCAATCTTCTGTTGATCCTTGATCACATTTGTTATCAAAGTGTCAATTCAATATTTTAATTTTACTGATAACCAACTGTGCAATAAGACTTAATTGTTGAGCCGAATTAGATTCTGCATATTCAAAAATATAATTCAAATCAATGAACTTTAATGAAAACTTTATGATAATTAATTATTAAATCAAAGCTGCTTAGAATACATAATTTTACAAATTATTAAGGGTTTTATTTTATTATTTTAATTTTTGCTTTAGAATTTTTAGTAAAAGCTTTGTTACTCTTTTACACTTGGTTACTCTTGTATTTTGACATTTTGAAATGTTACAAAATAATTTTAAAAATAAATTTGTAGAATAAGGAAACTTTAATCATTGGCAGTTTATAGATTGAGTTATCTCTACAAATGACCTGTCTTTTGTACAGACTATGATGACCTTTTCTTATCTGCACTTGCCAAAGCCAATGGAATTATACAGTTTCCTTATTATAAGAAGCAATTACAATGTCAAAAAAAAAAAAAACAAATAACCAATAATTACTAATTTTACTTTATGTAGTAATTGCTACATTCAATAGGAACATTAAGAAAATAATTGCATTTCAGAGTATCCAGTAGATGGAAAAATTAATATTTTCAATATTATTTACGTATTTTTAAATTAAGACAATTATTTGGTCTAAGTACGCTAAATTTATTGAACTAATTATCAAATAAATTATTTTACCTCCACAGCAGTTTCTTTTATTGTAACAAAGAAGATTCCAAGATACTACATTGTTGTCACTAAACATTTTGCTTCTCATTTTTGTATGTCTCAGATAAATGGGGATACCAAAATTTATTTACCATAGAACTCAAATAACTTACCTATATGCTAAAGTCATACATTTAAATAACTTAGTGAGGGAAACTTCGATGGAAAGTTGCTGATGCTGTTTATGTTCTTCCTTTTCATTTGGTGGAAATGGTACTTTTGATGCAGGCACTGTATATGTGGCAACTACAGACACTTTCGGAGTATTTTGTTCTTCGTCAGGAACAGTTACCAAGTCGTCATAATCATCTTGAGCTTCTGCTTCAAATTGTGATATCATGAAATGCCCAGAATGTATTGTCTCCTTTTCTGAGCGCACTATTCTTTTTTCTACCTGGTTCATGGTGGTTTCTTGAAGGAAGATTTTTTTTAGAAATTCTTACTATAACTAAGTAACTAAGTAAAATAACAAAAATCCATCAACTTTTTGACTTCGTCATATTTTTACTTTAACTCACACATTGTTTTTTTCGACTATGCACCATGTAGCTGTCAAAATTAACTGTCAAGTGTCAAGATAGCGACGATCAACTCGACTCAACTCGAATCGTGCTTGTTTAGCACGAGCTTACTCGAGTTGGATTCTTCCCAACTTGTGCTTGGGCTAGCTAGTTGTACATAAAAGACCGAAGTGAAAAAGCGCGATTCGTTGTTGTGTACCGGTCCTACCTACATACTTTGCGTTGCCTGGCCCATTAGTACATCGACTGAAAGACACCGACGCTGATCTTCTTGACGGAAATGCAAGGAACGAATACCTCACCTCACTTCACTTCGTTCTTTTACGAAGCTCCTCATTCCTGATTCGATTTCTCAAGGAAACCTAGTATACGCCTTTCCATTACTCTTTGAGTGAGTTTGAGTTTTCTAATAGATGTATGTTGTTAGCGACCATATCTCATTACCATTTAACATCACTCGCAGTACACAATGGTCAAAGATTTTCGTCCTGAGTTAATGCGATATTCGAGATGAGAAGGTTTTCTGCAGCTGCCCATCCTAGTTGGATTCGACGACTGATCTCTTTCTCCTTTGAGAACAATTTGGATAATTTAACGTAAACGTACTCGTCCACAGCTTCGAGTGTAAATCTTCCGAACCTTATTGGAGTGGGTGCTACAGGGTTTACTCAAACAGAAGCCCTACTGAGGTCTTTGGGCAATATCATTAAGGTCCTCCAAAGTCTCAGCCATAATCACGTATCGTTGTTTTTTTTTTTCAGAATAAAAATGTTTAACAATAGTTGCCTAATAATCGTTTAGTATATTATGTGAAAGTATACAAGTGTCTGTATGTTTGGGGGGTTGACATTGCAAAGCGGGATTGGTGGTGATAAACGGGAGTAGGGGATCTGAACTCGGGTGTCTTGGCAAAATCTTGTCGTGCGGTCGTTGTACCGGAGTCGGAGTCGTCCTGCCGATCGTACGCAGGGTGGACTGAGGGCCCTTCCATGCCTCGTGTCAGTCTCTCACACAACCCGTGATCGACCACTCAGTGCTCGGTGCTTTATTCAGGTGCTGTCATGATTTCACTTCGAACACCCTACGTCATCCTATCCCACTCTCCAAAAACATTTATCATGAAAATCAAGACAAGAAATAGGGTTTTATGGACATTTTCCCATTCAGACCCAGTACACCACCACCTTGAGACAAAGCAGACTGCCCCACTGTTTCTGTCGGAGACGCAGATATCTGCTCCTGATAATACCCCGTATCTTGAATACCCCGACTACGTATTGGAGCATAACTTCCTGCGTAAAGCCGGGATGTTTCGTCCGTACATACAGAATGAAAGGGAAGGCTGACCTTCTGGTCAAACTCTTCGCCTCGAACTCGACTGTGGACCAAGGGAATGCCACATCACCGAACATTCTCCGATGTGATAGCTCCCTGCCAGAGAACTGCTTCACACAGTGTGCAGTCAGGCGGGAGCTCCGACTCCTGGACGTCCATAAGTCGAGTGGGCCAGACAGTATCCCCGCAGTGGCTCTGAAAACGTGCGCTCCCCTGAGCTGACACCTGTGCTAACGCGTTTTTATCGTCTCCCTTATTGTACTAACAGGGTTCCGTCTTCATGGAAGACCGTCCACGTCCACCCTATCCCCAAAAAGGTGACCGGTCGGACCCATCGAGCTATAGGCCAATTGCGATAGCTTCCTTGCTTTCCAAGGTGATGGAGCGAATAATAAATACACAACACCTGAAGTTTTTTCTTTAAGAAGTATCCTGAGGATCGCTAACAGATCAGTAACCGACAGTGCGGTTTCCGTCACGGTCACTCAGCTTGCGATCTTCTTGTATACCTTACTCACAGGTAGGCTGAATCCTTGGAGAGCAAGAGAAAGGGTGAGCCTCTCGCTGTGAAACTGGATATCGCGAAGGTTTTGGACAGGTTCTGGCATAGGGCACTTCTGTCTAAGTTACTATCTTACGGAAACCCCGAGGGACTCTGCAAGTGGATCACTAGCTTTTTGGATGGGTGGAGCATCACGGTTGTTCTAGACGGAGACTACTCTGATACCATGACCATTAACGCTGGCGTTCCACAAAGCTCGGTGCTCTCCCTCACGATTTTTATCCTGTATATCAATGACATGCTGTCTATTGATGGCATACATTGCTATGCGGATAACAGCACGGAGGATACGCGATATATCGGCCAACAGAGTCTCTCTTGGAGCGTGATGCAAGAGAGACGATCAAAACTTGTATCTAAAGTGGAGAACTCTCTGGGGCTAATCTCCGAATGGGGTTTGATTTTGATTTTGATTGAAGTTCAATTCAACCCGTTGAAGACATAAGGTTGCGCGTTCACTGCGAAGAAGGACCCCTTTGTCATGGCGCCGCGATTCCAAGGAGTATACCTGCAACCTTCCGAGAATATCGAGATACTTGGGGTCGACATTTCGAGCGATGTCCAATTTCGGAATCATTTGGAAAGCAAAGCTAAGTTGGTGTCCAAAATCCTGGACAAAAGCTTTTACTTTATAAAGCACAAGTCTGGCCTCGCGTGGAGTACTGCTCCAGTCTCTGGGCCGGGGCTCCCAAATACCAGCTACTTCCATTTGGCTCCATACAGAAGAGGGCCGTTCAAATTGTCGATAATCCCATTCTCAAGAATCGTTTGGAATCTTTGGGTCTGCGTAGGGACTTCGCTTCTCTCTGTGTTTTGTACTGTACGTTCCATTGGGAGTGCTCTGAGGAATTGTGTGAGATGATTCCATCATCTCATTTTCACTATCGGACCGCCCGCCACCGGAATAGAGTTCATCCATACTACCTGGAGCTACTGCGTTCATCCACAGTGCGTTTCCAGACATCATTTTTGTCACGTGCCGTCCGGCTTTGAAGTGAGCTCCCTTCCACGGTGTTTCCCGAGCGCAATGACATGTCCTTTTTCAAACTTTTTACTGGTGGTAGGACCTCTTGTGAGTCCGCGCGGGTGGGTACCACCGCCCTGCCTATTTCTGCCGTGAAGCAGTAATGCGTTTCGGTTTGAAGGGTGGAACAGCCGTTGTAACTATACTGAGATCTTAGAACTTATATCTCAAGGTGGGTGGCGTATTTACGTTGTAGATGTCCATGGGCTCCAGTAACCACTTAACACCAGGTGGGCTATGAGCTCGACCATCCATCTAAGCATCTAAGTAATGAAATAAATAAAAAAATTGGCTTGTGGAGAGGCAGCGGCTTGGCTCTGCTCGTGGCACTGCTGAAGTCCATGGGCGATGGTAACCACTCACCATCAGGTGGGCCGTATGCTCGTCTGCTTACAACAGCAATAAAAAAATAAAAAATTTGTACAAATCACAAACTATTATAGTCGGATTTTTTATTAGACGAAGTAAACTGACGTTTACTGTGTTGTCAGGTTTTGATGAAATAAAAATAGTGTTGTGACAAAGTGAACGATTGAAAAAACTCCTGAATTATTGAAATTGCCTCGATTGTCTAGTGAATAGTGGTGTGCCGAATTGCCGATATCGGGTACGGGGTTCGTATTTTAGGCGTGCTTTGTACATACCAACGAGTTTTCGACGAAATATTATGTTCCTATAGTATCTACCTGTACTGAATACCGAGTGTTTTAAACATTAAGAAAAACATTGCGAGGAAGCTTGTAAGACTGTCCTATTTCCAATGCATTATATAGTTGAAATTATAGATGTATAAAATATAACAATTATAGGTATGTAATGAAAATAAAAAAACTGATTGTAGTTACATACTACTAGTAACATATATTGGAGCACTTTAATACAATTTTATTGTAAAATATAAATAATATTCTTTTATAGTTTGAAATTAATGATTCACTCTTCACACTCATTGTTCATTCATGTGATTGAACGAGAACTGAACGCATCACTATTACTTTAAATATAGCAACATTATTTCACAAAGTGACATTAGCTACTGTCAGCTGGCTTCGTCTAATTAAAAATCCGACTATAAATCCATTTTATCAAAATGTTGTGTTCCTTTTGCTTGTCCATGTGGAAAAACAAAATTTTTGACAATTTTGGCACTATATCATTGAAGTTGGTGAAGTTTCAAACTTGCTAATAAATAAAAATTGTTTGTTATTTTGAACTGTTAAGTACCGTACTTCTAGTAAAACGCAACATTTCTCACTCTCATTTTATTTTTAAAATGTGTTCGTTAGACAAAGTCTCTTCACCTAAATTTAAAAATATTTCATCTAATGCTAAGCAGTCGCCTGTACAAATAAAAGAGAGGCTCCGCAAGGTACGTTAGTGGTTAAAGCCATATTAAATGCACCAAAGTTATAGGCAGGTAGGCACTTGAAAGGATAATAAAAATTGACAACATTATACTTGCCGTACATAGTATGTATGTAGTAATTTCTTTTACTGTGTTTCAGTTTCATAAAAAAAAAAATCAATTTATTGAAATCGGAAGAAAGCTCAAACTGAAGTGTCCTCATTTTGAAGATTAAATTGAAGCCTTCTTCCTTCTACCTTCTAATCTTTTCGAAATTTCTGTTTTACATTATAACTACTTTACTTACAGAACTATAGAAACAAGGTACAAAAATGCCGTGGAACGCTGCAAGATAAATTTCGCGAATGTACTTTTGAAAAGGATAATATGTGTAATGTATTAAAGGAACTATATAAGGAAATGATAGATTTCTCAGAGGATATTTTAGAAATTGAAGACAATATTTTACAGGAAATAAAAAATGAACTTATTCAGGAAGAGTTGGAGTGGTAAGTTAAACAAATGTGATCATTTTATCTTAAGGTCTTGTGATAGTAAACAAAACTGGTGAATATGAACTAAATTATTTGCATATTTTATATTAAGATTATTATTACAAAGCAACTTTAATATTTATACAGTTTTTCTAATAACTGTCTTATAATTTAGGTTGTTGGAGGAATACCAAAAAACACATATGGACGACAACATTGACTGGTCAAAAATTGAGCAAGATAATGTAATTGTTTGTCCAATTTGTCAAAGAGACAACTTTATGTCAGTTAATTCTTGTTTAAAATGTCCCAGTTGCAACGTTCAAATAAAGACATCAATGCAAACATCAGAAGTCAAAGAACATATCTTCAAATGCTTGGATAAACATAACTCTGTTTGTATATCGGATCCACAATTCACTGTAATAAAGGATACCAGTGATTGCCATATATATTTAATCTGTGAATCATGTAATGAAATGACATATATTTTGTAGATAAAAAATTGAAATTGTTAATAGTGCTTTTGTCGTTTATATCCTTTATGAAAGTAATGATACCTGCTCTTCTTATAGTTTGTTCAAATGCAGTTTGGCTAGTAGACATGAGGAGGACATTGCGCATGCCACTCGAATGATACAGTTTGACCTGAAGGGAATATAATGAAAACCACCTCTAGTAGATAGTATGATGGGCACTACAGGCTGCTGCGCACATAACGAGATATTACCTCAGACGGGATGCGAACGGGACGGGAAAGTGATGTAAATGCATACACATTGCTACAGTGACTCAGGTCTAACGTGCTAGTGTTGTGAACAAGGAATGATGGATTTTTCATTTCAAGAATTGGCTTAAATTACTAATGCTCTAGATGACCGTGAACAGGAAAAGGAGATTTTCTGTACATCCTGCATGGCAGAATAGAGAAAAAGAAGGAAAATACCACACTATCTACAAAGAACTTCTGGATGATGAGACTCAATTTTATCAGTATTTTCGAATGCCAAGTTTTTCTTTACAGGAAAATATCATCATCAAGACGTCACTAGTTCTCTCTCCGGAACGAACGGAGTGACTGTGCATCGTAGCGGAAACATGGACGGGACAGGGTACGTCCCGTGAGTGCCACGTTCCTGTCCCGTCCTGTTTCCGTGAAATATGCTGTATCATATACATTTTGTATGAAACGATGTTTGCCAAATTTCCCGTCTCGTCTCATTTGTATAAAAACCTGTCACGTATGCCGCGGCCATAATTCTAAGAAACCACCCTACTCTATCTTAGACCTTACAGATGTGGGGCTTTGCATCATGCTGCAAAGCTCAAACATCAGAACTAGATTTGATTTGGTGAGGTAAGTAGATGTATTTTTGACTCTTAACCCTTTCGCTACGGCAGGTCTTGTTGCACTGTTTTGTAGGTAACGTGCTCCGTGCTGAAAGTGTATTTATAATTTTTCGGCCGATGACTCCCATCGTGTACAGGTGGCGTTTTGTGGCGAGTGAATATACTCGCCGATAGTAGTGAAAGGGCTAAAAGCTCCCTAAAGCCACAGGGCAGTCTGAAGAAAGCTTTTTGCTGCAGTGGTAAAACAGTTCCATCTGGTAGGTTCGTAGTGAAGGCATCTATAAAAAGTATCATGCTTTCAGAAGGAACTTATAAGGTGGAATATAAACGGATCGATACATTCATTGTAAGGCATTGTAAGGAGGCCGTGACTATCATTCAAAACTGTAATACAATTCTCAATCATTGTGCTTAGTGAGTCTTTTAACAAATCCAAATTGAGTAAAAAAACTAAGCAACACCAATCTCATGAACCAAAATGACGGCGAGGGCCTGATTTGTTAAGCCGTGCTTGACATCGAAGTTCTTAGCGTTATTCACATTACCGTATTTATACGTAAGAAAAAACATGTTGTGGGAAAACTAATAAATGCTCAATAAAACTACATTTACAAAATAAAAAAGACCTTTTATTTCAATCATGAAGCATGGTAACAAGTTAATATTTTATTTCTTTTCATAATAATATTACGGGGGTTAGAACATTTCACTGCTATCAAATTATTATAAATATCATCCGGTAACTTGTTTATAATAAAACGAAATCATACATAGGTAAGTACGTAGGTATATTGATTATAAATTTTACCACATACATTTTTAGTATTTATACTGGTATCATAATATATTTCGTATTTAAATAACGACTGGAAACTATTATTAAAATCTAGGCAAAAATAAATAGCAATTAGTAAGAGGCTTACACTTCTGATGGAATTATATACGTACCACGGACACACTTTGGAATTGAAAATAACTAAGTGTACATATCTGTCAGTGATATTTTCGTAATTTACATTAAAATCATTTGGATTTAGGGTTATGAATAGACGAGTTACCAATCTGGCTTTCAACGGATACAGCAAACCATGAGCAGCACAATCCGAACCTGGCTGCCATTCTCGAGTCATGAGGTTGAAGCCACAATAGCCCTGGAATGAAGCTGATCTTTACTTTCACACGGGAACCGTTGGTACTTTGCAGTAGAAGGCTGGAAGATATTATCCTCTTTTGGGCGCTCGCAACGCGCCCTACAATTTCTTTTACATTTACAAACTAGTAGCCAATGACGTTGATATTATTATAACGTATGTACTCTAACAACAAGACGCAAAGGTCTTATTTGATTATGTCTTTAATAAGCTTCGTTTACATTTTTATGTAAATTTATGATTGAATAAAATATACATAAAAGATGTTCAATAATTTTATTGTTTACTCTCACACTAACCTATAACGATATATCAATGTTCTCTTAAATCTACCAAACACTTCAGTTAACCAAACTGCTACTTCACACAGCAACAATAATGAAAAGGTTTTTTTTCTTTATCAGACATATTACGGTAATTCAATATTGCTATTTCTTGAAAAAAATCCGAATTTTGCGTTGCTCTAAAATGTAACCCGCCGTTTAGCTTATTAATCCCTTGGATGTCAATGTCCATGACATTAACGAAATGAAGAATACTTTTAAATCTCAGATGGTAGGTACCTATTTGATTTTTAAAAGAAAACTTTCAATGTGTAAGAATAAAAACAATTTTTAATCTTTCAATACAATCGCGGTTAATGAATTCGTTCCCGAATCCGAACACAGTAGACGATACACGATCATAAAGTAAACTAAAAATAACGTTTATTTACTAAGCCGCGCGTTAATGATTTCTAAATCCGCAATGAACAAGCACTAAAACTTAGGGGTTCAATAACTGAACACTAACTTAGTGTTAACAACGGGATTCACTTAGTGTCATAAGTGAATGCCGTTGTTGACCGCCTCGCAGGACAGCAAGCGAGGTAGCGACAGGTGAAACCTACTGTGTTACACTGCATTACTAAAAGGAAACGCGTTTTTTAATCGGGAATGTTAGTTTTAGCATTTCACGAATCGCCACACTTCCAAAAGTATATACTCTTTATTAAGTAATCTGTGAAAATTAGAACTTAAAACAATTTTCAAACACTTATTGATCAATAATAGCCACTTACGCATTACAATTAATAATTGCTATTATAATTGCGAGTGGACTGGAATTTTTCTGCCGCGAAGTAGTGAGGTGTTCTGTGTTCGACGAAGAGTTCGACAAACGAATTAATCCATAGACACAACCTACTGAGTTTCTCGCCGGATCTTCTCATTGGGTCGCGATTCCGATCCGGTAGTAAATTCTGTGAGGCAATGCTCTTGCTAGGGCTAGTACTCAGGTTGAGACCGTGAGCCAATCTAACCGTTCGCGCATAGCTTGAATAGCCCCATAGTCAAGTAAAAAAGTAATTGTCATAAAGGGCACGCTAATAATAGTTTCTTAGCTAAGGCGGGTAAAATCTAAGAGATTTTTTTCGAGTACGCTTACAACCTTTACTTAATCAAAAATTTATCACAAAATAAAGTATGTGTTTATGTATTTGCTATAGATATTTTTCGGGATTTTATTAACCTAAATGATTTAGTGAAACCAAATCTCAGTGCATCTTAAGCGAGAAACGTTCCAGGGTTTTATAATCAGCCTGCATCTTCAAAAACGCTTAAATAATAAATAGCCCACAGCTTCAGAGTCAAGCATTCATTCCACTGGACGAAAATAATCTGTTTTTATATTCGATGGTTTATACTATTTTGGCAGCACTCAAAACAATTTCAACGAATAATAAAGGCTACTCTGCTGACTGGAAAATATCTACGTAATCAATTCAAAAACGATCCACCGCTGCTATATTTAGAAATAACGAAAACGCGATAGGTTTTCTTCACCCTGTTAAAGGCCTTTTAAAGTGTAAAAATAATTTGCACACATATTGAATTGATAACATGGTTGATATGAAATTCATAAGTTAAATAAAAAAAATTAAACTTGGCAGTAAACAAACTTATAATGATGATAAAATCTAACATAGACGGGAAAATGGTAATTGGTGTGATGTGTAAACTAACTCCTGTATTAACTAAAGATTGCTTAGGATTCATCACATGAATTTAACAAGCAAAATTAAGTGAAATACAGTGGCGATTTTGGTGAGATAGAAATAATTATTTAGTATGCGAAAGAATTTTTTTTATAATTAAACATATAAATAATTTATTTTACAATATTAAGGTTTACAACTCGTTCACAAACAATATTAGATGTCAATAAAATATAATCTTCGATATTGACCGATTCGGCAGCACTCGTTCTTATTAAATAATTAATTCATCTAAATGTTTTATTTTAGTATCTACCTCTTGATGTGTTAATTATATTCATTTCAATTTCGAATATTTATTGCTGTAAAATAAACAGTTTAATGTCAGTACAATAATAGGTACTCTGGATTTTGTGACAATTCACTTATCATTCATATCTATAACAAAGAGACTGCGTCCATAAAATACTTCCAAGCTATAATAAAATGGATGTTTCATTTTGTTCGTTGTTTTACACGAAACGACATGAATAAAAACAAAATCTTTAAAGTGAAGTTTTTTTTTTTAATTGCATCAAAATTAGTCTTAAAATGATGAAACCAACAATATTTTCAAGATCTTTCTCACACGCACGCACTTCTTATGGCGGTGACGTTATCACGTGTGTCGACATCATACGGCGTTGTGAATAGTTTTTTCGTGATTATAAAACTACCCTCGCCACCGAATTTGAAGGGATTTTCATTTAACCATTTTTGTGCTATTAAAAAGTACTTTCACCTTTACATTTTGGTAATATTTTAAACGAAACACAATATTAATTTAACGTCCCTGTTACTAGGGGTTTAGATGTCTTTAATGAAATAAACTTTATAAGATCGATGGTATACATACTTACACAATTGATTTCAAAGGAAAACTTAATCATCAAGAGGGACACTCACCTTAATTCAAGAATAATGAGAAATATTAATTTCTCAACGATTAGCTAAAATATATTACTTTATTGTAGCACAACATGTGTTCCATATCACAATGAGACTTTAGTTAAAATATCAGTTCAGGAAAATACTTAACTATGGATTATCTAATTATACCGTTTTAATAATTCTTCATGCAGTCGCCGTTACATATATTATAGTTTTATTTTCTCTCTAATATAAAGTTTTACAAGCTGTATATAAGGCAAATGTGAATAGGTGAGTTGTTACCCGCATTTAATTCTCATATGGGATACAGAACACCTTAAATTAATACAACAGTACCTAATTTTTTTTTCTATATTTTACTTACTATATAGGTAAACCTTGAACTTCCATGAGGTCCTCTTGTTGAGCGTGAGTGTGATTGTGGGCAGCGGCGGCGGGCGGGATAGTAAAGTTATGATGCGGTCTCGGACGACGAGGAGAACGAGCCGTTATAACTCTGGGCTTGTGGATCTCGTCCATAACAGACGGCGCCACGTATGTGAATCCCTGGAACATTACACATTCCGCATAAATCACAAAGATATACTGGTGGTAGGACGTCTTGTGAGTCCGCACGGGTAGGTACCACCACCCTGCCTATTTCGGCCGTAAGCAGTAATGCGTTTCGGTTCGAAGGGCGGGGCAGCCGTTGTAGTGTTATAAGTGAGACCTTAGAACTCATGTTTCAAGATGGATGGCGGCATTTACGTTGTAGATGTCTATGGGCTGTGTTAACCACCCAACACCAGGTAGGCGATGAGCTCGTCCATCCATCTAAGCAATAAAAAAAAAAAGATAGTGACAACTAGACTTGGGATCATTAAGGGTTTGCACAGTTGGTACGCGAATTGAATGCAGCCGTGACCCGAGTTTGAGGTCAGAAGCGACTAAGTCTACCTACTCGCTGGCAATAAGCACCCCACCCTATATCCCGGCATTCTAACTCTAACTCTCATTAATATCTTCACTAAGTTCGCGTGAATGTCACTACACACCTTGAGACACGAGCCTAATATCTAATTCATTGAAATAACGACCGCCCAATCATTCAAACCTCGACGCACTATTACTTTGCGGCCGAAATAAATAAGACGTATCAAATCGTGTACGTACAAATGATTAATTTGACGGTTTTGATTTGATTTTACTATGTTATTATATTTATTATTTTTCAATAATTAGCCAACTGGTATTTGGGCACGTTTATTCCTGTACAACGACCATTGTAGTTTTAACTTGTTCCTCCACAACAATAGTTTAGCAATAAAGACCATAATTTCCTATACCAAACATAATTAAAACTTAATATCCTGATAGGGCAAATTGTCATTCCTCATAGTGATCATTCAGATTTCCACCGAGAAATAACCATGTGTACCAGTTTCAAGGGCTAGACTGTCATGTTACAACACAATTGAGACCAGTGGATGCCGATATTCATGTTGTGGCGTGGAAACCGGTAGCCACTACACACCAGATGAGCTGTGAACTCGTCTGCTCCACCATCCTAATGTCATCCGAGTGCTGTCCGACTAATGTTCTTGCCGCAAAGACCGTTATAGCAGCCACGACGCTTGGCATCAAGTGCACCATCTTGGCGATGCAGGCTTAGGGGCGAAAGAGGGCGTTCTCTCTGCACCAACACGTCGGCACGGGGGCCAGGATAATATTTTTGTCCGAATTACCTAACATCCAAAATGTTTCGGAGACGCCATGCCGGATGCTCCAGTATGTCTATTTGGGAATCAGCGAAGGAGACCCAAGGAGACGAGGTGTAAATGGCATAAGAATCTTATTGACGTTGATGGAGGACCGCATTTACCGATCCACACTAGTTCTGACGTAGTGAGCTTACGTGGTGCCATTGAGGCAAAAGAAAAAGAGTTATTAAAGAACTAGTTAAACAATTATTTATTGCAAATACCTGGAACATTAAGTTGGCACTTTCACTTAAAGTAGATTCATCTGGTGAATCAATTGGTGTTTGTAAAGTAAATCTTGTGTCGAATTGTGATACATCATCTTCACTGGTCTGTAAAATTAAGAGTATTAATAAACACAAATACAGACAATATTTTATTTAAAAATATTTTGTACATCATGTACAATTTCCTTGCATTTACTGTTTAAAAAGAGAAGAAAAATATTAGGTATACAACTTACTAATCTTGGTTTTATTGGTGGTTCTAATCTTCGAGCAAATACATCATCCCAATGTACGTGTTTGAAGAAAGCGTGACCTCGAACAGCCGCTGCCCCGGCGGCTCCCAGGCGCTGAGTCTCTGAACGCTTCATTAGACGTCTGATTAAATCACGAGCGTCTTGCGTGAGGTAGGCAGGTAACATAAGTTTTCCTTTTAATATTTTTTCTATGGTTTTCGTACGATTGTCTCCAGTGTATGGTGGCTGCGAGAAAAAAAATCATTAAGTACTGCCTAACAACAAATATCAAGGTCAAATTTAATTAGACTTTGTGCATCAAAATTAATTTCTGGGTTAGGAATGCATCCTTGTATTTTTCCATAGAAATTCATCTGCATTTATCTATTTGTTATTATTATCTAAAATGAAGGTTAAAAAATTATGAAGTGTGTTCATGCGTGCTCACGGTTGGTAGCCTGTCAACAATGTATTAACATTGCGATTGAAAGGGCGACGGTTGCGTTTTAATCACAAGTTTGTCAGCAAAGCTAATAAAAAGAAAATAGCAACATATTGTATTTTTTATTATATTATAGTAATATAGTATTGTAACAGACAATAAATATTGTTTTTTTTTTAGAATATAATTTCTTTAAGGATGTATGTGTTGCTGTACAAATGTGTCCAGTTTCCAATATTAATAACTTTAACAATATTATAGCGCGCTACGTAATCAGTGATTGATTGCATCGTGTACGGAATTACCATTAAATTATTAAAGTCATAGCCCTATTTAATATTTCTATATATCTACTATATGGTGATTTGTGTTTGCAAGTAGTTTTTAAAGAACATCGTGTATGACGGGACGAAGTGTAAAATTGATTAGGACTAGAGCTAAGAATATAAAGTGCAGTTTCATTAGCCCTTTGAGTGCACACTGGGTCGTTTTGACCAGGAACATTTTCTTTCGCCGATTGTATCATAAAACTTGTCAGTATCATTCAGTATCATGTCCGAATGCCGAGGACAGCCACCGGAATAGAACATTGAGTAGTTTTGATCCATGTGTGCACTAATGCGTTAAAAATAAGATATTTTTCGTGTTCGATATATCGTGTTTTATCTTAACAGGTAAGTGCATTTTGATAGAAAACGCTAATAGTTTTTTTTGCGTTTAATGAGGAACGAATTTTATTGAGCGCGTTTTACTCGCTTAGTCGGACACCGAAAATATTGACGAAATATGTCTAATGAAGATGAAGATTAAGCGGAAGAAATAACCGAAGAAGCCATTGATAGCCATGACGAGGAATCAGTGATGATAGATGCAGAAAATAGCAGACGGCGCGCATTAAATGCTCGTTCTCGTAATTGACCGATCAAGTATTTGGCGAAAAAGTTATACCTGCAGTTAGAATCACTTTAGGGACTTCAGATAAGAAATGTACCTAAGTAACACTAACAATAAGTCCGCTATACAACGTACAGTACACTAAAAACGTATCGCTTACCGTATCAAGTTTCCATACATGTTTTTCTTTTTAAAAAGAATTGTAAATATAAACTAAATATATATTTATTTAGTTCATTAAATAATAAACATGTGTATTAAATAATTCCGAATAGAAGTTGATTTTTTCCCATTTTTCACTACGAAAATGCTTCAATTCAAGTCTTTGAATAAATATAATTTTTTTTAAAGTTCATCGACACTGTATTTTTTTCGCATCTACAAACCTTCCTCTTGAAAATCTCTGATGGTTTTTTTTAAACTAAATTTTCGGACATGCCTCACTTTGAGCGAATTGACATTTCATGTTCTTTTTTTTTACATAAAATTAAGGCCGTCAAATGTGGGTAACTGAATAGAAAACGAGTCTCGCAAAAAAAAAAATGCACATTTGCCGACTGATATAACGATTTGAAAAACGTCATTGACTCAGCATGCATGTTGATGGAACAAGTGTGCATTGAAAGGATTGATAAAATTATTTTTTTAGAAACACCAAACACCAAATTAAATTCTTAATGATGATAAATTTACAGCATTCAAGCAGTGTTACAAGCTTACTGTGAATTGGAAAAAGAAGATGACTGAAGATGATTATCTGGTAAATTATGACAAAATTGATCAAACATACCTGACCTATCAGCATATCATACATCAATGCTCCTAGACTCCACCAATCAACAGCTTTACCATGGCCACTTCTAGTTAAAATTTCTGGGGCCCTGAAAAGTTTGTTAGTAGTTTTTTTTTGTTTGATAATATTACTTGTACTTAAAATTCGAATTTAGAGATAACTCACATATATTCGATGGTTCCACAGAATGTGTGGGTTACAATACCCTCCTGGATGTGTTCCTTACATAATCCAAAATCTGTTAATTTGACATGTCCTTGAGCGTCGAGTAGTACATTTTCAGGTTTTAAATCACGATATATTATTCCTAAGCTATGCAAATGTTCTAAGGCCAGTATAATCTCTGATAGGTAGAAACTGAAAGTTGTTAAAAGTAATAAGTATATACACATGAGTCATGGCATAATGAACATCAGGTGTAACAGAACTGAAACTGAAGACAGCCACCACAGCTGGTAATTTCTGATATGACAACATAAATTAAATGGTGATGGAAAAATTGTTTCTAATTATAAATTTATTGTATTTTTAAAATTCGCCTGTTACTAACACAAGCGCAAAATAGGCTCATAAACGATAAGTAGTTTGCTTGGCATGCTTAGAAAATGAATACTATTTGTCATTGAAGTATTACATTCTAAACATTCCAAATGCGGAAACTGAGTCAAAACAGTTCTTTTGCACTCAACATCCAATCTGTATTATATTATTACATACCAGGCTGTATCTTCCAGGAAAATCCCCTCCCTTTCAAGGTGCATAAAAAGCTCTCCACCACTTAAATATTCTAAAATTAAGTACAATTTTCCACCGGTCTGGAAAGCATACACTAGTTCTACTATGAATGGATGCTGCAAAAGAAAAAAAAAATTAATAATATTTAATAAATAAATTGTGTTTATGTGTTGGGACGTATGGGGATAAAGTGTGAAGATTGAAGTCTCTGTTACATAGAAATAATAATTATCATTCACTTTGAAATTTTGCAACTTTTGCCAAATTTATCTCTAATTATACAAGATTTGTAACTTTTGGCAAGTTTTATTTTAACGCATGATGAGTACTTCATCAGGATTAGAATCAATTTCTGTCACTTTATACCTTTCTTTTTTTGTAAAGTTTTTGGTTTATGCAAGCAGTCCTGTTCGCTGCACACCTGATGTCAACTAGTTAAAACACAAACGACAATGATGTGTATATGCTGGTTTTAGTGCTTTCTTAGAAATTCATTATCTTACTTCTGGACATAATATGTTAAAAATAACCCTTATGCTCCAAACCCAGATTCTTGCCCCCTTTTGGCCTACATTTGTATTTATTGTCTATTTAGTACATATTACAAGAGATAATTTAATTTTATATGTAAATAAAGCTAATTTTGAAAACAAGGTCCACATAAGAAGAGCTTTTAGATTGAGCAATTTTTCTACAGTATCAGTTTAATTAGAATTTTGACATATTATTTTTGAAAGTTGTTATTCTGAATTAAATATAGCAAGAATATAATGTAAAGAAAATGAATCTATGTTTAGAAATGACTGAGTTAGAATAATAGTGGTGAAAGTAATATTATATCCATAATATCTCAACCATTATAATGTAGGCATCTGAGAGAAATGTAGCTAGCTACTCCCATTACACACCCACTCTTTTATATCTCATATTTCTATATATTTTTATCATTATTATTGGAATCACTCCATTGGTAGCTTATACATGTATACAATTTGCTTAATAAAGCACAAGTTTCTTCCGCAGAACTAACAGATTCAATGCTAGATTATTTTTAATCTTGAAATACCCCACAATCACAATAATCATTGTAAGATTATATTCATTAGGTGTATAAGCATCTTCAGCCTTAAAGCTGTATGAATCTATAGTTATCATCTATCAAAAATGTAGTTTCAGATTATTTTTTATATTTGTGGACAATATCTTAATTCCCACTAAGCTTAATAACTGAATCTGGTATAAAATGAGCACTTATGGCCTTTTATACAAATTTGTTATACTTATTTATGTGCCAGAGTACCAAACACAAAAATTACTTTATTGTGAAAAGTTTTTGTTGAGTTTAATGAACTTATATTTTGGCTGTATTTTATATTTTTCTTTTATTCTACTGATTAGTAATCCAGACTACTGTACTGTGAGTTCAGATTCAGTTGGTGAAGTATTGTTGTTGAGTATTTTCAAGTATATAGGTATTCCAGGTTTAGGTGTTAAGTACACCAGTTCTTGTTTAAAATGTATTCATCTCATAACATTTCATATAATAAACTTTACAATTTTGGATAATTATTAGGGATCAGACAGAGAATACTGTAGGTTGGAAGAGGTAGATTCCAAATCTGTCCATTTCTATCATTAACCAGTGATGGATTCTGATTCAATTTCAAGTGGGTAGCAGCTTTCCCATTGTGATAGGCTAGGTTGACTCTTAACAGCAGTTGGGTTAAAACAAAAGGGATAAGACAAAGGGGTGTATGAATTATGAATGAAATGAATGAATTTAATATGCCTGCTTTCCTTTACAATACCCATAGATGCTATTGATATTCACAGTATTGTATTACTTTAACCAGAATTTATACAGAGGTAGACTATCAAGATCACAATTCAACTTGAATACTACAATTTTGAAATTTAATTTCAAATTTTTGTATTTAATGTTCACCAACCTTTACAGCTTCCAATATATTCCTTTCAGCCTTGGTATGTGCAGTATCTTTTTGATTTCGAACTATGGAAGCTTTTTTAAGAACTTTCATAGCAAAATGGGCACCAGCATCTTGCCCTGTGATTTTACGAACTTGAAAAACTTTTCCATATCCTCCTTTTCCAAGTACTTTTCGTAATTCAAAGTCTTGAGGACCAAGACGTTTACATTGACCTGGATTCACATTATCTTCACAAAGTTGAATCGTTTCTGATCCTTCTGCCCTAGTGTTAGGTATAAATCATTTTATTAAATTAATCTGTCTTTTGATCAATTATACTAAGTGAATGCAATACTTACTCCACAATACTGTTCACATGTAATTCTGGTTCATAGTCCACCTTTCAGAAAAATAATAGATATTATACAACAATCAGGAAGCTATTCAAAACAACGACAAAAACTCTGTTTATGTTAAAATAAAACGTTATAGGATAGTGTAAGATTTGGCAACAATTGTCAAATAATTTAACTTCTTCAAGATGAACAAAAACAACACCAGCTCATAAACTGTAAATACGTACTGCGACGAATCTTTATCCTTGACAGTCAATTGAATTTAGAACAAGGTTTTAGGTTAAGTATTGAGAGTCCGTCAAATATACAAACGTGAATATGTACCTCATCGACATCGATAATATCATCTTCATCTGAATCTGCTACTGTAACTGTATCCACATCTAAATCTAAATCAAAAACACCTGCCATATACGATGACATTTCAAGAATTATCACATCAGCAAACTGTTGAGATTGTATGGTGATTAAGAAAAATAATTATCACCACAAAATAACAAAATCTTATTTTAATTGGTACTTTACTTTTATAAAACTTGTTTACTTTATTTTAATTCAGTTCACTTATAAACTCCTATTGATGCACAACACAATGAACTAAATTCTGTATTCTGTTGAAAATTCACAATTCGCACGAATTTGGTGCATGCAACCTAGTGATGTACTGTAACTAATTAATGAGACAAGCTCAATCATTTTAGCTCTAGTAACTCGAGTTGAAATTTTTTTAAATCGAGTTTAAGGTATTTTTACTTTAAGCTTCTGAGGTGAGTAATAGACATAGTTCCGATAAAATAAAAAGTTTAAATATCAATAGTTGTCCTGCGTATTGTTCCACGTGGCAATCGAGCATCAAGGTTTAAATGGTAGGACAGCCGTTACACAAAATGAGTTTTTTTTCGATATCCTGACCAAAACTTACTGAAAAAAACTTCAACCCGTAACTTATTTTCAGAGCTTTGGGAACAGTCATAACCATACGACGAGAAAACAACTAAGCAAACCTCTGGACTTGGAGACTAATACTAGACATTTGGTACATTTCTGTTGAACGGAACTGTTGACATTGGGGATAGGAAAAATAAAACGAATCCCAGTTAGTTTTACAATAAGATACTTTAAGCTTAAATAACATAACCAATAATAATGTGATAATTTAAATTTTACCTTAACTAAGTGTAGCTGAAGTTTTTCTTTCTCATATTTGAAGATACAACTGCTTTATAAAGAATGTTTTACCATAAAAACCGATCAATCGATTTTAAATTAATGAATGGTCTCGATTTTTGTTTTAGCGATGACTCGTTCGTGGGCATGCCCCATAAATTTTTGGATCGGATTTAATCTATGTGATCCGAAGAGCCAATCGATTGATTTCATCCCGATCGTGATCCAAGCATTGTACTAGCATTGTAGCTTACACACAATTTATTTAATGAAGGTTATTTATTATTGGGCGATCGAAGTGAGATCTGTTAAGTGTAGTTTGCATAAGCTATAAATTTACACCAAGTGCCAATGTTTACACCTTAGTTTCATAGCGAAAAATTTTGATCAAGATCTTAAGAAATTTTCGTTATCCAGGCGGGTCAAGGGCTTTGTGTAGAAAACGGTCATTTTTGATATGGCGCGTATCGCGGGGAGCTTTCTGACTTTGGAACCCTAACCAGTGATACCTTGTCATCACCAGCTCACCACCTCACCACCATCAGCGCCAATTTTTTTAACACTTTATATTTAACATGATTTAGAAAATATATAGTAAATTTAAATAAACAACTTGTATTTAAATAATTTGAAAATTGTTTCACAAAGATTTTTATTCTGTTAAGCAAAACCTTTTCGATGGGTCAATAAGTAGTCGCAAAGGCATTTGGAAGTTGAAACGATTAAAACCCCGTAGATATCTCCCAAAACCCGGTTAGGATTCTTTTACTGATGGTAGGACCTCTTGTGAGTCCGCGCGGGTAGGTACCACCACCCTCCCTATTTCTGCTGTGAAGCGGTGATGCGTTTCGGTTTGAAGGGTGAGGAAGCCGTTGTAACGATGCTGAGATTTTTCGATTCAACAGTGACCAGTATAGCCAACTTTATAGGAGCGGCTTCGCGATATAGTTTAAAGACCTGTAGAGATAGGCACACCTAACAATACTCGCTACTTTTTAAATCTTTCCACTTACTGGTAATTACTGCTATGATGGCGCCACCTTATTGGTTCCCTTTCAGCGGACATTTTTTAAATTACTGAGGTGGTATTTCTTAGTTCTACCCTCCTTAGTCGTTTATATCTTAGAGTAGAAACTATTCGATATGTAATGAAAAAGTTGAAAGAAAGAAGGCAAATCTAGATGTTTGTAAATTCAAGTTCAAATATGTATTAATATATTGAAATGATGAAAAGTTAATTTATATTTATAAAAAATAAATCTTTATCCAGGCATAAAATACCACTTTGCACTGTTGTGGACTTCCCGTATGCTTTTTTTTTTGATCAGGAGGAAAGGAGGAAATCGCTGGACTTCCGCCCTTTTCTGGGGATACTGGGCGGGGTATGTCAGAGTCGAACTGACTAAAACCTCCTGTCGCTCAACAACCAACGTCCAAACCTCGCATGAGACAGAACTAATGACAAGGTAAAGGGGGGAAAGTGAAGCGTTTAGTGCGGAGCACAGCTCTCCCATCACCCTCCCCCTCGGGACGCCGGACTGGCGGTCGTCGGCGCCACGACCGCCAGCCCTCTCAGTCGGCAGACTGTCCGAAGCCCGCCTAGATGGCGCCGCGCCGGTTAGAGTGGGCTACCCTACGGAATACCCCGCTGGGCCAGAACCAGCGTGGGTCGAGGATAGCCGGCCTTCCATCAGCCAGATGCTCTTGCGTAAAACGCGTGCAGAGCAGCTTGCACGTCGTCTTCTTAGGCTTAACATAATTATCAACCTCAAGATTTTGATTCGGCCTTACGTTTTTATTTAACTGCAGGCATGTACATCTTGTATTGCCTTCATGTAAATATTTATTTTATGCTAGAGAAATCTCCATTAATAAGGTACGGTACTTAATACACTCTAGATAATTATTCTGAAATTTATTTCAAGCACAGGATTGTCTTGAATGTCAGGCAGGACGGTGTCAGAGATCAGCGACTATAAGCTCAAGCTGTAGATTTTTGATCAAAGAGTAAAGAATGCTTAGATTGACATTATGAAAAAACGTTCGAAAACAATAACTGATTGATATTACTTGTACTAAGTCGAAATTAAAAAGAATATTTGCATTATTTACATCAAACGCTGTTTGCGGGACCATTATTGCTTTGCACATAATACAAAACAGCAACGAGCTACCTAATTTTAATAAACTAATAGTTTACCATGAAATAATTCATAGAAGTAGAATGAATGTAATTTGAACGCATTTGTGATTTGAGGGTGTAAACATGTACTATCTGTCGAGTATGTAATTAGTTTAGCATTAGTTTTAATGGAAATAACTTTCTTCAAGACTGCGTTATAAAGTTTTTATGTTCGAGATAAATCATAAATGTGATATTAAAAATTACGTTAACTATAGAGATACAATTTTTAAATGGCTAGTGACAATGATAAAAGTTCGGATTACAACTTTGATGGTTCATTGAAGAACATTAATAAGAAGGGAAACAATGATAACTTTGGTAAGCAAACACCTGTATACTTGATTTCTGAAAATTTTATTGTTGTTATGGAATTTAGAACGTCTTTAACTCTTGTACTTAACCTGAAACCTTCAAAATGAAATAACTTTGAAACAAAATTTGCATTCAGCAGAACACAATATTACAAAACTTACTGTATGTATCGTTAGAATATGCATAAATAATATACCTTTATTAAATGCTATTGATTTACTATTGTTTAAATTAAAGCAAATCATTTTAATCAACCTACTAACGTTATAGTGAAGTATTGTACACACACACCACAGTGTTTTATATTGTTTAATATCCTTAAAAGGTTTTTCAATATCATCAAAAACAGCAATATAGCCTTTATTAATTTTCATTGATTTGGTTTTTAAGAATGTCACATTTAAACCATCAAAATTACTCTGTACTAAAATATAATACATGAAAGTAATAAGTTTTGTACAGTGAATAAATGTTCAATATTATAATGTGTGAAGTAATGCTTAACAAAAAAGAGATTAATGTTTAAGGTTAGCTGAAAACTTAAATCAACAAAAGCTAAACAAACAAAATATTAAAATATTTTTATACTTAATTGACCTGTAACACACAATGTCTATGTATTTATTTATATATTGGGCATAAAATACACATTACATGTTAAAAAGAAAAGATACACAATAAATAACAACTAGTAAAAAATTTGGCTTGTAACATAAGTAGTGCACACAACTAATCAGGACAAATGTGTTAAGTACACAATGTTCTTTACAATTATTACATAATGCATCTTACCTATTACCTGAATCCAGCAGTGGTATGTTTAGCTGCAGAACTGGATGGATATTTTAAGTTCTAAAAACCTATCATATTAATCAAAGTTAGTAAATATAAACTAGATGGCGTTGGTGGTCTCTACAAGGCCACAGGCACAATAGGTAACAACTCACATAAATCTAGTGGTTTTTTAACAAAGTTTCTGCTTTTTTTGTTTTTTATTGCTTAGATGCGTGGACGAGCTCACAGCCCTCATGGTGTTAAGTGGTCACTGGAGCCCATAGACATCTACTATGTAAATGCACCACCCACCTTGAGATATGAATTCCAAGGTCTCAGCATAGCTGCAACGGCTGCCCCACCCTTCAAACCGAAACGCATTACTGCTTCACGGCAGAAATACGCAGGGTCGTGGTACTTATCCGTAAGTTATAATTTTGCGGGTTTCATTTCTATTATATGATGTTATGCCTTTACCGTGGAAGTCAATCATGAACATTTGTTAAGTACGTATTTCATTAGAAAAATTGGTACCCGCCTGTGGAATTCGAACGCCGCCACAATCGCATCGCTCGATACGAATGCACCAGGCGTCTTGTTCTTTAGGCCACGACGATGTCAATATGTAGACAATATATGCTATATCTTTATAAACAATATATGCCAATCATATAAAATTAACAATACTCACCATTTACTGTTAAAATGATAGTAGTAGTTATAATTATTCATACTCATAGTGATCTCTCAATGAACCATAAATGAAGATGATCTTGAGAGAGAGAAGATTAAATGAGAGATGTCTTGTTGTTCCATGAAAGATGGGACAACAAGACCATCAAATGAAAATTATCTCATGTTCAGGGTGGATGACCGCATTCATGTTGTGATGTTTAAAGGTCACTTAATACCAGGGGTGCCAACTTCACCAATATAGTGAAATAACAAAATAATGCAATCGTATGATGACCGTATCTATTAAATTGAAGAAACATTCCCATCATATTAAATTGCAGTTAATATTAGCTATGTCATGTTTTACACAAATTAGATACTTCAAATATATTCAATGCTAATGTAACCAAAGTAATACTATAAGTAAAGTAACAAAGATTCTAGCCAATAGCCAATTTTAATTAAAACTACTGTAGAGATTATTCTCGCCTCTTTAATTGTCTTTGTATTATTTCAGATTTTACGAATTATTTAGCTTTCATGATCACAAATTACCTAATTTAATTATTATTCCGGACGGCCACCGCTCAGGTTTCGGCCACCACGTGTGATTTTTAGACTTCTTACTCGTTGAAACGTGGTGGCTCGAGTATTGCCGCAGTGGCTGTCGCGGAACGGGTGCTGGGATTGGTTCGAGGAAAATAACGAAGGCTTCAAGTATGGCGTTCACACGGTCCTCGTGGCTTGACCGGCGCAGGGCGTAGGAGCGAGTCTTTTCTTGTTCGGTTGGCGCTCTCCTCTTCTTCCGGAGAGGTCTTGACTCGTCGGCTCGCTGTCTCGAACTGAATTTGCAGCGAGGTAGGCCCCTTATTTATGGTCGCCCACACGCACTCGGCCAGCGCTATTATGAGTCCGAGCACGGTGGGCGTCTATTGTTCTCTCGGCCGCCTCGCTCGCCTATTGTTTTGCCTAGTCGCTCTATTAGTTGCCCGTATTGTGACTCGCTCCTGCGTTCCCACGCCAAATTAAAGACCACGAGGACCAATCTTTATTTTCAAACAAATATTTACAAATTACTTATTTCTATTTACATCGTTCTCTATTTATGTTAACCTATTTTTAACATATTATCTATTTATTTGTTACGGACATTTCTATTATTTTACAGCCAACCTATGACTATATTTTCTATTCTAACTATTTATCTATTAAATCTCGCTGTACTTTGCGAACATATCTCTATTTAACTATTTATCTATTAAACTATCAATGTTCGTCGCGAACAATATCTATTAAGCTGCATTTATTTATGTCCGTCGCGAACATCCTCCCGCCGTGCAGCGTCGTTCACGTCGCTGCATCCTCCTTGGTGAGCGGCGGGCATCGTGGGCAGCACGATGATCTTCTTTGCCGGGCGTCGCAGGATACCGCCGGCGGTGCGCACGTCGACCACTCGAGTGATGCCGTCGGCCCCCGGGTAAACCTCCTGGATGATCCCACGTGGCCAGGTGTTCCGTGGGAGCGTTCCGTCTGCTATTATCACGACGTCGCCTATCTTCAGGGCGGGCCCGCGGCTGTGGGGCTCCCGCCGGTTCTGCAGGTCGGGCAGGTACTCCCGGAGCCAGCGACTCCAGAACACATCTGCCAGACGTTGTGCTGCGCGCCAGTGTGCGCGCCCTATGAGGTCGGCGTCGTCAAATTTGCCCGGCACGGGGACTCGCGCCGGGCCTCCCAGCAGGAAGTGGTTCGGCGTCAGAGGGTCGGGATCGTCGGCGCTCACCGATACGTGAGTGAGAGGTCGGCTGTTCACGGTGAATTCTGCTTCAGCTAGCAGAGTGTGAAATGTTTCGGGCGTCGGGTGCCTCGGCTGTTCCGTGGCCGAGAGCGCGGCCTTTACCGCCCGCACCATTCTCTCCCAGGCGCCGCCCATGAAAGGCGCACCCGGTGGGATGAAGCGCCATTGTATAAGCCTTAGGCTCGCTTCATGCTCGGTCGCCTTGTCCAAAGCTTGGCGCAGCTCCTTGTTGGCACCCCGTAAATTGGTGCCGTTGTCGCTCCATATTTCCGTCGGAGCTCCCCGGCGCGCGATCATGCGCCGGAGTGCCATCACTGCTGAGTCCGTGCTGAGGCTCGCTGCCGGTTCTAAATGCACCGCACGCGTAGTGAGACATGTGAAGATGGCCACGTAGTGCTTCTGGGTGCTTCTGCCGGTGGTAACTTGATAGGGCCCGAAGTAATCGAGGCCCACGTATGTAAATGGTCGCCGATGGTGTGCCAGTCTGCTCGGTGGGTGATCGCCCGTGGCTGGACGCGGTGGTGTGTCCTTGCGGATACGACACGGAAGGCAGTTGTGGATTACGCTCCGTGTCACTGGGCGTAGGCGTAAGACCCAGTACGACTGTCGGCACTCGGCGATCGTAGCTTCGGTTCCGGCGTGGTGCATCTTTCTATGAATGAAGTCTATCATGAGTCTCGTTTCGCGTCGGGATCCGTCTAGCACGAGAGGCGAGGTGATGACGTCAGTTCCCTCTATGTTGCCGATGCGTCCGTTTATTCTCAATATCCCGTCCGTGTAAGTTACGGACAAGTTTCGCAGTCGGCTCGCTGGGGATACTTGTTTCCCTCGTTGGAGCGTCAAAATCTCTTCCTCGAAGGCCGCCCGCTGGCTCTGTTGCCAAATGAGCGTCTCGGCGCGTCGAAGCGTGTCGGCGTCTAAAGTCTTCCATTGAATGACTGCTTGCTCTGGCGTCCGCGGTGTGTTCAGCGGGGTCTTCGAAGTCGTCTTTTTTCTATTCTTCTCCCACGTCGGGTCCGAACGCGGGTTCCGTCTGGTCCTCTTGTAATGAGTGCGCTCGCGACTTCTGCGGCATAGGTCGACGAATTGCAGTATTCGCCCCGTTGTACGCAGGTACTTCTCCCACTTGGAGAAGCGTCTTGGGTCCGGGATCGCTTCGCCGAGGCTCTCTCTGCTCACGGCGAGCGTTGCACACTTCTCTTCGCCCGTCTCTTCTGCCCTTTTTGCAGTCCGTTGTACGGGCCAATCATCCGGATGCCGTCTTAGGTATTCCGGGCCTATGAACCAGCGGTGGTTTCTTTCAAAGCCGACGGGTAGTTCTCTAGTGGCGTCGTCGGCGACATTTTCCTTCGTGGGGACCCAGCGCCATTCCTCCACAGTGCTGTCCTCTTCTATCGCTGCAATGCGGTGAGCGACGAACGGTCGATACGACCTCGACCCCGTTCGTAGCCAGGTCAGTACGGTGGCGCTGTCTGTCCAGAACACTCTCGCGTCTGGTTTTCTGTCGTGTTCCTCTGTGACAGCCGCGGCCATGCGGCTGCCCATCACGGCAGCTTGTAGCTCGAGGCGCGGTATCGAGGTGAGTTTCAAGGGCGCGACTCGGGCTTTGGCGAGTACGAGGGAGGTCCTGATCTCCCCGTCGGGCATTTCGGCGCGCCAGTATAACGCGGCGGCGTAGGCGGACTCACTGGCGTCTACGTATGTGTGGAGCTGGAGGTTGGCGGCGTCTGAGTAGCCGGGATAGCAGCGCGGCACTGAGACGTCGCGCAGGCGTCTTAAGTGGTCGATCCACTCTCTCCACATCGCGCAGAGGTCTTCATCGAGGGGGGAGTCCCACGCCGTCCCTCGGCGCCACGTCTCTTGCAGGATCTTCTTCGCTCCGACAGTGACTGGTGATGCGATGCCTTGGGGATCGTAGACGGACATCATTATTCGCAGAGCCTGTCTCTTCGTAGGCGCGCTGCTCTCCAAGACTTCCTTTGGGATTCGCGCCATGTCCAGATTGAAGGCGAGGACGTCTTCAGCAGGTCTCCACACCAGGCCTAGTACTCGTTCTATTTCCGTTCCATCGGACAGCGTCACACTTGTAGGTGGGGCCTCGTCGGTCATGTGGCACCGTACCTCCTCGTTGTTCGAGGTCCATTTGCGTAACTCGAAATGGCCTTGCCGGTGTACTGCCCTCACCTCATTTGCGATCCTGATCGCGTCTTCGCTTGTCCGGTAACTTCCCAGGTAATCGTCCATATAGTGGTTGCGTACGATTGCGTCGGCGGCGTCCGGGTACTGCAGTCGGTACTTCTCCGCGTTGGCGTTCTTCACGTAGATGGCGGTCGCGGGTGAGCTTGTCGCGCCAAAGATTATAGATTTCATCCGGTACTCTGTAGGCTCCTGTGAAGGGTCCTCCCTCCACAAGTACCGGAGCGCGTCGCGGTCCTTGCTTCGGACGCCTATTTGCATGAACATCTCTGTGATGTCCGCTGAGACTGCGACGGCGTGCTGCCTGAAGCGCATCATCACTCCGGGCAGCGACTGCAGCAGGTCCGGGCCGGTGAGCAGGAAGTCGTTAAGGCTCTTCCCCCTGGTCTTCGCAGCGGCATCGTGCACGATGCGAATCTTGTCCGGCTTCATGGGATGTGTTACGCCGAAGTGTGGCAGGTACCAGGTTCGGTCCTTCGTCCCCGTTGACGGAGCTACTTCGGCGTATCCTTTCGCTACCAGTGCGTCCATTTGTTGCTTGTAGCGCTCTTTCAAATTTGGATCCTTCTCCAGTTTCTTCTCTACGGACGTCAGGCGATTCAGCGCGGCTTCAAAATTGTTGGGCATCTTCAGGCCCTCCTCACGCCACAGCAGTGCGGTCTCGTAGCGGCCGTCGGGTCGCTGTTGAGTGGTCTCTCGCAGGATCTTCAGCGCGCGCTCGTCTGGGTCGTTCTTCGGCGTCTTGGCGGCGACGGTGAGTCCCTCGATCGCGAAGTAGTGCCTGAGGGCTTCGTCCATGTTCGCGTCGGCCGTCGTCGCGTGTGCCACGAAGTTGACGCGCTGTCTCTTGCCTCCCGGGTGTGCTCCGTGCACGACCCACCCGAGCGGAGTACGAGACGCCACTAGTTGATCGCGTCGTCCCGTCCGCATCTCCTCCGTCACCAGCAGGTGCCAGTTGTCTTGGCCGATCAGGATCTTCGGCGAGGCGTAGCTCGTTTTGAAGTGATGCCGGAGGTCGGTGAGGTGATGGCACGACGCGAGGACTTCGACGTTCAGTCGCTGTGGTGTTAATTTTAAGCCGTTGACTGTCCGTAGATTCAGTTCTTGCGGTTCCCCCGTGCGTCCGCATAGCTTCAGCGGGACGCGTCGTGAGCGTGTTGCGTCTATCTTATTGTCGCCGATGGCAGTGATGAAGAGGGGTTCGATCGGTCCTTTGGCGCCCACTCGTCTCGCGAAGTCTTCGTCAATCAGCGAGATCGTTGACCCGTCGTCCAGCAGGGCCCATGTATCTGCTTCTCCCGCCGGTCCGATGACAGTAATTGGCGCCATCTTTAGGTAGGCTGTCGCACTCCTTGCGGCCCACGTCGAGGTGACCGCCTCTTCTTTTTCCTTCGGCTTCTGCCATGCTGGTTTCTTATGCAACAGCTCGTGGTGCGTGCGTTCACAGCTGTCGACGCCGCACTTCTTCTTTTTACACGCGTGTCCCCGGGACCGGAACCGTAGGCACCGGAAACACAAATTTTCGCGCTTCGCCGTATCCCAGCGCTCGCTGACGGCTGCTCTCTTGAATTCGGGACAATCTTGTGGGATGTGCCCCGGCTTCTGACATGCTACGCATTTCCTCTCTTCCTTCGCTAGCGTGGTGTGCGTCCTCTGGGGCATGTTCACCATCTTCCGCCGACCGCTGGTGTTCTCCACTCTCGTCTCTTGTTCCGGCTGTGCGTATGGGCTGCACAGGTCCGCCTCGCGCTGTAAGAAGCGCGACAGCTTGACGAGGTCCGGTTCTCCCGCCGGTTGAGTCGCTGAGAATTCGAACCAGCGGTGGCGTAGAGTGGACGGCAGTTTCTCTGATGTGATGTTGGTGAGCTCCGGGTTGTACATATAATGTACGCGGTCGAGGGCCCTCAGAGCGGCGACGACGTTGTTCACCTTATTCGCGAATACGCAGATGTCCCTCGGTGTGTCCGTGCAGCGTGGCAGCGCGCGCAGTCGTTCCAGCTCCGTTGCGGCGATTGCTTCTGGACGTCCGAAGCGCGATTCTAGAGTCCGCATGATCTCGGCGGGCTCGGTGTAATGCAGCAACAAGTTTTCGACCGCTTCTCTTGCTCTTCCTCTCAACGTACGCCGAAGTCTCGCAGTATTCTCTGCGGCGCTGAAGCTGTCCGCTGATTCGGCGTAGGCGACCTTGAAGGAGAGCCATTCTTGGTGCGATCCACTGTACACTGGAAGCTCCCCGTAGTACCGATGCGATGGTCCGGGCCTGGCTTGGCGGGCGGCCGTCGCGATGGCAGCTGCTAGTTCGGCGATGTCGCTCTTCGGTGCGACAGGTACGGCAATCGGTGCCGCGGCAGGGGCCGGTAGCTTCAGCTGTTCTATTGGTGCGGGAAGTTCCAGTTGCGGTTGCTCGATGGTGGCTGGTGATCCATGTGTTGGCTGCATTACTCTTTCTTCGACTCCGTGTAGCGCGATCGATTGTTGTTGACTGAGCCATGTATCGATGCGCTGTGATTGCTCGTTCTCGTCCTCCGTGAGTGTTGTGCGCGCATCTTCCTCCTCTTCAACGAGCGCTTCGGCTTCTAATGTTGAGATGCGGGCGGCGGCGAGCTCTGCTTGGAGTCGGGCTTGTTCTTCCTTGGCGCGGAGATGCTCTTCTTTGAGGCGCGCCATAAGCAACAGCCGTTGTGACTGTTGACTCGACTTTCTTGAAGATCCTCGTACTGGTGGCGCCATCCCGTCGCGGAGTGTGGAGCCTTCTTCTGTCGTCGAGATTTTGGCAGCGGCGTCCGTGATGTGGGACCCGTGTACAATTGGATTGGCCGTGAGCGCTGACTCTTTTCTGTTCTGGCTCGCGGATACGACGCTCTTCGTTGCTGCGTCGCCTGAAGTTGTTGCCGGTGTCGCGGTGCTGGGAGGTCTGACCACTCGACGACAGACCCCGCTGTTCGGTCCCGTTGGCGACGCCGGCGAGTATTGCGTAGGCAATATTTGGCGGGAGGGGGGCATCGCTTGTGAGCCCCGCGGCACTCCCGGACACTTTTCCACTTGGGAGGAGGGTGCCGCCATCGGTGGCGGTCCCTGCGTCACTCCCGAACGCGGCGCGGTTGACTGGGAGGAGGTTGCCGCCAACGGTGGCGGTCCCTGCGTCACTCCCGAACGCGGCGCGGCCGTCACAGCTCGTTGCTGTGCGTCTTGCGATGTTGAGCCCGAGACAGCTTCGTTGCCGGGCCGGTCAAGGCGCGACGACCTCATCTTCTCGGACCGTGTGAGCACCATTTCTTCAATCTTCAATCTTCAATTTTCTTCGATCTTCCTCAAATGGATCCGGCTCGAAGGACCAATATTCCGGACGGCCACCGCTCAGGTTTCGGCCACCACGTGTGATTTTTAGACTTCTTACTCGTTGAAACGTGGTGGCTCGAGTATTGCCGCAGTGGCTGTCGCGGAACGGGTGCTGGGATTGGTTCGAGGAAAATAACGAAGGCTTCAAGTATGGCGTTCACACGGTCCTCGTGGCTTGACCGGCGCAGGGCGTAGGAGCGAGTCTTTTCTTGTTCGGTTGGCGCTCTCCTCTTCTTCCGGAGAGGTCTTGACTCGTCGGCTCGCTGTCTCGAACTGAATTTGCAGCGAGGTAGGCCCCTTATTTATGGTCGCCCACACGCACTCGGCCAGCGCTATTATGAGTCCGAGCACGGTGGGCGTCTATTGTTCTCTCGGCCGCCTCGCTCGCCTATTGTTTTGCCTAGTCGCTCTATTAGTTGCCCGTATTGTGACTCGCTCCTGCGTTCCCACGCCAAATTAAAGACCACGAGGACCAATCTTTATTTTCAAACAAATATTTACAAATTACTTATTTCTATTTACATCGTTCTCTATTTATGTTAACCTATTTTTAACATATTATCTATTTATTTGTTACGGACATTTCTATTATTTTACAGCCAACCTATGACTATATTTTCTATTCTAACTATTTATCTATTAAATCTCGCTGTACTTTGCGAACATATCTCTATTTAACTATTTATCTATTAAACTATCAATGTTCGTCGCGAACAATATCTATTAAGCTGCATTTATTTATGTCCGTCGCGAACAATTATTAATGTTTAGTTCGAAAACCACCCTAAGCACGAGACTATGTTGAGGGGTAAATTTGAACGAGGGGTTTGGACCAGTCTTCAAATATTTTTGCTAATCTAAAAACCCAATATCATTTAATTGTTCAATAAACAATTAAATAATATTATTTGTGAACAAATAACTAGGTATTGGCTATTGGCTTGTCTCGTATAATTCTTTCTATTGACAGCCTTTGTAGTCTATAGCCAATGACTAGAGGTCGGAGTAGGTAGATTGATTTTTTATTGATTTAAGGTCGTTGACATCAAACGTAGAGGATAATATGGATATACCTCCAAAATACCGAAACTTCATATTTATTGTGATATTTGTTCCAGAATTTTGAAATTAGCATGAATCTGTGTTTTAGGTGAAAAACGTATTAATAATATTAATCTACGCTACCAGTGCTAGCTAATGGTGAAAAAAATCAGTATATTATTTTATACAAAAACACCTTAGAATAGTTATACCGTATTTTGTCCCTTTTTGTTGAATTAGAAATGACGCTTGTCAGTATGAGACAAAACTTAGACAGGGCTTTTTGTTACTTTATCTCATAAGTATGGAAATTGTATCCGATGAGGATCAAAAATATTTCTTTTTAATTAAAAAAAATCATTACGGATAAAATGGCAAACCCATATCATAATATCTGGACGCAAGTATATAAAATCAATCTACCTACTCCGACCACTGCCAATGACACTTTCACCTTTGTTCTAAAGGTATTATTATGATGAGTTCTACGATGAACTGATGGGCTGGTAACATCGCCTCGCCCGCCTCTTCACTATTTTGTCATCGTACTGCTTGACGCCTGACGCCAAGTATTTTCTATTATTTTCACTTGATACTACTGTGTACAGTGACTTCTAGTGGCTTGCGATCTTGCTGGACAAGAGAGGAACTGCCAGTAACCTTTAAAGTTGCCTAAATAATCCGAGCAACTTTTTGCAGTCTGAAGTAATAGTTTCTCCTTAATTCCTTTAGATGACAACACTATTCGTGGCAAATTCACTTGATATGTTAATTTTTTGAATAATTTTGAGGGACGAATACTAAATGCATTTCTTTGCCTCTTTTCTTATTGTTGAGCCTGTAGACATTACTACGTGAATTCTATCCACCTTGGCCCTTGAGCTCAAAAGTCTCCGATATGTGGTATAATAATATTTTTTGACAAGATTGTTTCAATTTTTTAAATGGAATTTTGATAAAGTATCTGGAGTTATTTTATCAATCGGTATTCATTCGAAACTTTTAATCGGAGTTAAAATTTATCAATTTACGCATGACTTTATAAATTTTAACTCGTAGAATTCACCCAAGCGCCCCTGTAAATATTCTAAATTACGTTTTATTCAGCTTTAATAAAAGCGTACACATGATTAGAAAGTGTATGCTATAACTAATAACTAAACTTATAATTAAACGTATAACTAAAGTTTTTGTGCTATCCATTGAATATGTTGTACATATATAAAATAATTGATATTCAGAAGATATTAAAAAGCTATTTCTATAAAAAAAGTTAATGCTTCACATGACACAATGATAGACTTGATTGTATTAGCAAAATACGTATAAACGTACGTAATAGTAGCGTAATAGTAAAAACGTATGGACTTTACGTCAAAAATAAATATCCTTTGTTAAACAGATGTTATCACCTAGTCTTAACCAGATTTATATTTTGTTAGTAAAAATATTTTTTGCCTACATAAATATTGTTAAAATCTCTTTTAAATTTTTTTTATATAAATTTATAAGAACAATGCTCAATTTTAGCCCCAAGCGAATATTGGCAACAATGATTCGGCATTATGTAATGTCAATGTCATATATGGCCCAACGTCAAATTTGATTTTGAGTCTGATTGCAGTCCTTTAGAACTAGTATTGTTGTTTTTCTAATTTTTTATGTTATATTGGTAGTATTTGGTAGGTATAATAATAGAATCCTCCTTGGTATTGAAAAAATACTAAAATTATCATCAATTTGGCACATTATACCCAAAATATAAAATCATTTATTTGTACTAATACCTAACGTAGTGATTATATACTCTTTGCTAATACCAAACAGATACCGAAGTAAACGGAAGCTTAATGATGGATTTAATGATTGAAGAAAGTACTACTGAGAAAGTGCCGAAATTATTGGAAAATATAATTAAAAGTATTCTAGAAAGGAAAAAATCTAAACCAATTGAGAAAATAGACATTTTGTGTGGATTATTAACAGCAATGTTGATTGAGAATAATTTAATTCATTTAAACGATAGTGGCGGTACTAAAGACAATATTCCTCCTGAAAATTATCATTGTGAACTGTTTTTTAAATCTGCGGATGGTCCAAATGAAACTTGCTTTGCTATGCGTGGTTTTCAAAACATACCCATTACAGTTGTTATGACACCTTTAGGGGACACAGCCATTATAAATGCTATCCTCAAAAGCTTAAAAATGGAGACCCATTCTACATGTTTACGTATCACTCAATATGTTGTATCAAGTACTGTAGAAAATGTTCCATCTATGTTTCGTGACTTAAAAAATTTTGCTCATACTGTTAAGAATAATATTATATCTCCCGTAAAGAGCAGCATTCTTAAATATTATGGTTACCCTAGTGCAAGCTTAGTGGGAATACCAGAAGAAATTTTATGGAAGATATTGTTGAATTTACCAGTTGAGGACATTTTAAGTCTCTGCAAAACGTGTAATGCACTAAAAACAATGATAGATGACAATTGTTTATGGCATGAATTGTATAAAAGAGACTATAAAAAAGATCCACAGCTAGAAAATAAAGATTGGAAGAAACAGTATGTAGAAAAATATATTTATGAATGTAATCATAGAGCACAGGTTGTGCGTCAAATGTCAGAAACTGTTCACGATTATAGGGACTATCCCCATGTTCTTGGATATGTAAATAATCCCTTGTGGGATACAATATAAATTAATAGAATGATGCTAGATTATTACATCAGTTCAAAAATAAATCTTCTAAATGGAAATAAATACAACAAAATGCTTTTTTTTTATTTCTTCACTTTTTACTTTATTACATCAAATGCATAATAAGTACTATACAAATAAATGTTATCCTGAAGATAAATTATAAAAATACAACTAATATATTATATAATTTGATGAATAGAACACAATGTTACGGCTTAGCTAACATTACCAAGCAAGCAAAATTTACTTTAGTTTTACCACAGACAAAAATAAATGAATAATATGTATCGTAAAGATTTTCAGATGCTTCCATAAAAAGATAAACACTATGCTAAATAATTTATTTATTTTCATTGCTTAGATGGGTGGATTAGCTCACAGCCCACCTGGTGTTAAGTGGTTACTGGAGCCCATGGACATCTACAACGTAAATGCGCTACCCACCTTGAAATATAAGTTCTAAGGTCTCAGTATAGTTACAATGTCTGCCCCACCCTTTAAACCGAAATGCATTACTGTTTCACAGCAGAAATAGGTGGGGTGGTGGTACCTACCTGTGCGGACTCACAAGAGGTCCTACCACCAGTAATTTATAGTATTACAATAGTATTACGACTTCATTTTAAATAAAAACTAATGTGCTTGAATATTTGCTTGAACTATATTTTTATAAAATATAGTTGCATTGAAAGTCATAGAAAGAAAAAGGTTTATTTTTTAAATTACTCAAAATTGTGTCGATTAAACAAAATTTTGCCCTTTGTATTATAGATTTTATTTAATTTTGTAGTAAAAAAATGTTAAGAGACAGAATACATAGCCCAGATTTAACCTTGATAAAAAATATCAAATGAATGATAAAAAATGAAATGAGGAGTTGACAACACAAGAATGTTACTGTCCAATTTGAAACATGATTTCCAAGTCTCGTGTGTATTGCATGATGGATTTTTTATTAGTATTACTTAAAACGTACATGGATTCTATACTAGCCTAGATGAGCCAAAAAGTTACAGTCTAGTAGAGGTTACATGGTAATTAAATGTACGTCATATATTTGATCTCCAATTTTAATGGTTATTAGTGATTACTTATTAATTAAATTTTAGAACTCCTCGAGAATAGTATACCTTAGATTAAAATCAGTGAGAGTAAATCAAAGTAGTAATACTTAAGTGGAAGTATTCTGTAGAAAATACGACTACTAGATATTACTATCATTTGCTAATTTAAGGATCGTCTCGCTCAAATCCTTTAAGTTACATTAAAGCTTAGCACACGTCTATTATTTTTCCAACTAAGGACGTAAGTTTTTTTTTTCTATAATTTGTTTACATTTTCATTTCGTTTTATTTAGATGAAGATGAGGAAAAAGCTTTCAAAATGGCACCTGTTGGAAAAGGCGGTCGACATTTATCAATACCTTTTGACTCGACTATGACGAATGGCGATCTGGGTGAGTAGATATAACCTAGTCAGTTACCTATCGTGAATCAACGCCACGAACATGAAACGCCCTTGTAAGAAACCAATGTTAAAACTATAGAAGAATGAAGTGTTTCAATCACAAGTCAGGATTCGAAATGAAACAAAAACTCCGAAATTTACTCAGTCAGCTGGATGATCTTAGATCAAACTGGCCCAACCTAGGCGTACTGATTGATGGCTACTGAATTTGGAAGAATGTCGATAGATCACGCGGAGGAATCGAAATTTTGCTAAATTTGGTATTGAAAATAGAGGCATCCGTATGTAACTATGTGATGGGTTGGGAAAAAAGTTTCTTCGCATTTTTTAAGAAAATTCACAACATTTTTTAATATAGTTTACTTATATTTAACTAAAGTATATAGGTACCATTTTGTTCGATAATTTTTTGCCATCTTGATCATGATCCCATTGCTATAGAAATTTTGGGGCTTCTCATCAATATACCGCAACAATTGGCTTTGGCAATCCGCTCGTGATGTTAACGTGACACTGCCTAAAGAATTCTGAAGAGACCGAAACAGGTGGAAATCTGAAGATGCAAGGTCAGGACTATACGGCGGGTGCATTAACACCTCTCAGCCAAGCTCTCTTAATTTTTGCTGAGTGGGTAAAGATGTGTGAGGTCTAGCGTTATTATGTAGAAAAACCACACCCCTTCTGTTGATTAATTCCGGTCGCTTTCTCTCAACTTCTTTCTTTAATCTCATCGGTTGTTCGCAGTAGAGTTCAGAATCGATGGTCCTGCCTGGTGATAACAGCTTAAAATGAACATCCGCCACAGTCTCTGAAGCCTGACTGACCTTTGACCACGACCTTTTTCGCAAGTTCTTGTCGTACGTGATCCAATTTTCATCACCAGTTATCAGCTTCTTCAAAAATGGTTCGGTTTCATTACGTCGCAATAATGAATCACAAATGAGTATACGGTTCATTAGGATTCTTTCAGTGAGCTCGTGAGGTACCCAAATATCGAGGTTTTTTGTGTACCCAGTTTTTTTCAAAAGCGCCAAAACTGCTTTGTGGTCAATTCCACGTTCTTCAGCTACGTCGTAACTACTGATATGCCGATCTTGTTCTACTTCTTCAAAAATTACATCCATTTTATCCGTAATAGGGCGGCCAAAGTGACCTGCATCTTTGACATCAAAATTTCCGGATTGAAAACGCTCAAACTAAATTTGTGCTACTCTCACAGACACTGCACTAGGTCCACAAACATCGCACATTTTTTTCGCGGCTGGCTTTGCATTTTTACCTTTTTTGTAGCAACTTTTTAAAATGTATCGAATTTCATCTTGACAGTACGAAAATAAATAAAAATCACACATTTTCCTAATTTGAGTTTGGAATTATCTTCTTTAAAATTTAAACTTTTAATGATACCAAAACCAGCCAGCTACAAATAGCCAGAGGTTTTATTACAAGTTCATACTATAATGCGAAAAGACTTTTCTCCAACCTATTATAAGACAAATGAGGGTCTTTATGCTGCACAGACGAATATTAGACGAATATTTAACTGGTGGTAGGACCTCTTGTGAGTCCGCGCGGGTAGGTACCACCGCCTTGCCTATTTCTGCCGTGAAGCAGTAATGCGTTTCGGTTTGAAGGGTGGGGCAGCCGTTGTGACTATACTGAGACCTTAGAACTATATCTCAAGGTGTGTGGCGCATTTACGTTGTAGATGTCTATGGGCTCCAGTAACCACTTAACATCAGGTGGGCTGTGAGCTCGTCCACACAGCTATGCAATAAAAAAAAAAATTTACGTTGTAGATGTTTATGGGCTCCAGTAACCACACACACATCTAAGCAATAAAAAATAAACACATCTAAGCAATAAAAAATAAACACATCTAAGCAATAAAAAATAAAGAAAAAAAATGTAAATGAAAATAAATAGTGGAAAAATAGGATAGGATAGAAGTAAAACTTTACAGCAGAACTGTTGCACAAAATATTGTGGATTCGAAATCAAAATCGCAACACCCGAAGAGATTTGTGTCAAGAGCTTCTATTTATAATTGAAGATAATTGGATTACTTAATTCTTGCGAAGATGTTGTTTCTATACAACACCTGTTTGTGCAAGGTAGGGTAGAAGCACCATGATCGCTGTGCCAAATGCGTATCGTCGTCGTAGTAAGGTTGAATAATAGGAGTTCGTAAAAAAGAATCTAGAATAATCAAGGTCTAAACCAAATATCTATAAAATATTTCTTAAAATACGGAAACTCATAGTAAGTGAGCGTGAAAGCCAATTGATTTATATCTTTTATGTTACGAAATCTATTTGAACTTTTATTACAATTTAAAAACAATGGAATAAAATAAATAAGTTCTTGCACATTAAGTATATTAAGTATCTACAAAATATACATGCGTCTATAAACTATAATATTAGGACGATGAGCCTAGCTCCACGCCGGGTTTAACTATATGTAAGGATGAGGGATGCGCGTATGAGATGCGCCGTGCAGCCTCCGCTTGTTCTCGCCTCTGTGGCGCCGCCATCGGCAACTTTTCGTGAGTTGAGTTAGACGCGACGTCGATTGTGCTACATAGATGTAGGGTTTTGTGCTGTGCTTCTGTGCTGATGGGTTCTAAGAGGTGAATTGCCGTGGAGGGCCCACGGGCGCTGCGTGAAAAGCCGCCGTGGCGGTGCTACGGACCGATGCTTACACACAGTCGTTCTGATGGAGACTTCCCCGTCTATACCAGAGGTGAGGTTATAATTCTATTTTTAGCCATTTCATGGAATATGATGCCTTTGGATTGTTGTTACACTTTAATTAGTTTATTTGTAAACGAATGCATTTTTTTCTTTTAGAAATACACAAGTAGTTTCTTTGGAATTGTAATAAATAACTGCATCTTTTTGAAAACAGGAAATAAGCCATTATTTCCTACTGTACATGGCTATAAAAAAATATAAGACCTAAATTCAACCATTTTTATTTTATCTTAAGTTCAATTAGGATCATACATATAATACTCTCTTTTGTACAGACTTTAGTATTAAAATTTTAACGCAACTTCTTTTTTTCAATGTATAATAAATCATTAAGAAACAAACAAACTAGATGTTTATGCTATAAAATATGTGAATATTCGAATTATGATTTAATATTATCGAAATCTATGATACAGATTTGATGAACGTGCTTTCATCTACTTATATTCGTTGTGGATAGCGCCGGGACGTCGGATAGCCCAAGTGGGATAAATAAATCAATAACTAGATAGGATGATGCGCTGTTTAGTACGTGCAGTTATATTCCTAAAAACGGAACGCATTTTGTGCAGTTACATTAATTTAAGTTCAAGTTTATGTCAATGTGTGTGTTTGAATCCATTTTTTGTTTTGTTTTGTGAACGATACGATTCTGATACAGAGAAAATAACACTATCATAAATTCGTTTCAGGCTTCGTTGCCTATATTATACGCTACACAGACTTTTGCATGAAAACATGGTCGGCTAATTTTCTAGGACAACAGGCATCTATAAATAAATTATAAAGGCTAACACGCCTAAGATCACAACGTTCGCTCCGTCAATCGCATTAGTTCAATTAAGTGGAATTAAAGCGTTTTTTCCCTTTTTTTTATTTCGCTAGGTAGACAAGCTCACGGCCCATCTGGTGTTAAGTGCTTACTGGGATATACCTGTCATAACTTGAATGCGTGTCACCCACCTTACGACATGAAGTCGCAAACTAAATTGTATTGTATAACAGTTCTCCTAATCTGCAAATAAATGATTCGCGGCACATTTGATTTAAAATGGTGGAACTATTTGTGCGGACTCACAATCAAGCTTTTTGATGTTAACCGCGTTTGAGATTTTGACATCTTTTACTCTTTGTAGTGATCAATGAAAGTGATGTTTAAATTGTACGTTTGTTTTGTTACTTGTTTGTGTTTGTTTATTTGTCTCTGCGGTCATGCTTCGTGATTCCAATTAAGTTAAAACTTAGCACGGTTCTTTTTGACACTGCACAGAAACTTTCAAATTTCGACTGTACTAATAAGAAATGGGTATATTCATTTACCACCACAGCTTCAGCTGCGTATACACTTATTATCGCGTGGGCGTAGTATCCAGCAGTGGAACGATAACCGATATTTTTTCTCAGGTTTCAAACAATTTTTACACTGAATTACGTCAAAAAATGGGTTCAGTAGTACGGTCGTGAAAACTTAACGGACAATTACTTTCGTATTAGTTAATAACACTATTTATATTTAAACATATCATTATATATGTATCTATTTTAATTTTTAAAAATATTTATACATTCTGTTTAGCGTAAGCCTACATTATGTTACACACAACGAATTTTAAAACTGCACAGAAATCGTTGGACAGCATCAAATTGGGCACTTTTACCAAATAAATCGAAGTCTTAGATGCTTTAAAATTACTATTTTGTTATGCTTCAAACCGAAACACTTGATTGCTCCGCCATACTGGGTTTACATCACCTCGTAGAAATTCGACGTAAGGTACACACATATTTTTTATATTTTGTAACTGCAAAACAGAAAACATCACATCGGATGTTATTTTCATGAATTTATAATTAAAGTTGTGAATTGATAGTTCTTTATTAAATGTAAAATACTTATTGTGTATGGTGTGCTGTGGGTTTTGTTAAGAATATATAACACTTGCATCACCTGCATCCTTTCGACTCAATTCGTTATAAATAAATTTGCAAACAGCGACAGATTGGAACTGACCTGTTTATCAAATTTCGCTTTTAATCTTAAATGAAAAATTTCAGTATTTTTTCGTACCTAAATGAATTTAAATGTTACAACATATAAAATCTAAATGTGAATATGAATATTACACCACACGAATATGTTAAAAGTCGAAATTAAGTGGGAACTTTGTGTATCGTTTCAAAAGCGTGATTCCAGCTATTTATAAATACTTAAGATAAGAAAAAAATCCCGTTTCAAATTGATATCGTGATAGTCAATTCAAAATATTATTTTATAAAGGTTGAAGAGCGGCAAGCATAATTTTTAAACCATTTTAGCTCATACAAATCTTTTTTTGACTTTCCGTTTTTAAAACTCGAGACATTATTAAAGAAGCTGGTTATACTTTCGACCATCTTTCGCGCTTCCTAATGCGTTGAAATAACTAGACATACTTTGAGACGACCCACGAACGGATTAAATTTTTACATTTTGATAACATGGGAAGGGTCAGTCTAGCTGTGTGCCATCGATCGAATCGAGTATTCGGAGCCAGTTCTCGCCATTGCAGTTAGCCTCATAATACACCCCATTTTAACGTGTCTCTTACATTGACTACTCTACTGACTCTATTGCATGGTGGGATCGAGCATTGTCATGTTGCTAATTCACTTTATCTCACCTCTCCCCGTACTGGGACCTTTGTCATTCAAATGATCCGCTTAAACGAATAAATTACTTTTGGTAATGATAGCCTGATCGTCTCAGTCTGTTTTAATAACCTTAACACTGCGCCGAGTTGGTTTTAGCAAATACAAGCAGACTTTGTAGCTATGTATATTCGGCTTGGCCAATGACAGTAGATTGTGGTTGGGAAATCCCTATGATTTTCCGCACTCAACGCTATCATAATGAAGTCATTTTTCGGCCTCAATCGTAATGTGATAAAGAAATACTTCCCATTTTTACTTATCAAGCAACTATTCAAGCAAACAAATCCTTTCAACATTTTTCAGTTTCAAGTGGTACAGCCTTCCAATTTCTTTGCTTCTGAATAATTCCTATGACTTTGAGGCATTTGAAATTCTTTATTTAGCTACTTCCAAAGACCATGCTAATATTTCTTTACTTTAAAACGAGTCTCGATCAACGAATGTTTCAAATTTTGCAACTCTGTAAACATTCTCTTGTCCACTCCAATGGCTTTCCAACCTCATAATCACTGTTCTTGAAAAAATTAAGCCACTCACTCACCACGACACGCATTTGAGAGCATTCGATGAGTCTTAGTTATAAAATTAAAACTTCCTGCGAATTAGAATTTGACTCTTCTACTGGTATATGGAATCTACATTAATTTTATGAAGTAGACAAATCGATTGATGTTTAAATGGGGTTATGTTGATAGACACCAAAGTTTATTACATGACATAAACAATATGTTTATTTGGACCACTGCTTACCGCTAAATCCGTCTCTCTATGTGTGGAAAAATGCGGAAGCATTATGTCAAAGCTAGATAATACAACAAAGATTATTATTTTCAGGAATGCTGTCTTGAAAACAACTTTTCATTTAAATTTAATTTTAATTAATAATTACGATTGTATATGCAACCTTGTATAATAATAATATATCTGATTAATATTGTAGGAAAATGTATACATCTACAGGTGCCGAGTACCAATAGAGAAATATTTTGATAACACTATCAGTTGCCGCTTATCTTATCTTGTCTTTGAAGAATAAGCAGTGCCTTATTGTTAGTTTGAATTCGTACTCTATGCATATCGGAAAATAAAAAAAATGTGTTTTATGGTGGAAAAGTTACGTTGAAGTGAAGTATTGTATAGTGTAGTTTACTGTCGTTTATGGTTTTAGGTTGAGTAAAATGTTTTGACAATATGGGCGGTTTGACTCGAAAACTTAAATCGAGACACAGACCGATAGATGATGATACCAGAAGCGAATCTGGTATTGTAGATGATGATGTTTGTAAGTAATTGTGCATATTTATATAGTTCTTACGTCTTTTGAAATTACAACAAACACAAAACCAAGAATAATCTACATATCTCATTGGTTTCACAAAGCATTGGTTTATATTGATGTTAGTATTATTTATTGTATCGGTTTTACAGGAAAAATTAAAAAAATAATCTTCATATCTCATTAGCCTTTCAATTTGATTTGACTTGTTTGCTTAGTGTGATTGTGGCGGTTGTCATCACAGAACACAAGATATTTGACAGATGCTGAATCTCGCTTACGCCATCTTCAAGATAAGCTTGCTTAAACTAGTATACATGTTCCGAACAACAATACTTAGATCGTCGGTCTACCGAGCAATATCACCTGCTCGGTGAAAAATCTTCCCTTTTGTCGTATAGCTACAAAATGGATGGCTACCGGCTAGAGTAATTGAGAATATTTTTTTTTTTTTGTTTCGACCAAAGTTCTCCGTATAGGGTGGCTGTGTCTAGCAATGGCCGTCTGTTGGCTGATGATCATAGTGATGAAAGTATCAGTTAAAACCCTATTTTTACTGCTGCACATGAGTAGTAGTTCACGGCTTACGTGGTGTCAACTACCTCGCTATGTAGCGAGGTCGTAGAGCGCTGCGTTCCGTCCCATTTGCTCGTTCTCATAACAAAAAGGAGTAGAGCCTAAACTTATTCAAAGTTTTTTCACCGATCTGCAAACCAATATTGAGAGGGCCTGAGACATTTATCATTCATGTAACGCAAGAGCAGAAGTTGAGTGCAATATATTCTGCTCCTGGTCGGGCGTCCGTTCATCATAGTAAAGGAGCTCTCTTCAAAGTGAGGCCACTTCCTGACATATAGTAGACTCTATTCTCCCTACTTTCGCAGAAGTTGACTATCGTAGCTACGACGGTAGACAGCTACAGGAAAAATCCGGCTGTGGTGACGAGAGCATTGCACCTCTTTCGTCGCCGGAAAGAAACAGCGAGCATGTGCTCTGCTGTGATGACATCGTAGCCACGGCGGTAATCACATGATCACCCTCGACGATTTCAGGGAATTCACCTTGAGGGTTCTTCTGCTCATGATCGAGGATATCGTCTAATCTGCCTTTTTAGGATGCGGATGTAATAAATACTGATTTATTCCGGTTTAAGTGGTATAATACTTACCTATATAAGCCTGATGGCGCAATCCAATGCGTTATTTTGACAGGTCCGCTTAACTGGATAATACCGTCAACGATTCTTTCAGTGTAGCTGAAGGTTGGACGAGGTAGCACAACATCGTGTGGATTAAACTCGTAGAGTGGAGGGATCTCGACACTTAGACATGAATAGCACGATTAAAAGAGATATTATATAAGCCTATAATTTTATTACTAACAACCACAAGAACTTTTTTACTGATTTGATTTTACTTCCATTCGTTGGATATGAGGGAAAGCGATGCACCGGTGTTCGAATCCCGCAGGCGGGTACCAATTTTTCTAATGAAATACGTACTCAACAAATGTTCACGATTGACTTCAAGGGTGAAGGAATAACATCGTGTAATAAAAATGAAACCCGCAAAATTATTATAATTTGCGTAATTACTGGTGGTAGGACCTCTTGTGAGTCCGCGCGGGTGGGTGCCACCACCCTGCCTATTTCTGCCGTGAAACAGTTATGCATTTCGGTTTGAAGGGTGGGGCAGCCGTTGTAACTATACTTGAGACCTTAGAACTTGTATCTCAAGGTGGGTGGCGCATTTACGTTGTGGATGTCTATGGGCTCCAGTATCCACTTAACACCAGGTGGGCTGTGAGCTCGTCCACCCATCTAAGCAATAAAAAAAGTAAATGTAAGACTCTACGACATGGCAGTTGGCGATACATCTGACTTCTGGCGACTTGTTGTTGGCTCTGTCGACATTCATTACTTTAGTTTTGCTGCTGTTTATATTGGGGCCGAATTTGAGACTCCCTGTTTTCGTCGTTGCCAGAAGATTTTCGATGAAGGAAATACTAGTCGCAAACAAGGTCATCGGCGTAACGGAGGTTAGAGATTTCAAGGTCCTTCAATGAAAATGTTATCGTTCGTAGTCTTCGAGAGTAATTCTCATGATGAGTGTAGATGTTGAATAGTATCGGTGATATAATACATGTATATTTAATTATATATATGTGTATGTATCAATATATGTATATATGCATGAATGTGTGTATAGGTGATATTATACATTCTATTCTTGTATAGTTTTATGAGGTGCACTAGATGTTTTGATGTTCCCATTTCAGTTAAGGGTTCCCAGTGCTTACGCCATTTAACAGAGTCGAATGCTTTAGAGAAACCGACCGAAGCATACGTAAACGCGCTTGTTGAATTCTCTTGCTTTTTCGATTAATTATTTGTCGTAGAACCTGTCCTCTTAGTACCTTTTCCTCTCATAAAACCGGCCTAGTCTGGTGCGATTTTCTTCGATAGGAATGATTGAATGATTTTACTACACCGATTTCAGTGTGGCTTTAGCGTAGAAAGTTCGGGAACCTTAACTGCCTTATGGCTCCTCTTCACAATCGGCCATGATGGGCCAACAAATGATCGTCCATCATCGCCGCCATGATCGGGCAACTCTCCACACAATCGTGAACATTCATTTACCGACTATCTACTGATGGCTCCTCTTCACAATCGGCCATGTTGCATTTACGATCGTTTTTATTATTTATAGTAATTTATATCATAAACTTAATTTGTAACACCTTAACCATCTGATCACTAGAAGACGCTGTATAAAATCACTATTACATATGCAAGAGCTGGTAACATTATTTCCTTTTAAGTTACGGATATCTAACCGTAATTTGCGTTCTTGTTGTTATTAGTTTTCCATCATGCGGTTGTTGGTTACCATCATAAGCATCTGGTTTTTTCCTAACAATTTTAATAGTTCGAAAAAAAAGTTTTTAAAAGTGGAAGTGTGCGACGTTAGAACGAACCTTGATGTTATTTCTCATAGTCACGGCTATTTTTCATCTTTTAAACAGGAAAGCTTTCGTAATTTAACTACACTAAATGTGTTTTGTAGGATTTTTGTATTCAAATAGCTCTAATGTTGTTTACACGAAGTCTTCGCAAAATATCACAGGAAAAAATTTCGATGGGTTCATTTTATTATCATATTCTGAACTAGTTATGAAGCTGGGTAGGCGAGTGAATAACAGCGTTTTTCCTTGAAAACTAAAATGGTCGAGGTAAATAGTGATTAAATACTCGTGCATTTTTCATATGCTTACCAGAGATAATATATGCTCGGTGAAAGATCTTTGCGGCAGTTTTCACATGTATACCATCAGCGTGACGTCACTTACGCAGCTCCTAAACTCTCAAAGTTCAACGCAAGCTATCAATAGCAGTCATCACACACCAAGCCAGTATCGCAGTTTGCTCAACGTGCTGCGGCACGCATACTTTGTAACCCCATTAGAACCCCGTAGCAGATCCTTAAAACTCGGCGATACAAATCTCGGGCATGGCATGGAACTATATGGAATACTCAGGGCACTGACACAGCATCAGAGCTCACTTTCGATGACCAGAAAAAACTTTATGTCGTTAACGATATAAAATAAGCTGTTTAAAAGCTCCGAAGAACAATATGTGAACCGTCGGTCTACCGTAGAAATACAGGCGTTCGGTGGAAGGTCTTCCGTTTGTCACTTTTTTCCAAACACGGCTACTACAAGGCTTTTCCAAACATAGCTAGAACAATTATAATTACTATCTTAGATTCTGTTAGGGATACAATTATGAATCCCATCAAGAAAGTAATCACAGTCGCTGTTGACCTTAATAGATCCACATTCTAGTCTCGTTACCCTTAAACTTCATGTGTGACACATTAATTCACAGTGCGAAAATGATTTTTGCGGAACTTTGACGAAACCATCAAGAAAATCTAAAGAATGATTTTTGTACAATATAATATGTGATGTATGTTAAATGATTAGTTAATGACAATTTTGAAGATTGAAGTTAAAATCAATCGACCTGCTAAAAAAATCATAGTGCTGTCGGTAGGCTTCTAAGGTGTTTCTTTTTTGGTGGTATGCGGTTAAGTGTTCAATGCAGAATTCTCTTCTTATGCTGTTTTGTACAGTTGTTCTAAGTTAACGATATTACATAGTATATCGATTTCCAACATTCGTATTTTGCCGTCTTAGAAGGAGTCCCCATGTGCTATTCACCGTTGTGCCTTTATTAACGTAACGACTATTAACGATGTTTCAATGATGTGACCCGAGGCAAGTGCATTGCAACATGCAGGAGGGACAGAGGCAGGCAGGCAGGCGAGCCCCCACCCTTGCCCTGCCCCGTCTTGTTGTCGGTCCGCGCGCCAGTTAGCCGTTGAGCGTCCCTCGCGGCGCAGGCACCTCACCGCGTATTAGTGATTGTGTGAATGACGGCATTGTATTCCGTGTGCTTTGTGTTGTGCTCACTGACAGTGTAATTACTGTTGATTCGTTCTCGACGATGTCATTACGCGTACGTGATGGCGGCGCGTAGTTGACATGTCGCTGAGCGCGCCCGTACAGGCGGCGCGCGGGACTAGGACCAGTAGTCTCGACCAACTCGACTTTCAGGAGCGGAGGCAATTGATAGCGAGCTCACTATCTCTTACTGATTTCTTACACGTCGGAGCGAAGGAGGTAGCTGCAGTTGCCGGTCAGTCCCTCCTTTTTTGTCTCGAATACCCGCGCCGCATTCCTAACAATAGCTTTGCGAAATCAAGAGTCGCGCAAACTGCTCGGCCTCCGTAGTGTAATTAAACATTGTTAGCATTCACAAGTTTTAAAATAATGTAACTAAATGAATTGTAGAAGTAGAATTATAAGAAACTTAAGGATCAGCTTTTTTATTAACTAATAAATGGCTGACTTTACCAAGTACTTAGTGTTATTATTTGGTTTTGTTTAACTTTAAAATTCTTATTATTCTCAAAGTTTTTATTTACAAAATTGCGATTATTATGAAATTTTACTATAGCTAAGACCCAAAATTAAATTTCATTTGAAGAAGATGTTAATTTTAAACTAGACGTAAGAATATATTAGTAAACCCATTCATGGAATCGATTCCAGTTCTTTAAGTATTAAACGTGGAAATTGAAAAAAAAAAAATCCCTAAGAATTATATCACTGTAGCTCATCAATGGCTATTGAACAAAAAAAAAAAAAAGAAAAGCGATTGACAAATAGAGGAGAAAAGGCAGATTAAATAGAAAGTACTTTAAAGTACCGAGGGAATTGTTCAAATTCTGTTTTGTTTGTTAAAATAAACAAAATGCTACAGTCAACAAAACACAATGAATTAAATTTTTTTTCACCATGAAATTATTTTTTAAATTTGAGATTTGTGACCATTCCTGATACAGCTCTTTATAATTAAGTACTGGCCTACACACCTATCATGTAAACGGCTCTAGTTTGGACGTTCCAAGCATTCTTTTCGTTTACCAAGCAACAAAATTCTGTCGAAAGTTTGATCAAGTTTGATCGCAGCTATTCGCACATTATTATTTCGCAGATGCAACAGCAAAGGTGCTTGTCGTATTGTGATATGCCAGTACAATTTCTGAATACGATCTACCTAACAACGTTAACCAGGTTTTATGACCTGGTGATTAATTGAATATTCTTATTAAATCAGTCTGAATATGCGAATTTTTTTTTAATCGCTTACATGGGTGGTGTTAAGTGGTTACTGGAGCCCATAGACATCTACAACGTAAATACGCCACCGATCTTCTAAGGTCTCAGTATAGTTACAACGGCTGTCCCGCCCTTCAAACCGAAACGCATTACTGCTTCACGGCCGAAATAGGCAGAGAAATTTAGAATGAATATACAACTTTTAATACTTCTGTTATAGGTGATGGTATTATGATCACGAAACCATAAAAAAATTTCGAGGGATTGTTGGCACATGAATAAATCTCACGTTTTCGCTATTTCACTTTAACAAACAATTTAGTATCAGAGCGGTACTGGTAGACAATTATCGAAGCCTTTATTGTTGTATTCTTCTTTTTTTCCACCTTTATTGTTGTATTAAAACACGAAAATTATATATAATATTTTTTTTTCTTTTTATTCTTTTCCTCCATCTGTATTTTTCGTGACAGCGATCGGCATGTCCATGATAAAACTTCATCTCCTTTGACTATTTCCCATTAAAGAATAACTTATCAATTAACTAATTTAACTATTTTAACTTTACAACAGGTATACTTTGGTTGAGTCACTAAAGTTTCAACTTAGTTTATTTGATAATTGCGATGAAGTTTATTAAACATACGAATGAAGAAACTAGTAATATGTACTTGTACACAGCAGTCTGTTTGAATTTCGTTCGAAACGTTTGATGTGTCCTTGTCTATAATTTTTTGGCACACAAAAGCTAGTTCCTGTTACCTATCTATTAATCTTCATATCCGACCAGTAAGTGTTGCAATAATATTATCTCGCCGCGTGTGTGTGATGATTATTCACAATTCGATGATGTCAACCTTTGCCGTTTTTAAAGCTGTGTCCGTATTTGGGACAACTGTACTTTTGTATTATGCTTTAAATGTGGTTTGAAAAAGAGTTAGTATTTTTGTTTCTGCAATAATACTTAAAATAATAATATTGAATTTGTTGATACAGTGAGAAACAGACCCTAAGTAGGTTTATTTAGATTGTGGCCTGTCAATCGAAAGGTCAACAGTTGCATCTTGAACGATATCTATTTGAAATAACGTAATTATGGATTGTTCGTAATAAATGTAACTTACTCTTATAACGGATATCTGTGTCACTTAATATTTCGTATAAAAACATATATTATATTGCTTTTGAAAATAGACAAACATAGGGGCACAGCTGCTGGTGAATGGTCACCGTCGTTCATGGAGATCAGCAGTGACAGGGGCACAGAGAAGGCGCCAGGGATTATTTTCAAAACTCGTTAAAGAAGAATTTGTCATAGCATTCGGGAAATACCGCTGTTTGTAGATTCACATTCTTAGAATAACCACTCAAGTTATGTAAAGTATAAAAGTCGTAGGTACTAACAATGAATTAATAAGTATCAATAAAAAAAATTTAGTTATTTTAGTCTATGTTTGAGAAAAAAAAAAAAAATATAATAAAATCTAATCGATTATTTCAAGACCAAGACAAAGTAGATAGAGATTGATGACAATAAAAATTTATCGTAGTGTTGGATGCGGTCACGGTCGTAGAAGGTAAAAGGACCTTAAAACAAAGTTGGTACAAGGTGAGAAGTGTGAACGGTTGAACGGCGGCGTGCAGCGTGCTAGTGTGGTGCCGCACCATTGCATTAATCGATCAATGAACATCGTGGGCGATAAGTACCGCCGACACGAGACACTGACTCACCTCAAATCAACTTGGTTTTATTTACTTGAAACACGTTTTTCAAAGCGTGTCGTTTATAAATCAATTTAAATAAAATACATTTTTTTAAACTTATCTGTATTTATTATTTATATTTCTTTTCATTGGTACACAATAGGCAAATAGTATATGAACTAAAGCAAAAAAGAAGGAGTATAATGAAAGGTATTATCGCTAAAACCGACCTTTTTTTTTCTTCGAAAAAAGCCTTCTAGGCGATTTATATGTCTTGAGATAATTTACCTTAAATAGTAAGTTATATAATTAGACATCTGTAGACTGATGATGAAGGTTAATAATATACCTAATGAAAAAAAAAATCTCTTAGCTCTCTTAGTTAAATATTTATTTTGCCCTTGAAAAAGCACCGCTGGATTCAAATACATTATTATTATTGATAAAATAAAAAATAACGCCATTTTGGAGAAGCTTAACGACAGAGGGAAGATCTTCCACCGAGCGGGTGATATTGCTCGGTAGACCGACGGTCCGAATGTTGTTGTTTGGAACTTGTAACTAGTCAGGTCATAAGTATTGTCACACAGTAAAAACTTTTCTTTTAGAATGTTGGCCACAAAAAAGTTTATTGAATTCGAATTTCGAATTGTTCATGAAAATAAAAATGTATACTTTTAGAATTTTACTCATTTTTAAATATGGAGTGGACGCTTAAAGAAGACCGTGTTGCAGTTATTGCGTTGCATCGTTGCGGTTACGCGCCAATTCAAATTTTTAATATACTGAAAAATTTGAATATAACCAAAAGATTCGTTTATCGTACCATCAAACGATACAATGAAGACTCTAGTGTACCCATGATCTGTAAGCGGAGTAAAATGTCCCTTCGGAACAAGGTGACACTTTACAAAACTTGCATAAGGCCCGTCATGACTTACGCGAGTGTGGTGTTCGCTCACGCGGCCCGCACACACATAGACACCCTCCAATCCCTACAATCCCGCTTTTGCAGGTTAGCTGTCGGGGCTCCGTGGTTCGTGAGGAACGTTGACCTACACGACGACCTGGGCCTCGAATCAATTCGGAAATACATGAAGTCAGCGTCGGAACGATACTTCGATAAGGCTATGCGTCATGATAATCGCCTTATCGTAGCCGCCGCTGACTACTCCCCGAATCCTGATCATGCAGGAGCCAGTCACCGTCGACGCCCTAGACATGTCCTTACGGATCCATCAGATCCAATAACCTTTGCATTAGATGCCTTCAGCTCTAATACTAGGGGCAGGCTTAGGGACCCCGGTAACCGTACTCGTCGAACTCGACAAAGAGGTCGACGTGCAACCTAACCCATGCATCAGCCCGCTGAGTTTCTCGCCGGATCTTCTCAGCGGGTCGCGATTCCGATCCGGTAGTAGATTCATTCGCGAAACAATTGCTCTTGAGTTGTTAGGTCTCCTTCGGAGGCGCTCGGGCAGTTGTTAGCAAATCCCACCCCTCTTGGCTGAGCCTTTGCTCGCCCACCTGTCCTGGTGAAACTGGAAAGGCCTTCGGGCCACCAGTAAACTTTCAATCATAAAAAAAAAAAAAAAAACTCTAGTGTAGATAACAGGTCAAGAAGTGGTCGCCCTCGGTCTGTTAGGACTCCAGCAGTGATAAAAGCTGTGAAGGCGCGAATTCAAAGAAATCCGAAACGTAAGCAGAAACTGTTGGCCCTTCAGATGGGGTTAAGCAGAACCACGGTGAAAAGGGTGTTAAATGAAGACTTAGGGCTTCGGGCATATCGAAGAAAAACAGGACATTGTTTGAATGCTCGTCTAATGGACCTGAGACTGAAGAGATGCCGCGCTTTGTTGAAGCGGTACGCGGGAAAAAAATATCGGGAAATTCTGTTTTCGGATGAAAAATTTTTTACCGTAGAAGAGAGCTATAACAAACAAAATGATAAGGTGTACGCACACAGTAGTGAAGAAGCGAGCAACCGTATTCCGCGTGTCCAACGAGGTCATTTTCCATCCTCGCTCATGGTATGGTTGGGAGTTTCTTATTGGGGCTTAACAGAGGTACATTTTTGTGAGAAAGGTGTAAAAACGAATGCAGTTGTGTATTAAAATACAGTCCTGACGAACCTTGTGGAACCTGCTTCTCATACCATGTTCAATAACAGGCACTGGGTATTCCAACAAGATTCGGCGCCAGCTCATAGAGCGAAGAGCACACAAGACTGGCTGGCGGCGCGTGAAATCGACTTCATCCGGCACGAAGACTGGCCATCCTCCAGTCCAGATTTGAATGCGTTAAATTACAAGATATGGCAACACTTGGAGGAAAAGGCGTGCTCAAAGCCTCATCCCAATTTGGAGTCACTCAAGACATCCTTGATTAAGGCAGCCGCCGATATTGACATGGACCTCGTTCGTGCTGCGATAGACGACTGGTCGCGCAGATTGAAGGCCTGTATTCAAAATCACGGAGGTCATTTTGAATAAACTTTAGTGTCATAAGAATCTATGTTTTGTTAAGTTCATTTTGGTATATGAATGGTTACATAATGTATAAACTTGTTTCAATTATTTTACATTAAACATGTGACAGAATTTATGACCTGACTAGGTATATATGCGCTTTATCTTGAAAATGTCGTAAGCGAGATTCAGGCATCTGTCAGTTATCTTGCGTTGTATGATGGCTACCCGCCACACCATCATATTTAAAACAAATTGGAAAGGTCTTTTAGTCAATTCCAAATAAAAAAAATCTAATCCACATATTAAATTAAGAATTTAAGAAATTAATTTTATCCAGTGGCTCTTTCGCAAAATAGTGAATGATTATTATTACATGTGAATATTTTCTACAAAACATAAGTGTCGCGAAACAACTATTGAGCTATTGAAAGTCGGCTTTGATTATTTTATTTTAAAATGACCATTTTCGTAATTTTCGTTTCCATGACGTATTCACGAGTCTCGTTTTGTTCTTTTTAAGTGAAAGTTATTTACTTGTGTAACTTAGTTTCACTTGCACTTTTAAAGTAAACATTTTATCAACAGCCATCTTTGGATGTTAAAAAAAGTTAGGAGTCTTACTAGCGTACGCAAGTTTTGTATTTAAAAGGTAAGCTGGTTTCCTCGTGCAATAATACTCGTACAATATTCTGTACAAGCGAGCGGTTGCTGTTCTTGGAACATTGAAGCTAGTTACTCATTGGATTGATGCTTGCCGCATATCAATGACATCCTCCTGCGGCTTATTATGCATACCTGGTACTTTACCTTTCTCGTGATTAACCTATCCTGTTTCTTGCCACTCTATAATAAACTAGCTTTTTCCCGCGACTCTGTCCGCGTGGAATAGTTACTTTGGTACAACGCTAAATTTTACCTCCCACTTCATTTACGTAGAAAATGAAAATATTTTTGAATTATAGAACGTTATGAACCTATTTAAACCCCTATTTTGAAACATTATTTATTGGAGCTCCACTTGTATTGGTCTTACCGCAATGTTACACAGCTTATCCTATAGCCTTCCTCAATAAATGGGCTATCTAACACTGAAAGAATTTTTCAAATCGGACCAGTAGTTCCTGAGATTAGCGCGTTCAAACAAACAAACTCTTTAGCTTTATAATATTAGTATAGATTTCTTACCAGCGTAAAGTATACAGTTTATTCTCTCCGTATATCATGAAGAACATTAATTTCAAAATCATTTTATAGCTGATTTTTTTGTTGTTCATAATTTGCTGCGGTGATCTATTTGACTTTCAAGATGATGAAGGTGTGTTGGTGATAGAAAATGTCTAGTTTACCTATAAGTAAAATAGTACCCGTTGGTTGGTATTGTGTTGTTGTGATCGGCATGGACGGCTTGCGCACAATAGACTCGACATAATGGGGCCATTGATTGTGAGGATGGATGGATGTACAATGTACATGTGTGTACTTTTGTACCGATCTTACGAGAACTACATTCGTATTGATGTTGAATTGTCTTCAGATTTCATTTTATGTACTTACTCACACACACACTCTTGTACTGAACTTGTCGTTGTGTTTGTGACGTTATTGAATGAATAAATTTTAGATTTGGAATTTGCTCAAGAAATGTCAGTAATGCAGAATTAAATAGACAAATAGGAATTCACATAGTTCATCACTTGCATTAAGTTTATATACCGGTATTTTCTTTGTTTTTTAGGAGTCGTAAAAATAATAAAGTTACTTTTATGGCTTAATCTCTTCTTAATATTCCGACACTTCGATAATTCAGGTGTCGCGGTCATTGTTCATGGAAGACTAAGGTGTTATTTGTTAATTTTTAAATATTGTGCTGACATCGGTCTAATTAAAAAAAAAAAACTTTTTTTTTATACAGAAAGAAATAACCGTGTGTTGTGGCAGTTTTTTATTTTATTTTTTTATTGCTTAGATGGGTGGACGAGCTCACAGCCCCCCTGATGTTAAGTGGTTACTGGTGCCCATAGACATCTACAACGTAAATGCGCCACCCACCAAGTATAGCTACAACGGCTGCCCCACCCTTCAAACCAAAACGCATTACTGCTTCACGGCCGAAATAGGCAGGGTGTTGGTACCCACCCGTGCGGACTCACAAGAGGTCCTACCACCAGTTTCTTTTACTTTGATCTGCGTCATTAGGTATCATAAGAGGATCCCGAGATTTTGTATACAAAAAGTGAGGACGATAGGTAGTTTTGAATTCGAAGCCTGAAATTAAAACGTATTAAAATTTATAAATAATTAAAAAAGCAACTGTAGTTTTTTTCCTTCTCAAATATAGAAAATCTATGACATGATTTTTTTTCATCGTCTTATGGTCATATGGCTGCCGTGTTCGTGAGCGTAAGTAATCGCCCTGGCATAAAATACTGAAAGTTCAAAAGTATAACTCATGTATGTACTTCATATTTACTTGTAGTGCGTTCAGTGGTCGCGCTAGGGCGCTTACCCCTGACTTATGCAAAAAAAAGGTGTGTTATAGAGAAAAAAAACAGCTATAAATAGAATAATATAGGAAGAACGCAGAAACAAAAACCAATAATTAAATAATTTAAGTTTAAGTTTAAACTATTAATCGTATATTATTCATTTGTTACTTTGTTACCTTTCGAATATATTTTAATTAAATTTATTTGCTCCAAATAGCTAGACACATTCATTAACAATTTAAAAGTTGCATTTCACAAAAAAGCCAAATAGCTACGTACAAACATGTGCTAAACATTTACGATAATAGTACGATTATTGTGAATGGATTTAATTATATTAAATAGTGACTTAGATAAATGTGTATGTCAATAAAAATTAATAAATTACTTACGTAACAACTCTATTTATGTCATTTTACGAACTGCTGAAGTACAGCACGTTTATATATAGTACAGGTACTATTTTGGGGTCAGTTGCCCATGTGACATTAGTCCTCGATTATATTTTTATTCATTTATTTCTTTGGAACAACTGGTAATTTAATTACAAGAAGAAGAACACAAGAAAACAAACATAACACAAGAAAACGAATGTCTGCATAGAAATGGTACTCGTTTTTTAACAGTTCCAACTTGTTCCGATATTAGTTGTCTGTGAGCGATATCTATTAGGCGTTATTGGAGCCCGTTTGTAACTTTTCGTCTGTGCTCTCGGTGTTTTGTCGCATGGATAATAGCCCAGCACATACTGTACGTCAGTCTTGCAATCTTTTTCAATGTTTTTTCACGAATGTTAAAAGAAGAACTCTCGGTTGCTGTCCGCATGCCGGCACAGCGTACTAAGTGCGCGGGGATTTAACTGATACAAACGTAGACAGCCTTTAATGAAATAATCTCCAATTTCTATGGGATAATTTTATTAATGAACCAATTATATATTTGATTATTTTTAAAGTTATTTAAATAAAACACACTTCCTGTGAATTTTTCGGAGAAAGCGGGAGTCACTTTAGTTAATTGGCAATACTGACGTGGACGACCATGTAGATTTACAGTGATAGCGTGAGTGATGTAAATTATTGGCGTTCATCTATTTGATGTCATGATTTACAGAAAATGTGTGTCCACGAACGCACTCATTTAGGGGGAGAATAGATTGGAAAATAGGGGGGAAATTCTACAACTAAGGACAGTTGACGTAGTAGTTCAAGAAGAAATCTAAAAAAAACGGAATCGCATCCCTGGAAACTTAGAGTACTTAATGGTAGACAGCGGTTTGGCTCTGCTCCTGGCATTGCGGAAGTCCATGGGCGACAATAACCACTTACCATCAGGTGGGCCGTATGCTCGTCTGCCTACAAGGGAAATAAAAAAAAAAACTGATTAATAATTGGTCATACTATTATAGAATTGGGATCGTGACGCCTAAAAAGAAACTATCCATTGATGCAATTTTACTCTTCTTTTCCAAAATCTTCTTTATTATAATAATTACAAATTCATTGACACCCTTTTCACGCCTTGCTCATTCAATCGTCTTCGCCGTCTTCCTTTTTTCTGTCTTTTGTCTGTTATTCTCTTTTCCCTTTCTTACTGTTTTCTCTCACTCACATCTTAACGCTCCGTTCCACACTCTTTCTATACGTTCCATTCTTACCAATCCTACACTATTCTCTTGTAAGTTCCTCTGTTTTTTTTAGAATATTCAATAATAGCATAACGTATTATTTTATTTGGTTGCAGCAAAGAAACAGAATGGTTCGGCGGTGCGAACGAATAGCCTTGGGTCAGGTGCGAGGACGCCGCCCGCGGAACGGACCAAGTCCAAGTTCTCGGCCTTCGGAAGACTGTTCAAACCGTGGAAATGGAAACGGAAAAAGAAATCCGAAAAATTCGAAGCAGCTTCTAGAAGTAAGTTTACGAGTATTACGTAGTACAAATCACAGTGGTTGCTATCATAATTTTAGTGTAAGTGAAAAACTAAACAAACGCCTTATTTCTTTTTTAAAGCCATCATTCAGCCATTAACAAAGTATAGTTTGTTTTCTTTCAAAATGGCGGTTAAGTGAAAATGTATTTTAAATTAACTTAACAAATCAATAATCATAAATACCTCGAGAACTCGTGTTAGTCTTAACATCTAATTATGTCCTAGTTACGCAAGTTTTAAATAAAATGTGCATTAAAATATTATGTACCAAAATTATTATCGACTGAATCAATTAAGATATAAATACATTGTTATCTATAGATATGAATATATATGTAGTAACTTAGCGATAAGATTATTTGTGTTGGCAACCTACACTTATTTATGGTAATTAGTAAACTTTAAATTTCTATAATAATATATTTTATCTTTTTACAGCGTTAGAAAGAAAGATATCCGTCCGAGCAAATAGAGATGAGTTGGTACAGAAGGGTATACTACTGCCAGAAAGTCCTGTTACGCCAGTACCCGAAGCCAGTAAGTTTCTCGTTTAAATCAAAAAATGCTTTGAAGCCTATCGATATCGCAATACGAAATTCCGCGATACACCTTGTTACATGAGGTCGAAAACTCAATTATATAGTATTAAGGCTGTCCCACCTTTTAAACAATAATACATGAATGCTTCTCCGCAAAAAATGCATGATGGTGCTACTTACCCATGCGATTAAATGTACGCCCTACATCCAGTATATTGGCGATCGCAGTATGCCTGTATAGTACTAAGAGAACGCCCTTAATAACATTTTATGACACCTACTTAATAGAATAGGCGGTTGCTATAATAGAACACAAGATATTTGACAGATGCCTGAATCGCGCTTCGAACTTGTTCAAGATATCTAAACTTGCAAATATACAAGTATCGAACAAAAATATTTGGACCGTCGTTCTATCGAGCAACTTCACCCGCTCGATGGAAGATCTTCCCTTTGTCGTTATACCCCAAAATACTATACAAATGGTATTCGAATTTAATGAATTTATCAATTAAAAAATCATATTAAGAAGTCCTTCGTATTAAAGATCACCCATATGAACGAATTGGCGAAATGAACATAGTTTCATCATTAAACAATGTTTGTTTCCATTTTTAATAACATAATTTTTCGATACTGCTCTATTTTTTATTTATCAGAGAGATGTTCAGGATCACGAACGAATTGCACGTATTTATTTTAATTTCACAATTAATACCTGAAAATTAAAGTAGTTAGGGGTTCGATTTTTCTTTTACAAACCGTTAAAAAATGATCAACTTCCACCAGTTTTCGTCGGTTTGATGATTTGTTTCATACATTTGGACAATATTCTACGCTCAGCATTAACTAATTAAGTATCGCATTAATTAATTAGTTTCGGCGGTACTAGGCCAGCTTTGTACGCTTTCGATCGTGACACACACGAAAATATATGAGATCACGTAACACGTTGCATGTTTTATGGTTGTAATGATCATAATTACACAGTAAAATGTATATTACTTTATGATGAAACGCGGTATCGCTACATGGAAAGTGGCATACTGCACAAATGATCAACGTCCGTTGTAGAGTTTCTAATAAACGCTTCTAATGCTCTCATCGTTTGTGCTCTTATGTAATTTAAATATTACGAAGCCTTACTGTGTTCATAATAGTAATGATAACGCTGTTATTTATATAGTACCGTAAAAAACAAAGGAAACAATTATGTACAATTAAAAGTAAAAAACGTTCTGTTATGATTTTTTTGATGTTCAATTTTATTTTAAGCAACCCTTCCTACGTCATTGCATAGTTTTAGCTTTTTTTAGTATGGCAGTCAAATGGCATTAGCCTGAATTCGGCTGAGAAAATCATAATAGTCATGTTCGTATATCTGTATGTCACAGTACTTTTACTTGGCGGCTTATAGCATAACAGCAAACTGGACAGCTCTATCTATTTAAACTTACCTCGTTACATTTATAAAACTCGACAGAAAGCAAGTTGTTTACGTGTGACGTCACTTGAGGCCAAAGTAAACTGGCTGCTAAATATGGATTAGGTATGCACTAATTTACAACAGCTCCACATACGACATCATGGATTGTAAATTTTGTGTAACTTGTCGTAATTCGCGGACTTTTATCCGGAATTATAAGTATTATGTAGTTATTTTAAATTATAAAACATTAATAGTTCACAAAACTAGTGATTCCATGATCTTTTTCATGTAATTAACAAATTTTTAAACTAGTTCTATATATTGTTTTATTGGTGTTGAGTTGCCCGTTATGGTAGGTATATGTATGAAATTAGGAGGTGTGTTCTATGAACTCAACGGTGAAAGTATTAAATTCATGAATAAAATATAAGTATGATGGGGTGTATAAGTGAAGGATGAAATAAAAAACGTATGCAGTTCTTGAACTTAACGAAACTTTCGATTACACGTTATTTTATTTTAGCGATCAATATATATTGGCTATTGATTTTTAATGAAGCGTGAAAGTTCATCCCGTTTGCAGTGCGTTTTCCGACGCGCACTCCGGCCGGTTTTTTAAACCCATAATAACTATTTTAATGAGGCCTGCTATTAAAATGGCATTAAATGTTATCTCGTGTGGATAATAACGACCTTCAATAGATAAAACTGTGAGTCTGTTAAGCATTCAAAGGACTTATTTTATTTTTAAAGTCAATAGTCTTGTTTTCGACCAAAAAAGGGGAAATAGTCTATTCCTCTACCTACGTCTTGAATGAAAATGTAGCTTCTATTTTAGGTCAGAGAACTTTATTCGATTAATAAAATCCGTGACATGACGTATGTTTTTTTTTTTTTTCTTCATAGCATCTAAGTCTCCCTCTTTTTATTGAGATGTAAGAAAGACTAGCTTACGATCCGTCAAATGTTATATAATTTCCAACGCTGATGTCAGAACAATGTTAGGGGTACACACACCGCTGCCCAAACCTACGCAAATCTCGAATAACTTATTAATTACAAAATTGATTTTAGTTATGATTTTAGATTTTTTTTGTATTTATGAATAGTTAAAGGATGAATTTCCATTACCTATACACATTATAAAATTATTTATATAGGAGGATACTGCATATATAATCACATCGCAGTCTACCGTTTTTAGTAAAACATTTTTTTCTATCACGTCATTGTCTACGCGGGCCTCCGAATTAGGAGGTCAAAGGCTTAGGTTATGCGTATTATTTGTAGTAACGTAGAGTATGTTTACGTGTACACGTGGTTATCTATTAGCTGTGTATTAGCATTTAAGTAGGACGGAAGGCGGCGAACGCGAGGTCGTTAGCAAAGAAAATCAATAGAATATGTACTTAATCTTATTTGTCATTACCTATACTTGACTCATTAACTATACTTGAGATCTTAAAACTTATATCTCAAGGTGGGTGGCGCATTTACGTTGTAGATGTCTATGGGTTCCAGTAACTACTTAACACCAGGTGGACTGTGAGCTCGTCCACCCAACTAAGCAATAAAAAAAGATTAGGTTTTTTCTACAATCTACAATTCATTCATTTTCAAATTTCTACATCTACAACGTAAATGCGTCACCCACCTTGAGATATAAGTTCTAACATCTCAGAATAGTTACAACGGCTGCCGCACCCTTCAAACCGAAACGCATTACTGCTTCACGGCAGAAATAGGCAGGGCGGTGGTACCTACCCGCGCGGACTCACATGAGGTCCTAAATCGCATTAACATATAATCGCATTAACGTACGAGTATATTTGTTTAGATGAAGAGTTGTCTCCGGTGTATGGTGGCGAAGAGGCGCGGGCCGAAACGAATTGCGGGCCCGACCGGATGAACGCGATGCACGTCGCGCTGCAGGCACAACTCGCGTCGCAGTTAGCGCAGCAGCAGGCGGCGCTCGCTGCCGCCGTCGCCGCTGCCGCACACCACCAAAACAATAACGTCATTGGTGAGTATTTTCATTACCATAGATTGAGCATAACTTACAAGGGACGGCGGGATGGATGTAATGTGCTCTGCGTTAACCCTGTCTCGCCGTCTCAATAGCCCCGACTGGGTTCCGGCCCGGTCCGAGGTAGGGCGCCGGTTGTGAGCGGCAGGAGTTTTTAGTGAGGTTCAACTCCCACATACCCCACCTGCCGCGCGGGTGGGGATCCGGCGATTTTCTCCTGTGGAAAAAAAAGCATAACTTACAAACGGACTATTAGTGTCATAGGTGATCTGTCTTAAAATAAATAAAATTTAACACGTCCAATGCCAAACTAGAAACGGACATCCTGTGACCGCCAATAAGTCAGATTCATGGGGCTGTGACATACACTGTGATTTTTTTTTAATTGCTTAGTTGGGTGGACGAGCTCACATCTCACTTGGTGATAAGTGGTTATTGGAGCCCATAGACATCTACAACGTAAATACTGCCACCCACCTTGAGATATAAACTCCAAGGTCTCAGCATAGCTACAACGGCTGCCTCACCTTTCAAACCGAAACGCATTACTGCTTCACGGCAGAAATAGGCAGAGTGGTAGGAGTAATTACGCAAATTATAACTATGCGGGTTAGTTTTTTATTACACGATGTTATTCCTTCATCGTGGAAGTCAATCGTGAACATTTGTTAAGTACGTATTTTATTAGAAAAACTGTGTGTGTGCCTGTCATTTGACATCTCTCTGTCATCTGAAATATAGAGCAGTCGCTGTTTCCGTAAGTCGCTCATAATTTTTGAGTTATTTCTTGACAAAACACCTCAACGATTCTTGATATATTAGTGCAGTCCTAGAGAAAACTATGCCATAGATACATGGTATCCATCATGGCATTCAACGTGTGAAACACATAGCGTAGCAAACATGTTAGCAGTGATCTTAAGTGCTGGTAGGCAACTGGCAGAAACTCAAAGGCGATATCCAGATATATATGAAATCGTAATGAAATTTAAAATATTGAACTGAAATGCAAATGTTTTCAAGCTTTTGCCGCCGTCAGCTCATATCTACGGGAACACACTGAGCTGATATTGACTAGACATTAATAATAATATGTTCTTAAATAATATGCAGAACAATATATTGATTGACACGTGCGACGGTGCGATTGGCTTGGCATACAAAACCCAACATGGCTCTATATTCGTTTTACCATCACAATACAATTTTTAACAAAAAATAAAACCGACTTCTACGAAATAAAATGAGAATAATGTCATAAATGCAATCGATGTCAATAAAATACTCATTATTTAGAATAACTCAAAACCTAACGAATAACTAAAACTAGTCAGATCTTTATAAAAAAATAATTAGGACCACACGAGAAGCACTATCTTTCAAATAAAAAAAGAATGAATGAAAAAAGAATCAGTTCATAAAAAAGTTCCGAGTTAACAATATGGTAAAAATATAATCCAACTGAGAACGTCCTCTTTTTTGAGGTCGGTTAAAAAAGAAAGAAGGCCATTGTCTGAGAATTATATATATTTTTTAAATATTCAGAAAGCAGAGTTGTACATTCATTGAAAAATAAGCATGATAATATATCCCGGAAAGAGCAGGTCCTTTGTACTTTATTTTTAGACAAACCAAAGGTCCAATGGTCGGTTAATCTATCGTGTTATACACATGTGGATATACAGGAAAATGTTATAATAATGAATTTGGAATTTATAAACAGAGTATGTGATCATGTAGTAAGACACAAAATGTAACTCAGTCACCCCTTGTGAGAAAACACCCGACAAAACTTATCATTGAAACTAGATAGTTGGTTGCTGCGTTACCAATTGAAAAGCTTTTGCAGATACGTGAGCATAAACTTTCAGAGCGTCTATAAACTGCAAATCCTAAGTAACGATCTAAAAAACGCAACAACATACGTATCGTATGTAATAATAGGGGTTAAAGTATGAAATTGCCGTTTTATTGTAATAGGTCTAATTGAGATAGAACCTTCATGGTTTGATATTTTTGAGTGAAACTTTTTTCAAATGCTACCTATGAGTTTCTTCTTTTAAAAAATGTGCTACGTTCTTTATCGACTTTCAGTTGTTTTTTTTTATTTAGCTTAGACAAGAAAGATGGATACTTCTGAATGATTTTTGAATACGAGTTTCAACGTGGGACTAACGCTGCACAAACAACTCGCAATATCAATGTTGCGTTCGGAGCTAATGAACGCACCGTGCGATTTTGTGTCTCAGGATGTTGTTATGCACTATAGCTTTCTCCGAACTGGTCAAGCAATAACGGCAGATGTCTACTGTGCCCAACTCCGAATAATGATAGCAAAACTTGCAGTGAAACAGCCCCGACTCATGAATCGATCTTCACCATTATGGCTCCATGATAAGGCGAGACCTCATACAGCACGAGAAACCGTTTTAACTCTACAGGAACTGCAATTAGAAACCATTCGTGACCCCCCGTATTCGCCAGACCTTGCTCCAACGGACTACCATTTTTTTCGTGATTTGGACAAACTTCTACGTGATAAAAAGTTTTCTTCCCAGGAGGCAGTACAAAATGTTTTCACGCAGTTTGTAGAATCTAGATCACCAGAGCTCTATCGCAAAGGCATAAATAATCTTTTTGCAGCAATGTATATAAGTAGATAATAATGGTAGATATTTTGATTAAATAAATATGTTAAAGGAAAAAAAAATACGAATTTCTATTTTTCAGTACAAATCGGCAATTTTTTTTAAATACTAGCTACTTATAAGTTGAGTGTTTGTTTTGAAATTTAAAACATCAATCAAGTTTGTTCTTAACGCAGTTCAATATTGGTGCTGATACCCACTGAGCTTAACGCCGGATCTTCTCAGTGTGTCGCGATTCCGGTCCGGTAGCAGATTCAGCGAAGCACTTCTCTTGCTAGGGCCAGTGTTAGTAATTCTCAGGTTAAGCCCGTGAGCTCACCTATCGGTCCGCACGAATTTGGAATAGGCTACCAACGATTAGGTAGGGGAAAAAAATGCTGATACGTCTTCTGGTAGCCTGTTTTATTGTGTGATTACACGCTTTTGTATAGTGCTTTAAAAAAATTCCCTTATGAGTTGTTTGGTTAGTTTTAGTAGGTGTCCTCGTAGATCTTCGTTCTTATTGCAAGATTTTCAACATATAAAACTAGGTAAAAACCAGTAACTTTTTAAATTAATACAATAAGACTCTCTCTATGGTCAACCAATCGCTGTTCATAGGGTTTATCTTTTAATGTTCTGACCGTCTTTTCCGTGCATCTTTTCCAAAAGAGCAATGTCATTCTTAAAGTAAGGGACCCATATTACAGCTTTCTTCAGATTGTATTGTTCACTGATTTAATTGCTTTTTGAATACGAGCACCACGAAGACGGCCAGAGCTTTTTCTCTAACAAACAGAGTACGTTTCATTAACCTTTTAACAGCCCGATTCACAAACATTAAATAAATACAAAGCGAGTGCAGGCTTAAAAATTAGCATTTATTCCGGCTTTACTTTGACTGGTGAACGAGCTCACAGGGCTCAGCTTGAAAGAATTTGCTATTATCCGCCCAACAGGCTTCGATTAATCTACTACATTATCGGAATCATGATCCACTGATTGTCCCAACGAGAAATTCAGTGGATTTCTTTGTGTAATAATATCATATCGATTCGGTTCTCTACAACCCTACCGCATATTAACATCACTATGAGGCAGAAAAGAGAAAACCACTGCGTAATCGTATCTTAATGACAGAGTTAATTCTTTTTTTTATGGCAATAATATTTATGTCAGACTGTACACACTAGAGGTACCGGTAAAACGGGGTGATTAGGGACACATTCCAAATTGATGAACAATTTTAAGGTAGTTGTTAATGTTTAAAATGCTATATTAGGATCAAAATGATTGAGTCTTGGGAGTATCTTTGTTATCCAATTTAAAGCTATACAATTAGCATTCCAGCTTAAGCACTCCTTGGTTTTTATTTATATATTTAGTTGCACCAACAAAGTGATCATCAATAAAAAACATTGAAAAACTGACAAAAGTACGTGGCAGATGTCACCTCAATTATAGTTGCAATCGACAGTGCATTGACAACAAAATTTAAAAAACATATAACTAAAACTTGATTACATTTAATTACTAATGATTAACTTATATTTACTTGGGAAATTATCCGCGACAGATTTTTCCTGTAAGTTATGAGACAATTAGAAAAAACACTATTTTATCACTTAAAATTAGTTCAACGCAATCGGACAACTCCGAATGAACATTGACGGAGACCGCGCTGCCGTGGACATTATTGTAGTCCCAAAGGATTCTGTTTAAGGGAGAGTAAGCACCTAAATTCGAACGAGCGGGCTTTCTTATAAGCGGTTTATATTTCTTCGTTCTTAGTAAGTACTTAGGGGCTGATATTTTTATCTGGGTTAAGAGATTAGGTGTGTCAGTTATTCCATGGATTAATCAGGTGGATACCCCCACTCTGAATAAATATTAATATATTTTATTATGTATTTATTACTTAGACATTTTTGTCCACCTTGAGATTTCATTGTTCTTGTCTGTGCCAAACCGACTTACTTATGTTAAATTGCTTAGCTATTTCAACTTAAGACTTATTCCTAATTTCATAGGCTTCTATTACTGTTTTTAATATTAAGGGATCATATCTCTTATAAGGATTTGCACTCTTTGATACGTACACGCGAAGCATATCTAAAAATAGAAAACAATACGTAACTCTTAATATAAATATTTGCCAAACAATAAAATAGTGTTATTTGATAGATTGATAATTGATAATTTTAAATAAAAGTTCTAGACAAAAACATCATGAATAAACCAGATCCTTACCAACACATTTAAAAAAGATTCTTATAACTACATAGACGACCCTACAAACCTGTACCTATTTATACTTAAGTCGTTCCCATTTAACTTATTCTCGTCCCAATTAACCCCTTTTTCGTTGCTATTTGTAACTGAGACGACCCCATTATCCCCAAAATCAACAGATTTTTATATGTATTTCTTCTATACTATCAAAAAACATTAAAACCAATAACAACTGAGACTTACCTTTAATAAATATTATGACTCAAACACTTAATAACGTTTATAAATCACAGTCGTATTCTATTATTATCAAATAAATAAAAGAGAGCAAAGTTTCTAGCACTAAAATAATTACCACCACAAGAAGTTAATTTGAAATGCGATTTTTTAAAAGTTAGCTGCTTGTATCATGCATATTCAGAGTTGCTACGTGAACTTTCAACATTCTACTAATACACTACAAAAAATTGAAGATTTTGCAACGAATATAAAACTTATATTGGAGTCGTCTATTATCAAAGGCGGCAATCTGTACATTTGGACAAAAAAAATTTATTGATATGTCAATACAGATTTATTTGAATATAATCGTCTCCTTCAAAGAATACGGTTCAAAACCTGCATTAAATAAAGGTTAATAGTTAACCTGTTATTTATCTAAGATGTCGTTCCGAAGAGTTTTGTGACTGCCAATGGAATACAAAGTCAATAATTCGTTTTTCTGATTTACCAATCATTGTCCAAAAGTCAGATTGCCGCCTTTGATAATAGACGACTCATTGATCGTTGAATTATTTTCCTGGTTTTTCCCCATTCACCTCAATCCGTAATCGCCCCATTTTACGAATATAAACTTTATCTATTTTTAGAATAAAAAATTACGTTATACTAAAATATGGTATTGATTGTGACTTAATTCCCTTAATAAAAAGAAAATGCCTTCGTAATAGCAGGGAAAAATAGATTACGCTCTAAAATTATAATATTCTCCTTTTATATCTTTCTGTTTATTACGGAGGAATTAGAGTAGGATAATTTTTGCTGGGAACTTGCTACGCGTGCCGGCTTAAAGGGTAAAACAGTACTAAATATAAGGTAATAATCTTTTTTAATATTTTTTATTTCAGTTATTCAAAATATGTATCCATGGCATTGTTGTAGCCTCTGCTAGTGCTGTGCTAGTGTTGTAATTTGTTAAAGCCCTTCTTGAAGAAGTTTGGTGTATGAGAGCCAATAAATTCTTCAAATTACTTCTTGAATATTTTTGACTTTTGATTGGTGATTTTTTTCCCTGCCATGAAGTTGTTAAAATTTTGGAAAAACTAGAAGTATGCTGACGCAAAATCTACCCAATCTGACGCATGAGTTTTAAGGTCTCAGTTTTAAGAGCACAACGACTGCCCCACCCGTTTAAACCGAAACGCATTACTGCTTCACGGTAGAAATTGGCAAGGTAATTGTATCTACCCGTGCGGACTCACAAGACGTCTTACCAACAGTAATTACGCAAATTATAATTTTGCATTTGTGAAATACGTATTTCATTAGAAAAATTGATACTCGTCTGCGGGATTCAACCGTTACATCGCTGGCTACGCATTCACCGGGCGTCTTATCCTTAAAACCACGACCACTACAGCGACAGCTTACGATGATCCAAATACATATATTGAGACCTTAGAACTTATATCTCAAGGTGGGTGGCGCATTTACGTTGTAGATGTCTATGGGCTCCAGTAACCACTTAACACTAGGTGGCCTGTGAGCTCGTCCACCCTCATAAGCAATAAAAAAAAGAGAACCAATTCTTCATTGCAAGTGCAATTTGTAATCAACAAGGTATAATAACTTGACGCGTTCAACGCGCGATCGTTTAGTACGTGCGGCACCCACCTATCTAGTTTTTATACCTTGCCAATTTGACGCAAATGACCAACAATGATGCTAACGTTGAATGCTGCAGCTAACTCAGGAGGAAATTGAGTATTGTCAGCTTCTACTATCGCTTTTAAGTCGTCGTTGTAGAGTTTAGTTTTCGGCCGCCAACGAGGTTCATTTTTTAGCTTAAAACTTCCGTGTCAAAAGTGTTCAGAACAAGCATAAGTCGTGCGTTCGTTTGTAGTGCTCACTCCGTATACGTCATTAATGTTGTGAGTCGTTTGTGCGTCATTGCTGCCGCGACGAATCTCGCATTTCAAATAACTCGTACTTTTATATCGTGTTCATATTAACGAGAAAGATACAAATTTAGTGAAAACATGACATTAATCAATCGAAAATGACTGAATACGAAAATAAAATTCCATATTTAATTTTGAAAGAAAAATAATTTTAATTTAGAATTTATTATTAGCCATATGTTTAGAAAACAGCAAATTCATAAATAAAAACCTATTATTACGATATTCGACTTGAAATTATAATTTTAAACCATTCTAAAAAAAATAAAGTTATAATTCATAAGAATTAGATCACCCAGACTATAATTTATTATTCATCCTTTTATTATTCATCAGTACATATGCAATAAAAACCAACGACAAATACGCGCTTTGCTATCTATCTGTCTTATTCGTGCAAATGTAGGTTTTTTTTAATGTAGACTAATGCAGCTGTTACTCCAAGTTGCGGTTTTAGTCAAATATGGAAAATACTGGAATATATTATACCATTCTTAGTATTATATATTTATGAATTAATTACAACAGACAAAACATCGATAACTGAGTAATAATGTTTTTAGAAGCGTTCGAAATATGTTATTACGTAATCGAAAAGCAAAGTAAATGACCGCGAAGAAGTGACCGTTCCACAAAGGTTGTACGAGTGTGAAGAGGTTTTGAGTTTAGCGAGCGAGGGGGTCGTGGAAGTCTAGATCGGGCAAGGGGGGCGCGGGGTGCGGCAGTGCGGCGCGCGCCTCAGTGTTAGTCCGCCCGCGCCCGCGCCCGCCTGCCCTAACCTCACTCGATTACCCGCCCGCCCAGTTAAAGCACCTGTCAAATCGAACGTATCTCAGTGACGCATCCGGAACTAATGACGAAAGTTTTTTTTTTAAACTGCTAAGAAGAAACAGTTTTATGTTACGTGAAAATTATGACGACCGTATGCTGATCGAAGAACAGTTTGTTTATCATTGTTCTGCCTTTGGTTATTAAGTTTACGCATTGAAAGATATTCAACAACGTAACACAAAAATTGAATAATTATTTAAATTATGATCAATTAGTTATGAAACAGAATAAATTAAAATACTTAATTTAAGCCTATGATGCCACAGAATTTGTTTTGATATTTCTTCCATTCTTGCTCAATTAAGAATTACAGTTATAAGTTTTGTGGCAAAGTGAATTATATCTGAGCTTAACTTTAAAATAGCAAGCACGAAGTTTGCGTGCGGTATCGATCGAAACCGGTCACTAACTTTAGCACGCGATCGCGGCGCCGCTGCACCGACCTAACCGGCATTTATTTACGTTTTAACTGAACAGCTTAGCTGAATTATATATTTATGATTACATAACATTATTAAATGATCAATTGACTAACATTCGATTATTTACGTCCCTACCCAGTTAAGTTTACTGAAGCTATATGTGGCGATACGACGGTAGCACGTTACACGAGTATGCCGCGTAAATACTCTATTGCTCAACTTGACTAGCCAAAAAGACTACAATAGTAAGGCCGTTAAGATACGCACTTCCAACACTGATTCAATGTATAGAGACGTAATAATAGAGAGTTAAGATAAGAATGTGCGGGCGCAGGCAGGGGTAATGGGCGTTTGATAAGAGAGGGCGCGGTGTCGCGTCCACCGCACCGCGGCAGGCGCGTGCCGCCGCCGCCGGCGCCTCGTGTGTCTATGATGGGCTACATCATGGGATGCGCCTGCCTCAGAGGTTCGTAGTTGGATGTCAATGAGAAATTTACAGGTGAACGACTATAAAATATACTACCAGACTAAAACATTTTGTTTCGTTTCCTGTTTATAACTTTCCCTATATTAATAAATATTTTACGTGTATTATGTAATACATGGCCCGGATATATCCATATCGATGGGTGAAAGGCTATTTGGTTTAAGCGTAATTTTTGCTTTTTACTTTACAAGAGAGCCCTTTACAGTTTAAAATTTTAGTTACCTTAATTGCAGTTTAATTAAAAAAGTTGAACTGTTGATGCTAGTACTAAATAAAACGCACCTTAAATTAGAAATATAAATGTCGTTTAAACCAAATAACCTTTCACCCCTCGATATGATGATCGTGCTTACTCAATCATAGGGAACCTATTCAAAACACAGCACTTTTATAAAACAAAACAGTATCTAAAAAATCAAATTGAACGTTTATTCAGACTCGTTATACAAAGTCGTCTTAATTAAGCCGTCACACGCGTCGGTCCTTTTACACGGAATATTGGTCAGTACAACCACCATGTAGCCAATATTTATTCACAAACACCTATCAAAATAAATAAAAATTACATCGTGTAGTCAAATTGAATTTCGCATTCCAATGTTTGCTGAATGACTAATATAAGTAGTTGTGTACCATAAATCCTACTAAGTTCTACCGCGAATCAGTAATGCGTTAAACTGCCACTGCGGTCATCCACAGTGCGTTTGCATAGAACTTTTTTGCCACGTACCATTCGGCTATGGAATGAGCTCCCCTCCACGGTGTTTCCCGAGCGCTATGACATGTCCTTCTTCAAACGAGGCTTGTGGAGAGTATTAAGCGGTAGGCAGCGGCTTGGCTCTGCCCCTGGCATTACTGAAGTCCATGGGCGACGGTAACCACTCACCATCAGGTGGGTCGTATGCTCGTCTGCCTACAAGGGCAATAAAGAAAAAAAAACTTAGATTTTTTACGCGGTATCTTAATTAGTCATATTTAATCACTACTGTCTCGTATATCAACATGTAGTTGAAGTTAAATACATCAGCTACTTGTCATTAGATAGGTCAAGAGCTCATCTGACATCGAGCCCAAAATGACTCGAGGGATTGTTGTGTTAGCTTTATTAATTAAAATTATTCATCAAGGGTAGGTAGGGCTATGTACGAGCTGACGTAAGCACAGCTATAAAAATCCCTTTTAAAATTTACGTTATTTTGTTTAATGAACCTGTACGCATTTTATATCTCAAAAAATCGATAGCTGAAGAAAAAAATGTTAACTACCATGTGAAACTCATACCACCGTATGAAGTAGTTATTTGTTTTTTTTTTTCAATATTATACACTTTTAATAAGTATAGCCTGTTAAAAGTGTACGTAATACCACAGAAATTCATATAAAGAATAGTACATATTTTAAATACAACAAAATATCAATTAAAATAAGGCTTAAAAGACCGAATAAATTAGATTTGTCACGGACATTGTAAAATTAATGAATACGATGAACGAAATTATTTATTATAAAAGTTTCAAGTTGCATGTTCGAACAAAGAATTTAAATTCTATAGATAAACTGCAAACAACGACAAGAGTTCAATGTGACTTCAATGTGTTGTGCACTTAACCTTTTGAGTTAGTCTCTTGTCGCGGCGTGGAGTGACGTCATCTCGACGAAATCCCAGGATGCAGCTGGAAATTAAACAAACGTTTTCGCGTGGGAGGATGACGTTTAACTCGCTATCCTACGTATGAAGAATAATTGCACAAGGTCTTCGAACATAATACTTTATAAAGAAAAATATTCAAAATCAATATGGCACAACAATTCAAGTGTAATGTGAAAAAAATACCACGTTTAATAGTATTTTATTTAACCAATAAGAAAAGAAAACTGACTTTTCTGTTAACTCCGCTGAAACTTTCTGAAATCCAAATAAAGCTCTGTTAGTCACACTATAATAATTATTATGAGCTTATGCTCAGAAGCTTCTGGTCCTATAGAAACTTAACGTATGTTGAGGAATATTAATCTAATCTATAGAATGATAATTTTGAAATAAGAACTTCAAATGTTTGTATGAATAATCAAGACTTGAACTCTGGAGTTGAGGATCAATATTGTTTATCCATTGATAATTAAATATCTTAGCAGCGTATTCTCATACACCATTGTATAACTAGTTGTATGGTTAAAAACATAACATACCCTGTATGGACTTCGGCGTTTATAGATTTGATGTAGAAGTTTAATTATTGGCATTATCCTGCCCTTAAAAATGAGGTGCATGTTTGCTTCACGGCAGAAATTCGTTATGCTAATACTAATTAATGCTAATACTCGAGAGGAATTTAAAGAAAAATAAAATTCGTAATTTTTTTTAAATCAAAGACTATTTTACACACACATATTCTGATTCAGTTTTACAACTGAAAAGGAGTAGTAGCAAGAAACTCAACGTCACTTATGACACATAACACGAGCTTCCACGATTCGTAGGCATGAATAATATACTAATGATGATGAGGAAAAAATATGATATTCATACGAGCTTTTTGATTTGAGATTTTTTTCCCAATCTAACTCTTGTTAAAATTTTAAGATTTTTTATCTTACTTCCCGGATTTCATATCAGTGTTGTTGTCATAAACCAAAATTGAAAGAGTTATAATAAATAAAATATATACATATGTATATATTATGCCGAAAAGGATTGGTAAAATTTAGTAGATATTGGTGTATGATTTTTTTTATTCGTTATTGCAGTTATGATAACATTTTAATTCAAAATCCACTCGTAGTAGTGCATCCACTCGTAGGCATTCACACTTTGTGCACGTTTTTCTTTTATTGATGTCGCAAAGGCACTGTAGAACAATATATTTTGTAACTGAAGTAAAAATAGAATTCTATTAATAATTAAGAAAGAGGTTTTAAGTTTTTTGGTTTTTACAAAAAAACCAAATGAATGAGTAAAATTAAATATTGAAAACAAAGCGAACCGGCATGTGGGCGGACTGAGGGCGGGCGGCGATCGAAGAACGCGCGGGGTGCAGGGGCTTGGGGGGCGAAGTAACGATCGCACAAGCGGCCGCAGTCTTCCAGCCGCGAGCGCGCCGCGAGCATGAGCGACGTTGGCACGCTCGCCGCCATGGACGCCTTCGCGGGCGGCGCGAGGCGAAGGCCCGCGCGCCTTCCGCCGCCGCCGCCCTTCGTGCCGCCGCCGCCTCCACATCGCCATGACCACTACTATGTGCGCCGCAAGTCACCTGTTCCGAGACAAGCCGCAAATCTTTCACTCTTCACACGGCCCAACGGTACCAGCAACAAACTTCATTGCACCACTCATCTCACTAAAATAATTATTTTCCATGTGCCAAGTTACAGCTGCGATTACTAAACCCAAATAATGCCAAATGCAATACTTAAAGGAACTATTACATTCTTCTTCTTTCGATATTAGATTAATTAGGTGAAAAACTAATATAAGTATTGTTTGATTTGGTTTTCAATAAAGCCTTGGGAATGTTCGAGGTTCATTGGCCGATATTATTTCGTATTCTACCTCGAGCAGTGTTATTAAAGATCAAATTCTCGACTTTCAACAAAAATAAATGCTATAGATGTAGACACAGTAAGCTAAGTTATTGTTTGTCCTGTACGGAAAGGGTGTTTCTTTTTTTTAAATATGTACAATTAATATTTTGAATGCTGTTAAATGCCCTAGATTTTAAAATAGAATTTGGCTATTTTATGAATTATGCTTTTAGCCATAAAATATCATTCAATTACCCTTTCATCGTATGCATGGAAATATTTTGCGAGGACCTCATTATTCATGCGACAATTGTCTTGAAACGGTAACGACCTAAAATTTTATACAATAAAATTTTATTGCAATTAACAATTACATATAAAACAATAAGATAAGGTTAAAAACATCACGGTTCCATAAAATTATCTTTTAAAATGAAAAAGTCATAAAAGTGTCCACGAAAATTTTAATTTAATATTAGGGATTTAAGTTCGTTTGAAACAACAAAATATTCATTGTCAGAGCACCCTGAGGTGAAGTAAAGGATAAACCGCCCACACGGCGCCCGCTTTTCATAATTTCAAGCCAACAATTCCAACTTTGTTCTTACGTAAATAGAACATTAAATTCATACGAATTTATGTCCATATTTAGTTATGTATAAGGGAACTTCCTACTCTTTGATGTAGGTATGTGTTTTTATTTTTATTATATCTCGTATTATTGTAACAACATTCATAATTAATTATCGGACCTCCATATGTTCGTTGTAAGAACACAGTCAAAAAGTGCTATTCACAGTATTGTCCGTTTTAGTTTGTTCTTTTGTTTGTTTATTAATAATTAAAAATATAGTTTTGTGTAGTAATTACTAAATACTAACGTTACTTCTAGTTTCATGAAAGAGTAGCTTCTTATCCTTAGAACTCTGAGTGAGAAAAAAAAAATAACGATGCTTATTTGTATGGTAATGTATCGAAGTGTGGCGCCGGCGTAGTTGTCGATAAATAAAGGCAACCGTCGCATGGCCTTGTGAAACTATTTGCGGCATGCCTCGAGTCCGCCGGTCGGTACAAGCAAACGAACGTACTTTTAATTGCCCTCCTGAATGTCAATCACCACATTCCGTTAAGTCACAACGTGCACAGAAAACACGAAAAAAAATATATTATACATATCGCCGCCATTCGTTGTCATAAGCTTCCTGTAACAATGAAATAAGGTTTCCTGTAACAAAAAAAAACTTGTTTTTTCATTTTTTTTAATATGCTAATTGAAACTGTTAAAAATATGTGCTCTAAATAAAAATCTACATAAAGATAAATAACGAAGCATATTAAAATACTTTGCACGGGCGCGAGGGAAAACGATTTTTCTGCAATGGAATAAAATGATGGCCTCGGAACGCCCTTGACCGGGTGAGGGGCTCCGCTCCTAACTGCTGCATTGACATCCAACAAGCGACCCTATAACGATGTTTGTTTCGTTGTAGGCGGTTCTCGTTTCCAGTAAACATCGCAATACATTAAATATTATGGCCAATTTACTGAAAACCCTTACTGTATGCCAAATATTATCACGTACAATATATTTATAGATGAATTAGTGGTACGTTACATAAAGATTATTATTTACTATTAGTTTATATGTACAGACGACCACACTTCGTCAATCTTTGCATCGATTCGGACATCGTAACGTGAATGCCGTATACAGTTTGTGAGATTGAGACATAAGAATAACAAACAGTACGCTTATATTATTCAAACCTGACCGCAATACACTTATCGAACAGAAATAGGCAAGAATGTGTTTTCTCCTGACCCATAAATCATTTTTTGTAATGCCAGATATAATTGAGATAAAAAGTCAATTTAGATAGATCAGATAAATAAGCATAGTCAATTGCCACAATGTCGAAAAATATTTTGTTCTTCAAAAAATCTTTATTGAAATTAGTATAGTTGAATCGAGATAAAACTTAAATTGATTTTATGAATTTAACTAATAATTCCTTACGGAAAACAGTAAATGAGACGGCCGTCCCACGTGTTTTTCGTCAAATAGTGTTCTCTTAACGTCTACACATTCTTCATCAGCCAGCAAATAAACCGACTGCGACCTACTTATTTATTTTTATAATTATATTTAAGATAAATGAAATATATAAATAAAATTGGGTTTTCGTAATTCCACATTTTTTACTTGCTTTTCGATAACTTTTCTTACACAAAGCAAAATAACAATTTAAAATAAAAACTTTGGCTAAAAAATGGGGATTAGATTAGATCGGTATTTTAATTTAGGTAGGCGTGAGAGGAACTCTTAATTCCAGTGAACTTTTAGAAAAGAATGTATTTGTTTAATTTGAATCTAATTTATTTTGTTAAATTCGCAGTGTAAACGATCCCCGGTATAGTTTATCAGATGCGTAAGCGTGCTCTCGTTTTTCACGTACGAAATGTGTATATTTATAATGAGCGCATCTTCGTCGACGTGTTTGTTACGCGGTATGACGAGCAATTCTTTCTTCGCGTGAAATACGTATTCTTGACATTGAGCTATTAATGTTTACTAGTGGTCCCGCAGTAGTCGAAATTCGACTATCATTAATTGAAAGTATGAGTTTGAACATTATTATGGCTCTATTGTCAAAGACTATTATACTTCTATAATCACAGATTTCGCCAAGATTACACTTTAGACAAATATTAACAAAGACAAACAATATTTAATCTATTCTCAAGACTTTATGCAATAAGAAAATGCATGTATGTGTGTGTAATGTTTTCTTTATTGAATTAATGTATCTTTTATGCATTATTTAAAAAAAAAAATAGCATTGTGCACACCTTCTCTATATTCGCTTTAAGCGTGGGAAATTTCATACTCCTCTGTTCGCGCAATTTTCGTAAAAAGAGGTACAAATTTTTGCTTCACGTATTAATATACCTATACAGATAGATTTCACTTACAAAAAAAAGGTTTTTTCTTCTATTAAAGTTTATCAGTAATGTTCAATATCATAAGTAGGTATGAATTGAAAACACGTGTTGCGAAAGTTGCGTAATGTTGCAACCCCCAATGTCCTTGGGTGGGTGAGGGGCGGCTCGGCCAAGGGCGGCTGCATCGATCGGAACGATGCTGTGCCTGTACCGATCGCGCATCTTCCTTTTTTTGTTGAGTGAACGGCAGTAATATAGTTCTTTAAATATAATATATAGTAGTTCTATATTTTCTTCCAAATTATATTAACCCAAAAGAATATGATATATGAATAGAATACGGTTTCATTTTATAAAAAAAAACACAGAAGATATGACAATTTTAATAATAATTAATAAATTAATTTCAGTAACATTAATTACAAATACAGCGTGTAAAAATGTATAATTGTGTTTATTTCACAGTATCTTTGAAACATTTTAAGTAACATTTAGCAGTAGGTCACATGCGAGTTGGTTGCGAAGCCAGCGTTACCAGTTGCGCTATTTACCTATTGCTTCATCCCAACTTTTGCCATTCAATAACAAACATACTAAAACTGAAAGTATCGAAGAAACTCTTTCGAGAATTGTTTTTTATTCTCAAGAATGATTGCAGCAAATATAACAACATAATTATCATTAAAAGATGTAAAGAAAAAATAAACTTTTAAAATGTATAACATATTACGAGTATTGTAAAAAAAATACTTGATTTTTGATTAATTTATAAATGGCAATAAAATTTATATATTTTTTCGATTGTGACGAACTCGTGATAAAATTGCGTATCTACTAGGTCTTGTAGTGAAGCATTAATAGAGTTCCATGGCGGGGCCAAGGCCGCCGCCGACGCTTAGTCCGCCGTGGTGAATGGAAGCGCGTGCCTTCACTCATCTAACTTCTATTATTAGGAGCATCGACATAGTAAACTCATACAGATGTTCCGCATAGACGCTGCACACTATGACGCCAGTAATAACTTCAATTTACCGCTTTCCGGTACACGATAATATTACATTTTATGTTATACACCACACTTTTTGGTGTCTGTCATCAGTAAAATTTATTAGTACATCAAGATGATTCCGTTGCTTTCGTTCTAATGAAATAGTCGATTTTACGATTGACTAGGTCATAACACCAGACTTTAAACAATTTCAAAGGAAATGTTAAAACCAGAGCTTCTATTACACCGTTTGTTTCACAAATATCTTTGAGGAAGAAGACAAAATATACCAATTGGTCATGTTGTAGATTCCTCCTGCCTTTCTGATAAAAATATCAGTTTTTGTTTTTTGTATATTAAGCTTTATTTCAATAGCATGAAAAATCATTTTTAATTGGTACACTGTATTTCTTTCAGAACCAAAGAAAGATAAATTGGAAAATGGTGGTGAAACGACCAGGCCTGAAAGGCCAAACTCATTGACTGCCGGTAAACATCCTCGACGGATATGTTACCAAGGCGACGTAGGTGAGTATTGCGTTAGGTCTAATTAAAATTTAAAAATAATTCGTGCAGCCAGATGTTTTGTTTGTAAATGTTATTTTTAGAATCAAAAAGACTTATTTACCGGATCTTCTGACCTGACCAATAATAAATAACAAAGTAAAAAAATTACTCCGGCCTTCATTTATTTTTAGTTACCAACTGTTTTAAAATTCAAACATAAGAGAGATTCGATTTGAACTATTCAATAAATAGTAATAGATCATAGATTTTAAAGACATAATTCGTTTCGTCTGCAGTAGGTGGCTACAATACGAGAGGGGAGGGTGGGGATGGAGAAGAACCCTTAGTTCTGTCGGAACTGCCTGAACCACCCATCGCTTTATCGGAAATTGGTCCCATTCCCCCACCGCCTATGTTCAGTTCACCAAGTCCCACGCGACACCACCACCAACACACGATGCCTCAACATCCTCACTCCGACTGTGAGTATTTGCATTAGTTTATTCGTATTTTGGTGCAGAAATAGTTAGAGTGGTGCTGGCATATCTTGATACCACTACAACCGGCATCCAATATTTTTGGTCACGACGTGTATAACCTGTTAATTTCAATATAAAAATAACGGAAGCTTACCGCAATAGTAACATCAAAACTATTTGACAACATAAAAACGGAAATATGTGGTCGCGACACGTGCTCGTTGATATGATTAGTAACATAAAAACAATTTGTAAGATCTTGGCTTGAGTTCAACGCGTAGCGAGAGCGCACAACTATTAGTAGTAATGTATCGATCTAAGAGTATTCCGAATTCTTTTACGAAAATATCGAACCGTCAAATCTAGTGTCAACACGTAAATTTGTTACGTGATGCCCTATTTAAGATTTCATGTGTTTGAACGTTCATTGGCGTATGAACAGACGAATTTGCGATCCATTCTGTTTTATGGGATTAACAGCGCTCCACAATGTCATTGCAACTCCTACGAACATAAGGTTGAAGCTTCAATTGCGTTGGACTAACGTCTATCTTGACCCGCAAATGGCTATGAGTGATTTCTTCGCTGTAGACACAGAAAAGACTATACTGACCTATATCATAACGTATTGTATTTTTTTTTATTGCTTAGATGGGTGGACGAGCTACAGCCCACCTGGTGTTAAGTGGTTACTGGAGCCCATAGACTAGATGTCTTACGTTACATTTACTTATTCTCAAGAATAAGTTCTAAGGTCTCAAGTATAGTTACAACGGCTGCCCCGCCCTTCAAACCGAAACGCATTACTGCTTCACGGCAGAAATAGGCAGGGTGGTGGTACCTATCCGGGCGGACTCACAAGAGGTCCTACCACCGTATAATAAAGCTTTCATTTTTTAATTTGTATAATGGAAACAACTGGCTTAACAAAATAACATGTTCATTGTGCCGTCAGTGTTTGTTTGTTCATTGCATTGACGACTGAGCGATCAATAAATTGCCTAACGTAACTGACACGGATGACTACGTTGCGGTTGAAACAGGCAGAGTTGTGGTACTCGGTTTATAATACGCCCTAGAATTAGTGCATAATCGCTACATATTAATTACTATTACACAGTACTATTAATATACCGGGTGTCGCATTCATTATACACAGCCACTACGATTTTTTTAACTAAGCTTTGCCTGTGGTGTTTTTACTATATTTCATTACTGGTGGTAGGACGTCTTGTGAATCCGCACGGGTAGGTACCACCACCCCGTCTATTTCGGCTGTGAAGCAGTAATGCGTTTCGGTTTGAAGGGCGGGGCAGCCGTTGTAACTATACTGAGACCTTAGAACTTTTATCCCAAGGTGGGTGGCGGCATTTACGTTGTAAATGACTATGAGCTCCGGTAACCACTTAACACCAGGTGGGCTGTGAGCTATTTTTTTGTTTCCCTACCTATGGTGATAGCCTTGAGAGGCAATTTTAGCTTCGCCTTAAAGTGTAGATGTGCTCACGGGGCTCAAACCGAGAGTGTTGCTAACACTGACCCGAGCAAGAGCAGTGCTTCGTAGAATCTACCACCGGATCGGAAACGCGACCTACTGAAAAGATCCGGCGAGAAACTCAGTAGGCTGTGTCTATTTATTAATTTACTCGTCGAGCCCTTCGTCGCAAGCGACGGGTTCGGCGAGGACGGTGACCCGTGCATGAGATACCTAAAAGCACCGTTAATGGATTGGGAGAATCCGTAGCGACGTGTTTAGGGCGACGTCGACTATTTACCATTCGGTCCACGGGATCGGGTTACCGCTGTGGGCTGTATTTTATTTAACGTTCGATTGTTTTTAACGTTCCTTAAATTTACAGCCGAAGAGGAGGATGATCCAGAGGAGGAAGACGTAGAGTCACTGGCGCTTGCTGGTGACACGTCGAGGATCGAGGAGATTCCGCCGAAGGAGCCGCTGTACAATGCGATGCCGCTCAAGTCCGCCCTCAAGAAGCGGCCCGCGCCCTCCGCCTCGCCGGCCGCCACGCCGCTCGCCGCGCGTCAAGACCACCATCACGCCAGCTTCAAGTCAGTACTCGCACATTTGCCATTCGATTATATTACGTATACAGTATCCATTACGACTCGTTTTCACTAATCTATCACAAATCATGATGACTCATTCACATACTACGCTATGAAATTATAACTATTTTATAAAACATAATTATCTACATATTATAATATCGAAAAACTTAACGTTATCTTGCTTTGAAGTCGTTCTTAATAAAAAAAAGTATTTTAATATTAAAATAGTAAAATAATCTGTGATTTTGGGTGTACTGAAAAATCTATAGTTAAATATGGAATGTAATAATAATATAATTGAATAGTTTTCAATATTGGCATTGATGTTACAATCGTACAAGGGTAGTTGTGGAGTTAGTGTAATCGTGTTATTATTTCCACCATGCGTCGGCGAGCAGACGGCCGCCGCCTAAGCCCAGGATCCGCATATGGTAATAGTCGCACGCTCTCTCTGTACGCGCCAGTGTTGTTCGCGCCGCCGACAGACCTGCCGACGGTCCGCTTCGCCTTACTCTATGCATCGTGCTCTGCACGCTTCCCACTCATATTTCCTCTTCAGATCCTCCCTCTTCTATTTATTCATCTCCCTTTACTACCACAACAAAAGATGAAAAAAAGAGCCCAAACCGACAACTGGTGGTAGGACCTCTTGTGAGTCCGCACCGGGTAGGTACCACCACCCTGCCTATTTCTGCCGCGAAGCAATAATGCGTTTCGGTTTACTGAGACCTTAGAACTTATATCTCAAGGTGGGTGGCGCATTTACGTTGTAGATGCCTATGGGCTCTAGTAACCACTTAACACCAGGTAGGCTGTGAACTCATCCACCCATCTAAGCACGAAAAAAAAAAACTTTGATACGTTTATTGCCACTATAAACAGACAGAATATATGACTCATTTAATGGTAAGTGGTTAATGTCGCTCATGGACATCAGCAAGGTCAGGGGCACAGCCAAGCCTCTGCCTAGTACCTAAGATTGTTTAGCTCATTTAATAGAACAAGACTGTCAAATTTGAAGTTCATTGTATAATTGTTCCTATCGATAATCTCGTCCAGATCCAAATGAATTAGATTGACCAATTACACTATCGATAAAATCTACGCATTTCATAGAAAACTAACTTCATTCATGTTGTTATACTAAATGTCGTTCTGTGTTGCATGTACATTATTATTATGTGTGTTAAAATTATTATGTTTCATTTCTAACATAATTTAATTGCATTTATTTTAATCAATTTAAATGTTTAGTTGTTTGAATAGCTTAGCATAAATGTTTATAATTAATTTAAAGCTTCTTTAATTAATTATTGTTTACAAACCTTAAACTTAAACACGTTTAAATTAAATCCCGGAATAGCTATTGAAATACATACGTACGTACAAAACAAAGACTTTCGGCACGAAAATATCCAAATACGACTTTCACGGAATGACATACAAATTTCTTGTGCACTATTTATTACCTTTTAACTGTCAAAAACTAAATTAGAAGTAAATAGAGACATAGTAACATAAAGTACCGTGTAGTCAGAATTTATGATTTTTATTATTAATTTTTATATTATTTGGTTTAATTGGTTACGGAAACCAATTATTCTCCCAAATAACGACCGCTCTTCACAGACTTCATTATTGTACTACTCGCATGAAACCGAATAGGGAATAGATTAAATTTGTTTGAGACTTTATTTGTTAAAAATGATGGATCTTAGCGCAACTCTGGCTACTTAATTTAGAACAATTAATGAATTATTGAAGGCTCAAAAATTCTTAATGCAGATAACGAAACATGTAATAATCACTTGCCAGAATACAAAACAAATTGTCGGAATAGAGAAAGAAGCCCGTATTGTGAAGTCAATTAAAACAAATCAACATTTGACCTAAATCTGATTTTTAAGAGCCAACAATGTGTTTTCACAAATAATGATCTTCCTTCCAATATACCGCGAATTACACGCATTCCTTATTTTTGTGACAGCAAATAACGCAAATCAGATATTAAAAAGTCTTAATATTTAAGTGCACTTAAATATTAAGACTTTTTAAACATAAAGACTTTTATTAATGTAACTACATTAATAAATGTAATCACATACCTTCAAATAGTACATTAGAGTCGACAGTTTACAGAAAAATTAAAGATATGACCAAACAAAGAAAGTATTGGGAAAATAATGCCAAAGGAATTACTGCTTTTTTTTCTGTTATCGCTTCGACGAGAATACGAGAAACGAGCATGTCCGAATTATTATAACACGGCTTACTGTTATTAGTTTCGTTTTAGAAAATGTTTAATTTTATGCAGCAGTCGACCGATTCGCGTGGGCAACGCCATGGAGAACAAGGAGAACGCCAGGCCCTGGGACGGCGAGTACCGGGACGACTACACGAGCGAGTCGGAACGAGTCGCGGCCAAACTAGCGAGAAAGGAGAGCTTAAACATCAAATTGGCTCTGCGACCCGACAGACAAGAACTTATAAATAGGTAATTGAGTGAAGCATTAACTGACACAGCAGCTTTTACATGCAAACTTTACCCTATCGCAAATGCCAATAATTAATATTCATTTCTTCAACTAGGAATATATATGTTATCGTGTGGATAGCAATAGTAACAAAGGTAGTTAGCAATACTCACAAAACAGTGATAAAGCATAATTAATCCGTAACGATTTTTAAGTGTTATCATTGTGGCACTGCGCAGGTGCCCTACGGGCCGACAACGTTGTAGTGTGTCGGCATGATGTATCCGAGGTCTTATTTTGAACTACCTAAATTACTTGATGTTATTGATGTTGTTATTACTTCGTCGTGGAAGTCCTTCGTGATCTTATGTTAATTACGGGCTTCTTTAAGAACATTTGTACCTGCTTGTGGGATTTGAATTTTAACTTGATATTTATACATAGTAGCATTAATTGATACGAGGATGCCGAACGTTTTATCCTTGAGAGTACGATGACAACGTAAAATAAATAAAAAATAACCTAATATATTGAAAACAAAATCTAAGCGCGGAGTGCGTCCGCCAGCTGCGCTGTGTGGACGCCAAAGTTTTGTATACTTTACATTACGCATCCACTAAATATAAGATTACTAAACGACAGATTAGGTAGGGATCTTCTTCTTGGTCTCCACCTTATCCCACCAGGTGGGTTCGGTACAGCTAATTTTTCTCTTCCATTCTCTTCTATCAGTCGTCATCTCAATACTCACTCCTCTCTCTCTCATATCGTCATTCACACACTCCATCCATGTCTTCTTCGGTCGACCTCTTCCCCTTCTACTCTAGATTAGGTAGTGATAGCTACACATATTATGAATATTGATTTTCGTCAATGGTATGTTCCTACACTGATTCCTTATTCCATTTCTACTTTTGAAATTATCATACTCTGTATTTAAACACGTAGAAAAACCATAGTACGCGGTGAAGTTTGTTTCCGCCAAACTAAAAAAAAAACTCGTTGTTATTACATCATAAGAATACATTGTCAATGTCGCGACCGACTCTCCGTTGCGTGGCTAATGAGGGTTGTCAGTCATTGTGCCGTTCATTATCGTACAATCTTCACGGATGACAGCCGACGACGCGCGCATATTTCAGGAACCGGGTGCGGGATTAAAATTACACACACACACACACGCGCACACACACACACACACGCGCGCACACACACACACACGCGCGCGCGCACACACACACACACGCACACATACATACAATAAAAAAATTTCTTACAAAATTCTAGTCTTGTGACAGATTTCATTAGGCAGCTAGTTTTTATATAGTTTTGGAAATGGGTCGATTGTATCGTTCGGTTTTTATTGCGTCGTCAGTAACGCGTGTACTAGATAGCGTTTATACGAGACTGGATCTCGCGTCGGGAGGCGGTGTATATGCATCGCAGCCGCCAGGCCTACGGTGCACGCCTGGGAGTGTTATTTTCGTCAGTACAGTCAGATGGACGGACTCATTGTTATCAATGTTTTATTTCTTCCTGTTTATGAGATCTCGCTCTTGGCACTGGCATTGTTACAGTTTAACCAATCGACATTGGGAGATTCTCTGTTTATTTTCAGAGTACACCTCAGTCCATTTTGCGACGTCGTTGTAGTCCCACACGATTTTATCTCGGATGTTGTCGCGTTTGCTTTCTATACAATTGACCGGATTAAAAGTTGTTAAACATCAGATTAGGGGCTTGGGATCCAGCCAAGAGCGGTGTGTTAATCGGATATCATGAAAACGCTTTCAGGATCTCGTGAGCTTCGGCAAATTTTATATTGTGGCCGTTTGGCAATGCACACTCGCAACTGTAGAAAATAAATTTTATTGTTGTGCTGCGTATCCCCCCGGGAGAAAGTTACGTCAGTATGTAACAAATATAAATGTAGTGTGTAGTGAGAATGTGCACGGGACTGATGTGAATCGTCGTGTGCAGGAATATCCTGGTGGTGCAGAGCGAGCACGAGCGTCAAGAGTCCTGGGAGGCCATCGGGGCGCGGCTCATCCGCCGTTTGTCCATGCGGCCCACAGCCGAAGAACTCGTCGAAAGAAACATCTTAAAAAGTAAAGGTTTTTTTTTCTTCGAATTATTTATCTGTACATATAAATAAACTTAGAGTGTCTGTTTGTAATATTGAAATAATCGCTTTTTACTACATGCATATGAATATATATACGGTATATACACCAAATTAACATTTTTTACAATTTTTGTTTGTCTGTCTGTTTGTTCCGGCCAATCTCTGGAACGGCTCCACCAATTTTGACAAGACTTTCACTGATAGGTAGCTGATGATATAAGGAGTAGCTTAGGCTACTTTCTTTTAGACTAGCTTCGCCCAGCCGGGTAACATCGCGGGACTCAGCTATCAATAATGTTTCCGAAGCGAAACGAGGGCGGGTCGCTAGTATGTAAATAAAGTCAATAAAATAAGCACCGCTAACTTTTAATATATATTTTCAGGCCAATCACCCGCCGAAGAGAAGAAGCAAAAAGAAGAAAAGAAGCGGTACTTATTGCGCAAACTCAGTTTCCGCCCCACGGTAGATGAGCTCAAAGAGAAGAAAATTATCCGCTTCAGCGACTACATCGAGGTTACTCAAGTAAGTGCATTTCGCGTACTTATATCTTACTGACTATTATGACTGACTCGGTGGTGCAATAGTTAGCGCCCTAGACTGCTGCGGCAAGGGTCATAGGTTCGATTCCCACATCGGGCAAACATTCGTTTAGTGAACAAGTTTATTTTCTGTTTGTCTGGCTGTTTTTAATCTATACATGTATTTTTTAAAGACGCATACAAGTATTTATATCAGTCATAGCACAGGGAATCTTAAATTGGGGTCGGATGACTGTGCGTGATTTGTATCCAATTTATTTAATTTAATTTCTTTAATATATTCGAATTATAAACCGATATTAATGTGAAACACAAGTTATTGGTGTTTAAAAATTATGTATACTTTTGCATACAGGCCCACGACTACGACCGTCGAGCCGACAAGCCATGGACTCGCCTCACGCCGCGGGACAAGGCCGCGATCCGCCGCGAACTCAACGAGTTTAAGAGCTCCGAGATGGCGGTGCACGAGGACAGCAAACACCTCACTAGGTACGAACTTCATTTGTCATTGTCACGTGCCCACATTAACGCATAGCTGCTTCGTGAAGTTTGTATATACAGGGGGATTTTTTCGGTCAGTAGGTTTAGAGTGTTTTTATAAATATGTATTTATAATGAATGGCGATAAATACTAATCTATTGGAATAGAAAAGGACAGTAAAATATTCACTTTATGAAAACCTAGCCGGGATCGACATAAAAAATATTTCTGATTGATTAGATAGTTTAAACTGAAATTGAAAATACCACTTGTGGGAGGTTTACCGACGGTGGGAAGATCTTCTCCACCGACGGTCCGAATGTTGTTATTCGGAATTGGTACATATGCAAGCTTTTCTTGGAAATTTCGTAAGCGAGATTTAGGCATCTGTCAAATATTTTGTGTTCTGTGATGGCTACCATCACACACTCAATGAGATATGCATGAAAGCTTGTTAAAACATATACTTCGAATTTTTTTATTTATTGCTTTGATGTGTGGACGAGCTCACAGCCCACCTGGTGTTAAGTGGTTATTGGAGCCCATAGACATTTACAAAGTAAATGCGCCACACACCTTGAGATATAAGTTCTAAGGTCTCAGTATACTTACAACGGCTGCCCCACCATTCAAACCGAAACGCATTACTGCTTCACGGCAGAAATAGGCGGGACGGTGGTACCTACCCGTGCGGACTCACAAGAGGTCCTACCACCAGTAAAGAAAGTATTTTTTTAAACATAACGTGTATGTTTTTCTCGTAGATTCCACAGACCATGACGGCCGAGGCTCGCAGCGGGCGGCGCGGGCGGCGCGGCGCGGCGCGGCGGCTGAGCCCGCGAGCCGGACGGGTGCTCGCGCCTCCGCTTGTCCACGTTGACCACTCCGATAGCTCACCGCGTCGAGTCGGTAAAGGGTTGAATGTTCTAAAGCCGCGCGGCGCCGTCGTCGCGGAGCCGCGGCTGCTACTGCGCCAGTGCGGTCCTGTTGTTGGTCTAGTTATCGTAAGGCAGTCGTCGAGTCCGGAGGTTCATTTCGTGCCGACAGTCCCCGGACGTACCTATACATTCTTCGTATTGACCTTCGCGGAAGGTTAGTGATACTGATTACGTGGTGGAGGTTGTGCTCGTTCGTTACGAATCGTGAGGTTTGCGCGTAACTATGTCAGTTGCAAGACACTCGTCCACCATGTAACTTTATGAGAATTTGTGATTTTTTCTAATATTCATAACGCTTTTAGCTTCGTAGTCATTAAGCTAGATTGGTTAACTTTTATTTATTAAATGCGTTTCTTAAACCCGTATTTAACTGTCACAAGATTTTCAAAAATCGTTTCTAATAATGTATCCCAGAATTTAGAGTAGGTGTACTCTGCTAACCTCTGCCTTGACAGCGGTTGATGGGTAACTTACTCATACTTGAACGAGAAGTTCCGTTTTGTGATTTCATTGAAGATTGTTATTATAATTCTTAGAATCACTTTTTTTTAAATTATAATAATAGGCGACGTGAAACATTTTTAACATAAATTGGTTTATTAAAATTACCATATTAAAAAAAAAAAAAATGCGTAGCTACCTAAATGTATATTCGAATTTTAATAATAAAATAATTTTTGTATACTATTGCTGTTTTGATCGATGAATCAAACGCTCAATTAATTATATTTAGTGAATTTCTGTTTTCAAAATCTTCCGTTGACCAGAGTATTCAGATAATAAATTAAAAACGCGTACAGTCAAATTTGAATTTAAAAAAAAATACTATGTATTTTCCATTCAGTTGACTAGCTAAATAAAGCAATCATATTATGAGAAATTAATTTTGTAGCAAGCGTCTGATCCATACAGATTGCCAAGTACAGGGACAGAGTCGGTGTTTGCTAAGGGCGCCTCCGCACGGTCGTGCCGTGTCACAGATAATACTAGTGTTGAGCTCAATTTTTAAGAGACGTTTAGTTAGTTGTCTATTGCGTAATCTGTACGACACGAGCAAACTCGGCGGGAGCAAATTGTTAGACGTCATGTCGCACTAGAGTAGGGATTAGGGTAAACCTCTTGAAACTTAACGAAGTATCGATATTGATCGAATAATAAGCTCTTATAAAGATGTAGTTGTTATTCTTGTGAATTAACGTCGAAGCGCCTTGTGAGATTACGCGGTGATCGCTTACGTGATCGGTTCACGTGATTCGTTTTCTGTCTTTGTTGTGGTGTAACGAAACTGATTCGATACTAAAATGAGCAATAATACTGCTGCGTGATCCTTTGTCGACTCTTTCGACGTTAGAGTTACGACGTTTTATATTACTGTATAGATGACTTTCTTATAGAGTAATACGTAGTTAGGTATTGGTTATATTATGTTATGTATTTTTTTTTTTATAAACGCGACATATTGTTCAGTAGTGGTGCCATTTTTGTAATGTTTTTCGTAATTAAACACATGAATATTTGATGAAAATTTGATCGCATAAAAGCGATGTCATTATATTGTACTTTAAAAAAACACAGGTACTATTCTAAATGTTCGACCTGAATTATTGAATCATGCCAAATTTGTTGATCTGTAGTTAGCTCTTCATGATTTGTATTCGCAAAATAATTTTATACAAATTTGGATTTAATTGTTATCAAGAATTCGAGTCAATTTACAATGGAATGTATTTGAAAGCAATGCAATATGTAAAGTAACAAAATGTTATTATGTTAATGTTTTCACACTGATGGTTGAGCGGCGTAAATGTGCAATTTTGTAATACTAATTAAAAGTAATACGATGTTATTATGGTAGCGAGCTATATAAAACGTTTGTATGCTGTGGTTACTCTTGAGACCATTCCATTATAGAATAAAGTGGAAGCCAAAATGACGACTTATTTTTCTAATAAATTTTGTTAGATTTGCAATTAAAAATAAGGAAAAAAAAATACTTAGATGTTTATCGATATATGTAGTTATCTCTATATTTATAAAAGTCCTGTATTAACATTAACATCTTTGTGAAATAATATTAGCAGAAGAGTTACGATGTCGTTATTATTGTATTCAAAATGATGTTACGTTGAAAATTTCATTGCAACTCAACAGTACTGTTTTTTTAGATCTGCTCACGGATATAATTTCGTTCTCTCTGTGTCTTGTGACGTATGTTTTATGGGGAGTGCTGTGAAGAATTGTTTGATATAATCTTATTTTTGCCATCGCACCATTTAATTCAGAGCTTATCCCCAATACCTACAACCACAACACCACGTACCATTTGGCACTAAGACGAACTAGTCTTTTTGAAGCGAGGCTGAATAAGTCTTTAGTGATAGGAAGCGCCTTGTTTACGATCTATTTCAATAAATATAAAAAAGGATGTATGTGATTAAATACACTTTTTTTATTTGAAGAAATTTCAACACAAACCATAAACAATGTACAGATTAAATATCGTAAACCCTAAAGCGAAGGCAGCTGGCAGACTAGGCTCACCGCCGCGCATCACATGACGCAATGGACACCGCGCGCTAACTAATATTTGCATTACATTGCGTGTAGTTCAGTCGCGATCATTTTAATGTTATTGTGTCGTCTACCACCAGCACCTGTCTTCGTTTTCGGGAATGGCTTTTCTACGCTCTGTATAGTTTGTGAATCAGCTAATTAATACATGGGAAACATTCTAGATATTTTTGTCATAAAGTACTATTTATAGTGATCGTGACTATCACACGGGCTCGTTTACCATTGGGAATCGATGAAGCTATTATGTTCAAGCACAAATAACCACAAAAAAGATCAGTTGAAAGCAACCGTCACTATTACTGTAAATATGAGATATGTAATTATTTTCCAAAGATCTATAACTCAAATATCTTATTATAATATACCTACCTACTTCCTGCATTATATTATAATATGGTCTATGATTGAGTATAGTAGAAGTAGACATGTTTTCGCCGTTAACGGTCAACGTAAACATCACCTTTTGAATTGTTTTTCTTGCATCTATATACCTACAATATTTAGAAATATTTAGAAATATGTCATATGTTCATTTTTAAACACACACACACACATTGTTTTCTTAAAGTACGGCGCTGTGAGCTGTCACGAATATCTGCGCTATTTTATTTACTATTAAATTTTGATATTTAACCTAGCATAAAGACAATATGTAGCCAATGTAGTAATTTCATTAATAGATTTACAATATTTATGTATCCTAATTAGACTAACATAATTTTATAAATAATAGAGATAAACTTGGACAATGTTTAAAATCGTAGGAAAACAAATAATAATAATTATTATTATTATACATCTTTTACGAATATGGCGTGTATCGTTAAGCGCGTAACTATCTACAATATTTCTGATTATATCGATAAACATTATTTTTAAAGTTTGTAAATATTTTTTAATTACTTATGACATAAAACATGGAATCTCTTTTTCCATCGATATCGTATCTGTTCGTGCTATGGCGGTTTTTTACAATTTTATTGCTATCTTCAGTAATCGTGTATACTGTTGCTTTTATTTTAACATTATGTAAATTATTAATGACATGTTGTAATAAGTATAAATTGATAGCCATAAAATTACTTGTTTTATAAATAAATAAATAAAATAAGTCTGTAAATATCATGATTATACATTAAGTTTTATACTTCATTGTTTTTGATTTGTCTACAAATGTTCCTTTTTAATTTCAAGAATTAAACAAAATTGTAACGCACATTGTGAACGAATCATCAATGGTAGTTATCGAGCAACTCTTCAAGAAATTAGACGAAGAAGAAAATAAGACCCTAAAAAAATTAGACCATTCATGAAATTATACAAAAACAACACAATACAAAATGAGATTCTCTGAAATATAACGGATATTGTACCAACTTTGTGATATCTATCGGTTCCGCTAACCACTTAACACCAGACGGGCCATGATTATGCTCAGCCAAAAAAGCAATAGAAAAGAAGCCTTTTATGTTAGAGCTTATCTACAGTAGAAAAGGACAAAAATAAATCAAATTATTTCTTTCTTTTTATACAAAATTCTTAAAGGTCAAAGTTGAAGTCTTCGACTTATCGAAAAGAGAAACTGAGCAATTTGCAGCAATCATAACTTATAACAACGCTATTGAAAGCGAATCTACTATTACGTTCACAAAACAACATTGTGTTTCTATAAACTTGAATTGAGTGTCTCCTTTTTTTTAGTTCTACCTTTTTTTGTTTAGTGGATAATCAAAATTAATTGGTTCACACTTATTGAACTCAATTAACTAATGATATAATTAGAGCTGAAATCAATTTTCAATTTTTTCAGTTCAATTACAGGACGACGGAACGTGATCACACTACAGGACTTTTTTTTTGGAAACGGCACAGGTGCAGGACCATTAAAAAAATAAAGTGTATTAATTTATTAAAAGGCACAATCAAGAGACACGATGATGCTTTTTCTTTCATTTTCTTGCATTTTATATTCATTATTCTTAATTAGGCTATTTTTGCCAGAGTCTGTTTCAGCAGTTACAGCAATTTCTTTACAAAAATACTAACTATTGTACGGATCACTGAAGTCTGGTAAGTATGAAAAAATCTTGTGGTTCTTACTATGATACTGTGATACTTACTGGTGGTAGGAGCTCTTTAATGGGGGTAGGACCTTTTGTGAGTCCGCACGGGTAGGTACCATCACGCCGCCTATTTCTGCCGCAAAGCAGTAATCCGTTTCGGTTTGAAGGGTGGGGTAGCCGTTGTAACTATACTTGAGACCTTAGAACTTACATCTCAAGGTGGGTGACGCATTTACGTTATAGGTGTCTATGAGCTCCAGTAACCACTTAACACCAGGTAGGCTGTGAGCTCGTCCACGCATCAAAGCATTAAAAAAAACATTCTAAAATAATATTTGTGCATATTTTCGAGCATGTTTCAGGTAAGATTTCTTCAAATTATTGATCTAAATAGATTGGCTTGGCTTGACTGTGCAGCTAGCCATGTTAACGTCCATAAGTGACGGCGAGTGGTCGCATAGGCCGGATATTCGTCTGTCTACACTGGCAATAAAAAAGACTGTTGTATTAAAGAATATGAAGTTGTTTCTCCGTGGCTTATGAAATATTTAGTGGTTAACTCTTTCTTTTAACTTTACATTACAATTTGAAGGGTGGCACAGTCGTCATACAATATCACCGAGATTTCACCGCCTGTCGCAAGGATGGCGACACGGGTTCAGTGTGGTTAGTGTGAGTTTTTTAAAGTTCTCGATAGCGTAAAAATTCACTCAAATCTTTATGGAGTTGAAACGTTTGTCTACGTTTGCCATTAGGGGCGCTGTTTAAACTGCATACAAATTTGAGTTAACTTTTACGCTATCGAGAATGTTAAAAAATTCGCACTAAGCACACTGATGTAATGTCCGTCTGCCTATAGAGCAATGGACCCGCTTGGAGGTACTCAGTTGTTACCGGAGTTCATTAACAACAATACCAGTAATACTAGCATCTACCAAACACGGACGACGGCCGAAGTCTCGATGAAAATAGCCATCATACCTTTTAAATCGGAACAAATCGCTTCGCAACTGATATAGGCGGCCCATGCGGGTCAAAGAGGTCACGAGGTAAATAAACAATTGCGAAAGCATTACATTTTTTTACAAATATTCTGAATATCTAAAGTGATGCGACTAAATATATTCGTGAAAACAAGAATTCCATTGTAATCAAATGACAAATATTAACGGAAGAATTTACAATTAGAGTTTCATTGACAATAACAAGGTCGGACCATCACTCTCCAGCTTAATTCGCAAATGCTCGTCTTTAACTTTCGTTTCTTAAAAACTGTCTTCGGCATTAATAAGTGACGTTTTAAGTCCGATAAATACTCAGAATAAGATTCAGGAAGCTCTAGACAATTTTACTATTAACGGAAGCTTTGACCCGTGAGGCAGTGCCGGTGGAGACTTTCGATGGCGCTAAGTTGTAGTCGTCTGACTTAATTGAGAGAAAGTTAACTGTAGTGCGTACCCGATACACCGAGAGCCGCCGCGGTTAGTGTGCGCCTGACTTGTGTACGAAACACAGGCAGCTCGAGCTTACCTTACTTGTATTTGACACTCGCGCAACGCTTGACGCTGTGATGTTAACGACCGCCAACGTTCCGAATCGCACATAAAACAAATAAAATAGTACATTCACTAATAATAAAAAATGCGCTTTTAAATTTGTGAATTATTGTGCATTGAAGTTCTAAATAGTGCTTTCTCTGACCGGTCATGGTGTAAAAGTGCAACGGCCGCAAAAATATAGCAATGACGTTCTCTGGAAACATGAAGGAAAACAAAACGCGAAAAGACACATGGGAATCGGAGGTGAGAATTGAATACTGATATAAAATAGAAATGTGCTGACATATAAATGATTCATCCCATTGTTTTGAAGATTTGCATTGAAAGACCTTTTTATCACGCCTCTTAAGTTGCGTGTGACAGTTATGTATTGTTAATTACTACTTTCTCTCTACACAAGATCTTATTAAACAACCAGTTTCTCAGAACATCAGAAGAGAAAATCCAGATTTCATTTATCTACTAATTATACGATTCATCGGTATTAAATATCGTTTGGAACAATATATAAGCTTTAGCATGAACGAAATTATTATGAACGATTATTATTATTAATTTGTCCTTTACTTTGAATTCTAGCATTTTTACTTATTTGTTTTAATAAGAATAAATTTTGTTATTGATTACTGAGCAATAATGGGATAAACTATAAATCGCTGTAATATTTGAAGATCATGAAGGGTGTCTTTAAGAACTGGTTAATGTGCACATGTCTTTACATTTTGTTTTAGTAAATTTAAATTATAGTAGGTATTGCATTACTTTTTTTTTTGCTAATACAAAAAAAATACGTAGTTTAAAATAATAATAGCTTCCTAGATAATTTGTATTTAACTTTAAAATAGTTGAGTAACTATAATATTAGAGATGCGAGTCACGTGTTTTGAAAATGACATTAATGTCTAATAAAGAAAGTTTGTTTTGGTTACTTAATTTCATTTCCTTCAATTAGAATCCAACGAGAATTGTTGAAAAAAATGCATCACATCATGTACCGAACACATAAAACAGAGGCATACCTACATGCTTAAATGAAACTATTTAATAATCATACGATCTCGTCCTCATTCTGCTCCTTTACGATCTAACTAATGTATAATTAATATTATTTAAATGAATACATGCGACGTTGTCATCGATTCTATCATAATGTAGGTGGTAAAGGCGTGTTTAATTTTAACATTCTCATTTGATGTGTGAATGACAATCTCATTACAGCGACATCGCGTCACTGCTATTCGAAAATGGAATTTATCGTTATTTTTAGGTCTTGCGATACATAGTTATTTTTCAATATTTATTTTGTACCTATTATCTTTGTTAAATGAAGCGTGTGAACACAGAGAAGTGTGTCAATCAGTCGAGTTTGCCCAAGTGCGATGACATCCGCGATCCGGGTCGCTTGACCATCGAGACCGACCAGTGACCACTCGACTCACATTTTCTATTAGCCAAGCGAGACATTCTTATTCACTGAGACTTTTGCTGTGTCCGATATTGCGAATATTATTATAACTTAATTAAATTCGATTAGATCTCTGCTGTTGATGGAAGCATTAAAAACGGATAAGCAATTTTAATTAAATACTTAATACCGTTTAGAGTTTACCAGCTAATGTCTATTCTGCCATATTTCCAATCTAAAAGTTTTGTATTAAATATATTCCAAAATACCTAGTGTGTTCTTGAAAACAGCTATTGAGATGTTGCGCGATTCTCTAACGACAAACACAAAATTCAATCAATCAACTCCGTAATGATGTAAAATATATTTTCTGTATTTTTTTACAATTTAATGACTAAGTAGGTATGTATTGCAGCTTTTCTAAAAGTCTACAATACTGAAAAATTCTAAAAAAGAGAAGACCATGAAATGACTCGTTTTTAGTGGTATAGGTATGTGGTATATCATACATAAAACACATATTTTTTCAATTAATCTTTTACTATAGAAAATGTTTATTGGTCGTTACGTGATTATCAAATATTGCCGAAGATTTCATCCTGAGATTATATCATAGACTTATAGACATATACGAGGCACGTAGTTATACATTATTAGTTCAATTAGATTTGTTTCCAATTTACAATTACAACTAAGTTTACAATTCAATAAAATTCCAGTGCAGATGCGTGTGTGACATCTTTCTATATCTTATCTTTATTTAATAAATAAAAAAATAGAGGTTACAATGAGTTTTTTTAAATAAAATGTTTTGTAGGAGAGAGAGAGAAAGATCGATTTTTTTAAATTTTCGGTGTTCGGTATATGTAAATGGAAAAAAAATTTGGAAAATTAATATGATAAAGTCAGCAAAATGTTTATGTGAACTAGACACTTTTTTCATTTATTTGAAGTCCTCTATTTTAAGACGTTTTTTATGTTTATAAGATTACTGGTGGCCCGGAGGCCTTTCCAGTTTTACCAGGGCAGGTGGGCGAGCAAGGGCTCAGCCAGGAGCATAAGACATTACCAATGAACATGGATCTATGGTGTGCACTTGATTTGATAATGTAACTACATAGTTTACTACTGGTTGAATAGTGTAGAATTAAGGTGCATAGATGACGGCATAGATGTAACGAAGTTGATGTAATACAATCTTGATGTTGAGGAAACATCTGCCTCGGCTTGCATCGCATTGATTAACCTTATTAAGATTGTCCAAAATAGTAAGGTTTACCAACGAACAAGAATACCATTTACCAAGATGAATGTTTAGAATAAACGACGACAGTAATGGAAGCAACTGTTGTTACAGTACCCTATTGTACTATAAGTACATGATCAGGTGGATCGCTTTTGTCTAAATTAAGTTTTAGCCCAGGAACACAAGTGGCTGAGCGCCTGCTTTGCAACTGCCTGTGCTTATCAATAACTCTCACAGCTTAAGACAAGATATCTATGTGCACAAATCAACCTTCGATTGGCCTCTAAGGCTTCGTCGGCGGGTGTCCTTGGTCCCGCGCTCTATTTCCAACATATGCGAACCGTCCAAACCCACATACCGGGCGCGCCTTCAGAGCGCGGAAACTTCATGCATGAGGTTTGGCCTCCTAACAAAAAAACAAAGTGTCCACGGATAACCTCTGTTAGTAGAATACACGGACACCTGACACGTTATACAATTTTGAAAGACAGGTGCGAATTTGAAACGTTGTCCCATTTTTTTAAATGGAAACGGGTTGTGAATGAAAACATTAGGGCGCAACAAGGCGCATATTACTGACTATTAAAATCCAACCACACTATGTAACAAAAATACTCAAATATCAATGCATTTTAAATACAAAAAAATAGGTTCGTATCTTTTGTATAAAGTCGAATTTGTAATACCAATACCATCTACTATAATTGGTATTGATATTATTTCATTTTAATATACTAAGAATCATTACGTATGTTCTTAAATATATCCTAGGTCTCAGTTAAAACAAATGGTCTTAAAGAATTTGGTCAAATCATAATATTTAAAAGCTGCTAAGATAGTAGTCGCACCGAAATACGAAGAGAAACAAACTTGCAACGCGCAAGGTGAACAATATTTTAAAGTTCACGACCTTCTACAATTTCGGAATTAGTCACGATGTTCGTCTTATGGATTTTTGATGGATATTTGCTTAGAATTTTATATTTAACTTTTTTACTTGTGTTATTATTAAGTTAAACTGAACGTTAAATTCTATATTGTTTGCATATTTCGTACTGAGAACTGGGTGAGGTTTGAATAACAAGTTTGTAATGCTTTATTCAAAGAGTAGGTTAATACCCACATACAATTTCAAAATGGACGCTCGAAATAAAAATTCACAGTATAAAGTAGATAACGCTGCCTTTTGGCATCTTCGTAATTTACCAATTCCTATACAAATATCTACTGTATTTGAACACTACGTCTTTCTAAAATTACGTATTTTAAAGGATTATTTTTTATTTTTTTACTGCTTAGATGGGTGGACGAGCTCACAGCCCACCTGGTGTTAAGTGGTTACTGGAGCCCATAGACATCTACGACGTAAATGCGCCACCCACCTTGAGATATAAGTTCTAAGGTCTCAGTATAGTTACAACGGCTGCCCCACACTTCAAATCTAAACGCATTACTGCTTCACGGAAGATAGACGGGATTAAATTGGAACCATCTACAAATTGGAAGCATCTACAAATTACTTATAACTTTAATTAAATAATGGAACTTTAGTCTGTTGGAAACATGTAATTGCATGGCATAAACCGATCGTAAACTATCCTGCCGAATATTTGTTTACGTTAAATAATTCCGTGTGGAGCAAGAGCGGTTATCCAAAAATGAGCACAAGCCGAATGAAAGTGAGGGCGTCCGCATTGTTCAATTCAGTAGAGATCTTTATAGAAACGAGCGAAAAAGCTACGGCGAACACAGCTCTTTGTTGTTGGTTGTTGCAGCGTAGAGCAAAAACGTGAGCGTCAGGCAGGCTGGATGTAGGTCGCGACAAGTGCACGCAGCGTAGCTTCTATACCCACTACTGCGTGTAACACGGTATTAAATACATCGTCAATTCCTAATCAATTAAAATTACATGGTTTCTCTGATCTCGTCACGAATCAGGAAAGAGTATACAGGTTCCATTACAACATTTTTATTGATAGACTATACATAACTATAATGTAAATGTATGTATACTTATATTTATTGATTCAAAGAGACAAAAATCCGGGTTTTGTTTTTTCGCAAAGAATGAAATAACATTAACATTGTTTTACATACCTTTAATCTAATTGTGAACTTTAATAATAAGGCTTATTATTTCGTAATTTAATCTATACAAATGCTTACAATCAAGATACCGGTAAAATATGTTTAACTAATCAAAATTTTGATAAACAACCGATTCGACAAATGCTTGAGTTGTGAAATGAAATCTCAAACAGAAAAACTATTATATTTACATATTGCGTTAAACAAATAATAATTTATTAGGATCTAAATTCCGATTACAACGTCAGTAGGTTGGTGAAGATTTTTTTGCTAGAGCTAATACACAAAGCTTAACCTTGCGAATCACGCACGAAGAAAAGGAACTAGGAGAACTACGTACGGGCCTTTGAATTGGTTTAGTTTCATTCTTTGTTGGTGTTGTTGATCGAAATATCAATTTCTGTGTCCGACTTTGTTTGCGGTGAACCAATTCAATGTTATCTACCTTATATAGCTCTATTTCGTGGCATTTTCGCCAGAGAATTACTGTTTCGAAACGTTGTGAAACGCCTTCCTTTATCTATTCCGATCTACTAAAGTGCAACACAGCTTTTAAGTTCGATCGCGATCGGTTTTCTAATAAAAACTTTTTGAACCGCCTGTGATATTGGAAGTGTGGTTGATTGATTTCTTCAGAGATTCAGCTTATGAACGACCCGATTTTAAGCGGTGAACAATGGAGTCCGTAGACCACACACGAGAATTCATACGTAAACTAGACGTAACGTAACGTTACTTACATGTACGAGCCTTTGTCCAGGCCTCGCAATAAAGATGTTTTTAATTTAATACTTATAGTCGGTACCTATTTTTGTCCTAAAAACTTAGGTACCTGTAATGATATTCTCACCAGCCTTTAAGATTTGATAAAATTTCGTTAAGCAACAGTAAAATTAAAATGACGAATCTTGATTATTTATTATATCTATGTATATAAGTAGTAAGCATTCTACAACTAATTAAAGGCTTGTGTACTACGAATATTAGAGGTTTACATATTTTGAAAACCCTTAAAAGTAAAATTATATTTAAAATGTTCTTATGTTTTCACGGGGCTTATTTCCTTTTTACAACTCATTTAGATATCATCTTAAAAAATTTTTAAGTGCTAAATCATTTGAACAACAAAAGATTCGACGTGGCAAAGTTTATAACTACCGAATGCTTCTTCTGTCAACATCAGGGTCCCGGATGTCGTAGTTGTTATTACTTGTTATCATTAATGAGTCTGGATATTGTCACAACGAATATTTCAAGTGGTCGTGTTCTGACTTAAGTAATAATACTCCGTTGGCTTGTATCAAAACATACTTCGAAGCGTCATGTTCCTATTTCCTTTTACAATGTGTAATTTATGTTAGATTATAATGTGACCACATTTTGAATTGTACATAGAACGACTGTGAATGACGCCAAAAATGATATAATGATTATCATTAATCATTACTGCTGCTGAAAAAGGTTGACAAGAGTGAACATTATCGGTAAAATACTTCTAATTTGTTATCTATTTGAGTAGAAGTAAAATTATCTATTTAAATACAGAGTTATTACACAGATAGCACGTGTCCGATGCGAAAGCATTGCGAATCACTTATTTTGAAAAGATGTAACAATTAACCGTTATAGTGTTTTACCGAAATTGTATCCCAGCATTTAGCTAGTCATCGTAAATTATAAGAAAAGTACACGGTTTTTGAAGCATTGTCTAATAAGCACCTGGGCCAAATAATAATAAAAAGTTATTATAAGGAGTCGATACTTCCAAAAAGCAGACAACCAAAACTAAACCAGCTCTTTCTGTCTACATCGTAAGGTTCTTGGTGTAAGTCATGTCTGCAGACTTGGTTTATTCGTCAAAGTCTCGTTCAAAGCCTACTAAGATATTGAAAATACATATTTGTAGATTACATACAGTATTATAATGTTGAAGTGATTTTTTTAGCCTACATCAATTGATGGACTTGTTTATTTAGTGCTCTTTTAGAAACCGAACATAATAGTTTTTACTATGGTATATTTTTAAGAATGCCAAAAGATGGGTATAATAAACTAAATTTTTACACAAAGTAATACAACTGATCTCATTATTAATACATCCATGCTTCCAGATTTAAGGCAGGTGTAGTGTCTTTTTTTATAAATGATTTTGCCATTTGCATTGTGGCATGAAGACCGTCGTATATATGAGTCGACTATTATCAAAGGCGGCAATCTGACTTTTGGACAATGATTGGTAAATCAGAAAAACGAATTATTGACTTTGTATTCCATTGGCAGTCACAAAACTCTTCGGAACGACATCTTAGATAAATAACAGGTTAACTATTAACCTTTATTTAATGCAGGTTTTGAACCGTATTCTTTGAAGGAGACGATTATATTCAAATAAATCTGTATTGACATATCAATAAAAATTTTTTGTCCAAATGTACAGATTGCCGCCTTTGATAATAGACGACTCATATATCGTATAATATTTACATTAGAATAACAGTTGCCCTTTTGTCTATAGCTTTGTACAATGACAACTCCGCTACAGAAATCCGCAAAAAAGTTCGATCCTGCGGCTTACTTTATCATCAGCATCTAATTAAAATACAGGATGATTGAAGAAGAAATAATTACAAAATCGTTTTTCGAGCAATACCCGTGTCTTATCTCAAGTAATACCTACATTCAGTCTTGTAATGTTTTAGGATAATTTAGCCTTTTAATAATATATGTTCATAATTTAAGTTTAAACTTGAAGTTTTATTATTTTTCCGTCGAGAACTAGGTACTTTCACATGTTCTTGGTAATCATAATTCTTCTTCATAATTAGATTCTTTACCAGTTCTATAGAATAAGGCAGACTCGTTAGGGCATACTATACATTGTCTCATTCACACTCATTTAGATGATGGAGTTTGAGAGATATAAAAACTTCCAACTCCGTCATCAGACCAACTCAGCGATAAACATGAACCCTACGATATGATATTAATAAGATATATTTTCACAAAGATGTCATGTTTCACGATGAAAAACTCAACTATGTCACATGTTGTTAGAGGTAGTTGAAAATTTATTAAATTCCTTAGTTTTCACATTCTCATACATTTTACTAACAAATGTTTGTCAAAAAATCAAATGCAAACGTTGTGGTTTGCCCGAATGCAGTGAAGACTAATGTAATTTTGAGACTCGTCATGTATGAGTATCAACTATCATCAATCTTATTTTATTCTTTAAAAATATTTTTTTTTTTCCTACCTATGCTGATAGCCTTGAGAGGCTATTTCAGCTTCGCCCTAACGTTTGTAGGTGAGCTCGCGGGGCTCAACCGGAGAGTTGCTAACACTAGCCCTAGCAAGAGCAGTGCTTCGCAGAATCTACCATCGGATCGGAAACGCGACCCACTGAGAAGATCCGGCGAGAAACTCAGTGGGCTGTGTCTATGGGTTAGTTCGCTCGTCGAGCCCTTCGTCGCAAGCGACGGGTTCGACGAGGACGGTGACCGGTGCTTGTGGTGCCTAAAAGCACCGTTAATGGATCAGGAGGATCCGTAATGACGTGCTTTGGGCGACGTCGACGGTTTACCATTCGGTCTACTGGGTCGGGTATGTAATTTCCAGCGGCTACGATGAGAGGGTTCTCATGTCGTGCCGCCTTCTCAAAATGGCGCAGCGATGCCGACTGTAGATACTTACTAAATGAGTCGAGCTCCAGGTCATCGTGGAGATCCACATTCCTAAGGAACCATGGCGCTCCGACGGCTATCCTGCAGAATCGTGATTGAATAACCTGAAGGGATTTCAAGTGGGTGCGGGCTGCGTGAGCGAACAGTACGCTTGCATACGTCATGACGGGAAATTATTTAAGCGTTGCCACGCGTATATATTCATGGTTGACAGCATGCTAACAGTGTTACATTGTCAATAGTATAGTATATACTATTTCCTTTAGGCGTCTACCTCATCTGCATGAATAAAGTATTTCAAAATCATTTTGAATTTCAAACAAAAATTCTAATACTTTTTAAAATGTAAGTTATTACGATACATTATTTCAGCTCGGCTATGGATGGTCACGCAGCGGACAACAGCGATGCGTGCGTCATCGCCCACCGGAGTCAACTATGTCAGTCAGTAGTGACATCAGATTTACGCGGAGAAAACTTAGCCGGTCCTGTCGAGGATGTTGTGCTGCAATAGCAGCGCTCCTAGTGCTACTGCTGCTCGCAGCTGTTGCTGTATACCTTGGTCGTAAGTTTTTTTCTGATTCTCTCGTATGCAGTGGCAGTTTAAAGGTCCAGAGCGCCCTAAGAAATCACTTTATCGGCGCCCCTGTACCGGCCATACATAGCCTTCATAATACTATAAATTTTAACTAGTTGTTTTTGCAATTACGATGACGTTGTATCATCGAACCCTAGACTTTAGTAGACCAGGACATTTAGTTCAGGCATTTAGTTCTTAATCGTCGATATGTTATTTTCTTTATTTATTTAAAAATTCTGAGCTCGCGCGCCCCTTGTGCCTAGTTTGCCTTACGGATAATCCGCCTCTGCTCGTATGTGAAACTTATATGTAATATCTTACAATATCTAAGTTAGATTCAAAAATATCTATCTTATGTTCAAGTTACAACAGAAGATAATAGCTTGTAAAATAATTCAAGTATTTTCTAAAACATAATTACCGTTCTAGACGTTACAGTACTTACAGCTAAAAGCGGCAAGCTATTTCTATGTTGCGAAGTACGGACATTTGAACCTACATAACTATTGCTACATGTTATTGCAACCTTTACTTCTTAAGTAGAAATAGACTAGTTATCTATGATTTATGATGTAAACAAAGTAATGAAATAACATTAAGAATCAGATTTCTAAATTGAAAAATCGAGTTTTCCTCCTGTATACGTGTTTAAAATAAAAAGTTTTAGAAACAAATATACTACTAATTTTTACTATCATACCTATTTTATTAATAATACGAAGAAATTCAATGTGAAGTCTCGACATTATTAATCGAACGTTTTAAACATATTAAGAATGTTTATTAGTAAACATGATTTCTGTAAAGGCGCTACGAACCGGGGACATTCTACCCGTCACCGAGTAAAGGCCAGACCCGAATGGCCTTGCCACACTCGCCGCAACAAGTGCACTAAATATCACAGACTTGGTTTGTCGCCTAGCAAATGAAGATCAAATATCACTGGCCATTTCAATACATAACTAAAATCTTCTATCGAATAGTTACTCTACAAATTGCAACATTGTTAAATGCACTGGTTTTTTTTTCTAAATGTATCTAAAGTAATATGAAACATCTAACCTGAATAATAATTCTATACAATATGTTGATCACCTTAAAATCAAGCGTGAACTGGCTTGTGAGAACAAAGCATTCGAATTTGACTTCCGCTAGTAGAGCCGCAGTAGAATGTGACAAACTACAGACTTAACACATGTTAACTACCCAAATTATATTGATTTACATAGGAAGGCAGTGCATGATAGTCCTTTATTTAATATTGCAACATTTTTTAGCGAGAGTATTTTTTTTATCAATAATAAGTAGGTTACTTTTTTTTTTTTTTATAGATTGGCTCGTCTTACAGTGGCGTTTATTATTTATCGTTGATTTGTTTTTGCAGATATGTATTTATTCGGTGACCCTCTGAATAAGCAAACGTTCCGTGGGTCTTTCATCATAAAAAGTAACGCAGAAGACATTCAAAGTTGGAAGGAAAGTAACCAGACTACAGAAAATGCATTTCAGCACATATTATTTCAAATCTATCAGAACTCCGAACTACAATCTTGTTTTGTATCTGCTGACGTATTAGCTTTAGACAGGTAAATACAACATTTATTATTATTGAATACCAGTAAATTCCTATCCACTATGATTAGTGCTAATTGTGAGAAAAACATCGATTTCTTGGAACTACTCGCTATTCATCTATCGTATGTTTTTTATTTGGTACTATGGTAAAAATCTTCATTTCAGTGCCGACAAGTGCTGTAGATACCACTTTTCATTACAATCTCGTGAATGGCTCGGGAACTCTTTCATTAATATTAACACCTAAAATAAATATCTGATTTCAGTTAAAAAAAAAAATTTTAAATCATTCAACCTAACATGAATTTATAAAAGTCTAAAGGATTAAAATCATAAATAATATTCATACACGTACGTTCATCTTGGAGGTATATTGTGACATAGGTAAATCATTATGTTTGCAAATATGTTCGTTCCTGTGAAATGTGAAGGTTAGAATTGCGTACGATGACCTCTTATTCCATCGAGTCGAACTCATTAGACCATCATTGTATTATTGTTTACATTAAAAACGACCTGCTATTATAACCGTTACCATCCGTTATATACTCTTGTTGTTACAAGCGCTATGTGCAAAGATGTGGAGAAAGTGAACTTTCACGAAATCTCGATTGATCAAGCGTGTATAAGATACCCACATCTCCTTATACGTTGCAGTTTTATATTCTGCTTACATAACGACACAAAACTGAATGATTTTGTTATATGTAGTTTTTTTTATAATATATCATCGAGATAGTTGACTATTTATTTGACACTACAACGTGAAAGCCCATCGTGTAATATAATAGTGAAGTTTCAATCCCTTTTCCACGGTTTGAGTTAGGGTCTGCGAGTTCAACAGAAAAATATATAAGCTTTAATTACGGACGGATGACAGAAAAGTAGTATAGTAGCTTAAGGAAGCCGCCAGAGTTGTTCTTTTGATTTACATTCACACAGATCATTAAGGTCGATTATTAGTGACCGTGATTACAGTAACAGAGGTCAGGATTATATTGCTGAGCGAATTGTAGAAGTTATTTCGTTTTCAGCTTCTGGTGGTACTTGTTTTTGTTTGTAAACGTTTCCGGCAAACGTAAAAAAATTATTCAGCTTGCTAAAAACACCATTCCACATGCAAACTCGCATTTTATTTATTAACTACCTACTAATCGATGACAAAGGGTATTGGAAAATTTTAACATGATAGGAAAATAAGTATTATTCACTTGTTAAGACAAATGTTATTTTAGTAAGTCTATATTTCGTAACCTCGTTAAAAAGCCCGTATCAGCATATAAGATCCAGTAAGTATAACTGATGAGTAATATGCCGCGAGTGCGGTTATTGACCCACGTATTTTTAATATGTTGTTATTACGGAAGCGGGAGTAATTCCCTGTACTTACCAGGGTTTGCCAAGTAGTCAATATTTCACTATAATTACTTACTGACATCTCCAAATTTATTTATTTTTTTGTGTTTTACATTTTCTCTTTTGTTTTGTTATCTTGTAAAGATGGAGAAATACGGTCGGTCTCGATCGACTTTTTATTGACAAGGTCTTAAGAACATTAGCTCTTAAAATTAAAAAAAAAAAAACCATTTACAAAATGAAGGTCAAAAAGATGTGATGTGTTTTGTGTATGCCTAAATAATATATTAGAAATATTTTAGAAGTGTAAATTAACCCACAAATTTGGTATTCTTCCATCAATATCACGTCAACAACGTTTACTGAACATGAGAAAGTCCGTAATACGTGATCTGGTTCGAAGCTTTGTACTTTCTATGCGGCGCGCGTTACCTTATGTAGGTAATCCACAGTGAAGGTTGTGTTCCTAATATTTATATTTTGCAGCCCTTTCTTTCTGTGGGCTGAATATAAAATATTTTAAGACGCATAAAAGAGAAATCACCGTAGAAACAACGTTCCAAATTAGCGATCGTGATATTGCGATTATAGATTCACGACATTGGTGTTTTAGATGTTAATCACACAAGCAATTCCCATACTCTTTGCAGTGCCGCCTTACAGTTGAACATATGTATTACTATAATGTATTTCAATTATATGTTTTGAATGAAAACTAGAAAATATCTTCGACAACGATTTCCATGTGGCCAACAAGTAATATAACGTATGCTCGCCCGAATATTCGAAATGTCAGAAATAATTTAATGGCAATAAAAAATGCGTAATTAAACCGTAAATTTTATTTATATGTACCACTCGTGAAAATCATAGAAAATACCAAGATGACATATCAAATTAATTAGTAGATTGTGTTTTTAAAATATTAAACCTACGATGGCAATTATAATAACAAGTACAATATGATGAATAATAAAAGACTTGTCGAACAGACGAGTTCACTTACCTGTGTTCTCTTATCGTAACTGGTTTAATGTTTTGTATTATTTACAGCACAGAGGAAAGGCGGGATGGTATCCGCATACACTTCGAAGTATCCTTCGAGCCTATATTTACTGCGGTAACGACGTCTGAGGTGACAGCCGTACTCGCTCGCGAGTTGACTTCGCCGACAACTTATTTTAGCCGGTACACTACGTATCCAGAAACATTACATATAGAGGTATTTAATATTTTATCTAACAACTTGAATTTGCTGCGTTATCTGTCAATGTTTTAAATCGTTATACACTGCTGTTGAGGCTTCGCACTCGTGTTATAAGTTGAGTGGCGGAATTCACGTTGTGATGTCTAGTGCCTCCAGTAGCCACTGAGCATCGCTTCGGCTCGTTGATTTATCAGAGCAAAAAAACAAAATAACTTTAATTTATTTTGGGCGTGCAATTAAATTAATAATATTATTTTTTTTTTCTTATCCCGCACATAATAAAATTAATACATAATTATTAAAGCTAATTTACGGTTAACCTTCTTTGTACTGTTTAGTAATAAACTAACTAAATAAATAAATAACTGGGAACAAATACGCACGGTCATTCGGCCCCAAATTAAGATTCCCTGTGCTATGGATACCAGAGACTGAGATAAATACATAAATACGTTCAAATATATACATACATATATAGATAATAAACACCCAGCCAAAGAGAATCAAAGCCACGAACTTTTCAATGCAACACTCAGGGCCGCTAACTACTGCACTACCGAGTCACTAATATATTTATTTAACTAAGTAACGATTATCTAATATTGATGTACTTAAGTAAGGCCAATGATCAACCGTAAAGTCTAACGAATTTGTTAATTTATTACTCACTATTGCGATTAGATATCAAATGTAAAGTACACCGTACAAAGAAATATCTGTTGTTTTACATACACATTATTAATTAACAATATTACATCTTATTTTCATTAATGTCCAACAACAACTGTCGGATGTTATTAAAATCATATTTTATTCATGTAATAGTGTTTTTTTTAATTACGAAATCGTGCATTTTTATTAATACGTTTAACATCTTACGTAGATATGTAGTCCACTAATTTGTACGACGGTGCTAAATTACGTAAGATTTTATCTAATAGTCGCTTTCGGAGCGCATAATGACTTTTAGTCACACGAGTGCATGTTATGTAAAATTACAACTGTGTGCTTAGTGCGAGTTTTTTAACGTTCTCGATAGCGTAAAAGTTAGCTCATATTTGTATGGAATGGGATCGTTTGCCTACGTTTGCCGCTAGGGGCGCTGTTCCAATTGCATACAAAATTGGGTTAACTTTTACGCTATCGAGAACGTTAAAAAACTCGCACTAAGCACACTGATGTATTTTGTTGTTCTTTATTTTAAAAACAGAAGTCATTTTTTTTAACGCTAATGGAAAGTGACAGTATATCGTTCATGAGCATCCGTAATCATAAGAGTATAAGCCAATCTGTGCTCCCTTAGCCCCGTCTACTACAAATAAATACATGCATAACTGGCTTTTGCCCGCGACTCCGTCCGCGTGGAATAGTTACTTTGGCATAACGCTAAATTTTACCCGCCTCTTCATTTACTTAGAAAGTGAAAATATTTTTGAATAATAGAATGTTAAGGAGTTATTTAAGGTACCAAAATCACGCTTTTTAAACGACTTCAAAAGAGGAAATCAATTCGACCATATTTTTTTATCTATGGATGTTCACCGTTTCGGCAGCGCACGCAGTGGAAGCTCTCAAAAGGGAAAAAGCCCCGATGTTTAAACATTCTTTATTGGTGATCCGCCTGCATTGATCTTGGTGTGATGTTATAGAGCCCATAGCCTTCCTCGATAAATGGGCTATCTAACACTGAAAGAGTTTTTCAAATCGGACCAGTAGTTTCTGGGGTTAGCGCGATCAAATAAACAAACTCTTCAGCTTTATAATATTAGTATAGATGAAATCGATCCAAGCTTTAAATTCTAAAATTAAATGCAAACTTTTGATTCTTTTGCAGGAGAATTACATGATTGCATCTTTGCAATTGAAGGAAGACGAAACGACCACATTAGAACCACCTACAACTGAAATTATAAGTTCTGAACCTGAAGTGGAAGTACGCGAATGTGTACCGGTTACTTTGGGATTGTGTTCACACTTACCTTACAATACCACCTCTTATCCAAATATGGTGGGGCATTCGCACAAAGATGCTCTTATGCGAGACCTCGTGGCGTTTAGAGAGCTTTTAGACGCTGAATGCTCTCACCTTGCTCAGGTATGTATTTTTTAAATAGCTTACGCTGGAAGATGATGTTGAATTAGACATGCGTGAACGCACTCACCGTTTTTCCCGTTTACTTATTTATTATATTTATTTATTTATTTATTTCTTAGATGGGTGGACGAGCTCACAGCCCACCTGGTGTTAAGTGGTTACTGGAGTCCATAGACATCTACAACGTAAATGCGCTACCCACCTTGAGATATAAGTTCTAAGGTCTCAAGTATAGTTACAACGGCTGCCCCACCCTTCAAACCGAAACGCATTACTGCTTCTCGGCAGAAATAGGCAGGGTGGTGGTACCTACACGTGCGGACTCACAATAGGTCCTATCACCAGTAAAGTATATTTGTTTGGTGTGGTGTGGTCAGGTCGTCTGTTGATATTATATATAAAAAACACCTGGGCGATCGGCACTTGTTTACGGTAGTTAGAAAATTTTTGGTATATAAATAATATCTACCGTCATGTTAATCTTCTATTTTAGGATTTCGTATGTCAAATGCTACAGCCTCGTTGCGAAGATAATCATGTAGTGCGACCATGCCGCTCCTACTGTCGAGCTTTTCACGAAGGCTGCGGTGCTCGCCTACCTGAACGACTGAAAGTACATTTCGACTGTGCTCGATTTCCAGATTTTTTCGGGATCGGATCTTGTGCTCCACAACCAGGTAATTTTAATACTCATTTAACTATAAAAAAAAGGTTGTAAGAAACCAAATCCGAAATTACGCCTATTTCTACCGTGAAGTAGTAATGCATTTCGGTTTGAAGGGTGGGGCAGCCGTTGTAACTATACTGAGACCTCAGAACTCTTATCTCAAGGTGGGTGGCGCATTTACGTTGTAGCTGTCTATGTGCTCCGGTAACCACTTAACACTAGGTGCATCGTGAGCTCATCCACTGATCTAAGCAATAAAAAAAAATCTAGTATCCGTAGACAGCAACCACAACATAAATTCCACCGTCCACTTTGAAACATGATGTTGTATAATGACTGCTCCAGGTTTGAAACCGGAATACTTTTTAAGATGGTGGTACCGTTCCGTGAGTACTCACAATGCACCCTATCACCACCACCACCTAAGAGGATAAAAACATATTTGAAAATGTTCTTTTATATTAAAAAAATGTGATTTTTTTGTCAGATTGTCATAGTGATTTACAACGGCTAGCTTTGTCGCGGCGAGCATGTGATAGTATTCCTGACTGCGCCGACGCAGCTGATGAGCGCGAATGTGCGTACTGCAAGAGCGCGGGGGCCGGCGCCCTACGATGTGCCCTTAACGAGCGATGTCTGCCTCCCGCCTTACGTTGCGACGGAAATCCGGACTGCCCCGACGGAAGCGATGAGGCTGGATGTCGTAAGATAATATTATGAAACAAGTTTAATTTGATAATAATATTAAAACACAAATACAAAAAATAAAACCGACTTCAGCAAAATAACATCAGTTTACTCGAAGTCAATTAAATATACATACATTACTAAGGATAATTCTAAAATCTGGTCAGATTTTAGTAAAATCAAACCACTTATGCTTTCAAATAAAAAAATATTAAAATTTTAGAACTAAATATCGAATTGTGTGTGATTACACAAAATTCATTCTTTTTTAAGTTGAACAGTTAATTAGTGTGTTAATTTTGTTAATAGTGAGTTAATTTATTTACAAAGCTATAGAATTCATTATTATTTTTATTTTAGTGTGGATTTCTCGATCCCTGTCTTTATGGCAGCGGGAAAATTCTGAAACAACATTGGGAGCTGTAAGGAATCGCGCCGGATATGCTCTCTGGGCTGAGCGTGGAAGATATGGAAAAATATGTGCTGCTCCGTTTGAAAACAATAAAAAAGCTCTTAAAAGCGTTGCCTCATCTTTATGCAAAGCACTTACGTTCACGTAAGCTAATACACAATTAATATTTCAAAAATAATCTTTGGTTTAGCAACATACATATTAAATGAGGTATGAAAAACTTCAAGCCATTTTTTGTTTCAGATCATCATTAAGCGCAGAGGCGGTTCTTGATGCCGAGGAATTAAATAAAACAAACTTCGAGAACTCAACAGAATATAAGTCGATTGCAGAATACGTGGAAATAGTAGATCCCTTTGCTGCTGAAATATCTTTCGTCAAGAGTGAATGTCCGCAGCGAAAAGTCATTAGAATTATTTGTGACCAACTTGGTAAACTATATTCTTAGAAACTCTTAGATTACGTGTAAATTATGGAAATAAACATTGAACATGACCGCTGAGGTTTTACGTTTTATAATAGATTGTGGAATACCATCAGCAAGAGGCACGAGTTCGACGAGTGGAGTTGACAGCTTACCCCGTTCGGCTCGGCCGGGAGACTGGCCTTGGCAAGCTTCGTTGTTGAGATCTAACATCCATGCTTGCGATGGCTCACTTATACACCCTTCGTGGCTTATAACTACAGCGTCATGTTTTCAGGTGATCATTTAGATTAATAATAATTAAAAAAAATTGAAGGTAATTAACTATAAAACACAGATTTTGTTTGAAATTGAAACAGTAACTGAACATTAACTTAGCATTAGCAGTAGTTTTTAGATTGTTTTTTTTTTAAATTGCTATGTGATATGATGATAAGCCTTTGTCGAGAGACAAGCTATTTTTAAAATCACACCAAACGCCGAACGGAATAATTGATTATAAGTTGCACTTATATTTAATTTATTATTAAGTAATGTATTAAGTTAGTAAAACAGCAATAAAGGCTTATTATTATATTATATTATGATGATAGGTTGATACTTTGATTTTAATTAAGATGTTGATACCCCCGCCAATTAATTTTCATAGAACTGTCATAGATTGTGTTGCGTGCAGTACAAAAAATCTTGTAGCATTTAAGGTCTATTCTAGGCAACAGTGACTATTTTATTAGTGCTCATCTACTTCTAGACATCTTTATTCCATATACTATTTTAAAAATAGTTAATTTTGTACGTTACCAGACCTACTTGTCTACAATATATATAAATTTCGTCAAAGACAAAATAATCATATACATCATACAATCATATCATGTTTTCTTCGTTTTATAATTGGTTGTTATTAGCGAGCGTATTTTTTAAATTATTATCTTTAAATGCCAAAATAAAACGACAATGCATATAACACATTAAACGGTGGTGGAACGTCTTGGGAGTCCGCTAGGGTAGGTCCACTATCCTACTTATTTCTGCCGTAGAGTATTAATGCGTTTCGAATTGAAGGGTGGGGCAGCCGTTATACTGTAAAACCTGATACTTAGAAGGCATATCTCAAGGTGAACAGCAGCATTTACGTTGTTATCTATGGGCCTCGGCGACCACTAAACGCTATGTGGGCCGTGAACTTGTCCACCTACTTAACCAACAACAACAAAAAAAAACGGATGCTTAATTAACCAACATTCTAGTTTGATTTGAATACTTATTTAACGACTCTAAAATATAATATTTAAATGTGATTTATACCACGACCCCAAAATACAAACTACCTAATTTATAAAATTATCCAGATATTTTTACTAAAATCATGGTTATTTTAATGCTTCTGTAAAACCTACTTAAATAACGTTTTTTAATATAATTTTATTTTTTTACTCGTGCAGGGGCAACCAAAAGCAGAATGGACAGCCAGATTTGGCACAGTCCGAATACAAAGTACGACACCATGGCAACAAGAACGTCGTATCGTCGGAATGGTACGATCTCCCGTGGAAGGTAGCATGCTGGTACTGGTTAGACTTGAAGAACCCGTTGAAATGACCGATTTTGTGCGACCAATATGTCTATCGAATAAGGCCCTTTATAGTGAAGAACGAAGTGTTTGTAACACACTTGGATGGACAAGAAATAGAGACCAGCTGCAAAGAGTTCACATAGTTCCCAGTCCAATGAGCACTTGTGAAAACGTCAGTATAGCCAATCCAAACGGCATCTGCTCGGAACCTTTGTACGACCAAGATGACTGTGACGTAAGTAAAAGTACAAAAACAACCTATTTTTCTAAATACGTAAGCGACAAGTGTTCACGAACGACTTCCAACATGAAAGAATAACATAGTGTGATAAAAAATTCTAACTACCGTATGCTTATTTAATTTCCTTAAGTACTAGGGGTAGGGTGTACCGGGGCGTGGCGCGTCCCAGCCCCAGTGTGGTCAGAGCGCGGAGGGCCCAATCTCGGCGGTCCGTGCTGGAGTCATGGTCCAGACGGCTGGCTGATCCTTCGGCTGGTCGTAGGACCGTCGAGGCGATTCGCCCGGTCCTTGTGGATTGGGTGAATCGTGACAGAGGACGCCTCACTTTCCGGCTCACGCAGGTGCTCACTGGGCATGGTTGTTTCGGTGAGTTCCTGCACCGGATCACAGCCGAGCCGACAGCAGAGTGCTACCATTGTGGTTGCGACTTAGACACGGCAGAGCATACGTTCGTCGCCTGCCCCGCATGGGAGGGGTGGCGCCGTGTCCTCGTCGCAAAAATAGGAAACGACTTGTCGTTGCCGAGTGTTCTGGCATCGATGCTCGGTGACGACGAGTCGTGGAAGGCGATGCTCGACTTCTGCGAGTGCACCATCTCGCAAAAGGAGGCGGCGGGGTGCGCGAGGGATGCACAATCCCGCCGCCGTCGAGCGGGGGCCAGGGAGGCGGATCTCGCCCAAGCCCTGGCCCTCTAGTTGTTTCGGGTCCCCCTCACATGTCGGTCTGGGGACCAGCGAGGGGGGCTTAAGAAGACGACGTGCAAGCTGCTCTGCACGCGTTTTACGCAAGAGCATCCGGGTGATGGAAGGCCGGCTATCCTCGACCCACGCTGGTTCTGGCCCAGCGGGGTATTCCGTAGGGTAACCCACTCTAACCGGCACCATCTAGGCGGGCTTCGGACAGTCTGCCGACCGAGAGGGCTGGTGGTCGTGGCGCCGACGACCGCCAGTCCGGCGTCCCGAGGGGGAGAGTGATGGGAGAGATGTGCTCCGCACTAAACGCTTCACTTTCCCCCCTTTGCCTTGTCATGAGTTCTGTCTCATGCGAGGTTTGGACGTTGGTTGTTGAGCGACAGGAGGTTTTAGTCAGTTTGACTCTGACATACCCCGCCCAGTATCCCCAGAAAAGGGCGGAAGTCCGGCGATTTCCTCCTGACAAAAAAAAAAGGGGTAGGGTGTCGTATGATATTTTAAATAGACATGGTTTTTGAAGTCGTCGTGGCCTGGTGCATTCGTATCTAGCGATGCAACTGTGTTCGAATCCCGCAGGCGAGGATATCAATTATTTGTAATTAAATACTTACTTAACAAATTAAATGTTCACGATTGACTTCCACCGTGAAGGAATATCATTGTGTAATAAAAATCAAACCCGCAAAATTATAATTTGCGTAATTACTGGTTGTAGGACCTCTTGTCCGCACGAGTAGGTACCACCACCCTGCCTATTTCTGCCGTGAAGCAGTAATGCGTTTCGGTTTGAAGGGTGGGGCAACCGTTATAACTATACTGAGACCTTAGAACTTATATCTGAAAGTGGGTCGCACATTTACGTCATAGATGTCTATGGGCTCCAGTAACCACTTAACACCAGGTGGGCTGAGAGCTTGTCCACCCATCTAAGCAATAAAAAAATAAAAATGTTTGCTTCGAGTTGTCTTTCAGTTTAGAGAGTGAGTCAGTGAGTCAGTCGTACTTCAGACTGCTAACGTTATAAAGTGATTCTGTCGTTAGAATGTCACATGTGCCCATATAAAAAATAAAATCATCCAATCAAACTGAAAACGTTTAATAAATAATTATGTGACAGAAAAAAATACTTTCAGGAAGAAGAATATGCTGGAAGTTCGATGATGTGTTTTGATGATAAAACGAAGCGTTGGTCAATAATGGGTGTCAGTGCATGGCGCATAGCTTGCGCAAAGATAGGTCTAGGGAGGCCTCGCATATACGACCCGGTCACATCACACGTTGATTGGATCCGCAGAACAGTTTCTGATTCAGCAAGATGACCGTAATTTGGAAACCTTGGGTACTGCAAAGACTGCATAAATTAATCGATGTTTCACAGCCTATTTCTAATTTATATGTTGACAATTTTTTTTTAAATATAGTACGCCGCTAGATGTTGCGGTTTGTTTACAGTTAACACTTCAAAATGTTGATATTATATTATTACACCTATAATTTGTACTTAGCTTATTTTGATAGCCACAAGTACCACATTGATATTAAGTGTATAATCTATGCCACATTGTGTTAATAAGAATCATAAAGCGTGTTATGTTGTCACTAGGCAGAAGCAAAGGATTTCTGAGGCCTAACCCACCACAATGACAATTAGTGCTTTGATCAATAAAAAGTATGATTGTGTTGTTAATTTTTGTTTTTTAAGTTACAGAGCTTTGGAATAAGTAATTATTTTATAAATGGTCGGATTCTCGATATAATCGGTCCTTTGAAATGTTTTGTTACCAAAAAGCTGTTCAGGACAACTTCCCATGTTTTCCTACAATAGGTTTGGCAATTCATTTAATTCAAAATATTGAAGTGTATCTATCACCTGTTAAATTTACAGATGAATGAATTTCAATTAATAATCATGAATTTCATTGTGCCACTCCCAATTGATTTTGGTTTTTTTCATAGTGTTTTATTTTCTTCAAATTATTAAATAAGATTAGGAATAACAAACATAATGTAATTTGTAAATATGTAATTTATTTAAGTGAGGGAACCAAATTATTTAATAAACTTTCATATTCCAATGTCTCTTGAGTCTTATTGAATCTAATTTTGCTACATTTGTTTTCATATTGGCACTATAATAAAATGACAACCTAAGTTTTTATCAAAATATGACTCTTTATAAAAAGACAACAGTTGACAAAAGCTGCAGTAAGTGCCCACAGGCCATAATAAAGTTTTCTTTAAAATTGGTATTAAAAGTGGTCTTTGTGTGGTGACAATTAGTCATGTGCAGTTGAATTATTTTCACTCCACTAGCCACCAAGGCCTCTACCTAAGACGTACTGACTACCCTACAGTATGTGAAATAAAGATGTCAATAACTGTATCCAGCAATCATAATCTGATAGTGTTTCCAAGCTCTCCATAACAGTTCAGCTTCAGATTTAGCATGCAATGTTAGATCTTGTATTATCACTATTTTCTATTTTATTTTACAACCAACTCAACATTGAAGTTTATGTAATTTCTAGTTTCATTTATACGTTGACAAATATTAAATGTTCAAAAATAATATGTTCATCAGAAATAAACGGGTTAATTATAATCACTGTACACTGTTCACTCATTGATGCAACAAATGACAGTATTTTCATTACACATAAGTATTAATTTTATATTATCCAAGTATACTAACAATTGTATCTTAATTCTCTATGCAATATGCTTGATATTATTGTTATGATTTACCAATTTCAATTCACCAGGCAAAAAATAAATGTAAATAAAAAAACAATTTTATGTACTTATTTATTATTACATTATTATTTCTTACATTTTTCACAATCCTTCAATATTTTAACACTAAACTATTGTTTCCAATCCAACATTCCAACATTCATTTTAAAATACCATCTTTACTTAGATCATCCTTTATTTGAACTTGAATGTTATCTGGTAAATTTTTCAGTTCTCTGTTTATATACTCATTAAGATCCTGTAATGGCTTGTAGTATTGATGAACTACTTGGGATCCTGCAAGCATTGATAGCATGGCCGCTATTGAAAAAGATATGTATTGTCCCCAAGTTACTCCAGCTGGCATTTTATGACACTGAATATTTTTTAATTTTTTCTTCAATTAAATCTCGAGCTTGGCGTTTTTTGAAAGTATTATAAAAATTCACTTCACCGACTTTCCAGTTTATCATAGAAAATTCCAAACTAGCACCAAGGAAAAAAAATATAGGGAGAAACCTGTAAATCCCAAATGCCCTTTTTCCAGGCCATTTATTAACAAGTTTTTGAATCCAACTAATTCTCATTAGGACTATTTTTATATAACTTTCTCACTTTCCCAGGTTACATACAACGCTTGTATTGCAAAACCATTGCAAAACATTGACGTTTGACAGTTTGACTTTAACCTATTTTTAGGGTCATCGAAGAGACAAAGGGAACATAGTTCATACATAATCTTTTGCAAAAAAGACCCAAGTCATCAAGTTACATATAAGTGGAGCATGGAAGGGAATAGCCGGTCGCAACTTCTCACATTCGTCCAAAGAGCCCGTACTGTCAATAAATTTCCAACCTTTATAATGAGAGGCTATTAAATCTCATGAAACACCTCCGTTGCGCGGATTCTGTGAAGCACTGCTTTTGCTGGGCCTACTGTTAGCAACATCCGCAAGTTAGAGTCCCGTGAGCTCACCCGCCCGGTTATGCTGGCATAACCCTCTAGGGTACTAAGTTAGGCAGGAAAAGAAAAAACTCCGTTCCGCACATTTAGTACCACATTTTATTTCACTTAAATTTATTTCCTTAATCAAAACCATTTCATTCTGTTCCATTCACTTTTGTTGTCATACAGCATTCGTTAAATGACGTTGGTTTCCATTGTCTGTTCATTAAACTAATCAAACAATTCAAAGTTAAAATTCTGAACGTATAAAAGAGGTTCTATTGTTACGCGGATAGTGACGTTGATGTGGAAAAGGAACATTTCTAGGGTTGGATAGAAGTGGAAAAAATCGATTTTCAAACGAAGTTGAAATGAAACCATTTATCGAAAGTTAAATTAATTAAATTTTAGGTTGGACTAATTTTTCTGACCTAAAAGCATTCCAGTTTGAGTAATTATGAGAGTCTGTCCTTTGCCATGGGGCACTCTCACAGTAGATTCCGTTTTGTCACTTTTTTGCAACTGTGTGGTATGAGTCATGTTCGCCAAATAACAAATACTGCAATATCACCAAAATAGTGATTTTAATATAGTAAAGGAATTATACGAGAAAATGCAAAGTTATATTATACTTATATATTCATTATATATAAGTTATAAGTTATAAAGGCATTAAATTTAAAATAGGATGCTGGCTTCCGCTACGACCCAACGGATGGAGGACCGAAACGTCTCATCGTCTGCTTAATATTATCATCCTAAGTTTTGCCCACAACGCTGATTTAATATTATTTCATAAAACCTTACCCTTACCTTATCTACAGCTTTCAATAACTTATTAAGATTTTACATTTTCATGATCGATTCATTCTATTATGTGGCTACGACGACGCACTGGGCATTTTTTATTTTTTTATTTTTTATTGCCTGGATGTGTGGACGAGCTCACAGCCCACCTGGTGTTAAGTGGTTACCGGAACCCATAGACGTCTACAACGTAAATGCGCCACCCACCTTGAGATATAAGTTCTAAGGTCTCAGTATAGTTACAACGGCTGCCCCACCCTTCAAACCGAAACGCATTACTGCTTCACGGCAGAAATAGGCGGGGCGGTGGTACCTACCCATGCGGACTCACAAGAGGTCCTACCACCAGTAATTACGCAAATTATAATTTTGCAGGTTTGATTTTTATTACACGATGTTATTCCTTCACAGTGGAAATCAATCGTGAACAACTGTTAAGTACGTATTTCATTAGAAAAATTGGTACCCGCCTGCGGGATTCGAACACCGTTGCATCGCTATATACGAATGCACTGGACTTCTTATCCTTTAGGCCACGATGACTTCTTAAACGATGATTTCTACTCGTGCATCACTATTATTAAAGTACGACATTGGGTTAAGTAAAATTAACAACTGAAAAAAATGAATATCAAGCATATTAGTACGGTAGGTACCTAGAACACACTTAGAACTAATATATTAATCTTAATGAATTATTATTATCATTTTTCATAAAAATAAGAATATAAATTAAAATAAGATTTGACCCAACGGTCTTAGTTACCGGGTCATAAAATCCCTTTAAAATAAGTGTATGTGAAATGTGAATGTCAATGTTTCGAGATATGTATCATTGCTCGTCAGTCTTCAACATATTTTAAAATTAACTATACACTATGTGCATAGGTACAACATTAATGCAAGATAAATGCAAATAAATTGCAACAACCTCGGAGTGGTTGCAACTTGTTACACTAATTAAGTAGTATGTAAAGAAAAACAAAAAAACAGTATCAATGTGAGTTGAGTGTATCAATTAATAAGGATCTGGAGCTGATATGCAAATTGTGGAAAGGAAGAAAGATAATTTAAATTTGTATGATCTGTGTCCTATCAAATTAACCGAAGGAAGAAAACTCAAGCTTCTCTCTGAAGGCTGGGGATTATTAACGGACTACACCCTTGAATCTGTTAAAGTCAATCATTACAAAAAAAATGTTTTGTCATCAGTTGCTACTTTAAGGGTTGTAGATAGATCAGGACAAATTACTTGTATAATTCGCGGTCCTTCTGTTGGCCTTTTATTTGGATTATCTGAAATTGAATGGAAAGAAATTGAAAAATTGTGTGAATACAAAAAACAATTGTTTTACAGGTACTTTAAAAATGGTGTTAGTAGACAGTTATGTTATGAACAGAAATTGTTTTATAGTTTTTGTGCCACAAACCAAAGAAATGATGTTATTTTTGCGAGATTTCGTAGATGTCCCAATTTAAAAAATAACAATAAAAATGAAGCATTTCTTGAAATAATGCAATTTGAGAAATGTAATCATACATTATTTGACTTGTACATAAGTGAAATACGACAGCAGTCATATATTAATTAATGCAATTCATCCTATATACTTTAACGCTAAATCAATAAAAACGATGATAAATAACCATATAATCTTTTCTTGAGGCCTATTGTTAAAATGTTGTTGTTATTTTATTTTACATTTCTAGGCTGGCTTCACACAACACTCCTTTTATTATCTTGCCTTATTTCTTACTATAACTAGTCAGGTCATAAGTATTGTTACACAGTAAAAACTTTTCTTTTAGAATGCTGGCCACAAAAAAGTTTATTGAATTCGAATTTCGAATTGTTCATAAAAATAAAAATGTATACCGTACTTTTAGAATTTTACTCATTTTTAAATATGGAGTGGACGCTTAAAGAAGACCGTGTTGCAGTTATTGCGTTGCATCGTTGCGGTTATGCGCCAATTCAAATTTTTAACATACTGAAAATTTTGAATATAACCAAAAGATTCGTTTATCGTACCATCAAACGATACAATAAAGACTCCAGTGTAGATGACAGGTCAAGAAGTGGTCGCCCTCGGTCTGTTAGGACTCCAGCAGTGATAAAAGCTGTGAAGGCGCGAATTTAAAGAAATCCCAAACGTAAGCAGAAACTGTTGGCCCTTCAGATGGGGTTAAGCAGAACCATGGTGAAAAGGGTGTTAAATGAAGACTTAGGGCTTCGGGCATATCGAAGAAAAACAGGACATCGTTTGAATGCTCGTCTAATGGACCTGAGACTGAAGAGATGCCGCGCTTTGTTGAAGCGGTACGCGGGAAAAAAATATCGGGAAATTCTTTTTTCGGATGAAAAAATTTTTACCGTAAAAGAGAGCTACAACAAACAAAATGATAAGGTGTACGCACACAGTAGTGAAGAAGCGAGCAATCGTATTCCGCGTGTCCAACGAGGTCATTTTCCATCCTCGCTCATGGTATGGTTGGGAGTTTCTTATTGGGGCTTAACAGAGGTACATTTTTGTGAGAAAGGTGTAAAAACGAATGCAGTTGTGTATCAAAATACAGTCCTGACGAACCTTGCGGAACCTGTTTCTCATACCATGTTCAATAACAGGCACTGGGTATTCCAACAAGATTCGGCGCCAGCTCATAGAGTGAAGAGCACATAAGACTGGCTGGCAGCGCGTGAAATCGACTTCAACCGGCACGAAGAGTGGCCCTCCTCCAGTCCAGATTTGAATCCGTTAGATTACAAGATATGGCAACACTTGGAGGAAAAGGTGTGCTCAAAGCCTCATCCCAATTTGGAGTCACTCAAGACATCCTTGATTAAGGCAGCCGCCGATATTGACATGGACCTCGTTCGTGCTGCGATAGACGACTGGCCGCGCAGAATGAAGGCCTGTATTCAAAATCACGGAGGTCATTTTGAATAAACTTTAGTGTCATAAGAATCTATGTTTTGTTAAGTTCATTTTGGTATATGAATGGTTACATAATGAATAAACTTGTTTCAATTATTTTACATTAAACATGTGACAGAATTTATGACCTGACTAGGTATAATGATAAATGTTTAAATGTATGTTACAATAAAAAATAATTGCTAAAAATCTGCAATTTTTAAAAAAATTGTAGTTATTTGCAAATTGTTTAATTTGTTTAAATAATTACATATCATGAAAATAAACTCTAAACATTATTTTCCAACAACTCCCCAACATGAAAATTATGCTTAGAAATATCACCTATGTATAGGGTGTCTTGTGAGTCCACATGTTGTTACCACCACCCACCTACGTCTGCCTTTGTGCAGTAGTAATACATTCTGGTTTAAAAGGCGGGGAAATTGTACTAAAGAACTGAGACTTTAGTTTAGACTAGACTGAGCTTTAGTTTTTTTTAAATTATTTATTGCTTAGATGGATGGACGAGCTCCCAGACCACCTGGTGTTAAGTGGTTACTGGAGCCCATAGACAACCACAACGTAAATGCGCCACCCATCCTGAGATAAAAGTTCTAAGGTCTCAGTATAGTAACCACGGCTGCCCCACCCTTCAAACCGAAACGCATTACTGCTTTACGGCAGAAATAGGCAGGGCGGTGGTCCTACCCGTGCGGGCTCGAGAGGTCCTACCAGTAATTACGCGAATTATAATTTTGCGGGTCTGATTTTTATTACACGATGTTATTTCTTCACCGTCAATCGTGAACATTTGTTAGTACGTTACGTATTTCATTAGAAAAATTGGTAATTCAAACACCGTTGCAGCGCTAGATACGATTGCACCGGACGTCTTATTCTTTAGGCAAAGACGACTTCATGTCATGTGTCAAGGTTGGTAGTGGCATTTAAGTTGTTTTTATTTCTGGGTCCTGGTAACCACCTAATCCTGGGTGGTTCATGCGCTCGTTCTGTCGGTCTAAGCAATAAAAATAATTAAACATTGACTTATCTAGATTTCACCATATTATAATAATATTGCCGTTAGCCATCTAACGTTTAAGCAGTGAAAACATTTCATAATAAACGTGTTTATTATATACTAGTGAAATCTCACGCATTGGTGTTACTATAGCTGATTGTATAAAAAACAGATTTCTTGAAACTAGGGCGCCATCACACGTTGATAGTCCCCGGTCATAAATCATCCCTTCATTGCCAACTAAACTACCAAGTTTCTTCACAATTAGACGAGGCTTAGAACGCATAGAGCCCACACTTTTATTTTTATATACTAGATACATTTAAACGCAAATATATTAGATACGTATCAAAGCTCGTGCATATTATTAACACCAGGTGGGTTGTGAGCTCGTCCACCCATCAAAACAATAAAAAATAAAAATAAAAACTTCTTCACTTGACTGTCGAATTCCGAACTCGACTGCCCTCCATTTCTTCTCGTGGGCGCCATAAGAAACATCATAAGGATTTACAGCAGAATGGGAATCAACTTTCTCAGAATATTATATTAGCGTACTGCAATCGCCAATGTTCTGGAATATTGTATCTGAGCCCGCACAGGTAGGTAATAAGTTTTAGGTCTTTTTAAAGCGAATTTTTAAAAATTGTTAACTTAAGAATGCACACCTCAAGCTTAAACTTTCGTATTACGTGCTACTGCTACAATAATGTAGTCTTCTATTTTGTCTAGTCTTGTGTAGTCTTGTTCCATAAAAGATCATAGAAGGTAGAAAATGTTGCACCTAAAATCAGCATTGATTCGTTGTTGCAATGTCTGGCTTAGATCTGATATGCGTGGGTCGCGACCTACGTCTCGTTGACGGCCTAGGTACTTTTGAAAGTGGGCGTCGACTTCAAGTAGGTAGTTTTTTGCCTGTGGAAGGCAATGACGAATTGACGATAATATGTAAATATTTCTGTGGGCCGATGCTGTTCACGTTACGTCGCCGCTGAAGTCAACAGCGTGTGGCCTGTTCCTACCTAACAAGTAAAGTAACTGTCAGCCAGCTCAGTAGGCTTTGAGCTAGAGCGTGAACTGAACGTCTGTGTGCGCTTTGTGAATTATCCTAGTGCTTACGAGTGTAGCTGCAACGATCGAAAACAACAAAAAAAAACTCAAATGGAAGTGGCAGGCCAGTGGCGGAAGGAGTGGGCTGGAGCCGCCGAATATGGAAAGGTAAATTTAGTAAACAAATTAAAGTTATCACATATTAGCACCGATTTTGTTTCTTACAGACACATCTTATTAGATTTCAAAATTATGTTTACAGACTTTTATTACAGGACATTTCATTAAACTAAATGACTTTAATTCCTCTAAAGCTATAATATTTAATTGATTTAGGATAGGTACACATTTACTTGTTTTATTATGAATGAAACATAATAAGTACAAACACAATTATTATACCTACATACGAGTAAAAATATAATACGAATAATGATTTTAGGTGCATAATATTTTAAAGGAGTAATTTGAGGGTTTGTTTAATTGTCAGCAAACATTGTTAGTGTTCCGATTAACAAGCGGTCATTGCCAAAAGGCTAAAGTGGTCATTTCCTATTACGGAGTCAAAACTCGGCGAGATTGCTCGGTATTTAAAATTTTATTCAATTAAAAAATTGAGCTTTACACAGAACTCATAAGGCTTAAATTGAAATGAAAAAATCCCCGTTAAACCAGTCCGAGCAGTGGAGCGTGTTTTTTTGTCTTTTAGGTACATGTTACAACTAAAGACCGATTCCAGATGTGCATACTTTGAGAAACTGACTTTAAATTTACTAATATTATTACTAAATTGTCTACAAGCTGTTTGTTTATATAAAGTCTACTCTTAGGACTTTATTTGTGAATTAATTCAGAGGAGCATTTGTTAATAAGAAGATGGTGAGGTCCTTTTGGACCTTTATTTTCTTCAGACAGCCGTGAATGGGTATAACTCACGTAGATATTTACGTACAAAATAATATGTGTCAGATAGAAACTCACGAAGGCGACCATGTGAAGGATACCTACGAGATATAAATATCCCCAAAAGACGCCATTATTTACGGCGACTTAATGTTTTAGTTAGTTAGTAGTAGTTTTGGCTATTGTCTATATGGGTAAACCAGTTAACGGCTCACCTTGTGGTTTCCAGAAATCGCAGATATCGCAACATGAATTCCGTTATACTTGAGGTGCTAGTCTCAATATATTTTTTGTATAACAGTAAAGTTATCCCTAACCTTCGGACGGAACGCACTACTACTTTGCAGTAGATATAGGAAAAATGGTAACACCTACATACCCGTATGGTCTCACTAAACGCCCTCCATTCTCACAATACGTAAAATAATATACATAGCTCAGAATCATTTTAAACACCAACGGATTTCCGTAACTTCTAATAGTGAAAGTGGCAAACGTGAATGAACTAATAATTACCTTTCTTCCGTCTTTGTATCTATCCATAGAGCGTTCGGGTTACTTCCCGATTTTAATTACCTCATTTCCCTAATATTGTTCATAAAATATATATATTCTCATTCCTAAATTCTCAGGCTAAATTTTAAACATGACTGTGATTATACACAAACCGTTTTATGAATAAACTCTAGAGTCCTTAAAAAGGACTAACTTTAAAGTATAACTTTAAGTATGTACCTGGTCGTACGCGTTGATGTCTTTATTTGATGATTTGTCCAGTCTTCGTGCCGGATGAAGTCGATTTCACGCGCCGCCAGCCAGTCTTGTGTGCTCTTCGCTCTATGAGCTGGCGCCGAATCTTGTTGGAATACCCAGTGCCTGTTATTGAACATGGTATGAGAAACAGGTACCACAAGGTTCGTCAGGACTGTATTTTGATGCACAACTGCATTCGTTTTTACACCTTTCTCACAAAAATGTACCTCTGTTAAGCCCCAATAAGAAACTCCCAACCATACCATGAGCGAGGATGGAAAATGACCTCGTTGGACACGCGGAATAAGGTTGCTCGCTTCTTCACTACTGTGTGCGTACACCTTATCATTTTGTTTGTTGTAGCTCTCTTCTACGGTAAAAAATTTTTCATCCGAAAAAAGAATTTCCCGATATTTTTTTCCCGCGTACCGCTACAACAAAGCGCGGCATCTCTTCAGTCTCAGGTCCATTAGACGAGCATTCAAACGATGTCCTGTTTTTCTTCGATATGCCCGAAGCCCTAAGTCTTCATTTAACACCCTTTTCACCGTGGTTCTGCTTAACCCCATCTGAAGGGCCAACAGTTTCTGCTTACGTTTGGGATTTCTTTGAATTCGCGCCTTCACAGATTTTATCACTGCTGGAGTTCTAACAGACCGAGGGCGACCACTTCCTGACCTGTCATCTACACTAGAGTCTTCATTGTATCGTTTGATGGTACGATAAACGAATCTTTTGGTTGTATTCAAATTTTTCAGTATGTTAAAAATTTGAATTGGCGCGTAACCGCAACGATGCAACGCAATAACTGCAACACGGTCTTCTTTAAGCGTCCACTCCATATTTAAAAATGAGTAAAATTCTAAATGTATACTATTTTTATTTTCATGAACAACTCGAAATTCGAATTCAATAAACTTTTTTGTGGCCAGCATTCTAAAAGAAAAGTTTTTACTGTGTGACAATACTTATGACCTGACTAGGTATACATTAGTAACTTAGACCTCATGTCTCAAGATGGTTGACGGCCGCTCGTTTATCTGTCTACATAATAAGCGAATAAATAGAAAACATTAAATTTACGCTGAGAATGCTTAGATTAGTTAGTTGTTCCTATGGTTTCAAAGGGCGAGTTCTAAACTCCCATAGATCGGTACCACTGTCCTGTTTATTTCTACCGTAGATAAATAGTTCAGTCCTGTCCAAGGCTAATCATTATTTAAACGCAGTTAAGGCTTAAACGTCATTCCGGTGGCATTTAAGCTGTGATGTCTATTGTACCACTAGTCGCAAGCACCAACGAGGCCGAGAACTGCTTAGTTCACCCTGATAAAATAGAACTCATCACTGAAACAAAAGGTCAAAAAAAAAACAAGTCATAAACAAGTACACTACTCTGCCTGTTTCTGCCGAGAAGCAGTCATGCGTACTGCTTTGGAGGTTGGGAAAACCGTTATACAACTAAAATCGCCCGGTTACGATGGCATAGCCCCTTAGTCTACCAGCTTAGGCAGGAAAAAAAAACAATTGTAACTCAGACTTGGTGGGTGACGGTATTCAAATTGTTAAGTCTGTGGTCTCCGTCTTAACGCGTGGATCAAAAGCTCGCTTTCGCGAGAAAGAGTTCTGGTTCATCTAAATACATATATTAGTGAAGTCTCAGATTTTTCTCGAATTAATTTGCTGCTTTATAGTAATACGACTTTATTAAAGTACTGGGGAAATGATTTGTTTTGTCGGTCGGATTCGTGTGCAGGCTGCCGGAAATCCTGCACAAAGGCCGCCAACCCGCGAGGCTGCAAATACGTCTACAAACTTGCTTGTTTTTTAACTTCATCATTTACATTAACTTGGTAATGCTGACAGCATTATGTCTGCAAATTATGTTTTGCCTACTTTGAAGTACCTATAGGGTAACAAGAGAACACGGGAGTCAATAGGGCTTTAAGTATGTAAGTTAAGTATGCGGTAGGCAGCGACTTGGCTCTGCCCCTGGCATTGCTGAAGTCCATGGGCGACGGTAACCACTCACCATCAGGTGGGCCATATGCTCGTCAGCCTACAAGGGCAATAAAAAAAATAAAAAAATGTGTGCACGTAATAAGAATGATTTTGTATTCTGCAGGTTAATACTTTACGTAAGTCGTTGTACAAATACATGTTGCAACTTCCGTATTGTCAGTCAGCAATACAAACATAGATTTATCTCAGTGCTCCTAATCATATTAACCTTAGATAAAAAATGAGGATAAAATACCTTTTTGTAATTTCACAATATATATTTATCCAGCGTTTCTATTGAATCATCGGTAATATCTAAATTCAAAAAATCCGTGTCGACATCTGTAAACGTAGTGATCGTATTTCTGGGGTATTCTCATTAATTTGATGATTCAGAATTATGTTAACGCGTAGGTATTTATCGATTTTCCTCTCAACTTTGATAATGAAACGTTCGCGCGAGAGTCGACGACCGCAGACGTGACGGAAACCGTTTCCCAATCAACCAGAGACTTAGTTATGCTTACTCCATTTTTATTAAATAACGTAACTAAATTATTTATGATAGTATTTATTTACTCTTGACCGATGACATACAAACGTTACTTACCTACACGTTGACCTTCATCCGGTCGGAATTGTAATTCGGTAAGTTTTAGGTCAATGTCAAAATTTATATAAATTTATAGTACCTATCTATTCGTTTTCTTTAATAAAGATAATGACGATAATCTATATCTATAACTGCGCCTGTGAGTGACGAATTTTAAAACCATGACGGAAGATCACCAAGGCCATCGAACTGTTTCACCGTTATTCTAAGCACACTCGAATGGATTTAGCCTAGTGCAAAAATAAAAGTCTTTGAATATTTTGAATGCAAGTCATGATATTTTCATTCCTAATAATATTAAATTTTTTATTGTTTATATATCTGAGTTTCTACATTTTCCCAAAATTTATACAAGCTGAAACTATTTAAAATAAATACCTTGACCTTAATATCGATAATACCAAAAAGTATACATTTACATTTTTATTCATTACTAGAGGTCCCGCAGTAGTCGAAATTCGACTATAATTAATTGGAATTGTAAGTTTGTACACTATTATGATTGTATTTTATATTTTTATAAACACAAATTTCGCCAAGGCTACATTATAAAAAAATATTAATAAAGACAAACAATATTTAATCTCTTATAAAATTCTCAATTTGACCACAGATGTCAAGAATAAAAGTTTGACAATAAATAGTATGTATGCGTGTGTGCGTCAAATACATGGTATGTAGTGTGTGTAATGCTTTCTTTATTGATTTAATGTATCTTTTATGCATTATTTAAAAAAAATCTTATCATTGTGCACTTCTTCTCTATATTCTCTATAAGTGTGGAAAATTTCATACTCCTCCGTCCGCGCAATTTTCGTAAAAAGGGATACAAAGTTTTTGCTTCACGTATTAATATATAGAATATGGTTAGGTCTGTGGAATGTCCTGAATGTTAAAGTATTGTTATAATCTGTTTGTAATAAAATTTTAAAGATTTTTCTGGTAGACACGTAAAATACAGTAATATTTTCTTCGATTTTCGCGATTCGTAGACGTCATGAAAATTATATAAAGCAATAAAAAAAATACAATCTCGCGTCTTTACACATATTTTATTTATTTAACACAATTAATTTAGTAAAATAAAATAATATTATTATGTTGTACCTACTTTTACGGTTTAATCGCGTGTATAAAATATTAATGAAATTAAAAAATAAAGTAACTTCATTATGAAAAAAAGCACTTTTACATTAATTTAAGCAAGCACACTTGCAGTAGACTAAGTCTAATTAATTAACCTTGAACCATAAAGTAAATGTTCTCCACAATGCTAACCAGTTTTTACCTTTCTAACAAAATAAACATTAGATATGTTTTGAATACAGTATTAAATTTATATTTCAATAATCAATAAGAATTTACAGTAGTAATACAATAAATACCATAGAACAACACGCATACAGTAATTTCTAATCAGTACCTACATGGAGATTAATTTACTGTTACTTCAACCTTATTCTCTGTAGCTTTTCTCGTTAGTGTGGGGATCTTTGGGATACATACTTCAATATAGAACGAACAGAAACAACAAAACTACAATTCTCAAATTTCTGTTATAATTATAACATTAATGACATTTAAGTCTCACGGCGTGCGCTGTTATTACTCTTCAATTGACTACCTATTTTGTGTTGTTTATTATTAAAACAATCAAGAGAAACGAACAAAAAGAGTTTACAGGTCAAAACAAATCGATTAGACAAACGAAATCGGTTTACGTGTAGAACGTTGGTGCTATGTAAATACATTGATGTTCGACTCCCACTCGCAGTCACAAAACCGAGTAGTTCATTGAAAAGATCGCAATCACGGCACACCGCAATTTCATTTCGCCCCCGCATCGTCGATCACGTCATTCCCAACAAACAACACTCACTTGACTAATTATGAAGGACACATTGAATTGTCTTATTGCTCGAAACTACATAAAATATTAGAGTATATATTTAATTATTTATACGATTTTGTAGTAGCTATCCGAAGCTTGAGGATAGCGACGAGATATTTTAAGCTAGAAGACTAGAGACTAGACACGCTCGGTAAAACTAGCATAACCTCTCGAGGTTACTAGCATAGGTAGCAAAAAAAAGACTAGTTAAATAATATATTCTGGAGTGAGCCATAGTGACTACAATAATACTTAAGTAAATGAACAAGGGTAATGTCGTTGATTGCTTAGTGCTTAGTGCGAGTTTTTTAACGTTCTCGATAGCGTAAAAATTAACTCAAATTTATATGCAGCCCCTATCGGCAAACGTAGGCAAACGTTCTGACTCCATAAAATGTTGAGTTAACTTTTACGTTATCGAGAACGTTAAAAAACTCGCATTAAGCACACAATACGATAAACGTGCATTTGTTTGTCTACAGGCGTAGGTAAAAACCCCCAAGTTTTGCAGAAGCGCTTACTACACACTACTTAATTGTATGCTGCTACTAATATTACTTATATGATCTAAATAAAGAATCTTTTTAACCGTTTCGAAAGTAGGTACTTGATAATAGAACAAAGCTGACTAAAGCAAGTGTATAAATTAAAGGTGAAGTTGATTGAAAAAGACAAGTACGCTGATGATGTCACCATCTGGTTCAGAACATTACCGGACAAGTTTGCTTTGAGTCTTTGAGGGACACGAAACGGACGGACTTTGGTTTGGCCGCCTTGGCCGCAACACGATGGACTAAACAAAGAGGCATAAATAAATAACGTTTTTTCTGTTATTGTTCTGTATAATTTTATTTATTTATCAACTTCATATCGCTCACGGTTCTTGGTGGAATTATAAGTGTATTATTTATGATCAGTCGCACCTTGGATCGCGAGTGATTTTGACGTATGTCTGTTTTCACGAACCACATTACTGTCACACTGTTAAACACTAGCCTATTTAAAGCAAATAAAAAAACCAGACTCCACCCCTTCCGTAACTAATGGCAGCGAACGTAATTTATTTCCCAAAATAAAAAGAACATGTTCGCCTTCGCTGCGTAATTGATTTGTTAAATTTAAAAACATTTATGATTTAAATATTTATTTTAACAGGTGACAGAAGGCGGAGTCACACGTCAAATAGCCCGAGCTATGGAGGTTTTAAATGCCACCGGTCCCGGAGCTCGTGTCCGTGTTATGCGTGCTTCTTATCACTCGTCTGCTGGACCTGGAATACCAGCTTCATCGTACATGATGCACTCTTCAAGAAGGGTAACTTTCTTTTTTATATAAAGGTTTATGTATTTCTACATTATCTGATGTAGATGAACGTATTCTATTCTTCTTTCATGATCCACCTCAAAATTAATTTTGAGTTCCTTCGCGATTCACACGCATTACTTAGTAGGTGAAAAGATTTTTTTTTCTTGTTAAAGGTTAGGCTTTAAGTTAAAGGCATAAAGCTTAGGACGCCTGATGTATTCTTATTCAGCGATGAGATTGTGTCAGTGTTCAAATTCCGCAGATATCAATTATTCTTAAAGAAATAGTACGTAGCTAGTGTTCGCGAATGACATCTACGACGAAGGAATAACAACAATAAAAATAGAACCTGCAAAAATTAAATAGTAATTTGTATCTACAATTGAGATACAGAATCTGGTCTCAACCTGGATGACAGCATGCACGTTATGACGTTTTTGGTATCAGGTAACCTCTTAACAGCAAATTGGTCGTGAATTCGATCGACCTTTTAAGAAAAAAAAGATCATTTATTGCGATAAAGTCGTCTATTTACTCATTTTAATTTTTTTTACATTTTTAGCTTAAGGGAACTAGCTATGAGTGCACCTAATTAAGCAGTGAAGAGTATTTTCATTTTATTTTATTCTGCAATAATAGAATGTACACAGTACCTGACAAAAACATATTATTTTCAGGTTATTTCATCTGGTTATAACTTTACGGATCCACCTTCAATACCATCAATTCCAGCTATTCCTTTGGAAATATCATCAACTCCACTGGAGCTGTCGCATGATTCCCAGGTTGAACCAGATACATATAAAGTGACCGAGCCAGACGACTTAGAAATTTCTGAACCCTCTAAATGGAGAGGTTCTCGAGGAACAGGCTCAATCCGAATGCCAAGTGAAGAGTCTTCGTCCACCGACAATGCTAGTATTATTGATTTAGATCCGAAAAACAGTCTACTTTTGCACAGGAAGTACTCATACGATTCAGAAAGCAGCGATATTCAATGGAACAAAAAAACTGCGTCCAGGGTTTCGCCTCTTTTGGATGCTCCTGTGACTTTAAACACATTAAAATATAAATCACTTTTAAATAACAGTAGCGATTGGAACAACCGCAGGAAAAGCTACAGCTTTGAAGATACGAAGATTTCTTTGGATGAAGTTAAAGTACACAGTAATGATACTTTTGCCATGGACTCTTCAACGGACAGTGGTATTTGCAAATCTACGGAAATTGTGAACGATCATGTAGAAGAAAGTACGCATTCAAGACCGTTTGAGCGAAAAAACATTCAGAATAATAGTCACGATGAATGTTTTAAAGATTGGCTTGCCAAAAACAGATCGAACAATTATTACAAAGGTACTAAATTCAAACCGTCTTGGGAACATGATGTTGTTATCGAGGATCCTGTAGAAAGCAATATAGTATTACAATCAACTGGAAAAATTTCAATAACTTTACCAACTAAGATTGAAACATACGATGAAGCTTCTTTATTCAACAAAACCGAAAAATGTAGTGAAGATCACCAAAGAAAAGTGAAAAAAGTGGAATTCTGTAAAACTGAACTACATTTTGCGGCAGAATCAGGAAAAGTAAACATTATTGCAACGGATGATAAACCACCGCCATCAAACGACTTCCGAAAAAGACGGAGTGTTTTTGTTCCCATAGAAATGGTAGACAAACCAATAACATTATTTGGGGAAAAGACCACCGTTATATCCAACCAAGAAAAGTTAGAAGATATATTAAGTAGTTCGATAAGTGATTATGTCGAAACAGATGAGAATACAGCAGCTACAAAAAGTATCCTCAAAAATAAGATTCCGAAACCCAAACCATATCTCTTGGGAGAGAACATGGCATTTGGGTCAGCGAATGATGTGACGAATGAAATCATTAATAGTGAACCCGCTACAGTATTAAAAGCAGTGTCGTTGATTAATAAACAACTTCAGCCGCAAGGGATTTATGATGACTTAATTAACTCAACGGACTCATCGAAAAATAGCAAACCTAGTCAAAGTAAAAAAAATTGGACAGCAAATGAAGGTAATTCCGAATTCATTAATCTTACTTAACGTATCAACTTATTGTTTTGAGTGGAATCTAAAAAGATATCAACCCCAGACCCACCAATTTCTGCTATTATTTTATCGTACATCCCATCAGTTTTTTTTATCCTGCTCTAGGATTCTTCCAAATTCTACTCCCTTTATTTCGTATCGAAGCTCTAGCTTTCGTTCCTAAGAGTTCTGAAGGATGTATTGCTGGATTAGCAAAGCTGTTTAACTAAATTTCCAACTTGATGGATAGATATTAAATAGGCAACACTCGTTCTTTTTGCTCTAATTCCATTTTCTATGGTCGGCACGGTATGTATACTTAAAATAATTCAGATTAATAGGTATAGATTTATTTAACAGCAGGACCCTCTTGTCCGAGATCAAACCTACTTGGTAGTAATTTAATTAAAAAACAGGACGTGAACCAACAGGGGTGTTAAGTTACAAGGACCAGCTCGAGGTTCTCCGGGCCATGTGACTTTCTGATAGCTGAATAAATAGTTCATCATTTAAGTAAGATCTTCTGACACAGAGGATTTTATTTTCATTTATCCTGGAAATAATTTGTGAACTCTTTAAATTGGTATTCAGCATTCCTGACCCAAGGTCCTCTCCCTATAATTTAAAAATAAATAATATAAAAACTAACCTAATTTACGAATTGTTTTAAACTTTTACGGATATGTGCATTATAGATACACACTATTATATGGTCTTGCCAGGATTTTCATAGGCCATGAATTCTCGATATTGCACACAGTACAGTCTATCTACATTAATCCAACAAAACAATGGTTTTGTCAGAGAGTTGAATATTTAAATCAAGGGGTTTCGTTTTCAAAATCAAAGGATTTGATACAATCCTGATCTATTTTTAATATTTGCTACAGGCTTGTACAGTGGTTTTCTTTATGGTTGGATTTATTTATGTACAGTAATCAATGCCAATTTCTCGAGTTGATAAAAATCAATGATCAAGCACAGACGTTTTTAATGTTTTAGGTCCCACAATAAACAAGAATCATGTCTTTGCTACCGAGCCAATTTCGCATCAAATCAAAACACCTCTGAAAGAAGTGGAAACATTAAACAAAACAGACTTGTTACGAACAAAATTCGAGTCTGCACATTCTCCTTCCAATGATCACAGGACAACAGCAAGACAATTACGAGAAAGTGACTTAACGTATTTCGGAGTAAATAAGGAAAGAATGGAAGAGACTGAATCAAAAATATATAAAAGTAATCTATCAGACGATTCTGCTATAGAAGATATATTTCAATCTGTTAGACTAATTCAGCAAGTCTCAAACAGCGTTTGCAATAGTGAAGCTGAATCTGATGACGTACCTGAATATCAAAACTTCCATGCTACCAACAATTATATCCCAGTTCCTAAGCCTAGACTTCGTACAAGATATGAAGATAAACCTAACGAAATCCACGAAGTCAAAGTACTAAAGCCAATTATTGAACATGAACGTTCTGAAACAAATGATTATGTAAAATCTGTAACGCGACGCTCAAAGTCTAGAAGGCAAGAACATACAGCATCTGCTAATAGAAGCCTATCTGAACCACCGAAACGAGACAAAGCTTTTTCAAATTCCAAACAGTCATTGAGAGCAAATACGCCATCGCGGTAAGTTTGAAACGAATATTTTTAATTATTTGGAATGAAGTACAAAACTTAAAAACAAAAATATATACAAAAGATCCTAAGGGTAGCAGGGTTTGCTCAACCCCTTAAAGACTTAGATAAGATATACCTACATAGTATATATCTGCGTAATAAAATGCTGTTAAGTTCTTCAAAGCGAACGCACAATAATTTCACAGTAGAAATAAACGGGGCGATTGTACCACTCGTGCGGTTTTGTAGCACATCTTACCACTCATTCTTAGACCAGAATTAGGAGGTTAATTAAGCATGATTGATCTTCTATTCTTACCAAATAACCATGGCGTGTTTTCCCATCTATTCGATTAAACCGTGTGCCGTACCAGAAAAGTCCAATATTTAGTTTTGACAAAGAATTATTTCATAGATATAATCTATTTATTTCAGATCTATCAATCGCACAGTTAGAGAAGCTGTGGAAAGCCAAGTGACAATTGCTACCCCTCGTTCTAAGAAAATAGAAGAAATGATTCCTATTTACGAGAACCTACACCCAGGACGGGAATCTAATATTATTTATGACAAAAATAAACTAAAGCCTAAAACGTCAATAACACCAGAAGTTCCTACAAGGAAAACTTGTGTAAAAAGACAGGAAAAAAGCGAAGACGTTAAGACATCGAAATTGAGCAATAATGACAGAAATACAAAGTCAAGTTCACAAAATACTAATGGGATAGGCAGTTTGAGAAGGATTTCACACATCACAAACAAACGCAGTGAAACCAGAGAACCACATAAAGGTGAAAATGTAGGTAAAATGGAAAACGAAAAAGATCTTGAGGCGGTGCATAAAACTTCGTTCAAAAGTGTACGGCAAGTATCCACGCCTAGAAGGTCGAAAGTTGAAAATCAAACGTCATCTTCGCCCTGTCGTCCAGATAGAAATGAAACGAAAAAAACACTTGACGATAATTGCAAAAAAGAATCACAACCAGTTATGAAAAAATCTGCGGGATACGATAAAAATAAGAAGAGTTCTAAAGATACATCCAAGGAATCAGATTCACTAAAGAAAATGGATCAAAACACAATTGTATACGAAATGAAATCTGTACAAATAAAAAACGAACATAAGGATATAAATTCAAAACGAAACAGATCCAAATCTCCAAGGCGACGTGAGTATGTTATTAACTATGATGACAAAAATGGAACAGTGTCCTCGGTTTGTAAAGTTACAACCAGCCCAGGGGGTAGTTATAGAAAGACAAAGATCTCAAAAGAAATCTTAGATGGTCCAAAAGGGCAGATACTAAAACCTAAAACAATAAACAAAATAGCGCTACGAAAGTAAGCTGTATGCATGCCACTAATGAACGCTCTAACACAAATATAACCGGCCTTCATTTAAAATGGAAATATTTCAGTGCAACTTCCAGATCATCAAAAACTAACGAGTAGAAAGAGAAAAGCTGATAAAAATGTGAAAACGAAAGTTTATATAGAAAGGTCTTGCCAGATATTGTAAGCTAAATACAGTGACCAAGTGGATAAACTTTAGAACGTAGAGTTACATAATATGGAGTGTACTTAAATAGAATAAGGAAGATGATCTCGCAACTTTATTTTAACAAACCAATTTGATTGGAGTATACAACCAAGTACGCTCACGTATTTGGGTAAATAAAACATAACTATATTTAATATTTCTTTTATTTCTTACACAAACTACCTATTTAATTTTATCTTCATTTGTGCGTCTAGCAGACTTTTTATACAGTTATCAAAGGATCTTTGTCGACTTTGCTTACGAAAACCTCAACTTCTTCATTCAAATTTTTATGTAAATAATTTGCAAATTCTCGTAAGAACCCTCTTTCGGAGTCCGAATGATTCGTTAATATAACTGTTATACCTTTTTGAGCTGCATCAAGGACGTCGTGATGAAGCATTTCGCCTGCAAAAAAAGAATTCAACATACATCATTTAGAGGTCAGCATCACTTTAGTTGATATTTTTGTTTGGGCACAGAAATAGCTCCAAAACGAGTGATTTTATTGGTTGTTTCATTTATATCATATTTTTAAACGATAAAGTATCACAAACATAATCATAATAATATTTGCGTAATTACTGGTGGTAGGACCTCCTGTGAGTCCGCGCGGGTGGGTACCACCGCCCTGCCTATTTCTGCCGTGAAGCAGTAATGCGTTTCGGTTTGAAGGGTGGAGCAGCTATTGTAACTATACTGAAACCTTAGAACTTATATCTCAAGGTGGGTGGCGCATTTATGTTGTGGATGTCTGTGGGCTCCAGTAACCACTTAACACCAGGTGGGCTGTGAGGTCGTCCAGTCATCTAAGCATTAAAAAAAAAAAAATATATATATATATATATATATATATATATATATATATATATATATATATTACTTGTTTTTAAGGCATGAAATTTTAGATAATCCTCAGAGGGACGGGTATGGTACTACTAGGGGCCAAATATCGCTAACGTACTTCTTGTCCAAGTTAATATAATTTAAAACATTAATGTGTAAGTATAAGATGTACGACATAAAAGTATACTTATTATACTACATTTTTAATTAAATAGAATAACATAACATTATTTTGTTGCATGTTTTTCGTTAAAATACTAAATAAAGTATGCTTATCGAAAAAGGAAATATCTGAATAAACTGTAATGAAATTTCAGGTACTTCTTTAGCCAATAATATCATCCATTTCTTATTGATCGAAACAAAATCAGTCAGACTTACAGGTAGCACCTTTTTCCCTATTGGACGCCTATCAGTGTTCCCACCCTGCATAATATAATGACGATCGTTCGAAAAGAATCTACCTTACTCCCTATACATGATGTTTTAAAGTGATTTAAATGTTCATTTAATAATATGAAATATTAATCAATTTAATAGAATTTATCAGCTTATTATACTATAATATACTACCTGTCAAATAAAGATCAGCATCGACTCCCTTTAGTACCGAACTTCCGGATCCGGCACATAACGCTACCCTCTGAACGCTGTGCGTCATAGACTTTCCCTTTGCGACAGCGATGCGGACATGGGAGAGTCGTGTCAGTTCCTTAATTCTGTTTACTGCATCAGATAATGGGATTCCGGAGCTCAAATGTAGTAATCTACAAAAAAATATTCTCAATTAATTAAAGCCGATGTCTTCCTGACCCAACGTGTAAAGCGTACTAGTGCTAAATGTTGCGACCGTTGCAACCGAAACTCTTTGGTGAATACCGAAGACGGCGATTATTTCAAAGAAGACTCCTTAGAATCCATAATATTTATAACAAACAAATCAGATAATTATGTACCACTCTCTTCTCTGTTGGTCAAACGATTTTTTTTATGACTATTGACGAACTTTGACTTGAATATAAATAGCAAAATAAAAAAAATAAAAAATACATTAAATTATTGGAAACATTATGATGTCAGTATTTGCGATCAAATCCCTATCATTGGGCGAACTTTTAACATAGCTTACCTGCCGGCTCCGAAGTCGGGGTTGTTTGATTGTAAAATTGGCTTAGACTCTGCTACAGAGAAAGCAGATGCCAACCAGTCATTGACCCCGCCTTGCACACTATCCCAACTAGTATGTGGCGAGTACAGGGCGATTCGTTTTTCTAATAAATAAGATACAACCCGTTCTTTCCACGAACTGAAAAAAATACATATTTGAAATCGCCAAGTTGTATATAATTACAATGGCAGTAGACTTGATCTAAAGTCTTGTAAAAGTTATATACTATAAATATATAATAATATAATATAATTATAACATTCTATAAAAATAGTTTCGGCTAGCGTTATTGTATAAAAAATATCCCTCGGGAATAGTACACTTTTTCTAAATTCAAGGTATTCTCAGTCCTTTTCTATTCTACGCACAATGTGTATACCATTTTTATATTTATTATATTCAGATTTACAATTTTACAGACGGTACACTTTTGCCACCGTGCTTTGTGGCATTTAAATAATCAATTCCCGGACGTACAGTCGACCGTGATTTTAGCCATAACTAATAGTTTCATTTGATACATGCATACTAGAACTATATAAATAATTACCGCTGAACAATAGACTTCAAAGGCGCAAATATCGGAGGATGATATGAAATAATCATCTCACACGCCAGAATTTCTGCTTCCAAAGCCACATCTTCTGTTAAGTCGTTAGTTAGCAAAATTTTGGTTATTTGTCTGGAATTGAAAATTATTAAAAATTATTATATTTTAAATAATTAAAAACATAAAGAAAATTAATATAAATTTGTCAAATTAACAAATGGAAATTTATTTAAAGTATTTTTCAATAAGTTTGGCGACTATATATCTGAACTTACAGGCATTTGACTTTTGCTCTCTACAGCTGGTACCACTTGTACATCATCAACTCTTAATATAGTTGCATCCTCACTTTGTGTTCTGTATAGATCTTTCTATAACAGGGGAGTGACTTTTATTCCACACTGGTTGTGTTTGAGAATAGACTGTATTTTTTAAATCTTGTGATTCGCAAAAGTGCAATGGGCATTGGCCATGTAATTTTATTTATTTTTATTAAAAAGGTTTTCGAGGAATAGGTTAGCTGATTACAGAAAACCAATTTTCAATGAAATAATATAATATAATTATATAGGTATGAAAAATAATTATATACCCATGTTTTAATCAAACATGTTTGGTAATCCTCAAATAATGTCATCATTGGCTTTATTCAAAGAGATACTTTAGCCTATATATTTTATATACCCTACATACGGCCGAATTGACAGTTTATAATTTGAAACTTCAAAGCACATACAATTTCAACCCAAAGCATGAAGGTAATCATAACTTTAATACTTAAGACTTATCTATCAATTCTATGTCTTCTTCTTCTTATCAGCCCACAGACGTCCACTACTGGACACAGGGCTCCCCCAAGTCTCGCCACAAAGACCGGTCCTGCGCTGCTTGCATCCAGCAGATTCCCGCGAATCTCAATAGATCGTCGTTCTATCTTGCGGGAGGCTTGCCCACGCTACGTCTTCCGGTACGAGGTCGCCACTCAAGAACTTTCTGGCCCCAACGGCCATCCGTTCTACGAGCAATGTGCCTTGCCCACTGCCAATTCAACGTCGCAATTCTTTGGGCTATGTCGGTTACCATGGTTTTCCTGCGAATCTCCTCATTTCTGATTTATCTCGCAGGAAAACTCCAAGCATAGCCTCTCCATTGCTCTTTGGTGACCTTGAGCCTTCTCATAAGGGCCATTGTGAGCAACCACATTTCAGAGCAACACACACTGATCAAAGACTTTCGTCTTGAGACACTGTGGTATTTGTGATGAGAAGATTTACGTAGCTTTCCGAACGCTGCCTATCCAAGCTGGATTCGACGATTGACCTCTTTTTCGAAGTTGGACTTACCTAGCAGGACAGTGTGTCCCAGTTAAATATACTCGTCAACAACTTCGAGCGTAGAGCTTCCAATTTTTACTGGAGTGGGCGCTATATGAACATTCAACATAATTTTTGTTTTTTCCATGTTCATATTCAGGCCCACTCGGATAGAAGCCCTACTGAGGTCTTTGAGCATTGTACTAAGCGCCTCCAAGGTCTCTGCCATAGTCACAATATCGTCGGCGAACTATGTACTCGCCGATGATGTTTATGCTAGCCCTTTCCAGTTCAGAACTTTGAAAACCTCTTCCAACGCAGCGGTAAATAGTTTCGGAGAAATAACATCTCTGCAAGACTGCAAAATCATCTCGCGACGTTCTTCCATGAGTTTGAAAGTAGGGTCTGAGAGTTTTTTGGTTCTGTTTGCACGACGGGTTCCAAAAATCTTGGAACCGATCGTATGGACAGCATTCACAAACCCGTTATTGTAATCGTCCACGGAGCCTCCTAGGCACTCGAAGCGGTTTTGAAGTTCGAGCTGAAAGTGTCTAGAACTTTAGATCTGAGCTGGTGCTGGACGGAGCGTAGACCTCATAACTCGGAATCTCTCAAGGTTTATTGAGGTTCATTGTGCCTCTTACCACCCGATGATCACTTCCGGTTTTAATCGTATTGATCACAGAGACATCATTGAATATTTGCCTCTGCGACATAATAAAATCAATCTCATTTTTGATAGCGCTATTGGGGCTCATCCAGGTCCACTTCCTGTGACCCCGTTTTCTGAAGAGGTCATCATAAATAATTCTTTCTTCTCCATGAAATCGGCAAGTAAGTTTCCCTGGTGATTTCGATGCCCAAATCCAAATGGTCCTACTCGCAGCTCCCCTTCGCACCGTTTACCGAGTTTGGCGTTGATATCCCCCATGACAATGGTGAAGTGAGTTGTAGAGCTATGCATGGCTCTGGAAATGTCCTATTACATAGTCGGAGCGTAAACCTGTATTATCTTCAACGAATACCTTTTGGTGATTCTGAGTACAAGGTATACCACTCTGGTCGATACACTCTCGATTTACAACACATTATTCATAGGGGACTTGTGGACGATAATCCCGACACCACCTTAAGACAGATGATCACCTTCCCGAAAATAGAACAAGTTACCGGACCTCAGAATTATCGTTTCCTCTCCCTCTCTTCGGACTTCAGATAAGCCCACAATGTCCCACCGTAACCTGCTCAATTCCTCCTCGAGTTCCACAATCTTCTCATCGGTCCGCAGTGTTCGCGCGTTATATGTTGCCAGGTCCAATCGTCGTTTTTTACGTAGCCGGATCTCTGCCGGAGATTCTTAGCACCCCCTGCCCCGCCGTTACCTTGACCGCTACTGTAGCCAGTAATAGCGGAGCTGCCGAGGCCTGGGCGGTTTTTATTTGTGTCAGACATGTTGGGAGGGGTTTCCATAATCGCCACGCTTGGCATGCGGGTTGGCGATCGCAGTATGCTGTTATGATACGCAGAGAACGTTGCCGCTCATTCTCTGGATAACCCGTTAGTCGCCTCTTACGTCACCCACGAGAGGAGAAGGGGCGGTATTATTCTTTATCGAGGCCACACCACACGGACACCACACGGCCAATTCTGTGTAATCCTCTACAATAAGTCTAAATACTAAAGCAATACACAGTAAGGCTTAGCATCTCTGTCATTACCAGTTTCTATGTGAGGCAGTAGCTACCTTAATATAATTATTATAATAGTACATAATTTTAAATGAAAATCATTTTTTTTTATTACTGCTAGTGGGTATTTGTAGTCAAGAATAAATTTGCTCATACCTCGGTGTGTAAGGTTCCACCAACAAGCCAGTGTTATCCCAACTCTCTGCCAATTCTTTTGGAGCAAATTTTTCAAGTACTGTTACTACTTTTTCCAAAGACACTGCACAGAATTTCTCAGTTGACATTTTGATAAAATGTGTGAACAAGTGATTCCTTGAATTTCTTGACTTTAAAATGTGCCTGCCTAACTGAAAGAACATTAGTAATATCTGAAAGAAGTTTAATTTTTAAATGTAAAATTTACTAATAAATTTGAAATAAAACATTGTTAAAAAATTAAATTTTACCAAAAGGCATTTTAAAAAGATTCAGAGAAATAATAAATGCTGTTTTTCATCATTATTTTAATCCAAACTTTATTTCCTTTTTCCTTATCTTTAAAACTAGCTACTCCATTATAAAAACAATTAACTGATGTTTAATTTATAAATTGGAATTTTATAATGCCACTTTTAATTTTTAATATGGTTTGTAATAGTTTAATGTGGTAAATTGTGTAATAATATAGTACTTTAGTGTTTTGTTAATTAATATTATAAGACTCTGTTTCTTATACAAAAAAAAAACCTGACTGTGGGTATTTTGTATAGTTCAATGATTGGATCTAAAGAAGTTGATATTTCATAATAATTGTCAGATTTTCAAAGCTTTCATATTTAAAAAATATATGTAAGCCCATGGATTACATACATATTAGCAAGCCAGTGAAGTGTATACCAAAACATTTTATCTATGTTATAATGTTTTTTGTTACTTTTTTAAAAGTTATTTGGGTTATGTTCGTGAACAATAATACTAAATAATGTTTTCAACAATTATTATAAAGACTGAAACTTATACTGTATTTACAATACATTTATATCTTGCTAGATACAATCACAGCTAATGTCTTGTGGCATAACCTTAATATAAAATTATTATCACTCCTTGTTAGATTTTTTGATCATTTCTATTTGATCATTCTGTCAATAATTAATTACTTTAAGCTTCTGTAAACTTCCATATTTTTATTTCTCCATCATCACTACAAGAAAGCAGTTCTTGATTTCCTGAAGGATTCCAAGCTACACAGTTTACATCTTGAGAATGAGCATTTTTCTTTGTACAAAGAAGTTCAAAAGTGGGAGCATTAGGATCAGAATCTTCACTCTCTTTAAATATTCTAATGATATCATCTCCACAAGCAGTGGCTATGAGGTCAGTTTTATGACACCAAGCAATATCATAAATACATCGTGTGTGAAATCCAGAGAGTGTACATATGCATTTCCAGACTGCCTCTCGATCAGTCACCACAACACCTTCTTGATTATCAGGTTTGTATTCTTTCCAAATTTTTACAGTTCTATCGTCACTACATGTCGCCAGTCTTTCTCCAGTTTTATCAAATGCCAAACTCCAAACTGTTGACTCATGCGAATGTAGAGTGGCAACACAAGTCCAATCATTATCTACAGGATCTTCTTGGTACAGTTTTACTGTGTTATCATAAGATGCTGATGCTAAGATATCTAGAGAAGGATGCCATGCAACCTATAAAGAAAATAATATAATTTATCCATTCATTATATGTAAGAAACACAAACTCAATTTTGTTTATTCATGCACTAACTTTCTTCACATCCTGATTGTGAGCATTAAGTACAGCTTCACACTCGTATTCATCTTCTCCAGCTACTTCCCACACCCAAACAGACTTATCTCTTCCACAAGTAGCCAGGAGATGACCTGAAGGTGACCATGCTACACTTTTAACTTCATTTTCATGGCCTTCTAAAGTTGCATTGCATTGGAATTCACCTATAAAGTGTTACTCATTTTAATTTTGGATGTACAAATTCTTCACAGGGTCACAAGGGAAAAATACACACCACTTTTTTTATCCCAAATTGCAGTAGTCGCATCAAAACTGGCTGAAGCGAGGAAATTACCGCAGGGTGACCAGGCTACTTCCCGAATTGTTCTCTGATGTCCATCGACAAGTACAGTCTTAATCGCCCAATCTTGTCCAGATTTACTCCATAATTTTATAGTTTTATCTTCACCACAAGAAGCAAAATATTTTCCAAGTGGATGCCACGACACATTCCAAACTATACCCTTGTGTCCGGCCAGATTTTGAATCAGTTCCAGTTTAAACATTTTAAGCGTTTATTCTATTTATTTTGTATAATAATGACGTCAACTGGAAATTTACATAATATTCGGCTATTAAGGAACTATAACACTTCATTTATGTATAAACATACAAATAAGTCATTGTGGAATCTTTTTGGAAAATTTTAAACGTTAGTATGTTGATTTTTTAATACACGTATTATTGTTTATACGTTTTGTTCATTAAATTAGTCAAGATAAATTAGTAAAGTTATGTACTCACTTCGTGTTTGCCACTCGAGAAGAGTGAAGTTCTTGAAAACAAATTGTTTCAGAAATGTAATTTTTTTGAAATAATCACTGTAGAATATTTGTCAAATATGACATTTAAGGTTTTTCAAAAAAATGGAAGTCAATGGCTTTAAGGCCATTGGCCAGAAATGTCCAGATAACATTTAAGGGACAAATAAAATTGCGACTATTGACAAAAATGCGATGAAATTTTATTTGAATTAAGTATTTTTTTAGATTTAAGCATTTATTGATGGTGGCATATTAAACATTCTATAACGCATTGTTACAATTGTCACTATCTAAAACGCATTGTTACAAGTGGGAAAAAACCAAATTTCCAAATAACCCATTGAGCTACAAGTAAATTCCCACCATTTAACTAATGTAATTTCATTTTATTTCGAAGGAAGAGATAACAGATGGTCTGCGGCCGTTTCCGGTTTCACCAGAACAGTTGGGGTCAACCTCTTAACAGATGATTACCTATATACGCATTTTATTTAAAAAAAAACTGAAGCTATAAGGTGTTGTAGCCAGTGGCCGAAAAATTACCTACAAAAAAAATGTGTTTTGTATTTGCTCTGTGCTTGTAACTCGTAATTTTAAATTTGTAATTTTCAGTAGATATAATTTTTTTGTAGATTAAAATGGATCAATGTAATAAAATTGTGCCACCACACCTGAATGCCGAAGTGTACCGTACTGATACGACTGGAACCAGTTCTTTTGCCTACTTAGAATACATACGCATACACGCTGGTAAACTAAAATATATTTTATGTTTTTGAAACGTTTCCTGTTCATTTAACCCCTTAATCAACCGATGAAAAGAAGAATTCACTTTTTGAGAAAATACATCGCGGATTCCATTAAATGTCAAAAAATTTCAATAGACTAATAAATAAATCCTGTCAGTTGGAAATATTTGTTTGATTGCAGATGGTACAGTATTTATAGGATGTTCAGAATTAACAGGCCGTTATTGGACTGGGGCAGCTAGCCTATTCAAAAATGTTGGTGAAGCAAAAAATGTAAATGAAACAAATAAAGATTTGTGGCTTACAAGCGGTACTGCTGATGGCTGTTTTATGGAAAATTCTGATAAGGTGAATTTAATTAAATACGCATTCGTTTTTATAGTCTTAATCTATTAGATTAATAAACATGATTTGACCAAAATTGCCACTAGAGTATTGTCTTTGTCATTAACAGTTAGGATCGGATAAAACAAACGTAATTAAACATGATGTAAGTGAGTAGCAGCTATAGCCGATCTGCCACTGTGGTAAAACATTCTTAATTGTCACTCAAAGAATACATGACTGTGTCACTATTTTTCAAGAATAATTTTCAGCATTTACAAGAGTGCTCACTACCTTAAGATCCTCTGATTGCAAAAAGTAAGAAAATAAATTAATTCCATTATAATTGTTTGTCATAGTCATAATAGTATGTATGTAATATTAATTATTATTTAAGCAATATCTGGCTATTTTATAGTCACAATTTTTAATGACAATATTGGAACATTTAAGTTGTCAAATTGTGCATGTTATCAATAGCCTTGTCAGCAATCATCATGTGTGAAAATTGGTGATAGATTCAGCTGGCAACCAGTAAAAAAATAATCAAGACGAACAATTTAATTAAATAAAATAATCTGGCAAAGGCTGGTTTTACATATAATGTAACCATAACTTTTCCCTTTATTTTATATTCAAAAGTCTAGTTAAAAAAAAGTACAAAACTTGATAAGCCATTGAATTGATATAGATAAATGGAATAACATGGCAATTACACATAGGCATATCAGTAAAATACTTTTTTATGGGATGAATTTTGTTCCTGGTTCAATCATGTTATGCATTTTCCACATTATAATCACTGCCACATAATTTTATTAGTTGCAGAAATAACCATTACGAGTCATGCACATATCTATATCCAAACTGAAATTCATACATTTCAGTGCCGAAATCTATATCTATTATGTGTATATCTATGATATATATCTATTTTACAGGTCATAATATGTGAAGACAATGGTTCAATGAGTATTTTCTCCAAAAAGAATCAAGAAGATAATGCATGGTCAATACGGGTAAAAGAAATGTCAGTAGCAGAGCATGATGACTCTATTATGGCTATAGACTGTTTGGAACCTGGCTTTGAATATGTGACAGTAGGGGCTGATGGGAATGCAAAGGTATTTTTTAATAATATTTAGAAATTGTTAAAACTGAATTTTCTATTTGTTCAAATGTGCATGTTATTATGTTAATTGTTAATACTGTCTAAGACGGTTTCTTTGTATTGTCTCTCATTAACGAATTAGTTTAGTGTATAAGGTAATAAATATATCAGCAGCAGAATGTGTTAGCAACTTTTCAATACATGTAATGTCTATCATTAGGCAGCTTCTTGGCTATGTACCTAGTTTTGATGAAATCATTCAGTGACTGAGATTACTCACTATCATAACTCAAATTTAACTAAGTGGAGAATCAAATACAGATTGAAAAACCTAAGTCTCTGAATCACAATGCTCTCTATCATAATGCTATTTATATTTAATTTTCAGATATGGGATGTGAAAGAGACGACTTGTGTTAGAAATTACAAGGCAGCACACAGTAAACAAATATATGGAGTATCAGTTCGGCCAAAATCAACAACAACATTTGCCACAGCATCTATGGATGAATATATGTCTTTGTGGGATGAGAATATTGATAAAGCTGTTTTAGGTTAGTATTAAGTCTTAAATAAGAACCTCAAGAATAATACTCCCAAGACTGCTTATTAACAAATTTTGACCAATTTTATTCCAATAGATTTCAGTTATTATTTCACAGATTTTCATATAATACACATAATATTTCTTTACATATTGAGTACTATATATATGTATGTATACTTAACACCTATTTAATGTGCATGTTTTTTAATTTGCCATTTAAGAGCAGAAGCACATATTTATTAAATATTTACAAACAGCATACCTTATAGCTCAGAAATAAGTTTCTTTATTCACTGTTTCAAAACTTAGAAATTTCTAGAAAGAGTTCTTTTCGGTAATTAACGATATGGCCGTGCTAAATGGTACTTCACGGTAGTGCCATTCAGCTCAGATGGCAAAAAATAGAACATATATTTTTCTTTCTGATAGATATAACAAAGAATGACTGCAGTATCCGATGTTTGCAGTGGGTAGATGAAAACAAATTACTTTTCGGAGATGAAGCAGGAATGTTATATTCAGTAGATATTCGATATGTGGACTCCACACTGAAATTGTTTGAATTTCCAGCAGCTGTTCACAAAATTTTCCTCAATCCTGAGTAAGTTTTCAAGTTTTGTCTTATTCAATAAATTTCAAATTTTTTTTTTACAAATTGTATTCAGTGACGAAGAACTAAGTTGAGAGAGGACAAATTGGTTGTATAAATAAAAACTTCTTTCAGGAATGACAAAGTAGCAGTATGCTGTGATAATACAACATTGACAGTATGCAATATACCAGTGGATGACAAAGCTAAAATAATTTACCGCAACAACTCGCACACTAACTTAGTGAGAGGAGTTGCTTGGGATACAAACGAGAGAAAACTTCATTCAGTCGGATGGGATGGAACTGTTAAATCACACAATCTTCCATCAGATTAGTGTTTAATACGGAAGTGTGGAATGTTGTGAATTATCTTTAAAATTACAAATTTATTTTTATGAGAAAACAGCATTATAGATGAGCCATAGTTACTGATGTCGGCCTTCGACTTTATTTTTACAGTCTGTGGCTTTAATTCGTCTTTTGGATAAATATAACTCCATAAAATATCATTTTTTTAATAAGCTCAATATTTTGAAACATTGAACATTGGCCCGAAGGCTGTTCAATAAAGTGAAAGTAATATAATTTAAACAATAACTTAAATTCGCTTTGTTCCAAAAATTAAAATAAGGATCTTATTATTTTTAAGCTAATGAATACTAATAAATTTTTATGCATATAGATTACCAAGTTTAATTTGGTCGCAAATTAAATCATTCAAAATCCATCTATCAAGGTTTTCATTTTTATATACGAGTTGAATTTAAATTGATAGGTAGCGCTTACTTATCATTTTTGACATCCAGCACAGACGGTAACCACTCACCATCAGGTGGGTCGTGTAATGTTCAAAAGATCAAAGACGATAATAAAGAATGTCTTAGTGTAGTTGTATTACGTATGCTTAATATTATGTATCAAAATTAATATTACCTATTAGAGATCAATGTTAAAATCACAATACCCTAATAAACTAGTTATTTGAGCTCACAGCCCAACTGGTGTTAAGTGGTTACTGGATCTCATAGACATCTACAACGTAAATGTGCCACCCACCTTGAGATATAAGTTCTAAGGTCTCAGTATAGTTACAACGGCTGCCCCGCCCTTCAAACCGAAATGCATTACTGCTTCACGGCAGAAATAGGCGGGTGGTGGTACCTACCCGTGCGGACTCACAAGAGGTCCTACCACCAGAAATAAATAGTTGTAGCTTGTCTAAATATAAAAACATAGCGGTAAGCAGCGGCTTGGCTCTGCTCCTGGATTTGCTGACGTCGATGAGCGACGATAACCACTTACCATCAGGTGGGCCGTATGCTCGGCTGCCTGCTAGGGCAATAATAATAAAATAAAAAACTAGACTTACAGAATTTGCCCAACTCTTAGTTAAAGGGGAAACGTCTTTCATAAAATAACTTATGATATTAGTTGGTTATACATAGGGACCGCTTAACTGCTGTAAAAAGTTGAAAGTAGAGAATTACATCGGAAGGAGAGTGGAAACCAGAATAGAGTAAAGAATATGCAGAAACGTCAGGTAAATACTTAAGATAAATTGAAAGCAGTTATGAAGATGATCAGGCTTATTAAGAATGTCAGCGTTCCCTAGCGGCCAACTACATACAAATTTAAGTTAACTTTTACGCGATCGAGAAGTTAAAAAACTCGCACTAAGCACACAGCTTGGAAAAATATTTATTTATTTATTACACTTCATGTAAAATTTACATTGGCGGACGTAACCCTAAGGCATTCTCTACCAGTCAACCAAAGGTAGTGCAGAGTAAATAGTGGTAGGTGCAATGCAATATCACCATAGTTAATAAGAAACGGTGAAGGGAAAATCAAAACTTGCTTACTTACTAGCATAGTATTAGCTGTATATTATCAACAGCAATTATGCCATAAACATAGATAAACATAGAAACAGTTTATGGCATTGTGAAAAAAATTGGGATAATCTGGGAGCCAAGTTAACGTGCTATCGGTTGTAAAAAAGTACACAAAATAAGGAGTTAATATAATTTTATTTAGTTTTATGGCAATTTTTTTCCACATGAGAAAATCACCGGATTCCCACCCGCAGCGCGGGTATATGGAAGTTGACGCTCACTAAAAACTAGACTGCAGGACAGGGTCGACGCAGAGCATATTACATCCATCCCGCCGATCCCCAAGCGTCCGACCGGCGGCCGTCGGCGACACGTCCACCGGTTCCCTCGGTCGTTTTATGGCATCTAACAATATTTTACCGACGTCCGAAGATTGCCACTATTTTTAATCAATAAAAAAATAAGAATTACTTTAAAGAGCGACATTTAGGTACCTACCTAAAGTTGTTTAAAAGTTTGAATAAAAAACATTTAGATGCTTCGGTAAGTATGTATTACAGGAATAAGTACAATGAATTCAAAGGTTTTCTAAAAAGTTTAAATGCCATTTAGTGATTGTTGAAGGGCGACGAGGCCCGATGTTCGGGTGAGGCGCACGGCGTGGAGCCCCGACGACTTGCTCCGGGACTCTTCAACCTCACCATCGTGTCGAGATGACGAAATCTATAAATTATCATGATTACATAATAAATAACATGTTTTCAAGGCTGAGGATGATAAGAGAATTATAGCATTATTTTTTTCAAAATATCCCCCAATTTTGTATTATTTAGGTCTTTGTGGAAGGCTGCCAGACTTAAATCAGTTAAAACTGTAATTGTCGATTGTTTTAATTCGTTGTCTTTGTACTCATATTGGTACACAATAAGTTCTAAACACCATTGTAGGATGAGTGGTTTATTAAAAGTCTACAGTAAATCTCCCTTCTTTTTCGTCTTTTTGTCCCCACTATGTGGGGTCGGCGCAGCATATCCTCTTTTTTCATTCAGGCCTATCATACGTCATCTGTGCACTGACATCATTCTCTCGCAAAGCCTCTTTCACACAGTCCATCCAGTGTGTTTAGTGTGAGTTTTTTAACGTTCTCGATAGCGTAAAAGTTAACTCAAATTTGTATGCAGCTAGAACAGCGCCCCTAGCGGCAAACGTTCCAACTCCATACAAATTTGAATTAACTTTTACTCTCGTTATAAAACTCGCATTATGCACAAAAATCTTTTTTGTACGCCCCCTTCCTCACATTACCATCTACTTTCAAACCCAGGGTATTTTTGATAATCATCGCAATAACCATCGACTCTCAATTTTTTCTTTGTCACTCGCGCTATTTTCATACTTCAACACAATGTATTTTACATTTATTAAATGTTTTCCAAACACATTAATACTTATTATTACTAGAAATCGTTACTAAATATACATAATACAATTAACTGTGCCTAGAATACACTATTATTTTAGTTAGTTTGTCTTTGATATCTAAGTATCGTATTAATCTTATTCGTGATAGTAGGTACTACTTCAATGTTTTTAAAGGCCAACTTGTCATTTCGTCATGTCTATTTAATTAATTACTCATTCTTTTATCTTTAAAAATAATTTAAACATTGTATTTAACGCAAATAAAGTTTATCTATTTTAATCTGCTACCAATTAAATACTAGGTAGAATAGAAGATAGCTCAAAAGTTTATGAACGGCTTAAAAACGTACCTCAGTGGCAAATCGTTAGAGTCGTGATCAACGCTCTGGAAAAAGAATCCAAGAGGCCAGCTTATCCAAGACGATTGCTTCCTGTTCAGAGAAAATCTTCTGTAAAACATGATTTCCGTGCAACATACAACCTACAAAGTAAACAATTCTAACTTCCAAAAATTAAATATTATTAACAAACAGCTTTTTATTTCAGGCATTCCGTTTTTTGTAATATAATGTAATAGAACCACAGCTTCGCACATAGCAAACTTTTAGCCAATGACTGTTTTAAAAGAATGAATGGAACAATCCTTCACGATCTCTATATTTGAAAATTGTGAAAAAGATGTCAACAAGCCTGTCTTTGTTTACAATCCGTTCAATAACATATCCGGAATCCTAACTTAACAATATATTCGATTGCATTTTCATAATTTTACATTCAAAATTAGAGTAAATACGTTCTACAAAGTAGCGAATGAAATCATTATATATATTTTTTCAATGACGTGACTGTAATTTTTGTTTTCGCAAATAAATTAAAAGGTAAACGACATTCACAAATTAACGAGAAAAAAAATAATGTAAATAGCGCATATGTACTAACGGCGTAGTGGGCTGTTGAATAGAGCCAGAGTCGGATGGAGTATCCGGCGTGGAAGGTGCAGCAGCGGGTGGTGACCCAGGAGATGTAGCTACCGGTGGTGGAGTTTTGTTGATAGCCGGATTATAGATCTTTGGATCGCTAACCATACGTACGAAGAACGAACGCTTGTGGGCTAGAGCGGCACGATTGCGACGAGTACGTTCCTCGTTTAGATCCTATGGGTTTTAAATTTTTGTTAGTTTTCTTTGAATTAGTAGAGTTCGTTTCTTTTTAGAACTATTTAGTGTTGGGACGGCTTACGCTAACATTCAACACAAATTTATGACAAGAGAAATTGTTTGCATTGAATGAAATATTTGGAACTGAAAGAAAAAAGTCTATAACGTACCCTTTCCTTATCCGGACCCTCTAATAACTCCGTAGCAAAGTCGGATATTATATCCCAAGCAACTTCTGTGAATGTAAATTACCATAATTAAAGTAGGAATGCAATATTAATTAACTTATTAACTGCCTTTGTTCAGCGAATCAAACTGGATCTATGCCTCCTATACCAAGAAACGCCATTCTTTGCGGTTCTGCTCATTATTATACAAAATATTAATGTCCAATTAAAGCGTTATAAAATCTAATATATAAAATTCTCGTATCACGGTTTGCGTGATTGAACTCTTCCGAAACGGCTCGACCGATTTTCGTGAATCTTAGCGTGCATATCGGCCAGGCAATAGCGGATCCAGGGGGAGGGTCATGGGGGTCATGACCACCCCCTGAGCTGGGTCCAGGACTTAGGTGGACCACTAATTGAATATAATGATTTTATTTATATATTTTGTCACCATACAGATTTTATGTAACTACATACCTTCAATATATAGTTAATTTAATATAATATAATAACTTTGTATAATGGCAAACGTTTGGGAACGAACGCATCTAAATTTGACTATGTGACCCCCTCCTGGCGCCAAAGTTGGATCCGCCCTTGCGGCCAGGGTGGAGAATCGGACAACATCTATTTTTCATCCCCCTAAATGTTAAGGATGGTACACCCCTAAATTACTTTTTTAATTTTTTGGCAAAAAAAATTTTTTTTTTTATGATACAGCATACAAAAATACAACCCTAAATTTTCACCCCTCTACGATCAACCCTTATTTTTTATTTGTTAATCCTTACACACTTACAATAAGTTTTTTTTTTTTTCTATACTAGAAATTCCCTAGAAATCTTATATATGGCAAAACAACGTTTGCCGGGTCAGCTAGTGTATGTTTAAAAACTTTGAGTTACCAATATCTTCACGTGTAGCGTGCTGAGCGACCACACAGAAACGTATCACAAAACGTTCCCGAACAGAGGCCGGGACCATATGCAGTTTTCCAGATGCATTTATATTAGTGAGGAGTTTCTTGTTCATCTCATCAATTTGCTCCGGAGTCTCGTCGGGACCTCCAACGAGGCGGAAGCAAACCAAACCCAACTGAAAGTGATTTCATTTTACGTTACTTATTAACTTGGCAACATGGATAACAACATAGATACTTGCAATAAGAAAACACAAACGTACCTTTACTTGATTGCAGACTTGGAATCTATCGTCTTTCTTGACAAGCCTTTCAAAATATTTGGCCAGTTCGCAATGTTTTCTGACATATTTTTGCAAGCCGCTAACACCGTAACTTCTCAACATGAACCATAGCTTAAGCGAACGGAAACGACGACTAAGCGATATACCCCAGTGTCGATAATCGATAGCAGTGTGGTCGTAGCAATGTTGTAGATACAACGGATCAACCACGAGGGCAGATGTTAGAAGATAGCGGTTAGTGACCCACAACAGTGAACAGTCAAAACTCGCAAGCATTAATTTATTAGGATTAGTATTGAAGGAGTCAGCATATTCAACTCCAGCTAAATGATACTTGTGTTCTGGGCAGAGGAATGAGCTTCCAGCATATGCGGCGTCCACGTGAAGCCACACGCAAGGGAATTTCCGCACCACGGGACCTATTTCAGGCAAATTATCGAAGGAGCAGCATGAAGTAGTCCCTAATGTCGTAGCGACAAAGAACGGTACTCGCCCTGCCTCTTCATCTTCTTCCATAGCCTATTTGAACGTAAAAAAGAAATAAACAATCGACAAATAGACTTTGTAACAGATAATAATATGAACATAGTTATTTAATTTTGTTATGTTATTTTGTAAAATATTTTCTTGTTATTTATTTATTTATTTAACATAATGCACAGAAGTACAATGGCGGACTTAATACCTGAGGCATTCTCTACCAGTCAACCAAGAGTGGTGCAGAGAATCCTATGGTAGGTGCATAACTTAATATGAAAATAACCAAACTGATAATAATACTTCATACATATACAAACACATACACGGTATATATATAATCACATACAACAACGTACACAATATTATATCATGATAATAATATAAAATTTGCACATATATTCATATATAATCTCTATTATATACTCGTATAGGTATTCATTCACACATTCGTATTTATATCTTCTTTTAATATCGCTAAATAAACGTGCCACAAGTTTTTGATATAAAAAACTTAGTCATTTAAGGCGACTTCAAGAAAGAGGAGATTCTCAATGTGTAGGTATTTTTTAGAACTCCTGCAGTACTTCTTCATTTATATCCGATGTGATACTTTTTTTAAATGATGTATTCTTTCGAATTGGTCCCATAGAAATTTCATAACAGTATAGCTCGGGTAGCTGGTCATCAAATCGAAAAAAAATCAAATATATCTCATCCGATTAAACAAAATTGCGTCCCTTGAATTTTTAGTGGTGACTCCCAGCGAACTGCTTACCTTTAATAATAGAGAAACCTAAATAAAAAATAAAAGACATAGATTGCTCTAATTACTAGTGGAGAAACCACCGGTTTCCAAAAATACAATTTCCTTCGGATTGACATAAGACGTAAAGTGGTAGAGCCTAAGTGGCTTTTTAGTGTAAACAGTTTAATTTGAAGTCGGTTTTAAATTATAATTATTTTACTTTTTAGATTACCTACTAGCAAATCTTAAGCTGTCCGGGAAAAAACATTAGACAACGAGCGTCCATTCTTGACGAACGAAGGCAACCAAACGAAGGCTTACAATAAACTTCGTGAACGAGGTAATTGTTAAAAAATAAATTGAAGGAAAATGAGCAGCAGTAGGCCGTGGCCGCGCAACCATTTCGTTTCATCTTCCCACAGTTTTACAATGATATATTCAAAAATGATATACGGTTAATTAATAAGTCACCATATAAATGAAGAAAATGAAATAATTCAACAAAAAGTGGTCCTAGGCTTTTATTGTGAGACTAGCTTTTGCCCGCGACTTCGTCCGCGTGGAATAGTTCACAAATAATGCTTTATTTTAGAACAAATTTGGTTAGCATAAAAAACGTTATAGTGAGCCAACCTTAACATATATACTGTAGCGGACTTTTTTTTAGATCTTTTAAAAGGGAACAATTCTGTCATACATTATTTTAGCGAAACTTTAACCGTTTCTGCAGCGCACGCAGCGGAAGCTCTCAAAAGGGAAACAACCTCGATTTTGAAACATTATTTATTGATGCTCCGCTTCTATTGGACTTAACATGCTGTTGTATAGCCTATAGCCTTCCTTAATAAATTGGCTATCCAACACTGAAATAATTTTTCAAATCGGACCAGTAGTTCCTGAGATTAGTGCGTTCAAACAAACAAACTCTACAGCTTTATAATATTAGTATAGATTAAGTGTCGTAGGTTTAATTTTTTAATAAGGTGGGCAATTAATTTATTATTTCTCCCTCGATTTAAATTCATACATAATAGGTATATATATGTTGTTAATACACGTAGAAGTAATACTTTCTGTTCATATAACACCTTTCGTCAATGTTCGATAATTATGCACAAACACGATTCTGTGAACGAATTTTTAAAACAATTTTTAACGACATCTGTTCACAAGAGGGTCGTATCGTATCATGAAATTTCAATATTTGCAGCATAGAAAATGGCACACAATGCGGTTCCATTACCGCTTGGCTCGCTACGTATTTCCGGAATCCACCGGCGAGTCATTAAACGTGGGACGACTCCACGGTCGCAGGCAACCTCCGTGGAGGCTCTTCAATTACCGCCCGATTATCTGCACCCTGCTTTGCAATTCATCTCGTGTCCCAATTCTATTTAAAAACTGTACAATTCTACGCTTTTATTTAATTTACGTTTAATTCAATATTTTGTCTTACCTCCTTTAGTGTTTCACCTCTAAGAGATCCGTTGTCATCCGGCTGTAAGATACGAAGTTTCACAAAGCAAATCATGGCTGCCTTTTCGACGCATGAATGGGCTTCCTTAGAACAATATGCTATTAGTTTTGATAGCAAAAGTCCCTCGTCAACATTGGGAAATTGATGCTTTAATCTTTTAATTCCATTGGCTCTGGCAGCCAACATAGATACAAGAACGCATTCACTAGCAGATCCCTGTAAATTAAATTGGTAAAATACTATATTATTATTTTTGTTTGTAATTTTATTTAATTTTAAGTTGGAAGTCTGTACCTTCTACGTTTGGTATACATAGATGCATGTGAATTTGTTTTACATCAATTGAATGATGCTAGTTACAGTAAGTGTAAGTAAGTGTAATGCTACCATTTTATCTCAATAAACAATAATAGATTAATAGATTGCAAGAATTTGTGAAAGATGACTATAGACATGTGAATTTGTTTTACATCAATGGAATGATGCTAGTTACAGTAAGTGTAAGTAAGTGTAATGCTACCATTTTATCTCATCGTAAATAAACAATGATAGATTGCAAGAATTTGTGAAAGATGACTATAGGTTTTGCCGGTGAAAATGCCAGGAAGCGGTTTTGGAGTCAAATGACATGAATAAGTTCAAACCACTAGCTTGTCCGCTTGATGCACTGAAGATTGGAGGTTTTCTGTTCCATGCATTGAATATCAGTTACTTTTATCATTAATTTTTCTATGTATATTGTGTATATGAATATACATTAATGTATATGAACATATACTGAGTTCTGTGAACTATAATCTCACTCAAATCAAATTTAATCAAAAATGTCCAACAATTGGTGAAAACCCTTAATTATGTAGTGAGTAAAGTCAATTCGCGATCCGAGCGCTTCAGCGATCGTAATCCACAGGTTTTTGACGCGAAATCCTAATCAAAAATTCATACTTACTTTGCACTCTTTGACTCTTGATTTCGTTTACTAATAAAATTAAATTGCTTCTTACAGAGAATTTAATAAATAATACGTAATGAGTCAGTGTGATGATCAAAGTGATTTCCAATTATTTATTTAAAACAATAGCACGATACGAAGTGCTCTTCAGTAATCCACTTCATATTTTTGACAAATGTTTGTAGTTCTTGCCCCGATAATAATATATCTCAGCCTATAGTTGTCCACTGTAGAGCATAGGTCTCTCCAATCGATCTCCAGTGCGGCCGGCCAGTGATGGTTGTATAACATCCATACTACCTGGAGCCACGGCGGTCATCCACAGTGCGTTTCCAGAGGTCTTTTTTGCCACGTACCATCCGGCTATGGAATGAGCTCCCCTCCACGGTGTTTCCCGAGCGCTATGACATGTCCTCCTTCAAACGAGGCTTGTGGAGAGTATTAAGCGGTAGGCAGCGGCTTGGCTCTGCCCCTGGCATTGCTGAAGTCCATGGGCGACGGTAAACACTCACCATCAGATGGGCCGTATGCGCGTCTGCCTACAAGGGCAATAAAAAAAAAGAAAAAACCTTAATATTACGATACAAAGTCACATAAGTTACTTTTTAAACAAGCCACGAAATGAATTTACCTGGATAACACCGCCCCCTTTGCTACCTTCTTCAAGCGCTAAAAAGGCAGGCGGTAGTCCAATCGCTTTTCCTGTTAATCAGAATGTGATACGATAAAAAAGTCACGTTATGAAGGCTCGCTTCTCGTTATATACCTAGTTACGAATTAACAGGGATCCTTCATTGTACAGTGCTACGATGTAGCAAGCAGTCTATTTTTATGTATCTATACATCTCGCTAATTTATAATTACATATCACAGATGTTTTCATTTCTAAGCATCCTAAGAACTAGAAGAAATGTTTTTAAAACAAATGAAGTTCACGTACTATGGTCATTTCAGGAGTGTTAGTATTTAATAAAAAACAATGAACATAATTTAACCAATCAAATAAATTAAATGCTTACAACATACTAAATAATTATGGCTTAAAGATATGATTAAGACAATTTACCCATCCAATCCAACATGATTATTTCTAGCTCAGTACAGGCGGGACTTGCTGCCTGCAATAAAACGGATAATAATATACATATACCCATTTATTTAGCTTAATATGAGCACGATCGCTTATCTCATTTATTAATATATTTAATAAGTCGTGCAAAAAATTAGAATCAAAAGTTCAACAGCCGTTCAAAGTAAGTACTACGTCGTTAGTAATTATATGAAACGCTTACAAAACAATCGATACTATCACAACCGATGCAGTCCAGACCTTGTATCGTTTTAAAATTTACATATTCATTCCGCTTTTGAATAATCATAAAATGGAACGAATTAAATATTAGATCTCTTTATTATCAGCTTAATCTTTTAAAGAATCATTATGTTTACGATTTTAATTATTTAAACTGAAAAATAGCATAGATTGAAAGCCCATGGGCCATTTGAAATCAGCAATCGCTATACGAAAACTGTCACCCATTTCATTACGTTAACATCAGCTAAGCCTAAAGGTCCTAAACCCTTAAAAAATGAAGAAAAAGATGATTTAAAAAAAGATAACTTCCATGTCAAAACAGTTTGTTATAAAATTCTAATTTGTTGTTTGTTACACCCGTCGTCTAAGATCATTTTAATGTACCTAAATGTAACATAATACACAGACACGACATTGATGTTATGAACGTCCATGTCTTACGAGCCTATTCATCATCCCTTGTCTAAGATGAATGTTAGATACGATAATTTACACATATAGCTTAGATATAAAATGTTGATGTATAGTTTTGTTTCCAGTAGAGTGCGATTTTTTATTGCACCAGATAGATGGACTAGCTCACAACCCACCTGGTGCTTAGTGACCAGAGCACATAAGAAATCGCAATATGAATCCAGAGCTTTTTCTACTAAGTAGGCTATAAAAAATATTGAAAAATTTGTTCTGAGCTTCATATTCAATCGATTTCGTCAATGATAATATTTGCTCTGTTGTTAAATACATAGATTGGGTTACTTAAATACACATCATATATGTAATTTACATTCGGGAATTAAGCGCAAATAAGACAAAATTAATTTAAAATACTGTGTAATTCAAACGAGATATTATTAGAAAAGTAAATGAACTCGACCTAATTTTTTCAAGTACCAAGCTAGACTAGCATACATGACGTTATACGTGGGTCACTATTTAACACCGTGAGCCGCTGAAGACTCTATTATTACCTAGTTTAAAAAAGGACACATCCTGGCCCCTGAAACACTGGATCCCTTCCATTGCAGAGTAGTATTCATGTTCTGATAATGCATTTAGACTCCGGAAACTACTAAAGTTAAAAGGACCGTGAGTCTGGCTATCTACGTTTCTGGGTATCTGGTTTTCTACAGCAAAAGTACACTGGATGCAAAAGGACTAGCCGATTAATGTCAGACAAATAACAGTATTCATTAGGATTTTCAATTTTTATTTGCGATTATTTATTTGCATGACATAGAGTATTACCGAAAAGCAGGAGTCGGCCATGACCGAATCATATTAGGAATGCAATAGTTTGTGAAATGAACTACCTCAACAGTTTACTTAATTGAGAAATATTTTGAATGCGAATATCACATAACTTGGTAAACGCACCCGTGCCATAATAAAATCAAGTTTTGAACATAAAACTGTTCAGTTTAACTCTGTTTTAATTATATATTTTCTTCCCTAATGTCTCATTCCAATAAAATACATGGATAAATTCTATTCAACTTTCAATTAAAAAAAACCATTTTTACTGAGGATTTAACCCTGTAGGATTTACCCGACTAAGGATATGAGCAAAAATTTACTAAGGATATACTAATTAGCTCTTTAAGTAAAAATGTTATGAAGCTAAGCGAACTGACATTAGAGCTAAGTTATTTACATACCCAGGAAAAACCAATGCATCCGATGCCAGCAGACAACATATCTCCGAGTATCGAAGGGTACCCGTTGCCTGCCGGAAAGTATGCGTGAAAACGTGGATGCTGCCAATGTGTTACACCTGGCATTATCTTTTGCTCGACATCGTTCATCACATCGTCCCAGGGTTCAGGGTGATGAGGAGCTTCGGCCGGAAGTGCCGTTCGTAGGTATCCTGGCTCCACGCTGGGCACAACGCGCCGGGTACGCAACGTGTTCATGTAAGTGCATATGTAATCTACCATCTCTTTACCGCGCACACGAAACTCTTCGACATCCATTATAAGGTTTTTTTTTTAAGTTTAGGAGAAGTTTGGTGGCTTTGACTAAGTGACACGATGTGGGTGCCGCGACGGCTTCTAGTTGACTCGACCACCGCAGCCAACACTTCGGCGACCGAGTGCGCGAGAAGAGCGCGGGGGGCGCGGACGCGGGCCTGATGGCTTTCGTTGGGAAGTCATGGTAGACGCGGTCCCACGCATTAGTGAAAAGCGATTTGTAAAATATATTTTGCTTATGTGTATATATCATTAAAGTATCATATAATTGAAGTTAATGAAAAAAAATTTTTTTGGTTGATTACGAATATTTAAATATAGGACACGGAACGGAGTTTCAGACTGCTTACTACATCATTCAGTGTGTTCTGGTAAACTAGTAAAAAAAGTAAACTTATCTTATTTATTACATACTAGCGACCCGCCCTCGATTCGCTTCGGAAACTGTAATTTATTATTGATTTCTCCACTATTAATGGATATTATTATACATATAAACCTTCCTCTATCAATCACTCTATCTAAGAAAACCGCATCAAAATCCGTTGCGTAGTTTAAAGATTTAAGCATACATAAGGACAGACAGATATAGGGACAGAGAAAGCGACTTTGTTTTATACTATGTAGTGATTAAGTATACATATTATTATTAAATAGATTATTTATTTATATAATAAATTTGAGGCTTAATGCCATACCATAATAAGCTACTCGATCTCCAAAAGAAATATTTGCGTTTATCTGTGTAATACACAAACAAAATTGCTTTTACAAATACAGCACTGATTTCTTAGAATTCATTAGGAAAATTTAATACGAAATTAATAAAAATCAAAAAATCAATCAATATCGGTTAGCTTTATGTATATTGTGAAATATATATCAAAACAAATAAATTTACATAAGAATAATGTCCTTTTTTTGCGGGCCCGGGGTTAAACCTCCTACGAGGTACGCGCGTTGTAGGTATGTGGCACGATGTGACGCAGATATTAGCAGCGGCCCGCGGACCCAAGGATGGTACTTAAGGCTCTACCCACCCCACGGATCCGCCTGAGGTCAGAACTTGGTCGGGATAAGGGGGTTACCGCAGTCAGCACTGCACCCAAAGGCGGGGCTCATCCCAACAACACCCGGCCGACGGAGTCTTCGAGGCAAAACGAAGGCTCTGGAATATCAGCCGTCCCTGTACGACGGCCGCGTCCCGTGACCTTCACCGGGGGATGCCGCCTCCTATAGGGGCCGGGACGTACGCTTGTACAATCTTCTTCGGCCCCGGCTCCGATACGCATCGCTGCCGAGCATCGTAACCACGACGGTAGGCAGCGACAGGCTCTTCTTTCCTATGACTGCTACGAAGGCCGCGCGTTGCTCCAACTAGGCGGTGCATCGCCTGAGTGTGTGCTCCACGGATGATACGGTGATACGATAGGTCGCTACGCCACCATAATCCGCGGCGAGTGCCTCTGCCTCCAGGTTCCAGGCGAGTAAGCATCCTACATACATATCGTTTTTTGGGAATAGAAGGCATGCGGTTTGTCTGGAGGCCTTGCCGCTTAACCGGGAGGGGAGCGTTTACCAACAAATGACCGTGCGCTTTCTAAGGAATCCTAACTCGTTAGCTCCTAATCCTCTTTCTAATCTTAAGCTCTAGTGTTTAAGCTTTACCACGGAATCGGAATCGTGACCCGCTGAGAAAATTAGCAGGCTATAGCCTATAAGCTTAAACAGTGGTTGAAAGGGTTCATTGTTTGATTGTCGAACGTCCTTCGTTTGGTGGAGCAGTTGTAGAGCAGATGACAATCTAGCTCAAAGCGGCTGCAAAGGACAATGACCACATATGTATGGAATTCCGTCTTAAGTTGTTGCACAATAAATCTGTATTTACTATAGACTACGCTTTATATATTATCGAATAAAAGTGTTTGCTTCCCCATAATTAACCGGGTTTTCAAGTAATTAGACCAAAACGGACATAACCTATAAATAATGTTAAGCCCACAAACATTACATATTAATCATAGTTTTCACACACCGACTTCTCCTCATTATCAGAGGCTCAAGCATCAACATGAATTACAGAAGACTAACAAAACATACAAACGTCCTGGCGTAATAAAACACTTTTAGGTACATAAAAACATATGGCCGCTTGCTAGGTCGCTTTTTTTCCCTGCCTAAGCTGATAGCCCTAGGGGCTATTTCAGCGTAACCGTGGCTAGTAGGTGAGCTCACGGGGCTCAAACCTGATGACGTTGTAACACGAACCCTAGCAAGAGTCGTACTTCGCAGAATCTACCACCGGATCGGAAACGCGACCCACTGAGAAGATCCGGCGAGAAACTCAGTGGGCTGTGTCTGAGAGTTAATTTACTCGTCGAGCCCTTCGTCGCAAGCGACGGGTTCGACGAGAACGGTGACCGGTGCTTGAAGTACCTAAAAGCACCGTTAGTGGATCGGGAGGATCCGAGATGACGTGTGCTGGGTCGCAGCCACCGGCTCGTCTATCGACAATATCATGTGAATTCATGTGGGCTGACAGTTGCGTCTGCGTGAAACGGAACACAGAAAAAATAATTATTTTAACTTAATGATAAAATCATAATTCAATACGTTGTAAAATATAATAATATACCTAGTTATTTAACTGTACAAGATTTTGATATCATTTTTGTGATGATTGAGTCTAAAAACTCATGCATGAGTAATCTGTCTAAATAGAGAGAACGAAACGTCATGTCATGACTTTAATACGGAAATGATGCGAACAATTGTTGATTTACTATTAATCTTAAAATCATAATTCCGGTCCTGTACAAAGCATTTCTGTAGTGAAATTGATTGTAAAAAATGAGAAAACTATTTCGATGTTATTTTGGTTCTGCAACATGCAACTTTGCTAGACGACTTTTGGTCATTCTCCTTTGACACAATTGCAAAAAAAAAAAAACTCTATCAAGTATTCTTTACCATAAACTCGTTAAGCTTAGTTACTTGCAACTTATTAACTCTTATTAAATGACCTTACATTCCTTTGACTGCCATTAAAATTCTTGATTTCAAATACGACCATTGTATTTTATTTACAACCTATGGCCAATAATCAAAACGACATTGCAAAAACACTATCTTAAGGTAACAAGCATTTACCACATGAGATTAAATTAAACGAAATTTGCTTTACTAAATAATGAAATATTTTTGCGGGTTACAAAACACAAATATGTCTTCAAGTTGGGCATACTTATGTATAATTTGGCGGTTGTCGTTCATGTAACTAATAATTACGGTCACAATACACAAATGAAGTTAATATTATAATGTTTCAAATTAGTACTATCGCTTCTTCCATACGTTGGTCTTCAAACATAACGAGGATACAGTAAAGCCTATCCCTAGAATCAGTATTGGGTAAACCAAATTCAAATGAGACAAATGCTGAAAACATATGAAGAGGGAAAAACCAAAATAATTTGTCAGCGTTTGAACTATTTTAGCCTAATAAATTCCAAGCTTCGTTAGGACAATAGCTTATTAACTACATGGAATAAATACACCCATTACTTCAAAACACAAATATAGTAATGGTATGTAAGAAATATTCCCTGAAATACCAAAAACAACTATAAATTTCAACTCAGTTTATGTTCGCTGGCTACCGGAAGCCATATTTGTGTTAATATTTCTTCCTGTCATCGATATATCAATAGCAGTGGTTCAATGGCTACTCCACTATTGAAATATTGACAGAATAAATAAGTATGCACGGACTTTGGAGGGATAGGAGCAGAACCCACACTAGCGAGCAAGTCGTAGTAACTATTAATACTAGTGGTCCCGCAGTAGTCGAAATTCGACTAAAATTAATTGAAATTATAAATTTAAAAATAATTATAAAAGATTATTATACTTCCTTATTCACAGATCTCGCCAAGACCACACTATAAACAAATAATAATAAAGATAAACAATATTAGCCTATTCTTAATTTGACCAGACTAAGTAATAAGCAAACAAAGTTTGACAATACACAAAGAGTATATTTATATGTATGTGTTGTGTCAAATACATGGTAGTGTGTGTAATGTTTTCTTTATTAATTTAATGTATTTTCAATGCATAATTTTTACAGCATCATACACTTCTCTATGTTCTCTATAAGTGTGGAATATTTCATACTCCTCCGTCCGCGCAAGTTCCGGAAAACGGGGTACAAAGTTTTGCTTCACGTATTATACATATATTCTTCTCTGGACTAAATATTTCAATATTTGAATTCTTATCTGATACTTAAATCTTATCAGTTTACCGCTTCCGCCCGCCCACTGCACCGTTCCACACCACTTCATTGTGTCAGCTGGATGTTCTAAGTACGTATTCGACTCTTGGAAATCTTTTTTTCTTAGATTATGTGCGAACTCTTTATTTCAATCCGTTTTAACTGAACAACGCTTTGTCGTTTTAGAGAAATATATATTGACATTTCTTTGAAAAACTAGCTTTTTTTGTGCTTTCTTCACGCAATATCGCCCGAGCCAACTATACTTACTTATTTCGTCTGAATGGAAACCCATATTCAGTTGTAGATAAACGCTAATCTAATTCTTTATATTATGTATAATTTTATAATTATATTCTTCCCAAGAATTTAAACTATTTCCACACCCATTTCGTTAAATATGTTCATCAACAATATTAATATTTGCTTTTCTAACATCTAACTGAATAAAAGTGACATCCAAAAATCTTTAGATCAAGAATGTTTTTTTCAATATACGATATTCATGAAATAATGCTGATATTCTGCTCTTAATTAATCTCTATCGACTTACGAAAGCTACGAGAATGATGATAGAAAATATTTCTAAAAATCATTACTTTATGTTGTATTCTCTTCTCTCTTCTTGATTTACTCCTTTCTATTTTAATTACTTTTCTTCAATGTACACACAGGCCGACGCCGTTGGGCTCCTCCTGCAACCAGCACCCTGCCGCCGGAAACATTGCAGCGGGTAGTCGGGGTCTGTTTCCCGATTTATCCGGGACGGCCTTCGTCCCCCCTGTGATGACAATGGTGCGGATTGCTGATAGCGAAGAGCTTGAGGACGTCTCCCAGGTGGAGTTCGATTTGGCTGTGCAGAGGATGCGGGCTAAGCGCACGGCACCCGGTCCCGATGGGATCTCGTCCCAAGCGTGGGCGCTCGCCTTGACAGGTGACGGCTTGGGGCCTGCCCTCCAAGGGCTATTCAGCAGGTGCCTCCGTGAGGGCAGGTTCCCAGAGCCATGGAAGACTGGTCGGCTTGTCCTTATTCCTAAGGAAGGCCGGCCACGTGACGAGCCAAGCGGGTACCGCCCAATCGTCGTGCTGGACGAAGCTGGTAAGCTCCTCGAGCGCATCGTCACCAGTCGCCTCGTCCAGCACCTCGAAAGCGTTGGGCCTGACCTGGCTCCTAACCAATATGGTTTCCGGAGAGGTCGCTCCACCATGGACGCGGTCTTGCGCGTCCGCCACCTCTCCGATCGTGCGTGCTCCGGGGGAGGCGTGTTGTTGGCTGTGTCGATTGATATCGCCAACGCCTTCAACACGATCCCTTGGAGCACGATCGTGGAATCGCTCCGGTTTCACCGCGTCCCCCCTAGTCTCCGCACCCTGATAGAGGATTACCTCTCAGGGCGAAATGTGGTCTTCCCGAGAGGAGGGGGTGGGGACGGAAAGCGGTGTCGTGCGGGGTCCCGCAGGGGTCGGTACTGGGACCACTCCTGTGGGACATCGGTTTCGACTGGGTCCTGCGCGGTGCTAGCCTGCGTGGCGTCGACGTAGTGTGCTATGCCGACGACACGCTGGTGACGGCCCGCGGAGATGACTACAGAGCCGCAGCGATCCTTGCGACGCCGGCGGTCTCCACCGTCGTTAGTCGCATTCGGAGATTAGGTCTTGAGGTGGCCCTCCGCAAGTCCGAAGCGGTGTGCTTTCACCCAGTCCGGAGGGGACCTCCTCCGGGAGCGAATCTCATAGTCGGCGGAGTATCGATCGCTGTCCAGCCGAAGCTCAAATATTTGGGCCTTGTGCTGGACAGTCGATGGCGCTTCGACCACCACTTTGGTGAGTTAGTCCCGAAGCTGCTGGGGATGACGGGTGCACTAGCCCGTCTTCTCCCCAATGTCGGTGGTTGCAGCGCCGGCGTCCGGCGTCTGTACCTGGGGGTCGTCCGCAGTATGGCTTTGTACGGCGCTCCCGTGTGGTCGCCCGCACTCTATGCGCGCAATGCAGCTTTGCTGCTACGAGCGCAGCGGGTGCTCGCGGTGAGGGTCATCAGGGGGTACCGTACGATCTCCCGGGAGGTCGCCTGCGCCCTCGCCGGTTCCCTTCCTTGGGATCTCGAGGCTGAGGTAGCAGCTGCGGTATACCGGCGCAGGACACAGTCCCTGAGTCGGGGACGGACGCCCGGCCCGTCGGCTGTCGGTCGGTGGAGGCGTGCTGCGCGTCATCTGGCGTACGCCAAGTGGAGGGAGCGGTTGCTGGAGGAGCTTGGGCAAACTTCAGTCACTCGCCGACGCACCCTCGAGGCCCTGGTGCCCGTGCTGGAGGCATGGTCAGATAGACGACACGGCGTCCTCTCCTTCCACCTAACGCAGGTCCTCTCGGGGCATGGTTGCTTCGGGAGGTACCTGTGGAAGGTCTGCAGGAGAGAGCCACATCCGGGTTGCCACCAGTGTGGGCATCCGGACGATGACGCTCAGCACGCACTCGAAGCGTGCCCGCGTTGGGAGCGCTCGCGGCGAGACCTCATCGCGGTGCTGGGGAGAGACCTCTCCTTGCGAGCTGTCATCGCCCGCATGCTAGAGGACCAAAATTCTTGGGAGGCCATGACCAGGTTTTGCGACCTGGTCATGACGTTCCGTGAGGCTGAGGAGCGCGAAAGGGAGTGGGATCCCTCTTCGGCTTCTCAGCGAAGAAGGCGGAGTGGGCGCCACGGGCGCGAAGCTCCCGTTCATCTCCCGTAGGGGCTGTCGGGTGCCGGGTGCGGGGGTGCCCGGTACTCGGCTGTTGGTCCGGTGGTGAGGCGGCGCAAGGTGGCTCCTGTGCACCGCTCACGGTGTGTCTCCGAGACGACGTCCTGCGGGATTTTCCCGGGGATGGAGTGCCGTCCTATTAACAGGATGGGTACCGGCGACGGCGAGCCTTCGGCGCGCACTGTGCGGTACCGTGGGTTTCGTGGAGTCGGAGTGGTGGGGCTCGATGGGGTTTAGTCGGTAGTCGTTCTGCGGGGCAAGTGCTTCGCGCGCCTTTCTCAAGGCGTAGTCTCCTGTGACAAATTGGGGGAGGTGAAGGACCTCGGTCCTTCTCTTCTCCCCTTCTTCCTCTCAGGAGGCGCCGGAGTCAAATGGATTCCCCAGCGTTAAAAAAAAAAAAAAAAGGCCGAAGTGTACTTTTAAAATATTGGACTAATAAAATATCTCAGCTAATTATATAACAATCTAAAGAAAAAGGTTAATTTTGTGTTCCTATTGTTCTATTTTTCAAAGCATGTCAAAACGTGGCTTGTCGTTAACAGTAAAATTTAAGTAGCTGCTAGAACCAGAGATGAGAACAGAACATCACGCGAGCCCGTAACTGTGCTTTGTAAGCGGTTTTTTTTTCTACCTAAGCTGATAGGCTTGAGAGGCTATTTCAGCGTAACCTTAACTAGTAGGTGAGCTCACGGGGCTCAAGCCTGACGACGTTGCTAACACAAACCCTAGCAAGAGCCGTGCTTCACAGAACCAACAACCGGATCGGAAACGCGACCCACTGAGAAGATCGGACGAGAAACTCAGTGGGCTGTGTCTGTAGGTTAATTTACTCGTCGAGCCCTTCATCGTCGCAAGCGACGGGTTCGACGAGAACGATGACCGGAGTTTTTGTGCAGGCATGATAATAGTATAGAACTGTGTTTCTGTGGGTTCTATTTGCATAAAGTACTTTAGTTGAAATCTAGGAGTTTAATGTATCTGTAATTCATTCTTGACTTCATTCTTCTTGTTCGTCCAATGAACAGCGAAAAGTTTCAACAACTGCTTCAAGAGACTACAAACAAAGTTAAACGCACTTCACAAGTTCACCTGGAAAACAATGGAAGACGTTACAAATGCAAAATCCCATTAAAAAGCATTGCTTGTATCACTCTCTGATTCTTCAACTATGAGTCGATATATCGATGCATTAGTACATAAAATCACGAACCAATAAACACATAGTTCTATTTATTACACCATAACTACCTGGCGTTGTTCGATGCGCCTAATTTACCATATTATAATTATCACTTACCATAAATAAGTACACATAATATGTGTTCATATCCAGTTTTTAAGCTATAGTTTTGGGAAATTTCAGCCATATACGCTCAACCATTTTTGCGTGATTTCGTAATATACCAACACAGAAACTTTCATATTTATTAAATTATCACTACTATACATTTTATTAAAACACCGCTTAAGGTGACAAAGCATGCTATAATTTAGTTTGAATTTTGACAGTGTACCTTCCCCCTTACAGCGGGATCATTCAGTTTGTGTAGCAAACCATGCAGTTTCTCGGATTTTCCACTTTTTATTTATTATTCATCGAATGAAAGTAGTCACTAATCGGGATTCAAAAAACGGTTTCGATTTCAATACGTTATTAATAAATCACTGTCTTCTATGATGTCGTGTGGAATTTTATTATTGAAGATAAACTTCCCTAAACGATAAAATCCTGTAATCGTAGCTCAGATTCCGATGACAATGCAAGAAAATGTGGAGGAAGAACAACAAAAATATATAATAGCAGTATAAGAAGAATATATATAAGTATATAAAGAATAATATAAGAAAATAAGCAGTAGGCAGAGACTTGGCTATGACCATGGCATGGCCTACGACATTTCTTGCGCTTTTTTTGTTTGCTTAGATGTGTGACGAGGTCACCTGGTGTTAAGTGGATACTAGAGCCCGTAGACATTTACAACGTAAATGCGCCACTCACCTTGAGATATAAATTCTATAAGGTCTCAGGGGTCTCAGTATAGTTACAACGGCTAACCCGACCCTTCAAACCGAAACGCATTACTGCTTCACGACAGAAATAGGCGAGGTGATGGTACCTACCCGTGCGAACTCACAAGAGGTCCTGTCACCAGTGGCGTGCCTCAATAACGGTGACCACTAACCATGAGGTGCTTAGACTACCTACGACGGCGAGAGATAAAAAGCGTTTTTTTAAATTCGTTTTATACTTTATGTTGTCACACACTTGTCTCTTTATCAAAACGTAGTATACCCAGGCATAAAGGAAATTAAAAAAATGTATATTTTGGAGCTAGTAATCGGTAAAACAAGATTAACACCTATGGGTTGAGCATCTTTTTACGTCTTACATTAGGTACCTACCAAAACATAAAACTTGTTAAGGAATCCTACAAGTTTTGCTTGGAGCTCGAAAATTTCGACGATCCGTACGATATGAGGGAATTAAAAAAAAAACAAATATTGTACAGATATTATTAGTATATGAAAAATAGCTGTGATATAGCTTTACTAGAATAATGTATTCAAATGAATGATGTCTTATTTAACATTATTTCGATCTTAGTTTTTATGGGGTGATTTCAAAATTATCGTATGCGTATTATATATGCGTATTATGTTATTTTAGATTATTTGTATGAAACTGTTTCTTTTAAAACAAGGAAATTCGAAGTTTTATTCTGTGATACAAGTTGTATGAGTTAGATACTACAATACTTAGGATAGTATTTTTTAGTGGTTACCGGCGCTCATGGATGTCAGCAATGCCAGGGGCTTCTACCCATAGATAATACACATAAATTAGTTATAATTAAGCAACTCAAGCACTCAACGAAAATGTTTACGGGCGTCGGCCACTAGATGGCTTCGCTTCGATTAGTTTCTCATTGCTCCTGTACATGGCAGTAACATATATATTACCTATCCTATATTTTAATGTTAATGAAGGTTTTGTAAATTTTCAGAAAACACTAATTGATAAAATTCAATTAATTTGTCTTTAGCAAATAAAGAATGATTTAAAGATATGATTTATTGACTTTTTTATTCTCTGTGTTTAGTTACACAACAATTAAATGTCTTAACTTTAACAACATATAAGTTTACGGGCATCCGCTACAAGGTGTCGGATAGTTTTCATATAAAAAAATATTTGTCTTAAACTATCGCAGTTTCAAGGCCCTGCTACCTAGTACCTACCATAGTCGCCTCATAGAATGATAGAAAATTGATGAAACTTTCTCAATGCCATGATTAAAACTAATCTCACACAATACAGTTCGTATTTTAGAATCAACAAATATAATTTGAACTATTAAATTGTTTAATCGTTTTCATCATAATATTTTATAGCATTTATGTAACCTCGTCCTGAATCGAGTTGAAAATAATTACAGGTTCTAAAGTTTAGATGTTTTTAATAATACATCAGATAATACGTAACTGAACAGGAGGATTAAAAACCAAAGCGAATACAGTTTTGATAAACGCTTAGTTAAAACAACCTAAAATTCGTTTCTCTCTAACCAACCTGACGGAATTTGCTATTAATAATTTAAATAGCGCGAAGATGGTGGAAAGAACTTGCTGCCTTTCAAGGGTCTAGAAGTGCGGCCATCATGAATATTCACGGATACAGGGTTCGTGCTTTCACCCAAAATATTCCACAATTGCGCCTTTGAGATTGACACTTGTGCCTACTTTTACCGTAAGGCACACCATTTTCGGAAATGGTTTTCTTTGAATGACGAAAATGGATGAAAAACTAATTGACAGAAAGAACATATTACGTAGCGTTAGCGTAATTTAAATGTCTGCGAGTTCGTGTATCGAGATATTCTTAGTGACGTTGAACTCTAATTAACTTAAAGTAAATACATAACCTGTTTAAGGGGTATGCTTTTAAACATTTGTAAATTGTGCACAAAAAAACGGTAGCTACCTGTTCTGTAAAAAAATTCTAGACTTTTACGTTTCATTTATTCATACTAATAAAATTGCATTATTATCTTCTGAAACTATCGTATATATACTTTTCAGGCTTCAGGCGTCCGTGACCACGAAAACAGTGACGAAAAAATTACAAAAAAAACATATTAAATCGTAAAATACTTTTAATTATGCATAAGTCTATTTTAGATATATAAAAAGATACGTGTGTCAGGCTGAGGGTGGTTCGAGTTCCGGCGACACTAAGTCAGGGAAGTACCAACGCCGAGCAGGCGCCCGTCTCGGAATGTGCATTCTTCCTCACTCCGGAATACCAATAGAATATTATTATGTGTGAACCCGGCCGCTATTGCGATATCTATCTGTACGTTTATATCTCCGGTCCCATTGACATTTTCATCTATATTTACCGACTCCGATCACGTTCAGGCGCGAATTATTCAATAAGTACTTTCTAAATTCAGTTGAAAATAAAATAGGGCAGTACTTGGGTAAGTACATGAATATAAATAAATATATAGGATGGCTTTTATCAAAAAAAAAATAAGTTAAGTAATTTTCTGAATAATTTGTTTTCTATTTATTAATAAATATTTTGACTTTTTTATTATTGAAGGATTACTTGTGACCCGGAGACCTTTCCAGTTTCACCAGGACGGGTGGGCGAGCAAAGGCTCAGCCAGAAGGGGTGGGATTCTCTAACAGCTGCCCGAACGCCTCCGAAGAATACATAAACCTACTACCGGATCGGAATCGCGACCTGCTGAGAAGATCCGGAGAGAAACTCAGCGGGCTGATGCATGGGTTAGGTTGCACATCGACCTCTGTCGAGTTCGATGAGTACGGTTACCGGGTCCCCTTCCTAGTATTGGAGCTGAAGGCGTCTAATACAAAATGTTATTGGATCTGATGGATCAGTACGGACGTGTCTAGGGTGTCGACGGTGACTGGCTCCTGCGTGATCATGATTCGGGGAGTAGTCAGCGGCGGCAACGATAAGGCGATTATCATGACGCATAGCCTAATCGAAATATGGGCGACCGGAGAATGTCGTTAGTAAAAAAAATAGGAGCGGAGACTTGCGGGACTCCAGCTGTAAGTGGTCGCGGGGAGGAGCGGGTCCCTTCTACTCGATATCGAAAAAAGTGGTTCGACAAGAAATCCCGTATGATGAGCACGAGACTGTCCGATACGCTCATGTTGAAAAGTTTGAAAATCAAACCGTTGTGCCAGACTTTGTCGAACGCTTTTGGGACTTCGAAGAAGAGGACTCCCGTGTATAACGGTTTATGTCGGTTAAGCCCACGAGAATGAGCTCCGTGAGGCGATGCACCTGTTGTACGCATAAGTGATTTGCACGGAATCCGAATGGTTCATCGATGAGAATGCCCTTGGATAAGACGAAGTCTCTGAGGCGTGTGTAGAGCAGACGCTCATACAGTTTGCCTAGACATGAGGAGGCTAATCGAGCGGTAACTCGTCGGATGATTTTTTGGTTTACCGGGCTTATGTATGCCGATAACGTCCGCTTCTTGCCACTCCACGGCAAAGATAGAGTTCGCCATAGCGGTATTGAAAATAAATGCCAACATCACGATGAGTTGTACGGGTAGAAGCTTAATGACGTGGTTATATATACCATCGGAACCGGGAGCCTTTTTTTTTAATTGCTTATATGGGTGGACGAGCTCACAGCCCCCTGGTGTTAAGTTGTTACTGGAGCCCATAGACATCTACAACGTAAACGCGCCACCCACCTTGAGATATAAGTTCTAAGATCTCATTGTAGTTACAACGGCTGCCCCGCCCTTCAAACCGTAACACATTACTGCTTCACGGCAGAAATAGGCAGGGTGGTGGTACCTACCCGTGCGGACACACAAGAGGTCCTTGCCAAGGAGCCTTACGAGGACTTAGGTGTTTGATCCAGTCTTTAATTTCAATCGGAGTGAAACCTTTCAGCGACATATTCTAAGCAATTACACTGAAAGTTGTACACACAAAATAGTTGTACCTAGCCGCGCTTACAATATTACTACCAATAAATTCACGAATTTTACAGCTTCGTATTATATTAAATATGTTGCCATTCCCAGACAGTAGAAGACGTCAGAATTAGTTCTCCGCATTAATCATATCTAATCTAACAAATAACTTACAAGCCTATTCGTACTACATTGTTTGAACACATTCTCTCTCGGCTCTCTCTGTACCGACAGACTCTAAAACAATTTAGGCGTTCCTTCCGTAATCGAATCGAGCGGCAGGAGCCATTAACTCTATCGCCCTTATTCCAGTACCGCAATTACGAAACACAAATTGATTTAAACCTAAAATTCAACATTTTAAATTAACCATCGGAATGCTAATTTGCCGCGAACAGTCATCCTTATTTAATTCATTGGAAATGGAGGATAAAATAACGATTTTAATTCCCATTTAAGATTTAGATTGAAATGTTAACGAAGTTAATGCTTAGTCTTGTAATAACAAGTGTTATAAGGAAAACGTTTTTTTCTGTTCTTTTATTAGGTATCTGAAATATTTATTACTGAAGTGCGCGTTAGTGAACACAATTTTATAATGAAATTTGAAATATAGAATTTAATTCGAATTTAAGTCGTTTAACTTTGAAAATCGTACTTTTTCCAAGGTTTTGATAGCTTGTCACTGAAAATCATATGGAATGATTTTAGGGACACCCCAATTATCATGATATTTAGAGCATGTATTAATGTCAAATTTAAAGAGATCATCGAACGTAGACAAATGGACTTAGATCAGGACTAGACGACAACAAGTTTTCAGTTCTCGTCAGCTCAGAAAAATTCGTTTCCAGCTATGTTTAAATAGATCGAGCATAATGCTTAATAAAACCAGGTTTTGATGAAAGAACATTTTCGGTTTGGAACATGGTGATTATTAAAAGGTTTAACCACCTCTTCGCGATGAGTGAAGTCTCAACCCAAACTAAAGTGTCACTCGCTTCGCGTCGCGGCAGATATAGGCACGATGGTATTAATTGCCGATGCGAGCTAACAAATGCGCTATATCACCAGCTGAAATACCAAAGTTCACACCTTGAAAGGACGAACACAAATACCCCATCACCGAAATCTTATAATGGCCTACTGATCAATAAATAAGTTACTATAGAACGTTGAGCATCAAATCAATCATCATGCTCATTAAAATATTGTTCAATAGTCAATAATTCAAATTTTTTACATAATATAGTAATCTCTATATATAAAAATGTATTGCTGTTCGTTAGTCTCGCTAAAACTCGAAAACGGCTGGACCGATTTGGCTAATTTTGGTCTTGAATTATTTGTGGAAGTCCAGAGAAGGTTTAAAAGGTAGACAACTATGATAATCCTCGGAATTAAATAAAAATAACAATTTTGTTTTTCCTTTGATGTGTCCCCCCCGTCGGACGGAATCCTTTTGTGTGTTTTAAGTTTATTTTGTACAAAAGTTTAGGTATTTTATTTATCGATTGAGGCACTACAAAGTCTGCCGGATCAGCTAGTTTAAAATAAAACCGACCTCACTGTTATAAAATGAAAATATCATTTAACTTTGTCGAAGTTAATTAAATATGCATTATTAAGGTTAACTAAAAAGTACTAATCAAATCTTGATCAAAATTTAAATAGCACCTCATGAGAAGTATTAAATTTCAGAAAAACAGAACCATTAAAATCGGTTCTCCGAGAAAAAAGTTCTAAGGTTTACAAAAAATACAGTCTAATTACCAACCTACTACTCCTTTTTTGAAGCCAGTTTAAAAGGACTAGTCGGTAGAAAGAAAATCTGTGTCTTCACTTTGTGTACCCCTTTGTTTTGATTTTATCATCCTAATCATTTATCAATAATCGGATAAAGAGATGACTAGCGTATCTATTATAAGCTGAAGTTTTGAGTCAGCTTTCGATGTGTCACATTCATTTCTCTAGACATAATCAGATAGGGTTTTTTCGGATTCTTTCCATTACTACTTTGGCGATCAAACTTAAAGTAGTTAGCTAGTAGGGTTTCTTTTTGAATTTGACACTTAAAAAACTCTCGTTTTTTAATCTCTATATATAAAAATGAATTGCTGTTCGTTAGTCTCATTAAAACTCGAGAACGGCTGGACCGATTTGGCTAATTTTGGTCTTGAATTATTCGTGGAAGTCCAGAGAAGGTTTAAAACACGGAATAGATTCCGTGGTTTAAAAGGTGAAAAAAGATGAAAATGCTCGGAATTAAAAAAAAATAACAATTTTGTTTTTCCTTTGATGTGTCCCCTTGATGTGTCTTTTATTAAAATTTATCGATTGAGGCAATACGAAGTCTGCCGGGTCAGCTAGTATTTAATAAATAAATAAAAATTCGTTAGCATTGTACGTACAAATCTAAATGTAAAGCTCCTAATAATTTCGTTTCGGTATTTTTTTTATGTCGTCTCGGAACGAACTTTCAATATTGAGGAAATAAAAGGTGAACTCGTTGTCGGAGAGAAAATAGACTCGTTGAAATCTAATTTCGCGTACCCATAACGGGCAGGCACTCGACTCCGATGAGCCATCCGCGACAGACGTCCGTTGATATCAATTTCTTAATTGAGCGAGGCTTCTTCGCTCGAACGCTTCTTCTGAAAACCTCTCGTTCCCGGCTCAGTCGTTCCACACAACGAATACCTACACAGACCGTTCTTAATTTAACTGTTATAAACGCAATCATTTACAAAGCCTTGAAATTATAATTACGTCTATTTTTCTAAATAATGAATAAATAATAGTTTAAAAAAACTAACAAAATAAACTTTTATACAAAATCGAACTAAGAAATAGAAAATAAATTTTAATAAATTTTAATTAAAAATAGTGTAAAAATAAATATTTTATTGTAAAAAAATCATGGGGTGCTTTTCATAATATTATCAAAATAACCCTTCTACTCATAAAATATTTATAACTACTGATACCATGCACCCCACGCTTTCTTTACAATAAAATCATTTTTCTTACACTATTTTTAATTCAAATTTATTAAAATTTATTTTCTATTTTTTAGTTGGATTTTCTATAAAAGCGTATTTTGTTGGTTTTTTTTTAACTATTATTTATTTTTCATTTTTAGTTGAATTTCAATTTTTTCAATTTTTTTTTAATATTGAACTGTCATCGTTCCTTAATAAGTATACCTTACGAGTTAATCCGACATTTGAAGGGGGTCAAAATCATGTTCAAAAATTCCGTTACATACAAACATACATACGTCTGAAGCTAATAAAAGCGTATTAAAAAGAAAAGCATTTTGTTTTAATTTTATCACACACATTCGCTTAACATGGTAAACGCTTTTTAACGAAGTTTTTTTTTCCACTAATATATATCATAATACTATGAATGATTTTTAATTTATAAGCACCTAAAATTTAGGTATATAACTTAAAATTAAGGGTTTTCTGAAAGACAACGGCGTGTTACTATTATGATATTCCATTTATTTCTTATTCTTTGGTACGTTGAAGTAGATGATTTAAAAAAATTATGAAGAGTAGTCTTTTTCAACTAAACTCTCGTCTCTGTATATTTTAAATGACCCATCGTGTTCATACACCTGGCTGATGTGATATGGGCCTTCGGTGCATTTTGGCCCATCGCAGGAGAAATTATCATACTCGCAATATTCCCCATGATCATCTATAAAACAAAAAATATACGCAGTGATTCGCAATTTTGATATAAATCTCTTAAAATATAATATAAGATATTATATAATAAAACAAAACGAACTTAAATTTATCAAGATAGAAATAGCATAAGTCTCATACATTTATGTTACAATCAAAATTTTGAACCGGTCAAAATGACCATGACAGTGAATATTAGTCAAAACCGCTTTTGATGAATAACGTTGATTAGAACTATTTTTTATCAACTAAAGTACCTACTATAAAGATAATGAAAGCAATATTGAGAAATAGGTAACATTTAAACTACTATACTGTAAAAATGGAGACTCAGAACTCATGTATCGAGATGAGCCGCGGCATTAACGTGGCTGACGTCTATGAGCTCCGGTGACCACTTAACGCCAGGTGGGCCGTGAGCTAGTCCACCGCTCTTAACAATAAAAAAAACTAGATTACATTGAATATTTATAGTTTAAAACCTCATTGATTTACCTTAGAAGGATTAGCGGCATCAGTATCACAAACACAATGACCGCAAACACAGGTTCCCCGTCCAGAGCATTTCAATCCCTTCGTGACCTCTGGAGAGAAGCAATTATCTTCATTTTCTTTGCTCTGACATGAACATTGTGCGTTCTCTACAATACTAACTGAAAAAACAACATCATTAATTATTAAATGAACTTCAGGCTCGACAGAAGAGGCCCGTTCCCGGAATCTGTAAACGCACAACATAAATACCGCAGCTCACCTAGACACATTGGTGCCATAGCGTGCCCTTACATCTGATAAATAAGCAAGATCCTCTAGTCTGAAAACGATCATTTTGTAACGTTTACAGAATAAAACTTTTAATCAATAGGTACCTGCTTACCCGAGCAGTCTACCGAATATTCTTTGAGCCGATTAAATACGTTTATAATTAATAATTCTTTTAGTAGTCGTGGCCTAAATTGTACGAGTCCCAGCATAAGTGAAACGACGCGGCGACGGTGCCGGTGTTCAAATTTCGTGACAGGTACCAAGATATGTACTTACATTAGACGTTTTCACGTCATCCATCGAAATAACATAGTGCAATTAAACAAACCCATGAAATATATAAATTAGCTTAATTACTGATAGTATGACGAACTCTAAGCCCCCATAAACTCACACGGGTAGGTAGGTACTAATTACAGTCTATTTCTGTTGCGAGGGGTTCACGGGAAGAGTGGGACGGCTTTTATTTAAAACAATACAATTAAGACATCAACTTCACGACTCGAAATAGGTGGTGACTTTGACATCGTAATGTCTATGGGTTCTAATAGCCACTTAGCATCATATTATCCGTGAGCTCGTACACCCATATATGCAATAAAAAAACTTTAAATACATAAATAAATGGACGACGTTTTAGATTTTTCCTGTGCCTGTATAAATGAACATTGAAAAAAATCAATTTGTATTAGTCCTATTTTTAAAGTTCTTTGCTTTCATGGGAACTGCCGGATTTTCAGAGAGTAGAATATGCTCATGTGTCCTTTTCGGCTTCTTCCTGGTTACATTCACGAAGTAAGACATTCTTCACTCATTTTAACCATTTTTCTTTCTTAATATACCTACCTAATATATTTCTATAGGTATTTGAAAATAACACGGCGTAAATAAAACCCATTTATATTATTTTGGTATAGTAGAGCAATTAGGTAGGTAATTAATTTTCCTGCACACAATATCTACATTGATACTGCTTAAGTAAATTAATCCTATTTCAGGAATTCGTGATAAAATCTATTTAAGAACTTTTTCATGATAAACTGTAAATTTCAGTGTTATGTTTTTTTTTTATTACTTGAAAAAAAGGTGTGTTTTTTTTCACTAATAAAAATAATAACATTCCGCCTATTTCTGCCGTGAAGCAGTAATGCGTTTCGGTTTGAAGGGTGGGGCAGCCGTTGTGACTATACTGAGACCTTAGAACTATATCTCAAGGTGTGTGGCGCATTTACGCTGTAGATGTCTATTACCTCCAGTAACCACTTAACACCAGGTGGGCTGTGAGCTCGTCCACACATCTAAGCAATATAAAAAATAAAAATAAACTGGAGAATAGCGAAAGAGGTCTTTAACTAAACTTACCTAAGAGCTTGTACTTACGTCCAAAATCAGTAAATTCGATAGTATCGTTAACGCAGAGGCCTTTGTTACCCCACAACTCGTTTGAGAAACATTTGTTTTCTTTTACACACCACGAGCATTGGGATAATTTCAAACAATCAAAACATGAGACCTTAACAGCACATACCCAGCGCTCATCCATAACGAATGGTCTTTTCGCTGCCATAATAGTCCATGGTAAAACAGATAATAATAAAACGCTACTTTAACTCGAGAACACTGCATAGTGCTTTTAGATAGAAACTTAATTAACTGGAAAACGGGAAAATACTTCGAACGGTATTATTGTACAATAGCCCTGACATAAATAACGCAATTGCTCTGTACTTACAACTACTTCGATAACCTTTAATCTTTTAATCATGCAAATAAATACTGTTTGTGGTTTACGCACACTTATTAGTAAAACAATACGTTTCCTAATATTAATAATATATTAGATTATTATTAGAACATTAAGTACATTTTCTAAATTTTAAGCACATTTTGGGCATGGTAATAATCTTTTATAAATATTTTAAAGCATCCCCTAAAATTCAGACTAACAATATTTTTTTAAGAACATTAGTGCGTCGGCGTTACTTTGATGACTTACTTACTTATTTGTATTAAAAGGGAAATTCATATCTAATACTTATTTTCTTACCATATATCAATAGGGGGAGGGTGATGGGAGAGATGTGCTCCGCACGTCTCATGCGAGGTTTGGACGTTGGTTGTTGAGCGACAGGAAGTTTTAGTCAGTTCGACTCTGACATGCCCCGCCCTCCATCCCCAGTGGAGGGCGGAAGTCCGGCGATTTCCTCCTGACCAAAAAAAAAAAACCATATATCAATATTACAGCCATATATCTTCACAGTTTCTAGGTCAGTAAATGGGGTTGAAAAAATTTGGTTTTAGCTCTTAAAGACCTAATTAAGGATAAGGCGCCCGGTGTTCTCGTATAAAAAATATTTACAGAAAGGTATCCATTTTTCTAAACATACTACATTACTAACACATGTTCACGATCGACTTCCGCGATGAGGGAATGACATTGTGTCAAACCTTCAATATGAACGGGCGAACGAAATCAAAGTTCACCTGGCGTTGAAGTTCCGTAGGCCGTCATCACAAGGGGAATGCTACAACCATCTTGAGGCTTGAGATCGAAGTCGGAATTGTAAATATAATATGAACTGTCGAACTAGCGTTTCATCACAATTACTTTAGTTAGGTTATGGTAAAATTGAGGTTCCCAGGCCTTATTCTTGATGGTCGTTGTACCTTTTGTACTCACTTCATACACCTGATCCCTCGACTATCTTGTCCGACCGTCCTGCCTATTTCTTGGGAGAACGATCGAAACGAAACGATCATAGGTTCGGGCTTGAATGGTAGGATGGCCATCATACACTTGAAACTTCGACCTTAACAAAAAAATATACAAAATTGCTTCCCGGGTTCTTTCAAAAGTCCATTAAGTCTCTCAGAAAATTTCTATCATCACTGAGAGGTTATTTCTGATCATCTTCTCCAATACCTAGTTAAGATGTTGTATTAAGTCACCTAAATTCTTCTTCTTTTCAGTATGGCAATTGACGTCTTGAAGTGCTATTTCTGCCACTATCGAGATTATAAAAAATCTTCAATTAAGGAATATACACGTTATATGAAAATGGCCCAGAATGAAATGGTTTTTTTTATATAGCTTAGATGAGTGGATGAGCTCACGGCCCACCTGGTATTAAATAGTTACCGGAGCTCATAGACATCCACAACGTAAATGCCGCCACCTACCTTGAGACATAAGTTCTAAAGTCTCAGTTCGTCATCAACAGTACAATGACTTTGTCACCCTTCAAACCGAAACGCATTGCTGGTTCATGGCACAAATAGGCAGGGCGATGGTACCTACCTGTGCAGACTCACAAGACGTCCTACCACCAATAATTACGTAAATTATAATTTTACGGGTCTGATTTTTTATACACGATGTTGTTTCCTTCACCGTGGAAATCAATCGTGAACATTTGATATGTACGTATTTCATTAGAAAAATTGGAAACTGCCTGCGGTATTCGAATCGATGCATCGCTTGATACGCATGGACTGGGCGTCTTATTCTTTAGGCCACGACGACGACGTATCGTATTTTATTTGAAATACTAATCTATTGAGATGAAATCGGAGGAAACGAGATTAAATGACATGTCATAACGTCCCAGTAATATAGTGGGGATTTACTGAGACTTCAGTCATCCTTTTGAAGGAACCGGAAGAACCACGAAGAACCAACGAAGTCGTCTTGGCCTATTGAAGTCGTCGTGGCCTAATGGATAAGACGTCCGGTGCATTCGTGTTGAGCGATGCACCGGTGTTCGAATCTCAGGCGGGTACCAATATTTCTAATGAAATACGTACTCAACAAATGTTCACGATTGACTTTCACGGTGAAGGAATAACATCGTGTAATAAAAATGAAACCCGAAAAATTATAATTTGCGTAATTATTGGTGATAGGACCTCTTCTGAGTCCGCGCGGGTGGGTACCACCACCCTGCCTATTTCTGCCGTGAAGTAGTAATGCGTTTCGGTTTGAAGGGTAGGGCAGCCGTTGTAACCATACTGAGACCTTAGAACTTATGTCTCGAGGTGGGTGGCGCATTTAGGTAGTGTGTACACTGTATGCGCGCGAGTTAATGTCCATCGAGGCCAGAGGAGACGCGCGGTGGCAGCCCGCCCCCACCTTCACCCGTCTCCCCGCATTTGTCTGACGTCGAGTGTTGTCCGTCACGGTTGTAACGCACGATAACGATATCGAAAATTAATATATAAATATACGCTAACGCTATTGTGTTATTTAACCATGACTACTCCGCTTCCAATAAGTTCAGATAGAAAAAAAGATACATGCTGATTCCGACTCAGATCTGTCGGTTGTCTTTTCATTCGATAGTGATTGAATTGGAATTTAAAAAATTATTTTCTCTATTAGAAATAAACAAGTAATTACTTATCACATTTATGTTATTCCATAAATTGCAAAATTACCTTAAGTTACATTAAACCAAATTGACAGCTGTTGACTAAATCGGTAATTATTAACTACATTACCATATTTAATTAGGTCACAGCACTACCGCATTTCTCAGGATGGACATGAAATCGCGCGCCTGCAGTTTTTTTTTTTTTTTTTGTCAGGAGGAAATCGCCGGACTTCCGCCCTCCACTGGGGATGGAGGGCGGGGCATGTCAGAGTCGAACTGACTAAAACCTCCTGTCGCTCAACAACCAACGTCCAAACCTCGCATGAGACAGAACTCATGAAGAGGCAGAGGGGGGAAAGTGAAGCGTTTAGTGCGGAGCACATCTCTCCCATCACCCTCCCCCTCGGGACGCCGAACCGGCGGTCGTCAGCGCCACGGCCACCAGCCCTCTCGGTCGGCAGGCTATCCGAAGCCCGCCTAGATGGCGCCGGTTAGAGTGAGCTATCCTACGGAATACCCCGCTGGACCAGAACCAGCGCGAGTCGAGGATAGCCGGCCTTCCATCACCCGGATGCTCTTGCGTAAAACGCGTGCAGAGCAGCTTGCACGTCGTCTTCTTAGGCCCCCCTCGCCGGTCCCCAGACCGACATGTGAGGGGGGACCCGAAACACTTAGAGGGCCAGGGCTTGGGCGAAATCCGCCTCCCTGGCCCTCGCTCGACGGCGGCGGGATTGTGCGTCTCTCACGCGCCCCGCCGCACAGTGGGTCGATACTATGATTTGAGTGACTTAGGGACCAACTTGGTTTTTTAACAAATGTTTTTACGTAGATAGATAGAGCTCGTTAATCTCAATAATAATTGTTTTGGGCAAAAATTACAAAAACTTTATAGTTTGGTCAGAAAAATGTGTTTTGTGATTTTTTTGTATGGAGCGGGTCACATTAAATTAAATTCCTGCTAAGTACCGTGAGGTCCCGCTTTGAAACTTTATTTTTCTTACACCTTGTCTAGTCTACTATCATTTGATGCTATGAGCATGTGCATAAAGTTGCAACTCTGCCAAATAAATGGATCGAAAAAAAAGAATAAATACATAGAGTAAAAACCTTTATTTTTATTTTCGTAAGTCCTTTTAAGTTAAATTTGATATGGATTAGTAAGTACAAGCACGCAACGATACCCATAATTACATAATACCTAACAAAAATACATTTAGTAGGTCTTAATTAATCAATCTCTCTAAGTATTATATATTTTGTTTCACCATTCGATCTTTAGATCAGAAGACAAAAGAAGATTGTGTAAAATATCCTCATTAGTCGGCAGTCTACTTATCTTTCTAAAATAACAACTCTCTGTATATTTCCGAAAATCTTTATTGCGAGCTTCCGCTGCCTCTTCCGACAGATTACCTATAGGAATGGCACGAAAGGCAAAGCTTTTTATTATTGTATATCACTACCATGTGCCAACAATTTATGGATACTGGAAGGCATATAATACTAGGGATATAAATTAATATACAATTCTGCAGTATATCTACAAAACTCGGAAAAATTGGAAAGGTCCACGCGCTCTCCAGATGCAACAGTCTGAAGAACCACGTGAAACCTCTCTATTAAATCTTTACGTATTCCTGTTATGCGGGCTGTTCCTTCTGCATTCCTGAAAAATCTTCTGGCAGTATTGCCATCATTGGTTGTTCTTGCTTCTTGCTTGACAACATCTATAAGTAAACCGTATTCCTTTTTAAACGCTTAAGGTATAGCGCTCTTTCTGATTGATATTTTTTCTTAGTCATCGCCCCTTGCAACTCCATTTCTTGAAGTCCAAACGAAAAGACGTAAACAAAAAAATGTCATTTAAAAAATAATCTCACAGGAAACTACATAGGATGAAAAAATTGTGAAGTAATAAAATTATATTTACCGATATGAAGGAAGCACTCCATGCGTCTTATCCAGGCATGTAAAGATGGCATTCCATACTGGAATATTCCTTCATTATTTTCTCTTTGATAAGCAAGTGACTCCAAAAAAGTCTGACGGTTTTGCTTTGCAAATATCACAGACAGCAGAAAATGTTTCTGACAAATATGAGGTTATTTTGCCGTCTATCATCGTCATGTGCAATTGATGCTTAACTTCAACTTGTTTGATTTTTGATGGCTGAAGTCTTTCTATTTCTTCTGTTATGCTAGCTTTTATAATTGCCACTGTTGACTGCGTTTCTTTTATAAATTTAAACATTATTGGACGGCAACAAAAAGTTGATGAGGGTAGGTCGTTTTCCCAAACAATTGTTCCATCAAATTTCTGAAGCCTTATAGGAACTAGACTGGTCAAGAAAATAGATGAATCATCAAACTCTGTTTCAGTCTTTTGTTTATAATTACTTTGACCTGGGGCTCTATCAAAGCCTATTTGCTTATAAGCAGTAGCTCTCTTGCCGAGTCGAAATCCGAAGTAATCACATTTAAAAGCCTATATACCGCCAAGCTTAGTAATGCTTGCATTTTAATAGCAGCTCTTTCTTCATTAATAACTACCTCGTCTTTCCCTGGATAACATTTGGTCTTTTCTTGCTTAATTTTATATTAAGAAGGGTATAAATCGGACCCATTTTCATTTGCTGCTTCTCTTAGATTTATATACTGCCACTTACTTAATTTAAGTGAAACTAATAGTGCCTTATCGGGAGAATATGTACTACTTTTCACTTTACTTGTACTTAAACACTCCTTAACTTTTTCTAGATCTCCGGGGTGATTTGACAAATGGTTCATTATTTCTCCTACATCTTCATTTCCAGTGTTACTCAAACTAGCAACTGTAGTAGCTTTCATTTAATCCGGGGTTAACGAAAGCGATTGGTAAATTTGTTCAATGTGCCTGGATCCCAATTCTTCAAAAGGTTTTCGAGGTGTAAAAGTAGATGTCGAGGCTTCTGTAGTACATTAGAGCGTGATACATTTTCAACATCTTCAGTATTAGAAATCTCGAGCCTTTCGTGTACAGTGTTGATATCTTCAGGTATCATGCCTTCGGGCCAGTTTATTGCACATTCGAACTAATCACATTTTTTTCTTATAAACTGTGCGACTACTTCGTTTCCATATTGCACTTATATTTGAACAAAAGTGCGTACAGAATTTTTGGGGCTCAACACTTTTCTCTTCGGTCACGTTCATTTGATTTTGTAGGAATTGAAAGTTTTTTATTATCAGACAGCGACTGTAGTTGCTCTCTTAAAATCATAAATAATCCTAAATTGTTAATAAAATTATCCATTATAACGGAAAAAGGAAGATCACGACGACAATCACAAGATGTTAGTAGTAGTACGAATAAACGAACACTAGTTAGTATATAATAAATATTGTCACTTTATACTTCCAGAGAGACACAAATGTGTACTATATTTTCTACTACCCAGTAATGGCTGCTTAACTAATTATCCTCAGTAACTAATGTTAACTATCCTAATAATTACAGAGATTGATTAATTAGAGACCTACTAAATGTATTTTTGTTAGGTATTATGTAATTATGGGTATTGTTGCGTGCTTGTACTTACTAATCCATATCAAATTTAACTTAAAAGCACTTACGAAAATAAAAATAAAGGTTTTTATTCTATGTATTTATTCATTTTTTTCGATCCATTTATTTGGCAGAGTTGCAACTTTATGCACATGTTCATAGCACCAAATGATAGTAGACTAGACAAGGTGTAAGAAAAATAAAGTTTCAAAGCGGGACCTCACGGTACTTAGCAGGAATTTAATTTAATGTGACCCGCTCCATACAAAAAAATCATAAAACACATTTTGCTGACCAAACTATAAAGTTTTTGTAATTTTTGCCCAAAACAATTATTATTGAGATTAACGAGCTCTATCTATCTACGTGAAGAAAAATCTTAAAAAACAAAGTTGGTCCCTAAGTCACTAAAATCATAGTATCGACCCACTGTGCGCCGCCTCCTTCTGCGAGATGGTGCACTCGCAGAAGTCGAGCATCGCCTTCCACGACTCGTCGTCGCCGAGCATCGATGCCACGACACTCGGCAACGACAAGTCGTTTCCTGTTTTTGCGACGAGGACACGGCGCCACCCCTCCCATGCGGGGCAGGCAACGAGCGTGTGCTCCGCCGTGTCCAAGTCGCAACCACAATGGTGGCACTCTGCCGTCGGCTCGGCTCCGATCCGGTGCAGGAACTCACCGAAGCAACCATGCCCAGTGAGCACCTGCGTGAGCCGGAAAGTGAGGCGTCCTCTGTCACGATTCACCCAATCCACAAGGACCGGGCGAATCGCCTCGACGCCGCGACGGTCCTACGACCGGCCGAAGGATCAGCCAGCCGTCTGGACCATGACTCCAGCACGCCTGCAGTACGTGCGGACTCACAAGTGGTCCTACCACCAGTAATTACGCAGATTATAATTTTACGGGTTTGATTTTTATTACACGATGTTATTCCTTCACCGTGGAAGTCAATCGTGAACATTTGTTAAGTACGTAACGTTCATTAGAAAAATTGGTACCCGGCTGCGGGATTCGAACACCGTTGCATCGCTAGATACGAATGCACCGGACGTCTTATCCTTTAGACCACGACGACTTTAAACACCTTATCCTACACTTCTGCACGTTCACAGATCGTAAGCGGTTAACAAGCCACCACTATATTACGCTTAAACTCCAAGAAATATTAAAATAGTAAAAAAAATTGTATCTCGCTTTCTCGCCCAAAAATTCCTCACTTCTTTTAATTTAATTTAATTTCCGTCCATTTCACTTTTCATGCGACAGGCTTCAGCATTTGTTACAAAAGATTTTGCAGTATGAACTTTGTTCCCTTTGCCTGTCTAATGGACGAATTCAAACAAACAAACAATCGTAAATATAACCTCAACACAACAATTTAACCTCAGATATCATACATATTAAATGTATTGTGTATAAATTATCACCACTAATGGAAAATTATACAAAAGGCAAAAATGTTGAACAGGAATTTGAACGAGATAAAATTCCCATTGAAGGCTTACCTGATAATTTCCTTTGGATGCAGGTACATCGCAAACTCTAATTAAAAAAGAGTCAAACTTGATGGTTAGGGTGTTTAATATTAATTTATTTAAATTAGACATTGTAATGAAAACCTAAAACACAAAACGGTTAGGCAAGCTAAACCACTAGTGAAAAATGGTTGCTTACATTGAACTATATGGACATAGAGAATTTAATTAAAAGCAAGAAATAGCAGTAGATTTTTTAATTTTGTATCTTTTTGTTTATTTTTTCTTATCAATTTATTTTATAATTGTTTATGTCTACGCTCCCCACATATGAGTAATTATTTGATGTGTTATTTTTATTACTGAAATTTTTTTATTATCTTATATGTTAAATCTTCTAACGCATGTTTTGAGCGTAATAATTATTAATAATAGTGATGTCGTTTTGAGGTCAATTATATACATGGTAAATCGCATTTTGGTCCTCACGATACAGGCTATGCCTAGTGTGAAGATCATTGGTTAATTTTATATTGTTTATGCCATCTGCGTAATTTCAGTTTGTTAAATATAGTATAGTATTCTGGGTCATGATTTAAGAGTTTATGTAGTAAATAAAGAAATTATAATTATATATATATTATTATTTACTTATTTGATACAGGTCAGAGGAGGAAGTAAGATGTCAAACCTCCTAAACCATGTAACCGGCATACTAGAAGATAAAACAGCAACAGCAGTTGTTTGGAGCGGTGTTGGTGCAGCTATCTCCAAAACAATATCTTGTGCAGAAATTATAAAAAGGCAATTTTCTATTCAGCACCAAGTGACCAAACTACTGTACCAAATGTATGATAAATCATTACCTGTTTAAATAAAAAAATCTCATTATTTTCTAATTAAACATTGATTTTTCCCTTTAGAGTAGAAGAGCACTGGGAGCCTAAAATTGAAGGCTTAGAAACGTTAGTAGTTAAACGCCAAATACCTGCTATTCATATTCTCTTAACAAGTGAACCTTTGAAAGATTTTAATCAACTTGGGTGAGTTATTTCATTTTCAATTTGTGTCATCTGATGAAGCGTGTTGCGGATAATAATATGTTTAAAAAAAAGTGTTATTTCATTATTGCGAAAAATAAAGATATTAATTAATAAAAATTATAAAAAAATTACCAGGAGGAAACTGTTACTAAGTTTGACGTAAGATAAATATTTGTGTCCATAATAACTATTGCCTGTTGCCATAAATATGTGCCTTTTGCAGTTTTTAAAATGCAATGTATATAAGTCTATGGGCCATTATCTGAAAATTAAGAAGTTCATTTTTGCTTCTCATGTGCCGTATTTTATATTATTTACTAATTACCAATAGAATATCTTTATTCTAATGACAGCTATGCTGTTGGAACAGGCAGGATGATCATTGCAGAGTCATAGTAAGCTAGTTAGATTAAGAGATAGATAGGCTGTCCTATGCAACTTGGTGTTTTTTAAAAGTCTGGCATTGCATATGGGTATTTAGGAGTACATATAATTTCAAGTATATGTGATTAATAGCCTTCTTCAATTTGTATGTCTTTTACATACATTGATTGTCATAACAAGTCTTTTATATACATTTTAACACATTTTTATATTAATTTTATTACCAAAACAATAATAAGTATATTATCATTGTTGAATTAAGCTTTCCTTTAGACATATGTAACTATTACAGTTTGTTAATTTATCTTTAAATATTATTTTATGCAAATAGGCAAAACTAAATGAAAAATCAAATCACAAAAATCTCACCATCTATTATATTAAACCTAATTCATTTCCTGCAATATTTTAGTATTTATTTGTCTCTATTTTTAATCTGACAAAGTATGTAGGTTATGAAAATAATCACAAATTGTATTCTGTTTTAGTTGTCAATCAATAAATGGAAAAAAGTTTTGGGAACAAAATGAGAATCAACCAAATAAAAAACAGCAACTACACTCAAAACGAAAAAAGGTATTCAAGCAGATTCAAAATAGCAAAAATTAAATATTTTTCTATATGAACTATTAACTCCTACGAATTTCTATTACTATCCTGTAATTAAATATTTATTTCTTCAACAATAATAGACACAATGTTTTTTTGTAATATTATTTATGTGTATATTTGTAATAAAAGGTGTTGAATCCAATAAGTGAAATTGGCAAATAAATGAATGTTTGTGCACATTTTATTTATACTTGATTTACAGATCTATCAATACCATAAACCTATGTAGAATGAACATTGTATTGTGTTAATGCATATAAATAATTTAATTTATATTGGTGTACACAATTTTTCACACTAAATTAGTTATATAATTTAACCTTGGTAGTGGAAGAAACACATGTATGTAAATAAATAAATTCAATTTAAATGTTGTTTTCCATCAGAGAAATGTTTAAATTGTAATTGTTTAAACGAATTTCAAGCTTCTGATTCACCAGCTGGTACTTCATCATCAAGTTTAGGTAAAATTAGAATTTCTTGAGGTATTATTGGGTATTTTGTTACAAAATATGTGAATCTCTTGCATAGATGAGTTTCTCTTTCAAATGCATCATAAATTGAACGATGATGAAAGTATGCATGTGAGAAGATCCTGTAAACCCTTCTACAAACGGATCCCAACTTGGCAATTGATGAATCCTTGATGTTCACCCTAAAAAAAATTAATTAATGTTTTATTTAACTGTATTAAAGAACAATTGGTTTGCATCTAATATATAAAATTTTCGTGTCACAGTTTTCGTTGCCATACTCCTCCGAAACGGCTTGACCGATTTTGATGAAATTTTTTATGCTTATCCGGTATCTATGAGAATCGGCCAACATCTATTTTTCATCCCCCTAAATGTTAGGGGTAGTCCACCCTAAATTTTATTTTTTATTTTTTAGACAAAATTTTTAATTTCTATTTTTTTATGATACAACATACAAAAATACATACAATCCTCAATTTTCACCCTTCTACGATCAACACTTATTTTTTATTTGCTAATTAAAAACTAAATTTTCTTGCAAGAATTTTGTTTTTATTTTGTCATGACTTAAAATAAAAAAATATATATATTACTCTCAATTTTCACTCTTATACGATCAACCCCTATTTTTCCATCCCGATTTTTAATTTTTTTATTCTATGCACAGATCCGCAATAAGGTTGCAAGATGGCAATCAAATATTATAATTGAGTCGTCTATTATCAAAGGTGGCAATCTGTGCATTTGGACAAAAAAATGTTATTGATATGTCAATACAGATTGATTTGAATATAATCGTCTCCTTCAAAGAATACGGTTCAAAACCTGCATTAAATAAAGGTTAATACTTAACCTGTTATTTATCTAAGATGTCGTTCAGAAGAGTTTTCTGACTGCCAATGGAATACAAAGTCAATAATTCGTTTTTCTGATTTACCAATAATTGTCCAAAAGTCACATTGCCGGCTTTGATAATAGTCGACTCAATTGTAGTACGATAAATTCTTATTCAGAGTTTATAATTTCAAGTTCCTTTAATTATGATTTTTTTTTAAATTCAATCGTTCAGTTATCCCCGCCAGGTGTCGCCTCTCATCCAGCAAACATCACGTAGTAGGGATGAGGACGAAGCCGGTCTCCTGTCTTACTCACTATACATTTTTCAGCCATGTTTCTTTGGTTTTATTTGTGTATCAATCGTAGCTTGCCAGCCATGTTTTTTTGGCTTTATTTGTGTATCAATAGTATGTTCAGTAGGTCTGAGAATCGGCTACGATCTATATTTCATACCCCTAACTGATAAGGGCTGTCCACCCCAAACATTTTTTATTTTTTTTCTTGGTTATAATGAGGTATAGTCCCCGGCACGTAACTTGGCAAGAGTCGCTAGATGCGCAGAAGTCGTTTTTTAGGTCTCTTTGGTTGTCAAGCGGGACGCGGGGAAAGACGTAGCACCGTTCCGAGCGCGCGATTGGTAAGTCAGTCGACCCTCCCCTCCCGCACCGCGTCCACGTTCCGTTCGCTCCCGGTTACACATGCGCCTACTAAAGTTGTAGGAACCCTTTGTTTATATTGAGTTTTTGTTACGAGTTGTTATTACTGTTTTAAATTTAGTTTTTGTTACGAGTTGTTATTACTGTTTTAAATTTAGTTTTTGTTACGAGTGTTATTGTTTTAAATTTGCTTGCAATGGCAGGACCAAATACCAATGACCATAATTATAGTCGATTCAGTCACTGAGCGTTTTATTATTTACGCCAATGACGACAGCGACTCTTCGTTATGTCGACGATGAGGAGCCAACTCCTTCCACCAGCTCAGGTGCTACCATAAATTTAATCCAAGGGGTAGCACTATTAGAAAATGATAGTGACGACGGCGACACATAATTTTTAATATTAAGTATATTTTTTTAAATAAAATTTTTAACTTTTAATTGTATTTTATTTATAACACCTAATACACTTCACGAATTCCTCTCTTTTCTTTAACTTTCTTCTAAACACACAGGCTTAAAAATAAATTATGGCAAATAAAAAATTTAATAAAATAAAATTAACATATATGCGGGCAATAAAAGTGACTATTTTTTTGTTGCAATGTACACTATGCGCGACATTACCCCCACTACACCAAAACCTTGCCAACTTACGTGCCGCTTACTATATTATGTGGTTGAATGAAGTTTGTGAGAATTTTATATATTAGACTAGAATTTCCCTAGAAATCTTATTTAAGGCAACACAACGTTTGCCGGGTCAGCTAGTAATATTATAAGAATATATAAAGTTTAAACCTGCTTGGAAAGTATTTATTGCTATTCAACAAGCAAGCTGCTCCATCTAGAGTGTGCCGTGTGTAATCAATGGCTGGACATTCTTTAGGAGTTTTATGTGCTGCACACAGAAATATCCACTGTTCTGTTGCAGTCATTTGTGTACATGTTTCAGGTTTGCATTCATTTTGTAGGCGCACAGCCAATCCATTGAGCTCCATACAAAATTGTCTGTAAAATATGTTATTTATTTATTACACTTCATGTAACATTTACAAAGGTGGACTAAATGCCTAAGGCATACTCGACCAGTCAACCAAAGGTAGTGCAGAGTAAATAGTGGTAGGTAGAATGAAAATTAACTAGTCAGGTCATAAGTATTGTCACACAGTAAAAACTTTTCTTTTAGAATGCTGGTCACAAAAAAGTTTATTGAATTCGAATTTCGAATTGTTCATGAAAATAAAAATGTATACTTTTAGAATTTTACTCATTTTTAAATATGGAGTGGACGCTTAAAGAAGACCGTGTTGCAGTTATTGCGTTGCATCGTTGCGGTTACGCGCCAATTCAAATTTTTTACATACTGAAAAATTTGAATATAACCAAAAGATTCGTTTATCGTACCATCAAACGATACAATGAAGACTCTAGTGTAGATGACAGGTCAAGAAGTGGTCGCCCTCGGTCTGTTAGGACTCCAGTAGTGATAAAAGCTGTGAAGGCGCGAATTCGAAGAAATCCCAAACGTAAGCAGAAACTGTTGGCCCTTCAGATGGGGTTAAGCAGAACCACGGTGAAAAGGGTGTTAAATGAAGACTTAGGGCTTCAGGCATATCGAATATCGAAGAAAAACAGGACATCGTTTGAATGCTCGTCTAATGGACCTGAGACTGAAGAGATGCCGCGCTTTGTTGAAGCGGTACGCGGGAAAAAAAAATCAGGAAATTCTGTTTTCGTATGAAAAATTTTTTACCGTAGAAGAGAGCTACAACAAACAAAATGATCAGGTGTACGCACACAGTAGTGAAGAAGCGAGCAACCGTATTCCGCGTGTCCAACGAGGTCATTTTCCATCCTCACTCATGGTATGGTTGGGAGTTTCTTATTGGGGCTTAACAGAGGTACATTTTTGTGAGAAAGGTGTAAAAACGAATGCAGTTGTGTATCAAAATACAGTCCTGACGAACCTTGTGGAACCTGTTTCTCATATCATGTTCAATAACAGGCACTGGGTATTCCAACAAGATTCGGCGCCAGCTCATAGAGCGAAGAGCACACAAGACTGGCTGGCGGAGCGTGAAATCGACTTCATCCGGCACGAAGACTGGTCCTCCTCCAGTCCAGATTTGAATCCGTTAGATTACAAGATATGGCAACACTTGGAGGAAAAGGCGTGCTCAAAGCCTCATCCCAATTTGGAGTCACTCAAGACATCCTTGATTAAGGCAGCCGCCGATATTGACATGGACCTCGTTCGTGCTGCGATAGACGACTGGCCGCGCAGATTGAAGGCCTGTATTCAAAATCACGGAGGTTATTTTGAATAAACTTTAGTGTCATAAGAATCTATGTTTTGTTAAGTTCATTTTGGTATATGAATGGTTACATAATGAATAAAATTGTTTCAATTATTTTACATTAAACATGTGACAGAATTTATGACCTGACTAGGTATATTAAATTTCAAATACATACACAAAAATGTATAGTAAATATGTAATATGTAGTAAAATTGATGAAAAATCTTTACTACACTGTTACTTAAGTTAAAATAACTACAAGTTCAACAATTGAGAGAAGGTTAACAATATAATTATATTGATCAAATATAATTTAGTCCAAACACTATAAGTAAATCCAAATTACATCTTAACAGTGTAACATGTTCTTTCAGCAGCAAGACGATAGAATATATTCTATGACATTAGAACAAGCTGTAAGTTATAAATAAACACAAGAAAAATACCTCAGATGTTCATACTTCCAAACACCTTCATCCAACACCTCTGGCATCTTCAAAATAGCTTCGAGATTCGAAGGGTCACGTCGAATAGTTTGTTGAATAAATTGTTGAACAGCCAATGTGCTATCCATTTCTTCAAAGGGTTCATCAGGCCAGCGACAGAAGTCCTGATTAGAACAATGACTGTAATTTAGAATATTCTTCGATATTCGCGAGTCTTAATTAAAATAATAAACACAATAGAAACTACTTTTACGGTTTAATCCTGAAATAATTTTAATTGATATATGATGGTGGCACATAAGTAACGCCACAATACCTGTTTTAATTCAGTTACATTTGCTGTGCATACCTTGGCTTTGGTGCCGGGTCGATTGCGTCGGAGTATTTGAACTCCGTCGGTCATTTCTTTTGGTGGAATGGCGAAAAGATACTTTTGTTTGTCTATACTGGTTTGAATGTTAACAAGCCTCTGATAGTTACGACGGCACTTATTTGAATTATGCTTCACCTCTACCACTATTATTTATATTTTAGAATTATAAGAAACTTTAACTTTAGCCAAAAAAAATCCTTTCATAATATGAGAGAGAGGACAGAGGACTCCGAATCATAGATTATACGCTTATCTCAAGTATATTAAGTGTATAATCTATGCGCTTAATATTTGAGATCCGAATAATTTTCATTACTTTGGATTAAAAATAGTGACTCCCAGAAGAAAGTACAGTAAAATGGGGTGATTAGGGATTGAGAGGTGAATGGGGACAAAACCAGGAAATCTTTCGACGCTCAATATTAATTTTTAAACCGTTGCAAAATCTTCCATTTTTTATAGTGTAATAGTAGAATGTTGAAACTTTACAAAACATCTCTGAATATGCATGATAATAGCAGCTAACTTATAAAAAATCGCATTTCAAATTAACTTCTTGTGGTGGTAATTATTTTAGTGCTAGAAACTTTGCTCTTTTTTATTTATTTGATAATAATAGAAGACGCCTGTGATTTATAAACGTTTAGTGTTTGGACCATCATATATATTATAGGTAAATCTCAGTTGTTATTGGTTTTAATGTTTTTTGATAATATAAAAATACATGTAAAAATCTGTAGTTTTTGGAAACAATGGGGACGTCTCAGGTACAAATAACAACGAAAAAGGGGTCACTTGGGATGAGAATAAGTTAAATGGGAACGACCTAAGTATAAATAGGTACAGGTTTGTAGGGTTATCTACGTAGTTATTACAATCTTTTTTAAATGTGTTGGTAGGAATCTGGTTTATTCATGATGTTTTTGTCTAGAAAATTTATTCAAAATTATCAATGCAGTGTTATTTTATTGTTTGGCAAATATTTATATTATCAGTTACGTATTGTTTTCTATTTATAGATATATCTTCTGCGTGTACGCATCAAAGAGTGCAAAGCCTTATAAGAGATATGATCCCTTGATATTAAAGACAACAAAAGAAGCCTATGAAATTGGGGATAAGTCTTTGGTTGAAATAGCTAAGCAATTTAACTTAACTTATTATTGCCGTATAGGCAGACGAGCTTACGGTCCACCTGATGGAGAATTGTTACCGTCGCTCATGGACGTTAGCAATCCCAGGGGCAGAGCCAAGCCACTGCCTACCGTTTAATGCTCTCCACAAGCCTCGTTTGAAGAAAGACATGTCATAGCCCTCCGGAAACACCGTGGCAAAAAAGATCTGATTAATCCATACAATAATCGACACACCTAATCTCTTAATCTAGATAAAAATATCAGCCTCTAAGTACTTACCAAGAACGAAGAAATATAAACTCGCTTTTATAAGATTTTTTTTTAAAGAAAGCCCGCTCGTTTGAATTTAGGTGCTTACTCTCCCTTAAACAGAATCCTTTGGGACTACGATAATGTCCACGGTAGCGCGGTCTCCGACAATTTTAAGTGATGAAATAGATGTTTTTTATAATTGTCTCACAACTTACTGAAAAAAACTGTCGCAGATTTAGAAGTCCCAAGTAAATATAAATTAATCATAAGTAATTAAATGTATTCAAGTTTTAGTTATATATTATTTTTTTATTTTTGTTCTCAATGCACCGTCCGTTGCACCATAATTGAGGTGACATCTGCCATGTACTTTTGTCAGTTTTTTGACTGTCAGTGATCACTTTATTGGTGCAATAAATTAATTAATTAATTAAAACCAAGTAGTGTCAGCCCTAGCAATTTACTCTATGAACACGAATTTCGTCCCCATTAACCGCAATTTCCAGTTAAATAGAGATAGCACCTATTTCTGCTTTTTTTGCTTAAACTGGAATGCTAAAAAGGAATGCTTAAAAGCTTTAAATTGGATAACAAAGATACCCTCAATCTCTCAGACTCAATCATTTTGATCCTGATATAGCATTTTAAACATCAACAACTACCTTAAAATTGTTCATCAAGTTGGAGTTTGTCCCTAATCACCCCGTTTTATCGGTAATAAGTAAATCAAATAACCAAACTACTCCTCTTAATATCTCAAGTATTATGTGTATAATCTACCGGCTCACTGAATTTGGCCCCATTCTTTTTTGATTTTCGGATTTTTTTTATTTTTATCTATTTGTTCGTCGTTTGGTCGTTAATGTTCGAATATAAAATGGTTTTTTCGTCTTTCATTATTTATAATTAATTAAACAAATGATCACTCTTAAGTCGGCCCCCTTACTAGATATCTTAGATTAATGAAATTTGATCAATTGTCGTTTGTTCGACGACTATTGGTGATTGTTCGATCATAAAAACAATTAAATTCCCAATTATGAATTATTTTATATCTAATAAGCAAACCATCACCTTACGCCTACATTGCGCATGGGCCGGTTTTGTCAGTCAGCTGGCAATGGCCGTATTTACTAGCGTTTTGTTAACAGGTACGTTTATACTGTTTAATTATTTCCTAAGTAGTTTAAAAAAATATTGACAACTTCAACAAACTTTAACAATACTTCAACAAAAAAATGTCAGTGAAGACGGCCAATTACTCAATAGATTAGCGCGGTTTTAATAAATTCAGTTATTTTTAATGATATTGAATATTAACAAGCTTGTAGAAATTTCAGTGATTTCTAATTATTCTAATACCGGTCACTCACATTCGCACGAATACGCAAACCCGCAAGTGTAGGACGACATTTGCAAATGATTATGCAAAGTTTTCGCTGCATTCGTGGTTTTCCAAGCTGTGTCGGTTTTTTAACAGACATCAAAGCGCGCGAACCGCGATCCTTCGCGTAGTCTCCCACACATTCGTGTGACCAGTTGCGCCCAGGATTGCGAAGGCAACGGACGTTTCGCTATTTCCATAGATCGTGACGTCTACTGTGTAGCGTATCTTCATCAAAAGAAATCCCATAAAAACAGCATGGCTGTTAAGGATGTCTGGGAAAGAATTAAAAACTCTTTTTTGGAGTTTACTCCTTTAGAATCGATTTACATATATAGGCCCGGGGTATGAAAATTATGGGGACCAAAATCGTACTAGCATGTCACACGAAATGCGTTATGCGCATTTCGTGTGACATGCTAGTACATGCGCCGGCAGTCCGCCACAAAGCCTCGTACTGATCGCGCGTTTCTCTCATTATTGTATTTTCATATATTTGTTAGTCGTTTGTTTTGTGTCTCGTTAATTTGTTAATAATCTGTAGTGTATCGTGTTGTCGTAATATAGAACTATTTCTCGTATTGTTTCGTTTAATTTTTTATATCCAGTAAACTCCAGTCGTGCGTCGGAGCGGACACACACACTTTTTTTTGGAGTTTACTCCTTTAGAATCGATTTACATATATAGGCCCGGGGTATGAAAATTATGGGGACCAAAATCGTACTAGCATGTCACACGAAATGCGTTATGCGCATGTCACACGAAATGCGCGCCGGGCTGCTGCGCCGGCAGTCCGCCACAAAGCCTCGTACTGATCGCGCGTTTCTCTCATTATTGTATTTTCATATATTTGTTAGTCGTTTGTTTTGTGTCTCGTTAATTTGTTAATAATCTGTAGTGTATCGTGTTGTCGTAATATAGAACTATTTCTCGTATTGTTTCGTTTAATTTTTTATATCCAGTAAACTCCAGTCGTGCGTCGGAGCGGACACACACACTTTTTTTTTTTTTTTTTTTTTATTGCCTTGATGGATGGACGTGCTCACAGCCCACCTGGTGTTAAGTGGTTACTGGAGCCCATAGACATCTACAACGTAAATGCGCCACCCACCTCGAGATATAAGTTCTAAGGTCTCAGTATAGTTACAACGGCTACCCCCACCCTTCGAACCGAAACGCATTACTGCTTCACGGCGGAAATAGGCGGAGTGGTGGTACCTACCCGTGCGGACTCCCAAGAGGTCCTACCACCAGTGATTACGCAAATTAAAATTTTCTTCAAATTCTCTTCAATGTTCTAGTGACGAATTAAAAAGGAGGAGAAATTCGTGAGACATTCGTAAACAAGTGTAGGAGGAAGCGCAAACGGGTTCGCAAATTGAGTTCCGAACCCATTTGCACAGCCGCTAAGCTTGCGAATGAATGTTTGACGGCCCTTCACATGCGCGCATGTCAGTGGCCGGCATCATAAACAGACAACTACAGATGTATGGATAAATAAATATAGTATCGATATTTTTTGAAAATATCAATACTGATATCGATCGATATATCGGTATGATTTAATAGAAAATATTCGTTTTCATTTAAATTTTAATAAATCAAGAACAATTATTAAGAAATTTTAAAAAACGTAGTTTTAAGAAACTTAAAAACCAAATTTTAAAACCACAAAGCGAGTCGACCTAAAACAAAAAATACACACATTATATTTTTTTGAAAAAGATGTGTTAGTATAAAAAAAAGTATTCTTTTTTAGGATTTATTCATCTTAAAACATATAAATGATTATTGATCTGAAAAAAATATCGATTTTTATACATTTTCGATACTTGGCTTTTTCTATCGATATATCGAAATATTAAATATCTATCAAAAATATCGACACATTGAAAAAATAATAGGTATGTATAGATATTTTTTCATTATCAATTCATAGATGAGACAAGTGTAATTTTAAGTGTATAATCTATGGTGTAATTCGTAAATGTAACATGGTCAGACTTTTTGGCGGGAACGCGAGGAGTGAAGTTGTGTGATTTGTTTTATTTTGTCTATTTAGTGTTTCTTCAGGTTTAAATGTGTAATAATGGTGGTTTATTAACTGTTTAATATCTGTGAAAGTTCACAAATGTGGGAAAATGAAACAAAGCTGCTGGACGTAACTTCTCGGGTTCCTCCAAAAAGTCCACTGAAAAAATCTCAGTAAATGACCACCATTTTACTGCGATTATGTTTCATCCCATATCATCTCATTTCATTAAATTTCATCCCAGTTGATTAATGTCTCAAATTAATCATCTTCATTTCATTTCACTCCATATTATCATTTTTCATAAAATTAAGAAAATAAAGTAAAATAAGACATGACTTAAAGGTCTTAGTTACCAGGTCATAAAATCTCTTAAAAAAAAAAAAATGTAACATGGTCACAAAGTTTAGTAAATAATGTACCGTACATAATATGTGACATAAAGCATTTAAATAAGTTTAGTGACAAAAGTGTAAAATTTCAATAGCAGATTTCCAATTCGTATATTTACCTAAAACACATAAATTAATTTATCAGATAAGATTATGTTCGAAAATGGTATACACAATTTTTATTTTGTTATTTAATGTAATTTTGTCGACAAGCTCTTTTGTAAGTGATATTACTAGCAGTTCGTTTGGAAAATATTCCGAAGGAATTATAGCTGCATTCGGTGATTTTAATTCTGACGAATTAACTGACGCCTTCGTTATTAAAAATAGTTCAACTGTCAACGTTTTTCTTGCATATGACAAAGAGCCTTTTCTAAGGCCATCCGAATTTACATGCAACTTTTCTGATATTGTTATCACTAGTATTGTACCAGGAGATTACGATGGAGATGCTTACATGGATATACTATTGACCACTCAAAATGTAAACAATACTTCAAAATTTCACAATGTGAGTATACTTTGGGGAGGTATGCCCACATTAAATTGTTCTGATGCTCTTCAAACGAAAGCAGTAACATTTGAACAGCCATTAGTCATGGATTACAATCGAGACATGATCTTAGATTTGTTTGGTATCAATGTTGAGGGCAAACGAGTGTTTTGGATTTTTGACAAGTCACGTAACAAACCCAAAGAAGAACCAATGGGAGATGAAAAATTATACAAAGAAATCAAACAACCTCACTCGCATTCTTTTCTGGACGTAAATGATGATGATGCAGCAGATCTCTTGATAACTACCACATCCGAAGTTGAAGTGTGGCTGAATGAAGATACAAATGGGTTTAAGTATGACTATAGTATTGAATTTTTGATTGGCCATGCTGCTATTTATGGCCAGGCATTGTTTCTAGATGTTTCTTTATCTGGAAAATTTTATTTGGCTATACCTGTATGTTATGACATTGATTGTTTCAACAGCACTATTTTAATATATGACAATATTGAGTGGCATGATCTCCAAGTGGACTTTAATGATGGCAAAGGAACGTTATGGAGATTTACTCCTCCAAGAGATGAAATTTACTTAGACACCATTACAATGCGTAGTGGTGATTACAATATGGATGGGTACCCTGATATTTTAATGGTACTAAGTCCGACCCACAGTAATGACACTAGAGTGTTCCTACTTCATAATATACCATGCAATTTACCAGGATGTAAATTCGTTAGAACATTTCAAATACACTGGGATATGTTTGATTCATTTGGTAATGATATTGTAATGGCCACTTTTTACGATTTTTATATGGATGGAGTTTTAGATATAATTTATGTTAAGAAAAATTATACATCTCAAACACACACAATGCATTCATTTAGAAATGAGTTAGAATATGATACCAACTTTATCAAGGTTATTGTGGTCACTGGCTTAACTAATGCTATAGTGCCAATCTTAAACACTACTTTATACAAGAGAAAGGCTACTTTTGGTAAGTTTTATTCAAGGACAAGTAATTTTTTTTATTAACTGCTGTTTGGTTTCTTTGTTATAAATAGCTTTTATTAATTTTCAGGTACTAATTTACCAGGACCGAAAATTGGATACAATACATGGTCCCAAGAAGGAACTTATAGAACAGGTGTTTGTGCACAGTTACCGCAGTCTGCATATTTTGCTTTACAACTTCCTTATTCCATATTTGGTCTTGACAGAACACCAAACTTTGTGGATACACTAAATGTTGGGCTATCTGGCTATTCCAAAAGTTGGACTCAAATTATTCCAAATTCTCAAATAGTTGTAATACCTGTGCCACCTTATGATCCATCTCAATGGAAAGCACAACTATTTGTTACACCTAGCAAAGTGATTCTCAAAAGTGTTTTTGTACTAACTGCAATTATAGTTATCATAACAGGGTGTGTACTATATTTGCATTGGAAAGAAAGAAATGATAGACAAGATATCATCGAGATTGATGATCAGACCTATGTAAAGATATGAATTAAATGCCAACCTTTAACACTATAGGACATTTTCACTCTATATTGTGGTTAATGATGGGGTCTGAATTTATTGGGCCAAAAAAAACCAAGCTTGTTTAAACCTGTTTGCAATTGCTAGTGTGCAAATGTTTGTATACTTTAGAGATCTACTACTTTCATTATATAATTAATATGTTAAGGTAGACCTGTATTGTATATTAGTTGTATATTTTTTGTTAATAAAAATTTTGCTGTGATACTTAATTTTTCTCAATAAAAAAAAGGCTTATTTCTCGTATTTTTAAAAAGTGACATTACTAAACTTTAAAGATTGTTAATAATATTACATACTAATTAGAATTCATAATATATAATGTGTATAATATTAGTCGGGTCACTTCAGTCCATAAAATTGTAGTAAAATATGTAAAAAAAAAGGTTATATTAATATAGCGTGCAGACATGCAAGAACGCCTCTTATGTGAGAGTGAAGGCATCCTCCAAACTTTTCCATTTGTCTTTATCTTTGGCGATTGTCTTGCAGTTTTTACCAACAATTTTTATTATATCTTTGTCCCAACGAGTTACCGGTCTTCTTTTCTTTCTAATACCTGCAGGCCCCCGCCATAACGAGAGTCTACAGGTCCAACGGTCATCGCTCATCCTAGCTACATGGCCTGCTCAGCGCCACTAACTTTTGTCAGAAATTTAGTGCATCTAAAACTAGTCGTCATCGTCGTAGTAATTTTAAAGTCGTCGTGGCCTAAAGGATAAGACGCCCGGTATATTCGTATCGAGCGATGCGCCGGTGTTCGAATCCCACCGGCGGGTACCAATTTTTCTAATGAAATTTAACAAATGTTCATGATGGACTTCCACGGTGAAGGAATAACATCGTGTAATAAAAATCAAACCCGCAAAATTATAATTTGCATAATTACTGGTGGTAGGACCTCTTATGAGTCCGCACGGGTAGGTACCACCACCCCGCCTATTTCTGCCGTGAAGCAGTAATGCGTTTCGGTTTGAAGGGTGGGGTAGCCGTTGTAAATATACTGAGACCTTAGAACTAATATCTCAAGGTGGGTGGCGCGTTTACATTGTAGATGTCTATGGGCTCCAGTAACCACTTAAAACCAGGTGGGCTGTGAGCTCGTCCATCTATCTAAGCAATAAAAAAAAGGGTGCGTGTATACTTATCTACGCGCGTAAGTTTTTTTTTTTAAATATTAAATAATTTATAATAAATATTTAACGTTAATAATTTAATAATATTTAGTATAAATTATATTAAATAATAATTTTGTCATTTATATTACTAAAAAATGAATGCGCGATAGTTCAATTGCGGCTATATTCAGGCTCGCCAAGTTACGTCGGTCGTATTGTAATGAGCGATTAAGTGGGCAAGTTCATTCTGTTAATTTTGTGTCACGGTGCGCGCGCATTGTAAAATTTCAATCTCATCAGTTTTTCATAACGCGCTTAAAGAAGTATAACTTAAAAAAAAAAAAAGTCTTTTCCAGTGTGATATTGTGTGGCATTTTTTGTAATTTTTTTTCACATTCGTAATGCTTCTCTCCATACTTCGTTTATCTGATTTTGTTCTTTACGCATAGCGCGTATTTCCACGTATGGCAGCCGTAGGTGATAGAGGGGAGCAGGCATGTGTCCATTAGTTTCTTTTTTAAATTAATAGGCATGGTTCCCTTTAGTATGTCACTAGAATTTTTCCATGCTCCTGAAATTCTTCGTTCAACTTCTAATTCATTGTTTTGTTTTCCAAAGGAAAGTTTGCCTGGGTTTAAGTAACTATCTACCTACGTATTCTAATGGTTTCTCGTCGAGATATATGGGATATTTTATACTGTTGGACATAATTTTTGTTTTATTTAAATTCATTTCACTTCGTAGCTCATTGTTTTTAGTGAGTGTATCATTGATTCCATATCTTTAGCACTTTCGCATAGTAGAATAATATCGTCGGCAAATCTTGCATGGTTGATGAAATTGCTTAATGATTAAGATTCATCCTTATTCTTTCCCAATTTAATTTGCTGAAGACCATCTCCAGTATCGCTATAAACATTGTCGGGGATAGTGGGTCGCCTTGCCTCACACACGCCTCGCCTTATGGGTATCGGTGGTCCTATTGTCTCAAGTTTAACTCTACTTGTGCAAATACTTTATTATTACTATATATTTGTTTTCAACGCGTTGTGAGCTTAAGACGGTCCATATAGAAGAGTGTCGGATTTTGTCGAAGGTTTTCCGATAATAGATAAACACCACGTAGAGTGGTTTCTGATATCCACGTCTAAAGTCTAAAGCGAGCTTGCTCTATTATTTTTTTATTGCTTAGATATGTGGACGAGCTCACAGCCCACCCGGTGTTAAGTGGTTACTGGACCCCATAGACAACCACAACGTAAAATGCGCCACACACCTTGAGATACAGTTCCAAGGTCTCAGCATAGTCACAACGGCTGCCCCACCCTTTAAACCGAAACGCACTACCGCTTCACGGCAGAAACAGGCGGGGCGGTGGCACCCACCCGTACGGACTCACAAGAGGTGCTACCACCAGTAATTACGCAATTATAATTTGGCGGGTTTGATTTTTATTGCACGATGTTATTCCTTCACCGTGGAAGTCCATCGTGAACATTTGTTAAGTACGTATTTCATTAGAAAAATTGATAGCCGCCTTCGGGATTCGAACACCAGTGCATCGCTCGATACGAATGCACCGGACGTCTTATCCTTTAGGCCACGACGACTTCAAATCTTCAAGACTTCTATTGATTGCTTTTCCTCTATTCTCTTATGCTCTTTTCGATTATCAATGAAAAAAGTTTGAAGAGCGTGGGCAGCATACTGATAGGGCGATAATTGACTATATCAGTGGGATCGCCCTTTTTTTTAGAGTAGAATCATGTCTGACTCTGATCTTTGATTCTGCCGGTCCTGGTAAGCCGGTCTTCGGAATTTCAATTTTCTTTTCCTTCGAATTAAGTAAAATAATACCAAAAACCTTGTAAATTTAATTATTTTATAATTGATTTGGCAAAGTATAGTTCATATTCTCGAATTTTATCCTCTCGGGTAAAAAAAATTATATATATTATGTATAATTAGGCAGCGGCTTGGCTCTGCCCTTGGCATTGCTGAAGTCCATGGGCGACGGTAACCATTCACCATCAGGTGGGCCGTGTGCTCGTCTGCCTACAAGAGTATTAAAAAAATATATATACGAAATCGAAAAAAATCATTACATTAGATATATACAAATAGGGCCAATTCCCATATATAATTTGATTAATTATTTACATGATTATTTAATTTTTAACTGATTTTCTTTTAATATTAATAATTAATTGATCCACAGAGGTATTAAATTGAATTTAGGGGACGATTGTTTAAAGTGTCTGCAAAGCAATTCGGCCGACGGAAAGTGTCTGGGAGTATTGGCGACTTATTTTTAAGGATATTGCCCAAAATATACGTAAAACTCAGCTTTCAGAAAATACGTGAGACCTGATTTTATGTGCCTTGAGTACCTGATATCTGAAAATTGGCCGTCTAAGCAAGGTAGCAGGTAGGCATGCGTTATTAGTACAAACTAACACTACGCAATTGGCCACATTTCGTTCGTCAGAAAATACGTGACATCTGGGGGCCCTGGCCTCTATTACCAATGAGTTTTGTTAGATACTACCAGTCAAAAGTAATTTAGACTATACTGATATTCGATAAAAAATAGTTAATCACCTTTAAGTTTGATAGCCAAAGTAGTACTGGAAAAATCTAAAGAAACCCTATCTGATGAAGTCTAAAGAAATGAATGTGACGCATCGTTAGCCGACTCAAAACTTGCAGCTTATAATAGACGCGCTAGTCATCGCATTATCCGATTATTGATAAATGATTAGGGTTATAAAATCAAAACAAAGGGGTACACAAAGTGAGGACACATTTTCTTTCTACCGACTAGTCCTTTTAAACTGGCTTCAAAAAAGGAGTAGGATGGCAATTAGACTGTATTTTTGTGAACCTCAGAACTTTTTTCTCGGCGAACTGATTTTAATGGTTCTTTTTTTTCTGAAAGGTGGTGCTTCTCATGAGGTGCTATTTAAATTTAGATCAAGATTTGATTTCATTAGTACTTTTTAGTTATCCTTAATTAGCTTTGGAAAAGTTAATGATATTTTCATTTTATAACGTTGGAGTCAGTTTTCTTTTATGTAACAAAAAAATGAAGCATTAACTATTGAACGATATTATAATGAGCATAATGATTTAGTTGTTGCTCAAAGTTCTTTCTCTTTCCAGAACTTTGATTCTATAGAAGCTTATTTATTGATCACTAGGCCATTATCCGATGATGGGGTATTCGGATTTCGGTGATGGGGTATTCGTTGGAATGTTCGTTCTTTCAAGGTGTGAACTTTGGTATTTCTACTGGTCATATAGCGCATTTGTCAGCCAGCATCGGCAATTAATGTCATCGTGCCTATTTCTGCTTACTTAAAATTATGCCAGACATTCGCTGTGATTGTATCTTGCAAGATATATGCATGTATTGTAAAGACAGTGTAAGTTATGAACATGACCCAAATAACAAATAAATAAAATAACAAAAAACATCATTAACATGAATAAATTGGTTTAGTACACTTCACAGACTTGCTGATACTATGTCATGTCAATCCATGGGCTTACGCATTTTTTTAAAATATGAAAGCGTTGATAACCTGCCTATAATTATTATGTAGTACCAACTAGGTACTTTAGATTACCAATCTTTGAACCATACAAAATACCCAGTCAGGTTTTTTTTGTATAAGAAACAGAGTAATAAAAATAATATTAATTAACAAAACACTAAAGTATTATATTATTATTCGATATACCATAAGTACAATAATGTACCATATTGTTTCGTACTGAAACAGATTTTTTTCTTGTTTCGTATATTTTATTATTATCGAGTATTAGGTAAAGAATATATTACATCTTCAAGACAACACAAGTCTTAACCTAGGCGCAGTAAGGTTCGATCTCGCCTGTAGACGGCCGACTAGCCAAAATTATCCAACGCAAGTCACGCTTAAACATAGAACCAGCGACAATATATTCATCGTGTACCAGTCAAGGGACAGACGGTCCCACCTCCGGAAACGACGCTGAGCCCAGGGAGCGCGAGGCAGTGGAAGGATCGGTAAGTCTTCAGGCACTTATTTCGTTCCTTACTGTACACATATTAAACTTTTCAAAGTGGCATTCGCATTATAATATGCCAATATATAAATTAAACATTGTAGTAATAATCAACTTCTTTAGATAACTAATCTTTAAATCGTACAAATCAGGTCATCATGTCAGGTGTTTTTTTTATCCCCCCGGTGAAGGTCAAGGAGCGACCCGAGCTCGCTGCCAGCTCTCTCACCAGCGGCACCGTCTGGGCGGCCCGAAGGCTCGGTCGGCCGGGTGTCCTTGTGGTGAGCTGCGCTGTCTGGTTGTAGTGTTGACCGCGGTAACCCCCTTACCTCATCCGGGTTCTAACCTCTGACGGGATCGGACGCTTGGGCGAAGAGTTTATGGGAGTCATTTAGTGGATAGGGTCCTGAAAACATCCTTGGGCCCGCGATTTTGCAGTCGCGAACCAGTCCCACATACCCCGCGCGCCCCCTAGGCGCGGGGCCTCGTAGGAATTTCGGACCCGGCCCAAAAAAAAGTCTTTTTTGTATAAGAAACATTATTATAATATGAATTAACAAATACTAAATTATTATACAGTATATTATTGAATATAATTAAAGTGGCACTCAGCACATGACCAATAAATGCATTCTGTGATATATTTGATATTAACATTTGACTTAACGATTTAAATAAACTAAATAGTTTCCCTTACTGTCCCGATTTCATCTTCTTTAGTCTGGTTCTAATCGTAGGAAAGCCAGGTCTCGTGTTGGGATCTTCTGCCCAGCAGTCCTTCATGCACGACACGATGTAGTCGTCGATGCCGCCGTCGATGCTGCTCGTGTCCGGACGAAACAACTCTTCGCCGTCCAACTTCGGCCGCTTCAAGCGGTCTATTATATCTGAAATGTTAATCCACGGTATATACGAACGAAATATAACTTACTGCTAAGCAGTAACTCAAAATGTATTATGTACTTTTTGTTTTCATTTAAAGGCTCACCTTTGGGCTCCATTGCGACATTTCCAAAAGGGCCTTTTCTCGCTATCACTTCGTATAGAATAATCCCAAACGCATAGACGTCACCTTTTTGCGTTCCGCCCACGATGCCATTCGGGTTGTTTAATCCTCTCAACAACTCTGGTGATTTCCAAAGCAAACCTGTAACACGTCACGACTGTGTGTTAATGCCGCAAATTATAAGAACTCGTACAATTTAAGACTATTATTAATATTTAGCTATTTACTTTATAAGCAGCATTTTTTATTTATGTGACTATATGCAAAATATTTAATTCCTACACCCCAGCAGAGGGTAATAGGAAGGAATGATGATGATGATGATGATGATATGCAAAATAAGCTTCGCAATCTTTAGCTATTTTTATTGCGGTGTCAAACAATAAAGTTTTTGAATATATCCTGTGCCCTTCAATCGTAGTATCCGATCATTTATTATAATAATATTATAATAATAAGGTTCATGCACCTCTATAATATTGATGTTCTCCAATAAACTTGTTTTCAGCGCAATATTTCAGCTCACGAAGACCAAAATCAGCTACCTGAATGGATAAATTAAACTATTTATTTCACACAAACAACAAATACATCAAACTACTTATTCACCACGTTATAAGTAACATAGTCTAATGTAATGAATAACATAGTTAAAAACGATCGATCTTTGACGTTTAAGGTAATATGGTTTATTATCTCAAAGCTGAACTTACTTGTAACATCCATCTTGATGTAACTACACAATTCGAGGATTTAAGATTTCCGTGAAATATTAAAGGCGATGAATGAATGAAGATCATACCCTGGAAATAAAATAGACAGGTGAACGCTTTCAAAAATCTCAACTTTGAAGGAGTATTGATTGGTACAGTAATATCACAATAACTCATAGAAAAAAACAATCATACCTTAATGAGATCGTGAATAAGCAAAGATATTAACATCTGATCCAATTTGATATCTTCGTTTTCTATTATATCCTGCAAATTATTTAGAATATGTACTCGTAACACTCAAAGGTCACACACATTTAAAAAAAATTGCTTAATTAGCAATAAAGTTAATTAATACAGGCAACAGATCTAAGCGTTTACCTATTAGGTAAGAATATTTATTTTTGAGAAAACTTTTTTTTTTCTCTCTTTTTATCTACAACCAGTATCCAGTACTTTTATTAGATGAGTTGAAATTTTCTAAGTCAGTAAGAGCGTGACTCCAGCGAGCCATCTACTCTAATAAAATGAAATGAGAAATCTTAGATTAATTTATTTATGAACACTCCTATCTATACGCAATTGTTAACGTTATTACAGATTGCCTACTGATTTTTTTGTATCTACATGTATATATACGAAACAACACAAACAGTCAAGTACTATTTTGTGACTTAAAAAAACGATTTTTGTTTGTATAGTATCCTATAGACATTATTAGTATTACATTACAAGTATTAGCGTTTACGATGAAACAAAATATAGGTACAGTCGAGTTGCCTATTTGTTCCAAAAATATGTCAATAATGAAATTAAAGATGCAATAGGATACGCAAAACGATTCTAAATCTTAGATGTCACTGCTTTAGGTTGAATTTCGATAAATTTGTTCGAACGCTTATATCTATTCCCGGGTAGCCTGAGGGCCTATTCCAGGTATGTGCGGACGAGAGTACTCACATACAAGCTCCCCTTGGCACAGTAGTCGGTGAGGATGAGCACGCGCATCGGCTCCACGACGGCGCCGATGAACGAGTTGAGATTGTCGTGACGCAGCTCGCGCAGCAGCCGCATCTCTTTCATTATGTCCCGAGATATATCCTGAACAGATTATACATCGAGGGGTGACATTTCGCTTAATACGCGACATTTATCTTTGTAATTATAGGTCCGTATTATTTGGTATTATCAGTGGCATCAGCAGTTCGATGTTTTGAATTGAACTTCAATAAATTTTAGTCCATTGAAATATTAATAATAATAGCTGAAGAAGTTTTTTTGTTATGATATTTTAAACTTTAAATGGCTCTCCTGTGAAGTTGCAAAAATTTCGCTAAAACCAAATAGCCTTTCACCCCTCGATATAAACTAATTAAAACTAAATTAATATTGTAATCTCGAGTTCGTTATTTAATGGTAGTGCTTGAGATTATACCTTTTTTATGATAAATTATTACCTTCTCTTTAGAAAACTTCAATTTTTTTATCCTGACTAAATTCCCTCTGTATTGCGCCGTCGTGGTGAATTTTTGTGGGCACATTTCGTATGATATACCGCTCGCTAGACATAACTGTAACGAAATATACTATTCAACCTAATGTCGGAAATAAAAAACCTTGAAACTAGTGAAATTAGCGGGATCTACAAAAACTAAAAAAAAAAAAAAAAAAATTAAAAATGCAAGCATATCTAGTTAATTTTGCTTTGTACACATGCAGACGAGAATACAACCCATTTCACAGAGTGGTTACTGCTACTAATAAAAATGGACAGTGTCAATCAATGTTCAATCTTTCTAAAAACTGGATATACTGAGTGTCGTAGTTGGCGTTACTGATTGCATGAGATAAAATAAAAACAACATAATATTATATACCTTACTGGGCGAGCACACGAGGCCGTTGTCGGAATATCCGGTAACTTCCTGTGCGTCTATTTCCCAAAGAAAACCTTCTGTTTCTTGTTTGATCTTCCATTTTCGGTATTTGCTGACCGTGACGAATAACACACAAAACAAAGTCACCGCCAACGTTCCCGTCAACGCTAACGGTAACGTCAACGTTATCAGCGAGTTGTGCCTTGGACATTTCTCGTTGTTAAAACCGCAAGACGGTTCGTCCTCCGGTTTCACGCTGTCAGGCCAATCGATCGGTATACGAGAATTCAGTTTGTAATCCTGAGAAAAAAAATCCACGTCCAAATATTTTAACCGTTTCCGTTTAACTACGTACATGTGACGACAACAGAGTCAATAATGGCTTAAAACAATAATTTTATTGGGTAGACAGTTTTTTTTAGACAGTGTAGGTAGGCAGCGTAGATTAGTTTCCTGGATATACGCGTACGAACCCGAAACAAAAAACCAGTCACGAGTTTGGGTGTTCGAAAATGAGTTAAAGCCAACAAAAAATTTTCGTTCACGGAGTGTTGCAAAAAAAATGGTGGCCACGTTTGTCTCCAAAACCGGCCATGTTACGACTATTCCTCTTGAGGGACAAAGGACGGTTAATGCAGAATGGTATGCTAGCATTTGTTTGCCACAGGTCGTTTCTGAACACCGTAAAGAGAACTGCAACCGCCGCATCATCCTCCGTCACGACAATGCGAGTTCTCACACCGCGCACAGAACAAAAGAGTTTTTAGAGCAAGAAAACATAGAATTATTAGACCATCCGCCGTACAGCCCCGACCTAAGCCCTAATGATTTCTATACTTTCCCTAAAATTAAGAATAAATTGCGTGGACAGAGATTTTCATCACCTGAAGAAGCTGTGGACGCCTACAAAACGGCCATTTTGGAGACCCCAACTTCCGAATGGAATGTTTGCTTCAATGATTGGTTCCATCGTATGGAAAAATGTGTCAAATTTCGCGGAGAATACTTCGAAAAGCAATAAATACATTTTTAAATAGTAATGTTGTGTCACTTCGTTAATTCCCGAAATTTTCAGTACTGCCCTCGTAGAAGAAAAAAAAACGTTGAAGCAATCAAGTCTCCCGGTTTACTTAGCGTCCGTGACCCAACTATTTATATACCCATATTCTAATCTATATTTGTATTTTAACAGTTTATAATAGTAATTCGTTTGTCTATTATTTTTCTGTCTTGTAAAAATAATGGGTACTCACCGGAAACTCTTTACTGTTTTGCTGGAAATGAGCAACCGGTATCATACTGTAACTGCAGTTTCTATCAATCTCGTTGTTGATCGGCTTGAAAGCGAGCAAGGAGAAATTTCCCTCGGAATCGCCACGATCATCTAAACGTATCGTCAAACCGGACACACCTGTATAGAGAGAATGTACAATTATCATATTATTTCGATCATAACTTAAAAGAAAACTTTGGTACTGAGAAACAGACTTTAAAAAATTATATTGTTGTTGTCTGCCTGAGACTTCCTATGTGTAACAATAAAGAGACAGCTGCAGTTTTTCTATCTATCTTTCATTCACTCCTATACTGCCCCTAGGCTGCCCCTATGCCTCGCCACAACGGCCAGTCCTACGCGGCCTGCATCCAGCGGATTCCCGCGCCCTTCAACAGGTCGCCAGTCCACATAGCGGAAGGCGTACCCACGATAAGTCTTGAGCTGCAGTCCCAACTCTATATAATATGAAACGTAAAAATCGATATTCCGTATAACCCTATCACTGTATAACATGAACCGATTATAATATTATGATCCTGAAATTATTTACGAAAAGCGACTTTAGTTTACAGAATGTAGTATAGCTTTCAGTTTATTCATTTGAAAATGTGATTTTTTTACATGGAAAAAAGACGAAAAAATTGGCAATTTTCGTAATTTTAGAAGAATCATATTAATATTACAAATAATATTTAAAATATGTATATAGGAATGTAGCAGTGTACTACTTACTGTATATACATAGATGTGTATAAAAGTGTTTATCTACTCTAGTTCATCGAGGAAATAGGGCATACTTTTATGGATCAAACGCAACCCGCGTTTCCTCTTAAGCGTCAAAACATATTAAGCGACATTTTTTTTTTTTTTTTTTTTCCTACCTAATCTGATAGCCCTAGGGGCTATTTCAGCGTAACCCTAGCTTTAGTAGGTGAGCTCACGGGGCTCAAACCTGATGACGTTGCTAACACGAACCCTAGCAAGAGCCGTGCTTCGCAGAATCTACCACCGGATCGGAAACGCGACCCACTGAGAAGATCCGGCGAGAAACTCAGTGAGCTGTGTCTGAGAGTTAATTTACTCGTCGAGCCCTTCGTCGCAAGCGACGGGTTCGACGAGAACGGTGACCGGTGCTTGAAGTACCTAAAAGCACCGTTAGTGGATCGGGAGGATCCGAGATGACATGTTTTGGGCGACGTCGACTGCTTTCCATTCTGTCCGCAGGATCGGAAATGTGTCATTTTTGCACTTTACCGGAAAGCCATTTAAAGTTTAACTAGATAATGAGTTTTTTTTTATAACGCCATCTTGTTGTGTCTTTAAGTTGCCCTCAATTAAGAAAAATAGTATTATTATTCGCCAATAGATGTCGGGAAGAGTTGATTATTGAAAACACGAATAAAAAAAACCTTTCCTGAAAATAAATCGTAGCTAGATCGATGTATCGCCCCCGAAATCCCCTGTATACTAAATTTTATGAAAATCGTTGGATCCGTTTCCGAGATTCAGATTATTTATATAAAAGAATTGCTCGTTTAAAGGTATAAGATAAGATAAGATAAGATATAATATCATTACAAAAAAAATTCTTCAGCTATTTCAATGGAGCGAACTTAACTACAGTTCAATTAAAAACATCGAATTGTTGATGCTAATACCAAATAAAAGGCACCTTTAATTACAAAGACAAATGTCGCGTATCAAATGAAATGTCGCTTAAGCCTTTCATCCCTCGACATCGTTTTGGTATGTAATACAATTTGACTTACTTTTGTATGGCGAACTTTTAATCATCTTCGCCACAATGGCTGTTCCGTTAGTGACAATATTCGTTAGTTTGGCCTGCGTCAAGGGCTCCTTTTGAGTTTCCTCCTTGATTATTTCATCTAGAGCTTTAGCATACAGCTTCACCGAATCATACAAGTACGCAGCGTAAATGGATACAAACTGAAACAATTAAACTCGCATACGTATTAATCCTTTGCTTGAAAATAATTTGCTGTTGTTGCCTTGAACACGAAGTGAAAATTCCACCTAGCAAAGTATAGTTTAAAAAGCAAAAACTAAACGCGCTTTAATAAGCAACCCGAACTAGAATTAGAATGAACTTTTTACTATCTCGGTGATGGTTCTGGTCAGGATATTAGGCTAGGATAATTTAAACTATTGTGTATTTCCATCGATCTTTGATATGTTTGAAGATTTCCAAGTGGATGCGACGTTAGAAAATTGGTGAAAATTGCCTTGATAGATTCCGTCACATAGCTGGACATATACAACCCAATGGTCTATAGTGGAAGCAGTCCGCTGTCCAGTACCAAATAACACACATCTATTACGCTATATTCCACAAAAATATGGTTGCGTCGCATATGGAGCTTTACAGTTGCTTATCTAAGAAGGGAGAGACCACTGAACACGGAGCCACTCAGAATGTGCCGCACTTTTGTTATGTTTAAGTCTGTGGCTGGATTTCGTTTGGCGCATACTACATTGAACCTTAACTCTTGAAATAGGTAGATCAGTACACCCGCGATTGTATTTCAATCAACTTCAATCAACCGCGAATGTAATTCAGTCAACTGTTTAATAACTTTGTACGACCATTTGAACCTGGTATCTCTTTAAATAATTTATCTCGATACTCAAGAGACCAATAAATATCTCACGAGAAAGAGAAAAAAACTAGACACGAATTAATACTAAAAAAGGACTAGTAAAAATCAAATACTTTAAAGAATATTTTATATTACAACGTCCATCAATCAAACTAAAAAAAGATGAGTGTTTTAAAATACGTAGCTGCTAGTTGATAAAGCCAAGCGATCGTATTTCGTCTTGTTTATCATTGTAAATTAAATACAGCAATTCAAACCATACTTTATGCTAATATTATGAAGCTGAAGAGTTTGTTTGTTTGTTTGAACACGCTAATCTCAAGAACTACTGATCCGATTTGAAAATTTTTCAGTGTCAGGTAGCTCGTTTATTGAGGAAGGCTATATAATATAATATTGCTAAGACCAATGCAAGCGGAACACCAATAAAGAATGTTTCAGAATCGGGGTTTCTTTCCCTTTTAAGAGCTTCCACTGCGTGCACTGCGGAAACAGTTAAAGTTTCGCTAAAATAATGTATGAGAGCATTGTTCACTTTTAAAAGATCTAAAAAAATGTCCGCGACAGCATATGTCTATATGTTAAGTTTGGCTCAATACAACGTTTCTTATGCTAATCAAATTTGTTCTAAAATAAAGCATTATTTGTGAAGGTGTTTTTAAAGTTGATATTGTTCAAAAATATTATCACTTTCTACGTAAATGAAGAGGCGGGTAATATTTAGCGTTATGACAGAGTAAGTATTCCACGCGGACGAAGTCGCGGGCAAAAGCTAGTATATAATAATGAAATGTACGTACCTTATTGTACCTGCTGCCAAAGACATCGGGAAAATTGAATGGTTCTAGAGAATTGTATCTCCTGACTTTAGCTGTAAACTCTTCATATTCCGGGGATGGTTCCGACGAAGCTATCACCAGTAACGACTGGGCTCTCTTTTTAAATTCAGGTGTGTTCGGACATATTAATGTCGACGATAAACGATCTTCGATTTCTGAAAAAGAAATTCGGAAAAGAAGGTTATACAATTACCTATCCGTACATATGAGGGGCTATAGTATGAATTTGCCGATTTGTACAAAAAAAATTAAATTGTTTTTTTTCATTTAACATTTTTATTTAATCAAAATATCTACCATTGTTATCTATACATTGCTGCCATCTAATTAGAAGGTCATTTATGCCTTTGCTATAGAAATCTGGTGATCTAGACTCTACAAACCGTGTGAAAGCATTTTGTACTGCCTTTTTAATTTTTATTTTATTGCCTAGATGTGTGGACGAGCTCACAGCCCACCTGGTGTTAAGTGGTTACTGGAACCCATAGACATCTACAACGTAAATGCGCAACACACCTTGAGATATAAGTTCTAAGGTCTCAGTATAGTTACAACGGCTGCCCCACCCTTTAAACCGAAACGCATTACTGCTTCACGGCAGAAATAGGCGGGGCGGTGGTACCTACCCGTGCGGACTCATAAGAGGTCCTACCACCAGTAATTACGCAAATTATAATTTAGCGGGTTTGATTTTTATTACACGATGTTATTCCTTCACCGTGGAAGTCAATCGTGAACAATTGTTAAGTACGTATTTCATTAGAAAAATTGGTACCCGCCTGCGGGATTCGAACACCGTTGCATCGCTATATACGAATGCACCGGACGTCTTATCCTTTAGGCCACGACGACTTCTATGGGGGAAGCCTCCTGGGAAGAATTTTATTTATCACACAGAAAATTGTCCAAATCACGATAAAAAGGGTAGTCCGTTGAAGCAAGGTTTGGCAAGTACGAAGGGTGACGAACGGTTTCTAATTGCAGTTCCTGTCGAGTTAAAACGGTTCCTCGGGCTGTATGAGGTCTCGCGTTATCATAGAGCAATAATTGTGAAGATCGATTCTTGAGTCGGAGCTGTTTCACTGCAAGTTTTGCTATCATTGTTCGGAGCTCGGCACAGTAGACATTATTATATGACCATGGATTCTATCATCACAAGCAATCGTAGTATACTCACTCAACAAATACTTGACAGAGTCTTTAAGAGAGTACGTCATCATGTCCACGAATATAACCATGTACTCGCCCTTCGCGAATAACTGCAGCGACTCCATGGCGGTCATCATCTCTATTAGTCCAGAAGTCGACCCAAGGAAAACGTAAACTGAAACATGTAGACCGGTCATGTAGAAAAAAATCCAACATGCACTATAACCGTTAGTCGGTTTTTTTTTGTGTCTATGTCATACTTTTTTTTTAATATCCCTCCCATTTTATTGATTTCCAATTAAATATGTATTACTGCTACAATTAAGGGATTGTTAAATCAGAAATGAAGCAACCCTATATAATATATATAATTTATTTTTGTTATGCTATTTCGTCACGTAAATTTAGCAATAATCATATGAACAGACAGAATATATTATGTAGTTCCGAAAATTACGCCGTTCCTCGAAAATTGTTTGTAAACATAAACATTTAAAGAACGATACGATGGAATTACTTTCACTAATTTTTTTGAAGTTATACTTATTTAGGCGCGTTATGAAAAATTGATGAGAGTGAAATTTTACGATGCGTGCACACCGTGACACAAAATTAACAGAATGAAGTTGCCCACTAAATCGCTCATTACAATACGACCGACGTAACTAATACTAGGAGCAGGCTTAGGGACCCCAGTAACCGTACCCGTCGAACTCGACAAAGAGGTCGACGTGCAACCTAGCCCATGCATCAGCCCGCTGAGTTTCTCGCCGGATCTTCTCAGTGGGTTGCGATTCCGATCCGGTAGTAGATTCATTCGCGAAGCAATTGCTCTTGAGTTGTTAGGTCTCCTTCGGAGGCGCTCGGGCAGCTGTTAGCAAATCCCACCCCTCCTGGCTGAGCCTTTGCTTGCCCACCTGTCCTGGTGAAACTGGAAAGGCCTTCGGGCCACCAGTAATCTCTCAATCATAAAAAAAAAAAAAAAGACCGACGTAACTTGGCGAGTCTGAATACAGCCGCAGGTGAACTTTGCGAACCGTATCGAGAATTACCGAATTTATACGATGTCAAGAAAAGGGATGTGCAATATGCGTGTTTGACGATGTTGTTTAATCGATTTTTTTTCAAATTGATTAAAATTTAAATAAAAAAAAGAAAGAAATTTAATAAAAATAACGTATAACTTCTTACGCGCGTACACGCACTTTTTTTTTTCCAGACCAAACGATTTTTTTAATTCATAAATATTGACAGTTTGGTATTTTAAAATTTAATTCGTTGTTTTTTATACATATCAATTAATACAATAAAGCTTTCAAAATAAACACATGCCACCTTAGATGAATCCTACATACGCCATCAAATATCAACTTTACGTTAAAGTTAGTAGGCGAGTTTGAAACTTATTTCAGATCGAGATTCGATAGCGGCATAAGAGGAAACTAATGACATCTTATATATTAATATATCTATATATTAATACGTGAAGCAAAAACTTTGTATCCCTTTTTACGAAAATTGCGCGGACGGAGGAGTATGAAATTTTTCACACTTATAGAGACTATAATGAAGAAGTGCACAATGCTAATATTTTTTTTAAATAGTGCATAAAATATACATTAAATCAATAAAGAAAACATTACCTACACACACTACATACATGTATTTGACGCACACACGCATGCATACTTTTTGTTGTCAAACTTTTGTTCTTGACGTCTGTGGTCAAATTGAGAATAGATTAAATATTGTTCGTCTTTATTAATATTTTTTATAAAGACAAACAATATTTGTTTGTTTTGGCGAAATTTGTGATTATAGAAGTATAAAATACAATCATAATAGTGTACAAACTTACAATTCCAATTATAGTCGAATTTCGACTACTGCGGGACATCTAGTCTACATAAATGTATGTAAAGCCACTTGGGTTAGTAAAAGGTAACGAAAAATAATATAGAAACTAAATGCAATCTGTACTTTCTTTCACAGATTGTACAACCTACAATTCATTCGATAAACTTTTAAGCAGTAAACAAAGTTTCTACAAATTCCTATGCAACAAGATGTACAGAATATTCACAAAGAAAAAACAGATGTTTGTCTCTTTTTTTTCCTACCTAAGCTGATAGCCTTGAGAGGCTACGTCAGCGTAACCGGGCGAGTAGGTTAACTCACGGGGCTCAAACCGGGAGTGTTGTTAACACTGGTCCTAGCAAAAACAGTGCTTCGCAGAATCTACCACTGGATCGGAAACGCGATTCATTGAGAATATCCGGCGAGAAAATCAGTGGGCGGTATCTATGGGTTAGTTTTTTTATTTTTATTGCTTAGATGGTTGGACGAGCTCACATTCCACCTGGTGTTAAGTGGTTACTGGAGCCCGTAGACATCTACAACGTAGACGCGCCACCCACCTTGAGATACAAGTTCTAAAGTCTCAGTATAGTTACAACGGCTGCCCCACCCTTCAAACCGAAACGCATTACTGCTTCACGGCAGAAATAGGCAGGGCGGTGTTACCTATTCGCGCGGACTCACAAGTGGTCCTACCACCAGTAAAAACCACCAGTTTACTTATCGAGCCCTTCGTCGCAAGCGACAGGTTCGGTGAGGACGGTGACCGGTGCCTGCGGTACCTAAAAGCACCGTTAATGGATCGGGAGGATCCGTAATGACGTGTTTAGGGCGACGTCGACTGTTTACCATCCGGTAAACAGAATCGGATATGGGTGTTTGTCGTTCACATCGAGAGAACATAACAGTTAATTCTTTTTAAACTATTCAAATGAGGACGTTCTTGAGATAAAAGTTAAAATAATGACATAAAAGCTATAGCCATGTTTGGATATTTCATTCCGAAAAAATATATGTAACAGTAATATTTTAAAAATGTGGTGTCGTGGGACACCAGGTAGGAACGAAGTTCCTTCGGCTAATGTAGAATCGACACAATTTGCAAAAAAAGAAATGGTGCTCAATTTTATATACGTTTGCTTGGTTTTTCTCTTAAATTTTGCTGATTAGTTTTTATTTAAGTACGGGAAAGTATTTAGGAAATTCAGTATTTTAGGAAATAATAAATTACGTAAAATAAAAAAAATTGTAATTCAAATTATCAATTAAAATAACAAAATATATCTCTTTATTTTTGGTTGACAACATAAAATTACATAGAAATAGAAATAATTACTAAATAGAGAGAGAAGGGATTAGAGAAAGAAAAGAAAGAAGGAGAAAGAGAAAGGTATTATACACTACTCGCTTGTGTATGCGACTGTCGCGCCTGCGCACGTCTCATTTAACGGTTTTATTCCACGCACGCATTTAACGGTTTTATTCCACGGATTTTTTCTTACGGTTTTACTATCACATTTTTTTCAGTTCGGTCGCGCAGCAAAATCCCTATCCCCTCCAAGCCTGCCGTAAGGAACTTCGTTCCAATAATTATTAATTCTTGTACTTTGAAATTGTTAAAAATTTACGGGACACATAAGGTCGGGAAAAAACTCTTTTCGCATTATAATATGTATGAATTTGTAATAAAATCTCTTTGGCTATACTATTTGTTGTATCTGGCTGGTTTTGGTATCATTAAAAGTTTTAATTTAAAAAAAGATAATTCTAAATGCAAATTAGGAAAATGTGTTTTTTATTTATTTTTCGTACTGTCAAGATGAGTGATCTATTGAAGAAACTCGATACATTTTAAAAATTTACTACAAAAAAGGTAAAAATGCAACACATGCCGCGAAAAAAAATTGCGATGTTTATGGACCTAGTGCAGTGTCTGTGAGAGTAGCACAAAGGGGAATGCCCATTTCAGGCCCAAAGCGGACAATAGATTAGAGAAAAAATACTTAGTGCATTAATTTTGTCATAAATAAATATGCATTTACTTTCTTCCAAATGAACGCCACTACAGTTTACAATAAGTAGTTTAAAAAAAAGAACTCTATTGAAAAAACAAGGTTTTTGATTTTTGCGGGAAAATATTGCCAGCATCAAAACCTTTTACGTAGTATAGTCGGATTTTTTATTAGACGAAGTAAACTGACGTTTACTGTGTTGTCAGGTTTTGATGAAATAAAAATAGTGTTGTGACAAAGTGAACGATTGAAAAACTTTTGAATTAATGAAATTGCCTCGATTGTCTAGTGAATAGTTGGTGTGCCGAATTGCCGATATCGGGTACGGGGTTCGTATTTTAGGCGTGCTATGTACATACCAACGAGTTTTCGACGAAATATTATGTTCTTATAGTATCTACCTGTACTGAATACCGAGTGTTTTAAACATTAAGAAAACATTGCGAGGAAGCTTGTAAGACTGTCCTATTTCCAATACATCATATAGTTGAAATTATAGATGTATAAAATATAACAATTATAGGTATGTAATGAAAATAAAAAAACTGATTGTAGTTACATACTACTAGTAACATATATTGGAGCACTTTAATACAATTTTATTGTAAAATATAAATAATATTCTTTTATAGTTTGAAATTAATGATTAACTCTTCACACTCATTGTTCATTCATGTGATTGAACGAGAACTGAACGCATCACTATTACTTTAAATATAGCAACATTATTTCACAAAGTGACATTAGCTACTGTCAGCTGGCTTCGTCTAATTAAAAATCCGACTATAAGTAAACATTTTAAGTATATAAATGAAACGTAAGTATTCTCAAATACTGAAAATGTTTTATTTATATGTTTTGTATTATATTAATGAGTTAATAAATCGATTTTAATTGATTTTAAGCACATAAAATAGCATTAAAGACATACCCATTGGACATTAACTTGTAACTATACTTAAGACCTTAGAACTTATATCTCAAGGTGGGTGGCGCATTTACGTTGTAGATGTCTATGGGCTCCAGTAACCACTTAACACCAGGTTGGCTGTGAGCTCGTCCACCCATCTAAGGAATAAAAAAAAAACTTTACTAGTATTGTTATTTAAATATGTACAACTAAAACAAAAACATAAAAAATAATGTGTTCTCGTAAAAATAAGATTAAAAAAATTAAATTAACTATCGGTTATTTAAAAAAATTATCGATATATTTATTTTTCTTTATACTGACAATACTGAATTTAATCTGATTGCCTGACACTTCGCAGTTCGCTTGCTGCTTGTGCTTACGTTCAAAATGGATGTGTTTTGATTTTTCTTCGACTTATTTTACTGACTTTGTTTTATGGATTTTATCCTCCCTTCAACGACGACTTTGGCTCAGAAGTTAAGGATCACAGCTACATTCGATTATGGATACCGATCAATAACGTTTCCCACTACGACTGAAAAACATTGTATGAATTGTGGTTTTAACCTAACCGAGATTCAAAACTTACATTGGATAAAAATACCTTAGGAACATCTCTCTTATCATAATTAATAAATTAAACATTAAGAAAAGAAAAGTTCTTTAAGTATCTCACAATCCGACACTTATCTATATAGAAAATTAACCTCAAAACTATTTTTTATTTATTTTTTGTTTTCAAAATAGTGACGTCGATTTCAATATATTTTTTAGATATCTAATACATTTAAGAATTTGAAACAGTCCATTTTTATAGTAAGTAATATTTGATGTCCATCTTGGACCCAGCACACTATGGAGAGTGAGCATTCCCCTTTGGTTTAAGCGTTTTCAATCCGGAAATTTTAATGTCAAAGATGCACGTCGCTCTGGCCGCCCTATTACGGATAAGAGATAAAATGGATGCCATTTTTGAAAAATGGAGCAAGATCGGCATATCAGTAGTTACAACGTAGCTGAAGAGCTGGGAATTGACTACAAAACAGTTTTGGCGCATTTGAAAAAAACTGGGTACTCGATATTTGGGAACCTCACGAGCTCACTGAAAGAAACCTAATGAACCGTGTACTCATTTGTGATTCTTTATTACGAGGTAATGAAACCGAACCATTTTTGAAGAAGCTAATAACTGGTGATGAAAAGTGGGTCACGTACGACAAGAACGTGCGAAAAAGGTCGTGGTCAAAGGCCGGTCAGGATTCATAGACTGTGGCGAAACCCGGGTTAACTCGCAACAAATTGATGCTGTGTGTGTGGTGGGACCATCGATTCTGAACTCTACTGCGAACAACTGATGAGATTAAAGCAAGAAGTTGAGAGAAAACGGCCGGAATTAATCAACAGAAGGGGTGTGGTTTTTCATCATGATAACGCTAGACCTCACACATCTTTAGCCACTCAGTAAAAATGAAGAGAACTTGGCTGGGAGGTTTTAATGCATCCACCGTATAATCCTGACCTTGCACCTTCAGATTTTTACCTGTTTCGGTCTCTTCAGAATTCTTTAGGCAGGTCAGGTTCACGTCACGAGAGGACTGCCAAAACCAATTGTCGCAGTATTTTGATCAGAAGCCCGAAAATTTCTATAGCAATGGGATCATGTCCATACCTACAAGCTGGCAAAAAGTTATCGAAAAAAATAGTACCTACATGGTACCTAGTTAAATGTAAATAAACTATATTAAAAAATGTTGTGAATTTTCATAAAAAATGCGAAGAAACTTTTTCCCCAACCTATTATTTAAATAAAACGAATCATTCGTATTATTAATCGCGTAAGGCAAAAAATTACAATAAAATTGTTTTTGATCTCTCTAAGCTGTACGAAGATGCGCTATTGCACTTATTATGTTTGATTTTAAATATTAGGGTTGTGAAACAATTTTAGATTATAAAGTACTTACTTCTTGTTTTGTTTTTTGTATCATGAATGAACTGATACCAGAAACCGGGTGCACAGCAAGCCATTTTCTCTACGCAACATTTCAAAGTATTTATGACGGGACTCTGATGGTTTACAGTCATGTTAAAGTCCTTGGCATAGTTCGCCAACGTCAGGGCGACCGTCGTCCAAGATTCTTCATACAATATAGAGAATTTGTTCCATCTATAGTAACGTAGCAACGATATCAACGCTTTTGTCGCCTAAAAACAGCCGCAAAAACAGGTCATAGCGTATCTATTTTGTCTTTACAACCACTGATGATGCATACATTACTGACTCACAACACACTGCGTTGATTTAATAGAAATAAAAGACCCACCTGAACGCCCGGAGGCTCTAATCGAGCAAAGTTTGGTAGCCTAGATACTTGGTAGTCTGAGCATTTCTGAAAAATAAGTTGATTTAAGAATTTTACGTTGATCCGTAACATTTATTTAAAGGAAAGCATGTTTGTTATATTTAAAATAACTCACGTAAGAGATCATAGGCAAGTTTCTGGATTGCGCAATTATGGCTTCAGTTTCACAGCGACCTTCGGGTCCGAAAAAGGCTACTACACCTGCACGACTCATTTCGGTGATGAGCCTGGTGGAAGTTACCATGTCATATTTCGTGTTGTTCCACTGCAACTGAATCTCCACATCCGGCAGCAGATCGACTCCATTGTTCAGCTATGAACAGTATTATTACAATTTAAACAAATAAAAAAATTTTAAAAAATCTATTACTTAGCTGCTACGAATAACTTATTATATTTTATTCGTAGCTTAGCTGTATTATATGAAAAAATTAACAGTACTTCTTCCGTTCTGTTACTTTGAGGTTCAAAGTAGGTCATAACGTTGACGAACTATTAAGGTGGATAGTAAGTAGCAACGTACAGGCGACTGCATAAATGCATGAACACCTCAAGGTCTATATTTGCTTGAATACTATGGTGACGGTATTCGAACAACTTGCCCACGTGCGACAGCAAGGTAATCGGTCGATAGCTGGAGGGCCTTCTCCTGTCCTTGTCGGGTTTGGGAAAGACGATAATCTAGTCGAATTTCCAAGTTCCGGGGAAGTGTCCTACCAGGAGAACGGAATCTGTCATTGCTGACACGATTGAAGGAGGGAGGTTTTGTATGGCGAGGGGAAGAATACCGTCCTCACCGGGAGCTTTGCGCCTCTTCATCGATTTGATGAGGAGGCGTAACTCGCTGGAAGTGACTAAGTCGTCATCTTCCCGGCGATTCTGGTTTAAGAAATTGGATTACGCCCTCTGACACCTTCCGATAGAATGCAACCATCGAGGGTGCAGAGACATTCGGAGTGAACTGTTGCTCCAGCGAGTTTGCCAGGACTTCGTCACGAGCCAACGACGTAAAAAACCGACTTCCTCCCTCGTACATCAAGGGACAAGTAGGGGAAGGCTTGTGGGTGAGCCGGCGACAGATGTGGTGAAGGGGACATTGTACGGTTGTTGGACGCGTCCAGCAGTCCCCCTTCCCAGGAATCACCCCGGAAAGTCCACATCTTGGTCGTCAGCTCATCCTCAAGTCGATTTAGCTCGCGCTTGATCCTGGGACAGATTAGGTGTCGCCCAGAGCTTCCTCAGTGCCCTCTTCCGACGAATTAACGTCTTGAGGTGCACTTGGAGTCCTGCTCTGGGCCCTCCGTTGGGTACCAGAGTCGTCGCTTGGTCGAGTCTTGAAACAAGAATTGGTCGTCCAGCAGTCCCGTGAAGGATTACCAGTCGACCCTAGGCCTTAGCTCAAGCTACTCGTGCACCACGTCCCTCCTGACGAGCGCCGCAGTGCAGTCAGTACACGAAGTAGTTGGGCATCCTGAAATCTTGTCGAGGCTTGTGTTTGGTCTCGCCCAGGAGCATGACCCGCAGGTCATCCTCGGATGTCGGATTATCTCCAACCTTCGGGACCCTATCCCGTCGGACTCCAACAGATGATGCGCAGTACATGGCTCAAGCATTGTGCATCGGGTGGTCAACGTTTCAAATTAGATACGACCTTCAGCAATAAAGAGACCGACTCTGAAGAAGTTCATGGCTAGCCATTAAACTGCGCAATCAACCGGCAAATGCCCGAAAGCAGGGCCCCGAAGGGGCTGGCTCCTGAGGCGACCTCACGGATCACTCCAGAGATCACCTCGGATAGTTTCTCCCACAACGAGAGGAGTCAGGCAGCAAAACCAGCAGGCTGTGACTCCTGCCGACGACTGCGTCGATTTCGTTGTGGGCGGGATGTTAATGGGGGCTGCGTGTTACCCAGAGCACTGGGTTGTGTCTGGGGTGCATTTGCCCTAGGCTCTGAAGGCTGGCTTGAGATTGAAGCTTCCATAGTGTTGACCTCCGATGAAGGTGTTGGGGTATTTGGGGCGACTTGGTCCCTCTTTCAACAAGGCAGGTTCTTTTCTTTCTTTTTTTTTTCCTTTCTTTGGTCTTTTGTTTTTTTTTTGCGGTTTTGCCATTTTTGTTGACATTGGAATTGAATTTAATTGGGCCCTTCGGTAATGGTAACTGACCTGGGGTCTGGGTGTGATTTACTGGCCTGTCGTAGTGAGTTAGATTCTGCCATCAGTGTGGCCACTGTTGCGCTGGCTTCTACCGTGGCACGTTGGGTGTTGAGCGGGGAGAGGGTCGGGGCTTGGAAAGACTTTTCCTTGCTTTTACCCTTGCTCTTAGATGGACGTGATGCGAGGGGGAGGCTTGGCCGGCACGCAGGACCGGTGGCACGGGAGGAGGGACGGTTATTCCCAACATCCGCATCCTCCTGCGGTAGACTACACACCGCTTGTCAACAGCGGCGTGGCCCTTCCCGCAGTTTGCACAGGTGTAAAGCCCGTCCCTCGGCCTCGGGTAGTCTGCCACGATGTGCTCGCCCACACACAGTAGTCCAAGGATAGCCACCTTCGCTAGAATATCCTCCTCCAACGCGTAACAATACCATTTAATGGACTGTCCGCGGGGGAGGCCCCGGCAAGATAGGCTTGGACCACTCTGTACTTCTCTGCCGACGCCAACAGAAATCGGAAGCCTGTCCCATATGGGCGAACAGAGGGGGCCTTCCCCAGGCGCTCCCTAATGGCCGCCATGTGGCGGGACCAATTTGGGAGCGTCTCCACCATGATGGGTGTGTGGCGGCGGGGCGCCTCCCTGGTGCACGACTTACCTGCGCCGGGCAGCTTGTGATGTGTGTGTTTGTTGGGTTCTGGTTGCGTATGAGGTAGAAGGGATCGGGAACTGTGCTGCTCCGGTCGTGGTTTTGGTGTGGGGAATGGTGCGTTCAAGGTCCATGTACCTTGTTGATTCAAGGTTGCCAACTGTGCAGCTTGTACCTATTTTTCACCTGGGCATAACTTTTCTACCCTTTTAAAGTAGCTCAACTAGGGCTCCTTAATTGAGCATATTTTCTAACATCTTATTGATTAGTCCCTGGTTAGAAATGGTAATTGTTCTGAGCTCACGGGGCCGAAACCGGGAGTGTTGCTAACATTGGCCCTAGCAAGAGCAGTTCTTCGCAGAACCTACCACCGGATCGTAAACGCGAACTACTGAGAAAATCCGGTGAGAAACTCAGTGCCTGAGGTGCTTGAGGAATCTAAAAGCACCATTAATGGACCGGGAGGATCCGTGATGAAGTGTTTAGGGCAACGTCGACTGTTTACCATTCGGTCCACAGGATCGGGTACGTAATTTCCGGCGGCCAAGAGGGTTTTCGTGTCGTGCCACCTTCTCAAAGTGGCGCAACGATGCCGACTGTAAATACTTACTGACTGAGTCAAGCTCCAGATCATCATGGAGATCCACATTCCTTAGGAACCATGGTGCTCCGACGGCTATCCTGCAAGAGCGTGTCTGAGAATTCCCCGTGACTACGAAAGCTTTGCTGTACTGTATTCGGAACTTCAAAAGCAGGTAATAAAAGCGAACCTTAAGAGCAGTTTTAGTTAAGAAATAAGACTCGCGAAAACCGAAGAAAATAATATTTACTTTACCTTGTGCAAAAGTTTCTGACCTATCCATTTATTCTACCATAGACACATAACAGTACCTGACTACAATTTTATTCAAATGTGCTGTAAAAATTAAAATCGGTAATGTCAAATGCCATCGAAGAACCGACCTCTTCAAGTGCCAACGACAGTGCCCCGGAGACTGTGAGTCCTTGTCTGTCTCGCAAGTCACCGGTAAGAGCCGGTAAGTAGCCAATGGTGATATTGAACTTCTTGTGGGCAAGCGAAGGCCCAGCTAGTAAGCCCAGCGCCGCGAACACCAACACCCGCGCGCCGTGCCACATGCCGTCGCCTTCACCGTGACAGTTTCACCTGAAAAAAAAACATTTAAGATAAACAAACGACAAAATCAATAAAATGTTTAGAAATAAATTGACCAACATATATGAATGAATTAACAAAAACAATCATTTTTAATGGTAGTAGTTATGTTGACCAAATTATTGCTTTCGTATGCTTACTCTCAGCCACCACAGCAAGGAACCATAATCCTATACTCAATTCAACCATTAGTCAATTTACGCTTTATCTAATGAGCCTGAACATCTTATGAACACATTCACGAACTGTGAGAGTATTGGTCATACGGTGCTCACTGTTCTTTCAACGGAAATTATTTCCGACCAGACAACACACGCACGGCCTAAATTAATACGACAGCAAAGAGTCAAGATTACACCGAGTACGATTATCGCGACAAGGTTTACACAGTGTTAATTTACACAGGGCAATACGCTTATTCTAGGGCCAGTTGAATGACAGGTTGATCCTGGCTTATTTAGAGCTCATTGTGAATTTTATAAACTGTAGATGGCTATAGGCTTATGTCTTAGCGTGATATGACATCACGCTGAGAGTAGACTCATACATCCGGAATTCCTATCTGAATTCAGAGCGGAATTCATAATTTGAAGTCCGACAAGCTACCTCAAACATATCTTAAAAATTCAGATAAATCAGTAGTCTCGTGTTTCTCAAGTCAGGCAAATCTCTTGGATAGAATTAATACTCATCGCACTACTTTTAGCTTTAAATAATAATAAAAAGAAACGTAAACGAATACACTGGATTGATCCTCTTAATGTGAATAGAGTAAGGGAAAGTCAGTTCTACAGTACAGCTAGAAAATTACGACAGTATCCTGGCAGATTTTTTGATTACTACAGAATGTCAGTAGCATCATTTGATGAATTACTATTTTACACGACCCGGTCTGTATGGCTGTTTCCGAGTCGTGTAATAATTTTTTTCTGCTGTTTTTGCGCTGGTAGAAGACGGCTGTTTCTTTCGACGGGTTTCGGCTTCTGTAACGAGGTTTCACAGGTAACGCTAGAAGAATTAAAATTAATTTTTTTTTTAAATTAACGCCCTCTAGCGTATACGTGGCGCAGTGTGGGAAATATATAATTATGAAGCACTGCGTAGTGCAATTATTCGACACTGCATGGCGTGACCGTCCTATCTTGTCTGTGGTTCGAGGGTGAGATTGTCACAGCACTATAGGCAGAACATTCGAGAACCGTAAGACTATTCTTATAAAAGGACAAGTCACTTTGTCAGAAGCCTTTTTCAATCAACATCTCTCGGGCTGCAGTGCAAGTTGTATTACGTATTTACCAAAGTCAATTTAACAGTTCCTTGGTGTATTTTTATTCAACCAGGGTCCTAATAACTGGTACATTCCATGTACATCGGTTAGGGTGCGGAGTGTGAACTTATCACCTTCGAGATCCCGCAGTACTTTTCTACGTGGACGCTGCCGGAAGCGAGGTGCTCTGGCTAGGCGATCCAAGAAAGTACTTGACTACCGTAGAACAAAGAAACACACCTGCATACACAACCTGGCTCGGATCCAGCAACCCCAGTTGCGGGGAAGCAATCCAGTAATCGTTCATCGTCATTTTGTGAACCAAACTGGTGATACCGTCATTGTTTATAATATTGTTAATTTAATCTCACTTACATTAAATACTTTCGCGTGTGTTCGGTATACTTACCGACACACATTTAATCAAGGATACCTTACCACTAATTTATTCTGTGCAAACAATTATAATCATCGAATCTGTATTCATGTATAGTGAATAAACTCAAGTGTAATATAATAAAATAAATAATAAATATAATATAAATATTTACTAACAATCACGCCACGTTAACTGGTCCCGTGCTAAGTTCGTAAAGAACTTGTGTTACAGGTACCAGATAACGGATATAAATGTAATATTTTTATTATACACATACATATATTTAATATACATCCATAACCCTGGCAAAGACATTTATATTTATCATACAAATATCTTCCCTTGGCGGGATTCGAACCCGCGACCCCCTTGTGTAGTGACCATGTCACTTACCACTACACCAGACGGCCGTTAATTATATATTGTAATTGTTTCATTTATTGGCGTGAGTCTCCCAGAGCGGTAAGTGGTGGCGCCCTGAGATCCTCCTCACAGAGTCTCCTGTTCACCGGTTGTCTACCGGTGGTGACGTGTCTAGAAGTGGTGCGACTCGGCCCCGTGTCTCTCGACCCATAGACAACCTTTTGGGGAGTGACGCGACTGGGCCTCATGTAACATCGGCATACCAGGGACACCCTTAGACACAGACACGTTATAACTGTTTCACTAGTAACTGACATTTAACTGTTTTACTAGTAACTGGTTCACTGGTAGCTGATTCACTGGTGGTTTTCTGATAACTGTACTATGTTCTATCTCGGAGATCCGCTGGTAATTGTTTCTGTCTTGATGAAGTTTCTATGTCGGAGATCCGGTGGTAACTGACTTTTTCTATGATGTTTCTATGTCGGAGATCCGCTGTTAACTGTTTCTGTCGGAGTTCTGGTGATCACTGACTTTTTCTATGATGTTTCTATGTCGGAGATCTGCTGGTAACTGACTTTTGCCGTGGGGTCGTCGCGTCCCCTTGCGGGGGCGCGGAGCGGGCCTCGGGGAAATCCCTCTGCTCGGACTGAACCTCTCTGCCTATTGAGGCAGGGGTGATGCACTGCGGGATGGTGTGTAGCAGGCTTGGGGTTTTGAGATGCGACGACTTCTTTTCTTCCCTCTTCTCTCTTTTCACTTCTCACTTGATTTTTAGACTTCTTGCTTTTGCCTTTTTTTTTTCTTTCCTACCTAAGCTGATAGCCTTGAGAGGCTATTTCAGCGTAAGGTGAGCTCACCGGGCTCAAACCTGATGACGTTGCTAACAAGAACCCTAGCAAGAGCCGTGCTTCGCAGAATCTACCACCGGATCGGAAACGCGACCCACTGAGAAGATCCGGCGAGAAACTCAGTGGGCTGTGCCTGAGAGTTAATTTACTCGTCGAGCCCTTCGTCGCAAGCGACGGGTTCGACGAGAACGGTGACCGGTGCTTGAAGTACCTAGAAGCACCGTTAGTGGATCGGGAGGATCCGAGATGACGTGTTTTGGGCGACGTCGACTGCTTTCCATTCTGTCCGCAGGATCGGGAATGTAGTTACCGGCGGCCACGATGAGAGGGTTCTCGTGTCGTGCCGCTTTATCGAAGTGGCGCATCGACGCCGACTGCAAATACTTACTGACGGACTCTAAGTCCAGGTCGTCATGGAGGTTGCTTTTGTCTATAAATGGCCATCCTTTTTTATTTATTTCAGTACCCCATCTCGCGACGCGCTACAGAGGCTGCACTAAAAGTATCGGGAATGGAATATTTTCACTGTTCCTGTCATATTAAAATCTTTTTAATTGAAAACTCCTTGGTTTTAAAAATCGAATACCATTTATTTATTTAAAAAAAGATTCTCGGTCTTGTCACGAGGTTTTGTCAAACTTGTTTAGTCGTTGAGAAAATGGAATTGACTCGAGAAAATTCAAGAGCGATGATTTATTATGACTTTCGAAGTGGTTTAACACAAAAAAAGTGTATTGACCGGATGATTTCTGCATTTGGTGATGAAGCCCCATCCAAAACCACAATTTATCGCTGGTTTGCTGAGTTTCAACGTGGACGTGTCAAGCTCAGTGATGATCCCAGTCAAGGTCGTCCAAAAACTGCAGTCACCCAAGAAAACGTTGATGCTGTGCGTAAGCTGATTGAGGAAGATCGACATGTGACATACCGCAAAATTCAGGCAACTTTAGACATTGGCATGAGTCAAATACAAATAATCTTGCATGAACAATTAGGTGTAAACAAGTTGTTTTCCCGGTGGATATAGCATTCGCTCTGTGAAGAGCAAAAAGCGGCTCGCGTTACTTGGTGCGTCAGAACTCTCGAAAGATTCCACGCAGGATCCTCAAATGCTGTATACAACATTGTATCAGGTGACGAATCCTGGATATACGCGTACGAACCCGAAACAAAAAACCAGTCATGAGTTTGGGTGTTCGAAGATGAGTTAAAGCCAACAAAAATTGTTCGTTCACGGAGTGTTGCAAAAAAAATGGTGGCCACGTTTGTCTCCAAAACCGGCCATGTTACGACTATTCCTCTTGAGGGACAAAGAACGGTTAATGCAGAATGGTATGCTAGCATTTGTTTGCCACAGGTCGTTTCTGAACTCCGTAAAGAGAACTGCAACCGCCGCATCATCCTCCATCACGACAATGCGAGTTCTCACACCGCGCACAGAACAAAAGAGTTTTTAGAGCAAGAAAACATAGAATTATTAAACCGTCCGCCGTACATCCCCGACCTAAGCCCTAATGATTTCTATACTTTCCCTAAAATAAAGAATAAATTGCGTGGACAGAGATTTTCATCACCTGAAGAAGCTGTGGACGCCTACAAAACGGCCATTTTGGAGACCCCAACTTCCGAATGGAATGGTTGCTTCAATGATTGGTTCCATCGTATGGAAAAATGTGTCAAATTTCGCGGAGAACACTTCGAAAAGCAATAAATACATTTTTAAATAGTAATGTTGTGTCAATTCGTTAATTCCCGAAATTTTCAGTGCCGCCCTCGTATCGTCGCGCCACTTTCGGAGGGTCCCGTGATCTGTATGTTACCGTAGCGAGAGCGCTCCACATTCGTTCCTATTGGTCTGTTTACATTTTCTGATATGATACACTAACATATTGCATAAAAAATAATTTAAGATTATATTTTTTTTAACGTAATCACTTATTAACTAAATATATTAATTCTATTTGTTTGATAAAACTCAAATCGAGTTCCGATTGCATCGCCGTTCAGTCCGGACGCGTTTTTGCAAATAATTGTCGCTGCCGTCGCGAACGTGAGTCTCGAGTTGTTCAACATTGTCGTTGTCGCACCGATCGCGGCATTGTTGTGCATTCTTGACGCGCTGTCGCTGGCGTCGCGACCTTGAGTTGTAAAAACAGTTTGTACTTGAGTTGTGCATTCGAAACGCCAACTTCACTATCATTTCACTCATCCATTCATTTATTAAATTTAATTATCTTATTCGGCGTGCAAAACAGTCTTTTTAAAGACTAAAACCCCGCTGCGATCACCGCTTGTTGTGGCACTCACAACCCAGTGGGGTCCCCACCTTCCCAACTTCCACCCCAATCCCCAGCCGACTGCCGTTTTCACGGCAAAGGCACTCCCCCCCCTTGTTGCTGGTAAAGCGCAGGGGGTGAACTCCTACTCAGGGGACTCGCCTTTCGGCGAGTTGCTTTAAGTCCCGGGGACGCCCCCCCTGGGCAAAACTACGATGGAAGAAGACGAAAACCCCGCGTTGTTCGCGAAATTCGTTCGAGAGTACTGCCCGGACATTATGTCGAAGTTTAGGGCGTACAAAGCTAGCCTAGTAGCCGCGACTATCCCCGACTCACCGATGTCGCCCCCCACCCCCGCGCCCGCGTCGATCGCGTCATGCGCGGCATCGAGCTCCGGCTCCGACTCCGAGTCGGAAATGGAGTTCGAATCGGCCGCCAGCCCCGAACCCGGACCCTCGGATGGGTTCCAAACCGTCACGCGCGGCAAAAAACGCGCCCGTGCCGTGGAACCGTCCACGGCGCCAAAACAGCCTAAGGCCGCGAACGCGTCGCGTCCTAAAGTCGTGGTCACACCCGACTCCCCTCGCCGCGCAACTCCGTCGCCGAAACCCGCGCCCGTCAACAAAATCGTCGCGCCTCCGCCCGTAATCCTACGTGAAAAATCCGCGTGGAACCGGGTATCCCAGGCCCTTACGGCCAACAAAATCAACTATTCCCAAGCGCGTAATCTTGCGCACGGGATTCAAATAAAGGTCGCAACGCCGGGCGACCATAGGGCCCTCACTTCTTACCTCCGAAAGGAGAGCATAGGATACCACACCTATGCACTCCAGGAGGACCGCGAGCTCCGCGTAGTAATACGCGGAGTACCAAAAGAGCTCGACGTCGAGCTAATCAAGGAAGACCTAATCAGGCAAACGTACCCAATCATAAGTGTGCACCGTATGCACAGCGGGCGCGATAAATTCGCGTATAACATGGTTCTCGTCGCGTTGGAACCAACCGCCGAAGGCAAACGAATTGCCTCAAGCCTCCGCACCGTTTGCGGGTTATCAGGGGTCACCGTCGAGGCCCCACACAAAAAAGGCACTCCCGGTCAGTGCCATAGGTGCCAACTGTATGGCCACTCCGCGCGCAACTGCCACGCGCGTCCGCGGTGCGTAAAGTGCCTCGGTGACCACGCGACAGCCGACTGTTCGCGGGTCAAAGAGACCGCGACCGAACCCCCGAGCTGTGTGCTCTGCCAGAAGCAGGGCCACACAGCCAACTACCGCGGATGCCCCAAGGCCCCGCGGAAGCGTCTGGCCAACGCGCCATCTAAAACCGTCGGCCCAAAGACTTCGGCGCCCCGCGCGCCGAAACCTGCCTTCGTGCCGGCACCGGTGCCCACCGTCTCCGCGTGGGCAAAACCGCTGCCGCTCACGTTGGCAGGGAAACCACCGGCACCCCAGCCCCTGCTCGCGCCGCGCCCCGCCCTCGCGCCCGGTCCCGCGCCTCGCCCCGGCCCCGCGCGGCCTGCCGTAAACGACTTTTCAATCGTGCGTGATTATATCGCCGCGATAAATATAGATCGCATGCGCTCGTTCGCCGACGCCATGCGCAGGGCAGTCACGGCCGATGACCGCCTATACGCGACGTTCGACCATATGGACGTCATCGAGTCCGTCCAGCGTACGCTGGCTTGATTACCGGTAATCAATGGCCAACAACGGTAGGGTAAAACCGCGTTCCTTAAAGTTAGCATTTTATAATGCTAACGGACTCGCGCGTCAGCGCGATCAAGTTTATGAGTTTCTTCGCGACAATCTCATCGACATCCTTCTGGTGCAGGAGACCTTCCTAAAGCCCTCGCGTCGCGACCCCAAAGTCGCGAATTACGTCATGGTTAGGAATGACAGACTCTCCACCCGTAAGGGCGGGACTGTCATTTACTATAGGAGGGCCCTGCACTGCGTCCCTCTCGATACTCCCTCGCTCTTACATATCGAGGCGTCAGTGTGCCGCATCGCGCTGACGGGACACCAGCCGATCGTCATCGCATCCGTCTATCTCCCCCTGACAAACCCCTCCTGAGCAGTGACCTCGAGACACTGCTCGGTATGGGGGACGCGGTCATCCTGGCAGGCGATTTAAATTGCCACCACACTAGGTGGAACTGCCATCGCACGAATGTGAACGGTAGGCGTCTCGACGCGTTCATAGACGACCTCACATTCGAAATATTCAACCCCCCGACCCCCACGTGCTATCCGTACAACGCCGCGCGTCGTCCGAGCACAATAGATCTGGCACTGCTGAGGAACGTAACTCTGCGCTTACGCTCCATCGAGGCAATGTCAGAACTCGACTCAGACCACCGACCTGTCGTAATGCAGCTCGGTCGCCCAGTCAACCGAGAACCAGATATGAGGACCATGGTGGATTGGAAGAAGCTGGGCACGTGCTTAGCTGACACCGCTCCACCAATCCTCCCTTGCGGCCCGGATTCAACGCCATCCCCCGAGGATACCGTCGAATCCATAAACATCTTCACTGATCACGTCTCGACGGCGATCATAAGATCTTCTAAGCAAGTCGATGTGGAGGACTGCTTCCACCGCATCAGACTTTCCCCCGATCTTAGGGACCTCGTAAGAGTTAGGAACGCGGCAATCCGGGCCTACGATCGATATCCCACGGATTCAAACCGGACTCGGATGCGTCGCTTACAGCGGGAGGTCAAATCCCGCTTAAGCGACGCCCGAAACGAAAACTGGGATAGTTATTTAGAAGAACTCGCGCCCACCCACCAAGCATACTGGCGACTAGCTAGGACCCTCAAGTCCGAAACTATAGCCACTATGCCGCCTCTCGTACGCCCCTCAGGCCAATCACCGGCTTACGATGACGATGACAAGGCAGAGTTGCTGGCCGATGCACTGCAAGAACAGTGCACCACCAGCACTCAACACGCGGACCCCGAACACACCGAGTTCGTCGACGGGGAGGTCGAGCGCAGAGCTTCCCTGCCGCCCTCGGACGCGTTACCCCCCATTACCACTTCCGAGGTCAAGGAGGCGATCGATAGCCTACAACCACGGAAAGCTCCCGGCTCCGACGGCATCCGCAACCGCGCGCTAAAACTGTTACCAGCCCAACTGATAACGATGTTGGCCACGATATTAAATGCTGCTATGACGAACTGCATCTTTCCCGCGGCGTGGAAAGAAGCGGACGTTATCGGCATACACAAGCCGGGCAAACCGAATAACGAAACCGCGAGTTACCGCCCCATCAGTCTCCTCCCGGCGATAGGCAAATTATACGAACGGCTCCTTCGTAAACGCCTCTGGGATTTCGTATCCGCGAATAAAATTCTTATAGACGAGCAGTTTGGATTCCGCGCCAGACACTCGTGCGTCCATCAAGTGCACCGCCTCACGGAGCACATCTTACTAGGGCTGAACAGGCGGAAACCCATTCCGACAGGAGCCCTCTTCTTCGATATAGCGAAGGCGTTCGACAAAGTCTGGCACAACGGTTTGATATACAAACTGTATAACATGGGAGTGCCAGACAGACTCGTGCTCATCATACGAGACTACTTGTCGAACCGTTCGTTCCGATATCTAGTCGAGGGAACGCGTTCCCGGCCCCGTCACGTCACAGCCGGAGTCCCGCAAGGCTCCGCCCTCTCCCCGTTACTATTCAGTTTGTATATCAACGATATACCCCGGTCTCCGGAGACCCATCTGGCGCTCTTCGCCGATGACACCGCCATCTACTACTCGTGTAGGAAGAAGGCGTTGCTTCATCGACGACTCCAGACCGCAGCTACCACCATGGGACAGTGGTTCCGGAAGTGGCGCATCGACATCAACCCCACGAAAAGCACAGCGGTGCTCTTCAAAAGGGGTCGCCCTCCGAACACCACGCTGAGCATCCCTCTCCCGACTAGGCGCGTCAACACCCCCGACCCCGCCGTTCGCCCAATCACGATGTTCGACCAGCCCATACCGTGGGCCCCGAAGGTCAAGTACTTAGGCGTCACCCTCGACAGTAGGATGACATTCCGCCCCCACATTAAGACGGTACGCGACCGTGCCGCCTTCATTCTAGGACGTCTCTACCCGATGATATGTAGGCGAAGTAAAATGTCCCTTAGAAATAAGGTGACACTCTACAAAACTTGCATACGCCCCGTCATGACCTATGCAAGTGTAGTGTTCGCTCACGCGGCCCGCATACACTTAAAATCCTTTCAAATCATTCAATCCCGTTTTTGCAGGATAGCCGTCGGAGCCCCGTGGTTCGTCAGAAATGTCGACCTCCATGACGACCTGGACTTAGAGTCCATCAGTAAGTATCTGCAGTCGGCGTCCATGCGCCACTTCGATAAAGCGGCACGACACGAGAACCCTCTCATCGTGGCCGCCGGTAACTACATTCCCGATCCTGCGGACAGAATGGAAAGCAGTCGACGTCGCCCAAAACACGTCATCTCGGATCCACCCGATCCACTAACGGTGCTTTTAGGTAATTCAAGCACCGGTCACCGTTCTCGTCGAACCCGTCGCTTGCGACGAAGGGCTCGACGAGTAAATTAACTCTCAGACACAGCCCACTGAGTTTCTCGCCGGATCTTCTCAGTGGGTCGCGTTTCCGATCCGGTGGTAGATTCTGCGAAGCACGACTCTTGCTAGGGTTCGTGTTAGCAACATCGTCAGGTTTGAGCCCCGTGAGCTCACCTACTAAAGTTAGGGTTACGCTGATATAGCCTCTCAAGGCTCTCAGCTTAGGTAGGAAAAAAAAAAAAAAAAAAAAAAAAGATAAAACTATTAAATCCCTATTTCGTCCTGCACAACTATGTTTGCTGGTGTATAAAATCCGAAATAATTCATAATCTGATTCCGGCGTATGCTCGCGTGTTCGAATAGAATGTAGAAGAAACACGCACGTTATGAAATCATAATCTTAAATGTACCGATCCGGAATTCAGAACGCTCGTCAGTATCATTCTTACCGATCGATCTGAGAAAATCATAATCTGAAAAAATCAGAATGTCTGTGTTTCTGAATGAATAATATGAATTTAGATTATGGATTCAGAGACGAATTCCGGATGTATGAGTCCAGCCTAAGACCAATACGAGCGGAGCACTAAAAATACAATGTTTCAAATCGGGCCTTTTTTTCCTTTTGAGAGATTCCGATGCGTGTGCTACGGTAACGGTTAAAGTTTTGCTATAATAATGTATTACAAAATTGTTCCCTTTTAAAAGTTCTAAAAAAAGTCCGCGACAGCATATTTCTATGTGTTAAGGTCACTATAATGTTTTTTTTGCTAACCAAACTTGTTCTTAAATAAAGCATTATTTGTTCATTTTTGTTTATTTTTTCGTTTAATTTGGCATTTAAAAATGTATTAGTAATTTTATAATATTTTTGCCTGGGGTTTCGCTCGTATTATAGTCAGAAAAAACCCTACTTTTAACCGACTTCTAAAATATTATCAATTGATTCTGTTTTATACATACAGTGATGGTTGTATAATTAGAAACACTACCAACGGCCCTTGACATTATGTAAGATACTTCACCGCAATCGTTTTTATTTTGAAACTTGCGACCCGCTCTCCCTTTGCTTCGGAAACATGAAATTTTATTATTGATAGCAGTCCCGCGATATTACCCGCGGTTATTGCCGTACCGCGGGTGACGCTCGGGGCGAAACTAAAAAAAGTAGCCTAAGTTACTCCTTATATCATCAGCTACCTATCAGTGAAAGTCTCGTCAAAATCGGTCCAGCCGTTCCAGAGATTAGCCGGAACAAACAGACAGACAGACAAAAATTGTAAAAAAATGTTATTTTGATCTATGTACCGTATATACTTAGTCTGGCCATAAATACTGTTACAAAGGAAAACAAAAAAAAATCTGTGTGTTAGTCTATACTAAGAAAGATTTGTTTGTTTGTTTGTTTCGAATAGGCTCCGAAACTACTGGACCGATTTGAAAAATTATTTTTCCATTAGAAGCCGACATTGTCCCTGATGAACATAGGCTACTTTTTTTAATTTTTTTTAAATTTTATTTTTTTGGTTTCATATGTGTTTTAATGTTTCCGAAGCGAAGCGAGGGCGGGTCGCTAGTTTAATACATAAATATAAAACAATTTAAAGTATAAAAAGCTTATTCGAAGGGATCTCCATTGGCTGCAATACAGCCCTTTAAACGTTGAGGCCAGTTATCAATAGAAGCACGCACTCTTTCCATGGGAAAATTTTTCACTGCCAATCGTACGGATTTTTTTTGGGGACTCCAAATTATCATGGCGTTTAGAGCAAGCCGTACTCTAAAACTGACCATATATCAGTAGTTACGACGTAGCTGAAGAGCTGGGAATTCACCACAAAACAGTTTTGGCGCATTTGAAAAAAACTGGGTACACAAAAAGCTCGATATTTGGGAACCTCACGAGCTCACTGAAAGAAACCTAATGAACCGTGTACTCATTTGTGATTCTTTATTACGACGTAATGAAACCGAACCATTTTTGAAGAAGCTAATAACTGGTGATGAAAAGTGGATCACGTACGACAAGAACGTGCGGGAAAATGTCGTGGTCAAAGGCCGGTCAGGCTGGCGAAACCCGGGTTAACTCGCAACAAGGTGATGCTGTGTGTGTGGTGGGATTGGAAGGGCATTATTTATTATGAGCTGTTACCACCAGGCAGGACCATCGATTCTGAACTCTACTGCGCAAGAAGTTGAAAGAAAGCGGCCGGAATTAATCAACAGAAGGGGTGTGGTTTTTCATCATGATAATGCTAGATTTCACACATCTTTAGCCACTCAGCAAAAATTAAAAGAGCTTGGCTGGGAGGTTTTAATGTATCCACCTGTTTCGATCTCTTCAGAATTCTTTAGGCAGTGTCAGGTTAACATCACGAGAGGACTGCCAAAACCAATTGTCGCGGTATTTTGATCTGAAGCCTCAAAATTTCTATAACAATGGGATCATGTGCCTACCTACAAGATGGCGAAATGGTACCTACATACTTTAGTTAAATGTAAATAAACTATTAAAAATGGTGTGAATTTTCTTAAAAAATGCGAAATAACTTTTCCCCAACTATTATATCACACATATATATTTGTATATACAAATATATACATAATATATTTAAATAGATAGATAAAATTAGAATGCAATAAATAAATAGATATTTTAGGTAAGTATGTATATGTTTATGTTGTTTTAATCATAGTATAACATACATGAAATAAATAAATAAATTGTTATGTGCTTCATTCTATCGTAAATGACATACCAATATACTTATCACATCACTTTCTGCAAAATGGTTAGTACTAGCTGTAGGAACTTCATCTTCATCGTCATCATATGTTTCAGGTTCGAAATCTTCTGCATATTTGGTATCCGACATGCGGTATGCGACATTCTTTGTCATTTTGAATCCAAAACATAAATAAAAATATAAATGAAGGTACATATACTTTACTGTTAATGAAAAATTGCATCATCAATTGATGTTGTTGATGTTATTTCTTATTTTATCAGTAACAATGGCTACTTTAGTACCTAACTGTATAATTATATTTTTATTTTGAGAATAAAACGTAAAATATTACATTATAATAATATATTTTTATAATAATATTAGGATGATAAAAACTTACCAAAAACAATATAAATTAAATGAGGTTAATAAAAAAAATTGTGGGTAATAAAATTGTATGAAAGTATAGTTTGCTGCAGTGATGCGCGTGCACAACACAGGGAACCAATCACAACTGACGGCATGTGACGCGACGCGAGAAGATCCAATCACGTAATCAACATGGCCGGCACCACCTGCCCCTCTTGCCTTATTCCCCCAAGAGACCCAAAAATGGACTTCTGCGTACGTCAGGGTCAGAACTCAATACTCATACCGATTATTATACCTATATAAAATCTCTTGAAATGCCCACCCACAAATCACACTAATTATCAATATTATATTTTTAGTACAGCTGTTATGAGCTAAGTCTTTTCATTGAAATGCCTGAAAAGATTTTTCATAATAAAATCACATCACACAGGGTAAACAAAGGTTTTAATGCCAATGAATCATGTATGTACTTACCATGAATGGTAAATATTCCTTGTATTGAAATGTGTCAACTTGCTCTTCATCAATGGTCAAGACATTAATTGGTCAAGATTGTCAACACATTTAAAGCCTTCAAGTACATTAAATTTTAATCAACACTTTCTTCTCTCATGTAAATATTACGAGACCTAAATATAAAATTTTAAAAATATTCACAAAAGAATGAAACATTTAATAACATAATAAAAATAATTCTTCAAGATAAAACAGTGCGAGTGTTACCTACAGAGAATAACATTGTGTAGAATCGGAGTAAGAATCCAAGATTTAATTTTACGACTTATTACACAATTAATAATTTAAAGAAGTACCTACATACTTGTACTTGTACATACTTGTTGACGATAAAGTAATAAATTTATTTAAATTTACGTCGACGGTCGAATGTCTGATACGCGCTAAACTCGTCACGAATAACAATTTGCGAGATACAGATATTAATAAAATGTTTTAAGCAAAATTCGAAATGCCTAGCTTATCCAAAGAATTTATAATTTTGGTGCAAACTGTTATCACTGACTTTTCGCTAAAATTAGCAAGTTTTAAGGTTTAGACGAATTAATCACTTCGTTGACAAAAAAATATATATTTTAACTTAACATCACATCACAAAGTATTCATTCCCCACGGCACTATCGATATTTCAACTAATCTTTTTTTTTATTGCTTAGTGGGGTTGGCGAGCTCACAGCCCACCTAGTGTTAAGTGGTTACTGGAGCCCATAGACATCTACAACGTAAATGCGCCACCCACCTTGAGATATAAGTTCTAAGGTCTGAGTATAGTTACAACGGCTGCCCGACCCTTCAAACCGAAACGCATTACTGCTTCACGGCAGAAATAGGCAAGGCGGTGGTACCTACCCGTCCGGACTCACAAGAGATCCTACCACCAGTAATTACGCAAATTATAATTTTGCGGGTTTGATTTTTATTACACGATGTTATTCCTTCACCGTGGAAGTCAATCGTGAACATTTGTTTAGTACGTATTTCATTAGAAAAATTGGTGCCCACCTGCGGGATTCGAACATCGGTGCATCGCTAGATACGAATGCACCGGACGTCTTATCCTTCAGGCCACGACGACTTCTAAACAACGGCTGCAACGGCCTTCAAATCGAAACGCATTAATGCTTCACGGCAGAAATAGGCAGGATGGTGGCACCTACCCGTGCGGACTCACAAGAGGTCTTACCACCAGTAATGATGGTTATCTATGGTTGGAATGGTATGTTCGCAATTCAGTTAAGTTTTATAATCCTACTTATGCCGATAGCCTTGAGAGGCCATTTCAGCTTCTCCTTGGCGTGTAGGTGAGCTCACGGGGCTCTAACCGGGAGTGTTGCTAACACTGGCCATACCAAGAGCAGTGCTTCGCAGAATCTAGCACCGGATCGGAAACGCGACTCACTGAGAAGATCCGGCGAGAAACTCAATGGGCTGTGTCTATGGGTTAATTCACTCGTCGAGCCCTTCGTCGCAACGAGGGGTCAACGAGGACGGTGACCGGTGCTTGTGGTACCTAAAAACACCGTTAATGGATCGGGAGGATCCGTAATGACGTGTTGAGGGCGACGTCGACTGTTTATCATTCGGTCTACAGGATCGGGTATGTAATTCCCGGCAGCCACGACGAGAGGGTTTTCAAGTCGTGCCGCCTTGTCAAAGTGGCGCAATGATGCTGACTATAGATCTGACTGAGTCAAGGATCAGGTCTTCATGGAGATCCACGTTCCTTAGGAACCATGTTGCTCCGACGGCTATCCTGCAAATCAGTTAAAGAAGAAACCTGCTGACATTCAAGCCGCAACATTCATGTTAGTTATAGGAACAGATGCAATTGATATCTACAATAGTTTTAATTTAAATACAATAGACGAACAAAAGTTAAGCATCATTATCGGAAAATTCGAAGAATAGTTCGCGCCGAAAAATAACGTGTCGTTCGAAAGGTATGTTTTCTTCAAAATTGAGCAACATGAAGAAGAATCATTTAACGAATTCATTACTAGAATCTAAATACAAGCAAACATATGCGAATTTGACACTCTACTTGAAGATTGTATTCGGAATAAAATCAGCCCAAATCAGAGAACAATTACTCACCGAAGAAAACTTGATCTCACAAAAGCTACAGCCATCTATAAAAGCAGTGAACAAGCCTCCAAACAACTTAACTAATTTGAGAATAGTGAAAAAATACTCACAATAAAATAAAAACTTCAAAAATGTAAAGTTTGATTGTTAAACATCGTGGTTCAAACCACAAAGCTAGGGAATGCCAAGGTTACAACAAATTATGCACAAAGTGCAACAATGCTGCATTATGCAAATATTCCCAAGTTCTACTGAAACAAAAAAATACTTTAGAAGAAAATTCTACTTCCGAGAATTCATGAATCATTTATAGGACAATTATGTGTCGCAACTCCAAAGATTGGATAAAAGGTGTCCAAACTGGTAACACCAAACTTACAGCAAAGCTTTTTACTGGTGTAGAGTGCAACGTCCTTCCAAAATTCATAGTACAGAAAACTCAAGCTTGTATACAACTAACTCGCACAAAAAAATTAATTAGTTTCTCAAATAACAGAATGTCAGTACATTTGGAGAAGTGAAGTTACAATGCAAAATAAACGAGAAAACTGCTAAAATACCATTTAAAGTTGTAGCTGAAAGAGTCACACCAGTCTTAAGATTAAACACTTGTGAGAAGTTGGGACTAGTCGCACAGGTTGAAACATTGAAATAAAATTCATCCAATGATGACATATTTAAAGGGTTAGGTTGCTACAAAAATTTAGAGTATAATATTAACCTCATAGAAAACGCTTGAAATAAAACCGCCAAGAAAAGATCCACACGTCATAAGAAATGAAGTAAAACAAGAATTAGATAGAATGGTAAAACGGGATGTCATCACACCTGAGACAGAACCGACACCGGCAGTGAGCCCGATGGTGGTAGTCAGACAAAAAGGAAAATTGAGAATATGCATCGACCCATCAGATGTGAACAAAAATATTTTAAGAAGACATTTCCCACTTTCAACAATAGAAGAGATAGCAGATAACAATTAAAGGATCAGAATACTTTTCCCTACTAGACTGCCCTAAAGGATTTTGACAAATTAAATTGGCAAAAGAACACAAAATATACTAACTTTTCCTACACCACTGGGAAGATATTCATTCAAAAGGTTTCCATTTGGAATATCGTCAGCACCTAGAATTTTTCAAGAAATCATAACTAATCCTCTCAGCGAATTCAAAAATGTAAGTATTGATCAATGATATCTTTATTCATGCCAAAAAGAAGAAAGAGCTACAGAAAAGGGTGAAAGAAGTAATAGAGACATTGGAATGTTCTAGTTTCAAACATAATGAAAGTAAATGCACCTTTAAAGCCAAAAGAATACATTTTTTGGGTCATATGGTCTCAGCCAAAGATTTAGAAGCAGATCTTGAAAAAGTAAGAGCCATAGAATTCATGAAAACACCACAGAACAAAAAAGAACCGCAAAGGATATTATGAATGATAACATATTCAAATAAGTACATACCCAACATGTCAGAATTCACCAACTCTTTGAGAGACCTGCTTCACAAGGACAAATGTTTTAATTGGGAACTCTATCATGATGAAGCACTCAATAAAATAAAAAAAGTTTTACGTTATTATATGATTTAAACAAATCGGTCAAAGAATCTTGATGCAGCACTCCTTCAGGAAGGCCAACCAGTAGCTTATGAAGCCAGAGCATTGACTAAATCTGAACAAAATTATCCTCAGATTGAAAATGAAGTATATTGGGCTAAGTTAAACACTACTACTACTTGGGTGTAAAAAGTTCCGTGAGTATGTCTAAAACAAAGAGTTATTAGTCGAATCAGATCATAAGCCGCTCGACGCAATATTCAGAAAAAATATACAGTCAGCCCCAGCTAGACTTCAAAGTATAATACTCAACCTAACACCCACCAAAAATTACATTTAAAAAAGGCACAGAAATACCATTAGCATACTTTTTAAGCCGTGATTGTGACAATTCAAAACTGACTATTATCAGGAATAAGACATGAAGATCGCAATAATATTACCAACAACATTTGACTCCTCAGAAGAGTTGATCAAAGCAACAAAAGAAGACCCCCACCTGAAATTGTTGTTAAAAACAATAATGAAATGATTTCCAGAAAAGGCTGATCAACTCCCTACAGAACTGCATAATTTCTTCAATTTCAAAGAAGAAGTAACATACTTCACAGGTCTAATTTTCAAAGGTCACAAAATTGTAGTGTTCAAAACACAAGAACCTCAGATGCTAAAAAAACATACATCAAGGTCACCTTGGAATTCAGAGCTGCTTGAAAAGAGCATGCTAATTGCTCTATTGGAGAGGACAATATGAAGACATCGTGAAACTGGTTAGAAGGTCCTCAGCGTGTAAAAAAACACAAGACAATACCAACTATACCGTGACAGTCAAAAGAATCTCATATCTCCCATGGCAGATCGTGGCATCTGATTTTTCTATTTGAACTAAAAGGAAAACAGTGTAATTTGTGACAGCTATTCAAGATACTTAGTCACTCCCAACGTCAACTGAAGTGATTAATCATTTAAAACAATGATTCTCTACACATGGAATACCTGAAGTACTTGAATCAGACAATGGCCCATTGTACATGTCCAGAGAACTATTAAACTGGAGAAATAAACCAAGATCAAACAATCTAGGTTCTCCTATCCAACGCCTGGATAGTAAAATATCGCGATCATTAATACCTACAAGTGAAAAGCATCTTAAACCAAAGATAGTTCAAAGGGTCACATCTGAACTAAAGTACCTACGAAACAAACAAGCCAACAAGCAACATAAGGCAAGCAACAAAGTCAGTCATCGTCAATGGGAAGGATCGAGAGGGATAGAAAAACCAAATAAAAGGACAAATATTCAGAAGAAACCTTGGACACATACACAAGAGATTATCGGACTTATCAATTGGCAGCAAAGAAGCGATTCGTAAAATAGTAAGTATATCCTGACAACTTAGCACATTCTCAATCGGACAAATAAATGGAGTTACACACAGCATTTACTACATATCAAGGACAAACGACTCCTGCATAACCAAGGCCAAATTGCAAAACTAGCGCTTCCGAACCACCAGTCATAACTGGCAGTGATCTACCGACTATAAGATGTTCAAGATTCGGAAGAACCAGTAAACCAGTTAATCCCGATCGTAACGCTGTCATTTATTCAAAGAACCCAAACATTAATATACCTAACGCTGATCCATAAGAAACGGTCTATTCGCTGCTATAATAGTCCATGGTAAAACAAATAAAAAGAAAAACGCTACTTTAACTCGAGAACACTGCATAGTGCTTTTAAATAGAAACTTCATTATGTAGAAAACGGGAAAATACTTCGAACGGTATTATTGTAGAATAACTTTGACATCAATATCGCAATTGCTCTGTACTTACAACTCTTTCGATAACCTTTAATCTTTTAATCATGCAAAAAAATACTGGCTGTGGTTTACGCAAACTTAAATAACAATCTCTTTCCTAGAAATAATATACATAATAATATTATTAAATAATTATAAAGAACATTAGGACAACTTCTAGATTTTAAGCACATTTCGGCATGGTGATGATAATCTTTTGTAGATATTTTTACGCATCCCCTAAGATTCAGGTTAACATTTTTTTTTATGAACATTAAGTTGGCGTCACTTTGATAACTTACTTACTTATTTGTATTAAAAGAGGAATTTTATATCTAATACTTAATTTCATACCATATATCTTCACAGTTTCTAGGTCAGTAAATGAGGTTGAAGAAATTAGGTATTTAGCACTTAAAGACCGAATTGTGGACCAGACGCCCGGTGTTCTTGTATATAAAAATATTTGCAGGAAGGCATCCACTTTTTTAGACATACCACATACCTGACACATGATCACGATCGACTTCCGCGATGAAGGAATGACATCGTGTAATAAAAATTGAACCTTCCAAAGCTTGCATGGGCGAACGAAATCAAGGCTCATCTGGTATTGAAGTGGTACCTGAGTCCGTCATCACAAGGAGAATGCTGCCAACCATCTTGAGACTTGAGATCGAAGTTATAACTGTAAGTACTTTAATATTAACGGCTGTCGAACTAGCGTTTCAACACAATTCTTTTGGAATTTAGGTAGGGATACAATTGAGGTTCCCAGGTCTTATCCTTGATGGTCGTTGTACCTTTTGTGCTCACTTCATACACCTGATCCCTCGACTATCTTGTCCGACCGTCCTGCCTATTTCTTGCGCCAAGCAATCATACGTTCGGGCTTGAATGGTAGGATAGCCATAATACACTTGAAATTTCTACTTTCACAAAAAATATACAAAGCGGCTTCCCGGGTTTTTTCAAATGTCCTTAACCTCTCAATTAGCCTCTGAAAATTTCTACCACCTCTGAGGCCCTCTGAGGGCCCTACCCACTAAACGACTCCCCTGCACTCTTCGCCCAAGCGTCCGATCGCCTCCGAGGTCAGAACCCGGATGAGGTAAGGGGGTTACCACGGTCAACACTACAACCAGACGGCGCGGCGCAGCTCGCCCCAAGGATGCCCGGCCGACGGAGCCTTCGAGACGAATCGGAAGCTCTGAAACATCAGCCGTCTCGGTAGGGCAGCCCGTCAGGCTGCCCAGACGGTGCCGCTGGTGTCCCTGAATACCCCGCAGAACCATAACCAGCCTGCTGGGTCTGGACGCGATACACCGCAAACCGGTTGCTCTTTGATCAGGATTCTGATATTTCTCCTTGGCGGCGCGCTAAAGTGCTGGTAGTGTGCCGCGCAGACTCGACCCCTTCAGGTCATCCCGTTACCTTCACCGGGGGGAAGCCAGATACAGGGGGCGGGATGTGCGAGCATAATCTCTCCTCCGGTCCCCGGCTCGACGGCGACGGATCGGTGCGGAAAGGGAAGAGCTCTCCCTCTCTCGTTCCGCCGCCTCCTTCTGCGATATGGTGGACTCGCAGAAGTCGAGCATCGCCTTCCAGGACGCGTCGCTGAGTATCGTAGCCACGACGCGTGGCAGCGTGAGGTACTCTGCTATGACGGCGACGAGGGCGACGCGTTGTTCGTCAAATCCAGAGCAACACGTCAATGTGCGTTCCGCTGTGTCATCCTCGTCGCGGTCCGCGCAATGATGGCACTGCACCGTCGGTTCACTTCCGGCTATCTTGTGTAGTTACCGGCCAAAACAACCATGGCCAGTCAACATTTGAGTCAGCCGGAAGGTAAGGCGTCCGCGGTCGCGGCCCACCCAGTCCACGAGAACCGGGCGGCCCGTCTCGACTGTACGGACTCCTTAAGCTGTCTTCAAGACATAATTAAATTTCCATCGCATTCAAAAGTCAATTTTGAAATTTTATTAATTAAAGAAATTTTGTTTCAATGTTACTGCTCCGGACTTGATATCACTCTCGTCTGGATCCCAAGTCATAGCGGAGTTAGTGAGAATGAGTTTGCTGACTCATGTGGCAAGGAATCTGTTGACATGCGCTGTAAGGCTGTAACAAGTATAACAAAATTTTTCCTCTAGATTTACATTCCCTGGCATTTATATTGTTCATGTCCACGGGCTTTGGTAGCCAATTAACACCAGGTGGGCTGTGAGAGCGTTCACCAATTTAAGCAAAATAAAGTAAATTATATTCCCATGTCATCTCCCCCGCTCCTGTTTATCTCTAATTTTATTCATGACTAGCGACCCGCCCTCGCTTCGCTTCGGAAACATTAAATTTTATTATTGATGGTTGGGTCCCGCGGTGTACCCGCGTCACGCCGCGGGGCAAAGCTGGTCTAGAGAAATAGCCTAAGTTACTCCTTATATCATCAGCTACCTGTCAGTGAAAGTCCCGTCAAAATCGGTCCTGCCGTTCCGGAGATTAGCCGGAACAAACAGACAGACAGACAGACAAAAATTGTAGAGGGTGTTATTTTGGTGTATGTGCCGTATACATATTTATATGCATGTAGTAAAAAGCGGTTATTTCAATATTACAAACGGACACTTCAATTTTATTTATATGTATAGATTTCTGGTTTGAAGGTAGGGTTACCATTTTCGTTTTCACGTCTCAAAGTGGATGGCTGTATTGATTTTGTGATGTGGATGTGTTCTTGTATCCATTCAACACTAGGCGAACCATTAGCTCTGTTAACAGTGTTAACAGTACAATAACATATTCTCCGATGTAATAAACGCATTAGCGATGAAGATTGCGTTAGTAATTTTTCGTGCGATCAAAAGATCGATTTGATCTACAACCGATAGCTACTTTAATAAGTCGAAGCCTCTTTGTATACTGTCACACCTGTCAAAGAATGGGATACCGACACTGAAGCATAGACCTATATAGTAGGGACACGACATATTGTTCTATACGTACAATTGCTTATATAAATAGCACCCATTTTGAAGGCACATACATAAACATATATCTATCTCGTTCTTACTCAGCACTTTAACTCGCAGGAAAACAATATAACAGTATTTCAGTGCGTACATAAAATTAAACATGAATATACGTAAATGTCTCCGTCTCCGTCTAATGAGGCCGAAAATCCGCCATGTTTAGCGCGCCAAATGTCATTGTCACGTCAGTTCGGCCGTCTGTTTTGGGTTGTACATTATTTATTGACTTTGATATCGATTTAATATGATTGCTTATTTTATCATGCTTAAAACATACAAAAATAATAATTAAAACATATTTTATAGGATCTCAAGAAAGTCGTCGGAACTATTTAAATATAATTGTTTTATAACACTATTGTCAACTCGTTAAATATTTAATAATTATGTGATTTTAGAGAGGAAGTCACAAGGAATGACGTTTGTAATTTTATTAACGAATAATTGTTCTGTAGGTGTTTTTTTTATCAGGCGGTCCCTTGATAAGTTTAAAATTTGAATCACTCTCAAGTGAGAGTGATTCAAATGGTGCGGCGTACCTTCCTTAAGGTGCGCTGCGGTAGTGTGTTACGGACTTTAGAGTCAGCAAAACAATTAAAATAGATTGTAATAATCTAAGAAAAACACGTACTCAAAATACGATAACATTTAGCATGCTAGAAATGGGCAGATGGCACTGTACTACGCCATATCTTTATGTTTTACGAACGACAACTTTATAAAATCAGTGTAGCAAATTTTAAAAATCGTCATATCGTTTACTTGGCAAATTTGAAGCACGAACTCGTCTTAGATTTCACATAATATCTAAATCACATAATCTTTGCACATAACAATATACTTACTTCCTATTAAAGTATAAATTCTACAAATACATTCACTCAACAATATTTAAAATAAAATGAGCCAAGAACTTTTATCGATAAAACCTACTAAAATTAAAATCTTCTGGGCAGCACTAAAACCGCCATGTTTTGTGGCCAGATGACGTCACAGTGGCACGAATCAGTGCACTGAAGTAGGAAACCTATGGAAATGAAACGTCAACAAAAAATTCGTGCCACTGTGACGTCATCTGGCCACAAAACATGGCGGTTTTAGTGCTGCCCAGAAGATTTTAATGTTAGTAGGTTTTATCGATAAACGTTCTTGGCTCATTTTATTTGAAATATTGTTGAGTGAATGTATTTGTAGAATTTATACTTAATAGGAAGTAAGTATATTGTTATGTGCAAAGATGATGTGATTTAGATATTATGTGAAATCTAAGACGAGTTCGTGCTTCAAATTTACCAAGTAAACGATATGACGATTTTTAAAATTTGCTACACTGATTTTATAAAGTTGTCGTTTGCCGCAAAACATAAAGATATGGCGTAGTACAGTGCCATCTGCCCATTTCTAGCATGCTGAATGTTATCGTATTTTGAGTACGTATTTTTCTTAGACTATTACAATCTATTTTAATTGTTTTGCTGACTCTAAAGTCCGTAACACATTACCGCAGCGCACCTCAAGGAAGGTACGCCGCACCATTTGAATCACTCTCACTTGAGAGTGATTCAAATTTTAAACTTATCAAGGGACCGCCTGATAAAAAAAAACACCTACAGAACATTTATTCGTTAATAAAATTACAAACGTCATTCCTTGTGACTTCCTCTCTAAAATCACTTAATTAATAAATATTTAACGAGTTGACAATAGTGTTATAAAACTATTTTATTTAAATAGTTCCGACGACTTTCTTGAGATCCTATAAAATATGTTTTAATTATTATTTTTGTATGTTTTAAGCATGATAAAATAAGAAATTTTATATAAGCAATCATATTAAATCGATATCAAAGTCAATAAATAATGTACAACCCAAAACAGACGGCCGAACTGACGTGACAATGACATTTGGCGCGCTAAACATGGCGGATTTTCGGCCTCATTAGACGGAGACGGAGACATTTACGTATATTCATGTTTCATTTTATGTACGCACTGAAATACTGTTATATTGTTTTCCTGCGAGTTAAAGTGCTGAGTAAGAGCGAGATAGATATATGTTTATGTATGTGCCTTCAAAATGGGTGCTATTTATATAAGCAATTGTACGTATAGAACAATATGTCGTGTCCCTACTATATAGGTCTATGGATACCGAAAAAACCATCAGAATGGGGTTGGCAACTGTCAAAGTGGCGCTGGTGTGCATTGTTCCCATAACATTCAATATTTGTATTGGAATTTTTGATTAAAAATTATTTTAAACACAATGACGCGTTATTTTGTGCCAATATGCTCGAAATTGGAGTACATCAATTCCCGAAGGACAAGAAAATTGGAAGACTGTGATTAAAGGCCATTTGACGCGAAAAAAGTACTCAAACAAAAAGTTCGAGGTTATGTCGTAAACACTTTGTGGAATCTTACTATGAAAACATTAGTAAATACACAGGTATGCTTCTTTCTGTCAAATATTTATAATGCATGACTAGGTGTAGCACACATCTTTGTTCTCTTATTAAAAAAAAACCAATAATAATTAGTTAGGCACACTAAGTATTAGTTGCTAACATATTTTGCAAGTAGATTTATGTTATAAGGAACCTTTTAACAAATACAAAATCAGACTGGAGGAAACACATTCCTCATGAGCTGTTGTTCATTATCAGTTGTTACTATTGAAAGTTCTATCTAAATCGCTGCATCCATTGTAATAACAAATATTTTGAAACTATGGTCAGGTTTCCTTGTGATAGTATATTTAAATGTTTTTTTTTGTGTTGTAGGTGTCAAACATTAACATAAATATCTGAAGAAAGGTGCTGTACCATCTATATTTTCATGGAATATGAAACCAGTTTCTGAAGAAACAAAAAGTAGAGAATAAAGGTTACAAACTCGTAACCTTAAAAAACAACTTTTTAGCCTGCCCAACACTTCCCAATACTGTGAAGATATAGTACCCCTTGAAGAACACAGCAATTTGCATTTTGATTCAAATGTCTCTCAAGAAATTCTAATAGAAAATAATAACTCTAGTATAGATGAAACAATTACAAGGCATCATATTACTATTGGAACTCAAACATCCAATATATTAAGATTGTTCTCTACAGAGCTATTACTTGCAGACGATGAGACAGTGCAATACTACACCGGGTTGGAAACAGCATCTAAGTTTTCATTAGTTTTAATCACACTTTTGCCAATGGCAAATGATATAAGGTATTGCTGGAGTAGAGTGGTTGGCATATCAATAGAAGATCAATTTTTAATGTTACTAATTAAGCTTAGAAGAAACACAACAGATTTTGAATTAAGTAAAATTTTCGGTGTAAGTAAAACTGAAGTGTCTAATATTGTTGTAACATGGATAAATTTTGTCAGTGATATCTAGAGCCTAATTGACATTCGGCCTAGCCAGCTTAGTAAATTATTATATGCCTAATTGTTTTAGAACACATTTTTCCTCCACAAGGGTGATTATAGATGGGACTGAAATAGGCATACAGAAGCCTAGTCAACCTGATGCTCAAAAAGCGTCATTTAGTTCTTATAAACATAAAAATATATGGAGATAGTATTATGGCAGACAGAGGTTTTAATGTACAGGATCTGTTTGCCTCTAAAGGAATTAGTATAAATATCCCATCTTTTTAAAAGGTAAATCACAAATCCCAGGTGTTCAGTTAAAGATAGATCAAAAATTAGTTAGTCAGAGGGTTCACATAGAACGATTAATTTCATATGTGTAATGTTATGTAATTTTAGAGAAGGAAATGTCAATAAAAATAATTAAAAATATGTATTCCTGATTTTTTATTTCGACAAGTGTGTATAGTTATAATACAGATATTTTTCATACAATGCTTCTTTGAAAATATTTTCATAAAAGATATCTAATTTATTTAACATATTATTTATAAAATTATTGTCTTTTTCAACATAAATCACTTTGATGTCCTTGTAGGTGTAAATGACCAAGTTGCAGTATGTTTTGCCTGAGCAGTATAACTGCCCTGGGATTTGATAATAATATGGGCAGGTTTTTTTTAGAGACAATATCCCGTTACATTGTTCTAAGTAAGGCACCGTTGTTATATTTATTTCATGTTTTCTGCTAGCGTATGGACATTTCACTTCAATTATAGTTTCTTCGCCCAACACACCATCAGGAGATGCAGCAAGATATGGGCGCTCTTGGCTAATGAAAATGCCACATGGCTCCACTAGCAAATCGTATATATTAGCATATTTTGCTAGAGCAATTTTTTCATTTTGTTTCAAAATTAAAATTTTGGTCATATAGCTCTAATCTGAAAAAAGTAAAATAACACATTAGTTGGTAGGTAATGTGTGTAATATGAGCAATTCTTTTTGCACATGCTACAAGGAATAAAGTTCCTAAGGTACACAATTTAATATTATTATTATAATAGCTACCGGAAACAGTTTGAGAGAAGTTTTCTAAGTTAAAATAAAACATCAACATTGTACCTTTCGACAAAATCCACTTTTTTTCCTCGTAAAGATGCACCACGTTTTCTCAACTCCTCCTTTCATTCTTTAACTATCCAGTAGGAATACATGTTGTAAAATTGTTTAGCACTACTTAGAAAGTAATAAGAACCGTATCAAAGTCACAAAATGCCGAAATATCACGAACGCAAAACACACAAAATGGCGGCTCTCTGTGACAAGGGAACAAGCTACGCTGGCGACATCTGAGAAAAGCTTTAACCGGCCAACCCCATTGTGAGCGCATAGGTTTAGTAGGCATTCCTTCTTAAGCAAAGCACGACACTTAATGTTGTGTTAATCATATGTTGTCTATGCTTATTTTTTTATTGCCTCTGTAAAAAGACGAGCATACTTCTCACCTGACGGTGCTTTTGCTATGATCGTTCTTTTACTTTGTCCTACATATTCACTGGTAGCCTAGGGAGTTATTCCAGCTATGTCCGGCCGGGTAGGTGAGCTCACGGGCTCAACCTGAGAGAATTTATCTTACTTAAATAAATCTTACTGGTGGTAGGACCTCTTGTGAGTCCGCACGGGTAGGTACCACCACCCTGCCTATTTCTGCCGAGAAGCAGTAATGCGTTTCAGTTTGAAGGGTGGGACAGCCGTTGTAACTATACTTGAGGGCTCAGAACTTATATCTCAAGGTGGGCGGCGCATTTACGCCGTAGATGTCTATGGGTTCCAGTAACCACTTAACACCAGGTGGCCTGTGAGCTCGTCCGCCCATGAAAGCGATAAAAAAAAAAAAACCTGATATGTTTCAATCTTGGAATGAAAGCTGGCAGTTTTCTCGTCGGTAAGCATTATGGTAACTTGCAATCGACCATGCCCTCTAAGCCATGGTTTTCCTCCCACCGTCATCTCCTTAAAAAAATTGTCTCAGCTATTATAATACCTTCCCCTGTTTTCTTGCCAAAATTAGAGTCCGTTACCATTCTCTTTGTGAGTGTGGATTAGATGAGGGTAGCCTGGAGCACATTTTCTCCGACTGCCCCAAAATCGTACCCCTTTTTATGATATCCTTCCAAAAGACATCCCCCGGCCTATTAATATTAATTCTCTATTAACTTTAATCTATAAACTACGAATAAATAATATTATTTATTTTAAACGAATAATATTAATACGATTATCTAATTAATATTTTTACGATTACTACGAATAATATTATTTATTCGTAGATTCTAAACGTGTAAATATTCTATGCAAATTTTTATCTGCTAATAATATATAGCTTTAAAGTAGTTTGTCTTATGCCGGCCACTGACATGCGCGCAAATATTCGTACATTGTACGAATGTTTGCGCGCATGTGAAGGGCCGTCAAACATTCATTCGCAAACCTAGCGGTTGTGCAAATGGATTCGCATACTCAATTTGCCAACCCGTTTGCGCTTCCTCCTAGACTTGTTTAAGAATGTCTCACGAATTTCTCCTCCTTTTTAATTCGTCAATAGAACATTGAAGAGAAAAAGAGTTTTTAATTCTTTCCCAGAGATCATTAACAGCCATGCTGTTTTTATGGGATTTCTTTTGATGAAGATACGCTACACAGTAGACGTCACGAACTATGAAAATGGCGTATAGTATACGTCCGTTACGTCCGCATTCGTCGGCACAACTGGGCAAGCGAATGTGTGGGAGACTACGCGAAGGTTCGAGGTTCGTGCGCTTTGATGTCTGTTAAAAAACCGACACAGCTTGGAAAACCACGAATGCAGCGAAAACTGCATAATCATTCGCAAATGTCGTCCTACACTTGTGGGTTTGCGTATTCGTGTGCATGTGAGTGACCGGTGTAACACTTGTTTGTGCTGTTCTTAAAATCACAGAGTTGCGTATGGAAAACTGATCAAATTTAATTGTATTTAGTAAAATAGTACATTGTGCACCAAGGGAGAAAAGTAGGATATTTCCGCGTGTAAAATTGGCAAACACGCGGGATGAGATGTCCTACTTTTTTCTCGCGGTGCACATACTATTTTTTCTCCTACCAGGCCGAAAGTTCGTGGAGTACCGAGCCGGGGTCCAGGGGCGAAGCCCTGGCCGGGCTCGGTATACTCATAAAAAAACAATTTAACTGTTTTTTAATTTTTAAATGAACTCATCTTTGTTAATACTTGACTATTAAGTTTTATTGCCTTTTGTTTATTTCACTTTTACACTAAACACAATATACTATTACCCGGGCATAACAATGGCGGAGAATTTTAGGTGCGTGAGAGCAGACGTAGACACTAATGCGCATGTGCACTTGTTACACCTAGGGAGGAAAAGTTACACTTTCTTCCCTGTACAGCGGGAGGAAAACAGAACTTTCGGCGTAGGTAGGAGAAAACAAAAATCTCTCTAAGCACCTGTCATTTTTGTGTATACCGTATCTACTGTGACATTGGCAAAATCAACGCCAAAGGCGTTGGAGCCTCGCCGGATCTTCTCAGTGGGTCGCGTTTCCGATCCGGTGGTAGATTCTGCGAAGCACTGCTCTTGATAGGGCCAGTGTTAGCACACTCCGGTTTGTGCCCCGTGACCTCACCTAGACGTTAGGAGGAAGCTGAAATAGCATCTCAAGGCTATCAGCATACGTAGGGAAAAAAGTTCCCCAGGTTTAAATTATTTAGAATTGTACTATGGCATCTTTAGGAAAAAGAGGGATTTACATGGTTATATAGTCTCTAGAAATATGGGTATGAATTTAACTACAGTAAAAACATTATTGGCAGAAAAAGTAAACATGATTGGGCCTGGAGAATGGAAAAAGGTTTGCGATCATGCAATTAAATGTGAGAATGAATTTCGAAGATTTCAACATGGTCTAGATAATTAGACTCGTAATAAATACGGCTGATAGCGACAATGATATTGACTTCATTGAGAGCATTGATATTGAATCGGAAGGAATTGAGGATTAATAATTCCATTTCTAAAGTAAAACTGCCACATATGTTTCGTATTTGCCTGCGGTTCACTGTAGCAATGCGACGTGATGAAGGTATCTATCGTAAGATCAAAGGGACTTCGATCTTCTTGATGAGGTGATGACAGATGAATCAGATGTGTCAGTATCGAAGCTATGGAATGGTAGATTCAGATTGTCTTTATATTTCTTTTATACAAACATCCAGAGATAAAAAAAAACCTACTGGATTTTTATCTTCCTAAGGAAATAAAACATTGACAGTCATTTGTGTTCCCGGAATGATCGAAATTCGACCATTATCATACTTTTTTTTTTTTTTTTTTAAATATATATTTAGTAGATATTGGTATTGTGTACTTCATCATCAGTACCAATCAGTGGCTACTAAAAAAACTATTGACAGAGAAAAAAATAGGCTTCATTAAGGGAGTTATTAAGAGAAGTGCTAAGCTGATGACTGTGAAATATATTGTTAACATTCTTCTATTCTTCTAATTTGTGTGTATGGATGAGTTAATTCATTTTTGTTCAGTGTTTTGATTTATTCTTGAGTTTCTTCTCCTTCTTCTTTTCCAATTTTTCCAATTTCCTGAAGACAAAATAAGATTTGACTTTAAGGTGTGGATAAAGTATATTACATTGATGAGAGATAATTTATCAAATAGTGTTTTTAACACTGTGAGTAGGTACATATTAGTGCATTACTTTTTAATACCAGGAGGACCCATTTGTTGTTTGGATATTATGTTGCATATTTCAAATATATACATTACATATCACATTCTTTAAGGCCTATATAATTATGTATTATTCACAAGTGCTCCACTTTGGCACCTTGTTAATTAGGTATTTTACATTGTTGATGGCATGATCATATCTTGTTCATCCATAACATGTTGTTTATCCAAAGAAATGTTTACATGAAAGCATTCACTCACTTTAATAACTTTTTCTTTTGTTTTTTGCTTAGTTGACTGATCAGGTCATGCTCAGTAAGATTAGTAGAGTCATTATCTTCAACCTTAGCAGCAGTCAGAGGCAGTGCTCCCGGTTTCATGATGAGGCCCGTGTCACGCATCTGTTGCATGAGAGTTGGTACATCTGGTTTTTCTTCCTTTTCTTCGGGAGTTGAAGTCGATGCTTGTAATGCACGTGCCTCACTCATGGACAGTGTATACATTGTACATTCCTTATCTGAAGAGGTTAATTTAATATATGTTATTAGTACAAACTCAGACACTGTTTTTTTTTTTCATTGTTTCATAAGTACTTTTAAACTTAAATTATGGATGTTATGATATGGTATGAGGGTATTTAAAGTAGCCATGTTGAGGAAAGGTGGAAAAATTGAAAAGATAGGAAGCCAGAAGTTGAAGAATCCCTAAGGGACCTTCTGTAAGCTGTTTAGGTTCTTGGACATCACAATGATACCTTGCTACATATTGAAGTCTTAGTTATGTGCTATCCTACCTTTTAAACTAGAATTTGAACTCATCACTTGATAAAAGCAAAAAAGTTCAATTTAGTAGATTTTATATTGTAGATTATACTGAGAAATTTATGAAATGACCATGGTTTCTCGCCAACATCACCACCATCTAGGTGTTACCATCGTAAAGAAAGAAATCCATAAAACATCATCTCATACAGACAGGTACCAGGGAAGGCTGAGGGAACATTCATAAATGTGGTAAACATCACATCGGAATTTGTTTTCGTTTTTTTTGCCTATATGAATGCACACTATATGGGCCCACCTAGAGTAAAGTGGTTACCAGAGTTCATACTAACATGAATACCACAGAGAGAGAACCTACCCACAGAGTTGGTTGAAGGTTGAAGTCTCAATGGTATTGTTTAATGACTCTCACATTGCATTACGGAACACATGAGTGCTTCACAACAGAAATATGAAGGACAGTGATACCTACCTATGCGGGCTTACAATACATCATACCACTTCACAATTTTCACAATTATATTGTATGCTGGTATAATACAAAGAGAATGTTACTGTCCTTTCTCTGGGAAAACTTTTGATCGTAACATAATTTGTTTAACATTTTCAAGTATTTTTTAAGTGTTTTTAAGTGTTTAATTTTTCGAATTGATTATTTTTATAAGCTATATTTTTTCTAGAACATTTTATTTAACATAGTTACCTGTATTGATATGTCCCCACTTATGACACTTAATGCATCTTACATTCCTGACAAGTATACCAAAAGGCTGATCTCTGATTTCATTGTCTCCTTTACAATAGCTTTCTCTAGGAGCATTGTATTTCCTTTGCCATTCAAATTTATATTCTGGTTCATTGTCTTCTCTTTCCCTTTCTTTCTTTACACCAGGAGGAGGCTCATACATGAAGTTTAAACTCAATTTGTCTTTACTTTCTTTACTTAGTAATGCTCTAAAAACAATATATAAAATGAAATTAAGATAAAAACTAATTTAATTTTTAGTAAAATAAATCAGGAATATTGTTATTGGTTAGGATGTCTATTTACATATCTATCTCGATTATGATACATATACACAAGAATAATTTGTATTGTGTAGTGAATTGAAAATAATGACGGGAAATAAAGTAGGAGCACTGTTACTACTGAATGATTACAATGTACTGGAAATTCACTCTTTCTTTTATGGATTCCTAATAAGAAATGTCAATAAATTGATGGTTAACTGATTCGTATGCTTTATTAAAAATTGTTAAAAAATATATTTTAAGCTTTTCACAATTTTTTGTCCTCAAAATAAAATTTTATGGCCCTAATTTACTAACTATTATTATTAAACGGATAGAACAAAATCAGTTGGCTGAAAATAAGCAAAAAAAATAGGTACTTGTTCTCATGTAGATCCTGTTCTTTTTCATATTGTAATCGCAATTCTTCTTGTTTTTTCTTGTATGCATCTGTTTTCTGTTCTGCCATCCATACCTATAGCAATAACAATGATTATTATTATCCATTGATTGTTTACAACATAATTGCAATGCATTCATACAAACCCTTTTCAAATTGTCTCTTGAAGCGGGATGAAAGAATTTTTTACACATATAGTTATTAAATCCCTTTCCCATTTTGTTTTTTACAACTAACTGTGTTTCACGAAACTTCTGAACCAAGCTCTGAACAAATAGTGATTTAAAAGAAAAGTTACGTTTCAGCCCCTTAATCTTAATTGATTAATTATACCCATAAACATTTTTTTTGGTACAATTTTTCCTTATTACAAAAGGCAAAGGGATCTAAGCCCATACAGCCTTAATACCCATAGACAATATACTTATATTGTTTTTTTTGAAATTTTATGACCTGATAACTAAGACCTTTAGGTCAAGTCTTATTTTAATTTTTAATCTTATTTTTAAGAAAAATAATAATATGGAGTGAAATGAAATGATGATTAATTTGAGACATTAATCAACTAGGATGAAATGAAAGGAAATGAGATGAGATGATATGAGATGAAATAAAATCTCAGTAAAATAGTGATTATTTACTGAGATTTTTTCAGTGGACTTTTTAGAGGATCACGAGAAGTTACGTCCAGTGGCTTTGTTTCCCACTTTTTTTCCACCAAAGTCTTTGTTACCAGTTCATAAAATCAATTAAAAAAATATTTACAAAGGCAAAAAGAAATTACAGTTAATTTTTGCTAACAAAGAATGAAACCATTTGTATTGCACGAAAAATAAAATGGAAATAAAAGACGTAAGGCAAGACAAAAGCGAAGGTTTTGTGTGAGAATTAATCAACTGACCTGTCAGTAAATCAGAAAATGTTTACTTCTGTGGCAGCTACAAAATTCTTCATTACTTTGCGGACCGAGGACTAGCTGCAACCGTTTAGGTACAACGATTTACACCAATTTTGTATTAAAGTATGGAGGTGTTTCATCATCTCAGCATGTCCACTGTCCACTGCTGAACATAGTCCTCTCCAATTGATGTTCAGTACGGTCCGCCCGTTGCTACGAGCATCCGACTCAATCCAGCGATTCTCATTAAGGCATTGGTCCATCTGGTAGGTGGCCATCCCACACTGCGCTTACTATTACGTGGTCCCCAATCGACGATCCTAGTGCCCCCTCGGCTGACTGACCTCCACGCTATGTGGCCTGCCTACTGCCACTTCAGCTTGCTCATCCTATGGAATATGTCAGCACCTTTGGTTCTTCTACGGGGCCGTTTTCCAATTACAGCACAAGTAATTGGAAAACTACCATTAAGTAATGGTTAATTACAGAGCATAATGCGACTCAGTGACGCACAATGCGAATTATGCTGAAGCTTAGTTGAGCATTATGCCGCATAATACGCTCTTGTGCTGTAATTGGAAAACGGCCCGGATCTGCTCATTTCTAATACGGTCTCGTCGAGAAATACCAAGAATAGCCCCTTCATATCTCACTGTGCGACACTAAGTTTCCTAAAAAAATCTTTTGTGAAGCACCACCAGGAACCGTAAGTCATCGCTGGTAACACACATTTAATGTAAACCTTTATCTTGGAGCCGTTTATCTAACTTAAAACCTACAACAGCATCATACACAGAAAAATGACTTTTTGTGCCAAAGATGTATCTAACACTCAGTGATTTAATATGAATAGATTTAGTATAAAACCACAAGAATGACAAGTTAATCATTATTACCGTAGAAGGAGTAAAATTGAATTTTGATTAGGTGAAGTTTGCAATTTACCAACTAGAAACCAGAAAGAACATTGTTGTCTCACAGATTCATGGCATATGAAACAAAACATCTGTGCTCTAGCGGTTTTTAAGTTTTAATCGTGTCTTGTTAGTTTTGTATAATCTATGGTTTTGATTTTAGGGTAGTCTGTGGCGTGGTGATTAGTGATGGTGGACGAAATGGAATTATTGTGTACTTTGTAAAGCAACAAGTTTTTTGCGCATATAAACTGAAATAGTTGGAACATCGATAGTGTCATGGGGAATACTTTGTGATGTAATGTTATAACAAAAGGTTTTTTTGGCCAACGAAGTGAATGCCGTAATTCGTTTAAACCTTAAAACTTTCTAAGTTCAGCGAAATATACGTAAAAAATCAGTGATAACAGCTTGTACCTAAATAATAAATTCTTTGGATAAACTAGGTACTTCGAATTTTGCATAAGTACAATACAAAACATTTTATTAATATCATAACTAACTGTCAATTTGTTATTCGTGACGAGTTTAGCGCGTATCAGATATTCGACATAATGTAAATAAATTTATTACTTTATCATCACAAGTATGTACATAATTACATTATTCATTGTGTAATTGTTGGAGTTAATGGATATAGAAACTCCTTATCAAAAACATATACATAGAAAGAAGTGACAAGAGTTGTCATAATAAGAAGAAGTGAAGAAGTGTCAGACATTTCTTCACTTCTTCTTATTATGACAACTCTTGTCACTTCTTTCTATGTATATGTTTTTGATAAGGAGTTTCTATATCCATTAACTCCAACACTTTCCCTAAACATTTACATAGTACACAGTCCTAGTGCCTGGCGTAGAACTGCATATGACGTACGAGGTAGTGATTTGGTAAGGATGTCTGCGACTTGATCCTTTGTTAATATGATTTAAAGTTCTTGGTAGCACAGAGTCCAATCTTCAAATCGCAGAGTGCAGGCAGTTACGAAATAATATACCTACTAACACACTTTTATATATTAGTATTAGTTACGTCGATGTTTTAGAATATATTATCGAAATCACAGTTTTCTTATTTTTTATTGTACTTCACGAAGTGTCAGACATTTCTTCACTTCTTCTTATTATGACAACTCTTGTCACTTCTTTCTATGTATATGTTTTTGATAAGGAGTTTCTATATCCATTAACTCCAACACTTTCCCTAAACATTTACATAGTACACAGTCCTAGTGCCTGGCGTAGAACTGCATATGACGTACGAGGTAGTGATTTGGTAAGGATGTCTGCGACTTGATCCTTTGTTCCGATCCGTACAACGTTGCAGATACCCTCAGTTACCAATTCTCTGACGTAGAAATGTCTGAGCCGGATATGCTTCGTTCTCTTGTGAAACTCGGGGTTGTGAGCAAGACGAACAGCAGCTTCATTGTCCACATGCAGAACCGGTACGTCCGCAATTGTAGTCAATGCCTGGTATAGTCTAGCAAGCCACATTAGTTCTCTGCCAGCTTCACTAGCTGCCACAATTTCGGCTTCTGTAGTGGAGATAGCGACCGATGTTTGTAGCTGACTGATCCATGAAACTGTGCCTCCAGAATAGCGACAGATCACTCCCGTTGTGGAACGTCCGGTTTCTGGATCACCTCCGTGGTCGGCGTCGCTAAATCCTTCTAGGATTCCAGGTTTGAGACCAGCTTTATATGAGATCCCATGCGAAAAGGTACCTTTGATGTAGCGCAAGATACGTTTTACCTTGAGCCAATCTGTCTTTACAGGTTTCTCCAACTTTCTTGAGACAACTCCGATGGCATAAGCAATGTCAGGGCGAGTACCAACCATTAAGTATGCCAGAGCACCGACAGCTTCTCTATATGGGAAACAGGAAGCTTCCGTTTCTTCTTTCCCTTCTTGAATAGCCTCTCTCTCAATCGGTGTGGAAACGGGATTACAGTCACTCATTTGAAAGCGGTCTAATACCTTTTTCGCGTATGCCTCTTGGTTGATGAAGATGGAGCCATCCTTTCCTCGATGGATTTGAAGACCAAGATAATATGTCGCTGGTTTCGTCGTTATGCGCAGTCTCTTCTTCAAATCTTCTAAGAAAGCGTTAGCCGTGTCTTCATCAGTGGCAGCTACTAATCCGTCATCGACGTACAACGTGATCAGTAGTTTCTTCCCGTTAATTTCTCTTGAATATAAGCAGCAATCAGCTTCGGACTGTTTGAAGTTCATATCCAATAGGATCTCTTGAAAGCACGAGTTCCAGCACCTTGGTGCTTGTTTAAGTCCGTACAGGCTACGGTTAAGCTTGAAAACGGTAGACGTTCCTTCCGTGAGGTTACACCCTTCTGGCGGTTGAACGTATATTTCTTCCTCGAGCTTTCCGTTCAGAAAGGCTGTGCAAACGTCGAATTGGACCAGATGTAAGTTTTCATGCGCGCTAACACTGAGTAGTGCTCGTACAGTAGTCAGGCGTGCGACAGGACTGAAGGTCTGGTCATAGTCTACTCCTTTCCTTTGTCTGTACCCTTTTACGACAAGTCGAGCCTTGTATTTGTCGATCGTGCCATCTGGATTTCGTTTGATCCGTAAAACCCATTTGCAGGGAAGTGCTTTTCGTCCTTTTGGCAATGCACACGGCGTCCAAACGTTCAGGTCTTCGAAGGATTTCAATTCGCTACCCATTGCCCTTTGCCATTCTTCGCGATCGTCCCTTTTCATAGCGTCTGCGAAATTATTTGGGAATGTTTCAGTGATACAGACGTAATCTCTTAGTCTCTCAGGACGTCGAATCAGTGAGCGATCTCTAAGATTATAGCCGGTTGGCGGTGGTTCAGCATCATAAAATAATTCTTCTGGAACTGTCGTTTTGTCTTCATGGTCATGGTCTTCGTAGAGGACTTGATCCGATTCTTCTCCCTCGAGAACATGATCATGGTCGTTGGAGATTGTTTCGGTAGTTGTATCTCCCTCGTGAACGTGTGTTTGCTCTGGAATTGCAACTTCTCTTTCTAAGTTCGTATTTGGCGTTATGGTAATCGGGTATTCTCTTGTCTCAACTTCTGTTTTAGGAATTTCACTGTTACAGATGGAAAGAGGTTTCTCATCGAAGATTACGTCACGAGAGCGGACGAGCGTCGAGTGTTTTCCGTCTGTGACCCAGATACGGTAGCAATCTTCGTCGTACCCAATAAGTCGACCTTTTATTGCCTTTTTGTCGAGTTTTCTACGCTTCTGCTTTGGAATATGAACGTATGCGATTGAGCCTATTATTCGGAGATGTTTAATAATAGGTTTCTTTCCATACCAAAGTTCATGCGGAGATTTATCTGAACTTGTGGGACCTGTTCTGTTCAGTATGTATGCGGCGGTATTAATGAGCTCTGCCCATAGCACTTGCGGTAATGGCTCATGAGCGTACATTATTGATCTTGCTGTCTCAACTAGGGTTCTGTTCTCCCTTTCGCTTACTCCGTTTTGTTCAGGTGTATACGGGGTGACAAGTCGCTGTGCTATTCCATGTGTGTCTAAAACATTTTTTATGGACGCGTTGTCAAATTCACCGCCGTTGTCGCTTAGAAGGCACTTTATGGTGTGTCCGACTGTTTTAGTTTGAGCGATCATCAAAACTAATTTGTCTTTGACCTCGGACTTCTTGCGTATGAAGTACACCATACGGTAGCCAGTAAAGTCGTCTTTGAACAGAACGTAGTACTTATAGTTTGAGAAGCTAGGTTGAAACGGTCCGCAAACGTCAGTGTGTACGATTTCTCCGGGCGCGGTAGCTCGGGTTCTTGTACCGAATTTAAGTCGATGCGCCTTTCCAAAGATGCAGCCTTCACAGGTATCTTTATCCATCGGCAGGATTAGACCTAGTTCCCGTTGGATCGTCGCTCTTACGTGTCTTTTATTTTGGTGAGCGAGTCTCTCGTGGTAAAGTTGCATCGTTGCTGTAGTTGCAAAGACTTCGGGTGGTTTTTCTGGCAGTACGGGTTTTACTTCCAGTCGATATAAGCCACCTTGTTTTTGTCTCTTCCCTATTAAGCATACTTTCCCGTTGACAATGACGTTGCATTCAGTTGTCCTGGATGAAAAGGTGCTATTCGGGACTCGATCGTGAAGTGCGAGTACGGAGAAGAGGTTCTTGCTTATGGCCGGAACGTACCAGACGTCTTGCAGGCTGATGTCGATTTGTTTCCCGTTAACATATCCTCTGAGCTGTACTGTTCTTTTGCCTTTGGCACGGACTTCATTACCAGCGGCCGTTGTAACAGTGTAGTTCTCATTGAAATGTTCGTAGGTTTGGAAAATGTCAGCTCTGTTGGTGACGTGGCTTGTTGCGCCATTATCTATGTACCAGTTCTCGTTGTCCCGTGAAACTGTGAAGATTTCGTTATCTTCTAAAGACATGAGTAACAAATTAGCGGTCTTTGAAGTAGAAGGCGTTGCTGTCTGGATCGGATTTTGGCTCTTAGGAGGTCTACCGTCACGGATCCATTTTTGACAGTTGCGTACTCTGTGGCCAATACCTAGGCAGTAGTTGCATTTAAGCTTCTTGTCCTTCTTCTTTTCCGTATTCGAAACCAGGGCTTCCGAATGATGCGAAGGTACGTTGTTACCTTGCAGTGCCCTTTCAAATGCGCAGAGATGACTAGTTAGGTTTTCTACAGTACGGTTGGATTTGGGCAGTAGGAGCCAACTACTTCTGAAGCTGAAGTATGAATCATCAAGCGTGTCCAGTATCTTACAAACAAGTAGCAGTTCGGGTAGCTCTTGGTTACTGTCCTTCTTGAGTTCTTGATTCAGTTCAGTCCAGATGTTCTTTAATTTTGACATGTGAGTGGCTATGTCGTCTGCTTGATCCCTCTTAAAGCTGAAGAAACTCATACACAGGTTGTAGGTTTTGTCCGCATTTGTTCCGTCGAACAGCCTGTGGAGCTCTAACCAGACATCACGTACTTTAGTGAACCGCATAACTTTTCGAAGTGTGTCTTCTTGCATATTGGTGGTAAGTATTAGGATAGCGCTGGCATCAGCTTTATCAAACTTATCTTTTTGTTGTTGATAAGCCGCCAATTCAGCATCGCCGCATCCGGTAGGTGGACGAGTAGGCTCCTGGAACGATCCTTCAACTACTTCTAGGGCCGACGGTACGGTGCGTAGTAAGCATAAGGCTTTGTATTTCCAGGTGTCCCAATTTTTTCCATCTAGGAGGCCGATCTGAAGCTTTCCTGTGATACCTTCCATTTTCGTAGTGCGGGTCCGTAACCTAATATGATTTAAAGTTCTTGGTAGCACAGAGTCCAATCTTCAAATCGCAGAGTGCAGGCAGTTACGAAATAATATACCTACTAACACACTTTTATATATTAGTATTAGTTACGTCGATGTTTTAGAATATATTATCGAAATCACAGTTTTCTTATTTTTTATTGTACTTCACGAAGTGTCAGACATTTCTTCACTTCTTCTTATTATGACAACTCTTGTCACTTCTTTCTATGTATATGTTTTTGATAAGGAGTTTCTATATCCATTAACTCCAACAGTAATAAGTCGTAAAATCAAAACTTGGATCCTTACTCCAATTCTAAATAATGTTATAGATATGCGTTGCTTTCTGTAACACTCGCACTGTTTTATCTTGAAGAATTATTTTTAGAACTCTGCATACTATGTTAATAACGTTTCATTCTTTTGTGAATATTTTAAAAATTTTATATTTAGGTCTCGTAATATTTACATGAGAGAAGAAAGTGTAGATTAAAATTTAATGTACTTGAAGGCTTTAAATGTGTTGACAATCTTGACCAATTAATGTCTTGACCATTGATGAAGAGCAAGTTGACACATTTCAATACAAGGAATATTTACCATTCATGGTAAGTACATACATGATTCATTGGCATTAAAACATTTGTTTACCTGTGTGTAATGTGATTTTATTACAAACAATCTTTTCAGGCATTTCAATGAAAAGACAGCTCTTATCAGCTGTACTAAAAATATAATATTGGTAATTAGTGTGATTTGTAGGTGGCCCTTTCACTTGGTTTTTATATAGGTATATGTTATATTAAAGTAGACATTTTTTGACTCATGGATAGTTGTTGAATTTCCTTTTCCAACCCTTGTTCTAACTGTTGCTAGTCAACTGTTTTGCTGTTTATGTTGTAGCTTTCTAGATGACTTGAATATTTTTTATCTGTACATAGTTTTTCTAGTACTGTTTTAAGTAGGTGTTAGTAGGTTTCTGAGTTTTTGACATTAGTTGGAATATAAAAAATATGTTTGGATTTTTTGCAATAAGGATATAAGGCAAGGAAGTTCCTAGTAACTGAATTTAGGACATTACGAGTGCTGTGTAACTGGAGTAATAGAAATCTTTGATGCAACAAGGCAGTTTCAATTGTATGTGATGCAATTGCCTAAAGTTAAGAATTTTTGCTCCAGATTACCTTTGTGAAAATTTTATACTTTTGAATTGCTCCTTGAGATATATCGAAACTACTAAAAAACCTTGCAATTTCATCTTAATTACTGAAATTATTGGAGAACCCAAATAATGTCCCAATGCTTGCATGATGTAGAAGGTAGGAGCATTACCTGTCCATGTAGAGCTTTGGTTCTCATTGTACCTACACTGCAGTAAAAGTGTAAGATCACCTTAACCAAAATAGGAAAATAAAACTCCAATAAAACATTAAATGTATAATTAACCTGTTATTAGTTCACTTACTATAATTGTGCCACCACCATGCTTTTTTGTAGGGTACTATACAGTCCGGAAACATCATTTCTTGGGCAACGTGTTGAACTTAAATTCTTTGTTTTGAACTGAATAGTTCAAACATTGATTCATCAATTAGCAGAGGTTTTCGAATGGCGACATGACCATACAACTTTGCATCTCTCATTCGCCGTTTTACTGTACCTAATCAATGATAAAGGTTTAACTGAGGTTTTTTTTTACTTTAATGTGCATTTCTGGAGCTCTTAAGCATCTATTTCGCTTGCCAATAACAATAATGAAATGAATGTGGTAGCTCTCGGCCTTTCCAAGCGTGGACAATCTTTTTTTTATTGCATAGATGGGTGGACGAGCTCACAGCTCACCTGGTGTTAAGTGGTTACTGGAGCCCATAGACATCTACAGCGTAAATGCGCCACCCACCTTGAGATATAAGTTCTAAGATCTTAGTACAGTTACAACGGCTGCCCCACCCTTCAAACCGAAACGCATTACTGCTTCACGGCAGAAATAGGCAGGGTGGTGGTACCTACCGGTGCGGACTCACAAGAGGTCCTACCACCAGTAATTACGCAAATTATAATTTTGCGAGTTTGATTTTTATTACACGATGATATTCCTTCACCGTGGAAGTCAATCGTGAACAATTGTTGAGTACGTACTTCATTAGAAAAATTGGTACCCGCCTGAGATTCGAACACCAGTGCATCGCTCAACACGTTTCTACCGCACGTCTTATTCTTTAGGTCACGACGACTTCAAAATCAAGTCATCCTTCTTCAATTCATCATCGACTTCAAATCTTGAAAATGCCTGCGACCCTGTATGGAGTTATTGTGCCACGAACACAAGTCTTGGATAACTTCAGTTGTGATGTAATCCCACGTTCGGATTTGCCTTCATTATGTAAAACAATGATGACAGAATGCATTTCACGGCTAATTTCTTGTGCTTTTCCCATTTTATGATGTCTTCAGTGTAGAAAACACAAGTTTAGACTAACTGAGATTGTTTGTGAACAAACCAAAGTAAACTCAGGTAATAAGAAGTCAGAAACATGTGCTTTCAGAAGATAAATAATTCTAAATATATACCAATGTGAAACAAAAGCAAAGTACATAATTAGTTATGAGCACCACATAAAAATATTATTATGACTCTACCACCTAGCTCTAGTGCAGCGTTTGCCGTTGTTTGAAAACAATAGATGATTATTGTCTTATAACTTGAAACTAAAGAAAATAATGATAATTCTTTAAATATTCTATATTAGCAATAGAATATGCAGATGTGCATTTCTATCATTTATCTTATGGGATTTTATTACAAATGATAGGTAATTATGTTGCTCAAGTGCAGTCTTAAACTGTTAGCCGGCAGTGTATGTTTCAAATCGTATACAGATATAAAGTATTTGTATACATATGCTTTATATTTTAAAATTGCAATTATAATATTTAGTAACATACCATATATAGATAGAAGCTGTAAAACTATTCATAATATTACATATACTTTTAAACATAAAATCCTATTAATATTATATTCTGATTAGGGTAATTATAATTTTTTTATTGATCTACTGAATCTAGTGAAAGGAAAGATTTTGTGTGAAAGGTTAATTATTCTGTATTCGTACTAGCATTATTTAGTTCAATTCGTTTTACTGTCCTGTATATAATGCAAGTTTTTATTTCATTTTCATTATTCCCCAATATAGAGAATGAAGGTATGTATTTGTGATGTACACAAATAAATAAGTATATAAGTAGACTTGGGTGGACTACATGACCCTAATTAAAATAAATACCTTTATAAAGAAATGATAGAAACATAATCAATATATATATTAGTGTTGCAAAATTATCAGCAAGAAATAAAATTGCTTACTAACAAAGAAAGTGCATATATTTTTTTTATTTCGTTTCAAAATCTGTATGCTTTGTATCTATTATTAAATTTGACGTAAAAAAAAAATATCTGTGAAAGAAAAGAATACCTATTAGTGTGAATATTAATAGAGAAAATAATGAGTAATAAATTCGAAATAAATTTTGTGGCTTTGATAGTAATACAATACAATGCGCTATGTTTTGCATTCATAGTTATTGACACCTCATAAAAGAGTTCTGGCAACATACTACAAACATACTAATGTTCACTCTTGTTCAAAACCAAGATTATTGTATAACATCCATGTTGAAGTACTTTCCAAGAGCTGTAATGTGATATCGCGAGTTTTGGATGGTATGGAAAGATGACCTTAAGATGCTCATACAAAAATGCCTATGATCTTTTCCAAAGCCCCCTTTGCTTTTATAATCATGTGGAGTCCATTTTGTCGATTTATTTTAAGTCCATTGAGTCATTATAAGCACTGAATATTGCATATTCAGTTTTTATGATGTTCTCCAAAACAATAACCACTAACCAACCGTATTTTAATATTTTCTTTCGCTGAAAAGACTGAAAACTGTTCAGAACGATAATTACACTTCATTCTGCTTCTTTCCACTCGGCAACTGCGTGTGAAACTATTTTTTCTGGTAGTAGGTGGCATTGTAAGCACGCACGCGTGCGTAATACCACCACTCAGCCTATATATACCGTGAAGTAGTCAAGCATTACGGCTTAGAATGGTATAACAGCCTTTATACAAAACAAATTTGGACTATGCCCTCATGTCCAAAAGCGGCGTTTACGTTGTGATGTCTATGGGCTCCACTTAACGTCAGGTCGCCCCTGAGCGTCTTCACTCATCAATGCAATAAAAAAGCCTGAAACATCAACCCATAATTTTTTAACGATGAGAAATTGCGTGTGCTTAGTTCAATATTATATTAAACCAGTGACAGGTTGTCTTAGCAATGGGAACCTATCCGGGCGGTAGAATTTATTGTGTAACACGTACTTCTTATTTACACCTAATGGATAGTGTTGTAACGGATTTTTAAGAAAAGTTTGCAAAAAATGTGGTGGTTGTAGTTGTGACTGAAGAAAATTGATGATGATAGACCAATAACGAGTTTTTGATTACGCGGACGATGAGCATATATTAGGACTGAGGGCAAACAGCTTAAACGTTATGTGAATGCTGCCACACACCTTGAGATGTGAGGTCGATGTTCCAGCTTTCGAATCGGAACACAAGACCGCTTCGGGGCAGAAATAAGTAGGAAGGTGGTTCCTGTCTGTGCGGGCTCACAATAAAGTCTACCAATTGTCAATATTGAGAAATGATTGAGTTGTGTTTGTAACATTCGATGTTGAATGCTAGAGAAAATTGTAAGTTTAGCTCTCAAAAAGTCGGTATTGATATTCATATTAAGTCAATTTGAATTGGATTTGTCTAAGTTTGATACAAGTATAGTACCGTTATGGTAAGACTATAACTGAGACATAGTGTGGCACAATCGATTTTTATTATCTTAGGGTGGGAACGGCAGGGAGCGGCAATTCAAACATGACGCCAGATCGATATTGTTAGGAACTATTCCGTAACTGCACGTTCTTAGCACCCAAATTGAGTCTTGATTTAAAATATGCTCATAATTACGGCAAACGGCGTGCGTTCAATTTCTATCAATATTATGTTTGTAGATGAGAGTCAGTATAATTTTGTATGTATTTACAGTCGAAGGCTTTACCCAAAAATCGATATAATGGACAAAATAAATCTTACGAGGTAACTAGCAACTTCATTACAATAACAAAACAAGAAATTTGGGTGAATAATTAATTCCCTCACAACACATTACAGTGAGCGATTAGGAAATTCCAATTATTTAAAATTGTATTATAATCTAAATGCTCCTTAAAACTATTTTTATGATTTCATTTTTCGTCAATTATTTTAATTTTATTATTTTTGTTTTTTCTGAAGCCACAGTGAAAGGACTTCAGCATTCCTACCGTATATTAAAGGAGTTACAGATGAGATTGGCAACATTTATTTAGGTGTGCGTTTATAAAATATTTATATACAATGTACAAGAAGCTAGGAGAGTAGGTACTTAAAATATGTTGTGAAGTGTAGCATTGCTCTGTAGGCTTCTGGTGTCTATAAAATGCACTGTCATTGTAAGCTAAGCATGTATGAACATGGGACAGACCGAGAGACATTTCAGTAAGGTTAAGAAGCACATTGCGGGTGTCAATAAGAATAACTCAGTATTTTTTTCCTACTTATTCGCTGGTAGCTTAATAGGCTATTCCAGCTACGCCCGGGCGGATAGGTGAGAGAACGGGCTCAACTTGAGAGAGTTTGCTAAGACTAGCCCTAGTAAGAGCATTGCTTCGCAGAATTTACCACCGGATCGGAATCGCGACCCACTGAGAAAATCCGGCGAGAAACTCAGTAAGCAGTGACAATGGGTTCGCTCTTCGAACTCTTAGTAGTAATCAACGAGTTCGACGAGGATTGTGACTGGTGCTGGAGGTTCCTAAAAGCACTGAAAGTGGTGAATCCAGGGGATCCGACAAGACATGTTTCGGGTGACGGCGGCTTTGCGTTGCCCCGTCGCGGTTGGATAAGAGAAGACTCAGTACAAAAGTCTGCATTTTTTTTAAGCTCGTGGTCTAGAGAGACCCTGTCAGCGTAACCTTAACTAGTAGGCGAGTTCACGGGGCTCAAACCTGACGATGTTGCTAACAAGAACCCTAACATCTGGAGTTCTCCTATTGTAAAGATGATACCTACGTCAAGAAAAAAATGAAATATAAAAAAAATATGCTAAAGTTCATCCACTACGATATAATATATTGTTTAGTCTCATATAGGGCTCATAAAACTGCACTAAATTCACAAAATTAAGAAAATGTTCATAAATACAGTCGCGGTTATAAACCGAGATAATGGTATCTTGGGATAAGAACATTTTGTTATTCTGCAATTTTATTACCATTACAAATACACCACTTAGTCATATTTTAAAAATACACGAGTATATAAAGCAATGCATGTATGTATGACGGAGTATGACTTGAGAACGGTACGACCGATTTGGCCGATTTATTTTTTATTGTGATCGAATTTGTCAGGACAAGGTCTGCATGTAAGGTTTTTTTTAAAACCCATCGGTCTCCAAATTTTTGTACGATTGGCAATAGTTACTTGGGAGTGTAATTTCACTAGAATTGTATATAATAGGAACGCGGTGTCGCCACCATATCGTTTCATCTCATCTAAGCGTGCTACGTTTGAAGAGGGCTAATGAATGCACTATACGTCCTTTGTTTAATTGCTATGGTACTTAAAACTTCGACTTGCAGAATAAATCCTGAGAGATATTAGGCATGAAGGTAAATAGTGAATTCAACGTAGAAATTGAACTTTATCCTTATCAAATAACCATGGACTTAGCATCATAAATAAACAACACTACCAACTAGACTGAGTTTGCGCCAAATTCAATTTAAAAATGAGTAACCCGAGAGCTACCCACCTCATGAAGTAATTGGTCTACATATTTATGGAACAACACCTTCAACATGTCTTTTTGTCTTATTGCACTTGTAACGTGTCTTGAGAAGCCCGAAGCCCGTATACACAATCTACTTAATTTCTCGCTTGATCTTCTCACTGGATCGCGATACTGATCCGGCAACAGATTCAGCGCAGCACTGCTCTTGCTAGGGCTAGTGATAGCAAGTCCTTTCCGGTTGAGCTCCGTGAGCTTACCTACCAAACTGTACGTAGCTGGTAACCTATATGGATTCCTTTATAGTCCCTTAGGATATGAGCGATTAGGGAGGGAAAAAATAATCATGAGACGCGGATTCTCTACGACAATCTTAATTCAGAAATGCAGTGATTGAAACTCAGGTCAAATACCGGGGCAACGCTCTAATGCGAATCTAACCCATACGAAAGTTTTGGCGACAGTGGTCATTTCAGACTATAACGCACAATAGCTCTTTGAGATCTGGTACAGCAATAACAGCTAATGTCTATCGTGAAGAACTTCGAACAATGATGGCGAAACTCAGATAAACGGGCTCAACTTGTCAATCGATCTTCGCCATTATTGCTTGCATGATAACGCAACGCCTCACACTTGGCAAACCACTCTAAAATTACAACACTTTAGTTAGTAAAAACAAATACTTCGCCTCTTTGATTTTACGAGTCAAGTCAGTAATTTTGTTTTGCGCTCGTATGTAAATGTTTGCAATTTACATGATTTATAATCAAACACAATACAATCGCGTTACCTTTTTTAAGTTCTAAATATAGCTCATGAGAGGCGTTATCGACGTAGACGTTATCTCAAGGCGAGATCGTGCAGTTTCATGTCGCCACTGTCGCTCTCCGGCTGAGCCGAGCGTTGAACGTCCGTGTCACTCTCGACAAATGAAATATCTGCAAGGGTCTGTAATGTATAAACTGGAAGCTGGACATTCGAACCTATACTTACTATATACGGTTATTGACTCCATAAATAATGTGATAGTATTACTGATGCAATGAAACACCTAACTGTAGCATTTTATTCCTGGAAATTATTAATTGCCTACAACGAGAAACGAGCATACGACCCACCCTATGGTGCGTGGAAACCGATTCTCATGCGCGGTTTTTAATAAATTCTCATATCTGACAAAAATAAGATACGTAATAACTGTGCTTTCAATTTTCATTTTTTTTGTGCCTGTGAAAACGCGCGTGTTGTCAAAACAGCGGCACGTCAATTGGTCTAATCAGTCGCCGGCTGTGAGGCAATTACTTACTTGACAGCGTGGAAGCAATTCCTGTCTATGAACGCAGCAGGAAGACTTCCTTTGAAGTGCCACCAAATATGTGTATTCTATCGAATTAAATGTTGTTGGTAACAAATAAACAATGTAACATAGTATACCTAATTGATTATACAGCTCGATTTATAGATGTAATGACTACACATCGACCTTTTTAACACGCTTTTATTAGCTTGACCTGTGTAATCTATTTATCTGCCTTTGTAACGGAATTATTTAATGTAATTTTCATCAACTTCAAGACGTTCGATTAAATTGAAAATTTGCACACGTATCAAGGTCATATTGAAGTACAATAATTATTATTTTAAATTTTATTATTAGGATTATTACAAACAACAAACACCACTAAGATTAAAAAACTGATTTGAATTTTTGCTAAGGCTGTTAACGCATGCATTTTTTTGTTTTTATATGTATGCTTAGATTTATTACGAAGTGCTCGCTAATTAAACCCTTACCGAAGTTTTACCTTTAACTTTATATAATTTAAACTCATTAAAAAAAATATTTGTGCATCAAATATTGAACAAATGTTAGTTATTAACCAATATTTTAAGATAAATAATATGCACGGTGTAACACTTTTTCCAAAACCTGATTAATTGTGTGTAATTCGTGGTATCCTGTCGCATTCTTTCGAGCAACTTCCATCCGAATGCTATCGATTTGTGCTATATTTTTCTTGCCATAAATAGGGTAGGAAAAACCATATTTTAAGAGTATACGTTTTTTTAAAATTAACATACTGTATGTGTGTAAAATATCCTGTATCAATAATTAAAACAAGCAACCATTAACAAAAATGGTTTTATGTCGTATTGAACCAAGCAGAAGACTTAATCCCCTGCGCTTACAAACATTATAGAAATATATTTATTTAGTTCTAACAATTTAAATTCAGAGACTGTTATACATCAACAAACGTGTACAGTAAAAAATATTGTAAGAATTGTCTGTTCTTTGGATTTTTCAATTTCTTTGGTTTCAATGCAGGATTTATTATAATTCGACCCATACTTTATCGCTTTTCTCTCCCGGTCCTCTGGTTCATTGGAGTATTAAGCACCGTTAGGGGTTTTTAGTGCCATTTTCTATCTAGTTACTAAATAAAAAGGTTTACGGCTTGGTTAATTTTGATTTTTTATCCGACCAATGCCGTACACGGTTATAATATTCTGTGAATATTTTCACAAAAGCCAATCTCGGTATATTCTCTTTTCGACTAGATAGTGATATTTTAACGCGTACTTTGCCATAGCTCTACGGTAAGCACAATGCTGTTTTTTTATTATTTTTTTATTGTCTTTGTAGGCAGACGAGCATACGGCCCACCTGATGGTGAGTGGTTACCGTCGCCCATGGACTTCAGCAATGCTAGCCGCTGCCTACCGAAAGAAGAAGAAGCTAGAAGAAGCTTTGCTAAGAACGAACTCGGCCTTCATATAGCCATCTCCTGCTGAGCACTAGCTAGCTGAACATTTGCAAACCTTTTTTTCGGTGCTACTGTTATTATCTGTTGGTTCTTTTTTTATTATCGAAAAATTATGGAATTTTTTTTCGAATTTCATCCTCTGTCCTAACTAATGGTATTTTGTAGGGTATTATGAAGAGATTATATTTTTATAATTGAAGAAATAAATTTAGCACCCACCGTAGTCGAAATTGGACTACAATTAATTGAAATTATAAGCTTTGACACCATTGTGATTGTATTGTCAAAGACTATTAAACTTCTATAATCACAGATTTCGCCAAGACTACACTTTACACAAATACAAAAAAAGACAAACATTACATATTTAATCTACTCTCAATTTGACCACAGACTATAAGCAATAAGAAAAGTTTGACAATAGTCAAATATTATGCATGCGTGTGTGTGTCAAATACATCGTAGTGTACGTAATGTTTTTTTTTATTTAATGTATTTTTTATGCATAATTTAAAAAAAATATTTACATTCTGCAACCCTTTTCTATATTCTCTATAAATGTGGTCTCCTCCGACCGCGTAATTTTCCTAAAAAGGGGTACAAAGGTTTTGTTTCACGTACTAATATATAGATTATCAGAAGAATGTACATAATAGTGGTATAATTTTTTTACATAAGTCAATAAGTAAGATGTAACTTGTGTATAATAGTTGCAACTTCTAACATTTCCATTACATGCATCAAAAATTGAGAGATGTTGATGAGAAAACAAAAACCATACTTTGCATTCTAATCGCATTCGTTGTGCTTTGACCGATGCGCCTTTTTGCGACTTTTTTGGCAATTGTCTACAAAGTCGTTTAATTTACTCTTATGAAAATGCCTTACGAACAGAAGAATGTGTTTAGTTTTTCGAGTTTAATAATAATAAAAGTTCTCATTCTCTACATTAAAATAACGTGTGGTTGACATTGTGTTAATGTAGAGGGTGAGACATTTATAAGCGATAAATTGTTACTCGAAACCGAATAAAAAAATTCACAATGAGCTTTATATAAACCAGGATCAAGCTGTCATTCAACTGGCCCTAGAATAGATTAACCTGTGTAGATTAACACTTTGTGTAAACCTTGTCGCGATAATCGTACTCGGTGTAATCTTAACTCTTTGCTGTCGTATTAATTTTGGCCGTGGGTGTGTTGTCTGGTCGGAATTAATTTCTGTTGAAAGAACAGTGAACACCGTATGACGAATACGGTTCTCACAGTTCGTGAATGTGTTCATAAGATGTTCAGGTTCATTAGACAAAGCGTAAACTGATTTATGGTTGAATTGAGTATAAGATTAGTATGGTTCCTTGGTGTGGTGGCTGAGTGTAAGCATACGAAAGCAATTGGTCAACGTACCTACTAGCATTCAAAATGACTGCTTTTTGTTAATTCATTAAAATATTGGTTCGTATTGATTTTTTCAAATATTGGTGGGTATTGATTTAGTCTTTTCTTTATATTATTATTTTTTGTCTCAGGTGAAACTGTCACGGTGAAGGCGACGGCATGTGGCACGGCGCGCGGGTGTTGGTGCTCGCGGCGCTGGGCTTACTGGCCGGGCCTTCGCTTGCCCACAAGAAGTTCAATATCACCATTGGTTACTTACCGGCTCTTACCGGTGACTTGCGAGACAGGCAAGGACTCACAGTCTCCGGGGCACTGTCGATGGCACTTGAAGAGGTGAGCTCTTCGGTGGTATTTGACGTTACCGATTTTAATTTTGTTTACAACGCATTTAATTAAAATTGTAGTTAGGCACTAGTATGTGTTGATGGTAGAATAGATCAATAGATCACAATCGATAGATTTGCACAAGGTAAAGTAAATAGAATTTAGCGAGTCATATTTCTGAATTAAAACTAATCTTAAGGTTTAATACTTTTGAAGTTTCGAATACAGTACAGTAAAGTTTTCGTAGTCACGGACGATTCTCAAACACGCAAAAAATATGAATAAGTTTTAATTAAACTAAATGGCTTAAAACATTTAACACATTTATTCTAATTATATTTACACTGGAAACATTTGTAAAAAAAAGATTACGACTTCGTCTTAAACAAGGACCTGAGTTTCCCGACTCTATATAACTGACTTTTAGTTTTGTGCGTTTGTCTGATTCTTTGTCAATTTTATTATTCGAGTATTGTCAATAGAAATACTCTGTTTTGGTAAAGATCGTTCGTGTTTAAATGTTAGAGTTAGTTAACATCTCATCTAGCCACGATGGCGGGAATCGGAGATAACATTAAAAGCACTAACGTCTTCGTTGCGTCACGCGCAGATACCACACAAGGTGACCTCTCTTTTCAAATGCATCCCAAGTTTATTGCGGGTGGAACAGTGGGTCACGTGTATTAATATAGTAAATAAATAAATCGTTGGAGAACCTTGTACTCTTCTACATAACGACCGACCGTTATAATAATGTATTATATATTAACGTTTATATTGCATTAGCAGAATCTATTAAGATAAATCATCGTACAGAATGTACTCCATGCTCCTAAATCGACGATATATTTTTATAAAAAATTGACCGCGTTCAATGATAAAGTTTGTTTGATCAACGCGAACCATATCTACATTTCCGTGGCTATTAATAGTCACAGCGCAAACAAACCGTTTTTGAGAATGTCGTACACAACCGAATGTCCTGTTTTGTTATTTCAGTGCAATCACAGTAATAACTCAAGACGTTTTAGTATATCATTATTATGTTCGAGGAAAATGCGTATTAATTTATAACAGTTCAACTAGAACAGACAATTTTATTTAATTATATTAAAGTTTTTGATTAGCGGCGACAGATAAATGAGCCCGATGACCTTATATAAAAATAAGAAGGGTCTAATGTCAGCCTGAGATCCTGAATTCAGCCGTAGCGTCAGCTTGAGCTCGAAGACACAAGGTAGTCTCAATGACATCGGAATAATTTTTTCTGTCTTTCAAAGCGGAACGTGTGATTTCTTCAAGACCGAAATAGCATTAACTCACAATACACTATAAAATCTACTGTTTTAACCCAATACTGCTTTACCACTAGCAATCGTGCAGAATGCCTTGGGAAGATATTGTCCTATTTCGCAATGTTATTCCACAATATTGCGTTGGATATTAGGTTTTACTAGGTTAGGTAACTTTAATAGTAAATATATGTAGGTAATGATCCCAGACAGTGACAGACAGACAAATCCCAGTGATAGTTGTAAAATGAGTAGCGGTGTCCAATACATCGTATTCGCAAAATAAAAACATACACACTTTTGAAAACGCGTATAATAAAAATAAAAAAACAAATATGTGTATTTTGATAAATCAGCGAATCTATAATATTATGTATCATTCAATTTATGGAATGTTCATGTTTCATTAGAATGAAAACTAACAACATAATTTTGTTTACTTATGTGACACAAATTGTTTTAAAAATAGATTCCTTATCGTGTATTTTGAGTAGACTCGTCTAAAATGTTCAATGTTTAAAAATAAATTTATTCGCTTCCACACGTACATATTATGAGAGTAAAATAAATGATTTGGTTGTGTATGTACTATGTAAATTTTTTTTTTAAAATAAATATTAACTATTTATACATATATTTCTCCCACGTAGTTCCATTTACTTTGTCAAATGTAGTTCTTGATTTGTATAAATGTTTTGTTCGTAATAAATGGTCAACTCAGTGTGTGTTGACTGGTTAGCGAAGCCCATAAACATGTATGTTGCTATCCACCTTGATAGTCCGTCAACGTTATGACCTACTTTTAATCTCAAAGTGGAAGAAGCGAAGAAGTATTGTTAAAATTTTTCATATAATACCGCTAACTAATAGAAAAAAAGATGCATTCTTTTAATACATATTTATAAAATAGCTTTATGAGATTTTGCCGATCATTGCATTAAGTACCTACTTAATTTTGAAGGGCTTCTTTTAAAACTGTAATAATACTGTGCATAGCTGAACAATGGAGTCGACCTGCTGCCGGATGTGGAGATTCAGTTGCAGTGGAATGACACGAAATATGACATGGTGACTTCCACCAGGCTCATCACAGAAATGAGTTGTGCAGGTGTAGCAGCCTTCTTCGGACCCGAAGGCCGCTGTGAAACCGAAGCCATAGTTGCGCAATCCAGAAACCTGCCTATGATCTCTTACGTGAGTTATTTTTAATATAACATGCTTTCCTTTAAAACAATGTTGCGGATCAACTTAAAATTCTTCAATAAATTCTATTTTTCAGAAATGCTCAGACTACCAAGTATCTAGGTTACCAAACTTTGCCCGATTAGAGCCTCCCGGCGTTCAGGTGGGTCTTTTATTTCTATTAAATCAACGCAACAACGCAGTGTGTTGTGAGTCAGTAATGTATGTATCATCAGTGGTTGTAAAGGCAAACAGATGCGCTATGACCTGTTTTCGCGACTGTTTTTAGGCGACAAAATCGTTGATATCGTTGCTACGTTACTATAGATGGAACAAATTCTCTATATTGTATGAAGAATCTTGGATGACGGTCGCCCTGACGTTGGAGAACTATGCCAAGGACTTTAACATGACTGTAAACCATCAGAGGCCCGTCATCAATCATTTTAAATGTTGCGAAGAGAAAATGGCTTGCTGTGCACCCGGTTTCTGGTATCAGTTCATTCATGATACAAAAAACAAAACAAGAAGTAAGTTCTTTGTAACCTAAAATTGTTTCACAACTCTAATATGTATTTAAAAGCAAACATAATCATTACAATAGCGCATCTTCGTACAGCCTAGAGAGATCTAAAACAATTTTATTGTAATTTTTTGCATTACGCCATTAATAATACGAATGATTCGTTTTATTTAAATACTAGCTATACCCGTCCGCTTCGCTGGGCATTAAAATTAACTTTATTATTTCTCACCACCACAAAGATTCTCATCATTAACGCCCCCGCAAATGGTGTAGGGAGTCCAACACTCATAGTAGCCTATCCATTAAGTACATGTATTTTCTACATGGATACCAAATTACAAGTCAATCGGATGCATCGTTCAGTAGCTATAACGGAACATTCGTAAAAACCACTGTAGATTTATATATTAGTATAGATGTCACGTAAGTGTTTAACATTTTCAAAGTACTAGAATCAATAATAAAAATATTACTGTTAAATATATTTTTTCCGGAATGAAATATACAAACATGTCTTTAACTTTTATGACATAAACCTCGAGTCAAGAACGTCCTTCTACTTTTCATTTGAGTAGTTTAAAAAGAATTAATTGTTATGTACTCTCGGCGTGAGCGACAAACAATTGTTTTTTCCTTGTGAATACTCCGTACATCTTGTTGCATTGAAATTTGCAGAAACTTTGTTTACCTACTACTTAAAACTTTATCGAATGAATTGTAGTTTATAAAGTCTCTAAAAGAAAGGACAGATTGCGTTCTATATTATTTTTCGTTACCTTTTAGTAACCCAACTGGCTTTATATATGTATGTTTTCATATAAGAGGTTGTTAGTTTCCTCTTAAGCCGTCGTCGAATCTCGATCTGAAATAAGTTTCGAAGACGCCTACTAACTTTAATGTGAAGCTGTAAATCACATAATTATCATATTTGACGGCGTATCTAGTAGGATTTATCTGAGGCGGCATGTGTTCATTTTGAAGAATTTCTTGACTTAATCTATAATATGAGTAAAAGTAATTTTCATGATTGGCCTCCGACAAGTGGGACGACGACCTATTGAGGTTCGCGGGGTGTCGCTGGATGCAGGCGGCGGAGGACCGACCGATTTTGAGGCCAGGCTTAGGGGAGGCCTATGTCCAGCAGTGGACGTCTGTGAGTTAATAGAATAGAATAGAAAAAGTAATTTCTTTAAATGTTTAATTTTCCAACAATTTTCAAGGCACAGCGTAATTTTCTGAACTGTATTCTCTGTCTTCATAGATATTATTGTTAAATCTATGTAACGAAATCAGATAACAAAAGGAAACATAAAAAACGGGTACTTCATTTACCAATGATTAAAACAATCCCCTAATTGTGTCAGTAATACATGTTTATCTGGGAATCAACAAGAGAGGAGATTAAAAAAATATATGCCATAGACACGAAAAAAAAACCCGACTAACGGTTATAGTGCATAGTGGATTTTTTTCTACATAACCGTTCTACTTATTTCAGTTTACGTTTTCCTTGGGTCGACTTCGGGACTAATAGAGATGATGACCGCCATGGAGTCGCTGCAGTTATTCGCGAAGGGCGAGTACATGGTTATATTCGTGGACATGATGACGTACTCCCTTAAAGACTCTGTCAAGTATTTGTTGAGTGAGTATACTATGATTACTTGTGATGATAGAATCCATGGTCATGTAATAGTGTTAGTGATATGAACGCGTGCGGTCATCCAAATTTTTTTTTTTAGTTATAACTTATAGAGATAATATACTTTATTGCACAATAAATAAAGCACACATAGTTGCTAACTTACGCATTTAAAAAAATATGTAGTAAAAAAATTTGCCATGTTTTTTTTGCTATTTTTGTGTAGCCGCCGCCCGGCGCTTTGTTGGGTGAGGCTGATAGGACAAGTAATTTTATACGAGTGTTCGCCCAGTGATCAGATTTCGACCATAATCACTGGACACTATACAAGTACGATTCATTTTACGTATTAACCTAAAAGTACTCTTATGTTATCGACATGTTAAAAAACCGAAAGTGAAAATCTCATTAATTTTCTTAGTAAAACCGAAAAAGGTAAATCGAGAGAAATAAATGTTTTTTAACTTTTTTCTTTTTGTCTATTTATATGTACGGATAGGTAATTTTCTTTTCTGAATTTCTCTTTTCAGAAACCGAAGATCGTGTATCGTCGACATTAATATGTCCGAACACGCCTGAATTTAAAAAGAGAGCCCAGTCGTTACTGGTGATAGTTTCATCGGAACCATCCCCGGAATATCAAGAGTTTACGGCTAAAGTCAGGAAATACAATTCTCTAGAACCATTCAATTTTCCCGATGTCTTTGGCAGCAAGTACAATAAGGTACGTTCGATAAATTATTAGGTATCATGGTTTGAATTGCTGTATTTAATTTATAATGATAAACAAGACGAAATATGATCGCTTGGAATTATCAACTAGCAGCTACGTAATTACTATTTTAAAACACCATATTTTTTTTAGTTTGATTGGTAGACGCTATGCTATTAAAATGTTCTTTAAAGTATTTGATTTTTACTAGCCTCTTTTTAGTATTAATTCGTGTCTAGTTTTTTGTCTTTCTTGTGAAATATTTATTGGTCACTTAAGTATCGAGACAAATTATTTAGAGATACCAGGTTCAAATGGTCATACAAAGATATTAAACAGTTGATCGAATTATCATTTTAATGTTTAAAGTTGCGGGTTTACCGATCTATTTCAAATGTAGTATGCGCCAAAGCAAATCATCGACTCATGTATGTACTTGTGGCGGTAGCCATCACAGAACACAAAATATTTGACAGAAGCCTCAATCTCGCTTACATCATTTTCAAGATAAGCTTGCATTAATACAAGTTCCGAACAACTACATTCGGACCGTCGGTCTACCGAGCCAATATCACCCGCTCGGTGGAAGATCTTTCCTTTGTAGCATGCCTACTGGTGGTAGGATCTCTTGTGAGTCCGCGCGGGTAGGTACAACCACCCTGCCTATTTCTGCCGTGAAGCAGTAATGCGTTTCGGTTTGAAGGGTAGGGCAGCCGTTGTAACTAACTATACTTGAGACCTTAGAACTTATATCTCAAGGTGGGTGGCGCATTTACGTTGTGGATGTCTATGGGCTCCAGTAACCACTCAACACCAGGTGGGCTGTGAGCTCGTCCACCCATCTAAGCAATAAAAAAAAATAAAAAAAACCTACAAACTAGTTTGTACAAAGGTATTAGGTATACTAAAAACTTGTATATATGCAAACTTATCTTGAAAATGTCGTAAGCGAGAGATTCAGGCATCTGTCAAATATCTTGTGTTCTGTGATGGGTACGGCCACAGACTTGAGCACTTCAAAAGTGCGACATATTCTGAGTGGCTCCGTGTTCAGTGGTCTCTCCCTTCTTAGATGAGCAACTGATAAGATCCATTTGCGGCGTAGCCATATTTCTGTTGAATCTAGCGTAATAGATGTGTGTTACTTGTACTCGGCAGCGGACTGCTTTCACTATAGACCATTGACTTATGTGACGGAACCTATCAACGTAATTTTCATTAACGTCGGATCCACTTGGAAATCTTCAGACGTATGAACGACCGATGGAAATACACAATAGTTTAACTTATCCTAGCCTAATATCCTGACCAGAACCATCACCGAGATAATAAAAAGTTCATTCTAATATTTAGTTCGGGTTGCTTATTGAAGCACGTTTAGTTTTTGCTTTTTAAACTATACTTTTCTAGGTGGAATTTTCACTTCTTGTCCAAGGCAACAGCTGCAGATTATTTTCAAGCAAAGGATTAATACGTATGTGAATTTCATTGTTTCAGTTTGTATCCATTTACGCTGCGTACTTGTATGATTCGGTGAAGCTGTATGCTAAAGCTCTAGATGAAATAATCAAGGAGGAAACTCAAAAGGAGCCCTTGACGCAGGCCAAGCTAACGAATATTGTCACTAACGGAACAGCCATTGTGGCGAAGATGATTAAAAGTTCGCCATACAAAAGTAAGTCAAATTGTATTACATACCAAAACGATATCGAGGGGTGAAATGCTATTTGGCTTAAGCGACATTTCACTTGATACGCGATATTTCTTTTTGTAATTAAAGGTGCCTTTTATTTGGTATTACCAACAACAGTTCGATGTTTTTAATTGAACTTCAATTATGTTTACTCCATTGAAATAGCTGAAGAAGTTTTTTTGTTATGATATGTTTTCGCAATATTAAACTGTAAATGGCTCTGCTGTGAAGTTGCAAAAATGTTGCTTCAATCAAACAGGCTTTCAAGTCTCGAATATAATAAATAAATATCTTTTGACGCTTAATAGGAAACGCGGGTTGCGTTTGGTCCATATAAATATGCCCTACTTCCTTGATGGACTAGTTCTTTTTTTTCTAACCTAGACAGCCTTGATAAGTTATGTCAGCGTAACCTAACAAGTCAATGGACTAGAGTAAACACTTTACACACTATCTGGGTATAAGTAGTACACTTTTATGTTCCTATATACATCTTTAGAATATTTTGAATATTATTAAGATTCTTCTAAAATTACGAAAATTGCCAATTTTTTCGTCGTTTTTACATGTAAAACAAAATCAAACTTTCGCATGAGTTAAGTAAAACCAATAATTAAATACATACCTACTTGTCTTTTTTTTGTAAATAATTTCAGGTAAATAATATTATAATCGGTTCATGTTATACAGTTATAGGGTTATACGGAATGTCGATTTTTCCGTTTCAAGTCATATAGAGTTGGAACTGGAGCTTAAGACTTATCGTGGGTACACCTTCCACTTTGTGGGCTGGCGACCTGTTGAAGGGCGCGGGAATCCGCTGGATGCAGGCCGCGTAGGACTGGCCGTTGTGGCGAGGCTTGGGGAGGCCTATATCCAGCATTAAATGAAAGACAGATAGATAAAAAAGCTGCAGCTGTCTCTTTCTTTTTTGACGCATTAGGTCTCAGACAGGGAAAAAAAATAGTATTTTAAAATGAAAACTTTTTGAGCATCGTTGTGATGCGAAAGTCGATGAAACGAAAAAGCGACAGTAAAAAGAGACAGACATATATTCATAAGATTTAAGGTGGGAGGAAATGAGATAACAAGCATTATACAGTGTTTCTTAATGAGATCACTATGATCATTACTAAAACCTACAATTATCCTCTTCCCAAAATTTTATATTCGTCTCTATTATCTTAAAGCCAAAATTTTTGAAGGTTACACTTCTACCACATGTGAATTGCACACAATGACATGTTTTACCTTTTTTATTTTTTTCTCGCTACCAAAGTTTTCTTTTAAGCTATGACCGAAATAATATAATTGTAAATTCTCTCTATACAGGTGTGTCCGGTATGACGATACGTTTAGATGATCGTGCCGACTCCGAGGGAAACTTCTCCGTGCTGGCTTTCAAGCCGATTAAATTCAACGAGATTGATATAAACTGCAGTTACAGTATGATACCGGTTGCTCATTTCCAGCAAAACAGTAAAGAGTTTCCTGTGAGTAATATAATACTTTTTTACCAAACAGAAAAATAATAGTTTTATGATCAAACGAATTATTATAAACTGTTAATATACTAAAATAGATTAGAATATGGGTATATAAATAGTTGGGTCACGGACGCTAAGTAAAGCGAGAGACTTGATTGCTTCAGGGTTTTTTTTTCTATTATAAATTATTTCTTTGCTAGGGATTCTCTCCACGTACTGCCGTGTAAACACTTGGTATTACTCGAGCATTTCTAGGCGCTGGTAATGCTTCATTTTATCTGCCTCTTTTTTTGCGGTCTACTTATCGCGAATTTTGACTAAATAATTCAAGAGTACTAGAAGCCTCCATTATGTTTTTAATTAAAGACAACGTGAAAAATCTTTTAAACAGAATCAATACAAACATATTCGAAATTTAAATTGAATTAAAGAATGTGCTAGAAATTGCGACGCGACTAGATGTTTGGCAGCAGTGGGACTATTATTGTTTCTTTCGTAAATTGTCAAGTATGATGTACGCTCTAACTGAAACTAATCTACGTACGTACATTGCTTAAACAAAACTGTGGCCTTTTTGGCGGGAACGCGAGGAGTGAAGTTTGTGATTTGTTTTATTTTGTCTATTTAATGTTTCTTCAGGTTTAAATGTGTAATAAGAGTGGTTTATAACCTGTTTAATATCTGTGAAAGTGCACAAATGTGGGAAAATGAAACAAAGCCGCCGAACGTAACTTCTCGGGATCCTACAAAAAGTCCGCTGAAAAAATCTTAGTGAATGGTCACCATTTTACTGAGATTATATTTCATTTAATTTCATCCCAGTTGATTAATGTCTGAAATTAATCATCTTCATTTTATTTCACTCCATACCATTTTTCATAAAAATAAGAATATAAATTAAAATAAGACATGACTTAAAGGTCTTAGTTACCAGGCCATAAAATCCCTTAAAAAAAAACCGGTTTCTTTCATATACCTAGTCAATACCCAATAAAATTATTCTTTTTAAGCCATTATTGACTCTGCTGTCGCCTTAAATGAGAAATTTGGACGTGGATTTTTTTTCTCAGGACTACAAACTAAATTCACGTATACCGATCGATTGGCCTGACAGCGTGAAGCCGGAGGACGAACCGTCTTGCGGTTTCAACAACGAGAAATGTCCAAGGGACGACTCGCAGATAACGTCACTCGTGGTGGCGGGAACGTTAGCGGTGACTTTGTTTTGTACGTTAGTCGTCACGATCAGCATATACCGGAAATGGAAGATCGAACAAGAAATAGAAGGTTTGCTTTGGAAAATAGACGCACAGGAAGTTACCGGATATTCCGACAACGGCCTCGTGTGCTCGCCCAGTAAGGTACATATGTTTTTTGTATTTTATATCATGCAATCAGTAATGCCAACTACGACACTGAGTGTGTCCAGTTGTTAGAAACTTGTCATTGACACTGTCGATCTTTATGAGTGACGGTAACCATTATCTGTGAGTTGTGGGTCGTATTCTCGTATGCAAAGCAAAATTAACTAGTTACGCATGTTTTTAATTTTAATTTTTTATTTTTTATTGCCTAGGTGTGTGGACGAGCTCACAGCCCACCTGGTGTTAAGTGGTTACTGGAACCCATAGACATCTACAATGTAAATGCGCCACACACCTTGAGATATAAGTTCTAAGGTCTCAGTATAGTAACAACGGCTGCCCCACCCTTCAAACCGAAACGCATTACTGCTTCACGGCAGAAATAGGCGGGGCGGTGGTACTCACAAGTGGTCCTACCACCAGTAAAAAATGTTTCACTTGTTTCAAGGTTTTCTATTTCTAACAATTAGATTGATTTAAATTAATTTCCTTACAGTTGAGCCTAGCGAGCGGTATATCATACGAAATGTGCCCACAAATATTCACCACGACGGCGCAATACAGAGGAAATTTAGTCAGGATAAAAAAATTGAAGTTTTCTAAAAAGAAGGTAATAATTTATCATAAAAAAAAGTATAATCTCAAGCACTACCATTAAATATATTATCCATATGTCATGTAGTATCGGTATCGTAAACCTGTGACCATACATCGCGAACTAACAGTATTGCCAATAGAGAATATTTGAAGGCTTAAAAATTTCATGTCTCAGTCTCAATTTGATGTTCTTGCTTCAACGAAAATGAACAGCGAGCAACTGGCCTTTAAAATCATTTAGAATTGCATGTGAATTCGAAACATTCTGAATAACGAACTCGAGATTGAAATGTTTATGTAGTTTTAATTAGTATATATATAGGAGTGAAATGCTATTTAGTTTCAGCAACATTTTTGCAACTTCACAGGAGAGCCATTTAAAGTTTAAAATATCATAACAAAAAACTTCTTCAGCTATTATTATTAATATTTCAATGGAGTAAAATTAATTGAAGTTCAATTAAAAACATCGAACTGCTGATGCTATACCAATTGCTATACCAAATAATACGAACCTTTAATTACAAAGATAAATGTTGCGTATTAAGCGAAATGTCACCCCTCGATGTATAATCTGTTCAGGATATATCTCGGGACATAATGAAAGAGATGCGGCTGCTGCGCGAGCTGCGTCACGACAATCTCAACTCGTTCATCGGCGCCGTCGTGGAGCCGATGCGCGTGCTCATCCTCACCGACTACTGTGCCAAGGGGAGCTTGTATGTGAGTACTCTCGTCCGCACATACCTGGAATAGGCCCTCAGGCTACCGGGGAATAGATAGGGAATAATAATAATAATAATCTGAAGTACTTAGTGCGAGCTTTTTAACGCTCTCGATAGCGTAAAATTTTGCTCATATTTGTATGGAATGGGATCGTTTGCGTACGTTTGCCGCTAGGGGCGCTGTTCCAACTGCATACAAAATTGGGTTAACTTTTACGCTATCGAGAACGTTAAAAAACCCGCACTAAGCACATTGAGTACTTCATGTTACTTCGTTATAAGCGTTCGAACAAATTTATCGAAATTCAACCTAAAGCGGTTACAGCTAAGATTTAAAATCGTTTTGTGTATTCTATTGCATCTTTAATTTCATTATTGACATATTTTTTGAACAAATAACTCGACTGTATATTTTGTTTTATCATAAACGCTAACGCTTGTCTATAGGATACTATATAAAAAAAGGGCTTTTTTAAGAGTCCCAAAATAGTACTTGACTGTTTGTCGTTGTTTTGTTGTTTAATGTAGATGACCAAAAATCAGTTGGTAATCTCTAATAACCTTAAAAATTGCCTATAGATATGGGTGTTCATAAATAAATCTATGAATTCTCAAAACCAACTAGTCTTAGCTAGGTAAACATTGAGATGTTAGGTATATATGTATATTAACTTTATTGGTAATTAAACAAGAATGTTTTTTGTTTAACGTAACCTTTAAATACTATTCTAAACAATTTCCAGGATATAATAGAAAACGAAGATATCAAATTGGATCAAATGTTCATATCTTCGCTTATTCACGATCTCATTAAGGTATGATTGTTTTTTTTCGATGAGTTAAATACTAGTGTACCAATCAATACTCCTTCAAAGCTGAGATTTTTGAAAGCGTTCACCTGTCTATTTTATTTCCAGGGTATGATCTTCATTCATTCATCGCCTTTAATATTTCACGGAAATCTCAAATCCTCGAATTGTGTAGTTACATCAAGATGGATGTTACAAGTAAGTTCAGCTTGGAGTTAATAAAAAATATTATGTTAAATGTCAAATATAAATCCGTCGATTTTAACTATGCAATTCATTTTATTAATGTATACTTGTAACGTGTTGAATGCGTGTTCGTTTTCATGTGTTGTTTATTGGGTGAAATAAATATTTTAATTGAACCATTTCAGGTAGCCGATTTTGGTCTCCACGAGTTGAGATATTGGGCTGAAAACGAGTTTATTGGAGAACATCAATATTATAGAGGTTCATGCTTATTATAATAAACGATCGGATACTAGGATTGAAGGGCACCTGATATATTCAAAAACTTCATTGTTTCACACCGCTATAAAAATAGCTAAAAACTGCAAAACTTATTTTGCATATAGTCTCACAAATAAAAAAATGCTGTGTATAAAGTAAATAGTTAAATATTAATAATAGTCTTAAATTGTACGAGTTCTTATAATTTGCGGCATTAACACCAAGTCGTGACGTGTTGCAGGTTTGCTTTGGAAATCACCAGAGTTGTTGAGAGGATTAAACAACCCGAATGGCATCGTGGGCGGAACGCAAAAAGGTGACGTCTATGCGTTTGGGATTATTCTATACGAAGTGATAGCGAGAAAAGGCCCTTTTGGAAATGTCGCAATGGAGCCCAAAGGTGAGCCTTTAAATGAAAACAAAAAGTACAAAATACATTTTGAGTTACTGCATAGCAGTAAGTTATATTTCGTTCTTTTAAAAATATGTATACCGTGGACTAACATTTCAGATATAATAGACCGCTTGAAGCGGCCGAAGTTGGACGGCGAAGAGTTGTTTCGTCCGGACACGAGCAGCATCGACGGCGGCATCGACGACTACATCGTGTCGTGCATGAAGGACTGCTGGGCAGAAGATCCCAACACGAGACCTGACTTTCCTACGATTAGAACCAGACTAAAGAAGATGAAATCGGGACAGTAAGGGAAACTACTTAGATTCTTTTTTATTGCTTAGACAGGTGGATGAGGCCATAAAATGCAACAAGTTTTTGTTTTGTTCCCGGTATCGCCCTTAGCACGCTTTCGTACCCTCAAATATTTGTTTAAAGCAATATAAAAATTGCATACACTTACATGCATTACATTTTCTCTTTCTTGCTTTGTGGTTTTCATTTTGTATATAAAAGAAGAATAAAAAAAATCGTTGATAGCTACCAAACGACAAAGAAATAAAATACTCAAACTAGAAAACGTAAAATAAAATAAAAACTAATTTATTAATAATTGCAGATCAAAAAACATAATGGATCAAATGATGGACATCATGGAGAAATACGCTAATAATTTAGAAGAACTAGTCAATGAAAGAACGAGGCTATTGTACGAGGAGAAACAGAAAACCGAAGATTTATTACACAGAATGCTGCCAAAGTAAGCACAGATTACCTTGACTATTGTCTATGACGACTGATTCTAATTTTTTAGTTTTTTTTCTTCTAAAATTTATAACTGCCGACACAAGGGTCAAAACGAAATAAATAAATAAAATGAAACGTATCTAAAATACAGAACATTTCTGATTCCCCAGATAAATTTATTAGAAAAATCGTGAAAGAGATATTTGTGCCTTGTTGTTGCATGTACATGTTATTAATACTTTTTTTTTTGTAATCAAACTCCATTTCAAACTATTGAGAGGTGTGTATATGTATAAGTATGTACTAATGTAAGGTTTGTAGCTCATATGTATGAGGTGAGCACAGAACAGGAGAAGACGCAATTACAACAAGCTGTAACACGTGCCTGGTTGCAATCGGTTTGCGTACTGGTTTACATTTTGTCCGAGTCTGCTATAACGCTTTAGATTATTGTTATATCAAACGCAATTTTATTCGCTTTTATTACATCATTCAGGGGGTAAGTAAATTTATAATAATATCTTACGCACTGCAAAGTCAATCAATCCACTCGCATTCATCTCTTGGTGTAGCTGCTAAATGAAGAAGTGTCTTTAAAAGAATCGCGTTCATAAAAAATTATAATCACTCCAAACGATTATGAAGTTACCTGCATAAATTCGTGTAAAACGCAGGTAGGTAAATACATTTCGTCGAATCACCGACGAGGACTTAATGTAAAACAGTTGCGCATTTTCTCAAAAAAAAAAAAAAAACAACATGTTAATGTATTCACTTTGTTGTACTTGTGTTCTTTTACAGATTTGGGGGTTGAATCCATTATAGAAATATCGTGAAAAATGTCTTGAGGTAATTAACTCCCTATTAGTGATTGTAGATTAATTTGGTTTGCCTCACACGCCGGGCTCACAACGTCGCATTGTCCCAGCACACGAACAACAATGTCGCGGCTGTGGGTCACTGTTTTCATTAACACAAGTAGTAGTAGCTTGCTTTGGGGGTTGCGGTGATTTAGCGGACGCATCGGGACGGTGGAGGCGTAGCTCTATCGGTACAGACTGACACGGCATCATTATGTTCTATTAAATATAAATGATTCAACGATTCGCGGCGCATGTCATTACCGAGTAGTTGCAGTATATTATTTTTATGTAGTAATTTGTTGCGCAACGGTTATGGTATTGTTTGGTAGTGTATTTAAAAAATGTAGACATGTTTTTTTATTGTTTCCAATGATCAATCGGAACAGGTGCGTTTTGTGACTGTTTGATGATTCAGTTGTTATTAGTCTACAGTCGGGAGTGTGTCGTTGTTTTGAATACAAAAGTAGCATGAGTAGTCGGTACTTTTGTTGGGTTGATCTTGAAGCATTCGAAGCAATTGTCGAAGCAAGGTTAGTTAGGGGTAAATACAGTTGGACGTTGTTGCAGGTCAGTAGCTAGGAGGCTGACGTCCGGGGAGGGGGTTGAACCGGAATCGTTTGACTCGGTGACGATTTACTTCAGCGATATCGTCGGCTTCACGGCCATGTCCGCAGAGAGCACGCCGCTGGAGGTCGTCAACTTTCTCAACGATCTGTATACGGTATTCGACAGGATAATAAGGGGCTACGAAGTGTACAAAGTGGAGACCATAGGTGACGCGTATATGGTGGTAAGTAACTCGAATCTCTTGTAAATAAATCCTCTACTTATTAAGTAACGCATGCATGTCATATAGGTGTCTATATCTATACTAATATATAAATCTACAGTGGTTTTTTTCGGATGTTCCATTATAACTACTGAACCATGCATCCGATTGACTTGAAACTTGGTATCTATGTAGAAAATACATGTACTTATTGGATAGGCTAATGTTTGTATGAGTGTTGGACTCCCTACACCAGTTGCGGGGGCGTTAATGACGAGAATCTTTTTGGGGGTGAGAAATAATAATGTTAATTTTAAATGCCCAGCGAAGCGGACGGATACAGCTAGTTATATACATAAAAATGTCATTCAAACATAGGTCTCACAAATTTTAAATTAATTTTCCAGGTGTCCGGCCTTCCCATTCGAAATGACGATCGCCACGTTGGTGAGATAGCGTCGATGGCGCTCGAGCTCTTGAACGCCGCTAAAAGTCACAAAATTTCACATCGACCGAAGGAAACTCTCAAACTCCGGATTGGAATTCACACGGGTATGAAAAAGCACGTGTGTGCTCTACGTGTTGTACTTTAAAAATATATATATTATATTTCACGTACCGGCCATAGCGTAGGTGGAATAGCCCCTTAGGTTACCAGCGAATAAGTACGAGAAAAAAATACACATTAAATTAGGTATTGTAATGTTAGGTAAAATTGTATATACAGGATGTTAAATTTGTAAGCCGAAAAGCTTGTGGTTTTTTTTTATTGCTTATATGGGTGGTAGAGCTCACCTGATTTTGAGTGGTTACCGGAGCCCATAGACATCTACAACGTAATTTCCGCCACCCACCTTGAGATACAACGGCTGCCCCACTCTTCAAGAAATAGGAAGGGTGGTACCTACCCATTTGGACTCACAAGAGGTCCTATCACCAGTAAAAAAATCGTATATATGTTTTTTTTTTACTTTAGAACACAAATCGATTATTTGCTAGCCTAGTGCTTTGTAGTTCGATTCCTCACAATCTAAACCGAACGGTATAATTTCCTTGCTTTTTTTTACTTTTTTAGAGGTTAGGCTTTCGCATTCGACACCAAAAAAGCTTCACTCGATATTAGAATTTTTAAATATAATATTTCTGTAATATAATTATACTAATTTCATTTTCAACGAACATTCGTACCCTCAGCGATAAATAAAATCACTATGGCAGGAAACTGTATTATTCCATGTCTATAGAATTAACCTTATTGGAAACTGATACTTTCGTTCCGTGGTAATCATACATTTATATATAAAACGCATTTTAACGCATTTTAACTAGTAACCAACCCTTTTACAATATGAGAAACTAAAATACGCGCACGGTCATATTAACAGATTTAGAGATACTTAATAACATAGATTTTTTTTAATAAAAACAAAGTAATTTAAGTAATAATACTCCGTTTATGGTGTACTGTCAGTTTTAAGATTGCTTCCCAGATGTGGAAAAGAATGAGTTAAAATGTTCGCGATAGAGTTTATAGATATTAGAGATGCATGCATAGCATCCATGTCTAATGTCTTCTTCGGTTTTCGCGAGTTGTAGATTCAAGTAAAACAACTCTTACGGCTTAATCTCGCGTTTTTTTTTGTCATATTGATTCCGACTTTTTGAATACAGTTTTCATGATTACGGACGACTCGTCGTGCGTTGTCGTGTCGTCGTGTAGCATAAAAGACGCGATATTAAAACGTAGGAATAGTTTTAAATTTTGTATATGAACGAATTAAATATAAATGATTGTTTCCTTGTACGCTTCAGTCGAAAGTGGTATCGAATCAAAAGTAATACGCATGCGCGTCGTACAATTAAAGGGGCCGTGGTGGCGGGCGTGGTCGGCCTCACGATGCCGCGCTACTGCCTGTTCGGGGACACCGTGAACACCGCGTCGCGCATGGAGTCCAACGGGGAACCGCTCCGGATCCACATATCGCCGAGCTGCAAGCAAGCGCTCGACAAGATAGGCGGCTACGTCGTCGAGCCCAGGGGCACGATATCGATCAAAGGAAAAGGACAGGTACTTCGACGAACACGATCTGTTATACGGCACGCGACGAGAATGATTGCGGTGATGTTTTCTTATAGCTCCAAACTTATTGGCTCGTGAGCGCTACCGAAAAAGCGATTCAGAAGAGGCCCGTGGAAGAGGAGGAGCGGCCTCTGTTCCGCCGGCCCAGGAGGAGTCCGCGGCTCACGGACTCGCGACACCCATCAGTCACAGGTCTGTGTACCGATTGGCAATTTAAATAGACATATTTTCATTTGAGGCGGTCACTTTAAAATAAACCAATTTCACAGGAGTCATAGGCGGGGCGGTCCGACAGAGAGTATCGAGCCTAGCGCGGAACAGCGTGGAGCCCATCGTCGACAGCTTCAACCGCGGCTCGCGTGCGTCCCTGCCCGCACCCGTCTCGTACTCGCCCGTGCGGAGACGGTCGCGCACGGACTACGGTCAGAGAATCAGGTCAGGCTCAGGTTACAATAACTTTCACCGAGAACCTGCAACCTCATACGACCGTGCATGACGATTACGGGTCTCTCTACAGGAACGCGCTGAGTTCGATCGCGTCATCGACGGCATGCGAGCGTGCGCGCTCCTTGGACGTGTTCCCGGGCGAGCACGGCGCGCCCGCCGGACCGGCCGTCTCCACGGTCTCCGGCGAGCGCGTGTTCAACGGGAACGCGCTCCCGGACGAGCCGCCGCCCCCCGAGGAGAGCCCGCTCCTGCGCAAGTGCAGCCTGTACAACCGCCTCGACCTGCCGCGCCGCAAGGTCCACGACTCGAGCTACATCGAGTCGTACAAGCGGTCCCGGTCGCTCGAGAACGTGGGCGACGACAAGTCGGACCGCAAGCCGGCGCGGCTCGCCATCCGCTCGTGGCTGCTCGACATATTCGGCGGCGCCGCCCGCGGCAGCAGCGCCTCCCTGCGCCGCGCCGCTCCGCTCCTCGACCGGGAGTCCGCCGTCTGATGTCCGATATCGTGTATGTATATGAAAAGCTGTTGTAAATAATACAAATAAAACGATGTTACCGTCAATTGTGAAATGAGAGTTTAATGTTATTAAATATTTCTATTGAATGCGTTATTTTACTAAGAATAATACTGACGTGGATCACTGTGCGCCCCGGACTCCGCGCCCGGCCGAGGGGCTGCGTCCTTTGACTAGGGTAGACGCGTCCGACGGCGGCCCGGCGGGTCAGGCGTCCGCCAGTAGCGGGACGCCGGCGCCGTCGCGCTCCGCGAACGAACACCCGTTGATGACCAGCTTAATGTCGCACGGCTTCACGTCCGGCAGAGGAGGCGCCGTCGCGGGCGCTTCCGTGTGCTCGATGATGGGGCACGAGACGCTCGTTTGTTCTTGCCGAAGGCTGGGGGCTTCCAGTAGGTCTCCGCCTGGAACCAGCCTACTCTCGCCGATCATCTGAAATAGAGATGACGACGTACTTTTGAATTTCAAAATGTTCTCAATTTATAGATTAACAATTGATTGACACAACAAATATAATTTAATTTTCATACGAAATCATATTTATGTCATTAGATTCCAAATAATCAAGTATTTTATTGATCTCTCCCAGGCAGTCAAAGCATGGTATACTCAAAATGGATATTTACGTGATGATTTACCTCCATTAGATATTCGTCGCTTCTGTGATGCATGACATTGTCGTTATGAGATTCAAGATGATTGCCAGAAGCGAAACGAAGCTTTTTCGGAGATTCCAAACTGCAGCATCTGAAAATAGTAAATTCATGTAAAATATATATTTTTTTAATTCATAACTTTAAATAATCTGTAAAGTAATTGTGATGTAAAGGATAAAGCGCCGGCGTACTAGTATCGAGCGATGCAACTGCACCGGCGCTCGAGTCGCAGACAGGTACCAATATACAATATACGTACTTGATTCATGTTCACGATGAAGGAATAACATAATTTACAGACTATATATCGCACACCTAGATCTAAAGAGGTATTAACTCAAAAAAGAGCTTTTTTCAGAAAACACGAAAAACTGTTTACTGTGTCCCTGTGCACTGCAGGAGCGTTTTCTTTTTATAGTTTACTTTATTTATACACAATAAGAATTATCTTGTAGTCATTTTGTGTTTTATACACGTTTTAAGGTAAAAAAATTGGAATTTTTAAGTTATTTCCCTTTTGCTTATTAATGTACGTATATTTGCTATACTAATTTGAATTGAGCCTGTGTTGGTGAATTAAGTTTTTAGTTGACTCTCTTTTAAGAGGCATTATACAATTAGATCGCAATAACTTTTTGAATTATATAAGATAAGTCCAATTAACAGAGTGTGGTGTGACCAACAGTAAGAGTATAATTTTGCTAATAAAAAATAAAAAAAATAAAAAAACTACTGCAGTCAATCAATATTGTATATTAGTTCTATTATTATTAGTAGCATTAACTTATGTCAGTCTCATAAACCCAAATGGGTCATAGTAACTCTTAAACATTGTTGAGGGCTCTAAAATTTTGTGTACTTGAGTACCGATATTTAGGCTTTATTTGTTGCGAGTGGCGTACTATGAATTTTCTTTGCCTTTCAAGATCGCTGAGTGCCCAATATGCGTCAAAGACCTGTTGTCTTGACATCTCGTCCACTTTATCTTTGCATTTTAGGCGACATTTGTCTCCACAGGGTGGTCCAACCTTTCTTTCTAGTATTAGTTTCTTAGATTTTGACAAGGACTGATAGGCTTTGCCAGAACTTCTCAGTTGTTTCGCGATTTTCGACTTCCACGTTGCTGGTTTACGTACTCTCTTTTTGCCCTTTTTTTCGATCTCAATACCAGATTCAGGAACCTAAACATTTTCCGGACCTACTTGCTTACTATCATCTTCGGTATCCGACGAACTCGAGTTGCTGCTGCTGGTGCTGGACGAAGTCGCCGATAATAATGAAGGTATGACCTTAGGTGGGAGCTCATTTTTGTTTCACAGTTGAAAATTAGGATCTTCATCAGAGTCGTCAATATCACTTTCATCGCTCCGGATCGGTGAAATATAGTAGTTCGGGCAACATAATTTTGTTGTTTAGATGGGCTACTGCTAGGTACAGATTTTTAACCGGTGTCAAGACAGCATGAGTTTCATTGGATGAAACTTCATCACTTGATGATATTATCTTCAAGTCATCTTCCACGGTTGCATGTTGCGTAGAAGTGATAGGAGGAGCGATATTTTCTTCATCCCGTTTTTTTATCATATTTACTAAAAATCGCCCGCAGTGCATTATTTTCCTGAAATATAAAATGTTTATGTTACGAACTTACCGAGTCACGTGCTCCAAATCGATTTAGAAGCCGATAAAAAAACATTTTGAATCTTTTTAGCTATTTTGTAAAAGATATTTGTCAGAAATCATCTAAAGGGATCTAACTTGAAAAATTGGCAGTAAAAAAGGAATAAACTTTGTTAATGCTAAGATGAATATTAAATTGTACTAAGACCTAAAAACTCCAATCGCCAATAACGAAATAAGTTTAATTTTGATAAGATTTTACAGATAAAGGAGGGCATAAAATATGACTCAACAAAATAGACACAACTACAAAATCAAAAATGTTTCAAGAATAGGGTAACAACTCAAAATAAAAATAAAAACTTTACTCACCTTGCCAGCAATATAGGTTTAACTTAAAATGTTGCATCTATTTAATCAGCAATAACCATCTAAAAGGTGACAATTCAAATTAACTCCAATTTTTTTACGGAGAGCACGTGTACTCCGCTCGTAATTCTGATTGCAACTAGCATTGTTTCCGTTTAGGCGTGAGAGGGGCTGGCTCGCTCGTTCAACAAAAGGGACTCTAGGTGCCATCTAGCGTTGAGTTTTGTACTTATTTTTAAATCTGTTTTATTGGTCAGATAGGTATCCGTATAGAAAATTAAATGGTGAGCATAACTCAATCATACAGATTTTTGACTTAACTCTCTTTAGATCTAGGTGTGCGATATGAGTCGTCTATTATTAAAGGTGGCAATCTGTGCATTTGGACAAAAAATTTTTATTGAAATGTCAATACAGATTTATTTGAATATAATCGTCTCCTTCAAAGAATACGGTTCAAAACCTGCATTAAATAAAGGTTAATACTTAACCTGTTATTTATCTAAGATGTCGTTCCGAAGAGTTTTGTGACTGCCAATGGAATACAAAGTCAATAATTCGTTTTTCTGATTTACCAATCATTGTCCAAAAGTCAGATTGCCGGCTTTGATAATAGTCGACTCATATGCACTATACTATACATAATAGAATACAGACCTTAGGGCTCAAGGTGGGTGGTGGCATTCAGGTTGTCATGTTTATGGGCTCGATAACCACATAACACTACATGAGAGGTAAGCTTGTTCAACTAAAAAACGTCACAGCCTCCGCGTACGTGTGAAAAGATTTTGTAACCAACGTTTCAGATTTGCGTTGAGAAACCCGAACACAGGGAGAGGGATGAGAGAGAAAGAGAGAGTGGAATGAGAGAGAGCTATGTTACTTGATGATCTCCCATGTTGTCAATACAATGTTAGCTGATGGTCTCTCATGTTACCAATACAATGTTAGCTGATCGTCTCCCATGTTATCCATACAATGATGTATGTTTCGAATTTTGCTAATCCCCTTACTCAACGTTTTTATCGTGTCAGTCCAACCCGAATGATCTACTCAACTTAAGCGTTCGATTTCGGCATTTTTACCTGTGCAAGCCCCCGACTTGGTTCTTCCAGTTCTTAGTTTTGAGCGAGCTCCTCTGTCCGCGCGCGTGCGGCGGCGGCGCGGCGGCCCGCTCCCGGCGCCGCGCGCGCGCGCTGTCCTGCTCCCCGCCCAGCCAGTACGTCAGCTGGTCGCGCTTGCCCTTCATCGACACCAGCCCTCGCTCTTCCAATATGTATCCGCCCAGCTGATCCAACAGCGCTTTACACGCAGAGCTGCAGTGAATCTTGAGTGCTGCAAATAAAAAAATGACATTTTCAATACACACTGGTTGTATGACCTCTATTACACAATGCTTTTTTCAGAAGTCGTCGTAGCCTAAGGGATAAGACGTCCGGTGCATTCGTATGTAGCGATGTACCGGTGCTCGAATCCCGCAGGCGGGTACCAATTTTTCTAATGAAATACGTACTTAACAAATGTTCACGATTGACTTCCACGGTGAAGGAATAACATCGTGTAATAAAAATCAAACCCGCAAAATTATAACTTGCGTAATTACTGTTGGTAGAACCCCTTGTGAATCCGCACGGATAGGTACCACCACCCCGCCTATTTCTGCCGTGAAGCAGTAATGCGTTTTGGTTTGAAGGGTGGGGCAGCCGTTGTAACTATACTGAGACCTTAGAACTTATATCTTAAGGTGGGTGGCGCATTTACGTTCGTTCCACCCATCTAAGCAAACAAAAAAATATATAATCAAAATTTGCTCCTCTAATGGGACAGGGATTTTTACGAATTGAATAAATTGCTTTACTTTTCCAACAAAAATCAACAAATAAAACAAATTAAAAGGCGATTTAGCTAACAATCCTGTACGACTAATTCGTTACCGTTTTTTTATATTTTTCAACTGAATATATGAAACGTTATCTTACGTGCTCCCGTTGATTCCAAGCGACTGGCCGTGTTCACAGTGTCGCCAAACAAACAGTATCGCGGCATCTTCAAACCGACGACGCCCGCGCAAACCGGACCTTAAATAATGATCGGATTAACCAATCAAAACCTGTAACTCGACTTAATAACTTACTTTCATAAAACTAAAAATTTGTAACGCAGTTATAGAAAGAAAATTACATATCTTCACTTTTTTAAAAGGAATACTGCTATATATGCGAACACAGTTACGATAGGATTCATTAATACACAATTGATGTGCCTTTGGAAAACATACAGCATTGTATTATGAAGAAGCAGTGTGTACTTAGCTTAGATTCCTTGTCTATGTCCAACCATAGACCGTCAATTTAGTTCCATCTTTAGCCGCTAGGTGCTGCCAGCAAGTATAAAGGGAGCGCAGCCATCTTTGATCTTCATAGCGTTGTGTACTTTCGTACTGTGAAGTCGCAAGTCCACAAATATTTATTCGACTTCTTATTAATTGCAAAAAAATATTTATTTTGTGTTTCTATGAGTGTTATTTTGCAATCATTACGAGTATTATTTACCAATCCTATCATCGGACGCCATGAATCACGCGTCATCTGTTGGAGGTGATGTTGAGTCAAGCTCCATAATTTCCGAGAGGGAAGATGTCCAGGCGAGACGCGATGGAGACGCCTCGCGTTCGAACAGCTCGTCAAGCGAAAAAGAACAAAAGGAGTCTCTGCGTAAGAAACGACGGGATTCAAAGGTAACGGTCGATCTTCGAATCGGCTCGTTATCCCACCAGGTCAGTGACGTTGTAAATCTAATAATGCATCAACTGTGTGTAACAATTGAATGTAACGAAAAATGTTGTAAACAAATTGATCTCGTCAATACGGAAATTTTGACAAAAACACAACAGATTTAAACTAATAATCTTTGTAACATAATTACTGAAAACTTTGACAAATCGTCTCCGTCGTACAAGTTACCCGTAAAAAGCGTTTTAAATTGTATACGGAAAAAAGGGCCGTATGTATAGAAATAACACGTCAAAGTTTAATTTCCGTGGTCTCTAACAAAGTATCCTGTTGCCAACGCACCACTCATTGAGGAATTTTTGTTTGATAATAGTAAATTGAAATCTATTCAGTCCCTCTGAGGGCTACAATCCTATTTGTCACGATCTCGTACAAAAGGTAAGCCAAACATTATAAACAATCATAGTCTGTAACATCTGGCACAATCCAGAGGGGAGCAATTGAAGACACCGACGGGAGGCACTGAGTGCCACCAAAATTGTAATAATTTGTAAACCATGTATGGTTACCAAATACCGTAAAAAAATTTTTCTGCGGAAGAAAAGCGACGGATCAATGCGTCCAATTTTGGATCTTCGAGAGTTGAACAAGGTCGTAAAGATAAAACACCTAACTGTTTTCGGACACCTAGGTACCAAACTTTCTCCACCCAGGGGACTGGATGATAGAATTGAACATTTCTCAGGAATATTTTTCTAGTATCAGTCGCAAAATTTCGTCGATACTTCTTGAGGATCAGTACCAAGGTACCAGTATCAGTACCTCCAGGAAGGAATCGGTACCTTCTTATGAGTTAGTATGAAATGACATGCCTACCCTTCGGTCTGGCTTCAGAGCCACACCTTTTTGCTTCTATAACATGCGGGTCGCAGAGACCTTGCGTGCAAAGGGAACTCGAGTGCTAGTGTCTACTAGACGACTTCCTTTTTGGTCGACCAAGACAAATCCAAGTTGAAACTTCAGGCTGCAGAAGCTGGGAAGCTTTTGGATTAACCTTTTTTTCCATAACATGCTGGGTCGCAGAGACCTTGCGTGCAAAAGGAACTCGAGTGCTAGTCTACCTAGACGACTTCCTTTTGGTCGACCAAAACAAATCCAAGTTGAAACTTCAGGCTGCAGAAGCTGTGAAGGTTTGGATTATCTGGGCTGGCATGTCAATTTCCATTATATAGGGTGCTCGGTCGCTCGGTCGCTCGATCGCGGAGATATTGCGTGCAAAGTCAAGTGCTAGCTTACCTACACGACTTAATCTTGTTTCACCAAGACAAATAAACGTTTTTGTTCCCATAGCATGCTCGGTCGCGGAGACCTTGCGTACATAGGGAAGTCAAATGTTAACGTACCTACGCGACTTTCTCTTGGTCCTTGAAGACAAATACACCTTTTTGCTTCCACAGCATGCTCGGTCGCGGAGGCATTGCGTGCAAAATCGAAGTGCTAGCTTACTTACACGACATGATCTTGTTTCACCAAGACAAATAAACGTTTTTGCTCCCATAGCATGCTCGGTCGCGAAGACCTTACGTACATAGGGAAGTCAAATGTTAACCTACCTACGCGACTTTTTCTTGGTCCATGAAGACAAATACACCTTTTTTGCTTGCATAGCATGCTCGGTCGCGGAAACATTGCGTGCAAAGGGATGTTGAGTGTTATCCCACCTACGCAAATCCCACCAGGTCCATCAAAAGAAGTCCAAGTTGAGTCTTCAGGCCACATAAGCTGTAAAGCTCTTGGATTATTTGGGCTGCCAAGTCAGCCTTACAAAAAATCAATTAGTACACTGGTTCAAGAGATGACATGTCTAGGGATTCGATGGAAAATTGCGAGAAACGAAGTGGCCACTCAACAACATCCTAGCTCAAACTCTGACGGAATTACATCAATCTATGCTAATTTGCAAATTTTCTTGCAAAGTTTCAAGAAAAGGGGTAAAAAACAGGCCATCCTGCATGTGTTAACAATTAAATGCAGTGCTGACGCGAAGCCACATGATAGACATTGCCGATACACAAAACCAACCATTTCCTGGCAACGGAAGCTTCGGACATGTGTATGGGTTACAAATGCAGTGCTGACGCGGAGCCACATGTCAAACATTGCCGAGACCCAAAACCAACCATTTCCTGGCAACGGAAGCTTCGGACATGGGTAGGGGTTACAATTAGACAAAATATTAACGTCCTGTCTATGGTCAGCTCAACAACAGAAACGGCTCACCCACAAAAGAGCTATTTGCAATGGTAGTGACAATCAAAATGAATCTGAAAGTATTTCACTAACGTTGACCTTTCGATTTTTAAACCTAAGCGATAAGTTCAAGATAACTGTCAGCTTATCTCTCGGGGAGATACAACATCATAGCCGACAGGCTATCACGAGGAAATCAACCTGCGAAATGGCACTTTTTACCACAAGTGACCACAAAAGTTTTTCGAAAGTGGGGTCATCCGGATATAAACCCATTCGCCGACCAAGATTGGATACCTTCAGCAGACCGTAGAGGATGCAACTAGCATGGAGAATTCCTCCTCTCAACCTTCTCCCCAAAGTACTGACTCACTTCAACAGTGTCTAGGGAACCTACCTGGTAGTGTTCCCAGACTGAGCGAAAGCATTTGGGTTTCCAAGCCCTCAGATCCCGAACGCTAGATAACTCGCACGAAATCCAAAACCTGCCTCCTCCACAGGTTAAACATTAACCCTGAAAGCTTAGAAAGGGGGGGGGGGGAGGTTGTACAAATAATGACTGGTCTAAACAGGAGATTTGTTGAAAATTAGCTGGTGTCAATCCACTTTGTCAGCATACTTACCAGCAACTAGAAGATGGTGCATATGGTGCTACAGTTTTAAAATTGATCCTAAGTCTGCAGATGTTGCCAAATTCTTTCCTCTTTTCCAAAAAAAAAAAAAAATTTTTGCCTATAAAACAATCCTTCTGCATCATAAAGCAGCGCTGTCAACTTTCTGTGGGCGAAATACATGTAGGACAGCAAACATTCTCAAGCTCTCTAATAAAAATTGCTATTTTAAAAAAGCCATCGGAATAGCTAAACAAAATTCAACTACTTATTACAATTTTACTAAGTGTAGTCCCATTCACATGAGATCCGAGAATAGTTCTAAACTGGTTTTCTTCAAACCCAGCCACCACATCACGCTTCAGTGTAGCTTGAAGGACACCAACAACCATGTTGCTGGCTACGGGACGCAGAGTTAATGACCTTACTTTGCTCAACATTTCTAAAGACAGTTTCTTTGATAACAGAGAAAAACATCTTTCTGATACCAGTCTTTGGGTCTAAAATTGAAATCCATTTTCGTCAATAATCTGCATAAGTGCTTTCTAAACATGAAACTAAAGACATGCCCGGTAAGATTCGTAAGGACTTTTTTCTATGTGTGTTGTCACAAAAGCGGCATCCCGTACTGTAATTGGAAACTGGTCTTCGTTCAACCTTACGAGGTAATGGCATCAACGCATCTCTAAGAAGTGGTAGATCAGCAGTAGCCTCTGAGATGGATTGATAATGAACCAATGGACGAAATACTTTCTAGAGGCAATTGCAAATCATCCAAACGTTTACAATAATTATTGCCGAATAATAGAGCTTCGTAAAGATCCTCACGATTCTTTTTTTCAACACATTTACTTCTACATGATGTGTATACATCATTTATACAATTTATACATTTTCTTGTATATACAAGATAAAATGTTTATTACAAACTTTAAATATTTTTTAATTATTGAATTAACGTGGAAGTTAACAACTGTTTTTTCGATTTAATAATTATATAAATTATGAACATTATCATTGCGCTTCATAATTTTATTATGGCTTTACCTATTTCATCATAGCGTTGTGCTTAATAATTTCACCAGCAGATAACAAACACGTCTTCATAATACAATGCTGTATGTTTTCCAAAGGCACATCAATATTACGGTTTTACATAACAATAAAACCGATATTATGTGCCGAGAAGGAAAACATACAGCATTGCAGGAAGTTCTTCCTGGTGAAGACTATGAAGATCAAAGATGGCTGCGCTCCCTTTATACTTGCTGGCAGCACCTAGCGGCTAAAGATGGAACTAAATTGACGGTCTATGGTTGGACATAGACAAGGAATCTAAGCTAAGTACACACTGCTTCTTCATAATACAATGCTGTATGTTTTCCTTCTCGGCACATAATATCGGTTTTATTGTTATGTAAAACCGTAATATTTTTTTAAGACGGAAAAAAACTAGAATACTTATTAAAGCGGTTTTTGTAGATCTTTATGCTTAGTTAGAGTTTTTTAACGTTCTCGATAGCGTCAAAGTTAACTCAATTTTGTTTGCAATTGGAACAGCGCCCCTAGCGGTTAATGTAGGAAAACGTTCCAACTGCACACAAATTTGAGTTCACTTTTACGCTATCGACAACGTTAAATAACTAAGCACACTGGAGTAGTTTACATTGTGTTTTAATTACCGGAATGAATGCCGACACGCAGCATTATCCGATGTTCTGGTCGATGCCGGACCCTGAAGGCGCGCGTGGCTGACAAAAGGGCCAGGGCCATTGACGCCACTTCTCCTGCGTGCATAATGCCGTTTCTAATCGGCAAACCGGATACCTGATAACAGTATTGTTGGGATATGTAATCACTACATAGTATAAAACAAAGTCGCTTTCTCTGTCCCTATATCCCTATGTATGCTTAAATCTTTAAAACTACGCAACGGATTTTGATGTGGTTTTTTTAATAGATAAAGTGATTGAAGAGGAAGGTTTATATGTATAATAAAATCCATTAAATAGTGGAAAAATCATTAATAAATTACAGTTTCCGAAGCGAAGCGAGGGCGGGTCGCTAGTATTATAATAAAATACTTAGTCAATTTTCCATGTATTTGATTAAAAACGACTCTGGATAGCGGACGTAGCCGGGGTAATATCGCCGTCTCTCTCACACATGTTCATATTAATGGAAGTAACGTCATGTAACGCGATGAACATCTCGTTTTTACTTCGCTCTTATTTCGTTTGACCTGTATTTATCTATACAACAGAATCTTACAAAGTAATTTTCAATTTAGCCAGGTTAAAAAAAACATTTTTGTTCTTTATTTCGGCTTGTCAGTTTAAAGTTGCTTTCAGTATTTACTTCGATTTTAGCGTATCCTGATAAAAGTTAAAATTAATTTTACGGTTTTGCGTGTTTTTATTGTCAACAATAAGTAAATAGTAAAAGTAATTTTAATTATAATGTAGTTGTCCCAGCTTACGTACTGAAACGTATGACTGCCTCGTACCAGTTGGACAATATGGGAGCTAAACCCTTGCGGGTCCACAACGCTCTAAATTAATCTAACACGTTGACTGCCATGTAGGTCACCGGTGCCCTACGTCGCGCACTGAAATAATTATGTCGATTTCTCTCTTCGATCTTCTTCTTACTAAGGCGCCGGAATATCTTGTAGACTATGGGAAAGACGAATCCGAAGATACCGAGAAGGAATCTATTTCTAGAAGCCCTAAGAGACTTAAAACACATATTAACAAACAAAAGAAGCCACTGTTAGACAATCCAGGTGCTTAGTAAGAGAAATCGACATAATTACTTCATTACGTCACGTAGGGCACCGGTGACCTACGGGCAGTCAACATGTTAATAATTAAAATAAATAATAGCTTAAAAAAACTAAAAAACACGCTTTATATAAAATTCAACTAAAAAATAGAAAATAAATTTTAATAAATTTAAATTGAAAATAGTGTAAAAAATATATATTTTATTGTAAAAAAGAGCGTGGGGTGCATGGTATCAGTAGTTATCAATATTTTATGAACAGATATGAGTAGAAGGGTTATTTTGATGGTTATTACAAATATCTAACCTTGAATTCTACCATGAAATTTATGTGTTTAAAGTAACTTGAGCACTCACCACCATATAGGCGTCCCCGATAGTTTCTACTTTATACACATCAAAGTTTTCTAAAATTGAATCGAAACACGTGTAGAGGTCGTTTAGGAAGTCTACGACCTGAAAGAAAATTAATGTGATTAGGAATTTTATCAAGAGCGTTGATGTGAATACGTACGACCAAAGTAAATGACAAATGTGTTCAAGTTCAATGAAGTTGTTTAGGAGATTATTAAAAATAATTTTACCGTTTTAATTTCGCATATTCTATTGTCATTAAATTATTTGCGTCGTTTCGAATACTTTACGGTTTTCGTGGTTACGGACGCGTGATGGAGATTAAAACGTAAAAACAATTTTAATTATGTCTGCGATTCGCGGAAACCGAAGAAAATACTATTATGCACTGTTGAGCGGAGAGTTAATCGATTTCAGATTCTGCATTTACTATTTTAAAGTCAACGCTTTAATATATATGATAATCATTTATTTACAATAATTGAGGAAGTTTTTAATTGATTAATTAGGTTAGGTAAGACAAATATTTTTTGAATTTTAGTAGTAATAAATTACCGGTAAGTCTAGTAGGATTTTGTATATTCTTCTTTGTTTCATGTCTAAGAAGGAGAAACGATCTCTCTATGCACACGGGTTTAGTTGGTTACCGGAGTCCGCAGACAAATCAATCTTGAGACACGAGATCGCAGTCTTAATAGAATTGTACAACGTTTGTCCCACCCTTAATCCGAATACAGCCTGCTTCGCGGCAGCAAGAACAAGGCTTATAGCACGTCCTTACTACTCTCTACAATACGCCTTACTTGCAGCGGTGTGCTCTCCGCGGACATGGCTGTGAACCCCACGATATCGCTGAAGTATATAGTAACGGAATCATAACTCTCTGGCATCACTCGTTTCCCGCGCTTCAGCTGCTCCGCCACGGGCGCTGGCAACATTTCCTCTAGCAGGGCCTCTGGAAATATAATAATTGCTTATTGCAAGTTTTTTAACGTTCCCGATAGCGTAAAAGTTCCTAACTCAAATTTGTATGGAGTTGGAACAGCGCCCCTAGCGGCAAACGTAGACAAACGTTTCAAATCCATAAAAAATTAAGTTATCTTTTACGCTATCGAGAACGTTATAAACTCGCACAAGGCACTCTGAACTCATGTCGCCACCCTTGTGACAGGCGGTGAAATCTCGGTGATATTGTGTGACGACTATCCCACCCTTCAAATTGTAGTGTAAAGAGTTAACCACTAAATATTTCATTACCCACGGTGAAACAACTACCTACGTTTGCCGCTAGGGGCGCTGTTCGTACTCCGTAGACGTCTATATTGTAATTCCCGCCGTCCACCTCGAGACATGAGTCGCAATCCTGTACTATGAAATTACTGTCGTACCCTTTGTAAACTTTTATAAAATTTACACGCTTAACGTTATCAACAACTTAGAATATGCATGTAAAATTGTCATCACTGCCTATTTCTAGTTATTTTTTCTCTTTTCCACGAAGAAACAACCATGGCAGATAGCATTGAAAATTAAAATCTTTTAATCGATTACGGTCAATTCGACTGATCGCGGGGATACGAGAACGTCGGTAGGTTTAGTGTTAAACAAACCAGAACGTATGGGTTGCTTGATGGCAGTAGTAGACTGGAGGTGGGATGTACTGGCGTGGCACAACGGGCCCTACGACCAGCTGAGCGGTTAATGTAAGGATGCCCTTTTACTTTGCAACATGGTTGAGTCCATGAGCGCTTACCAGTCTTTTTTTTCTCCTCTTGTAGTTGATCAGTTCGCTCGTCAACTAGAGCTTCTAGATTATTTGCATATTTCTCCATCATGGCTATCATGTTATCGAATATGTTTGGTTTCCTGAAAACGAACGACCCAATTAAAACTACTTTATAAGCACGTTTACCACATTTTACCTAAGGTGGTAGAGTGAAAGCTCGCCCGGATGGGTACCACCGTCCTTTCTATTTCAACCGCCAAATAGTTGTACTGTGTTCCGGATTGAAGGGCAGGATAGCCGGCCTGAGACCTTAGAACTGATATCTCAAGGTGGGTGGCGCATTTACGTTGTAGATGTCTATGGGCTCCAGTAACCACTTAATACCAAGTGGGCTGTGAGCTCATCCACCCATATAAGCAATAAAAAAAAAGGTTTATTGTTCTCCTAAGAGTCCTGCTCCCTTATGAAGCTTTACGATCAATGGAACAGTTCAACAAAAAAAAAAAAACATTTTTTTTAGAATGGTGTAGGTACTAGACAGAGCACGCACTGTAGTGACAAATGACGTCAGTGTAAAACGCAAAAATATACTAACTTTATGTGAACTGTCTTATTTGTGCCCATGGCATTCCTTAAGACAATAAGAGATAGTGACCACTGGACACTACTATGAGGGCCGGCTTCCGATATCAACAAATATAATAATGATATGTCGATAGCAATAAAAATCATAATAATAATAATATACATATGTCAAAAGTATTGGCCCGTGCATTAATACTTACATTCCTTTACGCAACGGCCTCAATCTAGTCCTGATAGATTTGAAGTCCGGTCTGGTAGCCGGATCCTCTGCCCAGCATTCGCAACAACATTCCCGAACGCAATCAAATCTATCTGCTAGTACTTCTAGTGGAGGTCTGCGGGAACATGTTGGTAAATAATATAAAATAATTCCGGAGACTCGATCACAATAAATTACCCTTAATTCGTGTGATCTTTAAAATTGTATCTTTAATAAAACATATTTGTTAAATTCACAGCACAACATTAGTTTATTCAGGATATAAATTCGGGTACTCATTATTTCTTCTAACTTTTTATTATTTATAGCTGTTCGAATTAAAATTTTTGTATTGCACAATTGACTCAGATAAGACTTCTTTAAAAAAATTATGGAATGTTATCTTAAAATTTACGGTGTAACGGAAAGACTGACAGTTTCGAGGTAAAAATGCTTGCTGTTTGTCTGGGTGTTAAATATCTATATGTGTATATTTATATATATATAAATATATATTAATAGGTGAAGCAAAAACTTTGTATCCCTTTTTACGAAAATTGCGCGGACGGAGGAGTATGAAATTTTCCACACTTATAGAGAATATAGAGAAGAAGTGCACAATGCTAATATTTTTTTAAAAGAATGCACAGAAGATACATTAAATCAACAAAGAAAACATCACACACACTACATACCATGTATTTGACGCACACATGCATGCATACTATTTATTGTCAAACTGTTGTTCTTGACGTCTGTTATCAAATTGAGAAATATTGTTTGTCTTGGTTAATATTTTTATAGTGTAGTCTTGGCGAAATTTGTGATTATAGAAGTATGTATAAAATACAATCATAATAGTGTACAAACTTAGAATTCCAATTAATTATAGTCGAATTTCGACTACTGCGGGGCCTCTAGTATATATAAATATGTAGATCAGTCATTGGTTCCCATATTACAGTAGTTTGGAGCCGGATGACCACACATATGACCGTGTGCGACTTGTTCCCGGTTATTAGATAAAGTGTCTGGGATGCGTTACCCGTTTTGAAGTTACATTTCCGACGCGTGCTGTAATGTTGAGATGTGTGTCGCGTGTGACACGTACCTACCTGTAAGGCGCGGGGTCGGGCAGCGCGAGGCGGCGCAGCAGGCACGGCGCGGGCGGCGCGTCCGCTCCGAAGGGCCCGCGTCGCGAGTGCAGCTCGTACAGCACCAGCGAGAACGCGTACACGTCCGCCGCCGCCGACCCGTGCTGGTCAGGGCCTCGGGCCGGACCGTCCTTGCCCCAACCGGCTGCTCTGAGCAACTCCGGTGACAGGTAAACTAGACCTAAATCGATTCACGACATGTGGCTAATACGTTCAGGATGGCATCTGCAGATTTTATTAGCAGAACTGGTGGTACTTACTGGTGGTAGGACCCCTGTGAGTCCGCACGGGTAGGTACCACCACCCTGCTTATTTCTGCCGCGAAGCTGTAATGCGTTTCGGTTTGAAGGGCGGTGCAGCCGAACTATACTGAAACCTTAGAACTTATATCTCAAGGTGTGTGGCGCATTTACGTTGTAGATGTCTATGAGCTCCAGTAACCACTTAACCGCAGGTGGGCTGTGCGCTCGTCCACCCATCTAAGCAATAAATAAAAAAGAATTTATGCGATTCTTGAATACTTTTTTAATGCTTAGACGGATGAACGAGCTCACGGTCCGCCTCGTGTTAAATGGTTACCGGAGCCCATTGATATTAAGAACGTAAATGGTGCCACTTAGCTTGAGACATGAGTTGCAAGTCTTAGTTCTGTAGTACAAAGACTTTTTTTTCGGGTCGGGTGCCGTACCCCCTACGAGGTTCCCTAGCCTAGGGGGCCCGCTGGGTATGTGGGACTTGAAGATCTGCAGAGGTTGGGAAAGACCGTGGGCCCTAGGATGTTTTAGGGCCCTACCGCACTAAACGACTCCCATGTAGTACAACGGCTACCCGATCCCTCAACCCGGAATGTATTCCTGCTTTGCGGCAGAAACCGGTAGGGATTTAACTAAAGCTTATTACTACCGACCTTACTCAATTTATTTTCCTATAATCACCTAGTTACTAAGCTTTTAACAATTCTATTTTATGCAATATTATAAGTGTTGACGATCCTAAATAGACAAACAAGAGACTCACTGTCGACATGTGACCTCAACGCAGTTGGTTCTGAAGGAGGCAGCTCTCCTCTCCTGAACTCCTTCAATCCAAAGTCAGAGAGCTTGACTACCCAGCGAGCATCCACCAAGCAGTTAGACGGACGCAGAGACCCGTGGTACTGCAGTGGTGACTCGTGAATAAATATCATACCCTGAAACATAGTTTGTCGTCCGAAAGCTATGCTTGAATCAGTCGCTCAGGGCTTTCGAGTGGACACAAAAGAAGAGTGCTCAAGAGTTCTCTCCTCAAAGGTAGGTGTCTTTTCCTCCTCCTCGGTAGCCTCTCTAAAATTTTTTTTGAGAATGTTGGAAATAATTATTTTCGGTATGTTTGACGATTTTGTACAAACTGCCTGCTTCGTTACCAAAGTAATCAAATGCGTCTCTGGTCTCTTAAAATTAAATATCTGCGGGGAATCATTACCCTAGAGCTCTGACACCGTTGCGACCGTGTGCAACGCACTCTGCACCATAAGTAAAGCCGTCTCTTGAAAGTAAGCAATAAAGAATATATGGTATAAACCACTATATTATAGATTTAGTCTAGAAGCTATTATCTTATAAAAAAAATCTACTTTACGGGAGTATAGACTTAAGGAAAGTTACCTTACTAATAAATAACTAATGTAATATGTTATTTAAACTTAAGCTATGTTTATAAACGTCTCGATGTATGCTCCCTATAGACTCCGGAATGTATGGACTGATTTCAATAAAATATTCGGGAAAGATTGGCCCAGCAGACTTCACAGGATGACACTGTGAAGTTTGGTAGCGATCGGATCAAAGTCAAATCATAGATTGACCAGCAAAGCGGGTCGCGATTGACTAGTAGTACATAATATTAATAAATAATAGTAGAAGTTTTGATGACTTATAAACACTTAGCACGAGTGTCAATAATCGTATAGTTTACCCTAGTAACGTCCATTATCCACAGTGGATATTAACATTCAGGTCCAATATCCATTTTACACGCGATATTATCAATATATACTATACCCTTATGGAACTGTATGTAGCAATTTCCACACCTGTGTATTAAAACGTAAACATTTGCGAAGGATATACGAAAATAACTCACCCTAATAATATCGCCAACTAAAGATGCTATAAACATGTTGTCGAGTTTAATATCTTCATTTTCGAGTATATCCTGCGATTACATCGAAAACATTTTAATAAAACATGTTCAATAAGATACAAAACATTTAATTGCTATTATAAAATTTAAAAAAATGTTTTCCTGTTCTAGTTTGGATATATTCCGATTTAAAAAAAGAAATTAAAAATTTTTTCTTGCCTTAGATGCGTAAAGGGATGAATGAGTTCACAACTAACTTGGCTTGAAGTGATTACTGTAGGCCATAGACATCAGAACATTAATACCTTCAACCATAATTAGCCATGAGATTGAAGTCACAGTTGTATTATGTGATGGCTATCCCACCATTCAAATCGAATGCTTCGCGCCAAAAAATCTTTGCTTAACATATTACATTGAAGAAGTAATGAATGTAACGTATAATATCATATTATAAATACGTACTTATAATATTTTTATATTTAGCGGTAGGCAGCGGCTTGGCTCTGCCCTGGCATTGCTGAAGTCCATGGGCGACGGTAACCACTCACCATCAGGTGGGCCGTATGCTCGTCTGCCTACAAGGGCAATAAAAATAAAAAAATAAATATAAAAAAATAAGGAATAATAAAATAATTACGTACCTTAAGGCTACCTCTTGTGCAATATTCCGACAAAGCGCATACATTGGGAGGTTCGATACACGCTCCCACAAACCCGTTTATATTGTCATGTTGGAGGTCCCGCATCTGTGTAAAATCACTTTTAGTGGACTTTATTCAGTTGCTTTTTATTAAGATAGATGAGCACACGAATTCGCGTCCCGGAGCCTATATACAACTCAATATGACGCCGCAGACCAGCGCCACTCTTAACTGATGATATTGAGTCGAAGACATTACAAATTGAAGTCGTTAGTGAACACAATTATATAGATACGCAGTAACACAATATTTCTTAGTACAATGTCAGTACGATGGTTTCATTGATGTAATAACCCACAGACACAGCCCACTGAGTTTCGCGCCGGATCTTCTCAGTGGGTCGCGTTTCCGATCCGGTGGTAGATTCTGCGAAGCACTACTCTTGCTAGGGCCATTGTTAGCAACACTCCGGTTTGAGTCCCGTGAGCTCACCTACATGTTAGGGCGAAGCTGAAATAGCCTCTCAAGGCTATCAGCATAGGTAGGAGAAAAAAAAAATGATGTAATTTTCCTAATTTTTTTGGTGTTAGTAATGAAATCCAGATGTGAAAACTTAAGATTGATAGTTTAATATTTATTGCGCCTGTGGCTGTAATATCATCATTCATCATACAGTATCTACATTATATCTATTAAGTGACTATCAAGTAGATTTTTAATAATCGCTATTGGAACTAACAAGCTCTACAGTTCTATAGCTGAATTAGTTTTACAATAATCACGGAATATAAGAAGATAGGTAGGTACTACGACCAAACTGTTGTTGTTGTGATTTATAGTAGTTAAGAAATGAGTGAAGGCATAAAAAATAGTTTATCGACAGCTCGAATATGTAATATTGTAGCGTATATTATGTCAGATGCTCCCCACGTACCTAACTGTCACAAGAGTTTTTTTTTTTTTCAAACGTGTCCTCTAAATGCCTTGTGAAATAATTTTCGTAAACTGAATTTAACAAAATCTACAACGTGTCAAGTTCTTATGCTATAGAAAAGCAAAGGAATCGTTTTTATGGCCCACTTAATTAAAAAGAGACTATAAAGGTTTCAGTTCGATTCGCAAGAACTATAAAACTTAATCTTCGTTACCGACTGAACAAGCTAAATGATAGCTCATTTATAACACCTGGAAGTAACTGAAAAAAAACATGTTTACAAAAAAAAAAAGAGGACTATTATTCACACGCAATTCTTGTTATTGTATTTGGCAAAGTTGAACGTATTAAACCGATTTGTCTTAGTCAGTTCCTTCGTGGGAGGAACATTGTTTATTTTATGAGACCTTACGGCTCAAAGGCTTTTCGTTCCCATTTCATTCGGGCTAATGCTCTTATAATGTGAGTAGTGAATTCTAATTGATACACAGCAAATAAATGCGAGTGCTTTAATATTAGGTACATTATGGGCGAGTGCGGCCTCGATTCCATAATACTGACTAAGAAATATTCGTACCGTAAAGCTCGGCTGTTAACCCAAAAAACATCGGACGAGTCAGTAGCAAAATTTCAATGTAAAATTTAAAATAGATACTGTAAATATCATAAAGAATGGATTTATGTTGTCGTATTCTTGCGCGTATCATTCACATTTCAACATAACCACTCAGATAGTTTTCAATGTACCTATACTTGGTTATGTTTCCGATGAAATTTGAAATGGTTCGTCGATACATATATGCAGTTGATGCATATGAATAACTAGTACAATGAAAAAAACACACTACCAATTTCTCGAATATCGACGAATCATCTATAAATGGATACTGTTAAACAGATGTAAAGTGACATTGCTGAAGTCGGAATGACGGTAACTGCTTATTTCAAGTGACTGTATGCTCGTCTGTCTACAAAGGCCATAAAAACAATCATGAAAAATAAAAATCTAGAAAAGTACTATACTGCTTACAATTTTAAGTTCCTTTTTGATTTCTCTATTGATGTCGATATGGTGTCGTCTAACTCGCTTGACAGCGACGAGTCTGCCGCGGTAGAATGCTACTTCAGTGAAGATCGCCGAGTAACGGAAGTCTAGGTCGGGGTTCGAACTTAGTGACACCTTAGAAAATATATAGAAATATATGTTAACCCATACATATGTATACGTATATCCGCATATTCTCAAAAAACCAGTATCATAAATTCAAAGACCTCATTGCATAGCAGGTATTTAGCAGTTAGCGGCTACAGGCCTCAAGATATTAAGTTCTGTCATGAGATCAAATCTCAAATCTTAATCCAATTTCCAAAGAGACCTGTCTAACTTTGCAAACAGGATCGCATGGTTGCTTCACCGTAAAAAAGGCAGAATGGTTGTTGGATCATTGTAGGCTAACAAGAAACTTAGCTAGGTACCAGTACCCAAGATAGGTGTTAGAGGGAGCGAGGAAAATAAGGCGAGGTTTTTAGGCGAAGTTGTGGTTAGATGGCGTCATTTTAAAAAGCTAGGCTTGTCGCCTATGGAATCATCGATCACAAGCTCTTCACCACTTATCCGTGATCGCTGGTTCAACTTCTTCAGGTAAACTATGCCGTTATCAAAGTTCAGATTCCTCGTAAGATCGCAAGCCGTAAAAGTTAACAACAGTCGATGTATTTTTCGTGCTTTTTGTTTGTTTTCTGTGTTGTTTCCTTTAAACCCTTAGAATGTGTATAGTAAAAAAAGGTAATTTAGAATGGCTCGAATTATCTGGAACTGGCTACATCGATTAGCGGCTAGTGTTGTTGAATAACTTGACCTAAGCTAAGCCTTAACCTGAGCCTTAACCTTAACCTAAGCCTAACTTGAGCTAATCACCTGACTTGAGCGAACCCCGCCGGTGCTGCCTCCTCCATTCTTCTCGTTGTTACCAGACGCGTTTGTCGTATTGTTGATGTGAGCCACCGCGCTGCTATCTTGCTGGAAAAAATTAGCTCTGACTAACTCGCTAAATATTAATCACAGCTATAACTGCAATACTATAATAACCCTTAGAAGTCAAAATTTTATTCGAAACATAACGAACGTTTAAGTAATTTGAAAACTACAACACGTTTGCAGAAAATACGACCTTGATTGCGAGAGATAAGGTCGACATTGACAGTATAATGTCTGCGTTTTTCAATAAATAAACGTTCAGAGCTGTTTGTTAACTCTGGGAAATAAAAATGCAAATGACACAAGTCGTAAGATAAGTTTAAATAGTAAACAACCTATTGTCTAATTTTTCTTAGTTAATTTAATAACTTCAATAAATTTAATTATTATCTAAATGTATTATCATTAATAGTATTTTCTGTGGGTAAGCCTGTAGGCCCGTATGCTTGTCTAACTTATAAAGCAAAAAAAATGACTCACAAAACAAAACTTACAAAAGCATTCAATAAAGTTATGAACTAATCTGTCATTTCAAACTGATTACTTACGTCACGAACATGAGATAAATTGGCGAAAGTACGCACGAGGGCAAACGAGGCTAAGCATGACTACAACTATTTACCAAACCGAAATAAAAGAAGAGATTAGCATTCGCAGTTTATAAGCAGTGCAAAAACGTTCGCGTTTAACGACTTGTGAGTAGACATGGGTGTATTCAAAAACAAACCTTGTGTGAGCATGCGTGGGTACAACATGTATAAATTCCGTTTACCTACTCAGTTTGTTGGCTCGCTGTTCTTTGTCAGGAAGGTGCAGGTCCCTGAAGTCTATCTTCCAAAGTAGTGAGTCTAATTCTTGCTCGTAACGCCAACCTCGATACAAGGCGAGAGCAGCTAGTGCGAGCAATGCTAGAGTCCCGCCTGACGCTCCCAGAGCCCAGGCTCCGATGTGGCCTTAGAAATTATTCAACCACTCAGTTATTTAGTTTTTAAAATATTACGAGTTCACATGAAATGTAATACTAAAACCAGAAGGGAACGTATTATGATTTTCTCGATGGTACGATCCATCGTACGACATATGTGTATCGAATTATTTACTGTTCCAAATGTGGTATATATAAGCTAATAAACTATGACAAAATCTAATTGTTTTTTTTTTTTTTTCTTCTACTTTAACACCTGCGATCAGTCGCCAAGACTATAATCAGGTGAGTTGCGAGAGTTTATGGTTTGGAGGGACAGAGCCAATGCTCTGTCTCGCCTTAGTAGGGTAGCACGTCGGCTCTCTTGAGTCTTTTAATTGGATTTGGCTGCAATAGTAAGCCGGACAACGGGTTTGGGTGAGCTTTCAAGCGGTTCTTATAGTTGGCTGAGTATCGTTTAACTTCATCCAAGACGGTTGGGATAAAAAAATCTAATATGGTCACAATTTTATTACACATTTCACTGAGCCTTTATCTCGAAATTTGGCTGGTTGAACTAATCATAGGCAGAAGAAGCCCTTTTTTAATTGTGTTTTATTACCACCTCTTCCTATTTCTGAACCGAAGCAGTAATTCATTCCGCTTTGAAGGATAGGGCAGCCGTTGTAATATAAATCTGAGACTTAGAACTCATGTCTCAATGTGGGCGGCTGCATTTACATTATTGATATCCATGAGCTCCAGTGACCATCATGTGGGCCTTGAGCTTCTACAGACGTCTAAACTATAAAAAATACATTAAGCTTTTACATGTTCGTGTAGATATAATAATGTTAAGGGGTGTTAATGGGAAACAGATTTAGCAGCGAATTATTTCAAAACTTTGATCTATGAATTCGGCAGACTATTCAATCGAAATGTAAAGTTACATACTTTATATATTTTCTCTTCGTCTTCCTATATTTTTCAAAGACTAAAATTTCTACATAGACCGTCATATATGGGCATTAATTTTAAGTATTCGGTCTTATCTCACAAATAATACAATAACTACGTCAAAATGCAAATATTTAAAAAAAAATCCGATACTCCTCGATTCAAAAGTTTTTGAAGTTCATTAAAACTCGATTTTTTATAATTATTTAAACACATAAGCGTAATGTATTTTCTCCCACGATAGGCGAAGAAGCTTTCAACAGTTACCCAACAAAAACTAGCGTTACAGCGTTGCTCATGTTTGTTGTTGTTTATGTGTTTTTGCTCATGTTGCATAATAAATTCCCAATTTTTATCAAAACTAATGGTTCAGCACTAAAAGGCCACCCATGAACAATCATGAAAAAAATCACGTTACGCACACCCGGCGCTAAGGAGGGGGGCTATTTCTGAAAACGAAGGTACAAGGGGCTGTGTTATCGATTCATAGTGCGATAGCGCAATATTAGAGTCCAGACTAAATTGGAAGTTCAGAAAATGTGAATAAGGTTTTTTTTTCGTAGAGTTAGTACTTTATTCCCTTTTCGGATTTGCGAAAAGGGTTTTCCCTGGCTAGCTCTAAAAAAAACTGAAAATTTCAAAGTAATTCTGTCTCGAACTAAGCCCTCGCGTGATGACGTGCGAGAAGCGCAATTCTCGTTCAAATTTAGTTGTTTGTAAGAAATCGCTTTTAGTCCAAAACAGCCTTATTCTTTTCCGTTAGAATAGTATCATTGCCTGAGTTCTAACTGCAAAAAGTAATGTTACATTATTCATTTTTAGATTTCTTCACTTCAAGAACTTTTTCGGAAAGTCCGTTTTCGACCAAAAAAAAATCTTAAAAAAAGAAGCGCTATCTTTTCTAAGTTAAGTAATTCATTTTGTTACTTTACAACGATTTCTCGTCAAAGACGTTCTAGTAACTACATCGAAAGAACGGAACAGTTGGATTGGGAAAACGAGGAAAATTGTGAACAAAGGAAAGCGGAAAACTCTGTTAATTATGTCTTGTATTATTCAATCTGCAGAAGAAGAACTATTGAATTAAACATTATTTGATGGTTATAAGCGAACTGAATTTGTATTTGAAAAGGTCATTGATTATTAAACTTGTAATTGCTAATTAACTAACTCATTATGTTCAAGGTTCCGTGGCTTAATAAATAAGGGTAAGGTTTCCAGTGAATTCGTAGTACGTGAAGTGACTATTGAAGGGTCCAATATATTTTTTTCCATGTAATTAAGTAGGTAATTGGCCCGGTTTTGTATGTAATGTACAGAACGAATAACATCATGTAATAAAAATCAAACCCGCAAAATTATTATGTGCGTAATTACTGGTGGACGTCTTGTGAATCTGCACGGGTGGGTACCACCACAAAGAAGAACCGCCGTTATTCTAATTTAGTATTCAAGTTATGCTGCCAAGTTAAGACGTCAGAATTGTCTGTAGTAAGAAATAAACCAAAGTATAGTCCAGACCTAGTATGTATGTTAACAAAAATACGAAATTTTATTCATTTTAGTCCGTCTAAATTTGAAAAATTCTGTAACAACAATGTGCATGTTTGTTTTATTAATTTCAGAATCGGATTCAAATCGAACACTAATATTTTTATGGCCACAATATAATTAAAGATAAATGACTTTATAATTATCTTTAAAGGATTTAAATACAGATTAATACGGGATTAAAGTTTTACTCAACCTCGTTCGATAATCGATTTTTTCCGATAATATCTTGATAATATTAATCTGGCATCTGTCCTGCGTATCGAGCAACAAACATGTAAAAAACATTAACAAACTATATAGCTCTTGGAAAAAGTAAAACCTATACATATCTATATGTAAGTACCAAATTATAGAGTAATTCCTCGCGATGTCATGAGCAGCCGATGTGATAAAAATACTCTTTTACGTTTTAATCTTGTTTCTATTTTATTCCTTTTGTATCCTTTATAGAGTTTTGAGTTATTGACTTTTGAGAGTATTTTTTATACCGTATTTATTTTTTAAGCATCACTTAGGTAATGGACCAGTAGTTTCAAGGTGCTAGTCCTAAGTCGTCCTTTTTAATAGTGCGACATAGTGCTGTATTCATTTTCCTACATAAAGTTTTTTGGCTTGTGTCCTACATACGATTCATTTGAAATCTTTACTATTTAGATCGCTATTTTATTAATTAGTGTGTGGGCGACCAGGATCTCTGTGAGATGTCTGTGACAAACAGAGAACGTTTAGTTATACTTATCAACAGCCAGGTACATGAACATTCGAGTTATATCAAACGGAAGAAGAGTTCGAAAAATTGCAGTTGGCTGCATACGTACTTTCTGTAATGCTGTCAAAGTGATAGATTTATGATCTCAGACCGTGTTGATAGCACAAAAATATTTAACAAAGATCTAGTTTTGCGGAAATGAGAAAACATAACTAATAATATGAGCATGACAGGCTCCAAATTCAAATGAAAAGCTATGTTTATTTTTAACTGCGACAATGTTTATGGCCAGTCTGTGCAGAGAATGGTAAGTTTATTCCTTAAAGAAAGAAGTAAAACGTTAAACATTTAAATAACACGATATTGTTACACTTTTAGTGTTACATATTTACACTTTTACTTTTACTACCCGTTACTGCAACAACTAATTTTGTTTTTTTCTAATTTACTGATAACGAAGTATTGTTTAATTATCAGTAAATTATAAAATATAATATATACATAATACATTATTATAAAATTACACGACCGGTCTGACAAGAGTGATACGACAAAGAAAAAAACATAACTATTTCTAAATGTGTTAGACATTTAGAAAATTTTCAGATTATTTAATTACCCATTAATAAATCGCATCGATTCGCGGAACAAAATTTCATGACAACATCGTGCGTTCCATTATACATACAATTCAAGTTGGACTATCACTCGTAAACATGCTGTTGACAACAGCGACACACTCATCTAGCCTTTATCTCATTTCCCACATGACGACGCGCTAAGAATAATGAAATATTATGCGAGTGTTTCACTAAACAAATGCCCAGTTTGTGACCAAAGGTTACGGTGAAATTAATGATTGTTTTTATGTGATTTAGCAAAGTATCCTTTTTTACTACTAGCGCAGACAGACGGCTAGTTTTGGAATAACGTGTATTATAACAACTTTGGGACAGATAAGTCGATGATAACAATCAGTGCTGGCTCGCTTTGTTTGTTACCAGTAGACAATTTGAAAGAAGACGTATTATTTGTGAGCCGGAGTTCTAGGTATGTATTAAGGTTCGTGTCGGGAACGCAGCGGGTAGTCGCGTGCGGGCGATGGGTGACTGCTCTGTATTGCTTGTCACTAGAACTCGTTACGACAGTTTTACGGCTCTCCGTACTTACACTAGCTAACAAACCTTGCAGTTAATGCCGCCCCGGGTCCCGGCTACATATTAGTTTTTTAGATCGCGTTGGCAGTAAACGAAATGCTCGGCTTTGTCGCGACGACACCCTTTACTAAACTAAGGGAGGCTACTTACCGATGTCGTTTACGTGATGTAAAAGATTCTTTCGGGGCCAATTAATTCAGTTTGTTTACTTACTGACGCATTTTTCTCCCCTAAAACCGCAAGGCGGCTCCGAAAGCGGTGCTTGTCCGCCCGGCCATTCCAGTTCACGCAAAAACCGTACTTCCTGTATGGGAAGGTGTAATTACAGATTTAGCTCGGATTTCGGAGTCTCGCATCTCGGATATCTGGCTGAGGAAACCGTAGAATTACGAATTACGCTATACGTTCCAGTTAACAAGTTTTTAGTGGTAAAATTAAATCTATGTGATAGTTGGCATCAGTCAGCAACTTCGAAGCCAAAATGTGACGTAAACTCTTGGAGTAGACAGCTAAAAGACACAGTTTATTCCGGCCGCGTTCACGTATGTAAGTATACTGTACGTACGTGTGTCCATCGCTTAATAACATATCTATTGAAGCTCACATTACGATAAAATTTATTGGTAATTAATTCTACATATGTACGCTTTTAAAAGCTATAATACTTTAGTACATTAACATAAAGTGTATTTTTGGATGAGTCTTTAAACGGATATATGGATGAAACATAACTTATGTATAATAATGATATTACTTACCAATTTAAATTACAAGTTATAAGTTAGCAGTTACCAGTTCAAAAATAAAATTAAAAGATGTAAGGTACTATGGAAGGATTATCTGTGTTAAAATAATTTTAATAAAATATTGATAACTGCCACTACTTTAAAGCTAATCAAATCTTGTTGGTAGTGCTAAAGATAATTCGTATAGAGACGAAAGGAGATATAAAATATAACAAACCGGATAAGATTTATGTAGCACAGCAAGCGGGTAGAGTCCTGGCGGTTTACTCGGGTCAATGGACAGCAGGGTGTAGTTATCTTCAGCGTCGCCATTTTCATCCATATGCACCCAGTAACTAACAAAAATATAAATAAATGAAATAAGACTGCACTTCTTTAAATTATGTACTTATTTATTTTATGAATAAGGTGACCTTTCTTTGTATCCATTTAACATCGACTTAACCAAAAAATTATAGGAAATTGTATTAAGTAAAATAAAGATTCAAAAGGCGAAGAGGCTTAAACATGAAGAATCTAGTTATCAGATTGAGAACGTTACGACATTATAAAAACAGTTGCGTGAATAACCACGAAATGAAATACATATTTAAATACAGGGTGTAAAGTAACAGTTCTCAAACCGAAAAAGGAAAAGCTAATTTAAATGCCTGAGCAAAAAAAAACCTTATAAATACGTTTGTATTTCATGAATCATTACAACTTGCATGTCAAATTCTATTGAAATATAAACATCTATATTTTATATACAGAAAAGACAATGTGAAAATGAATCGTTGTCATTAATAACACTACTAAAGGGTAAATGGGTTCACGTCAAAACAACTATCAACCATGGTAATTATGAGATAATAGCTCGAGGCATTTCTTTTAAAGCTGTTCTATTTTTAGGCAATTATTTAAAAAAAATCAACGTAAATATTTTAAATGTAACATTGAACTCATATTTTATATGATACGATTTGACATCTTGAAAGCATATCCAACAATTTCAGTCATAAAATAGGTAATTTACATTCATATGCGGTGATATATTGTTTACCAAATAAATTTAATTTTTTTTCAAACTTTTTTAGTTAAACGTCATCAGTCTTTTATGTAGCTTTTAAAAATATAAAAAGAATAGTAAAAATATTAATACCCCATAATGCTTTTGTAGGTAGTGTTCCGCATTCGAGATGCTATAGCTCTGCCGTCGCGCGAATCTTCTCCGGACCTCAGAGCATCAGCCAGAGCGCGAGCATATACCCATATGGCGTCGTGAAGCCATGCTGCTTCAACGGGTATCTAACCAAAGAACACAGTCTTTGAACATAAAGTAAATTAAAGAATAGGTTGAGACGACTTAACTGGGTGTCAGAGCTCACAGATACAATATAAATGCCACCGCTCATTTCGAGGTATGTGGTCAAAGTCTTATTTGAATTTATAATGGCTGCTTTAATTGGAACGCAAAACTTCTCGATGCTGACACAGGTAAAAAGATAGCATTTACACGATCGAGACATATGACGACTTTATACCATTGATTTGTTGGAACATTTATTTTTGTGTAAAATTAAAAGAAAAATATACTATGTTTATGTTGAAGTAAAGACGGAAAATATCCTTTTCTCTCTCTTCTAAGAAGTTTTACTCACACGCCGTCACATATATCTATGCAGATTTTTTTCTTTGTTTTATTTTTTAAGTTTTCACCAAATAAATGCTAATTTATTCAACGTGCGGGTGTTTTTGTAACAGTTTTAATTTGCAATTTCTAAGCGACATTGTCGTGTTCCGTGACATCTTTTACTGGCGCACTCATTTTTCATGTCCCCAAGTTATATAACTTCGCCTCAGATAGTGCACGATCAGAATCTAAATCGTCCGTCTAACATCTTTAAACTCTACGCACGGATTTCGAAGAATGTGTAATAGAATAATTCTAGTTGACGATACTTGACTACAGAATAAGTAATTGGTTTTGCTCATTAAATTAATGGACCCCTAACTAGCCCTTGCGGTTTTATTAGGGCTATTGTTTGTTTTGCATTAAAACGAATGTGGGGTGGAGTGTTTTTTTACTCGAATGATCATTTTATAAATTGATTGGAATACTACTATACGAAGAAAGTATGTGTAGCATGAGTTGCGGTGTTTAGTTAAAGTTTCAATTATTTTTACAATTAAATGATTTTTTAATCATGTGTTTAGTTCTAATTCTAATTTTGCGGAAAAAGTGTTGTCTATTTAAAAAAAAACCATATATCTCTCACTCACCACTTTCCCGCCACCAAGGATTTGCAGTGGATTATTAAAATTGAACGGGGGCATCTGCAACCTTCTGTTCACTTCTAAAGCAAAAGCAGGGTAGGATGGTGATGGAGACGGCGCGACTGCAAGATATGAACGAAACGCGCGCAGAGTTCTTGGTATTGGTTCTTTCAGCAAAGGCCCGGACAGATACCGGACAGCTTCGTTAGATTCGTACTTTTCGACGTCGACCCCAATAGCGGCATACTCTCCTATCGAGGACAGAAGATGGAACATTATTGGCCTAATATTTATGGTAGATTTAAGTTGGTACGGTGACTAGTGTCAGCTACTGTCATCAGCGAATTGTGCCGCTCGACTGCGTTGCTTATAATTAAGTTGTAGCAGGATTTCTTCTCGTGCGGAATGCAATGAAAATTAATTTATTAAAAATATTTTTTTTATAGCTTAGATGGGTGGACGAGCTCACAGCCCACCTGGTGCTAAGTGGTTACTACCTTGAGATATAAGTTCTAAGGTCTCAAGTATAGGTAGGTACCACCACCACTCAGGGTAGGTACCACCACCACTCAGGGTAGGTTACCACCAGCAATTAGGCAAATTATAATTTTGCGGGTTTGATTTTTATTACACAACGTTATTCCTTCAGCGTGGAAGTCAATCGTGAGTTGTTGAGTACGTATTTCATTAGAAAAATTGATACCCGCCTGGGATTCGAACATCGATGCATCGCTCAACATGAATGCACCGGACGTCTTATCCTTTAGGCCGCGACTTCTTTTTTAATACAGCGATTGACGTGACGCGTTTACATGTGTTCTAAACGTAATCATTATCTTGGAAAGGGGATGCAGATGACGCCTAGGGCAATGGTATGATAAGTAGATTCATTATACGACCAACATCGTGCCAGCGCTGGCATGTCAGCGCGACTATGTAAATCCCCCATATTAATAAACTTTTTAACATGTCTCTGACAGTATTGTCATAACAGATTTCTGTAGTCAACCGTTTTATATAGCATTAGCGTCTAAAAATATGTTTAGAGTTTTAGAACATGTTCTAAAAGTTTCGTGGTAACTTTGATTCCCAAATTTATATTAGATTCAGTTCTAATTATGGAAAATAGAAGCGATTACTATCTTAGAGTTATACCAGTTAGTCAATATATGTATTTTATATAAGTACTGATATTATTATTAACGATAATATAATACCAACTGTATATTATACAACGTCTACTCTGGTGTTTGTGTTATTAGTGGTGGATGTTAAGTCTGGACGTCGCTCTGCCTATTTCTTGTACGAGTTAATCAGACACTTCGAGGGGAGTGAAACTGTTAATACAATTCAGTTGACTGTAATCTCATGTTCCAGGTTTGGTTTCAGCTAAATTCGGGTTGTTGTTTCGTTTTCGCTAACTAGTTAAAACTAGGTACATAGGTAGGTAAAACTAGGTACCTTTAATGTGTTCATCTACCCTAATAAAAATATTATAAGCTTTATGTATAGCGTGTATTTGAGTTTGTATACGACTTGTTCTTTAATATTAAGAATAATTTGTACTTCGCACATCATGCTTTATCTGAATTCAACGGTCCAAAAATCGGTTAAACCCATGTTTTGTATTCAATTATGCGGAAAGCGCGCAGACAAAGTCATTGAAACGAAATGTGAAGCTGGTAACAGTTTTTATGTGATCATTGAAGAAAAACACGAAAATTATAAAATATCGCAATCCAGAAATCATATTATTATATTTTCCAAAATCTGTGCAAATTATTTAAAAACTAACAATACTTATTCGTATAGAATGTTGAATATATTCACGTAAAGTATAGAGTGTTGAATGACACAGAAACACGATGTACTTACATATATTAAAACTCCAAGTTAATGATTGTGTTTCTGATTACTATTTTATTAGTGGAATGAAAAATATAATTCACGCGCTGATAACACCGTTTTATCCCTTTATTTATCCTAGCTTATCTAGAATTTCGTGAAACAGCAACGTCGCGAAAGTGTAATTCTTGTCACTAAATGAAAATATTTGCTTCGCTCGTTTCATTACTTAACGCAAAATTTTACATTATTTGCTTAGCATAGAATTTATTCTAAATATCGCTTGCGTGCCTACTGCTATGCGTGCCAGTTGAAAAAGCCTTACTCTAATATTGAACAAAATTATTATGTTTAGTGTAAATTATAACGGAAACGTGTCCTACTGATCACCGGTAAACATGTTTCGTCACATGATCGATTCCCTTGCTTTCATGATCCGCGAATAAGATGGATGCAGATCTAAATGGGACTAGATATTAGCTCAACTTTCAATGAACTGTACTAACAGTATAGAATGTAAGCTTATCGTTCGTATAGCCTTTCTTACGAAAGAATTTGTTCGGAGCGTGGAATGAGAACGGTATTTTCATTACGTGTAAGTATAGTTGTGTGAGTTAGCTCTCAAGTTACGCTGAAGTTGTTGATTTTACTATAGAAATTTTTAAACTAGAACCATGCAAGAGATTACTACTTTGGCCAATGTTTTTATAAATGTTAAAATTTATATTATTTATCAATTTATTTATTACTCTTTCTGTTTACGTCTTATTAAAAAACTGTAACTGAAATGAGAACATTGAAAATATTTTGGGGTTTTCGTGGCTCTGGCTCCATATAACCTAATTTTATTTTATTAATTAATTGACTCTGCAAATAAGTGCCTCCAATATATTGGATGGTTCTTTTCATTAAAAAAATCTATTTCTCCTTTATCTATTATATCTATTCTGTTTGTCCAAATTCATTGCTAGTGGAATCGAAGGCATACCTATGTAGTTATTGAAAGTCGTATATAAAAAAAAAAAACGTTGGGACGGCTCACAAAAAGTAATTTAAGCAAATGATCAATTACGCAAAAAACACAAGCAATTTAACACTTGAAATGGCATTCATTCTTCTGTGGACTTAAAATGGATGGCACCCGTTACGGTTTCCGTCGCCGAATAATGGTGTGTTGTCGTGCCAACGAATATCTAGAATTATACAGTATGTCATGATTTAGGCTACGCTATACAAACAGCGCTATCCTGTCCAATATTTTAAACTTTATAATATCTTATGCGATTAAAGCAAAGACTAAGAAAATGAAATACATACATATGTAGGTAGATTGTTGTTCTTGTTAACCAATTTTTACAGATTTCCACAATTATTGCTATGTTTAGTTTCGTTATTAATTTTTTTGAAAATAAGACGCAATATAAGTGGGGTCCCTTGCCCTTAGAATATTTTTTTTCTACCTATGCTGATAGCCTTGAGAGGCTGTTTCAGCTTCACCCTAACGTGTGTAGGTGAGCTCACGGGGCTCAAACCGGAGTGTTGCTAACACTGACCCTAGCAAGAGCAGTGCTTCGCAGAATCTACCACCGGATCGAAACGCGACCCACTGAGAAGATACGGCGAGAAACTCAGTGGGCTGTGTCTATGGGGGTGAATTAATAACTCCTCGTTGAAATCTTCGTCGTAATCGACGAACTAACCCAGTGGTAGATTCTAAAAAGCACTGCTAGCTAGGGCTAATGTTAGTAAATTCTCTCAGGTTGAGCCCTTGAGCTCACCTGCCCGTCTGAGCGTAGTTGGAATAGCTTAATAGGCTACCACCGAATAGGTAGGGAGAAAAAAGGTAAGTAGCCCCGCAGAGTAAGTAACCCCGAGTAGAAGTTAAAGAAAACATTTATTTCTAAATATAGAGAGTTTTGTAGAATTTAATTTAACAAAAACAGATTCACGAGCTTCGGAATGTCATTATACTTACTGAATTGCTCCTAAAAACAAAACCATCTTATATCTCGGAATAGTCCCGCATATATTATTCAAATATTCACACTCACTGATAAAACTTTCTGAATACATTGCTTCAAAAAAAAAAAAAAAACGATGTTTTCAAATTTAACGAAGAACGAGAATTTGACAGTATTGAATGTACGTAATGAAAGACGTTTAATAGACATATAAGATGTAAGAATAAACATACCTGAATCTAATAGCTGGAGCGTGTCTAGCGCCAGCATCAAGGCTATATGATCATGATAGTACCCCACAGACACGTAAACTGCAAAAAACACAACACTTAAATCCAACAAATTACTATTTCACTGTGAATTTACATCTATAAATACGTACTTCTTGTATCCTTATATGTGTCTCGCACGATATCCAAAAACGGATTACGGGAAAAGTTCCCTTGCTTATTTTCATAGTAATAAGGGTGCGTATAAACCTGGATTGCACGTACGGATATATGTTTCTCTCTTGCTGCCTGTATTATGGCATAAGCAAGTCGAGTAAAATCATGATTTGGCGCATTCAAGTAAACAAAGGCCACCTGTAAAACGAAATTTACGACTTTAATTAAACACCCCATTCGAATCTTAACGATTGGGTATCGTGAAATTTATTATATTCTATAAACAAACATTCAAGAAACATTAAATCGCAACAAAATATATCTTATTTGATATTATGACAAAGCTTTTTCAACGAAAATACTTATCGCACAAACAATGTAACGAAATGTTAAGTGAGTGAAATGGTTCCAATAAATCTGTGATATTTACTAAAGGTATTGAGTTACGAGAGGGCTTTTGAAAGGTTTTTCGATTTTACTGTGTAAATATAAGAATAACGTTTACATGCATGAAATTGAAATGCTTCAGCACGGCGACCACGGAGCGTGATATGTCGACATCTGAGGGCCTGGTGCGAGCGAACGTCGGGTAAACACGCTTGTTTGAGTTGGCCACGTCCCGACAGTACTGCGAAATCATAATGCATCTCTGAAAGTTCTAGAAATACCTCTTACCGTTTTCGTCTATTTACTGGAAGATCATGTTCCACCCTAAAATAACAATTTATTTCAAATCAACGGTTAAGGAATAAATGGGTCGATTATGATCATTTGTAAATTTGGAAACTGGAAGTATTTTGGAAGTAATTTCGGTATTAGTATATTATGCTTTATAGTATATATATATGGTATAAGAAAGTAATTGTATTAAAATTAATGTAGAAATGTACGGCCTTGTTTGGAAACGTGATTGTGTATGTTAAATGGAACCGAGATGAGATATCATCTGAAAACCAACAAGAGACCAAATTTAAATATTCGTGAGGGATCTTTCAAGGACGTTTATACTCCGTATTCAGATTTAATAGGGCGGAATTCATCACATGAGCTGGTTTTTTCACATAATATGCGATTCGGCAAGTCCCTTGTCTCATCTTTTAAATTACGTAAAATGAAAAGTTACTGTATGATGAGAACGATCAAGCTATTCGTTGATTTGTTTGAGTTTGTTAGATTATTTGTGTGAATAACCTAAAGTTGTTGAATGTATTCCTATTATTTGCGTCAGTTATAACTGCTTATAGTTTACAGTTTTGAGATGCATCAAATAGGGTATCTCTGCTGTGAACTCGCAGCTAATTAGCATCAATTCCAATCTAAATTGAGAATAAACAAAAGTCCATTATCTACTACTATTTACTTGAATGAGAAAATTTTGAAGATAATAAAAGAGATTTCAATCCTTCCCATGAGGTTCCTTCATATTACTTACGTTCTTGCTTGCAGTCTGATTTTATTTTTTAATTTCCAGTTTCGGTAAAGTAATAGAATTAAAATAGTTATTGGAAAATGTTGAAGAAACACACAAATAGAGCTATACATAAGTATTTATCTAAATAAATAATAGTTTAAAAAAACTAACAAAATACGCTTTTATAGAAAATCCAACTGAAAAATAGAAAATAAATTTTATTAGTGTAAGAAAAAATGATTTTATTGTAAAAAAAAAGCGTGGGGTGCTTTTCAGGATATTATCAAAATAACCCTTCTACTCATATCTGTTCATAAAATATTTATAACTGCTGATACCATGCGCCCCACGCTTCTTTTACAATAAAATCATTTATTATTACACTATTTTAAATTCAAATTTATTAAAATTTATTTTCTATATTTTAGTTGGATTTTCTATAAGAGTATTTTGTTAGTTTTTTTTAAACTATTATTTATTTTTAATTTTTTAGTTAAATTTCAATTTTTTCAATTATTTTTTTTTTTTTTTTTAATATTGAATTGTCATTGGTCCTTAATAAGTATACCAAATTTCGAGTTAATCCGACGTTTTAAAGGGGGTCAAAATCATGTTCAAAGATTCCGTTACAAACATACATACGTCTGAAGCTACGAAAAGCGTATTAAAAAGTCTCATTAATCTGAAAAATGTTGAGAACAATTCAGTAACGCAAAATAGGAGTTTGAAAGGCGCTTAATGCGTTTCTCGCACATACTCGTAATAATGTATAATAGTTTAAAATTTTATTGGTGTTTTACAGACTGACTTAGCGCAATAATTTGACTTTACAACCTTGCCTTAGCTACTTTTAGTTTTTATGACATAAAAATGACAAATTTTTTTAAAAACGTCTAAGTTTTTTCTTCACATTTGTTCTGTTGAAACCGTTCGATACCTACGAATAAACTACAAAGGTATTATGAAAAGGTTATTAAGATAACAACAATTTTATTAGTATCCGTCCCTTAATACTTATTATATGAGGAACTTATTCAATACTAGTATATAAGTATACTCGTATATCTATAGCGTAATAGCGGGTTAACCTTTTTTTCCCTACCTGTGGTGATAGCCTTGAGAGGCTATTTCAGCTTTGTCTTGACGTGTAGGTGAGCTCATGGGGGCTCAAACCGGAGTGCTGCTAACACTGGCCATAGCAAGAGCAGTGCTTCGCAGAATCTACTAGCGGATCGGAAACGCGACCCACCGAGTAGATTCGGCGAGAAACTCAGTAGGCTAAGGTTTAACATTTCAGTAGTTAAAAGGAGTCCAGTTTTGTACTTACGTAGCTAATCATGGGTAAGTTGAAAGCGGCGGCCATGCGGCCCTCGTGCACACACGTCTCTTGTGGACCGATGAACGCAGACACATTAGCCGCCCACAAAGCTGCTACCTATTAAACATACAGTTTTATCACCTTTTATTTTATATTTAGTTATAATGCTAATCATGTGCTTATTGTAATAGATGGGTAGCGGACTGGTAAAATGTGAATGCTGTGTCCCACTTTCAGACAAAATTGATGAAAAGGTTTTATTGTGCTTGCTTTTTATTGGTTTGGTTATGTAAACGAGCTCACCACTCAGTTAGATTTAAGCTGTTACTATAGTCCATAGACGTCATAGCGTGAATGCCACCGTCCATCTTGAGGCTTGAAGTCGAAGTCTCATTTAAATTACGGCTGAATAATTGAAGGGTTGAAGTAGCAGTTATACTGTCATTTAGTATAACGGCTGTCCCAACTGTTCATGCCGGAACGCATGATTAATTTGTAATAATAATTTGCAATACGTAGGATAGTAAGTACTACATGCTCGTGTGGGCTTACGATACGCCTTCAAATTTTTAATTACGCTAGTTTTTTTATTTTTTTATTGCCATTGTATGCAGACGAGCACACGGCTCACCCGATGGTGAGTGGTTACCGTCGCCCATGGACTTCAGCAATGCCAGGGGCAGAGCCAAGCCGCTGCGCTAATTTATAAATTTAGTTACTTTATATTTATTACACGCTGTTATTCCGTCATTATGAAATTTGTTCCCGAAAGCGTGCTACGTACGAGACGAGTAGGCAACGGCTTGGCTCTGCCCTTGGAAATGCTGAAGTCCATGGGTGACAGTAATGCTCCCCTGCCTACAAGGGCAAAAAAAAAAGAGTTCACCGGGCATCTTATCCTCTAGGCCGCGACGACTAATAACGATGACGAAAGGGCTTTCCCGACATGTTCCCATTAAATCAGTTATTGTCAAAGCGTTCGATATAATACCCGAGGACCGTTATAAAGAAAATAGTAATAAGTGGAAAAAATTTGGGAACGTATGAAATCAACATTATATTAATTAAACCATTTTTACGGCTTAATCTCACGTGTTTATTGTCTTTTCGTACAACTAATTTAAATTATGTCTACGAATTGTCGAAATCCAACAAAATACCAATTTTGAATTGCGAATTGCAAATAAAACCTTTCCTTCGCATTATCTTTCCTTTCCTATTAAACCTTTATATGAATTTTTTTGTACGCACATAAACGTATAGAAATTAAAGAAACACAATATATATATATACACTCGTGTTTTTAAAATAAACTTAAATGATAACACAAGAAACTCATCTTGAAATCTACTAGTACAAATATCTGTAGAAATTGAACATTACAGTTCCAGCAAAGAAATACGACACCATGCTTTTATACCTTGAACTTAACCAGTTCTGTGATAAAGTGCTAAGGGCATTTAAAATAAAACGCAAGGGTTTTTTCTTTGGATCGGTGATTTGTCGGCCGTTAAACATCCCAACTCGTAAAGTTAAGAATATTGTAGTTTTTTTATCCCAAAAAGCAATAAAATACAATAGTAAATTTGTGGTTTTACATTCAGAAGGCAAGATATCACGACACAATTTTAATAAATGTTCCTTTTTATAGTTTTGATGTTGTTTTTTGTATTACGCGTTCGAAATAAACAGAGCAATCGCAATGTGTTTTCATTGTTGAACGAAAGAATATTGTATTTGTTTTTCAAGTTTAAAATTTACAACATTTTCAATGAGTAAGTCCTACTGAATACTAATACCGTGGTTTATTCTAATTTAAACACGTTATATATATAAAAAAATACTACTCATTATGCATTAAAAGTAATACCCAAGTAACTATACCTCTACAATTAAACAGCTCAGACCAATAAGAAAACGCAGAAAACTAAACAGATAAGTTGGTAGTTTAATTTATTGTCTATGATTGTGAGCATTTACGCTAAGATAATGAATTTTACAGAAGCATTAGCGTGCCGGTCGCCCATTTTCCATAATGAAGTTCGCTCGTTGAGGAAATTAATCAATTCTTCGTAAAGTTGTTTCAACATTTCTATCCCATCTATTAAAATGCAAATATTAAATGAAACTAATCAAGGACCATGGAAAAGATCTTTTTTTTTTAGATTGAAAGATTACTGGTGGCCCGGAGGCCTTTCCAGCTTCACCAGGACGGGTGGGCGAGCAAAGGCTCAGCCAGGAGGAGTGGGATTTGCTAACAACTGCCCGAGCGCCTCTGAAGGAGATATATCAACTCAAGAGCAATTGCTTCGCGAATGAATCTACTACCGGATCGGAATCGCGACCCACTGAGAAGATCCGGCGAGAAACTCAGCGGGCTGATGCATGGGTTAGGTTGCACGTCGACCTCTTTGTCGATTTCAACGAGTACGGTTACCGGGGTTCCTCAGCCTGCTCCTAGTGTTAGAGCTGAAGGTATCTAATGCAAGAGTTATTGAATCTGATGGATCCGTAAGGAGGAAATGATCTGAACATAACATGGACATACTACATATTTAGAATTTTAAATGAAAAGGTGCCGTTGCCTATTATTGAAGAAAACTCGTTATTCATTCGGTTTTAATTCTGAAATTACAATAAATCACACCTGAATATTGCATATATTGCTTTTTGCTATTAAAGCAGGTTAAAAGTAGCAAGCTGCGTTGTGCCTTTGAATCACTCTGAAGCATTTTTTTATCGTCGCTGCGGCTTCATTTGAAACAGTATTCGTGTAAAGTGGACACAAGATACATTTATTGCGTCTAATGTCAAATAAAACATGATTCTTACGGATTTTGTACTGTTCTTCGCTGAATTTGTATTCTCAAATTGTAGATTAGTACCGTAAGATGAAAAGCTTAAGATTCTGCAATGATTCCTAATTTACTATAGTTTTAAATAAAACTACTTTTACTGTTAGATCTAGCGTTTTTTTTTTTTTGTGATTGTATGATCTCTGACGTTTTGCATACATTACAGTTTTCATTGTCATGGAGGACTCGTCGTGTCGACGAAAACTGTAATGTATACAAAACGTCAGATATAAACCGTAAAAGTCTAGGATTTTTGATAGCCGAAGAAAATGATTATGAATTTTACTACAAGCAATTAAAACCGTGGTTAATAATAATTCTTTATACAAAAAGTTACGAGGAAACTATCTATTTTATGAGCATTTCAGATGTCTTTGTAATAAATCGTATTTTACAATTTTATTTTAGGTAAGTATTCATTGGATTTGGAAACTACTAAAGTTTCTATGTTTCCTGTTTACTATCGTTTTTTGTTAGAATGAAATGTAGTTTGTTCGTTACACTGAAAGCACCATTTCTTATCGTCAGTGAATTATATGGACATCTCTAATGTTGAGGTTAAAAATGTTGATAGGTACTTCTTTTACCATCGCACAGCCCGCCACCGGAGTAGAGTTCGTCCATACTGTCTGGAGCCGCTGCGTTCATCCACAGTGCGTTTCCAGTGATCTTTTTTTCCACGTACCATGCCGTAACCGGATTTGGAAGGGGAGCCCTTCACGTTGTTTCCCGAGCGCTATTTGTACACATCCTTCGAGAGATTCTTCCTAGAGATCGCTCATAGCGATAAGATTCGTCCGACCGTCAATTGTACTTTTTTATGTAACATAAGTATTGAAACCCGCTCCGCTGTGCATGTTGTTAATTTTATGTAAACCATCGCTTTCTTGAAACTATTCGCGCACTCTTTGCCGATGGATGGAAACATTCCCTAGAGAGACAACAGCAACTACACTAAAATTTCATAACAATAGTATGACTGGTTGAAGAACGCATGAAGAATAATCATACAAATATTCACTTTTTTATTGAAATTAAAATAATTTAAAGTTCGGAGTATTTTAATGTTAATAGTCTCTCCGGATATATGTCAGGCATAAATTTTGAGGCTATGTGAAAAAAGTGTGAATACAAAAGTTTTAGATCTTTTTATTTCCTACAACTTTGACTTTTTTCCATAGGACTTTTAGTTTGGCCGGAAATCGAGAAAAAACGTTTTTTACCCTTAAAAACTCACCCCCATCCCTTCCCGACCTCAGATCGTCCGTAAATTATTTTTCCTTTCATTTTTATAATATTCCCCTCCTTTTCTAATGGGTTTCATCCTACTATAATTTTTTTTGGTTTTAAAAATTATCGACCCTGGTCTAATAAGCTAATCAGAAGATGAAACTGGATCTGCGATCTTTATTTTCTCAACTATATGTCGTTTGATCTATTCCTATGCTTATATACCATTGTCCGTCATCAAGAGGGCCGTGAGCTCCTCCATCCAACCAAGCAATAATAAAAAAATCGTCTTGTTATTATAGACAGGCTCCAGTGACCACTTTACAAATAAATAATAAAGGAAGAATGCATATGCCCAATGCCTGCCTATTTCTGACGCGAATCAATTACACGTATTACGTTGCAGATAGGCAGAAAGTGGGCAACGCGTTAATATCATCGTGACCCAAAGGGCTCTGTAACCTACTTCATACCAGAAATGAGCTCGTCTACCCATCTGTGGCTTGCTAGTTATAAAAAACAATGTCATACTAATGAGATGCTTCATTAACTTCCTAAGTTGTATTCCCTCTGATGACAGCTATTATCTAGAGATAGTAAGTAGGCCGATGGGAACGCGGAGAATATAACTATACGTATTGATCATTTAACGACATCCCACAAATATGTATTATAATTGTTATGCTATTTATGTTTTATTATAATAACACAATTTAAGATATCAATTATTATAATGAGCTCTTTAAAGTCTCACACACACAACTAAACAAAGTAATAACTATACATTTAAATTATTCATTAAATGCGCTAATGTAAGGTAAATCAAAGGAGATTTTGTCATTCGTATACCTTTTATAATAACGTAACTCAAGTCATCAAATTCCAAAACTAATTCCGTAGAGATCAAATGTCCATTCTGTTCGGTAGAATTATAGCCATTGTAAACTTCTGTCTATGGCCCATAAAAATTGATACTTACAACGCACGCATGCTGTAACCATCTTATCTGGAAGTGCCAGCCGCTGTAACTCATTTATTTCTGAACATTTTTATATTACTTCTACGCAGTTTGCTACGTTAATGGAAAACTGCAATTTGTCTTTTTTATGGCAGATTATAAGCGAAAGTGAGTTGTTGCTCAATAGATGAGTCAATAATTCGCATGAGTGCTTTTGTTCAGGGGTCGGTAATTTATGAAATATACAGACAAAATAGATGTTTATTGTCATTAAGATGACTTTAATAATGAAAACGCAACGAAGGAATCTAATTCTTAAAAGCAGTTATCCTTTTGCTATAGAAGGGCGTATATATAACCCGTCTGGTAATAAGTGGTTAGCGAATCTGCTTATGAAGATTGAAGTTGCGAAGCTTCGGAAGAGCAGTAACATAAGTAATGATAATGAGTGAGCGATGTGGAGGTGTCAACTAATTTTGGAAACGATAGGAAAAACTGTCAGTGCAGATTGAAGTTTATTGAAACGCTCCCATGAGAAGATTCTTTGACTTTCTCATTAAGGGGTGGTAATATATAATTTTTGAGTTCCGTAGCCAAAGGACAAAGAACTGAATCCTTGCGTTTCGGTATTATCGTTCGCTACATTTTACTCAGAGATTAACGGCTCTAAAATATATTGATGTAGATCGGTAGGCTAGACTTAGGCTAAAAGGTGAACGACCTATTTGGCGTTATGTGGTCGCTTATCTCCATAGGCATAGCCACGTGAATGAAGCTACTTAGCTTGAGATGTACCTTCGCATACTTAATTCTATTATTTTTCTTTATTACTATTGTAGATCTGTGGAGTAAGGAGTCATTGTCACTCATAGACATCAGCAATGACAGGGCCACAGCCAAATGCCTACTATGTCAACTCTTCAAGCCAGAACACATGTATGATTCAGGGTGGGGTCACAAACAGCTCTACAAAAAGGTGGGTTTGATTTTATTACACAATGCTTTTTTTCAGAAGTCGTACCAATTTTTCTAATGAAATATATAATATGAAATATATATGAAATAAATAATCAACAAATGTTCACGATTGACTTTCACGGTGAAGGAATAGCATCGTGTAATAAAAATTAAACCCGCAAAATTATAACTTGCCTATGACTGGTGGTAGAACCTCTTGTCAGTCCGCACAGGTAGGTACTACCCCGCCTATTTTCAGCCGTGAAGCAGTAATTCGTTTCGGTTTGAAGGGTGGGCAGCCGTTATAATTATACTGAGACCTTAGAACTTAGGTAGGTAGGTACCTCAAGGTAGGTGGCGGCATTTACGTTGTAGATGTATATGGGCTTCGGTAACCACTTAACACCAGGTGGGCCGTGAGCTCGTCCACAAATCTAAGCAATAAATAAACAAATATGAAGGCGTTTGTGGGCACATTTTGGGTAAGTTTTTTTATGTAGAAGCTTTGCTGTTTAGGAGATCGAAATGCTGGCGCATCATCGAAATGTATAGTTATTGATGGCAAGACGTAACGTGAGCTCGCACGGGTATGTTTCATCATCCTGGTTATTTCTCTAGCAGAGCAGTTCCAGTTTCCGGGGTGGAACAGCTGGCTCGATAGAGAATTGAGACTTCAATCTTATGTCTCAAAGTGGGCGATGGCGTATTGTAATGTCTGTGGACTCCGGTAGCTAGTTAACACAAATTTGGTTGCAAACATGTCTGCACACGTAGAATAATATATGTGAAGAGAAATCTTTATCATTTAAAATCTTTAAAACACTTTAGTTTTAAAAAAATATTTTTCTTAGACGGAATCACTCACCTGTCTGTCATTCAGTGAAGAGAGTATTTCAGTTTTGCTTAATATAATAAGACTGTTTGAAATATTAATTTAAAAAAACATTTAGGGCTTTAAATATTGTTTTCTTATTATATTAAAGAAAACGCAATTAAGTCTTTTATTATTCATTCATTCTGGAGTATTCCATATCATTATATGTATAATTATGAAATAAAGTGTCATAACATTCCGTCATGTACGCTTGTTTCCGGAACAATTTTCAGAATTTACGTGAGATTTTTTTATCATTATTTAAAATACCCGTCTTAATTTATTCTTGTTACAAATTGAAGTATTAGTCCGGCGTATTAGTATTGTTAATCAAGATCAAACTAAACAAACTAAGGTATTTTATTATGTTGAAAAACAAATCACCTGGCGTATAGATTCTTCTTCTTGTCCGTATGTTTCAGCTACAACGAAGTCCAGGGAATGTCCCATCGGCCCCAATAGTTCTTTGTTAACTTCATCCACAGCCATTGATATTGCACCTATTGAAAATAAAGTCAGTGAAAGCAAACATTATTTTGTCGCGTTCGTCACGGTGATTTACTACACTGTATCTTATTTGCCAAATGTTTGTATGCCTCGGACATTGGGTCAGGTCGATTTGGCCAACGCCGTAAACAGTTACGTTTATCTCAAAGAAATATTTATGTACTGTTTGATAAATAGCTTTGCTACGAAAGTGTTCAATAAAGGACTTGTTCGAAGATTGGTTAGTCTAACTTTCACACCACAGGCGGCGTCTTGGCGTTAATGGAAATTTCAGCGACATGGCAAAGCTTTTTAAGCTAAGTGCTTATTTAGTCGCATAAACATATAAGTATATATTGTAGGACTATAATTATTATTGCTCGACGCAACGAGCTTTAATGTATTTACCCACTTAGAATGTATTAATTTTTTTTAAAGCTCTATAATATCTGGACATGAGCGAAATCAATTTTTAAAAATATTCATAAAAAAAAAGCACTTAGACTCATTTATTTTATATTTTATGTTTCGTTTACAAGTTTACCTGAAATCATTATTCCTGGTTTAGGGTACGTGAAGTCTCCGGGACGTCGTTGTGATCCGGTTAAGTAACCAAGTGTAAACTTCTCTCCATTAGAGGCTTTCAGAGACATCATCACGACACACAGACTGAAACGAAACTGCGAAAACAAAGTTTATTTATACCACAAACAATGCTTTCATTAAATTTACTACACGGCAAATTGGATCAAGTTTTAATGTTTATGGGTATCACTTCATAAACCTAGATAATACGAGAATAAAGTTGCTACTCTGAAGTATGCAGTAAAGATCGGAGAGTTCTAATTTAAAAGTTTACAGCGGCAAATCGTTCGGAGTGCACGTGCGACCAACGTTTTTCCAATACGGTTCGCTCGTAAAAATCGTAAATCGACAAGAAACTGGCATCACCGCTTGAACAACGCGTTAGAGAGGCTTTTGTTATAATCCTAGTACTTCTCTAGCCTTTTTTTGTGATTATGATACTACAAATTGTTTATTAGTCCTGTACATTAAAGTACATAGTTCTAGTCATGACTCGTAAAAATCTAAGAAAAGATTTAGATTAAGAAAAAGACAGAAGAATGTAGATCTTCATGTTGAAGTCTTAGATACATCCTGGGGGATCCACCATATCCGCTCTCGCTGCTATTGGATCCTCCTAGTTCTATGGCAGCAGCAGCCAAGGCGTAGGTCGCTGTACTCGTCAATGATGGCACACTTAGTCCTATGGACATTAGGAATCTCTTCGTCTCAAGACGAATCGGCATAGTGTTTTGCAGATATAATTAACCCATACGAGCGACGTTATGTTACTTTTTACACGGTTTCTTCTATGATTCTAGAATTGACTTTATAAATTATTTATAAATCTAACGTGAATGAAACCGCGGGGCAAACGTTTTACGATCGCTCGTCAAACGGAAAAGGTTATCTAAGACGTTTTAACAGCTATGAACAATTTAATGTAGGTATCTAATATTAGGTTGTATATATCTTTGTAATTTGGCTGCTTTTGATATCCGTAATTCTAGGTCATGGTTCCGTGTAGTAGGGGAGGAATGTTTTTATTTTAATAAACTTACTGCAAAGAACATCGACTTTATTTGGAAGTTATTTATATTTTAAAACCATTCCGTTGTATTTTACTAATGAAATTATATTTATTAATGAAAACGGCATACTACTTTCCACATTTTAATATTTATAAAATCCATATTACTTTGGTCAACGAACGCTCAGCAATTGTAAATTTATTTTCAATTGACATTAAGAAGTCTTTAGAACGAGGTACTGCTTTAAACCTTTTGTGAAATAAGTCTACAATTACCAAGCATTTATGAATTTAAGCATTTTTCGGAGCCGAAAAAGCTACTTTTCTACGGTTAAAACATTTCGTGTATTCATTTAACGAATTATCAAAGAATCAGGTCTGTTACGTAATAAAACGAATGTAATGTCGAGAGAACCAGTCCGACGAAGTGACAGGTTTGTAAGTGCAAACTCGCACATACGATTTGTTTCACATTCGTTCCTCATAATATGTTTATTAAATGTGTTTGCGTACATCTTAGAATTTGGGACGGAGTATTGAAGGAGATCTCAGCTGTTGCCTGACAGTCCGTATGTATTTGATCTATAATTAAACACTATAATGAAATAATTCCCGTGACTGTTTTACATTAAACTAATTATTTGAAATACTGCTATTTATCCCCACCGACTACATCAACAAATAGGCAGTAGTTATTTCTGTAGCTCTATCTATTCTCGTATGCAAAACACAACAAATTTCATTGAACACTATTTAATACTCAACCGTTTCTATAAATAAATATGGTTTAGTTTCGATTGGCTGGATTGTAGTTCTATACATTCTGTATTTTTTTTTAATCCTCATTAACTTTTACATTTCAGGAGCATCGTGTTTCGGTTCGAAAACAAGGTTGCTACTTGTTTGGAACCGCAGTAAAAAGTTTAGTTGCAAAGCAACAGCTGTCATTTATATTTTTATAATTTTAAAATTTTGTTTCTAAAGTCAGTAAGAATAAACTGTCAGCCATGAAAGTTGCATCATAATTTTATTTTATTTTATTGTAAAAATCTTCCTCCTAACAAATCCAAAGAAAGTATAAATATCTAAATAAGAAACCGTCCGCTACATGGTCCATCGAGCCGAGATACCCAGGAAATAAGGGAAGTGATCAACGTTTGATATTCAGGACAAATTAGTGATGTGTAACCCATTACTCTGTTTTTTGTTTAGATTATTTATATTTATCATATTACAAGCTGGGTTAACTATGTGGTTTGTTTAATGTGTTTTTGTTGGCATTTTTTTGGTAATAGTCTGTCTTTCACACTTGTAAAATTATTTTATTATTAATTATAGGTAACATAATAGTGTGACTGTATAGTTCATTTTAGTTGTCATTATAGTTCATTAATTCAATTATAACTTCTATCAATGCCAGATTAACTAGCCCGCTTCTGCCCAAATACTTCCAAAATGAGTGAGAAAGATCAAAAGGAACTAGTTAAAAAACGAGCTAGTCTAAAAGGCCGATTGACTACATTCAGAAAGTACATCGAGGAATTGAGCGGTACGTTAAATCAGCAACAAGTAAATGAATTGCAATTAAGAATCGGTAAGATCGAATTATTATTTGAACAATATGACGTAGTACAAACTAAAATAGAATGCCTCGCTGACGATTTCAGCTCGCAAAGCACAGAGAGAGAAGATTTCGAATCGATTTATTACAAATCCCTTTCACAGGCTCAGGAGATTCTTTCTCGTAATTCTAAATTGTTACGAACCGATGCGCATAGTTTTGAGAGTTGTTCTCATGTGAGCAATCATCGCCTGGTTAAATTACCTACCATTAACCTACCCAAATTTAATGGTTCATATAACAATTGGCTGGAATTCCATGACACCTTCAGTAGTCTTATACATTCGAACGAGGCGATAGGAGAAATTAATAAATTCCACTACCTCAGGGCCTCGCTAGAAGGCTCTGCTGCTGTACTACTTCAGGAGATTCAGTTCTCTGCCAGCAACTATTCTGTGGCGTGGAAGCTGTTATGTGAGAGGTACGACAATAAGCGCCTATTAATTCAAACACATGTTAATAATTTATTTAATATAGACGCAATAAAGAGTGAATCTTCGTTTAATTTAAGACGTTTCATAGATCAGCTGAATAAAAGCCTGAGAGCTTTAGAGTCGCTGGGCGAACCGACTGATCATTGGGACACTCTTCTTATCCACATGATGAGTCGTAAAATCGAACAGAAGACGCTGCGTGAATGGGAAGAGTGCAAAGGTCGTCTTGATAAAGAAAAGCCCATTTCTTTGTCCATATTTCTCGATTTCATTCGTAACCGGGCCGATCTATTAGAAACGATGGAATTTACTCGCCCTAACCTTCCTCACACACAAGTTCAGCCACCACAGTCGCCTAAAGGTCAGAAAATTAAAACATTAGTTTCTGTCTCCGGAACGCAGCCGTCGTCGAGTGGCGGCGCTAGTATTATTTCTGGTTCCGGTACAACATCGTGCCCACACTGTAAGGGTGAGTATTATCTTTATAATTGCGATAAATTTCTGAGCCTTAATAGTGAGCAGAGATGGGAATTAATTCCTCAGTTCAAGGTGTGTTACAACTGCTTTCGTAGTGGTCACTATTCGAATCGCTGCAAAAAAGGTGGTTGTACTTTATGTAAGCGTAGGCATAATACGCTGCTGCACACCTATTCTAATAATAAACAGAGAATTAATCAGCCCGCTCCTAAGCGTGACACTACGGCAATCGCCTCCGCCATCCAGCCTGAACCTCCTGGTAACCACGGCCTAACGTTAGCCACGTATTCTGCCGCCGCACCTTCAGAGATTAGTAAAGATGGTATGTTTGCGACGGCTCTCGTTAAAGTTGTCGATAGTAATGGTCACGAGCACATCATACGTGCTCTTCTGGATTGTGCGAGTTCGTCTTGCATAATTAGTGAGAAAACGGGTCGCTTATTGAATGCCAAGTATATTGATATAGATAAACCTATTTTCGGCATCGATAAGACTAGAACTAACATTTCAAAAATGTGTTATGTTTCTTTCAGTTCACGCACTGAAAATTATTCAAAATGTCTTCTTTGTTATGTATTGCCGTCCATAACTGACGACGTGCCTTGCCATTCATTTGATGTTTCGCATTTAAATATTCCCGCTAATATTATTTTAGCCGATCCCCAATTTTATAAGGCGTCAGAAATTGACATGATAATTGGATCTAATATCTTTTGGGATCTGCTCGGGACGCGAAAGATCAATCTGGGAGATAACATCTCGATCCTCTGGGAAACTCGACTTGGCTGGTTGGTGGTTTCCAGGGATCTAAGTGATGGTCATGGATCTGCTCCCCTAATGTGCAACTTCACAAAACTTGCAGACATTTCTCAAGATCTTGATCTCGGCGTTAATGACACTCAGAACTTGCTGTCGCGGTTCTGGCAGCCGAAGGAAGTCGGCCTTAAGTCATCATACTCCGAGGAGGAACGAAAATGTTTAGAACATTTCGTTAAAAATACGAAACGTCTAGCTGATGGTTGTTTTCGTGTGCGTGTACCCTTAAAACAATCTGCGGACTGCTTAAGTAACAGACAACTCTAGTTACCTTGCCGTAATGTCTTAAGCAGATCGGCCTTAAATGCAGTGACAAGAAGATCTCAGAGATCATCATTTACGACTTCTACGTGAATGATCTCCTCACGGGGTCTGACTCATTTCAGGAGGCGTTGGACATTAAGGAAAAGTTGCCGCCGCAGAGCTCGCCTCCGCCAGGATGCCTCTGCGCAAGTGGAAGTCCAACGATCCTCTACTCTGTCTTACTAGTGATCCGTGCGACGATAGTTCGTCCCTCAGTTTAAATATCGGATCCCTTGAGTCGTGTAAGACATTAGGCCTCAATTGGCAGACAGCCACAGATGAGTTTTCTTTCTCTGTCGATTCGTGTGAAGCCTCATCTCCTACGAAACGCTCTATGCTTTCTGTCACTGCACGCATTTTTGATCCCATGGGGTTAGTTTCTCCCTGCATTGTTCCTATTAAAATACTATTGCAGCGGCTATGGGTTCATAAGTTATCATGGGACGAACAGCTCCCATTTGAAATAGCCAAAATTTGGGCTAATTTAATTAAAAGCCTTCCGCTTTTAAATAATTTGTGCATCCCTCGCCTTATTGTTTGCGAGGCTTATACTTACGTGGATCTCCACATTTTTACAGATGCGTTGCAAAGCGCCTATCGTGCTTGCCTTTACGCGCGAAGCGCGAACGTGTATGGACGAATCAAGGTCTCGTTACTTATTGCCAAGAGGAAGGTGGCTCCATTAAAGCCAACTACGATCCCTCGGTTGGAGCTCTGTGGGGCTCTGGTAGGAGTGCGCCTCTACGAGAAGGCTATTGATTCGCTCCGGGTTCAGGTCAGGCATACTACTTTTTGGACTGACTCGACGATTGTGTTAGGCTGGCTTAAAATTTTGCCTAGTAAATTACAGCCTTTCGTTCGCAATCGTACGGTGGAGATCATGGAGAATCCAAACTCCCTGAAGTTCGTCCTGAAGTCTCGTTGCACCTTTCAGTTCCACGTGATGATTCTTTTATTGATTTCAGCCGATTCCCAAACCTATCTCGACTAAAACGTGCTGTAGCCTATGCATTGAGATTCATAAATTTATGCAGAAAGCTATATCCACAAACCAGCCATTTAAGCTCTAAAGAGTTACAGAACGCTTTGAACTTGATTATTAGGAAAGCTCAGTCTGAGTCGTTCGTCGAATACAAGCTCCTAACTCAGGGACATTCGTTATCTCCTAAAAGTCCCCTCAACAAGTTCAATGTCTTTCTTGATGACGTTCAAATTATGCGTGTTGGTGGCAGGTTTGGAAACGCGTCGGAGTTTTCGTATGAGAAAAAATATCCTATAATCCTACAGTCCACTCACATTCTCACAAAACTCGTATTCAAGGCTGAACATATTAGGCTTATGCACGCTGGACCCCAACTATTATTAGCTTCTATAAGAGAAGTCTACTGGCCTATTGGCGGTCGCAATTTGGCCAAGGCCACTTACCATAATTGTATAAGATGTACTCGCATGCGAGCACAAACAGTTACTCCTCTTATGGGAAATTTACCTGTGCACCGCCTCACTCCTGGTCGCCCGTTCGAGTGTGTAGGCATCGACTACGCTGGACCCATCTCGTCCGCTAACCGCCTTGGTCGAGGTTGTAGAATCGTTAAGGTTTACATCGCTATTTTTGTATGTTTCAAAACAAAGGCGATCCATATCGAATTAGTAGGTGATTTAACCAGCAATAGTTTTCTCTCTGCGCTACGCCGGTTTGTATTGCGGAGATGTAAGCCTACTCATATATATTCGGACAATGGTACGTCATTCGTCGGTGCGTATAAACAAATCGGTACATTCTTAAAATCCAATTGCAATTCTTTGCCTGATTCTTTGATTGAAGAAGGTATTAACTTCCACCTGTGTCCACCTTACTCTCCTCATTTTGGGGGTCTTTGGGAGGCGGGGGTTAAATCTATTAAATTCCATATGCACAGAGTATTGGGAAATTGTAATTTAACTTATGAGGAATTGATCACTGTCCTAACGCAAATCGGAGCAATATTGAATTCTCGGCCGCTGACTCCACTATCAAGCGATCCCGATGACATGAAGCCGCTTACTCCTGGGCATTTTCTCATTGGCCAGCCCCTTACTGCAATGCCTGCTGCTGAGTACAAGGACTGCCGGCTAAGCAATCTCGCCAGGTTCCAGCGGTTGGAGCTTATGCGACAACATTTTTGGGCCACATGGTCAAAGGAATACATTAGTGAGCTGCAGCAAAGAACAAAATGGCGCACCAATCAGTCATCGCTGAAGCTTCACAGCCTGGTTGTGGTGAAGGAAGACAATCTCCCGCCACTTAAATGGAGACTGGGCCGCATAGTAGCTGTCTATCCAGGGTCCGACGGAGTCAACCGGGTCGCAGACATTCGTACCTCAAGCGGAGTCATCAAGAGATCTTTTAATAAGATTTGTCCCCTGATTGCGGATTAGTTTTGGGTTGAAAGGAAACCTTTCAACATCCGGGGGCATGTTTGGAACCGCAGTAAAAAGTTTAGTTGCAAAGCAACAGCTGTCATTTATATTTTTATAATTTTAAAATTTTGTTTCTAAAGTCAGTAAGAATAAACTGTCAGCCATGAAAGTTGCATCATAATTTTATTTTATTTTATTGCAAAAATCTTCCTCCTCACAAATATAAATATCTAAATAAGAAACCGTCCGCTACACTACTCGGATAAAAACATCGTAACTATATAATTGTAATTAACTCAAAGGCACATACTATTTTACCGATTTGCGGCTAGTCGTTTGTGTATCTGCGCAGACACATGTCTGTTTGGCATTAGAGTAGAGGGCTTGTTTTGTGTAAGATATAAATATACAACTCGTGGGAGATATGTGTGCGACTATGACCGGGTTAAGTCGGCAAATATCAAAAATAAGTGGCGGCTAGTTTTCATGCAGTTGCATCCATTCATATTAACACGTCTCTAGTGACTTTTGTTTAAGTTACGATATAATTGAGCGCAAAAGACATTAATGTCTGTCTAATTAAGAGATTTAAACAAGAAATATAAGAGTCGGTCTTGTAATTATTGAATCTTTTTTTGAGAAGTTATTAATTTAGAATTACGGCAGTGTTCTTATAACGAGCTTAAAAAACTTCGATAACTGATTAGGAACGAAACCGCAAGTATTTATTATATTTGTTTGTGGCCTAGCTTCGAAAAATAATGTTGTTTTCGGCTGATGTTTGTGTACATTATCTTGGTATGTTCACGCCCTGTAACGTCTTTAAGAGTTCCGTTTCACTCACATACTAAGAGCGTCCAATTTATGGTGTCATTGGTTAGTGATAAAGATATTCAAACATATATTCCCGATTCTCGTTTTACGTAAAACAAAAGTGTATGAAACTTTCTTTCTTTCCTTTATGGCTTTTATAGCTCACTCGCGGTTGTGATATATATTTGCGATTTGTAAATTTAGTGTTAGCAACGGCCACTCTTATATAGAAAAATGGGTATTTTAGTTTTATTGTCGAATAAAACACACCGTGGTGACAATATTTTACTATAATCTATGGTATACTGTCATGTTGTTATCCACTATAATATAAAATTAATGTAAGTCAGTATCTATACCTAAATTGACGTTATCGTTTTCTTCCCTTTTTATCAACCGATTTTTTTTTCGAGTGTCAAAGGTTTCTATTTTTAAAAAGTATCAATATATTATATACTTTTTTTTCAAATTGTTATTGTCAAAACAATAGAATGTAAATACATAAAGTGAATAGAATCGAATTCGACTTTCGTTCATTGATCGAGCACTGTTACTTATGATTTCACGAAAATGAATTAGTGTTGTGTGACGTATACTCAGTTATTACATATATAAATAAATTATAGCATTAGTAAGCTCATCGAAATGTACAAAATGTCCGGAATTTTTACATCTTAACATAAGAAATCAATTAGTTAAATGTTGCTGTAAATTAATTGCTTCACTTTTAGAAACAAGTTCACACACAATTTGTGGGCACATGTTATACTTTAGTCATGAATGGTCTCTTACCTCCACGATTGAGATAACTGTAGATTGCATAACCATTTTAATCATAAGCAAATACTAGATACTAGTTACTACACCATACTTTTGAATTTGGATATTTTGTCACAAAAATATACCTAGTTCTATTTTCTTGGTTTGTTATTTTTACATATTTTAATACACGGCTGATAAAACTTTTTCGACTGTAAACGGTATTAGGATCTGGGATCTTTATTTTCGCTTACATGGATGGAAGAGGTCGATAAGAGCATGATAGTGCGCAGCTACGCGGGCACGGCATTGACATAGTTGTCAGTGACGCCGCGTCATCGCGTCAATGGCCCTCGAGACACGCGTCGGTAGGAAATAAGTGAGGATGGTCGAACAAAATTTTGGAACAAAAAGCTTATGGGATTTCGTTCGACTATATTCAGTGAATGAGCTTACGTAAGTCGTTGCTGTGCATATCAGTGTAAATACCACCATCCATATTAGGATACGACCAAAAGATCACTTCGAATTGACATCGTTCCAGCCCTTTGATGATTGCATCGCGGCAGATCCAAGTACATAATTACTTTTCATCAGACGGGATATGTCCGCTCTTCCACAGTAAAAGATAATAATATCCATCCGCGCAAGCTCACAATACTCAACAACTTCATCAAGTGATTGATAACTTACGTTAACTTGGGTTGGTGCTCCAGTCTTAAACTGGTATGATAAAGCTGGGTCTGGTGAATTTAGCACATCAATAATTTCGCCAGCACTTTATTAAATAAATTCAGAGTTAACTGCTCATTATTTCCTGTCGAAAATGTGCCAATAATATTGAAAGCTAATTTTGGAGTTTACCTATGTAGGTTTCGCGAGAATACATGTTCATTAGTATTCACGTGGTAGATGTCCCGTATAGTACGAATCAATCGATCGTACCCGCATCGACTTTTCGTGCTTTAGCATTGACTCTTGTACGAGTTTGACAAGCCGCAAGCGCCCACGCATATTGACCAATTTCGCGCCTAATACAACGATATAATAAAATCCTTATATTAAACTCCTTACTTCTACCCTTATACTAAAATCCTTATTCTTATAACAAAAAAATAGTGTAAAGTTTTTAATTATACTCAAAGTATTTAAGATAATTTCTGAAATAAACCATAAAGGTATTGAAATTCTACCTTATGATAAAAATGTGAAAACGTTATAAAATAAACCTAGAATTTTTCACTTTAAAAATTAAAGTTTTTGCTGATTCAATATCTGCTTGGTGATATTGATTAAGCTTACTCACTATAAATTAATTTACTTTGCGTGACTTGTGTTCCCGAAAGTAGGTTTTCAAGCCAGCAATTCAAAGTGAAGGTAAAGAAGCTTACTTTAAATTTCATTTAATTTATGATCTATGAATTTAGAATGTATAGCTTATTAAAATAATTACACTTCATATTTATATCAAGCATGTTTATCTCATAAATTGGAGAATATCTATTAAGCTTTCGTGAGTATTGAATGCTATATCAAAGATGATATCTATAAATTCTTTAGTTTTTATACTTGAGCATATTTAATATAATAGGAAATAAAACATTCTGAGGACAGAGTTTTTTGCCTAACTAGATTTCGTGTTTCTTGAGCCTAGTTACGTGTGAGTGATTTAGAATTAGATTATTCAAAACTCTATTACTACTTTTCTACTATCAGTTCGTAGTCCGTAGCAATCCTAATCTCATATTTTAACTAATTTTTCTCCCAATTTCTATCTTGAAGCACGAGTGTACAATACAAGTGTCGTGCTTATTTTTATCGCGATGTAATTATGTGTTCCGATCTGAAGGGTAGCTTAGCTGTTATTTATATGATAATACGATCGAACATCTCAAGATGGGTGATGGCTATCATGGTGCGGATTGTGAGTTTCCGTAATCATACCCCGAGAGCTCATCTGCCCATCAACGCCTATTAAAACAATACGAATGAGATAGATGGTCAGTCTGTATTTAATAAATACCATAACTTAGTAACTATTATTATATTATATAGTTCAGATTGAGTGTGGCATCACTGAAATGTGAATAATTTGTAACTTCAATACTACCACTTAGGTACTACTTAATCTCGTTTTTATGCCCATTAAAATATTTGCATAGTAATATTTGTGTGGTTATTTTGAACCATTCTTAATTTCTTCTTCTTAAAATATACTAGCAGGAACGAAAATAATGAAATTTACATAAAAATGAAAAATTGAAAATGACTTATGCATGTAACAATTTTTTATACCAGTATCATGTGCTGATTGTGCTGGCACGTAATTTAAAGAAAAAAAAAACTGATAGGTTTTACTTATTAACATACGCATGTACTAAGTACGATTTTTTTTTAAATTTCACCAGTATTTTAATTCCACTATATTAAAAAAATTAAATTTTAAGGTCTTAGTTTTTTTTAAATTATCAAGTGGTTAAAATTAAGGATCTGATCTTTAAGTTATATTTTTGGGAGATTGATAATTTAAACATACGTAGGTATGAAGTGTTAGCGACTTACTAGCGTCCGCATCGAGGATTTCATGATTTCCTAATTTACGAAACTTTCACTTCTGAATTCTATTTAACAAGTAATCAATCTAAAATCGTCCAATTTTAAATACATTATTAATGTCATTTTATGTAGAATGTTCACTTAGTTTCCCGCCATTTTGCGAAGTTTTTCCGCAAAAATAGCGGGTGCTGAGCTCACGACTACTTTCGTCCGCTGCCGGTATGAGACTAACTTACGATTACGACAGTAGACTGTATAGCTGTGCCACTTTGCTGAGGACCAGGATTAAAACTAACACAACGTAAAAAGTTCGCACTTCACTCAACAACAAGCCTTACACACCTCGAGTAGAGTTCGAGTGTTGTCTAGTCAGTTCAACCGTGACTGATACTTTGAATGGTTTTGCGTGATTCATTAATTAGACTCGTATTATCTTAGTTACAGACTGCATTTTTACTATTTTTCTCGACCCATGGTATCGGCTTTGTCCATAGTTTCGTTGGTTTTCTTTAGTCCTGAGTTTGTTTTTTGTTTTAAAAAGTACATAGGTACCTACTGTTAGGCTTATTCATCAAACACATGTTATATACTTAATTGGCACACATGAATTTATTTTTAGTCTACCGCTGTCACTCATGTCTTTCGAACAAGAGGAATAAAGGTTCAGTGGGTATCTACCACTATGTGTGAATTTTTTCTAAAAGCCACGTCATGGGTGCTCCTGAGAGACTGTAAGTAATGCATCGATATTTTTAACGGTATGGCTTGTCTTTTGATCGTCTGCCAGCGTGGGTTATTATTATATAAAAAAATCCACAAGTAACTTTTTGTAGTTTGTGTCAAAATTTTAGAGTAAATGTCCAAAACAAGTATTATAAAAAGAAATGATACCAAAGACTTTCGTTCGGAATTTTCAGAGACAGACAGTGCAACTTTGTTAATATTTTGTAATCATTACCATGAACGTAGTACATACTACATGCCACGAGGTCGGTCAAGGTAAACATGAAACTTGTTTCATTTCTTGTAGGTATAGATAGGTTTTAAGTTACATATGAAATGCGTCATACTATATAGTGTATCTGCTGTTACGTATACACGTAATTTAACAATATTATTTATTCGATATTCTTTCCAATCAACTTTAAGTTGGATTTTCATGTTTTTTTAGGATATTTTTTTATTGCTTAGGGTAGTCGGTTAGGTGGGTGGGACGAGCTCACGGCCCACCCGATGTTAAGTGGTTACCGGATCCCATAGACATCTAGTGACATCTACAACATAAATTCCGCCACCCACCTTGAGATGTGATTTCTAAGGTCTCAGTATAGTTACAACGACTGGCCCACCCTTCAAACCAAAACGCATTAAACTGATTCACGGCAGAAATAGGCAGGGTGGTGGTACCTACCCGTGCCGAATCGCAAGAGGTCCTACCACCATTAAAGGTATTGGCGTTGTTTCTATCGTAAAGGATTATTTTTGACGTTTGACGTGGTGGAACACATCAGAAGATTTCGTCAACCTGTCCGGGAGCCGTCGTACCGGTAGACGAGGAGACTTCGCCCACCCCTGGTCCCCCTGAGTAAATGCTTAAGGGACCAACGAAAGAGCCTCTGAAAATTGCATTTTAGCGCTTCCATTTTTTCCACTACCTATTTGCTGTTAGCCTAAGGGGTTATTCCAGCTAAGCGCTTCCGGGGCGCGTGATTTAGACCTAGCGGGGTATACCGAGAGTGAACTCTCTAGGCGAGCTCGGTGTGGCTCGAGCTCGATCCCAGTGGATGGGGATGGCAGACAAAATCCAATTTTTCGTAAATTGAATTAGTTTTAATGCTTTTAAAATAGCCGAATTAAAATTGATCGTTTTAGTAAAAAAAATATTTAATACAATATAAAATTCATTTTGAGTAACAAATAATAAAATACATTTTCATAATATAATACGTAACAATTTTATTAATACTAGTTAGAAATATTTAACTTCATTGTATGCAGTACGAATGCAATATTATAATAATAATTCGAATTTTGTCTTTTCTCGTTCATCACGACTGGACCTTCTGCAATAAACAGAAAGAGATTAATAAGCAATTAATTTTTATACAATTTAACATTTAAAAAATAATAATAATATTAAACTTACCATGGTTATTTCAGGGAATATAGTGCTGAGATTGAAATTGGCCCGAGATGTTCCCGAAAAACTGGCTAAAGTTCTGTCCACATTATGCCCCATGGTTTGAACGTTCGAAGTAACAAGATGACTATTTAGGAACTCTGATTGATACTGGGAAGCCATCTGATTACTCACATAGTTTGTAAATGGAAGTTCTTCGGGCATTAAATTCGCATGTCTTTTGTTGGAATTTCTATTCTGCCACAATAAATGAGAGGAATCATTCCATTCTTCCGCTTCAGTATTGAGTTTGGTTCTTTTACTTTGAAATTTTTTACTGGTCTCTTTTTTAGAACATTCTAGCTTATGTTTCGTAGCCGATTCCCTCCTGGAAGGCTTGTAATTTGACGGCAGTTTTTCTTGTTGATAATTCGAGCTGTTTCTCATCTTCAGATCTTCGTATTTATGACTTGTGTAATTGTGACACTCTGTAGGTTGGTTGTAGTCAATAAAATCACCGGGAAACGGGCCACTTGCGTAATTCCCAGTCATGAGGTTGCCGCCATTCTGCATGAAGTTGCTGTAGAATGAGTTCGAGATTGTGTTCGTTGTAGCGTTGTATAGATTAGTGCCGGGGAATTGTTGTTGGTACGTATTCTCCGTGTAATCTAAGATCGGCGGGAAGTGAGATACTTGTGCTACACCAGTTTCTACGGTCGAATTAAACTCGTTATATTTTTGAGAGGATGGCATGTATTTAGCACTACTAATGTCCTGGATTTTCTGATTACAGCTCCCACCCCTGAGTAAGGCTTCGGCTGAATAATTGTTTTTTTGTGATTTGCTTTTTTCATTTTTGTTTGCCTTGGGTTTTGTTTGTGTATACGATACCATGTTATTATTCTCGTAAGAATTGACTATTTTGTGATCATTAAAACCGTAACCGTGCTGGGGCAATTGGTTTTCTATTCTGGCCGCGGCATTTTTACGATTTTCACTACTGAAATGTGATAAATTTTGATCGTTTGATCGAATCGGAAATTGTTTGACCGTTTTTGACGGCTCAAATATCGGTGGCTGATAGCGGGTATTCATGTTTTCGTTAGAGCGGTTCATGAGTTGAGTTACAGACAAGAAATTCCCACAGTTTTGCATGTCACTCTGTGGCTGCAATTTATTTATGGCCTCCATATTCTTCTTTTTTTCATGAGGACCAAGAGCTAGGTCACCCACTAATGTCGGCAAATTAATGGGCGGAGGATCTATACTGATTTCAGTCGTACCAAGGGGTCTTGCTGAAGGCCATATTTGAAATTCTTCTTGAGTTGTTTGAGCGGGGAAATTGGGCATTGTAATGGGAAAATAATTGCCATCGTGATAATCATGCTTTTTCGTATTATTGTTTGTGTGATTATATGTTGGTTTTTGATCGAGCTGATTGTAAGCCGTTCTTTGAACGTCCTTCGTCTCAGTCGTGTGATTATAATTTTGCATTGGTCTTATTTCCGATGTCATCCAATTGATGTGCATTTTGCTAGGCGATTTCTTCGTATATTTCTCCGGCAAATTTACTCCTAAAATTGGCTTGACACTATTACTATTAACAATCGCCTCTCCAACTTTCGTGTCGTAAATTTTCGGTTCATTAACTTTAGCATTCGGAATGGTTTGTAATGGATCTGTAGGCAAGTACTGTGGTTTGCAATTTAAGGATTTAGTTCCACCATTGTTTGAGTAAAACGGCGATTCTTCTGTCCATAAATTCGTGGGTTGCGAGTAGAGGCTGCTTATTGTATCAACAAAGGAACTTCCCTTGTTTGTTATGTTTTCTTTTGCATTCGACACCAATGGGATATGGAATTCTGGATTAAACGGATTATACGTCGTCGAACAAGGCGCTGAAACTGTTGTTAGTATGTCCTTACTGAACGTAGCGTTATTGGTTGTGCAGTTAACGAAATCAAGGCCTTTATGGGACCAGCCCAAGTCAATGTCGTAAGTTAGTCTTGCAGAGCCCAATTTCATGAGGTTTTCGTCTACATTCGAGAAGTCGGATTTACTTTTCGAAGTGTACTTTTCCATGGCACAAGGATAAAGACCGAGGCTATTAAATTCGTGCGTCGAAGTTATTGTGCTTGTGCTGTAAATCGCATTTTTTACTGAACTAAAGGGATCCCCCTTATAGAATAAGTTGTTACTGTAAGTCGTCGTTTGATTTGGTAATGTTTTATTCATATTACAATCAAATTCTATTCCAAATGTCGGGTCGGCTGGTGTGTAATTAGTCGAAACTATAGATGGGACACTTAAATTTAAGAAAGGGTTTTCGTTGTTTGCCGTCGATACTGCTATATTAGTTGTTTTAGGGGGTTGGAGCTCTTTGATTGCTGGATTTGGTTTTTGCTTTACTTCTTGTTCACATATGTTCGCTTTGTTGTTTGGCTTAATTTTGTTAAGGTTTACATTGTGCTTGTCGAAAAACGTATTAGGCTCCTGTATTGGTTCTCGACGTCTCTGATTGTTTTCTTTGGGAGCAATAGGTACGGAACTTTGAGCATCTTCAGCGGGACTGTCTGCTCTATTACCGCTTACTAACGGGAAAGACATTAAGAACGCGGCCGTGGGTGATGCGGCGAGTAATTCTTCGGCCAATTCTAATCTAGCGTTACCGCCGTCGACAGTTCCATCGCACAACGAAGTTTCTAGTATATTTGGCAATTTACTTTCTTTGTCTCCTTTTGTAGTCGATTTTCCGGGAACTTCGATGTTTACAATACTAATATCATTAGCGGGTTCCGTGTTCGCTTTCGATTCTATTGATTTATCTGTTGTTACAATCGAATCAATATTCGCTTGTGTTACCGTCTCTTTAAGAGAAGTTGTAGTTGGGGTAGATGCAGGGCTTGCTTGTTTTGTTGTTAGATTAGGGCAATTAGGTTTTTCAGTATTTTCATTTAGTGTTAGACTATGACTTTGAATATCATCACCCAATGGTTTTGCGAGTTCACAATTATTCGCTACTTTTTGAGATATATTCTCAGTAGATGTTAATGCTTCTAATTCTACATTGTCTGGTTTATGGTCAGATAGCGTTTTCATTTCATTAGTTTTAGGTTGATCTTTATCAGTAGAAGCTTTAGACACTTCTACAGGTCTGTTTTTTTTAATATTCCGTTTATTATTGTTGTTTTTTAACTTGACAATACTTTTTTTATTTTTGGCCGACAGAGGACGTGAATACGCGGATATCGGTAAAATGTTTACCATTGTTGTTTTTGTAATGTCGCTGTTGTGTCTGGTAACCACCGGTACTGATGGCTTGTTCGTTGACGGAATGTTTGGGTTTACGACAACAAATGCGGGTGCTATTGATGGAAACAGCAATTGCCTCTGAGGAAAAATATACGGTGCTGCGGGTAGAACCACAATGGTGTTGTCTGGAGCTGAAAAAAATTAAAGTTTTTTATTGTAAAGTCATTTATTGTATCGAATATTAGAATGAATTGGTATAACTTGCGTAATTACTAGTGGTAGTATGAATTAACAGTCCGCTGGGATATGTGCCGCGTTGCTAGCTGTTGTTACTGTGATAGCCATTAAGCAAGCAGTCTTAGAGATTTCGATCTTGTCTCCGGCAGCAACTTTGTACCAGATTGCCTGTAAGCTCATCCACTCATCTAGTGCAATAAATGAAAAATCTAGAGGACGCAATTTTCTTCTAAATTTATTTTTCACACATAATACCTTTTAATGCAGGCTTTATTTTTGGTAAGATCTTCTGTTCTTTTAAAATTTGCTTAGGTAGAGATCTTGATTCAGTAGTTGTTGTGGCAGTCAAAAACTTTTCATTCTTTGTATGTTTTTTTGACTTTTGCAACATTAATAATTTTACATATTTGCTATCTGAAATGAAACAAATTATATTTAATTTATATTTACGTAATAATATTGAGGTGAAACTTATTTAAGGTTCGTTTAGAACCAATTTTTATCTTCTCAAAAACTGGAATAATCATTTTTGCTTGAAATCGTTTTTCAAAGTAGATAATTTCATTAAAACTAAATCATACGTACTTTTTCCTTTCTTTTTAACACCAATGAAGACCTGAGTGGACACATCTCTTTTCTCTCCTTGAATAAGCACTTGGGCGCAAGCGTCCTTACTGTCGCCTTTGATCGAAGTTGCACTTTCCAACTTGACTTGTAAAGCTAATATCTCTGCTTCTGAAAAAAATAACTATTTTTAAAAACTTAATTTAATAAATTTAAATATACTTTAATTAGCACATAATGCATGTCACGCAAGCATATGGCGGCTTATGTTATGCTAAATAAATGGTTGATACTGGTTACAATAGTTCACAGGCAGTGGTAACATCAGCCTTTTTATAGTTTGATGGAACTTAGGCAAAATTATTCCTTGAAACTATGAAATGGGCCGTAACATACATACATTTTTTTTTATTGCTTTGATGGGTGGACGTGCTCACAGCCCACCTGGTGTTAAGTGGTTACTGGAGCCCATAGACATCTACAATGTAAATGCGCCACCCACCTTGAGATATAAGTTCTAAAGTCTCAAGTACAGTTACAACGGCTGCCCCACCCTTCAAACCGAAACGCATTACTGCTTCACGGCAGAAACAGGCGGGGTGGTGGTACCTACCCATGCGGACTCACATGAGGTCCTACCACCAGTAAAAAATACATAAAAATACATATATATTTTTCGGTTACATTACAAGTAGAAGGCATAAAGTTTGCTCCAATATTACAATGATAGAAAAGCCTTTATTGGTAGTGCGTCTAGTGAATCTGCTGGATTACCCTGCTTAATTCTGGGAAAGGTGGGACAGCTGTTATTCTACACAATTGAAACTTAGACCTCATGTATCCAGTTAGGTGGTGGCATTATAGTTGTTGTGCCTATGGGCTTCAATAAGCCGTTCACTCCAGGAGGGTAAGCAGATTTATAATTCTATAGAAAAAAAAATAGATAAAAATATATAGACAAAAACCTTAAGTTTTAAAAATTTATCCACACATAATTTAAAAGCTGTTATATGGTTTCAATAAGTGTCACTATCCTGAATATTTAATAAAACAATGCTCAAAATTGATATTTTCATGTTTGTTTCACAAGACAATTTATATTAAAAATATTGAGGTTTAGCTCATTACAAATTTATCTTATTTCCTCTTACAAGTCTACTGGGTGAGATTTTTTGGGAAATCAGCAATATTTTTAATTTTTTCAAACATAGTTTTCCAATTCCAGTTTTATATTATTTTGTTTATACAATTTTATTTAGTTTATTTAAATATGTTCTGTGATCCCGTATTGTAAAGTTAAAAAAATATATATATAAATCTACATAAATTAATACTCAAATAAAATAATAAATAAAAAAACAAATGCCATATCAAATTTACCTTTCTGAGTGTGAATGCAACTTGCATAAGGTCACTTGTGTTAAAAGTCATCAGAGGCTGACTTTTATTTATTTAGTAATAAAATAAAATAACAAAAACAAGATAAATAGAGTAAATAAAAACAAACAAAAAGCATTCAACAAATTGAGAAATAAAAATAAAGAAAAATAAAAGTGTAATAAAAAAAAATGTATAGACAAATTAACTGTACAGCTCAATCCTTGGATCTTAAATTTATTTTATTTTATTAGAGAAGTGTGATAAACAAATATTTAGATTTCATCATGTGTTATTGTTGTATGTACTATTGTTGTCTGGGGAGTTATACAACAGACAAGATAGTGTTGGCTGTGAGAGGTTTAAACGACGAAAGGAAAGATCTTCCACTGAGCAAGTGACATTAATTAGTAGACTGACTGTCTGAACATTGTTGTTTGGAACTTGTATATATGCAAGCTTATCTTGAAAATGTTGTAAGCGAGATTCAGGCATTTGTCAAATATCTTGTATCGTATGATGGCTACCTGCCACATTGGCTAAGGTTACTTTTACTTGTTGGTAGTTTGAAAACTTTCCGATTACATAAACGGCTGCCTGAGCACAGCTCACTTAAGTAAACATGTTCAAGTGTATCTAAGGAATCTCTTATGTTATGTATAAGCTTATATAGGAACACAATGTTAGCAACTATACATAGTGTGCTTTATGACTGCATTGCATAAAATGAAAGAGGTTTAGGTAGGTAGGTAGATTAGATTAGGAATGAAAGGTGATAAAGGAACCATTTTTTAATTCTTCTTATCCTATTTGCGTGTACTTGATAGCCGGGGCTCCAAACTGTACAGCAATTTTCCAGAATGTTTTGTACAATCGTATTGTAAATAAGAATGGTTCAACTAGGTAACTTAAATATTTTCATTGGTCTATTGATGAAAGACAGGAAGTACTGCTAATAATGTTATCAAATATAAATTTCTTATAATTATTCACTTAAAATATAAAATTCTGAATTTATACTCAGGAAATTGTGCATCATATTTTGAAGTGAGTATTTAGTAAGCAATCTACAATTTTAGATTACTAAAATTACCTATGCTCACTTACTGAGTTGTGTTCGTTCTTGAGTACAATTAGTTAGACACAAAATTGCTTGTTGAACAATTTCAATTTTTGGATACTGTACATTTTCATTTTCTGTACTTCTAGGATCCTTGGCTTGATTCACTGCTTTAACTGCTTCTCCTAATTTTGATATGGCATCGTTAAATTTATTGCGCCTTTGTTTTTCCCATTCTCGACAACGACTGTAATTTAAGCAATTTATCAATCCTGTACGAAAAACACTAATTTTACGTCCGAAATAATATTTGTTTACCTTGGAGTACGCTTATTAGTGTTTTCCATGACTAACAGCCTACGAAATTGCTTTTGGGTGTAAAAATATGATTTAACTTAAATTTTAACCATTTATCATAGAAGAATAAATAGTAAACAAGTTTAACTTTAATGTTATTCTCGGGCATCAAATTGATTACCTAGTTATTATAAATCACATAGAAAATACATACATAAGCAAATAAATATATTATTCTTAAATACATACGGTACATACTACATACATAATTGTGTTTTTTATTAAAATAATGACCTAGAAATATGAAATATATAGGTATATACGGTAGGTATAAGATTTTTTATGGGATTTTATGACCTGGTAACTAAGACCTTTAAGTCATGTCTTATTTTAATTTATATTCATTTTTTATAATGAAAAATGCTAGCATGGAGTGAAATGAAACGAAGATGATTAATTTGAGACATTAATCAACTGGGATGAAATAAAACGAAGTGAGATGAGATGATATGGGATGAAATATAATCTTAACTTAAAATAGTGGTCATTTACTGACATTTTTTCAGTGGAGTTTTTGGAGGATCACGAGAAGTTACGTCCAGAGGCTTTGTTTTCCCACATTTGTGCACTTTCACAGATATTAAGCAGTTAATAAACCACCGCTATTACACATTTAAACCCGAAGACACACTAAATAGACAAAATAAAACAAATTACACAACTTCACTCCACGCTATCCCGCCAAAATTCCAAGAGTTTATAATATAGAATTTATAGAGTATTACTTTGGCTTACTGAATTTGGCCTCTTTTTTTATTTTCGGATATTTTTATTTATAATTATTTGTTCGTCGTTTGTTCATTAATGCTCAAATTAATCTGAAAAACGAACAAAAAATTAATTAATCTGAGCGATAAAAATAAATATATCTAGTAAGAGAGACCAACTTAAGGGCAATCATTTATTTAATTATTTATAAATGATTGCCCTTAAGTTGGTCTCTCTTACTAGATATATTTATTTTTATCGCTCAGATTAATTAATTTTGATCAATTATCGTTTGTTCGACGACTATTGGTGATTGTTCGATCATAAAAACAATGAAATTCCCAATTATTAATTATTTTATATCTAATAAGCATCACATTCATCAGCAAACCATCACCTCACGCCTACATTGCGCTTGCGCCGGTTTTGTCAGTCAGCTGGCAATGGGCGTATTTACTAGCGTTTTGTTAACAATTAGGTTATACTGTCTAATTATTTCATAAGTAGATCAAAAAAATATTGAAAACTTCAACAAACTTCAACAATACTTCAACAAAAAATGTCAGTGAAGACAGCCAATTAGTCGTTAAAATACGATTAGCGCGGTTTGAATAAATTCAGTTATTTTTAATGATATTGAATAATAACAAGCTCTGCTTTTTCGTCATCATCGAACGCCGCGAGTCGGCCTGAGGGGCCTACGAGGGGGGCGGGGCATAGTTACTACCGTATCAGATTTGAGAGTACGAGCTAAGCGGTAGTAAGACCTTTGGGAGGGCGCGAGTCCTTCTAAGAAATCAGACCATCTGGCATCTCGGACTTCGGCGATGCGAGACTTTACGTCGCCTTGTAGGGCAAGCATTCGAATACGATTATCCACGGTAGGATACCTATCGTAGGCGCGTATCGAGGTGTTCTTAGCTCTAAGGAGTTCCCTAATATCGTCGGGCAATTTGAAGCGGTAAAGGAAGTCCTCCGCTACAACTTGTTTCGATGACCTATCTAATGTCGAGGTGATGTGTGACGTTAAGATGTTTATGGCTTCAACGGTGTCTTGAGGAGACGGGGTAGAGTCCGGGCTAAACGGGAGCGATGGTGGATCAGATTCAGCCAGGCTGATGCCCAGCGTGTGCCAATCCACTACAGTCCTCGTGACGAGAACGGAATCGGGAGCGCGACCGAGCTTCATAACGACGGGACGGTGGTCTGAGTCTAACTCTGAAACTACTTCGATCGAGTGTAGGCGCAGAGATACTTTTTTAATAACGCTATGTCGAGTATATCCGGGCGATGCGCGATATTTAGCGGGTAGTGAGTCGGGGTTAGCGGAACGACGATATCGAAGGCGAGATCATCGACTAACGCGTCAAGCCGCCTGCCATTCGGAGTTGTGGTGTGTGAGTTCCACCTGATGTGTTTACAATTTAGGTCGCCCGCCAGAATGACAGAGCTTCTCATGTCGAGCAGCGCCTCGATATCACTGCTTAGAACGATCTTATCCGGTGGAAGATAAACGGACGCGATAACGACCGGCGCGTGTCCCGTCAGTGAGATTCGGCACACTGATGCTTCGATATTAGCGAGCGCGGGAGGATCGAGCGGGACGCAATGCAGGGCTCTTCTATAGTAAATGACGGTACCACCACCACGAGCAGAGAGCCTGTCGTTCCTGACCATATTATAGTTCGCGATTTTAGGGTCACGGCGCGCGGGCTTAATTAGGGTCTCCTGCACTAAAAAGATATCAATTTGATGGTCACGCAAAAAGTCAGAAACCTGATCACGTTGATTTGCGAGACCGTAAGCGTTAAAAAATCCTATCGTTACGGATAGGGGCTTTATTCTACTTATATACGCCATTGATTACCGGCGGAGTGAGGGGAGGACGTACGTATTTAATGACGCGTATACGTCGGCGTATTCTTGCACAACGGCGATAAAGTGTTGTGCAGTGGAGGCAGCGCGAATGGCGTCACCCAAAGCGTTAACGCGCTCAAAGTTGATCGACTGAAAGAAGTCGATCACTAAAGCGAGATTGTCGGACGCGGTCGGAGGGCAAGTCGCGGGAGAGGGACGAGTCGCGGGGGCGGGACGAGTCGCGGGGGCTGGATGAATCGCGGAGGAGGGAGTTGTAGCCGTGTTCGTGTACGGCAGCGGTTTCGCCCAGGCCGAGACACTGGGCACCGGCGCCGGAACGAACGCTGGCTTAGCCTTTTTTTTTTTTTTTTTTTTTTTTTTTCGGGTAGAGGGCCGAACCTCCTACGAGGTCCCCGCGCAAAAGGGGCGCGCGGGGTATGTGAGACTCAACGATCTGCATGGTGTTGTGAGCAGACCGCGGGCCCAAGGATTTTAGAGCCCACCCACTAAACGACTCCCCTGCACTCTTACACCCGACGTCCGATCCCCTCCGAGGTCAGAACCCGGATGAGGTAGGGGGGCTACCGCGGTCAACACTACAACCAGACGGCGCGGCTCACCCCAAGGACGCCCAGCCGACGGAGCCTTCGAGGCGAATCGAAGGCTCTGAAACGTCGGCCGTCTCGGTACGGCAGCCCGTCGGGCCGCCCAGACGCTGGCTTAGCCTGCGACACAGAGGGTGCCGAGGCTTTGATATCTGGGTCGGAAGCGGTTTTGCGGGCGACGCGGCGATTTATTTTAGGGGCTCGTGGTTTTTTTTTTTTTATTGCCTTTGTAGGCAGACGAGCATACGGTCCACCTGATGGTGAGTGGTTACTGTCGCCCATGGACTTCAGCAATGCCAGGGGCAGAGCCAAGCCGCTGCCTACCGCAAATTCGGTAATTCGGTAATTCGCGGGGTGAGCCTGTGTTCGATACAGGACGCAGCTAGGCGGTTCCGTCGCGGTTTTTTGGTCGCAAGCGCAGAGGGCCGTGGCGTAATCTCCCAAACACTTAACACATCGGGGGCGCGCGTGATAGTTACGGGAAGAGTGCCCGTACAGTTGACAGTTATGGCAATGGCTAGGAGTGCCTTTTTTATAGGGGGCTTCGACGGCGATACCGGAGAACCTACAGACGGTCTGTGTGTTGAAGATTTTCTTACCCTCGGGGGTAGGCTGGAGGGCGACTAGAACCATATTATATGGCTCCCTACCGCGACCGGTGTGCATACGGTGCACAGAATTCACTGGTAAGCCCTGTTCTAACAGATCGGCCTTGACGAGCTCTACATCTAACTCTTTAGGGATTCCGGGTATTACAACGCGGAGTTCGCGCTCCTCCTGGAGCGTATACGCATGGAAACTTATACGCTCCTTACGGAGGTAAGAAGAGAGGGCCCTATGGTCGTCGGGTGTTTGAACCTTAATTTGAATGCCGTTCGCGAGGTTACGGGCATTCGTGAAATTAATATTTTTGGCCTTAAGGGCCAGGCAAACTCGATTCCAAGCTGCCTTCTCCTGAAGGATAACCGGGGGAGGGGTCTGGGTTTTATTTTGTGCCACCGGACGCGGCGACGGAGTGGCACGGGCTGAGGGCGCAACGGGAGTCTGAGGGCGGGGGCGCGACGCGTTCGCGGCTTTGCTAATTTTAGCGGCCGCGGGAGCTCGGGACTCCGCGGCACGCTTCTTACCCTTCTGTACCAGGGTGAATCCATCCGTCGATGTGGCTGGGGCGAGGTCGACCTCCATGTCCGAGTCAGAGTCGGAGCATGAGGAGGCGGGCGCAGGCGACCTACGAGCAAGTGTAGGTGTTTTAGAGGGCGCGACGGAGGCCGTGAATGATCGCTCAGCTGAAACGGTGGTCACGGCAGACGACGCAGCAGCTTTACTCGTCATTCCGATAGAGGCACCCGTCACGTGCGGACGTGCTCATCGACCACTCGATTGCCCGGCCTTTGTTCGCCCGGCTTTTGTTAGCCCGGCCATTGTTCGCGCGGCCTGTGTTCGTGGTACATCTGCCGACCAAGTGTTTTTTCTGGAAGTTTTTAATTGTTTTGTTTCCTTTTGTTATTTCTGTGTTCGTGGTACATCTGCCGAGAAACTGTCTTCCTGGAAGTGTTTAATTGTTTTGTTTCTTTTTGTTAATTCCGTTTTGTTGTGTTTTTTTTTCTTTGTACTGTAGTAATCGTGCCGCATTGCAAATATTCAACATCCGAACGGTCTGTAGCCTTTCCGGAATCGCAGTCGAAACCCCACACAAGAAAGGCACACCTAGCCAGTGCCATAACTGCCAATTATACGGGCATTCTTCCCGTAACTGTCACGCGCGCCCCCGATGCGTCAAGTGCTTAGGCGTTCACGCCACGGCCCTATGCACTCGCGATCAAAAAACCGCGACGGAACCGCCTAGCTGCGTCCTGTGTCGAACACAGGGTCACCCCGCAAATTACCGCGGATGCCCCCGAGCCCCTAAAATAAATCGACGCGTCGCCCGCCAAAACCGCCTCCGAGCTTCCGGCCCAGACATCAAAGCCTCGGCACCCTCTGTGTCGCAGGCTAAGCCAGCGTTCGTTTCGGCGCCGGTGCCCAGTGTCTCGGCCTGGGCAAAACCGCTGCCGTACACGAACACGGCTACAACTCCCTCCTCCGCGATTCGTCCCGCCCCCGCGACTCGTCCCTCTCCCGCGACTTGCCCTCCGACCGCGTCCGACAATCTCGCTTTAGCGATCGACTTCTTTCAGTCGATCAACTTTGAGCGCGTTAACGCTTTGGGCGACGCCATTCGCGCTGCCTCCACTGCACAACACTTTATCGCCGTTGTGCAAGAATACGCCGACGTATACGCGTCATTAAATACGTACGTCCTCCCCTCACTCCGCCGGTAATCAATGGCGTATATAAGTAGAATAAAGCCCCTATCCGTAACGATAGGATTTTTTAACGCTTACGGTCTCGCAAATCAACGTGATCAGGTTTCTGACTTTTTGCGTGACCATCAAATTGATATCTTTTTAGTGCAGGAGACCCTACTTAAGCCCGCGCGCCGTGACCCTAAAATCGCGAACTATAACATGGTCAGGAACGACAGGCTCTCTGCTCGTGGTGGTGGTACCGTCATTTACTATAGAAGAGCCCTGCATTGCGTCCCGCTCGATCCTCCCGCGCTCGCTAATATCGAAGCATCAGTGTGCCGAATCTCACTGATGGGACACGCGCCGATCGTTATCGCGTCCGTTTATCTTCCACCGGATAAGATCGTTCTCAGCAGTGATATCGAGGCGCTGCTCGGCATGGGGAGCTCTGTCATTCTGGCGGGCGACCTAAATTGTAAACACATCAGGTGGAACTCACACACTACAACCCCGAATGGCAGGCGGCTTGACGCGTTAGTCGATGATCTCGCCTTCGATATCGTCGCTCCGCTAACCCCGACTCACTACCCGCTAAATATCGCGCATCGCCCGGATATACTCGACAGCGTTATTAAAAAACGTAACTCTGCGCTTACACTCGATCGAAGTAGTTTCAGAGTTAGATTCAGACCACCGTCCCGTCGTTATGAAGCTCGGTCGCGCTCCCGATTCCGTTCCCGTCACGAGGACTGTGGTCGATTGGCACACGCTGGGCATCAGCCTGGCTGAATCTGATCCACCATCGCTCCCGTTTAACCCAGACTCTACCCCGTCTCCTCAGGATACCGCTGAAGCCATAGACATCTTAACGTCACACATCACCTCGACATTAGATAGGTCATCGAAACAAGTTGTAGCGGAGGACTTCCTTCACCGCTTCAAATTGTCCGACGATATTAGGGAACTCCTTAGAGCTAAGAACGCCTCGATACGCGCCTACGACAGGTATCCTACCGCGGAAAATCGTATTCGAATGCGTGCCCTACAACGCGACGTAAAGTCTCGCATCGCCGAAGTCCGAGATGCCAGATGGTCTGATTTCTTAGAAAAACTCGCGCCCTCTCAAAGGTCTTACTACCGCTTAGCTCGTACTCTCAAATCGGATACGGTAGTAACTATGCCCCCCCTCGTAGGCCCCTCAGGCCGACTCGCGGCGTTCGATGATGATGAAAAAGCAGAGCTGCTGGCCGATACATTGCAAACCCAGTGCACGCCCAGCACTCAATCCGTGAACCCTGTTCATGTAGAATTTGTAGACAGTGAGGTAGAACGCAGAGTCTCCTTGCCACCCTCGGACGCGTTACCACCCGTCACCCCGATGGAAGTTAAAGACTTGATCAAAGACCTACGTCCTCGCAAGGCTCCCGGTTCCGACGGTATATCCAACCGCGTTATTAAACTTCTACCCGTCCAACTCATCGTGATGTTGGCATCTATTTTCAATGCCGCTATGGCGAACTGTATCTTTCCCGCGGTGTGGAAAGAAGCGGACGTTATCGGCATACATAAACCCGGTAAACCAAAAAATCATCCGACGAGCTACAGCCCGATTAGCCTCCTCATGTCTCTAGGCAAACTGTATGAGCGTCTGCTCTACAAACGCCTCAGAGACTTCGTCTCATCCAAGGGCATTCTCATCGATGAACAATTCGGATTCCGTACAAATCACTCATGCGTTCAACAGGTTCACCGCCTCACGGAGCACATTCTTGTGGGGCTTAATCGACCAAAACCGTTATACACGGGAGCTCTCTTCTTCGACGTCGCAAAAGCGTTCGACAAAGTCTGGCACAATGGTTTGATTTTCAAACTATTCAACATGGGCGTGCCGGATAGTCTCGTGCTCATCATACGGGACTTCTTGTCGAACCGCTCTTTTCGATATCGAGTCGAGGGAACCCGCTCCTCCCCACGACCTCTCACAGCTGGAGTCCCGCAAGGCTCTGTCCTCTCACCCCTCCTATTTAGCTTATTCGTTAACGATATTCCCCGGTCGCCGCCTACCCATTTAGCTTTATTCGCCGACGACACGACTGTTTACTATTCCAGTAGAAACAAGTCCCTAATCGCGAAGAAGCTTCAGAGCGCAGCCCTAGCCCTAGGACAGTGGTTCCGAAAATGGCGCATAGACATCAACCCAGCGAAAAGTACTGCGGTGCTATTTCAGAGGGGAAGCTCCACACGGATTTCCTCCCGTATTAGGAGGAGGAATCTCACACCCCCGATTACTCTCTTTAGTCAATCCATACCCTGGGCCAGGAAGGTCAAGTACCTGGGCGTTACCCTGGATGCATCGATGACATTCCGCCCGCATATAAAATCAGTCCGTGACCGTGCCGCGTTTATTCTCGGTAGACTCTACCCCATGATCTGTAAGCGGAGTAAAATGTCCCTTCGGAACAAGGTGACACTTTACAAAACTTGCATAAGGCCCGTCATGACTTACGCGAGTGTGGTGTTCGCTCACGCGGCCCGCACACACATACACACCCTTCAATCTCTACAATCCCGCTTTTGCAGGTTAGCCGTCGGAGCTCCGTGGTTCGTGAGGAACGTTGACCTACACGACGACCTGGGCCTCGAATCTATCCAGAAATACATGAAGTCAGCGTCGGAACGGTACTTCGATAAGGCTATGCGTCATGATAATCGCCTTATCGTTGCCGCCGCTGACTACTCCCCGAATCCTGATCATGCAGGAGCCAGTCACCGTCGACGCCCTAGACACGTCCTTACGGATCCCTCAGATCCAATAACCTTTGCACTAGACGCCTTCAGCTCTAGGAGCAGGCTTAGGGACCTCGGTAGCCGTACTCGTCGAACTCGACAAAGAGTTCGCCGTGCAACCTAACCCATGAATCAGCTCGCTGAGTTTCTCGCCGGATCTTCTCAGCGGGTCGCGATTCCGATCCGGTAGTAGATTCATTCGCGAAGCAGCTGCTCTTGAGCTGTTAGGTCTCCTTCGGAGGCGCTCGGGTAGCTGTTAGCAAATCCCACCCCTCCTGGCTGAGCCTTTGCTCGCCCACCTGTCCTGGTGAAACTGGAAAGGCCTCCGGGCCATCAGTAATCCTTCAATCATAAAAAAAAAAAAAAAAAAAAGCAGCTTTACTCGCCAGTATAGGCAACACGGGAGCGGCAGGCACGACGGAGGCTGCGGTGCTCGATGCAGAAGCTTTGCATGCAGGTACAGGCGACGCAGAAGCAGCGAGCGCGGCGGAGTCCTCGAGAGGGCTCGCAGTGTGATTGGCCTTGATGGCCAGAAACTCTGAGGCGAGCTGTGGGTGGCGAAGTCAGAGGAATTCCGCGAATACAGCGTCCATGATCGCTGAGTGCCCAGGTGGGGCGGCCCTGGGTCTTGAAAACACTCGCCTTGCGGTGAGGCCCCAACTTCTCGGCCCTGAGCGGTCCTATTGAACACAGGAACCATCTCCTATTGCATGGTAATGAATAGTATCATTTTTAACACGAAAGTTGTACTCCTAAAATATTCTTAGAATAATTAGAAATCACTGAAATTTATTTAAGCTTGTTAATATTCAATATCATTAAAAATAACTGAATTTATTAAAACCGCGGTAATCGTACTTTAACGACTAATTGGCTGTGTTCACTGACATTTTTTTGTTGAAGTATTGTTGAAGTTTTCAATATGTTTTTGATCTACATAAGAAATAATTAGACAGTATAAACGTACTTATTAACAAAACGCTAGTAAATACGGCCATTGCCAGCTGACTGACAAAATCGGCGCATGCGCAATGTAGGCGTGAGGTGATGGTTTGCTGATGAATGTGATGCTTAGTAGATATAAAATAATTAATAATTGGGAATTTAATTGTTTTTATGATCGAACAATCACCAATAGTCATCGAAAAAACGATAATTGATCAAAATAAAGGTAATATAATAAAGATAATAAAATAAAGATACCTAGTAAAGGAGGCCAACTTAACGGTAATCATTTGTTTAATTAATTATAAATAAATAAAAGACGAACAAACAATTTTTACATTCAAAAATTAACGAACAAACGACGAAGAAATAATAAAAAATAAAAAATCCGAATACCTAAAAAAACGGGAGCTAAATTCATTGAGCCACTATGGGCACTATCAAAAAAGACGTCTTGTAATCTGTGGCACTATTGCCAGCCCTACAGTTTTTCGGAAATTCTTTTAATTTTCAGTTTAGACCTCGAAATCTACAGTTTTTTTATGTAAGATGTTAGCGTCAACTATTTTATTAGTCCGCACGTTGGGTCAGAAATTAAAAATAGTTTCGAGCTTAATGTGACAAATGACTATTTCAAAAAATTCAATAAAATTAAGTACGATTTCAACAAAAGTAAAGATGAAACGGAAAATCAAGATTGAAAATGGTTTATTAGCTAGTAATAATATCTAATATGCAGACACTGGAATAATTGCAACTTTGAGACTTTTGTTTTTGACATTTGACTAGATTAAAACTTTGATAATTATACGATTTTTCTTGTTTTTAATGCCCTTCCTTCAATGTATTCTATTTATTACTATCATTAAATTATAAAAAAATATAATATAAAGATAAAGATGTAGATTTGCTGTTTTTTAATTTGATATTAATAATATAGTTTTCTACAGTTTTTTTGAAGCATACAGTTTTGCTCTATGCTGGGGCTGGCAACCCTGATCTGTGCTGCTGAAAAGTAGATTCGAGTTTAAATGTTTTAAAAAACACAATCTGTCGTTTAACTAGCACTTACTTGGAAGCAGAGTGTAGGTATGTACCTACTGTGAGTAAAATAGAAACTGTTGTGGGGAAAACCTCTGAAAAGATTGAGTTATAAATTGCCTTGTTTTCCGGGTATTTTGGCTTAACTATAAACTATTGTATTTTTTTTATTACTTTTAGAATTCAGTGTATCAATCATGTCGTTCTATCCGTCTCTGGAGGATATGAAGGTGGATAATATGATGAGGGCTCAAATATCGCAGCATCAAGCACCACCGTCGTATGTTGCTCCGCAACTTTGTGCCACGCCTAGTGCCCCTAGTGCTACTCATGTTTACCCAACATTGGGAGAATATATGGGCATGGAGCTGTCCCAGGCTGTAATTGCGCTTAACATGCCCGAATACCAAATACAACAGGTTATATTGTTATTTTCTTAGATATTTTTTCCTAGTTTCTTTTAATTGAAATGCTATGTAATTTTTAAACAAATTTAGTTTACTGCAAGCCAGCTAAAATGCCAAAAGGGTATCCCTTAAACTAAAACAATTAACTGGCTTAGTCATCAGGCTTCTGTTGTGAAGTATGTTTATGAATCATCAAATTATTGATAACCTAATTACACTAATGTAGTTCAGTCACTGCTATAATTTAAATATTGTGTAATTGTTATGAAAAACATACATAGGATCTAATTATTTTAAATTATGAAAACATCAAAAAAAGTCATTTTAAGTGCCGTGGTGGAAGTTGTTGTTCCTCCTATATGATGAAATTTTGTATTAAAAGATAACACATTGTTCTTAACAAAAATAAGATTGTCTTTTTATGCACAAAGATGGGCTACAAGTTACACGCTCACGGGTTAGCGGTTGCAGATTCCATAAACAGTATAATTTGAATACTGCTGGCTACCTTGTGATGAAATATTAGTCAAATGCAATTGTTAGCCCAGAATTGAAGGTAATAATTAAAGGAACAATTTTATTAAGGATACAACTGCTACAGACTACATTTGTAAACTGCATAGGCCAGGGCCCCAAATTTACTTTACACACTTAGCCTAAATACTATTTGGAAGAATTTCCAAAGTGTCAAAACTATTTTTTTTGAATTTTCCTGCATATTTTAATGTTGTTAAAAAGTCAAAATCTACTCTTCATTATACAGGTTCAGCCAACAAGTAGTAATGTGGTTGCACCTCTATCATCCCAGTCTCTTTCCCTGCCTAAGGCAACTGTAACTCAGGCTATCAGACAAGTTGTTCTTTGCAAGGACAGAAATGGAAAGTGTGGCTTAAGACTCCATTCAGTTGACAGTGGAGTATTTGTATGCTATGTTGCTGCTAACAGTCCTGGTGCCTTGGCCGGCTTAAGGTTTGGTGATCAGATATTAGAGATCAATAATGTCACTGTTGCTGGAATGACAATGGATAAATGTCATGATATCCTTAAGAAAGCTCCTGCAAATAATATCACCATGGCTGTTCGTGATAGGTAATTAAAACAATTTTTCTCTTTGGTTTTTAAATAGATATCGACGCTTGAAAGGCAAACATGACTAAGCGACAATGCGTGAACTTTACAGTAGACTAATTTAAAGTTGAAATACCTGGAAAAAAAATATTTTAACGAATCTAGCTGTAGTAGAATCTAGCTAGTAGCTGTAGGATTGAAATGATTTTAATAGACCTAGAAATATATTTTTTTTGCACATCGAATATGGTTATTGCCTATCATTTATGTACAAAGCAGTTATTGTCGCTTAGTCACGTTTGCCTTTCAAGCGTCGATATGTAAATATGTTTTAAAGAAGGCTTTAATCTCACTAACAAATTTCTACTAGTATGTATTAAAAAAAAACATAACATTGACACAAGACTAAATTATAAACTGTTGTATTACTCAATCAAATTGATGTTTTCACAACAAAACTGAAGGATTGTGTGTTATGTTCAATAAGAAAAAACATTATCTTAAGCACATTCTGTTAACGGACATCGGCTTGTTATTAGTATAGCTAGATGTCTTGTTATTAGTATTTCATTGCTATTGTAGATGGCATAACATATTCACTATCTTATATTTTATTTTTAATATAGGATTTAAAAAAATATATATGTTTGCTTTTCTATATATAAATGGTGAAGAGGTTGTTTCTCTTATACACAGCATTCCCTATTATGAGTCAAATTTGATTTAAGGATGACAAATGAAGAAAACCACAATACTACACAGCGCACAAGAATTTTCACTTCTTTCATGTGCACCAAGTTATGCACCGTTTATTTAAAGATTAAATATATTTTGCAAAAAATTATTACCGGAATACGAACATACCGCCCATATGAAGGTGAGTGGTTACCGTTGCCCATGGACTTAGCAATGCCAGGGGCAGATCCAAGCCGCAGCTCAGCCCACTGAGTTTCTCGCCGGATCTTCTCAGTGGGTCGCGTTTGTGATCCGGTGGTAGATTCTGCGAAGCACTGCTCGTGTTAAGGCCAGTGTTAGCAACACTGGTTTGAGCCCCGTGAGCTCACTTACACGTCAAGAAGCTGAAATAGCCTCTCAAGGCTATCAGCATAGGTAGGGGAAAAAAAGCCGCAGCCTATATTTCTTTTTTAATTAATGCCTCTAAATATCCAAAACAAGCTCTTTTGAAATGATACTTCACTAAATGTTCATTTGAAATTTAATAGTAAATGGAAGCTAATATTTTTTTGTATTTCACATTTTCAGGCCATTCGAGAGAAATGTAACTTTACACAAAGACTCTTTGGGTCATGTGGGATTCCAATTCAAAAATGGAAAAATTATAGCATTGGTTGTTGATTCATCTGCTGCTCGGAATGGCTTATTGACAGACCACCAGATACTGGAAATAAACACAATAAATGTCGTTGGCATGAAAGATAAGGAAATATCTAAAATTATTGATGAAAGTTCTTCTGTTGTAAATATTACAATAATACCTTATTGTATTTATGAACGTATGATAAACAAGTGAGTATGAAAGGTTAATGTTATTTATCTGTGTATGTTTTATATCAGAGTACTTTTAAACAAGCTCACTGGTTAAACTCAAGTGAGCTTTTATTCTGGAATGTTGAGTTAATCTAGCTTTTAATCGAAAAGTATTTACTTCGCCTCTGTTACAGGATGTCATCATCGCTTTTCAAGGAACTGGATCGCACACCAGCAGCTTGAACGCTGTCTTGCTTGACTTGACATCAAATAATTCTTATCACAACTCTTTAAAATATTGTGCAATTAAGATCAATGTATTCTATTTTTATTACTTTTTTTAAACAATAAAATTAAAAAGTATCGTAAGTCAAATCTTTATGGACTTATCTATCACCTGCGAATTTATTTTAATCTAGGACAAAATAGTTTTAAACATAAAGTAGTCGAAGGGCTGTGAGAATGAAACATAAGCCAACAATTGAAATGAGATATGCTTAGTATGTATCCAGAGTATGTAAATAAATCATTCGTGATTAATTGTTATACTTCTTACATTCAGTTAGTGCTGTTTTCACATTGTAATAAAACATTACTACCATTTTTGTAATTCAATCTGATGATTTGATGAAAAGCAACATTGTTTGATTGTATATAGATTGTTTGAACATGCCTAATGCGAATGAATGGTCTACAACAACAATATTGTCATATTTCTTTTTCTCCACATAATTATATGTCTTTTGCGTCAGTACTTGTTTAATTGGGAGTGCTGTTCCATAGAATTATAGCATTGTGAGTAATGAAGACAATTTTTTTTTTAAATGTCTATAACTATTATTTGCCTCCTATATTATAATTATATGTTGCACTAGTGAAAATGTAATAGATTATTACGTTTTTTATTGCAGTTATTCTAGTTATTCAATATTTTGCTTTTGTATTGTATAAGCGTATAAAGTTTGTATGACAATATTACTTTTTTATTAAATTTAATATAATAAAACTTCGTATTCCATTCAAAATATAAATTTATTATTAAATAAAAAATAAGTATTATCATACGTTTTTATTTCATTAATATGCAATACCAAAATTACAATAAATCATTGTACTATTAAAGCTATCAACGTTAAATTAGCCCATATACAACCTTTGTCAATATAGGACACTTAAAGGATTTTGGAATGTCCAATCCGGTTTAAGTACCACTTCCGGGCATGACCATGATTTTGGTATGAAAAAACTGTCGCTTTGTGAGGGTGGACAATTTTTTCGAGCGAAGTATTCCATTGAATATAGACTCCAGAGAAGTCCTGCAAATGAAAAATATATTAATCAACACTTGTAAGAAAGTAGACAGTACCTCGTTTTTATTGTAATCACGACATTTTTCCAATCAACACCCTCACACCCCAAATACCACAAAAGCCAATAAATAGGCTTACCCAGGTATTTTTTTATTATGAATACCTAATTTAACTTTCTGTTTATCTTCTGTTCAGAGAAACACAACATTTGTTGTTAGTAACACTTCCATATCCTATTCATAACCACGGATCTCGAATATACCGCGAACTTACAACCACGGAAAGCCTTGAAAGCCCCGACTGTATCTATAACCGCGTGTTAAAAATTTGACCCGCCCAACCTATAATCATGTTGGCCTCTATTTTAAATGCCGCTTTGACGAAAAGAAGCGGACGTTATTGGCATACACAAACCTAGAAAACCTAACAACGAACTCATAAGCCACCGCCCGATTGGCCTCCTCCCAGCGATAAGCAAACTGTATGAACGACTAATTCGTAAACGGACTTCATCACCTCGAAAGACATCCTAATCGACGAACAGTTTGATTCACTGCGAAACAATCGTCCATTCACGGAGCCCATCTTAATAGGGTTAAACACAGATAGACCCGTCTCCATCGGAGTCCTCTTATTCGATATCGCGAAGACGTTCAACAAAGCTTGGCCACAAAATAAAACCCAGACCCCTCCCCCGGTTATCCTTCAGGAGAAGGCAGCTTGGGATCGAGTTTGCCTGGCCCTTAAGGCCAAAAATATAAATTTCACGAATGCCCGTAACCTCGCGAACGGCATTCAAATTAAGGTTCAAACACCCGACGACCATAGGGCCCTCTCTTCTTACCTCCGTAAGGAACGTATAAGTTTCCATACTTATACGCTCCAGGAGGAGCGCGAACTCCGCGTTGTAATACGCGGAATTCCTAAAGAGTTAGATGTAGAGCTCGTCAAGACCGATCTGTTAGAACAGGGCTTTCCAGTGAATTCTGTGCACCGTATGCACACCGGTCGCGGTAGGGAGCCATATAATATGGTTCTAGTCACCCTCCAGCCTACCCCCGAGGGTAAGAAAATCTTCAACACACAGACCGTTTGTAGGCTCTCCGGTATCGCCATCGAAGCCCCCCATAAAAAAGGCACTCCTAGCCAGTGCCATAACTGTTAATTGTACGGGCACTCTTCCCGTAACTGTCACGCGCGCCCCCGATGTGTTAAGTGTTTGGGCGATCACGCCACGGCCCTCTGCGCTCGCGACCAAAAAACCGCGACGGAACCGCCTAGCTGCGTCCTGTGTCGAACACAGGGTCACCCCGCGAATTACCGTGGTTGCCCCCGAGCCCCTAAAATAAATCGCCGCGTCGCCCGCCAAAACCGCCTCCGAGCTTCCGGCCCAGACATCAAAGCCACGGCACCCTCTGCGTCGCAGGCTAAGCCAGCGTTCGTTCCGGCGGCGGTGCCCAGTGTCTCGGCCTGGGCAAAACAGCTGCCGTACACGAACACGGCTACAACTCCCTCCTCCGCGATTCGTCCCGCCCCCGCGACTCGTCCCTATCCCGCGACTTGCCCTCCGACCGCGTCCGATAATCTCGCTTTAGCGATCGACTTCTTTCAGTCGATCAACTTTAAGCGTGTTAACGCTTTGGGCGACGCCATTCGCGCTGCCTCCACTGCACAACACTTTATCGCCGTTGTGCAAGAATACGTCGACGTATACGCGTCATTAAATACGTACGTCCGCCCCTCACTCGGCCGGTAATCAATGGCGTATAAGTAGAATAAAGCCCCTATCCGTAACGATAGGATTTTTTAACGCTTACGGTCTCGCAAATCAACGTGATCAGGTTTCTGACTTTTTGCGTGACCATCAAATTGATATCTTTTTAGTGCAGGAGACCCTACTTAAGCCCGCGCGCCGTGACCCTAAAATCGCGAACTATAACATGGTCAGGAACGACAGGCTCTCTGCCCGTGGTGGTGGTACCGTCATTTACTATAGAAGAGCCCTGCATTGCGTCCCGCTCGATCCTCCCGCGCTCGCTAATATCGAAGCATCAGTGTGCCGAATCTCACTGACGGGACACGCGCCGATCGTTATCGCGTCCGTTTATCTTCCACCGGATAAGATCGTTCTAAGCAGTGATATTGAGGCGCTGCTCGGTATGGGGAGCTCTGTCATTCTGGCGGGCGACCTAAATTGTAAACACATCAGGTGGAACTCACACACCACAACCCCGAATGGCAGGCGGCTTGACGCGTTAGTCGATGATCTCGCCTTCGATATCGTCGCTCCGTTAACCCCGACTCACTACCCGCTAAATATCGCGCATCGCCCGGATATACTCGACATAGCGTTATTAAAAAACGTAACTCTGCGCTTACACTCGATCGAAGTAGTTTCAGAGTTAGATTCAGACCACCGTCCCGTCGTCATGAAGCTCGGTCGCGCTCCCGATTCCGTTCCCGTCACGAGGACTGTGGTGGATTGGCACACGCTGGGCATCAGCCTGGCTGAATCTGATCCACCATCGCTCCCGTTTAACCCGGACTCTACCCCGTCTCCTCAGGATACCGCTGAAGCCATAGACATCTTAACATCACACATCACCTCGACATTAGATAGGTCATCGAAACAAGTTGTAGCGGAGGACTTCCTTCACCGCTTCAAATTGTCCGACGATATTAGGGAACTCCGTAGAGCTAAGAACGCCTCGATACGCGCCTACGACAGGTATCCTACCGCGGAAAATCGTATTCGAATGCGTGCCCTACAACGCGACGTAAAGTCTCGCATCGCCGAAGTCCGAGATGCCAGATGGTCTGATTTCTTAGAAGGACTCGCGCCCTCCCAAAGGTCTTACTACCGCTTAGCTCGTACTCTCAAATCGGATACGGTAGTAACTATGCCCCCCTCGTAGGCCCCTCAGGCCGACTCGCGGCCTTTGATGATGACGAAAAAGCAGAGCTGCTGGCCGATACATTGCAAACCCAGTGCACGCCCAGCACTCAATCCGTGGACCCTGTTCATGTAGAATTAGTAGACAGTGAGGTAGAACGCAGAGCCTCCTTGCCACCCTCGGATGCGTTACCACCCGTCACCCCGATGGAAGTTAAAGACTTGATCAAAGACCTACGCCCTCGCAAGGCTCCCGGTTCCGACGGTATATCTAACCGCGTTATTAAACTTCTACCCGTCCAACTCATCGTGATGTTGGCATCTATTTTCAATGCCGCTATGGCGAACTGTATCTTTCCCGCGGTGTGGAAAGAAGCGGACGTTATCGGCATACATAAACCCGGTAAACCAAAAAATCATCCGACGAGCTACCGCCCGATTAGCCTCCTCATGTCTCTAGGCAAACTGTATGAGCGTCTGCTCTACAAGCGCCTCAGAGATTTCGTCTCATCCAAGGGCATTCTCATCGATGAACAATTCGGATTCCGTACAAATCATTCATGCGTTCAACAGGTGCACCGCCTCACGGAGCACATTCTTGTGGGGCTTAATCGACCAAAACCGTTATACACGGGAGCTCTCTTCTTCGACGTCGCAAAAGCGTTCGACAAAGTCTGGCACAATGGTTTGATTTTCAAACTATTCAACATGGGCGTGCCGGATAGTCTCGTGCTCATCATACGGGACTTCTTGTCGAACCGCTCTTTTCGATATCGAGTCGAGGGAACCCGCTCCTCCCCACGACCTCTCACAGCTGGAGTCCCGCAAGGCTCTGTCCTCTCACCCCTCCTATTTAGCTTATTCGTCAACGATATTCCCCGGTCGCCGCCGACCCATTTAGCTTTATTCGCCGACGACACGACTGTTTACTATTCTAGTAGAAATAAGTCCCTAATCGCGAAGAAGCTTCAGAGCGCAGCCCTAGCCCTAGGACAGTGGTTCCGAAAATGGCGCATAGACATCAACCCAGCGAAAAGTACTGCGGTGCTATTTCAGAGGGGAAGCTCCACACGGATTTCCTCCCGGATTAGGAGGAGGAATCTCACACCCCCGATTACTCTCTTTAGACAACCCATACCCTGGGCCAGGAAGGTCAAGTACCTGGGCGTTACCCTGGATGCATCGATGACATTCCGCCCGCATATAAAATCAGTCCGTGACCGTGCCGCGTTTATTCTCGGTAGACTCTACCCCATGATCTGTAAGCGGAGTAAAATGTCCCTTCGGAACAAGGTGACACTTTACAAAACTTGCATAAGGCCCGTCATAACTTACGCGAGTGTGGTGTTCGCTCACGCGGCCCGCACACACATAGACACCCTCCAATCCCTACAATCCCGCTTTTGCAGGTTAGCTGTCGGCGCTCCGTGGTTCGTGAGGAACGTTGACCTACACGACGACCTGGGCCTCGAATCAATTCGGAAATACATGAAGTCAGCGTCGGAATGATACTTCGATAAGGCTATGCGTCATGATAATCGCCTTATCGTTGCCGCCGCTGACTACTCCCCGAATCCTGATCATGCAGGACCCAGTCACCGTCGACGCCCTAGACACGTCCTTACGGATCCATCAGATCCAATAACCTTTGCATTAGATGCCTTCAGCTCTAATACTAGGGGCAGGCTTAGGGACCCCGGTAACCGTACTCGTCGAACTCGACAAAGAGGTCGACGTGCAACCTAACCCATGCATCAGCCCGCTGAGTTTCTCGCCGGATCTTCTCAGCGGGTCGCGATTCCGATCCGGTAGTAGATTCATTCGCGAAACAATTGCTCTTGAGTTGTTAGGTCTCCTTCGGAGGCGCTCGGGCAGTTGTTAGCAAATCCCACCCCTCTTGGCTGAGCCTTTGCTCGCCCACCTGTCCTGGTGAAACTGGAAAGGCTTTCGGGCCACCAGTAAAGTTTCAATCATAAAAAAAAAAAAAAAAAACAAAGCTTGGCACAACGGTTTAATTTATAAACTGTACACAAAGGGAGTGCCAGATAGCCTCGCGTTCATCATACGAGACTTCTTGTCGAAACTTTCGTTTCGGCATTGAGTCTAGAGAACTCGCTCACTCTGGCAACAAATTTCGGCCGGAGTCCAATAACGGTCTGCTCTTTCCCCGCTACTTTTTAGCCTATACATAAACTATATACTCCGGTCGCAGGAGACCCAGTTAACCCTTTTCGCTGATGATACCGTTATCTACTACTCGAGTAGGAAGATGGACGTCGCCCTCCTCACACCACTGCTATGCACTGAGTCTGTGAGCTCATCTACCCGTCTACGCGTAGCTGGAATAGCTCCTTAGGTCACCAGCGATTACGTAGGGGAAAAACGTGACTATTACTACTAGCCAACTCTTGCCCTAAACCACTTAAGGTTTTTTCACAAAAATACTAGGGGATTTATATCTATTTTGTATAAAACACCTACGATTGAACGGAATCTTTTTTAATTTGTCAAGACCCAAAGTAGGGTCTGTGGTTATTTTTTCAAAACAATATCTTAATGTATTATCGGTCCAGTGGTTTATTTTCTATCTAATTACTGACTTAATGATGTATTAATAAGAACGATTAAAACTAAACACTCTATTCAATAAATAATACTAACCGTTTCCAAAGAAAAATGAGAGCCACATTATTAAATTGAATGCATTAGGAAAACGCCTTCCACTGCTTGCGGTGAGTGGTAACATCAACAGTCCGAATACACCAAATTCCATTAACAAAACCGGGTAGAAGAATCCAAAGGATAAGGCCAATATTATTTCGTGGGCCACTGCTGAAACCTACAAAAATTAAGTACTTTATCAAGTGTTCCGATTTTTAGGATTAGGTAAATAATTAGGTACCAAATTCAAGTTTCAATAGGCTTATTACGATTAACCGCTTAATGCTAACTTTGAGAATGGTCAGTATTTATTAACAATTATTGCGGGATTAGATAATAAGGAGAGCATTCTACTACTTCGAACTTGTGAGGAAGTAAGCTGGGGAAGTAAGCGGTGTGGGGGTTAGCTTGGTCACATTTTCGTAACTTCTATTATTATAAATCATATTTTATAGAGTTGACATTATTATTTATTTTTATTATCATGCTTATAATATACTTACAAAAAATACGATGAAGGTGGAAATGGCTCGACCGGCACGTGGCGCCAGTGGCTTGTAAATGTGGTCTCTCAGCCAAGAATGTACAACGCGATTCCATGCTCTGTAGTAGTGTGAGAAACGAGAGGTAGTCCACCATTCCTAAAATATCGAAATATTTTATTAATTTGTAGTGATTTCTTAGATTACATGAAGGTTACGACCAATTAAAATAGTATTAAGGTGATCTAGATGCGTAGATAATACAACGAAACCTTGAAGGTAATACGACGTGAAATGGATGACATTAAAGTTTAAGGTTGTAGACAGTACGTGTGTATGAAATTCAAGTTCAACGAAGCAGTATGCGATCTAAGCTTTTCGAGCAAACCTTCACAGTTAATCAGTTTTGTTAAAGATATAATTCATGACTTCGTGGGTAAGAGAGTTAGTGAACTTGTGTCTGGTTTTTTTTTTATTGCCTAGATGTGTTGACGACCTCACAGCCCACCTGGTGTTAAGTGGTTACTGGAACCCATAGACATCTACAACGTAAATGCGCCACACACCTTGAGATATAAGTTCTAAGGTCTCAGTATAGTTACTACGGCTGCCCCACCCTTCAAACCGAAACGCATTACTGCTTCACGGCAGAAATAGGCGGGGCGGTGGTACCTACCCGTGCGGACTCACAAGAGGTCCTACCACCAGTAATTACGAAAATTATAATTTTGCGTTTTTGATTTTTATTACACGATGTTATTCCTTCACCGTGGAAGTCAATCGTGAACAATTGTTAAGTACGTATTTCATAAGATAAATTGGTACCCGCCTGCGGGATTCGAACACCGTTGCATCGCTATATATGAATGCACCGGACGTCTTATCCTTTAGGCCACGACGACTTCAAACATATGTGACGACAATGCTTGGGTTCATATCCTTCCCGCGAGTACTATTTATTTTGAAACAAATATGTAGGTATAACCTTTATGAGGAAATTATACCGTGTAATCTAATCAGTTTCTATAAATTAGGCATTTACTGGGGGTTTGCCAAATGTTTTACGTTTACGTACTTTGTATAATACCTACCGTGAAGCAGTCATGCGTCCCGATTTGATGGGCAGGAAGCCGACATTACAGTAAAATTAAGACTCAGACTTCATGTCTCAAAGTAAATGACCTTAGTAGTAGTGGTAGTTAGTAAAATCATAATCTTAGTAGTTAGTAAAAGCATAAATGACCTTTACCTGATTGTTTGGTATTTATTACCTCGTAAAATAATCTGTCTCCAAATTTGAGCATCTCAGCGAAGGCATTTAGCCACGCATGAAGAACACAGTAGAAACCGCAGAGAAATGATATAAATCCTGGAAGTACACAAGCGAACATTCCACGAACTACCAAACCGGCTTCCACCTGAGAAATGTTGAAGTTTATAATTTAATATATGTACAATAAAGAGCAAGATTGAACCCCACAATGATAAATTCTATTTTTCAGTACTAATTTTTTGACATATTAATTACCTTGCTTTGTCTTCCATAATCAGACCAGTAAGGTAATATGAATCGTTCCCAGAGGAAGCTGTTGTATAAAATTATTGCGGCAACTTCGAGGAAGTGAAATAGTACGAAGGCCCACCTTATTGTCTTTGTTCTGGAATGAGGGTTTCATTTAGACTATACGTACATGTTAAAAGGAATTTTGTTCGAACTAAATGCTACTTATTGGGTTAGGTATAGCTGTAATTTTTTCAGTAAAAATACATTACAAAAAAAAACTTCATGCATTATTGTACTTTTTAAAATTTGCAAGAAAGTGTGTTTAATGAATAATTTAAAAAATTCAATATGCAAGAACATATTTTTTATTGACAGTCTTTGTGTACACTGATTTGTATGCAAGCTCTGGGTCTATGTAGTTACATTGTTTCTTGATTTATAGTGTTTTTAATTCAACGGAGAGTACTTTAAAAAATATTCGTGATGATACCATTATACAACCACACCATGATGATACCATTACACAATGGCTAAGCCTCCCACTGTATTACTAAGAACTCTCGCCGATATTGTTTTATTTAAAAAAAAAAAGAGTTACCTTGGATAATGATCTCTATAAACGAGCGTGGGTGCAAATAAGAAGTAAATATAATGCTTGAAGGTCGGTAGCGCTGGACTCTCGTTTTCACCATAGGGAGCGCACGCTATCGATACTGCATGGATTTTCATTAAGAATCTGAACTAAAAAACACATTTACAGAGTACGTTTTCAAATAGTATTTTTAATAGCTGCCCAGGATTGAGCAAAACAAGTGCGCTTTTGTTATGCACATGCAGCGACTAGCGAGTTAATGTTTATGAATTTCATAAAATACATTTACAACTCGACCAAGCTAAGTTTGCACCTCGCTGGAATGCGGCGCTCCGCCCGCTTCCCCGCTCACCTTCCCGCGATCGCCCTGTCGCATCAGTACGGTTAGCATCTTTGTTGCCGACACGCGTCATACGAGTTTTCGTCTCCCTATCCGTTGAATTTTAATTTTTTTAATTGTTCTTGTTAGGTTTTTTGTTGAAGTTTAGTTATATTAATGGACTACTTTTGTTAAGTTTTTGTTGAACTGTTGTTACTGAACGCTTAACCTTTTATTAATTTTTTTACTTCGAGAGGATTGTTTTGGGCAACAATAATGAAAGGAAAGGTCATACACAGTGAAGGGAGAAACATAATCCTGAAAAGGAAACATGAAGGAAAATTATTACTGAGCAATTGGGATACAAATTTAAAAAGTGCAAGAATACCCGGGTGGTCTTAATACAAAAACCCGATATCGCTATATTCTAATGTACCTATGTATAATATATTGTTAAAAACAATAAATGCAAAGTAAAATCTAACAAACATTTGTTTACATTTTTAAAGTCATAGCGAACCCTTTTTTCAGACTACACCTAAGCGGCAGTGTGACGTAATCGATGCGAGGTGCAAACTTAGCTTGGTCGAGCTGTAAGTTCATTCCGATAGAGGCACCCGTCACGTGCGGACGTGCTCATCGTCCACTCGATCGCCCGGTCTTTGTTCGCCCGGCTTTTGTTAGCCCGGCCATTGTTCGCGCGGCCTGTGTTCGTGATACATCTGCCGACCAATAATCGCGCCGCATTGCCACCTGTGTTCAATAGAACCGCTCAGGTCCGAGAAGTTGGGGCCTCGCCGCAAGGCGAGTGTTTTCAAGACCCGGGGCCGCCCCACCTGGGTACTCAGCGATCATGGACGCTGTATTCGTGGAATTCCTCCGACTTCGTCACCCACAGCTCGCCTCAGAGTTTCTGGCTTTCAAGGCCAATCACACTGCGAGCTCTCTCGAAGACTCCGCCGTGCTCGCTGCTCCTGCGTCGCCTTCGTGCAAAGCGTCTACATCGAGCACCGCAGCCTCCGTCGTGCCTGCCGTTCCTGCGTCGCCTATACTGGCGAGTAAAACTACTGCGTCGTCCGCCGTGGCCACCGTTCCAGCAGCGCGATCATCCGCGGCCTCCGTCGCGCCCTCCAAAACTCCTGCTTGTAGGTCACCTGCGCCCGCCTCCTCGTCCTCCGACTCTGACTCGGAGATGGAGGTCGACCTCGCCCCCGCCTCATCGACGGATGGATTCACCCTGGTACAAAAGGGTAAGAAGCGTGCCGCGGAGTCTCGAGCTCTCGCGGCCGCTAAAATTAGCAAAGCCGCGAACGCGTCGCGCCCCCGCCCTCAGACTCCCGTTGCGCCTCCAGCCCGTGCCACTCCGTCGCCGCGACCGGTGGCGCAATCTAAAACTCAGACCCCTCCCCCGGTTATCCTTCAAGAGAAGGCAGCTTGGGACCGAGTTTCCCTGGCCCTTAAGGCCAAAAATATTAATTTTGCCAGCGCCCGTAATCTCGCCAACGGGATTCAAATAAAAGTAACGACACCCGACGACCATAGGGCCCTCTCAAGTTACCTCCGAAAGGAGCGTATAAGTTTCCACACTTATACGCTCCAGGAGGAGCGCGAACTCCGCGTTGTCATACGTGGAATCCCGAAGGAGCTAGATGCCGATCTCGTCAAGGCAGATCTGATAGAACAAGGCCTACCAGTAAATTCCGTGCACCGCATGCACACCGGCCGCGGTAGGGAGCCATACAATATGGTTTTAGTCGCCCTCCAGCCTACCCCCGAGGGTAAGCAAATTTTTAACATTCGGACCGTCTGTAGGCTCTCCGGTATTGCCGTCGAAGTCCCCCATAAAAAAGGCACTCCTAGTCAGTGCCATAACTGCCAACTGTACGGGCACTCTTCCCGTAACTGTCACGCGCGCCCCCGATGTGTTAAGTGTTTGGGCGATCACGCCACGGCCCTCTGCGCTCGCGACCAAAAAACCGCGACGGAACCGCCTAGCTGTGTCCTGTGCCGAACACAAGGTCACCCCGCGAACTACCGTGGATGCCCCCGAGCTCCAAAAATAAATCGCCGCGTCGCCCGTCAAAACCGCCTCCGAGCTTCCGGCCCAGACATCAAAGCCACGGTACCCTCTGTGCCGAAGGCTAAGCCTGCTTTCGTGCCGGCGTCGGTGCCCAGCGTCTCGGCTTGGGCTAAACCGTTGCCGTACACGAACACGGCTACAACTCTCTCCCCCGCGACTCGTCCCACCCCCGCGATACGTCCCTCCCCCGCGACCTGCCCTCCGACCGCGTCCGAAAATCTCGCTCTAGCGATTGACTTTTTTCAGTCGATCAACTTTGAGCGTGTTAACGCTTTGGGTGACGCCATTCGCGCCGCCTCCACTGCACAACATTTCATCGCCGTTGTGCAAGAATACGCTGACGTATACGCGTCGTTAAATACGTACGTCCTCCCCTCACTCCGCCGGTAATCAATGGCGTACATTAGTAGAATAAAACCCTTATCCGTAACAATAGGATTTTTTAACGCTTACGGTCTCGCAAATCAACGTGATCAGGTTTGTGATTTTTTGCGTGACCATCAAATTGACATTTTCTTAGTGCAGGAGACCCTACTTAAGCCCGCGCGCCGTGACCCTAAAATCGCGAACTATAACATGGTCAGGAACGACAGGCTCTCTGCCCGTGGTGGTGGTACCGTTATTTACTATAGAAGAGCCCTGCATTGCGTCCCGCTCGATCCTCCCGCGCTCGCTAATATCGAAGCATCAGTGTGCCGAATCTCACTGACGGGACACGCGCCGATCGTTATCGCGTCCGTTTATCTTCCACCGGATAAGATCGTTCTAAGCAGTGATATTGAGGCGCTGCTCGGTATGGGGAGCTCTGTCATTCTGGCGGGCGACCTAAATTGTAAACACATCAGGTGGAACTCACACACCACAACCCCGAATGGCAGGCGGCTTGACGCGTTAGTCGATGATCTCGCCTTCGATATCGTCGCTCCGTTAACCCCGACTCACTACCCGCTAAATATCGCGCATCGCCCGGATATACTCGACATAGCGTTATTAAAAAACGTAACTCTGCGCTTACACTCGATCGAAGTCGTTTCAGAGTTAGATTCAGACCACCGTCCTGTCGTCATGAAGCTCGGTCGCGCTCCCGATTCCGTTCCCGTCACGAGGACTGTGGTGGATTGGCACACGCTGGGCATCAGCCTGGCTGAATCTGATCCACCATCGCTCCCGTTTAACCCGGACTCTACCCCGTCTCCTCAGGATACCGCTGAAGCCATAGACATCTTAACATCACACATCACCTCGACATTAGATAGGTCATCGAAACAAGTTGTAGCGGAGGACTTCCTTCACCGCTTCAAATTGTCCGACGATATTAGGGAACTCCTTAGAGCTAAGAACGCCTCGATACGCGCCTACGACAGGTATCCTACCGCGGAAAATCGTATTCGAATGCGTGCCCTACAACGCGACGTAAAGTCTCGCATCGCCGAAGTCCGAGATGCCAGATGGTCTGATTTCTTAGAAGGACTCGCGCCCTCCCAAAGGTCTTACTACCGCTTAGCTCGTACTCTCAAATCGGATACGGTAGTAACTATGCCCCCCCTCGTAGGCCCCTCAGGCCGACTCGCGGCCTTTGATGATGACGAAAAAGCAGAGCTGCTGGCCGATACATTGCAAACCCAGTGCACGCCCAGCACTCAATCCGTGGACCCTGTTCATGTAGAATTAGTAGACAGTGAGGTAGAACGCAGAGCCTCCTTGCCACCCTCGGATGCGTTACCACCCGTCACCCCGATGGAAGTTAAAGACTTGATCAAAGACCTACGTCCTCGCAAGGCTCCCGGTTCCGACGGTATATCTAACCGCGTTATTAAACTTCTACCCGTCCAACTCATCGTGATGTTGGCATCTATTTTTAATGCCGCTATGGCGAACTGTATCTTTCCCGTGGTGTGGAAAGAAGCGGACGTTATCGGCATACATAAACCCGGTAAACCAAAAAATCATCCGACGAGCTACCGCCCGATTAGCCTCCTCATGTCTCTAGGCAAACTGTATGAGCGTCTGCTCTACAAGCGCCTCAGAGATTTCGTCTCATCCAAGGGCATTCTCATCGATGAACAATTCGGATTCCGTACAAATCATTCATGCGTTCAACAGGTGCACCGCCTCACGGAGCACATTCTTGTGGGGCTTAATCGACCAAAACCGTTATACACGGGAGCTCTCTTCTTCGACGTCGCAAAAGCGTTCGACAAAGTCTGGCACAATGGTTTGATTTTCAAACTATTCAACATGGGCGTGCCGGATAGTCTCGTGCTCATCATACGGGACTTCTTGTCGAACCGCTCTTTTCGATATCGAGTCGAGGGAACCCGCTCCTCCCCACGACCTCTCACAGCTGGAGTCCCGCAAGGCTCTGTCCTCTCACCCCTCCTATTTAGCTTATTCGTCAACGATATTCCCCGGTCGCCGCCGACCCATTTAGCTTTATTCGCCGACGACACGACTGTTTACTATTCTAGTAGAAATAAGTCCCTAATCGCGAAGAAGCTTCAGAGCGCAGCCCTAGCCCTAGGACAGTGGTTCCGAAAATGGCGCATAGACATCAACCCAGCGAAAAGTACTGCGGTGCTATTTCAGAGGGGAAGCTCCACACGGATTTCCTCCCGGATTAGGAGGAGGAATCTCACACCCCCGATTACTCTCTTTAGACAACCCATACCCTGGGCCAGGAAGGTCAAGTACCTGGGCGTTACCCTGGATGCATCGATGACATTCCGCCCGCATATAAAATCAGTCCGTGACCGTGCCGCGTTTATTCTCGGTAGACTCTACCCCATGATCTGTAAGCGGAGTAAAATGTCCCTTCGGAACAAGGTGACACTTTACAAAACTTGCATAAGGCCCGTCATGACTTACGCGAGTGTGGTGTTCGCTCACGCGGCCCGCACACACATAGACACCCTCCAATCCCTACAATCCCGCTTTTGCAGGTTAGCTGTTGGCGCTCCGTGGTTCGTGAGGAACGTTGACCTACACGACGACCTGGGCCTCGAATCAATTCGGAAATACATGAAGTCAGCGTCGGAACGATACTTCGATAAGGCTATGCGTCATGATAATCGCCTTATCGTTGCCGCCGCTGACTACTCTCCGAATCCTGATCATGCAGGAGCCAGTCACCGTCGACGCCCTAGACACGTCCTTACGGATCCATCAGATCCAATAACCTTTGCATTAGATGCCTTCAGCTCTAATACTAGGGGCAGGCTTAGGGACCCCGGTAACCGTACTCGTCGAACTCGACAAAGAGGTCGACGTGCAACCTAACCCATGCATCAGCCCGCTGAGTTTCTCGCCGGATCTTCTCAGCGGGTCGCGATTCCGATCCGGTAGTAGATTCATTCGCGAAACAATTGCTCTTGAGTTGTTAGGTCTCCTTCGGAGGCGCTCGGGCAGTTGTTAGCAAATCCCACCCCTCTTGGCTGAGCCTTAGCTCGCCCACCTGTCCTGGTGAAACTGGAAAGGCCTTCGGGCCACCAGTAAACTTTCAATCATAAAAAAAAAAAAAAAAAAACTACACCTAAGCGGCAGTGTGACGTAATCGATGCGAGGTGCAAACTTAGCTTGGTCGAGCTGTAAGTATCGTGTTTCCGCGTAGCGCTTTCGTTGGTGCTTACACTAGTCGTCGCAAGTTAAAAATATGTATAATGTAATGCGTTGAAATATGTATTAAAATGGTTAAAAATACTATTCTGGTCTCCTTTGCTGACAACAGATAAAGTGTCCCAAAAATTCCCCTGCGAATTTCATTCCCGTGGTCATCAGTCGGATGGAAAGTATCGCCAAATACAGTGCTTTGAATGTCTATAATACGACATAGACAAATATAATTCAGTTTGCATTAATTGATAGTTTGAATTAGCATGAAATTTCTAAAATCTAACGAAATCTTTAAATTACGATAGCTTTATTTTGAAACTTCCGATATCAATTAAAAAACTCTTTAGTTTGTAACAAATTAATCCATGTCTATCTATTTATTAAAACTAGTAGCAAGAAAATCCGTAGTACTGGAGATGTGCACGATCATTTTAGATCATTTTAGATGAACAGATATAGATACCTATACATTCTCTTTTATGGACATAGATTTCTTATCAATTCAACTTATGGCCCAAAAGATAAAAGTCACTACCACCAGCGCCACCTATTCGACACTACTATGTACCGGAGGCACCGTAACTATTTTCTTCGGATGGTCATGTCGCCCTTTTATGTGTGCATAATTTCATATCAATTGGACAAATGATTCTCGAGTTAGGTGAAGATACACGCAAAGAAGTCGTCGTGGCCTAAAGGATAAGACGTCCGGTGCATTCGTATCTAGTGATGCACCGGTGTTCGAATCCCGCAGGCAGGTACCAATTTCTAATGAAATACATACTTAATAAATATTCATGATGTAGAAATAACATCGTGTAATAAAATTCAAACCCGCTAAATTATACTTTGCATAATTACTGGTGGACGTAGGACGTCTTGTGAATCCGCACGGGTAGGTACCACCGCCCTGCCTATTTCTGCTGTGAAGCAGTAATGCGTTTCGGTTTGAAGGGCGGGGCAGCCGTTGTATTGTAAAAACGGAGACCTTAGAACTCATATATCAAGGTAGATGGCGACGTTTACGTTATAGGTGACTACGGGCTCCGGTAACCACTTAACACCAGGTGGCCCATGACCTCGTCCCCCCATCTAAGCATTAAAAAAATATATTTATACATATATTGATTTAGTAAATTGGTTTTGTGAGACGAGATTCCTAATTAAATCCAAATTTAATGAATTTCATTTATGTCACACTTCAAAAGATCTCCAAAGTTCAATCAATTAACAGTCAAAGGATGTTTTTGGCTCTCCGTCTTGTCGTTATTGATTTGTTAATAAATGTTTATTAAGAGGTTGTGGAATTACATTAAGTTCTGTTCTTAAATGAAAGTAATTGAATTGTATTGAAAGCAACAGAATTAGTGTTTTAAACATTACTTTGAAGTAGTCTAAAAACATATATATTTTCATAAGTTTTATAGGTAGGTAAACTATAACATATAAACTATTACATGTATTGTTAAGTGAAAAGTAAACGAATATATAATGTTTTTTTGCCGATTAGGAGGTCTAATGCATCACCATTGTTATACTACAATGTTGATTAATTACGTGGGCGCTGGTTTCATTTTCAGTATTACAATAGATTCGATGCTCTAGACTTGGCTATATACCTAGTCAGGTCATAAATTCTGTCACATGTTTAATGTAAAATAATTGAAACAAGTTTATTCATTATGTAACCATTCATATACCAAAATGAACTTAACAAAACATAGATTCTTATGACACTAAAGTTTATTCAAAATGACCTCCGTGATTTTGAATACAGGCCTTCAATCTGCGCGGCCAGTCGTCTATTGCAGCACGAATGAGGTCCATGTCAATATCGGCGGCTGCCTTAATCAAGGATGTCTTGAGTGACTCCAAATTGGGATGAGGCTTTGAGCACGCCTTTTCCTCCAAGTGTTGCCATATCTTGTAATCTAACGGATTCAAATCTGGACTGGAGGAGGGCCAGTCTTCGTGCCGGATGAAGTCGATTTCACGCGCCGCCAGCCAGTCTTGTGTGCTCTTCGCTCTATGAGCTGGCGCCGAATCTTGTTGGAATACCCAGTGCCTGTTATTGAACATGATATGAGAAACAGGTTCCACAAGGTTCGTCAGGACTGTATTTTGATACACAACTGCATTCGTTTTTACACCTTTCTCACAAAAATGTACCTCTGTTAAGCCCCAATAAGAAACTGCCAACCATACCATGAGCGAGGATGGAAAATTACCTCGTTGGACACGCGAAATACGGTTGCTCGCTTCTTCACTACTGTGTGCGTACACCTTATCATTTTGTTTGTTGTAGCTCTCTTCTACGGTAAAAATTTTTTCATCCGAAAAAAGAATTTCCCGATATTCTTTTCCCGCGTACCGCTTCAACAAAGCGCGGCATCTCTTCAGTCTCAGGTCCATTAGACGAGCATTCAAACGATGTCCTGTTTTTCTTCGATATGCCCGAAGCCCTAAGTCTTCATTTAACACCCTTTTCACCGTGGTTCTGCTTAACCCCATCTGAAGGGCCAACAGTTTCTGCTTACGTTTGGGATTTCTTTGAATTCACGCCTTCACAGCTTTTATCACTGCTGGAGTCCTAACAGACCGAGGGCGACCACTTCTTGACCTGTCATCTACACTAGAGTCTTCATTGTATCGTTTGATGGTACGATAAACGAATCTTTTGGTTATATTCAAATGTTTTCAGTATGTTAAATATTTGAATGGCGCGTAACCGCAACGATGCAACGCAATAACTGCAACACGGTCTTCTTTAAGCGTCCACTCCATATTTAAAAATGAGTAAAATTCCAAAAGTATACATTTTTATTTTCATGAACAATTCGAAATTCGAATTCAATAAACTTTTTTGTGGCCAGCATTCTAAAAGAAAAGTTTTTACTGTGTGACAATACTTATGATCTGACTAGTTAGTAGCTATATCTTTGGACTACATTAGCTTGTCCACTCTAAGTATTTTTAGTATAAGCTTTGATGAGCAGCTCGTAAAGTTATAAAAATCATCCTCGTAAATATTTTTGTGAATGAATATCCGTTGATGATGCTTCGTCAGTAGCAGTTCCCCGTGATTAACTGACGCTAGGCACGCTCTCTGACAAGGGTCTCAACCAGCTGATTTATGTTACATTTCACTTTAAAGGTCTCCATATTTTTACTAAGTCTTTGTAAAATACCGAATACTTTTGCTTGTTCATTACACAAATACGAAGTATAGATTACGTTATATCCATTTTCGATGATGCTGTATGCAATTTCATACCTAGTACTTATATATCGCACATCCATTGGCGGACCTTCTAAATTGTACAGCCAAGATCTTAGATCGATAATGTCTGGAAACTAGATGTCTACTGTATTTGGTCTTTGCAGTTGAGTGAGTTAGCTAAGTTCATAGGTGCTTACGAGAATCTATAATTTACTAACGTAATAATTTTGTTAGGGTCGTATATTTTGCAGCTATTTTGACAGCGAGACCGAGACAACTGTAGGTTAATGAATAAAACACGTATGTATTTATGAATATATGTTTAACGTTTGCAAAATTTTATTTATTAAACTTCAAGCTTACCATTTCACATGTTACAACTGCCGAAGATGCCAACGCTAGATGTCTCCTTCCCAAGTCCACAATGGGTACCCCGATTAATACAATTTCCACGGCGATCAAACCAATAACCCCCAGTTTAGATAGACTGTCACGAACACCTGTGTTTTTTTAAACTTTTTAATACAACCGTAAACCTCTGAAATAAGCAAAGTAATCACATTGATTCGATTCGGTAAAAGTTTAAATTAGAAATGTTAATTCGACCGCGTAGAAATTATTTTAAAATCCTTTTCTTGTTTGTTCGCCTAACAAACAAATGACATGATAGCTAATTAAAACTTTTTGAAATGTTATTAAACTTAAGACTTTGTTTCAAGACGATTAAATTTATCACTTAAATGTTCGTTTTTAATTAATTTCTTTGCTAAGTTCAGTTTTTCACCTCATTTTTACATCTAAATTTATAATAACTTCTACGCTATTCGGCCGATTTCGATCTTACAAGTGATCATCGTAGCAGTATGTAATTGTATTGATAAATAGTATTATCGTATCTAAAACAAGCAAATCTAGACAGCGTCTAAGAAGACTAATTTATAATTGGTGGTGGTGAAGGTGGGTGGCGCATTTACGATGTAGATGTCTATGGGCTCCAGTAACCACTTAACACCAGGTGGGCTGTGAGCTCGTCTAACCATCTAAGAAATAAAAATAAAAAAACTTAATTACTGGTGGTAGGGCGTCGCACGGATATGTACCACAAGCCTTCCTATTTCTGTGAAGCGTTTCGGTTTGAAGGGTTGGGAAGCCATTGTATTCTAAAACTAAAACTCAGAACTTATGTCTCAAAGTGGATGCCACGGCCCACCTTGAGACATGAGTTCTAAGTCTCAGTTTTTACAGTACAACGATTGCCCCACCCTTGAAATCGAAACGCATTACTGCTTCACGGCAGAAATAGGCAAGGTGGTGGTACCTATCCGTGCGGACTCACAAGACGTCCTACCACCAGTTCGATAATATTGTGCTGTCCATAATTAATTGGGTTATATTATAAAGAAACGACTTTTTAAATATAATTCAGTCAAAGATTGTAGGAGTAAAGAAAAAAAAATTGTCTCTGTTTTGTCACCACGTGAAGTAATCACATTGCAACAAATCTTTCGCGATTATTTCCGGATCCAATTAATCAGTACGCAGATTATAAATTTTAGGAAGATTAAAATAATAGCCAAAAATATTATGTATCTATCAATAATTTCATGTTATAACATAAGTCACTTGTAATTTTGTTTAAAGATAAAATAAAGTAATTTTTTTATACAACATGTATTTATTTAAGCCGTGTTAATAGCTCATGCACATGGTTAGCCAAGCGATTAATTGGAGGGTACGCTGAGAGCTCGGCTCTGTGCGAATTGCAACAAAAGGATGAAGCTGCAGCTCAGTGCCTTTAGCTTTGAAATTTTACTATTTTATATCAAAAGAAACGTTTCTTGATTCAAAGGTAGTAAGTAACTTTTAAATGCGTATGACTTACCTACGGAAATGTAGGCAATGTTTTTAATTGTCTTTGTAATAAACTTCCGTGATTTTATTGATAATGTTTGATGTATTCGTATTAACCAGTATTAAGTGATACAACTATAGGTAATGACAAAGGTAAGACTACCGGATTGGAATGGAGTTATTGTTTGGTAGAAGGAAGGTCCGAATTTTCCAAATGTCAGCTTTATTGAAAATATCGTTAACTTTATTCTAGTTTGCCGGATTTGTTCTTCGGTACAGAGGCTCAGACGCATTTTTCTAGATATAAATATATCTATCTAATACCTTACGTACAATTCACGAAGGAAATAGGAAAGAACATCATGTATTAAAAATCAATAACACGTACAAATAGTTAAAGAGTGTAATGTTAGCACGTATCCGTAAGCTCTTTCTACTTATGGAATTATGCTTTCCGTGTTCGAAGGCTAGGACAATCACCACTAAATACAATTGCAACTTTGACCATATGTATCGTGAAGATGTACTCATGCCAATGGCTCCCTGTAATAATTTTAAATATCTAAGCTACATCATAGATGAAATTCTGTAAGTTTCACCATCACAAGCGAATAACACATTTATATTAATAGTGCCATTAGTAGCACACAAAGGATAATTATATCCAAAATGTCACACGTGGCAAATGTGCCTATTTATTCTAATGATATCATACAATCTAAATGACATTTCAGTCTTAAATGTTCTTAATCGTCGAAACTGATTGAGGTATTAAGGGTTGGTGTTTTCAAGCAATCATTATTAATTGGCAGTTAGGAGCTTCAGCAAGATTACGATATTTATCTAGTCGAAAGCAATACTAAAATACTGATGTTAGATAAGTTTAAGAAACTAAAGACAAAGCATATAGTGCATATGAAACTACATATTATATTTTAGATAATAACATAAAAGCCTTTCTAATAACATTTAATAATTAATGACTTTCATTCGTACGCTTACAGAGGTTTGTAGGGGCTTAAAAAACGACGCTCCTTTAATTTGAATGTTTCCATTCTGAAAAGCTCTTTCATATTTGTGACACAAAAAAAGCATATTCAAGATAATGACGTGGAATATTCAAGGTATTATGAAATGGGTTTTTAGGCTATTGTCTCGTATCCAAAGCGCTAGTACGAACGGCATTAAGATCGTATTGAAGTAAAATATTTAAATTTATAAAGTTTTCCAAGTTTGCATTCCAAGTAACCTATTCAAATTAATTTTTAGCGCTCATGACCATGAGGACTGTGTGCTCGTCGGCTTAAAAAATCTTCATCAATGTGCAGAATAAGGTCTTATGTGATATATAATAATTAGAGATTAAAGATGTTTAAAGCATAGGTAAGATGATATGTGAGCCTACATACCTAATATTCTCTATATTCGAACTAGGCAGGGTTATAAGTTGCATTAAATTCATATCGATTACGTTTGCTTTAAAATTTTAAAAGTTTCGTGGTATTTATATTACATATAATTTGTTTTGTCTTGTAAGAAAAATGTCTGATGCAATTATGATGCATACGCAGGGGACTGAAAATAACTGAGGTTCAAAATACCGGTGACATCCCTATTCTGGCCTCGGCTCGACGGCGATAATTAGTGCGAAGACAGAATTATTAGAGTAGTTGCTACTGCCTACTTAGTTGTTTACCAATAAGACTATTAAAGTTTACCAAAAGTCTGCTTACAAACTATTTGAAAAAAAAAAGATGTAAACCTATGTCTTGCCTGTAACCTTTTTTTTTGTTTGTGTTTTTAACTGTTTTAAATTATACTCAATTCTGTTACAACTGTGATAACTAAGTAGATATTTACTGATATCAAATCGGTCAATATTGACCCCGATACCAAATCGTTACAGTGAAATGGAAACTTTTATTTGTAAGAGTTCATTCCTGATAACAGATATCGACATTGAATACAAATTGTACTTACTGCATCGTATAAGAAAACAAAAACCGAATTCAATAATAAATAACGTTTTTCAAGGACAGAGTAGAGCAAATCAAAAAAAAATACTACTTCTTTAATATTTTTGTATAATCATCATTTCTTTCCCAGTACGAATCTCGTATACGTGTTTTTTGTTACCATAGCCTACGACAAAATCCTGTGCTGTGGTATATGTAGTAGCCTTAGCCCTTTAAGCCTAGAATTAATTACAATAGCTATTGAAAAATATCATAATAAATACCTGTATTTTTGCGAAATAGTTTCCTCGCCGCCGCGTATATTCTTAAAGCCGGGTAAAATGCAAGGACAACAGAGAATTCAAACAGCCAGAGTAAAGCTCCTCTTTTTATGTCGCCAAAACCGGAGATAATCACATTTAACCCAATATTTATTCTGAAAAATATCAAACGTATTTATGTATTTTTTATTCAATACGAAGCTTACTTTTGAAGTGAATTTATAAGATAAGATTTAACAACTGAATATCATTATTGTCAGATAGACGGTAAGACGAAGCCCATAATCCTTTTTTCAGACATAGGCCAAAGTTTCAATAGTATAAAGATTGTTCCACCCTTTAAAACGGAAAAAATGACTGATTCGCGGCAGAAATATACAGGATGGTGCTGCCTATGGCACCTAATTCGATTCTCATCAATATTTTCTCCAGTCTTCACGATTAGTTGACACAATTAATACTATTGTTACGGCTTAATCTCGTGTTTATTATTTTAATTTTATTATTTCTGACGATGTTTATAGGTATCTACTTTACGTTTTTTCGACTAAGATGTTATTCGTTGAAATTTTAATTAACTCATGCCTTTTTTGTAATCGAAATGACTATGGCTATAATTTACAAATAATCATAATGGAACAATTTCCATTATGATTATTTATTCAAATACCCATCGTGAACAATTTCACGATTATAGAAAACAAAACTATTGTATTTAACATTAAAATTTATAGGTTGTACAATTAATTTTGAGCGTAGACCTAGTGCGGGATCGAAATCGCAAGATTCTTGACGGCAACATTTAATCTGAGAATGTAATTTAGTTTAGGAATCTAATCCCAAGTGTTTGTGGATCTCTTTAAGCTCTTAATGTGTATTGGACATTGGGATCACTTAGTTTCGTTTGCTTTTGTGGTGTGATCAATTAAGTCTGTTCAAGTTAAATCACCTCTAGCTTACAGTTTGTAAGTAGATTTAGGAGTATTACAGTAATTTAAATTTAAGAAGTAAACGCATAAGTTTTGTACGTAACGCATGTAGAAATATATAAACATTGATTTTATTTAAAAATAATGTAAAATTGTGTAAGGTAATCTTTATTTAGGTATCTTATATTATATTTATGTGTATAAAAACGATTCATATAGAAAAAAAAAATGTTTAAAAATACTAACAAAATACGCTTTTATAGAAAATCCAACTAAAAAATAAAAAATAAATTTTAATAAATTTGAATTAAAAATAGTGTAAGAAAAAATGATTTTATTACTGAAACTGAACCTATATGAAACTGAAACTATTATTTATTTTTCATTTTTTAGTTGAATTTAAATTTTTTAAACATATTTTTTTCAATTTTTTTTAAATATTGAATTGTCATCGGTCCTTAATAAGTATATCAAATTTCGAGTTAATCCAACGTTTTGAAGGGGGTCAAAATCATGTTCAAAGATTCCGTTACAAACATACGTCTGAAGCTAATAAAAGCGTATTAAAAAGGACTAGTAATGCTAGTAACAACTAGTACCATTATATCTGTTTCGATAATGGTATAGCGAAGCAACTGTCATACGTTTTTTCGGGGTAAGAACGAACAACATTGTGTTCTGCTATTTAAAGCTTGTTAAAACGTCTTCTAATGTGGAATTCACGAGCGGCGCATTCTTCCGAAAAGTATGCATAACTTTTGCATGCCCCCGCAAGTATTTAACACAAGAGAAATGTCGTAATTTTGAACAGCTCACACAAAAATATATCAGACTAGCTGACCCGGCAGACTTCGTAGTGCCTCAATCGAAAAAAAAAAGACCTAAACTTTTGTATAAAATAAACTTAAAACAAACAAAACGAATCCGTCCGACGGGGGACACATCAAAGGAAAAACAAAATTGCTATTTTTATTTAATTCCGAGCATTTTCATATTCATCTACCTTTTAAACCTTCTCTGGACTTCCACAAATAATTCAAGACCAAAATTAGCCAAATCGGTAAAGCCGTTCTCGAGTTTTAGTGAGACTAACGAACAGCAATTCATTTTTATAACTATATATATAGGTATAGATAATGTTTAACTCGTAATAAATTGTATTGTCAAAATTTAAGATCATTGTAGACAGTATCAAATATTTTACACGACAAGCAACTTAAATGAACATCGAATATTTACGGCTGTCTAAACTAAAAAAAATGTATAGGATTTATTTCTTTTATCTATCAATATATTCTCTACATCGTTTTATTCCATTATTTTTGCTGTATTGGGCGAAATGGAGTGTATTTAATTTTTGCTGTCTTGCACTAGCTAGATGTACAAAAGATAGCTTACTTTTCATTTAATCCTGACAAATAATTATTAGTACTTTTTAAAATTACCAACGTTTTTCATTTAATATTAATTTTTCCATAAACTATGACGAAGCTCACTTAATTGTTAAATAATTATATAAACGAAAATTATAAACGAAAATTAAACTAATTTTAATTTGTGAAAGGAGGTGAAAGTAAAAAAAAAATTGTATTTCAAGTTTTGTATGGGTATTTTCACTCTGAGATCGATCTGTTCATTTTGTGCCCTGTCTGAAAGGTTTTAAGGGAGAGAGCGTCAATAGAATTTTAAGTACATGTAAAAGTATTTCAAAGTTTTCGGCACCGGAAATTCCTCTTAAACTATTACCGGAACCCTTAGACTCCATAAAACGGATGTCACTGCATACGTTGAGACAAGATGAGGTAATAGAAAGATGAATATGTGATAAAAATTTAAGCCTGCTCTAAAAATCTAGGTGACTAATTTTTTATCAGTAATTTTTTTTTAGTTTAGCTTACTTTCCTCTTTCCACAAGGTCATAAATCATGGTGTCGAACAGCAGCATCAGCAAAATGACTACGAAAATATGGTACAGGGCTCTTATATGTGGAGAAGTGTCTATAAGAACCGTCAGTGGCGACTCCCTGGTCGTAAACTCTGAATCAACATCACCATTCTGCTTAATGATATTTTTTTGATTACTGTCATAATTCTCCGCCCTCTTTCTATGACGAACTGTATTTGAAGTTGACATGAGTATGACTGAAAACAAAATGAATTTAAAATTAATATTTATAATTTTTATGACCGTGATGCTGTTTTAAAAACATGCTTTTTTTTTTTGTCTACCTAAGCTGGTAGCCTAGAGGGGCTATTCCAGCGTAACCGTAACTAGTAGGTGAGCTCACGGGGCTCAAACCTGACGACGATGCTAACACGAACCCTAGCAAGAGTCGTGCTTCGCAGAATCTACCACCGGATCGGAAACGCGACCCACTGAGAAGATCCGGCGAGAAACTCAGTGGGCTGTGTCTGAGAGTTAATAAGATCAATGCAAAGCTGTAGTGATAAAATTGATATTATAATGATTTATAAGTATATTGATGAAGTTCAAAACATTTGGATTCAATTCGAAGTAATTCAATATTCCTTGGCCGATTTCGGCAATGGCCATGTTAGCTCCGTTTCGAATAATCACGGTGTACTCATGTATGGCTAATATAGCCTATTTTATTCCTAAGCGTTTGCACACGCGGGCTGGTGAGTACGCACTTCACGCAGGCTGCTTCAACCAATGAGCTTTCTGGTGTTACATATGTTTTTTTCACCAGTACAAAGTCAGTACGAAGTTTTTATATCTTATTGAAAGTGGACAGAGGAGCTCATGGCTAATTGGGTATTCGGTGATAATGGGTAAACCATCCAGCATAACGTGGATGACGCTAGCCGCCTGAAGATATGAGGTCTAAGTCTCAATTTTAATGTGTTGCGGCTGCACCATCCTTCTTATCCGACCGAATAACTGCTTCACCAAAAAATACGTAGGATAAGTAATCTTTATGGATTACAGAAATCGTTAAAGACTATTCGGGTAATAATTTGCTTAGTCTAAAACACATACAAAAAACATTGGGAAGTGTCAATAGCTTTAAAACCCCAGCAAAATGGAATTGTTATTTTGCTCGAGGATATCAAAGTTTTTATTAGTATTAATTATTCTACATTAGAACTGCTTTCAAAATAATAGAAAATTAAATTTTAAGTAGAACTTACATTAAATTGTATTATAGAATTTAAAAAAACACAAGAGATGCTTTTGATGAATAACGTACAAAAATGATTTTTTTTTAAATAATAAAAAAATTAAGCATATTCTTTTTGTGAGATATGTAAAAGATAAAAAAAAAAAAACATTTACTTACGTAGTGCACACACAAACGAGCAGAGTGCTATTGTTTAAATAAAGTACAAGAAAAATTTATAACAAAAACTATGTTTCTAATCAACACTACTGCAACCAACAATATCACGTACACTTAATATTGAGGGTATATTTATTTTCTATTACGGAACAATCCGGTTGTTTACGACTTGCACTAGAAATGAACTGAACGTACCGGTGTTAGATACAAAAATAACCTCTCACACCAGATAAGCTTCGTTCATTAGAAATATCATTACAATTTTCAAATAACACAACACTAATACATGACAAATGCACCATTTACTTTGTGCCTAAATGTTTCCGCGACGCACTTAATACAATTTTTATACAAATAGAATAATCAGACAGGAAAATAATTTTAAGTAACATTATCCGTAGCTGTGTTATCGTTTGAACTAACGCCTAATGAAACGATTTTTTATCAGTTCCACATTTTGATTTTACTATCAAATAAGGCAAGAACGCTTATCTGGTAAATTAAAATATATAATCATTTATGTTGTTTATTGAGCCTCTACCATATGTTTACTGTTTATATTGATGGACGAGCTCACAGCCCATCTGGTGTTAAGTGGTCACTGAAGCCCACAGATATCTACAACGTAAATGCCTCACTCACAGGCATATCCTGTGTATTTCTAATTCCATGCAGTAACGCAGTTAAGCCGAATTTACATTACGAAATTAGTGGCGTGAAATTAATTTCGTGACATTAGTTTTACCAACAGTTTCACGTGTAATTTAATACTTTCGTAATGCATGCATTAATTTCATGCATGCAAATTAGTTTCGTGCCCTGCGCGATTTTTTGGTGAAATTAGTGTCATGCAACTAATTTCATAGTGTTGACGCGACGTGAAACTAATGTCGCGAAAGGGCCTGCGCTGTGCGGACGTGTGTATTGTTAGTTCGGACGCGCTTCAAGCGTTGAAAATGGCAAACCAATGATGGAGTACAGAAAAAAATATAGATCTTATTAATGAATATCAATGACAAGGGTCCCGAAACACCTATAGTAAAAAATCAAAATTATCTTCACTCATTCGAAAATAGTTTTTATAACTCTCAGGATCTTCATCTGCTAATTCAGAGACTAACTTCATTGCACCTAAATGCCTTCTTGTTGACCATCCTCGAATCTACCAACTTTTTTTTTTCTTGATAGTCTTTTTTTAAGTTTATAGGTATATAAGCATTTCTTTAGCTACATTGAATATAGCAAATTATAGCTTTGATGCTGAAGGCGCCATGGTTACTGCGATACTGTGGATTTCGCGACACTAATTTTTTAACGAAATTACTTTCGCATATATCGAAACTACTTTCGTGAAACTGAGCTCAACATGCATGACACTAATTTCGTAATGTAAACTCGGCATTAGGGTTGAAAGTTGAGACAGCAGTTAAGCAATACAGTTAATCACTTCCACCTCATATTTTAAGGTTTACATTGGTATTCACGTTGTGAAGCTCATGGGATCCGGTATTTAACACGAGGTGTGACATAAGATCATTCACTTATTTATGCAATAAATTAAATAGGTAATATTTTCACGATGAATAAATATTTAATTAGTAGTGGTAGGGTTTATTCTCACTCTAAAGTGGTAGGCATCAACGTTTTCCTTTTTGGCCATTAAGCAGTCATGCATAGAAGAGTGACACAGCCATTAAACAGTACCATTGTGAATTGGACCTTATGTATTAAGACAGGTGATGGCATTTACGTTGTGGCATATTTATTTAGCCTATTAACCAATTAACATCAGGTTGTCTACCCATCTAGAGCAATATACAATAAAACACAGCTTTTTCCTTTGAAAGAAAAATCTTTTACAAGAAATAGTTAGCCTACCTGTGTGATAAGAGGTCGGAATTATTTTGGTATTTAATGAAGCGTTAAAATTTTTACTTCACTTAAAAATATTGAATCGAAATCACAAATCTAATCTTAGGAATAGTTCAGTTTAATTTTAATCAGTTTTCTCGGGTCTATTATAATTAACTTCATGTGTTGAATGTTTAAAAGCTGGTATAGATAAAAAGGGTCGAGTTAATATTTCATTTCGTAACGGAAGTGTGATTATGGAATTATGAGTTGGCCCCTGTCATCCTTTATTTTGATAAGTACCACGTTTTAAAATAAATAAAAGAAAATGAGTTTCGGTCGACGTTAAAATCTTACAAAGGATCAAAGCCCTCAAAAGTAATTTCAGGTTGGCTTGGCTTTTGTTTATTTTTTAATTAAAAAACGCAACAGTAATGAAAGTGTGGGTTGTTAATTACTTTTATAGTCAGCTTAAAGCGCTTAATAATGTAATGCTTGTGGTTTTTAGATAGAATATTAAATTTAAAATTTAGTGTGTGTGTGTTCTTCTTCCTGCTTCGACTTAATTATATTCAAGGGTTTTTTTTAATGTACTGCCCTTATCGGCAAATGAGCATACGGTCCACCTGATGGTGAATGCTTACCGTCTCCCATGGACTTTAGCAATACCAGGGTTAGAGCCAAGCCGCTGCCTACCGTGTGCCGAGTGGGTGCGGTTACCATTTCATGCCTTTCCTCACTCATTGCTGTCAAGAATCTTCCAGTCTATTATGCATATTATTATGCATACCTTACTTCTTCTTCTTGCCTTTATCCCATATTATGTTGGTTCAGTGCAGCATGTTCTCTTATCATGCTGCATAGCGATTTGGCATTAGTCTTACAACCGCCCGCCTGCCTCACGTCAAGTCTTCTTTGATTATATCTTTCGTAGCATATCTATTGCAACGTGCAAAGGGAGCGACATTTCTGTTTCTTGTTTTATGTGTTTTTATTTTCAAGTGCACAATCGACGTTAGTACTTAACGCATTATTTTTAGTTTGCGAGACTATTTTCCGACCCAACCGGTATTAAGTAGTCACTGGAGCAAATATATATCATATCGTGAATACCACCGTTCACCTTGATACGTCAGATCAAGAAGGTCTCTACGGAGTACGGGTCAATCGTCATATTGCCAATATAATTGGAATAAAAAATTTATCTTAGCTACGCCGAAAGTTCGGTTATCGTCCCGCTGTACAGGGAAGAAAATCTTACTTACTTTACTTTCGGGGTCGTCGTACTCCCTTACGGGGGCACGGAGCGGGCCTCGGGGTAAACCCCACTACCCGGGCAGACGCTCCCTGCCACATAGGGCAGGGGTGAAATGGATGCAAGACTGGATTGGGGGGGGGGCTGTTCGCAGCGTGCTTCGGCACACTCACATCGACAAAAATACATACATATATTTAATACGACGGGCTTGATGATGCAGGAGGAGTGATGCCCGCGGACGACGCACCCCGGCGCCGGCTGCTGTCCTCTGCTTCCTAATGTTTTTTTTTTTTTTTTTTTTTTTTTCCCCTTATTATCTAACTACAACTAACTACAACTAAACTAAACTAACTAAACTACTATATACAGACAGGGACAACAGTCAGCAACCGTGGGGCCCGCCACCGGCCCCATGCCGCGGCCCCACCTCTACAAACCAGAGGAGGAGCCGCGGCACTAGTTTGGCGCTCACCCGTTCTGGGCTCCCCAAAAGGGGAAGACCGTCGCGGGGAGGGACCGATATGAAACACTCCCCAGACGGGGAAGTGGTCCACCCAACGGGGGTGGAAAATGGGTCCCCATAGGGGGGCACCCCAACGATGTGGGGGGAAGTGAAGAGTGTGGACAGCTCAGTCCCATGGGGGCACTCATTATGAGCACTCCCATATCACTCCGGTTAAGCCGACTATCTTACCATAGCCGGGGGTTCCAGTAGATCCCTTGGTAGCGCCCGACCATCAGGTGGTCTGGCGTGCAAGGGAGCTATATTGTGGAGGTGCTCGTGGGGTCCACCGTCAGCCCGCTCGTAAAGATTACGAGCTAGCCTCTGGATGAACTCCTCGAGCGACTCCACATCCAGATCCCGGGCGATTACGTCATTTCTGATGTAACGCCCTGCTCCGACTATCGTGCGAAGAGCCAGATTTTGCTGGACCTGTAACCTCGCCCGCATACCCTGCGGGATGAGGTGATACCAGGCCTCAGCTGCGTACGTGATACGGGAACGGACATACGTCTTATAAATGCCGAGCTTAGTCCTGACCGGCAACCTGGAGGCCAACACCGGCCGGAGGAGGAAGCTCGCACAGCGAGCGGCCGCCAACGCCTTATTGGCGTGGGCGGTCATCCTCAAACTCCGGTCGATATCGACCCCCAAGTACCGGACGCTGGACCTAAACTCGACATTAGCGCCACGGAGACTGAGCTGTCCCGGGACGACTGTTGTGCGGACCGGACCGAAGAGGATAGCCGCAGTCTCCCCCACGTTGACCGCGACCCTCCATCGGTCCAGCCACTGGGGCAGTAAGTCCAAGAGCCTCTGCATCCTCAAAATGGCCGCAGAGGGGACGTTGGATGACGAGAAGTAGGCGCTGTCGTCGGCAAACAGCGCCAACTTCACGTCTACTTCCCACGCTTGGAGGTTACCCTCGAGCGTGGGAATGTCGTTTGTGTAGAGAGCGTAGAGGAGTGGAGCCAGGACGCTTCCCTGCGGAACTCCGGCCGTGACTGGGCGCACCGACGACTTGGCGCCCTCGACCGCGACAAAGAAGGATCTTCCCTCCAGGTACGACCCCAGCAGTCGCACGTAGGCGTGCTGGAGGTCCGTGTTCTGCACCAGCTTGTGGATCAGTCCCGCATGCCAGACACGGTCGAAGGCCTTCTCGATATCGAGAAAGACTGCGGCCGTGTACTGGCGCGCGTTGGACCGATCCGCCAAGTGATGCATGACGCGGACCAATTGCAGCGTTGTCGAGTGACCGCTGCGAAACCCGAACTGCTCGGGTCTGGGAAGGATGTGCGGCGACACCCTTCTCAGCAGCAGCCTCTCGAACAACTTGCCCACATGCGACAGCAAGGTGATCGGACGGTAACTGGAGGGATTTCTCCTATCCTTGCCGGGTTTGGGCAAGGCGATAACCTTGCCCAATTTCCAAATTCCCGGGAAGTGTCCTGTGGACAGAATGGAATTGAACAGCCGTGTCATGTATGACACGACCGTTTCAGGGAAGTGGAAGAATGCGAGAGAGGGAATACCGTCCTCGCCCGGCGCCTTGCGCCTCTTCATCCGCTTGATGGAGAGGCGCAATTCACTGGGAGTGATGAAAACATCATCTTAAGAAAATCTTACTTTCCCTCCCTGGGTACTGACAAGTGCGCATGCGCGTTAGTGTCTACGTCTGCTCTCACGCACCTAAAATTCTCCGCCATTGATGTGCTCGGGTAATTTGCAATATTGTGTTTAGTGTAAAAGTGAAATAAACAAAAGGAAATAAAATTTAATAGTGAAGTATTAAACAAAGATGAGTTTATCAGACAGTTCTTATTCGATTAGTAGTAGTTTATTTAAAAATTAAATAACAGTTAAATTGTTGTTTTATGAGGGTGGGGCACCCCCAAGCCCCCGCCATGGCTTCGCCCCTGGACCCCGGCTCGGTACTTCACGGGTGCTAAATTTTTTACATTGTCGAACTTTCGGACTGGTAGGCGAAAAAATAGTATGTGCACCGCGGGAAAAAACGCGTGTTTGCAATTTTACACGCGGGAGGAAATGTCCAACTTTTTTCCCTTGGTGCACAATGTACTATTAATGCATAACATAAATATTTAAGGCTTAAAGATATTCCTAATAAATATGTCACTGATATACAATAAGTTGAGAGTTAAAGACCAATAAAGCCACAGCTGGCGGAACGGAATGGCGCATCGTAAACAATGAAAAACCATAAAAGATTTACGGGCCTACACAGTACACGAAAAAACTCACCTTGGAAAAGAGGCGTCCTCCATTGTTCTGTTTTGCTTTCATAAATTTCTGAATATCTACTGAAACCTTAGGGGAAAGGAAAGGGGAATAACCCCTTTAGGTCCCTCAAGTACTCAAGAGGATTGGAAAATCGTTAAGACTCTGGATGACGATGCTCAGTGTCCATAGAAATCACTTGGCTTAATAAAAGGGACTTAGATTTTAAGAAAAAAAAAAGAGGATAACATTTAAAATAAAACCGATTAAGAAACATCGTAATGACGTTTTTAACATAATATATAACATAACATATGTTATACCCTGGAAACCGATGAATGTTTGTGTTGGTTGTATTGTAGTTATCTATACATGTGGATACTTCTTCTTTTTTTGTTTTCTTTTTTTCATTAACTAATTTGGAAGCTTGCTCGCTATCTACATTAATATGGGTTTTACTGAGTGCATATATCATTTAGATTGCAATCCAGATCAGATTTAGGTACTATTTGTATGATTTAGTTAATAGGTAATGTACTGTAATGATTGTGATTTGACACCTCGTATATATATATTTATTCTATATATAATTCTAAATAGATATAGACATATGATAGTATGGAGTACAGTAGACGCATTTATAGAAAGAATTAGTGATGCTCCGGAGTTTTACTCAAAACAAATTGAAACGAATGCTTTGTTTACCACTTTTGAAGAGTATATTCAACAACAGGTGCAAATTATTTTTATAAAATTAACCAAATATAAATTAATTCCATGGTCATTTTCTCTCCTCTTTTGTTTATGGCACTTTGCCTGTTTTGGGATAATTATTCCAAAAACTCAATCATAAATATGATCTTGAACCCACATCATACAGACCCATAAGCCTGTTGCCTGTGCTGTCCAAGATGTTTGAGAGGATTCTCTTCAGTAGAATATTACCAATACTCAATGAAAACAAAATTGTACCCAGACATCAATTCGGTTTTCGACAACAGCACTCTACCATAGAACAAGTGCATAGGGTCTGTGAAAAAATTCGATCATCCCTTGAAAACAAAGAATACTGCTCTGCCGTGTTTCTGGACATCCAGGCTGCGTTCGATAAGGTGTGGCATAAAGGCCTACTATACAAAATAAAGGCATTCCTACCCCATAGTTATTATCCACTGATGAAATCATAACTGATAGATAGAATTTTCCGGGTGAGAGAAGACGGAGAGCTATCAAATATTCACGATATAATGGCGGGAGTCCCACAGGGTACTGTGCTGGGACCCGTCTTGTACACCATATATACTGCTGACCTTCCTGAAACACAAGGCGTTACCACAGCTACATTTGCGGACGACACAGCACTACTTGCAAGCAGCACGGACCCAGCTGTTGACTCTGCTACCTTGCAGAACAACCTTGACAAAGTGACTGAATGGCTCCAGAAATGGCGAATAAAGGCTCATACTACAAAATCCGTCCACATAACATTTACGCTTAGGAAAGGAAGCTGCGCATCGGTAAAAATGTGTGATATCACCCTGCCACAATGTGATACAGTCAGATACCTCGGTATGCACCTGGACAAAAGACTGACATGGAAAAAACACATCCAATCAAAACGAGATGAGCTAAACATGCGGTTCAAAAACATTTACTGGCTGATGGCACGTAACTCGAAGCTTTCCACTGACAATAAGCTCCTAATCTACAAAATGATCCCGAAGCCAATATGGACGTATGGATTACAACTGTGGGGAAGTGCATGCGATTCCAGTTTAAATATCATGCAAAGAATGCAGAATGGCATCTTAAGAACCATAGCAAACGTACCATGGTTTGTGACAAACACTGAGATCCATGAAGCCATGAACATGAGAACTGTTAAGGAAGAGATAAGGTTGACAGGGACTAAGTACAGAACTCGGCTGGAAAACCACCCAAATACCCTAGCTAATGCGTTGACAAAAGTCAGTTACATCAAACGACTGAAACGTCATGATATACAGGGAGTTGGTGACAGATGGTGATTAATGAGGAGTCTCCTGGTGAGGAGCCTCTTCGACGCGATGGCACACGCAACGGATCTGCTCATAGTCCAGGACTGATCGCAGATAGGCACATAAAAAAAAAAAAGAAATATGATCTTAACATTGTGGCCTCAACTCTTGTTATATTTTTGCCGTAAAAATACAGAAATAAGTGCATTCTTGATGGGCGATAACGGAGAAAATGATCCATAGTAAATAAATTCTGTTTGAATCATCGTTTTGATGAAATGATGAAAAATCGCATTAAATAAAACAATTAAAATGTTTATTATACTCGTATGAAAATATTAACTGTTAGTATTTATTTCCAAAATCAGGAAAACATCGGTAATATGATAATAATAATGTTAAGTTAATTTAATTAAGTTAAATTGTACAAGTGAGGAAAACATTATGACTAAGAGAAAATTACTTTTCGAAGAATTATTTTTATGAAACCAATAATGAAATTAGTTAAATAGCATAATATCGTCGCAACTAATTTAAAAAATAAACTTTAAAACGAACAGTCGGCCAATTTGTAATATCTTCAATATCAAATTTGGGGAATGTGACTTTTAATTATTGGAGTTTACTCCTTTAGAATCGATTTACATATATAGGCCCGGGGTATGAAAATTATGGGGACCAAAATCGTACTAGCATGTCACACGAAATGCGTTATGCGCCTGATTGGCTCCTGATTGCGTGATGCGTGCGCGCGCCAATCAAAATCGTACTAGCATGTCACACGAAATGCGTTATGCGCCTGATTGGCTCCTGATTGCGTGATGCGTGCGCGCGCCAATCAAAATCGTACTAGCATGTCACACGAAATGCGTTATGCGCCTGATTGGCTCCTGATTGCGTGATGCGTGCGCGCGCCAATCAGGAGCCAACGCGCGGCCGCGTTATCGCAGGTGACGCCGGGCTGCTGCGCCGGCAGTCCGCCACAAAGCCTCGTACTGATCGCGCGTTTCTCTCATTATTGTATTTTCATATATTTGTTAGTCGTTTGTTTTGTGTCTCGTTAATTTGTTAATAATCTGTAGTGTATCGTGTTGTCGTAATATAGAACTATTTCTCGTATTGTTTCGTTTAATTTTTTATATCCAGTAAACTCCAGTCGTGCGTCGGAGCGGACACACACACTTTTTTTATTTTTATTACCAGTATGTCATTTTTAATAAATGTGTCTAACCCTAGTCTCCAGATTTGCACAATTATCAAAGACTTATGAGAATATAATAATTATACTAGTATTACATACATTGTCCCGATATCCTCACAGGGTTACCTGTATAATACATACTATTTCATTTCATTTTTGTTCGGTTTATTAAAAAGTCATATTTTTTTGTTTCAAATTTCTATATTTACTATAGTGCATATTATTATCAATTTCATTCCGTACACAAATTATATCTCGAACAGGTCGTGATAGAAATATTGAAAGCTTATATTTTCCTGCTAATGAAAACGACTACATAAGCTTAGTGCAAACTCTTTTGATGCATTTGAGAGGCTTCTTACACACAGCGGAGGGGGTTTCGCCTAGTTCCTTCGAATAAATCTTGCAAGTTGCACCTTCATCTATAAAAATATATGGAAGAAAAATTAAGTATGAAAATATTAGTTTGTACTCTGATATTGGCACTGACAAGGTGTAAACTTAAAAAAATAATAGGAATCAGCAGATGAAGACAATCTGACTTTAACAAAGCTTTGTAATAAATATGATGATAATAATTTTTTGGCAAGAAACGTCTCTTTGTTCTGGTGGTTAATGATCTTGGCAACTATTCCGGTTTTAGAATCTAACTCTTATTCGAAGTCAAAAAAATTGTTGAAGATATCGTCATGTCCTAACGCAAGATGTACTAGTTTATGTTTGTATTCCGATATACACCGACAGAGCACACGATAAAAGTGTAGCTTCTTCTTCTTCTTTGTCGTTTCCTCAGTACTGAGGGTCGTGACCACCTTGGTCCAGTTTTTCCACCAGCTTCCTCCAATGTTGCCTGCATTCGGCCTGCTTAATAGCGCCCGGGACGCTGGTGTTTGTGGCCTCCTTGACAATGTCCGTCCACCTGGTTGGCAATCTTCCTCGAGTGTAGCTAGGGATCGCTTAATCTCGTTGATCTGATTTTTAATTTCTGGTAGTAAACTTACCAAGTAAAGTTACACATGCGGGACAACAAGCACACTTTCCAGCGTGTCTGGCGCGATGCTCAGTGTTCTTAGGGCAAACAAGTGGTGGCTGTATGCATGGATTTTTTTCACAGTAGTCTGTACCACATACCAAAGCACCGTACGCTGCTGACGCAACGCATGCCAGCATTATAAAAATCAACGTTTTCATTCTGTAAAAATATTAAAAAAAACAATATAAACTATGTTGTCGCTAGAATGAAGACGGCCACAAGTCCTGCGCTAGCTAATATTTAGTGTTAATATTTAATATTTAGTGTTCTTTGTGCGGTATTAATTTTTCAAGTAATATTTTAATAATACAAGTCCGTTATCAACGAACAAAAATCACCTTAAGAAAATCTAAAACGAAGATTCAACTTTTTCAATTCTTACCTCTTTATTTCTCAAAGTTTGAAGCCAGACCAACTGAATCAATTTCAAAAATGCAACGGTTCGCTGAGTCGAATTAAATTTGAATAATATGCTAAGCCTACCTCAATATTCTGTCTAACGTTCGGGATTTCATGTGAATTTATTCAAGTTTCAAGATAGAAAATATTCCACGAAAACGTACAAGAGAAGGCAAACGTATTTCATTCTTTCAAACGAAATATTATGTTGTTCTAGGAAATAATACATTGTACAAATTTTAATACGCTGAAATCTATATATATAAAAATGAATTGCTGTTTGTTAGTCTCGCTAAAACTCGAGAACGGCTGGACCGATTTGGCTAATTTTGGTCTCCAATTATTTGTGGAAGTCCAGGGAAGGTTTAAAATGTTTAAAAAAATATGAAAATGCTCGGAATTAAATAAAAATAATAATTTTGTTTTTCCTTTTTTTTGTTTTAAGTTTATTTTAAACAAAAGTTTAGGTCTTTTTTTTATCGATTTAGGCACTACGAAGTCTGCCGGGTCAGCTATACAGAATATATTTTCAGAACTAAAACTAGGAATTTTTACGACGAAGCAATATACTATTTGTCTGGCTGTGTTGTCGGAAGAGTCACGAGTGTATTTTGAAGGGCGACTAAGGAATTCACGGGAGAATGAGCAGCAGTAGGTATTCTTTGAGTATCATGTCAGCGTACTCGTATTGTACGCTCGCACGGGTACGTACCACTATCCTACCTATTACTGCCACGGTACAGTCATTCTGATCCGAAGACTGGAACAGCCGTTATACAACAGAATTGAGAGTTCGACCTCATAAAAACTTTTCATCGAAAAAAACATAAAAAACTTACTTGAAATTTTTGAATACGTTTCTCGTAATAGTCTTGTGTGCAAGTTAAAATACTGAATGTGTAGATCCGGGAGATGTATGAGTATTTATAAGAATGACGACGAGATAACCCTGCACCTTGTTTGGATTTTCTACATTCTCGTTATCTTCAGGATTCATCCATTTATTATTGCAATATATATAAATCACAACATTGCATAAAATCTAAATTTAATTGAGCACTCTTCTGCAGTTTTCTCACTTTACCTTAAGTGTCTGCGAATACATTGCAAATAACATCAAATATACGCATGTATATTAGTGGGGGACCCAAATTATGTACAGTAATATATATAAGTATACATTATCGCAATATACATCACAACGTGAATGCCCGGTCACCCCCATCCCCTTCACAGATGAAAGGTTCGGAGGACGCCAGGAGGATCGTGAATTCCGTGCAGTCGTGGCTTCCCGAATAAGTTAGATGCCGAGCTCGTCAAAGCCGACACTCTCGAAGAAGGTCTATCGGTTAATTCCGTGAACTGTATCCACAAAGAATGCGGGAGGCTCCGGTCACCGTCCTTGTCGAACCCGTCGCTTGCGACGAAGGGCTCGACGAGTGAATTAACCCATAGACACAGCCCACTAAGTTTCTCGCTGGATCTTCTCAGCGGGTCGCGTTTCCAAGCCGGTGGTAGATTCCGCGAAGCACTGCTCTTGCCAGGGCCAGTGCTAGCAACACTTCCGGTTTGAGCCCCGTGTGCTCACCTACACGTTAGGGTGAAGCTAAAATAGCCTCTCAAGGCTATCAGCATAGATAGGAAAAAAAATACAGACGTCAATTTGAAGCTCGTGCCTACGTACTCACTACACAAGAGGTCGGGTCGCCGTCCACAGACACACTGCGAGCCGCCTCTGTGTTCACAGCCATATCGCCACTGAGTGGGTATCTGCGAGCTTACTGCCCTCCACGCGTGAGTGGCTCACAGCGGTCTCGCTCCTACGTACTCACTTGATACAGTATCAGATACAATACATGCTACATGGCTAGGCGAGTACCCTCCTTTTGATAGATATCCTACCGAGGAAATTCGTATTCGAATGCCTGCCCTACAACGCGACGTAAAATCTCGAATCGCCGAAGTTTTTTTTTTATGTTTGAAAGGTTACTAGTAGCCCGGAGGCCTTTCCAGTTTCACCAGGACATGTGGGCGAGCAAAGGCTCAGCCAGGAGGGGTGGGATTTGCTAACAACTGACCGAGCGCCTCCGAAGGAGACCTAACAACTCAAGAGCAATTGCTTCGCGAATGAATCTACTACCGGATCGGAATCGCGCCCCACTGAGAAGATCCGGCGAGAAACTCAGCGGGCTGATGCATGGGTTAGGTTGCACGTCGACCTCTTTGTCGAGTTCGACGAGTACGGTTACCGGAGTTCCTAAGCCGACTCTTAGTGTTAGCGCTGAAGACGTCTAATGCAAAGGTTATTGGATCTGATGGATCCGTAAGGACGTGTCTAGGGCGTCGACGGTGATTGGCTCCTGCATGATCAGGATTTGGGGTGTAGTCAGCGGCGGCAACGATAAGGCGATTATCATGACGTACAGCCTTATCGAAGTACCGTTCCGACGCTGACTTCATGTATTTCTGGATTGATTCGAGGCCCAGGTCGTCGTGTAGGTCAACGTTCCTCACGAACCACGGAGCCCCAACGGCCAACCTGCAAAAGAGTGATTGTAGGGATTGGACATAGACCCCCTATATGTGTGCGGGCCGCGTGAGCGAACACCACACTCGCATAAGTCATGACGGGCCTTATGCAAGTTTTGTAAAGTGTCACCTTCCGAAGGGACATTTTACTCCACTTACAGATCATGGGATAGAGTCTGCCGAGAATATATGCAGCACGGTCGCGGACTGTTTTTATATGTGGGCGGAATGTCATGGATGCATCCAGGGTGACACCCAGGGACTTGACCTTCCTGGCCCAGGGTATTGGTTGGCCGAAGAGGGTGATCGGGGGGGTGATATTTCTCCTCCTAATGTGGGAGAAAAAAGCGGTGAGTTTCCCCTTTGAAATAACACTGCTGTGCTTTTCGCTGGATTGATGTCTATGCGCCATTTTCTGAACTACTGTCTGAGGGTTAGCGCTGCGCTCTGGAGCTTACTCGAGATTAGGGACTTTTTTCTATTTGAGTAGTAAACGGTTGTGTCGTCAGCAAATAAGGCTAGCTGGGTCGGCGGCGACCGGGGAATATCGTTTATAAATAAACTAAATAGGAGCGGAGAGAGAACGGAGACTTGCGGACTCCAGCCGTGAGTAGTCACGGGAGGAGCGGGTTCCCTCTACTCGATATCGAAAAGAGCGGTTAGACAGGAAGAAAAGTTTGAAAATCAAACCGTTGTGCCAGACTTTGTCGAACGCTTTTGCAACGTCAAAGAAGAGGCCTCCCGTGTAGATCGGCTTTGGTCGGTTAAGTCCTCCGAGAATGTGCTCCGTGAGGCGGTGCACCTGTTGTACGCATGAGTAATTTGCACGGAATCCGAATTGTTCATCGATGAGAATGCCCTTGGATGAGACGCAGTCTCTGAGGCGTTTATAGAGCAGATGCTCATACAGTTTGCCTAGAGACATGAGGAGGATAATCGGGCGGTAGCACGTCGGATGATTTTTTGGTTTACCGGGCTTATGTATGCCGATAACGTCCGCTTCTTTCCACACCGCGGGAAAGATACAGTTTGCCATAGCGGCATTGAAAATAGATGCGAGCATCACGATGAGTTGGACGGGTAGAAGTTTAATAACGCGGTTAGATATACCGTCGGAACCGGGAGCCTTGCGAGGACGTAGGTCTTTGATCAAGTCTTTAACTTCCATCGGGGTGACGGGTGGTAACGCATCCGAGGGTGGCTCTGCGTTCTACCTCACTGTCTACTAATTCTACATGAACAGGGTTCACGGATTGAGTGCTGGGCGTGCACTGGGTTTGCAATGTATCGGCCAGTAGCTCTGCTTTTTCGTCATCATCGAACGCCGTGAGTCCACCTGAGGGGTCTACGAGGGGGGGGCTTAGTTACTACCGTATCCGATTTGAGAGTACGAGCTAAGCGGTAGTAAGACCGTTGCGAGGGCGCGAGTCCGTCTAAGAAATCAGAACATCTGTCATCTCGGACTTTGGCGATGCGAGACTTTACGTCGCGTTGTAGGGCATGCATTCGAATACGATTTTCCGCGGTAGGATACCTGTCGTATGCGCGGATTGACGCGTTCTTAGCTCTAAAGAGTTCCCTAACATCGTCGGGCAAATTGAAGCGGTGAAGGAAGTTCTTCGCTACAACTTGCTTCGATGACCTATCTAATGTCGAGGTGATGTGTGAGGTTACGATGTCTATGGCTTCAGCGGTATCCTGGGGAGACGGGGTAGAGTCCGGGCTAAATGGGAGAATTGGTGGATCAGATTCAGCCAGGTTGATGCCCAGCATGTGCCAATCCACCACAGTCCTCGTGACGGGAACGGGATCGAGAGCGCGACCGAGCTTCATAACGACGGGACGGTGGTTTGAGTCTAACTCTGAAACTACTTCGATCGAGTGTAAGCGCAGAGTTACTTTTTTTAATAACGTTATTTTGAGTATATCCGGGCGATGCGCGATTATTTAGCCGGTAGTGAGTCGGGGTTAGCGGATCGAAGGCGAGATCATCGACTAACGCGTCGAGCCACCTGCCATTAGGGGTTGTGGTGTGAGAGTTCCACCTGATGTGCTTACAATTTAGGTCGCCCGCTAGAATGAAAGAGCTGCCCATGCCGAGCAGCGACTAGATCCATATTATATGGCTCCCTACCGCGACCGGTGTGCATACGGTGCACAGAATTCACTGGTAGGCCTTGTTCTAACAAGTTACTTCCTTGTTCTCTTTACGAGCTCTACATCTAACTCTTTACGGATTCCGCGTATTACAACGCGGAGTTCGCGCTCCTCCTGGAGCGTATAAGTGTGGAAACTTATACGCTCCTTACGGAGGTAAGAGGTGAGGGCCCTATGGTCGTCAGATGATTGCACCTTTACTTAGATGCCGTTGGCGAGATTGCGGGCGCTGGTGAAATTAATTTTTTTGGCCTTAAGGGCCAGGGAAACTCGATCCCAGGCAGCCTTCTCTTGAAGAACTACCGGGAGAGAGGTCTGGGCTTTGGTTAGTGCAACTGGACGCGGTGACGGTGTACCACGGGCAGAGGGAGCGACGGGGGTCGGAGGGCGGGGGCGTTTGCAGCCTTACTCACTTTAGCGGCTGCGGGAGCTCAGGACTCCGCGGCGCGCTTCTGGTAAGAAGTGATAAAGGCCTTTCTGGCCTTTCACGGTAGGCCAGAAAGGTATTTCTAGCCTACCGTGAATTCATCAGTGGCGGGTGAAGGGTCGAATCTCCATGTCCGAGTCCGAGTCAGACGAGGAAGAGGGCGCGGGCCTCCGGACCACCAATAATTCCTTAGTCCTAAAAAATCTTTATGTTACTTAAAGAACCTTTTGTTGTGAATCTATGAAAACTATGAAATATTACGTCCAATTCTCTCGTGATTCAACGAAATGCAGTTTATCTTAATTACTGACATTTCGATTGCTTGTATGTCACTCTTAAATACAATATTATCTTGGGTCTCGACCTTTCGATGATTAAGTTTAATAAAAATTACTGAAGCGTGAAGGAGAATAGACGACAATGCAATTTAACTTTTATCTAAAATGTTGCACTTACTGACATATGGAATGAGCTACAAAGTACCAACTCCTGAGGCTTCTGATTAGCTTAATGAATTTTCAACTTAGAGCTGAATTTACTATAAATTCAATTTTTTTATTAATGATCAATTACTGGTGGCTCGGAGGCCTCTCCGGTTTCACCAGGACAGGTGGGCGAGCAGAGGCTTCGCCAGGAGGGTTGGGAGTTGCTTACAGCTACGCGAGTGCTTGCAAAGGAGACCTAACAACTCAAGGGCAGCTGCTTCGCGAATGAATCTACTACCGGATCGGAATCGTGATCCACTGAGAAGATCCGGCGAGAAACTCAGAGGGCTTATGTTTAGGCTAGTTACATAAATATGTAACTATACTTGAGACCTTAGAGCTTATATTAAGGTGGTTGGCGCATTTACGTTGTAGATGTCCATGGGCTCCAGTAACCAATTAAGACCAGGTGCGCTGTGAGCTCGTCTACCCATCTAAGCAATAAAAAAAACATATCTTTTAACAATGCTGAATCAAATCATATTTAATTTTTAATTATTTTATAGGTACCGTAAAAATAATAAAAAAATAAATTTGGACTAGAAATGTAGTTAACCATTACCATTTACCAGTTACCATTTACTTAAGGTTAAATGCGCAGTTTATTATCTTACAATGAACAAATTAGATTCAAAAGTTTTAATTAACTTAAGCCTTCATAAATTTTAAGTCTATACAAATTCGTTGCGTTAAAACAGTAGTAATACGCTGGAACTAGAAAACAGTTTTTTTGTTCAATCCTAAGTTAAGTTTGATTTTCTTACATGAAAAATGAAAACCCAAATTATTAAGAAATATGTATTTTATTGCTGTAAATTATATTTAATTTAGTTTATCTTCTGTAAATTACTTACAACTGGACAGCTAAGGGTAACATAGTCCTTATTGCCCAATTTTGCAACAATACCTAAATTACCTAAAATAAATATATAATTAATTACTTTCCCTGACTAATTCATGAACGCAGACCCTAAGAAACTGTGGTTGCAACATGAAATTTTGGCTTATTATGTTGCGAACATCCATTGAGTAAATATTTTTTTAAATTTTATCCTTAGAAGAGTAAAATAAGTGACGAACGTTGTATGGAAGGCCGACATAAGCAAAGTAAGGAGCACGAAGTAACATATAAATACGTGCTTCTAGTTAGAAATAAATATACCTACACGTTAACCGAAATTTTTCAAAATTTTTGCCATAACAAAATAAATCAGTAGTTGAAAGTTTAATTATTTATGAAATTCGTCATTGGAGGAAAGAGCATAATATTCATTAACAAACCTATAAAGTATAGAAAAAATATTTGAAATATTTTATGAAGATATGATATTTAGAATAATAATAATATATGATACATATATTATATCCTGCACTACGAACGAAGCCGAAAGAAGTGGGTATGACGTCATTTTAAGATTTGATCTGTGAAAATATAGGTTTATGTCAAACCACAATACATGGACAATATTTGTTCTGGAGGGTTGCTTAGCTTTGTACAAAGGGCCTAAGCTTGCACACGGTACCCTTAGAGCGTGAATTTCACTCGTACTCAATTGATTTCCTAAAGACAATGCTGAGACATTTTTTTAATTTTAGAACGTAGGCTACCGTCGCTGTAGCAATTATGTTTTGAAATATTATAAACATTTTCCAAAATCTAAATAAAACGACTCAATTCACAACACAAGCGTTCCCTTGCGTGAATACCATTTGCGCAGAGGATTTGAGTTCTGACCGGCTATGCATACAATCATATGAAGTGAATTAAATCTGTTCAATTTATCTAAATATCGCGTGTAAATAAGATACTTTGCTTCAATGGTTGTAATAAAATGCGTATATTTAGAAGAAAAGTAATTTGTGAAAGTGGAAGCAAACATTCTAATGCACATTTAGCTCATGCATATGCACATTTATGGCTTGAAAATACAGGCATGTTCCTCAACTACTTTGAAATTGAATGTTCTTATATGTGAATGTTTTTATAGTGTACGAAAGAACTTAAGGGATATTTGTGCTTTTCAAGCATATTAGGTATCCGTATATATATATATATATTTTTATCAGATGAGTGTAATAATGCATAACTATGTCTAATTTTTATGCAAATATTTGCACTCAAAATGCGACAGACTGTTCACCTTAAAATCAGGAAATATGCTAAGACAAGAAACTATACAAGGATTTTTTAAAGGAATTAAATTAGAAAATTTAGTAAGATACATACTAGGTATATTATATAGACAATTTACATTTTATATATCGTGAGCCTTGAAAAGTAAGTAAAGATTAGGTACTAGCTGTAAATAGCCCGAGAAGGAACAAACTATTATTTTTTACGTATTTTCACCAGATAAAACAATCTTTTGCGATATTAACTTTAGAATTAAACAGGAATACTTATTTATATAACTCACAACGTAACAGAAAATGAGATGAAACATTTTTTTTATGTACAACCTTTATTCAAGAGTTCTTTACGTGGAAAAGGTTGCGGCTGACCTTTGCCATTTTGTTATATGATATCACAGGAGCCTAATGGACTTTTATGGATATTCTAATGAAATTTCGTGTAACCAAATCCTGTTGAGTGACTCTTGGCATATATCATACTGTTATCAGGAGAAGCATTATGTTACAATCATTTTAAATATACACTTAAATGAGATTTCATTTGAAATTTGTAAGATTTCGAAAATTATGAGATTTAATTTATGAATTGGAGTTTTTAAAATAAACAAAATTATGTTACGGAAGTATAAAACGCGAAACAAGTAGATGATAATCATAATAAATATTATTGCACAAGGACGAGCTTGGATCGAAATCATCTTTATAGATATACAATTAAATGAAATATGATTTGGAACTACATTTAGAAGGTTGTAAGATTTGATTTACAAGCTAGACTTTTTGATATAAATAAACTGACGCTCAGTTACAAGAAAATAGGGAGCAAGTAAATGGTAGTTATAATATCATTGGTCAAGGACGAAATTTACGGTTTACAGTTGAGCTTAAACTGTGGGAGCGAAATAGCCACTGCGGGACATAGAGGTCTCCAAGGACATAAATCATATGTTTAGTCCGAAATTCAGACATTTAACGCAATAATATATAAAACACGGACTCTGTAGGTAGTGCAGTAGTTAGCGCTCCTGACTGTTGCGCCGAGGGTCGAGGGCTCGATTCCCACATCGGGCAAATATTGTGCGATGAAAAGGTTTGTTTTTTAAATTTTTTTTTATATATAGTTATGCATATATTGAAACTTGTATAAGTAATCTTTGTCAGTCTCTGGTTATGGGTAAAACACAGGGAATTCTAAATTGGGGCCGGATGACCGTGCGGATTTGTTCTCAGCTATTTTATATATAATAAATATATCAGTTCAATGTTATACAACATCACAAGTCACGACGTCACTTCACGTAATGTAATTCAAATTATCATATAGATTTCATTACTGTACAAAGCAGATCTCATTTCCAACATTTCATAGAAATATAATATTGAAATGAGAAATAACAAATTATGCGTAGAGACAAGAAAAAATCTACCATTGATGATCTTTTTTCTTTTTTTTTTATGATTGAAGGATTACTGGTGGCCCGGAGGCCTTTCCAGTTTCACCAGGACAGGTGGGCGAGCAAAGACTCAGCCAGGAGGGGTGGGATTTGCTAACAGCTACCCGAGCGCCTCCGAAGGAGACCTAACAGCTCAAGAGCAGCAGCTTCGCGAATGAATCTACTACCGGATCGGAATCGCGACCCGCTGAGAAGATCCGGCGAGAAACTCAGCGAGCTGATTCATGGTTAGGTTGCACGGCGACCTCTTTGTCGAGTTCGACGAGTACGGTTACCGAGGTCCCTAAGCCTGCTCCTAGTGTTAGAGCTGAAGGCGTGTAATGCAAAGGTTATTGGATCTGATGGATCTGTAAGATCTCTGAAAGACAGCCCTCACCTGGTGCGGTGAAGGAATAACATCGTGTAATAAAAATCAAACCCGCAAAATTATAATTTGCGTAATTACTGGTGGTAGTACTTGTGAGTCCGCACGGATAAGTACCTATCACCGCGCTGCCTATTTAATACTAATAATACTAAATAGAATAAAAGTACTAAATAAAATGGAAATAATAAATAAAATAGACTAAAATAAAATGGATTTCTTCAAAAGACGCCTACATAATCAATAATAGCAAATATGATTGCCACAGATTATGGATCCTTGGCTGCATTACAAAACAAAAGAACTTCAATAACTCTTCATTTAAAAGCTACATTTTAGTCTAGGTTCTATGGAATCATGTGAATGTTTTTTACATGTACATATAGGTATGTATGATCACGCTAGTTATTCCGTATCCTTAATCGTTCCAAAGGGAGCAGTGAGCAATGTGGGCTATTAATTCGTGAACCGCAATGTAACGGATGTAGACGAAAGCGATGGTTCTAATTAGTTGATGTGCTCTTTTAATGTTAACCTTTATTAAATTAACATTGTATTAAGATACAGCTTTGATCGTAAGACAATCATGAGTCTCTGTAATGCTAGAGGAATATTCGAGCCGTTAGTTTATGCAGAGTAGTCTTTTAAAGTTTCATTGAAAAAATGACCCAAGAAGACTTTTTTATTTGCTTAAACATAAATAATATAATTAAAACTACTTTATTGCTGATGAAAACGAAATTATTGTTTCTTAATTTCTGTTAATAGCACATTGAGATCTAACAGTTTGTTTGACGTTGACGACTATTAAACAAGTCGAAAATGATAATATAATGAAAATAAAAAAAACGCGAGATTAAACCGTATAAGTGGTTTTTATTATATTTTTGATTCGCGAAAGTGCACGGAAGGCCCATTCTCGGCAGTCCGTGCTCGAGTCAGTTGGCCAACCCCACTCGGGGTCTACTAAGGGTCGTGGCGGTTTACCCAGTCTTTGATTACTAGGGGAAATGTGGCGGAGGACGCCTCACCTTTCGTATGGTGCTAGCTGCCTGGCATCGTGGCGTTGATGCTTGGCGGCGAGGACTCCTGGAAAGCTATGCTCGACTTCTGCGAGTTCACCATCTTGCGGAAGGAGGCGGCGGGGCAAGTGAGACATAGCTCTCCTCGCTATGTAGAAATTCGCTGCCGCCGAGCAGGGGGCCGGGACCGGGGTCCTATCCGTGACCCGTCCCCCTAAGACCTGCGGACTCCACCCGCTTTGTGTGGTGAGGGACCCAGGTGTGTCCGGCACGCCACTCACCTTTAAACATGAATTCTACGTGTCAGTTTTTACAGCAGGTATAACAGCTGCCACTTCCTTTAAATCGAAACGCATTACTGCTTCACGGAAGAAATAGGCAAGGCGGTAGTACCTATTGTGGTGAGTAGCCATCATACAACGCAAGATATTTGACAGATGGCTGAATCTCGCTTACGACATTTTCAAGATAAGCTTGCATATATACAAGTTACGAACATCAACATTTAAACCGTAGGTCTACCGAGCAATATCCTAGTATATAGTATAACCTAAAAAATTTGAAAATTTTTTGAAAAATTATTGGTAAATATCGTTGGCCATCGGAACGTTAAAATTAACGACTTAAATTTACTGTTGAAACTACAACATAAAACGCAAAGCTCCCAACTGTTTCGTATTGAAACTTGAAACGACTATAAATGATTCAAATAAAAACTGTAATATAAACCGAGAGCCAGTATTGATGGCGTGACTCTTAATTTGCCAATGCGTTCATTACTCGCTGCCTTCAGTGACGCCGCCCGTAGCCTCCGTAAAACGGCTATATCGATCGATTGTTGCCACAAATGAATTATTGAACTTCTAAACAAAGGCTTATGTTCTTTAGCGTTCGTGTCGGAACTTTTCTTATTGGTACATATTGCCGTACGCGCTATCGGCCTACATTTTTACTGGTGGCAGGACCTCTTGTGAGTCCGCACGGGTAGGTACCACCACCCTGCCTATTTCTACCGTGAAGCAGTAATGCGTTTCGATTTGAAGGGTGGGGCAGCCGTTGTAACTATACTTCAGACCTTAGAACTTATATCTCAAGGTGGGTGGCGCATTTACGTTGTAGATGTCTACGGGCTCCAGTAACCACTTAACGCCAGGTGGACTCTGAGATCGTCCACCCATCTAAGCAATAAAAAAAACCTAATCGAAGCTACTAAAGTGAAGCGTTTCGAAGTGAGTGTTTCTAAGTGGGAAAAGCTAGCCAAGTCTCACGGATCGTTTGGAACCTCTGGGTCTGCGGAGGTACTTCGGTTCCCTCTGTATTTTGTACCGTATGTTCCATGGGGATTGCTCTGAGGAATTGTTCGAGATGATACCAACATCTCGTTTTTACCATCGCACCGCCCGCCACCGGAGTAGAGTTCATCCATACTACCTGGAGCCACTGCGGTCATCCACAGTGCGTTTCCAGAGATCTTTTTTGCCACGTACCATCCGGTTATGGAATGAGCTTCCCCTCCACGGTGTTTCCCGAGCGCTATGACATTTCCTTCAAACGAGGCTTGTGGAGAGTATTAAGCAGTAGGCAGCGGCTTGGCTCTGCCCCTGGCATTGCTGAAGTCCATGGGTGACGGTAACCACTCAACATCAGGTGGGCCGTATGCTCGTATGCCTACAAGGGCAATAAAAAAAAAAGTTTCTAGCTAATTTTCTGGTCTTCTCATTGGGTCGCGATTCCGATTCGGGAGTAGACTCAGCTAAACACTGCTCTTGCTAGGGCTAGTGTTAACAAGTCTTCCCAGGCTGAATCCCGAGAGTTCGCCTACCAAACCTTGCGTGGTTGGAATAGCCCTCACTCAGGCTACCAACAATTAGGTAGAAAGAAAAGCTTTGTTGGTATCTGCTATATTTTTTAAGAAACTGCATGGAAACAAACCGTTCTCATATGCTTCATTTTTTGTGACTGGTATGCTTAGATTCCATACTCCAGAGCTGATACTGAATATCGTCGTTGGCAAACCAAAATCTGCTATGTGCACTTTTGAGATTTTTACTTTTTGACCTTTTCGTATAGTTCACAGCCCTATCTACCGTATAAAAAAATTGTTATGTGTCTATATATACCTTTAATATTTATCTATAGCTTTCATTTGATATAGTTCTTAAAAATTCACCTTCATATAAAACTTTATAGGAAAATGTTTTTACTCGTTAAATCAAAATAGAGTTTTTAGATTTTGGTATGACAGCGACGATATGCTCCTTATAGTAAGTACATTATTATCAGTTATTACAAAACCAAATTGATAACTTCATTACACTAGAAACAATGTCGCTATAAGTGCTTGATGGTTATATTCCCGGAGCCTGCAGTGTTTGATTATATATAAACCTTCAAATAATTCTTCATTTCCAAAAATGTTTCTTCTTCTACATGACATCATAATTTCTTTATAGATGTCACTCCTAATTGAGTCCTAATCACAAGGCATTAGGTAATAGGCGCATTATGTTGTTGCACAATTATATCTTGTAAGAGCTACTTATTTGATACAATTTAATGGTCTCATTTTCATGACAAGATATGATTCCAGATTATTTTTCTCCGGTCACTGCAGCTTTTTTAGATTCTAGTCTTAATCACAAGTGATCTAATTAAATCCGTTATTACTCGAATAATTTATAGTTTTTTAATATTTACAATTCCTCAGGGCTTAGTTGATACCATCATGACGTTAAGTGACTTTAAAAATCCTTTTTTAAATATAATTACGCAACGTTTATAATTAGCACACATGAAATATTTACAAGAAAATATAACGAATTTGTCATTTAATAAAGTAATAAGAAAATAAGTAAATTTTTTAATGAACTCGATATCTTTTCAATATATTCCACAAACCGTTCAATTATAACCCGTTCGCTCCAGATGTCAAGAAATGTTTGTGCAGCAAGGCATGTTATAAAGTTAATTAAACTACGTGGGAATGGGGCGTTCGCTCCCGGCCATTTCATTTGGTATTAATTTTATAATTTTCATATTTTAGTTATTTGAATGCAACAGACGGTTGGAAGAGTTCATCTCATTGCCAACCTGCGGTTGCCATATGTGATTGAATTGGAATTATTAATTTTGTTTCTATATCAGATATTTCTAAAATCAAATAAACATTTCTTTGTCTGTTTTTTAGACGACACTAGAAACTCCCACGAACATAAACTTTAATCTTATTCAGATGAGAGACGTGCCAAAATATCGGGACAGGAGTGGACAAATACCCAAAAATTTAATTTAATATATAAAAATAAAATGGAATTAATTAATAATATCGAAAATATAAATAATCTACAGTTAAATGTTATAATATGTAAAAGAGTTTCAACAACACATTATAATTATATTCGTGAACTAGCAACAATGAACACTCCTTCTGTCAGAAATAATATGAATTATGAATAAAACCTTATTCGGGAGAGTGAGAAAAGTTACCGTATAAAAAAACGAAATAGAAAAAATCACATTGAATTATGTGGAATAAGTGACACAATGTTTCCTCATATAAATGTGGCGGCGAGGAATACACATATAACGAAAACTTACTTCGTCGTTCCCTACTCTGTTATCTCATCTTATTTTACTCACTTATAAATAAAATACTGGTAGGGTGTCTTGTGAGCCCACCCGGATAGGTACCAACACCCTGCCTATTTCTGCCATGAAGCAGTAATGCGTTTCAGTTTGAAGGGTGGGGCAGCCGTTGTACTGTACTAAGACCTTAGAACTCATGTCTCATGGTGGGTGGCGGCATTTACGTAGTAGATATGGGCTCCGGTAACCACTTAACACCAGGTGGGCCGTGAGATCATGCAACTATAATATAAGCAATAAAACCACCTTTATAATTTTTATTTTACGAACTAAGAATGTTAAAACTAAAAGACGCTATTTTGTAGCTACAACTGCGAGGCGAACCGTACAATCCGGAGACATAGACTGGAAACATGAAATATGGAACGTACATATCTTCCATTACGCGAAAATGCAATTGGACATTGAAATATGAGGTCATGAGAACTGATATTTAATATCGTTGGTAGTTACATCATGCCAAACAAAACTAATACAAAAAATGTTTACAGCCATCCAAAATTTCCGTTCTAAAGTAAATTGTTTTTCCAAACATGTCTTTGTGTAGATAACATCTAACATCTTTACTTAATTATTGTGACATGGCAATATCAAAGACCAAGTCTTCGTACACGACGTGTATTTTTTGTGTAAAAGCTTAAGTACCATTGTGACAGTACCCTCGTCACAGACCGCACAAGACGTGCGGCTTAACAATTCGACACACAGTGGAGAAAAATAAACAAAGGATTTTCTGTTAAGTTACTTCTAAGGAGCTTATGTTTTATCAATCTTATTGGTGAGGTTGTAGAAAAAAAATCAATGCGTGTTGCAGTCTAACCTTACCGCGGCATGATTACTTTAGCAGCAGCAGAAGAAATAAGGTTGCAAAATGGTCTTAACCCTTCGTTTGTGTACATCATACGCTACTTTCAGCTATTACATTTTTTCTAGTCTCTCTTCTTCAACCTGTGTCCACCTGAGTGTAGGTCTCTTCGAACGCACCCCATTCTCTTCGGTATCTTACCTTTCTCATCCAGTCTCTACCAACTACTTCGACCAGCCCATCGGTCCACCTCGTTGGTTATCTGCCCACGTTACGACGTCCAGTACGAGGTCTTCACTCCAGTACTTTTATGCCCCACCGATTTTCAGTGCGACGGCATATGTGGCACACTTCCACTGCTTCCACTTTTCCGAGCAATCACTTTGGCTATGTCAGTCAAACCAGTTCTTCTGCGGATTTCGGTATTGCGCATTCTATCCCGTAGAGAAACGCCTAACATAGCCCGTTCCATGGCTCTTTGCGTGACTTACAGTAGTTTCTAGTACACGAGGCTATATGTCTGCTCTTCAGAGGAGAAGGCGTACGAATGCAATACTAAGAGTGTTCCCTAAAAAACAGCTTCTAGGTTGAACTACGACATGGTTTATCTTACTGTTTATCATTATTTAGGTATATAGTCACCCATTTTGATATTTGAGATTGTGGTCTTAAATTTGAAATGGATGTCTCGTCCTTCAAATAGATATATCATCAGTTTTCGGTCATGAACTCATAAATTTTCATTCCGGATTCGAAATGCAAATTCTTATGTTACATTGAATTGCAGATTTGTATTAAACGTATCCGAGTCTTGTTTCATTTTGGAAGTGTCGATTAGTCCGGAAATAATTTGCAATTTTCTAAGTTCTACTTAGTTAGATAATTATTAAAACAATAATTTCGTTGAATCAGACAAGAATCCTCAAGGTGAAAATATTACAATGCTCGTTCACTGTGGTTAACCAAAAGGCTATGGGTTTGTTTATTTTAGGGTATTTGTTTATTTTACTTTGTATTGCGTAGTATATTGTGGCTACCTTGCTTCATAGGCATCACGGTGTGGTTTCCAACACTGAGTTTGAAACATAATGCTGTAGACTCAGTTGTATTGTCTAAACACTCTCCCACCGTACAAACCGGAGTGCCGGATTACTTCGCAAGTAAACAGAATAATGCTAACCCACGCGTGCTAACAATGTGCACTTCCCCTAAAATTCTAGCTAGCGATAGTAGTAGGCTGGTTTAATACCGAGAGAAAACAGCTTCTTGTTATCCGTTTTATCTCTTAGTCTCCTGTTACGATACTCACAGGGAGTAGTATACGAGTATTCTCTATTATACATATATACTATGCTGAAATCACATAGTCAAAAATTTTCATTGCTATTAAAGTAAAAATCTAAATATGGTCTACGAGTATAATAAAGCCGTTGTTTCAAATGATGCTTACTGTCTTCGGGTTATATTGAATGAGCAAATTTCAGTCCACAGTTTTTCATTGATCATGTGGAAAACGCTTCCTTTTTTGAATATGATCAGCGTAGAAGATTAATTGTTTTGGATATGATTGTCTCAGGAGCTTACAGTCCACCTGATGTCGAATTACCAGAGGGCGAGACAAGTAATATTAATGTATAAATAGACTCAACTATACGATACAACAAGAACTCGTGAATTTGCGTAATTTAATATCAATCGCATACATATTTTGTGCACTTTTCTTCACAATGTGTCTACCAGTGTCCGCCTTGTGTGACATGAGTTTGAATTCCATTTTTTTAATCTATTGCATATATTTTATCGCGGGCCTTGAGCGCGGCTTGAGAGCGGAATCATGAAATTCCGTAACGAAAAAAACCTTCCACCCCCTCACTACGCCTACTATGTAGCTCGCGTTCAACATATTCACACGTTGCGCTTATGTAGTGTTAGAAAGTAAGAAGTCTAAACACCGATTGATGTACTATCAAAATATGTGATATAATTTCGTGGGTAACACAACGATAGCGCGATTCAGCTTTTGCGTCAAGCGCCATCTATCGACGACAAACGGAATTGTAAAATAGAAAATTATATCACATTACAATGCGTTGGGCGTGCCATTTTCTATCGCTTAGTCGAAGAATTTTATTACTACTCCTACTACTCATTCAGTGATTGGAGTGGCATTAAAAATAAACTAGCTAACCCGTTGATTCTGGGTGAATGAGAGTTTGAACTAGCATCCAAAGGCGTGTCTCTATCCCATGTAGCGCCCTCTAGTAGGTGCGCGGTCAAAATGGAATACTCACAATGTAGCAGATTCATTGAAAGTTAGCCCACTGAGTTTCTCGCCGTATCTTATTTTATTGTTGTTTTAATATTAAATTATTATTGTCGATTTATAATTGCATAAGTTGATAAAAAATTCTATGCAATAGCTTTATCGCGGCAGTCTCCGAGTGCCACACGTCTTATTTATATTCCGTATACCTTTATATGTCTTATCTATGATATGACTGCTGTCGAAATATTCGAAAACGCGTTTGTTTTAAAGCAAAAATTGGAATAACGATTGCAGTTCGAAGATACCACCGCTATGAATCTACACAGCGTATCTATTCTTTATTATATTTTCATAATAACTCGGAAACGTACGAATTAACGATATTTTAAGCAAATTTTATATTAATATTACTGAAAGTTGTGTAATATAGGGCGTGGGTGGGCATTTGAAATGTTGATTTATGATTAAGAGTAGCCAAACAGCTATATGTTGTAATATGTATACCTACATCCGTTTTTATGGAAATGATAATGTTCGTGGTTCAAGCTCTGAACGAGCATTTACGTTATTCGATTTATCTTCACACAACTGGTTTGGATTTAACTAGTAATTATTACTAAATTACTATGTTAAGCCAAAAAGAATATCAAAATTCTGGCAATATTCAATTTGGAATTACCTTTAATTGTTCCTTTAGTGCGTTCAAATTAAGTATTTCTTACAAAAAGGTTTCCCACAATAATATTCGATTGTAATGAATAATTCAATGTAATATTACATTTTTAATTGCATGTAGATATTTATACAATTTTAGCGGGTTCTGTAGTCTAAACTGCTTGATGAATTTTCACATGTGTCATATGATTTGTCTCAACTGTGGGATCTTCAACGGAGAGTCTCTAAAAATGATATACAAAATGGTAGTTATACGTTCGTCATGACCCCCTGGTGTGAAAAGTGTGGTTTAATACCCACCAAAAATAAAAACCACGAAGCGATCAATTGATTTTTATTGTCAGTGCATAAGAAAAAAAAGAGAAGACCTAATGAATTTTGATATAAGATTTCAACTCGTAACAAATTTTCATTTCTGCACACATTATTATTAACGACACTTTCAAAAGCACCCGACTACAGGGCACAGTCGAAGTTTTATGTTGTTTGGCTGTCGTTAAATTTCATTACATATTCTGAAAAACGGTGTTGAATTTATTAATTTCTCTCAATTTAAGCTAACTGTATAGTAGGCTCCAACCGAATCACAGCTATTGAGAAGTGAACAATTAGATTTAAAAAAAAACTCTTTTTTTTTAAATATAGCTTGCGGTTTATTTTTTCTTTGTTCACAAGGAGATCCAAAGATATTTTGTCTGTCATAACAATAAACAGTTCCAAACATGGGTATTTTAAATTGATAAAACAAAATATAATTGTGCCTATCGCAAAGTTTTTACTGGTGATAAGACCTCTTGTGAGTCCACACGGGTAGGTACCACCACCCTGCCTATTTCTGTCGTGAAGCAGTAATGCTTTTCGGTTTGAAGGGTGGGGCAGCCGTTGTAACTATACATGAGACCTTAGAACTTGTATCTCAAGCTGGGTGACGTATTTACGTTGTAGATGTCTATGGGCTTCAGTAATCACTTAACACGAGGTAGGCCGTGAGCTTGTTTATCCATTTAAGCAATAAATAAAAATAATTCGAAGAAACCCGACTTTTTTAAATCCGAATCGCGTTGACGTCATTTTTAACACAAGTTTGCATCTCCAGAATATCTTTTCTTTGACGTCCCCTATGTGATAAAGCTATCAAGCAATGTTATCTGTTTTTTTCCAGGGGCATAGTTCATAACGATGCTTAAAAGAAAGATACTGAGTGCACTTTTAAATGATTGTTGAACCGCAAAAATTAAATTCTACTGAGCGAGTTTTTGTTCCATTTGCACAGCAGCATGAAAGTCTGAAGTTTTCAAGACGATGCTTGTTTACTCGTTAAGTAGGTACTTAGCACTTCGCTCCCTGGAATAAAGCATTGAATTTCTCGATTCGCCATTTTGTGTTCAATAGGTATATATAAAGTATCAATCTTTTTCCGTAATTTCCCATCGTAGTAAGTTAACATGGGCGTCGAGTTAAAGGGAGATACTGAGTGCACTTTTAATTGATTTATTGAAGCACAAAAATTAAATTCTACTAAACGAGTTTTTGTTCCCTTTGCACAGAAGCATGAAAGTTTGAAGTTTTCAAGGGGATGCTTGTTTACTCGTTAAGTAGGTACTTAGCACTTCGCTCACTGGAATAAAGCATTGAATTTCTCGATCCGCCATTTTGTGTTCAATATATGTAAGGCATCAATCTTTTTCTTAATTTCCTATCCTATTAAGCTAACACGGGCGTCGAGTTAAAATGTGTATAACTTTATGACAAGCTGTCGCGGTCGGCGTGATGTTATCCATCTTTGGTGGCAGCGAATCAGAAATTTACAAATGAGGAAAATAATTTTTGAGCTAAGTAAGGGGTATAAAAGTTTTATTTTATTGCTTATATGGGTGGATGAGCTCACAGCCCACCTGGTGTTAAGTAGTTACTGGAGCCCATAGACATCTACAACGCAAATGCGCCATCCACCTTGAGATACAAGTTCTAGGGTCTAAGTATAACGGCTGCCCCACTCTTCAAACCGAAACGCATTACTGCTTCACGGCAGAAGTAGGCAGGGCGGTGGCCTGCGGGATTGGAACACCGTTGCATCGCTCGGTAAGAATGCACCGGGCGTCTTATCCTTTAGGCTACGACGACTTCAATTCAATGAGAAAATTACTACTACAGCCGAAAGATAGATACACTATGATCATTTAATATTATTAACACACATACACAAGAGCTAAAGTTCAAGATGAGCGAATGTTCGAATATTCTGGAAAGCGCCTAATTTACATACTCTGAAATCTTGAAAGGCGTTCTTTGAATTTGATTCTTTACATGTGATGTACCTACTATGAATTGAGTATAGTTCTAGTTCAGACATCTCAATCCTCTATCTACAACCTTTGTAAAAGCCATGAAAAACCTTTCGCAGGTACTATTTCGTTTTCAAGAGCATTTTTGTAACTTTGGACTAACGAGATAGGTTTGTTTTTAAAGTACTTGATATTGTTGAGAAAGCGAGGCTTCAAAGTTTGCGAGCTGAGAGCGCTCGATCAAAAAGTACGTTTCCTTGAATAGAAATTAATGGCAGGCACCACGGTATCAAGTTCACACTTTCAGTTTGATCAGAATAATAGGGTGTTGAAAAAAAATATAGTACTGATAAATAAAGGTTTTTCAGTGTTATAGTGTTGATTTTCTACGAACACATTAATTAATTTGTTAAGGTATCCATAATTTTCTAGATGATTCTATTATGTAATAGCAAAATCTTATTGTAAGTTCTTCGGTTGAATTGAGTCCCACACACCTTGAGATATAAGTTCTAAGATCTCAAGTATAGTTACAACGGCTGCCCCACCCTTCAAACCGAAACGCATTACTGCTTCACGGCAGAAATAGGCAGGGTGGTGGTACCCACCCGCGCGGACTCACAAGAGGTCGTGCCATCAGTAATTACGCAAATTATAATTTTGCGGGTTTCATTTTTATTACACGATGTTATTCCTTCACCGTGGAAGTCAATCGTGAACGTTTGTCGAGTACGTATTTCATTAGAAAAATTGGTACCCGCCTGCGGGATTGGAACAACCTTGCATTGTTAGATATGAATGCACCGGACGTCTTATCCTTTAGGCCACGACGACTTCAGACATATCTATATCGTAAATTATACGAGGGCTGCACTAAAAGTATCGGGAATGGAATATTTCCACTGTTCCTGTCATATTAAAATCTTTTTAATTGAAAACTCCTTGGTTTTAAAAATCGAATACCATTTATTTATTTAAAAAAAGATTCTCGGTCTTGTCACGAGGTTTTGTCAAACTTGTTTACTCGTTGAGAAAATCGAATTTACTCGAGAAATGATTTATTATGACTTTCGAAGTGGTTTAACACAAAAACAGTGTGTTGACCGGATGATTTCTGCATTTGGTGATGAAGCCCCATCCAAAACCACAATTTATCGCTGGTTTGCTGAGTTTCAACGTGGACGTGTCAAGCTCAGTGATGATCCCCGTCAAGGTGGTCCAAAAACTGCAGTCACCCAAGAAAACGTTGATGCTGTGCGTAAGCTGATTGCGGAAGATCGACATGTGACATATCGCGAAATTCAGGCAACTTTAGACATTGGCATGAGTCAAATACAAATAATCTTGCATGAACAATTAGGTGTAAAAAAGTTGTTTTCCCGATGGATACCGCATTCGCTCTGTGAAGAGCAAAAAGCGGCTCGCGTTACTTGGTGCGTCAGAACTCTCGAAAGATTCCACGCAGGATCCCCAAATGCTGTATACAACATTGTATCAGGTGACGAATCCTGGATATACGCGTATGAACCCGAAACAAAAAACCAGTCACGAGTTTGGGTGTTCGAAAATGAGTTAAAGCCAACAAAAATTGTTCGTTCACGGAGTGTTGCAAAAAAATGGTGGTCACGTTTGTCTCCAAAACCGGCCATGCTACGACTATTCGTCTTAAGGGACAAAAAACAGTTAATGCAGAATGGTATGCTAGCATTTGTTTGCCACAGGTCGTTTCTGAACTCCGTAAAGAGAACTGCAACCGCCGCATCATCCTCCATCACGACAATGCGAGTTCTCACACCGCGCACAGAACAAAAGAGTTTTTAGAGCAAGAAAACATAGAATTATTAGACCATCCGCCGTACAGCCCCGACCTAAGCCCTAATGATTTCTATACTTTCCCTAAAATAAAGAATAAATTGCGTGGGCAGAGATTTTCATCACCTGAAGAAGCTGTGGACGCCTACAAAACGGCCATTTTGGCGACCCCAACTTCCGAATGGAATGGTTGCTTCAATGATTGGTTCCATCGTATGGAAAAATGTGTCAAATTTCGCGGAGAATACTTCGAAAGCAATAAATACATTTTTAAATAGTAATGTTGTGTCACTTCGTTAATTCCCGAAATTTTCAGTGCCGCCTAGGTACTCGCCTGGAATTCGAGCACCGGTGCATCACTCAACACGAGTACGCCCTTTAGGCCACGACGACTTCAGAGTCAGGTTTTTTTTTATTGCCGTATAGGCAGACGAGCATACGACCCACCTGATGGTGAGTGGTTACCGTCGCTCATGGACTTCACCAATGCCAGGGGCAGAGCCAAGCCGCTGCCTACCGCTTAATACTCTCCACAAGCCTCGTTTGAAGAAGGACGCTAGGGAAACAATACCGTGGAGGGGGAGCTCATTCCATAGCCGGATAGCAGTATGGATATTGTGTACCAGCCTATCCTATTATGATGGACGTACGACGTAGGAGACGGTGCTAATTTTCAGATGTGAATTATCTGTAGCTATGTTCAGAAATAATAATGTCGCTATAAGATACAGTTGTTTTTGTGATAAATTCGATTGCGAAAAGGTTCATGATTTTGTTGGGTAGGGTTTTTTTTTTCATACTAAAAAGTAACCCTCATATTGTAATTCCGTTCACAAATGCAGCAAAAATACACAAAGAACCAACAAAAAAAAAAGTAACAAAAGAGTTTTGCAGATTATTCTCTTCAATTTTGATTAAATTACAACGATCACCTGTCTAGTGGCCAATCAACTCTGAATTGTACAGCACACACAATGCAGGTATGTTTATCAACGTTCGCTACGTTTTTCGCAAATGTTTTTGCTGCCAAATTGAACCGTGTACGTACGCTCCCGTCTCAGTTGTTAAATTACGGTAAATTTAAATTGGTTTACACTTTAAATTACAATGCAGAGGTGTCGCGTATTATTCGAAACGGGGGCGCGTGCCGCCGCTTGCCACAACAACGTAAACACGCACCCGCTTCTTGTTTTAATTTCAGCTACGTTTTGTTTCTATACTTAATTACAGCGATGTTTATTTGATTGCGGTGTACCTTGATGTACGTTAAAAAATATGCTGGTTTATAAACTAAATAACGAATATATATATTTTTTATTTTTTTATTTTTTTTTTATTGCTTAGATGGGTGGACGAGCTCACAGCCCACCTGGTGTTAAGTGGTTATTGGAGCCCATAGACATCTACAACGTAAACGCGCCACCACCTCGAGATATAAGTTCTAAGGTCTCAGTATAGTTACATCGGCTACCCCACCTTTCGAACCGAAACGCATTACTGCTTCACGGCAGAAATAGGCGGAGTCGTGATACCTACCCGTGCGGACTCCCAAGGGGTCCTACCACCAGTGATTTCGCAAATTATAATTTTGCGGGTTTCATTTTTATTACACGATGTTATTCCTTCACCGTGGAAGTCAATCGTGAACATTCGTTGAGTACCTACGTATTTCATTAGAAAAATTGGTACCCGCCTGCGGGATTCGAACACCGGTGCATCGCTACACACGACGGCCACGACGACTACAAATTTAGTTTATAAACCAGATATACCAACTGCTATCAATAATATACTATAAATACACCAACTATAAAATTAAATAACGAATTTTATCTTGTTCGTATACTATTTTCCTTGTTACGAATTATATACCTACGAAGGATTTTTAATGGCATTAAAGGCTTAAGATCAACCTGATCGTAACCGATTGCTTATGTCGTAACTAATGTTTGTGTGTTCATCGTCTCTTCGTTTGGAGCCCATAAACCATTCAAATCTTTACAACAAGCACTAGCGTCAATGTGCTTAATTACTGTAGTAATAATCGTTAATAGTACTTTAACGCCTTATCTATTATGCTTGCGTAACAATATTGCATTTAATTTTGATTGATAGCCAACACACATAAATCCAAGTTAGTTGTGAAATTAGTGTAACTAAAAATTTAAAATTGTATATGAGCTTCCAGTAATCGACTAAGATGGGCTCTAGGCTCTGCCACTTAAGATTAATAGCTAATATTGTGTATAGTTTAAAAATTATAAAACATGGTTAAATAGTAAGCCGAATTAACGATTATATTTTTGATACTTGTCGAGGGCCAAATTAGAGCGAAATTATAAAATTATTGTATTGTCATCGCTCTTTGATGCGTGTGCGCGTTTTCGGGTTAATCTAACGCCTTAAAATCGGTGAAAATCATAAATACCACACAAATAAAAGCCTGTTTAAAATATATTTTCAATACGGGCGATTTTCCTACGAGATTCCCGCGCCCTGGGGGTGCGCTGGGTATACTGGTGGTACTTGACGATCTGCAGATATTGGGAGCAGACCGCGGGCCCAAGGATGCTTTAGGGCCCTACCGCACTAAACGACTCCTCTGCACTCATAAACCCGACGTCCGATCTCCGACCGGGGTCAGAACACGGTCAGAGTAGTGGGGTTCGGTCAACACTACAACCAGACTCGCGGCGCCACACATCAACTAATTAAATGGCATAGTCGAAATATATTGACTAAGTAAAATTAATTGTCGTCAGTGACGTTTCCCATGAGGTTAAAATCATTTACGAAACCAATTCCCCCACGTAATTAGGTGTGACGATTACATTATTATGAATGTAAATTGCTAGAAAAAACCTTTTTTTTTGCCTATTGTAATTTGTTCTATACTTAAGTGATTAAGATCTGTGATCTATATTTTGTGCATGTAATTAGATAGGTACATATACAGGGCATATTCCACTTAGTAACTGAGATCTCATTTGAGGAAATTTGATCATTACGAAATTGTTTTGATAATTACTAGTGACTTATAATAATTATTACCTTCGTTTATGTGTATTAATTTCATGAAATAGAGAGTGGAATTGATCTATACTAGAATTATGCGAATTAACGTATCATTTCTTCGATCAATAATTGATCGAAGTATCATTTCGAGTTTCATTTTTACACACACACACACACGCACGCACACAGACACACACAAACACGCGCGCGCGTGTACACACACACACACACACAATGAATTAACTATAATGACATTTTAAAATACCATAATATTAATATACTTTTTCTGGAGCAATCAATAAATTATAATATTCTACGTAGCTACATATGTGTAGGTAGCTAGCGTCTTATGTTAAAATGACAGGGTCCATGTCACACATAAGGTAATGTGAAGGCATTAGTCTAACTTGCTCTATTCCCTTGTCACGGTTTATAACGTTAAGCCTCGCCGACTGTCCTAGACGTGTTTATTAATATTAACATATTCTACAGACAGACTAAATAGCGGACGACAGCTTGAATTAAGATCCCAAATCCACTCTGAGAAATGTCATTTTGTACGAGTACACATAAAGTTACTTTTCACCAAATGGGTTTATATTTTTGGAAAATTTGAGAAGCTCGCACCGTATTTATAGCATTGAATAAGCCCTAGGAGTTACTGGAATCTTATTAATTACCTTTTTTTTTAAACTTCTTCGTCTTTACCTATGCATTTTCCGTTTCAGAATACCTGTCATTTGAAACGTCATATATGTATTGCTGACAATAAATTCTAAATATCTAACATAAATCTATATATATAAAAATGAAATGCTGTTCGTTAGTCTCGCTAAAACTCGAGAACGGCTTGCCTAATTTTGGTCTTGAATTATTTGTAGAAGTCCAGAGAAGGTTTAAAAGGTAGATAAATATCAAAATTCCTTTTGTTTGTTTTAAGTTTATTTTATACAAAAGTTTAGGTATTTTATTTATCGATTGAGGCACTACGAAGTCTGCCGGGTCAGCTAGTCTAATATAAATTTCATTGCATCTACCATTATCTACTCTGCTCTACGTTTGGTTGACTGGTAGAGAATGCCTTAGGCATTCAGTGCGCCAATGTAAATTTTACGTGAAGTCTAATATATAAATAAATGCAATAGATTTTATTAAAAAAATATATAATACATTTCTTTTGCCAAATTCAGTCATTTGTTTATTGATTGGTGTTTTGCTTTCACCACATTTATATTTTTTCATCAATATATAAAATATGATAAAAATCGGGTAGGTAATTGTGGAATACCAGTTCCGTTGCGGTAGTGTAAATCTCCACGTCGGAAGCATTCAAACCAATTACAACAACACTTGTGTACATTTGTAGTGTTGTTCACTTCATACACGTCATCTAGCCCATAGACACAACCCGCTGAGTTTCTCGCCGGATCTTCTCAGTGGGTTGCGATTCCGATCCGGTTTCAGATTCTGCCAAGCAATACTTTTGCTAAGGCTAGTGTTAGCAATGAGCCCGGTGAGCTCATCCACCAGTGACAGCGTAACTGAAATAACCCCCAGTGAGCTACTACCTATTCAAGGTAGGAAAAAAAAGTGTGTGTGTCCGCTCCGACGCACGACTGGAGTTTACTGGATATAAAAAATTAAACGAAACAATACGAGAAATAGTTCTATATTACGACAACACGATACACAACAGATTATTAACAAATTAACGAGACACAAAACAAACGACTAACAAATATATGAAAATACAATAATGAGAGAAACGCGCGATCAGTACGAGGCTTTGTGGCGGACTGCCGGCGCAGCAGCCCGGCGTCACCTGCGATAACGCGGCCGCGCGTTGGCTCCTGATTGGCGCGCGCACGCATCACGCAATCAGGAGCCAATCAGGCGCATAAAGCATTTCGTGTGACATGCTAGGCGCATAACGCATTTCGTGTGACATGCTAGTACGATTTTGGTCCCCATAATTTTCATACCCCGGGCCTATATATGTAAATCGATTCTAAAGGAGTAAACTCCAAAAAAAACTTTAATGTAAATAAATTATACCCTAATGTAACTCAGAAGGTTGTGTTAATTATTCGTCGCCGATTATTACTTTAGTTTATTTTTTTTAGCAAAAATGATATTTAACTTTTGAATTAAATGAAAAAATCAATTATTAAATGTAAATAACCCAGGACCCAAAGAAGTTGAACTTATAAACAAAGCTTTGTAAAACTTAAGGGGCTGATAGATAAATTCAGATAGAATTATCAAACAACAATTTGAACACGGAATTTGATTTCAGAAAATATTCCAGGAGTTTTATAGGATTTTAAAGGACCCAACATTTTGCAGGGATCTTAAAATAAGGTCACGCCAGAAGACGTTCAGTACTTATGTATAGTATACATTATCATGAAATGTTGAGAGAAAATACATATTTCTGAAATAAATAATCTAGAAACAATTATTTCGGTTTTAAGTTTCATAGTATAAGTTAAAAATACATATTTGAATGCGAGATTGTTTTGTGACAGAAACAAGCATATTTCTAATTTGTTGACCTATCACTAATACATAGGTTTGTCCTGCTAAGATTATAACTGAAAAATGTACTCTCTGGAAACTGGACTGGAAAAATAACTGTAAACAAATGTAAATAATAAATAACTTTACATCGACCCGTTTCTTGCCGGGCTGCCAGATCATGCAATCCATGTTGACACATCCCTCCATGTTCATCCACTTGTTCTACTATCTAACATACATCAGATGCTGCTTTACTGTTATTAGATTGAAACCCTGTTCCCGTAAAAAGCAAAGAATTTTGACTTTTAGATGCTTAGGCGTTATGTATGGGCGCTCATATGCTTAAATGTACAGTTGAGCACACACACTTCACGCAAATCAAAACAAAACGTTGCAAGAAAAAAAATATTAAAGCATCTACATACAGCACTGCGTAGCACAATTTGTTGGAAAGATTGAAATAAAATTTATTTGTGTGTAGCAAAAGTTTAACGTTATGAGTATGTAATGTTTAAACAAACTATAAACATACGTACGTTATACGGGATGTAAGCATCGAATATTCAATTATTCAGCGAGTCGGGGTCGGAACGTACCTTTGTTCAGCTCTGTGCTATTCTTTGAATGGCAAAGGTCGCGTGTCCTTCTCATGCTATGTGCCTTCATTTTTTAAGGCTTTCCTGATGATGCAAATGTTTCGTGTAGCTTACCAGCCCTTGATGCTTATGATATAATATTATAAACAAAATATTATGTTGTATTGATAAGTAAAAATATGAAATCATACTTTCGGTAGATAATATTTTATCGTATTTTTCATGGTTTTGTGAGAATTAATGGGTAGGTACCAGCATCAAGTTTATTTATGGCCGTTTTGCTTTTAAATTTAATGGTACAGACAACCATTAGTTTCGGATTTAATGTTGTAAAAAACTTATGATAAAATAGATTAGATTACCAGTAGTTTATTGTCGCGTGATCTAACCAATTATTACGGGGCTAATCAAATATAATAGATATTGATAAGTAAAAATATGAAATCATAATTTCGGTAGATAATATTTTATAGTATTTTTCATGGTATTGTGAGAATTGATGGGTAGGTATCAGCATCCTGTTTATTTATGTCCGTCTTGCTTTTAAATTTGATGGTAGAGACAACCAGTAATTTCGGATTTAATGTTGTAAAAAACTTATGATAAAATAGATTAGATTACCAGTAGCTTATAGTTGCGTGATCTTACTAATTATTACGGGGCTAATCAAACATATTCGATAGGTACTACTCCGAAATCTAAACCCGTGGTAAAGTAGTTAAGGTACACAGAGAGGACGTCATTTAATTGAATCTCGTAGGTAGCGTGATGTTTAGAGTCCGTACAAAAAACATTATTCCTTTGTATGCGAACAGAGGATCGTTAAATATTTTAGAAACGATAATTGTATATGCTTGGACGTGGCTTCGGTTCATTTAAGGCGTTACCGTCTTCCCCACCCTGTGGAACCACTCGATCGATGAGACCATCAAATGTTTTTCGATTACACATTTGACCCCATTACTGAGATTTTTAATCAGACCAAGCGAGATTTTGAAGAACTTTTACTATTTTGACATTCTCTGATCAAGACTGTTTCATATCTTGACTTTAATGATTTGCATAAGTTTCATCACTTAATTATTTTTTTTTTCTTTTTCCGAAATTTAACTACCAGCCATTTTTATTAAAAACTATGGCAGATTTAGATTTCCAGTGGCTCAACATATCTGAAGTATTTATAATATGTCATAGAAATGCCTGAGGCTGCCCAAGGCTATAGAGGTTGTCTTATTTGGGTACTCCTGTGGTGATTAAGGTCCGTTAACTGGTTAATCTACTGTTACTAACCCCCAAGAACTAAGTAACCCATTGCTATTTATATAAAACACCCAAAGCCTGAATTAATATAAATCAACAAAATTTCTCATTCAATCTAAAACTGACGCTAAGCACATAACGTCTAGTTAAAACACATAATTTGGAATAGAATTACATACATTTGAATAGTCATCTAATTTGAACGGAAGCTATATTTGCTGCAACAATAGACATCACTTCACATCTAGGATGAAGTACTCTTAAGTGGATTAAACGCCGAACAAAGACGCTTTATTGCGCACAGTTACCCGCCGACGCCATCGCGAGCATATGGTCTTTGTTAATAGTCACCTTCTATTGTCTGTACTACGTTCCGTTTGTATGTAATATTTCAATTTATTTTTGTTCACGTTTATAACATAGGCTTCGCGACGAATTGTTTTTTTTTTTAGAAAATTAACACCGATAAGCATAATTTATATCGCACGTTTTTTTTTAATATTTAGTTAACTAGTTAATTCTGTACATTAAGTGTTCGGAACGCCCGTAAAAAGTTTAATTTTTTGTTTTTTTTTATCTATGCTTGCCAAAAAACTGTCAGCTATGAGATGTGCATCTTATTTTTTTGATTGTAAAAGCTTCCCCATCAAAACCCAAAATCTAAACAAGGAACCGTCCGCTATACTAAGACTATCTGACTATCATGGAGTCACCAGCAGCTTGGAGTATGATGGGGGACAAGGGATGATCTTCCACCGAGTAAGAGTTTTTGCTCGGTACACCGACGGTCTCAATCCTTTCGAAACTTTGTAAAATAATCTATGCAAGCTTATCCTGTCAATGTTAACGACATATTTAGGTTTATACCAGATATTTTTTTTCTATGATAGTTGAAATGTATTGCGCAACAATAACTGTTCAAAGTTGTACTTCGATCCCATAAAAACATCCTAAACGTATTAATCTCAAAAATTGAAACACAAATATTTAAAATAGTAAAGTAATTTGCCCAAAAAAAGGAAATAATTACTTTTCCGTTCCGTTTGTAAGATTTGTTTTAAATCATAATTTTATAATAACAGATAGTTGTTAAAGTACGAAACTGGTAATAAAATAAAAGAATATCAAGGCTTAAAAATCAATTGTTATAATTTCAAACTTTTTTTATTACTTAGATGGATGGACGAGCTCACAGCCCACCTGGTGTTAAGTGGTTACTGGAGCCCATAGACATCTACAACGTAAATGCGCCACCCACCTCGAGGTATAAGTTCTAAGGTCTCAGTATAGTTACAACGGCTACCCCACCCTTCGAACCGAAACGCATTATTGCTTCACGGCGTAAATAGGCGGGGTGGTGGTACCTACCCGTGCGGACTCACAAGAGGTCCTACCACCAGTGATTACGCAAATTATAATAGCAGGGACTACTTACTGTGGTATGAACTGTTGAAATGAAGAGGCTTCTAGTTACTAATACACATATGGTCGACCCGGGATCTCAAGTTACTCCGTGGACACACTGTTCTTAGACTAAATTTCGCTGAGGACCGTGCGGCATGATTAGTAGACTATTATACTCCAATGAAATCATAATGACTACATCTTGTTCTCACCGACATCGATCAATGTTGATACCCCCCATCTTAATATATAGGTATATTTCTTCTGTGCGTGTGTGACTTCAGTGACAAACCTGTCCGACCTGTCCTGTCTTCAGTGGCTGGATCGATTTGAATGTTTTTTTTTTGTATGCGTTTGGGTGGCACCCTGGATTATTTATAAACCACTATTTAGATTCACAAATCAGCCCGGCAGATGACGCTGCATTCGGTATCTAGGTTATTTATCTATACTACAACTAAACGGCTGGATCGACTTGAATGAATATTTGCAGGACAACATCTGTCCGCTCCGATAGTAGTACTATATATTGTGTAGCTATACTGTACTGCTCAATAAACATTACCGAAATTATAGGTACTACTGACTAACTAATATACCAAAGTGAAATTAAATCTAATCAACAAAACCCTTAACTCGTTTTTAATATGATCTTGTACAATTGAAAGTATTTTTAGATATAATTTATTACACAGTAGTCGAGTGATAAAAGACTTTTTATGTTGCAAACAGGCACGTTTTAAATTAAGTTTACGTCGGTCACGACAATCTTTAGAACCAGCCGAAACAAACAGAGGCGTAATTAAAAAGTCACAATCCCTGAAAAAAATTTTTTTTTTCGTCCGTATAACTAAGTTTTTTATTTCCATAGCATATTAATTATTTTGTAGACAGAGATTGTTATATATGATAATAAGGTACAGCGCCTGTAAATATGTAAACAAAACAGGCGTAGATACCATTAAACACTTATAAAACTTCAACTATTTTTTTATATTTATTAATGGTGGCAGAACGTATGTGAAGCGTGTTGATATTCTTCGGTGCAACTGGTGTTAAGTGGTTACCAAACTCTAAATATTAGTGTTACGCCAAATCGAAAATTATGACTGCTTAGGAGCAGAGGAATCGGTAGAGTGGTGGTGACTTTTTTTTCGGGCCGGGAGCCGAATACCTTAGTAAACCCCAACGGCTAGAGAGCGCGTGGGTTATGTAGAGCTTGGTAACTGGAGTCGCCATTCGTTAAACCACTCTCTTGCACTTTCGCCTGACGCCCGATCTCCGCTAGAGATAGAAACTAGGAAAGGTGAGGGGGATTTCACTGCCAATACTACAACCAGATTAACAGCTCTCCCCAATTACGTCGAGCCGACGGAGTCCTTAGGGCGACATCCACCACTCTATATTGGCCGCCTCCGTACGGCGGTATGTTCCATTGGCACCCAGGCTGTGTCGTTGATGTCCTGGGATACCTCGTTGGGTCATAACTGTACTTACTGAGGAATTGCACTTTTTAATAATTGGAAAATTTACTATTTTGTGATCAATTAAAATAAATTTTGCATACATACAAACAAACTTGACAAAGAATAGCCCGGGAATTAATCAGCGGTGGTAACGGCGTTTCAATCGAAAATGAAACTGGAGGTTTTGAAGTGGAAAAATTCCAAATATTTGAATATAAGAGAAGGACGATGAAACGAAATTATAACTGATTCAAAAGTTATAAGAGTAAATCTGAGCCTAGTAGATCTTATTTCTATAGTTTGTCTTACGACTTACTGATCGGAAGATAGCTCCTACTATTGTCACCTGTTCGTAGACTTAAGAATCCACACCTTATTTTTCTAGTTAGATATTGAATACCCCCCGAAATTGTAACGTGAATAGCCGTGGTAGATATCACCATTCAACATATTATATCGGTTCCGCTTTGGAATGTTGGACAGTCGCTATGTTATACCATTAAAACATCGACCGTCGGCGTTCGTGTTGTGATTGATGTCTATGCTACCTTGCAACCACTTTAGACCAGATACCGTGAGTTCGTCCACCCAATACAGGCAATAAAAGTTAAATTGAAATGATAGTTACAGTAATTTGGGAGGCCAACACTAAATCTGTTGTATGTGTACGATGATTTAACATGTAAAGTAGACACGTCTGAGAAGAACAATAATACAATCTAAAAAATTTTTTTAGACAAATGGTAACTTCGATGACGTTTGGTTTAAGTTCTTAGCGAGTTAGGTACATTAAAAATTTCTAAAAATACGTATTTACTATTTTAAAATTATTCAATTACATACAATAGTCTCTACGAGCATGAATTATTATGAGTGACAGTCGCCATGAAAAAATTCGGATAATAGAACATTGAAAACGTTAAGATTCAGTATAACATTTAAACTAACACGTGTTTCCATCGTATCAGAGGACCGAATTGGTGATGCTACGTACTGTTATAATATTAAATATGATTTTGAGGATTTTCGGAGGTTTCTGCGGTGACGTCAGAGCGGGTGGAGAGGGCGGGCGCGGGTATGAAAGCCGCGCGCCGGCGCTTGTCGAGCACCCCGGCCGCACTGTATGTGTACCTCTAGGTACTATCTGTTGCGCGCTGAGCGCGATGGACGCGTCGCTTCCGCGCCGCTGTCGACACGCGCCCCTCGCGAAACCGTAAACATTCCGCGTGACACTTCTGTTATAAATCACTATACTAGGTGAAAATAAAGTCTATGCTTTTTGACTGATTTGACTTATAGTGATTTTTTTTTTGTTACCCGTGACTTTTTGCTATGAAGTTTAGATAAGTGGTGGTTGGGGTAAACGTCCCGTCCGCCGCCCGCAGTCTAGTAGTTTGGTGTAGTAGTCTCATGAATCTTAGGATTAGTTGATGCATTGAGCCGACGCCGAAAAAAAACGGCAAGTTAATTTTTTTCCATATTTTTCAATTTCACTTTTCTATTGTTATTGCATTTTTTTTATTTGTATTTTGTAATTTCATGATAAAATGAATTTTAGAATTTATTTGTTAATAATAAATACATAATAATATATTTATTTATTCTAGCTATCTATTCTTTTATAAAATCTTGACGGATGCCCTATTTTATCTTCGTTTTATACCGATTTCGACTAATAAGCTGCAATACGAAGCTACTTAGGAAGGCGGAATTAAATATACCATTCCCTTAAAAATATCTTTGTTTATTTTTTAAAAGAACATATAATATTTGCAAATAGAGAATAAAATTAACGTACAGCATTGCCATATGACATAAAAAAATTGGTATAAAATATTTCTTCATTGATTTAGAAGGCAGCAAAAGAAAAAAAGTTCATAAAATAGATAAAAAAACTTTCACAATAAATGCAGTTAATAAAACTTCAAAATCTATTCATTCTAGTCACTTTTCAACATCTCACATTGTTTTAGATTCCTATAGACAAAATCCATATTATTGGCACTTTTCTTTTTACGGTACACCAAACCACAATACATTTTGACAAGCCTTTAAAATTTAAATTTGAAAATCTATTAAAACCTACAAAGTTTCTATTGGCGAATAATTAAAACGACAAATATTAAAGGCAATTAAATTTTTTCGTGTTTTTGTTGTCCGGAGGCGATAACCACACATCGAAATCTAATATTACACAACATATGCAGTGTTACATACATAGTGATGTGTTTATCAATATATTATCAGACAAGTCAATGTCTACGTTTTAAACGCACGAAAAAATAGCCACCTTTGTTAGAAAGCTACATGTGTATATATAAAGAAAAACCTTTATCATTTAAAACCTTTAAAACTATTTATATAAAAAAAAAGGTTTTTTCTTAAACGAAATCACTCACTTGTGTGTCATTCAGTGAAAAGAGAGTTCAATTTTGTATACTGTTTAAAATATTAATTTGTGACTTTAAATTTTGTTTTCTTATTATGTCACAGAAAACGCAATTAAGTATTTTATTGTTTATTCATTCTGAAGTATGTATTCAATATCATTATAGTATATATATTAAATAGGTAAGAAATAAAACCCTAAAGAAAAAAAGGCATATTCAGATGTCAAACACTCAGGTATTTTCCAGGTTCATATTTATTTGTCGATGTGTATATGATTTACATTCATGTTGTTACAAAAGTATATTTAGACATCAAATAAACCTCAAAACTAAACTAATTTTAGATATTGTTTCATTGTTTGTAGTTCGCGCATTGATAGTATCTTTGATATTGTACACTGATTGATTGATGCTCTATATCCAATGATATTTTTAATCACATCCGAATGTACGCGATTTTTGAAATTACAATGAAATCATGTTTCAAGTAGATGTAAAATCGATGAGTGAATGTTTTCAAAATCCGAATATCAGCCATTTAAATATTTTGCGCAAATAAAAAAACAAATCTCAAACTGCTTAGTGTTTCTGATAGACTGATATGTTTAGTAGATGTAGTTATGTTATCCTGTTTCTAACAGTTCAAATTATTAACATTTTTTTGGTAAGTTTCCTAATTATTATTTTTAATTCATATGAAAGTATTTGGATCTTTTTTATTTTTCAATTTCTAACGTAGCTTGTTAAGTCGGAATGAGTTCGAACTTTTAGACTCTTACGCCTTAACCTGACAATTCTGAAATTAAATGTATTGTTATTTAGTATAATTAGGCTAAATATGGATAATATAATATCAAATATAAAAGGTTATTTTGTTTCACAATACATAACATAAATAGTAATCGCGAAGTAGTAGTCACAGTGTTAGTAATATTTTATTACATTTTTGTTACTTGCAATTTCGAGGGTCTATTGGAGAATGATAAACTTATAGCGAACCTTTTTACTGAGAGCAGTTTTCCAAGTAAAGCTGCCAATACGTAGCTGTTCTCCAAATGCGAAACGACACGTGCTTTCTGTACAGATTACCTCTTTCCCTTTCAATTTGGTGTTCAATTTTACACATACATATTCTATTAACTTTATTTGAAACGAAAAATTTTCATCTAAATTTTTTTTTATTTGACTTAATTGAGGTTATTTGCTTTTAAAGGCAACTTTCTACGTAATGCTTAGAGATAAAATCTTCAATACAATAAAATAATAACTGATAGTTGAATAAGCACACAATCCACTCGGCATTAAGTTATTATTAATCACAACATGAATTGAGGTATGAGATAGAAGAGAAAATACACGCCATCGTTATTTTAAAATAAATGGAAATCATTGAATTAATAGAAATTGAAATTAGCTGAAACGATAAGCTCTTCTATACAATATATTTTATATTGCATATTTTATTTTGCACATATTTTAAGTGTTAATGCGTACGAACTAATGGTAGTCATTACTATCCTAATGATTCATAGTGAAGACAGACCGCTTACAAATCAGGCCGCGTTGATTGAGGCTGGGCATTCAATAATTCAGACCAACATTTTAAGTGGACATTGTGGTTAGATGATGGTTTTCGTTGAGTATATAAAGCTTTCACGAGAACTTTATTCTCTCGTATGCGATGGATACTCGCCAAATGGAATTTACCGGTTTTACCTGGAATCACTCATATCCGATCCAGTGCACTTTCAGCGTTGCGCTACGCTACGTCATGCATTCCTTCCAAATGTTCAGATTTGGATACCATGTACATCCGAATTACATTGAAAACTAGTTTTACCGCTCTTCAACGGTGCATGATAGCTTAGAGGTCGAAATAGGCGTGATCGGTGGGTTCGCATTGTGTCTTACTGCTAATAGAAACTAATTAATCTAGTAACAGATTTTAATATCAATAGAGTGGCAATAGCACTGTCAAATTTAGTAATCAGCTTTCGATCAGTAATCAGCTTTATAGTCTGCCTTAAACACCAGTGAAGAAACAACATAGTTTAAATAGCTGAAATGTGTACGAAAAAAGAAAAGTAAACACAGGTTACCGTAATTTCAAAATATCTGACAAAAATACGAAATCCGATCTCATAGTACAACGGTGACCCTGTTTACTAAGTAATAGGCTAAAACTAATATACAGCATAATACATATAAAATAATTAAATGACAGTGATAGATAGATATTAAGTGATATTTGTATGTATAAACATAACGGCCAATAAAAAAAAAAAAAAGTAATTTGATGTCAGGATTGTGTATGTCAGTTTTTATTTATGTTTACGATGCCCATTAATTTTCTTTCTTAAATTACGATATCTCTTTATAAGTTTGCTTGTTTATGCGAGAATGCATTTTTTTTATTAAATTTTAACAGCAACTTGGCGGAGTGCAATATTATAATTGTTATCTATACTAATATTATAAAGAGGAAAGATTTGTTTGTTTGTTTGTTTCGAATAGGCTCCGAAACTACTGGACCGATTTGAAAAATTCTTTTTCCATTAGAAGCCGACATTGTCCCTGATGAACATAGGCTACTTTTTTTTTTTTTTTTTTGGTTTCATGTGTGTTTTAATGTTTCCGAAGCGAAGCGAGGGCGGGTCGCTAGTTCGAATTAAAATGCTTAAAATCCTCAAGTTCTTATTTAAGCTACGAATTCTAATTTATTCGCTATTTCGTTCTTCTGCCTTCTGCTTTCCTTCTTTATTATTTGTAACTGTTACACCGATACAATAAACATTTCGGCCTGAAAGCGGAACTTACGTCTATGGGCTGACGAGATCATTCAATATCAGATAGGCCTTTAGCTCAGCCGCCCTAATCAATTCAACCAAAAAAAAATTATATTTATAATATTTATTATTATTCAAGAAAGTTCCAATTACGATTTATTTTATTATAAAAAAATGTAGACATACTTTTTTGTCTTGTTGCGTTCGTGGACGTGTGCTTCAACATGCCGTTTATTGGCATAAATGACGTAAGATTATATCTTAAGGTGTTTGATTTAGAACGATGGAAAAAAATGGAAGAGAAAGAACTTTAATGTTTATTATATAGATCTTGGGGCAGCTGGCATAGACTTTGCGCATTAGTCGTTTTTGCCATAATTAATAAGCACTATAAAAGTAATGGTAACTCAGGCCGCATTTTAAATCGCCTTTCGTGCATAGTAAATTAATATTTCTTGATTGCTACTCTTCTCAGTTTTAGGCTTACCGTGCAATTTCAACTTATCTGCTTCGTGGGAGAAAAGTCGAAATCTAAATCACTACGGATGCTATTGCCTTTTGATTAACTTCTTAGCTATATCTAGAATTGGCTTTCCCTTGGGGAGTCTGAATCTTATCGCGCAGTCTTTTCGTTTGCCATTGTCAATTTTGGTTACATAGGGAGTGAGTGACGAGCAAATATCGCTATAAAATAATAAAATATATATGATGTATATAATATTAGTACCCAATATATGCAATTTATACATATTGGGTACTAATTTCCCATCATTCGCCTGTAATGATGATATCTTCAGAGATTTTTATACCTAACGAAACTCCATATTCTACCTTAGGCAATTTGAAAACCTGCACGACACAACAACACAGATTTTTTTTAGCAAAAAAACTATTAAGCAAGATGGTTTCACAGCAACCGACCAGATTAAATTTGCATATAAAATTTGAATACATCAATGCATATTTTCGTTATTACAATATAAGACAATTAAATACAGTTTCAAAAGTGATAAAACGTGGGCCCTTAACCCAAGCGTGTGGGATTGCGTCACGCACCGAATAACATCTACAGATATGATATCGCCATTTAAGTGCCTCCAAAATTGTGTCATCAAAAATACCGTTCAGATAACCCAGTTTCCCGTGAAAATTTTGCATGAGCACGTAATTTTTTTTATACTACAATTTACGTTTTTGCGCGAGAATAATTTCAAGTGCCTGCGAGAAAATATGTTGTACGAACGTATGTACATATACTAAGGTAAATCGTCACATATCATTTAATCAATTACTAAAACTGCAATGTCTCGCGTGTTGTTTTTAATGCGTTTCTATTTAGGATGAGTTCACTAAGTGACTAGGTGCAACTGAGAGAGTTTGCTAACGTTGACCCCAGCAAGAGCAGTGCTTCGCAGAATCTACCACCGGATCGGAATCCCGACCCAATGCAGACTGAGCATTAGTAACTTGTAATGAATGATTGATATCTGCCTACTGCCTTTGAAAGCGAAATAATCCCATCGATGGCTACAAGAAAACCTGGCGCTTTTAGACTTTGACGACTTCACTGCGATTTGCTCTCTATTTGATAGTTTTCCGGTTTTAAAGATAAACAAATCATATCGCTGGAGAAACATCAGGAAGTGACTTTGAATTAGTAGTGTAGTTATTATTATTATTATTATGTCATCTATAGTGGTATAATTAATTGAAAATACATTCATTAAATTTAAGAAAAATCCTAATCTGTCGTAAAATATACCGTATCGTATTATAAAATAGATCGTAATTGGAACTTTCTTCTAAAATAAATATTATTTGCTGTATTACAATTATTTCATACATCTTATATTTAACTATTATCATAAGTAATTGTCTTTTTCCTATTCGAATCAAGAAAACTTCTTTAAAATATAAAAAACCGTTTTTTTAAGTTTTTAAAAATAATTACTAATGTCTTCGTATAAATGTTCAAAGAAACCATTGATCTGTCACCGCGCATACTGAATAACGAAGTTATTTTTTACTGTCGAAAGAAACGACGATAAAGCAAAACGAAGCACGTTATTAGATTAATGCGTTTTCCCATACTGTAATTTACAGCCGTTACGATAAATATACGGAAATTTTCATGGAATAATTCGTAAATAACTCATGACTTTTTGATAGAAACGAAAACATAATATTCTTTACTCTTTATTTATGAACGAAAGTCGTCTAAAGACAATAATTGGAAAAAAAACTTTTAAAAATACCTAATAACTATTATTAGCCACTTTATTACTTAGGTACTACATATTTACTGTAAGTAATTTTTAGGTAATATAATTATACAATTTCACTCTCTGTGTTAATAATAAAATGTAAACATTTCGAGACACACTAATGAGAAAATTAAAGTATTCTTACTTTTTTTTTGCCTAGATTAATTACATTTCGTCTCTTGCCGTGGGTCTCGTAAAGGCGACTAAGGATTCATTGTGGAATCATTAGTGTGGAGAGCATTCTCTGAGCATTAAACTAGTGCTGTTATCACCAACCGGTATTTACTGGTGCTATTGGCAGTATTGGAAGCCACCAGGTAGCATCATCGCCATCCTGATTGTTTCTACCGCAAGTAGCCACGTGTTATACAACACAATCGAGATTTCGACCTCATGTTTCAAGGCTGCCAAGCATTAACATTATGATGTCTATGGGCTTTAATAATCACTCAGTAACAGGTGCAAAATGCTCGGAATTAAATAAAAACAACAATTTTGTTTTTCCTTTGATGTGTCCCCTGTCGGACAGATTCGGATTCCTTTTTTTTTTTTTTTTTAATTTATTTATTTAAGGTCGCTTTTTAACAACAATGGTCATTAACGACCACTATAAGCTTATAGTTAAATTAATCTATGGTAATCTATAATTTTCAGGAATTTTAAAGTACATTTTACATTAATATTTAAACAGTCAAACAAACACATAGGCAAGGCAGAAGTATGTCTTTCTGCATTAAACATTGGGCACTCAGTTAGTAAATGCTTAATAGATATATTGCTATCACATCGACTACATTTCTTTATTTCTTCTTTTGTAATAAGATGGATGTGAGTAATGTTACAGTGACCTATTCTTAATCTATTTAAAACTACTTGATCTTTTCTATTATTAATCTCAAAATTCCTTTTTTCAAAAACGGATTTTCTTATATCATATAAAGCACTTTTATTATCTTTTACCCAATAGCTATTCCAGAGTGTTTTAATCTTCCATTTAATGTGTTTTTTAAGATCCTGTATATTAGAAGTAAGGTAATTACATTGGGCTAACTTTGTGGCTCTCTTAGCTTCTGTGTCAGCTCTTTCATTTCCAGATATGCCTTGGTGACTAGGAATCCAGATTAGCTTTATTATGTAATTGTTATCTATAAGCCCGGTTAGAATTTCCTTGATCAGAATAATAAGGGGGTTTTTGTTGTGATTATTTGAAAGGGCCATGAGGGTAGACATTGAATCAGTGAAAACTATATATTTTTTGTGATTTGTGTTTGTCTTAATAATGTTTAAGCATTCTAGTATAGCAACTGCTTCGCATGTGAATATAGAGGTATAGTCTTGGAGTCTATTCTTGCAACTATAATTTTCAGATACAATAGCGCAACCAGATCTACCTTCACAGACTGAGCCGTCCGTGTAGTACATCATGAAGTCTAAGTGATTATTTTTAATTTCGTAGAAAAGATCTTTGTAGATATAATCTGATGTGGTGTCTCGGGGATTATTTTGAGCTATTTCCATATTTATTGTGAAATTTGATTGGTGCCACGGAGGATAGTAGTGGTGTTTACGTGGAAACAGCGGGGGAAAATCTAAATTTATTTCTGCGAGGTATTTTTTAATTCTTAACCGCAAAGGAGATGAAAGGGTTGGTTGTAACCTAAATTCTATATCCGATGGTACAGGGTCCTTTAGTATAAATGAGTCTTTGTTGTTTGTTATATGGTTAATGGCATATGACAGGCATAGCTCTTCTCTCCTAAAAGCTAGTGGCATTTCCTCTGCTTCAACTAGAATGCTGTTTATTGGGCTTGTTCTGAAGGCTCCTAGACTTAATCTTAAACTAGTGTTGTGTATACTTTCTAGGGTTTTTAAAATATTGGAAGATGCAGAGTCATAAATAATAGAGCCATAGTCAATTTTTTGTCTTATCAATGCTTTGTATGTATTCTTAATGCATGTGCTATCTGAGCCCCAACTACTTCCTGATAGAATTTTGATGACGTTGAGTCTATTATAACAATCTGATTTTAGTTTTTTTATGTGGTCGACCCAGTTCAGTTTTTGATCAAAGATTAAACCTAATATTTTTAGATGACGGACCTCTTTAATTTGTTTATTATTAATTGTTAAGCTTACTGTTTCTTTCTTTTTCCTTTTTGCTAAAACGATAAATTCAGTTTTCGTATCTGAAAATTTAAATCCAGTATGTCGACACCATTCACTTAGTTTATCTAAAGTATTTTGCAATAGTGTTTGCGTTGGTTTAATGCTGTTCCCACTGCATACAAGGGTTAAGTCATCTGCAAATAAACATCCCTTCACTGGTCTTTCTATAACCTCTGTTACGCTATTAATTGAAACTAAAAAAAGTATTACGCTCACCACAGATCCCTGCGGTAGACCGTTCTCGGTATTGATAGGATCTGAAACGATGCCATCTATCTTAACCCTAATCCTCCTGTTTTCTAAAAAATTTCTAACGAAGGCTAGGGTGTTACCTTTAATACTCATCTGTTCCAGGAGTAACAAGACTCTGTGTTTCCATACCATTTCATAAGCCTTTTCCAAATCCAGGGAAACCGCCACAACCTTATTTTTAATTGCAAAGGATGTTAATATTTCGTTTTCCAAATACGCAAGATGATCTAATGTTGACTTATATTGTCTAAAACCAAATTGAACTGCTGATATTAGTTGATTCTGTTCTAAATACCATCTCAATCTATTACTTACGATTTTTTCGAGTAATTTACACAAATTGCAAGTGAGCGATATAGGTCTGTAACTGGAAGTTAAGGTTGGTAATTTCCCCGGTTTCGGAATCGGTATAACAATGGCTTCTCGCCACTTATCAGGAAAGACTTGATTGAGCCAAATGAAGTTGTAAATGTCAAGGAGTCGTTCTAGAGCCACGAGTGGAAGGTTTTTGATTAAGGTGTTAGATATGTTGTCTGGTCCAGGGCTAGAGTGTTTTAATTGGTGTAAATAGAAATACAGTTCATGAATTGTAATATTTTGATTGATAGAGTTACTATTATCCAAAAAATCGAATACATTATTATTCTCTTCTATTTGGTTTTTAAAAGATAGAAATTCTTGGCTGTAATTGTTAGAGCTAGAGTTTGCAGCGAAAGCAGACGCTAATAATTCCGAGTTATTTTTTGGATCACCACTTAACTGTCTATCATTGTTTTTTAAGACTATTGTTTGTTTTTTGCTTTTTTGTCCATTAATAGCGTTTATTTTTTGCCATACAATCCCTGGCGGAGTGTAACTATTAATGGAAGTGATAAAACTTTCCCAACTTTTCTTTCTGCTTTCTTTAAATATTCTTCTAGCATTGGCTCTTTTTCTTTTGTAATCTATCTTAAGTGAATCTTGAAGATTTTGGAGATCTTCCAAACGATTTGGACTTTTTTGGTAATATTCGGCTTTTCTTTTTTCTTTTTTATAAAGTCTATATGCTCTTTTAGATTCTTTAAGTGATTTATCACACTCGTCGTTCCACCATGGCACTTGTTTTTTTTTAATTTTCCCTGTTGTTTTAGGTATATGTTTTTCTGCTGAACCGAGAAGTATTTGATTAAATTCATCAACTAAGTCATTAATTCTGGTCAAAGATTCGGGTGTAACTCTACTTAGTTGGTTAATTTTAATTTCTATATCAGAACGAAAGTTAGGCCAGTCTGCCATCTGATATTTGAAGTGTTGCGGGGCGTTTTGGTTTTCGGGGCTTAAATCTATCTTTAATGTAATCATAATAGGGTAGTGATCACTGTCGTATAGATCGTCTAATGCATACCAGTCAAAGTAAGTTGATATACTTCGTGAAGCAAAGGCTAAATCGATACTGCTGGTGTGACCATTGCTATTATTAAAATGTGTGGGCTGATTAGTATTAAGAAGAATCATATTTTCGTCTACATCTAACCAGTCAGATATAATTTTACCTCTCAGATCACAGTGATCTGAGCCCCAATAAAAATGGTGGCTATTAAAGTCACCCAATAATAAAAAAGGTGTTGGAAGCTGATTTTTTAGGTTATTCAGGTCATTTTCACTTAAGGGGCAGCTATTGGGCAAATAGACGTTACATATTGTAATAGCCAAAGGATATTCTATTCTTATTGCTATCACTTCTAGTGGGCTAATAATATCGACCTCTTTGGGCAGTGTGTGTGATTTTACATAAGTAGCTACTCCACCACTAGCTATACTGCTATTTGATCGATTTTTGAAAAAATGAATATAATTCTTCAACTTAGCACAGTAGTTATTTTTAAAATTAGTTTCTTGGATACAAATACAAAGAGGGTTAATATCATTTAATATACGTTGTATATTCTCTAATCGTCTATGAAAACCGTTAACATTCCACTGTAAAATTTTCATTCTGTCAAATAACTAAATCACTTACCTTATTTTTAAGCAAAATGTAATAAAAGAGACTATGGCTTGTTACTGGCTTCTAACAGTTTGATAAGTTCTAGTTTCTTAACTAATCTTGTACATCTATTTTTGAGGTTCCTATTTAAATTCATTTTAGTGCGGAGAAACGTGCACATATCAATTAGATCCGGGATATCATCCGTATAGTCTTTGATAAGTTCTTGAAGATTTTGTTTGCTACGGGAATTATCTAAAAAACTAATAAACTGGTCTAAGGTGAGTGGGAAGTGAGGTTGTGTTTCTGACTGATCCAGCTCTGTTTTAATATCCTTCCAAACTTGTTCTTCACTTCTGTCATCGAGAGTTTTCTTCTTCTTCTTGAGTGACTTAGGGGTCTTCTTTAGTTCTTCGTCCAGAGACCAATTGCTGTCGGTTTCATCCGTGTAATCACTGACTATAATATTACTGTCATCTAAGGTAGGTTCAGCTTGATTTATTTCCGGTTGTGATGGTTCTGAAGAGGTAGATGGATGAATCCGCTTAACACCTTTGTATATGTCAAATTTATTGTGTGGTAGTAAGTTTGTTGGTACTTGCGGTTTGGAAATTTCAGTAGGGGGGTAGATTTGGTTTATTTCATATTCAAGATTAATTGTAGAATTGAGAGACTGTGACGGTAGCTTGTTGGATTTGACTGTAGTGTCATTGGAAGTAGTTGAATTGTCTTGCGTGAGGTTGTTAGGGCCTTTGGTACCGAGAACCTGTTGACTGCTTTGCGGACAGTATTTTGCCAAGTGTCCCATTCCATTACATACAAAGCATTTCATTGTTTCGTTTGTAATATAAATCCAATAATTGGTTTCATCATAGTTAATTTGCATCGATTCTGGTAATCTTTTTTCATCCTCAGGGGAAACGTATACTTGTCTCCTAAAGCTCATAATGTGTGAAAAACCAGGGTCTGGGATGCCCACTTTCATGAATGTTATGGGAGACAATACTTTAATACCCATTTCATTAAATTTTTCTTCTAAGATATCGTGCGGAATTATGGGGCAAACGTTGGATAAAACGATACGTTTGTTTCTTGTTATCAGCGGCCGAATCTCCAATACGTGGTCTTTCACTTTAACGTTTTTAATGACGTCAACCAATTCGTCAGCTGTTTGTTTTGAGTCCAAGTACACGCAGATTCTCGAGTTGGAAATGCGAGAAATGAAGCGGATTGACGTTGATTTGGTCACTGCGGAAAGGGCTAACAAGTAGTCTCGAATCATGATTCCGTCGATTGAGTTTATAATAATAGCTTGATCTTTCTTCGGGTAGCTGGTTTTAGATGTAACATTGGCATAACTTACGGTGGGGGTAGGTTTATCCATAGTGTCAGAAGGGGCTCCCGTTGCCAGGAGTACCCCTAACTTGACAAACGGTGTTAAAACAGAACACTCGGTAGTGATATTATATTCGTAATTACTCGTTAACCGCGCCGCGTCGACCGATACGTGTGAACCGTACGGGGACCGCAAGGCAACTGTCGGATTCCTTTTGTTTGTTTTAAGTTTATTTTATACAAAAGTTTAGGTATTTTTATTATCGATTGAGGCACTACGTAGTCTGCCGGGTCAGCTAGTAGATAATAAAAAGTGACATATTAAGTAATTGAAACACAATTGTCTTGATGTTCAAAGAATTTTCTTATCAACTCTACAATAATTATTTTGGTATTTATTTTACACACATTTTACACATTATAACAATTTATACAAATCTTTTTATTGCCTAGATGCGTGGACGAGCTCACGGCCTATCTAGTGTTAAGTGGTTACAGGAGCCCATAGATATTAACAAAGTAAATGCCGCTAACCCACCTTGAGACATGAGTTCTAAGTATTATTAATTGTAATAACTGACTCACCCTTCAAACTGGAAAGTATTACCGCTTCGATGCCGAAATAAGGAAAGTGAAGGTACCAACGCGTGTGGGCTCACAAGACGCCCTAACATCGTACATATTATGTTTGTAAATTCTAAACAAGTAAATTTCTAGAGTACCCGCAATTGGATTAAATAAAAAAATAAAGCGCCCGGTGTATTCTTGATCATACGCCAAGATTATGCAGTGGTTTAATCCACGGACAATTGTAATATATTTTTAAATTATTACGATTGTAATCTAAGTTCACGATCTAGTTCATAATAAAGGAACAACATCTTCTAAGAAAGCCAAATATCTTTTTTTTTTTTAAATTTCTGTTAAAACTGGCAGTAAGGAACCTTGTTCCTTTATCTTACTCAATTCTATTGCTAAAGAATAATTTGTTCGAATTTTAACAATTATAAATCCGGTTCCATTGAATCTTTGATCTCAAGATGGAAGTTGCAATTTACGTAACGCAGTCGTAAAACTAATGAAACCGTAAAATAACATCAACAAAAATTTCCGTTACTAATTGACGCGACACTATTTCAACATTACCAAAACAATCGATATTTTAACAAAGTCTCTTATTCGTTTTAAACTCATACAAATTTAATACTTCTCCAACATATACAAGAGTAACAAAGCCAGTATACAGGTGTGAAAGGCACAAGGTAATGAAACAGAATTATTATGTAGGTATTCCAACGTATTTTCACGTACTTCGGTCACATCGATCGTAGATACCCCGATAAATTAGAGACCCGATAGCTGATGGTAGTTGGTCAGGTTGAAGACGTAGGAAAGTGTAGTGCAGCGAGTGGACAACATTTCGAACTAGACACGATCTTCAGCAATGAAGAGACCGACTCAGAAGAAGAAGAATAATGAAATAGCGCAACGTGACATACATATATCTTAATCGATTGTCAGTTTAATCTCAATTAATGCATCGCATCGTTTGTCAGGGCGCGGATAAATGCTGGAGACGGGCACAGACGACACCTTGTGGGCGGAGTCTAATCAACACGCCTTATGAAGTTTTAATGAAAACAGATATTGATTCGGAGCTCCGTAACTAACTATACACGTAGTTTTGAGGTACAAGACTTTGAACGGATTGTGTCGTAGGTGAGGCAAGGTTGTAATTATACATACATAAATTATTTCATCTCGTCTGCAATCGAGAATTGGATTCAGTGGAAATACAGAGCTTTGTCGCCATCCTGGGCGGCGATGCATCTATTTTTAACGACACATCAAGGTCATTGTGTGCTTGAGCCACTCGAATCTAATGAGCGATAAATTCATGGGTTACATTCATGAAATCTTGACGTGCCATTTTCCTGTTGTCATACCTTGGACGTTGTTTTTCAATATAAATGGTGGTAGGACCTCTTGTGAGTCCGTAGGTACCACCGCCCTGCCTATTTCTACCGTGAAGCAGTAACGCGTTTCGGTTTGAAAGGTGGGGCAGCCGCTGTAACTATACTGAGACCTTAGAACTTATATCTCAAGGTGGGTGGCGCATTTAAGTCGTAGATGTCTATGGGCTCCAGTAACCAATTAACACCACGTGGGCTGTGAGCTTGTCCACCAATCTAAGCTATAAAAAAAAAATTAATTTTCATAAATACACAATATAACTTTATAAATTTACCGGTACCCCCCAAATTACGCTTCAACTATTGATATCGTGGTCTAACTTAGGTTTGTATTTTTTTTATTTTATATCTTCAAAAGCGTTATTGATATCCGCATAGCAGTTTGAGGAATAGGGAAGCACTTTTAGCAATGTGACATTGCATCTAACAATAACTTGTTTTGTCTATGGAGTAGTAAACGTAAGCTTTTTTCCCCTCAAAGCTCTTAAAAAACTTCAAACTCTTGTATCAGGCAGTATGTCTACGCTGTGATATATACCTAGTCAGGTCATAAGTATTGTCACACAGTAAAAACTTTTCTTTTAGAATGCTGGCCACAAAAAAAGTTTATTGAATTCGAATTTCGAATTGTTCATGAAAATAAAAATGTATACTTTTAGAAGTTGTACTCATTTTTAAATATGGAGTGGACGCTTAAAGAAGACCGTGTTGCAGTTATTGCGTTGCATCGTTGCGGTTACGCGCCAATTCAAATTTTTAACATACTGAAAAATATGAATATAACCAAAAGATTCGTTTATCGTACCATCAAACGATACAATGAAGACTCTAGTGTAGATGACAGGTCAAGAAGTGGTCGCCCTCGGTCTGTTAGGACTCCAGCAGTGATAAAAGCTGTGAAGGCGCGAATTCAAAGAAATCCCAAACGTAAGCAGAAACTGTTGGCCCTTCAGATGGGGTTAAGCAGAACCACGGTGAAAAGGGTGTTAAATGAAGATTTAGGGCTTCGGGCATATCGAAGAAAAACAGGACATCGTTTAAATGCTCGTCTAATGGACCTGAGACTGAAGAGATGCCGCACTTTGTTGAAGCGGTACGCGGGAAAAAAATATCGGGAAATTCTTTTTTCGGATGAAAAAATTTTTATCGAAGAAGAGAGCTACAACAAACAAAATGATAAGATGTACGCACACAGTAGTGAAGAAGCGAGCAACCGTATTCCGCGTGTCCAACGAGGTCATTTTCCATCCTCGCTCATGGTATGGTTGGGAGTTTCTTATTGGGGCTTAACAGAGGTACATTTTTGTGAGAAAGGTGTAAAAACGAATGCAGTTGTGTATCAAAATACAGTCCTGACGAACCTTGTGGAACCTGTTTCTCATATCATGTTCAATAACAGGCACTGGGTATTCCAACAAGATTCGGCGCCAGCTCATAGAGCGAAGAGCACACAAGACTGGCTGGCGGCGCGTAAAATCGACTTCATCCGGCACGAAGACTGGCCCTCCTCCAGTCCAGATTTGAATCCGTTAGATTACAAGATATGGCAACACTTGGAGGAAAAGGCGTGCTCAAAGTCTCATCCCAATTTGGAGTCACTCAAGACATCCTTGATTAAGGCAGCCGCCGATATTGACATGGACCTCGTTCGTGCTGCGATAGACGACTGGCCGCGCAGATTGAAGGCCTGTATTCAAAATCACGGAGGTCATTTTGAATAAACTTTAGTGTCATAAGAATCTATGTTTTGTTAAGTTAATTTTGGTATATGAATGGTTACATAATGAATAAACTTGTTTCAATTATTTTACATTAAACATGTGACAGAATTTATGACCTGACTAGGTATTAAATAATCAGTATAACAAACAACTCAATTCACAGTGTGCCTATGGAGTCATAAACGTAAGCTTGTTTGCCCCTCAAAGTTAGAAAAAACTTCAAACTCATGTTTCAGGCAGTATGTCTACGCTGTGATCTATATATTAATACGTGAAGCAAAAACTTTGTATCCCTTTTTTTTACGAAAATTGCGCGGTCGGAGGAGTATGAAATTTTCCACAATTATAGAGAATATAGAGAAGAAGTGCACAATGCTATTTTTTTTTAAATAATGCATAAATGATACATTAAATCAATAAAGAAAACATTACACACACTACATACCACGTATTCGACGCACACACGCATGCATACTATTTGTTGTCAAACTTTTGTTCTTGATGTCTGTTGTCAAATTGAGAATAGATTAAATATTGTTTGTCTTTGTTAATATTGTTTATAGTGTAGTCATGGCTATATTAAGTGTATAATCTATGGTCATGGCGAAATTTGTGATTATAGAAGTATAAAATACAATCATAATAGTCTACAAACTTACAATTCCAATTAATTATAGTCGAATTTCGACTACTGCGGGACCTCTAGTATATATTAATTCATCAGTAAAATAAACAACTCAATTTAACTTGTACACTATGTTGTAACAATTTGGTTCTGTTTAAAATAATAGAATTTAAAAAATAACATTAAGATACAATAAATGTTAAATATGGTCGATGAATGAGAAGCTTAAGATAAAGAATTGTCGAAGTTAAAACGTCATGTTCAGAAATTTCTTTTATTTAGCATTAACAATGATATCGAGAGACAATGAAATCCAAAACATTTACCGCTCAGTCGACGATTACACAATGCGATGTTCTTTGGTGAAAGAAAAACACGTAGAAAATTAGCTTTGTTCTATCAAAGCCTGTGACAAATGATAAGGCACATTGAATTAGGCACACTCGAGAAAGATTTCTTTTGTATTTTTCATTAAGTTGTCTTCATTGTCTGTCGGGCAAACTGTGACGATCATAATATAAAATCTGTGCTAATGCGATTTTAACTTTTTCAATTTAAAATATATAGGTATTTTTTTAATTGTGATATTTTATTATGTAAAGTTGAATTGAAAAATAAAACGCACATATCTATATAAATTGGAAAGGTATTGGATGAAATGAATCAGAATTAAAATTTTGAATCAGTACATAAATGTGTGAGTTTAAAATAGATGGTTTGTGAACGCTGCGGTATTGTTTTGCCTGGTTATTTCTGCTAAAGACTAAAAAGGAATATGTAATAGAAAAGTTTCCACTTTAGCAATTTAAGTTACGAAATCTGTTGCTTATTGAACTAAATATACTCAAAGAGCAACTGTAATGGAACCTATTTTTAAACAATTTAAAATTGTTTTTTTTCGGTTGTAACGTTTCAAATAAAAATGGTGTAACTTTCTTATACCTTTAAACGAGCAATTCTTGTATATTTATATAATCTGAATCTCGGAAACGGCTCCAATGAATTTCATAAAATTTAGTATACAGGGGATTTCGGAGGCGATAAATCGATCTAGCTACGATTTATTTTCAGAAAATGTTGTTTTATTCGTGTTTTCAATAACTGATGCATCAACTCTTCCCGACATCTATTGGCGAATAATAATACAATTTTTCTTAATTGAGGGCAACTAACCGCTTTAAAGACACAACAAGATGGCGTTATCAAAAAAAAACCAAGCAAAGCTGGGTCATCATCTAGTTTATAAATATCTGTTTAAAATTAATCTTTTTTAAATTCCTTCTAGAATATAAAAAGTACAAAGAGCAGCAAGCGAAAATGAGGAAACCTATTTTTAATTCTAAGCGATGCTCTGGAGGCTTGTGAATTATTAAACGCAAAAACAAAGATCCTATGTGCTTGTCTCGTTTCAATTAAGTTAATTCAGGACACAGAATTCCATTTGCTCTCTGACAATCTCAATCCCTCGGCTTATTACTGGAGGTGTAGGTAATCTAATAAAATGGTCTCGGAACAGGCAGAACATTTGAGACATTATTAATTATGTTTTATCACGTTAGCTTGCAAGATACAATAGGAATAATTATCTTAATTGCCTAAGAGTTTGTTTGATTTTATCAAAAGAAATTAAATTCATTACTATGAATTTTGATTTTGCAGTTCTTTTTAAATCATCGTTATAAACTCCGTTCTCACTGAATATTTTAGTGTATTTCTGTTGTGTTGTTGATGCGAATCAGGGTGCATACGTGAAATTAATGACTAAATTTAAAAAACAAAGAATTAAATTTATTTTTTCAACCCTTGATTTTTTTATTTCTGTTAAGTAAGTGATTTAAAAGTAACATCTGATACTACTCCATATTTTTGCTCTAGTTCAACAATTGATTTGTACCACAAAACATTCATGTTCATTCACGTTTACCGGTGGTAGGACCTCATGTGAGTTCGCACGGGTAGGTACCCCACCTATTTCTGCCGTGAAGCAGTAATGCTTTTCGATTTGAAGAGTGGGGCAGCCGTTGTAACTATACTGAGACCTTACAACTTATATCTCAAGGTGGGTGGCGCATTTGCGTTGTAAATGTCTATGGGCTCCAGTAACCACTTAACACCAGGTGGTCTGTGAGCTCGTCCACCCATCTAAGCAATAAAATAAAATAAAAAGCTTTAAGCCAGTTATACGTCTGACGGTGGTCACATTTTCCTAGTGATCGCAGTCGAGCCTTCACGAATTTGATCATCGAGGAAATACGCCACGGTCATGTTTTTTTTTTTTTTTTTTTTTTTTTTTTTTTTTCCTACCTATGCTGATAGCCTTGAGAGGCTATTTCAGCTTCGCCCTAACGTTAGTAGGTGAGCTCGCGGGGCTCAACCGGAGAGTTGCTAACACTGACCCTAGCAAGAGCAGTGCTTCGCAGAATCTACCACCGGATCGGAAACGCGACCCACTGAGAAGATCCGGCGAGAAACTCAGTGGGCTGTGTCTATGGGTTAGTTCGCTCGTCGAACCCTTCGTCGCAAGCGACGGGTTCGACGAGGACGGTGACCGGTGCTTGTGGTGCCTAAAAGCACCGTTAATGGATCAGGAGGATCCGTAATGACGTGCTTTGGGCGACGTCGACGGTTTACCATTCGGTCTACTGGGTCGGGTATGTAATTTCCAGCGGCTACGATGAGAGGGTTCTCATGTCGTGCCGCCTTCTCAAAATGGCGCAGCGATGCCGACTGTAGATACTTACTAAGGGAGTCGAGCTCCAGGTCGTCGTGGAGATCCACATTCCTAAGGAACCAAGGCGCTCCGACGGCTATCCTGCAGAATCGTGATTGAATAACCTGAAGGGATTTCAAGTTGGTGCGGGCTGCGTGAGCGAACACTACGCTTGCATACGTCATGACGGGGCGTATACAAGTTTTGTAGAGAGTTACCTTATTACGGAGGGACAGTTTGCTTCGACTACAAAGCATTGGATAGAGTCGTCCTAGAATAAACGCGGCGCGGTCGCGTACCGTTTTTATATGGGGACGGAATGTCATCCCTCTGTCGAGGGTGACGCCTAGATATTTGACCTTCGAGACCCACGGAATGGGCTGGCCAAAGAGAGTGATGGGACTAACGGCGGAGGTGTTTGCGCGCCTACTACGGAGTGGGATGCTCGAAGTGATGTTCGGAGGGCGACCCCTTTTGAAGAGCACCGCTGCGCTTTTCGTGGGGTTGATGTCTATTCGCCACTTCCGGAACCACTGTCCCAGGGTGGCTACTGCGATCTGGAGTCGCCGATGAAGCAGCGACATCTTCCTACACGAGTAGTAGATAGCCGTGTCATCGGCGAAGAGCGCTAGATGGGTCTCCGGAGACCGGGGTATATCATTGATATACAAACTAAATAATAACGGGGAGAGCGCGGAGCCTTGCGGGACTCCGGCGGTCAGTTGACGGGGACGAGAACGAGTTCCCTCTACTCGATATCGAAACGAACGGTTCGACAAGAAGTCTCGTATGATGAGCACGAGTCTGTCTGGCACTCCCATGTTGTACAGTTTATAAATTAAACCGTTGTGCCAGACTTTGTCGAACGCCTTCGCGATGTCGAAGAAGAGGGCGCCGGTCGGGATTTGTTTACGCCTATTTAGTCCTATCAGAATGTGCTCCGTGAGGCGGTGCACTTGTTGTACGCACGAGTGTTTTGAGCGGAATCCGAACTGTTCGTCAATGAGAATTTTGTTCGCGGTAACAAAATCCCAGAGGCGTTTCCTAAGGAGCCGTTCGTAAATTTTTCCTATCGTCGAGAGGAGACTAATCGGACGGTAACTAGAAGCTTCGTTTGTCGGTTTGCCCGGCTTATGTATACCGATAACGTCCGCTTCTTTCCACACCGCGGGAAAGATGCAGTGCGTCATAGCGGCATTTAAAATTGTAGCCAACATTGCTATCAGTTGGACTGGCAAAAATTTTAGCGCGCGGTTTTGGATGCCGTCGGAGCCGGGTGCCTTCCTAGGTTGGAGGTTGTGGATCGCGTCTCTAACTTCGTCAGTGGTAATGGGGGGTAACGCGTCCGAGGGCGGCAGGGAAGCTCTGCGCTCGACCTCCCTGTCGACTAACTCGGTGTGTTCGGGGTCCACGTGTTGAGTGCTGGTGGTGCACTGCTCTTGCAGTGCATCGGCCAGCAGCTCAGCCTTGTCATCGTCATCGAATGCCGGTGGTTGGCCTGAAGGGCGTATGAGGGGAGGCATAGTAGCGGTAGTTTCGGATTTGAGAGTCCTAGCTAGTCGCCAGTATGCTTGGTGGGAGGGCGCGAGTTGTTCTAGATAACTATGCCAATTATCGTTACGCGCGTCGCTTAAGCGGGAGTGGACTTCGCGTTGTAGACGACGCATCCGAATCCGGTTTGAATGCGTGGGAAGACGATCGTAGGCCCGGATTGCCGCGTTCCTAACTCTTAAGAGATTCCTAAGATCGGGGGACAGTCTGATGCGGTGGAAGCTGTCCTCCACTTCGAATTCTTTTGAAGATCTAATGATCGCGGAAGAGATGTGATCGGTAATGATGTTTATGGATTCGACGGTGTCCTCGGGGGATGGATTCGAATCCGGGCCGCAAGGGAGGATTGGCGGAGCGGCGTCGGCTAGGCACGTGCCCAGCTTATTCCAATCCACCATGGTCCTCGTAGCAGTGACTGGGTTGTGAGGGCGACCGAGCTGCATAACGACAGGTCGGTGGTCTGAGTCGAGCTCTGACATTGCTTCGATGGAACGCAAGCGCAGAGTTACGTTCCTAAGCAATGCCAGGTCTATAGTGCTCGGACGAAGCGCGATGTTATACGGATAACATGTTGGAGTTGGGGGACCGACTATTTCAAAGGTGAGGTCGTCTATAAACGCGTCGAGACGCCTACCGTTAACGTTTGTACGATGGCAGTTCCACCTAGTGTGGTGGCAATTTAAATCGCCTGCCAGGATGACAGAGTCTCCCATGCCGAACAGTGACTCGATGTCACTGCTCAGAAGGGGCTTGTCCGGGGGGAGGTAAACGGATGCGATGACGATCGGCTGGTGTCCCGTCAGCGAGATACGGCACACTGACGCCTCGATATGTGAGAGCGAGGGAGTATCGAGAGGGACAACGTGCAGGGCCCGCCTATAGTAAATGGCAGTCCCGCCTTTGGAGGCGGTGAGTCTGTCATTCCTAACCATGACGTAATTCGCGACTTTCGGGTCGCGACGCGAGGGCTTCAGACAGGTTTCCTGCACTAGTAGAATATCTACAAGATTATCGCGGAGGAATTCGAAAATTTGATCGCGTTGCCGCGCGAGTCCGTTAGCATTGTAGAATGCTAACGTAAGGGAATACGGTTTTTCTCTACCTTTTTGCGCAATTGATTACCGGTAAAGATTTTTATAAAGTGCGGGACACGGACTCGTATACGTCCATGTGATCGAACGCGGCCGCGAGTCTCTGTTCGGGGGTTACCGACCTACGTATCGCGTCTGCGAACGATCGCAGACGGTCGAAGTTAACAGCGGTGACGAAGTCGCGCACGAGCGCGAAGTCGTTGACGGCAGAGGGTTGCGGGGGGCGGAACGCGGGCGCGGGGCGAGGTGCGAGCAGGGGCTGGGGCGCGGGGCGTGTCGCGAGCGGGGGCGGGGGTGCGGTTTGCGTTCCCGCCTTCGTATACGGCAGCGGCTTTTTCCACGCTGAAACCGTGGGAACTGCAGCCGGCACGAAGGCAGGTTTCGGCACTGAGGGTGCCGAAGTCTTTGGGCCGACGGATCGCGGAGCTGGGAGGGTTGAACGCTTGCGCGGAGCCCTAGGACATCCACGGTAGTTCGCGGGGTGCCCTTGCTTAAGGCATAGGACACAACTTGGGGGTTCGGTCGCGGTTTCCCTATCTCTAACGCAATCTAACGTAGCGTGATCGCCGAGGCACTTCACGCAGCGGGGACGCGCGTGGCAATTACGCGCCGAGTGGCCATATAGCTGGCATCTGTAGCACTGCCCGGGAGTGCCACGTTTATGGGGGGCTTCGATGGAGACCCCGGATAAGCCGCAAACTTTCGAGAGGCATGAAATTTTCTTTTTGGCCTCCGGGGTTGGCTCCAACGCGACAAGAATCATATTATAGGGCTGCTTGCCCCGCCCACTGTGCATCCGATGCACACTAACTATAGGGAGTGACTGAGCGATCAGATCCTCCTTAACGTAGTCGATGTCTAACTCCTTGGGGACTCCGCGTATTACTACGCGGAGCTCGCGGTCCTCCTGAAGAGCATAGGTGTGAAAACCTATGTTCTCCTTTCGGAGGTATGAAGAGAGGGCCCTATGGTCGCCCGGCGTTGCGACCTTTATCTGAATCCCATGCGCGACGTTACGCGCATGGGTGTAATTAATTTTGTTTGCCTGAAGGGCCTGGGATACTCGATTCCACGCTGTCTTCTCTTGAAGTATCAGCGGGGGCGGGGCAGCTACTTTAGGAGCGGGCGCGGGCTTGGGACGCGGCGGTGGGGTTACGCGGCGCGCGGAGTCCGACTCCGGTGTAACTACTACCTTCGGTCGAGAGGCGGGCGCGGATTTCGTTTGTTTTGTTGTGGAGCTCCGGGACTCCACGACGCGAGTACGTTTTTTACCGCGGGTAACCGTTAGGAACCCATCCGAGGTTCCGGGCTGAGGGCTGGGCGCGGATTCAAAGTCCATCTCCGATTCGGTATCGGAGCCTGAACTATTAGAGACAGAGCTATTAGAGACGATCGAGGTCGCGACGGACGAAGTCAGTGAGGCTGACACAATAGACGCGGGTGCGGGGGTGGGGGTAGCGCTAGGCGCTATGTGAGCCGCATCGTCGGAACGTGCGCTCGAACTTAACGCGGCGGCGGGGGGCGCGCGGCGTGCCTCCGAGGCACGGTTGAAATACGCGGCGACGGACGCGGGGGGGGAGGGATTGCCACGAGAGGCCCTATAGCTGAGATACTCGGCCCTAATTGACGGGTACCTATCCCGGAGGAACCCGACAATGTCCCTAGCACTATCACTGTCGCACACAAAATCTTCGCTCATCTTCGGTCTTCTTGCCCGGGGGGGGCGGCCCCGGGACTTTTGTTGAACTCGCCGAAAGGCGAGGCCCCGGATAGGATTTGTAACCCCCCTGTGCTGCAGGACAGCAAGGAGCAGGGGGGGGGGAATGCCTATGCCGTGAAAACGGCAATCGGCGGGGAAAAGGAAAGGAACCCGCTCGGGCTGTATAGTGCTACAGCAGGCAGAATCGCGAGCGGGGGTCTAGTCTTGAAAAAGACTGTTGTTTTTGGGAAGGGTTAGGAAATCGCTAGCCTGTGAGTGCCACAGGAAGCTGAACGTAGCGATTGGTTTTGCCTTGAAAAAGGCAGTTGGTAAGGGTGGGTTCGCGGTTACAAAACTTTAGCGCACAAAAATGGACCTCGATACGCAGATCGCAAGCGACCAACGGATCGGCACGTCCGCACTACTGAATTGTACGCACGATGTATTTACGGTCACTACACTGTCGAGCACAACTGTGAGTTCAGAGACGCAGCTCGCAAGCGGGCCACGGATCGGAAAGCACGTCCGCGCACGACCGAGTCGTGAGCGAGAATGAGGTCATGTTGTGAGAACCAACGCCTTAAATGATCAAACGAATGCTCCCCTCTCAAAATAATTTTAAGGACGAACAATGCGACCTCGGGGACGGAGTAAACTTTGCGAATCACAAATCGTCACAAACATATTTTCAGGCTAATTCTATGTTTTTTACGGACGAAAATTTAAACTTTTGATAAAAAGCATTTGAAACTCAATTTTCTCCATTAAATATTTTGATCATTGACTAACTTATCTTATGTTATCAGCCCAGAATTGTCAGTGTGCACTGTGTATCAACATTATCGAGGAAGCCCTGAGGGCATTTGCAAGCTTCCATCGCGTCAAATTGTGGATTTCCTGGATTAGTTAAAGTATTTTTGCTTAAACTAGCAAATGGAAATTATTTTTCGTTTACGTTAGGATGGTTCTCCGGTTCGGATTCAGGAATGATATCTTCACACCCTGTATGTAATGTAAAATAATTGTATCTCGTGAAATGCGAAACTCTTGCTTCGCTCGTAAACAAGGGCTCGGAAAAACAGAATATATTTGTACGAACATACTTCATAAACAATGTTATGGAGTAACATAATATATTAAAGTACGTCTAAATGGGACTCACTGTCCGACCTATCTCTGTTGGATGTGATTTATGTGTACGATAGTTTCTTCATTTTACAATTTATGCACTATAGTATATAGGCACAATTTGACAGTGTTCATTTTTAAGTTACTTTGAAATCCAGGCTAGTAATAAGCTATGAATAATAAGTATTCTCATTAGTTTAAACGATTTGACATAATAATATATTCATGATACTATGCCAGAAACCTTATCTATATCTCTATGTCCAAATAATTTTCAACCTATTTGGATAAATAGCTCTGGAGTGCATAGCATACCGCCAAAAAAAAAAAAAAACCTAAAATTATTCCTTTATTGATGCTAAGTCGTTTAATAATGAAAAAAATGTTAAGTTAACATGTTCTGTACCTACTCTTAATATTCTTTGTAAATTTGAGGTAGTTATAACGATGTGGTTATTAGGAGAGAATGATCATCTACTACTGAATCAGAATAGTGATCTTCTGAGAAGGTTCGGCGAGAAACTCAGCTGGCTCATATATGGGTTTGGTTTCATGACGAACTCTTCGAAGAGTTTGATGAGAAGGTTTACTTTAGGGATCCTCCCTTTGGCTACTCCTAGTGTTAGAGTTTTATGCGTCTAATAGTAGCAATAGTGGATCGGGTAGATTCGTAATGACGTTTCTAAACCGTTGACGTCGATAGAGTTAACCAGATTTGAAGAGTAGTCTGCGGCGACCACGATGAGGGATTATCGTGCCGCATCGCCTTATCCAAGTAGTGTTTCAAAGACGCGATTTCAAATATTTCCTGATGGGTTTGAAGGTAGATCGCTGTGAAGACCGACGTTCCTCACAAACCTGTATGATGTACTTGATGGGTATCTTGTAAAATCCATATTGTGTAGACAGGATGTCGGTGTTGTACGCACGTGAATAGATAGATGGATATGACCCAGAAACTGATTGATTCGTACAGTTTGCCTAGGACATGAGAAGGGTTAGCCTTCAGCGATAGTGAGCGGGGTGATTTTTTGGTTAACCGGTTTTAAATATGTTATTAACATTCGCTTCATTCTATATCGCGGAAAAGATCCAGTTTGTCATAGCGACATTGACTGCTTATAACTTAATAACTTTACAGTCATCGTTGCTAGCGCTGACCAGCTTATACTATAGCCAGCCTATATTTACTGGTAGTAGGACCTCTTGTGAGTAGGTACCACCGCCCCGCCTATTTCTGCCGTGAAGCAGTAATGGGTTTCGGTTTGAAGGGTGGGGCAGCCGTTGTAACTATACTGAGACCTTAGAACTTATATCTCAAGGTGGGTGGCGCATTTACGTTGAAGATGTCTATGGGCTCCAGTAACCACTAAACACCAGGTGTGCTATGAGCACGCCCACCCATTTAAGCAATAAAAATAAAAATAAAACTCACTTGTACTATCAATTTACTATTCCACTCACTTGTACTATCAATTTACTATTCCATGAGCAATACCCAAATTTATAAACACGTTGCACTAAATAAGTACAACATGTGTTACATTACGTGAATTCTTTATTGTTATACGCCTCAGTTCGGAAACATTAATAAGTAATTATGCACATTAATTCCAACTTTACTAATAAGCCATGCATTAAGTAGGACTTGCAACTTCGAAATGCTCACGTAAGAAACGCCTAACCACTTGCTGAAACTGTATATTTAGTTAGGAAATGTTACCATTTATGTTTCATTACGGTTCCAGTAATCGTATACTTATCTATTGTTCATATTGTTTATACAGCATTAGTCAGCGCTGACAACTGAGTTACCAAAAACGGGAAGAGGATTTCCGGGTCCAAATATTGTTAAGTATCTGCAGTAATGTGTTAAAATTTAAACAATTCACGCAAGAATTTTCCTGAATTAAAGGTTTAGACCGAACACACACAAGATATTAATTTTGGCTGCTTAGCTTAAGAGACGAGAAGCGGTAAGGTGTGATTGTTGATTGATAAGAAGTAAACTATAGGCTTTGATTGTTACAGAAGTCAATCTACTGAGTCAATTAATATTGTCTTTACCTAATAAACATGGTCCAAAGTGTCGACAAGTGTATAGTTAAGTTGTCTATATCTTTCATTTTGACTCCAATGATTGATACTATAAAAAACTTTATGTAATTATGTATATAATACTCCTCGTGTAAGAATTACGTTAGCTACCTTCCAGGAACGCCATCGGAGTACCTACCTCGATAGTACCACTATATTAGGTTGTTAAGCACGAAATTCGGTTTGGCATGCAGAAAGTAATACGAGTAGTTATGTTTTTTTATTTTCACGTAACACACGGTATTATATTTTCAAGGTAGCTTTTATACATACGAATTTCGAACAATAACATTTGGATCGCTAACAATTACATCTGCGTGGTGGAAGATCTTCCCTTTGTCGTATACCCCCAGACGTTAATCAAAAAACCAATGATTGAATTTGAAAATTGAATACTACATTTTTTAAATTAATTTGAATTTAAAATTTATTTCAAAGCATACATAAATTAGGTTTCAAATGGATAGTACTGTAAAACGGTAACTTCATAGGTAAACAAACGCCTATATATTTAATTATTTTCATCAGAAATACACGCATTTTCCAGTTGTATGATCATAAAACACATACATTAATGTATAAAAGTAAAGTGATCTCATAATTTACTTTCATTATTAAGACGCAGGCGTGTATTCATTCACTTCGCGGCAAGGTACCTACCTGGTCATCAATTTCAAATCGAATCTCTTTATCTTGTTCATAAAGCCCATCTACAACTTTCTACTCAGATTGTAATCGATTTTTTCCAACGCTAAAGAAAAGGGACAATGAATTTAAGTGAAAATTCTCTTTGCCTCTTATTCGTTCTCTTTTTCTTGTGTGCACATTTAGTAGCACTACTCTGTCTATTGCTGCCATGGAGAATCATGTATTCAGGTCTGATGGGCGGGTATCCCAATGCAACTAGGATAAGGAACAACCGCGAACTCCGGTAATAGCTTAACTGAAGCTTGGACAATGACTTTTTATCTATTTATATAAAAACTAGCGACCCGCCCTCGCTTCGCTTCGGAAACATTAAAACACACATGAAACCAAAAAAAAAAAAATAAAAAAAAAAAGTAGCCTATGTTCATCAGGGACAATGTCGGCTTCTAATGGAAAAATAATTTTTCAAATCGGTCCAGTAGTTTTGGAGCCTATTCGAAACAAACAAACAAACAAATCTTTCCTCTAATTCTGTTCGTTAGTCTCGCTAAAACTCGAGAACGGCTGGACCGATTTGGCTAATTTTGCTCTTGAATTATTTATGGAAGTCCAGAGAAGGTTAAAAGTTAAATAAATATGGAAATGCTCAGAAGTCAATAAAAATAACAATTTTGGTTTTCCTTTGAAGTGTCTCCCGTCGGATGGATTGCTTTTGTTTGTTTTAAGTTTATTTTATACAAAAGTTTAGGTCTTTTATATATCGATTGAGGCACTATGAAGTCTGCCGGGTCAGCTGGTTTATTAAATAAAAAGAATATCAAATTAAAAATCTCTAGCCAGAATATTAATAAAATCAGATCAAATTAATTCCACTGGACCTCTAAGCCTCAGGGTTTACGTCTGCGACTTAAGCACTGTAAGTGATCTTCATGCTCGAGAAACTCGTTAAACTTCAAAATTTTCTGGGTTAAGTTTTTTTCTAGCTAGTCATCCTTTTTAAGAAAATGCTAATAGATTTGAAACTGTATAGTATTGTCATCAAGATACAAAAATAAAACTTGCACTAGATAGGTATACCCCGGGGTTTTAGTTACTTTGAATTTTGTAACAGTACTAACGTTTTGACTTCTTTTTCGTAATAAAAATTGTAAACTTTTATCCGAAAGGAGCATAAATAAACATTTTCTATTTTTTTAGATGGTTATTGGACTTAAACTTGATTTTTAACAAAGCTACCTTTTAGTTAAGTTTAGATAAGTGTATTAAGTTTTCTTAAACTAGTTCCCGGAAAAATTAGAAAGAAAAAATAATTAGCATATAAAATTTAAGCTCCTAATACACTCGCTTATTCCATACAACTATGCATATATTATTTTATTCCTGTAGAGTTGAAATTTTCAAAGATACTTTCTGGCTGGATGCTGTTAGCAGCATTTATGTTAGCATAAAAAGCATCAAGTGCCAATATTTGAAGCTTAGGGTCTCTGTTGTTTAATCATAATATACCTCTAAACATATAGTCAGTACAAAAGTCGTCGTGGCCTAAAGGATAAGACGTCCGGTGCATTCGTGTTGAGCGATGCACCGGTGTTCGAATCCCAGCCGGGTACCAATTTTTCTAATGAAATACGTACTTAACAAATGTTCACGATTGACTTCCACGGTGAAGGAATAACATCGTGTAACAAACTCGCAAAACTATAATTTACGTAATTACTGGTGATAGGTCCTCCTGTGAGTCCGCACGAGTAGGTACCACCACCCCGCCTATTTCTGCCGTGAAGCAGTAATTCGTTTCGTTTCGGTTTGAAGGGTGGGGGCAGCCGTTGTAATTATACTAAGACCTTAGAATTCATATCTCAAGGTGGGTGGTGGCATTTACGTTGTGGATGTCTATGGGCTTCGGTAACCACTTAACACCAAGTGAGTTGTGATCTCGTCCACCCGCAATGCAATAAAAAAAATATACATATTTAGAAATAGACTAGTTTTTATGCATTACTAGCTCACCCGGCAGACTTCGTGGTGCCTCAATCGATAAATAAAAGACCTAAGCTTTATTTAATTCCAAGAATTTTCATATTTATCTACTTTTAAACCTTCTCTGGACTTCCACAAATAATTCAAGACCAAAATTAGCCAAATCGGTCCAGCCGTTCTCGAATTTTAGCGGGACTAACGAACAGCAATTCATTTTTAAATATATAGATTGTTCTTTTTTTTTGTTCAACTTGTATCTTAAAGCCTGTCATTTGCAAACGATGTATAATAGTTTGAGGTAGCTATTTTTCGCTATTACAATGGCGCCATTAAATAATTTTATAGCACATGATAATGAAGAATAATGCAATAAATTTTTTTATAACTGTATGGAGCTCAAAAATTCCACCTGTAAACTTCAAAAAAGAATACTTTAACGATAAATTATGTGCTTACGAACTTCGTTAGATAAGTTTTTGTTGTTCACACGAACTTCAAAATTAACTTCGCGCTCTTCAACATTATCCATATTTTATATTAAGTTAGAAATTAAACGAATGCTTCGAATAAATTACAACACATAGAGGGCGTAAAGTAACTGTGGCGGGTAGCCATCATACAACGCAAGATAATTGACAGATGCCTGAATCTCGCTTACGACATTTTCAAGATAAAGCGCATATATACAAGTTCCGAACAACAACATTCGGACCGTCGGTCTACCGAGCAATATCACCCGCTCGGTGGAAGATCTTTCCTTCCGTCGTATATTTCCCAAACTGGTGACCCCGACGTGATCTGAACACGCAACCTTCTGATTCATCATCAGCGCATCAAGAATTTCGGCTACCACAATCCCCGCATTCTCGCAAATAAAATGTCATTGACAGTCGTCCCACAGCAAGCCAGCACCGCAGCCTCAACAGGACCATCGCAGCCGACTCACCGCGCTTCCTGGTCCTACGGCACGCAACTTCACTGCCTCATCACGCCGCTACAGTTCATCGCAGCCCACGACCGGATCATCAACGCTTGGGGTAACACATCTCCGGCGTGGCAGCTCTGCATCACATGGACTACGCACGACACGCACGCAACATTCAAGCTCAGTCTCGACTCATCACAGACTTCGAGCAGCACTGGCGACAATCACGCAGCATTCAGCTCAGCTTCGACTCACTGCAAACTTCGAGCAGCACTGGCGACACGCACGCAGCATTCAAGCTCAGCCTCGACTCACCGCAGGCTTCGAGCAGCACTGGCCCTTGCAAGCTAATCTCAGCACGGACAACGCTAATTAAAAATGACACGACCTCCGGTCTCGGAGGGGGGTGATGTGGCGGGTAGCCATCATACAACGCAAGATAATTGACAGATGCCTGAATCTCGCTTACGACATTTTCAAGATAAAGCGCATATATACAAGTTCCGAACAACGACATTCGGACCGTCGGTCTACCGAGCAATATCACCCGCTCGGTGGAAGATCTTTCCTTCCGTCGTATATTTCCCAAATAACCAAAAGTTCTGCTTGAATATACATTGCTATATTTTTTTTATTGCTTATATGAGTGGACGAGCTCACAGCCTTCTTGGTGTTTAGTGGTTAGTGGCTACTTCAAATATTGGCTCTTGATGCTTTTCATGCTAACATAAATGCTGTTAACAGCATCCAGCCAGGAAGTATCTTTGAAAATTTCAACTCTACAGGGATAAAATAATATATGCAAAAAAAATTGCTTTGATGAGTGGACGATCTCAAAGCGCACGTGGTGTTAAGTGGTTACTGGAGCCCATAGACATTTACAACGTAAATGCGCCACCCATCTTGAAATATAAGTTCTAAGGTCTCAGTATAGTTACAATGGCCACCCCACCCTTCAAGCCGAAACGCATTACTGCTTCACGGCAGAAATAGGCGGGGTGGTGGTGCCTACCCGTGCGGACTCACAAGAGGTTTTACCATCAGTAATTACACAAATTATAATTTTGCGGGTTTGATTTTTTATTACACTTTGTTATTCCTTCACCGTGGAAGTCAATCGTGAACATTTGTCAAGTACGTATTTCGTTAGAAAAATTGATACCCGCCTGCGGGATTGGAACAACCTTGCATCGTTAGATACGAATGCACCGGACGTCTTATCGTTAGGCCACGACGACTTCAAACATATCTATATCGTAGATTATACCTATAGAATGCCTATAGAGTATATCTTCACCCTCTTTTCCTTCTTTGTACTTATGCTTACTGTGTACATTGTAAATAAATTGATAGCATTTTAAAGTTTAGCTGCTCTTCAACTTGCCAACTAATAATTTCATAACGAAAAAATAAAAAACATTTAGTTTAAAAATTACAAACATCGATATAATGTTCCTTTTATGAATTACCGACGTCTGAAAATAACGTATTATCATAAACAAATTTTAAGGGTGCGCGCATACTGTACGTCTCTCCTAAAAAAAGTTAGTGTAATCGTAATTCACAAATGAAAAAAAGGCATTTTTTTAACGCAGCGCTTTTAGTAAATGTTTTCTTTTCATAACCTGGTCATTAATATAACTACATAGTCCATAAACTGCCGCAAACTTGTGGGATAATTTATCCTTGTCTAACGGTCGCGTGGAATAAAGAAAGTTATCGGACCGGCACAAAAGAACAATATGTACCCGAACTGTGAACAGACGATTTTAAAATAAACGAAACACAATTTGGCTATCACGATAATGTTAATATTTGTGTCTCTTTCTTCATCTAGTTCCTTTATCATAACTGTAGGTACTATTCTTTCTCATTATTTATTGCTTTAGAAAGTATGTGATAGGTTTCATTTTTAAAAAAAATCATTAGGCACTAGATTATATATGTTTTCTTGATTCCGAATGAAAATTGTTGGTTTAATTATTTTTTTATTACTCTTGTTGAATGACGAGCCTATGTGTGTCTAATAATGTAAAAGTCGGCCCTTTGGTACGTGATAAATTATTTTTTCCAAATACGCAGTACATTATATAAAAACGAACCTTAAAATCCCTAAATGCAAACCATTACATAGATTTTTAAATAAACTATAGAAATGGCGCTTTCGATATTTGATATATATTAATATATCTATAACGTGAAGCAAAAACTTTGTATCCCTTTTTACAAAAATTGCGCGGACGGAGTAGTATGAAATTTTCCACACTTATAAAGAATATAGAGAGGAAGTGCACAATGCTAATATTTTTTTAAAATAATGCATAAAAGATACATTAAATCAATAAAGAAAACATTACACACACTACCATGTATTTGACACATACACATATTCTCTTTGTTTATTGTCGAACTTTTGTTATTGCTTAAAGTCTGTAGTCAAATTGAGAATAGGTTAGTATTGTTTATCTTTAATATTAGGTACGAGTATTTGTTTATAGTGTAGTCTTGGCGAAATCTGTAACAACAGTACCATAATAATGTTGAAACTTATTATTTCAATTAATTATAGTCGAATTTCGACTACTGCGGGTCCACTAGTTTGAATGGAATACGTGAACATTTTCACGTATACAATATGCAAATAGTTGATGGAACTTGAAACGCGAGCGTAATCTGCTAACTGCAGACTCGTTACTCCGCTTCTAGTCTGATGTAGTGTGCAATCATGAATATTAATATAGAATCGTTAATTTTCATACTGTCAATATAGATCCTTAGTAATAAAGTACTATAAGTTCGTATCGTAGCTTTAACACAGTTTCATGGTAAGCCAGACTCGACAAATTTATAGAACATTCGTTACAAACGTCTAGACAAAAAACAATAACACAAAATAAACATTATTTACGATATTCGATTGTGATATGTCAAAGTATTTAATAATTACTAGTTGACCCGGCAGATTTCGTAGTGCCTCAATCGATAAATAAAAGACCTAAACTTTTGTATAAAATAAATTTAAAACCAACAAAAAGAATCCGTCCGACGGGGGACACATTTACCTTTTAAACCATCGGGTTGATCGTAGAGGGGTGAAAATTAAGGGTTGTATGTATTTTTGTATGCTGTATCATAAAAAAATAAAAAACAAAATTTTTTGTCTAAAAAATAAATAAATAAATTTAGGGGTGGTCCTTAACCTTTAGGGGGATGAAAAATTGATGTTGTCCGATTCTCCACCCTGGCCGATATTCACGAAAATCGGTCGAGCCGTTTCGGAGGAGTTCAATCACGCACACCGTGACACGAGAATTTTATATATTAGATATAGATTATTAAAGCAGTAGGCCGACAACCGAAAAAAAAAACGATACTTTCATAGGATCCATGTGCGTCTGTCTGTCTGTCCAACGTTAAGAACGTTTTTCCCTGGGACAGGAACGTATTAAGTTTTAAATTAGTACGAATTGCCAAATAAGATCTACGACGAAGGTCGTTCAGTCACAAAATTATTAAGATTTTTAATCAACACAACCAAATGCTATAGCAATAATTTACCTAATCATTAAAACACTACCGAATGAGCTATAATCATGATATTCCACAAGAGTTAACGTCTTATAGCGTAAGTAAAGTGAAAACTCCAGAAGTTTTTCTAGTTTGCAACCTTAAAGTTGTAAGAAAGTATCGAAGCTGACAAATTTCTTTTGCACAGAATATAATATGTATACTTTCGACCACAAAATTAATGTTGTCTTTCTAAGACGCATACAGATGATTTTTAAATCGCTTGGTACATAGAAATTTCTGTTTTAATTTTAAATAGATTTTATAGTTAATTAAATAGTTATTACGAAGTACCCTATTTACTATTTATAAATTATCAATGTTAGAACTTTTATTAAAATATGGGAATTTCAATTCTGAAGTTATAATTTCCGCGTAAAACACTAGCCGCCACGATACTTTGGACGTCGATGGATAATAATAATAAAATATCCATTCAGATAAAGAATAGTGAAAGTACGCTTAGATTTTTGTAAAGAAAGAAATAAAGTGTTATAATGGTCCTACCATTTATTATTAACCTTTTAGTGTTTTCTAAAAAAACTGCCCAAAGGTAAATAAATCTATATGTGCATTAACCAGTTAAATTCATTTGGAATCTCGTACACACATATGAGTTATGTGATTTTAAAATCTTCGATCGAGCACTCGTAGGCTCGTTAATAGGCTCTTACTCCGACCCAGATTTATTATGTATACGAAGTTTGTTAAAAATAAAATTGTATGTTTGTCAAATTATTTAATTAATAATCAAAATTTACATTAAAAGAATTCACTGTCGTTTTCTACATGCATATGTGTTAAAACCTATAAATTAGTAGATACGAAATAAAAAATTTATTTGGACATAATTGATTTGTCCGATTTGATTGATTTGCGCACAAGTGTCGATCTCGTGAGATAAACAAGACGATAGCCTAATTTCGATATAGACTATGAGTTCATAGTCAATATCACAAGCAATTAGAATCAAATAAGGACGCGGCCGAGTAGGTACGTAGCGCTAGAGGTTTAAGGTTTCAGTCTGCGGTCGAGTGGTTGGGGCGCCGCGTTCACAATCAGTTCGTTTCTATTCCAGCGAGCAGCTGCGGAATCGAAGCGGCGCGTGCTCCCGTCACCGTACACCCGACACAAAATACTACTTACGAACCTACGTTCCCTCTTAAAAGGGTCGATCGTACATTAATCTACAATCTTATCCCAATAAAGGATCTTTTTTTTTCCTTCAGCTAAAAATGTATCTTTCCCGGTCCTAATAAAGTCGAGTATCCAACTCAAGAACGTTATTTATGAAGTATTTCTATCTCAAGAAAATGTCCACTATAGTACTAGACTCGATATTCGTGAATGGCTACAGAGACGCGAATAACGCAAATTAGTTGAAAGCAATTTTTTTTCCTGTTTGCAATGTAAGAGTAGTATTTTTATAGACATAAAAAATAATACTTACGTAACTGGAAACAGTTTAGTTTTTTTATACTTTCGTTTTCGAACTACAGAATGAACTATGAATAGGGATTGATTTTAAAAACCGCGCAAAATGGCGCAAGAGGTATTTCGTTAATTCAAGGAAAGTTTATTTTAATGATGGATGTGGCACGTATGCTTGACCTGTATTCAAATACCTTCTTGTATAAAATGCTTTTACTCTTGCCAAGTAATGAAACGAAATTTTAGTTGATGACGTATAAATAAAAAAATTATAAATTATTATTTTACTCATAGCACTCACCCAGAAATACCCTTAAATACTCCAGAACCTTATAGGCAATTAAGTGCTTTTATGTCCTTCGTAAATTGGATTATTATAATAGCTGCTCTGGTAATTTTCCTTATTAGATATATCGTTTATTATTTTTGTAACGATATCAATGTTATTTTTGGCTGAAAATATTCTACTTATATGGCTTTTCACAGATTATCTTATTAATGTTTCCATCAAAGATCAACTAGAGCTAATGTTTTAATATCTAATTTAATGTTCTTATCCATAAAACATAATATAAATACATAATATAAACATGATTTATTCAGTATTGGTGCCATAGTATATTTCCGAAAACTATAATAATAATATATGTAATTTAATGTATATAATTAAATGTAATTTACCTTTGAAGGTGGAATTGTTAATTACAATTAGAAGCAACACTTACACAATATGAAATATAAGTTGTAATGATCTGTTGTTTTACATATAAAGCAACAAACTACAACGCCGAATAACAAAATCGGACAAGAAATTGATGTGTTTGAGCGCTGAATATATTGTTACGTCAGTAGGATAGAATGTTGAATATTTATGATTTAGATTATCTTTCTATCTCGTTACAGAATTATTATTTTATCTAAGGTTTTCCTTAAATAAAAGAACCTAAATGAGATTAACAGTTAGATATACCTATTTGTTTTCAATGAATAAATGTAGAATGTACTAAAATTTACAGTGAAACTGTATTTCCGCAATGCTTTGGAAAAATGAAAACCGCTGCGTTAACGATCCCTTATATGTAATTTGCCGAAAAGACTTATCTATTTATCAAAACAACATGGCACCAAAAAAATATTTTTAGTATTTGCGTGACGTTAAAAATATCCTATGATTAAACAATGAAGACAGGTCTGCCTTAATTCGTTTATGTTATTAAAATTATACTTATGCATTGCAGAATATCGAAGAATTATCGAACCAAAAGTTGCAAGTTTACAAGTTGCAAAGAAAACGCTACTATATAGAAAGCATTTCACTAATAACCCCGAATAACTACTTTGGAGATAATACAGTTGATAAGAATCATACGATTCCTTATTTTTATTTACTTAAGTGCGTCTTGTGCGAGCGATTAATTATCTCCGTGTTGTTTGTTGGAATCCGACTACAAAGGAAGTACGCAGCCATCTACTTGGAAAGTAAAGTAAAGACGATATAAATAGGGTTTCTTTTTCAAAGAAAATACTTTGTTTTTTTGATATACGAATTTCAACGCAAATATATAGGTTGTCGTTGTTGGTTGATTTTTTTTATATCCAAATTCGATTTTAAAAGTTATCTTATTTGCTACTTCGGCTAGACGAGCCTATAGCGTAATTGATGTTAAACGTTTACCGAAGTTTGACTACAACTCCAATGTTGATGGCCACTCCGAAATATGATCGAAAAGAGTGTCTTCATTTTTATTTTTATCGCTTAGATGGGTGGACGAGCTCACGGCTACGAGCAACGGCGTAAATGCCGCCACTCATCTTGAGACAAGATTTCTAAGGTCTCAGTTGTAACAGTACAACGGTTGCCTCACCCTTCAAACCGAAACGCATTACTGCTTCACGACAGAAATAGCCAGAGTGGTGGTACCTACCCGTTTGGACTCACAGGACGTCCTACCACAAGTAACATAAAGTAATTAACTTCCAAATCGGAACGCATGACTGCTCCGGTACAAGATTAACAAATTCCTGTTAGTCAAACTTGCAAGCTTGCAACGTGCGCTAACACTAAATCATTCTGGTCAACCCATGTACTTTTTATTTTATTTTATTAAAAGTCTGAATGTTAGGCAAATATATTTTTTAAAATACTAAATTAATTTAAAACGGAATTTACTGTATTTTACTGGTGATAGAGCGTCTCGGAAGCCTGCACAAGTAAGAGCAACCCCTTATTTCTGCCATGAACCAGTAATGCGTTTCGGTTTGAAGGATGGGGCAGCCGTAATACTGAGACTTAGAACTCATGCCTCATTGAAGCATTTACGATATTGATGCCCGATGATGATCTATGGGCCCGGTAACTTACCACTTAACACCAGGGGAGACGTAAGATCGTCCAAACAACTAAAAAATAAATTAACGAAAAACATTCGAAGCCTGCATAATATTTAACATTTTGGTTGTTCGAGTTGAAAGGTGCGGCGTTACATGTATAGATGTTAAAAAAGGCTTACATATAATTATTTCGAAACAATTTTTCTGTTAGCTTAAAAAGATTCTTCACAGCTTTTTAGAGCTATTGTATTTCGAAGTGGTCCACTCCAGACAGCGGATAGGTAGGTATGAGTAGGTTAGTTTAATTCAAATCTTTAAACGCCTAGTAGAATGAATCGAAATCATTATATTCAAACATGAAATGTGTTTAGGACTACGGCTTAGATGTAACATTTATCAACGCTTGAGGTGTACAAACTCAATTAAACAAGAATTGGTTTTATCTCGCGCCAAATAATCGTGCTAATCGTAATTCCCAGCGGCAATAATCTTAAAGTGTAGTCTTCGTTACGTTGGAATGATAAAGTCTTAAAATGACCTATTTCTTCATTACGGATTATCTTAATAGTTTTATCTGGTAATTAATGTTTGAAAATTATATCCGTGAATTTTGAATTATTCGAGAGGGGAAACCTTTGAGAATGATGTAAATGGGCAGCTAACTTCATAGCTCATCTGGTACTTACTGAGTGGTAATAAAATCACAATGCGACTGTTGCCTTTTAACCGCGGCCCTACATAATCGAAATCTGTTTTGTAGCAGTAGCAGGCAGAATGGTGGTGCCTATGATAATGCCTACTAATCGATTGCTAATATACCTGATCTAATTATCACATAGCAAGCTATTTTCGGAGCCTGGCATCTCGCCGAATTTAATACAATTTCAGTAAATCTCCACAGTCTTTGGAGACTTGTTTCGTCTCTATAAAGCGGATTTTTTAAATCTAGTGGCCGAAACTCATCAAGCTTTGTGAGGATTACGAGCGCTTTTTGCTTCACTAATTTAAATAGAAAAATATTTTGATCCCTGATTCTTTAGAATGCTTTACAAGTACATTAAGGTTCGTCGGGAATTCGATGTTCAAGTCTCGTATTACAATTCAATATTTATTTGCAAATACTTTGATGTTAACAATATAGGCATCATTTCAATTTCTTCATTTGCTTTTTTCTTATCTTCAATGCGATTTTCTTTTTTCTTTCTAGAAAAAGAAAACCGTCATCACAATCGTCATTTTCGATGTGATTCGAATCCACTGATAGATTCTGCGAAGCACTGCTGTTACTAGGGCCAGTGTTAGTACACTCTCTCAGTTTGAATCCCGTGAGCTCATCTACCAGACAGCGTAGCTGTTATAACCCCTTAGGCTACCAGCGAATAGGTAAGGAGAAAAAATGTCTTATTGTACTTAAAATCACTGTATTTATTTTTGTAAAATTATGTATCGAAGTTTTGGTATGCTACCAATCCAATTTAGCTATTCAAAGGGGGAACGCTGCCAGTATCTAATTTACGTCATATTTAAAAAATATGCGCGATTTTACTTTCTTATAATTTTAGTTAATAATGTTTAACTGGATAACAATGATAGTAATTAGAACGATTGTCATCATGAAATTTGAGTCTTATGGGCGGGTCTCGTAACGTATTGGGAAGTTGTATAAATCCCTCACGTGATAGATAACTAAACTTCACTAAAACTTTTTTAAATGATAGCATTAAAAGAACTGATTTTTTTGAATTAGAACTTATCCTACTGGGGGATTTTTTCAATACTAAAAAAACTGGTATTTAATAGGTATAAAAAAGTCGCAGAAGTATAAAAAAATAAAAGTGTCGTTATTGTTGACAAAAAATTTGCTCAATGAAATTATAACGCATTATGGATAAAATTATTTGAATAGTCAAAAATATTACGGATTCTGATATCCATCATGATTTTAAAATCTTTTCCAATCATATCGATCTAATTTTAGGAATGCAACAATCAATTAATTTTCACAAGCTGAGCAACATACATCATATTGTTTGGAATGCTCGAAACCCAGTTTAGATCACAATCAATTTGTTGGCCTCGATCTAACTGAATAACTTAGTTAATCCGCATGAAAGCACTTTGCTTGAATAATATTTCGCCTAGTATAGTGTCTGTCAGTCACAATTAAATCACATTTGATGCTATCAATATCAGTTAACAATCCTTTCTAAATTATAGCAGGAGGATTTCAAAGAGGCAAATAATATAAAATGAAGGTGCAGAAAAATCTAGCAATGACACAAAATATGAAAATAGTATGTGTTGACTCGGACGTGTTGATACTGCTTGGTCTGTATGCTGCACAGCCATGTAGCCTTACAATTTCAACATTCGGGGAATAAATTCCAACAGAATTGGGATATCACGTTGTGGTCTCAATGGGTTTCACTATTTGAATAGTTTCAGATGCTCCGATAGACGATCTATCAAGATAGGCATATTAAAAATACTTTTATCTTCGTCGTAGTCGTAATTTTAAAGCTACGCTTGTTTTTTTCCACAATACAAATTTTACTCACACTAACAATCCAAATACACTGTATTAAACAATATTAAGTCTTAATTAAAATTTCAAGTAGCAAGAGATTTTGAACCAAGTAAAATCTACAATATAAATCTGCTTGCCTTGTGGTTTATCACTAAAGCTTAATGCGCTAACGAGATTTACACCTTCGAGAACTCAGCACAGCTTCACAAAGCACTCAGCTAAACATTGTAGCGAATTTAGCCCAATTTCAGTTCAGCAATAGTGTTTAAGTTGGAACACTATAGGTTGAATAATATTTTAAACATAATACACAGTTTATATACAGAGAATTGATAGAAGATGCATCTAATCACATACATACATCGTATACCAACAAAACACATAAATTTGGACATGATTTACGCTTTTTAAAAAAGTTTCAAAGTTTTACCATATTTTACTTGTAGCCAAAATTTGAAATAATAGACAAACTCGTGAACACCTTATTTTCTTTTTTATTATAGTAAATTTTCGAACTAAGTTTGGTCACAATGGACTTGCGTGATTTCTTGCATGTTTTTTTCCTCGAAGCTGTGCAATTTTCCTTCATTTTGAAAATAAACCCATTATTTTAGATTCATTAATACTATAATCAACAACTCTTTATACAAAGAACCGTCATGGTCGGATGTTGCCTAACACTCCAAATTCTTTTGATCTATTATTTTTGCCAATTATACTTAAATCCATTACTTCATTAATTCTGAAGTTCCAGAATATTTATTCAGGTGCAGCCTTCCTTTTCCTTAAACAGCCTGTGTAGTTTACACTAATCTAGTTTGCGTCCAGTGTAACCAACCACAAGAATAATAATTATATAAGCAAATTCCTTTCCACGCTCTACGACCGAATGATTCAGATTTTTTTATAAATCCTCCATTTCTAAACTACAGTGCAGAGTATCATGTAGACGATCTCATGATGTGCAAAATAAACGGGATTTAGTACTCAAAGAGCTTAGCGTGTGTACATCGCGTCGTATCAAAGGTCATTGTTGTAAGCTTCGAACTATCTGCAAAATAAATCTCCCTCTTAAATAAACCGATTTCAGCTAAACGTTCTCGCCTGAATAAAATTTGAATTATTGGGCAATTTATGGATTAACACACACTGAATCCCGCCATGATATCCAGACATGCATTATCACGAAGCATCGCATCATAATTTACCTTTTATTTATTATTTATTGTACACCGATGTTTTACAAATAAAGGCAAAATTTAATGATATGTACAAAAGGCTAGTTTAAGTGGGGCATGATTGAGAGATATGAGTTAATAATAATTAATACGCTTTTATTAGCTTCAGACGTATGTATGTTATAGTATGTTAGTATGTAACGGAATCTTTGAACATGATTTCGACCCCCTTCAAAACGTCGGATTAACTCGAAGTTAGGTATACTTATTAAGGACCGATGACAATTCAATATAAAAAAATTTTTTTTTTTTTTTTAATGATTGAAATTCAACTAAAAATGATAAATAAATAATAGTTTAAAAAAAACTATCAAAATACGCTTTTATAGAAAATCCAACTAAAAAGTAGAAAATAAATTTTAATAAATTTGAATTAAAAATTAGTGTAAGAAAAAATGATTTTATTGTAAAAAGAAAACGTGGAGTGCATGGTATCAGTAGTTATAAATATTTTATGAACAGATATGAGTAGAAGAGTTATTTTGATAATATTCTGAAAAGCAGCCCACGCTTTTTTTTTACAATAATATCATTTTTTATTACACTATTTTTAATTCGAATTTATTAAAATTTATTTTTGAAGTGAAACTTCTTTAGGCGCGTTGAGAGTAAAATTTGATTCGCAACAGATTCGGTACGGCTAGAGAGAAAAAATACAATTTAGGAATAGCGAGAATGAGAAAATAGAGAGAGCGTCTCGCTAACCACTAGAATATGGAAACGGAGTGAACGTGGAGTGGAAAGGACAAAGCGAGCTAGGTCGTTTCTCTTGTACACGTCAATCCCTATTCAAATCAAATCAAATCAAAAAAAAATTCAACACCAGCTGACCTGGCAGACTTCGTCGTGCCTCAATCGATAAATAAAAGGTCTAAACTTTTGTATAAAAGAAACTTTAAAACAAACAAAAGGAATCCGTCCGACGGGGTACACATCACAGGGAAAAGAAAATTGTTATTTTTATTTAATTCTGAGCATTTTCATATTTATCTACCTTTTAAACCTTCTCTGGACTTCCACAAATAATTCAAGACCAAAATTAGCCAAATCGGTCCAGCCGTTCTCGAGTTTTAGCGAGACTAACGAACAGCAATTCATTTTTATACATATAGATTCAACATAAATGAAAGTACATACTTGTTGAACGTCAATAAGAACTACCGTCAATTCAAAAAAACTAGCCTCCGTCCTGAGAAGAACTGGCAAGAAACTCAGCGGGCATGTCTTTTTTTTTTTTAAATACTAGATTTTTTTAAATATTCATTTTTACAATTAGTATTATAACGTAACAATGATTGCAATATTGAAATGCTCGAAGCGAGCAACAGGAGAAATTTGACTTAAGGATGAAAAATAAAAAAACCACAATACTACAAACTGCAAAAGAAGTTTCACTTCTTTCAAGTGCACCAAGTTGCACGCGCTCAATTTTTTTTATTATAACCGAGAGAGTACTTTGACAAAATTTTGTGAATGATTAACTATTAAGCAACGAGTATGCTTGTATTTTGGGACTTCCAATGGGAATGCGTTGCGGAATCAACGAAATAAGCATTACGATATGAATCATAGTGAGCTTCATGTACTTTTTTTTTCTTCGATGGTTGGACGAGCTCACAGCCCACCTGTTGTTAAATGGTTACTGGAGCCCATAGACATCTACAACGTAAATGCGGCACCCACCTTGAGATATAAGTTCTAAGGTCTCAGTATAGCTACAACGGCTGCCCCACCCTTCAAACCGAAACGCATTACTGCTTCACGGCAGAAATAGGCAGGGTGGTCAAATATTTTATTTACTACCTTGAAAAAAATTATTCAATAACCCAATTAAAGAGAGTAAGATAGAAAATGAATCTAAATCTTATGATATCAATGATTATAGTCGGTTTCCGATCACTGAGCATTCACTAGTTCATATAATTCGGAGAGCCGTTTGTTCGTACGAATTTTGAACTTGACCGTTTGTCAGCTTACAGCTGTAGATTACATATCAGCTACAGATAAGCTCGTCGTGATACTCAAACATATTTATCATTGATATTTCTATTCATACATTTTTGCTGATTACAGATTAAATAGACTTCTTTGTCGGCCTTTTTACCGAAGCGTACCTATATTAGAAAGAAGTGGCTTTTTTATTAGACGTAGACGTAGACATAGATGCTGGTAAGTAATGAGAGCGTTCTTCATAAGTTGTAGTTGCATGCAGTAGATGTGAGGCGACACGGGGAAGTATTTTATGTAGTAATTTGTTTCTTTATCGTTTTGGAACCCGAAACAAGATCCCGCCCAGCTGAGCCTTTGAGCTCGGTCGGTGAAGTTAGGACGGACAAGAGAGATCCCTTTTTCCTAAAAAAAATATGCTTAAAGGCATCTTCTTCACGTTATCCCATATTATGTGGAATAAGGGCATTAAAGTATCACTCATTTTGCATCTTTATTTATTACTTAGATCACATAGCTCAGACCAAATAGATAAATAAGCAAGCAGACATGAGAAGAGTCCACCTATACTATCTAGAACTACTGCATTCATTCACAGTGCGTTTCCAAAGATATTTTCTCCCACGTAAGATGCGGCCTTGGAATGAACTCTTCTCTACGGTGCTTCCCAACTGCTATGACATGTCCTTATTCAAATGAGGCTTACGGAGAGTACTCAGTGGTAGGCAGTGATATGTAAGTACCCCTGGCATTGCTGACGTGTATAAGCGACGATAGCCGCTCACTCAGGTGGGCTGTATACTCATCTACCTACAAGGGCAATAAAAAATATATATAGGAAATCGAGTAAGTGAAAATATGTAGGAAGTAAAAAAACAAAGCAAATTAATCATCGAAAATTCACACGCAATCCACTCATCGACACATTTGTTTGATTCGCGGCGGGGATGTTGATAGACAATAACGGAACCAATCACGCGAAGTACTATTATTGGTATTATGTGTTAAGCACAAAAGAAATAAATTTTAATTGATTGATAGTGACCGCCTGGGGTAAAGCTTTAAATTGGCTTCAAAAATTGAATATGATCAGAAAAATACTTATGTTCATTCTACACTAAAGTATAATTAGTATTCTGCGTTAACTAAGTTTTAACTTCTCTGACTAGTAGCCCGAGTCTGCTAGTTTTACTACTGTTGGAGTCGCACTCGTCTTAGGTTGGATTAAAAGATTGGACCTTAACATGGCATTCAACAAATCCCAGACCCTATAGTTTCATCGGCCTGAGAGCATCGTGGATGCTTACACCATCGTTGGAGATGTCTTTATTGAATTCGGTGTACTTTTGAATTACCTCGGCCTGATACTAGACAGCTCTTGGAAGTCTAACTCTCGCTTCGCCAGACTGCTTCGAATGGCCGGCGGTCTGCTTCTTCCCTACACCGGGGGCCTGACGATATCCCGCTTCTATATGAGGGTAGTACGATTGATAGCTTTATACGCCATCGCACGGAGCCATTCTTTGTAAGCAGCACGTGTTTTGTTGGAGATGCTAATCTAGATTCTGGAGGCAAAGGCTGCTGATTAACATTTAGCAGAATTTACCTCTGTGCTGGAGGCATTATTCTATACTACATATAAACATCATCCGAACGGCTGGCCAATCCACCGATCAGCGTGCCAGCCATCGAGGCGATTCGCTCAGTGCTCCGGGACTGGATGAATCACGACCGCGTATTCCTCACCTTTCGGCTGGTATGGATGCTGACCGAGCATGTTTGTTTAGGGAAGTACTCGCACCAAATCGGAGCAGAGCCTATGGCTGAGACTCGTCGTTGTGGATGTGGCTGAGATCTCGCATCCCAGTTGTACCTTTATCGCACAAAGAGATTTTGTTTAATTTCGACATTTCCCGCCTACTGTTGGACAAATAGCACTTTCAGACAACAACAAGAACAGTAGTAAATAGCGACGCTTCGATTGTGGCCTCAATAGGAATCGTACAACGCGAGGAACATCCTGAATTTGGCTGTCCAGGTAGGGCGTTTAGAAGTGCGAACAATCGTGGTAATATCATTTCCGGCTAACCCCTCAAATTTCCAGACATGTCCTGATGAAACTGGAAATATTTCCTAGATTCTAACAATCCCTTTAATAACTAAAAAGCTACGTAGTATAGTACTAATGGATAGAGTATGCCTAGTACTATTAGTGCGTATCCTATACTAGTAGCTAATATGGAACATATTCTATGAAATCTTTTGTGATTTTCGTTATCTGTTCAGTATTGTATCTTAAACAATTTTTATTATTTGCCAGCTCGTAGAAAAATATCTACATTTTGATGTAGGTATGTCGAAGAGTTCATTGATTCTAGTTTATTTGAAGCGGTCTAAAAGACAGATGTCGAAACCATCGAGATATGAAATTTAATACCTTTGGTTATTACGTTATTCAGTTTATCGCTACACATTTTAAATCGCATTAAATATCATTTAGGTCATTGAAGTAAAGAGGAAAATATGTTAAAGGAGTACCAATAAAATATAAATGTATTTAATTAAACCTATCGAACGTACAAAAATTGGTTCCATCCGTTCAATAGAAATTGAAATTAGAGAGTGCGCGTAGACGTGAAGCGCCTATCGATCGGCACTGCAATAGTGTTATGGGCACACAGAAAAATGTGTTTTATTTGTTAAAATACTTAACGCTTTGTTTTAAGGTTGAAATTGCATGACACATGAAAAAATTATTTAATTATTAATTAATCGACTCCCCCGACTACAAGGTGCAGGCAAAGGTTGAAGCAGCCGGTTTCGCTCGACGATACCTTTCGACGAAAGCTTTCGAGGTTAGGGATCCAGCACGGTCCGCTAATGTTTTAGCTACCGCGCTTGGATGACACCAAGACTGGGTAGTGGCTTACCCCGGTCACCGGTGGTAGGACCTCTTGTGAGTCCGCACGGGTAGGTACCACCACCCCGCCTATTTCTGCCGTGAAGCAGTAATGCGTTTCGGTTTGAAGGGTGGGGTAGCCGTTGTAACTATACTGAGATCTTAGAACTTATATCTCAGGGTGGGTGGCGCATTTATGTTGTAGATGTATATGGGCCCCAGTAACCACTTAACATTAGGTGGGCTGTGAGCTCGTCCACCCACATAAGCAATGAAAAAAAAAAACCGTTGCACCCCTACATTGCGAAAGTCGAAGCATCACGGCGTTTTGTGCAGCACCACACGGGAGCACCTAGTCTGCACGGGTAGGCACCACCACCCTGCCCATTACTGCCGCCCATTACTGCCGCGAATCAGTAATGCATTCCAGTTTGAAGGGTCGGAAATTCGTTATACTATACAATCGAGACGATCACCAAATAAGTCGATTCGATAAGATCAAAAATATCGAGCATCACGAGAATGGCTTGTAAACAGGAATGAAACGCTATTTACAATGTTTCGATTGCCGCAACCTGTTTACTCGAACGTACAATTCACTCAATGACATAAAATGATCTATCCTTTTGTTTCCGTGTTCAATGAAGCAATTTTGACACAACATTTTGTTTGAATACCGGAATCAGTTATCCTTATTTCAGTGTATTATAATTTTTGAAGTGAAACTTCTTCAGGCGCATGAGGGTAAAATTTTTACAGAACGTCACGCAGGTATGCAACGGAAGTGACATCAAACTACTATTGAAATTAAGTACTTGTCAAATGTCAGTAGTAGTAGTTGTTGTATTTTTCCAACTGGAAAGGCAAATGTATTATACCATGTGGCCTAATATTTTATAATTTTTTTGTGAAAAATGTTAATAGGAATTGAAATGAAATGAAAAGAATTTGGAACATTAATCAAATAGCATGAAATTAAATTATTCAATTCAATTGGCAAAATATTAGTTATTTACAATTTAGAAATCTAAACATAATGTGACTGTCAACACTGAGGTTTGAGATTGGCATTTGACAGACTTTTGGCGGGAACATATCTTCCTTTTTCCCTTCCTCTAAGTCTCGGAAATCTAAAGTTTTAGATTTGTATAAATATAAGCAAAACTTATAAATTAGTTCGCCAAAAAAGTTTTACTTCTGACATGTGTACTTTGTACGCACGCACTTTTTTTTTAAATGTAAGTTTGTTATTATGTTTTAATATTTATTTCACGTTCGTGAACGAGACGTTTGATTACATTTGTTTGCATTTAGTGTTTAATAATTTAATAATTCTTACACTTGAAATAACTTAAATAGTAACGGGATGCTCAACAAAATAATCATATTAAATAATAGTTCGGTTTGTATTTGTAACTTATAATAGCTAGTTAATAGTTTATAAGTAACTAACTAAACAAAGCTCTATTATAATTAACTGTCTATAGTTGAGCCTTTTTTGCCTACCTAACCTAGCCTAAGGGGCTATTCCACGCAAGGACCGGTAAGGAGCTTCTGGGCTCAAACTGAAAAAAATGCCAAGACTGACCTTAGTCGTACTGCTAGACCGTAGTGCTTCGCTGAATCTACCACCGGATCGGAATCGCGATCCACTGAGAAGATCCGACGAGTGGATTTTGTCTACGGTGCTAGTTCACACGTTGAACTCTTCGTCATGAACGACCAGTTCGACGAGAACCGTGACCGGTGCTTGAAGAGCCTATAATGACATAGCTGAGCTTTCCTCAAACAGCTACACTAAAAATTTGCTAAAATGACAAACTCGTTACCGGAATTAAATTACCCGATTTGTGAACGCAACGTTCCGGACATTAATTAAATATAGTAAACATAAATAACTAACGCAATCGTGTAACTTGATCGGTGTTCAATGATCAGCAGCGATCTCATTACTCGGAAGCAGAACTGCGCCCTCAACTGCTTCTTATTTATGTAATACCAAGATTGTAATGTAAATCGTATCCGGAACGTGTGTAGAGTCATTGTAGATTACATCATCATTCATTATGATTACTATTGGCTAATTTTATCAAGTAAATGACGTTGTGGATGATGTACTATCTCATTTAAACTTTAATAGACTGATATTTAACGTTGTGCATGATAGCAATTGTTACGTTTTCATTTATACAATTTTCAAAAAGAGTTTCGGCGTCAGCAGTGCTATAGCACCGTATTATAGATTTTTTGTCAAGATTTTCATACTAAAACATTGTTTCTTTTATATTGTGGATAAGATATGCCACTATGTGGTATCGGTATGGAATAACACCGCCTAATTTCCGTGGATTTCGTAAACAAGTGACTAACAGATTCAGCGGGGAATAGACACAGCATCTTACCAACACACTGTGATTAGCAATCGGCATTTACTTATGACAGAGCGTAGTGTTGGCCCGCACGAATAGGTTTATTAAAACGAAGCTGCCTATTTCTGCCGCGAGGCATGCTTTCTGGTTGCAAGCATTCTGGACTGGTGTGGTGTACCGACAGCGCTACTAAGCCGGTCATTAAATAGATGTTTACTAATTTTCAATGTTCTTCATGGTTACGTAAAGAAGTACTGCATTTAAAAATGTGGAAGGAACACAACTACAATGCATCGATATAAGTTAAAAACGTTTCTTGATAACTATTGGTCGCATTGTAGGAGCCGCCTATATTTATCTAAAAAAACTAATAGACAAAAATAATTTGTCCACAGATTGAAAGTGCGCAGTAAACAAAAGGCTACGATGTTGGAGAGGGCTGTGATCTACTTCTTCCGAAAATACAACACGGACAGTAAGCAGCTCTGGTTACTAATAGGAATGAATGTAGGCCCAGGCTTCCTGTCTTGAATACCTTCTACGTTATGTCAAATCTTGGATTAGCTTGGGAAAACACATTATTGTCATTATTATAGTTCTTTTTTTTTTATTGCTTAGGTGGATGGGCGAGCTCAAATCCCACCTGATGTTAATTGGTTACTGGAGCCCATAGACATCTACAACGTAAATGCGCCACCCATCTTGAGATATAAGGTCTAAGGTCTCAGTATAGTTACAACGGCTACCCCACCCTTCGAACCGAAACGCATTACTGCTTCACGGCAGAAATAGGCGGGGTGGTGGTACCTACCCGTGCGGACTCCCAAGAGGTCCTACCACCAGTGAAAAAGTTCGAAGTTTGTACGCTAAATTTAATTTCAATCCGAAGATGCTAGGGTTTTTAAAATTTATTATTATAATAACGATTGTATTCGAATTTCTGACGCTATGATTCATATAAGAAATCATGATTGTTATAAGTAACTTAATAAACATGAACTGATGATGGATGATGAATGATGGATTCAGGTTCATGAAGCACAAGATACTTGAAACGCTAACGCGGAGGCATACCTACGCAATCCAAAGCAACCGCGATCTGATGTCTTAATAGCGTTATTAGCCGAATTCATTAAGAAGCGATCCGGCGGATTTAAAATAAATAAAACAGCTCTGTCACGCCATTTCGCGTTCACGTCCAGATCGGTCACATAGGACGCCACCCAAGAAAGTATTAACTTAGCAAAACTATATTGACATTTTCGTACTTATTATTGGTGTATCTTAACATGTAAGTTCTCTTGTCTTTGAAATAAGAACGTACATATTATGTTGGCCTCTTGGCAAAAAATAAGTATGATAGTTTTAGCAACCCATGTAAACTAATTAATAATCTACCACCAGCAGTTTATGTTGAGACAGTTTTTGTCTTATGATCTCGGCATTGGAAATATTTCATGGACACTCCATGTGTTTCTTACTCTGTAGTATTTATTTATAGCAATATAGATTTATGATAATTATTCAGTGCTATATTGTTAGAAATCTCATATATTATTAGAAACCAGCTGTTAAAATTTGTATTCGTAAATTTACAAAGCCCTTGATTCAAGTTCACGCAATACAAAAGGATAAGTAAATGAGGTGTGTTTAATTCATTAGTAGGTGAGGTGGAGGCACGGTGAAAGGGCATGGAGGGCGCGGAAGGGCAAGAGGAGCTAGATTGGGAAGCGCTGTACCTGCGCCTCCCGCTGCAGAACTGCTCATGGAACTCCACAGGATGGGAGCCGAACTGGAATGTGACTGTGGTGCCCAATACAACCTGGTGGCAGGCATCCGCGCCCTTCGACACGCCCGCTGCCCTGGTTCGCGCCGCAGCCAAAGCCGTCGTGCTCGGCTTACTTATTTTAGCTACGGTTGTTGGTAACGTAACATTTAATTATATTTTAATACGCTTTTATTAGCTTCAGACGTATGTATGTTAGTATGTAACGGAATATTTTCACATGATATTGACCACCTTCAAAACGTCGGATTGACGCGGAATTTGGTATACTTATTAAGGACCGATGACAAATCAATATTAAAAAAATAAAATAATAAAAAAAATAAACAATGAAAGTTCAACTAAAAAATGAAAAATAAATAATAGTTTAAAAAAACTAAAAAAATACGCTTTTATAGAAAATCTAACTCATTTTTTTCTTACACTTTTTTTAATTCAAATTTAATAAAATTTATTTAGATAGTAAGTAGTTTCATGTGTTTAAGTGCGTATTAAATGCGTGTTAGACGTCATTTCGTTGCTATCAAACCAAGATCTGCTATTTGCAAAAAGTATAATTTTGGCACTAAATTTTGTTGGTATCAAGTCATAATAGTCAAAATGTTAAAATCTCTAACAAATACACAAATATTGATTTGGAAACGAAGAGATGTTGGTTTATAGGTATCTTCGAAATATATCACCACCCAAAATTAGAATTTTAATAAAAGAGGGCTACTCTGGATATTTTGTCGTGGACAAATAAACAGAATTATAGTTTTTACATATCACGTTAGCAGTTTAATTTAAGAAGTATAATATATAATTAAACAAAAGCCGGTAACTAAATAAGCAATAGCCTCCTTAGCAAAACTTCAACAAATAAACTAATATTCTTTTCTTTTTTCCTAATGCACTTTATAATACGGAAGCATTTTTATGAATGTGTTATAATTTGTTTCAGAGCTCATAACATAAAATCCCAAGATAAAACGTTTTTCGAAAAGCAACTTTAAAAAACTACAGTCGGTTTCCTAAAGCGAATAAAAAAAAGAAACAACATTATTTTAGGAAAATAAACCTAACCCAATTTTCGATCTCGCACAACATCCATTCTTACAACAGATTTTTCTTTCAACCTTTCTCATAACGGGTTGGAGCCAGGCCGCAATCAATCTCGTACGTGGCTGGTGTAAAAGAGATCAATATTTCAAACTATTATGGATAAACCTGCAGATTGATACCGAGTTTTTTTTCTTTCTGAAATTTCGCTTTCGTAACACGAAATCTTTTCAATATTTCACTTCAAAATTACAAAAAAATAAATTTAGCCCTACTTTTGGAACGAAGTTCCTTATGGGACGATGCGGAGGGGTACCCTAACCGGGAAAAAGCGTCCGTGACGTAAGATTTTTATTATTATAGTAATGCACACAGTGTACGACTTAACTTTGTAATAACGTACAAAAAATAACATATTTTTTTTATGATTCATTAACCACGATCTCAGAGCGTTCGTTTGCGCAATACACTAACTCTTATGCAAACAACCGTGAATGAAGTGTACCACAATAAGTTCGCACGTTACCGAAAGAGCGTGGGTTGTTGCGAAACCTCCAGTTTTATTTTCTTTATACCTCGAATAGAACTTAAAATTAATATTTTTATAATAAGAAACTTCGTTCCTATCCGGAGTCCCACGACACCACACATCTTTTTTTTGTTACCATACGTAAAAACGTTATCTTAAATCCCAACTGGTGGTACTTGGGTTACCTTTACTCATCAGCAATATGAAAGGCATAGTTCATCCGCTGCCTACAACTTAGAACGTTTCTACGGTTATTGATTTTTAATAGATTACAATAGGGAATGTAAATTATAGGTTTCTTACGTACTTCAAAATGGCAAGCCAAACATCATATTAAGCAGTCAAAGCAAATAGGCTTCACTTTAACATAAATAAAACTCCTAATATTAAATGAAAGGCTGTCATTGAGTAGGTTTCTGTCTGTGAACTTAACAAAATAACTGTATTATAGTGTGACTCAAAGTGACAAGTGACAATGATTGTAGTCGAATTTGTTATCTCGACCAAACTTGATGTCAGCAGAACGTGAACTGTATTATTTATTTACTTAAATGTATCTATACTAATATTATAAAGAGGAAAGTTTTGTTTGTTTGTTTGTATTGAATAGGCTCCGAAACTACTGAACCGATTTGAAAAATTCTTTCACTGTTTGAAAGCTACACTATTCCTAGTGACATGGGCTATAATCTTTTTTGAAAAAAATTATGGATCCTTACTAAAACTCCAATAATGTAACCCAAGGTGTAAAAAAAGTACCTAAAATATTCTTTACATCGCGTGCCCTGCGAAAACTATTGATGATAGAATAAAATAATGTACTACGACTTTGTAGAACACATTATTAAGCTATTGCATAGATTTTATCGCAGGCTTTGAGCGCGGCTTGAGAGCGAAGTCCAGAAATTTCGTAACGAAAATAACCTGACGACTAAAACAATAATTAAACAAATAACTAAAACCGCGCAAGGTTCAAAAGCAGCCCGAGGAAAGTGCGCGCCTAGTATATTATAAATGGCAAAAAGTAAGATTTCTCCATTCTTTATTCACAAAAAATATTTTTTTGTTAGTTCAATAACCATTTCACGAGCATTAGAGCATTTGAGCGAATACATAAAAAATCGACCATAGTCTCTGATAACTCAATATTTGTCAAAAATTTGAACTAACTAGAAAAATGAGTATCAGTTATATAAGAAATAAAAAAAGATACAAGTTTTTTCGTTATCTCTTTGTACATAATATATCAGATCAGATGCAAATATGGCTCGTATCAACATGATGTGCATAATATATTTTAAATTTAAGTAAAAAAATATATTTTTTATTTCATAGATATGTAGTGTTACATCTCAAATATACAGTAGCTATTTATCAATAATCCTTTTCCGCAAATAATAAAGATCAACCTTAGCCGATTTTAACACATAAGAAATACGAAACGTGTGTGAGTTTTAAAAATCCCTAAGGAAAACAGATAGAGTGGTTTCTAAGATGAGGGAAATACATTTTATTCGGACGGTAATAGCAGAGCAACGGTATTTGATACTTTAGAATATTTTAGCTTTTAACATAATGAATTCGGAATTTGTGTTTTGTTAGTTTGTTCGTATTCTATGTATTCACGCGTCGCTTATCAGAGTTGAAACTTTGTACAGGCCCTTTATTATTAGAACTTCACGGAAGGCTTCGGACAGTACCTTCAGCATATTATAACAGGTTGCGCATGAGTTGTTTCTGTATAACGTGTAGTCGCTATAGTTTTCATCTATATCTATACTAATATATAAATCTACAGTGGTTTTAATGGATGTTCCGTTATAACTACTGAACCATGCATCCGATTGACTTGAAACTTGGTATCCATGTAGAAAATAAATGTACTTAATGGATAGGCTAATATTTATATGAGTGTTGGACTCGCTACACCAGTTGGGGGGGCGTTAATGATCAGAATCTTTGTGGGGGTGAAAAATAATAATGTTAATTTTAAATGGCCAGCGAAGCGGACGAGTACACCTAGTTCGTTTAAAAAACTTTGGTTGTAACAGAGAAATTTTGTCAATGGATCGCGAGTCTGATCCGGTGGTAGATTCTGCGATGTACTGCTAGGGTTAATGTTAGCAAATTCTCTCCGGCTGAGTCCGTCTGGCTTACCTACCCGTTTGCGCGTAGCTAGAATAGACCCTTAACCCTCTGGGCTACCAGCGAAAAGGCAAAAAATAGGGAAAAAGAGCGAAATTTAAAGTGCTAACATTAAACTTTAATTTTTATATTTCGTAACTCAGTATAATACATATAATTTGCAGGTAATGTGTTCGTGATAGCTGCAATATTGTTAGAGAGGCACCTCCGCAGTGCGGCCAACAATCTGATCCTGTCCTTGGCCGTGGCTGACTTGCTAGTGGCCTGTTTGGTGATGCCCCTCGGCGCGGTATACGAAGTCGCGCAAAGATGGACCCTCGGACCAGAACTTTGCGATATGTGGACTTCAGGCGATGTCCTGTGTTGTACTGCTTCTATCCTACATCTAGTCGCTATTGCACTCGACAGGTACGCACTTTCAAACACTAAATAACTGTAGAGCTTAGAAAATATTTCGCTAATCTTAATTTCTTATCATTGTTTTAGGTACTGGGCTGTGACCAACATTGACTACATACACGCCCGTACAGCTAAGCGGGTGGGTATGATGATCGCCTGTGTATGGACTGTTAGTTTTTTTGTGTGCATAGCTCCGTTGTTGGGATGGAAAGATCCGGACTGGAACCGACGCGTGTCCGAGGATCTTAGATGCGTGGTCAGTCAAGACGTTGGATACCAAATTTTTGCGACGGCTTCATCATTCTATGTGCCGGTTCTGATTATATTAATTTTGTACTGGCGGATATATCAAACCGCTAGGAAAAGAATACGTCGAAGACGTGGAGCTACGGCCCGCGGCGGAGTTGGACCCCCGCCCGTTCCCGCCGGAGGAGCACTGGTCGCGGCCGGGGGCAGCGGAGGTATTGCGGCGGCAGTCGTCGCCGTTATCGGACGACCTCTTCCAACGATATCTGAAACGACCACGACCGGTTTCACGAATGTTTCATCGAACAACACGAGCCCCGAAAAACAATCTTGTGCCAACGGCCTCGAGGCAGATCCGCCGACCACGGGTTACGGTGCTGTAGCAGCGGCATACTATCCGTCGCTCGTGCGTCGCAAGCCCAAAGAAGCCGCTGACTCTAAACGGGAAAGAAAAGCGGCTAAGACATTAGCTATAATCACCGGAGCCTTTGTGGCCTGCTGGCTTCCTTTCTTCGTGTTAGCGATTCTCGTTCCGACGTGCGATTGTGAAGTGAGTCCCGTGCTGACTTCGCTGTCTCTCTGGCTTGGATATTTCAATTCTACTTTGAATCCTGTAATATATACGGTGTTCAGTCCCGAGTTTAGACACGCGTTTCAGCGTCTGCTGTGCGGTCGACGGGTGCGCCGCCGCCGCGCTCCGCAGTAGTTACCTACCCTCGTAGATCTTTCAATCCTACCCGACTGACCACGTCTAGTTCGCATACACTTACGTTATCTTGTTACATTTTCAGAGATATATTTATACCCCTTTATTTTTTGTACGTAATTAATATAATTATAATAAATGTAATGAAAACCTGTCTAGTAAATAAATCACAAATTCTCTTTAAATTCATATTGTTTTATTTAACCCGATAATCAAGTTTAAATTTTTATAAAAGACTAGCTAACCCGGCAGACTTCGTAGTGCCTCAATCTATAAATAAAAGACCTAAACTTTTGTATAAAATAAATTTAAAACAAACAACAGGAATCCGTCCGACGGGGGACACATCAAGACAGAGAAAAAACAAAATTGTTATTTTTATTCAATTCCGAACATTTTCATTCATTTATCTACCTTTTAAACCTTCTCTGGACTTCCACAAATAATTCAAGACCAAAATTAGTCAAATCGGTCCACAAGTTCTCGAGTTTTAGCGAGACTAACGAACAGCAATTCATTTTCATATATATAGATAGATAGATATATTGAATTATTCTCAAGTTGATTTATTTGACTAGCTATTGACGTACTGATGTGTTAGTGTTGTTGTGCTGCGACCACTTGGTACTTATTAGGTAGTAACAGAACTCGAAGTTTCACTGGTGGTAGGACTTCTTGTGAGTCCGCACGAGTAGGTACCACCACCCCGCCTATTTCTGCCGTGAAGCAGTAATGCGTTTCGGTTTGAAAGATGTAAGTTGCCTTTGGTATGATTATAGACATTTTTGGAAGTCGTCGTGGCCTAAAGTATACCTATTTCTGCCGTGAAACAGTAATGCGTTTCGGTTTGAAGGGTGGGGTAGCCGTTGTAACTGTACTTGAGACCTTAGAACTTATATCTCAAGGTGAGTGGCGCATTTACGTTGTAGATGTCTATGGGGTCCAGTAACCCCTTAACACCAGGTGAGCTGTGAGCTCGTCCACCCATCTAAGAAATAAATCTAAAAATAAAAAAAGCGCTAACACCACTACGTGAATACTTTCCCCGGCTTAGTGTGTACAGCCGATGTTTCAATTACTTCGTCACAGTGGGTCTCTTATCATTCTAAACGAAACATAGCTAATTCAGGATAGATATAAACAAAATTGCGACACCTGAGATCGACGATCTTTATTTTCCTAGCAGGACGGTATTCTTTCAGTGGTAAAAGACCTTTCGTGAACATCTGTTAAATATTTTTTGATTTAATGAACATATCGTCTATGTAGCAATTTTTATTCATAACTTTAAATGTTATTCATATACTAATGTTGTGATTAATTTCAACCACCGAAAATACCATAGTTGGGTCTTTTTCAATTTTACGGCCAAAAAAGTAACGATTTCATGAATTTAAACTTTCTCAAATTTTCCATTTTTTCTGATTAAATAAAATTGCCGCATTTGAATATCGAACCAGTGATGCGAATGAGATTTGGGGTAGTCTTTAATGTATAACTCCTAATTTAACAGTGCTAACGAATATATAGTTATAGGACCACGTGCCTTTTGTCATGACAACAAATTTACTGTACTTATAATTACGGTAACATTAACGTTATGAGAATTAAATCAAATAACTCGCTTTTGGACCCTAATTAGAAAACGACCCAGTTTCTGTACAGCTCTGTAAGTTCTAAGTAGGATCTACTATGTCTTCGATTTGAAGTACGCGCTAATAAAAAAATTCACAACACAAAAGATTTCGAATCTCTTTTCAAACTCGTTAAAAATACTGTGTCGTAATTTTTTTTTCTTATACTAATACTTTTCTTGAGTTATTATATTGACCGTAAACCTCGGATGGTGTCATTTAACGAAGAAATGTTCATATCTTTAATGTGCCATTATGATCCCCGCTTGTCTTTATATGTTACGGGACAATATTTTTTTTATTATTATTACTAAAAAGATAAGTTACATCGTAATTTTCTTTCTATATTGCTTAATAGGCGATAACGATTTTGTGAGCACTTGTGTACGATAATTGTCAATATACATCATAATAAATCACTGATTTCTCTGACGTGCAATCAATAATGAATCTATCATGTAAATTCAGGATAACAACTTAAAGCCATCGTAATTCCACAGACAGAATAAATTTGCTGTAAAATAAATGAAGCTTAGATAAATTTACGTATTCTGCACGCCCTCCATTTGTCATTCTCGTAAATATATATATTTTTAAGAGAGCCCATGTACGAAGTTTGAAAATTGGGCATTGTAAATACGGTTTTCTAGATAACTTTGTCATGAAATGATTAAAACAAAGGTTTAGTACTAGATTCGGATATCGTGGACATAAAAGAAAAAAAACGTTTTTATTAGCAAACTATTATTAATATTTTTTTACTGTTATTATTTAATAATGTTTTTCAAAAGTTAAATTACTAAGATATAATAATGAACCAATTTGTTTGGGTTTATTCGATATCCTCATAATCCCATTCTGGTCTTCTGGTCTTATTCGAAATATAATTTATTATTTAATACCAGGGTAAGATTATAATAAAGTAACAAATATTTATGTCGTATGTGAATAAATTTACCAATGTCGGTATTTGCTACAGAAAACAAATAAAAAAAACAGTAAAACTCAGAACATAAATTTTGCAGCCGAGATAGATACCTCTCTCGACAAATGTATTCAGCATTTCTAACATTCAATCGAATAGGGAGTACTCGGAGGATAGTTTTGTGTGCACTATAGTATTGATTGGCGTACCTCAACTGTTTCCCATCATAAATTGGTTTGTGAATCCATTGTACACTCCAGCGTTATCCAATCCACAATGTACACACGTATCGATTCTCAGATTTGCATACAGATTTAAAATCTGCTTTCAAATCGAACGACCCATCCTACAGTTCTAAAATAAATTAGATCACGCAGTCCTTTAATTGAAATAACCGTTTACATTACTGTATAAAGCCTTCCTGCGTGCTCATTAATTCCTTAATCCGGGTTGACTATAAAAGCCACTCCTATTGTGCCCATTTCTAATCTGCCTTCAATACCCTCTGTGAGTTAGTGAGGCCCGGCCGCCCATTCCAGTCGGCTTTGGATCAAAACTAACATTCCCAATTCACTATAAACGGAAACTCTCAGATCACAGTAAATCTAACTTAAAACTTTGTCAAAGTAACTTTAGCCATAAACAATAGTAGACTTACTGCCTTGTACTGGCTGGTCTATATTCACCTAAGTATTTATATCAACGGACGAGATGTGGCAGGACGAGATTGTATCGAAAGCAGAAAAAGACTGGGTGACCACTGCTAAATATAGGATAAATGGAATTCTTTGGAGGAGGCTTTTAACCGGAGGGAGTCCATTATAAGGAGATTAAATTGCATGAGTAGTAGATTGATTATGGTTACTTAGTAATATAATTATTAAATACTAAATTAATTAAACTGTTTATAATTATTGTGGAATCAAATAAATCTATTTTATTGTTAGTATTATTGATATTAAATGTCGTTCAAAAGGCTGTAATTATTTTCTTAAAAAACTTTACTCTTAATTAATTTCTCTATTTTTATTTTTATTAATTTGTAATTAATTTAATTTATTAATTAATATATTAATTAATTAGTTTATTAATCAAATTTTAATTATTTTAATGAAATCTTAATTAATTAACAATTAATTTATGAATTAACAATTCATATTTATTTTCTTTATTCTGGCCCACCTAAAGTGTTTGTGGAAGACTTTCTTTTTTATTTTGGGGCTTAAATAATGTAACTGAATTTTAAAGTAAACACAAAAGTAGCACTAGGTTAATGTACTTCATAAAATTATGCGGTATCATTTAAAAAAGAATTAATCTTGTACAAGCTCTTAATTTCACACAATCGGAATTGAAACAAACAATATCGATCGTAATTAGCGACTGTTATGACACGAACACAGAATGACAACACAAATCTAATGATAACATGCAAATTCCTGATTTCATAACACAACAATTTTAGTTCGACAAGATTACACGTTGTTTGATTTGAATAATAGATTGTACATTGAATTTTGTGACGAGTACGCGGTTATAAACATAATGGCTCTCAATCAGCGCCCCTCGTTAACTGGATGGAGCACAAAGTTTGACAGCAACTGTTCTCAACGAACGATCTCGACTTTCCACACCATTTGGTGCTGTGACCAGCGAAAACTTTACGTAACAAACATGGCCGTATCCGTTTAATAAACCAATATGATCGAACGAACCATAGCAGACGGTATATAGTCGGAAGCCGACCCAACAGTGAAAGCACGAGTAAGTTGGTTTGCATAAATTTCAATGATTTATTAACTTAAACAAAACTGTATGTTATAGTAGGTTATTGTACGTCCTTCGAAAATTACTACATACATAAGACTAAGGCAGTTGAAAACTATTTTCAGTTCGAATTTAAAGATTTCCGCAGACTCATGCTTAGTTGGAGCATTGTATGTAATTTTTAAACTCTAATAATGAGGAAGACCTCTCAGCTCATTGGGTATTAAACGGTTACTAAATACCGTAGAAATTACAACACTAATGCTTCCAATTAAAGTTTAAATCAGAACGCATGACTGCTTCGTAGCTAGTCTAACTAAGACGGTATCTATCCATATGGACTTACAATGTAGAACATACATATCACATTTAGGACACCAGAATCAATTTTTCATGATATTATGAATAAATTGCCCATAAAATTTTCATACTTCATTATTCCATTGCTCCAGTTCACAGGTGAGAGAGAAACTTGAATTCAATTAATCAACCAAAACTACATAGCATTCAGAAATTATTTTATTTACACATTTGCATGTTATTCAATAGTAATCAACATAATTCCCTGGATTTCAATATGGCCTGAGTGACATCAAATTTCACATAATTCTGTGTTATTGAAAGTTAATTTGTAGCCACTGTTCTGCTCATTTCAACCATGATTCAGTCATGTGTATTGCTCTGAAAGGCAGCTTAGAGTTTATTCCAATACAACTCATATCAAAAAACAAAATAATAATTCATTATAGTATTAATTGTTTTCAATTATACACTAGTGGAATTATGTTACAAAAAAAGCCCAAACTGAACAAATTGAACGAAAAAGGTACGACGAATACATACGCAATAAAACTAAATAAATCTATAATGGCATGGAAGATAGGCATGCTTAGGCACATAAGCCCCCTTTATCACGTAGTAAGTACCCAGATAGCGGGGAGGCACAATTAAGGTAATGTGATATATGGCGGCACTCGGCAGAGGTTTTATTGCCACAGCTGCGCCGGCTGTCACCTCACCTTTTAACTTAGCGCCGCAGACTAAATAATAGTTATGTAGGTAACGTATTAAATGGTAGCAACAGGTTATACTGGTGATTGATCGATATAGTGTGAATAAGGCGATCATTAATCACGGGTCGGTGGTCACGGCACTCGCTGTCCGACAAAAGCTTGACTACGACCCTAAACGACAATCGTGGCAAGGTCGTATTAGTTTCATTACAGTGATAAAATGTATATAGGAAAACCAATATAATGAATTTCGAAACATTGAAATAAATGTCTATGAAAATTTTTCTTCGTGTAATATTAATGATCGTATTGCTAAATTTTTATAGTAGTAATTGGTATATACAGGAATAGTAATTAAAAATTTCAAGAGGTCATCGATATCAGGGTATATTTTTATTTATTGCTTAGATGAGTGGACGAGCTCACAGCCCACCTGGTGTTAAGTGGTTACTGGAGCCCATAGACGTTTACAACGCAAATGCGCCACCCACCTTGAAATATAAGTTCTAAGGTATCAGTATAGTTACAACGGCTGCCCCACCCTTCAAGCCGAAACGCATTACTGCTTCACGGCAGAAATAGGCGGGGTGGTGGTATCTACCTGTACGGACTCACATGAGGTCCTACCACCAGTAAGTAATTGCCAATGACACTTTTTTTTTGTTTGGTTTAAACTATGTATTTATTTTTGCTACATGAATTCTAATTTCTTTGTTAGAGCAGTCATTATTTATAACAGCAACGAAATCAAGACCTCTTATCTCAAAGTGAGTTGCGACATTCAGAAAATGATGTCTACGGACTGTAATCCACATTTCAATGAAGCTCAATGAAAAAAAAAAAAGTTCAGTTAAATATGAACCTAACCGCAGCCAACATTTTATGAAAACGAATATTGAGTGCATTGAACTGTCATTTCCACACATAAGAGAGCGGTTCTCTTTTTGCATTGGAACTGGGGCATTTCAAGTAGTACTCGGTCGAGAGCAAAGGCTAGTCGGCGGAGGCGGCTACGATTCGGTGTCGACGTCTAGGGGTGAACGGCGGCGGTACGGGAGCTGCGGTTTCTAGGGATGACACCAATTTCATTTTCATTATAGCATGATTTTTCCATTTCTCCAGTGATTTTTTTTAAAGTTTAACGTTAATATAGAGTTTATTGATCTAAACTCATCTAGTCATGTTTCTCGTGTCTGAGGTTCGTGACAATCTCCACCCATGACTTTCGTCCTCACGATGTTGTGCTATCTTATCCTGTCTCCAACTACTCGGAGAGCACCTTAGACGGTGGAAGCAAGTGTGGCGTGCAACTGGTCAGATCAACGCATTGGGTCGCAGCTTCGTGATATTTTTCCTTTCACTTGGCCAGTAACTACCAGTTTTCAAGATAATAATTCCCTCTTTCTTATCAATGTGTGTGAACTTATCCAGGATTAGGTTAAGACAGATGCCAGAAAGCCTTGTTTTGATTTTAATCTTAGCGAGCACTTAAAGATGCGTTAGCCCGAAATGCAAAATCCATAGGATCTGCAGCATTCGTATTATTGAATGTAGTTTATTACTGTAGATCCGATTAACAAAAAAAAAAAATAGTAATAATAATACTTAACGTTTTTGTTTTTGCTACTTTAGTTTTTTTTTGTAATGACTTTATTAAATGGTATTTAAGAATTCGAGAATTCTCGTCGAAACTTCGAATTTACTTATACTTACATTACTTACATCTCTACTGAAAATGATATTGTTTTTTTAATAAAGAATTTAAATAAATGTATTAAAAAACTAGAAGTTTTCCATTACTCAATTCTACAATTCATCATGAGTTTTTAATTATTTATCATTTAAGCTTTTTACTTAGTTTGGCATTCGCTGATAACTACTTACTGTAACTGGAAATTATCAGCTGTCAAACGCCTAGATTAACTTATCTTTTTCTATCTTGTCTTAACGCATTATCTAATTTTGTATTTTTTTTTGTAATATGAGTATCATCCCCTTTTTTATGATTGTAAGATTACTGGTGGCCCGGAGGCCGTTCCAGTTCCACCAGGACATGTGGGCGAACAAAGGCTCAGACAGGAGGGGTGGGATTTGCTAACAACTGCCCGAGCGCCTCCAAAGGAGACCTAACAACTCAAGAGCAATTGCTTCGCGAATGAATCTACTACTGGATCGGAATCGCGACCCGCTCAGAAGATCCGGCTAGAAATTCAGCGGGCTGATGCATGGGTTAGGTTGCACGTCGACCTCTTTGTCGAGTTCGACGAGTACGGTTACCGGGGTTCCTAAGACTACTTCTAGTGTTAGCGCTGAAGGCGTCTAATGCAAATGTTATTGGATCTGATGGATCCGTAAGGACGTGTCTAGGGCGTCGACGGTGACTGGCTCCTGCATGATCAGGATTCGGGGAGTAGTCAGCGGCGGCAACGATAAGGCGATTATCATGACGCATATCCTTATCGAAGTACCGTTCCGACGCTGACTTCATGTATTTCTGGACTGATTCGAGGCCCAGATCGTCGTGTAGGTCAACGTTCCTCACGAACCACGGAGCCCCAACGGCTAACCTGCAAAAGCAGGATTGTAGGGATTGGAGGGTGTCTATGTGTGTGCAGGCCGCGTGAGCGAACACCACACTCGCGTAAGTCATGACGTGCCTTATGCAAGTTTTGTAAAGTGTCACCTTGTTCCGAAGGGACATTTTACTCCGCTTACAGATCATGGGATAGAGTCTGCCGAGAATAAATGCGGCACGGTCGCGGACTGTTCTTATATGCGGGCGGAATGTCATGGATGCATCCAGGGTGACACCCAGGTACTTGACCTTCCTGGCCCAGGGTATAGGTTGGCTGAAGAGGGTGATCGGGGGGGTGATATTTCTCCTCCTAATGTGGGAAGAAATAAGCGGTGAGTTTCCCCTTTGAAATAACACTGCTGTGCTTTTCGCCGGGTTGATGTCTATGCGCCATTTTCTGAACCACTGTCTGAGGGTTAACGCTGCGCTCTGGAGCTTACTCGAGATTAGGGACTTTTTTCTACTAGAGTAGTAAACGGTTGTGTCGTCAGCAAATAAGGCTAGCTGGGTCGGCGGCGACCGGGAAATATCGTTAATAAATAAACTAAATAGGAGCGAAGAGACAACGGAGCCTTGCGGGACTACAGGCGTGAGTGGTCGCGAGGAGGGGGTTCCCTCTACTCGATATCGAAAAGAGCGGTTAGACAGGAAGTCCAGTATGATGAGCACAAGACTGTCCGGTACGCCCATGTTGAAAAGTTTGAAAATCAAACCGTTGAGTATCATCCCTATTTCAATCTCTTTCTTCTTCATGTCAGTTTCTTATTAGTTAAGGTAAGGAAAACCGTAGAGAAGGTATTTTTTATTTAACGAGCTCACAGCCCATCTGCTACAAAGTGGTTGCTAGAGCCTTAATAGACTACCCAACGTCAATATCGCCACCCGCCTTGAGACATGAAGTCAAAATGTCAATTGTATATTTTACCTTTGAAATGGAATAAACAACCGCTTCGCGGCTAAAAGATATACGAGGAGATCCTTCGGAGTACCTTCCCGTGTGCGTTTTTTTATACTGCTACCTAAGCAGGAATTAACAGAAATTAATGCGATTACTGCGAGCGGCATTATCATTTTGCAAAGATTTTGTCACAAAGATTTAACTATGCTTACGAACTATTTTTTCTCTCATATATCTTCTACATAATAAACTATTTTTTAAAAAAACATCTACATGATCTATAAAACTTTGCTCCTTACCAAATGTTATGATTGTAGAATGAAAGAAAAGTGCCCTACAGGTTTTTATGAGTAACAAAATATAGCTTTACTTTTTGATTACGTTGACTGAGAAGCTTGAAATTTTTTATATTTCCTTCCACCGTAGACCTTGATTTTTGGTACTAATTCAATTTGTTAACTCTAACAGTTTCTGGGAAATTCTATCCTAAATCAGTAAAATTGATAGACGGCACTACAATCCGAAAGGGTTCCGTATTATTTCCTATTGAGACCTTGCCGAATACATAACAAATACAAATATGCATTTTCCGGTAATATACAACTTTTGCCTTTGTTAAACAAAGTAACTTGAGAAGCCACAGCGGAATGCATTTACATGCGGTGTTAACTTCAGACGATGTTTGCCGAGCGTGCCATTACGGGCAGCCATTAGTTAATGGACTACAGGTTAATAGGAGCAAAAAGCGTCGTTACGTGTGGTGACGCGACACCGCCAATATCACGTCTCGAGAATTCTAGACACCAACATATTTTCAATAATCGAAACGCCCGTACTGAGACGGAATTTCGATTTAGATGAGGTCTTAAATTCTTTCAGCGCAGAAAATGACTATGCTTATGATGAATTCTGAAAAACAGACTAAAAACAAACGGTAGATAATGTTACTATTATTATGCGTTGAATATTAAGATTGATGTTAAAGATTTTCAACAAATAATAAATGTTTATTTAGTGTCAGAAAAATATGATTTTTTATTTATTAGAAAATATTGTAAGTACTGTGCAGAAAATACAATGCCAACAAGTAAACTAACGCGCTTGTCCTTTGAAATTTAAATACACATGCAGTTTTCATCCAGTTCAGTCCACTGTGTAATTAGTTCTTTGTCAAAGTCTAGCCAACCGACAGCGTTCCGGTTGAACACTGCCTCTCAAAAGTGCCAGATAAATACGGGACATTTAATCACAGTACACACTAATGTTTGTTCGCAATTATGCACAACCTGATGCACTTTTCCTTTGTAAAAGGAGTATCAGAAAAATCATAATATCATTTTTAGTCATCTAAAGTAAAATCTATATAAAAAGTACCTGAATAATCATATAGGGCGTAAGGGGCCGGGGTAAAATAATATACGAACGGTAAGTATAAATACAAATAAAATTTATTACCGAAATCTAATTTTAGTTTTGGAAGAACTAAGGAGCTCATTGTATGACAGTTCCTGGATTCCTAGCCCTAATATAGATTATCATCATCATCATCTTCGGCCTCACAACCCAGGACGAGCTTCAGCCTGTTCCAGAATGTCTTTTAGACTCCTCTATTCATGTCTTTCTCCTTCCTCCTTTTTGACAGCAATTCCTTTGAAGTCTTGCTTTACGCCATTTCACAATTTCAAACATAATAGAGATAAAGTGTAAATAAAAGGAGTTAAAGTATGAAATTGCCGTTTTATTGTAATAGGTACTTCGAATTGACATAGAACCTTCATGGTTTGAGATTTTTAACTGAATCTTTTTTCAAATGCTATCTATGAGGTCCTTCTTTTAAAAAATGTGCAACATTCCATTATCGACTTTCAGTTGTTTTTTTATTCAGTTTAGACAAGAAAGATGGATACTTCGAAAATTCGAGTGATTTTTTAATACGAGTTCCCACGCGGAACTAACTCTGCAGTAACAGCTCGCCATATCAATGTTGCGTTTGGAGAGAGGACTGCTAATGAACGCACCATGCGATTTTGGTTTAAAGGCTTTCGTGATAGAAATTTTGATTTGAAGAACGAACCATGTGGAAGACCGCCCATACATGTGAATAACAATGAATCGAAAAAGATGGTGGAAACCGATCCGAGCCATACTACCCAGGAATTAGTGGAATGGTTTAACATTACTTTACCAACAATATTGACGCATTTGCATCAAATCAATAAAATAAAAAATATGAAAAATGGGTGCCTCATGATTTGACTGATCTGCAGAAAGAAACGCGTGAACAAACTTGTGTTGCCTTGTTGAATCGATATAAAAATGAAGGAATATTGGATCGAATTGTGACAAGTGATGAAAAGTAGATTATTTACGATAACCGTAAGCGAAAAATGCAATGGCTGACCCCAGGTCAAACGCCGCAACAGTGTCCTAAAGCAAAACTTACCAATAAAAAGATAATTGTAGCTGTTTGGCGGTCTCAGTATGGTTTTATTCACTATACCTTTGTCCGATCTGGTCATGCAATAACGGCAGATGTCTACTGTGCTAAACTCCGAACAATGATAGCAAAACTTGCAGTGAAACAGCCTCGACTTATGAATCGATCTTCACCATTATTGCTCCATGATAACGCGAGACTTCATACAGCACGAGAAACCGTTTTAACTCTACAAGAACTGCAATTAGAAACCAATCGTGACCCTCCATATTCGCCAGATCTTGCTCTAACGGACTACCATTTTTTTCGTGATTTGGACAATCTTCTACGTGATAAAAAGTTTTCCTCCCAGGAGGCAGTACAAAATGCTTTCACACAGTTTGTAGAATCTAGATAACCAGAGTTAAATCGCAAAGGCATAAATGATATTCTTATTAGATGGCAGAAATGTATAGATAATAGTGGTAGATATTTTGATTAAATAAATATGTTACTGAAAAAAAAACGAATTTCAATTTTTCAATACAAATCGGCAATTTCATACTTTAACCCCTAATATATTAAGAAAAACAAAGAAGAATCGATTTAACAGAATCGAACTCCAACAAACATTCCGAGCATTCCGTATAACAAATACAGGACTGTTGGTGGCCCGACGTAGTCCCGGCGGGCTTAAATGCAGCTAACATGATACAAAATTAAACCAGCTCTGTATAGCTGGAAAATTAATACGTTTGAGGCTTTTTTTTGGGAGAAAGGACTACCGGTGGCCTGAGGGCCTTACAAGTTTCACCAAGGCAGTTGGGTGAGCGGGTCTCAACCAAGAATCACGGTTGATCTCATACGTCTTAAGATGGGCAACGGTATTCATCTTGTGTTGTCTACGGCCTTCGGCTACCACATGAAGCAAGTTGAATCGTGATAAATGAATCAAATTATAGCAAAACTTTCAGTGAAAAATCCCCGACTCATGGATTTATCTTATCTTATATCTATATATATACTAATATATAAATGTACAGTGGTTTTTACGGATGTTCCGTTATAACTACTGAATCATGCATCCGATTGACTTGAAACTTGGTATCCATGTAGAAAATGTATGTACTTAACGGATAGGCTACTATTTATATGAGTGTTGGACTCCCTACACCAGTTGCGGGGGCATTAATGATGAGAATCTTTGTGGGGGTGAGAAATAATAATGTTAATTTTAAATGCCCAGCGAAGCGAACTGGTACAGCTATATAGTTATATATAAAACTATATAACTTATATTAAAGCTTACAAAAATATAACCGTAACGAGACCTCGAGATACAATTATTATCATTCATGCACAGTATTCTCATATCATTTAAAGAACCCATCCACGATAAAGAGCTAGAGCTTTGAACACGCGAAGCATTTCTAAAGAATAAACGAACCGAGCTGCCAGGTATTTTTATGAAGATGTTCCACTGAGGAAAAAAAGATAAGTTTTTGTCGAGCTGTAAAATATGTCCGGAATAATATTAGGTATTCGTAGCTTTGGCAATATCTGTCATGAAAACAATAAGTAAGGTTAATCACGGTTAGTATTACCACAGTTATGATGAACTCAACTCGGTTTTATAAAATAAATAAATATTTTAATAGATTATCAAAATCATAGACAACGATTTATTTCAATCATCCCTCACTATTTCCATTATATCGAAATAACTATGATATATATGATATTGTAAGTCAAATTTTATTACATTAAAAAAACACTCTTCAAAATGTGTCCAGCAGTTTTTACGTGATACTTGAATGAACAAAAATACCCTCAAACATAAATTAACAAATCGGCAATTTCTTTATAGTAAAGACCAGAACTAGATATCTTATAATTGGTAAAATATACATGATATATGAAACACATTTTTAGTTTTATTTGTATGATTGTTCGTGAATGCGTTCGCAGGACATTTATCCAATTGAATAATCGTCAAGATACCAGTTACCTGTACATTTAGCGTACATTTTTTTTTTTTATGATTGAAGGATTACTGGTGGCCCGGAGGCCTTTCCAGTTTCACCAGGACAGGTGGGCGAGCAAAGGCTCAGCCAGGAGGGGTGGGATTTGCTAACAGCTACCCGAGCGCCTCCGAAGGAGAACTAACAGCTCAAGAGCAGCTGCTTCGCGAATGAATCTACTACCGGATCGGAATCGCGACCCACTGAGAAAATCCGGCGAGAAACTCAGCGAGCTGATTCATGGGTTAGGTTGCACGGCGAACTCTTTGTCGAGTTCGACGAGTACGGTTACCGGGGTCCCTAAGCCTGCTCCTAGTGTTAGAGCTGAAGGCGTCTAATGTAAAGGTTATTGGATCTGATGGATCCGTAAGGACGTATCTAGGGCCCATGTATTGTATGCGTGTAATGCACCAACACTATTGTAATTATAAAGCGGGAATGCGTCTGCACATAGAGAAACTAATGAAAAGATTACGCTAATCTGGTAGATAAGTATTATTGTATTTGGCGGCCCTATGATAATTTTTATTTATTATTACTATTTTATCTTTTTACTCGAGTATCAAACAAGAATGACAATTAATTTTGTGTAAACTTTTTCTTGTTTAAAAGTGTTCATAGTAAGAACTGATTTAATTCAAAGAAATGGAACTGCTTGAACTGTAAAATTTGCTCGGATTTATGGGATCTGCAGGTATCAAATAATAATCTAATTTTTGACAAAATTTTATCGAAAGTAAAATAACTAAGTAGTATAAGCTGATGTTTAATCTACGTACACGAAGCCGCGGTCTCGCAATTGTCATAAAATAAATATATTATTGTAATAAAAAAGACGCTTTGATAGGACACCGAAGTTGAAGCTAAACAATCTTAGGCGTTATTTTAGTAGTATATCAAAATATAAAGAAAAATCTGATCTATCCTCTTGAATCTTCTCGATCGCATACAATACCCAAATGGTAAAATATTATAGGTCTCTTTTTTTGCCGTACTTCTCAGATAATTTTGTTGACAACTGAACACTGATCGAATTACAATAGAGAATACATTATTAGACGTTATGATATTGAGTGGGTTGAGTGATTGGCCAATTTACTGCCATGACAGACAGTAAGGGAGGCACACGGCCCATTACGCAGGCTGAGGAGAGGAGCTATCCATCACGTCACTAACGAGTAGGTCACATGACACGCGCTCTAACTCTTCGGTTTTTTTTATATATAAACGCAACGACATTCGGCTTCAGGTTCTGTTGGGTTTTATCTTACACGTACCTTCTGTAAGACAATCTATGTTAGATCTTTCGAACTATAAATACCTTCGAATCAGAATATCGGTGTTACCGTATTGTGTATTGTAAATTTATCCAAATATTGTTAGTTTAACTAGTTATATGTAAAACATTTAGCTGCAGCTTCTCTTGCCTCTGGCTTTGTTGACATCCTTGAGCGACGGTGCCACTTACCATCAAGGTGTGTTGCATATTCGACTAGTCTCAGTGATTACGGTGGAATTGTGATCGTTCAGCAAACACTAATGTATTTAATAGACAAATGAATAGGCAATTGAACTTTCAAAGTTCAGCAATAACACTAAAAAAACTAACGTGCATTAATTAATTCTAAATATTGATCTGTAATTGTAGTCTAATTTCAAGCACTGGATAAACACCATAACACTATAAGGTACCTCTTCGATAAAGCTATGCATCATGATAATCGCCTCATCCTTGCCGCCGCTGTCTACTACCCGAATCCTGATTAGGCAGGAGCCAGTCACTGTTGACGCCCTAAACACGTCCTTACGGATCCATCAGATCCAATAACCGTTGCATTAGACGCCTTTAGCTCTAAAACTAGGCTCAGGGACTACGGTAGCCGTCCTCGTCGAACTCACAGAGTTCGACGTGCAACCTAACTTAAACATGAGCCCGCTGAGTTTCTCGCCGAATCTTCTCAGCGGGGGCGTCCCACTCCTGTAGTAGATTCATTCGCGAAGCAGTTACTCTTGAGTTGTTAGGTCTCTCTCTCTTGGCTCTCTTAGCAAATCCCACCCCTCCTGGCTGAGCCCTTACTCGCCCACCTGTCCTGGTGAAACTGGAAAAGTCTTCGGGCCACCAGTAATCCATCAATCATTAAAAATAACCATAAGGTACTTAAGATGCTTTTTAACATTTGGATGAAGCAAAATTCTGAGTAAAAGCAGCCGCTGCCATGATTTCCAATAAATGTTTCCATTTACTTGATAAATTAAATATTTGTCCAATCTAACATTGGTTATCACTCTACTTCCGATTGTAGGCGGGTTATTCGGAAAATGGTAGAAAAAATATGTACACATATTTACAATTTATCCATTTGTGTAGTAATTTAATAATTTTAATAATCATTTTTAAAAGTGCTATGTTTATAGCGAGTCAAACCCGATTTACTTTATCTATTATGCATTCAGTACAACATTGACATTCCATCGCCGCGAGTTTGTCTCATAAAAGAGATTGCAAACGTGGATTGAATTTCAGTAGCGAAGACGATCGTGAATTCAGACTATTACATATTATTTTATAGATTCGAGTGCACTTTTATTGTTTTGAAATAAAACGGTAAAAAAACAGTAACACTGAGTTTTATTGAAGCAAAAATAAAATTCGTTAATAATCCAGAAAAAGTTTACCGTCCATTTTTAGTACATCGACAATTACAGATATTCACTTGAACGTGGATTGCCAATCTTCGTCAAAGTTTTTTTTTATTGCCCTTGTACTTCACCCAAGGACTTCAGCATTGCCAGGGACAGAGCCAAGCCGCTGTTTTGAAGGGATTCAATCTCTGACCTATCACTTTGTATCTATTCGGGTAGATGAACTCAATAGCATTTCTTAACAATTGGCCTAGTAAACTTTAAAGACTATTATTACGATGGTAGTAGGATTAACAAGCAAAAATGTTCATAACATCATGCTTCGCAAATATGCCGACAAACGAAAAGGAATTATTACTCGTTCAAATATTATTTAGTAGCAAAGCTCAGATCATAATAATCCATGGCTGATAACGCGATAAATTAGGAGATCAATTTGCAATGAATCAAGATTAGAAAGATTACCCATCTTCATTAATAATAAATTGTTAACTCCCTGCACCTGAACACATCACATGATATCTCGTCGTACTACGAAAACAATATCTACGCAACTAATTTTACCGAGAACAATATTCAATTTAATCATTGTTATAAATCCATCTCATTAGTAAGTTTGATAGTTTGAGCAAAAGTAGGAGTAATAAACTTATAATATCACGAAAAGGTAAACAAATATCTTAAGAGGCATTTCAACGACTGAATTTAATAATATGCGCTAGATTTAACGTGCTTTCATTTCTTTACACTATATTTTAAATAAAAATCAATTATTAAAAAATGATTTAAAAAACATCTAAATAATTTGTAGGCACAAAGGCAACCTGAAACCTGGCCACCAGTAGAGTAGTGGGTTGCACATATCCTAGAGTTAAACGTACAAACATAAAAATGATTAAAGTAATGGTTCAATATACTACAAAGTTGTTTATTTTATTTCTCTCTTGCTTTGGAGTTCACTCATTAAGAATTGGTTTCATTTAAAGCTCCGACGATGACATTTTTATGGGTAGTAAAATCGAGCATTGACAAAAGGCATACTTGAGTCGACTATTATCAAAGGCGGCAATCTGACTTTTGGACAATGATTGGTAAATCAGAAAAACGAATTATTGACTTTGTTTTCCATTGGCAGTCACAAAACTCTTCGGAACGACATCTTAGATAAATAACAGGTTAACTATTAACCTTTATTTAATGCAGGTTTTGAACCGTATTCTTTGAAGGAGACGATTATATTCAAATAAATCTGTATTGACATATCAATAATTTTTTTTTGTCGAAATGCACAGATTGCCACCTTTCATAATAGACGACTCACTTATTCATGTTCATTCAAATAGAATAACAATAAACTTTACTAAATATAATTTAAAAAGATATTGTGTATTTTTTACTATATTGTCACCTATCTAGTGTTGAGTTATGTTCTATGTTTTTTCCCGTACCTAGTTGCTGGTAGCCTAAGGGGCTATTCCAACTACACACGATTTAGTAAGTGAGCTCACGGATCTCAACTTGAGTGACTTTACTAACATTAGCCCAAGCAAGCGCAAGGCTTTGCTGAATATACCTACCACCGAATCGGAATCGCGACCCATTGAAAAGATCCAGCGAGAAACTCAGTAGCTTCAAAACCCAGTGAATTTTCTTAACATTCACGTTTTAATATATAACGATTTAACATAATCTTAAAAATACCATTTAAGTTCAAAATAATTTATTTAACTATGCTAATGTCATACATTTTTATCACGTTTTATAATAATTCTGTCAACGTCACTATATACATAATGATTATAATAAATGGCTTTCAATATTACTCGTATAAGACTTGAACTTATATTCTCCATTTGCCTATGGTATATAAATAGTAAAATGGCGGTGCGTAGGAACTGATACGTACAATTGATTTAATTATATTTCTTAATTTGTGAGTTTATTTATTGGACGTACCTACTTACTATCGATTGAGTGTGTCCAGATGAGCAATTGTTACATAACATTAACTAACTTACTTACATTGCATTTATTTTATTAACATTAACATTATATAATTTGCATGAATAAAATGTACTATACTTTAAGTCGTGAGTGATATTCGCACTAACAAAATAATTTCATCATTCATATTATGTCCAGTTTTTACGGCCACTTAATCTTTATTTTTATAGGTTAGTTATTATTTGATTTGTGACCATTAAAAGCCACCACGTAACGGAAACTAAAATTTCGCAGGTAAATTCGAATTCAGAGAGTTTGTGGCAAGACAAACGTGTCTGTTACAGGAAAGGCGGGGTACGGTCTACCGGTCGCCGGTTGTTCATACAAAACGGTCGGCTGGATGAATAAATATTGCCCAGCGGGAGAACGCGCTCAAGGGAAGTTTGCCGTCCCCATATAATAATTCCATTCACGCAAATCTCAACTCACTTACGTACTCTGCAAGCATAAACGGGACTCCAGTAACGAACGGAGTATTTGTGTTTATTCAGAGCGTTTTTTCGCGTGGCATTTAGTTTTTTTTTTTCAGTTGTCACTGTACTTAATATCGGTCTCATGGGTTAGGCATTTCTTGGAATTGTCCGAGATGATTTGTTTGGGTTTCAATGGCATAAAAGTGTATGTTTGGATGAAAATCATATTTGGAGATTAACGATCTATAACGGGTACTCTCACGATGATTTGACTTTTGCCAATGTCTAAGCAGCCTTTTACACATACGCGTCTTTTGAGCCAGTTAAGTACCATCTCCCTGCCCATCTCTGCCACGAAACAGATATGCGATTCCCTTTAATTTTTTTTTTTTTTTTTATCCTACCTATGCCTGATGATAGCCTTGAGAGGCTATTTCAGCTTCGCCCTAACGTTTGTAGGTGAGCTCGCGGGGCTCAACCGGAGTGTTGCTAACACTGACCCTAGCAAGAGCAGTGCTTCGCAGAATCTACCACCGGATCGGAAACGCGACCCACTGAGAAGATCCGGCGAGAAACTCAGTGGGCTGTGTCTATGGGTTAGTTCGCTCGTCGAGCCCTTCGTCGCAAGCGACGGGTTCGACGAGGACGGTGACCGGTGCTTGTGGTGCCTAAAAGCACCGTTAATGGATCAGGAGGATCCGTAATGACGTGCTTTGGGCGACGTCGACGGTTTACCATTCGGTCTACTGGGTCGGGTATGTAATTTCCAGCGGCTACGATGAGAGGGTTCTCATGTCGTGCTGCCTTCTCAAAATGGCGCAGCGATGCCGACTGTAGATACTTACTAAATGAGTCGAGCTCCAGGTCATCGTGGAGATCCACGTTCCTAAGGAACCAAGGCGCTCCGACGGCTATCCTGCAGAATCGTGATTGAATAACCTGAAGGGATTTCAAGTGGGTGCGGGCTGCGTGAGCGAATACTACGCTTGCATACGTCATGACGGGGCGTATACAAGTTTTGTAGAGAGTTACCTTATTGCGAAGGGACAGTTTGCTTCGACTACAAAGCATTGGATAGAGTCGTCCTAGAATAAACGCGGCGCGGTCGCGTACCGTTTTTATATGGGGACGGAATGTCATCCCTCTGTCGAGGGTGACGCCTAGATATTTGACCTTCGAGACCCACGGTATGGGCTGGCCAAAGAGAGTGATGGGACTAACGGCGGAGGTGTTTGCGCGCCTACTACGGAGTGGGATGCTCGAAGTGATGTTCGGAGGGCGACCCCTTTTGAAGAGCACCGCTGCGCTTTTCGTGGGGTTGATGTCTATTCGCCACTTCCGGAACCACTGTCCCATGGTGGCTACTGCGATCTGGAGTCGCCGATGAAGCAGCGACATCTTCCTACACGAGTAGTAGATAGCCGTGTCATCGACGAAGAGCGCTAGATGGGTCTCCGGAGACCGGGGTATATCATTGATATACAAACTAAATAATAACGGGGAGAGCGCGGAGCCTTGCGGGACTCCGGCAGTCAGTTGACGGGGACGAGAACAAGTTCCCTCTACTCGATATCGAAACGAACGGTTCGACAAGAAGTCTCGTATGATGAGCACGAGTCTGTCTGGCACTCCCATGTTGTACAGTTTGTAAATTAAACCGTTTTGCCAGACTTTGTCGAACGCCTTCGCGATGTCGAAGAAGAGGGCGCCGGTCGGGATTTGTTTACGCCTATTTAGTCCTATCAGAATGTGCTCCATGAGGCGGTGCACTTGTTGTACGCACGAGTGTTTAGAGCGGAATCCGAACTGTTCGTCTATGAGAATTTTGTTCGCGGTAACAAAATCCCAGAGGCGTTTCCTAAGGAGACGTTCGTAAATTTTTCCTATCGTCGGGAGGAGACTAATCGGACGGTAACTAGAAGTTTCGTTTGTCGGTTTGCCCGGCTTATGTATACCGATAACGTCCGCTTCTTTCCACACCGCGGGAAAGATGCAGTGCGTCATAGCGGCATTTAAAATTGTAGCCAACATTGCTATCAGTTGGACTGGCAAGAGTTTTAGCGCGCGGTTGCGGATGCCGTCGGAGCCGGGTGCCTTCCTAGGTTTGAGGTTGTGGATCGCGTCTCTAACTTCGTCAGTGGTAATGGGGGGTAACGCGTCCGAGGGCGGCAGGGAAGCTCTGCGCTCGACCTCCCTGTCGACTAACTCGGTGTGTTCGGGGTCCGCGTGTTGAGTGCTGGCGGTGCACTGCTCTTGCAGTGCATCGGCCAGCAGCTCAGCCTTGTCATCGTCATCGAATGCCGGTGGTTGGCCTGAAGGGCGTACGAGGGGAGGCATAGTAGCGGTAGTTTCGGATTTAAGAGTCCTAGCTAGTCGCCAGTATGCTTGGTGGGAGGGCGCGAGTTGTTCTAAATAACTATGCCAATTATCGTTACGCGCGTCGCTTAAGCGGGAGTGGACTTCGCGTTGTAGACGACGCATCCGAATCCGGTTTGAATGCGTGGGAAGACGATCGTAGGCCCGGATTGCCGCGTTCCTAACTCTTAAGAGATTCCTAAGATCGGGGGACAGTCTGATGCGGTGGAAGCTGTCCTCCACATCGACTTCTTTTGAAGATCTAATGATCGCGGAAGAGATGTGATCGGTAATGATGTTTATGGATTCGACGGTGTCCTCGGGGGATAGATTCGAATCCGGGCCGTAAGGGAGGATTGGCGGAGTGGCTTCGGCTAGGCACGTGCCCAGCTTATTCCAATCCACCATGGTCCTCGTAACAGTGACTGGGTTGTGAGGGCGACCGAGCTGCATAACGACAGGTCGGTGGTCTGAGTCGAGCTCTGACAGTGCTTCGATGGAACGCAAGCGCAGAGTTACGTTCCTAAGCAATGCCAGGTCTATAGTGCTCGGACGGAGCGCGATGTTATACGGATAACATGTTGGAGTTGAGGGACCGACTACTTCAAAGGTGAGGTCGTCTATAAACGCGTCGAGGCGCCTACCGTTGACGTTCGTACGATGGCAGTTCCACCTAGTGTGGTGGAAATTTAAATCGCCTGCCAGGATGACAGAGTCTCCCATGCCGAACAGTGACTCGATGTCACTGCTCAGAAGGGGCTTGTCCGGGGGGAGATAAACGGATGCGATGACGATCGGCTGGTGTCCCGTCAGCGAGATACGGCACACTGACGCCTCGATATGTGAGAGCGAGGGAGTATCGAGAGGGACAACGTGCAGGGCCCGCCTATAGTAAATGGCAGTCCCGCCTTTGGAGGCGGTGAGTCTATCATTCCTAACCATGACGTAATTCGCGACTTTTGGGTCACGACGCGAGGGCTTCAGACAGGTTTCCTGCACTAATAGAATATCTACAAGATTGTCGCGGGGTGCCCTTGCTTAAGGCATAGGACACAACTTGGAGGTTCGGTCGCGGTTTCCCTATCTCTAACGCAATCTAACGTAGCGTGATCGCCGAGGCACTTCACGCAGCGGGGACGCGCGTGGCCATTACGCGCCGAGTGGCCATATAGCTGGCATCTGTAGCACTGCCCGGGAGTGCCACGTTTATGGGGGGCTTCGATGGAGACCCCGGATAGGCCGCAGACTGTCGAGAGGCATGAGATCTTCTTTTTGGCCTCCGGGGTTGGCTCCAACGCGACGAGCATCATATTATAGGGCTGTTTGCCCCGCCCGCTGTGCATCCGGTGCACACTAACTATCGGGAGGGCCTGAGCGGTCAGATCCTCCTTTACGTAGTCTATGTCGAGTTCCTTCGGGACTCCGCGTATTACTACGCGGAGCTCGCGGTCCTCCTGAAGAGCATAGGTGTGGAAGCCTATGTTCTCCTTTCGGAGGTATGCTGAGAGGGCCCTATGGTCGCCCGGCGTTGCGACCTTAATCTGAATCCCATGCGCGACGTTACGCGCATGGGTGTAGTTAATTTTATTTGCCTGAAGGGCCTGGGACACGCGATTCCACGCTGTTTTCTCTTGAAGTATCAGCGGGGGCGGGGCAGCTACTTTAGGAGCGGGCGCGGGCTTGGGACGCGGCGGTGGGGTTACGCGGCGCGCGGAGTCCGACTCCGGTGTAACTACTACCTTCGGTCGAGAGGCGGTCGCGGATTTAGTCTGCTTCGTCGTGGAGCTCCGGGACTCCACGGCGCGAGTGCGTTTTTTACCGCGCGTTACGGTTTGGAACCCATTCGAGATTCCGGGCTGAGGGCTGGACGCGGATTCAAAGTCCATCTCCGATTCCGTATCGGAGCCTGAACTTGAGACTACGGAGGTCGCGACGGACGATATGAGCGATGACGCCATCGACGCGGGCGCGGGGGTGGGGGTAGCGCTAGGCGCTTCGTGAGTCGCATCGTCGGAACGTGCGCTCGAACTTAACGCGGCGGCGGGGGGCGCGTGGCGTGCCTCCGAGGCACGGTTGAAATACGCGGCGACGGACGCGGGGGGGGAGGGATTGCCACGGGAGGCCCTATAGGCTAAATATTCGGCCCTAATTGTCGGGTACCTTTCCCGGAGGAACCCGACAAAATCACTTTCACTGACACTTTCACTATTTTCCTGCATCTTCGGTCTTCTTGCCCGGGGGGGGGCGGCCCCGGGACTTTTGTTGAACTCGCCGAAAGGCAAGGCCCCGGATAGGATTTGTAACCCCCCTGTGCTGCAGGACAGCAAGGAGCAGGGGGGGGGGAATGCCTATGCCGTGAAAACGGCAATCGGCGGGGAAAAGGAAAGGAACCCGCTCGGGCTGTATAATGCTATGGCAGGCAGAATCGCGAGCGGGGGTCTAGTCTTGAAAAAGACTGTTGTTTTGGGAAGGGTTAGGAAATCGCTAGCCTGTGATAGTGCCACAGGAAGCCTGATCGTAGCGATTGGTTTTGCCTTGAAAAAGGCAGTTGGTAAAGGGTGGGTTCGCGGTTACAACACTTTAGCGCACAAAAATGGACTCCGAGACGCAAATCGCAAGCGACCAACGGATCGGAACGTCCGCACTACCGAATTGTAAGCACGATGTATTCACGGTCACTACACTGTCGAGCACAACTGTGAGTTCAGAGACGCAGCTCGCAAGCGGGCCACGGATCGGAAAGCACGTCCGCGTACGACCGAGTCGTGAGCGAGAATGTTCCCTTTAAAAGGTATTTTAACAGCCCTTATACAATTTATTTGGAACTTCGACCTCACGTCTCGGGTTGGATGGCGGCGGCATCATGATGTCTATGGACTCCAATAATCACTTAGCGTCCGGTGATCTGAGAGCTCGTTCATCCAAAATAAACAGGAAACCTCTAAATGTTTTGTTCGGCTAACAAAGAATCGGACTGCTTGCTGTGTATTTCAAGCCACATTTTAACTCTTATTTCAGATTTTCGCATAAAAATTGATGACCTAGATATTGCTAATTAAGAGGCTGGAAATATTCCTCAGCACGTAGTTACGGAAAACAATTGTGTCGGTAATTACGGTTATAATATTTCGTCGCTTACATTTTATTTTAGTTCGTAGCTTTTTGGGAATTGTTTCTTATTTAAAATAATGTTTAAATAAAATATGAATACTTATCACGTTAGTTCGATTTGTTTAATAAACTTCTGAAAAACCATTTTTTTTATCTTATTACTTGGATGCAATAAATCTTGGAAAAAAAAATTTTTTTTGTAAGTTTCATCACAAAAACTAAGAGTAAGAAGATTTGAAAGATTTGAAACTAAAAGCATCAAAACACTTATTTTGTACAATATAATCCAAATGGAAACAAAAGTTTCAAACCAACAAGAGAGGGTAATCGAAATAAAGTCTATAAGAAAGTCTACCCTTAGCCTCAATAATATGGTTAACTCAGACTATGCGACGTCGTTATTGATATTGTTATGACGATACTCGCCATTTATTACTCACTAAAATATCACTGTCCATCTGGTATTAAATTAAGCGGTACCAAATCGGTAGTAATAAAAGTTTTCTAGATATAGCACAACGAAAACTTCTTAACATCTGCACCAAGCCACCCCATATAATTTAGGTTTGGCGTGTGTACTGTATTTTCTTGCTGTACTATTATTTCTGTGGAATGCTTAACGACAGAGGAAAGATCTTCCACCTACCGGGTGATATTGGTCGGTAGACCGACAGTGCGAATGTTGTTGTTCGAAACTTGTGCCTAGATATGCAAGCTTATCTTGAAAATGTCGTAAGCGTGATGCAAGCATCTGTCAAATATTTTGCGTATGTATGATAGCTACCCGCCACACTTCCATCAAATGCTTTCCACAGCCAATAGAGATCACAATGCTTATTCACTAAAAAGCCTCATCATAATAAGCAGGCGAACATTTGAAATGACGATATAGCGGTGTACCATGGATAATGTTGGTAGGATTTTCAATCAATCCATATTAATGTTAGAGAATCACATTTCATTTGTTTTAATTGGTCTAGATGGGAAGGCCAACTCACGGCCCAATAAAAATAAAAACATAAACCATTTTTATTTCTATCCAAAAACTGATTAGAAATGGAGTATAATATTGGAAGTTTCCGGCGGTTCGTCAAACGCTGCGGTGTCAGCCTCGGGCGCCATTTTGTACGGAGCCGTCGACTAACTTTTAATTTCGTGTCGTCATTAATTCAAAATCTATACAGCTCCTGTCGTCTACGGATACTTTACTAATGACATAGGAGATTCCGTTATCTTTTAACTTTATCTATTATTCACTTTCTTTAAACAAATGGTTATTTTTGGGATCGTAATGTATTAGGATACTTAGAGCTATCCGCTGAACGAAAGTTTGTGTTAATATTTTTTGTGTTTCATCACTGTATCGTTTAAACATCATTGAAACATCATTGCTTTTGTTTATACACATATAACAAGTTCTATTATATTTTTAAGTTTCCTCTTTCATTTGTAGCACAAATTTTGAGTAGGCACGTTTCATAAGAAAAGATTTACTTTATTATACAATTAATTTCACAGTTTTACAGTAGCACTATTTAATAACATTGTTAAAAATAGCAAATCCAAAAATTATATTTGATAATCCTTATTGTCTTATTAACTACTGCAAAAAGTTACCGCCAATAGAATTTCAATTGATTATAAAAAAGAAAACGTTTTTTTTTTTTTCGTTAAACAAAATCTAATTTCGATGTTGATATTGCACGGTCTCGGTATCCCAAAAATTGGATTTTGACGGTTTCAATATTTCGTTCAGCGTTGCTTATTGAAAATCAATTTAGGAGAGATTAATAGCAGCAACTCAAATTACATTACAATTTCAAGGTTACGATTCTCAACACTTATACGTATTCAAATTAATTGAAAAAATTTACAGAATAAATTACACGTATTTACTATTCGGAAGGTTGAAAATTTTGAAACTTTTTTTTTAACTAACCATTTTTGTAAACGAATACATTGTTTAGTGTACTTTCTTGTTTTATATTCACATCGTCTAAAGCAGCTGAAAGAACTACATCAGTGGGCCTCTATTAACAGTTTCTGTTTCGACTTGCGAACTCATTACCTAACTGTCAGCTGTCCAAAGTATCCCGAAAACTAAGCTTAACTTTGGTGTAATGACTGACAGCCGGTTCGGTGCCGAAGTTCGACTTGTAACGGCCACATCAGTCGAAGCTACGCAAGTCGTAGCGCTAAGTCTACGAGACTCCGAAAACAATGTAAATTTTTCACATTTAGTATTTTATTGTAATTTGTCGTCGTCGTGGCCTAACGGATAAGACGTCCGGTGCGTTCGTGTTGAAGCGATGCACCGGTGTTCGAATCCCGCAGGCGGGTACCAATTTTTCTAATGAAATACGTACTCAACAAATGTTCACGATTGACTTTCACGGTGAAGGAATAACATCGTGTAATAAAAATGAAACCCGCAAAATTATAATTTGCGTAATTACTGGTGGTAGGACCTCTTGTGAGTCCGCACGGGTAGGTACCACCGCCCCGCCTATTTCTGCCGTGAAGCAGTAATGCGTTTCGGTTTGAAGGGTGGGGCAGCCGTTGTGACTATACTGAGACCTTAGAACTATATCTCAAGGTGTGTGGCGCATTTACGTTGTAGAAGTCTATGGGCTCCAGTAACCACTTAACATCAGGTGGGCTGTGAGCTCGTCCACACAGCTATGCAATAAATAAATAAAAAAAAAAAATTCAAAGAAGGTTTTAATAATAACGTTTAAAACCTAATTAAATTACAATAAAAACTGAAAACTCAGTTTGAACTGGTTCTAGAAAAAAAAACAACACATATCGAGTCATCAAATAAGTAGGCGAAAAAGCAAACCGTAATTTTTATTACTTGACAAGGACATCTGCTACAACGTGCATCGCTGTAGTTGCCACAGCGAAAGGTAAAAAGGATGAGTCGAGAAGTGTTTGCTGCATGACTAAAATTACCCCAGCTAGCGTCTATCAGCTAGCGTGTGAGTCCGCACGGGTAGGTACCACCTCCCTACCTATTTCAGCCGTGAAGCAGTAATGCGTTTCGGTTTGAAGGGTGGGGCAGCCGTTGTAACTATACTGAGACCTTAGAACTTATATCTCAAGGTGCGTGGCGCATTTACGTTGTGGATGTCTATGGGCTCCAGTAACCACTTAACACCTGGGGGGCTGTGAGCTCGTCCACCCATCTAAGCAATAAAAATAAAATAAAATAAAGTCTTCTGAGTCCGCACAGGTAGGTACCACTCCCCGCATATTTTTATCGCAAATTAGTAATACGTTCCGGCTTGAGGAGTGAGACAGTCGTTTTGCTACGAAACTGGAACTCAAGACTCCCATCTCAAGGTGTGGCATTTACGTTATTGTCTATGGGAAACTAGCGAAAAATTGTAAATACTGATACGTGACAAAACAAAAAATAAAGATCACAATTTAGTCATGTAATCACATTTATTGCGAATTCAGTGCAAAATTACTCGATAGGATACTTTTATTCATACAAGATTTGGACAAAGATTATAAAGGTGAACGTCATGGAGTTAGAGTTTCACAGTTTCTGAAGGTACGGTAGCTTCATCATCATCATCATCATCATCATTTCAGCCTATCGCCGTCCACTGTTGAACATAGGCCTCTCCAATAGATTTCCAGTGTGACCGGTCCATTGCCACCTGCATCCAACGAGACCCAGCGCTTTTTACTAGGTCGTCGGTCCATCTAGTAGGTGGCCGTCCCACACTGCGCTTGCCAGTACGTGGTCGCCACTCCAGGATCTTTCTGCCCCATCGACCGTCCTCTCTTCGTGCTATGTGGCCGGCCCATTGCCACTTCAGTTCACTAATTCTAACTCGGCTGGGCAGCGTTCGGTAAACTGCACAACGTCTTCTCGTCCAAAATACCTCAGTGCCTTAAGACAAAGGCGTACAACCGATGTGTGTTACCAGTGATGACTTACGGCTCGGAGACGTGGTGCTTCACTAGGGATCTTTTTAGAAGGCTCAAAGTCGCGCAGCGAGCTATGGAGAGGGCTATGCTCGGCATTTCTCTACGTGATCGAATCCGAAATGAGGAGATCCGTAGAAGAACGAAGGTTGCTGACATAGCCCGTAGAATTAGTGAACGGTAGCTTCAGGCATAAGTTATTCTTATTTAACACTAAACAAACCATAATAGGTCATATGACCCTTTTGAACTTTTTTATTGAAAATGCACGTATCATGTTATTGCCTTTGCACATTTGACTTCATATTTGTTCTTACCAATTAATCTACAATTATTGTTTTTTTTGTTGATTTATTTATTTTGAATTATAATTGTCATGTGCCGTTATCTACCCGCTATGGTGGAAATAGGTACCAGTCAGTGTTGGTATGATTAGTGTTAAGCTAGTTGATTCACATTACTTGATTGGATTGCTCCTCAACGCACTAGCATAAATACGGGCAGAAATCTAATAATTCTCTACAGGATATACTTATTCAATGTCTAAAAACGCAGCTTTCATACTCAAGTCTTTAAGGCTCTAATGTGATGTCGTTACTTGTACAAATATTGTATTTCTAAACGTTGGCTATCGAGGCCCAGAACTTCACAATACCTTCATGAAACTGATACGGACCGTGTTCGAGGATGAGAATCAATATTAAGGTCGTGACACGAAGGATCTTCTCGTATCGAAACTTTTCGTGTTTATTTATTCTGTACTTCAGTAAATTAAGACAATGGATATAATGTTTTATTAAAATAATTTATCAGAGATGAATTTCCACCAATTATATGCAGTACTGAGTTTCTCGCCGGTTCTTCTCAGTGGATCGCGATTCCGATCCGATGGTAGATTTTGCAAAGCACTAGTCTTGCTTGGGCTAGTATTCGCAAATTGTTTCAGGTTGAGCTGGTGAGTTCCACTGCCCATCTGAGCGTAGCTAAAATTCCCTTAGGCTACCAGCGAATGGGTAGGGGGAAAAAGACAACCATCGTGCGGATGGACTGTGAGTTCTTCACCACATCTATACTTAAAAATGTTGTTTTCATAAATGACTCTACCTTCAACAAGATAATCATTATATCTAAATACTTCATCCATAAAATCAATTCTGTTACGTAACACCAATAACGTGTCACTAGAAACGTTATTCTCGAAACGCCTATATAGTTGGTAATTGGAAACGAAGGAATTCTACCTAAATGGACCAAGAATTCAGGCAAAGACATTACTCACATGCCGTTCGGTATCTATAACATAAGAATTTAATATTATTTACCTATTGATTTGCCTTACATTATGAGGCGGAGCTGTATGTGTTATTATTTGTTTCAAAGAATATCATAGGACACATCAAATTTATGATTATTGACTTTTGTTTTCAAAGTACCCACTAAATTGAAAATTAATAAAGTTTCAGTTGTATGTGAACGAACTGATTGTGATGTTAAGTTTCAAACTATCTCGTTTGAATACAGAGCAGAGACACCACAAATCAATAACGCAGAATATACTATGAGAAAGCATTTATTTCGTGTTCACAGAGAAGCTGCCCAATCATCTGACGGTAGGCGATAACTATAGTTGGAACATTGACACAATGTAAAATGCAAATGAGACTGCGGCTTTGGGTCTTAGCGGCTGGTGCTGGCGTTGTAGTGTATAAACATCGAAAACCATTTAATCACGATACGCCACTTACTTATCCCAAATATTAAGCTGCAGTATATTTACTATATATGGTCATAACGTAATAGAATTTACTTGACGATGATAATAAATAATTTAAGCGTTACAATCATAATTATCACTCACTGCACAAGGGGGTCGCGGGTTCGAATCCCGCCAAGGGAAGATATTTGTATGATAAACATAAATGTCTTTTCCAGGGTTATGGATGTATATTAAATATATGTGTACAATAAAAATCTTACATTTATATCCGTTATCTGGTACCTGTAACACAAGTTCTTTACGAACTTATCACGGGACCAGTTAACGTGGCGTGATTGTTAGTAAATATTTATTTATTATATTGTTGATGGTATGGTATACGCATCCACAGAGAAGGTTTTACCACTCATCATAAAATTACGACTACGACCTCATATCTGAGAGTGAGTTTTTTTTTTTTTTTTTTTTTTTATTGCTTAGATTGGTGGACGAGCTCACAGCCCACCTGGTGTTAAGTGGTTACTGGAGCCCATAGACATCCACAACGTAAATGCGCCACCCACCTTGAGATATAAGTTCTAAGGTCTCAAGTATAGTTACAACGGCTGCCCCACCCTTCAAACCGAAACGCATTACTGCTTCACGGCAGAAATAGGCAGGGTGGTGGTACCCACCCGCGCGGACTCACAAGAGGTCCTACCACCAGTATTTACGCAAATTATAATTTTGCGGGTATGATTTTTATTACACGATGTTATTCCTTCATCGTGGAAGTCAATCGTGAACATTTGTTGAGTACGTATTTCATTAGAAAAATTGGTACCCGACTGCGGGATTCGAACACCGGTGCATCGCTTCAACACGAATGCACCGGACATCTTATCCGTTAGGCCACGACGACCACAAATGGGTAATGGGTAATGGTATTCAAGCGGTGATGTCTATGGAATCCATTAACCACATAACTAAAGGTTGACTCGTTGAAAGGTTGAAAAACCTCTTGGTTAATATAGATGTAATTTAATATTTTTGATTCCCTAGAACTAGATAGCTTTCACCTGATTATTGAAATACGAGTATAATAATTGGCATCTCAATAATTAGATACATTTTGTGTTATCTTGTTTCGTTATTGACATTTTGAATTTGATATTTCTTCGATAACAATACTAAAGCACCTCAATAGGTTCTAAACAATATAATACACGGACGAATAGAGGAGAAAAAGGTACTTAGCAAATTGTCAAAGAAAAATAAATATGTACATAGTACTAGTATAAAGAAAAATGAAAATAAGAATTTGCGCTCTTATCAGATCTCTACTGGTCCCATGTGTAATTTGGTCGAAATAGAATTAAAACAATCAGAGCTGACTACAGCTTGGGTTGATTGATGATCTCACTTAACTGCGCCTAGGGGTTTATGAAAGTATTAATATTGAGGTCACATTGGACATTCGATTTTTAAAAATCTACAGAAAATACTTATTTCCTTTTTTTATGTATTGCTTAGATGGGTGGACGAGCTTACAGCCCACCTGGTGTTAAGTGGTTACTGGAGCCCATAGATATCCACAACGTAAATGCGCCACCCACCTTGAGATATAAGTTCTAAGGTCTCAAGTATAGTTACAACGGCTGCCCCACTCTTCTAACCGAAACGCACTACTGCTTCACGGCAGAAATAGGCAGGGTGGTGGTACCCGCCCGCGCGGACTCACAAGAGATCCTACCACCAGTAAAGGTTGCTTTTGAAAGGTTTCTGAATGAATTAAAATTCCATAAGTATAGGAAAGCATATCGAATAAAAAAATTACTGGTAGGACCATACCATACTGAAAATGGACTACGGGCCCAAGGATGGTTATTCAGGCTACCCACTGAACGACTTTTCTGCAATCTCGCCCAAGCGTCCGTTTGAGGTGAGAACCTGGTCGGGGATTACCGCGGTCAACACTGCAACCAGACGCGTGGCGCACCCCAAGGACGCCTTTCCGACCGAGCCTTCGAGGCAAAACGAAGGCTCTGGAACGTCAGCCATATCGGTATGGGGGTCCATCAGGCCGCCCAGGCAGTGCCGCCGGTGTCCTGGAATACCCCGCCGGGTCAAAACCAGCATACTGGTCCAGGACGAAATACACCGCTAAACGATCGCTCTCACAAGCTACCACCACCCTGCCTATTTCTGCTGTGAAGGAGTATAATGTGTTTGGGTTTGAAGAATGGGGCAACCGTTGTACTGTAAAAAAATCCGGTGGGCCTTGACCTCATCCACCCATTTAATCAATAAAAAAAGTAAATATTGTCATTTAGATTTCTATGTCATAATATTTTATCATGTGTTTTATTATTTATGAATGGCTATTAATTCACAAATGTACGTACCAAACACGTGTTCATGATCGACTTTCACGACGAAGATAAAGCATGCAATAAAATGAAACTATCAAAAACTTTGCGCATTTACCTACATACGTATATGTGTATGTTATGAGCCGGTACCCGAATCTCATTAGCTGGACCATTTATTAAAGAAACTTAATTTACCAGTTTTATTTCAAAATAATCGATGGTACTTCACATTGTAGTGTATGTGACCTCTGGTATCCACTTAACAGCAAATGAGCCAGTCAATCTATTAACAGCTCCCGTATATGCATTTATTATCCTCCTAAAATGCACAGGTTATTTTTATATTAAAAGCTGGTAACATTTAGTAGTAACTGAAAACAAATTGCAAATCAAGAAGGATTTAAGCATATCACTGGCAGCTAGACATTTATCCATTAACTTTCGTTTTAAACATTGTTACATCACATTGCTTGTATTCAAGCACGATCATCTGCTGTAAGTTTTCCAATGTAAATAGTATTGAAACTTAATGAAAATACGTAGAGTATTACAAAAGAAGCTAAGAAGTTCTCATTATTACTACAATGTCACGTGACGAAGCCAGCATATTTTGAGAGTATTTGAGTGAGGGGCGCCAGTAAGACTACGCTCCTAATTAAAGCTTGTCCCTAGCTAAGCTCCAAGACGACAGATATAATGGAAGCTTATACCCTTTAATTAATAGCATTTCATTCATTACTGTATTCAGATGACGGTACTGTTTTGAAAACTAAAAGAGTACATCCTATTTACTAACAGATAATAGAACACAATTTGCACGTTGTTTCTTCCAACGGAGAAATTTAAGTTTTACCCGAATTAGATATTTTTAAATAAGGAATTACATATGTGCTATCTGAATTTAACGTTCTAATAATCGATGAACAGTTTGTTCGACCAGTTAAAAGACGGTAGTACAAAGATTTTGTCAGTTGACTATAATAATGCGAACAGCTACGCCACAGTAGCGTCCACCATAAAGATATATATGATAAATCAACATAAAAATATATAATTATTAACATGCATAGAACGCAATTTATAAAAAAATATTATAACATCTTTCTCGGTTTTTTTATTGCTTAGATGGGTGGACGAGCTCTCACAGCCGACCTGGTGTTAGTTAAGTGGTTCCCGGAGCCCATAGACATCTACGACGTAAATGCGCCACCCACCTTGAGATATAAGTTCTAAGGTCTCAAGTACAGTTACAACGGCTGCCCCACCCTTCAAACCGAAACACATTACTGCTTCACGGCAGAAATAGGCATCCTTTAGGCCACGACGACCTCCAAAAATATCTATAATCATACCAAAGGCAACGTATATCTTTCACTACAGCGGTTAAACACGAAAACGTGTCTGTAACTGCATAGTTAGTCGAAAATATCATCGTTATTTTTTCGATTGTATACTGAGGTCCCTAAATATGGGGGTTGCGTGTGTGCTGCTATTATTTCCGCTTCGAGCCTCACCTCGACACAGGAAGGTCGACGGAGAAACTTACCAGTATATTTAAGGCCATGACCTTGCTATTCACTATCAAGTCTCACACCGGCTATTTGCAACTACTTTTGATAGACTTAATAATTTAATGGATAAGCATGCCCCGAAAAATTTTAGTGAAGCCAATTTCAAAAAAAAAACACTACAAATTTATGGTTTGTTGAAGCAGAAAACTTATCGTAGCTTTGCGAGCAACGTAAATGATTTGGGTGTCAATAATTTTATGAGATTCTTTATATTGTTATACTAACATTTATTTCCTTCGTAGACGATTACTAAAAATAGAGGAAGCAATAAGATTCTATTCTGTTCACGATTGACTTCCACGGTGAAGGAATAACATCGTGTGATAAAAATGAAAGCCGCAATATTATAATTTGGGTAATTACTGGTGGTAGGACCTCTTGTGAGTCCGCGCGGGTAGGTACCACCGCCCTGCCTATTTCTGCCGTGAAGCAGTAATGCGTTTCGGCTTGAAGGGTGGAGCAGCCGTTGTAACTATACCGAGACCTTAGAACTTATATCTCAAGGTGGGTGGCGCATTTACGTTGTAGATGTCTATGAGCTCCAGTAACCACTTAACACCAGGTGGGCTGTGAGCTCGTCCACCCATCCAAGCAATAAAAAAAAAAATTGAATTCCCACAGCAAGCCAAAACCGGAAAAACAAAATTTATAGTCAATCTAAAATCAATTTCAAAAATTTGTAATAAAATTCAATTTTAGACTGGACTGAAACCAATATATTATGTCAATTAACATAGCTTCATTTCGCTTACTTTTACGACCGAGAAACGTTATACAGTTAATTACGATTTTCTTTCATCAACACTTTTTCGGGACATTTTTACTACAGAATACACTTCAATACAAGAAATAATTTCAGCCCAAAATTTGTTAATTAATTATAAATTAAGGCAATTTCTAATTTGCCTTGTTTTTATTTTTATTTTACTATTTAAAATCTAGCCGAACGTATGTGCGTGTTTATTTTTAACAATAAGTTCGGGAAATGAATGCTGGGAATGATTGCTCATTCACACCATGCATCTGCAATCACATGCACTATACATACCACTATGCACATACTACACTTCTCACAGTGGAAACACGTAAACTGTTTAAAAGAGAGAATGTAAACTATTTTTATTGTCTTCGAAGGCAACAAGTCCATCTGATAGTGTGTGGTCATCGTCTCTTATGGACATCAGCAAAGCCAAGGACACGGACGGGTCTAAGTCGTCGTGGCCTAAAGGATAAGACGTCCAGTGCATTCATGTTGAACGATGCACCGGTGTTTGAATCCCGCAGGCGGGTACCAATTTTTCTAATGAAATACGTACTCGACAAATGTTCACGATTGACTTCCACGGTGAAGGAATAACATCGTGTAATAAAAACCAAACCCGCAAAATTATAATTTGCGTAATCACTGGTGGTAGGACCTCTTGTGAGTTCGCACGGGTAGATACCACCACCCCGCCTATTTCCGCCGTGAAGCAGTAATGCGTTTCGGTTCGAAGGGTGGGGGTAGCCGTTGTAACTATACTGAGACCTTAGAACTTATATCTCGAGGTGGGTGGCGCATTTACGTTGTAGATGTCTATGGGCTCCAGTAACCACTTAACAACAGGTGGGCTGTGAGCTCGTCCATCTATCTAAGCAATAAATAAAAAAAAACACGTGCTTTAGGAATACCAACGTATTATCAGAGGCATCAGTTTAAAAACACCGGTGAGTATCATTATGAGTATGCAATCCGGCCTTCTCGGCTTCTGGACTTTTACCACTTTCATGAACTCCAAGTGTCGCGTTGTGGTAATTGAACGTGGACTGTATTTATCATTTTGAGATATTTACCTTTATATGACAAATTAAAGGCTTAATATAAGAGAACCATAAAATTATGCGTTGTTCATGGCAAAGAGAATTTGTGTCATAGCGAACGTCGCTCGCTGATATTTTGATGTTCAGAAACTGAACACCAAGTTAGTACCTTATCCTGTACTATAGTTTATCCGACTTGTTCTTTGGTAAATACCTTCAAACTACCCCTCATTGACTGCAGAAGTAAAACACATACATTCTTCTATGTTTATAACGCATCAATTTAAAAAGAGAGGCAAGCGAAGGTACCTTTTTACAACCAAATAATGTCACATAATACAGTAAAACAATTTAGTCAAATATAAATTAAATAAATACCTAGCTTAGTAAAAACGACCTAACCAAATCTCGGAGGATAAACTTGTCCTAAAGGATGAACTCTGGTAGTTTCTATTGAATAATAGTTCCTTATAAATCGGTTTTCTATTTAACTTTGAAACAGCCGAAATCCAAAATGTATTTATTAAATTTGTCCACCGACCCTTGTATGCTTAGGGGATTTAGTTCTCAAATGGATTCAGTAAGGCTTAGTTTAATTTAATACCTGAAGTTATGAAACAATTTAATGCCAACCAAATGAGAGTCCGAATCATTTAGACCGTCTAAGCGTCTACCTAAAATTATGATAGGTTCAGATAGCAAAATTTTCTGAATAGCATTTTATTAACAATCTATTGGAGTACTTAAAAAAGAATACCAAATTCTTAAACCAAATTCCTTAAAATAATAAAAATCATTATAAAACTTTCTACAGAAATTTCGAATTCGTAGATATTTTATTGGTGTTATATATGCGGTAGCCGCAGTAAAAACTACGTGAGCACTTTAAATCACCCATAAAACAAGAAGCCTGTATCAATAAATCGTTAGATAGCGCCAGCGAATGAATGATGAATACTCGCAAATTTAAAGTTTGTTTTCATTTTTCAATATTATTATTATTTTTTTAATTGTATTTTTTGACTTGTTTTTTCCTTTATTGTAAATATTTTTATTTATTTAAAAAAAAGAAAATATTTGAGAAAAAACAATAAAAAAAGCCCGCTGAGTTTGTTTCGCCGGTTCTTCTCAGGACTGTGGCTTTTTTTGGAACCGGTGGTAGAGTTAACATTGTTATTTGTATTTTGACATTCAACAAGTGTGTCATACTGACATCTAAGTTGAAATAAATGATTGTAAATTTGAATTTGAATCGCTATTACAAAAATCACGCGGACAAAAAGTATTTTGAAAGTATTACTATCATCTGAAAAATGGCGGTGTCTAACTCCGATACTGAGCCTTGATGATACTAAAGTTTGAAAGCCGAGTGTGTGAACAGTCGTTGTACAACCCCGACTCACTACCCGCTAAATATCGCGCATCGCCCGGATATACTCGACATAGCGTTATTAAAAAACGTAACTCTGCGCTTACACTCGATCGAAGTAGTTTCAGAGTTAGATTCAGACCACCGTCCCGTCGTCATGAAGCTCGGTCGCGCTCCCGATTCCGTTCCCGTCACGAGGACTGTGGTGGATTGGCACACGCTGGGCATCAGCCTGGCTGAATCTGATCCACCATCGCTCCCGTTTAACCCGGACTCTACCCCGTCTCCTCAGGATACCGCTGAAGCCATAGACATCTTAACATCACACATCACCTCGACATTAGATAGGTCATCGAAACAAGTTGTAGCGGAGGACTTCCTTCACCGCTTCAAATTGTCCGACGATATTAGGGAACTCCTTAGAGCTAAGAACGCCTCGATACGCGCCTACGACAGGTATCCTACCGCGGAAAATCGTATTCGAATGCGTGCCCTACAACGCGACGTAAAGTCTCGCATCGCCGAAGTCCGAGATGCCAGATGGTCTGATTTCTTAGAAGGACTCGCGCCCTCCCAAAGGTCTTACTACCGCTTAGCTCGTACTCTCAAATCGGATACGGTAGTAACTATGCCCCCCCTCGTAGGCCCCTCAGGCCGACTCGCGGCCTTTGATGATGACGAAAAAGCAGAGCTGCTGGCCGATACATTGCAAACCCAGTGCACGCCCAGCACTCAATCCGTGGACCCTGTTCATGTAGAATTAGTAGACAGTGAGGTAGAACGCAGAGCCTCCTTGCCACCCTCGGATGCGTTACCACCCGTCACCCCGATGGAAGTTAAAGACTTGATCAAAGACCTACGTCCTCGCAAGGCTCCCGGTTCCGACGGTATATCTAACCGCGTTATTAAACTTCTACCCGTCCAACTCATCGTGATGTTGGCATCTATTTTCAATGCCGCTATGGCGAACTGTATCTTTCCCGCGGTGTGGAAAGAAGCGGACGTTATCGGCATACATAAACCCGGTAAACCAAAAAATCATCCGACGAGCTACCGCCCGATTAGCCTCCTCATGTCTCTAGGCAAACTGTATGAGCGTCTGCTCTACAAGCGCCTCAGAGATTTCGTCTCATCCAAGGGCATTCTCATCGATGAACAATTCGGATTCCGTACAAATCATTCATGCGTTCAACAGGTGCACCGCCTCACGGAGCACATTCTTGTGGGGCTTAATCGACCAAAACCGTTATACACGGGAGCTCTCTTCTTCGACGTCGCAAAAGCGTTCGACAAAGTCTGGCACAATGGTTTGATTTTCAAACTATTCAACATGGGCGTGCCGGATAGTCTCGTGCTCATCATACGGGACTTCTTGTCGAACCGCTCTTTTCGATATCGAGTCGAGGGAACCCGCTCCTCCCCACGACCTCTCACAGCTGGAGTCCCGCAAGGCTCTGTCCTCTCACCCCTCCTATTTAGCTTATTCGTCAACGATATTCCCCGGTCGCCGCCGACCCATTTAGCTTTATTCGCCGACGACACGACTGTTTACTATTCTAGTAGAAATAAGTCCCTAATCGCGAAGAAGCTTCAGAGCGCAGCCCTAGCCCTAGGACAGTGGTTCCGAAAATGGCGCATAGACATCAACCCAGCGAAAAGTACTGCGGTGCTATTTCAGAGGGGAAGCTCCACACGGATTTCCTCCCGGATTAGGAGGAGGAATCTCACACCCCCGATTACTCTCTTTAGACAACCCATACCCTGGGCCAGGAAGGTCAAGTACCTGGGCGTTACCCTGGATGCATCGATGACATTCCGCCCGCATATAAAATCAGTCCGTGACCGTGCCGCGTTTATTCTCGGTAGACTCTACCCCATGATCTGTAAGCGGAGTAAAATGTCCCTTCGGAACAAGGTGACACTTTACAAAACTTGCATAAGGCCCGTCATGACTTACGCGAGTGTGGTGTTCGCTCACGCGGCCCGCACACACATAGACACCCTCCAATCCCTACAATCCCGCTTTTGCAGGTTAGCTGTCGGCGCTCCGTGGTTCGTGAGGAACGTTGACCTACACGACGACCTGGGCCTCGAATCAATTCGGAAATACATGAAGTCAGCGTCGGAACGATACTTCGATAAGGCTATGCGTCATGATAATCGCCTTATCGTTGCCGCCGCTGACTACTCTCCGAATCCTGATCATGCAGGAGCCAGTCACCGTCGACGCCCTAGACACGTCCTTACGGATCCATCAGATCCAATAACCTTTGCATTAGATGCCTTCAGCTCTAATACTAGGGGCAGGCTTAGGGACCCCGGTAACCGTACTCGTCGAACTCGACAAAGAGGTCGACGTGCAACCTAACCCATGCATCAGCCCGCTGAGTTTCTCGCCGGATCTTCTCAGCGGGTCGCGATTCCGATCCGGTAGTAGATTCATTCGCGAAACAATTGCTCTTGAGTTGTTAGGTCTCCTTCGGAGGCGCTCGGGCAGTTGTTAGCAAATCCCACCCCTCTTGGCTGAGCCTTAGCTCGCCCACCTGTCCTGGTGAAACTGGAAAGGCCTTCGGGCCACCAGTAAACTTTCAATCATAAAAAAAAAAAAAAAAAAAAAAAAAAAAGTCGTTGTACAATGCAATTGAAACTTCGTTCCCAAATCTCTCATTGGTGGTACTTTTTTTAGGTTTGAGGGATTGCCTTTCTTAGCTTAACCAGGTACACAGGGCTCTTTTATGGGCTCAGCCAAAAAAGCTCGTATTTGCTCTGATGAAGGCCTAACATAGATTCGGACTAAAAGTCCAGAAGAATCCAAATCTAGGGAATCTCCTCACTGCGAGAATCTTGTAGTAGATTCGGCTCTAAGTTAACAAAAATAAAATATGAAATTATTTATTTTATGTGCTAAGCAGTGATAGTACGAACGTAAACCTATAACGATAGACCTTGTCTGGAATTATGTAACGAATTACTAAGAACTGATTTCAGAATATAATGTCTCTTATAGCTTAATCGGTTACGGATAGTTGTGGAGTTCATGAAGCCACAAATAGCTATTCATGGAAGAATTATCATTAAACGAATGGCTTAGATCTTTCCTAGAAATTCTAACTAGATTTAAAAACTGAACTGTTGAAATATAAAAAAGAGACGCATAGCATTAACAATAAGGTGTTTTGGGACTAAAAATTTCACCGAACTGTGTAAATTTTTTTCAATGTAATACTTCGTGGCGGTAGCTACCATGGAACAGAAGCCAGATAGATTCACGCTAACGACATTTTCAAGTCGACTAAGTTCAATTAAGTTTGCATAAATAGAAGTTCCGAACAACAACATTCAAACCGTCGGTCTACCGAGCAATTTCGCCGGTTTAAGATCTTCCCTTTGTCGTATTCCTCCAAACATAACATATTATATAAGAAACAAATTTTATTAATTCTATTTTTAATTTCTCAGTTAATTTAAGAAAACTTTGTGCGATCTCAGTATAATCCTTAAAATTGAATACGTAAACTTGAGTTTAATTGGATTTGAAATTAGACGTAGTAACAAGACAAACGTCAAAAGCAAACAAAGTAAGGCTCTAACCAAAACAAAAACGTTTCAAGACAAGAACTGATCTGAAGAAAAATGGAGACATAACTGAATTAAATGTCGTATATATGTCTTTTCTCTTCAATTATGCATCATATATCTCATTATTTTTTCTTCTAACTATGCAGAAGATATCTGTAGACACAGAAGGAATCAACTCGGATATTGTTATTTTGTTAATGAAATGCTTATACATTGAATTTGTCGACTTCAATTATTCAGCCCTTATTTTGTTAATAAAGCATAGGTAGGTACATAGCGTTCACTAGATTGAACATATTACGAATATGTTCGAATCAGCAGTAACAATTTTGGGCATACTGTAAGAATTTACAACTTCCTATTGACGATTTTGATTTTATTTGATAGACTTTTTGGTATAGAAAGTCACGTTTGTAAGTTTTGTGAATAAACCAATACAATTGTTCCAATACAGCGATACTTTATGTAACGATATAATGATATACGATGTAGCGGAGGAACATTAGTTGACCATTGCCATTTCAAATATAATGTCCTTAATTCATCAAGAGGAATAAAAAACACTATTGCAATTGGCTACGGATCAAATTTGTCAACAGTTCAATTGGTTGGTTGGTTGTTGGTCAAAAAAACATAAAATTTGCAAATTGGTCTGTCAGCTTCTCTGTCAACTTCTTGACATGTTTTGCTATTATAAAATATATTGGCCTATCGTGGAAATAGTACTGCAATTAAATAAATACATTACGTAACGTGGACAATCAGCAAATCGAAATAATTATCTGTAGAGCCTAGGACTTGAATAATAGCACTCCAACTCTTGCGGTGGGTGCTATAAAAGGCAACTAGAGGATTCATTCGTGAATATGCAGCATGCTCTCTGAGTATTATTATACCAGCGTACTGCGATTGCCAACCAACCGTACGACGGTTATTGGTGGTAAGTGTATTTTAAGCTTGCTCGAGTAGGTACAACCAATATAGTGGCGCAAAAGCTTTTTATTCTTTAATTATAGCTTAAAAGCGTCGACTAAAATTCATGACTATCCTAACAACTTAGTTTGTCGTTCATACTCACTTTCAGGAAAAACAATCAACTAAAGTCTATATTATTCTATTTCTTATTAAAGTTTGACGGATATAAAATATGTAACTCCTTTGTAAAGCTACTTTGTCAAAACTAAGTTTCGATGGCGTTTTAATCTTAAAGTTCCGTAGCTATTTTAATTTTGATATGAATGAATGTATCGCGCCATTTTCAGAATTAACTTTACGTCTGCAGTCAAATTAAAACGGAATTAGCGGCCCGATGTTATCCTTCGTGATTTAAATGGACGTAGGTAATTAAATAAGAGGGATGTTAACCTAAATAGCTGGTATGGTTACGTAAATGTACTATGTCCGCGATATGTGAAACCACATGACATTAGTGTAAAATATTATTGTTACGTAAATCGTTACGTATTTATATTATAGCATATATTATTATTATATTATTTGTACGTAATGAAATAAATCGAATCTAATATTTTGCAATAAGCGTTATCTGTAAAAGTACGAGTAATTGATTTTATATAGATTTGTATTTTTTCATAGGCCAAGCTTTTGGCCGTGTTCTAAATGGTTATCGTAGCTTATGGACGTCTGCAAATACAGTTAACTCGCGACCTACCGTTGTGGAATTTATTCAGAGTACACTTAAAGAACGATGTCTCACGATGCTCAGGTAATACTATCGAGGGAGAGTTCATACAAGAGATTAATACACAGTAGTTCCGGGTAATACTGATTTATTTCGTTTCGATTACGTGTAGTGTGATGGTAAAAAGATGTAAATATTTTCACTAAGCAATTCTCTACACATTAAGGACACTTAAGGACCACTTTTGTAAATCATAATCTTTCACAAAAATTTATTCCATTAAAAAGGCAATCTTCTCAGCGTCATCATACACTTTTTAGCACCTGTCTCTCGTAGTATAAATGAAATAGCAACAATGACCGAGTCGAGCCGTAGTGTTGGCTCGTAGCTACAACAACGAAGGCACACGTAGTCTCGTAGCGACTTCGTGACGACGCATAACTAAATATCTAATTAAATTAAATATCAGTTTGGTGGTGAGTTTTTTTTTTCAGACCCCCATTTCTATAAAGAAGCTATGGGCTTGTCAGCGTTAAGCCAGAGTTTTCACACATAAGTTTTTTACAATGAAAATACAACAAAATTCTATAAAACTTTAACATTAATTTTATAATACCAAAAGCCACGTCTTAGTTCTTACACAATTAGCCATTTTGTGATGGTTATAGAAACTACAAATTCTTTTATACATACAAATGTAATTACTGCGAAACAATTCACAAAATTTAGCTTAATATTCACAATACATATTTTAGTGATTTTTACATGACTGACATTAATTTATTTTACATGAATTACTTTTAACTTATATAAACTAACAATGTTATTACCCAGCCTATTAATTTATGTAGATGGCGCCAACATCATTTGCATAACAATCACAATATTTAATTAATTTATTACTGTTAATTATAATATAAATTATTATTAATATTTATGCTTTCTTAATATTTAATTATTTATACAGTCATTTGTGTTTTTAAGCAATAATATAAACAATAATTATATTCTGAGCATTTTCACTTTTTTTTTTTTTTTCCCCTACCTATGCTGATAGCCTTGAGAGGCTATTTCAGCTTCACCCTAACGTTAGTAGGTGAGCTCGCGGGGCTCAACCGGAGAGTTGCTAACACTGACCCTAGCAAGAGCAGTGCTTCGCAGAATCTACCACCGGATCGGAAACGCGACCCACTGAGAAGATCCGGCGAGAAACTCAGTGGGCTGTGTCTATGGGTTAGTTCGCTCGTCGAGCCCTTCGTCGCAAGCGACGGGTTCGACGAGGACGGTGACCGGTGCTTGTGGTGCCTAAAAGCACCGTTAATGGATCAGGAGGATCCGTAATGACGTGCTTTGAGCGACGTCGACGGTTTACCATTCGGTCTACTGGGTCGGGTATGTAATTTCCAGCGGCTACGATGAGAGGGTTCTCATGTCGTGCCGCCTTCTCGAAATGGCGCAGCGATGCCGACTGTAGATACTTACTAAAAGAGTCGAGCTCCAGGTCGTCGTGGAGATCCACATTCCTAAGGAACCAAGGCGCTCCGACGGCTATCCTGCAGAATCGTGATTGAATAACCTGAAGGGATCTCAAGTGGGTGCGGGCTGCGTGAGCGAACACTACGCTTGCATACGTCATGACGGGGCGTATACAAGTTTTGTAGAGAGTTACCTTATTACGGAGGGACAGTTTGCTTCGACTACAAAGCATTGGATAGAGTCGTCCTAGAATAAACGCGGCGCGGTCGCGTACCGTTTTTATATGGGGACGGAATGTCATCCCTCTGTCGAGGGTGACGCCTAGATATTTGACCTTCGAGACCCACGGTATGGGCTGGCCAAAGAGAGTGATGGGACTAACGGCGGAGGTGTTTGCGCGCCTACTACGGAGTGGGATGCTCGAAGTGATGTTCGGAGGGCGACCCCTTTTGAAGAGCACCGCTGCGCTTTTCGTGGGGTTGATGTCTATTCGCCACTTCCGGAACCACTGTCCCATGGTGGCTACTGCGATTTGGAGTCGCCGATGAAGCAGCGACATCTTCCTACACGAGTAGTAGATAGCCGTGTCATCGGCGAAGAGCGCTAGATGGGTCTCCGGAGACCGGGGTATATCATTGATATACAAACTAAATAATAACGGGGAGAGCGCGGAGCCTTGCGGGACTCCGGCGGTCAATTGACGGGGACGAGAACGAGTTCCTTCTACTCGATATCGAAACGAACGGTTCGACAAGAAGTCTCGTATGATGAGCACGAGTCTGTCTGGCACTCCCATGTTGTACAGTTTATAAATTAAACCGTTGTGCCAGACTTTGTCGAACGCCTTCGCGATGTCGAAGAAGAGGGCGCCGGTCGGGATTTGTTTACGCCTATTTAGTCCTATCAGAATGTGCTCCGTGAGGCGGTGCACTTGTTGTACGCACGAGTGTTTAGAGCGGAATCCGAATTGTTCGTCTATGAGAATTTTGTTCGCGGTAAAAAAATCCCAGAGGCGTTTCCTAAGGAGCCGTTCGTAAATTTTTCCTATCGTCGAGAGGAGACTAATCGGACGGTAACTAGAAGTTTCGTTTGTCGGTTTGCCCGGCTTATGTATACCGATAACGTCCGCTTCTTTCCACACCGCGGGAAAGATGCAGTGCGTCATAGCGGCATTTAAAATTGTAGCCAACATTGCTATCAGTTGGACTGGCAAGAGTTTTAGCGCGCGGTTGTGGATGCCGTCGGAGCCGGGTACCTTCCTAGGTTGGAGGTTGTGGATCGCGTCTCTAACTTCGTCAGTGGTAATGGGGAGTAACGCGTCCGAGGGCGGCAGGGAAGCTCTGCGCTCGACCTCCCTGTCGACTAACTCGGTGTGTTCGGGGGCCGCGTGTTGAGTGCTGGTGGTGCACTGCTCTTGCAGTGCATCGGCCAGCAGCTCAGCCTTGTCATCGTCATCGAATGCCGGTGGTTGGCCTGAAGGGCGTATGAGGGGAGGCATAGTAGCGGTAGTTTCGGATTTGAGAGTCCTAGCTAGTCGCCAGTATGCTTGGTGGGAGGGCGCGAGTTGTTCTAAATAACTATGCCAATTATCGTTACGCGCGTCGCTTAAGCGGAAGTGGACTTCGCGTTGTAGACGACGCATCTGAATCCGGTTTGAATGCGTGGGAAGACGATCGTAGGCCCGGATTGCCGCGTTCCTAACTCTTAAGAGATTCCTAAGATCGGGGGACAGTCTGATGCGGTGGAAGCTGTCCTCCACATCGACTTCTTTTGAAGATCTAATGATCGCGGAAGAGATGTGATCGGTAATGATGTTTATGGATTCGACGGTGTCCTCGGGGGATGGATTCGAATCCGGGCCGTAAGGGAGGATTGGCGGAGCGGCGTCGGCTAGGCACGTGCCCAGCTTATTCCAATCCACCATGGTCCTCGTAACAGTGACTGGGTTGTGAGGGCGACCGAGCTGCATAACGACAGGTCGGTGGTCTGAGTCGAGTTCTGACATTGCTTCGATGGAACGCAAGCGCAGAGTTACGTTCCTAAGCAATGCCAGGTCTATAGTGCTCGGACGGAGCGCGATGTTATACGGATAACATGTTGGAGTTGGGGGACCGACTATTTCAAAGGTGAGGTCGTCTATAAGCGCGTCGAGACGCCTACCGTTGACGTTTGTACGATGGCAGTTCCACCTAGTGTGGTGGCAATTTAAATCGCCTGCCAGGATGACGGAGTCTCCCATGCCGAACAGTGACTCGATGTCACTGCTCAGGAGGGGCTTGTCCGGGGGGAGATAAACGGATGCGATGACGATCGGCTGGTGTCCCGTCAGCGAGATACGGCACACTGACGCCTCGATATGTAAGAGCGAGGGAGTATCGAGAGGGACAACGTGCAGGGCCCGTCTATAGTAAATGGGCATTTTCACATCAAAACGTGTCTGTTAAATATTAAATATGGTAGAATAACAGTTTCATCTTGCTAATAATAAATAAATATTGACATAGAATAAACTAAACTATATATTACTATGTTACTTATTGCCAATAATGGCGTTTGCGCCCATAAGTTCTATCTATAATTTTCTAAAAGGGACTCGAGACTTTTATCTGAATTAAAATCTGTTATGCTTTTGGGGAAAGTAGTTTTCAGATATACTATAATAGGCTCTTTATTGTGTCCTAACATGGGAAGTGATACATGAGTAACCATTAATATTTTTCCTCCACTAGCTCCTAATATTAACTGCTCGATCACTATCCTGCATATTTTGATAGTAAAGTACCGTCGAAGAAAACTGTTGTACCAACACAATTGGAATTTGCAACTTGTGCTTAAAATTGAGATATGAGGTCAGTCTCAATTATACAGTATAACGGCTGTCCTACCGTTCTAACTGGAACGAATGACTGCTTCGCAACAGAAATAGACAGGATGGTGGTACCTACCCGTGCGGGATACCATAAGATATGCCCTATCACCAGTGGAAGGTTTCAAAACCGGCATGAAGCTATGACTACAGGCTAAACAAAAAGTGGATCGTAAGTTAATCTTTTTTACGTCCTTTGAATGAAAACGAACATACGGCCCACCTGATAATGAGTGGTCAACATCGCTCGTGGACATCAGCAAAGTCAAGGGTACAAACAAGCGACTGGCTTACACTGAGAATGCTTACCCATCTGCATAACATTGTTAATTATGAATCTAAATTATTAATCTATACTAATAATATAAAGTTGAAGAGTTTGTTTGTTTGTTTGAACGCGCTAATCTCTAGAACTACTGGTCCGATTAAAAATTCTTTCAGTGTTAGATAGCCCATTTATCGAGGAAGGCTATAAGCTATATATAACATCACGTTAAGACCAATACAAGCGGAGCACCAATAAAGAATGTTTCAAAATCGGGGTTATTTGTACGAGAGCTTCCGCTGCGTGTGTTGCAGAAACGATTAAGGTTTCGCTAAAATCATGTATCACAGAATTGTTCCCCTTTAAAAGATCTAAGGATAAATCCGCGACAGCATATTTCTATATGTTAAGGTTGGCTCACTATAACGTTTTTTATGCTAACCAAATTTGTTCTAAAATAAAGCATTATTTGTGAACTATTCCACGCGGACGAAGTCGAGGGCAAAAGCTAGTATTAACATAATTGGTTATCCTATCAGGCAGCAAGCGTTTACATTAAATTTAATAACAACTTTGAAATTTTAGAACACCCTTTGAAAGTATAATGACAATTTCATCCGAAACTTCCAGCACAAAAGAGTCAATTTTTGTAATTATTTTTGTAATTAAATTTTCAAATCTTCCCGTTCTTTCCGTTGTTAAACCCTTTTATGCTACGTTCAGCTACGTTTTAGAGTTATCAAAGGAATGAAATTAAATTTTCACGCTCCAAAATAACTGAATAGGTACTGAAAAAAAAAAAAAAACACTTTTTTAATAAGATTTCAAATCACAGAAAACAAATATATATTTCTAATTGGAAATACCAAACTGTTTTTCTCGACATTTCATATTAAATATCCTCTCAGGACTTTAATGAAAACAACATTGTGTGCATCGCTTTAAGAATCAGCGCCTTTACGTTGTCATTCTGTCGGCAGCGCGTTCGCACGAAGCGGAAAATCTTCATTTCCATTGCAAATTAACTTTGTCATCAATGCGGTGTGCTACTCGGCAAAACGACGATCGCAAAACGATACTTATACTAGGAATTACTTTAATACAAGTGACTGTTATAAGTCTACATTCATTTGAAATGTTTTCGTATATCCGCATACTTATCAGTAAGTTTTAGTCTGTGGATAGATTTCAACGAATTATTTCGCCCTTACTAACCTCAAGGTGAACGAACGGTGGCAATTTGACAGTCACGTATTGATGCTGAGTCTCCAAGAACCAAGCGGACCGCAAGCCGATTATCGCATTATGACATTAAAAATTTGGCTCTTTATTTTTGCTCACTTAGTGTTAAGCGTTTACCCATAGACATCATAACGTGAATACCGCTACACACCTTGAGACTTGAGGTCTTTGTCTCAATTGTTTACTAATTACACACATTACAATTTCTGCGGGTTTGGTCTTTATCACACGATGTCATTCCTTCATCATGCAACTCATTCGTGAACGTGCTAAGTCCTTTTTTGATTAGAAATTGGTACCTGCCTGCGGGATATGAACATCGGCATAGTCGCATCGCTCGATAAGAGCAAACCCGCAGGCGTCTTTAGTCCTTTAAGCCACGACAACTATTTAAATGACAATACTGTTTCTACCGTTAAGCAATCATGTTCCGATTTGAAAGGTAGATCTACAATTACAATTATTTCAATAATGGATGGTGACAATTACCTCATGACGCGTTTATGTCATCACACAATTGTACCTTGGTAGATTTTTTCTTTATCGTGCGAGTCACTTCTGAACACATATTAGCTACATACTTATTTGGAAAAATTGAGTCGAAAATCAAAATACGTCGAGCTCTTCTTACGATACTCGCTGGTTCTTTTGTTTAGTACTATATACTTACGTGTGGTTCGGAAGAATTGTGACTACTATCACAACACCTTTGGCGGACCCGGTTGAGTTGAGTGTTCTCGAGAAGCGATCTAGTGAAACGACTATGTCATTATATGGGTATACCCATGGTGGGTGGCGCATTTGCGTCGTAACCACTTAACAGCAGGTGAACTGTGAGCTCGTCCACCCATCTAAGCAATAAATAAAAATATTCATAAAACAAGTTGGCCGTGGCATGGTCATTGAACCGAATACTTTCCTCAACTGTCCTTTATATATTTATGTACATTAAATAGTTAACTGGTTCATCTCAGTTTATTTCTGGGAACACCTCCCACGTATTTACAGCCTGTGTTGTGCATTTTCCCTTCTAAGCCGACGAAGCTTCGAAGATATTTACAATGAGATCAAAGAAAGTTCTTCGATACGCTTCTGTAACAATGTTTACTTATAAAATTAATTCTGATCAACAAATTCGAATTCATAGAATCTTTCAACTTTCTTAACACTCGTGTCATGAATTCACACATAGCAGGCACCATCTTTCATTTACAACCATTCGCATATGATATACAATGGCCAAATACATCATATGTTTGAACTCAATGAATTAGGATGTAAATAGTTTAAAAAAGGAACGCGCTCGTTTGAAAATAAAACAATTCAATTACAACTAGTCGGTAGCGTATTTCTTTATTTAATAATCTTTTGTTAAATAGTGAACATAATGGGTTTTGCAATAACGAAGTTCCTCACTGGTAAACAGAAAAGAAAAGAAAAAAAAAAGATGTGTGATGTCGTGGGACACCGGATAGGAACGAAGTTCCTTATTATAAAAATATTAATTTTAAGTTCTATTCGAGGTATAAAGAAAATAATTATTCGGGTATACATTTTTATTGTGATTTTTTTATTGGTAAGAATAAAAATAATCGCAAGGGTCAACCACTCCGCAGTGCATTGGAGTAGCCTCGCCCTGGGGGAATCGCCTGCATGATAACGGTATCCCCTACGCCAGGTAAGTATGATTTAGCAAGAGAAATACTGTGTAGCATCTCGTCACCGCGATTCAGGAATTGTTACGTGAAACGACATCTGTTGATAACAAACTAAATAGAAAAAAGTGTCGTGACAACTTTTCGTAAGATTTTTTTCCGTCTAGCCCCCTTTCACAACGCGCGATAAGGAACTTCGTTCCAATTATACTGCTGACAAAAGTTCTTTTTTATTGTTATTGTAGGCAGTCGAACATACAGCCCATCAACCAGATAGAGAGTAGTTGCTCAGAGACATCATCTGAATGTACAGTACAAACACATAATAAGAACTGAAGTCTCTCCGTAGATAGTGTACAGAGAAACACACAAAGAAGAAAATAGATAGAGTGAAGAAACGTAGTTTCTATTATAGCTAATTACAGAAGAAAACGTTGTGATAGGTTACTAATCGTATAATGTACTAGCTGAGTCCCGCGATGTAACCCGCGGTTATTGTCGTACCGCGGGTAACGCCTCGAGGCGAAGCTAGTCTAAAAAAAGTAGCCTAAGTTACTCTTTATATCATCAGACCTATCAGTGAAAGTTCCGTCAAAATCGGTCAACCGTTCCAGAGATTAGCCGGAACAAACAGACAGACAGACAAAAATTGTAAAAAACGTTATTTTGGTGTATGTACCGTGTATACCTAGTCAGGTCATAAATTCTGTCACATGTTTAATGTAAAATAATTGAAACAAGTTTCATTCATTATGTAACTATTCATATACCAAAATGAACTTAACAAAACATAGATTCTTATGACACTAAAGTTTATTCAAAATGACCTCCGTGATTTTGAATACAGACCTTCAATCTGCGCGGCCAGTCGTCTATCGCAGCACGAACGAGGTCCATGTCAATATCGGCGGCTGCCTTAATCAAGGATGTCTTGAGTGACTCCAAATTGGGATGAGGCTTTGAGCACGCCTTTTCCTCCAAGTGTTGCCATATCTTTTAATCTAACGGATTCAAATCTGGACTGGAGGAGGGCCAGTCTTCGTGCCGGATGAAGTCGATTTCACGCGCCGCCAGCCAGTCTTGTGTGCTCTTCGCTCTATGAGCTGGCGCCGAATCTTGTTGGAATACCCAGTGCCTGTTATCGAACATGGTATGAGAAACAGGTTCCACAAGGTTCGTCAGGACTGTATTTTGATACACAACTGCATTCGTTTTTACACCTTTCTCACAAAAATGTACCTCTGCTAAGCCCCAATAAGAAACTCCCAACCATACCATGAGCGAGGATGGAAAATGACCTCGTTGGACACGCGGAATACGGTTGCTCGCTTCTTCACTACTGTGTGCGTACACCTTATCATTTTGTTTGTTGTAGCTCTCTTCTACGGTAAAAATTTTGTCATCCGGAAAAAGAATTTCCCGATATTTTTTTCCCGCGTACCGCTTCAACAAAGCGCGGCATCTCTTCAGTCTCAGGTCCATTAGACGAGCATTCAAACGATGTCCTGTTTTTCTTCGATATGCCCGAAGCCCTAAGTCTTCATTTAACACCCTTTTCACCGTGGTTCTGCTTAACCCCATCTGAAGGGCCAACAGTTTCTGCTTACGTTTGGAATTTCTTTGAATTCGCGCCTTCACAACTTTTATCACTGCTGGAGTCCTAACAGACCGAGGGCGACCACTTCTTGACCTGTCATCTACACTAGAGTCTTCATTGTATCGTTTGATGGTACGATAAACGAATCTTTTGGTTATATTCAAATTTTTCAGTATGTTAAAAATTTGAAATGGCGCGTAACCGCAACGATGCAACGCAATAACTGCAACACGGTCTTCTTTAAGCGTCCACTCCATATTTAAAAATGAGTAAAATTCTAAAAGTATACATTTTTTTTTTCATGAACAATTCGAAATTCGAATTCAATAAACTTTTTTGTGGCCAGCATTCTAAAAGAAAAGTTTTTACTGTGTGACAATACTTATGACCTGACTAGTTATATTCATATGTATGTATAATAGCCGGCAAACTTCTTGAGCATTTGTCGACGTAGTGGGGGTAAGTTCGCGCATGGTACACTCACGTGCAAAAACAATATTTACTCTGCGTCATAATGCTATTAAATTATTAAAATCAACATATTATGTATTTAATATAGGTTAATAATTGTAATAATTTAATCTTGGGGTAAAATAGATATTCCTTCTATTTAGTCAAAACTAGAGCTGTTGCCAGGTCTTGGTTCAATTGAAGCGAAGCTGGTATTTGTAATTTTTTTTTCGTTATCATAATCATGACCATCATCGTCATCACTGTTTTCATCACCCGAGTCGCTATCATCGTGATGAGTCGACATAGGGCTCATCGGTGTAGTTTACAACTCGGTCGGTTCGGTCTTCTTTTTTGTCTATAATTAATTATTTTTTGAAGATATTCGATTCGTAGTAATCGAATGTTACTTTTTTCAATTACCAGCTTCCGATTACTTTCTGTTTTTTTTTTCCATCATTCTTCATTCCGAGCCATTAAAATTTATATCTTCTTTAAATTTTTCGAAGCCTTTCTCTACGATACGGAGTTTCGCTGCTTGTTATTATGATTACATCTTTTTATTACAGATTGAACGAAACTATCCATTCCGGTAACTTTCTTCTTCCCTGATCTTTTCTTACCCGGAGTCCGAAACACGGCGAGCAAGCCAGAGTCTTTAGCTTCGTTAATAATGCACCTAGCAGTACTCACTGATGTTTTTCTTGCTTCCGAAGTCTGTTTTACTTTTTCCATATCATTCTTCTCCTGTTTTATAATGAAGCAATATACGTCGTACACAATTTTTCTACCCTTTCTTTTGAATACTACGTCATAGTGTATTTTTTATAAAAAATCAACAAACACTCAACATATAGCAATGGCAACAAAGTCAACAAGCAATTATAACAAATAACTTAACGATTAGTAACGATAGACTTTTTACTGTACGCAAGCGTACTTTTGGGAGCAAGCGGAACGAAGGCGCGGTGCGGGGCGCAAGGTTCGACTGATCTACCAATAACGCGCTCGATACGATTTCCCCTGCCGTCGCGCCTCACCCTCACCACCAAAGTGATCTAAAATTCGGTTCTGCGCAGTCAAGGTCATTTGCTCACGAAGTTTGCCGGTTACTATAGTAAAAAGCGGCTATTTCAATATTAAAAACAGACACACCAATTTTATTTATATGTATAGATGTATGCATTACTCGATTCTTAATCTTTTCAATACACAAAAATCGATTAAGATACAGAAAAAAGTTCGTTTGTTTGATTATTTGTTTCTTCAATCAAAGCCTTTTTTGAAACGTTAAACGTAATCTTATAATTATTTTATGTAAGTGTAAGCATTTGTGAATGTTGTGTGATGTGCATTCGTCCCTGGCGTGCAGCGGGCGCATTACGGGCGGCCATCTTACATCGGAGCAATTTCAACGTGTTCTCCCATAAATTAGTTTGCTCTTCAACTACACCCTGACGAGAACTGATAGCCGTTTGCTCCTTAATAAAAAACCAAATTCGTTAATTAGAATAAACTAGATTTATCGACTCACAGAGATTAGAAATATTTCTCAGACATATGACATATATTACTGGTGGTACGACCTCTTGTGAGTCCGCGCGGGTAGGTACCACCGACCTGCCTGTTTCTGCCGTGAAGCAGTAATGCGTTTCGGTTTGAAGGGTGGGGCAGCCGTTGTAACTATACTGAGATCTTAGAACTTATATCTCAAGGTGGGTGGCGTATTTACGTTGTAGATGTCTATGGGCTCCAGTAACCACTTAACACCAGGTGGACTGTAAGCCCGTCCAACAGTCAAAGAAAAAAAAATATTTTTTTAATAGCTTTACCTTTTCCAAATTCTCAACGATTCGTTTCAAATCCGAAACTTTTAACTTCAGGGCCTCCATTTTCGATGGCTTCCTCGGGGACTGCATAGAATTTTTCATTTCGTACATTACGATCTCTTGTAAACTTTCGGCCTTCGTTATTTTTTGCCTCAAGTTTTTCCATTCGTCCTCTTTGCTGTTCAATTGGTCAGTCAGAGTTTTCACTTGATTCTTGAGTGGCTCCATTTGTGAGGCTATATTAATGGACGTTGCCTCGTATACTCGCTTCCTTTGTTCGTATTGCTGTTGGACTGATTGAAACTCTTCTTTGACCGGTTTAATTTTGTCGGCGAGTGGCTGAATCTCTTGACGCACTTCAGACAGTTTTTGCGCTGTTTTTGCAACTATCTATTTTCCAAAGATTTATTTTATTTTATTTATAATGTATAGGGAAGATTTAAGAGTAGAAAGCAGACGTACCTGAGATAAATCGTGGAAAGACTTCTTTCCCAAGTCCATGCTGTTGTCGTCGTCTTTGCTCAAGAGATCCTTTTCGTCATCAATAATCATTTTCTTATGGTTTACTAAAGCCATTTCTACAGTAGGATCAGCAACACTGATTATTTGTATAGTGCGTGCTAGAATTCCTGCTTCACTCTAAACGTAAACGACCATTTCCAATATTAATAGATCGAATTTCAACCAACAAAATGTATACAGTAGGTATATAATTTGTTTACCTTCAATGCCAAAAGATTGGCTCTTTGCCTTTTATATACCGTACTCTTTGTTCGTAACGAATTCACATATTTCTTGAGTTCTTCGCCTCTCAAAACCGTATCCCCCAGGAGCTGTTTCACCTAGTAAAATCAAATTACATTTTTCGTAGATTACAATGTAGTTTGATACTTCACGTAAGGTAAGTACTTTCTGTCTTGCCACCGCGGATATCGAAAATTACCTTTTGTTTCACCGTTCGGAAAAAATCTCAAGGGATTTAAGTACAAACAAGAAACTTTACGAGGTTATAACATCAAAACTCAAGCAAATGTAAATCAAATAAAAAATGTAACATTTACCCGGCGTCGATTAAAATAGCACCTTATCTATAGGTATTTAATAATTCCATTTCTTCGACATAATGATCGAATTCATTGAAAAAGGAAAAATGTTTTATGTAATCCCTGTAACGTATCCCGAGACATTGTCGTCAACAGGCCAGGCATCGATTTCGATTAAATCCTGACCGCTATTTGATGCGATTCCATCAGAAGGGAAATGCTATTCTACTTTTAGTGCGATGGTCGTGAGATAAAACGTTCGATCCTTTATTTAAAATCGATTTATCTTCCGAGTTTCGTCAGGTTTATGCAAACAAATTTAACTTAACAATTGAAATTTGTATTTGGAAAATATAAAATGCAAAGATTGTATGTAAACAGAAATAATATAAATTTAGTTGGGGTTTTCACGCGCATAATCCTTTATGATAAGATAAAACCTTCTAAGCAAATTGGATTATTAGTACAATCGAACCAATATTTTCAAGTGTGTATTGCAAATGTCCGATAGAGCAGCTGTTTGGAAGAATATTGTAAACGAAACGTAGTTTATTCGATTATGCTATATTGGAGAATTACGATTTATTGAACATCCCAACATTTTAATGTTAATTACAATAGATCTTTCGATAAGTCATTAACGCGTATTATTAAAAGTACAAATTAAATAATATATTTGATGTAATACTAGTAGCAAATATATTGCCTTTGTAGGCATTTTAAGCATATGTCCCATCTGATGGTGAGTGGTTAGCGATGCTATATATTTACGTGTATTTAATTTAAAGATACCGCCGGCGACAAAATAAGACCCGGACCCCGTGGTACAGCGTGGATTACAGAATATAATGTTTCATGTATGTTAATTTCAATAGACATCGTTTTGTTTTTGCGCCTGTCGTGATGAGAAAGATGTGTCATTGTATGAATAAATATGGAACGGAGCGTCTTCAAACCGCTAAGAGATATTCATCTCATTATTCACGGTAGGCAGCGGCTTGGCTCTGCCCCTGGCATTGCTGAAGTCTATGGGCGACGGTAACCACTCACCATGAGGTAGGCCGTAAGCTCTACTGCCTACAAGTGCAATAAAAAAAAAAAAAAAAATTCTTAGACACCATGGACAGCCTAACTTTTGTATGGCAGTTCCATTTCGTCTCAAGTTATTGGAATAATAAATAATGAATATTACTGAAAAACCATTTTTGACTCATTCAAAATAGTAAGTGTAATAAATTTTCTAAAGAAGAAAAATACTGATTATCATTATTATAAACAAAAAATAGTTTAATTTAAGGTGGTAGTAGGTACCATCATCGTACTTATTTCTGTCGGGAATTAGTCGTGCGTTTCAACTTGAAGGGCTGTGAGCTCTTTAATCCACCTATGCAATAAATAAATAAATAATTTTATTGCAACTGAAAACAAATTTGTCTTCTAAATCCCTTGGTAAGAAAATAGGTATTTTGTACGCGCGCACAATGTTGAAAACGATATCAAATTAATTTTAGCCGACGCCCGTCTCCCAGACAGACAGATTGATTGAGACAACGTTCCAATCGAAATTTACCTGAGATTGAAGATCGGCGAGCGTCGCCTCGTGCTGCTTCAGAGTGGCGGCGAGCTCGTGAACCCGCGTCGCGCTCGTCTCCTTGTTACGTCTGATCACGGCGGCCTGTTGTCTGAATGGAGCCAATTTGTCCTCCTGAGGCCCAGAGGTTGCTAGCTTCCGCTGAACTAATTGCTCCATTTCCCCGTTCACAACAGCGATCTATTATTATAATATATGAATATTTCAAATTTAAATACAACCACCATTGGCGCCCGTGGCTTCGCTCGTAACCAAATACAATTTGATAATCTCTATATATAAAAATGAATTTTGATTTTGATTTTTTCAAATCGGTCCAGTAGTTTCGGAGCCTATTCGAAACAAACAAACAAACAAATCTTTCCTCTTTATAATATTAGTATAGACAAAAGTTTAGATCTTTTATTTATCGACTGAGGCAATACGAAGTTTTACTAGCTGACCCGGCAGGTCAGCTAGTAAAACATAAAGCTATAAGACGATTCAGAAAGGTAACTACGTAAGATAGAGTAGGTAGGCAGTGGCTTGGCTCTACCCCTGGCATTGCTGAAGTCCATGGGCCAAGGTAACCACTCACCATCAGGTAGGCCGTATGCTCTTTTCCCTACAGGGTCAATAAAAATAAATAAATAAATAAAAAATATTTTTAGGTGAACAAACATATACATACATATGTATAAATACATACTGACGTACAGTCTCATTTATATAGATATGTATATATATATATATATATATATGTAAATGAAGCTCTCTTGGGCCTTCATTATATTTAAATTTCCCGCGCATTAGCTTCGACCATCATAGATAATACTATTATGATTTACTGGTGGTAGGACCTCTTGTGAGTCCGCACGGGTAGGTACCACCACCCTGCCTATTTCTACCGTGAAGCAGTAATGCGTTTCGGTTTGAACGGTGGGGCAGCCGTTGTAACTCTACTGAGACCTTAGAACTTATATCTCAAGATGGGTGGCGCATTTACGTCGTAGATATCTATGGGCTCCAGTAACCACTTAACACCAGCTAGTCCATCCATCAAAGCAATAAAAAAAAAGATAGTCGAAGCGAATACGCGAGAATTTTAAATAATAATAAATGAAGGGCCAAGAGAGTTTCATGTAAATATATGTAAAGACATTATATTCCTTTATAGTATATTTTTACAGCGCTCTATAGCTCTTATGTAATCATATAGATGGCCCTGTCGATAATGGTGACATGCATTGATATTGAAGGGTTGACATCTGCCATGTTCGGGCTTATTGTTACTAAATCAAATTGGATAATCATTATAAGGAATTGAGAGTGGTGGACTTTGAATGTCGTTTCTTTGTTTTCAGGTGAGATACCTATTATAGGTTTGCAATGTGAATGTACTGTTTGTTACTGTTGTGTACGTTTTAAGTTATTAAAATAATAAAACCTTTGTTTTCAGAGCAACGCCATGTTTATTTCAACTTACAATTCCTCTTTATAATTCCTAGTAAATTAAATAGAAAAAGTGTGATGTGTAGAAGATAAAAGTGAATATATATATATGTATATAATGTTGATTTCATATGAATTCTATATGTGGTTCCAAAGATAAAAATCCCTGCCACCAGCGCCGCGCCGCCTGTCCTGACACTAACGTAACAATGTTCGTCGGAGTGAACATGTCGCCCTTTTATGTACGTGTGCAAAGTCTCATATAAATTAGACTAACTAATCTCGAGTTTTAGGAGAACATACATACATTCTCTTTTGTATAAATAGACTAGCTGACCCGGCAGACTTCGTAGTGCCTCAATCGATAAACAAAAGACCTAAACTTTTGTACAAAATAAACTTAAAACATACAAAAGGAATCCGTCCGACGGAGGACATATCAAAGGAAAAACCAAATTGTTATTTTTATTTAATTCCGAGCATTTTCATATTTATTCACCTTTTAAACCTTCCCTGGACTTCCACAAATAGTTCAAGATCAATATTATCCAAATCGGTCCAGCCGTTCTCGAGTTTTAGCGAGACTAACAAACAGGAATTCATTTTTATATATATAGATTACTTCTATAAGTGTTTTTGGATTGTTGCTTCAATTCTACTGTCTAAAATATTGATATAAATAAATTTTAACCGATAGTATTTAGTGAATTACAATTATATCATAATAATTTACATTACATTAAGCAAAATCTCCTACAATCAAGTTCAATAGTTATATGTAGGTATCTACTTACACATGTATGAACAAACAATATCTACGCTCCACTCTGGGTACCCTAATTTACTCTCAATGTAAATAACCTCATACGGAAAATTCATAACTTCGAAGCAATTACTGAGCAAATTCAATATTAACTTATAACCAAATAAAATGTTGTTTTATCTTGCGTGGATTCGAATCTGACGTTTTAAAATTAAAATCATTTTATTATTTACTGCTTTCAAAGGTTTCTGTCCCTATGTCACTATGTATGCTTAAATCTTTAAGACTACGCAAAGGATTTTGATGCGGTTTTAATAGATAGAGTGATTGAAGAGGAAGGTTTATATGTATAATAACATCCATTAAATAGTGGAGAAATCAATAATAAATAACAGTTTCCGAAGCGAAGCGAGGGCGGGTCGCTAGTAAGTAATAATACAGACAAGTAACTGTCTATTATTAATAAAGGACCTCGTTCATTCTAGGACTTGATGGTGTGAAGCATCTAAAAACTCACTGTAAATAAAAGCAGTGGATTCAGTATAAAGAAGGGTCAATACTTGTTGCGGTAAGGGGGAACAGTAAAAGTAAAATTCATTGAACGAGAATACTTCCGTTCCGATTTTAAAAGTGGCACGGCACAGCCTTTATGTGTAAAGGCAGTGAGATAGATATATAAATAAATAAAACTCAGTTCTGTTGCAACACGTAACTGTGATGAAAGTAAGTTTTTTTAAATATAAACGAACTATAGATAAATATAAGTAAAACCTTATCTTGAACCACATGTAGATCCGATCGACTAGGATGTTGCTCGGCGGCGATGTTTTGCATAATGTTTAATTCCTTCTGTATGTGTGCTGCCTCTTGTGGTAATTTTTCTTTCACCAAATAACTGTTCAACTTAAAAATGAAAATAAAAAGTTATCGTAATTCTATGTAAATTGTGGCTAAAAAAGGTTTAGATTTGTTTACATTTTAATTGAAAATGAACTCATTTAGAGCCCAAATAAAGGTCAAATAAATTTAATCTAGGTCCCTAGTCAAATTTAACACATTTAGCCACTTACAACATCATATGTTGTAATTGGTGTTTATATTGGTATGAGTATTGGTACTATTTATTTAATTTTAATCCTGATGCCTATTATGAAAGCCGCAATCCGTATAACAACAAATATAGATCTATAAGTCTTTCTCTCTTGGATCTTTAGGTTGGCACTGAGCGGCCCAAACCGGTAAAGTAAATTCTCTAAATAAATAGTATATAAGGTATACATATAAATGATGATGAAACGATATTTTAAACGATTAAATATAAAGAGAATACAGGTTCCCGCATACAAACGAACAATCGATTCATCAAATTAATGACAACGCTACCTTTAAACCATATCGCATTATTACAGTAGGATCAACCTGCACGACTGGACAAACATAGTCTATTCCAAACCAGTGATTACGTAAATCTAGAAATTAAATCCTGAATATTGATTAGTACATAATCTGGAAGAATTTATACCAACTCTAATATAGTATCCCAGCATAATCACAGGACTACGAATACATAAGATGATAATGTTATATCGGGTGTATTAACAATGAAATGACTATGATATTATTATATTAAAATAAAATATATACTTGTATTTCCTCTTGTAAATGCTTAATGATATCCGTAGGGGTTTTCGTAGCAGCGCTTTGACCATGAATTACATTTAAATATCGTTTTAGCTGATCAGAAGCTAAATTCAATTGAGACTGTTGAGTATCGAACTGAAAATAACCAATAATTTTGTCACATTTTCATTTAAAATGAATTTAATTTTCATTATTTTCCTCTACTGCTACATAGTTACCTGAATCTCTAATTCTTTTGCTTTTTCTTGTTGAAGTCGTAACGTTTTGCTTAAATTCAATAAATCATCTTTATTATGAACATCTACCAAATTAACCTGAACACTTTCTAATCTTTTTATAACTAAAAAAAAAAGTTACAAGAATTAGTCAATATACAATATCAAAACTCATTGCCTATTATTAATAAAAGCATTGCTACTAATTCTGGATAAAGATTAATCATTATTAACTAAAATTACATAACAATTATTTTTTTTTTCGATAAGTTTTAAAATTAATAATAACAAAAGTGAATTACGGATACCATTATTTTTCAAAAATAACCATTGTCATAATTACGTTAGCTAACAAACTTTTGTGTGTGAAATATATCAAAAGTTTTATGTTTCACTGGCGTTCTCGACTCTAGTGTTAGGTATAGGATATGTCATTATATAGATCCTTACCCATGTCTCTCTCAACCGCCATCTCTTTGATATCATTAATGATTTCAGAAGCGTTCTCCTTTTCCAACATTCTTGTTCTTTTGTGAGCGTCTTTGAACTCGTCGATCAAACTTTGATATTGATCCAGCAGGTCTTGTATCGTATTGTTACGAACTACGTCAGAAGGTATGTCTGGTATTTTGAGATACCTAGAATTGTCTTGTTTTTTTTTATGATTAACCGTGAAAAGCCTAACGCAAATCTGCCTTTTCTTAAATAAGGATGAACTTGTGCTCGTGTGCATAATATAATATTAATATTTTTATAGGAGAGAGATCCTGAGCACGCAACAATAAATATTTCAGGTCGCGTAGTGGAACAACCCGGATAAACTAACTTACCCCAAATACGTTTTCAAAATATTCACATTTATCAAGTCTGACGATTTATACAAAATTAAATAAGAACAGAAATGAATCACAAGATTGTCGTAATCAACAAAGGTGAACCTGATACTGTTATTATCTTGGCTTGAAAGGATTTTTAATTGACTATATTTAATTAATTGTTACATTATTAGTTTTTTTAGAAATGAAAAGTTAGCTTATATGACATACATTAGTTCCAAAAGAAAGTTCCCATTACACATACCAAATAAACGCAATAATCCGGTTGGATATATTTTTTTATTTTTTTTTTATTGCTTAGATAGGTGGACGAGCTCACAGCCCACCTGGTGTGAAGTGGTTACTGGAGCCCATAGACATCTACAACGTAAATGCGCCACCCACCTTGAGATATAAGTTCTAAGGTCTCAGTATAGTTACAACGGCTACCCCACCCTTCAAACCGAAACGCATTACTGCTTCACGGCAGAAATAGGCAGGGCGGTGGTACCTACCCGTGCGGACTCACAATATAGGGTACAAGTAGGTATATTTTTAAATATCTTACCTTTTATACCAAATTCCAACGTACTGTTTAAGATTACTAATTGAAATTAATTCAACCATTTATCAAGAGACAACAGTTTTAATTAATACGATTTAGAAACATGAAAATCCTAGTTTCTTATTCCATTCAGTCTTCCAGATTAGACCTCTAACACTGGAATTTAAATTAAATAAAAAAAACCACAAATGCTCCAAATAATGGTAGACAGCGGCTTGGCTCTGCCCCTGGCATGGCTGACGTCCAAGAGCGACGGTGACCACTTACCATCAAGTGGGCCGTATGCTCGTCTGCATACAAAGGCAATAAAAAAAATACGCCATATAACTATTTCACCTTACTTTGCGAGATATGCTGTGTTTTTAACTTGTTCCTTATTCGACAAAAGCCAGTGTAAAACATGATGAATAGTTCTGGAATCACCGGCGAGAAGTTGGGACCTAAACCGCGTTGGCTCTACAGTGCTCGGCGGCCGATATTTCACGCTGCCTAGCATTTCTAGAAGACGAAATGATACCGTTTCAGAGTCGTCTTCATTGACGTCCAACTGTAAAATTTTAATTCAATATTTATTTATTATTCCGTGCTTAAAGGCTGCGGTAACTACGTAAGCTTCTGCTTTGTTTTATTTTTTATGATCTTAAAAAATAAACAACGCACTAAAAGTATCTCACTAGTGGGACTATTTTGTCATGATTATTTACTGTACGTAGGAAAAAAAATATTGTAATAATTTAGACCATTTTAAACTTAACACTAACAATAAGGTGTACTTGGTCCGCCGATTTTCTCGCCGGATCTTTTCAGTGGGTCGCGATTCCAATTCAGTTGTAGATTTTGCGAAGCACTGCTTTTGCTAGGGGTAGTGCTACCAAATTCTTCCAAGTTGAACCCGAGAGCTCACCTACCCATTCGGGCGTAACTGGAATAGCCCCTTAGGCTACCAGCAAATAGGTAAGGGAAAGTTTACTTACCTAAGAAATAGGGTTTTTCTACTAACAAGCATGTACCATAATAAACATACCTTTTCACCAGCTCCCAAATTGACAAGCAAATCAACTAGCAACTGAAGTAATTGCTTCTCATCGAGGGCATCAAATTGTATCAAATAGTAGTTCCTCCCTAAAGTTGAATTAATTTCTTTGACTATAAACTTAATTTGCTCCGTCATTTTCTACAAGCCCCTTGCACGTTTTATTAGAATTCAGCAAAAGACGTGTTGCCTTTACAGAAATAATGGTTTACATTTGTTGTTATAAATTGTCGTCATGGTAACATTGATTTAGAGCATAGATAATTAAATTAATATTTAAAAAGCAAAAATTACAAACGTTACGCTAGAGACAAGGTAAGTAAAATGTTCACTGTGTACCTGTCTAACTCTGTATATAGACATACGAAAACATGGTACAACTAGTGTTAGATGGATACAAGAGACATCGTAACGTCGCCGCTGTCACTCACCTTGGAACATAAGGTCGAATACTTAATTAGATAACAATTGCAAAGTCGCAAATGTTCATTGAGACAATTTTGTGTCTGCCCTATCTAATATCACTCGTATCTGCCATAAATACTAATGTGTTTCGGTTTATAGTTGTTTAACGGTAATTCCTGAGGGCAGAAAGGTTTTCGGCAATCTTATTCTAGATGCGGCAGTATGATGCCCAACGCCTAGTCTTAGACGCCGATGAATGTTAGTACTCTGTGAGTTTTATAACCAAAAAACATGAGCAACTGAAAGCAGCGCTCACCAAGCATACTCTTAACCCAGAAAATTAGCAAAATAATCAATACCTTTAATGTAATTGAAAGTTAGAGATATTCTAAAGTATGAAGCGAAGGTTTTGCTTGGGCTCTGATAGCTGTATCACACAAGTCATCAACACGTTTTGAATATTGCTAGCTCTCTGCCCGGTGCCTCCGCTGCACGGAATTCATATATAGGCAGAGGGTGACCCGTGTTCAGTAGTGGGATGAATGGGGTAGAGTAAAGATCCTTTATTCCTTTCCGCGCTCCAAAACATTTGGCCATAATCGTTTCAGTGGTAGGGGATTTTGAGTGAAAATGTAAGATATACTTTGGTATTAAAAGTATTAGACGGTATACCATATAAGAGTATTTTTATAAATTACAAAAACTTTTTTGAACATCCGCTTTTAAAGGAACCTAAACCTATATTACGTATATAGCCAATTAATCTCAAACTGTTAAATAAACCTATATTAAAAGGTTTTGCAGTTTTGGAGAAAAGCGTCACGAACAAACAGATCGACAGGTAGAAAATAATTCTAGAAATGGCTAGCTTATATTCTACTGTTGCTCCTAAGTGACAGCTTTGTTTTTTTTACTTTTTTCAATGTACAGACAAAGCGGAATGTACTCTTCTATTGTATCTATATTTATTAAACCCTGTATCGCCAAATATACAAAAATAATTAATTAAAACAATTAATTGAAGATTTTTTGTCTTCTTTATACCTAATCAGATTTCAATTTCCATTTATTATTTAGTAAAAAAATTAACGAATCTGAACAAGTAACTCGTCGTCATATATCTCATTTTAATTAAAACGAGACAAACAGACTTATTCATTCCGAAAGGATTGCAATAACACAAACTTCATTTGGATAATTATATTTCTTTTTTGTTACAATCATTTATCATTGTGTTGTAATCGTCAGAATCTTAACAATTTTCGCTTACATTATAATGAACTTTGTGCCTACTTCAATTATGTTAATCACTCATCTGATATAATGTAATATGCATTATCATATGCTACCACCTCACAGCCTTTACCATTTTACCGAAAACTTAGTGATTGTGATTCGTTTGTGATTTATGTCATGACTGCAAAAAAATAATCACCATATTAGTTAGTATTTAAACTAACGAAACTCCACTGGCGCGATGGCGTTATAACTATCTAGCACCGATTTTAGTAACCTAAATAAGTCGCAATTAAAACAAATCAACTGGTCGCGTGTGGCAAAACGTAGTGCAAGTTCTCAATCATTTGCAATAAATCTTCTTCGAGCTGCCTAGCACCCGTCTACATGCGGCCTCTTGCAGTAAGAGAGGTTATTTCCAAATAAAGTTAAATCTAAATATAAATAAGGTGTTACAATTGACACAGAAAAAGAAATAATTTGCACTAACGTTTTCCATAACAAAAAATAGCACTATTTCAGCAGTATTAGGATTCAATATTAAATTAAATTTCCTATTTATAGCTACGGTACGCACCATTAACCTCTAAATTGTAATTATTGAATCAAATGACAATTTATAAAATTATGAAAATCGATATTGATTCTAATGTCACTAATATTGATCATAAACTTATTAATTTGTACTCTTCTAAATTAATGGAAATTCAATTATATACAATGACACAATACAAAACTATTACTAAACAAGTAATCATATCAATCATATGCACGACAAACAACATTCAAGCTAAAATGAGATTTGGAATTTAAAAAATGATAACTAAATTTAAATAAAGCATCTTCACTACGGTTAAGTCTCACTATTTACCTATAATTATATAATTATTACAACCCTTACGATACTACAGACTTTCCGGTGACGGAATTGTTTCCGATAATTTACAAATCACCGTCAATAGATTGATTATAAACATATTATAAGAAAATATTGTGATGTTACAAAACTACTTCGAACGTATTATTTCGCACATAAATATGTCTTGAATTTATAGAGAAATTGTTCGTCGCCGTGATTGTAATGGACGCACAAGTTAACGAGATAGTCCACTTTTGCTTAAATGAATGAGGCGTGGGAATGTTTAAACTAGAGCTACATACGTCCGCTACGAAACAAACACAATCGCGGTGCAACACTTCGTCTTGCTCACTCTGCCATCGGTCATTTATAAATGCAGGAAGCGACGAGATGACCGAACATAATATAAATAAATAAAAAATCGTCAATATAATCTAAAATTTGAGAAACCTAAACAATAAATACACAAAATCAAAACATAAAAATTGCAGCATCCTCTACTGTAACGGCCGATGAAAAACAACAAATCGACAATAGTTGGACAGTTAACATTCACAAAAACAAATCGAATTATTTCTTAAAAGCTCTTCAATCAAGGAAGAATGTCTAACGATATCAAACAAACGCTAAGTTTCCAAATTAACTTCACAGGAGTCCACCTTTTCTACCAAAAAGCATACTGAATGTGCCCAGCGGCGAGGCATGCGCGGGTGGTGCCGGGCCCCCCAGCGGGCCCCCCACCGTGCCTAGATCTGAGCGGGGGCGGGGGGCGCGTGCACGCGGTCGCCGGCCGCGGTTTGGAGCGCTCAGCTCTAACGCCCCCGACCCTGGTGTTGCTGGCACTCCTAATGGCGTTTCACTGCTCTCCCCGCGTTCCTGGGGAGGGGCGGCCGGGGATCGCAACGTTCGTTTCAAGCACGTCAGTTGTTCCATCGGACTGCGATGTACAAGCCCCGTGTAAAGTGAACCCGGCGTCTGCAGGGCGAGCGGCGCTGGCGAACCTTCGGAGTTAGGTGAGGTTCCGGCGAGGTATCTGCGCCGCAGTATCGACGTGCCGCTCGCAATGAGCGAGTGCAAAGAGGGAGGCGCGTCACCGGGGCGAGGTGTGGGTGGCGGAGAAGAGTCTGGCGAACCCAGTCGAGGGCTGTTGGCGGGGGTGGCGGTCGGCGTGAAGTGCGGCCGCGAGGGTGGCAGACAGACTGATTCTCGCCTGGAGTGCACCGGGGAGACGGCGGCGGAGGAGCGGCGCGACGTGAGCCGCGAGCTCCACGCGGTGCCGAGTACACTGCTGGAGAGACTGCTCATCCCGCTACTGCACACGCTGCTCACGCTGCTGCCCGCGAGGCTGCCGTCGTTGGGATGTAGCACGGTGCTGTCGAAGCACACGGAGCTTTAGCAACGGAATAACTCGAATGAGTTCAATTAGTTACATTATGAAACGCAATCCTGCAAAATCTCTGAGATTCGTGAGAACGGGCTTACCTGTTAGTGAAGGTGTATATGTGGCTGGAGTGCGGCAATCGTAGCATGTCGTCATCTTCTTCAACGTCAGACAATCGATACAGCCGTAAGCCCATGCCTGGTGCTGTCCTGGATCCTCTCACTCCGACACCCTCTTGTTCTTCCAGTAAGCCTTTTAAAAAGATTTTTTAATAGATAATTATTTATAACTTTAAGAACCAACAATATAATATTAGAACGAATTTTCAAACCTGACATATTCGGTTTAGCGAGTTGCGCCCAGGTATGGAGGGTCAAGGAACCTTCGAGAGGTTTGACGATCTGAAGTTTGTGCGGTGTTCGGAACCGAACCATGCCGCCGGCAGCCCCGGCTCCCCATACAGCACTTTCTACGCTCGAATCTCTCTCTGTTGATTAAAAATATTTTTGGGTATAAACTTTAAATATATAAGTAACTAGCGACCCGCCCTCGCTTCGCTTCGGAAACATTAAAACACACATGAAACCAAAAAAAATAAATAAATAAAAATTAAAAAAAGTAGCCTATGTTCATCAGGGACAATGTCGGCTTCTAATGGAAAAATATTTTTTCAAATCGGTCCAGTAGTTTCGGAGCCTATTCGAAACAAACAAACAAACCAATCTTTCCTCTTTATAATATTAGTATAGATTTATTGTTCTTTCATTATACTTAATTTATTACTTCCGTTCTAACTAGTACATTTTATTCATGACTTCATACGATACTTCTCATTAACCCTAGAACTACAAGCTGGGGTAGATATCTACTTATCCATACCTACCTATGTACATACATAATAAGCCCTACATTTTGACGAAGCATGTTGCTGATAACTCTATTTCTGTAATCTGACGAAGCGTGTTGCGGATAATAACATGTACTTTTAGGTTAGGAATATTGTTCTTTTTTTATAATAAATTACTATATTTGATTATAACAATTTAAAAAAAAATTAGACCTATACCATAATTTATCGTAGTTCAATGTTCTGACATTATAGCGAGCCCGCCATTTTTTTTAATTTTTATTGTGTGTTATTGTGTTGTGTGTTATTTGTTGCGGCGCAGTGAAGAAGTGAGTGTGAATTTCGAGTAATCATGATATTTACTCCAGTTTGTAGTGCCCGTTTATTTTAGTGTCTTGTATTGGTAAGTTATTTCCTTTTCTCGCTAAAATAAATTTGATTCACGTATTATACACCTTATTCATAATACAATACAATTCAATATTAGATAGACAATGTTTATGAGATGATTTCCATATTTTAATACACTGGGAATATATATTATATAAAAACTGATATGAATTCCATATATTTCTTTGCAGATAATGGGCGACAAGATACAATTTGAGCGCCGATTTACTGGCGAAAACTTTGACGGAATCCGAGACTGCCAAATAATTAACAATCCCTGCTAATAAAGTTGATATTATAATTTAGAGAGAATGAGCGAATCGGAAGATACCGCTGCCGATTTTTCAATTTTCAAGGTCACAAATAGATTTTTTGGCACAAAAACATTGTTTTTTTTTAAGCCCCTATATGTCCTCTTTAAAATTCCAGTAAAATTTTGAAAATCAGTTATTAAGCTATATTTTTTTTTATTGCTTAGATGGATGGACGAGCCCACAGCCCACCTAATGTTAAGTGGTTACTGGAGCCCATAGACATCTACAACGTAAATGCGCCACCCATCTCGAGATATAAGTTCTAAGGTCTCAGTATAGTTACAACGGCTACCCCACCCTTCGAACCGAAACGCATTACTGCTTCACGGCGGAAACAGGCGGGGTGGTGGTACCTACCCGTGCGGACTCCCAAGAGGTCCTACCACCAATTATGCAATACCGCAAATTATAATTTTGCGGGTTTGATTTTTATTACACGATGTTATTCCTTCACCGTGGAAGTCAATCGTGAACAATTATCGAGTACGTATTTCATTAGAAAAATTGGTACCCGCCTGCGGGATTCGAACACCGGTGCATCGCTTCATACGAATGCACCGGACATTTTATCCTTTAGGCCACGACGACTTTACAAATAATTTACAAATAATTATCGGTTCAATGGTGGTTTGGCCGTTTTTCAGCACTTTTAGCTGTTCATATCGATTTTTCGCCATATAGACCTTGATAAAATTAAACTCACTCTTCACTACAGCATTAAAATAACAATTAAGTACTTAAAAGTAAAATGTCTGCTTGCCGTCAGAACGGCTTTATTAGCAAAAAAACCCGTGGTATTAATATTTACCCCAGTTTGTAGTTAACAGGTAAACAAAAATGGGTTGGTAATATCAGGGTTAAGATTATTATTACAAGTTCAAGTTGTGTATTTAAATCGTTTAAATTTAACTTTTGGGAGTTTTGTGAATGATGAGCCATAATTCTTAACAGGTGTATCAAATAAAAGTGATATACGCAAATGACCTCCATGACGTCGCAGAGGTCGCGCGTGTGAGGCGGTGAGCGAGGCTCGTCGCGAGTCGATCTCCTGCGGCGTGAGTCGGCGCAGCGCCGCCGCCAGCTCGGCCGCGCCTGGCGCCCCCGGCACCCCTACCGCCGTGTCGCCGCTGGAAAATTAATATTAAATTTTTTTTATTTAAATAAAAGGATATACGGACTCACTCAGAAATAATGCCTAGTTAAATAGTTGTGTGATAATCAGTGGTCAGAGTAGGTAGATTGATTTTATATACTTGTGTCAAGATATTATAATATGGACATGTCATTTTAACCATAATGATCATGTTTTTAAATTGAAAAAAAAAAAAGTGTGTGTGTCCGCTCCGACGCACGACTGGAGTTTACTGGATATAAAAAATTAAACGAAACAATACGAGAAATAGTTCTATATTACGACAACACGATACACTACAGATTATTAACAAATTAACGAGACACAAAACAAACGACTAACAAATATATGAAAATACAATAATGAGAGAAACGCGCGATCAGTACGAGGCTTTGTGGCGGACTGCCGGCGCATGTACTAGCATGTCACACGAAATGCGCATAACGCATTTCGTGTGACATGCTAGTACGATTTTGGTCCCCATAATTTTCATACCCCGGGCCTATATATGTAAATCGATTCTAAAGGAGTAAACTCCAAAAAAATATTTTTAATACAATTTCTATATTTATGAGATAAAGTAACAAAAAGCCCTGTCTAAGTTTTGTCTCATACTGACAAGCGTCATTTCTAATTCAACAGAAAGGGACAAAATACGGTGTAACTATTCCAAGGTGTTTTTGTATAAAATAAAATACTAAATCTTTCACCATTAGCTAGCACTGGTAGCGTAGATTAATATTATTAAAACGTTTTTCACCTTAAAGACAGATTCATGCTAATTTCAAAATTCTGGAACAAATATCACAATAAATATGAAGTTCCGGTATTTTGGAGGCATATCCATATTATCCTCTACGTTTGACGTCAACGACCTTAAATCAATTTACCTACTCCGACCTCTAGTAATAACTCAAAGTAAAAAATGTAGAATTTTGTACATTACTGTATTTTTGGTTCTGTAGAAAACAGCCAGTCTGACCGAAGGTTCAGTTGGGTATTCGGATGACAAGAGGTTTGTTTTAAATTCGTATTTATTTCTTGCAGCTCAAGGATTGGATTGGATTGATAGGGCATCAAGATATATTTCATGTAATAAGATCGGCTGATTGTATGCTAACATTGTTTATACTCAGTATCTTTTTTTTAACACAAGAATGTTACACCACGAAATAGTGTTCAAGGCCTCTTGAATTTTGAATATTACTTCTGTACAAACATTTTTAGATAAATCGGTCAAGCCTTTCTATACTGCATGATAGACCAACAAACAACATTTAACTTTTCTTATTGTTTTGATGGTAGGTAAAGCTCACGACCCTCCTGGTCTTAAGTGATTACGGCCCTATGCGATTCATTGAGTCTAAATCTAAGTTCTAAGTCTCAGTTATACGGAACCGAAACGCATTACTGTTTCACTGCAGAAATAGATAGGATGATGGTACGAGCTCACAAGACGCTGTACCACCAGTAATTAAAAAAAAAATGCAGGTTTTATTTTTATTACACGGTTTTATTACTACACCGTGGAACTCATTCGTGAACTTTAGTCAACTGCGTATTTCCTTAGAAAAAATGGTACCTGCCTGCTGGATTCGAACACCGGCACAGTGGCATTGCTCGATGCGAATGCGCCGGTTCTTATCGGTTAGGTCATGACGACTTTATTTAAATTTATAGATAACGAACTTGGTGGTAGGACCTCTTGTGAGTCCGCACGGGTAGGTACCACCACCCTGCCTATTTCTGCCGAGAAGCAATGATGCGTTTCGGTTTGAAGGGTGTGGCAGCCGTTGTAACTATACTTGAGACCTTAGAACTTATATCTCCAGGTGGATGGCGCATTTACGTTATAGATGTCTATGGGCTCCAGTAACCCCTTAACAACAGGTGGGCTTTGAGCTCGTCCACCCATCTAAGCAATAAAAAAAACTTACGGATATAAATCTTCGGATTCCGTATCGGAGGTTTCGTCGAGGAAAGAGTCGTGTGAGGGCGGCTTGTTCTTGAAGAAGGGAGGGCGGGGCGCGTCCGCCACGTCGGAGCCGGGCAGCGACGCGTTGGACGCGCCCGACCACCGCGACGCGCACTGCACCGTTTCAAACACTTTCTGCATACTTGAACTGGAAATTTTAACAATATCATTTAATTAGTGATTCTTTTTACAGAAGATCATTTAGATTTGCGATCTGATAGTCGACCGTAGTGAGCTTTTATTGAATGTGATTTTAATAAAAAAATTACCAGTTAAACATATATTTTCAATTGCTTTCATTGTTAAAAATGTGTTATTCTTGTTGCTATTTTTACTATAAAACATTCATTTCTACTAACAAGAAAGATTTTTTGAAAATTACTATATGTGTAAATAGCAAATACCATTAAGCTGAAGTTAATAGTAAGTATTCCTAACCCAAGCAGAAAGAAGATAGGAAACCAATATATAGTTGCAATACAAATACCCACAGTTATTTGACACCTACCCTCATTATCAAACTCGAACTACTCATTTTTAATACAACCACTACTTTGTACAGTAAATACCTATTGAAAAAGAAACTAGGGACAATACTAACTGTGCAAGTGGATCGCCAATACCGGAATCGAGGCTGAGTTCCGAGTAGACGGAGGAGTGCATCTCGCGGTGCAGCGTGGGGGGCAGCAGGCCGGCGGCGGCCGCCACGCTGGGCATGAGGCCGCGCGCGCCCTCCCCGCGCCGCCGCAGCGCCCGCAGCTGCTCCTGCGCCTCTGCCAGATGCGCTGCCACTTCCGCATATCGCTCCTGTATCATGCCGAATGATAAACCATCGACGTCGCCCAAAGCACGTCATTACGGATCCACCTGATCCATTAACGGTGCTTTTAGGTACCACAAGCACCGGTCACCGCCCTCGGCAAACCCGCCGCTTACGACGAAGCGCTCGACGTGCGAATTAACCCATAGACACAGCCCACTGAGTTTCTCGCCGGATTTCTCAGTGGGTCGCGTTTCCGATCCGGTCGTAGATTCTGCCGAAGCACTGCTCTTGCTAGAGCCAGTCTTAGCAGCACCTACGGTTTGAGCCTCGATAGCTCACCTACACGCTAGGGTAACGCTGAAATAGCCTGTCAAGGCTATCAGGGGTAAGGAAAAAAATCGTTTTTTAATTATTTATTTTTATTGCTTAGATATGTGGACGAGCTCACAGCCCACCTGGTGTTAAATAGTTACCGTAGTTCATAGACATCTACAATGTAAATGCCGACACACGCCTTCAGATATGAGTTCTAATATCTCAGTTTGGAACATCACTACTACTAATGGTATTCGGTGTAATTGGGTTTATATAAATAAAAAACAACATATGTTAGCCCGATACGCGTTCCGAAACCATTAAATCAATTATGATGAAACTAGTACAGTTGTCGTTGGCACTCCTACTACAGGCGAATTAGGAATTATTGATGGTCAAATCGGGACCGAGTTTCGCGAATCTTTAATAATGCTAATGAATGTAAGCCAAACTATGTTGTGTAGGTAGTTAAAGTGACCAATTAGTAATCTGAGGAGGCGCTTTAATGTACTATCTGTTTGGACATGCGAGCTCGTGGTTCGCCGTAACGCGAAACCGCCGCCCACTTTGACTAATGTAGTTGAAGCCTTAATTGTAAACACGGCTACGACACACAAACTGCGTACTGTTAAATCAATCAATTACATCACTGATATTCTAATTTCATAGGGAAAAGAAAGATATTCGTATTCCGCGAAATAATGCAACAATTTTCTTTTACACATGCAAATAACGACACTTATTGATCATCATTGGAGATGTGTACAACTTATATAGAAACAAGACATGTAGTTTATAATTTAATAACCTCTAGATACCAGTTCATCTCTTCAACGCAAATTGAGCACGATAGACTAATAAATTGTAAATTCACTTTTTTTTATTGCTTAGATGGGTGGGCGAGCTCACAGCCCACCTGGTGTTAAGTGGTTACTGGAGTCCATAGACATCTATCTACAACGTAAATGCCGAACGTAAAGCGAAACGCATTATTGCTCGGCAGAAATAGGCGGGGTGGTGGTACCTACCCGCGCGGGCTCACATCAGGTCCTACCACCAGTAAGAAAGAATAGTGTAATAAAAACTGTATATATTTCACTAAGTTCTTTATTGGATTACTACCAGCGTTACAGAATGTGGTGATTGATAGCTTGTATTTCAGAAGAACTTGTGAAAGCACTATGAGGAATTTTTCAGGGTGATACCTCATCTCCTATTTACTATCGCACCGCCTCCACGGGAGTTGAGTTCACCCATTCTACCTACACGAAACCACAGTGTTCTTCCGGTGAATTTTCAGAGAATTTTCTTCTACGTCCCGGCCTATCCGGCTTTGAACTCACAATCCCTACACGATGTTTCCCGACCCCTTTGGCATATCCTTCTTAAAACAAAATTTGATGGGAGTCCTCAGCAGTAGGCAGCGGTTTGATTGTAAGCCGCACGCATCAGACTACGTACCATCAGATGGGTCGTATAGTATCTGCCTACAATCGCGATAAAAAAAAAGCTTACGAACGGTTGAGTTATCGCTAGCGTACGTGGCGTGACAGGACGACTTGACCTCATGCCTGGCGGACCCATTACAATACGTCGTCTCACATTAAATACATACATAATAGTAACTTATTATTATTTTTACCTTCTTTACTTACAACTATTTTTATATATCGAGGGGTGAAAGCCTGTTTGGTTTAAACGACATTCCGCTTAATACGCGACATTTATCTTTGTAATTAAAGGTCCATTTTATTTGGTATTGTCATCAACAGTTCGATGTTTTTAATTGAGCTTCAATTAAGTTTACTCCATCCAAATAGCTGAAGTTTTTATGTTATATTTTTTTCCAAATTTAAAATATTAAATGGCTCTCCTGTAAAGTTGCTAAATTGTCGCTTAACCCGAATAGCCGTTCACCCTTCGATAAGCATGTAGTTTATTAATTTGTACCTTAACATCGGCCAGTTCCGCTGCGAGTGCATTCTGATTCTCCTTTGTTATTTCTAATATTCGCAGCGTGTGCTCATGTTCCGTCGTTAGCTGTGAACGAACAACAAAATCTTGTGTTCAATAAAACGATCGAACGTTTGCCATTGTGCTAACACGTAAACTTCCGTAGTTACACTTCTTTGAATCGACTTAAAGAAGCCGTTTCGGTGTCGGGAAGCCAATCCTCTTTAATGCGCCTCGTTAATCGCTGTAAATTTTAATTCTAACAGAGCACGCAGACATTCGACCGTCTGTCATATAACAAAATTGTATTACAAGAAAGAAATGTACTTGCTTTAATGATCGAAGTACGATGACGTATGACGTCACGGCATCCGGACAAAACACTTGTGTCTATTTACCTTAAATTTTTTTTCCTACCTAAGCTGAGAGCCTTAAGAGGCTATTTCAGCGTAACCTTAACTAGTAGGTGAACTCACGAGGCTCAAACCTGACGACGTTGCTAACACGAACCCTAGCAAGAGCCGTGCTTCGCAGAATCTACCACCGGATCGGAAACGCGACCCACTGAGAAGATCCGGCGAGAAACTCAGTGAGCTGTGTCTGAGGGTTAATTCGCTCGTCGAGCCCTTCGTCGCAGCGACGGGTTCGACGAGGACGGTGACCGGTGCTTGTGGTACCTAAAAGCACCGCTAACGGATCGGGAATACTTGCTTAACAACTGAAGGACGATGACGTATGACGTCACGGCGTCCGGACAAAACATTAAATACTTGTGTCTATTTACCTGTTTAAAGTCTCTTTCGTTGAAGGCGAGCCTCGATCGAGTGCTGTCCAGCTGCTGTTGAAGATCGACGGAGCGTTGCCTCTCTTCGAGCAGCTCGGTTTCCAACGCGCTGGCCTCAGAGTTCGCACTTGCTATCGGAGAAACGCAACCGCTGTAATACTTCGAGACCATTACACGAACGTACGTACGTGCTTGTGTGACACATAACAAAGACAAACTAAAAATATTGCCGCGTTAACAATCTTCCATTAGTCAAAATTAATTTTTAATGCATTAATTAATTAAAAAATCATAATGATTAGAGGTCTGTGTCACACAAAAAACTAAACAAGTAATCGATGTGGCAATTTCCAAGTTTGTTCTTTTTCGTAACATTTTTTACTACATATATTATAAATGTTTTCCGACATTTTATTTGCAAATATACAGAGTTGCCAAGACAAAAAAAAATTGCGAGAATTTTAATCAATTTAAGCTTCTTTTTTTCATGCATGCGTGAATGGACTGACAGTCCGCCTAGTGTTAAATGATTACTCGAGTCTGTAGACATCACAGGATAAATATCTCACTTATGAAAGCCCTACTTATGAGACGAACGAAGTCGGTATCTCAATCGTTTTGGATCATAAGGAAACGCAACTGCTTCATGAATCAACATGAATTCCGAAAACAGTTAATTTCAATAACATCTCCCGTCATATTTATTCCCGTTTTTTTAAATGCTTCAAATACAATCATCATTAAACAAAACAATATATAAAAATTTGGAACGCAAAGTACTGAATAACATATGCAGCGCGATAAACGATCTTATTGCTAAGGCGGTTTTCATGTTTCTTGCTTATTCATTACTACTTCATTAAATTCTTCTCTTCGCTTTTCCCGTGACGAAAATAGGTTAGTTAAAACAAGTATGGTCTGACAGGGTGCAAGCTTTGTTGAAAACACTCTGCTAGGCCACCTTGCTTCACCAAACCTTAAATTTTATTTTCCAAGATCACCCAAATAGGTTGCGCTTCAATTTTTTTAAATAACTGCAATATTATTATTGCAGACGTTATTAATTCACCAGACGATATGAAAAACGTGTTTAAAAATTATCGAATCACCAATCGACATCGGCTAATTTTCATTAAAAAAAATTACGTCAATAAACTTTAGTGTTTACTCAAGATAAAGTACTGATAACATTAACACAGCATAAAGAGTGGTGATTATCACTCGAACACACATGTACGAGACATTGAAAGAATGAAGGCTATTCATAGTTTGGTGACACGTCTTAATTTACGTTTCGTCTGTCTCTCAGAAGGATGCTTGAATTAGATCACTTAGTGCAAGCTTAGAATGTTCTCGAAAACACGATTTCACTATTCCCGCTAATTGAGTTGACAAATTTTGAAAGACGTGACCGGGAATTTCACATCGCCGTCAGCGATGTATGAATAAATATTGTTTTGCCAATTCCTTTTTTTTGTGCTATGATAATAATATCAATCCATATCGTCTATCACTGTTATGACCGTAATTCAATATCAGTGGAATGCTAATACTTTTTGAATTATGTATGAATAAAACAAAACCATGAATCATCGCACACAAATCTATGAATTCTTTTTCAAATATCGTAAGCGCTACGACCGCTATTAGTATTTTACGGAATTAATACGGCCTAAAGGAAGCCGGCTGAGTTTCTTGCGACTCCGATTCTTCTTGCGATTCTTCAATGGGTCGCGATTCCGATCAGATGGTAGATTCAGCATTGCCCTTGCTAGAGCTAGTGTTGGCAAAATCTCTCAGGTTATGAGTTCGCCTACACAATCGGTGAACAAAGCATAGCCCCGCGAGATTAATAGCCGTGGGTAGGAAAAAACAGCTTGAAGGATAGCCAGGTTTAAACCAGTGCACTCGCAAATCCACTTTTGATTAAAATTTCGATAATGTACAATATTGTATTAATTACGCTACTCATTCTATATCATTCGATATCACTCGGAAACTGTACATAAAGTAATTGTGATTCGCAGTTGTATTTATTCTTGTCTGGTAGGTATATACAGGTGTACTACACGCGCGAACGTCATTCATATTATTTTGCCTAAGATACTAGTCTGTCAATTAAATAAATAAAAAATAGTAACAATTCACAAAGCATGGCTATTAATTTTTTTTATTATAAAACACCCTAATTTTTTATGACTCACATATTTGTGAATACCGGTTACGCAACGTGCGTTTGAAGAAACAAAACAATTTGGTACAAGTCCAAGATATAAATAAGTGCGTGAACACTTTACAACAAGAATGCTATTTAATATCAAAACAAAGTCTTGAAATAAACAAACTTATCGTTTCGATTGCATTTGTTCGATATCGATATATTGACACAACGTTTCAGTACTAACATTACGATAAGTTAACCGCCTGTACCCAACTTATAATTGAGGCCTATAAAATCAAAGGCAGCTATATCCATGTCTGTCAAATATTCAGGTAAACTACAAAAATCGGCCCTAAACACGTCATTACGGATCCTCCCGATCCATCGAAGTACTGCTCTTGCTAGAGGGCCAGTGTTAGCAACACTCCCGGTTTGAGAATCTGAAAAAACTTTGTTCGTATAGCTACGATATTCTTTATTTTAAAACAGATTTATAAAGAATGAGAATATTACTAATAATCTGAATTTTAAATGATAAAACTTCGTTTATTAGTACTTAATACAGAGTAAACTTAACTTTTTTGAACTGAATTTGTTAGAGATTCAGCTGCATTTGTTATAACATGAAAACACTAAAGCATGTTCAACTAACTAAACAAGATAGAGCCATTGTTAATACATTTTAAGACATTATGGCGTTTAGCTGCCTTTGATTTTATAGGCCTCAGTTCATCTCTATACAAGACTGCAATAGTTCATTCGCATATAACAGGCAATACGATCTTACGGCCAATGCAGAACGAATAGATACAGGTCGGATCTATTTATACTGTTGATCTAATCTTCAGCTGAACTAGTCTAACATTAGAAACCTATATTTAATTTATCCAGTAAAGATCTAAAGATTTAAATTTACAAGTTCACGATCAAGACTTCGATTTTCGATGGAATGGAACGTAATTGGGCTTCGTCTTTTAAATCGTTTGCTTCTATTAAAAACTTATTACATAATAACATTTTATCATTTAAGTCTAAACTAGATCTCGTACTATGACTAAATTTTATAATGTAAGGTATAGATACACTAGGCGTTCAAATTCTTATTTTCAATAAATTGTATGGTATAAATGTAATTTTTCAGGTTAAGCAGTTCTGATACATATTTTTCTGCTAGTTTTAAATTCAGTTTAGGTTCGAAATGTGCATACATTTACAGATTATTTTTAAATTGAATTGTACTTAATCTTTTACGTAATCTATTTGTCCTAAAAAATCCACGGCGCTTTTTATTAAGATTCTTTATCAAATTATGCAACACAATTACCCATATCACATGGCAACACAACCATTTTATTCGAATGTAAAAAGTATTAAGTTGAAATCAGTTTTATTCGAAAAGTTTTTATTTTCTGACAACAAAACGCTGAATAATTTGGTATGTGTACTAAAATACAAGAATTCACATATTAATAATATGTGAAGCAAAAACTTTGTACCCCTTTTTACGAAAATTGCGCGGTCGCAGGAGTATGAATTTTCCCACACTTATAGAGAATACAGAGAGAAGTGCAGAATGTTAATATTTTTTAAATTATGTATACAAATACATTATTTCAATAAAAAAAATACACACACTACCATGTGTTTGACACACAAACACGCATGCATATTATTTGTTTATTGTCAAACTTTTCTTATTGTTTAAAGTCTGTGGTCATATTATTATAGAGAATAGATTACTCCTTTTGGCTTAAAGGATTTTGTTTCCAAGCCAGTAATTTTTTTTTTAAATTAGGTGTGATATTGTTTGTCTTTATTAATATTTGTCTAATAAAGTGTAGTCTTGGCGAAATCTGTGATTATAGAAGACAATAGAATCATAATACTGTACAGAGTTATAATTTCAATTCATTATAGTCGAATTTCGACTATGTACCAGGGGACCAATAATTTAATATAAAAATTAGAGATTGCCTTACTGAGTTGTTGCACGATGTCACGCAGCAGCTGTCTCTCGGCGAGCTCGGCGGAGTCGGCGCCGGCCGCGAGGCGCGCCGCCTCATCGCGCAGGGCGCGGTTCTCCCGCTCCAGTGCGCCGGTCCGACGTCGCAACGCAGCCGCACTCGCCTCCTCCTGCTCCGTAGGGGACCCCTCTTCTGTGTCATTTGTTAGCACCTACAAATTTAAGGATGCGTGTTCAACGTTGCACTTTTGGCAACTTTTGGATTCTGAAGTTTGTTTTACGAATAGCAGCAGGTGAAGGGATATCGTATAAGAGTGAATGATACAGAGTCACGACCCTCAGCAACGAGGATAGCGACGCGAAGAGGAGAGTGATTTACAGATTTTAAAATTTTATTTTTCCGTAATATTATTAAACTAGATTTTTTCGTATTTGTAAATCAAAGTTAGAATTTCGAGATTATTAAATTTTGAAAAATTTTGTTATACGGGCATAATATGTATTTGTGGATTAACATCCTAACGGTAATCCCATCTTTTTTTTACTTATTTTACTTATGGTATTTGAAAAGTATATACCTACTAAAGAAATATTTTCCTCAAAACTTAAACCCCCGTCCACACGGTTAGGGCGTTGTCTTTTGTTAACGTTTAGATTAAATCAACGGTGCTCTGTGCCATAATGAACGTTACGCAACACCAATCCAATCACATTGTGTTCATGACAATCCATTAGACAGTGTTGGTATTTCCTATATTACTTTATAGCTTGGAATGTTCAAATCGATAAGACGATTTCAATATCGGGAACCCACAAAAATTCAAAATCGTGATAAGACTACGTTGAATCAAAGTATTATTATTTAAGAATTTCAATGTTTTTGACGTTATAAGAATAATGAATTAAAAAAAGCGAATATCTTAAACACAAAATCATTTGCCGGGTTTTTACCACTATCTTCGATTGAGGTAAAAACGGTACGCTTGGACTTGTCCGACTTTTTTTGAAAGACTGCCTGCCGATGAGTTGAAAGGTTACCGGAGATGAAATAATAATATGGTGAACTTTAAAACATGCGATCGAAGTCAACGATTCTGTTTTGCAACCAAAATTTTATTTGCCACTTGTCGGTACTAATCTGATCGATCTCATAGCCTCATCGGTGCTCAATTTATTCATTATTGAAAGGAGGTCTTAGTATGAAAGTAGTTGTGGATACCCGCTAGTACTTAATAGGAGCTCAAACTTCATATAAGAACAAATCCTGTAAGATCCTCCGAAAATGAATTTGCAAGACAACAGACGGTCATAACGATAAACTGTATAATCTGTTTGTTTATATAATATTCGCTAAAACTTCAAAACAATGTTCGTAAAGCAATGAAAGGACATGGGCCACTCTCCATACATTGCACGGCCCACTAAACGAAGTTCAAGGACAGTAATAAAATTAAGTTTAAATAACAGACTATATATCCCTTTTCTTATAAAAACAAATTAAAATCGATGTTGTTCATGGGGATACAGAGATATTTAAAAAATAAAATAATAATTTTAGGTTATATCATACGATTTTGCTGTCAATACACTGCCACTTTAACATTATCATCAGCTTAAATATTACTATACTTTATGACACTGACCTAATTCAATGAGCGCCAAGACTTAATTTTATGCACAACAAAATATAATAAGCAGGTATATAGCAAGGAAACACCACAATGCGCACAAGTGCGAAAACGAGTGATCAATGAGTTTTTTTGCCTAATATCATTAATTATTTATTCATCCATGTAACGATTTATTCTACGGATTTAAAAGTATAAAAATAGATTTTTGTTTAGATAAAATATAAAAATTTCAAAATCCATTATTTAACTATGTTCGTATATTTTGCTAGTTTTTTTGCAATATAATGTTTTTTTTAAAGAAGATTTAATGTGAATTGTTTAAAATATAAATGTAGCTTAGTCATGCTAATTGCAGCTTAGTCAAGCTAATTTCTTTTTATTTCTGATTTTAATTATCTCACCATTAAAAAACCCTTAAATTTTATAATAGGTATGTAAAAATGCAATTTTTTTTTCTATAAATATTTCATTAATGTCCTTGAGAGCACGAGCAGCTGGGCCGAAAATGGCCCATGTTCTTTATAAATCTCTCCGAAACATATAGGTTTGTATCACGCCGCTAAATTACCTGTAATAGATCAGTCTTGGCGCTGAGATCGTGCTTCAGTTGCGTAATGTGGTCCCGTGCTGTTTTCAACTCTCCTTCAAGTGCTGTGACGCGAGACTCCAAACGTCCATTAGCAGTCAGCAATTCCTTACCGATACGTGCCGTCAATTCCAAATCTTTCTCTTTCTGTTATAAGGACAAAAAAAATTGCTTACAATCCTATTAGCAACTATACTACTACTAATTTAAAACTGGCACAAAAACCTACTCAAGGTTTTTGCATTGTTTAGTAAGTTTTTGTCGAACAATACAGCGTGTTAAATATACCTAATAAATATTTTTAATTGTGTACGTGTTATAACAGCGAGAACTTCAAAAGTCCACAAAGTTAAATGAGTAAATATACTAACAGTGAATAAACCAAAGCATAATATGTTTTCTAAGTTATTTTGAACTCAGACATAACAATCACCGATTTCTATTCTCACGCTTGTACCCTTCGAAACGATTGATAAAACCAATGAACTTACTTCTTCTAAGAGCCGTGTTACCGCTTCGATGTCATTGTAGGTTTTTGTCATTTGGCTCACCCTGTTGCTGCATAGAACTGTAAACAAGATTTCCACCTTGTAACCAATGTTGTAAAAAAATATTCCCTACATATATGTTCACAATTATTTTCATATATCTCTATATTTATATCTTATATCTCTATATTTACAACGAACAATAGAAAAGATAAGTGTATGTAATAAACACTAATGAAGTGCTTGGATACGATTAAAGAATTCAACAATAAATCCTTGACACTAAAACTAAATAAATATAATGTTTTTTTTTAATTCGCTATTAAATATAGTTATTTTCATCAATCAATCGTTTCAAAAACGCTTTTATTGGCTTGGTATGTATCTATGTAGCGGAACCTTTCAAAATTATTTTCACCATCACACGCATTTTTACGAGTTTTTTTTCTTAACTTTTTTTATTTTATACTGTTTAGCCGTCTGACTAGCCACAAAAGCGTGTCTTTTAGAGTTTTTAATTATTATTTGTAATAGGTACTTTAATGAACGACAGCCATTCTTTACTTATTTTATTCATGGTTTGATAAGTTGAGTTTTATAGCAACGTACATTCAGTGTTATATACCTATTTTAATGATAGTTTGTAATTTAAACAAATTTGAGCGATCGATAATTTTACTATCTCCATTAATAATATATGCATTCCCTTTTCATTCTGAGTTATATATGAGTCGACTATTATCAAAGGCGGCAATCTGACTTTTGGACAATGATTGGTAAATCAGAAAAACGAATTATTGACTTTGTATTCCATTGGCAGTCACAAAACTCTTCGGAACGACATCTTAGATAAATAACAGGTTAACTATTAACCTTTATTTAATGCAGGTTTTGAACCGTATTCTTTGAAGGAGACGATTATATTCAAATAAATCTGTATTGACATATCAATAAAAATTTTTTGTCCAAATGTACAGATTGCCGCCTTTGATAATAGACGACTCATATGACTCCATTTCGAAGCACGTATCGCCTATCTCTTAAGTTTTTATCGTATTAATGCCACATTACTATGGCGATATAAGCGGATTATATTTTTAATGAGTACTGTAAATATGTATACCTCATGTGTTTTTAAAATTATAAAAAAAAAGTGTTTAGTTTGTATATTTTCTATGAGTGCATAAGTCGTATGTCCAAGTGAGTTTAAGCTTTATTCAGTTTTTGCTGGTACTTCAGGCATAGTACCAGATGGCGCGCGAGTCGAGTCGTCCGAATTAAATCTAACCTGTTTTAGGACAATATCCGGTTTATAGATACCTTCCCACTTTCTTCTGATAGTTACGAAGTGCACGTAAGCACGACTCCCTTGACTGCATTCCAATCTAGTTTTCGGCTACACATATTCATATGCATACAAATTATATGTCTCCTTATTATCCAACTATGCTTAATGGGTTTATTTATACTAATTAGAAAATTATTTTCGTAATATCCTATAGTAGAATATTGCTTCAGTGTTGTTATCGTTTACAAATAAGTTTAGTTTTTATTTCTATTATTTAGTTATAATAGAAATTCATACTAAGATTTTCGCATTGTTGCATCGATACGTAGATAAACTGTCGGTCACAATCAAAACTCCGGCTGTAGTTTTGATTTGTATTATGCACTAAAATTCACATTATAGTATTTACCCATCAGACCCTATGACGTCAAATAACAAAACTTAAAACTTCGCGTTTATTGTTTATGTTGATCACAATAATATTTTCAACACACAAATTTATAATAAATGAACACATGAGCAAACCCTATGATGCAGTTCGGTTAAGTACAAACAAACAAAAAAATATCTTACTGGACATTCCGATTAAAAAACAATGCTTCAAAGTACAACACTATGACCCGCGCCGACAACTCAATAATTTTCAAAGAACGCAAATCGTTGCAAACGCTGAGCAGCGCGCAAATGAGGCTGAAGAGTGTGGACTAAACACAAAGTTAATAGTACGAACTGGCCGCGTCGGACACTGATAAGATACCGATATTAGTGCTTTCAAGTTGTATATAAAACATATTTACAATAAAACTCAGAAAATCGACTTAAAATACATACTGACCCTCTAGAATCTCTTCAGAGTTCGGCCTTCGCGCGTTCATCGAACTAGCGTGTTTGACAAATTCTTTATTAAAACATTACATTGCATTTTTCGTTTTGCTATAATAAGCAAACACAAACTAGTGGCAATACATTGGTGTATAAATAAACGATGGAAGATGTGTTGTAATTAGAAACAAGAGATACGGGCGCTAGGTAACTGATCAAGTTATCGACTGTGATGTGATGTAGCATACGTAGTACGCAACGACCGAGCCCTGCCGGTCCCGTGTCGGTTTTGTGAGGAACAAGCAAAACAAACCATTCCATTGTGTTTGTCAATGGGAAAACTGCATTACAAAAGACAACAGACAAACATCACCATTTTCATACTAATGTCATTATTACAGTATTTTTAGATTATATTGTTAGTATTTTCTTCGATTTTCGCTTGGTAAACATACTCGTAATTAAAATTAGTTTTACGGTTTGAATTTTATTCCACGAACAAATAAAAACAGTAAAGTTTTCTGAAGCTTGGAAAATAGTAATCGTAAAAAACAGTTTTATTTTATCATTGTGACGTTCTTTTATAATTCCAAAAAAAAAATACGATCAATGTAGCACGAACAAATCTGTTTGAAACACAAAAATTAATGACTATACATTCTGTTTTTCTTCTCTACTACTACTTTAAGCTCTGTTTTGTTTTTGCTTATATCATTTACGTAGCTGCAATTTATGACGTTATATATTTCGTATTATGATCACATAAGTGAATTTAAGTTTACCACTGCAAGTAAAGAATCCGTTCCGTTAGTTGGTTTTTATGCACGTGAATAGGTTTTGCGCTCTTATCTAACATTACGTTACAATACGTATCGATTGTGACTACGATTATGTCTTTCACACGAGGTTGAAAACTTTCACGGTTTTTATCGTGCACGTAGTTACATTTCCGTAGTTTATTACAGTAAACGCGGAGTACTATTACCGGTACTTTTTTTTTTTTAATTTTTTATTAGAGCCATACACCAATTAGGTTAAGTCGGCTTTACCGGTACTTAAAATAAGAGTTAGTCTTCAATTAATAATACGATGTGACTGTTTTTACTGTAAAATCGAATAAAAATAAAAATAAAGGATTCAGCGTTAGTGGCCGTTATTTTGTTCATCCCTTTTTTTTTTTTTTTAACGCTGGGGAATCCATTTACGGATATTTATATATTACGGATTTTTACGGATATTGTTCATCCCTAGAAATATCTGTTTACATTTTCTAGTGTGTGTTTTTTATTTATAACCAAATCACGTTTGGATTATTATTATTATTATTATGTACAAAGTTTTTATTCTCGAATTTTTATACATTTCGGTAAATACTGAAAACCACGGGCCTAAGCAAGGTTCATTTTCAGTTTTAATTTCATTTGATTTTTTCCGTTATTCTTATTATTATTATTATTACATATTATTAGTTTCAAAACCAATGAAATTAATGTACTAAGTTATTCATAGTTATACTATTTCAACACAGCGAAGCTGCAGATATTTAGAGTGTATTTTAAAAAGGGTCATATGAACCATATATAATACATAATATAAAAAAGGTGTTACAGTTCGCCAGGTTTTGTAATTATATTGGTTGCATCACAATATTTTACTACCATCATGTATGTCTATGAATATTTAAAGTTTACAGTAATTGAGCAAGTCTGGTTAAGCCTGTTGATAGCCTACATAACAAACTCGTTGCCATGGCATTATTTAAATCAACAAAATCTCTAGGGCTACTTTGGATTTAAACATATAAGTTTGATATTAAACCGTACCTTAATAGCGAAGACTTATTAATATAAAGACTAGGTGAATGATTAAAGCGCGTGGTTTGATTTCGTATTGCTAATAGCAGTGTGAGTAGATTTTTGCCAGTGCTCGACAATGCAGACCTGTTACTTCTAGCTCAAGTCAGCCTTATTACATTATGTATATACATACTTATTCAATAGCATAATCAAATTTGAATAATAGAACGCCGACTTTCTTGAACTGCATTCCAAAATGGTGATAGAGTGAAGAAGATTTAAATGCGCATGTCAAGGCCTACTTGAATAAAACATAGTAGACATATTAAAAACCTCAACAGTTTTTGTACTTTAAAAAATTGTACAAAAGCAAACAAAAATGTATTTATTTTATCAAACTGACAAGTAATTTTCGGTCATGGCTAATTATTTAAAACTTGATATGACAAGCGAGATATTAGCTTATGGTATAATGATAGTATGATAAGCAAAGATAATCAAGAGTCTGATAGGATATTGTTGTACATAAAATAATTATGAATTCAAGTGGTAAGTGAACACAAGCTAGAAATGTTGAAAAGAGCGATGATTTGAGCGTCGAAGAGAACTTGACCAATTCATACCTCTATCAAGGAGTAAAGTCCGAATAACTCGAAAATAAATGCGTCCGAAACGATCTCGTGCGACGTGGTATAGGAAGTCCGGATATTCACCGAGGCACTCGCGAAGTTCTGCGTCCGGTAGATAGCTTAGCTCCCGGAAGAGTTCTGGGTCGAAGCCTGGCGGCGGCGAGGCACGCGACCCTCCTGCGCACCCCGCGCCCAAGCTCGCACAGCCCTCCGCCGTGACGTTCCCGAGCCGCGATCATCGGCTCCCTCCTCTACACGACTACGACCCACTCCAGTTTCTCACATACACACCACTGAATAGCGTTCACAACTTTTCGGTATAAATATCCTATTCACAAAGTCTCCTTGATCGTAATAATTGGTCGCACAAACTGAGCTGATAAATCATTTTACACTTTATATATTTTTGTGACGTAAGCCCTGGAAATTTTGTGAAAATCGTGTCGAGAACTTATTTGAAGGTATCATCATCACAGAACACGATTGACTCGCAGAAAAAAAACATGTGACTATCTGAAGAACGCTGGGACGGACAAGCGAGTCGGTAACTCGTAGTCGTACCCGTAATAATTTATTTATTTTTGGTTATAAAACTTAAGCCGTTTTGCAGGACGTTGTAATTAAAAGAGAATGTCATTGTACTATTACAAAAAGAACTACCCTACCTAGTACCTACAGAAAAACCGTATATTTCAAATATTGATATTATATATTATAATGTATTATCAGAATGTCTTCTAAAAGTTTATTGTAAAAAGTACGGCAAACATTAAAAAACAAATGAGTAACAAGCGTATTGTATTCACGATATTTTGTTCTTTAATAATAAAATTATTTTGAATTCCGTTTCCCAAACATTAGAGACCTGACAATAGTCAGAACGATGATCTCAGTATTTATTTACTCAGTCAATGGACATGACATGAGTGTTTTTGACGAACTTAAAATCACGGCCATTGAAAAAAGAAATTCATTAACTATGTAATTATTCGCTTCGTTACCTTGAATTTGTTAATCTTTAGAGAATCACTGCAGTGTAGTAGAATAATAGAATTTTAAGTGGACCAACAAAAACGGAAAAATTACTTTAATACTCAAAAGACCGTATTGTAGGTATGTTCTGGCCATATTCTTGAAAGGCGGTTTAAAAAAAAAAAAATTTCGTTCCATGACTCAAAACACATGAAGAAACTTGAACAGCGAAGGTTATCATCGTACACGTGATTCAGAAATGACGTAAAAATTGCATCTCGCTTTAGATTTTTTGTTTAGAACAATATTTTAATGGAAATTATATTTTTATACGGCAGGTAGTTCATCTGTGTTTTTATTAAGGACCAGTAACTCTCTTTATTTTATTATTCATAAAATGTATACGACATGATAATATGAATAACACCTTTTGACATTCTTCTCATTACGGACTTGTAAATCTAATATAACCCCAATTAGACCGTCAGCCTGTTCGGTAATCAATCGGAAAATACGCGTTAGATGCGACCTAAACCACTTGATATATAGCTATCTACTTCCTTTTTTAAGCAGTAATATAAGGCATGTTACAAACCCAAACAACACTTTATTTCTACCAGGAAGCAACCATGCGTTGCAATTAGGAAGGATAGAACAGCCGTTAATTTTATGAAAAACTATTAATACGAGAAAAAAATCACGAAATCTTGCTCGAAATTTTCTCTAATTTCAATTATTCTTTTTTTTTACAATGGTATAAACTAATAAAAAACATAATAGTAACCAACTAACTTTGAAGAAGGGAAGATTCTGTATTTGACTGTATGTATTTCCGATTTCTCCGTCATCGTTGATCGATTTTGATAAATATGTTTTGTTTAGAATGTCTGCTAATTACTCTTGAGGGTGTATTTCATTTTTGAGCTCGATTCTTAATTATAGGATTCATATTGGTGAATATATACGGTGTACCTACAATATATCCTTAAAAAGGAAAAATGCGTTTCTGATAAAGTCGATCGACAAACATTTTATTCCACTGTCTTCAATTGACATTACTAAAATACTTTTAAAGATCTGTAAAACCTTTTGAATTCTCAAGATCATTGCTTGTCGCTTGGAGTTTTTTTTCCTTCCATTTATTTTCCTTAAATGTGCGATTCACGATTTATTGACACCAACCAAGATTTACATTTCAACTTAAGGCCGTTTCAAAACCACAATCATATTATGATCTATTTGTATACTACAATTTACTTCAAGGCCTTTGTATTTATTTTAATGCATCACAATGTGTACAATTGTTTTAACTATAAAAAGGTACGATTTAAACGGCTGATATTTCCATAAGGAATTGTTAGTCCTCTAACAACTTTAATTCAAAGCATATATAAAAGTAAATTAAACAATCACTCAAGTCTCAAACTGAAGAGCAGCGTTTTTTTAAAAAATAGAAAACTTGACCTGATCGAATTCGCCAGAAAAACTTATGCAAACCTATACATACCTTCTTTATTATTAATTTGTGTTATACACCAGTGGCCATTAATATCTATATGGCAATTAGCACAGATCATAGAAACTGGCAATTAGTTATCATAAATATCGATTTGAAATTACTATTTAATAGTTCCATTGTTAGGAAAGACATAAATAACAAAACTTGCATACGTAAGTGAAAAAATTGATTTTCATAATTCCACTCAATTGCAACTTATTGTTTTTTTTTTTTTAATTATTGCAATTATAATTTACTGTAATTAAAGAGTTTTTAAGCAAGGCTTTACAACCGGTATTGTTGTTGTAACCTTATAAAAATTAATAAACGAAAGTAGGTTACGCCGTAAAGTTATGACGTAACCTACGGCCCTGCACGCACAAACAGACTACTGATTTAAAATTATAGCTTATATGAGTCGACTATTATCAAAAGCCGGCAATGTGACTTTTGGACAATTATTGGTAAATCAGAAAAACGAATTATTGACTTTGTATTCCATTGGCAGTCACAAAACTCTTCTGAACGACATCTTAGATAAATAACAGGTTAACTATTAACCTTTATTTAATGCAGGTTTTGAACCGTATTCTTTGAAGGAGACGATTATATTCAAATCAATCTGTATTGACATATCAATAACATTTGTTTGTCCAAATGCATAGATTGCCACCTTTGATAATAGACGACTCATATAGAACAAGTACCGTTTTGCCTCTACCAAAAACTGACTGCCGAATATCAATTTAATTGTACTTTATTTAACTCAAAAGTGTTCTAATCAGCTGAACTGATTTCAATTATAGAATACATATTTAATTTAAATGTATTATGTTGAACTCAAAAAAATTCTCAGCAGTTGAACTGGTTGAAATTATTTTATAACACCCAACCTCTGACAGTACTAACATAATGGCATTGTAAATAAATCACTTTCGGTAATAGTTTTTTTTTTTCACTACACAAACCTTGATCAACAGTTATAGATAGATCACTCAACTGAAAATGACAATTTCAAATTACTATTAACCGTCGTCGAAAGAATTCTACCGAGATACCAACTTTATGATAAAATGAGGCGATTTCTTTTACTAACGGTTTTAATGTTTTAGGCCAGTTGTATTAAACTTTCACGATCAAGTGCAGGCGTCTGCAGTGTAAGTAGGCACGCGAATTGCACGATCACGGCACATACGAACGGTATCGGAACGAATTCACGGTACGCGACCACTTACGCCGATATCTAAACAATAACTAAGTGAATTAACCAACTAATCCTCCGCATTCATCACGTATCCTTACAACATACCACCATTTAGTGTTATAATAAAATTAGTCAATAAAATTTGTCATTACAATAAAAACGTCGCGACAACTTAATCTTGTTACGTGCCTTTTAAAAAAGCGGCTTTATTGTAGTAATCCGGTGACTTGCCCGATAAATAAATAAAATAAAAATAAGAGCAGGGAAAAATGAAATGATATACCTATATCAAAACAGACAGTTCGAAAGGAAGGCGAGATCCGTGAATCGTTTTCGAAATCGTCTCACTTCAAAAAGAACAAGCGGATATTTTAAACGACAGACATTTTTAAGCGACCTAGGAACGTTAACTCGTATTTTTCTTCCTGCTTCCGGCTTAAGGTACTCTTTTTTTCTTGTGATTTATATATTCATCGGTGACTTTATTTTGTTCGTCTCTTTTGTTATTTTTCCTGTTTTTGTCTAGTGTTTGAAGATTTTGAATTATTTTATCAATTTGATTGAATACTTTAATTTTTTAATACATCAAGTGTACAAACTACGTTTAATCGGAGGTAGATCAGAGGTAGTGAACCTGGTCTCGCTTCGGCATCAACGAAATAGTGTATTAGGAAATATTAGACATTTTTATTGTTTAGTCAACTGAACGAGCTCACATTCCACCAGGTGTTATGTGGCGACAATAGAAATCAAAAGGAAAGTGTCACCACCAATATTGCGACATAAAGTAGAAGCTTTTTTTAGGACATTCATTCTGATTTAGCTAATGGACGAAGTTTTTTTTTTTGATGGAATGATGACTGCTGGCTCGGAGGCCACCAAGATGGGTTCCTTATAGCGGAAGGCCTTACAGTATACTTGCTTCGTGAATGTATTTTGCCATGGGATCAAAATCGCAACCAACTTAGAAGATTGGCGAAAAACTTAGAGGGTTGGTTTGATATCACTGTAAGGGCTAAATGTCACGTTTTCATAGACACTGGCACCACTAACGGCATAGCCAAGCCGCTTAGTAAGATAATTCTTCTGTAGGTGTGTTTGTTACTGAAGTCCTCCAAAACGGCTGAACTTTTCATAAAAGTAATTAGGTATGTGCGTTTAAAAGGTTCTCTGCATGGTTTAGATTCACTAGTTAACTTAGTAAGTGTAAAATCTGATTCCAGGATATTTTTTTATTTTCAGTGCAAAACGTTGGCTCACTAGTAAAAAATAATTATCATTTTTATACACATCAGTGCCGAATGGACAAAATATATGCATAACTTATGCGAAAGACTTTAAGATAAAGAGGAATGTGCAAGAAAAAAGCAGCTGCGTTTAGTATGTACTCACATGATAAAAATAAACCTAAATTAGTTAAAATAAACAAAAAATAATTTAGCTACAACTGCGAACCTTTTATCGGCCTTGGATATCATTGACTATATATAATATTATTATTGATAAATAAAATGTAAATCTACTGTATCGTGTGACGACGATCATGCGCAACCTGCCGCATACATAATGTGAATGAATCAACACTACATTTAATTTTATGATCTTTGCTCATTATTGTATTTTGTTTCTCAGACAAAATTATATTTCATATTAACACAATATTAATTTCACTAACGTTCCACGTTTCGCATAGTAAGCATTTGATAAATACACCTACCTATCCTAATATACTCCCACCTAATATAGATTTACAATTAAATACACAACGAAGATGTTACATTTCAAAACGCTAAATATTATTTGGAATCAATATTTTTTTAACGTTCAATTTTTACAAGTACTCTGCTAACTACAATGATAATTTAAACATTGAAAGCTCTACATAATTATTAAGCAAATTCACGCGTCATCTATTCAAATTTGTATTGCATTCTTTATAATATAGGTAAAGTCAAAATAACTAGTTTTAGCAAACAATAAAGATTTTTTATCGATAAAATACTACACAACCAGGCAACAATATACGTAATTATTATGTTCTCACGGTCAAGATAAACGATCTGGCCCACAGCTGTAGCGCGTTGCGAAGTTGGGCGGTTGTCGCGTCTTTCCCCGATTCCCGAGCCGCCCCCGTTCGATGCCACGGCACCCACGATTATGACGAAAATCGCCCAATCAAACCAAACTACCGCAACGTACTTTTCCAATATACCGTAATTTCTAACACAAAAATATTTGTACGAAACACGTACAGAGATGATATGGGATGATACTGAATTACATAAGACATGTGTCTCTTAATCAGTTATCATCAACTCCAAGGGGGACGAGTCAACGTACGCTGTAAATTATTTAATTGGCAATAAACGAGAACGCGTAGCGGGGATACGTATAAATAACTAAGTAGGTGCAACGGCGCACCTGCAAGATCTTTTAGGCTTGAGGCACGGAGTGCGAACTGTGAATGCGACGCGCGTCACTATCCGGCGTCTAGTCGCGTCGCGATATCGATCGCCGCCGGCGGTGGTGGATATACACGTGGCGCGTGGATACGAGCGAGGCCGATACTGGTAGACGCGCGCCTGTACTCTCGCGCGTGCGTACTCTCGCTACAGACAAAATATGCATACCAAAACCGACACAACTCAAGCGGCAAAAATACAACATTTTTAATTCATTACTAACACGATAATCCCCGCAAATTACTAATGCATCAGACTTTAATTTAATTAATTAATTTTTGTGATTAAGTATTAATGACATTTTAGAAGGATAAAATTTATAAAACTATTATAATTTATATTATCCCTATCTTATTATTAAGTCAAGCAAATCACAGCAAATTGGAAATCAGGTAGTTATTTTTAGTATTTGGTATTTAGTGAAACCCAATGAACGTGTATTTGGGATAGACACAATGTGACTCAACCTTGCATCATGACAGCCGTTTATTAGTACCCAACCCCCCTCGCAGAAGCAGATTTTTAGTTGTATTACGTTGATTGCGTCATTTAAACAAAACTGGGCCAGTGCTTGCCGGACTTCGCACAGGTTTAAGGTTAATTCTAAAAGGTATATAAATGAAAATATCACCCCCATAAGTACAGACAGTATGTATGTCTGGCTTAGAAAGTAATCTATATATAACGTATTCCAGCGAAGATTCTAAATTTAAATAATCCGTCTGTTGGAGTTGACGAAATTCTTAGGATTCCGTCTTTGGTATATTTCCACAGAACTCTAGAAGAATATACAAATTCTATCACGTTTGAGTGCTTTTACGTCTGGATTCAAGATCATAGCCTTTATAATGTTCCTTTTTAAATCATTAAAGTGTCGATCTAATTTTATAGTATAACGATTTGCATGATAAAAATTTCAAATTAAAAAGAAATAATTATTTGAGACAGGCTTTGTACTGATTGAGACTAGACCGCATGTCTCACGGTGGGTGGCATTACATTGTAATGTCTACGGACTTCGACAGCTGTTTAACACCCGGTAGGTAGGCAGTGTATTTGTTCACGTTTAAGCAAATAATCGAACTACATATAAAGACCTAGGTATATCAAAGACATTTCTCATCGATCTTCCATTTAAATAGTTCAAGGGCTGACCGTCTAAGTTTAGCTCAAGAATTTAAATATTAAATCAAGATTTCTAACATCTTTTATGGAAAGATCTTTGCGAGGCGTCAACATATTTGCTGTTCTTGTTTCTTGTTCCAGTTATGCCATTTAGATAAAACTTACCAAACAAATCATCTGCGTTGCGCTAAACAATCAGAATATTTACAGTAAGTTTATGATAAAGTTTCAAAAATAGGAGTGGTGTGTTACAAACGAGACGGCACGCCATATTCATAATGCTAAAGGCCATGGACATTTGACAATCAACCTTTCCTTTCCATTTAAAGGATAACGTTTACAAATCTCATGAGAACCTATATGTATTCAACTAATGTAAAATATCTTGGTCACAATTTTTTTTTTTTCGGAAAATTAGAATTCATCATTCATTAAATTCCCGTTTATCTACTAGTTTAGGTCGTATTGTTGCGCAAAGCGTCCGTCGGGTCGAGAACTTGCGCAGCTGTTAGTCTAATCAATAATTTTGTCTGCATCTCGTTTTTTGTCAAACGACCCCTCATTTGTAACTTGTGTAATTCAAATAGGTGCAATATACTTAAGATTAGAACGCACCATATGTCACGAAAAGGTCATCATATTATTCACTGTAATAGCTCGGTGCACGAAATGTTGAGGAATACCGAAGATATTAGGTTGGTGCATGTGAAATATCGGATTTAATAGATTAACTAAATTAAAATGTGTAGTTTTGCAGCGCTCTAGCATAGTAGACTTTACTACCTACTACTTTTTTTTAAGTCGTTGCGGCCTGAAGTTTATGACGTCCGGTGCATTCGTATCTTGCGATGCACCGGTGTTCGAATCCCGCAGGCAGGTACCAATTTTTCTGATGAAATACGTACTTCACAAATGTTTACGATCGGCTTCCACGGTAAACAAATAATCGTGTAATAAAAATCAAACCCGCAAAATTATAATTTACATATTTACTGGTGGTAGAACGTTTTGTGGGTCTTGTGGGACGTTGTAGATGTCTATGGGCTCCAGTAACTACTTAACACTAGATGGGCTGTGAGCTCGTCCACCCATCTAAGCAAAAAAAAAGTTCTGATCCAAGAAAAAAAATTTATTAAAAAATGAAGAAAGCGCGTGAGTTCTATAAAGTACTAATCATGTGGTCCAGTGCTCACACGTGTTGGACATATCCTCCACATACATTACATTAGTCTTAGAACCGCAAAGGATTAACATTAGTTTTAGCAGTAATTGTTTTTTCCTTTGTTGCAATATTTTCTTGCCATATTCTTATGTTTTATAAAAAGTTAAACAGCGCATTAAATGATGTCAAGTAGATTTTTAAGTAATAAGTGATAAAGTACATTATTCTAGATGGATCCTGGGTTAAAATTTTTACTATTAATATTCACCAGTAGGATTGTTGGCAAATGATCACGAGGTCACTGAATACATACTTTAGTATAAATACCCTGAACGTGTGAGGAGAATACGATGAGGTAAGGCACAATACAACGGCGATAAAAGTGGCGCCTGATAGTCACGATGAAAAGAAGCTTTAGGAGTTCGATTAAAGAAACTTTGAAGTTAAAATTTAGTTAGAGAAAGTTTAATTAAAGAATTTTGAAGTCGTCATGACCTATAAGACGCCCGGTATGAATGCACCGGCAATCGTACGATGCGACTGTCCCGGTGATCGAATCCTGCAGGCGGTATTAATATTTTTAATGAAATACGTACTTAACAAACGTTCACAAATGAGTTCCACGGGGAAGGAATAACATTGTATAACAACTGGTAGGTCATCTTGTGAACCCGTACGAGTAAGTAGTACCGCCCTGCCTATTTCTGCCATGAAGTAATGCGTTTCGGTTTGAAGGTTGGGGTAGCGGTTGTACTGTCCGCGGAGACCGGCGTCGTTGGTCGTCGACTATCGCCTCGACGACCCGTCGGTCGGGCGTCCTCGGGGTGGCGCCGCGAGTCTATTTGTAGTGTTGACCGCTGCAGCCCCCCTACTCTGACCAGGTTCTGACCCCGGATCGAGATCCGGGAAATGGAGATCGGGTGCAAGAGTGCAGGGGAGCGTTTAGTGCGGTAGGTCCTTGCAGATCGTCAAGTCCCACATACCCTGCGCGCCCCCTATCCGCGGGGACCTCGTAGGAGGTTCGGCCCCGGGGCAAAAAAAAAGCCGTTCTACTGTAAAAAGTGAGACTCACATGTCTTACATTACATAAGACACAATGTGGGTGGCAGTATTTATGTTGATTCCTTGGGGTTCGGTGACTACTTAACCAGGTAGACCGTGAGCTCGTCCCCTCATTGTACCAATTAAAGAAAGTGTGCAAATTTTCAAATAAATCTGCAATCTTGAAGATGCTAAACATTAAATTAAAATATTCCGTTACCTACCACCGCCCAATAAATATTTATTATATGTAAGGAACAATTACGGAAGCCGGAATAGTAAGTAATATAAATTACCTCAACATAAACGGAAATAGAACTTATCGTCGCACAGTCGTAAAACCACAATCTAATGCGAATGCAGCTTCAAATGAGAACGTTGAACCTGCACGTTAGCTGATTATTAATTTAATTTACATTACCGACATTGCAAAAAGTATTAGTAAAAGTTAATATTGCCGGAGAAGATTTATGTTTCTCGTATTTATGTTTTCGAGGCAGGTTCCCTTACACCATGAAAATAATAACACTGAATACAAATATTAACACTAACGAATTTTCTAATAGTATAAATATCCAGTTAAAATCCCTTGTTACGTTACAAAATTTATAAATCGTACTTACGGAAGTAATTGAGCGTCTCCCTGATCTGGTCAGGTGTTAGTTCCAAATCCGCAGAGCTGACTGGCAGCGCAGGAGATGGAATGAACCAATCTTGATTTTCGTATCCTGAAAAAAGGACATAACATAAGTATTTCATATATTAAACGTTCATAAACAAAAATTGTTTTCATAGAAGTTAAATAATTCCATTCCAAGAAGTACCGAATTAAACCAATGTTTAAAAAAATGCAATTAATAAAAAATCAGTAAATTATCTTGGCGATAAACAAAGCAAGATTGTATTTGCCCTTCGGTCCGCGCGCAATCTACTATGTTTATATTATAAACACAATAATATCGGTATCTCCCCTCCCGACTAGGCGCGTCAATACCCCCGCCCCCGCCGTTCGCCCGATCACGATGTTCGACCAGCCCATACCGTGGGCCCCGAAGGTCAAATATTTAGGCGTCACCCTCGACAGTAGGATGACATTCCGCCCCCACATTAAGACGGTACGCGACCGTGCCGCCTTCATTCTAGGACGTCTCTACCCGATGATATGTAGGCGAAGTAAAATGTCCCTTAGAAATAAGGTGACACTCTACAAAACTTGCATACGCCCCGTCATGACCTATGCAAGTGTAGTGTTCGCTCACGCGGCCCGCATACACCTAAAAACATTTCAAATTATTCAATCCCGTTTTTGCAGGATAGCCGTCGGAGCCCCGTGGTTCGTCAGGAACGTCGACCTCCATGACGACCTGGACTTAGAGTCCATCAGTAAGTATCTTCAGTCGGCGTCCATGCGCCACTTCGATAAAGCGGCACGACACGAGAACCCTCTCATCGTGGCCGCCGGTAACTACATTCCCGATCCTGCGGACAGAATGGAAAGCAGTCGACGTCGCCCAAAACACGTTATCTCGGATCCTCCCGATCCACTAACGGTGCTTTTAGGTACTTCAAGCACCGGTCACCGTTCTCGTCGAACCCGTCGCTTGCGACGAAGGGCTCGACGAGTAAATTAACTCTCAGACACAGCCCACTGAGTTTCTCGCCGGATCTTCTCAGTGGGTCGCGTTTCCGATCCGGTGGTAGATTCTGCGAAGCACGACTCTTGCTAGGGTTCGTGTTAGCAACATCGTCAGGTTTGAGCCCCGTGAGCTCACCTACTAAAGTTAGGGTTACGCTGATATAGCCTCTCAAGGCTCTCAGCTTAGGTAGGAAAAAAAAAAAAAAAAAAAAAAAAAAATCGGTATCAGATTCAGCTCATTGGTTTATGTACTATTATTTCACAACATTCCAATAGATGGCGCTACTAGTATTAGCTTTAAGAAAATTCTTACTGTACAATGTTTTTTTTCAATGACGAGTAAACTGACCTAAATCAAGCTAGGGTTTAATTAATAGTTATGCTCTCGCAAGAGGCATGTTAAGCAATCCTTTATCATTCTTCAACACCAGACCGAAACTTAACTGAACGAAAACAATGCCGCATGAATTACGAATTTTAATTGTTTTGTTTTCAGTTACGTAAGGTTCTTGTCTGTTTGCAATAACACATTTTTAGTTTATCGCATCGCATACGTTTATTTAATGTACAATATTCATTTCAATTCACTGAACAGGTCTATTACGAGTATATAAAATATGTAAATTAATTGGTTTTATAAATTTTAAAATAGCTGTCGAATAATAACATATCCACGTAGTGTATCATGTAGTGAGTCACAGCGTAGAACAGAAAAATAAAGTCTCCCATTCAATTGGTGTGAGACCAGTACAGTCCTGGAACAGCTAATGCATGACGTCACAAATGTTCTGAATCACACGTACCTACTTCCTATTTCAATACGCATGCCCATAAAACCGGTTCAATTCGATTCAAACAGACACTATAGAAATTTGGTTTTTTTATTTATTTTGATTACATCGCCGTTTAGGTGTATGTCTGAATTAGCAAGCAAATATACTTAAGTACGTGTAATGGCTGAATGCAGCGAATGCAGTTTAGCGGCAACCTGGACGCATTCTGTCGAGAGGACGATGACTCGAGGCGATGAGACACCATTATTTATAGAGTTAGCTGTTACTGGCGCCGCCGGAAGCCGCGGGCATTTACTAGGTCGGAACAAAGAGTAGCAATGTTGTCATTTTATCGATCGTTTTGAACTAACTATAATTCGAACAGAACTGAAGTTTTGGCATTATATTTGGATTTCACCGTAGATGGCTATGATCCTAATATCCACCTACTATCAAGTTCGGTTCGTTTTCGCGGACCGATTATTAGATAAGATTGTTAAAATGTTTGGTTAGCTGGATTTACTTGAGTTTGTTTTATGTACCCAAACACAAGGTAAAACTCGTAATTTGGAACCGCAGAATATGGAACGTATATTTATTACTTAATGTGGTCCATTATTAAATTATACTAAATTGTTTTCGATTAGAATGGATGTCAGAATGAATGTCTCCTGCATTGTCCATAATTATTATTACAAAGCATTTTCGTCAACCATTTGCAAAGTTTTTACTGTTTATTTTCTCGTGTACGTTTTGTATTCTCCTAAAGCGCTTTCATGAATGAATAACCGAATACCTAGCGTTAAGTGATCTCTAATCTCTAAAAGTTAGCGTGGTATGGACATGTGATGCGTAGAGAGAAGATGCATGTGACTAGGACATGTATGGAAATGGTAGTGCAAGGTAGAGGGGGAAGAGGTCGACCGAAGAAGACATGGATGGAGTGTGTGAATGACGATATGAGAGAGACAGGAGTGAGCGTTGAGATGACGGCTAATAGAAGAGAATGGAAGAGAAAAATTAGCTGTGCCGACCCCACCTAGTGGGATAAGGTGGAGAAAAAGAAGAAGTCATCTCTAATCCAAGAAGAAAATATGTACTCCGTAATACTTACGTAATTTATATCAAGCTACTATTATGGTTCAATGTCGCATTTTTTTGTCATTTTATTACTGCCGAGGTTTTGAATAGTTCACTCATACTTCAGCATTTGAATAATATAATAAATACCGTTTAATTTTCTTTAAAAAAATTCTAGACTTATATTTCATCCTAATTGATTTTTTAAAATAGTAATATATACATATGTATTCTAAGGTATTCTGTATTAATTCGGCCCGCAACACTATACCGAGAAGCAATGCCAAATACAAAGTTCATTTCAGTGTCGTTAACGTGTTTGCAAATAGCCTAGGCGTATCACACGAATAGGTTGCGTTCTAGATACTGAGCATTGACCTAATGAAATACACGAGAAGCCTGGAACTAAAACGAAACTAGGACGACGTTACAACAGAAAATCAAATGTTTTTTTAACGTACATCGTATGTTGTAAATTATCTCAACACGTTTTAGCGAGGAAGAATATTTCGTGATTTAACAGCGGCTCTCTTCAGTGTTTATTGCAAATCTGATAATTTTTTTCGAAAGATTTTCCAAGATTCAATTTTTTTTTTTAAAGTTATTTTAAAGTAAAAGTGAGCACCAACGCACCATCCTGTCTATTAAGGAAACATAATAATGAACGTAGTCAAAGTCTCAGTAATAAGTTTTATTGTCCTACCTATGCTAGAGTAACCTAGGTCATGGCAGCGTAACCGGACGAGTAGTTGAGCTCTCGGGGTTCTAACCTGAGGACACTAGCCCTAACAATAGCAGTGTTTCTCAAAATCTACCACCGAATCGGAATCGCGCCCACTGAGAACATCCGATGAGAAACACAAAGAGCTGTGTCTGAGGGTTAATTTGATCGCCAAACCCTTGGTTGCAAGCGACGGAATCGACAAGAACGATGACCGGTGATTGAGCTACCTAAAAGTATCGCCAGTGGATCGAGAGGAACCAAAATTACGTGGTAATAAGTAAGCTCCGACAACAACAAATTCAAAAGATAAATATTAAGTTTTTAAAGATTTTATTTAATCGTGGCAGACGGTAATTAAAACATGTTTCATATTTACATGATCCCCGCCCTGTAATGTTATTGGTATTACTCGATCCCATAACGCAGAGATTGTTTCACCCATATTTTACTTCCAACTGTCCAGGAAAAAGGGTACCAAAAACAATGAATTCAAAAAATTCGTTCTATTATTTGATATAAAAATTTATAAGTAATAATTATCATTATATAAAATGCTCAATGACCACGAGCAAGCAATCTCTCGAAACGCTCTGTATTCAAGACAATGGGTTCCAGATTGAACTGGTGTACTCTACTTCTACGACAGACGGTACGGCTATAAAACGCATGTTAGATGACCGTATAAGCAAAGAGTTCCTTTTTTATGTTGCAGAACAAGCTTTGTTTGCTTTACATGTGTCAATGAGACATGACAACGTGAAAACCACCTTGGGACTAGTCTTAATTGTATTGTGTAAAGCCTATCCCACCCTTCAAATACCAGTTGGTGACGAAGAACGCTGCTGCATATCTCTTTTGAACCCCTTAAGTCTTATTTTACCACACCTACAGGAATATACACTATTGTGGTATTCTAGGACAGATCACACGGCAGCCACTATTATTATTTTCTTGTACCTTATACAAATAAATCACAAAATCCGCTAAATTATAATACTTAAAGCAAATTGTAAATTTAATTAAATCTACTTAACATTGGTTCATACATTATTGTTTTGCAATGAAGGTAGATGTAGATCGTAAAATACTCTGAAGCTATTTCTATAATTTTACCTTACATTGTAATGTTTACCCAATTAAAGAATTAAATACGCTAATAATAGCATATAGTTGTTTTTCATCTTACCTCCGAATTGCGTTAGACTATCTGCTCTCAGCCGATACTTTGGTATGTGCTCTTGGAGAAGGCTAACGATCTCTACCTCGGGCACCTCCTCGCTATTGCACACCTCTGTAGACAAAACAAAATATCTAAATACAAAAATGTATTTTTCCTGAGAACTATGGATCATTGGACCTGAATGGTAAATGGTCAACAACCGTGTATCTGTAAATTAACAGGAAAACGTGTGGTTGCGTGTCTAGTAATGCGAACTTGATCGCAATGCGGCCTTTCTTAGCGTCTAGAGTAGTTGAACGCGTTTCACAGGACTCGGGTGTCTACATTCCGTGTTTAGTGTAGAGGTACTAGACAGAATCAATAGTTCCCTCCGGCGCGTTGGTCAATAGCGCCAGACGAAGTGCGTGCACTCGGAAAGCATTGACGTAGACAATTCCATATACGTTCCAATAAAAAAAAAACCCTTGAAAAGGGACCAATCAAAAAATTTCAAAGGAAAGTATGCTTTCGAAATATTTAAACATTTACTTTAAATTTTTAAGTGAAAAAAAAAACAACACATTTCCTTGACCCCGTTAAAGTTGGCACTCACATTCGAAGAAGTCTAAAATAACTTTAAGTACAAGATAGCTGATATCAATTCACTGAACGTAGCTAATAATACTCGACACAATTGTTGTTGTTATTGACAACTGTTGATCTTAAAATAATACATACCTACTATAAATATAACCGTTCGTAAAATATGTAATTAAATCCCAGAAACGTATATAAGATCTTCTCTTCAGAGAAGACGCCTTTTACTATCATACTCGTACTTCTTTTTTTTTAACATAATTTTTTCCATTAATAACGTAGGTATTATGATAAACATTAACTCGTGTATTGCCGTTGGATAAAGGTCAACAATCCATACTAAACAGATTTACAATTTGAAATAACGCTGTAGAATCTTCATTCAATTTGAGACGAAATTAGTCAAGAAACGTAAAATTGTGTAATAATTGAATTAACCCAACTTGGCACGAACACGTACATACATCTATAATTTCACCGCTTTTATGATGTCATTAAGGGAAATACTACTATATTCTGTTCACGTTTTTAAACAGTCTTCTTAACATTCCAATTCGATTAATGTAGATTCCGATGTGTAGGCACATACTAATAAAACAAATAATACGTGACTTCGACGGAAATGGCCAAAGCCATGGTTGATTAAGCAATAATTCAACATTCCAAAACGGAGGGCTGATGTAAAGAAAGTCGTATAGGGTTTTAAAATAAAAATGCAGCTGTTTCGTCTATCAAACATCCCAGAGTAGACCACACAAGGAACTATTATTATAGTTCACACTGAAATACATATCTCTATGCACTGATATTTCCAAGACTTTAGCTATTCTTGTCTTTGATTCTTAAAACGTATTTTCTGTGTAGTGTGTTAGAACGGCGAAGAAAAAAAAAACATTTACGTAAGAAACTTTAAAATGGCAATACTTCAATTGGCAATGTTATTGATTTTTTTATACCTTATTTTTGAAGAAACTGGACAATATGATGCAGATATGGATTTTATATAGAAAACTATTCTCTGTTGCCATTCTGCCGGAAGGGCATAGGAAAGACGGTAAGCAGTCGACGTCGCCCTAAGCCCTTCATTTCGGATCCTCCCGATCCACTAACGGTGCTTTTAGATATCTTAAGCACCGGTCATCGTTCCCGTCGAACCTGTCACTTATGACTAAGGGCTCGGCGAATAAATTAACCCACAGACACAGCTTCTCGCCGGATCTTCTCGGTGGGTCGCGTTTCCGATCCGGTGGTAGATTCAGCGAAGCACTGCTCTTGGTAGTGTTAATATTAGCAATTTCATTAGGTTTGAGCCCCGTGAGCTCACCTACTTGTTAGGTTACATTGATATAGCCTCTCAAAGCTTGGACTATCATCGTTCTCGGCGATCCTACTAGTTCTGTGAATCTAATATAACCCTCGAAGTTACTAGAATAGGTAGGAAAAAAAAAGATGGGAAATAGTTTAAATAGAATACAGGCAATCCACGTTTCCCCTTATACGCAACGTAACTGATTGGCTCGTCACTCACTTATACATACCATTCATATTCACTTATACTAAAACTTTTTTTAAATGTATGTATCAAATATCTAACGGATCAGTGGACCCAAAATTCAAGTTACGAAAAATTCTTTTTTTTCCATATTCAACAATATGATAAGCTAGCGGTTTTTATTATTATGTTTCAGTTGTATTGTGTAATATATGTTTGGAAAGCATTTTGAACAACTTCGTATAAAATATGCAAATATCAAAAGACCAATAGAATACAATACTTACTTAATTACTATAGCCTAATATCCTGATCAGGACAACCAGTATTAAAAAAACAAAATATTATAATTTAATGATTTATAGTTAAGCTTGTTATTCAAGGATATTTTTGTAGTTCTTTAACGACATTTATTTGTTTATTACTAGCTATCGACAAACGAGCTCGTTGGCCCGCATCTTTTTAATCGATTACAGGAATCCATCGAGATAACAAAGTAGAAACCTAGAGACAAAAGATTGTAGTTTGGATGCCACCTACCACATAATTTCCATATTAAAATTCATAATTCTATATTGTATTTGAATATTTAATTACCTACAGTCCTAAGCTGTCATTCTTATTTTGAAAATACTGAATGTTTATTTGACAGTTAGACGTTTTAATGTTTAACTGACTCACCATTGTTCCAGTCCAACAGCAAATCCTGACGTTTTTCATACAACTCGTCACGACGCCGTGGTCGCGGCCGCGGTCTTTTTTCACTCATATCGAAACATAAGATCGTGATTCAAATAAAAATGTACATTAACTTTTCACTCACATTATTTTCATCACAACAAAAAAATTTGACCAAAGATTTCGTTAAAATTTGCGAACGTGCACTACGAAACGAACTCCCCAATATTGAATTTTGTAATTACCTATACATACATCTGATAACAGATAAAAGTCATAAAGACTGATAGTACTTTTGAAATTATCGTTAGCGTTTAGTGACAGTTTTTGGATAAACCTTAAACAACTACAGCGCTATGATCTAAAAAGTGTTCTGAAGATTCGGAATGCAAATCTCTCCGTTTGGCTCATTCAGACACGCTATCATTGTGTGATGGTTAATTTTTATTGTTTAATTCAAACATAATATGTTTCTCTCGTGACGCACAATCATTGATCACATGACGATCCATAATCGATATTTATTGATTGCCACGATCGTTATTCTTTATTAAACAAAAGTTTAGGTATCAGCGGAAGTAACTAATTTGTATTCAAAAATAGATGAATTTTAAGGATTCTTATCGATCGATTTAAAGAAGCTATAGTGAAAAGTAACAAGAAATATATATGTCAACTGCGAAATCGATGTTACAAGAGTAGTCTTCGAATAGTGCGAATATTTACTTAGTTTTGCAAATAAAGAATGCCAGTCTGTCCGTAACCTTCTACGTAATGGAAATTTTGAACACAGTTGCATCAAGCGCAGCTGGTTGTATAATATTAATGGTTATTCATTATTTTACTTATAATGGTCACTGTAAGTATTCATGGAGTGATCAGGTGATTTCCTTCCTTCCTTGCCTTCGACAACAATTACAAAAACCTGACTGTTACTGAAGGCCTCAAATCAATGACACTTTAGACTTATTCAAGCGTGTGACCAATAAAAATACGAATGTCGTCAGCGTCAAGTGTTCGGCTCACAGCCATTGCGGGATCATCTCGCCAACAAAAATTTTAGGTTATACGCTGCCTCAACCAACAGATTCAATTTTTTTGTTACTTATTACAGAGTCGCGGCCTTGTCAATGACGCATCGAACATTGAATAATAGTTTTTACTGACCGAAATGCATTCTCCTTTGAAAAGGCGGCAGCAAAAAAATCAAACTAATTGCGTAACGAATTTAAACTTATAACCTTTTCTTTATTCTTATTAATTTTAATTGTTTTTAAAACAATACAGAACAAATTGTCTTCTTAATAATTGCCGTTCGCGTTCTGAACACAGACATAATGAGGTCGCTTTGTATGCTTATATAAGTTCTGCTATCAAAGAACATTTTATGCTGTGTATATTATATTATTCTTATACTTATTATAGTTTAGTTAAGTACTTTTGTATTCGTTATTGAGTTGCGATTGTTATCAAAACTTTCTACTTACTTTCTTTTTATAATGGCATCAGACGGTTTTATTAATCATGAAAATATCAAATCTAGTTTGAAAATCAAAACGTGTACACAGGTGAAATGTAATAATTATATTTTTTATTGAAGCTTGTATTAGAATAAGGTGTATCAATCTAGTGTTAATCGTGTATAATATAATACATTTAATTCATTCATAAATAAAGTGGTGTGATGAAAATAATAACAAAAAAAAATACTTTAATAAAATTAAGTTTCAAATAAAGAGTTTTAAATTCATTAAAATGTTAAATGTAAAATGAGTTTAAAAACTGTTTACTGTCAAAAACGAGTTTCGATTCTTGTTATTTAATAGAAAATGAACATGAAATATCCGATACATGCCACTCCAATACGCAAATATTGTGGTACCTTTCATTGTTTACGACTTGCACACTGTGCAGGCTGAAGGTCCTCGACCAACAAATTATTTCAATACATACATAATATACTTTGTGTATCTTCCTTGCAATTTGTTGGCTGCAACTATTGTACGTGTGTAATACCTATTTGAATTAAAATAATCATTTTATTTAGCTTTCAGTGATATTTACAATTACATAATGCGATTTTTCTTTCACACAATTACTATCGTAAAATCGTTTTGCTATATTGATCTATCTGAAATAATGGTACTACAGAACAAAGTCATGTGAAAATAATAATAAAAAAAAACATGATAACGTAAGATATTTTCTATGATGACGCCGACGGGAGTGCATCGATTTTCTGATAATCCCACGGGATAGCGTCAGAAGCGGCAGCGCGAGACTGAAGCGTGTGCGCCGCCCGACCTCCAGGAATAACCGAGACCTGGCAAGCAGCCAATCATATGGATGCGTGACCGTATCTCCCATTCATAAACCGAAAGTTTTAAATATACTTTGGAGCCTGTTCGGAAATTCACTGTTTATTGTAAGTCCTAAATTTTGGGAATTTGAAAGGTGAAATTTTCGGTTCTAAAATCTTATAGAGCACATAATGATTTCAATACATATAACATACCAGTTAGAGTAGCGGCGTTGCGAGTTGTACGCGGTGCTAGCGAGGGCGCGCGGTCCACATCCTGAAGGGCCGCCAGCTTGACGAGCTGCCCTATAAAAAAGGCCATTAACCGCTTAAACAAATAAACAATGCGCTTTAACAGCTAAAACAACCAAAAACAAGTGTTGAGCGTGACATTGAGATCTATAGTGGATAATCTAATCGTGAATTTTCAGCTTTGGCAGATAATAAAAGCAAGCATTTATTATGTATTTTTCCACGTTGATAAATAGAAAGTGATTTGATTTTTCGGTGTGACGTTCAAATAAACAGTAGTGACTTACAATTTCAGTTTCACACTCTAGTCAGCGACTGGTTACATTTGTGAAGAAAACCTGCAAGAATAGTGAAGATAAGTACAAGTTGCAATGTTTGCATAGTGTTTAACTCAAGAGTATTTTTAGCGGATATCTATTGGGGAGACAAGCTATAATACTAACCAACGTCATTTTGGTGATATAATGTTTATGCCAAATTAGATGAACATGTTCTGATCTTAAGAGAACTTTTCAATCTTTCGATCATTTTAAGCATTCGGTACGACGTTAATAAAAATGATGGATAACAATTATTAGGACAAATGACTTTCGCCAAAGTTGATGCAAAAATTCGGTGTTTCATTACAGTTTACTTGAATTTCAAAAAATTTACCAAGATTAATAATCAAATTAAGTAAGTGTAATGCAAATCTTTTGTTGCGAGCGGTACATTGCTACCAGTTCACAATCATTTTGATTTACTAGAAGAAGATTTTATGATTCGTTTAAAAATATATTTTCTATAGCTATTAGGATTTTAGTTTATCGTTTGTTATTTGAAAAGGGTATCTTTATACTTGCAAGTAAATGAAATAAATTGTAATGTAGACATTAACGGTGTTTTTAGACTTTGGTGTATCCAAAAAACAGTATTAAAAACTACTATATTTACACTTTCCAGTTTTATTCTCATTAAAAGGTATGCTGCACCATTCTTTAAATAAGACTAAATCTTAATTATAAACTAGTCAAATCAAGGTTTCAACCACTTAAGCCAGCCAAACACTGGAGCCACCTCCAAAATCTCTGCCACTAGGAAATTGAGCCCTTTTTTGGGCTTACCTATCACACACTTCAAGTTATCCTGTTTAGTTCTAGTTTTACTTTTGTCTTTACACTATTTTGCAATTATTTATATACATATTTTGTAATTTTGAACGGCTGTGTTTATCATCTAGGATTTTAAAATTAATTAATTTAAATTTTAAGCCAGCTCATAGGAGATTAAGCTAAAAAATTAATGATTACCTATCTTTTTTCATTATCAATTGATTTCCTTACTGATCTAGTGTCTAGTTATATGAGTCGTATATGCTACTTATTGGTAAATACATATGCACCTTGTATTGTGCCATTCCAGAAAAAGAAAATAAGTAATGGTTCAGGTATTTTCTGACATAAGTAATAATAAAAAAATTGTTATGAAATTTCAGAAACTTTTTTAACAGCAAACATTTAAGACTAAGGCATATTGTAAGCCTCTGACATTGATAATACTATGTGCAACAGTAAAGAGTCACCATCAGTTGGGTCATATTGACAGAAGGAAGTGGAATTGTCGTAAGTTGGAGAAACCGACTTAAAGCCAGAGCCATATAATATATAGTATGTATAATATATAGCCATTTAATAATATGTATAATATATACATTTAATATAATATGGCAAAAAGTGTTTTAGCTCAAAATGCAAGTGACATTTTCGCTTTCTCCCATCTACATATTCATCTGGCGACAAGGTCAAAAAAAAATCCTCCACAAAGACAGTTATCGCCATCCTGTCTATTTGTGACGTGAAGCAGTCATGACATATATTGAGCTCGTCCACCTATCTAAGCAATAAAAAAAAAACTTAGTTTGTGTGGAGAAGCCCTTGTACAGTACAATAATCTTCAACATCCTGTTTAGAAAATTGATGACATGCATATTGGGATGTATATGAACTTTGGTAAAATCCATACACCTTACACTACTTGCACTTACATCCTTACATTGTCCTACACAGGTAATAAAAGAAAATTTATATCTACATTTAGGTTACTACACTGTGTCCACAATGACAAGGAAACAGGGAATATTACCAAATTTCAATTTAGATTAAAAGTTCCTAAAATACCAACCTAATAAACTTAGTAAATGAAGACCTTTCTGTTTTTATTTGATTGTTTATTTAACATTTTGACTCCAAAAAGGCCATGTATATAAATATATTTGGTATTTGAATGTAACCACTCTGATGTTATTTAACTGCTCCTAATATGTACCCAAAATACAGTTTGGAGTGATAGTTTTGATTTAAAATTTAGTTTAGTTCAGTTTTGAAAGTGAGAGGTGGAGTATGAAGCAGACATGGCACCTCCTCTTGCAAACAGTCATATTTTTGTTTCAATTTATTAATCAGTTTTATTGTAATCCACAACTAAACTGTGTAATAAGCTTTATGCTATGTTCCTTACATACTTAAATATATATCTCCAAACCCCTAAGCCCAAATATACCTAACTAATAAAAATTCAGACTCTGACCAGGAATAAAGCTTAGCTTTGAATCATAGTGATCAGCATCACTAAATGACCAGTTAATTGACTGCTAAATGTGATTTGGTTATTTTCTTTTGTTTAAGCCTTCTTTACTGTCATGAATGGGTGTTGTGTTTATTCATATTTCATTAATGAAAGCATTTATTAAAGTTACTCCATTTATTAACTTATTGTTTAGACAACACGAAAATAGAATGATTACACAACAAACTTGGACCCTCAACAGACCTTCAATGTTAATACCCATAACAAACGGATTATAATAAATACTTACAGACTTTAAACATCACTATAGTGACTGACCGTAGTGCCGTAAAAACCATGAACCACTCGTTACGCTTCAAATTTAATTTAAGATTTTAAACAAACACTGAGCAGGTCTTTTCATTTTAGGATTTAATAACCCACCGTATTTTTTCCAATCTTCTAATACTTCGTTTTCCAACTATTCAGTTCAATTTCTGTCTTTATTTAAATTTTTAGTTGCAATTTAACACACACGGTTCTTTTTTTTAAATCTTTAAAACAGTACATATGTACTCATGACTATAAAATTAAAATATTGACATTAGTGGCTAACTTCAGTTTCAGAAAGAGACAAGGCCTCTGGCAGCTATGTATTTTTTAATAGATTTTATGACCTGGTAACTAAGGCCTTTAGGTCAAGTCTATTTTAATGAAAACTTTTTTTAAATGAAACATCATATTATGAAATGAACTGAAGTTGATTAATATAAAACATGGCATGAACTGAAATGAGATGAGATGATATGGGAAGAAATATACAATCTCAGCAAAATTGTGGTCATTTACTGAGACTTTTTCGGTGGACGTTTTGGAGGATCTCGAGAAGTTACGTCCAGCGGCTTTGTTTCATTTTCCCACATTTGTGCACTATCGCAGATACTAAACAATTAATAAATAATAATGATAAACCAACGTCAATACACATTTAAACCTAACGAAACACTAAATAGACAAAATAAAACAAATCAGACGACTTCACTCCTCGCGTTCCCGCCAAAAAGTCGACCACAATATTTTTTTAAAAAGATTTTATGACCTGGTAACTAAAGCTTTTAAGTCATGTCTATTTTAATTTATATTCTTATTTTTAAGAAAAATGATAATATGGAGTGAAATGACATGAAATGGAGATGATTTACTCCACGGCAAAAGAACAACATCGCGTAATAAAATAAAACCCGCAAAATTATAATTTGCTTAATGGCTAGTGGTAGGACCTCTTGGGAATCCGCACGGATAGGTACCACCACCCTGCTCATTTTCTGCCGTGAAGCAATAATGCTTTTCGGTTTGAAGGGTGGGGCAGCCATTGTATGTAAGTATACTGAGACCTTAGAACTAACCATCTCAATGTGGGTGTCGGTATTTACGTTGTAGATGTCTATGGGCTTCGGTAACCACTTAACACTAGTTGGGCTATGAGCACGTCTACCCAAGTAGGTATGGAATTAAAAACAAATAAAAAAACTTCCACAATGAAGGAAGACCATCGTATAATAATAATCGAATCCGCTGATCCGCACGCAAGTACATTCGCCCGTATATGCAAAAAATATACTAAATTTTAAATTCGTGTACTATATTTGAATAAAAAATTTTCAAACACTAGCTGACCCGGCAGACTACGTGGCGCCTCAATTGATGAATAAAAGACCTAAACTTTTGTATAAAATAAACTTAGAACAAACAAAAGGAATCCGTCCGACGTAGAACACGTCAAAGAAAAAACAAAATTGTTATTTTTATTTAATTCCGAGCATTTTCATATTTATCTACCTTTTAAATCTTCTCTGGACTTCCACAAATAATTCAAGACCAAAATTAGCCAAATCAGTCAAGCCGTTCTCGTGTTTTAGCAAGACTAACGAACAGCAATTCATTGTTATATAAAATATATAGATAAATAGATTGCCAAAAAATATTGTTGGACATTGAGCAATAGTGAAAACCAAACAGCATGACAATATTATAAAACTGATATATTTACTATTCTTGGTTCTGTTCCATATAAAGTTTCATAAACATGCTGTAAAAATCCTATCGTAGATATTATTAATAATGCCAGTAAAGTGATAATTACGCAGCACATGTAAAAAATCCAAAAGAACAAAACACCTGCAATAAACATGAACATCAATTTTAATACGTTTGGAACCTCTGGGTTTGCGGAGGGACTTCGGTTCCCTCTGTATTTTGTACCGTATGTTCCATGGGGAGTGCTCTGAGGAATTGTTCGAGATGATACCGGCATCTCGTTTTTACCATCGCACCGCCCGCCACCGGAGTAGAGTTCATCCATACTACCTGGAGCCACTGCGGTCATCCACAGTGCGTTTCCAGAGGTCTTTTTTGCCACGTACCATCCGGCTATGGAATGAGCTCCCCTCCACGGTGTTTCCCGAGCGCTATGACATGTCCTTTTTCAAACGAGGCTTGTGGAGAGTATTAAGCGGTAGGCAGCGGCTTGGCTCTGCCCCTGGCATTGCTGAAGTCCATGGGCGACGGCAACCACTCACCATCAGGTGGGCGGTATGCTCGTCTGCCTACAAGGGCAATAAAAAATAATAATAATAATAGCACTAGTACTTCGTAATTTATAGAAAAAGTTGTGAAATTAATTTGCATAATGATAAGATTTTGTTCCTTAAATGAAGCCAGTATCCAATCGTCGTTGTGAACTTCTTGTAAAAATGACGGAAGAATGAAGCTTTATAAGCGTAGGTAGTAGAAAATTGTTCTTAGAATCTCTAAAGATGTGTTCCTGTTTTTACACAATATAATGATTCTGCTAGAGTAGAAACCAAAAAAAAGTATTTTAATAATTTTTCCTATGATTGTTTTCTACTTTGAGAATTGCTTGGAGGAAAGGAAGATTCTTAGGAGGAAAAGAGAATCCGAGAAGAATTCCTACTAGCAACGCGAAAGTCCACAAAGTTTGATTAGCTGTTGAAATTATTTTTGCAGCCGCCAATGATATTTTATATGTAAAAAGAAAGAAAGTAAATATTGTATAAAAGATCATTGACAGCCGCTATTAACGAGACAGTACAATGGTGTCATCCTTTTACTTTATTTCAATGCAATTAATATCTCAATGTCATGAATCTTACTCGTGTCTTGATTAAAAAATATAACGTTCTACAATAGGTAAATGGTTCTAATTTTTTTCTTGAAATTTGACTCCACAATCCTATACAAGACAATACGTCATCCAGTTCTCAAACACAACATACTGTTCACAAAAGTACCGACTCGAACCGGATATTGTACCCCCGTTAATAAACCGCTGAATATTTTTCAGGTTACAAACGTCCACTGCTGGACTAGGCCTTCCCAAACCTCGCCACAACGACCAGTTTTGTGCTACCTACATCCAGTGGATTCCAGCGAATCTCAAAGTTGTCAGTCCACCTTGTTTCCCCTCATTCCTGATTTAATGTTGTTGGAAAACTCGGAGCATCACCATCGCCACTGCTCTTTGGGTGACATTGAGCTTTCTGATAATGTCCATTGAGAGCGATTACGACATAATGCAATATGTCATCACCGGCAATACACATCGGTCAATGACTTTCGTCTTGAGACAATGTGTGATATTTATGATGTGGCTATCTTTCTAAGGCAGGCTATAGAGTTTTATAAATAGTATTACAGCCTTGTCTGAATTTTTTTTTTTTTTTTTTTTAAATTCTTTAATGTTCAGTATTTAATATTAGTAGTATAGTAACTTACCTTCTAAAAATACAATTACTAGAAATATAGTTGAGGTCATCAAAATAACAGTTACAGAAAAAAACGTAGATATAAGCAGTAAATTTAATAACCAGGCTGCTATTAAAGTCATTGCCAATGGCTTTCTTAGCAACGATTCGATCAATACCTTTGATGCATTAAGAAATTTTTCCGAAGTCTTGCAATACGAATTGTGCAGTGAACCTGAAAATATAGACGAATAATTATTTTCGTAAATAAAAATAAATACTGTTGGTGGTTTACACCACAAACACATGTGAAAAGTATTTTACAAGATCCATTACTTATTAAATTAGGGTTTACGGTTATTTTTTAATGTTCCTACTTACGAAATGACATTTTTACTACTATTAAAAAAGCGGTGTCTTTATTAATTTCCATATTGTTTTAGCAGTCAGAATTTCAGCAGTTTTGACATCAATAACTAAATCAAGATTCAATTCACACACAAAGCTGAATAAAATTTAGGGTAGGTAGTTGAAAAATGTTTACGGGTAGGTTAAAAATATTTTTTTACATTTAATCGATTCTACAAATTTTCGGTCTCGGATTCCTAATTAGTTTATAATAAAGGATTTAATGACCTGGTAACTAAGACTTTTAAGTCATGTCTTATTTTAATTTATATTCTTATTTTTATGAAAAATGATATTAAGGAGTGAAATGAAATGAAGATGATTAATTTGAGACATTAATCAACTGGGATGAAATTAAATGAAATGAGATGAGATGATATCTCTCTATCTATAATCTCAGTCATTTTACTGAGATTATATTTCATTCCATACCATCTCATCTCATTTCATTTAATTTCACCCCAGTTGATTAATGTCTCAAATTAATCATCTTCATTTCATTTCATTTCACTCCATATTGGTTATCATTTTTCATAAAAATAAGAATATAAATTAAAATAAGACATGACTTAAAGGTCTTAGTTACCAGGTCATGAAATCCCTAAAAAAAATGTCAAGGAGTTGTTGTTTTGGTAAAAATGGTAAGTTCAAATTCAAACTGATCTAAATAAAAAACTAAACTACTGATTAATATCAATTTAATTGTACAGATTGGCGAACACAATGAAAACATTCTATCTGATATGCTACCCACTTACTATGCCAGGCAATTTCCGCAAAATATATTCTGTAGATGGCTAGCATGCGGTAGTTCGCCTCAACCGCTCTGTAACAGAGAATTATCATTTACTTTAGCTGACGATGTCTACATCCGTTATTTGTCGATTTCGCATCAAAAGGATTTACAAACCCTTCTTCAAAAGAAATGTCCACACAAATTGGATGTTGGAGCAGTTTACAACACAAAGTATGTTTTATGTCTAAAAGTTTGTATGAAGTTAAAATATCATGCTTGAATATATTTAATAAAGTAAATTTCATTTATTAGCATTTAAAAAGCAATATTACACTCATTTGTTGTCACTTGGTATTCTTCGGTTATTTAAGGCCTTCTGTAGGAAGACATGACGCTGTAGTGATATCGCGAGAACTAGTATTCGATATAGATCTAACAGACTATGATGAAATAAGAACATGTTGTCAAGAAGCTCGAGTGTGTGAAAAATGCTGGAAATTTATGGTTATTGCATGTGAAATCATTGATAAAGCTTTAAAAGGTAAATACATGATTTACTTTACTGAGCTACAGACCATAAAAGATTCTTCTATATTTATTTACCACACCACATTCATTAAAATGTAACCTATCTCATGCATACTTGGGGTGGCGAAAAAAAACTACAAAACCATATGTCCAGCAGAGGATGTTTGTGGGCCAATAGAAAAAAAAAGAAAACCAAAACATATTTACACTGTAGTAGTTAGTTACTTATATATTTCCACTAGGGAATGGATTTTGACTTCAACTATCCACATCTATAGTATTATTTTCATGATACAAGTGATTCATGATTCTTATAATTGACAAAATGATTGATTGAATTCAAATTCACATCCTTGACTTACTAATTTCAGATGATTTCGGGTTCCAAAGCATCCTGTGGGTATTTTCAGGTCGGCGTGGTATTCACTGTTGGGTATCAGATTATGAAGCCAGAACTCTCGATAGTCCAGGTCGAGGAGCTATTGCCGATTACCTTTGTTTAATCGTAGGTGGTGAAAACCAAAGTAAAAAAGTGCATCTTGGCAATGAAAACTTACATTCCAGTATAAGGTTATATAATTTTTTTTTAATTTTATATTACATGAGATTTACATAAATATTTTTTGAAAATGATAGATGATCATAATTTTGTTGATAATAATTTTGTTAATTACTTCTTGCAAAATTAAAAATACTTTTATGGGTCGATCTACCCATCCAAAGAAGATTAATAAGAAAATACTATTATTTTCTTTCATAAGCTGCTGGAGCACATTACCAGAGTTTTGACCAGTAAAAATCATTACTAAGGCTATGATGGGAAAAGTGATTATGATGTAACACTGTATTATTATTGGTTACATGTGAAAATAATTTACATTGGTCATGCTAATCAGAATTTAGAATGCTTAGAATGTTACCTTGATATAATGTCACATATCAAGATCAAGACTAGATTTGACACAAAGTCCCTTTTATATACATACCTTTATATACTTTACAAGTGTATACAGTAAGACATCACCCCCAAACTTATAATTTTAATACCGCTGTCCTTATCATTTTCACGAATAAACTTTTACACTTTATAATTTTATACTACATATAACTTATATAACACTCCCTTGAGGAAGTTACGCATTCCCTTGTATATTTACATGTTTCATGTTCAATATATTCATCTGATATTCATTTTCGTAAGGAGAATGAGTTAGGCATTAAGTTTACTAATATATAAAATACATGAAGTGTAAGTAATAAATAAATTAAAAATAGTATATTTAAATACTTGTTCCAGGCGTGCCTTAAATATAATAGACAAATACTTTGAACAATTATTACAAGATCAGGAATTTTTAGCAACAGATAAGCTAAACTCATTTTTGAAGTTGATACCAGATGATGCGTTAAAATCACAGGTTGAAACAACTTTGAAAAAAATGCAGGAACCATCATTGAATAAGTGGAACACTTTTATAAATATTTATGAAAATTATTGCAGAGAGGTAAAAAATAATAAAATTTTTACATAAAGTAAAATTTGTTACTTCATTAAAAATGAGAAATTCATTGAAAAGTCGTTGGCATTTGTTTTTTAAACTGCTTAAATTTTTTTCCAAGGATACAGTTCAAGATCAACCTACATATTAGAAGTTGTGTCCTAAAAAATATGCATATATATGAATGACTCTATTTTGTCATGTTTTTCAATTTGTAGAATGGAAATGTTATACGAAAAATAAAATATCTTATAGAAGAAATAAAAATTCAATATTGCTACCCCAGATTAGATGTTAATGTGACAAAAGGTTTCAATCACTTGCTCAAGTCTCCATTCAGTATACATCCGAAAACTGGAAAAGTGTCTGTTGTTTTCAAGTCAGCAAATGCAAAGAATTTGAAGATCGATGAAATACCAACAATATACAGTTTATTAGATGATAGTGTCGCAGAAAATAACCAACATGAAACTAATATGAAAGCGGCTGTTAAAATTTTCCAAGAACTTGTATTCGCTTTGGAGAAAACTGAAGCTATGAGAAAACGCAGTGATGCCAGTAAGACTATTTTAGTTTTTGTTATCTTGTTTATGTCTAAACTGAAATAATAACCAGAGTAAATGTTAAATGTGTGTAAATGGAACTTGTCTAAAGAACTCTTTATAATTATTATTTTTGTTGCAGATACATCATTGGATTTTTAAATCAATGAACATGTGATTCTCAAATAAAGTTTAATAATGAAAATATGTAATTGGTTGGCTGACGTTTTCTTTCTGTATGTAAGGGTGAACGAACTTACGGTCTACTTGCTGTTAAGTGGTTAATGTAGGTTGCATAATGGCCTTCCCTTAATCCAAACTGGAGCATAAGACTGCTTCTATGCAGAAATGAGTTGGGCTTTTTAAATTTTATTGATTTATTTAAATGTACTCACAGTATACCTGATCGTAAGGTAAATTTCATTGCTTACGGTAATAGTTAATGCACAGGAGCAATGTGACTGTTTCTTATCACGTTTCAAACCTTTAGCATGCATATACATGGCGCATAAGTGGAGAATAAAGTCTTTGAAGGCATCCCCCTACTGTTTTTCGTTACAAGGGGGAATTCAATTATGGATTCCTGGTTAATGGGGAATCAGACCGGGTTAAGTCGGACTCCGGTGCCTTCGAAGAGACTGCGTCTTAAGAAAGGAGCATTAGACAGCGTGAACCGTACGACTGCCCCATAGAATGGCTACCGATTAAACCCTAACGAAAACTCACTCGACGCCAGAAACAGCACTCTGGCAAGGTAAGGGGAGATTCCACTGTCAACACTGGCATACCACTGCCTGCAAAAACGCCGCGAGGATCAAACACTGAACTTCGACCACTATACTATGAGCATAGGTTATACATTGCATATGCGACTCGGAAGTTTGCGAGTATACCATGGTTTTCCTTTCGTCCGGACCAGAGATAGAACCGGTAGAGTTTATTTTATCTCAATGAGAATGTTTCAGTGGACATTCAAATTGAAATATCTATTTACTACTTTTATACATTTCATATTTATGATAGGTTTTCCTTCTAAAAAGTTACAGATTAATTTAGGTTTTGGATAGCTAAAACTTATATTTGACGAGTATAGTCATCCACAATTGGGTGAAGTACCTACAATAAAACAAAGTTCTCAGCGCTGAGAGTGTACCATAAGCACCATCTCGAATACGATACATCCCATTCGCTTAAAGTTCACGCGACTGATTGTGTGATACGAAAACGGTAAAACAAAAATATAACTGAAACATAAAATATGTCGCTGGGACATCTGTGGGCTGAAAGAGAGAGAAGAGATAACTAGTAAGTAGTTCAGAAGTACCTACATAATCGTTGCTCAAACACTTGTAGTGATATTATGTACTTTAAACAAATCTACTTGAAAGTAAGTACGTACGTAGATATTTAACAATTATTAATAAATATAATGTTTTCAAATAGTGTATACAAACTATATACATATTTGAAGTTAAATAACGGGCATTAGAGTTACCAACTTATACAATTTAAATAACTAAAATTCTTATCACTACCTATCTAATACTTATCACTATCCACTTTATTTATTTACTAATTTTAGATTTATCGGCTACCTTCATTATTAAATATCAAATATCTGAATCAAATGACACATTACGAGAAAAAATCTGTTAGTACCTATATATTATTTTAAAGGTAAACGATCTCATGTGAGAGGTGCGGCTTCAAGAATGAAAATAAATAATACACATGAATCAAATCAACTGTTTTAAAAAAGAATTAAATTATTTCAAGAATAACCGCGTGAACGGGGGTAAAGGTGGTGCGGCTTCAAGAATGAAAATAAATAATACACATGAATCAAATCAACTGTTTTAAAAAAGAATTAAATTATTTCAAGAATAACCGCGTGAACGGGGGTAAAGAAATTATAGTATTTAGCAACAAAAATAATTTCTTTTAGACATAGCGTGAATAAATTCAAATATTTTTCACTGTACCTACACCATTTGGGCACAAAATCAGAGCAAACGTTCATATGGGTCCAAAGTTGGAAAACTGGTTACCGGAGCCCACAAACATCTACAACGTAAATGCTGCCACCCACCTTGAAACCCGAGTTGTAAGGTCTCACTTTTAAGAGTAGAACGGCTGTTCCACCCTTCAAAGCGAAACGCATTACTGCTTCACGGCAGAAATAGGCAGGGTGGTGGTACCTACCCGTGCGGACTCACAAGACGTCCTACCACCAGTAATTACGCAAATTATACTTTTGGGCGTTTGGTTTTGATTACGCGATGAATTTTATTATAATTCACACGATTATTCCTTCACCGTGAAAATCAGTCCTGAACATTTATTTTGTTAAATACAGCTCGACCAAGCTAAGTTTGCACCTCGCTGGAAAGCGGCGCCCCGCTCGCTTTTCCGCTCACCTTCCCGCGATCGCCTTGTCGCGTCAGTACGGTTACGGCCTGGCCACGGGGATCGGCGGTGCGAACAGCGAAGCGGTGGACGAGGCGACCATTCGCGCAGCACCGTTTGCAGGCCACGGGTACTCACGTTCGCCGCCGCGACTAGTAAGGAAGTCCGACAGCGAAATGTCTATATCGAAATTATCTCGATATTGCTTACAAACTAATAGTTTTTTGGTTCAGGACCTATTATTTGGAAAAGATTGTGAAGTACATAATTTGAATAAGAATCGGAGTATACCTATAGATGGAGAATTCCACAAGAAGTACGAGAAATACTTTGGGTGGCTAGACTTCCAAATAGCTGGTCTAGCTATTCTATTTCAGCTATATATTTTTTTTATTGCTTAGATGGGTGGATGAGCTCACAGTCCACCTTGTGTTAAGTGGTTACTGAAGCCCATAGACATCCACAACGTAAATGCGCCACCCACCTTGAGATATAAGTTCTGAGGTCTCAAGTATAGTAACAATGGCTGCCCCACCCTTCAAACCGAAACGCATTGCTACTTCACGGCAGAAACAGGCAGGGTGGTGGTACCCACCCGCGCGGACTCACAAGAGGTCCTACCCCCAGTAATTACGCAAATTATAATTTTGAGGGTTTCATTTTTATTACACGATGTTATTCCTTCACCGTGGAAATCAATCGTGAACATTAAAATTTGTTGAGTACGTATTTCATTACAAAAATTGGTAGCCGCCTGATATTCGACTACCGGTGCATCGGTCAACACCGGACGTCTTATCCGTTCGGCCACGACGAGTTTAAAAATATAAAAAAAAAAAATTATAAAAAATATAAAAATTTAGGCGTTCATTTTTCGCGGCGAAAACAACTAAACTCATTTAATCACTGCACTATTCGCCGCGACTACCGCTCGACTCCGTGGCTTGCGCCGTCCTTATTCATGCATTTGTTTTGCTCGCCCGCCGCATCGTAAGTCGCCCGCGCGATTCGCTCGGTACATTCCGCCGCCGCGCCGGTCGCTTCGCCGGTCGCCGGTGCGCGTGGCTTGTTAGGTACATTTCTATGCTCTTATTTTAGTCGCTAGACGTTTCGCCGTTCGCACCGCGCGAATATTCGTATCGGCGAATGTCCCGTGGCCAGGCTGTTAGCATATTTTTCGCCGACACGCGTCATACGTTACGTTTTCGTCTCCCTATCCCTTGAATTTAAATTTTTTTAACTGTTCTTGTTAGGTTTTTTGTTGAAGTTTTGTTATATTATTGGACTGTTTTTGTTAAGTTTTTGTTGTACTGTTGTTACTGAACGGTTAACTTTCATTTTTGGATTGGATAATTGGTATCTGTCGGCGGGATTCGAGCACCGATGCATCGCTACATACGAATGTACCGGATACCGGATCTGAAACGCAACCAACTAAGAAGATCCGGCGAGAAACTCAGTGGGCTGTGTCTATGGGTTAATTTACTCGTCGAGCCCTTCGTCGCAAGCGACGGGTTCTGCGAGGACGATGACCGGTGCTTGAGGTACCTATAAGCGCCGTTAGTGGATCGGGAGGATCCGTAATGACGTGCTTAGAGCGACGTGGACTGTTTACCATTCGGTCCAGAGGATCGAGTATGCTGTAGCTAATGTAGCTACTGACCACTCCGTCGGTACAAACTCTAACGAAAATGTGTATTTACGATTACAACTACAAATAAAGACCACGCGCGCTGGTACTTTGCAAAAACTATTGTACGACATAACGACGTAACGTAACGTAACGACGTAAGATCGGAAAAGAATGAACGTGAGTTTTTGGAAATGCAAAATAAAATCGGCATTGTGAAATATTCGAGCGTTTCAGATTATAATAGAAGATAAAACTATAGAAAGTTATTTAGAAAATAAGATTATAGAAAGTTCAGCGTAAGAACCTTTTAATTTATGATTGCTTAAAAACCGACGTTTTCTGAAGAGTAATCTGGCAGCTAGATTATTTTTGTGTTAAATAATAATAATAAATATTAAACACAAATTTTTATTCGTAAAACCAATTTTAAAGAACAAGAAAGCCGAGTGCATAAAACAGTACGCGTTGTATACTACAGCTGCACGTTCACATCTGAATTGTGGTAATCGGTAGATTACATATTTTTTGCTACCTATCTGTGCAATTGGTTCTTGTAAAGAATAAAAAAAAGAACGCTCGAGAACATCAAAAGAGTATCAACTTTTTTGTTGTATCATCTTTATAATCTTCCCACTCCATTACGTCTAAACGCATTTTACACACATTTTAAATTCTTATTTAACATAAATTTCCTTAATCTGACGTGGTTTAGTGTTTCTGACGATTGAATCTTTTAATAATCTGATAGGCTACACTAGACGTACAGTCCTACATTTTAGAACTTATTTAAAGTAACGGTACTTGGCAGAATGCAAGGTATCTTCGTTTTAGTTAATCTACCGCGCTAGAGTAAATCCCAAAATCCACTCTTGTGCTGAAATTGTCCTTTATCTTAAAAATCAACACCTAATTTTAAAAATAAGGTGTATTGTATAAATAAAGTCATATCTTTTAATTCTTTAATTAATTGTTTACGTTTTCAATTTTGCCGCCTATAAAATGTTGCCACCCTAAGCCACGGTCTCGGGGTCTTACGCCTACAAGTCTAAATCCGTGAATAATTCCTAAACCAAATGATTTTTTTTCTGCCTAAGCTGATAGCCTTGAGGGGCTATTTCAGCGTAACCTTAACTAGTAGGTGAGCTCACGGGGCTCAAACCTGACGACGTTCCTAACACGAACCCTAGCAAGAGCCGTGCTTCGTGCTTCGCAGAATATACCACAGCATCGGAAACGCGACCCACTGAGAAGATCCGGCGAGAAACTCAGATACAAATGAAATGTAGATACATAGTAGTTGTTTTTTCTTAGGAAGTATTTTTTTTATCTCGTAATTAAAGATGCTCTCATGAAAGGAAAAACAAATATAAACACTGTACATACTTTATTCTCTCATTTAAATTTATTGTATGGAATACAAACTATTGCAAACCGTTGCGGCTTTATCCTAGACTTACTAAAATCATAAAAACACAACAAACTATAAATATTTGGTTGAGCGGGTGTATAGTGTACAGCAACCAGTAACTTTGATTCCTACACGAATGGATAAGACAATAGACACGTCAATTCGAATTGTCAAAAAAAACGCAGCTTTCAACAAATCTGTTTAACAGAAGATATTGTGGAATTCCATTAATATTATTTTTTTTAAACAATGGATACTTATGAAAGTGTTATTTTAGTGAAGAACGAAGTATTCGTTTTTAAAATACCACCCAGAACATCTAACAGAGGATATAGGCATGTATTCGTTCATAAAATTATTTAATTTTAATACGGTAGATTATACGATAAAAGTGGGTGTTTATAGGGCAGCAGATTGGAACTTGCAAGAGCCACAATGGACAGGTCGCATGAGGTTGGTGTCAAAAGGGAACGAGTTGGTCATGAAGTTAGAGGATAAAACAAGTGGCGAATTATTTGCGAAGTGCCCAATAGATAAATATCCAGGAGTTGCACTGGAAGCTGTAACTGATAGCTCACGTTATTTTGTTGTGAAAATACAAGATGATAATGGTAAGAAATTAGAAAAGTTGGATAAGTGTTTTTTTCATTATAATATGAAATAATGGTGGTTGATATAAATTTCAGGTCGTGCTGCATATATCGGTCTTGGATTTGGTGATAGATCTGATTCGTTTGATCTAAATGTTGCACTTCAAGACCATTTCAAATGGCTGAAAAAAGAACAAGAGAGCGATCAAACACCACAGGGACAATTGGATCTTGGATTTAAAGATGGTGAAACAATTAAAATCAACATGAAAATTACTGTAAGCATTGGAAACAATAATTGTAGTTTGAAATTTTTTATAAGAATGTAGATAATGAGTAATAACATTCCGGTTTAGATCTGAATCATCATCATCAAGTTGAATGATCTGATCGTTCATAAAAACATTTTTTCTTAATAACATTGTACAATAATTTAAAAACTCAACCAATTCTTGACTGCCTGCCTATAATTGTAGTATATACACTTAATTGACTAACATTTTGTATAGATATACACTATATACTATTATTATATACTTATATTATTATACTATAAACTACTTGTGTTACTGCAATGCTGTAAACAACCCATGTTATCATTGTCGTACTGCAAAGCAATCAGGAATTTCAGTTTGAATCTTTAGATGGTAGTAAATATAATGCAATAAATGCTGATGTAATATTACAAGATTGGCCCATGTATTAAACTTGTGGTAGCTCTGGTAACTGCGTGAGATTAGGTATGATTGTTTTACCCATTAATGCTAAAAGATAACACAAAAGATCAGCTTTGGCTTTTACTTTGAAATACTAAGTATATTATGAAATCTTACTCTAAAAATCTAAAAAAGTACTAAGTATACTATAAAATCTTACTAATATTTCAGAAAAAAGATGGGAGTGAGGGCAGCAGGTCACGCCGTGGTGTGCCAGGTGCTAGTGGTGGTGGTTTGTTGCCACCACCTCCAGGCGGTTCTAAGTTACCACCTCCACCATCACCACAACATGCTGCTTCACCATCATCAATCCCACCTGCCAGCTCTAACACAGAGTGGGGTGAATTTAATTCAGCAAGGTAAAATAAACTGATTCTTAAAAAAAACCATATTGTTCTCTTTACTAATTTACAATTTTTTCCAGTGCTCCAGAACCACAAGCAACAACCCCAGCCAATCAACAAAATTGGGTGCAGTTCTGAATTGCTGATGGCATAATATTATTGTGATTTGGTGACATCATAGATGCAGTGGTGTGGTTGCACAATACTTAAAACTATACTTAATTATGTAAGACTTATCCAGTAGCTTAAAAATCTATATCTAGATATTAGTTGCATAAGATCAGATTTGCAAATTACAGATATGTGTCTTTTTATTAAGTATTCAACAAAATATTTTCAGTATAGCATCTATTTATTGAAAGAAATTTGTTACTTAAACTGATTATGTCCTCCGCCCTAAGTTACTTTCCTGTGTGAGGGTTGTGACCATCTTCTCCCATTATCCTTCTCTGGATGATGTTTCGCCATCTTCTGTTATCGGCGGTGTGTATGGCATCGTAGATTGTGGTATCCAGAGTGGTGCGGATTTGGTCGGACCAGCGCATTGGATTGCGGCCATGAAATCTTTTGCCTGCAAACTGGTCATGGATGTTTCTGTAAAATGTTAGAGATTTTGCGATTTGAAAAGCTGTAAAAATGGATGTCATGTTTCTTCTTAACCCCATGTCTTATTCTTCTAATGTCAAGTTATTGTTTCACTTAATATATTCACTTAATATAATTATAGGGTATGGTATGTCATAAATTGACATCAATGTTTGAGAGTTAAAAATTGTGAACTATTTAGGCCAGATCACAATAAGTATACAAATGCAATAATATAATGTAACTTAATTATGTTCTTTGTATATGTTGTATTGCATATATTTATGATTAGATTATTGATCTTGTGATTATTAGTCTCATTTATCATTGTTGTTACTGTTATAAAATGCATGTGATAGGTTATGTAAATAGAAGTCTTGTGAATTTGCGAATAGAAAAATATGTAATCTGTTTGAATTGTTTAATTGTTGAACTGAAGATCTGTAACACAGGTTACTCTAGAAATGTACAAATGATAATAAAATTATTGAGTAAGCATAATATAAAATTCGTATTTTTTTAAAGTTTTATTTGTTAGTTAATAATATTTTTTTTTTTTTTTTTTTTTATTGCTTAGCTGTGTGAACGAGCTCACAGCCCACCTGATGTTAAGTGGTTACTGGAGCCCATAGACATCTACAACGTAAATGCGCCACACACCTTGAGATATAGTTCTAAGGTCTCAGTATAGTCACAACGGCTGCCCCACCCTTCAAACCGAAACGCATTACTGCTTCACGGCAGAAATAGGCGGGGCGGTGGTACCTACCCGTGCGGACTCACAAGAGGTCCTACCACCAGTAAAAATTGATATCTTGTTTTAGATACTACTACATTTTTCTTGACTGGGAACGTTATGAATTTGTGGAAACACAGTTTTAAATGTTAAATAGTGTAGATGTGAAGTCTTGGGACTAAAGCACTAAAGTTATAAGATTTACTGATGGTGGTAAGGAGTCTTGTGGACTCGCTAGAGTAGGTAACAACACGCTGCCTATTTCTGCAATCCATCAGTTGTGGTGGGTAGCTACCACAGAATACCACATATTTGACAGATGCCTGAATTTCGCTTACGACATTTTCAAGATAAGCTTGCATATAAACAAGTTCCGAACGACAATATTTGGACCGGCGGTCTACCGAGCAATATTACCCGCTTGGTGGAAGATCTTCCCTTTGACGTAAAACCTCCCAAACAGTAATGCGTTTCTGTTTGAAGGGTGGGGCAGCCGCTGAACTATAAAAGTTAAGTCTTAGACCCCTTTCTATGGGCTAAATAATACAATCCCGATTTTGGAGGATAGCCGCCGGAGCTCCGTGGTTCATCAGAAACCTGGACCTCCACGATGATATGGATCTAGAGATCATCAGTAAGTATCTACAATTGGCAATAGTGCGCCATTTCGAAAAAGCAGCACGACACGAGAACCGTCTCATCGTGGTCGCCGGTAACTACATTCCCGATCTTCGAACCGAATGGTAAACAGTCGACGTCGCCCAAAATGCGTCATTTCGTATCCTTCCGATTCACTAACGGTGCTTGTAGGTACCTAGGGCACCGGTCATCGTTCTTGTCGAACCGTTGCGACGAAGGGCTCGGCGAGTAAATTAACCCACAGATACGGCCCACTGAGATTCTTGCCGGATCATCTCAGTGGGACTCGTTTCAGATCCGGTGGTAGATTCTGCGAAGCACTGCTCTTGCGGGGGTTAGTGTTAGCAACGCCGTCAGGTTTTTTTGTTTTTTATTGCTTAGATGAGTGGATTTATGGTTTGAGACCCGTGAGCTCAACTATTTGTTAGAGTTACGCTGAAATAGCTCCTAAGGCCATCAGCTTAGATAGAAAAAAAACCTGCCTATGGGCTCGAATCATCACTTAACACCAGGTAGGCTGTGAGCCCATCCCTTCATCTAAGCAACCGTGAATTACTGCCAGCGGTTTAGCGTGCTTTCAACGACTAACACTATCATCCCGAAAAATATCGACTTTACTGGTGGTATGACCTCATGTGACTCCGCACGTTTTTTTTTTTTTTTTTTATGATTGAAGGATTACTGGTGGCCCGGAGGCCTTTCCAGTTTCACTAGGACAGGTGGGCGAGCAAAGGCTCAGCCAGGAGGGGTGGGATTTGCTAACAGCTACCCGAGCGCCTCCGAAGGAGACCTAACAGCTCAAGAGCAGCTGCTTCGCGAATGAAACTACTACCGGATCGGAATCGCGCCCCGCTGAGAAGATCCGGCGAGAAACTCAGCGAGCTGATTCATGGTTAGGTTGCACGGCGAACTCTTTGTCGAGTTCGACGAGTACGGTTACCGAGGTTCCTAAGCCTGCTCCTAGTGTTAGAGCTGAAGGCGTCTAATGCAAAGGTTATTGGATCTGATGGATCCGTAAGGACGTGTCTAGGGCGTCGACGGTGACTGGCTCCTGCGTGATCAGGATTCGGGGAGTAGTCAGCGGCGGCAACGATAAGGCGATTATCATGACGCATAGCCTTATCAAAGTACCGTTCCGACGCTGACTTCATGTATTTCTGGATAGATTCGAGGCCTAAGTCGTCGTGTAGGTCAACGTTCCTCACGAACCACGGAGCTCCGACGGCTAACCTGCAAAAGCGGGATTGTAGAGATTGGAGGGTGTCTATGTGTGTGCGGGCCGCGTGAGCGAACACCACACTCGCGTAAGTCATGACGGGCCTTATGCAAGTTTTGTAAAGTGTCACCTTGTTCCGAAGGGACATTTTACTCCGCTTACAGATCATGGGGTAGAGTCTACCGAGAATAAACGCGGCACGGTCACGGACTGATTTTATATGCGGGCGGAATGTCATCGATGCGTCCAGGGTAACGCCCAGGTACTTGACCTTCCTGGCCCAGGGTATGGGTTGTCTAAAGAGAGTAATCGGGGGTGTGAGATTCCTCCTCCTAATCCGGGAGGAAATCCGTGTGGAGCTTCCCCTCTGAAATAGCATCGCAGTACTTTTCGCTGGGTTGATGTCTATGCGCCATTTTCGGAACCACTGTCCTAGGGCTAGGGCTGCGCTCTGAAGCTTCTTCGCGATTAGGGACTTGTTTCTACTGGAATAGTAAACAGTCGTGTCGTCGGCGAATAAAGCTAACTGGGTCGGCGGCGACCGGGGAATATCGTTGACGAATAACCTAAATAGGAGGGGTGAGAGGACAGAGCCTTGCGGGACTCCAGCTGTGAGGGGTCGCGGGGAGGAGCGGGTTCCCTCGACTCGATATCGAAAAGAGCGGTTTGACAAGAAGTCCCGTATGATGAGCACGAGACTATCCGGCACGCCCATGATGAATAGTTTGAAAATCAAACCGTTGTGCCAGACTTTGTCGAACGCTTTTGCGACGTCGAAGAAGAGAGCTCCCGTGTATAATGGTTTTGGTCGATTAAGCCCCACAAGAATATGCTCCGTGAGGCGGTGCACCTGTTGAACGCATGAGTGATTTGTACGGAATCCGAATTGTTCATCGATGAGAATGCCCTTGGATGAGACGAAGTCTCTGAGGCGATTGTAGAGCAGACGCTCATACAGTTTGCCTAGAGACATGAGGAGGCTAATCGGGCGGCAGTGATAAAAGCTGTGAAGACGCAAATTCAAAGAAATCCCAAACGTAAGCAGAAACTGTTGGCCCTTCAGATGGGGTTAAGCAGAACCACGGTGAACAGGGTGTTAAATAAAGATTTTAGGGCTTCGGGCATATCGAAGAAAAACAGGACATCGTTTGAATGCTCGTCTAATGGACCTGAGACTGAAGAGATGCCGCGCTTTGTTGAAGCGGTACGCGGGAAAAAAATATCGGGAAATTCTTTTTTCGGATGAAAACATTTTTACCGTAGAAGAGAGCTACAACAAACAAAATGATAAGGTGTACGCACACAGTAGTGAAGAAGCGAGCAACCGTATTCCGCGTGTCCAACGAGGTCATTTTCCATCCTCGCTCATGGTATGGTTGGGAGTTTCTTATTGGGGCTTAACAGAGGTACATTTTTGTGAGAAAGGTGTAAAAACGAATGCAGTTGTGTATCAAAATACAGTTCTGACGAACCTTGTGGAACCTGTTTCTCATACCATGTTCAATAACAGGCACTGGGTATTCCAACAAGATTCGGCGCCAGCTCATAGAGCGAAGAGCACACAAGACTTTACTGGTGGCAGGACCTCTTGTGAGTCCGCACGGGTAGGTACCACCACCCCGCCTATTTCTGCCATGAAGCAGTAATGCGTTTCGGTTTGAAGGGTGGGGTAGCCGTTGTAACTATACTGAGACCTTAGAAGTTATATCTCAAGGTGGGTGGCGCATTTACGTCGTAGATGTCTATGGGCTCCAGTAACCACTTAACACCAGGTGGGCTGTGAGCTCGTCCACTCATCTAAGCAATAAAAAAAAAAAAAAAAGACTGGCTGGCGGCGCGTGAAATCGACTTCATCCGGCACGAAGACTGGCCCTCCTCCAGTCCAGATTTGAATCCGTTAGATTATAAGATATGGCAACACTTGGAGGAAAAGGCGTGCTCAAAGCCTCATCCCAATTTGGAGTCACTCAAGACATCCTTGATTAAGGCAGCCGCCGATATTGACATGGACCTCGTTCGTGCTGCGATAGACGACTGGCCGCACAGATTGAAAGCCTGTATTCAAAATCACGGAGGTCATTTTGAATAAACTTTAGTGTCATAAGAATCTATGTTTTGTTAAATTCATTTTGGTATATGAATGGTTACATAATGAATAAACTTGTTTCAATTAGGTAGTAGGTTAGGTACTAATAATGATTCAATTAAGCATAACTATCTACTATATTATATTCGTTAAGTGAAGGAAAATAAGATGTACCTAATGTAAAATGTTATTAATTTGATTTGCAAAATGGACCCAGGAGACTAATATATTTTAGTAAATATTAACTCAATTAAGCGGCAATTTCGACATCAAGGACAAATGTCTTCGCTCAACAATCTATTATCGTGATTGCCTGTTCAGATAATAATAATATTGGGTTGAGTAGAATGAGAACTTTTGTCATTACCATTACATGAAGCAGTGATGCTACTTATTGTTTGTTTGTTATACCTTATCCGAAAGAAAATTGATAACAGCCGTTAAAAATAGTAAAATGTGGGTAATTTAAATATGTACTTTTTGATATAGCGGTACCTAGGAACAATACAATTGATAGTTCGACCTCATGTCTCAAGGTTTTATGGGTATAGGTTTACCACTTTTACGTTATGTCATTCAAGGTCTCCGTAGGCCATATAACACCAGGTAGGCTGTGAGCTATGTACTTAAGTACAGACATAAAATGGTATATTACAAGAGTAGTATAGATATAGTAGTTGTAAAGTGAGCCTTACGATCGTCACAGACAATAATTGAGTGTGTATCTGAAGTTAATAAAGCTTTTAGACTCCGTGCATTGTCCCTCGAACGTTGCCTGCGCGGTAATGGATTTCCGCTGTTTCCCATTTTATTCGCGTCGATCCCTGCTCTCGAGGAAACAAAGAAAGGTATTAACGAAGCAAAACAAATTAAAATTCTGAAGGCCAGTTCATATTTAACATGTACAGCTTCGATTATTAAATTAGTTATTCTTAGACGTTGACGTAAATATATATTAGGTTGATACCTACGAAATTGTTGTTTGTATAGAGAAAGATAAAGTAATTTTGATGTGAAACGTCTATAGCCGCACGTAAAACCGATTTCTGGCGTGGCGACACATGCCGTGGCGACGCGTCGCCACGCTATATGATGGTATATATATACAGTCTATATACAGTAGTGTGTACGGTGTGGCGACGCGTCGCCATGCGCAATCGACTGTGCGATTCTCTCCCACTCGATCCGGCGTTAAGCCATCTCTCTCGCTACACTGAGCTCGGATACCTATAGTGTATATATACTCCGTAGTGTATACAGTGTTGTTTACTACAGTACACATAACCTGTGTTTTACTTGAAAACAAATTATTTTTTCGTAATATTTTATTTTATCATTGTGACATATTTATATAGTTCCTATCACAATCTGTTCATTTCTGCATATTACTTTTACAAAATAATGTCGATGTTTCACATCTGCCAGGCGTCCCGTGACGGCTCACTTTTTTTTTTTATAAATATCTTTTACTAGCTGACCCGGCAGACTTCGTATTGCCTCAATCGATAAATAAAAAACCTAAACTTTTGTATAAAATAAACTTAAAACAAACAAAAGGAATCCGTCCGACGGGGGACACATCGAAGGGAAAACAAAATTGTTCATTCAAGACCAAAATTAGCCAACTCGGTCCAGCCGTTCTTGAGTTTTTGGCGAGACTAACGAACAGCAATTCATTTTTATATCAATCGAGATTTGCACCCATAGTGTCGATGCATTTCTGCCAACATAGTGGTAATTTCCCAATGCCCTTCTTGAAGAAGCCAGGTGTACGGGAGCCAACAGACTCTTCAAAGGCATTTTGTACTGCATCTCGGGTATTGAAATTTTTCTCGGCCATGAAGTGGTCCAAACTTAGGAATAATTCTGTCGGCGTAAGGACTGTTCAGTACGGTGAAAGCAAAAATTTTCAACCCTAGCTCTTGTAACTTAGAGAACGTCTGTGGTGCCGTAAGATATCGAGCGTTGTCGTGTAGCAACAGCGGGGACAGGCGATTAACTGTCTGGCTGGAGATTCAAGAGTTTCTCCATCATTTTCTCCAGTTCCACCCAGTACACATGCACAGTAAATCTCGTGCCATTTAGTAAGAAGTTGTGATGAATTATACCGGCACTAGACTACCAAACCGTGACCGTGATTTTTTAGGGGCAAGTTTTCGTTTGGGGCATTGCATAGAAGCTGAACCAGTGTCTAACGAACATGATGACCGCTTACGATTATCAAAAGGAACGTATTTTTCATCGCAAATAATAGTGTGGTTCAAAAGTTCTCCGTTATTGTGAGTTGAGCAATGCTAGACAACCGACATCAAGTTTTTTTACCTTGCTAATACGCAAATCGACCAATATGATTTTGATGCTAACATTGTTTCGTGCTGATGCTAACTGAGCGGTAGATTGAGTATCATCAGTTTTCAATATCACCTTTAAAAACGTCGTTATCGACTTTATTTTTCGAGCGACCACGGGGCTCATTTTTTTGATCAAAAATTTCACGTCGGAAGCGAGTCAAACCAATTACGGGTCGTGCATTCGTTTGTAGTGTAGTGTTCAATCCGTACACGTCATTGATGTTGTATGTACTCCTTTTGTGCGACATTGCTAACGCGACGGACCTCGTATTCGATAATTACCTACTCGTATTTTTAGCGTGTCCATATTGATAAAAAGATATATAAGCTTGAGGGTAGACATTATCTTGCTGAACACCAAGTAAAACGAAGTCACTTTTTGGTTCCTGATTTAATCAACAATATGTTATCTTAACAATTCACTTTAACACTTTTGCAACTTTAACCAGTACATACAACAGTCACTGAATCACATAACGTATAGTAACCGGCAAACATCTTGAGCAAATGACCTTGACTGCGCAGAACCGAATTTTAGATCACTTTGGTGGTGAGGGTGAGGCGCGACGGCAGGGGAAATCGTATCGACCGCGTTATTGGTAGATCAGTCGAACCTTGCGCCCCGCACCGCACCCTCGTTCCGCTTGCTCCCAAAAGTACGCTTGCGTACAGTTAAAAGTCTATCGTTATTAATCGTTAAGTTATTTGTTATAATTGCTTGTTGACTTTGTTGCCATTGCTATTTGTTGAGTGTTTGTTGATTTTTTATAAAAAATACACTATGCCGCGACAAACTGGTGTAGTATTCAAAGGAAAGGGTAGAAAAATTGTGTACGACGTATATTGCTTCATTATAAAACAGGGGAAGAATGATATGGAAAAAGTAAAAGACTTCGGAAGCAACAAAAACATAAGTGAGTACTGTTAGGTGCACTATTAACGAAGCTAAAGGCTCTGGCTTGCTCGCCGTGTTTGGGACTCCGGGTAAGAAAAGATCAGGGAAGAAGAAAGTTACCGGAATGAATAGTTTCGTTCAATCTGTAATAAAAAGATGTAATCATAATAACTACATAACAAGCAGCGAAACTCCGTACCGTAGAAAGGCTTCGAAAATTTTAAAGAAGATATACATTTTAATGGCTCGGAATGAAGTTTACGACGAATTATGAAAGAGCTAGGCTTCAGATGGAAAAAAAAACAGAAAATAATCAGAAGCTGGTAATTGAAAAAAGTAACATTCGATTACTACGAATCGAATATCTTCAAAAAATAATTAGTTATAGACAAAAAAGAAGATCGAGCCGACCGAGTTGTAAACTACACCGATGAGCCCTATGTCGACTCATCACGATGATGGCGACTCGGGTGGTGAAAACAGTGATGATGGTGATGGTCAAGATTATGATAACGAAAAAAATATACAAATACTAGCTTCGCTTCAACTGAGCCAAGACCTGGCAACAGCTCTAGTTTTGACTTAATAGAAGGAATATCTATTTTACCCCAAGATTAAATTACTACAATTATTAACCTATATTTTTTGTTGATGTTCTAATAATATATAAATAAATACATATGTTGATTTTAATAATTTAATTGCATTATGACGCAGAGTAAATAATGTTTTTGCACGTGAGTGTACCATGCGCGAACTTACCCCCACTACGTCAACAAATGCTCAAGAAGTTTGCCGGCTATTATAACAAGGATATAGTAAGTGCACCAGGCAAACGCAGTCCAACGAGTGTTCATTGCAAGGCACGTACCGCCTTTTTATACTGGCCGGCGCAGCTGGCTTATTTATGAGTCACTTCTGTTGCACCTGTTGTTTATGAGTCGAACGACACGGCCGGCGCACCTGGCTTGTGTGAGTCACTCCTATTGCACGTGCTATATAACATAAATATCGTTAACGCCGTCACGGCCATACTGACGTGCGCTCGTCCTCGTGCGCGCATCCTTATGGTATGTCTGTGACCAACAAACGTGTTCGTTCATCCTGACATTAACGGATGCAACTTAAAACGTGGTCTATGATATTAACAATCTAGTACGGTTCGGTTCGCATAATTCTTCAGAAAATCTTAGACTGGCTATAAAAGCCTTCAGACTGCTTACATACCTGGGCCAGTTCATTTAAAACTCTTCAGGTATGTAAATATGTCCCTTTTAACTTAGACCGGAATTGTTATCCCTTCAGTTTTTCGAACTGGACCGGATAATGCTAGACCGAATCGCAATCCCTGTAGGTAATTGTTGTGGCTAGTCCGGATGAAAATCCCTATAGCCAAGCCATTGGACCGGACAGACCCTTCAATGACTTCACACTTTTTTTTCTCTTTTTTTTTATTTGCTAGTCCGGACCAACATCCCTTTAGCCAATACAATTATTATTTTTTCTCTTTTTGTTTTTTTTTTCACTCTGCGTGTACGGTAGCATTTGTTGAAACATTTCTTAAACCAGAACATTTATACGGAATTTCTTCAGAAATAATGCGAGACCGACCATCGTTTTCTACATTTCCAACACCTGCATCCGAGGTGCCTGAGCTTACAGACATTGTATCACTTCCCACAGACATAGTATCGCTATTTGCGGACAAAAATGTTGCTTCTATTGTCAGTGATAGAGTCGTCATCATTTGGATCAGTTTCATGAACAAGATTACTTAACCCATCTGTGTACGCCGTCACGTCATCGTCACTATAATTTTCAGAAATTTCTAGTAGGCCTGACGGGCGTACTTCGCGTAAGTTTTCATACCTATCGTTTTCCAAAACTGCAGTCATGTTTTTTTTTTTTTTTATGATTGAAAGATTACTGGTGGCCTTTCCAGCTTCACCAGGACAGGTGGGCGAGCAAAGACTCAGCCAAGAAGGGTGGGATTTGCTAACAACTGCCCGAGCGCCTCCGAAGGAGACCTAACAACTCAAGAGCAATTGCTTCGCGAATGAATCTACTACCGGATCGGAATCGCGACCCACTGAGAAGATCCGGCGAGAAACTCAGCGGGCTGATGCATGGGTTAGGTTGCACGTCGAACTCTTTGTCGAGTTCGACGAGTACGGTTACCGGGGTTCCTCAGCCTGCTCCTAGTGTTAGAGCTAAAGGTATCTAATGCAAGAGTTATTGGATCTGATGGATCCGTAAGGACGTGTCTAGGGCGACGACGGTGACTTGCTCCTGCGTGATCAGGATTCGGGGTGCAGTAATGTTGAAGGGACCTTTATATTTTCGGTCTAATTTACGAAACAAAATCCCCCGCGGAAAAGAGTTTGACTTTAGCTTTATCTCGACTAAACCGAGCTTCTGTTTGTGCCCATTTTTTTTGTTTTTGTTTTCGCAGGCCTTCGACCGTGCTAAATCAAGATCTAATCTAGAGGGATTATCACTCTGTTGAAACTTTAGATATTTCAAGTGAACTACCCTGAACGGTAAACATCTATTCTATTGGAGTAAACCCTGTTACTTGACAACGTGTACTATTAAGGGCGAGTTGAATATCCCCTAACTGCTCTTGCCATGATTGGTCCGAGTTACTTTCAGATCAAAGAGTGACTTGTTCATGAAACCTCTTACCATTGAATAAATTACTATGGCTTTGTTTTATAAGACTACATTCTGACCCTGAATGGAACATAAAGGGGAAACCAAAACCACTTATCTGTAACACACTGAAGCTCTGGAACACACGTTGACGTCTCTGGTTGGACCTGCCACAGCACCTGGAGCAGTGACGTTTTTCTTCTTGTAGCGCATGGAACCACCAGAAGCTGTATGGCTCGCATCACCGCACACGTAACAGCTGACTTGCAGGCGAGAGCCGGGCGCCCACGGATGAGGAGGTTGTTCAGGTTTTGCTGGAATATCGAAAAAAGTTTGAGAGCAGTATCTGTCGCAACACCCTTCGGCACGATGCCCAGGTTTTCCGCAGAAATGGCAGCTTCCACGGAAAAAAAACTTCGAGAGTGTTTGGTTCTTTATCAGGATCTTCGTTTTTTTCTTTTGAGGGTAAAGCCACGTAATGTGCGAAATAGATGATTTTTGGTGGTAATAACGACAGAGTTCAACTCCCGACGGATTCTTTCATCACACTGCGACAGTATTGATATAGCAAATCCGGTGGTTATTTTCTGGCATATTAGCGTCGGGAATCTTCTTTATAAGTTGCCATAGCCGGATACCAGCTTCAGCTGGTCCCTCTTTGCTTTCCATTTCAAATTTAATAACCAGGTCGAAATGGTCTTGCATCATTAGAGAATTTTGTCAGCATCTCTTTGATAGTAGGCCAGGATATCTTACCAGGCTGTATTTTTGTGAGGCAAGTAGCAGCTCGAGCCTTAAGCGAATGTGTGAGAGTCAAAATTAAATCTACACCATCCAATTTCTTCTGTTCGATGATCATTTCGCTCAGCGTACACCAATTTACAACATCAGCCTCCGGTTCATCCGGGTCAAAATTGACCAATCTGGTTGGTGAGCTCTGGCTAGGTCGATGAACTGACATACTTTTAGTGATTCTTTGTAACATGGCTTCCATCCCAGATGAAAATAATGACATTTGTTCAAACATCATATTGTCGGCCGAATTATTTGATGACTGCAGTGGAGGTAAGTCCGACACTTCTGATATAAGCTTGAGGGTAGACATTATCTTGCTGAACACCAAGTAAAACGAAGTCACTTTTTGGTTCCTGATTTAATCAACAATATGTTATCTTAACAATTCACTTTAACACTTTTGCATCTTTAACCAGTACGTACAACAGTCACTGAATCACATAACGTAACAAGGATATAGTAAGTGCACCAGGCAAACGCAGTCCAACGAGTGTTCATTGCGTTTTTTTTTTTTTTCTCCTACCTAAGCTGATAGCCTTGAGAGGCTATGTCAGCGTAACCCTAACTTTTGTAGGTGAGCTCACGGGGCTCAACCTGACGATGTTGCTAACACGAACCCTAGCAAGAGCCGTGCTTCGCAGAATCTACCACCGGATCGGAAACGCGACCCACTGAGAAGATCCGGCGAGAAACTCAGTGGGCTGTGTCTGAGAGTTAATTTACTCGTCGAGCCCTTCGTCGCAAGCGACGGGTTCGACGAGAACGGTGACCGGTGCTTGAAGTACCTAAAAGCACCGTTAGTGGATCGGGAGGATCCGAGATTACGTGTTTTGGGCGACGTCGACTGCTTTCCATTCTGTCCGCAGGATCGGGAATGTAGTTACCGGCGGCCATGATGAGAGGGTTCTCGTGTCGTGCCGCTTTATCGAAGTGGCGCATGGACGCCGACTGCAGATACTTACTGATGGACTCTAAGTCCAGGTCGTCATGGAGGTCGACATTCCTGACGAACCACGGGGCTCCGACGGCTATCCTGCAAAAACGGGATTGAATGATTTGGAATGATTTTAAGTGTATGCGGGCCGCGTGAGCGAACACTACACTTGCATAGGTCATGACGGGGCGTATGCAGGTTTTGTAGAGTGTCACCTTATTTCTAAGGGACATTTTACTTCGCCTACATATCATCGGGTAGAGACGTCCTAGAATGAAGGCGGCACGGTCGCGTACCGTCTTAATGTGAGGGCGGAATGTCATCCTACTGTCGAGGGTGACGCCTAAATATTTGACCTTCGGGGCTCACGGTATGGGCTGGTCGAACATCGTGATTGGGCGAATGGCGGGGGCGGAGGTGTTGACGCGCCTAGTCGGGAGGGGGATGCTCAGCGTGGTGTTCGGAGGGCAACCCCTTTTGAAGAGCACCGCTGTGCTTTTCGTGGAGTTGATGTCGATGCGCCACTTCCGGAACCACTGTCCCATGGTGGTGGCTGCGGTCTGAAGTCGTCGATGAAGCAACGCCTTCTTCCTACACGAGTAGTAGATGGCGGTGTCATCGGCGAAGAGCGCCAGATGGGTCTCCGGAGACCGGGGTATATCATTGATATACAAACTAAATAGTAACGGGGAGAGGGCGGAGCCTTGCGGGACTCCGGCTGTGACGTGACGGGGCCGGGAACGCGTTCCCTCGACTCGATATCGGAACGAACGGTTCGACAAGTAGTCTCGTATGATGAGCACGAGTCTGTCTGGCACTCCCATGTTATACAGTTTGTATATCAAACGTTCATTGCGAGGCACGTACCGCCTTTTTATACTGGCTGGCGCAGCTGGCTTATTTATGAGTCACTTCTGTTGCACCTGTTGTTTATGAGTCGAACGACACGGCCGGCGCACCTGGCTTGTGTGAGTCACTCCTATTGCACGTGCTATATAACATAAATATCGTTAACGCCGTCAGATACAAGTATAATGACAACAAAATAACAATCAATAAACAAATGACTGAATTTGAAAATAGATTTCCATATTTTGAAAATAAATTTCATTTCAATTTAGAATTTAATGCGACCCATACAAAAATTACATTTCAAATGGCCAGTGTTGTAAAACGTTAACTTCAGAGGTAAAGACCTGTTATTAATGTAGCTTTCAAAACATATTACATTAAATTCTTTTGTTAAATCAACTTTGTGGATTATCGCACATCGTCCAGCGTATTCACAATAGACGGAATTTCAATTTCATGCTCCACCCAAGTTATACTCCCAAGACCAATAAAACTTTTTGCAAACTCGAAATCTTCAGAATTCTGTATTATTTATACGTATTATTATGTAGGTATAAAAATGTTTTCCAAATTAATAAACACAAACATATTTTTTTCTGCTTTCTATTGGCGTAAATGTAATAATAAAATATTCTCACTGTTCATCTGTTGCTAAATGTTTAGCGGAAGTCGTTAATACCAGAGCATGGCCAGACAAATTACTTTCAGCATCATGTGAACTGAACCTAAGGATAATAGATTAACTGTTGATCAGATATTGAATATATAAAAAACAGAGATTTCATCAAACGAGTAAAAAAAAGTGTAGATTAAATTTCGACATACCTACAAGTATTTACAAACCAGTTCTGATGAAAATATTCTCGTTGAGTTTTTTCCCTGACTTTGTCTAAACTGTATGCATAGGTCGTATACTGCGATCTATTGATTAAGTAATATGTACCTGTACTGTCTTATATAATATATGGATACTTAATCACGTCGGATTGAGCGGGGCGGTAAAGTACCTACTTGTATAGCTCGGTATTAATTTATTTCGTATAATGTTTCATTGTTGATCTAAATTGACTGGGTAAGGATACGTAATACCGCCGTAAGGGTACGTATTATTATATCTTACGAAGGTTGGGATCGAAATGTTGGCAGGTATGTAATTATATTTAGGGATATTAAGTTGACATCATCGGCAAATAGATTTCATCACAGATATATTTTTAAGGTATCGGTCTATTGTATTCTGGAAATAAATTCTCTATATAATGATTTCATGAACTGAGGAGCTTACGGGAACGTCTCTTTTTAGGAATTATTTGCTATGCTATAGTTGTACAGTTTGGCCATAAATAAATTACCTTTACATTTGAAGAACTTGTTTTAGAACCTATCATTCATTTTTATAAAAATTCTTGATTTTAAAATATACGATTTAGAATGGATGGAACTATATAGTAAAAATAATAATACTGACGAGTGTTTTTTAATTTGTGAGCAACTATTTTGATTGGATTTTGTGTTATTGTTAAAGCTTCACAGGAGCTTCTCCATTAGTTAATAAGGTTCCACGTGATATTTATCTGGCTCCAATAATGGTTGGGTGGGGTGTTATTTATCAAGGTATAACCGGACACATATTTTTTTTTATTGCTTGTATGGGTGGACGAGCTCACAGCCCACCTGATGTTAAGTGGTTACTGGAGCCCATAGACATCTACAACGTAAATGCGCCACCCACCTTGAGATATAAGTTCTAAGGTCTCAGTATAGTTACAGCGGCTGCCCCACCCTTCAAACCGAAACGCATTACTGCTTCAAGGCAGAAACAGGCAGGTCGGTGGTACCTACCCGCGCGGACTCACAAGAGGTCCTACCACCAGTAAAAAGTATTTCAAATTAATGATCTAGTTGTATTATTATATGGAAGGTTAGGTAAAGTGGTTAGGTCTCTTAATAGCTCCCCACACATTCCCTATCTGCAATCCTTTCTGACAGACTCAGAACCGAGTCATTAAACTCAATCTATACAATCGCAGCAGGAGAAGGTTTCTGACTTCATCAGATCTGAAGAGTGATTATAGTCTAGTTACGGTCTTAATCCACTTGATTAAATAATTATATTGTGTTTGAGAGAATACCTAAACGCCATCTTAATTTAAAATCCTTAAAATATTCCAAATGATTGTCAATGGTAAATTTCACTCGGATAAAGTGCGTGACTATGAATATGTTTAAATGAAATATGTTTCGTAATAATATAAAAATCAATATTTTTTGCGACAACATTTATTATTAAACATATATAAAATATAATATTAAGTGATTGTGTCAAATTTGACAGGCCGACAGATCAGTATCGCCTTCCAAATGTGGTGCTGGAGGAAATTACTGCAGATTCCATGGACTGCCTTTGGCACCAAAGTGTCAAATACTAAAGGAGCTTAATTTTAAAACTAGACTATCCACAATATGCATTCGTAGAGTATTGGAGTTCTTTAGACACATTGCTCGAAACGAGGGTCACAATCTTGAGCAGCTGACGGTGACGAACAAGATAGAGGGCAAACATCCCAGAGGACGCAGTCCCACAAGATGGACCAAATTCGGTCTTGTCTAGACATCAAGCTCCGCGATGCTCTCCACGGAGCCAAGGATCTTAGCAGATGGAGAACAATCGTACAAGAGAGTTTGATGCCGCGGGGGAGTCACGACCCTCAGTAACGAGAAGAACGACGTAACAAGAAGGAGTGGCTGACAGGAACAAAATACGGAATTTGATCTAGGAATTTTGAAACTGATCGTATTTCCGTGTATCTCAAGAGCATCAATTCACCGGTATCCAGACTAGACCGTTAACGAGCTTAATGTTAACTGTTGTAAAAATTAATATTATAATCATTAATATTAACTAAAAATATGGGTATTACAGAATTACTCTGAAGCAAGGAAACCAATTTTTTTTTTTCGAAAGTTTAGGTTTATGCCGTAAATCTTTGTCTCATATTTCAGAAGCTGCCCATCTCCTAATTATAAATAACGATGAAAGCTCTACATCTAATTACAAGTTAACGTACTTCCTGTTATTTTCTCCTATATATATATTTTTCTCTCTCTAATATTTTCATGCCAAAGTGCCGATGTTTTCACACAATTCAGAATGGGTCGTGCATTTTTGTGATGCAAATTAAATTCAATAAACTGTCAGTACATATGCCTACGAACTTCGATTAGTTTACGTGAAAATCGGAAAGGCTTTCAACAGAAATAGCTTCGAAAAAAATTCCACTGGTTTCAGTTAGGTAGTGTTGTATTCTTTGAGAGATTTCGCATTTTATGATAATACAAATAATTAATTGATTTCGAGTTTATCACATGTATCTTCATTATTGGTATCGCGTTGTGCTATTCAAATGTATATACTGAGAAAGTGCTTAACACTGCATTCAAAAATTTCAAGGATTATTTCAACTTTAGTAATAATATATACTTAATAATATTATAAAGCTGAAGAGTTTGTTTGTTTGAACGCGCTAATCTCAGGAACTACTGGTCCGATTTGATTTCTTTCAGTCTCAGATAGCTCATTTATTGAGGAAGGCTATAGGCTTTATAATATAACGCTAAGATCAATACAAGCGGAGTACCAATAAATAATGTTTCAAAATGAGGGTATTTTTAGCGGTTAAAGTTTCGCTAAAAGAATGTATGAAAAAATTGTTCCCCTTTAAAAGTTCTAAAAAAGAATTATCAAAATCGGTTCAAGCATTCTCTAGAAATCGGTGAACATAAATAGATAAAAAGTTGTGGTCGAAGAATTGATAACTTCCTCTTTTGAAGTCGGTTAAAAAGCGTGATTTTGGTACCTCAAATAGCTCCTTAACATTCTATTATTCAAAAATATTTTCACTTTCTACGTAAATGAAGAGGCGGGTAAAATTTAGCGTTATGCCAAAGTAATTATTCCACGCGGACGAAGTCGCGGGCAAAAGCAGTAATAATAATAATAGTAACAGTATCCAGTAATAATTAAAGTCGTCGTGGCTTAAAGGTTAAGACGCTCTGTGCGTTCGTATCGAGCAATGCGATTGTGCTGTGAAGCACATGAACGAACGATTAATCATAAAAAACGGACTTTTAAATTCGAAAACTATATAGTAAATGGTAGATTGCCAATAAAAGCGGAACGTTTGATCGTTATGACGGAAACGACGGCAGCGAAACTGCTAATTGCTTGCAGAATTGCTAAGAGGTCTGTTTCCTACCCTGACTACCTACTGGCGATCCACATTGTTTTAACTTGTTTCGAATATAGATATGCGTAGGCTTATAGGTTTTCTGGTTTTGTGTTTGTGATTTAACAACAATTATGATGAAAACCTTTCGGTGTTTCGCCTTCTTTTTTAAATTAAAATCAAATTCTATGATTTAAAAAGTTTCGTCCTAAGTTCGAAATGAATGAATATTCAATTAGGGATATTCTTTATAAAGCGGGTATTTTAACAGATATCGTATTGTGAAACAATACATAGACATATTTCTGTTTTTCACATTTGTGTTTCACAATACGTTGTGATCATCATTAATTCAAAGCACGTTATAAATGCCACCACAGATGCGCGGCGTCCTAAATTTTATGAGTCCAATAAAATATGCATAGAAATTTTCATTTTGACTAGGTTTTTTACTGTCATAACAGGTAGTAGATTCTATTGGACACCTGGTGGAAAGTGTTGAAGTGTGGAAAGGGGTAAGAACATTGGTATTTCAACTTTTTAGAAGAAATATGGTATCGATTTTGTTTTTAGGAGGGTACATAAAGAGTAGACCTTGAAAAACGATTCATTATTCAAACATTCATTTTGATCCATTTTAATTGTATCTTTCAGAAAGTTCCGAGTTTTGTGGCTTCGAATAAGAAGTAGTATTACCAGTAAATTTAATCTAATGAAAAGAAATCAAATTTTATGTAGTAAGAGTATAAGTAATCGGGATTAACCGATTCCTGATAATATTCTGTAACAGTACACGATCAATTTTTGGGTATTTTCACGTAGAAAATAATTTGGCATGTTATTTGAAAAAAAACAATTACTTCTGTTCTTATTTAATGTGGAAGATTGAGAATAGTTTCCTTTCCAAATATAATGTCCAACTATTTTATAACCCTATGATGAAAGCAGGTATTCGTCATTATTATTTATAGACAAATTTATGGAAATATTGTTTGAATACTGCATAATTTATCTCTTAGAGCTGAGAATATTTTATTTTAACATAGACTTAATTAATAATGCCCTAGTATTTTAATCCGACCTTTCTTTTAATAGTACTCATACATCACGAATTCAGTACCTAGCTATCTTTTATGTATGCGGCTTGTTTTTTTGAATTCGGGTGGTTGATGAATGGTCAAAGGCAATTTTCATTTTCTTTTGTCCCTGAGTAGATCCCTTTAGTATCTTTCAAAGATGAGTGATTTTAATCAAGCATTTTTGTGCGACTTTTAATTACAAAAAGAGGTGGTCTTATCATTTCGAGGTCGAATTTGAATTTTTCTGTCACAGTTAAATTCAACGAGGCATTCAACATGAACAGCTTTTGTCAGGTCACGTAATTTTTGCGTCGGATGGCATTTTTAAGAAAAGAAAACCATGGCCTAAACACAAACATTGAATTAACAAAAGTCCTCGGGCAATGGCTGCAAAAACTTTCAGTGAAGTTGTAAGAGGATGACTTCTACGGTCAATACGACACATTGCTATACATTTTCCTTTTTTTTTTTGGTTTTGTTAGAATCATCTGTTAGAATTGTGACTTTTAAATATTGAATGTAGTTTAAAAAGAAAAGATAACATATACAGCTACACAATACGTGAGCATCAACGTGAAAAACGTCGTCCTGTGAAAACGAAGAGAAAGCATCATATTAATACAGTCTTAACTAAATAATTGGAAAATTATTAATCAACGTAAGCTGTTTTGATAACTTAATGTAGGCAATCAAGTTATGCAATATCTGGTTTAAAAATATTAGGTTAGTTGGTTTGGTGTTTTTAATTAATATTTCTAAATATATATTCTAATTATATAAAAATCACTAATAAATACAATAACATAGTAAATCTTGAACGTATTTATAGCATGGGCAATAGGGATCTTGTCAAATCAACTTTGCCGCAAATACTTTTGGAAATACAGCTGAACGCAAATTCATTAAGTGCAACATCGTTCGTGAATTAACCATAACGATTACTAACCAAACTAGAACAACGATTAGACACATGTAACATCTTATGTTCTGATTGTGTTTAGTTAGACGTGAAACAATAATATAATAACATTGTTAGTTTTATTCTATTTATTTAGTGATAATATAGATAAATAATGATAGGTATGTGTTAAAATTTCCATGCTACTTAGGTACTAAATATAAAAGTTATTGTTCTGCGCTACGGTTACGAATGCTGACAGCACACTTGCAACCAGCACTGGTTATTAGGCGGGACCAACAGTACCAACTTGGGAATGCTGCAACACATAATGCAGTATACACACTGTACATACCCTAAACAATAAACAGCACAACATAGACAAGTATAGACTCACAGACCAATTTTATTTTTCTTCATTTCCCCGTTTTTTTTTCTTACAAAACCGAAATTACATTAATCTGCATAATTACAATAAAATAAATCAGCGTTAAAGGTAATTGTAAAATCGTTGTTTTCATTGAATTATGATCCTTTTATATTTAAGGTTATTTTGTTGTTAATATCTGTTTGACTTGCTAAAGAGCACTTATTATTACATCTTTTTTTATCTAACACATTGTTTTGTTTATGGAGAGTAATTTCCATAGACATTTCGACCGAGTGCGCACTAAAAAGGAACATAATTTTTATGTCATACATTGTTCTTGTTTTACTTTTACGAGGATTTTGTTTAATATAACTTGAAGCTATGTGATATTTATAGACGTTATGCATGGTTCTTTGTTGATAGGTTTAGGCTAGGTGATATAGGTTAAATATGTCATTAGTATTATGAATAAAACCGATTGTTCGTTATCCGACTGAGAACATTATAGGTACATACTAGTTAGATACGTTTACTTTGCAGCTTAATAAGAGCAGTACTAATTCAGTTTTACTAACGAGCCACCGGGATGTTCAGCAGCCCTTAGCCGCTGTAATGGCGGCCGATAGTTCAATGCACTATTGCTTCCGGGAATAATGGAGCACGACGCGGACCTCCAAATTTCTTCATACCATATTCCTATTAAAAACAATCACAGTTTCGATACTCTAATTATTGAAATTAAAAAAAATAAAGTAACCGAGCCTACCTATTCAAACTTATTTTTTGTCCGGAGTTAAGGATCGAATTTCAGGAACGAGAACATGTCAAACTAAAGTATCCAAAGTTTTGTTGTATCGATTTTACGATCCCGTAACTTTATACTTCGGATAACGAGGAAAACAGTAGCCTAACAAACTACTTCAAACCGGTAGGTACATTGTTTTAATAAAATAATATATAGTGTGTTTTATTTAAGAACATCACAGAACAACAGATTTATTAAAATATTTTGATGTAAAATTTCATTGAACGAAGGTAAGAAAGAAAGAAAGAAAGAAATCATTTATTCGCCAAGCATAGTAAAATGAGTTATTACATAAGTTAAAAGCAGCGTGTATGCTTTGTCATTATTTGAAATGCGAATTTTAGTGCAGTGCAAGATATTATAATATTATATAATTTACCATTCATTCATCCATAATTCAACTAATAGTAGTATAATTATTATTATTTTCCATCTCTTCTCTCTCTCTTTCAATCGTAGATCCATTGAAATAATGAATACGGCGCTCGCCTTGTCAGGTTACGCTGACATAGCCTCTCAAGGCTTAGGTAGGAAAAAAAAAGAATACGTCGCTCGTGGATCGAGTGGGACTTTTCAGCAGAAATGGACACTGAATAGCTTCTTCTCGAAATAGAGAGTAGAGTTAAAAAACTTATTTAGAAAAACGAGAACACCGTTCTTCGACAATAGTTCGTTTACGGAGATATTGTAGTAGCTTGAGGCCAGGGATCTGTACAAAAATCCGCTAACGAAATATTTCTTTTCGTTTATTTTCCCCTGACTCAGGTCTACACAAAAGAGCTGCTCTATTTGTAGACGTTGGCAAGACTAGCCGTGGGCGATTATTCAACTGTGCACGCGATGATAAAGATCGACGTTAATCGAGAGGTAATCGAAACGATATTATCTGTCTAAGCTTCGTCTTGCTTCCAAGTTGCTTGCTTGTCAAGCTTCTATATAAAAATTACAATAAGAAAACTAAACAAAAACAGGCAGACTATAGTCAGTACAATAAACGTAAAACAAAAAATATAAACCTAAGTCTACACGTTAATTAATGTTCGTTTTTTAATTAAGTGTAGCGTAATGTATATAGACTAATAAACGTTTCTGTGCGAAATTCCATTCGGTAATTTGGACGTTTCTCCCGGATCGTTCCGATACTCATAATAACTACAATTTTAGTAGGCAACACAAGCCGGGATCGATATTAACTCAAGATCGGTGCAGATCAGAGCTTATTAACGGCAAGGGAAATTGTTTCTCTAAAACGGTAGAAGTATATTATTGTTATGTAGTTCAAACGTATTAAATAATATGTAAGATTTATTCCGACAAAACTGTATGTATACGATTAGGTATATGTACATATTGTTGTTGTTGCTTTGAGTGAGTTTTTTTGTTGCACATATTAGTGAGTATATTCAAGGCCCACCTAGTCTTAAGCTACTGAAGTCGAAACATATATAGAACACGAGTGACGCCACCAACTTGAGTGATAACGTAGAAGGGTCAATTGTATAACACAACAACTGTCCTATCTTTAAAACCGGAACCGGTGACTAGTTCGTGGCGGAATTATTCCGGATGGTGGCACTCTTCTGCGTATAAATGCCTCTTGGCAATCGCTGCTAAAATACTCAGATTACCCTGCTGCTCAATCTTTGGTAAATCTCTTAGACGCATACAAGACCACGGACGGTGCTATCTAGGCCACACCACAAGAAAGAAAGAGGGAATAAATGAATACATTTAGCCGAATAAATGTAAGTTGAGAAACATTAAAATTCAAAACGACTCAACTGACCCACTTAGAAATATTTTCAAATAAGAAACTGAACTATGGCATGCTGTTTTATGCGTTTTAGTGTCAGAATAATTTAAATTTTATTTATTTTGTTTAAAGACACTTAAAAAAAGGCACAAAAACAAAACATTTAAAAATCCCGAAAAGTAGTGGGTTTTTGTTACAATGCGACAACGTGCTATCTTATATATTAAATAATAAGTTGGGAAAAAAGTCTTTTCGCATTATAATATGTATGAACTTGTAATAAAATCTCTTTGGCTATACTATTTGTATCCGGCTGGTTTTGGTATCATTAAAAGTTTAAATTTAAAAAAAGATAATTCCAAATTCGAATTAGGAAAATGTGTGATTTTTATTTATTTTTCGTACTGTCAAGATGAGTGAATCTAATGAATAAATTCGATACATTTTAAAATTTTACTACAAAAAAGGTAAAAATGCAACGCTAGCCTCGAAAAAAATTTGCGATGATTATGGACCTAGTGCAGTGTCTGTGAGAGTAGCACAAATTTGGTTTAAGCGTTTTGAATCCGGAAATGTTGATGTCAAAGATGCACGTCACTCTGGTCGCAGCCCTATTACGAGGGCGGCACTGAAAATTTCGGGAATTAACGAAGTGACACAACATTACTATTTAAAAATGTATTTATTGCTTTTCGAAGTATCGCGAAGTTTGACACATTTTTCCATACGATGGAACCAATCATTGAAGCAACCATTCCATTCGGAAGTTGGGGTCTCCAAAATGGCCGTTTTGTAGGCGTCCACAGCTTCTTCAGGTGATGAAAATCTCTGTCCACGCAATTTATTCTTTATTTTAAGGAAAGTATAGAAATCATTAGGGCTTAGGTCGGGGCTGTACGGCGGATGGTCTAATAGTTCTATGTTTTCTTGCTCTAAAAACTCTTTTGTTCTGTGCGCGGTGTGAGAACTCGCATTGTCGTGATGGAGGATGATGCGGCGGTTGCAGTTCTCTTTACGGAGTTCAGGAACGACCTGTGGCAAACAAATGCTAGCATACCATTCTGCATTAACCGTTCTTTGTCCCTTAAGAGGAATAGTCGTAACATGGCCGGTTTTGGAGACAAACGTGGCCACCATTTTTTTTGCAACACTCCGTGAACGAACAATTTTTGTTGGCTTTAACTCATTTTCGAACACCCAAACTCGTGACTGGTTTTTTGTTTCGGGTTCGTACGCATATATCCAGGATGCGTCACCTGATACAATGTTGTATACAGCATTTGAGGATCCTGCGTGGAATCTTTCGAGAGTTCTGACGCACCAAATAACGCGAGCTGCTTTTTGCTCTTCACAGAGCGAATGCGGTATCCATCGGGAAAACAACTTTTTTACACCTAATTGTTCATGCAAGATTATTTGTATTTGACTCATGCCAATGTCTAAAGTTGCCTGAATTTCGCGGTATGTTACATGTCGATCTTCCTCAATCAGCTTACGCACAGTATCAACGTTTTCTTTGGTGACTGCAGTTTTTGGACGACCTTGACGGGGATCATCACTGAGCTTGACACGTCCACGTTGAAACTCAGCAAACCAGCGATAAATTGTGGTTTTGGATGGGGCTTCATCACCAAATGCAGAAATCATCCGGTCAACACACTATTTTTGTGTTAAACCACTTCGAAAGTCATAATAAATCATCGCTCTTGAATTTTCTCGAGTCAATTCCATTTTCTCAACGACTAAACAAGTTTGACAAAACCTCGTGACAAGACCGAGAATCTTTTTTTAAATAAATAAATGGTATTCGATTTTTAAAACCAAGGAGTTTTCAATTAAAAAGATTTTAATATGACAGGAACAGTGGAAATATTCCATTCCCGATACTTTTAGTGCAGCCTAATACGGATAAAAGGAATGCCATTTTTTAAAAAGTGGAGCAAGATCGGCATATCATTAGTTACAACGTAGCTGAAGAACTGGGAATTGACCACAAAACAGTTTTAGCGCGTTTGAAAAAATCTGGGTACACAAAAAAACTCGATATTTGGGTACCTCACTGAAAGAAAACTAATGAACCGTGTACTGATTTGTGATTCTTTATTACGACGTAATGAAACCGAACCATTTTTTGCTGAAGCTGATAACTGGTGATGAAAAATGGATCACGTACGATAAGAACGTGCGAAAAAGGTCGTGGTCAAAGGCCAGTCAGGCTTCACAGACTGTGGCGAAACGCGGGTTAACTCGCAACAAGGTGATGCTGTGTGTGTGGTGGGATTGGAAGAGCATTATTCATTATGAGCTGTTACCACCAGGCAGGACCATCGATTTTGAACTCTACTGCGTTACTTTAGATAAATGTAAAGAAACTATATTAAAAAATGTTGTGAATTTTCTTAAAAAATGCGAAGAAACTTTTTCTCCAACCTATTACATTATCTATTTTTGTCGTCGTGGCCTAACGGATAAGACGTCCGGTGCATTCGTGTTGAAGCGATGCACCGGTGTTCGAATCCCGCAGGCGGGTACCAATTTTTCTAATGAAATACGTACTCAACAAATGTTCACGATTGACTTCCACGGTGAAGGAATAACATCGTGTAATAAAAATGAAACCCGCAAAATTATAATTTGCGTAATTACTGGTGGTAGGACCTCTTGTGAGTCCGCACGGGTAGGTACCACCGCCCCACCTATTTCTGCCGTGAAGCAGTAATGCGTTTCGGTTTGAAGGGTGGGGCAGCCGTTGTGACTATACTGAGACCTTAGAACTATATCTCAAGGTGTGTGGCGCATTTACGTTGTAGATGTCTATGGGCTCCAGTAACCACTTAACATCAGGTGGGCTGTGAGCTCGTCCACACAGCTAAGCAATAAAAAAAAAAAAAAAAAAAAAAAAAAACAATCTATGCCTGCCATACGTAAGAGTGCTGAGAAAATTTCTTTATGACGTGTCAACAACAGTTGTACAAAGATTCAACTCAATCGGAAAAAAACGTGCGCACGTAGAGATCACGAACAAACAAACCCGCACTAATATTCATTTTAATACTAGACTAGACGTACGCCGCGGTTTTAAGCCGTATTAAATTTGTGATTCGTAAATTATGGAACTCTGCATTTTTCTGTGATAAAAGTTCCGTCTGTCATTCTCTGGCCTGTAAGCTGCCAGTCGATTTATAGATCCGTTGGTACGTAAAACCACAAAAAGCGAACACAATGCCGTATTTACCCGGCAGACATACTCGTCGTTGCCCGGGTCATCTCTGATAAAAAGCATCCTATGTAGAATTCCAGGCTATAAACTATCTTTGTGTGAAATTTCATCCAAATCCTTTGAGACATTTTTGTTTCATTGAGTAACAAATGTTCAAACATACAAATATTTACATCACATTTGTGATATTAATATAAATTATGTAGATAACATAGCAAGAGGGGAGAACACGTATCACTGTCATACGACTTGTCACATACTGCGTTGTCAGTCTCGTGAGTGTAATTTGAACACAAACAAAGCCATATTTGCTGGTTCCGTTTGTTTTCTACGTCAGTGAAATCAAGGCCGATAGCACAAAGCCAGTTGCATTGTAACTGAAACTCAACACGTAATTAACTTTTGTTGAATAGCAGTTTTATGATACGGAATGATGTTTGAATTTAAATTCTTTAGATTAGTTGAACCTGTATGTTTTTGAATATTAATTTTTTTTATTTTTTTTTTTATTTATTGCCTAGATGAGTGGACGAGCTCACAGCCCACCTGGTGTTAAGTGGTTACTGGAGCCCATAGACATCTACAACCTAAATGCGCCACCCACCTTGAGATATAAGTTCTAAAGGTCTCAATTATAGTTACTTTTAATTATAATTTTGAGTATTGCAATTTTACGCCTGAATTTTCATCAAGTTACTGTTTGTAGGGCGTATAAGGAATCCGCGCGGGTATTTACCGCCATTAGCCGATTTATATAACGATCATATTATTGTGTTCTGATTTGAAGAGTGGAAAAGCAGTTATCCCATGCATTCATCTGACTATGTTTATGAGCTTCGAAAACACTACTTGGGTCTTGATTTTTATAATTAACGGTAACATTGAGCTTGTAAGATGATGGAACTTTTAAATTTTCTGCCAAAGTTAAATAACAGTTTTAACTAATATCACTTTCAGAGTACAGTTAAAAGTGTAGAATATAAAAACGTATGAATCATTATTCAGTTTGTACTGCTAATTAAAGAGCTTTCTCGTGCACTAAAACAATAAGTAATTTATACAATGCAAGAAGAAAACGAAGAAAAACTGTAATCAATCTTGATGGCTGTCACTGAGTTAATTAATTTATTTTTTTCGTTTGCCTTTTAAATACAGCACGACCTAAGTCGTAAAATTGTAAATGCGGAGCAGGATTTCTCTCCAAGAGTCGAGGAAAATCGTAGCACTGACTACGGCAACTTAAACCATTGCCTCGTAGTTTACGCTCGTATTACTTGCGACCAAGGCACGGAAACAAGTATCCACGTTCAATAGTCGCACGATATAAAACCATGAAACGATTTTTCAATGGTCAACGTAGATAACGATGGTCGCATTTTGTATTAAAAAATGAAAATGTCTCTGTAACAACTCGCATAGAACAGAAGACATCCGACAATTTACAAGATAAGCTTGTATGTACATACGTGTATAATAATTCGGTTAACATTGAGACCAGTCAATCTGTAAAGCAATAATACTCGTTCGGTGAAAGATCTTAGATTTATCCTTTTCTATAATTCTATAAAAGTAAGATAAAACAAGTGAAACAAAAGTGAATTTTGCAAAAGTTTTCCGCATTAAACACAAACAAGCCAATGCGCGATGACCAGCGTTTTTGTATAGAAGAATCTCGATATTGCACTTATCGAATTAAAGACTGCGAGAAATGGTGTTTCAGATTTTATATAAATGTAACATTTGTGTATGTATATTATAAGTCAACAGTCATTTGACTAAGAACTATGTTAGAAAAAAAAAACGTATTGTAAAAATAACGTTTGCCGTTCTTAGTGAGCGCCTATAACAAAAAGAAGTATCCATATCAAATTTAAATTCAACAGTTTTATATATTTACATAGATATAAAATAACATATCATGACTGACTGACTCGTCGGCGTAGAGCCTAAGCCATTAAGGCTAGAAACTAAATATTGTTGTAAGTTGTATCTACGAATGAAGGTTTTTTCGAAATTTTACACCTAAAAATAATATAAAACATGGTTGTGTGCAAATCCGAGCTCATGGGGCTCTAATCTATTGCTAAAACTAGCCCTAGAAAAGAGCAGTGCTTCGCAGAATCTACCACCGGATCGGAAAAGCGGCCCACTGAGAAGATCCGGCGAGAAACTAAGTGGGCTGTGTCTGCGGGTTGACTTACTCACCGAAACCTTCGTCGTAAGCGACGGGCTCGACGGGAACGGTAACCGGATGTCTAATTAAAATCCATTGCTGTTATGTACACGTTTTGGTTTAAAATTTATAGTCACGTGGAAACAATTTTGCACCCGTACATATTGCTATATATAGTGTTTCCATTGGCAAATTGCATTTCACGGCTGGCGTGTTCGTAGCGACTCGTGTGCTCTGCTCTCTACACCGTGATATTGGAAAGTTTAATTGCAAAGTCAATAAATAGTTCTAGTACACTTAGACGCTTAGATAAAAGGAGCATGATAACAGTTACTGATTTACTGGTGATTGGACGTCTTGTGAGTTCGCAAGGGGTGGTACCAACATCTTGACTTTTTCTGCCGTGAAATAGTATTAATGCGTTTCGGTTTGAAGGGTGGGGATACGTAATACCGTAATATCTTTATGCTGTAAAAACTGAGACCTTAGAAATCATATCTCTAGTTAAAAAGTAAAAGTAAATTATATTATCTTATAAAAATAATTAAGGTTGTTTAAATTAATTCAATAAAAATCAGATATCTGAGATACATGACGCTACAGTTTTATTTAAATTCTATGAGTCCAACATAAGTATAAAAAAGTTAATTTTCTAGTGAAAACACAAGCCGCCGCGCTGTGCTACTTTATTTTCTGACGTGATTGTAGAGCAATAACAAATAATCCATTCGGGTGAACAAAATCGAAAGCGTTGACGAATTTCCATATCATTCCAGTAGACAGCTTCTTCTTTTACAGAATCCCAGGAACTTTAATAAATTCCTACAGTTTTGATGTGAAACATACACACGTGCACAATACAAGACCAACGTTAGTTCTGGAGGGTTGCGTAAGTTGCGGGGGTTGTATATTCGAAGTGCCCCGTTGTGCACCCGGAACTCTTGGGGCGCAAGTTTTGTTTCGCGATTATTCGATTTTTGCTGGTACGGCGCTGAGTGGCCACAAGGCCGTAAAACAAAATGTTGATTGTCTGAAGTCGTCGTGGCCTAACGGATGACGTCCGGTGCATTCGTGTTGAGCGATGCACCGATGTTCGAATCTCAGGCGGGTACCAATTTTTCTAATGAAATACGTACTCAACAAATGTTCACGACTGACTTCCACGGTGAAGGAATAACATCGTGTAATAAAAATGAAACCCGCAAAATTATAATTTGCGTAATTACTGGTGGTAGGACCTGTTGTGAGTCCGCGCGGGTGGGTACCACCGCCCTGCCTATTTCTACTGTGAAGCAGTAATGCGTTTCGGTTTGAAGGGTGGGGCAGCCGTTGTAACTATACTGAGACCTTAGAACTTATATCTCAAGGTGGGTGACGCATTTACGTTGTGGATGTCTATGGGCTCCAGTAACCACTTAACACCAGGTGGGCTGTGAGCTCGTCCACCCATCTAAGCAATAAAAAAATAAAAATAAAATTGAAAAATATGGTGTTTTTAACAAACAATTTCAAATGTACGTCTTAACTTGAATCTGCACAAACATATTATGAATCAACAAATAATGGTCACGAATAAATAATTCAGGACATTTCTACTTATTTTCAAATAAAAACACACAACTTTTTCGCCTAAACTTATAAAGGCAAGCGGAAAAGATTAAGAGCGTACAATTTACTCGAGGACAAACAAGGTTAAATTTACGTTGAGTCGAGAACTCTCATTATAATATGTGACTACGACATTTTCATGGTGGTTGACGATTAGACGGAAGGTACAAGAAAATAAAAGGTAAAACCCTACGTAATACGATTACAGCTTAACAATGCACTGGCGAAATAAAGACTGTTTTTTTTTGTAACATTAGTTTATTGGATGGGACAGACAGTTAGTTTTAATACAAAAGGAAACTCAGTTTAATAAATAAGAGTTAAGTTGATAACCTAACCATAGATCATATACAACGACCAGCAACATAATTGTAACGTCATTATGAATAGCATTAAAAAGGTTGGAACCAAGTATAAAAAAAAATTAATCCGATTGTGATGAAACTTGGTACGATTATGGCTGTCACTTCAAGGATGTACCACTCAATCACAGTACCATCAACGTGATGTTAGGCTGCGGTTGGCGTCGGTCTTTTAAAGAAAACACTGTTTTTTATTTAAAAAAAAACACTCTTTACTAGAAAGGGTCTCTACTGCGATTCTTTGTCAAACGCGTTAATTCCCTTTGATTGTTTAGGCTGTCTGACTCGCCATGTGGTGGCTATAGTTTTTATGTAATTAAATTATGCTTCTTTTTAATTGCTTAAATGGGTGGACGAGATCACAGCCCACCTGGTGTTAAGTGGTTACTGGAGCCCATAGACATCTACAACGTAAATGCGCCACCCACCTCGAGATACAAGTTCTAAGGTCTCCGTATATTTACAACGGCTGCCCCACCCTTCAAACCGAAACGCATTACTGCTTCACGGCAGAAATAGGCAGGGTGGTGGAACCTACCCGTGCGGACTCACAAGAGGTCGTACCGCCAGTAAAAAGCATTCTACGGGAATAAAGTAACGATATAACAGTGCGATAGATAACGCACGCTTATATTCGTGACAAATTTACAATTTTTTAAGCAATTAGTGACAACTAGTACAGCAGAGATTACCTGCCACTAGTTTAATTTGTAAATCATTAATATTCTGCGAAAATAACGTTTAAGCCATCGTTATAATTTAGCTAATTTTTAGTTTCTGGTTCCCACTTGCCTATTCAGACTTCGACGTTTTGTTTCTATTCTAAGTCAGCACCGCCTCATATTAAATACGGCATGAACTGGTAATTTATGTTAAAAATTAACCGATCACAATTGTCATAAAACGATTTTTAGTAGCTAACAGCGTTAACTATCATAATACTCTTCTTCTTCTTATCAGCCCACAGACGTCCACTGGACTTATAATACTTATAATAGTCAATGACTTGTAATCAAAATCTTTAACTATTACTATTATTGAATAATTTATAACCGGGATTGAAAAAGCGATTGATAGCCTTCATTTTTATGCTCGCCTCGGACCACCACTTTTTTTGTTCAGTAATAGATTCGAATCAAAATCTGTAATGCGATTCCACGTCTCCATTTCAATAATTTATGAGCCCGGGAATTGCCGTACTTGCAGTATCTTTTTTCCGCTTATTAATATTCCATACAGCGAATTTTTACTTTGTGCCCTTTTAAAATTAAGGTTCGTTTTACTTCATGATTGGTCACCATTCGCACACGCAATCGTACAATGAATAGAAATATATTTCTGATTTCGAGCATCACTTGTATTGACTTCGAATTGACAACGTATAAGAGAATTGAAATTTCATTCATATTTTTTTGTAATTACTGGTAGCTGTCTCTATCGCCCTGCTTATTTCTTCAGCGTGGCATTCATATGTTCCGGCTTGAAGAGCGGATCAGCTGTTATACAATATAGTTGAGACTCCGGCGCTACGTATCGAAGTGGACAGCGCTATTCAAGTTGATTAATGTTTATGGAGTCTGGTAATCACATACCGTGAGATGTGACGTAAAGTAATCTGCTCATTTAAAGATTTAAAGCAATAAGCCAAAAAAAACACGAAAGGTTTCAGTACAATAAAAAAATACCAATGAACATCGATTTGTCTTTATTAGTTTACTGGTAACTATTATTTTTAACTACACAATCAATAAAGTTTTTATTATTTACAAAATTTATGTAATACAAACGAATGCACTACTGTTTCTTATAACATAGAAATTGAATTAAGATCATAATAAAACGTCTACTTAACAAATAACTTAACGAGAACGTAGGCACTGCGCGTGTTTAAAATACTTTATCACATTAATATTTTTTTCATTATAAAACACCGCAGTAGATTACATTTATTCTAATAAGCGTTTCAGTTCACAATAATTTCATTATTATCAAATACATTAGAAATTTTGCTGCGGACATTACATTAATTTTAATATTCAGACCGTACTCTGTTAATATTTATGCACCACGCATAATGACGTTTTATCTGTATTTGCAGAAGCAATTTCCCCCGCTCCGACAAGGTAAGATTTCTTCACACAAATAAAGTTATCATTTTGATATTCTTAAGTACGATTACGCTGTTATATCGTATTCATTGAGTTACCTAAATGTTAGTTTTAATTGAGTTTCTTTAAATAAAATAAAAAACAATACACCCGAAAATGCAGCAATAAATAACGTTACGAATGAAGGCGGATTTTATTATCTAGGCGTTAAAATAAACACCTCTAGAATTTTAAATTGTTTTGTCATGAATTATTTTATCAAACGATAATTTAACAATTTAGTTTTTGAATCATTCTTTTAATCAAAAAGAAAAAAAGTAAATAAAATAGGTAAATTTTTATACGCGAAGTTTCTGGAACTAATCTAATTATTATCATGATGTATGAGTACAACATTTATGATTTCTAATTTGGAAAGTTTATGCTTCTGACTAGTTTGGCACACTTAGTTTCTCTACGTTCGTACTTTGGCTCAATAGAAGGAAGACAATATTCATTACATTTATAGTATCAACTAATTAGAGATCGTAGTATTTATCCACTGAATACGCATACTTTACAAAGGTGATACAAAGTTTTATTATCTAAATACAGACATAGAAGAACGCTACATGATCCAAAATATACAAATATACTTAAAGTTTCATAATATTTTTCTTCTATATAATAGACATTGTAATCGATAGATGCCGTTACACGGCTAAAAAGTACAAATAAATTACTTAAGAGATATTATTGTATTTAAAATATAAATAATAATACTGTCGTTATGATACGCATTTTCACTTTGAAGTGATTTGACTTGAATTTCCTACATATTCCCATAGATCACTATGCATTTTCACTTTGATATTGACTAGATTATTTACAGTTTTTTTTTAAAAATAAGAACTAAATTTATTATAATAACTTACTATAATCGTTTTCATGATATGCACATTTCAAATGTAATTAATAGAATGTGAACAAAATCTTGAGTATTAAAATTGTAAACGTCGATAAGAATTTCGTTGAATTGAAAGAAGTATCCAAAATTTATACAGAATAATCGCAGGTGCTTCCCGTGCGACTATAAATACATATATTACTGTCAATCTTTGCATATAGCAGTAGTTACATATTATGCATATGTATATATGTAATATTGGCAGAAATAGAATATTAGATATGGTAGGCAAATATGTAGTTTAAATATGTCTAATGCTATCTTATACTATGAATGATGTAACAACAAATAACATTGAAATTACTGACATTTACATACGTCTATTACTAATGAGCATAACATGTAATGGAATATTTAACTGTTAATGTTGTACTTGAGGCTACGGGTGCTTGAATGTGTCCTGTTCGCGCCAAGCAATCGTTCCGATTCCTCGTGTATATCACTCGTCGAATACCGATTTCGTATCAGACGTTCTTTGCTTTCTCGCTCAAACTGCTTCCTCAGATCGTGGGAAGTCAGTTCTTTGGCACTCCCACTGAGGCTGCGGATTGGTTCGAATTTCTCACTGGTGGTACTAGAAGGGGTGTGACTTCCGGTTTCAGTCTCTATAATCTGTTCTAGGGCGCTAGGTCGGCGGCGAGTTTCGTAATAATCGATGGGCTGCGGAATGACGGGTGGCAAACTCGACATCGGATCGATACCGAGTAATAACATGACAGTAGCTGGATGCTCCATGATATATTGGGTTACGCTGTGAAGGAATGGCTCGGTTTGCGTGCTGCGGTGCATTTTCGGGCGCTCAGGAGTTACTGGTCTCTCCTGCTGTTAAAATATAAAATAAATAATAACAAGTATTTAAAATATCCCGGAATAATCATTCGTAAATATTAGTCAAGTTTGATTGGAATTCATCTTATTTGCTTAGGAGATCGTAGGTATCCTAATATATATTATTATAAAAAAACCTTATAAAATTGTCCGTCTATTTATTGGTGTGGAAATACAAAAATATAGCAGCCCGGTAAAAAAAACTAACTACAATCACACTACTTATTTCATTAACTGCTCTCAGTACACTTTTAGGAGCATGATAGTAAAAAAATATATGTGTGTCTTCAAGAACCAAAATGAAAAACCTTTTATATTAAACAAGCTCCACTACAGTCATATGAACGTTAATTTCATATTCAGGTCCAGGATATTAGGTTATGATTCATCACGACGCAAAAAATCCAAGGGTTGAACTGCTTGCCAATTGCTGTTCTTCAAGGTTTGAAGGACGGGGCAGCCGTTGTAACTATACTGAGACCCTAGAACTTATATCTCAAGGTGGGTGGCGCATTTTCGTTGTAGATGTCTATGGGCTCCAGTAACCACTTAACACCAGGTGGGCTGTGAGCTCGTCCACCCGTCTAAGCAATAAATAAATAAATAAAACTAAATATGTATTTTATCTCATTTCTTACTTGATCCCAGCAAAAGACATCCGGTGGATGGCTGCAGCTCCTTGCAAGTTGGTTGGGGGGCGCGTTCCACTGCAAGTTTGGTATAGAGTGCGCCGCGTGCCATCCTGCTGGCCCTGTCATTTCTTGAAGTGCCTGTATGGCATTCCTTACCTGTGATCCATAAATATTTATTGTTATCCGTCATCACTTCTTTATAGTTCCGTTAATTTAAGTCATGTCAAACCGATGTGAATCTACGTTGTAATTTATTTAGGTTTCTTTACAAATGTACTAAAACCTACAGCTAATTATTTATTAATATTATATTAGTATACTCTCTATATAAAGCAATTTAATCCGGATAGCAAATTGTCTTAAATTTTAAATATGATGTTATGCTGAAAATATTAAAATTACCTTAAGTTCGTTCATTAAACTTATCATCTACGGTCATACAAACGTGAACGAGAATCTTAAAGTCTGATGTCAAAGGAAGTACGATCGTATTCTTAACCTATCGTGAATAGAAGACGAACCATCATTTTGCGGTTCCATCACGTCCGCTGTGAATTATTACATCATAAAATTTATCTGTCCGAATCAGTCACCAAGGTCCTGCGTTAGGAGAAACTGAAATTTGGATCGGCATGTGATTGATCATGACACTAACTCGGAGCGAGCATACTTTATTCGATATTCGAGTTGTGTCTATTCGCGGGGGCTATTTCATAAGGGGCTATTCCAACTTTTCGCGGACGAGTAGGTCAGCTCACGGGCTCAACCTAAGAGAATTTGCTAATATGAGCTCTAGCAATAGCAGTGTTTCGCAGAATCTACTACCGAATCGAAATCGCGACCCACTGAGAAGATCCGGTGAGAAAATATACTAATCCGAAAATTTCTTGTATGTATGTGATTCTCTGAAGAAGTATTCTCATATTTGAGCCGTTAATGCAGAATGTTTTGTACACTAAATTCTGTGGCTCACATCCCTACATAATACGATCGAGGTCGTATTTATTAATTGTGAAGTTATCTGATTTTAATTTCATATCAGATTTAAAATTGATATGTCATTTAAATTTTTTGATGCAAAAATACGTGAGTTAAACAAAATAACTTTTAAACCTCCTCCTCTACTTTCATTATGCAATCTAAATCGAAATTAATTAAATTAGTTTATTCATAATATAAAACTATATTAAATAAAACAGTAGTAATTAAGACAATGTCTTTAAAATACAATGCAAAATAACATAAAATCGCATTTATTAGATTCTTATTATATAATAATGGGAAATATTTCCAGCTAGTGGGATCGGCAGGCTTATTCACGTTTAGTTTGATTTAGTTTACAATTTTAGGCAATGACAACTGTCTGCTTAACTTCAACTATGGGATTAGCAAGCCTGGCATTGGCAAAGCACGAAATTAGTTCGAGACACAGGAAGATACTACTAACTGAAGATGGAGAAGGGTTTGTATCACCGTCCTGCCAATAACTGCCTTGATGCGACCTTGCGTTACAATTTGAAGGGCAGGTTAATCGCTGTAAAAACAATGATAACTATTGTTCCAGGTCACAAGATTCTTGTCTTTATAAGTTTACGGAGCCGGTAGCCGCTTAAAACTAGGAAGCCAACGCGGTCTCCTGTCTGTTTTCAAATAGTTTACAATTGTTATATAAATACGAATTAAATTGAAAACTATGGATCTAAAACTTGCCTCCATACTGAGTGTTGCGACATCTTGATGTAAAGTAGACACTTGTGTATCCAATCTTTCGACAGAAGACCTCGTATTATGCACTTCTAAATTTAGACCTTCCAAGGAATCGGCTCGAGTTATCTTCGGTGTTGCGACAGAGCGTTGCCTTTCTATCCTCTCACGTAACTCCCTGTGAGAGAGGCGCTGTCCGTCAATCCTGAAATAGCCCGGTCGATATTTCACGAGGTTTCCTTTTTGCATCTAAACGCTATTTAGACTTTATGGAATAGGCAAATAATATAACAATAATGTTATAATAATAAAACAGTGTTTTTCTTTTGTTTGGAGGCTCACAGAATCGTGGTTCTACATTCAATAGTGTCTTATTAGATTTTAATAATATTAAATTTTCGAAGCTACAGGTTTCATAATATCACAGTCGTATAATAATATTAACTATTATACAAGTTAAACTAAAGCTTTAAGTGAATACGTAATCTCTATAAAACATTTATATATTATGAATATTTCAGTCTAATGAGTGCCTCGATTTGCAATCAAAATAATCATTGAAGTTATTTGAAGTTATCGTGAAATGAAACAAGGCCGTTCAATCAATCTATAAACTCATATGAAATTAAAATATTTACATGGCTAAATTGATTTGGAAATGAGTTATATCCGTATTAGAAAATAAATCTAATGTTTCCGAAATTATATGCAGATTTATTTTAACAAGAGAAATTCCGAGGCTTTGAACGAACTACATTTAATTGTTTACAGTATGAAACTATTTCACAACATGTTCAAAACTAATGTTTAACTTCGAGTCTGTTTCGAGTAGCAAGTGACATATTACCAGAAATGAGGAAAGTAACGTAAAATGACATGCCGTGAAATGTCAAGCTAATTTCGAGAAGGCATAATAAATAATAAACTGCTGCCAACTCATAAAACAACTAAAACTGTTGGTTGAAAGTATAACTTATGTTACCTAAATTTAGTGTGACGGGGACTATTAGTGTTAGAAGAAGGCAGCTTTTTAGGCGTTAAGGCATGATCTTCCGCAGCGTTTTCATCATCTTCTGATATGGAAGGTAACGTTAAAGATGGATGTCCATTTCCGTCAGATTCCTGTTCTGCCTCATATCCCTCCCTCAAGTTATAAGTAAGGTCGTGTTGTATGTCATGAATAAACTCTTGCTGGTACTCGGGGTACAATCGCAACACTTCTGCTAGGCCGGCCATGTGAATACATTTCAAATCGCAGTATGTCAGAGCCTGTTGAATCCAAATTAGAGAAATTATTATTATTAGACGAATCTTGTGACAAATCTTTAGACAAATCTTGAGTTACTTGGGAAGAGCGTCCGTCAAGAAATGGATGAGGAAAGCCGTATACCAAACTCACCGGTGTAAATTGGAAGATGCCTTTGTCCTCCGGTGGACGGCTGTAGGCTGATGAAGATGATGATGATGAATAAAGTGAGAAATATCATGAAATGAAATGATTGATAGTAATATACGAGTAAAATGTGTCCAAACTAGAAAAATGTGACTTTGTCACGAATCTTGATTTAAATGCATAGGTATATTATGAAAATGTGTTGATTTTTTCTTGCCATCGAATTCGTAGTCGTTATGGAAGGAAGTAAGACTAGTGTCACTCATAGACATCGCCAATGCCAGAAATAGCTAGCACAAAAAATCGCTATATAGTGCCAAGGAACTTCTTTAAACCTCGTTTGATGATTAATGTCATAGACACAAAATGTATCAAACAAACTTTCCATATTTACATTTGAGTAAGTCTTTATAATGAATTGAGCTACGTTTAAGTACGCGGATAGGTATAATCCTTCAATTAAGTTATAAGCTAAGATTCAGTTTATACTGAGATTTTGGTTCGCAAATTTCGCACACACACACACACACACACATACACCGCCCCTAATCGTCTACGTAAATTACATGAGATAATTTTAATCAGATTCCTACAGCTCTCGTCTTCCTGTCCTTTATCTCGTAAGGGGACGATTAATTATTTTACAGAAACACAAAGACAGAAAACGGTTTGTCGTTACCGTGTATGTATATTTGCAAGTCGAATAATTGAATACCTTTACATCACAACTAGATTTGACGACGATGTCTGGATTGTTTCCTTGAGACGTTCCCGTACCGTTGTAAGCCTGTAAATGGGTGTTTACGTCGCACCCAACCAAATCTCCTTTACCTGTTCGATAAATTTTCATGCATAAATTATTAATATTCAAATATTTGATATTTGACAAATCGGCTTAACGTGTGGGACGATAATAGGATCAATTTTGCCCGTGACATAATAATATGACATTGCTTCTCTTATACTGAAAACCTTGAGGTTATAAATCATTGAACATCGTAATAAGAAGGGATTGCAGGATTGAAGGCGCAGTGTGGGTGTTAAGCAATATTGATGATTAATGTGAAATATCTTTGAAATATCATCATAACATAACTTGTCGCAGCGGTGCTAATGCAATATCATATCTTATTTTCAATAAATGTTACCGATTTTGAATCTAAGCTTGGAGACGGCCTTTTTTTTTTTAAGCAATTTAGGTGGATGGACGAGCTCACAGCTCACCTGATGTTAAGTGGTTACTGGAGCCCATAGACATTTACAAAGTAAATGCGCCAACCACCTTGAGATATAAGTTCTAAGATCTCAGTATAGTTACAACGGCTGCCCCACCCTTCAAACCGAAACGCATTAGTGCTTCACGGCAGAAATAGGCAGGGCGGTGGTACCTACCCGCCCGGACTCACAAGAGGTCCTACCACCAGTAATTACGCAAATTATAATTTTGCGGGTTTCATTTTTATTACACGATGTTATTCCTCACCGTGGAAATCAATCGTGAACAGTTGTTGAGTTGTTTCATTAGAAAAATTGGTACCCGCCTGAGATTCGAACCCGGTGCATCGCTCAACACGAAGGCACCGGACGTCTTATCCGTTAGGCCACGACGACTTCAAACTCTCCCAAAACACTTCATTTGAAGGTTTAGTCTATTTTTTGTACCTCTCTATAGTATGACTGAGAATTATCAATACCAGTACACCGCATCATAACTGAAGTATCTCTTTCAGAATTCCCCTAGTTGAGATCGGTTATCTGGAAGAGATCGCTTTTAGCGAAAACACTATTGCACAAATGATACCAACTTGTTAACTGATTTTCAATGTTAATTTTGTTTTGGTGTGCAATAGGGTATACTTACACTCTCACCCTTTAATGCAATTTCTTATTTTCAAGGAATTTTAGCTATTTTGGATCTAAGCTTTGAAATTCAAATTATCAGCGAATACTTATGATAAAATCTGCAGTTAAGCGAATGAAAATTGCAAATATTTGAAATTGTTCTCTACAGAGAAATAGTACTTATTAAATATTAGGCCAGGTGCATTACACTTGTAGCTTCATTTTGTATATTTGAATCTGATTTCACTTAGGCACCTATAATAATATATCTGTACATATAAATAAAATTGGAGTGTCTGTTTGTAATATTGAAATAACCGCTTTTTACTACTTGCATGTGTATATATATAATTAGGTACATACACCAAAATAACATTTTTTACAATTTTTATCTGTCTGTCTGTCTGTTTGTTCCGGCTAATCTCTGGAACGGCTGGACCGATTTTGACGAGACTTTCACTGATAGCTGATGATATGAGAAGTAACTTAGGCTACTTTTTTTAGACCAACTTTGCCCTACGGCGTCACCCGCGGTATTAAAATAACCGCAGGAAACATCGCGGGACTCAGTTATCAATAATAAAATTTAATGTTTCCGAAGCGAATCGAGAGCGGGTCGCTAGTATTATATAAAGTAGCTAACTTGAATAACTGAATATGAAACATTCAATAATAACAAAAGCTTCGAACTGCGTTTCTATTGTCCTACGCACAAAATATCCAACTAACTAATTAAAATGGAGTATTTTTTTGTAATTAAAATTTGTTTCATAAATGATCAAATACTTTTTAAAGCTCACCGAGAATAGCGACGACCATATCGTTTTGTACCACCTCCATGGATCCGTTGCAGATGTAATAGATATACGTGAGGGCATCGCCTTTGTGGACGAGGTATTCGCCGGGGGCGCAGAAGTTGTTCCGAATATGTAGCGAAAGCAATTTGAGACATCCCTGGGACGCGGATTCGAATATTGGAAGTGACAAGATCTCACGATGCAAATGTAGCGATACGTCGCCTCTCAGTTCTTCGGGAAATTCTTTAAGCGTCTGAAATATTGCGATTAGGAAGGTATTTTCTTTTATTTGCAACACTTTCGATACCAACTTCACATAAAGTTCATTTGATTTAAAAGATTTTTTTTTATTGCCCTTGTAGGCTGACGAGCATACGGCCCATCTGATGGTGAGTAGTTACCGTCGCCCATGGACTTCAGCAATGCCAGGGGCAGAGCCAAGCCGCTGCCTACCGGCCAAGGGGCTGCCTACCGCTGATACCTCAAAGTTTATTAATTAAAATTATAAGTGAAGAAAAAAACGTGGATGTGTTTTTAGATACCATGTGTGGGCTCCATGAGTTCATACAAAAATATTTCAGATTTTTTTTCGAATAAAATTGTTATGAATAATATATTATAAAAAAGTTATTACATTTAGTTTTCTGCCCATTTAACCAATTTCGAATTCAGTAAGACCTCAAAGCTTTCGGGTTCGTAAATCTCCAACGAAAGTGATGAAGGCGTTTTCAGGTAACGTATGTAGAACAGTCAAAACTTTTCCAATATCACCGATAGTATTAGTTCGCTTCGAATGTTAATGATCGTGTAACTTCGTGTGGAAATCTCGTTTTGAAAATTCAAAATCTTTTAGCTGTCTGTCTTAACTTATAGAAATAACACATCTTGTTACGGTTCGAAGTATTATTAGATATAAAATATGTGCGTAAAAATATGTGTGTAATGTATATTTTTGAACTTCGATAGGCAAACAAGCTTGTGGCCAAATAGACGTTAACGATGCCCGTTGACATCACGATATGAATGCCCATCTTAAGAGACCTAATGAGATCGAAGAATCGTTAATATAGGAGCAGCGATTCGCTTTTGATTGAATGAACCCAATTATCATAATCACCTCATGAATATCGATGCCATGATTTAGCGACCACATCGTTTGGAAATAATCCTGCATTCTTTGTTTCAGCTCCGTCGGAACTTGATTGATAGTGAGAAAGTCCTTCAGATCACGCCACTTGCTCTGGTACATTGACCTCCGAGAGTACATCCTTTGAATGATCGCCGTGACGTTTCCAAAAACCACTGCGTGCATTAGAGCTAGAAAAATAAGCGTGATAATGAACCAACCCACTTTTTGTATCCAACGTGTTTTAAATGACAAAGATCGATAGTTTCGCATTCGCCAATAGAATTTTCTTGCCATTCATCTGTCTATATTCAACTTGGGACAGCTACTGTTAGCGCGCAAAGGAAGTTTTCTGTCATAGTACGGTCGAGGCTTTTTTTATAACTTAAACGGGTGGACGATCTCACGGCTTATCTGGAGTTATGTGGTAACCGGAGTTCATAGACATCTACAACGTAAATGCCACCACCCACCTCAACACATGAGTTGTAAGGTCTCAGATTTAACAGTAGAACCGGCTGCCCCACCCTTCAATCCGAAACGCATTACTGCTTCATGGCGGGGTGGTTGTACCTACCTGTGCAGACTCATAAGACGTCCTACCACCAGTAAAAAGATTCAATGGTTGTGTGCGAGTATTTAAACGAAATAGTTTATTTTTCATTAAATTAACGATAGTCACAATGAAGCGTGACTGGGTTTCTAAAGTGTAAACTAAATTAAACACTCTCCTCCACATTGTAGTTAAATGTTTAAGCTCGAGCAAAAGTAGAACCTTGACTGTATTTTAATGAACGTGAGAAAATAAATTACCTTTCCTTTAAATAGGGTTCGCGAAGTTTACCATTTAGATATTTGCCCCCGAAGAGAATGTTAATAAAGCTCAATATCTTCTCGGCAAGAATTTTCGCAGAAATTTATTCAAAAAAACAGCTTTAATTCTCATTAACAAACAAGAATAAAGGGAATAATTTATGGAAGCGCTTCATGTGTCTCCGCCATAATGGATATAGCACTCGAAGCACTTGATACAGTGATGTCGGGGTTGAAACTTTGGTTGGATACGTGCTCGCGAACGACTTTCACGATGATAAATTACAATAGTGTTATGAAGACAACACCGACATAGTCTGTGCGAAATGGTATTACAGTTAAAATTATACTAAATAATAATCTTGAGTTAGTACAATTAGATAAATCGTCTTCTCGCATTAAAACTGTATAATCTCAAAACTTACTAATTTTACAGGAGTGTTTTAAAGGTTTAACATGTGATATTTTTAATATTAATCATCTTTGCAACGTTTATTTTTTATTTTTTACCAGTTACATTATCTGTCTTTTAAAGTAAGATAAAATTATGTATTAATTTTGTTAATAATAGTCAAAATATAGGTAAACTAAAAAGAAAAAAAAAGTTAAAACTAAACTACGCTCTTTTGACAGTATTTATGAGAAAAATACCGGTGGTACCAAATGATTTCGCATATTAACTCAATTTCGAATATTTTTGGAAATTGTACACTTTTAATGCGAAAAGACGAAATACTTTTCTGTGTAGGACTAATGTGAAACAGTAATACATTCCGGTTCCAAATGTAGGGAAGCCATCATTATAAAAATGGAGTCTTTCAAGTCTTCGAGCTCATCTATAGAAATGAGTCCTCCACACATAATAAACATTATATTGTGTATAGCACCCGAAAATCATGGATACCAAAAAAAATTGAGGTGAAAAAAAGAGAATAAAGAAAACTACTTAAATAGTATAAAACAATTCACTTAATGAATGATATGTCGTGAATAAGATGTCATAGTTCCCAGACTTTTTAATAATAAATTCATGGTAGACAATTATGCGCTGTCGAATGGCAAGATAGATGATTAACTTGACATTGTGGTGTTAGTCTTAAATGAGCAAACGTGTTTGAGCAATCTCTATTTCGATAATGACATTTGCAAAATAGCATACTACAAAATAGCATACATACTGTAAATGTATATTTTTTATAATAAATAGAGGAAACGAAAATTCACCATTCCGTGCTTGCAACAAACCTTTATGATTTTTTTTTTGGAACGTCAAACAAGAATATCATACTTTGACTAAGCATTATTGTCCGCGGCGATATAAATAGCGACAGAACTAGTTAAGTGTCATGTGTGGAGTTTACAAATGTTCTAATATATCACTTAAACGATTGAACAATATAGCACCTTGACTAAAATCATAAAAGTACTTGATAATATAATACGTTGTAAAAAATTTAATGTTTTATCCAAAACACAAATAAAATTCATCTAGTTTTTATTACGTATTAGATAAGTATAAATAAATAGTTCAAATGAATTAATTTTCTCCTGAATTTAAAATTTCAATAATAAATCTTAGGGATATCCAATAAGTATTTTGTATTAAGCCTTTGTTCTGGATTAGTTAACTTCTGTCAAAAGCATAACAGTAGCAGCACCAATTCAGTAGATTTCATTTACTTTAAATTCGTACCAACATTTTTGGAAATACTCAAAGCCGTAGGTTGGAAATGTATTTACTTTTGTTAAAAGGACTGAAATTAATTAACTTGCCTCCAATCAACATGGTGATTATGCTGAAAATCTTCTCTGGGAGAGTGTTCGCCGAAACGTTGCCGAAGCCGACGCTTGTCAGAGAGGAACAGGTGAAGTAAAGTGCGGTGACGTAGCTCTCGCTGTGTGATATGTTAATGATGGGCACTTTCAGTCTCTCCGCTAGGTTGTTTATCCAGCCTGCTTAATGCAAATAGTATGAGTGGTGTATGTTTAAGGAAATAATATATTTTTTTATTTACAATCTTATTATCCTGCTGAGCATTTATTGTTTGATCAAATAAACTAAGGACGAAGGGAATTATGTTAGTGAAGCTATGAAGATTAACGCGTACCTAATTCTCTAAAAGTTATTTAGTACTTTTTTGTAATAGTTTTTTTTGCATTTAAGTAGTTGTACACAAACTTGGCGCGTCATTCGTTTCCAAATGATTCTTGTCCACCTGATGTTTGTCTGGAAGAGATCGCTCTTAGCGATAGGCCGCCAATTGTACTTTTTTTGTATTTAATGTATCGCACTGTTTATTTGATTTTTGGTGTACAATAAAGAATACTCTTTCTTTCTTTCTTCTTTCTTGGCGTTTAGATATAATAAGGAAATTTACCGTCGCCTGATCAGAAATCGTATTAGAGACTATTCGAAACATATAGAAAAAGGAGACAGTGTTTCGATTTAACATTTAAAAAAAATCACACGGTAATAAATTTATGAGCTTTGAATCTCAAAATTAAAAAGACTTTTATGTTAGCGATATAAAGCGTTGTCATTTGCAAAAGTTCTCAAATCGTGGAATGAGCGCGTCCCGATGTATATTCCCTTCGACTTGGAAGCAATAAAAAAGTTCCTCATCTCGATTCTTGATTGCCAGAGTTTTCAGTTTATGTTCTATGAAGCGTACTTTATTCTTATTTAAACTTTTTGTTGGTTATGAAACGTTACATTTTCAACAAAATTTAAGAAGAAAATCGTAAATTCAGTGGCGTATAAATATTAGATATAATGATATGGAATGGACGTTTCTTTTTCCAAATTTTTATTGGATTTTAAATATTATTATATTGTTCTTACGTTGCAATATATTTTTTTTTTTATTGCTTTTATGTGTGGACGAGCTCACAGCCCACCTGGTGTTAAGTGGTTACCGGAGCCCATAGACATCTACAGCGTAAATGCGCTACACACCTTGAGATATAAGTTCTAAGGTCTCAGTATAGTTACAACGGCTGCCCCACCCTTCAAGCCGAAACGCATTACTGCTTCACGGCAGAAATAAGCGGGGCGGTGGTACCTACCCCACCAGACGATAATTAAGATATATTTTTTTTATTTTTTTTTATTTTTTTTTTTTTTTTTTTAAGATAATTTTCAGACGATAATTAAGTACAAGGAACTAGCTTGAAGTATTATTTCTATGGACGAAAAATTAAGAAATCAATATTGGAATTGGTTTGTTTGGCATCAGTCAAATGAAATTAAATTACTTTCAACTATTCCAGATTTACCATTTCTTTTGATTCAGGTCAATAAGTATTTCAAATACTCCTGTAAATAAGGTAATACGAAAAAATACCAACTGTAGCATTTGTATGATAATTTAAATTTTTTATGTACTTTGATTATAGTCCGGGTTGGACCTGATATTCAGTTAAATTCTTATCATACGCAATAAACGTCACTAAAAGAGTAATAAAACTTTAAGGCTTATTCAAGTGATAAAAACTTGGGGCAGGTCGTTGATGCTCTGTACTATAATGGGACAAAATTTAAACGAAAAGTGCTTCTTCGAGCTATTGCATTTTCTAAGAACATTTTCTACTAAGTGCATTTTCACGTATACTTTAATTTGTTAAGAAAAATTGTAATTGTGATGAGAAATTATCAATAATAAGAATGTTTGTTACTTTAAATGGAAGCTTATTTAAATTGGTGTTACTTCAATGTTTCTGAATAAATGTGGTTCTATAGACAATATGGTTTCATATAGGTACGTGGTAATCATATTTATCAAAAACAAAAAAAAATGTTTAATAGCAGAATTAAAAAAAAAAGATTTTCTGTGATGTACGAACGAACAATCAGTTCGATCATAGTTTTTATATCATCAATGTATTGACACACTTTTGTGGTAGTTTCAATAATCGCTCAAGAAGTCGGTACAGTAACAAAAAGCTACCTTAAAATAAACTGAAAATAAAATGTCCTTAAGTTCCAAACGACTTCTAAGAGAGATCATTTTTGACATCTGGTCCTGGAACGAATTTCTCCTTCAGGGTGTTACGCGACTGCTAGAATCTTCTACGTATGGAAAAACGTTCGACGTTCGAAAAAAACCCTTAACCGCTGGCTGTCAGAAATAGGTAGGGTGGTGGTACCTACTCGTGCGAACTCACAAGGCGTCCTACTACCGGTAATTACGCAAATTATAATTTTGCGGGTTTAATTTTTATTTCACAATGCTATTCCTTCACCGTGGAAGTCAATCGTCAACATTTGTTAAGTACGTATTTCATTGGAAAAATTGGTACCTGCCGGCGGGATTCGAACATAACGATGCATCGCTACATACGAATGCACCGGACGTCTTATCCTTTAGGCCACGACGACTTCAAATAATGTAATTATCATAATAATAAATTTTAAGAAGATTAATTTGTGAAACTGCCCTTATTTAGGTTATTGATCTTGTATTCTGTACGAATCACATTGATACAAAGTAATCACTGTCACCCACGGATGCCGCTGTCAAAGGCTCAACCGTGCTACGTGCCTTATGAAACATTTTCCTTAAACCTCGTCTGAAGAAAGACTGATCACCCTGTTTTCCATTTAGGTATATTAAGGAAGTAAACATTCAACCCTTTTAAGGTTCGAGACCAGTTTATTTACAAGTTATTAAGATGCAGATAGATATAAAGATATATATTTAAAACAAAAATATTTATTTTACTTTAAAATTCTTGTGCTGGTTTACTTACGGGTTTGAATTATTGTATGAGAAATATTTTTTTAAAGTTTCCGTCTAAAATAATGATAAGTATGTAATGTCATTTTAAAATTATTTGAAGTTTAGATTTGATTAAAATTTATGCTAATCAAATACGTAATCATAAATAAGCATACTTTAATAGCTCATTGATAGTTTATTGTGTCTGCTAGCAGCGTTAGTTATAATATTATACAATCGAATTTGTGAAATTTGCATAATTACAAATCAGAGAGAACGAGTAAAAACTGACCAGCTTTAAGTAAGATCAAAAAGAATATTGTATTTTACCTAAATCCCAAATCTCATTTTTGTGAACTTCAATTTCTTTTTCCGCTATTATGAACCAAATGCAGGCGAGCCAGTGCGCGACAAGCGTAAAGGATAGCATCAATAAGGTCAATATCAGCGCCGAATACTGGGAGTATCGATCCATCTTCTGCAGGAGTCGCGCCAGTCGTAGCAGCCTCGTCAACTTCACTAAATGCACATTTCCGTGGGTTGATTCCTGCATAATATGCCAGGAAATTAATCTTCCGAAACATAAATGCTGTCGTAAATCCATAATGAAATCATTCTTATACATTAACAGGTACTAGTGGTCCCGCAGTAGTCGAGATTCGACTATAATTATTAAGTGTAATTAAAAGTTTGAACATTATTAAGGTTATATTGTCAAAGACTAATAGATTTCTTTATTCACAGAATTCGCCAAGTCAAATAATATTAAAGATAAACAATAGTAACTTATTCTTAATTTGACCACAGACTTTTTTTATTTATTTTTTATTGCTTACATGATTGGGCGAGCTCACAGCCCACCTGGTGTTAACTGGTTACTGGAGCCGATAGACACCCATGACGTAAATGCGCCACCCACCTTGAGATATAAGTTCTAAGGTCTTAGTATAGCAGTTACAGCGGCTGCATTACTGCTTTACGCATTACTGCTTCACGGCAGAAATAGGCAGGGTAGTGGTACCCACCCGCGCGGACTCACAAGAGGTCCTACCACCAGTAATTACGCAAATTATAAATTTGCGGGTTTCATTTTTATTACACGATGTTATTCCTTCACCGTGGAAGTCAATCGTGAACATTTGTTGAGTACGTATTTCATTAGAAAAATTGGTACCCGCCTGCGGGATTCGAACACCGGTGCATCGCTTCAACACAAATGCACCGGACGTCTTATCCGTTAGGCCACGACGACTTCAAACTTTAAGCAATAACAAATGTTTGACAATAAATAGAGTTTATATATGTGTGTGTGTGTGTGTGTGTCCAATACATAGTAGTGTGTGTAATGTTTTCTTATTGATTTAATGTATTATTAACGCATAATTAAAAAAAAATATTAGCATTGTGCACTTCTTCTCTATATTCTCTGTAAGTGTGGAAAATTTCATACCGCTCCGTCCGCGCAATTTTCGTAAAAAGGGATACAAAGTTTTTGCTTTACGTATTAATATGTAGATAGCTCTAATTATAATGTAGTTACACTGTAACACTGATACTTAGAGCTCGTGTTTCAAGGTGGGCGGTGACATTTACTTTGTTAATGTCTATGTACTCCGGCGACCACTAAAACTAGACAAACGGTGAGCTCGTCTACCCATTTAAGCAGAAAAAAGTGTATCACTGACCTGCAAAATAACATTGTGTTACTAAAATCGAATACACTAAATGATTATCATCGTACGCCTTATTTTTTCACAAACCAACTACACTCAAGTGTACGGATGGGTAACCGCTCCAATTCCTATTTAACACCAAGAAACCCGCGTTTCTCATCTACGTGAATAAAATAAGACGAAGCTCACACCGTGCGGTAATTGCGGTGAAAATACGCGAGACCCATTAAGTTGAAGCTGTAATTAAATAACGGCGCTATTAATTATTAAGCAGCACTAACTTACCGCTCCGCTGTATACGTCCGACGCGTAAAGTAGGTCAAACGGGAGCGCCGCCAAGAGATCTACCACGAACCAAGACCGGATATAATTAAGGGCTATTGCTTTCGAGTCCGAAACTACTTCTCCTTTCTTGCTCACGAACGTCGTCCGGAAGTTGAGTACGATATCTATAATATAAAATTATAAAAGTTGATATTGTTTACAAAAAAATTGAGTAGGGGAAATGTGATTTACCTACCGACAATGAAGAGAGCTTCCACAATGACGTCACTCGTTACGCTGATCCTCGGATGGCCTTCGTCTACAAAGCTCGCATTGTATGGAACTACGACAGCCACGTAAAATGTCGCTATGAGAATGAGCCAGTCCCAAAATGTTTTAAAAACCCCATAGTGCGATATTATAAATCTCGACTTTTTCACAGCGGACGTTTTGTATTCTGGTAAAGGCGGATCGGTTGAGTGAAGTAGGTTCTGTAAAGATATGTAACTTAAATTTATAAATCCTCCAGTGTCCTGTTAAAATCAGATATCCCGGTGTCCACTAGTAAGGAAGACTTAAAATTTTAATACAAAACTCACATTGTTGAGTTTGAGTTTAGTCTTCATTTTGTCTGGTTTGTAATGTCCTGAAAGCTGGTATAGTACAGCACGCGAGCGCCGCCTACCCATGTTCGCGGGCGAAGGCGCTTCTGGGTCAAGATTCCCATTCGGGTCTGGAAGTAGGCAACTAGATTCAGCGCGGAACCTGGCGCCCAAGAGTGCCGCTGCGGGTACAAATGGGGATAACGCTAGAGTGACCACGCCAGCCGAAGGCCGCACCGCGGCTCCTGTACGCATAAACCACCCTGTTACTGTACGGTAGCTTCGATCACTTTGTCACTTATGTTTAATATTATTGAGTACCTTCCACAATATTTCTTTTCAATTTGTTCATCGGTACGATTCTTTTTTTGTCGTTCAGCGTGTTTACTTCGTAATTGAAAAAAGAAGCACAATAGGTAGTCAATCGACTGTAAGGAATCCAAAATTCTTACAGTTATAGCTATTGTGTTGAAGATCGCTATAGATTATCGTAAATTTGATACTATGAAAAGAAACCATGTGGTCAAGTTTTACAATTTTCGTTTGAGCGTCCAAAATCTCTGTTACAATTGATGATAAAAGTTTTATTTGAAAAATACAAGTAATCGATAGCAGTATTGGTGGTCATTCAGCTTATTAAACTCAAACACGTCAAATCAAACTGATAAGTTAATGCGTAGGTATGACAAGTATGTACTTATAAATTGGATCACATGATACGTGTTTATTTGCGAGAACGAAAGAGATTTTGGACAACAGAAAATCAGTATATCAGAAATGTCGCCAGTCTATTAAAGCAGACATTAAGCGACTCAAATTGAATAAGTTTTTAAAAAAATAGCACATGTAAATAACCTATTATATTTCGATGAAATTTAGGCAAATTAGCTATACCAAATCGCTTTTCTCAAATGAATTTTATGAACTACAATATTAGATCTATAGAGATCTCTACTGGCCCATGCTGACATGAAACGCTTTTTGTGACTAAAAGTACCTTAAGCATATGAATAAAAAATATTTTAAAATTAAACATAAAACAATAAAATTTGCGTGTCCTTACATTAATGTTGATAATTGATGTTCCAGGAAAAGTTTATAAAAACACGCCTGTGGCTCAATAAAAACACTGCATTTTAAATGCCATGGGAAATGATAATGAGGTATATATAGTATTTAATAAAAACAATAAAAATTATAAATTACATATAAGAGCGACTTGATGACAAATGCTTTTTTTAACTCGTATTCAGAGTAAAATATGCTAAGAAAATGCTAATTTAAGCACACGCAACTTTTATCATAATTAGTACGAGACGTGTAAGTTGACACCCCTCAAATGTTGAATTTATATAGCTGCCATTTTAATTGAGGCGTGAATATTTTATTTAAAATTAAAATTTTAATTTTATAGTGTGTTTGGTAATTTAAAACTAGTGAATTATTTCATTGATCAATAAAAAAGATGACTTCAACATTTTCATCGACGGCTTGTCAAAGTATTCACTTACTTATCTTGTACTTACATGATTTTACTAATAAATTTAATCGATTTTATGGCTAGATGGTACAATTACAAAAATTTTATAGGAACGGAAAGATTACTGATGGCCCGGAGGCCTTTCCAGTTTCACAGGACAGGTGGGCGAGCACGAGCTTAGCCAGGAGGGAATTACAAACTGTAACTAGACCGCAGGTAATATGGTCTTTGTGGCATGCTAATAAAGATCATTAAATTTCCAAAACTACGAAAATAATAATCGTAATAAAAATCATAAAATCACAGAATGAAAGCAGAATGCTCACGCAGCTGAAACTGGCGACATTGCAAATTGTTTTATATTACTTATATATTGGAAAATGACAGGGTGGTTTTTTTCGTCTTTCATACATACATTTATGTTTTACATTATTTAATTATAATGAGTTTTCTTTGTATTAAATATTAAGTGTAGCATGTCCTATTCCTGGTTAACAACATTAAAAGAAACTTAATATAAATGTTCTAGAAAATAGTCAACGATTCCATTATAATTAACTGTATCGTTTTGAGATATTCTGTAGACCCTACAACACACTTTGCACGGAGGATAAAGCCAAAAATTACGTATAGAAAAAATATATCAGAAGTGAGGATAGTGTATTTGAAGTGTTTTTAAACATTACAAAATTCTAACTACTTGGACTAATGTCGATCACATTTAAACAGTATCTAGTAGAAACAAACATTCGTAGAGAACTTTACCGTGCGGTGATGCTCGTAACTTGCTATGGCAATTAGGAGCTACGTGAGCTCAATCTAACGCTAGCAACCATAGCACCTAAAATGTCACTAAAAGAACGTGCTTAATATTTTTAATATTTGCATCTTTAATATTTTAGTGATTATTCAGAATTCACAGTAACTTAATAATATACGTAATAAGTTCATATAAAATAGGCATATTCACAAGTGTCTAGAGCGTCCCCTTAAAGTACTCACCGCTGTCGAATTCCTCGTTAGTGTTCATGGCGGCCATCTTGGTATTGGTGATGTCTTTGAACGAAGCGAGAAATAAAACGACTTCTCGTTTCTCGTTCTTAATTGGAACGATATCGAGCAGACACCAAAAAGGAGATCCTGGGGAGTTTAAAGTTAATAAAATTATTTTATCAATGTTGTGAAACTCGGGCATAATTTTGATTCAGTTCAATCGAGACGTCCAGATGTGCAGTATTACTACATAGTATAAAACAAAGTCGCTTTCTCTGTCCCTATATCTGTCTGTCCCTATGTATGCTTAAATCTTTAAAACTACGCAACGGATTTTGATGCGGTTTTTTTTAATAGATAGAGTGATTGAAGAGGAAGGTTTATATGTATAATAACGTCCGTTAAATAGTGGAGAAATCAATAATAAATTACAGTTTCCGAAGCGAAGCGAGAGCGGGTCTCTATTTCAGTAAATGTAACGATCTGTGAAACGTTCTCGGAGTGTCATATTGGAGTGCTCTTTATAGTCTCTAATACAGTAGTATTGCGTCGCTCCTGAAGGCCGTAAACGTTTGGTGACGACGAACAGCTGGGCGCTTGTAAAAGTTTAATACTGTCGAATGGAATCGTAAACGCCTTATTGGTTTTTGTTTACGATTGTGGTGGACGGGCTGTTTTTGTAACAACAAATCCAAAAACCCACTTCCCGTTTTCGAAGTTAATCTAAAGAGAATACGTTAAAACTCATGATTGAGATTTGTTTTTTCATTACAATATTTATTGTTTTCCATTAAGTAAGCTGAGCGTTTGAATTATTCGTGGTGATTTCACGAATCGATTCATGCACGAACTAAAGAAAACAGTATTTGTTTGAAGCATACACTTTAAAAGCATCGGCTTTCATAAACGGAATTTTGATTACGATAAAACTAGAAACAGGTACACTCCAGTTATTAATATTTATTTATCGAAGAGATCGTTTACCTGTGCCGCTGTGCGTATTTCGTAAATGACGCAATGTTTATCTTATCAAAGGAACTGTTGATTTTAGTACGGTGATTACTGAATCAAATTATTTCGTAAATTCGAATAGCTTTCTTAACACATGGTTCTTTGTTTTGTGAACAATAGTTTTAATATGTCAAATAGTTTAAGTAATAGAAAATGAGAATTATTTTTTGATTGACCTAATCTTAGTTGTGTTTCAGGTTTTTAGATATATAGACGCTTAGATGAGAAATTAAAATCTTTGATAAATATGTTACTCATACCATTTTTCTTATAAAAGATAAGCTCCAACTTCAGCTCGTGTTTGGTATCCAGTGCGGTGTCAATCTCCTTGCGATGTTCATCTCTCGTGTCTGGGCCGTGGAGGAACTTACAGGCGCAGGCCTTTTGCATTATGTTGGCCCTTGTCCAGCCTGTCAGCTCACAGAACCCATCTGAGCAGTACACGATCGGGTACGACGGCACTTGTGCGTTACCAAGCACGAAGTTACTGTCTGTTAACAAAAACATGTTTACGTTAATATTTACTGAGTGTAATATAATTTTTTTATTGCATACATGGCTGGACGAGCTCATGGCCTACCTAAGTGGTTACCGGAGCCCATAGACATCAACTACGTCAATGCCGCCTTCCATCTTGATATATAAGTTTTAAGTCTCGGTTTTTACAATATAACGACTGCTCCATCCTTGAAACTGAAACGCATTATTACTCGCTCACGTGACGCGCGGCCACTGGTAATTACGCAAATTAGAATTTTTCGGGTTTTATTTTTATTACACGATCTTATTCCTTCACCGTGGAAGTCAATCGTGAACATATGTTGCTCGCTCACATGACGCGCTATCACTAGTAATTACGGTAATTACAATTTTTACGGATGTAATTTTTATTACACGACGTTGTTCCTTCATCATGGAAATCATTAGTGATCATGTGTATAGTAAGTGTTTCATTGCAAAAAAGTACCCGCTGCGGTATTCAAACACTGTCACAGTCACATCGTTCGATAAGTATGAATCTGACGTCTTATACTTTAGGCCAAAACGACTCAGACTAGCACTCAATATGACGTATAGGGCCGAGCTAGATACGAAATCAAGATGACAATATTGCGGTTTCTGTCGGATGATAGGTACCACATTTGTAGTAGTTGCCTAATAGCGCATTGTTGCTAATGATAAGGCCACTGTGATCTTCAGATATCGATCGTTCTGAGATCGTGCTGAATTGAGGGCAAGTATTTTTTTAAATAATCCTTAAGACTCGATACACAAGCACCATTTTCGTTTATTGTTTGATTTTACATCCACTAACTTAATAAGATACCTATTAAAGGATACGGATAAAGTTGCCAGAAAATAAATACATATTACACTAAAATCTTAAATACAAAACGAGGTCTGATACGCCTCGTCTGTATCAGCCTTGTGGTAGACTAAAAAAGAACTCGGCTTCTCCGTTGTGCGGATATAGGAAATAGAGGTTTATATATTTAATATGTTCTATTAAAACAAAGTGCCCGCTGTGAAAGTGTTAAAACCAAATAAAACAAGTATATTAATGTTGTGCCTGTACAAATGTCAAATACGTATATGTTGATTCGGTTTGTAGTTCCCAAGGAACCCTTAAGGCAGTAAGTACTTTGAAATTTGTTAATGCTATGAGTCCTAAGCAAACATCCACTGAGCAAATAATAATGCTATGTTAACAAATGTATGTTATACCTATTGGATGTTAGATGGTTTTCATTCACAGATTGTTCTGCTTCTCCGAGTTCAATTACTGTTCCTGATTACTTTATTTATTCTACGTAGAAATACTTAATAATTTACTAATGAACGCTACGTCTAGATATCTAGGGTTGCTTCCTATATTCGATTATTACTTTACCGGCCAAAGCATATAATATGATTAAAACGAAATATTTTTGTTGAAATGAAATTTAACTTAAAAGTATCAAAATTAGCTGCAGTATTTTTTTAAGCTAACGTTATTACCTTATTACCTATTATAATAATTTATTAATCTTGTAAATCTTCACGTTATTTATTTCTGATTGACGTTGAGCAATTTTGTTTCGCGGCAGTGTGGTTAGTATGTCACAAACGAACGATTATCGGCAAATCACCTATTTGCCGTATAATTATTGCCTATCCACCTTTTTTATTGAATATAGCATTATTTATATACATATTAGCAGTCCTCTCTGCAAACGCAACATTGATGTTGAGAGCTGTTTCTGTAGCGTTAGTTCCGCGTCGGAACTCGTATTCAAAGTCACTCGAATTTTCGAAGTATCCATATTTCTTGCCTAAACTGAATAAAAAAAAACAACTGAAAGGTGATAGTCGAATATTGCACATTTTTTAAAAGAACAACCTCATAGCTACCATTCGAAAAAAGTTTCACTCGAAAATCTCAAACCATGAAGGTTCTATGTCAATTCGAAGTACCTTTTACAATAAAACGGCAATTTCATACTTTAACTCCTATTATTTTATTAGAAAAATTGGTAGGTGTGTAGTGGGAGCTCTCACAATACCGGTTACGTGGCAGGAAGCTTAATGGCGGTGACTTCAGATACATATTTTTCATTATTTGACTATTTTATTTGTAATTATGCATCACTAGCCGCATATGCTTAATTAATATTATTTGACTCTATAAGAGTCACAATTTATGGATCACTAGAAGCATCTACATTAATTTATTTTTATTTCACATATCAGACTTACAGCTTTCTCTATGAGCCATTTCTTAAAGTTTAGAGTTCTTTTGTGGTATATTCGATTTGAGATGTCATAGCTTTTATATGAAAAAAAAGATTTCACATTACAAGAATTAAACTTAAACGCAAAACGTGTTCTTTATCCACATTCAATAATGTTGATTTAATGAGTTGTTTAAGTGACAAAGTTATCTACAATTACTACTTATTGATAGTTCTAATTTCATCGCGTAGATCTAAAAATTGAAATATATCAATACAATAATAAATCGGCAGTAACCGGTGTCTATGTACATTGAAAAAAGTAATTAATATAGAAAGGGGTTTGTTTGTTTGCGCACATCTCCAGAGTTGCGGAACAGATTCTCATAAAAAATTCGCAGGTACACAAAGAAAGAATATAAGCTTTGTTTCATTATAAACGAAAGCGGCAAAACAGTTATTGTCATTTAAATATTTTTGGAATTCACTTTTAAAATTTTCTTAAATGAATACTCTTACCACGATAGTTTAAATATTTTTTTCGTTCAAAATACTGAACCGATTTTAACGAAATACGACATGTCGACAATCCCGGGACGGATACCTTTAGGTCACCTTTCATATCACATTTCCAGCCACGCGATATACTGTATAATTAATGTAGACATAACTACGTGCGGAATATTGATGTGATAAAAATACTGCATATTTTAACTTCATGCGCAGTCAGCACCTTAAGAAGAGCGTAAAAGAAAGACCAAAGAAAAATCAGTCAGCTCGTGTCTTAAAAAGAAAGATTAGAGAAAATTCCAGGCAAGTCACGTCATATTCAAAGGCCTGACAATGAATGACCGTTCGAGAATGAGACGAATATTATAAACGCGGCCAGGTGTAAAATCTAAGAGCTCTCTAACACATTGTTGTCGCGAGCAGCTGATGTATTCGATTAAATGGTTGGCAAAAATGCTTTTAACAATTTTACCAATTACATAATAGTCCACATTTCCATTTTGACTAAACTACATATTATAACATTTTGAAATAAATTCAAATCCAACAAATTTGTCTGCGGTTTTTTGTTTATTTTTATTTAGTACAAATTCATGACATAAAATTAACTCATAGTTTTAAATGAATCAATTTGAATAATTACTATTATTCCTGTAAAATGAACCGTATCATTGCTTTAGTGATATTTTCTTGGGAGAGCAGGAACAAGAAAAAGAAAAAAAATAGATAGTATATATAGAATAGTGTCACAGTGCGACGGTACCGCCTGTTTTATTACCAATACTAAATTAGCGTTGTTCGTTTTATATCAGAAACGTAGTCCTTCACAGAGCAGTGAATTCAATTACGCTTTTAGTTCTAATTCTAACTCTATGAATAAAAATAAAAGTCTCCCGTATTTATTGTACATTCACAAACAACACTGACATTTTTCACTAACTTCCCTAATAACTTAGAAATAAATAAAAACAACACTAAAAGGAGTACAAAAGTAGAAAGTTTAGATCGGAAGGAAAATGCCAGAAAGTTTCTTTGTCGTGTCAACGCAAAAGAATAATAACATTAATTTATGGGCGTGTTTGTGGGTTGCTGTGAAAGCGTACATTTTGATTTTCGCAAAAAAAGAAGATTGATGACGTGGGCACAGGTTCAAGGGAAGTTAACGAGAGACGTCTCTCCGTTACCTAAATAAAAAAATGTACCATATAATAAAATGTATAATGTGTCATGCTGTCATTATGTCGCTAATGACTATGATTTTTAGCACTGAAATTAACATGAAAACTTAGGATCGGTAAACTGAGCGTTGACTGTATTTTATTCCTTCATCAATAAGTCGTTTAATGAAACCAAAATTGAAATATCTTCATAGATAAACTATTGATCGCTAATTTTACTAAAATTTGTCAGTGCCCTATTTCATAAAATTACGTCAGCGTTCAAGTTCGCTATACAAATAACTCAACGAACATGTTGCCGGAAAGAAAAAATCCCATTATATTCAGTTTATTTTTAAGATCATTAATTGATAACTAAAATAGTAATTTGTTGTCCTTACAACAACAAAAAACTTTAGAAAATGATGATACTCATACTCATTAATCAATATTTTTAAGGAAGCCAATTTTTAAATGCGAACATTCTAACAACGCATTAAAATTACTTGTGTGGTTTGGCAAGATAATCTGGGTTTCTGTATAACGATCTATTGTTTTGACTTCGAACGGAATTAGATGAAATGTCTGGATTCTGGTAAAGGCGGAAAGGAGGCCAGGGCGAGCGTGCTGCGGCTACGATACTCCAGCTTAAAATAAAGTTTGCATAAATTATTCTCCACTGATAGATTGTTTACGCTGCCTGGAAATCAACGTCGAACTTGAAATTAACTTTTCTTTGCTCAACACGGTCCTTTAATTAAAATTGTTTGTATCGCAAAACGATTTCGGAACATTCGAGATTCATATATTACTTGAAGTGGAACACGTTCGGTTAGTGTTTATTAAGTCACATTTAATAATATTATGCCTGCGTTAATTAAATTTGCTGACGTGCGTTGTTTTGTCAAAATCTAAGGTTTTGTTAAAACGATTTTTCATCATATATATTATAAAACCGCTATATAGATAAATTCGAAGGTATATTTCGAGTATACATTTATTTTAATGAATATCTTATTTTGTCAGTTTCTACCGTTTGATGTTTTTAATAACGAAAATGATACGTTGATAAAACTTACGCTGTCGAGCAAGAGGTCAAACGTACCTTATAGCCTTTGAATCTAATACTACTAGTAATAGATTTGTTCGTTCGACAATATTTCAAATATGAAAAGAGAAAAGGTACCTCCAGCGATCTGTTAGCAATTGTTGTATATATTTCTTTATTTTTATATATCATAGATGAATTTTTTAAGGTACTTTTGGAAACATAACAAGAGAAACACCTAGCGATGTTTTCTTTCAGTTTTTTTTTTTTTTTTTTTCTAAATGTATATGATATATGGTACACCGAGAAAAAATAAGTATTCAAGAAAACACGACTGTATGAATAAAAACATAAATTCACAAATGACAAAGTTTTTATGTAACTTAAATTGCTCAATTTATTCATCAGTCAATCAGTACCTACTGATCTTGTTGGAAAGAAAAGTCTTTGTTATTTCGTCTATCATGAAAATACATTAACTTGTATATTCAAGTTCACGTAAAGATTCTCATATTCTAATTCGAAAGCAGTCGCTACGTAATTGATCCTTCAGCTTAATGAATATTTAGCTTTTATCTCAAATCGTTAAAAGACCACGATTATTTCGATTACGTAAGTAAATCAGTATTAAGTTGTATTACAATATTATATTATCATATAACTATATTTATAAATTGCTTTTTATTTTTATTTTTTATTGCTTAGGTAGGTGAACGAGCTCACAGCCCACCTGATGTTAAGTGGTTACTGGAACCCATAGACATCTACGACGTAAGTGCGCCACCCACCTTGAGATATAAGTTCTAAGGTCTCAAGTATAGTTACGACGGCTGCCCCACCCTTCAAACCGAAACGCATTACTGCTTCACGGCAGAAATAGGCAGGGCGGTGGTACTCGCGCGGACTCACAAGAGGTCCTACCACCAGTAATTACGTGGAAGTCAATCGTGAACATGTGTTGAGTACGTATTTCATTAGAAAAATTGGTACCCGCCTGCGGGATTCGAACACTGGTGCATCGCTCAACACGAATGCACCGGACGTCTTATCCCTTAGGCCACGATGACTTCATTTTTGGCCTTGACGATGGCTTTAGACGTGTAAATAATAGTAGGATTTTAATTGGCAGGATCGTTCTCGTTCCGCACGATCTTGTATAGCCGGAGCCTTCAAATACCATTACATGAATGCTAGATACATCTATTGATTGATTGATTGATTAAAATATAGAATATCCACAAAAAAGAGAAAATAACGATAATTAAATCCATAAATACAAATACTTCTTTATTAGAATTAGATTTATTCTCTGCGTTCCTATTGAGACGGTAGTATATATTTTTAAGTGCTTATTATTTTTAAGCTTATAATCCATGAAAACACAATTTTTGTAAATAGCATAAGGCGTTCACATTTACCTCGCATGATGTAAAATATATCATGTCGTTTACGCAGGTACATTAAACCGAATTACAGTGTTTTAGCTTTTATGGTTCGTTGCAATGTACCTACAAATATTTTTAGAACATTACGTTATATAATCTAAAGCTATTACAGTAAATACACAATTATCATAGTGTGAGGCATAAAGAAACATTCCCCTGGTGTCGGACAAAGTACGTCAAGTCATATGAACAGCATTTTCCGTCGACGATAGCAATTTCTTAGCGGTCGTCCTCGAAAACCCGAGTATGAGATTTTTTCATTTCCAATTCACACGAGCTGAATATAAACCGCGTTTACACTTCGGTTGATGGGGTTCACTTGATACAGACCTTTTTTATCGTAGCAACAAATCGAATTATTGTTCATAAAATATTGATTGATGTTTATCGACTATTCTAATTTAAATAGTAGTTCATTGAAGCCTTAACAGTGGTATTCTTGTTTCATATATTTTTACGGCAACAGCAAAATTTTCTACAGTACGTTGATGAGATTTGGGGCTTCACGGATTTTTTTATTTTTTTTATTGCTTAGATTGTTGGACGAGCTCACAGCCAACCTGGTGTGAAGTGGTTACTGGAGCCCATAGACATCCACAACGTAAATGCGCCACCCACCTTGAGATATAAGTTCTAAGGTCTCACGTATAGTTACAACGGCTGCCCCACCCTTCAAACCGAAACGCATTACTGCTTCACGGCAGAAATAGGCAGGGTGGTGGTACCCACCCGCGCGGACTCACAAGAGGTCCTACCACCAGTAATTACGCAAATTATAATTTTGCGGGTTCCGTTTTTATTACACGATGTTATTCCTTCACCGTGGAAATCAATCGTGAACATTTGTTGAGTACGTATTTCATTAGAAAAATTGGTACCCGCCTGAGATTCGAGATCGGTGCATCGCTCAACACGAATGCACCGGACGTCTTATCCGTTAGGCCACGACGACTTTTGGAATTATCTGTTTTGTGAGCGCATTCAAACAGCAGCATCAATTTAGATATTCGGTACTCGAGATCATTGAGTACCTTTGCATCGATTTAGCATCACAAACGGATTTCAACGTTATTTTTAACACGACGATATCTCTGTAACGGAAACGAAAGTCAAAACGAGATTTAATAACAAGGTTACAACAGCACATTGTTCTTTTGTGGACAATTCCTTATATAATTTGACATTCAACCTAACTTACTTGCTTCCTATAACGAGATAAAGTTCTCAAAGTAGCTAATAACTGACTTGACATTGACGTTTTACGGATTACGCCATTGAATAACTCGATAATTAAATTTAATTTTGACGGAAGTACTTTCTTGATTTCAAAGATTTAAAGGGCTTTTGAGAATATCCTTCTCTGTTCTTCCAATTATGTGAAGATCAAATCGTAACTTCGCGATTAATACCTTGATAGGCTGTAATCTTCGCATAATAGAGGTCAACAATTACGACAAAGCCGACTTCGTAAGATCAGATATTGATTTCACAAAAGACATACATCTGTCAATTACCTCTACTTGTGTACGTTTCAACAATATTTATTCAGTACTAGCTGACCCGGCAGACTTCGTAGTGCCTCAATCGATAAATAAAATACCTAAACTTTTGTATAAAATAAACTTAAAACAAACAAAAAGAATCCATCTGACGGGAGATACATCAAAGGAAAAAAAGTGTCATTTTTATTTAATTCCGAGCATTTTCATATTTATCTACCTTTTAAACCTTCTCTGGACTTCCACGAATAATTCAAGACCAAAATTAGCCAAATCGGTCCAGCTATTCTCGAGTTTTAGCGAGACTAATGAACAGCAATTCATTTTTATATATAGATAATTTAATTGATTTATTTTTATTGAGGACATTATTATTATCTGTTGAAGATATAATTAGATTTAAACGAATGCGGCCACGACTGTGGCTTAGTGCACGTTCGCGAATCTCGGCTAATTTTACTGAGTCGGTTCGGTCAATGCGCCGGTATGCAGTACAGAAATATAACAGAAATAACCGACAGTTAATCGAAACTGGCGCCAATTGGCCACTGAATATTATGTGCAATCAAACTACTTCAAGAAGGAAACGCACGTCACGTTAATGCTTGTAATCATTAAAGCTACGTAATAGTATGCTGTTAAGAACACCCAAAATTAAACTATTGAATAAACAATACGGTTAATTTAAAGATTTTTCCTTTGTTTTCGCAAAAGTTTAAGTTAAGGTATTGAAAAAAACTATCCGTTATATGTTTACCCGCTTTACCTGCTTTTAGACCATGTAATTAATGTATCTATTTATATTTGAACAATCCATAACATTGTAATAAAAGGGTAAATCTATATTCAATGTTCTTAATTCGTTTTTAAACCTGTAAAGCTCAAGACCCTTCCATAGCCAAAACATAGTGAGTACCACCACTCACGATTGGCGACTGGAATATACTGGTATATTCTGGTATTACTCAAAGAACGCTATTGTCCATTCTTAGGTGAATCCTTAAGATGGGTTGCTGCTAGGTCTGTAAGACTAGGTAGGGTGTCTAGGTCAACACCAAACGTCCAAATAAATGAAGAAGAAAAACATATTATGCTTTTTAAACGGTGAATTCTGTTTCAATTTCTTTTTTGATAAAATTGAGGAAAAGACAAGCTTTCCCCGTTTATGAATCTGTAATCCACTTGCGCTAACGCGTCCTGTTTTTTCAACATTAATCCTTTGCTTTCAACAGATCCGTAAAGGTTCACACAAAAAGGTTATGATTACACTTTGAATAGCGTCCGCGGCATCTCGCTTCAATGCTTTCGCTTTTATGAGTTTTTATACCTTCTTCATAAAAATGCTTTCTCGTTTATTTAGACGGATTATCAATAACGATCGCCTCGTGTAATAGAGGAATTCACGCTCTTTTAATCTATGAAAGAAATTAATTTAATGCCTTCGCCGGTGTTGCAAGCTTTATGAGACCGTTAACTTATTAATTCCTTAATCGGCGTGAGTCGATAACGAAGCTGTAATACGTTTACATTATATGTTTATAAAAAATTACAATGTTTTGTTGGAAGTTTATTATGTAAAATAAATGATAATGCATTATGCGAAGGTTCTAGATCTTTCGATTTTCATGGTGTAGCAAATGTATTCGAGATAATATAAAATGTAAGATTCGAGTCGGCATTAATTATGAAATGAATAAATTTGAGATTAAAACTTAACAGGTTTTCTTCAATCACATCCAAAAAGGTCCAAAATCATTAATTCAACTTAATTTTAAGAAACCTTCTGATATTATTTTATTGTGAAAGAAAACCTCATTCTACTCGCGTTGTAATTCATATTGTTGGGTTTCTCCAAGCTCACGTTCATAATAACGAGAAGCAAAATAAGTCTTCCAGTAGAAAATCTTCTAAATTACGTTGGCGTACAATGTACACGGTATCATAAGGCTTATACGAAATATGAAAAGCTTTAAATAAACCTAACGAGAATTATTTTGGAGAACTCTTTCACTTTACACGGCTTCGTAAACAATGATTTTGCTGTATTTTAAAAATACCAAATACAAACGATTTCATTGTTAACTGTTTTAGTATTTGACTAGCGACCCGCCCTCGCTTCGCTTCGGAAACATTAAAACACACATGAAACCAAAAAAATAAATAAAAAAAAATAAAAAAAGTAGCCTATGTTCATCAGGGACAATGTCGGCTTCTAATGGAAAAAGATTTTTTCAAATCGGTCCAGTAGTTTCGGAGCCTATTCGAAACAAACAAACAAACAAATCTTTCCTCTTTATAATATTAGTATAGATTATTAAATTTGAAACGCTTATTATTTTATATAAGGTTTATTTATTTAAGTTTTATTTGTAATGTGCTTTTTATTACACACTAGTTGTGCCTACTTAGCGAGCATTAACGAAGTCCTAAGTACTATCTGATACTGATAACTGATACTATAATACTATCTGAGTACTGAACGTAAAATCCGATTACTCTATTTGCACATAAAATGAGTCTAATGAAAGAACCGACGCGAATTCAAGTAGAAGTAGAAAGTTGTTTTTTTTTAAATAGGACAAAATTCAAAAGAAAACGCGTGTACTCGTTTCTGTAAAGTGAAAAATAACCGAATGAGCTCAAACTAAGATTCAATTTAGCAAATTTTTAGAACGAGGCGTTTGTTGATTATTTTCTGGTCTGGTGATCTTAAATAAGTAATATTTCTTACTTATCGTACGTATTTTCCTATCATTTGTTCGTATTAGCGCTTTTTTTTTTTTAGATGGGTGGACGAGCTCACAGCCCACCTGGTGTTAAGTGGTTACTGGAGCCCATGGACATCTACAACGTAAATGCGCCACCCACCCTGAGATATAAGTTCTAAGATCTCAGTATAGTTACAACGGCTGCCCCACCCTTCAAACCGAAACGCATTACTGCTTCACGGCAGAAATAGGCAGGACGGTGGTACCTACCCGCGCGGACTCACAAGAGGTCCTACCACCAGTAAGCAGTATTCGCTAATGTTCCTATCAAATTTACTGATTGATGAAGTTACACGATTTCCCTGTTCTTATCCAATGCATACGAGCTTACGGACCTTTCGATGGTGAGTAGGTAGCATTACAGCAAGTCACTTAGAATTGGTTTCAGACCACGTTTGAACAAAGACATTTTTAAGTCAGGAAAATCCGCCTAAGGTTCTATACAGGAGGAGGAGCTCATGTCTGTGCGGGATTTTACATCATAAATATTTGCCTTGAAACGCGCCGTGGTTGAACTCAGCGATTTATCATAAGCAGTTCCGCGTAAGCGAACATATATCTTACATTGTAATCATTTGCTAGGATCTACACCTCGAGACATGGGCATAGATTATCCTTGAATTTATTGTACAATTACTTAAAATTAAAGCATTTATGGCTTAATAGATAAGACGCTCCGAGTTTTTTTTTATGTTTGAGAGATTACTGGTGGCCCGGAAACCTTTCCAGTTTTACCAGGACAGGTGGGCGAGCAAGGGCTCAGCCAGGAGGGGTGGGATTTGCTAACAGCTACCCGAGCGCCTCCAAAGGAGACCTAGCAACTCAAGATTAGCTTCGCGAATTAATCTACTGCCGGATCGGAATCGCGACCTACTGAGAAGATCCGGCCAGAAACTCAGCGGGCTGATGTTTAGGTTAGGCTGCATGTCGAACTCTTTGCCGAGTTCGACGAGTACGGTTACCGGGGTCCCTACTCCTAGTGTTAGAGTTAAAGGTGTCTAATGCAAGGGTTATTGGATCTGATGGATCAGTACGGACGTGCCTAGGGTGTCGACGGTGACTGGCTCCTGCATGGTCAGGATTCGGAGAGTAGTCAGCGGCGGCAACGATAAGGCGATTATCATGACGACGCTCCGAGTATCGTAGTCTATGACTATGTCGTAATTTAATCACGGGACCAGTTCAAATTTGTCTATATCAACGTAAGAAATTCCATGATACACGTACACAACTTGTGACCTTCAAAAACGTGGTTCACGATAAGAAAATAATATACGATATGGATGTCGTTCAGCATCCACTAGTGGAATTGAGGTGGGAAGAAAATGAAGACTATAAAGGAATACTTACGAGTGCCATCGAAACGAGTTGCGATGGTATCGAGGAAGGTGTTCTGGGGCGCGAGAAGCCCCTTGCGCACGGGCATCCCCTTACGACGCGCACCACGCGCACCCGCCCTCGATCTGAAACAAAACAAACAAGAATGTACTTTCCTAATGAAATACGTACTCAACAAATGTCCACGATTGACTTCCACGGTGAAGGAATAACATTGAAGTCGTCGTGGCCTAAGAGATAAGACGTCCGGTGCATTCGTGTTGAGCGATGCACCTGTGTTCGAATCCCAGGCGGGTACCAATTTTTCTAATGAATTACGTACTCAATAAATGTTCACGATTGACTTCCACGGTGAAGGAATAGCATCGTGTAATAAAAGTGAAACGCGCAAAATTATAATTTGCGTAATTACTGCTGGTAGGACCTCTTGTGAGTCCGCACGGGTGGTTACCACCAACCTGCCTATTTCTGCCGTGAAGCAGTAATGCGTTTCGGTTTGCAGGGCGGGGCAGCCGTTGTAACTATACTTGAGACCTTAGAACTTATATCTCAATGTGGGTGGCGCATTTACGTTGTAGATGTTTATGGGCTCCAGTAACCACTTAACACCAGGTGGGCTCGTCCACACACCTAAGCAATAGAAGAAAAAAAAACGTACAAGTAGTCATTGTACGTTACCTTTCCCCTATGCGTACTTACTACAAAGGTTGTTGGAAAGAGATCGCTATTAATGAAGATTACGGCACCGTTTGCTTTATAGCCAAGACTGGAAAATTAAAAACAAATCCAATATAATGTAATGTAATTAGTTCTTTATTATTATTTTTCAGCCCACGGACGTGGACTGCGAGAGATAGGTTTCCTCCAAAGCTGGCCACAGTAATCGAACCAGTAGGTACGTCAAACACGAAAATATATCGAATTCATAATGTAAATGTATCGACACTTCGATACGAAAACGGATTATTACATTAAATAAATAATAAATAAATAAATATTTACTAACAATCACGCCACGTTAACTGGTCCCGTGATAAGTTCATAAAGAACTTGTGTTACAGGTACCAGATAACGGATATAAATGTAAGATTTTTATTATACACATACATATATTTAATATACATCCATAACCCTGGAAAAGACATTTATATTTATCATACAAATATCTTCCCTTGGCGGGATTCGAACCCGCGACCCCCTTGTGTAGTGATCATGTCACTTACCACTACACCAGACGACCGTTTAAATTACATTAGATGGTAGTCAAGCCTTTACGTTAACGTTCGTCAAAACATTTTTCGTGCTCTCGATTATGAGTATAAGTTTCGAGTTTCGAGAATGTGACGATTTGATTTCGAAACGACAGCAAGTAAATTCATTCGTGCTCCTGAAATTAATTCTTTTTACGGACGGTAGGGGCGCTGTTTATCGTATACAGTCAAACCTGGATAAGCGAGAGTTCAAGGGAGCACAATCTCATTCTCGCTTATAGAGGTTTCTCACTAACCAGAATTTCTCGCTAATGCACCCTCTGAATTTCATTTCGGGATTTTCCGGATTCAAACGCATTCACAATTTTAAGTTTATCACTTAATAATGACAGTACTTTAATTTTCCGTTTTGACATGATGCAGAACAGAACTTTCCTTCGCAATTTATTAACGATAAACTGAGTAGGTCCGACAAACAGGACGGCACACAGGCACACGTGTCCATTCGAAAAAAATGCGATAAAATAACAACGTTATTTAGTTCCACAAAAGTTAAGAATGAATCATAAAATAGCAGATGTTAAATTTGTTATTTGTTTTGTAATTTGTTCCTCCTAAATAATATAAATAAATAAAGCTCGACTGTCGCTTATAGAGGTATAGATAAGTAGCAGTCTCACTTACGGAGGTCCATGAGGGAAAAACGACTCTCTCTTACAGAGGTTTCTGTTTCTCTCTAATTGAGGTTTTAGCAGCTTAAAATGACGGGTCCTGGCTATTACTCTCACTTATATAGAGTTTTCTCACTTATCCAGTTCTCACTTACCCAGGTTTGACTGTATATTCTATTCTATCCACAAAAAATGACCCACTGAGTTTCTCGCCGGATCTTCTCAGTGGGTCGCGTTTCCGATACGGTGGTAGATTCTGCGAAGCACGACTTTTGCTAGGGTCGTCAGGTTTGAGCCCCGTGAGCTCACCTACTAGTTAAGGTTACGCTGAAATAGCCTCTCAAGGCTATCAGCTTAAGTAAGGAAAAAAAAAAGAAAAAATGTATAGGAATATTTTTTCTGGATAGCGATACGAATACTGTTTCGATAGTCATTCGTGCTCGCCCCTCTACAAGTTGCATACACAGCAGATTCCCGCAACTTTTAGCGGGTCGGCGTTCCACCTCGTGGGATGCCAGCGTACGCTTCGCTTTCCGGTTCGCGGTCGCTATTCAAGAATTTTTCGGAAGCCATCTGCTATACGAGCGATGTGCTCTACCCGGTGCCACTTCAATCTTGCAATCCTTTCAACTGTGCTAGTTATCTTGGTTCTTCTCCGAATCTCCTCATTCCTGATTCGATTTCGCAAGGAAGCTCCGTATTATTATTATTAATCCTATAGTATTTGTTGTTATCTAAATAATATAAAACAAAGTGGCAGTCTGCCTCTTTTGTCTGATTCTCTGCTTACTTCATACTACTGGTTTTCATACGGTTTTTACCAATAAAAAAAATTATAAGCGAGAAAGATTTGGTTTTATAATTTGTAAATATTTTGGGCAGAATGGCTGAAATGTCACTGACGGTGCTGTACAAAAAATGTATCGTATGCGTAATGCGCTTGACAAATTTTAAGGGGGGGCCGCAGGTGGAAAAATAGAAAAAAAAAAAATTCATTATCAAATGAAACCCTTAAATTATTTATAATGATTGTGTTGTTGTTTTATTACGCTCGTAAACAAGTTCATATGTAGTTCATGAGTAAAATAAATGAATATGGCAACACAGACGATTAGAAACAAAACTAAAATTTTATGGGGGCAGGGAGTTATAATTATTATTATTAGAAGACCAAAAGGAGAATAAAAAAGGAGTATCTAAGTCCGGTGGGTCATCACCATCCTTCCTATTTATGTCTTGAAGCGGTCATTTGTTCGAGCTTTAACGGTGGAACAGCCTTTGTGCTATGTAATTTAGACTTCGACTAAAGCTAATATGAAAAATAAAAAATGAAACCGTAAATGCTTCAATTTATTCTCTCACTGACTAAAATATTTACTAAATTAAAGTTTAAATTTTAATACGCCGATTGTACACGTGCTTTACGTAAAATAAAGAGTCATATGTTCAAAGTTTCGGGGACAAAAGTAAAAACTAACTGGTCCTAACGTTAACCACTCGGGCTTCAACCAGCCACGTTCAATAGAAAGTTTAGTTACATTTGTTCAAAAGTTAGAGCATGGGAATAGTCTAAATACTCTATGTAATTTAATACCTCTTATGTGGTAGGTATATACCTAGTCTTGCCATAAATACTGAGACAAAGGAAAAAAAACATCTATTGCGAATAACATTTATTACTTTTACAGTGTGTTAGTTTAATATATAAATAAAATTACATACATAAATAAAAAGCTTATTCGAAGTGGTCTCCATTGGCTGCAATACAGTCCTTTAAACGTTGAGGCCAGTTATCAATAGAAGCATGCACTCTTTCCATGGGAAAATTTTTCACTGCCAATCGTACGGATTGTTTTAGGGACTCCAAATTACCATAGCGTTTAGAGCAAGCCGTACATAAATACGGTCATTTTGTTTGTTAAAATGTTGCTCAATTGTAAAAAATTTCTCATCCGTCAACAAATTTTTTCTATGACCTCCCTTTGCGTACCGCTTCAGTAGTTGTTTCGATTTTACCACCCTATTCTCTTTTAAATTATCAGTTAAGAAATGACCAGTACGTCTCTTATAGGCTGTAAGTCCTAAGTCATCTTTTAAAATACGCGACATGGTTCTAGTTGCTATCTTCATCTCCCGAGATAAAATCTTTTGCTTTCGGACAGGATTTCCTTGCATTCTTTCCCTTACTGCTTTGACCACCTTTTTCGTACGAACACTACGTGGACGGCCAGATCTTTTTCTGTCACAAACAGAGGTCTCATTGCACCTATTAATAGCCCGGTACACAAACATTTTACTAATACCAAGCGTATGGAGAGTTTTAAGAATTGCATTTGGCTCCATACCTACTTTGTGTAATGCAATCACAGCGATTCGGTTCTCTTTATCACCCCACTCCATTTTAATATCGCAAAATATTGTACAATGTATTGTCACCAAAATGAGAAAACTCAATGAGCAATCATATAAAAATGACAGATTCCAAATTCAAATGTAATATTTTGTTTATTTTTAATTGTAACAATTTTTATGGCCAGACTAAGTATATTACTGCGGCTTTATTTAAAAACCTAAACATATTCTTTGTCAAATAAATGTCTACTATGTGCTAATTATAAGGTTTTTTTTGCACATAATACATATTGCTTTGACCGCGACTATATTCCTATCGTATACTAATTTTCTTTTAATAATAATAAATAACCTTTCAAGTAACCCAAAATTATCCGACATCCCTTACCAAGAACCAAGATTTAGCTTTTGTTTTGAGAGGAAATAGAAAATAATAAAATCAGTATACAAGTTTACCAACAGACCTAAACAAACAGCTCCTTCGTGACCCAGCTTACGTTTGGACCATCGACACGATTTTTCAACAAATTCGCTATGCACACATTATAGGTGTAAGTACACTTTCTTCTTGAGGGCACAAATATACATGGCAGACGCTCATGGTCCTTTTGAAAAGGGTGACAGATGCGTATTAAAATTCATGAAAAAATATTTTTTTATCTTAGGCCTGTTTTTATTAATGAATATTACATTAATCTGCTTTTTTCCTTTCACATTTCGCTCTTTGTTACTTTACTTACTTATTTTTTTGTTTTCGACAGACGTAGAACCTAAGTCATAAAATTCTAAAAATATTCGTGACACTATTTTTAAGAATTCAACTCTATCGACAAATGAGTCAATACATAAATACACTATTTAAACATTTCTTGCATAGAATACGCCTAAACTCGTTCACGCTACAGTAAGATTGACAGTTCTCCAAACCACAGCCCTAAATTCTACGATGGTGGCTACCCACAATATACTCAGCTAAACTATACAATGTCAGTCTTACTTAAAACATGTATAACTGTATATAAAGTATACATGATTTACAATTAATGAAAATACGGTCGAATACAAGATCTATTCATTTAAATATGTGCATAACATTTATTCCCCTTATTCAAGCGACAACATTTATCTTCTCAGAAAGTGTATTTATTTTTAATCCAAGGTCTCTCTGAGTGTAATTAGGAAAACGGTTTAGGAAAACATTTCTCCGGTAATTCTTTCTTGGATATAATTTTAATGAGCAAAGTAAGATTAGCATTTCGATCTTAATACATATACGGAGACGGTCATTAGTTTGGTAGCTAAACCAAACGCAGCTCGATTCCCGAGAGATGGCGGCACGATTGCGGTATCGTCGGAACTCCGCTAACTTCGTGTTATGACAGAGCCTAGCCGATATGCCTATTTATCCTGCGCATAAACGCCCTCACATTTACCAACCAGCCTTCTTGAAAAGCGGTGCCTCTGTTCTAAGAACTGTCATTCGTTTTCGTTTGCTAACGTCAAGAGAAGATATCTAAATTGTTCTAAGACAACAAACGTGATTGGTGTACTAAATATTTCTTTGAGCTTGATCACCCTATTCGTCCCTACGATGTTTGACGATGGTGTTATAATAATTGTTAATAATTGTGGCTTCTCCAATATACATACATTATAATATATTTACACTAATAAAGTGCTAACTCTGCTACGAATTACCTCTGTAAAATGGTTTTTTTGATCCCTGCAACTACATTTTAATGTATAGCTAAACACATAAGTCGAATCATAGTCATATAATACGGACGTGAGAGATCTATCTATTTCCAAAGTGTAGGTGGTAATCATAGTATTTTATTCACGCATTCCTCTTTGAAGGGTAGGATACAAGTTCTACTATACAATTGAAACTTCCTACTCAGATAACCGTCCTTCCGTAATTAGTTTGTTTATAAATGAATTATTAAAATAAAAACAAAAGTTTATTCTTCATTGCGTTTCATATTAGTTAATTCATATTTCGTGAACCCGCAATGTAAAACGAACAGAACTAGTACCTCCATGCACCAGGTCACGAACAGCGCACGTAAACAATTTTTTTTCTAACAAAATTTCGGTTTGTGCCGTGTGTTGTGCAATAAAAATCTGCTGGTTACAAAACAATCATTCGCTTCGTGAATATCCTCTTCTTAATTTCTATATTTTGACAGAAATCAAATTTAAAGTCGAATAAGGGATCAAGATTTTTTTCGCGCTAGGCATTCCACGAAACCGGACGCAATTATTTCTGTAAACGAAGTAGTTAATGATGTATCGAAAGTGATTCGTTAACAACGGCACACGAGTAGGTACGTTTCTAGCCTTTTCACGTTGTCATAAACTTTTTACGTGCCATAAATAATAAAGCAGTAAATACGAATTAATGGTTTTTAGAGGTATCGTTCCGCTCTCTACTCTCTCGGGAACGAGGGTTCCTTGATATAAATAAATCTTGTTGATCTTGCAGTTTCGCTAAAGATATAATTCCCTTCATAAATCCGTTATTACGGGCATACGTTGTAATTTATTAACCATTTCGTATAAAGATATCGTTTAGATATGGTCATACTTTATACGAAGCCATTTTCTTCACTTATTTTTCATTATAGAGCAATGTTTCAGTCAGTCGTACCAGTCTTAAAATAAATACCGGTATAATAGTTGTAGGTACATCAGTACCATTTCCAAAGAGGGTTGACATCAGGTAAGCATCTAGTCGTAAAATTTATGCCAAATTCCTATGCAACATGATAGAATAAATAGAAAAAGAAGACAAATTGTGCTGACTCTAAACAATGTAGTGTAAGGGCAAGAAAAAGAAGTATTGTTGATAAGTACAACTCGGACTTCAGTCTCATATCTCGAAGTGGATGGCTTCTTGCTCAGAGCAATCAATGTGGGCCGTGAGTTGTATTGTCCCCCTATGGTAATAAAGTTGAAACTTAACAATGCATTTTTGATTCGGATTTGTTGTAATAGGTATTTCAAGTGGGTTTATGAGTTATGAGCTTCAATAATTATGGTAAATTTATTGATGGATATTAGAAGTATCTCTTTATCTATATACATGTGTCTAACATCTATCTATGTTTATTTCTTCCGTTTCATTCAGTTTCGCATGTTGTTTTGTTAGTCCCACTCAAGCTTTATCTATTAAATGCTAATAAATTAGGCTTCCGAGATGGAAAGCGCTATTTAATTGTGATTGGATGAGTCATTTCATATGAAATTAGTAACACATTTTGAGTGTGAAATACGACAGAAATATTCGCCAGTAAATAAGGACCAAATCATCTTAATAATAGCCTTAAGTGATTTTTCTTTATACTAGTACAATAGCATATCCTTTGGCATCTCATTATTATCTAGAATAAAAAAATGATTTCATTCCTCAGTTTGAACCCACCGAACTGCAGTTAAAAGAACATACGATTGTCGCGTCTTATTTATCCAATTCAAATAATGACGAAAAAAATTTATCCAGTACTTAAATATTGCTTTAGTTGGTATGTGTTGTTACTATGTGAATAATTTTAAGCCCTTAAATTAAAATAGAGCGATTACTGTGAACGAGCACTGGAGCAAACGGGAATCACTTCATAAGTTTCTTTGAACACACACAAAACAATATGAACGTTAACAAAACATCACTGCTTATAAGCCCCGAGTATATTTCACGGGTACTGTCAAAAGTTACGTTCGTATCTAATTACATTTAATTTTACCCGTCAAAGGAAATTGATATTAAGCGAAATGAATGGTATCAAATAATTTGTTTATAGAGATACCCTTTAAATGCCCTTTGAAATTCTCGTCGATGTGGTGCTGCCCTTTGAACTGATAATTGTTAAATAAAAACAATTAGGCGAACAAAAGGAAGACACGATTCCAGTTGCAGTTCAGAATGTTGATTTTGTTTTATTTAGCGACTTCACTCGATGCTAGTAGGAAAGATGCTAGGTGTTTTGTAAATTTCTCGTAATATAAAAGATAAGACGCCTGGTGCACTTTTATCAACGATGCGACTATGCCAGTGCTATGCTTTAATCTCGTAGGCATGTATTTTACATGTATTCTCAAACCGAATCGAAATGGAAAAAAGTATTTATGTCAATTATAATCTATATATTAATACGTGAAGCAAAAACTTCGTATCCCTTTTTACGAAAATTGCGCGGACGGAGGAGTATGAAATTTTCCACAGTTATAGAGAATATAGAGAAGAAGTTAAAAATGCTAAAAATTTTTTTAAAATAATGCATAAAAGATACATTAAATCAACAAAGAAAACATTACACACACTACATACCATGTATTTGACGCACACACGCATGCATACTATTTATTGTCAGACTTTTGTTCTTGACGTCTGTGGTCAAATTGAGAATAGATTAAATATTGTTTGTCTTTATTAATATTTTTTATAGTGTAGACTTGGCGATATTAATATTTTTATAGTGATTATAGAAGTATAAAATGCAATCATAATAGTGTACAAACTTATTATACAATTCCAATTAATTATAGTCGAATTTCGACTACTGCGGGACCACTAGTAATAATAAAAATTCAAAATCCTGCATCTTTTAAAGCTATATTTTCGTTGTTAATGTCAAATCGTAATATTTTTGTTATTTAGGCATTTTGTTAAACTAGGAGAAAAAGATTTTAGCACATCATAATGCTTAGATTTTAATTAGAACATAGCTCTAATGTATATTTTCTCAAAAGACTATGGATTCATTTGTTTTCCGTAACTGTCCTGTGTGTTAATAAAGATCGTCCTAGAATCATAATTACCATTGAATAATATGCTCAGATCGTTACAAGTAGCCCTAAAAATACCTAAATCAATCCAAATTGATCACCAAATCGAATCTATTATCACTTGAAAATAGACTGATGTAGCTGATTTGTTTTTCGATTTGCTGATTTATCCGTAATTGTCAGAACAAAGTAAGAATGAAAGTAAATTATTGGAAATCCGCAGGTAATTTATTTTTTCACGCAATATAAGCATTAGTCACCGCGGAACGTGCCGAGTTTCACTAATTTTGGTTAAAACTTACTGTAACAGCTCGCAGTTATTTTTTAAGTTTAAAATTCTATTACTTGCTTAGAGCATTAACTTTTTTCCCTTCTTCAAAATCCATTTAAAGTGAATTAATGAATTCAAAGAATCTAAGGGGTGGTTCACGAGGACTACGTCGAGTTTTGTACTTGCACAATAATTATTACTATAATTATATAATACAATACGTGTTATTTAATAGCAAAGGGCTTATCTGGAATACAAAGAATTCCGTTGAATTACGAGAAATTAATGAGATGTAATATACTTTTAAATTATTATTTGCGTAATTACTGGTGGTAGGACCTCTTGCGAGTCCGCACGGGTAGGTACCACCAACCCGCCTATTTCTGCCGTGAAGCAGTAATGCGTTTCGGTTTGAAGGGAGGGGTAGCCGTTGTAACTATACTGAGACCTTAGAACTTATATCTCAAGGTGGGTGGCGCATTTACGTTGTAGATGTCTATGGGCTCCAGTAACCACTTAACACCAGGTGGGCTGTGAGCTCGTCCACTGATCTAAGCAATAAAAATAAAGTCTTTGCTGGAATCGAATCACATCCCGAATCATTAATAACGTTCTAAAATCATTAACAAAATCTAATTTGACAGCTGCGTTACAGGTAATTAATGAATTGTAATAGTTATTTATTAGACGATAAATAAACGGAGCGTTGTTAACTAACTCGATCAATTGCATAGCTGGATCAGATCGTTTTCAGTTCAGCGAACCATAACAGAATACCGCAGCCAATTGCCAAATATATTACTCCAACCCTTCTGTGGAACAAATATTAATTATTAATGAAATTCCCGGAATTTCATAAATACAATGCAACAACGAAAATAATTTATTGCTATCATGATAAATAATCATTATTAGAAAAGAAAGCCTGCTAGGGCAGAACACTACCCGCTCGAACCGGCGCACACTGTATTATTATCGAGATCTAGCAGAACTTTGTAGGCAGCGGCTTGGCTCTGCCCCTGGCATTGCTGAAGTCCATGGGCGACGGTAACCACTCACCATCAGGTGGGCCGTATGCCCGTCTGCCTACAAAGGCAATAAAAAAAAAAAAAAAAAAAAAACTTAATTCAATCTTGCGTGAATTTTTTTTTTTTTTTAATTTTACGTGTCATTAAATGTCAATATTAGATGTTATTTCGTATTTCTAAATAAATAAATAACATTAATTATTAATAAAAATCATTTATTTCTTTATTTTCTTTAAAAATATTATTTTTAATACTGCAATTTTGTTCTAAATACACAAGAAATATATTTTACACCCCTGAATATATTCTAAAGAGTAAAAAAAATTCGCATAACCTTCTACCCATCTTCCTCCGTCGAGTAAGTTTCTTCTCCCATGTTCTATTTTGCACTGTTGATTTGGAAGATAGAAGTGGATCTGAACCTATCAGAAATCGGTTAAGTACGTCTCGATTGGTGTTAATTCTGCTTGTTTTCCTGCTGAAATACTCGCGATTCCTCCTATATTCCTTATTGTTCGCTTCTTGAGCTTCTTCTGCTAATTGGTCCAAAGGTAAAACGCATGTTTCAATTACTTCTTTTGAGTGTGAGAGGATTTTGTGTATACTAGAACGCATGTAGTACCAGGAACAATGTACTAAATAAAGTTTTCTTGTCTCTTCGGCATATGCTTTGTGCCTCCAAGATAACAGAAATGTTTGATTAAATCCAGATTGATCCTTGTTATTTTCGCTTACATTTCTCCCATTTAGATTGTATTTTTGCTGTAAGACTACTTATTAACATTTGAAGTGATCTTGGAGGGTTTCTACAGTTCTCTATGTCATAATATTGTAGTATTTTTTCAATTATAAGGTTATTTTGACCTTTTTTTATTACTTGGAAACCATATATTAAAAATATCTCGCCTTTTCATTGCGCTGAAAACAAAAAAAAATGTATGAGCGGGGCAAATAGGAGCAAAGGATTCCAACTAAATTTCAAAGAACATTAACCGTAGAATGCTATAACAGTAATTTCCCGGATACATTTTTAAAAGTCAACACAAATATAAAAAAAAAAAATTTTTCTAGGACTACAGCAAAAACGTTATTAATTAATAACATTTCAATATTATAAGGTTCAAACTTACCTTAACGTATCCTCGATGATATAACAAACGATAAAAATGACCATTTATAGCACTTTAAACGACAAGAACAGACCTGTTCGCATTTAGCAATAAAGCAAAACTAAACAATACACTCGTGCTAGTACGCATAAGCTATGTTTCGAGACTTCCCCTGTGTTGTATGGTGTTACACACTTATTAATTTTATTTAATATCGGTTATTTAGTTATACACCTGTGTAATAAAGGGAGTTTTAGGAATATTTAGAAGAGTATTATTTTTTAATTAAGTTCTGCTAGATCTCGATAATAATACAGTGTGCGGCGCCATCTAGGCGGGCTTCGGACAGTCTGCCGACCGAAAGGGCTGGTGGTCGTGGCGCCGACGACCGCTAGTCCGGCGTCCCGAAGGGGAGGGTGATGGGAGAGATGTGCTCCGCACTAAGCGCTTCACTTTCCCCCCTTTGCCTTTTCATGAGTTCTGTCTTATGCGAGGTTTGGACGTTGGTTGTTGAGCGACAGGAGGTTTTAGTCAGTTCGACTCTGACATACCCCGCCCGCCATCCCCAGACAAGGGCCTAAGTCCGGCGTTTTCGGGCAGAACGCTGGTGTTAACCATATTTCTTTTCCTTAAGGCTCTTGTTAATTTCAATTTAGCACGGCCTTTATCATCGGCATTTTTTTGAATTTGGACAAGTCTTCAGTTTCAACGATTCTTTACGGTGAACAACGAATGAATGTTTTATAAGATGAATTTCCTCTCTGTATAACTTCAAAGACGGATGAACGAATTTTGATTATAAAATTCCAGTAAACCGGAAGCCGTCGAAGGCCTGATTTGAAGATGACGTCGACAGGTAAATTCAACGTAAACACGATTACGGAATATTGCAAGCCAGTGCTTCACTATGACGTAAACTATTCTTATCCAGGGCTTGTGAAATTAATTTCAAATGTTCGATCATCTTTGAAAATGATTATTTTGATTTATTTTTTGTTGTTTTAACTGAGTTTTCATGATCACTTATTGATCATTTTCAGTTACTTTTAATAAAAAATTTAGTAGATAAAGATGTTAGTTTTTTGCGACATGTTTTTGGCGACGTTAATGTTACACCCATTAGATATGGCATTAAATATAAAGTGTATTATTATAACAGCTGTCCTACGTGAACCCATGATGCCGTTAGAAATCCCCTTTGTCATGGTACCACAATTCCAAGGAGTAACCCTGCAACCTTCCACGCGTATCGGTATACTTGGGGTCAATATTTCGAGCGATATCCAATTTCAGAGTCATTGGGAGGGAAAGCCAAGTTGGTCTCCAAAAGAATGGAAGTCCTCAACAGAGCGAAGCGGTACTTCACGCCTGGACAAAGATTTTTGTTTTATAAGGCACAAGTTCGGCCTCGCGTGGAGTACTGTTCCCATCTCTAAACCGGGGTTCCCAAATACCAACTACTTCCATTTGACTCCTCACAGAGGAGGGCCGTTCGGATTGTCGATAATCCCATTCTCACGGATCGCTTGGAATCCCTGGGTTTGCGGAGGGACTTCACTTCTCTCTGTATTTTGTACTGTATGTTCCATGGGGTGCTCTGAGGAATTGTTTGAGATTATTCCATCTTTTCGTTTTCACCATCGCACCGTCCGCCACTGGAGTAGAGTTCATCTATGGTACCTGGAGCCACTGCATTCATTCACAGGGCGTTTCCAGATATCTTTTTTGCCACGTACCATCTGGCTTTGGAATGAGGTCCACGATGTTTCCCGAGCTCTATGACATGTCATTCTTTAAACGAGGCTTATGGAGAGTATTTAACGGTAGGCAGCGGCTTGGCTCTGGGCCGTATGCTCGTCTGGCTACAAGGACAAAAAAAAAAACAAAAAGGGCGAGAATACAGCCGCTATGGATGGATGGTACTCTTAACTAAAAATAGCTCAAGATGTCTTGCGACGCGCCTGCGTTTTTCTGATGAAAGTCGAGTAAAGACCTCGCATACTACATAAATCCTAGTATTGTATTTGTTATCATTACAAAAAGTTATAAAAGTAATAAAAAAAGTTTTGAAGTCGTCGTGGCCTAAGGGATAAGACGTCCGGTGCATTCGTGTTGAGCGATGCAACGGTGTTCGAATCCCTGGCGGGTACCAATTTTTCTAATGAATTATGTACTTAACAAATGTTCACGTTTGGCTTCCACGGTGAGGGAATAATATCGTGTAATAAAATTTAAACCCGCAAAATTATAATTTTCGTAATTACTGGTGGTAGGACATCTTGTGAGTCCGCGCGGGTAGGTACCACCGCCCTGCCTATTTCTGCCGTGAAGCAGTAATGCGTTTCGGTTTGAAGGGTGGAGCAGCCGTTGTAACTATACTGAGATCTTAGAACTTATATCTCAAGGTGGGTGGCGCATTTACGTTGTAGATGTCCATGGGCTCCAGTAGCCACTTAACAACAGGTAGGCTGTGAGCTCGTCCACCAATTCAAAGAACACGGACATTAAAAAGGACAAATCGTTTCCAAATACCAATTTCCCATTAAGAATATCCGTTCAAAACGTTTCATAGTAAAATTGAACCATGTTCTTAAACAATAGACGAGTATATTGGATTAACAGAATGTGTGAGCAATCCGCGTCTGGATAAAGGAGACTAATGTCGTAATGTCTCTTTAATTCCACTCAAATTCCTGCGTAGTACAATACGAGCTCGACCTTAATCCTTTGATGCAAGCTTTGTAAGCTTTTCTATCTCATAATGTTTCAAGGTCAGTCACATAACAGTTTATTGTTATTGCCCGAGCCTGGATTCACTCAGTTCTACGTACACATTAATTTTGTTTACTTTTATTAATAAAATAAATGGTGGTGTTAAATTAGAAAACATTTTACAGCAAAAATGGGCACGATCAACTGATCGTGCTGCAAATTAAATAAGACAATAAATACTCAAATGGATGTCTTCAAAGTAATAGTTAGTCTTTGAGTTACGAAGTAAATTCAATAATATTATCTATTTATTATATTGTGTCTGTTTTTTATCAATTAGGTAGTCCGTTAATAATTTCTACAAAATGTGACTTTTCAAATACAAGGCGTTTTAATCGTTTCACTCGCGCGGATACTTAGACGTAATATATTTAAGTAAGATTATATTTAAGTAAGAATAGTTTGATTAATAGCGGTGTGAATGGATTGAGGAATGGTAATACGGTAATAAAGTGAAATACGTCTAAAACATGATTGATGATTTCGTGTTGTGAAATATCGTGCTACACTCTAAAGATGAAAAATTGGGCGTCTGTGTCTCGAAATACCAAGTTTGATTTTAATATTTTGTCTTCCTGGTGAATCTGTTTACTTATACGGGCTAATTTGTGATATAACTGAATTGATCCCGTGATAAGTTCGTAAAGAACTTGTGTTACAGGTACCAGATAACGGAAATAAATGTACGATTTTTTGTTATACACATACACATATTTAATATACATCCATAACCCTGGAAAAGACATTTATATTTATCATACAAATATCTTCCCTTGGCGGGATTCGAACCCACGACCCCCTTGTGTAGTGACCATGTCACTTACCACTACACCAGACGGCCGTTTTGATGAGACTTTTAATTGAAAGATAGAGAAATTCTCCAAAATTGATTCATCTAAGCAATTTTATTCCGGAAATATTTAAATTATTTCTGGCAAAAATATTGACAATATTAATATTAGGGACATATTGGGCGCTAATCTCGGAAAGCGCGGGTGGGGTCGTGGTACGCGTAAGAGCTTGTTAGTAGTTATGAAACACGATTCTAAAATAGCATCAAAAGTGAATGAAATTAATCCGCTTTAGGCATTAGCCGAAGTATTATTTGGCATATTCAGAGTAAAAAAACAGTAATTCAGATTCTGCAAAAGATGCAAAGCGTATCTGTTTCATGTCATAAAAGAATAGAGTAAATGATTTGTTTGGAGCCTCTGGGTCTGCGGAGGGACTTCGGTTCCCTCTGTATTTTGTACCGTATGTTCCATGGGGAGTGCTCTGAGGAATTGTTCGAGATGATACCGGCATCTCGTTTTTACCATCGCACCGCCCACCACCGGAGTAGAATTCATCCATACTACCTGAAGCCACTGCGGTCATCCACAGTGCGTTTCCAGAGATCTTTCTTGCCACGTACCATCCGGCTATGGAATGAGCTCCCCTCTACAGTGTTTCCCGAGCGCTATGACATGTGCTTCTTCAAACGAGGCTTGTGGAGAGTATTAAGCGGTAGGCAGCGGCTTGGTTCTGCCCCTGGCATTGCTGAAGTCCATGGGCGACGGTAACCACTCACCATCAGGTGGGCCGTATGCCCGTCTGCCTACAAAGGCAATAAAAAAAATGAACAAGCGTTATTTTCTAGAAATCAACATCAACATGGGATAAATTTTTTTTTTTTGTTGCTTAGATAGGTGGACGAGCTCGCAGCCCACCTGGTGTTAAGTGGTTACTGGAGCCCATAGAAATCCACAACGTAAATGCGCCACCCACCTTGAGATATAAGTTCTAAGGTCTCAGTATAGTTACGACGGCTACCCCACCCTTCAAGCCGAAACGCTTTACTGCTTCACGGCAGAAATAGGCAGGGCGGTGGTACCTATCCTTGCGGATTCACAAGAGGTCCTACCACGAGTAATTGCGCAAATTAGAATTTTGCCGGTGTGATTTTTATTACACGACGTTATTTATTCCTTCACCGTGGAAGTCAATCGTGAACATTTGTTGAGTACGTATTTCATTAGAAATATTGGTACCCGCAATTTATTGGTTCGTTATCGCATACCTACACATTTATTCAATAAAACAAGCACACAGCAATTTGTTCTTTAAAGCCGTCTTTTAGCACACTGCTCTACACTCTACATACGTCTTTATCCTTTTTCCTATTCTACGAAACACATCACGTAGAGAATTATTGTAACTAAGTTTCTATTTGTTTACTGCTGCCAATTCACTGTGAAATAAACCCACTCGGAATGCCGAAAAGAACATAAAATAATGATACTTTTGAACCAGTTAGCGGATTCCCGTGGGTTGTACTAAGTAATGGAAAATATTCGTTTAATTTTTTTTTTATTGCTTAGATGGGTGGACGAGCTCACAGCCCACCTGGTATTAAGTGGTTACTGGAGCCCACAGATATCTACAACGTAAATGCGCCACCCACCTTGAGATATAAGTTCTAAGGTCTCAAGTATAGTTACAACGGCTACCCCACCCTTGAAACCGAAACGCATTACTGCTTCACGACAGAAATAGGCAGGGCGATGGTACCTACCCCTGCGGACTCACAAGAAGTCCTACCACCAGTGATAAAATTCATTTTACAAATATATTTGTTTTTTCACACAGTGCGTGCTCTCTAGAAATAGCCAGTAAGAAATCTGGTATTTATGATTTGTAAAAATGAAAATAAGTAATCCATTCCAATAATTGGATGATATTAAGTTCTTGTTTTCTCGCATTAGCCCGCTAACTAAAATTCTCACTCATTACGTACGCGCTAATTCAATCACGTAATAGTGTAATAATTGTTCCACTGTTCACTTCAGTGAGAATTGAAGAAACTATGAATGAATATATTAGAAAGGTTATCAAGTGATTAATATAATGGCTTAGCTGGGCCTCTGGCATTGTCAGGGTTATCGCTATACCCAAACATAATAATTAGATTACACTGACATAGATTTTAATTGCTAATAACAGCTATTTATATAAACACAGATTGCAATGAAATTACCGATGATTGAATTTACGATATATGCATTTATATTTTATTTATGAAGCGGTTATTAATCGAAAATATATATTCATTGAGATTTAATTGAATCAGTGACTTCCCTATTACCTGAGAACGATAGTGAAACATTAAAATTGAAATGTTAGCGCAGAGTTAATTTATAAAGCGCTTTAATAACTGGGAAACATTTCGATTGTGTTTGAATTAAGCCAGTGACTTCCCTTTGATCCCATACGTAATACTTACTCATTTGCAGAAAGCGTCGCCGCAACCTGCGACCTGTTATATGTAGTATCGATCGCTCTCTCGATTCCATACTATAACTAGAGAGCGATTTATGTTGTGCTTACATGTCAGAATAAAAACCGATTTATTACTTATCGTTTTTAATATGGGAAACATGTATGTCAAATTTGAATCTCCAATAGGGGACGTATTGGAGATTATAGCTCAGCTATATTATTGCTTGCAAAAATGACATTATTTTTTTCTAAATAGGACATTTGTCCTAAGAGGTTTACCATACTTAAATTCCATGTAATAATATACTCTTTAACATATCATGTTGCTAAGACATCAGGACGGCATAATTTCGCAATTGTTTAGAGCAATTCTAAACACGAAGTTTGTATAAAAAATTTTTGAATTGTGAAATAGAATAATAATTTTGACAACACAGTAATTGTAAGTCAATCAACAATTCAGGTCGTACGTGCACGTGTTGTAACTACATTAAAATAAAATAAAACTAACCTTCTCTCTGAATATATCGAATTATTGAAGCGACCAGCACAAATTTACAGTCCACGCTCTACACAGCAATCAACGAAAAACCATTTCCACTTTGAAATTGATTAGCCAATGACAGGGGCCATTTTTTAATTATATTTTCAGAAAAGATCATTCAATTTAATGTTTAATTTAATGCTTAATATTTTTATTATTAAATGTGCTATTTTATCTATAAATTCAGAAAGTCTCAAGCACTCTCTACAAATGCATCGAATATGTTTGTATTGCATCTTTATCGTATCCTATTTTATATACATTGTTTATCATTGGCTTTTATTTAGAGTGCCTACGTAATATATTAAGTGTATAATCTATGCATATGCCTGTTATTTTATAGACAATGTGTTGTCAGACTACCGATAGATAATACAAACGACGTCAATCATCGTGTCGCTTCTGTTTCTGATCAACAATGAAAATTTAATATCATTGCAAACTTTCCTAAGACTTCAAAATTTTCAAGTTTCAAAGCTCATTAAAAATCGTTAATAAGTAACAAGATGCTAACCTACTTTGCCGGACTTCATTGAAATTATCGATTTTACAATTAAATTTTATATTGCTCTGAACCGTGTTGGGAATTAATCAATACACCCTAAATGGGAATAGTCCTTACGGCCCATAAAATGTTTTCAACAAACTGTTCTTGGGATGAAAACCTTAATTAATTGTCTTACTTTCCACTTACATAATTCGTTTCCCACATATTATCACTACATAATTTGTAATTGTTAAAGACAAATGTGTAATCAGACTTCATAGTCTAGCATTAAGGTTTGGTTTACATTTGAAGAGAAAAAATGTTCAATTTTCAATGTTAGTAAATATTTACACGGAAACGGGAAAGTCGTTGTTGGTAACTCGAATTGAAGAGATTTGTATTCGGTGTATAAGATACGCTCAAAGGTCAAACAAACAAAAAAGTTTATAGCAGTTTAGAGACCTCAATAATATGTAACTCAAAATATCCCATACAGCAGTATTAAAATCAGATTAATAATAAAATTATTATATTGTCCAATTTTCAAGCTAATCGGACGTCTTGAAGTTAATGACAATTAGGTTGAAAAATTCCATCACATAGATTCATAAAAATAAATCAAACTAACGAAAACTTATTGAAAATTGGTTTAGGCTTTTAATATTTTTTTTTTGTAAGTAAATCTCTCCAATCAAATCTAAATAAATCTATTTTTATAATTTATCTCACGTCACGTCATAGGGTGTGTGGTGATGATACACATTTCTTTTTCTATGTTCTCAAGTAACCTCAAAGACCAAGTGAACCGTGAGCTCGTTTGACCACCTAATGCAGAAAGTACTCATCATTCTTAAACCTTAAGAAGAAATCATTTTGAATAGCACGACGCTTCAAAGTCTAATAAATCTCGTACACAAAGAAAATGGAAATTAAGTTAAAACAAGAAACGCTTGTTATCATTTTTCTTTAAAATAATTATTAAAGAAGTCGTAAGATACTTGGATGTGGTTTATTTTCTTAAAACGTGTTGTCTAACGGAAAGGTATTTCAATCGAATTCGAATACTTTTATTCAATAAATAAAATGAGAATAAAATTCTTCTATCTTCTACGAATTTTTTGGCAAAATGAATTAAAATTGCAAATCATTTTTGAACAAACGGATTTGTTCCTTAAAAGGATAAAAGTGTTTGAAAGTTTGGCATGAGAGTTGTATGGAATAATCGTATTACTTAATCACATGTAGAAATTTGACCATTTGTTCTCTCAAAACAATTTCTGTCATAAAAAAATTATAGATGTGTCTGACCAACTGACAACATAAAAGTGTACGTACCATTTTAAGGTACATATACGGTAATGTGGATAAATATTTATTTCAAAAAAGTGAAGGTTTAAAAAAATTGTTGAACGTAGATTTATTTCAATGATAGTTACAATGTTACTAGTTACAATGATATCATCTTGTCGTACACACAGTTTTATATAACTATTCGGGAAAAATAAAACGAAGGTAGCATTCGTACAATGATGACATTATGAAATACGTGCATAGGGGCTATGCGCGGACGGGTAGAAGAGCTCATAGGTTCAACCTGAGAGAATCTGCTAACATTAGCTCTAGCAAGAGCAGTGCTTCGCTGAATCAATCACCGAATCGGAATCGCGATCCACTCAGTAGGTACATCCGGCGAGAAACTCAGTAGGTTGTGTCCGTGGGTTAGTTCGCTCATCGAACTCTCGAGCTCTACGAGAACGGTAACCGATGCTTGAAGGGCCAAAAAGCACCGAGAGTGGATCTGATGGATCCGACAAGACATGTTTCGGGTGGCGACGGCCTTGCGTTGCCCCGTCTCCTTGGTCGGATTTGGGCCGCAGTCTAACACGGTTATAACTCAATATACACACTGGTTCCACAGTCTCCTGTGACACTCGGACCTCCATTGCCTTTGCTTTACATTTTAGGTTCAAAATTTGTGAAGTCACTAAAACGACTTGTGAACGTATAATTATTGCTTAGCTTAATTAACGAATACCGTTTTCGGCACAGTCTTTGTGAATTGTAAAAAAAAAACAATACGAGTGAAATTTAGAGCTATATCTAAACACCATAATTATAACCAAAAAAAGTAATTAGGTATGATCACATATTTGGCTCCATATTATATCGTTACGTAATGTTATTTTAAATAAACCATCGTAAATTAACACGTTAACTTGTTATATAAGTCAGTTCATATCGCCCACGCGTTTTCAAGATTATTTACTTTACTAATTACTGATGATAGCTGGCTATACCCACTAACTACATTACGCATCTTACCTTCGATTTGCTACTTCCCGTTGATATATAACTGCTTCAAATTAAAGCACTAATGGTAAACACTTAAGTCGATCGAATCGATTATATAAATTGAGACATTACTTCAATGCTGTAACGGAAGGCTAAATGGGTTAGATGTATCACAGTCAGAAAAGTAATTTAATTTTTTGGTATATGTCTAGTGTTTATACTAACGGAACTGCTTAGGTTTATTTTGGGAGACGGAACGCGTGTGGTGCAATTCCATCAAAACACGAAAATATTTACAGATTGATTCTAGATAAAGAGGTCGTTGACAAAATAGATCAGTCACAGTTTTAGACGTGATTTGCTTAGTGTGAGTTTAATTTAATGTATCCCGAGCTGAAAACAATCACAAGTTTCGTGTATGTGTGTGTGTGTGTGCGAGTGTGGTATATGTAATGGTGTGTGTGTATCTTCGATTCCTGTTTTTGATCTTCAAAAAAATTACGTTAATCCTCGAAGGCAGTGGAATCTCGTTATTACATTTACCTCCTATAAAAGAATAAATCGAAAACTTCTTTTCTTTTATAGGAAACTTTTAATTGTCTACTGTGTAGGTTGTTCAATGTTGGACTTATTGATTTGTTGTTTTAATTCAATTTATATCTGCGCAATTTATATCTGTGGAACAATTTGTATTATTTGTTTCAATTCAGAGATAGCTTTTTGGTTCACATTAAAAATAAGACTTTCTTCTTAGAATTTCATTTGTTCATTGTTCCGCGTACAATTTTTATAGGGAGGGTTGTCCTACGTCGCCTTATTCTATCATTTTTACTTTGGAAAACGTGAAATCATCCTCTTAATGTCAGGTTGATTATGTGCTGACAGAAACATCTCATAACTAGACTAGTAATAAATACTAGAGGACCCGCAGTAGTCGAAATTCGACTATAATTATTATTATTTTTTTTTATGATTGAAGGATTACTGGCCCGGAGGCCTTTCCAGTTTCACCAGGACAGGTGGGCGAGCAAAGGCTCAGCCAGGAGGGGTGGGATTTGCTAACAGCTACCCGAGCGCCTCCGAAGGAGACCTAACAACTCAAGAGTAGCTGCTTCGCGAATGAATCTACTACCGGATCGGAATCGCGACCCGCTGAGAAGATCCGGCGAGAAACTCAGCGAGCTGATTCATGGGTTAGGTTGCACGGCGAACTCTTTGTCGAGTTCGACGAGTACGGTTACCGAGGTCTCTAAGCCTGCTCCTAGAGCTGAAGGCGTCTAGTGCAAAGGTTATTGGATCTGATGGATCCGTAAGGACGTGTCTAGGGCGTCGACGGTGACTGATCGACTAAGGCGATTATCATGACGCATAGCCTTATCGAAGTACCGTTCCAACGCTGACTTCATGTATTTCTGTATAGATTCGAGGCCCAGGTCGTCGTGTAGGTCAACGTTCCTCACGAACCACGGAGCTCCGACGGCTAACCTGCAAAAGCGGGATTGTAGAGATTGAAGGGTGTCTATGTGTGTGCGGGCCGCGTGAGCGAACACCACACTCGCGTAAGTCATGACGGGTCTTATGCAAGTTTTGTAAAGTGTCACCTTGTTCCGAAGGGACATTTTACTCCGCTTACAGATCATGGGGTAGAGTCTACCGAGAATAAACGCGGCACGGTCACGGACTGATTTTATATGCGGGCGGAATGTCATCGATGCATCCAGGGTAACGCCCAGGTACTTGACCTTCCTGGCCCAGGGTATGGATTGACTAAAGAGAGTAATCGGGGGTGTGAGATTCCTCCTCCTAATACGGGAGGAAATCCGTGTGGAGCTTCCCCTCTGAAATAGCACCGCAGTACTTTTCGCTGGGTTGATGTCTATAATTGGAATTGTATGTTTGTACACTATTATGATTGTATTTTATACTTCTACTAGCGACCCGCCCTCGCTTCGCTTCGGAAACATTAAAACGCACATGAAACCAAAAAAAAAATAAAAAAAAATTAAAAGAAAGTAGCCTATGTTCATCAGGGACAATGTCGGCTTCTAATGGAAAAAGAATTTTTCAAATCGGTCCAGTAGTTTCTGAGCCTATTCGAAACAAACAAACAAACAAATCTTTCCTCTTTATAATATTAGTATAGATAATCACAAATTTCGCCAAGAATACATTATAAAAAATATTAATAAAGACAAACAATATTTAATCTATTCTCAATTTGACAACAGACGTCAAGAACAAAAGTTTGACAATAAATAGTATGCATGCGTGTGTGCGTCAAATACATGGTATGTAGTGTGTGTAATGTTTTCTTTATTTATTTAATGTATCTTTTATGCATTATTTTTTAAAAAAAATAGCATTGTGCACTTCTTCTCTGTATTCTCTATAAGTGTGGAAAATTTCATACTCCTCCGTCCGCGCAATTTTCGTAAAAAGGGATACAAAGTTTTTGCTTCACGTATTAATATATAGATTAGGATGTGTTTCCAAACAGTGTGTTATTGTTCTTCAATGCATATGTGTGCAATGCTTTCGCTCTTTATTTACGTAATTTCTTACGTAATTTTAAGTTGGACGTACATCTATTCTTATGTATACTATAAACATTTGTCTAGACATGCTTTTTTTGGATACTTTAATTTATAAATAAACATAACAATGCCTCAATCAATCACAATCAATCAATCAACCTTCAATCAATCACATTACTCTCTATACCTGATGGTTGTCTGGAAGAGATCGCTCTTAGCTATGAGACCGCCAATCGTACTTTTTTGTATTTAATGTATCGCAATGTTTATTTGTTTTTTGGTGTACAATAAAGAATACTCTCTCTCTCTCTCTCTCTTTCTTTACCTTATATATCTCTCTCTATACCTTATATATATCTCTCTATACCCTTAGACCCGTAGATAAACTTTTTCTGGAGAAACTTAAAAACTTAACAATTTGACCTGCAATTTGTGTTCTGTGCAATACACTATTTTCTTGTACTATATATGTATGTATATGTGGTCCTATTTCTTTGTTATATTTTTAAGTTGTGTTTAAGTGTGTATATGAATATGTGAGTATATGATAGAGATTATATATAGATATATGTGTAAATTTTATATTGTTATCATGATATAAGATTGTGTACGTTATTTGTGTGATTATATATATATACCGTGTATGTGTTTGTATATTGTATAATGTAGTTTGGTTGTTTCACATTAAGTTATGCACCTACCACAGGATTCTCTACACCACCCTTGGTTGACTGGTAGAGAATGCCTCAGGCATTAAGTCCGTCATTGTACTTATGTGCATTAAGTTGAATAAATAAATAAATAAATAATGCCTTCGGTATTTACATCACCACTGTATTATTTACACATAAAGTTTAAAAACAAGTGAGTAAATTTGTTGCTACATACCAGAATCTCTATTTCTAGAAGAATTCGACGAAATCAAGGACAACTCTTAGTAAGGGTATAAGGTAAAAGATAATTGTATTATGTACCTACCTACAGTATTAAAATTTATAGAGGCCGCTGGAGTCAGCTGATTGATTAGTGGAAGTGATTGATGAAATTCCCAAGTTGCAGGAGTTGGAGAAATCCACGTACGAAGATACAACGAACGTGATTCAGTTCATTTTGTTTAAATGTACTATGCCAAAGGACCACTTTTGTCTAGGAAAACAATATCTATTTTCCATACAAACATAAATCCATGTTATCATAGCAATTTTTTTTTTATTTTTTTTATTGCCCTTGTAGGCAGACGAACATACGGCCCACCTGATGGTGAGTGGTTACCGTCACCCATGGACTTCAGCAATGCCAGGGGTAGAGCCAAGCCGCTGCCTACCGCTTAACACTCTCCACAAGCCTCGTTTGAAGAAGGACATGTCATAGCGCTCGGGAAACACCGTGGCCGGGAGCTCATTCCATAGCCGGATGGTACGTGGCAAAAAATACCTCTGGAAACACACTGTGGATGACCGCAGTGGCTCCAAATAGTATGGATGAACCCTACTCCGGTGGCGGGCGGTGCGATGGTAAAAACGAGATGCCGGTATCATCTCGAACAATTCCTCAGAACAAACAGCTATTTCGCAAACTATGCAACAGTTGATAAGCGTCGTGAATTCACTAAATTTGCTTGTAATACAAGAATAGTCGTATAATTAAATATTTTGATAACGATTTTTTTGTTCGTTAAACAATACCGAAATAAAGTATTTAATATCAATTCATTACAGGACACTTAATTAGCCGCTTTAAGTCGCTTCGAACACTTATAAAGTGAAACAATATTTAAGCCTTCGTCAAACAGAACGCGTGCTTAGCGCCGCGTTTTAACGTCGCGCTCTTTTCATGTCACACAAATTGACTAGATGAGTCCAACGCTCTTTGACGCAACGCATTCGCCAAATCATAGTGCCTTTCGATAGCAGTGTGAAAATTTAAAAGTATTAAGATGTCGAGTGATTCAGATGTGGCATTGTATAAGCATGGGTATTTTCTAACTATTTCTATCAATTTTTCGGGCAATATCTAGTATTTTAATACACATTCACTCGGACGCTAAAATAAAATTTGTAAAAAATTACAACGCCTGACGTCAAAGCGTCCTAACGCCGCGACAGAGCGTTGCGTACTTATAGCGCTGGGGCTCTGTTTGACGGTATGTTACCATAGTAGTACAACACATCTCATAGCATAGGGCCTTCTCTTCTTACCTCCGTAAGGAGCGTATAAGTTTCCACACGTATACGCTCCAGGAGGAGCGCGAACTCCGTGCCGTTATACGTGGCATCCCTAAAGAGTTGGATGCTGAGCTCGTTAAGGCCGACCTTCTCGAACAAGGCCTACCGGTTAACTCCGTACACCGCATGCATACAGGCCGCGGAAGGGAGCCATATAATATGGTTCTCGTCGCCCTCCAGCCTACCCCCGAGGGTAAGCAAATATTCAACATCCGAACGGTCTGTAGCCTTTCCGGAATCGCAGTCGAAACCCCACACAAGAAAGGCACACCTAGCCAGTGCCATAACTGCCAATTATACGGGCATTCTTCCCGTAACTGTCACGCGCGCCCCCGATGCGTCAAGTGCTTAGGCGATCACGCCACGGCCCTATGCACTCGCGATCAAAAAACCGCGACGGAACCGCCTAGCTGCGTCCTGTGTCGAACACAGGGTCACCCCGCAAATTACCGCGGATGCCCCCGAGCCCCTAAAATAAATCGACGCGTCGCCCGCCAAAACCGCCTCCAAGCTTCCGGCCCAGACATCAAAGCCTCGGCACCCTCTGTGTCGCAGGCTAAGCCAGCGTTCGTTCCGGCGCCGGTGCCCAGTGTCTCGGCCTGGGCGAAACCGCTGCCGTACACGAACACGGCTACAACTCCCTCCTCCGCAATTTGTCCCGCCCCCGCGACTCGTCCCTCTCCCGCGACTTGCCCTCCGACCGCGTCCGACAATCTCGCTTTAGCGATCGACTTCTTTCAGTCGATCAACTTTGAGCGCGTTAACGCTTTGGGCGACGCCATTCGCGCTGCCTCCACTGCACAACACTTTATCGCCGTTGTGCAAGAATACGCCGACGTATACGCGTCATTAAATACGTACGTCCTTCCCTCACTCCGCCGGTAATCAATGGCGTATATAAGTAGAATAAAGCCCCTATCCGTAACGATAGGATTTTTTAACGCTTACGGTCTCGCAAATCAACGTGATCAGGTTTCTGACTTTTTGCGTGACCATCAAATTGATATCTTTTTAGTGCAGGAGACCCTACTTAAGCCCGCGCGCCGTGACCCTAAAATCGCGAACTATAACATGGTCAGGAACGACAGGCTCTCTGCTCGTGGTGGTGGTACCGTCATTTACTATAGAAGAGCCCTGCATTGCGTTCCGCTCGATCCTCCCGCGCTCGCTAATATCGAAGCATCAGTGTGCCGAATCTCACTGACGGGACACGCGCCGATCGTTATCGCGTCCGTTTATCTTCCACCGGATAAGATCGTTCTAAGCAGTGATATCGAGGCGCTGCTCGGCATGGGGAGCTCTGTCATTCTGGCGGGCGACCTAAATTGTAAACACATCAGGTGGAACTCACACTACAACCCCGAATGGCAGGCGGCTTGACGCGTTAGTCGATGATCTCGCCTTCGATATCGTCGCTCCGCTAACCCCGACTCACTACCCGCTAAATATCGCGCATCGCCCGGATATACTCGACATAGCGTTATTAAAAAACGTAACTCTGCGCTTACACTCGATCGAAGTAGTTTCAGAGTTAGATTCAGACCACCGTCCCGTCGTTATGAAGCTCGGTCGCGCTCCCGATTCCGTTCCCGTCACGAGGACTGTGGTGGATTGGCACACGCTGGGCATCAGCCTGGCTGAATCTGATCCACCATCGCTCCCGTTTAGCCCGGACTCTACCCCGTCTCCTCAGAATACCGCTGAAGCCATAGACATCTTAACGTCACACATCACCTCGACATTAGATAGGTCATCGAAACAAGTTGTAGCGGAGGACTTCCTTCACCGCTTCAAATTGTCCGACGATATTAGGGAACTCCTTAGAGCTAAGAACGCCTCGATTCGCGCCTACGACAGGTATCCTACCGCGGAAAATCGAATTCGAATGCGTGCCCTACAACGCGACGTAAAGTCTCGCATCGCCGAAGTCCGAGATGCCAGATGGTCTGATTTCTTAGAAGGACTCGCGCCCTCCCAAAGGTCTTACTACCGCTTAGCTCGTACTCTCAAATCGGATACGGTAGTAACTATGCCCCCCCTCGTAGGCCCCTCAGGCCGACTCGCGGCGTTCGATGATGATGAAAAAGCAGAGCTGCTGGCCGATACATTGCAAACCCAGTGCACGCCCAGCACTCAATCCGTGGACCCTGTTCATGTAGAATTAGTAGACAGTGAGGTAGAACGCAGAGTCTCCTTGCCACCCTCGGACGCGTTACCACCCGTCACCCCGATGGAAGTTAAAGGCTTGATCAAAGACCTACGTCCTCGCAAGACTCCCGGTTCCGACGGTATATCCAACCGCGTTATTAAACTTCTACCCGTCCAACTCATCGTGATGTTGGCATCTATTTTCAATGCCGCTACGGCGAACTGTATCTTTCCTGCGGTGTGGAAAGAAGCGGACGTTATCGGCATACATAAACCCGGTAAACCAAAAAATCATCCGACGAGCTACCGCCCGATTAGCCTCCTCATGTCTTTAGGCAAACTGTATGAGCGTCTGCTCTACAAACGCCTCAGAGACTTCGTCTCATCCAAGGGCATTCTCATCGATGAACAATTCGGATTCCGTACAAATCACTCATGCGTTCAACAGGTGCACCGCCTCACGGAGCACATTCTTGTGGGGCTTAATCGACCAAAACCGTTATACACGGGAGCTCTCTTCTTCGACGTCGCAAAAGCGTTCGACAAAGTCTGGCACAACGGTTTGATTTTCAAACTATTCAACATGGGCGTGCCGGATAGTCTCGTGCTCATCATACGGGACTTCTTGTCGAACCGCTCTTTTCGATATCGAGTCGAGGGAACCCGCTCCTCCCCACGACCTCTCATAGCTGGAGTCCCGCAAGGCTCTGTCCTCTCACCCCTCCTATTTAGCTTATTCGTTAACAATATTCCCCGGTCGCCGCCGACCCATTTAGCTTTATTCGCCGACGACACGACTGTTTACTATTCCAGTAGAAACAAGTCCCTAATCGCGAAGAAGCTTCAGAGCGCAGCCCTAGCCCTAGGACAGTGGTTCCGAAAATGGCGCATAGACATCAACCCAGCGAAAAGTACTGCGGTGCTATTTCAGAGGGGAAGCTCCACACGGATTTCCTCCCGTATTAGGAGGAGGAATCTCACACCCCCGATTACTCTCTTTAGTCAATCCATACCCTGGGCCAGGAAGGTCAAGTACCTGGGCGTTACCCTGGATGCATCGATGACATTCCGCCCGCATATAAAATCAGTCCGTGACCGTGCCGCGTTTATTCTCGGTAGACTCTACCCCATGATCTGTAAGCGGAGTAAAATGTCCCTTCGGAACAAGGTGACACTTTACAAAACTTGCATAAGGCCCGTCATGACTTACGCGAGTGTGGTGTTCGCTCACGCGGCCCGCACACACATAGACACCCTTCAATTTCTACAATCCCGCTTTTGCAGGTTAGCCGTCGGAGCTCCGTGGTTCGTGAGGAACGTTGACCTACACGACGACCTGGGCCTCGAATCTATCCAGAAATACATGAAGTCAGCGTCGGAACGGTACTTCGATAAGGCTATGCGACATGATAATCGCCTTATCGTAGCCGCCGCTGACTACTCCCCGAATCCTGATCATGCAGGAGCCAGTCACCGTCGACGCCCTAGACACGTCCTTACGGATCCCTCAGATCCAATAACGTTTGCACTAGACGCCTTCAGCTCTAGGAGCAGGCTTAGGGACCTCGGTAACCGTACTCGTCGAACTCGACAAAGAGTTCGCCGTGCAACCTAACCCATGAATCAGCTCGCTGAGTTTCTCGCCGGATCTTCTCAGCGGGTCGCGATTCCGATCCGGTAGTAGATTCATTCGCGAAGCAGCTACTCTTGAGTTGTTAGGTCTCCTTCGGAGGCGCTCGGGTAGCTGTTAGCAAATCCCACCCCTCCTGGCTGAGCCTTTGCTCGCCCACCTGTCCTGTTGAAACTGGAAAGGCCTCCGGGTCACCAGTAATCCTTCAATCATAAAAAAAATAAAAAATAAAAAAAAAATAAAAAAAAAATCTCATAGCGCGTCATAGCGCGCCGTCAGTTTAGCGCTCTGACGCGCGCTAATTAAGCGTTCTGTTTGACGAAGCCTTTAGATATTATATTTTACGTATCGAATCACATTTTATCATCTACTTAGAGTTTTCGTTTTCGAAGGTCTTTTCAAGAAGTCGCTGTTCAATAACATTAAATTCGTAAAAAATCATAATATTTTAGTTTCTGTTATGTTATCTAATAGGTTGGGGAAAAAGGTTCTTCGCATTTTTTAAGAAAATTCACAACATTTTTAATATAGTTTATTTACATTTAACTAAAGTATGTAGGTACCATTTTGTTCGATAATTTTTTGCCATCTTGTAGGTAGGGACATGAACCCATTGCTATAGAAGTTTTGGGGCTTCTGATCAGAATACCGCGGCAATTGGTTTTGGGAGTCCTCTCGTGATGTTAACCTGACACTGTCTAAAGAATTCTGAAGAAACCGAAACAGGTGGAAATCCGAAGGTGCAAGGTCAGGACTATACGGCGGATGTATTAACACCTCCCAGCCAAGCTCTCTTAATTTTTGCTGAGTGGCTAAAGATGTGTGAGGTCTAGCGTTATCATGATGAAAAACTACACCCCTTCTGTTGATTAATTCCGGCCGCTTTTTCTCAACTTCTTGCTTTAATCTCATCAGTTGTTAGCAGTAGAGTTCAGAATCGATGGTCCTGCCTGATGGTAACTGCTCATAATGAATAATGCCTTCAATTCCCACCACACACACAGCATCACCTTGTTGCGAGTTAACCCGGGTTTCGCCACAGTATGTGAAGCCTGACTGGCCTTTGACCACGATCTTTTTCGCACGTTCTTGTCGTACGTGATCCACTTTTCATCACCAGTTATCAGCTTCTTCAAAAACGGTTCGGTTTCATTACGTCGTAATAAAGAATCACAAATGAGTGCACGGTTCATTAGGTTTCTTTCAGCGAACTCGTGAGGTACCCAAATATGGAGCTTTTTTGTGTACCCAGCTTTTTTCAAATGCGCCAAACCTTTTTTGTGGTCAATTCCCAGTTCTTCAGCTACATCATAGCTACTGATATGCCGATCTTGCTCCACTTTTTCAAAAATGGCATCCATTTTATCCGTAATAGGGCGACCAGAGCGACGTGCATCTTTGACATCAAAATTTCCGGATTGAAAACGCTAAAACCAAATTTGTGCTACTCTCACAGACACTGCATGCACTAGGCCTATAAAGATCGCAAATTTTTGTGGCTTGCTTTGCATTTTTACCTTTTTTGTAGTAAAATTTTAAAATGTATCGATTTTCTTCATTAGATTCACTCATCTTGACAGTACGAAAAATAAATAAAATTCACACATTTTCCTAATTTGAATTTAGAATTACTTCTTTAAAATTTTAACTTTTAATGATACCAAAACCAGCCAGATACAAATAGTACAAACAAAGAGATTTTATTACAAGTTCATACATACTATAATGCGAAAAGACTTTTTCCCAACCTATTATGTAGAATGGGTAAGAACGGAACGTATAAAAATAGCGTGGAACAGAGCGTTAAGGTGTGAGTGAGAGAAAATGGTATGAAAGGAAGAAAACAAATAAAGAAGTAAACAAGATGGCGTGGAAAATTATGAGTGTGGTTTAAAAGAGGTGTCAATTAGTTTTAGTTATAATTACAGTGAAGATTTGGGAAGAGAACAATAAAACTACAATACAGTGAATTTGTTTTATTGTATGTGCCACGATCCCAATTATACATATATATACAACGTGTCCCAAAATTCAACGATAAGCCGGTACCGATGTATGGTCGGTAAAATTTACGGAGAGTGCAGTTGCAATGCAAACGCTGAAAGCAGAGTATATCGTGAATGATATCCAACGATATCCGGATAATCGAGTGTTTATTAATGTGCACCAAGCATTTTGTGAAGGTAATTCACCAAGCAACCGAAGAAATGCACGCAGACCTAGGTCAAATCGCGAAGAAGGATTACTGCAAGAGATTGAAAATGACCCTAATACTTCAGGCTGTGCCATAGAGGAATCTACGGGAATCCCAAAAAATACCACCCAGCGTATTCTGAAACGTCACAGATTTTATGCGTACCACGTAAGACGTGTGCAAAATTGATGATCAGGAAAAATGCCGAGGATCAAAAATTCTTAGATAGGATTTTATGGTCAGACGAAAAAACCAGTCACATTGTACAATTGAAACACATCACGGCAGAAATAAGCAGGGTTGTGGTACCTACCTGTGCGGACTCACAAGAGGTCGTACCACCAGTAAAATACAATAAATTACAATAAAAATAGAATAAAGTCAAAATTATAGCAATGATAACAACAATAGCCGTCTTTTTTCCAATCATGGGACTTACCGCGGGATTACCTTCTTTTGGCCAGATTGGTTCCTATTTTTCATCATCCTCTAATAGGTAATGAAATCCTGTATGAAGGGTAAGATACCAATTTCTTCGCATTTGTGGACTTCGATTCTTAATTTAAACGTTCTAATATATGTTTCTGCAATCCATCTCCACCTAACTTTAGTTCTATAAATTGTTTGCCAACATTGTAAAAATAAACCTAGTGTATCAATAAATTTAATAGGTACCAAATGAAAGTATTTTTATCAGAGCCCAAACGCAGTGCAGTGAGCTAGCTCATTACCACATTTGATTTCAATAATTTAGTTAAATTAATACAGTGCCACTCATTGTTTTAACATAAAATAAAATCAATTGATGTTCCGCGTTTGTGGCGTCATCACTGAGGATATTTTATGCATTCATTTATTATTAAACGTGGCATCAGCTATTTTTGGATCACTTTGTTACGTCATCTTGTCCTGAAAATAGGTCATGTTTAAGGAGATGATTTTCAGAGAGTAAAATTCTTTTACTTTTTGTCGCTATTTTAACAGTGCTATTATTATCGAAACATCTATGAATAAAAAAAGACTATCTTGTAAAATTACTTCCTATTATTGCCATGCTTGTTAAAATTTTCGCGTCTTTTATTGTTTCAAGGCATGGTTTGAGAAAATATTTTTTGATTTATTTTTTTATTGCCCTTGTAGGCAGACGAGCATACGGTCCACCTGATGGTGAGTGGTTACCGTCGCCCATGGACTTCAGCAATGCCAGGGGCAGAGCCAAGCCGCTGCCTACCGTTCAGTAGGCAACGGCCTAATTCAGTAATTTGATAATCTGATTGTTGCTGAATTTTGATTAATACACAATCTATATACGTATCATTTGACTACCATCAATATTAGCAAGCAATATTACAATAAAATAAAATAAAAATTGTAGGTATGTTACTGTTAAAAACTGAAATTATAGAAATGTTTATGAAATGACCCCGAGGCGCCTCGGGACGTTTTAAATTGATATCTCAACTCATTTATAACAGCTCGTAATATGTCGTTCCGTAAAATAAATTACTGGAAACAGCTTACCCGAAGCAGCTCAGTGTCGTGCGTCGAAACGGACGTAAATATTTTAGGAGCAAATTGAAACGAGATCTACGGGTCAACAGAAACGAATGAATTCTCAAGGCAACTCACTCATAAATTGTTCGCAAAATTTCAAATACGTTTCTCTGATCCACTTAAATATTTAATGATTAATTTGTTTTAATATGTAGGTAATCCTTTTGAATTATTTTGGTAATGACAAGTACCTGAGTATTTGATTACGTTATGTATTTAGTAAAAACTAGCGGCCCGCTCCGGCTCCGCTCGGGTCTTTAACAAAAATTTCAACGACATATGACTTTTTTTTTAAATAAAATAACACTTATTGCGGCATAACTATAATAGTCAGATATATACTGTCGCGATACTTTTTGTAAATAATAATGTGTTCTACAAAGTCGTACTACATTATTTTATTCTACCATCAATAGTTTTCGCAGGGCACGCGATGTAAAGAATATTTTAGGTAATTTTTTTACACCTTGGGTTACATTATTGGAGTTTTAGTATGGATCCCTAATTTTTTTCAAAAAATATTATAGCGTATGTCACTCGGATATAGTGTAGCTTCCAAACAGTGAAAGAAATTTTCAAATCGGTTCAGTAGTTTCGGAGCCTATTCAATACAAACAAACAAACAGTTCCTCTTTATAATATTAGTATAGATTAAAATGGAATAATAACAAAACAACTATTTTTATGTCTGATTTAATTACGCAAGCTTGTTAAATATGGTTGAAATACTTATATGTACATATTTTTTATGGTTTGCGTTACGTGTTTATAATGTGTATTGCGATTATTAGTTTCACTTCGTTACTTCCAACTTTTCTGATTACTGTACAGTTTTCGTAGTCATACATTGTATACATACACGCATATAGTAGGTACATTTTCAAGTAGGTATACTAAATAATTAGTAAATTATCAGTTGCAGCTAGTCGTAATGATAACTAAAACTTCTTTTACGGTTTAATCTAGCGTTTTTATCTCACTCCATTATGTCCGTCAACCAAACCTAAGGCATTACATAAGTTAGAAGCACATTCAGATTTAAATGAGCTTAGAGTGCTCAAACACTGAAACAAAAGTCTTGACATCCCACTTTTTCAAACACTTTAATAACTCGTTTGGAGAATTTAAGTCAAGTTTGAAGTGAATTGAAATTGTGCAGCGCACTCGTCATAATTCCTTACGATTTGTTACCCATGAGTTTCATCTTTCTTTCTTCGTTCACTTGTTATTGAACTGAAATTGTAAATTAGTGAAAAATTTGAAATTCCTTGAGCATTTTGCATTGATGTTCCGCCCGATAGCTTAAGTAAGTGGTGAAGAGGGATACTCAAACGAAATTCACAGAATTTCTCATTTTAATATTCATGACGACTTGTCAAGACCACTTGGAGTTGCTCCGGCGAAACGTAGGCGAACGAGCTAATGGTTATGGAAAAAGTTTTGTTGATTTTGAAGTCTGAACAAAGGATTTCAACATTTCAAATTCAGAATAGTTCAGATTGAAGGCTTTTGAATTACGCTAGACTGTATTAAACGTTAATTATAAAGGCTGTCAATATGAAATCCTCAGCAGTAGGGTTCGATGATTACAGTAAATTAATTTTGAAACTGAAATTACGCCCAACACAACAATTACCTACCTACATTTAAACGTCCGCTACTAAAATGACTGAAGAACAAAGTTTTCTTCGTTCGAATAGGTAATAATAAAAATGAATGAAAAGGGTACATTACATTTATCAACGTTCTAGTTTTATATGTTATTAAATATATAAGAATACCCCTGATGGCCGGAAATTTTGTGATAACATCTAATGTTAAATGGTATATAACATATTGCTCACAAAAATATATATATTAATTTGAAAGATGACCTACGAAAAGGTTGTAGATATAAGTAAAATTACTTTTACGGTTTAATGCACCTTTTTTATTGTCTTTATATTATTACCGACGTTCCGAATACTTTACCGTTTTCGTCAGTGACCACGAATATAGGTAGTAGTAGTCTTTAACAAAAAATATGTTGACTTTAAAATACAAATTTTGAAGTCGTCGTGGCCTAAAGGATAAGACGTCCGGTGCATTCGTATCTAGCGATGCAACGGTGTTCGATTCCCGCAGGCGGGTACCAATTTTTCTAATGAAATACGTACTTAGCAAATGTTCACGATTGACTTCCACGGTGAAGGATAATAAAATTCAAACCTGCAAAATTGTAATTTGCGTAATTACTGGTGGTAGGACCTCTAGGGTATCTCAAGGTGGGTGGCGCATTTTGGACTGTGAGATCGTCCACCCATCGAAGCAATAAAAAAAAAAAAAAACATCTAAGCAATAAATAAATAAAACAAACGCAATATGTATTTAGTTCTCAAGATAAAATTAAGTGCATTTAATAAATAAATTAAAACACCCAGCTAACAAATGCTGTCACTCATCTTGTTTCAACTAACAAGAGCCTGTCTAGTGAAATTATTTAACTACTAAGCGGCAGTTAGCCTCGGCGCTTATATTTCATCGTTAACGCGAACAGGATTATTCTCGAGGGTATAATTTCTTATCACCGCTGGTCTCCTTCAAACTGTACCAGTAGTCAAGTTCATAAGTACTTAGCAACAGTCAGCGGCGAGGGTAATTTATAACGTATTATAGTTTGTGAGGTGTTTGTGAGGTATCATTTGAATCCATTCTTGACTCGATGGAATTATTAATAACACGCGGCCCGCTCCGGCTCCGCTCGGGTCTTTAACAAAAATTTCAACGATATTTGACGTGGTTTTATTTTTAAAAATAAAAGGACACTTATTGCGGCATAACTATAATAGTTAGACATATGCTGTTGCGACACTTTTTGTAAATAATAATGTGTTCTACAAAGTCGTAGTACATTATTTTATTCTATCATCAATAGTTTTCGCAGGGCACGCGATGTAAAGAATATTTTAGGTAATTTTTTTACACCTTGGGTTACATTATTGGAGTTTTAGTAAGGATCCCTAATTTTTTTCAAAAGATATTATACCTATGTCACTCGGGAAAAGTGTAGCTTCCAAACAGTGAAATAATTTTTCAAATCGGTTCACTAGTTTCCGAGCCTATTCAATACAAACAAACAAACAAATCTTTCCTCTTTATAATATTAGTATAGAAGTATAGATAGTCTAGTTATGCAGATAATAGTACGATTCACGTAGAGCTGTATTCGTGAGAAAATATTCGCACGTTTCGTTCAGTCGTGATCTACTAATTGTTTAGAGAGCGTCCAATTTTAGAATCTACAATTCAGTAAACGAAAAGAACTTACGGATAAATCCTGTATCGCAACGACAGCCATATGATCTGCGAGTGTTGCCAGAGATAGCAGAAAGACCCAAAATTATTACCGAAAATATTTAAAATCAACAACCCTCAATTCAAATTTCGTTCGCTCTCATTTTCAAAACATTTCGTCATTTCTGTATTGTTAGTTATATTATTTCTGTCATAAAACTATCAGTCGCCATGGTTCTATATAATCTAATAGTAAATCGGCTGATGTCTTTCCTTCAAAGATTTCCTTTACCCACGAGCAAAGTTATGCAAGCCGCATGGCATATTGCAAGTTCGCACATGTGGCCACCTCCTTCCTGCCTATCTCAGCGGCTAAGCTAGCCACGAATAAAATTATACTAGTCGTAGGGCTGTATGTTATTGTTATGTTATTATTATTATTATATTTATATTTATTTAAAATCTTATTAATTACATAATATTTTTTAAAAAAGATATTAAAAATACAATTTTTAAAAAACACTATATAAAAATAGATTGCCGCTGATGGCGGTGTCTACGACACAAGCCACCAGTGGTTAGGACTCCAGAGTGAGAAACCTCCTCACAATGCGTGCAGTATCGAGGATAACTGCTTTCTGTATTAGGCCCTTAACCCAGCTGGATAACGAAAGTTTCTTAAGATGTTGATCGAAACTTTTCGCTATCAAGCCGTGTACCGATACAACTATTGGAACAATGATGGTTGAATCAACATGCCACATGGCGGTAGTCTCGTGGGCCAGATCTAAATATTTTATTAATTTGTCCTTTTCTGCCTTCACGAGGTTCTCGTCATGAGGAATGGTGACATCAACCAACACTGCTCGACGCGCAGATCGATCTATTATCACAATATCAGGTTTATTGGCAACAATATACCTATCCGTGATAATAGATCGGTCCCAGTAGAGCGTAACATGACCATTATCAAGAACTGGTTGAGGTTGGTATTGGTAATAAGGTACAGCAGAATCAAGAAAACCATATTTCAGAGCAAGCTGTTGATGGATTATTATTACGTCCGCTCATGTGTCTACCACAGGCTTTGCTTGTTTCTGTAGGAAAGCATTTGAATGGTAGACCAAACATAAGTATATCCGATATCAATTCATTTAAGAGTTAAATCGTGTACAACTTTATGATATGCGTATAAGTACGTAATCTAACGTAAGTAATAAAATGTATTCTCTTCCTTTTTTGCCTACCAATCTTCTAATCGTTCCAAAGGGCTGTTCTGTCTTATTTTGGTTGTTGGAAAGCCACGCTGGGACTGTTGGGAATGGGATCAGCCAGAGAGAGCTTGCTAACAATTGCCCTAGCGAGAGCAGTACTTCGCTGATTCTATCACTGGATCCGAACCGTCATACTGGGAAGATCCGACGAGAAATCCAGTGATTTCGTTTCCTAAATAAGCATAAATACAAGCCGTTTTTGTTAACTAGTAAAAAGGTGGCTGGCGGATGTGTCAGCTTAGATCGTAGAGCGCGTGCATCAGTCCATTTATCGTTGTTGAATATGCAAAAACCTTTGTCATAATAATAACAAAAATGAAAATATGAAGCAATCGTTTAGAGACCGGCTCTTTGGTCGCCCTCTAAAGGTCTTAAAAGCCAATTATCAGACGGAAACAAAATCTGAGCGTTTAAGGGTTGGGTCTTGCCTATGTTAACATATTCGTTCGGCATACTAAAGTGGCCGAAAGTAGAAAATAGGTAGCACAGTTGAATAAAATCATGTATCTGTGATAACTATCGTTGGGCTACATTCAGTTTTACTACATGTGGATGGTACAAGTGGATGACTTTATAACGCAACATAAACCAGTCCACCGGGAAGGGTCGAATGTGCACTTCTCTTTATTTAGGTAGCAATTAAGCTAAATTTACCGTGTGGCCTGGCCTACATCAAACCGCTGGCGACGTCAACCGTTGTCATTACTGAGAAAATTCTCACACTCCGATGTCATAGATGAACTTTTGTTAATATAAGACGACGTTTTATGTAAACTAGAGGTCCCGCAGTAGTCGAAATTCGACTATAATTAATTGAAATTGTAAGTTTGTACAATATTATGATTGTAATTTATACTTCTATAATCACAAATTTCGCCAAGGCTACACTATAAAAAAATATTAATAAAGACAAACAATATTTAATCTATTCTCAATTTGACCACAGACGTCAAGAACTAAAGTTTGACAATAAATAGTATGCATGCATGTGTGCGTCAAATACATGGTATGTAGTGTGTGTAATGTTTTCTTTATTGATTTAATGTATCTTTTATGCATTATTTAAAAAAAATATTAGCATTGTGCACTTCTTCTCTATATTATCTACTAGCGACCCGCCCTCGCTTCGCTTCGGAAACATTAAAACACACATGAAACCAAAAAAAAAAAAAAAAAAAGTAGCCTATGTTCATCAGGGACAATGTCGGCTTCTAATGGAAAAAGAATTTTTCAAATCGGCCCAGTAGTTTCGGAGCCTATTCGAAACAAACAAACAAATCTTTCCTCTTTATAATATTAGTATAGAGTATAGATATAGATAAGTATGGAAAATTTCGTACTCCTCCGTCCGCGCAATTTTCGTAAAAAGGGATACAAAGTTTTTGCTTCACGTAATAATATATAGATGTACAAATATTTTGACATAAATGTTGTTTAAGCTATAATACCTAAAATAATCCAACAATGGCTCGTATTTATAGTGAAAATCGTAGTAATAGATGACATAATTTTGAGACCCCAATCACATCGTTTATCCAATTCCCTTTTGTTCCTCGAATTGTGAGAAATGGAATAACAATAAGCATTTATTTTAACGCTGAATAATTGAAATACCAAAAAAATCAATACAATGCTTTGTCCCTCTTTGTCGGTAAGAACACATTTCTGTTTTCCACCACATTTAATTTACGTCTCTAGTGTTGATCTTAACTCGCGTAGAAGCGCTTGCCTGCGGGTATGTTTCTAATATATTTATGCGTTGTAATTATCAACTATGTTGAATATTACCTATTTTTAAAGAATCTGGAACGAGTTACATCTGTTTAAAAGCAAACGCAGTAGACATGTAATGGTTTACCTACTTTTTTTTTTTTTTTTTCCTACCTATGCTGATAGCCTTGAGAGGCTATTTCAGCTTCACCCTAACGTTTGTAGGTGAGCTCGCGGGGCTCAACCGGAGAGTTGCTAACACTGACCCTAGCAAGAGCAGTGCTTCGCAGAATCCACCACCGGATCGGAAACGCGACCCACTGAGAAGATCCGGCGAGAAACTCAGTGGGCTGTGTCTATGGGTTAGTTCGCTCGTCGAGCCCTTCGTCGCAAGCGACGGGTTCGACAAGGACGGTGACCGGTGCTCGTGGTGCCTAAGAGCACCGTTAATGGATCAGGAGGATCCGTAATGACGTGCTTTGGGCGACGTCGACGGTTTACCATTCGGTCTACTGGGTCGGGTATGTAATTTCCAGCGGCTACGATGAGAGGGTTCTCATGTCGTGCCGCCTTCTCAAAATGGCGCAGCGATGCCGACTGTAGATACTTACTGACAGAGTCAAGCTCCAGGTCATCGTGGAGATCCACGTTCCTCAGGAACCATGGTGCTCCGACGGCTATCCTGCAGAATCGGGATTGAATAACCTGAAGGGGCTTCAAGTTGGTGCGGGCTGCGTGAGCGAACACTACGCTTGCATACGTCATAACGGGGCGTATGCAAGTTTTGTAGAGAGTTACCTTATTACGGAGGGACAGTTTGCTTCGCTTGCAAAGCATAGGGTAGAGACGTCCTAATATGAAGGCGGCACGGTCGCGTACCGTTTTAATATGGGGACGGAATGTCATCCCTCTGTCGAGGGTGACGCCTAGGTATTTGACCTGCGAGGCCCACGGTATGGGCTGGCCAAAGAGAGTGACGGGGGGTTTACCTACATTCTGCAAGAGCACATTTATTGCCATCGGAAATCATTCAGTTTAACATCTAAACAGACAGACATGTGAGTACCGTGAATCGTGTATGTGCGCCAGAAATATATTGGTATGCGCTCCAGGGAATGTCTTTTACGTTTATTTTTAGGTAAAAGGTGAATAAACTAGTTAAATTAATAACGAGGATAGATACAAGACACAAAACTATTAGCAACAATGTGTGATAACGTATTTTGGCGCATCGCCAGAACTGCACAATGCAATATTCTCGGCGGGATCATTTCGCGTACGTAATATTCAAGTATTGCGTACTGGAAGGTCGTGTACTACCATCCGGATTAAAACATACGTACACAAGTACCATGAATGTGTGAATATCTTGATTATCAGTAAATCAATGGCGAGATAAAATGTCAGAGCGTCGACATTGACAACGTAAATAAGGTTTTTACAATCACTAGAAGCGTTTGATCGATCAGACAGGTACGAACGTCAAGCACGTTTACGTTTACTGAGTTATCCCCGTTCAATCGCTGTAGCCGGCTCGACGGAGCTCCAATTCAAGGATTCAATATGAAGCTGACGCTGGTTAGAGGTTGAAACGAGAGCCGGAATCAGCTTTTTTTCATTTATGTTTTAACAAATCTATTGAAATTAAATTTAATTTGATGTGTGTGACGTAAATAGCGCGTGAAGCCAAATTACTGTATGAATTATAAACATTAAAGGTGATCTTCAAGTTGGAGCAGCTTAAGCATTCCTGATGATTTAAATTTATGAGTATAGATTATCTTATAAAAATGTCACGGTCGCAGCGTGGAACTTCATTCATCTCGTGTTACTATCACTTATTTTCTATAGTACGTACGGTGTAATGTAGTACCTACTCACTAAATGACCTCTCACATTAATACGTATCCTGAATTATTAATAACAGACTTATGATCCTTAAGGAAGCAGCTGGCCAGGCTAGAAGCATTTCGTGCTGTTTCTTAGCATCTTAGCAGAGTATCCGGATGAGTTAATAATAATACTGTTTAATTGAGCTTTATACGGTACGCGAATTTGGCGTCGTGTGGAATGGAGATGGCGTAATATGCATGGGACTTCCCAATATCGTACCCTTACACTTTTAGAGTACTGTTTCGAAGACGACTTTACAAATTCGTTAAAGAGCGACTGCTTTGTGCGTATTGCGAATATGAACCCACCCCCTCCCCCCTACAGTCCCTATCCGCGTAGAAATTCGGCCAGTTAAGCTATGACAAGTATGCTATGACCAAGTACGATCTTCTCTGAGCATCAATTTCCATAATGCCCTTCATGAAGCAAAGGATCGCGGCAGATGGAGGGAAGTCGTATGGGAGAAACTGATGCAGCGGGGGAGTCTCGACCCTCAGTAATGAGGAAAACGACGCGAGGAGGGAAGCTATGACAAAAAAATCATCTCTCTTTACTAGACGATAGTAATCAATACATATAATAAAATCGTAACTGGTCGCTGTCTGTAAAAGGAAGATATCTCAGAAAAACTGTTTTAAGGGGCTTTATGAACGCAATAGAACACAAAAAAGTGATTTTTAGAATTTTTGGCTGTTTGTCTGTTTATCTGTTTGTCTGTGCGTTTGTGCACGCTAATCTCAGAAACAGCTCTGCCGATTTAAATGTGGTTTTCACTAATTTATTGTGGTAAGCTTTACTTAACATTTAATGTTTGTTTCATGTCAATCGGTTCATAAATTAATTATATAAGTTAGTACTAGAAGATAGATAGAAGAATGAGAAAATATATTTTAAAAACTAAAGAAGCTCGCTTAAATGCGAAACAAAAAATTTCAAATAAATATTTTCTTATCTTGGTTAAACTCAGTCAGAGCGTTAGGCCAAAGGATTTAATTTTTGTATTGTCAGCCGTCCTGGTTTGTGCCAATTTCCAAGCTGGTCTGGCGTCTTGAGTTTTGTATATTTCGTTGATATATAGATAGACAAGTTAATCGAGTTTATTAAATGCATTCAAAATATTAAACAAGATTTTCGAAAAATTTCTCAAGTTTGATTTTAAATTAGCTGTGCACATTAAATATAACATTATGCTTATGACTTTGTCTTTGAAAATTTAATTTTATTGAATAGTGTGATTCTGAAGAGTAATATTTTTAAAATTTAGCGTTGAATATGAATTGAAGTTCAAAAATATCATTAGAATTGAGAGCTACAGTAAACAGTGGGATTTCGTAATAAATATTAACGTCAAAATATTATGTTAGCGGATTTCTTTATCGAAAGCAAGACTTATGCGATTAATGTGGTAAACGATTATTTCAGCTATTTCATAAATTATCATCTTGATTGCAACTTAGATGTTTAAAAAATATTCAAAGTCGCTATAACTTCTGTAATATGTAACTGTATTTAATAAAAAAAACTGTGATAAAAACGTACTGCATACATAAACTTAGTACATTTAAAAAATATCGCAATAAATAAAATTATTGGGAATCGAAATGTGAATAACTAATTTAATTGAATTAATATGGATGCCTGCTTACAGTTTTATTTATTTTCTGCAATTTATTCGGTTTACATATCGACACTTGAAAGGCAAACGTGACTAAGCGACAATTACTGCTTTGTACGTAAATGATAGGCAATAACCATATTCGATGCGCAAAAAAAATATATTTCTATGTCTATTAAAATCATTTCAAAATCCTACAGCTAGATTCGTTAAAAAAAATTTTTTTCCAGGTATTTCAACTTTAAATTAGTCTACTGTAAAGTTCACGCATTGTCGCTTAGTCACGTTTGCCTTTCAAGCGTCGATATGTTCTTCTGATTTTTCTTTATAAGTAACTAATTAGCTTACACCGAGTGCGACCCGTATTTCTAGCCATTAATTTGGACTGGTAACAATCTGTTTGGAATTCTGCCAGTTTCCTGGTAACAATGCATTCGCCTTGACTGGCCGTCGTTAATTGGCTTATTTCGGAAAGCGATAAAAATGCCATAAAATTACAACAATACCGTTTGTAAACTTTCTAAATCAAAATCTGAAGTAAGAACGCATCGGACACCCAAAATAGATCCATTATCGAAATGTTATTGTTTCGGTTGGAATAGAGTCGCGGCGTCGTTTGGAATAGAATCTTTTGTTTCATAATATATTTAAAAAAAAATTTAGGCCGCTTTTCTACAAATATCTAATTGATTATACTTTATAATGTTCGGTTCAAGTATCAGAAGATACGAATTCTCAGAAGAATTGATATCCATAATAATGGGTCGATGTTATTGTGGTATCTACTAGTTCCGGCTATCACTTCCAGCTTGCTTAAAAATAATCTCTACCGATTCGACTATCGCATTTGCTTAGATTAATCTTGGGACTCATTGGACAGAACACAAAACCAACGAATTCATTCTCACCGATTCATCGCTCGCTATAGGCGCGCAAAGAAGTTTCGAGTTCTTTGGACACATTGCCAGAAAGAGAGGTAACAACTTAGAAAAGCTGCTGGTAACAGGCAAGTTATGCGAAAGGAGGTCCAGAGGCAGAAGTTCAATGTGGTGGGACCAGATACGCTCTACTCTCAAGACTTCGGTCCAGATTGCTATCCACAAGGCCGAGGAAACACGGGAGTGGCGCAGGATAATCCAGGAGAAAATTATTAGGGGAGGCCACGACCCTCAGCATTTAGGATTATTGACGCAAGGAGATTAAATCCCAAATTTGACTTAAAATATTTTCTGGTAAAAAAGTTTTAGCGAAATGAAAAACGACGGCTTCATGAAGCACATCAAATGACATTTTTCAATGAGAAAACAAAGATGTGTGAGCCAAAGATAAGTTTTATTTACACCCCACTGACCAAACACAGGCAAGGTGATTTCATAGGCCGCACGAAAGTTTTGCTTAAGGCTACATAAACATTAACATTTAATTGGAAAGCCATTTCGTTATTGCCAAATAAATTTGTTCTTTTTGAAAGTTCTCAGAACCCGCATAAAAAAACATTCCGAAAACGATGTTGATTGGCAATCTAATAATTTTTTATCCGGCTCTCAAACGCTCGAATCATGTTCCAAGAAAAAAAAAGTGGGAACCTAATGACATCCTACGATTTGATTATGTATTTTATTTTAACAGTAATACATTCATTACGCGCCTTAAGTTTTTTATTCATTTTTAAGGCACTATAGTTTTAACCAAAATCAGAATAATGTTATTTATTTATCGTGAATGTTATTAATTATATAATGTGGGGGAAAGCAGTGATTCTAGGTAGTATTGTGTAGCGATGATACTGAGATGACAGGATCATGTAAAACTCCACAATTTGTGAGAGCATAAAGTACAGCAGACACAGTTGAAGTCCCTCAATAGATCCAGAGGTTTCAATAAACATTAAATAAGGATTTGTTTAAAGAAAAAAAATGTAAATAAAAAGTCTGATGACATCAGTTTGAAAATTCGAGCTTTTATTCCAGGTAAGAAGTGAGAATTGCTTCTATATCTAACGCCGTTGTAGGCTTCAACCAAAATACATACGATCTATATTAGGGGTTAAAGTATGAAATTGCCGTTTTTTTTTTCATTTATATTATTTATTTAATCAAAATATCTACCATTATTATCTATACATTGCTGCCATCTAATAGGTAGGTAATTTATGCAATTGCGATAGAACTGCCCATTCTACAAACTGTGTGAAAGCATTTTGTACAGCCTCCTGGGAAGAACATTTTTTATCACTTAGAAAAATGTCCAAATCACGAAAAAAATGGTAATCCATTGAAGCAAGGTCTGGCGAATACGGAGGGTGACGAATGTTTTCTAATTGCAGTTCCTGTAGAGTGTGGAGTCTCGTGTGAGGTCTCGCGTTATCATGGAGCAATAATGGTGAAGATAGATTAATGGGTCGGGGCTGTTTTTTATCATTGTTCGGAGTTCGGCACAGTAGGCATCTGCCGTTATTGCTTGACCAGTGAATAACACCATGCTGAAACCACCAAACAGTTACCATTACCTTTTTATTGGTAAGCTTTGCTTTAGGACACTGTTGTGGTGTTTGACCTGGGGTCAGCCATTGCATTTTTCGCTTACGGTTATCGTAAAGAATCCACTTTTCATCACATGTCACAATTCGGTCCAATATTCATTCATTTCTGTATCGATTCAACAAGGCAACACAAGTTTCAACACGCGTTTCTTTCTGCAGATCAGTCAAATCATGAGGCACCTATCTATACTAATATTATAAAGAGGAAAGATTTGTTTGTTTGTTTGTTTCGAATAGGCTCCGAAACTACTTGACCGATTTGAAAAATTCTTTTTCCATTAGAAGCCGACATTGTCCCTGATGAACATAGGCTACTTTTTTAAATTTTTTTTTTTTTTGGTTTCATGTGTGTTTTAATGTTTCCGAAGCGAAGCGAGGGCGGGTCGCTAGTTGTTTATATTTTTCTATTATAATTTATTGATTTTACGCAAATGAGTTAATATTGTTGGTAAGGTAACATTAAACCATGCCGCTAATTCCTGGGTAGTTTGGTTCGGATCATCTTTCACCATCTCTTTTAATTCATTGTTATTCACAGTTTGTGGGTGGTCTTCCACGTGGTTCGTTCTTCAAAACAAAATTTCCATCACGAAAGCGTTTAAACCAAAATCGCACAGTGCGTTCATTAGCAGTCCCCTCTCCAAACACAAATATCAATATATTTCGAGCTGTTTCTGCAGCGTTAGTTTCGCGTCGGACCTCGTATTAAAAAAAAGTGCGTGCGTACAAAGTACACATGTCAGAAGTGAAACTTTTTTGGCGAACTAATTTATGAGTCTTGCTTATATATTTTATACAAATCTAAAACTTTAGATTTCCGAGACTTAGAGGAAGGGAAAAAGGAAGATATGTTCCCGCCAAAAGTCTGTCAAATGTCAATCTCAAACCTCAGTGTTGACAGCCACATTATGTTTAGATTTCTAAATTGTAAATGACTAATATTTTGCCAATTGAATTGACTAATTTAATTTCATGCTATTTGATTAATGTTTCAAATTCTTTTCATTTCATTTCAATTCCTATTAACATTTTTTACAAAAAAATTATAAAATATTAGGCTGTATGGTATGATACATTTGCCTTTCCAGTTGGAAAAATACAACAACTACATTGACAAGTACGGTACTTAATTTCAATAGTAGTTTGACGTCACTTCCGTTGCATGCGTGACGTTCTGTAAAAATTTTACCCTCATGCGCCTAAAAAAGTTTCACTTCAAAAATCACTCGAATTTTCGAAGTATCCATCTTTCCTGTCTAAGCTGAATAAAGAAAACAACTGAAAGTTGATAATTGAATGTTGCACATTTTTTAAAATAAGCTAAGCTAAGAACCTCATAGGTACCATTTGAAAAAAGTTTCACTAAAAAATCTCAAACCATGAAGATTCTATGTCAATTCGAAGTACCTGTTACAACAAAACGGCAATTTCATACTTTAACCCCTATTATTTATTTCATTATTTGAGAGTGCCGTTTTGGTGAGACTATATTGGACAACATATTTTCTTTTTATAGGGAACTAAGAGCACCATCATATTTAATTTTAGAAAAATATACAATACTGTTGTTAGTTCTTAGTGCTGCATTAACTATCTGAATCGTGAACTATGTTTTTAAATGATAACACACTCTTTTAGTCGATTTTTTTTAATAATCATTTTGTTTAAGTTGTTTGAAGATTTCTTATTTCGTTTGCAGTAAAATTACCTGGAATACCCTCTTAGACTATCAGCGAATAGGTAGGAAAAAAAAAACTGTAAATTCAACGCACTTTTAACACTTCGAAATACAAAAGTACATATTATTATATGGATGGCACTTTGAGTCATATACCTCTTAACTCTATATAATTCTTAAATATAGTACCAGGAATCCTGGTCTATTTTATTGGGTAGATCCCAAAAAGGTCTAAATAGCGCACAAACTATTAATAACCTTTGGATGACTCTATGATACTTCAAGGATACTCTATAATCCCTTATCAAGAACTTAGTTCGAAACGGCAGTTGAATGTGACGGCATATTTATTACAGCTATCGATTTCGAGATCGTGTTTCCGCAGGGCTCGACATCTGTGGGCACTTATACAATACAATATGTTTTTGATTTCTTCCAGGACAGCCATTAATGCGATGAAATAAAAGCATTTTCAAAAAAAAAACTGAAAGAAATGGAATGAAATTATATATTTTATTAAATTTGAGACCAGTAAAGTTGAGCTCTATTAAGAATTGCTATCAAGAATTGTATACTAGGCGAAGTTGTTTCCTGAAAAAACACCTTTTAAAGTCTTTTGCATCCTATGTCAGGGTATACAATAAAATACAGCTGAGACTTTGAGCCCATATCTCAAGGTTGATGGCAACATTCAGGTTGTGATGTATACAGACTCCGGGAACCATATAGCTCCACGTCAACCGTAAGCTCATTTAGTATCCATCACTTTTAATCTTAACGTAAATTGTAACAAAATACACTTCGAATCGCGGTCCCCAATCAACATCACGAAAAGCACATCAAGCTCTTCAAACAAGATCGCCCTCCCGACGCCATTGCTAGTATGTCGTTTCGAATTACGGTACGCGGTAACTCTATACCCGCCATTAAATCTTTGATCAGCCCATATACCGTGGGCCTCGAAGGCTAAGTACCTAGGCGTCACCCTCGACAAAGGGATGACATTTGGCCTCACATTAGGACAGTTCGCGACCGAACCGCGTTCCTATTCGGTCGACTCTACGGCATGATTTACAAGTACCACTCGTGGATTACGACGAAGAGCTAGACGAACAAATTAGCCCATAGAATACAGCCCACGGAATTCCTCGTCGGATCTTCTCAAGGGGTCGCGATTCGGATCCGATGGCAGATTCTGCAAAGCACTGCTCTTGCTAAGTTCTAATTCTCACAGGATATGTCCGTGAGTTCACTTATCGGTCCGCGTGTAACAGGAATAACCCTTTAGGCTACCAACGATTAGGTAGGGGAAAAAGTACAAGAACCATTTACGGTGAGTACCTATAAAGTGCACTTTTATTATACTCACGAAAAACTAAACTAAAAATGAACCGGAGGTAAATTTTAGCACGTATTTCCTTTTACAGAACTACAGTTACAAAATTACAGACCTACAGAGACTTTACAGATGAAAATCTTTTTCCGGTAGCTTATTTCCATTTTGAGCTTGCTCCCGGACGAGAGCTATGACCTCTTTCATAAGTACTTAACTCAAACAACCCGCAGCGCCATGAGATTGATGGAAAATGTATGGTACCAACTTTTTTATGGCAAAGAAGTCTCAACGTGGCCACGGTAAGCCTGATATTACTTGGTTAGCGGAACTTATAATCTTCAGCGTGTGAGTGCCGCCACCAACCTTTTTTTTATTGCTTAGATAGGTGAACGAGCTCACAGCCCACCTTGTGTTAAGTGGTTACCGAAGCCCATAGACATCTACAATGTAGAACTTGTCTACTCTCTCTAAGGTCTCAGTATAGTTACAGCGACTGCCCCACCCTTCAAGCCAAAACGCATTACTGCTTCACGGCAGAAATAGGAAGGGTGGTGATACCTACCTGTGCGAACTTACAAGAGGTCCTACCACCAGTAAAAACCAACCTACCGTCCTACCACCTTGAGACATGAGATCTAGCTCTCAAATGTAGTATACAATATAACAACAGTCTCCCCCTTATCCAAACTGGAACGCATGACTGCTTCGCAGCAGAATCAAGCAGAATGGTGGTACCTACCAACACATGCGAACTTACAATGCGCCGTATCGTCTACAATTACGCAAATTATAGTTGTTTCGGAATAGAGTTAAATCCTACTATGTTATTCATTCAGCGTGAATGGAAGGCATCTTGTAAGTACATCTTTCATTGAGCCAATGTACTTACTACCTGACAGTGGATTTTTAACACCGTCATAGTCACATCGCTCGATACTGGTACACCGAGCGTCTTATCTTTTAGACCACGATGACTCTAAGTAATCTGTAATCTGGGGGGTATGCGCAAAATAAAAGAAATCTTTTTTTTTCGGAGAGTTTCATACGTATACTTTACTTATTAAAATGTAAAAGCTATTACGACAAGTTGCACAAAATTATTATACATGATACAACTGTAATTATTGTTAGTTAATTATTGTTACAAAAGAAAAAAAAAACGAATTAATGAACAGATTGAAGCTATTTTCATACCTATCCTTAAAACGAAAGGTAAACAGCTCAAATGATCTTGAACAAAAATTTACAGTCAACTTGTGAGTTCTTCTGAATTACGATTATTTACATGATTCAGTTAAAAAGGGACCTTGTTCGCAGCCGGTCTCGAGATGCTTTCGTTAAACAAAGGAAGTTAAGTGTTCGCAGATTTTACGAGACCCGAGCAAATTGTTCTTTATCCTAAAATTGTTCAATTTAGCTGCATTCTAAAGACTGAATACGCCAGCTGTTCGCTATTATTCAACGTTGAAATTAGATTAATATCCAATAATGCCGCTTAAAATGCTAGACACATACTTTTAGTCATAAATTTTCCTTTCTGCTTAATGTCTAAGAAACCAGTAGCGGACCGGCTTTAGAGGAAACTTAGTTGCGTAATTCAAAAATTAGGTTTGAAAAAACTGTAATATCTCACTCATAACGCGTATATGAGTCGTCTATTATCAAAGGTGGCAATCCGTGCATTTGGACAAAAAAATGTTATTGATATGTCAATACAGATTGATTTGAATATAATCGTCTCCTTCAAAGAATACGGTTCAAAACCTGCATTAAATAAAGGTTAATAGTTAACCTGTTATTTATCTAAGATGTCGTTCCGAAGAGTTTTGTGACTGCCAATGGAATACAAAGTCTATAATTCGTTTTTCTGATTTACCAATAATTGTCCAAAAGTCAGATTGCCTTGCCGGCTTTGATAATAGTCGACTAATATACGCCACTATCACTAGCCACTATATCACTGCATTAGGTCCATAAACATCGCAAATTATTTTCGCGGCTTGCGTTGCGTTTTTATCTTTTTTGTAGTAAAATTTTAAAATGTATCGAATTTCTTCATTAGATTGACGCATCTTGACAGTACGAAAAGTAAATAAAAAACACATTTTCCAAATTTGAATTTGGAATTATCTTCTTCAAAATTTAAACTTTTAATGATACTACAACCAGACAGATACAAATAGTATATAATAATATAGCCAAAGAGATTTTATTACAAGTTCATACAAACTATAATGCGAAAAGACTTTTCCCCAACTTATTTTTACCGCCGCGCACCGTCGAAGTCTGAAGGATAAGACAAACAGTATATATTATTATAGTAGTGGAATATCAGATGATAGTACTAATATACATTTATCCATATAGTCAATATTCTGAAACCGTATAACAATAAAAAATACGTACATAATAAATACTTATTCAGAAACGATTTGTCCAACATAAATGAATAACAACGTGTCTTAAAAATAAAGAGAAAATTTTTATAAATTTGCATTGTTACTAAGTGCCGTTCGTATTGTGACCTATTTCTGCATTCCAGCTGGAAGGGTGAGGCAGCCATTGTGAACAACAATTGAAGCTTCGATCTCGTGGATGAAGGATGGCGACCATTACGCTGTTATTATCTCTATGGATTCCAAAATCCACGTAGCACAAAGCCCGCAGTATACTTGTCCAGTCGTTTAGCACTAGTTTTATTGATATAAGGTATTGTTTTCATTAGAATTTCTTGTAAAATATTTCATTAATTGTCAGAGCGTCTTCTGAACGTCATTATTAATTTACGTGTAATATAACGTCGATGCAGTTAAACGCATAATTGTGGCTAAACTTTACCGTTTTACTGCGGGTAGGATCTCTTGTGAGTTCGCGCGGGTCACCCTGCCTATTTCTGCCGTGAAGCAGTAATGCGTTTCGGTTTGAAGGGCGGGGCAGCCGTTGTAACTATACTTGAGACCTTAGAACTTATATCTCAAGGTGGGGGGCGCATTTACGTCGTAGATGTCTATGGGCTCCAGTAACCACTTAACACCAGGTGGGCTGTGAGCTCGTCCACCCATTTAAGCAATAAAGAAAAAGAACGACATTTTATTATCAATAAAAAACAACGAGAGGTAAATATACTCGTATATAAATCACCTGACGAAATACGGATCACTTATAATCTCTGTATTCATAGAAGAAAGATCGTAGGTACTTGAAGTGCTCTAAATAACTTGAAATAATTCCCTCATCTCGTTTTAATCATATTCAAAGTTGACTATGCCCTTTTTATTTTTGTTATAATTTATTTATTTATCAGTAGTATATTCATCTCGGCTAACTCCGCTTCGTAGTATCCGTCGTTTATAAACATCACCGCAGGTTCTAACAGACTAACAAACACACAGACTTATTTTATGATTGTACGCTTTTGAAGAGAAGCACGTTATAGCATTTTGGCAATATTCCAACGTTTACCTGCTTATGTGTGTGTGTGTGTGTGTGTGTGTCTGCGTTTATTCGAGGTACACGTAAATTACTGTTTATAAATTGTATGATAAGTACTTGTTTATTACATCTTTCCTTATCTTAATTACCGAGGTAAGCATATAATGTCTACTTTACATAATTATTAAATAAAAATACGTATCTATAGTAACTTTCATTCTTTATAACGTGACGGCGTGCAACTGTTTAGTATTCACCAATAGCTTTAAAAAGGCGGTTTTATTTTATAAATGGTTGGAATTTGCCTTGCTCTGCCTTGATATATAAATGCGCTCTCGACTTCTACAGCTTTTCCTCACATCACCTTATGACGTCATGCTTCGAAAATAAATGAAATAGACAAGTCCAGAATTATCATCATGTGACATTTGTCTTGCCCTTCTTTGTTACATTTTTCGCCGATCTAAGCCGTGCTACGAGCCCCTGTAAATGCAATGACACCCATTGCAATATAGAACAAAAAAAAACAATGAAAAAATCACGGGATATGAATGCGGATAGACATTAAATTTAGGTCACGGATGCTTCCTCATAAGCAATTAAAGCTCTAGCAAACTAAAATAGTCATTAATATAGTACACATGCCACATGCACTTGCAAGCATTCACAATGAGTTCACTCGTGCGTAACGGTAAGATATTTGGTCGGAAATAGCTGGATATTTACCATGATAGAAAACAAGCACCCGATTTCACCATTTTCCACGATTTCATTACTAGATCAAGCAAGAGCTAAGATCTTACGAAACATAATCTAGATTTTGTGTAAACTGAATTAAGTCTTTGAAGTTTAAAGAAATATGTTTAAGGTATAGCTAGCAGTCGACTTATGTTAAAGTTTATAGCAACACGGGTAGGAAACAAATATTGACTTTGGTGATTAATTTTAAATTCCAACTAGTACCTATTTAATTCTGTCGACGGATTTTTATCACCAACAAAGTTTAATTTTTAAAAAATGCTATTCGTTAAGAGTTGGTTAGCGAATCATTTGAAAACAGAATATGAAAAAAAACCTGTAAAATTTCAATATTCACAAAACGACCACAAACATAATACAGAAATTTGGATCGTGCCATGGTTGCCGCGTCAGCTAGCATCATGGAAACTTTCATAATTAATGAAAATGCTATGTTAATTGTAAATGTGTGATTTACTTTTAAATTTGAAAATGCTAGTTACAAAAATATTGTAAGTCGGTAGGTATACAAACGCTTTGGCGGTGTCACTCGATATCGCCAATGCTTTTAACACCCTGCCCTGGTCCGTGATAGGGGGAGCGCTGGAACGACACGGAGTGCCCCCCTACCTTCGCCGGCTGGTGGGTTCCTACTTGGAGGACAGGTCGGTCACGTGTACCGGACACGGTGGGATCGTGCACCGGTTCCCGGTCGTGCGCGGTGTTCCACAGGGGTCGGTGCTCGGCCCTCTTTTGTGGAATATCGGGTATGACTGGGTACTGAGGGGTGCCCTCCTCCCGGGCCTAAGCGTAATCTGTTACGCAGACGACACGTTGGTCGTGGCCCGGGGGGGGAGTTTTGCTGAGTCTGCCCGTCTTGCTACGGCTGGGGTGGCGCATGTCGTCGGCAAAATCAGGAGATTGGGCCTCGACGTGGCGCTCAGTAAATCCGAGGCCATGTGGTTCCACAGGCCCCGAAGAGTGCCACCTGTCGATGCCCATATCGTGGTTGGAGGCGTCCGTATCGGGGTCGGGGTGCAGTTGAAGTACCTCGGCCTCATTCTGGACAGTCGTTGGACCTTCCGTGCTCACTTTCAAAATCTGGTCCCTCGTCTGTTGGGGGTGGCCGGCGCGTTAAGCCGGCTTCTTCCCAACGTTGGGGGGCCTGACCAGGTGACGCGCCGTCTCTATACAGGGGTGGTGCGATCAATGGCCCTATACGGGGCGCCCGTGTGGGGCCAGTCCCTGGCCGTGGGGGTAGCGAAGCTGCTGCAACGGCCGCAACGCACCATCGCGGTCAGGGTCATCCGCGGCTATCGCACCATCTCCTTCGAGGCGGCGTGTGTACTGGCTGGGACGCCGCCTTGGGTTCTGGAAGCGGAGGCGCTCGCCGCTGACTATCAGTGGCGGGCTGACCTTCGTGCACGGGGCGTGGCACGTCCCAGCCCCAGTGTGGTCAGAGCGCGGAGGGCCCAATCTCGGCGGTCCGTGCTGGAGTCATGGTCCAGACGGCTGGCCGATCCTTCGGCTGGTCGTAGGACCGTCGAGGCGATTCGCCCGGTTCTTGTGAATTGGGTGAATCGTGACAGAGGACGCCTCACTTTCCGGCTCACGCAGGTGCTCACTGGGCATGGTTGCTTCGGTGAGTTCCTGCACCGGATCGGAGCCGAGCTGACGGCAGAGTGCCACCATTGCGGTTGCGACTTGGACACGGCGGAGCACACGCTCATCGCCTGCCCCGCATGGGAGGGGTGGCGCCGTGTCCTTGTCGCAAAAATAGGAAACGACTTGTCGTTGCCGGGTGTTGTGGCATCAATGCTCGGTGACGACGAGTCGTGGAAGGCGATGCTCGACTTCTGCGAGTGCACCATCTCGCAGAAGGAGGCGGCGGGGCGCGTGCGAGACGCGCAGGCCCGCCGCCGTCGAGCGGGGGCCAGGGAGGCGGATTTCGCCCAAGCCCTGGCCCTCTAAGTGTTTCGGGTCTCTCTCACATGTCGGCCTGGGGACCGACGAAGGGGACCTAAGAAGATGACGTGCAAGCTGCTCTGCACGCGTTTTATGCAAGAGCGTCCGGGTGATGGAAGGCCGGCTATCCGGAGGTTTTAGTCGGTTCAACTCCGACATGCCCCGCCCTCCATCCCCAGTGGAGGGCGGAAGTCTTGTGATTTCCTCCTGACAAAAAAGGTATACAAACGCTCCGAATATTGTTCTTCGGAACTTGTCGCAAGATTATTTTGAGATGGTGGATTATTTTGCCGGATTTTTCTAATGTGCAATTAATTTTTTTGCTTAGATGAACGGACAAGCTCACTGCCCACTTGATGTTAAATGATTACCGGAGCAGATAGACATATAAAACGTAAATGTCGCCCACCTACATAAGTTCTAAGGCCTCAGTTATTACATTATAACGGCTGCCCCACCCTTCAAACGGAAACGCATTTTCAAACTTCACGGCAGAAATAGGCAGGGCGGTGGTACCTACCCATGCGGACTCACGAGACACCGTACCACCAGTAATAGGTAACGATACGTCAAAGTATTTTGGTTGATGCTCCTATTTCCGATTAACCGTAAAAATAGTATTTACTACATTACTATTGATTTTATTTATATTTAATAAAACTCATTGCTTAAATTTTCAGATAGTTTTAACAACAAACACGAAGACATGTTAATTATACTTATAGCGTCAAAGTTATATATTCATGACGTGATAATCCTTCGCTTAAACATGACACACTAAAACAAAGGACTTTATCTTGATCGTTCAAGGAATTTCGTTACTAAAACATTTCAAGGTTCAATTTTTATCATTATTTCGTTCACTTGTGTACACCAAAACGCAGTTTGGTCCACTGATTGCATGATCGCATACTGCACTTACCGATTGGAATCGCGCCTCCGATTTGGAATCGATCTAGCGCGATCGAAGACAAATGGCCATCGGGAAGCAGCCCTTTCTAGTTCTCACAATTCACTACACTGCACTTCTGAAAATCACCTACCAATTAATATAATTCACAATAAATATATTCACGTATTTTTTTACGAATTAATTAAGCAACAACTATAAAATAAAATGTTAACTATTATGTCGCCAACTAAGTAGATAATGTTAAAGAAGCCGAGTAGCTTCGTATCGCTGTATCGATCTAAATATGGGTTTTAGATAAGGATTCATATCTTTGATAAGTTCAGGGCTTTAATAGCCGGGGATTGAGTAGATTGGCCGCCTCTGGGCATGATTTCAGTTCAACTCCGGCACAACTAACAACATTATTTCACGTGTAGATAAGTATATTTGTATCTTAACTTCATAATAGCTACGCATGGTGATCAGTCCCGTATCTAGTGACGTAATCACTTTAAGACTTCTAATATGAAATACTAATCTACACCTTAGCGTATTTTATTTTAAAACATCTAATTTAATACAGTACTGTTTTTATTTATTAAATCTATGAAACTTATTTTTTTTTTGAGTTTGTGTTATGTATATACGGATTTATGCTATGCATCCGACCAGATGCTTAGTAAGCGAGTCATATGATTATACACCATATTATTAATATCTCCGCCTACTCTATCTAAATCATGAAACTCGTCAAAATAGTTAAAGCTATTAAAAACACAAACGTGCCTAAATATAACTATCTACATTGCCAGTGACATATTCGATGATGAATTATTAAACTTTATAAAACATTTCTATAAATAATTCACATTTCCATTTGAAGGTAAGTAGTCAGTCAAACAAATAATATAAAGAAACATATTAAACGGAGCACGTGTGCCTACGCATCCTTTATGGTATTATGAATATTTTATTCTACGTACGACAAAAGTAACAAAATATTTTTTCATATTCCAAGATTTCTTTTTATTCGTCTCGGTATATTACCGTACTTCTTACCCTTAAGACTTTCGTTCTTATAAAATATTGTCAGATCTGAAAACGTTGGCCTATTTATAAAATATTTCATTGTTATGATGATATTTCAACTTTTCAACTTTTCTAGTACTAAGCACAGGCAACTTTATCGTTAAAAATTCTGATTCCCTTGAAATATGTTAAAAAGATCTTCCTTTAATTTGTCGGCAACTTTTAAACTGATGTTTAATATGATTATGAAATAAATACAAATTCACATAACATCAGCTCGTTTTATTTACGTAACTAGTAATTCATCAGCACGCACAAAAATCTATACTATATTCATTTTTGTTCAATTGAAAAATAATTTATGCGCCAAAAATATGTTTAAAAGTACCGTCAATTAATCAACGCCACAGCTGATAGAAAGAACAAAGACTGAAGGACACAGCATACACAATATCCATCATAGGCTCATTTACACATGGTGGTACCCGGAATATGTAAAGTGATTCAATAAACACAAATAAACTAGCGTAAAACGCAGTGATTTATTTCTTTCGCTGATAAACAACATTTCTCACCGAAACCAACTGTACAATAAAATACGTAAATGACGATTTGTTACGAGTTCCGTGCTTTTTATATTGAAATTAAAACCAGAATTTATTTAATGGCTAAGGAATTGACAAAAGCTGTTTGAAATAATAAGGTTTTTTGTTTTGCAAACTGTACTTGAAAAATTCACCAACTTACAACGATCTACAACATGTCTAATTACATTAATATATAAGTACATATATCTTAGCTGAAGTTATTTCAGAACAAAATGTACATGAATGTGCCTTTGTATCTATATGATTTTTATTGAGTATTTGTTTATAAAATTATTCAATTAAGTTACGGAATATTAGCACTACTGAAACTACACACTAGTTTATTAAATTTTATAAACAAACCAATTCAATTTTATTTCCAAACACCATTTACGTACAGACGAATGACTCGAGCGTTAACTATCGTAAAAGCAAATTTTCACGAACCGGTTATTTGTCACGTGTTTTGAAGCGGAAAAGTCGTTTTCCGCCGAGAACGCGAGCTTTCAGTCGCACAACAAGGCCAGCTGCGACGGCGACGTGACACAGACTGCCTGCGGCCAGGCAGCGCCGGGACGCGCGGTTGGCGGGCGGCGCAACAGATACGCCACAGGTTGGGCGGCCCGGGCCACCCGCTTCCTCACACCTCCCACCACCCCGTAAATGCCGCACACGGCAATTTACATCCTCATTAATGTATTTTTTTTGTAGTGTTCACTGGTGGTCCGGAGGCCTTTCCAGTTTCACAAAGACAGGTGGGCGAACAAAGGCTCAGCCAGAAGGGGCGGGATTTTCTAACAGCGCCTCCAAGGGAGATCTAACAACTCAAGAGTAGCTGCTTCGCGAATGAATCTACTACCGGATCGGAATCGCGACCCGCCGAGAAGTTCCGGTGAGAAACTCGACAGGCTGATGCTTAGGTTAGGTAGCACGTCGAACTCTTTGCCGAATTCGACGAGTACGGTTATCGAACCTCATTAATATCTTTAGGCTCAGCATCTCAAGGCAACCCCCACGTCCGACACCATGTAACTCATGGCTGTTTTTAACTGATTACGATCTACTCTTCTGCTTTTATTCCCATGTACTGATCGTGTACCATGTTATTCAATAATTAATCTTAAAAAGAAAACAAATCAAACAAAACAGTTGTCTTGAAGGGATGGATTAAAAGTTTTAGCCTTTTAATGCTGAACTTACCGTTACTGAACACATTAACCTTCAATATTTAGCAGAGAAAACAGTTTAGTTTCCGGTAGATCAGTTTTAATATAATTTATTAAACGGACGCTGGTGTAGTTGAGCGAGTACATTAAATCATAGCAAGTCGCTCAGATTGTGCTGCAGGATTATTAGCACTAGACCTTTCACAGTGGAGGCTTTTTGCAGGATTGGAACCGTATCGATTTTCGTTGCGGTGCGCCCCGTCAATTCCATGAAAATTTATAAAACTCCTATTTCTGATAGAAATACAGACGAGAAATACCGCAACGTAACTCGCACATTTTTGCAATTTATCATAATGTTTCATGGATACAAAAGTTATAATACTTATACTTAGTCTGGCCATAAATACTGTTACAATTAAAGATAAAAAAAAATCTATCGCAAATAACATTTATTACTTTCACGTGCGTTAGTTTAATACATAAATATAAAACAATTTAAAGTATAAAAAGCTTATTCGAAGTGGTCTCCATTGGCTGCAATACAGTCCTTTAAACGTTGAGGCCAGTTATCAATAGAAGCACGCACTCTTTCCATGGGAAAATTTTTCACTGCCAATCGTACGGATTGTTTTAGGGACTCCAAATTATCATGGCGTTTAGAGCAAGCCGTACATAAATACGGTCATTTTGTTTGTTAAAATGTTGCTCAATTGTAAAAAATTTCTCATCCGTAAACAAATTTTTTCTATGACCTCCCTTTGTGTACCGCTTCAGTAGTTGTTTCGATTTTACCACCCTATTCTCTTTTAAATTATCAGTTAAGAAATGACCAGTACGTCCCTTATAGGCCACCTTTTTCGTACGAACACTACGTGGACGGCTAGATCTTTTTCTGTCACAAACAGAGGAGGTCTCATTGCACCTATTAATAGCCCGGTACACGAACATTTTACTAATACCAAGCGTATGGAGAGTTTTAAAAATTGCATTCGGCTCCATACCTACTTTGTGTAATGCAATCACAGCGATTCGGTTTTCTTTATCACCCCACTCCATTTAATATCGCAAAATATTGTACAATGTATTGGCGCCAAAATGAGAAAACTCAATGAGCAATCATATAAAAATGACAGATTCCAAATTCAAATGTAATATTTTGTTTATTTTTAATTGTAACAGTATTTATGGCCAGATTAAGTATACATACATATATTGGTGGTGTTGCGTAGCCATGACAATAGCCTGGACTTTTTTTTTTTTTTTATTTTTTTTTATTGCCTTTGTAGGCAGACGGGCATACGGCCCACCTGATGGTGAGTGGTTACCGTCGCCCATGGACTTCAGCAATGCAAGGGGCAGAGCCAAGCCGCTGCCTACCGCTTAATACTCTCCACAAGCCTCGTTTGAAGAAGGACATGTCATAGCGCTCGGGAAACACCGTGGAGGGGAGCTCATTCCATAGCCGGATGGTACGTGGCAAAAAAGATCTCTGGAAACGCACTGTGGATGACCGCAGCGGCTCCAGGTAGTATGGATGAACTCTACTCCGGTGGCGGGCGGTGCGATGGTAAAAACGAGATGCTGGTATCATCTCGAACAATTCCTCAGAGCACTCCCCATGGAACATACGGTATAAAATACAGAGGGAACCGAAGTCCCTCCGCAGACCCAGAGGCTCCAAACGATCCGACAGAATGGGATTATCGACAATCCGAACGGCCCTCCTCTGTATGGAGTCAAATGGAAGAAGCTGGTATTTGGGAGCCCCGGCCCAGAGATGGGAGCAGTACTCCATGCGAGGCCGGACTTGTGCTTTATAAAGCAAAAGTCTTTGTCCAGGCGTGAAGCACCGCTTCGCTCTGTTGAGGACTCCCAGCATTTTGGACGCCAACTTGGCTTTGCCTTCCAAATGACTCCGAAACTGGACATCGCTCGAAATGTCGACCCCAAGTATCCCGATACTCTCGGAAGGTTGCAGGGATACTCCTTGGAATTGCGGCGCCATGACAAAGGGGTCCTTCTTCGCAGTGAACGCGCAAACTTGTGTCTTTATCGGGTTGAATTGAACCAAGTTCAATTCACCCCATTCGGAGACTCGCCCCAGAGAGTTCTCCACTTCAGACACAAGTTTTGATCGTCTCTCTTGCACCGCGCTCCGAGAAAGACTCTGATGGCCGATATATCGCGCATCCCCCGTGCTGTCATCCGCATAGCAATGCATGCCATCAATAGACAGCATGTCATTGATATACAGGATGAAAAGCGTGGGGGAGAGCACCGAACCCTGTGGAACGCCAGCGTTAATGGTCATGGTATCAGAACAGTCACCGTCTACAACGACCGTGATGCTCCGCCCATCCAAAAAGCTAGCGATCCACTTGCAGAGACCCTCTGGGATTCCGTAAGATGGTAGCTTCGATAGAAGTGCCCTATGCCAGACCCTGTCGAAGGCCTTCGCGATATCAAGGCTCACAGCAAGAGCCTCGCCCTTGCTCTCCAAGGCTTCAGCCCACCTGTGAGTAAGGTATACAAGAAGATCACCAGCTGAGCGACCGTGACGGAAACCGTACTGTCGGTCACTGATCAGCTGGCGATCCTCAAGATACTTCAGGAGTTGTGTATTTATTATTCGCTCCATCACCTTGGAAAGCAAGGAAGTTATCGCGATAGGCCTGTAGCTCGATGGGTCCGACCGGTCACCCTTCTTGGGGATAGGGTGGACGTGGGCGGTCTTCCATGAAGACGGAACCCTGTTAGTGCAATAAGAGAGGTGATACAAACGCGTTAGCGCAGGTGTCAGCTCAGGGGCGCACGTTTTCAAAACCACTGCGGGGATGCCGTCTGGCCCACTCGACTTATGGACGTCCAGGAGTCGGAGCTCCCGCCTGACTGCACACTGTGTGAAGCAGATATCCGGCAGGGAGCTATCACACCGGGGGATGTTCGGTGGTGTGGCACCCCCGTCGTCCACAGTCGAGTTCGAGGCGAAGAGTTTGACCAGAAGGTCAGCCTTCTCTTTCGCGCTGTGGGCCAGATTGTCATCGGACTTGCGCAGTGGTGGGAGACTTGACCTGCAAAAGTTTCCTTCTGCAGCTTTGGCGAGCGACCAAAAAGCACGGCTCCCGGAGGGATAGCTCTTCAATCGCTCGCCAACTCTAGCGACGTGCTCCGACTTTGCCTTGGCAATCACCTTCTTGTAGGACCTGGAAGCGGCGTTATATTTCCGCCTTTCCCCTGAGATGTTAGGATCCCGACGTCTCCTGGCATTATCCCATGCCACGTATGCGGACCGCTTGAGGTGTGCAGCATCCCTGCTGGCATTGTTATACCAGGGTCTGCTGCGACCCCCAACGGGCACTTTAGAGGAGGGAATAAACAATTCCATCCCCTGGAGCACCACGTCTTTAAGACGGTCCGCACAGACGTCAGGATCAGCAGAGGAAAAGCAGAACCGCCCCCATGGGTAGGATGCGTAAAATTCACGCAATCCATCCCAATCTGCTGACATATACCGCCAAACTCTTCGATACCCGGTCGTCGTTCGACGATCAGGACGAGAGAGTGGTACGGCAGCACGAATAAGGCAGTGATCAGACGATCCAAGCGGAGCGTCGACCACCACACTGTATCCGGCCGGATCTGTGGTCAGCAGAAGGTCCAACAAAGAAGGCTCGTGCCCCTCGATATCTGGGACACGGGTGGGCTGTGTCACCAGCTGGGAGAAGCCGTAGGCCAAGGCGAAATCGTAGGCAGTCCGACCCGGGAGGTCAGTGGTTCTGGACCCCAACCACTCTTGGTGATGAGCGTTAAAGTCTCCAAGAACCACCACCTCCGCAGATGGGTACTGCTCAAGCACGCGGTTAGTCCCCTCTTGCACATGCTCAAACAGAGCTGAACCTGCATCACTGCTGTGAAACATATTTGACAGGTGGCTAAGTTCTGCTCGCGAAGGCACAGCGTTGCTTCTGTCATTAATCACTGCATTGTTACACGTTCCATAATAGAAACCAGTATCAATATTACTTCCCTCTCCACTCTCACTTAATTTTATGTATGTAATACTATTCGAAACTAAAAATCTGGAGTCACTTTTTTTTAGAAATTTGAAACTCAATATTTTTTTTTATTTATTGCTTAGATGGATGGTCGAGCTCACAGCCCACCTGCTGTTAAGTGGTTACTGCAGCCCATAGCCACAACGTAAACGCGCCACCCACCTTGAGATATAAGTTCTAAAATCTCAGTATAGTTACAACGGCTGCCCTACTCTTCAGACCGAAACGCATTACTTTGGAGGTATATGACGGAGGGAAAATCTTCCACCGAGCGGGTGATATTGCTCGGTAGAGCGACGGTCCGAATGTTGTTGTTCGGAACTTGTATACATTTATATGCGCTTTATCTTGAGAATGCCGCAAGCGAGATTCAGGCATCTGTCAATTATCTTGCGTTATATGATGGCTACCCGCCACATCACTCCCCTCCGAGACCGGAGGTCGTGTCATTTTAGTTATCGTTTTCCGTGCTGAGATTAGCTTGTAAGTGCCAGTGCTGCTCGAAGTCTGCGGTGAGTCGAGACTGAGCTTGAATGCTGCGTGATGAGGCAGTGTAGGTGCGTGCCGTAGGACCAGGAAGCGCGGTGAGCCGGCTGCGATGGTGGCTTGCTGTGGGACGACTGTCGATGACTTGCTTTTATCTGCGAGAATGCGGGGATTGTGGTAGCCGAAGTTCTTGATGCGCTGATGATGAATCAGAAGGTTGCTTGTTCACATCACGTCGGGGTCACCAGTTGTAAGAATATACGGCAAAGGGAAGATCTTCCACCGAGCGGGTGATATTGCTCGGTAGACCGACGGTCCAGATGTTGTTGTTCGGAACTTGTATATATGTCGCCACAATTACTGCTTCACGGCAGAAATAGGCAGGGCGGTGGTACCTACCTACATACGCTATCGAGAACGTTAAACGCACTAAGCACACTGAACACACTTTGTGTTGTACTCTAAGCAGTTTGTACGAAACGGAACTATTCACGACTGCTCACCGCTGTTGGCCTGTTTGACAGTATGTTATTGGAATGAACGATGATTGCAAATCATTATAAATACTTGGTGCAATCACCGCTACCACATACGCAGCACATAAGCATCGTTATTTACAAAAAAGAATACAAATTACATGCTGACTGGACCAAATAAGGAAAGTATAAAAAGTAGGTTAATAAAACTTGACAAATTAACAAAAAATACTGCCTCTTTGTCCTCCGAGGTGTGCGTAATTCCGTTGTCTCATTTCATCCTGAGAAAAGAGCACGGTGGCAATAATGGACCCAGAGACATCCAAGTTCATTTTTTATTTGTATTCTGATTTACCTCACCTCACTTTTGTTCTCTTAAATAATTTGAATTTAAGTAGAAGTGTTGTCATAAATTTAAAACCGGAGTTTTTAATATTTTTATTTATTTCTACGAGTGTCTTCTTTAGATCATATAGAATTTATTCATACGAGGGCTGCACTAAAAGTATCGGGAATGGAATATTTCCACTGTTCCTGTCATATTAAAATCTTTTTAATTGAAAACTCCTTGGTTTTAAAAATCGAATACCATTTGTTTATTTAAAAAAAGATTCTAGGTCTTGTCACGAGGTTTTGTCAAACTTGTTTAGTCGTTGAGAAAATGGAATTGACTCGAGAAAATTCAAGAGCGATGATTTATTATGACTTTCGAAGTGGTTTAACCTTCGATCATCAGTTACTATTGTTGATCGAAGGGTTTAACACAAAAACAGTGTGTTGACCGGATGATTTCTGCATTTGGTGATGAAGCCCCATCCAAAACCACAATTTATCGCTGGTTTGCTGAGTTTCAACGTGGACGTGTCAAGCTCAGTGATGATCCCCGTCAAGGTCGTCTAAAAACTGCAGTCACCCAAGAAAACGTTGATGCTGTGCGTAAGCTGATTGAGGAAGATCTACATGTGACATACCGCGAAATTCAGGCAACTTTAGACATTGGCATGAGTCAAATACAAATAATCTTGCATGAACAATTAGGTGTACAAAAGTTGTTTTCCCGATGGATACCGCATTCGCTCTGTGAAGAGCAAAAAGCGGCTCGCGTTACTTGGTGCGTCAGAGCTCTCGAAAGATTCCACGCAGGATCCTCAAATGCTGTATACAACATGGTATCAGGTGACGAATTCTGGATATACGCGTACGAACCCGAAACAAAGAACCAGTCACGAGTTTGGGTGTTCGAAAATGAGTTAAAGCCAACAAAAATTGTTCGTTCACGGAGTGTTGCAAAAAAAATGGTGGCCACGTTTGCCTCCAAAACCGGCCATGTTACGACTATTCCTCTTGAGGGACAAAGAACGGTTAATGCAGATTGGTATACTAGCATTTGTTTGCCACAGGTCGTTTCTGAACTCCGTAAAGAGAACTGCAACCGCCGCATCATCCTCCATCACGACAATGCGAGTTCTCACACCGCGCACAGAACAAAAGAGTTTTTAGAGCAAGAAAACATAGAATTATTATACCATCCGCCGTACAGCCCCGACCTAAGCCCTAATGATTTCTATACTTTCCCTAAAATAAAGAATAAATTGCGTGGACTGAGATTTTCATCACCTGAAGAAGCTGTAGACGCCTACAAAGCGGTCATTTTGGAGACCCCAACTTCCGAATGGAATGGTTGCATCAATGACTGATTCCATCGTATGGAAAGATGTGTCAAATTTCGCGGAGAATACTTCGAAAAGCAATAAATACATTTTTAAATAGTAATGTTGTGTCACTTCGTTAATTCCCGAAAGGGGATTGCCCACTCTCCATAGTGTGCTAGGCCCAAGATGGACATCAAATATTACTATAAAAATGTACTGATTCAAATTCTTAAATGTATTGGATATCTAAAAAATATATTGAAATTGACGCCACTATTATAAAAAATATAATAAAAATAAAAACTCGTTTTGAGGTTAATTTTCTATATAAATAAGTGTCGGATTGTGAGATACTTCAAGAACTTTTCTTTTCTTAATGTTTAAGATGTTCCTAATTTATTTTTATCCAATAGGGTATAAAAACACACTTAATTCTTTAAATATCTATATTTTCGTCATCTTCATACACAATTAGTATCATCTAAAAATAGCAAAGGAGAGCATATACACGGTTTTAAATCTCGGTCAGGGTAAAACCACAATTCACACAATGTTTTTTAGTCGTAGTATGAAACGTTATTGATAAAAGTAAAATAAATCGAAGAAAAATCAAAACACATCCATTTTGTACGCAAGCACAACACCACAAGCAGCAAGCGAAGTGTCAGTCAGTCAGATTTTTTTTTTTTTTATTTATTTATTTACGGCCAATGGTTACAGGACCTTATAGCCTAAGTCAGTCAGATTAAATTCAGTGCTGTCAGTATAAAGAAAAATAATTACATGAAATTCATATATCGATTATTTTTTTAAATAACCGATAATTGATTTATATCTTAATCTTTTTTTACGAGTACACATTATTTTTTATGTTTTTGTTTTAGTTGTACATATTTAAATAACAATACTAGTAAAGTTTTTTTTATTGCTTAGATGGGTGGGCGAGCTCACAGCCACCCTGGTGTTGCTAAGTGGTTACTCGAGCCCACATACATCTACAACGTAAATGCGCCACCCACCTTGAGATATAAGTTCTAAGGTCTCAAGTATAGTTACAAGTTAAAGTCCAATGGGTATGTCTTCGATGTTATTTTATGTGCATAAAATCCATTAAAATCGTTTGATTAATGATAATACTTAAAATGGTTTATTTATATGTTTTATTTATATACTCAAAATATTTACTTCATACGTAAAAGGATTTGAAGCTGGCAATATTTTTCCCGCAAAAATAAAAATCCTTGTTTTTTCAATAGAGTTACTTTTTTTAAACTACTTATTGTAAACTATAGTGGCGCTTATTTGCAAGAAAGTAAATGCATATTTATTTATGACAAAATTAATGCACTAAGTATTTTTTCTATAATCTATTGTCCGCTTTGGGCCGAAAATGGGCCATCCCCTTTTCAGTGCCGCCTAGGTACCTCACCAGTTCACAACTTATAAGTTAATTATGGTAAGTAGTAATAATAATTAGTTATTTAGTTATTAATTCTATAGTATTTCAATGAAAATTTAACAATTCACAAAGTGGTTTTGTGGTTTTCAACTCTCGATTAATTTCGGATATTGATTCGAATGCAATATGGAAATTTCAAGTTCATTAAAGTCCTTGATGATAAACAGTTACCGCAGCAAATAGAAGTTATAGCGTGAACTTCACCCCCTTTTTCACATATTTAGGTCTGGGATCTGGGACTGTAAGAAAGGTTCTTAATTCTAATCTGGGACTGTAAGGTGATTATCATGACGCATAGCCTTATCGAAGTACCGTTGCCGCCGCTGACTACTCCCCGACTCCTAATCATGCAGGAGCCAGTCACCGTCGACGCCCTAGACACGTCCTTACGGATGCCTCAGATCCAATAACCTTTGCATTAGACGCCTTCAGCTCTAATACTAGGAGCAGGCTTAGAGACCCCGGTAACCGTACTCGTCGAACTCGACAAAGAGGTCGACGTGTAACCTAACCCATGCATCAGCCCGCTGAGTTTCTCGCCGGATCTTCTCAGCGGGTCGCGATTCCGGTCCGGTAGTAGATTCACTCGCGAAGCAATTGTTAGGTCTCCTTTGGAGGCGCTCGGGCAGTTGTTAGCAAATCCCACCCCTCCTGGCTGAGCCTTTGCTCGCCCACCTGTCCTGGTGAAACTGAAAAGGCCTTCGGGCTACCAGTAAAATTTCAATCATAAAAAAAACTGTTTGCGGATCGATTCGAGGCCCAAGTCTTGTAGGTCAACATTCCTCACGAACATCAGTAAAACTGCGTTATATGACCTGACCAATCACAACCATATAAAAGCGTCAAAACTGCATCATAATGATAAAATAGAATAGAAGTTAAGAGTTAAGAGAGATAACTCTACTATCTAACTATCTTTATGATCCATCGGTGAACTCTAAGTTCTACAATCCAAGCATGTTGAAGTTCTAACATGTCTCATTACTATAATGTTAACTGTAGAAACGCACCAAATAATTTCGTTATAAAATATATAATAATAGCGTTAATAATTATTTATTATTAAATTGATTTATTTGGTTTCAAACGATCCGTCAGAAAGGAGAGGTGGAATCGTGCTTTATAAAGCGTTAGTTTTTTTTTTAGGTGTCGTAGAAACCAAAATGGCTTGCCTATCTTTGGATATTTCAAATCATTCTAATAATAAAACAGTTACGCTAGATACTAACAGAGGATATACAACATAATTGTCGGCTTTACAATGAAATAGGATAAATTCAAGTATAAAATTAAAACAAATATTAATATTTGATATGATAAAATGATAATGATAAAAACATTTCATTTTACTCCTACGTATTAATGACATTTTTGTTTAACATAAATAAGGCACGAACAGGCAGATGTGTCTAGTGGATTGTCTCATAATCAGTAGGTACTAATTAGTACTATCGCTTTTCCAGAGAGATTTCCCACCCTCGCGGCCTCGTGTGGAAAAGTTTTTTTGTAAATATTCGTCATTCAGATTTTCTTTGTGACTGTTCTTCAAAAATACAGCGTTACTTTTAATCATAAAGAAATTGACGAAACAAAATTGTTATTTGTCTTTCTGTGAACCGTTAATTAGTCCGTTGGGGTAAATTTTGTTACGCAAAATACGGCAAATGTTTTCAAATGGAGAATACTTTTTTTTTTATTTAAGTGAGTTTTGTATAATTAACTTAATTAGAGTGGAGAGAGAGCTTTAGTGAAGTTAATTTATCATTGTTTTTATACGCACACAGAAATGAGAAGTTTATTTTATATCTACTGATGTGTACTTTTTATTTTAGAAAAGATAAAACATACTCAATAAGTACTGACATGATACAGAGAATAAAATTGCATTGGGCAGTAAAAAGTCGCTTATCAAAGTAAGTATCGCAAATAGGTCAAGAATTTGCTTGTAATCATATCTAAAACGAAATCAGCCTCTCGCTTTGGTGCGGGACAGGCACCATGAACAAGATTTTTTCCAAAACTATTTCGAGGAATACTCAGGATTTTACGTGCTCACAATCCACCACCCTACGACTACTGAATACGCAATTTAATAAATTGATTACACGATCGGGCTTCAACTCATTACATAATAATTATTTCGTCGTGAAGTCTTTCGTGAACAGGTTATAGTATTTTATACACTACGCATTTTCTCAAGAAAGTTGATATCTACCTGCCCTGAGATCATATCGTTATATCATCATATTCGCATAACTAGATACACTATTTTCCTGATAAGGCACGGATGTCTCAATTCTAATCCGTAAAATCTTATCAAATATCAACCTATCCTTCACCACAATGTCTAACTACTCTCTTGTATCCTATGTTCCATGTGAAATGTTCTGAGGAATTGTTTGACTCTGTTATTATTCTACCGTCGTAACTCTGACGACCTGGGTCGAATCATTCCTACTAATTCATCATTCAGTTCTTTTCCACATATAATTTTGCCACGTACTATGCAATTTCCGAATGACAGCGGTGCGACATGTCTTCAGCGGCATGGCTGTGCTAGGCATTACTGTCTTGCATAACCACCATTGACTACTAGGGGGAACGTATCGACGCTTGAAAGGCAAGCGACTAACCGACAATAACTGCTTTATGCATAAATGATAGGCAATAACCATATTCAATGCACAAAAAAAATATATTTCTAGGTCTATTCAAATAATTTCAATCCTACAGCTAGATTCGTTAAAATAGATTTTTTTAGGTATATTTCAACTTTAAATTAGTCTACTGTAAAGTTCACGCATTGTTGCTTAGTCACGTTTGCCTTTCAAGCGTCAGTATGCTCGTTTGTCTTTAAAACCAATGAAAAATATTAAAATCAAACATAGGATGTTAAGATATTGTAGAGCCTAACGGAGAAGATTGTTTTGTTTAGTTTATCTTTTTAGACTAGATCACTAGGTCACCGTAGACATTAACAACGTAAATGTAGTCACCCATTTTGAGAGATGAGTTCTAAGAATGAGTATTATATCACAACCGCTGCCCCGCCCTTCCAACGGGAACGCATTAGCGCTTCGCAGCCGAAATGGGTGGGTCGGTGGTATCTACCCGTGCGGGATCGTTAACAAAATGTTCTACACCAGTTCTTTTTTACTCGGAGGTATTCGTAAGTTTCGTTTTATTTATTTTTTATTATTGCTTAGATGAGTGGATGAACTCACAGCCCACCTACTGTTTAGTGGTTACTGGAGCCCATTGACATCTACAACGTAAATGCGCCACCCACCTTGAGAATAAGTTCTAAGTTCCCAATAGGTATAGTTACAACGGCTGCTCCACCCTTCAAACCAAAAAGCCTTACTGCTTCACGGCTGAAATAGACTTGGTGGTGGTACCTACCCACACGAAGTTACAAGAGGTCCTGCCACTAGTAAATACGTAAATTATAATTTTTCGGGTTTGATTTTTATTACAGGATGTTATGCCTTCACCGTGGAAATCAATCGTGAACATTTGTATTAAGTAAAACTACCAATGAGTACCGTTACAATTCAACATTTCCTGAGATACCTATATCATCGTACCTATAATAATATGTGACCAAGGAAACAAAATACCATAATTTCACATTTTTTATTTTGTATACTCCCAAAAACACTGAATCACATTCATACGTTAAATAACTATAATTAATTATTACAAATCATTCGTTTCTAAATTAACTAAATGCATTGTTTATGACAACAGTTTGGGATTAATTTTAAGACAAGCTGTTCGTTTTACTCGCATAAAGTTATGAGCTAGGGTCATTAACTCGCATATTTTAATAGTTTTTGTATGGTTAGTGAATTTTTAAACAAAAATAAAGGTTAATAAAAAAAAAAAGGTTAGTAGTGCATTCTATTTTCTGTATTGTAAGTAGCATAATAATATATACACTACACTACTATTGGCTAGTTAGTGTCAACCCTAGATACAGCTGTAACTCATCAAGACGGTAGCCGGTACACACTTGACTCTCCTTTATTAAACCACTCACTCACTACCATATTGTTTAGATCAAGACCAAATATAAATTAACCATTAATCGTTAATCAAGATTCAAAAAAATCTACAAATAAACAATTTTCATATGCAAGACTGGATCGGATGTTTGATTATTTAATTATTATTTGTATATATAATAAAATGTGTATAAACGTGTATTAATTTAATTGATCACTGTGCAGTGCTTTTAAAAACTTACACTGGACATCAAGCCATGTGTATATATAATAATCACTAGTTTGTACCACTCGTTCACATTTGAAATATTGTCTGGTGTGAGCAAAAATTATTTAAAGTAAGACAACTTCTGAAAACGATATACTCTAAAACTACTTAACTTATAAAATTATTAATTGACCGAATGTATTATGCGGATCGAATAGTCCGTTGCCATAAACCTAGAAACAACATTCTACAGTCTATAAATCGCACTCAAATCAATGAAAGGAACATAACTCTGAAATGTTATAATACTAAATCTATGAATAAAATTTTAAATTAAAACTGGGGTGTCCTCAATAGATTGTAAAATCGTAGTAAAAGGCGTTACGCGCCTTACATTAACTTTAAGTTGCTTAGTAGCGAACATGGCTGAGCTTACATGTCCAAATCAAATATGAGATCGTTTTTAAAGGAAACTTCTAAATATTTTCCTTTGTTTAACCTTTCGGGATCATAGAGGTTCGTTTTGTGTTTAATATTTTCGCAATTAACAGAATCTCCTTCGAGTTTCTTCGAATGCTTTCCGGAATCCCGAAATTCTGATTTCGCGTCAACGATTCCAGCCTTGTTTACGTATTTTGTTGGTTTAGCGTTTATGTTGAATTCGTGATTGTTGTACGAATCCGATGTTTTGCATTCTTCGGCGTCGGACGTGTCCGCTAGACCGCTGTCGCGTCGCTGTTTCAATGCTGACTTCGACCTTTGTTTGGAACTCTGCGAACATAATATTCATAAAGACGTTTAAAATGATATATCTCAGTATCTTTAACATACAAATTTAAGAACAATACTTGTTTTCGTTTTTTGACCTATAAAACGGAGAAAAAAAACGCTGACGATTTTGTTGCGATATTTTGTAGAAACTCCTATGTAAATTACAAACATGAAATAACGCTTCTGCTAAATAAGTTGTTTTTGTAACTCGATCGGTCTGCGTTATTAGTGTCCGTTCACACGAGAATGAAGAAAGTTTGTAGAAATAGGAGAAAATAATGTCACGTTTCGATTCATTCTTAAAAAACAAAATATGTATTACTAAGCTGAACAATTGTTTTATGTATGTTATTATAAACTTGATAATGATATTTTATTGACAAATATACGTTTATAAATAGAATTTGGGCCAAAAGATTCCACGATAATGGGATCATCGATAATCCGAACGGCCCTCTTCTTTATGGAGTCAAATGAAAGTAGCTGGTATTTGGGAGCCCCGGCCTAGAAGGTGGGACCAGTACTCCACGCGAGGACGAACTTGTGTTTTGTAAAGCAAGTCTTTGTCCAGGCGCGAAATACCGCTCCGCTCTGTTGAGAATTCCCAGTATTTTGGACGTCAACTTGGCTTTGCCCTTGAAATTACTCCAAAATTGGACATAGTTCGAAAAATTGACCCCTAGTATCCCAATACTCGTGAAAGGTTGCAAGGATACTCTTTGGAATTGCGGCACCATGACAGGAGTCCTTTTTCGCAGTGAACGCGCAACCCTGCCTTCAATGGGTTGAATTGAAGTGTTCAGAGTTTTCTTCACTTCAGACCCATGATTTGATCGTCTCTCCTGCACTATGCTTCGAGAGTTTGATGCCTGATATATCGAACATCCCGGTGTTGTCATCTGCATAACGACGCAAGCCATCAATAGATAGAATCGCATTCATTTACAGGATGAAAACCGTGGGGGAGAGCACCGATCCGTGGGGGAGAGCACCGATCCTTGTGGAACGCCAGAACTAACGGTCATGCTATAGGAGCAGCAGTCGTCTACTACTGTGATGCTCCGCTCATCCAAATAGATAGCAAACAACTTGCAGAGTCGCTCGGGAATTCCTTAAGGTGATAAGTTAGACAAAAGTGCTGTATGCCAGACCATATGAAACGTGTTTATTTTTTATTTGCTTCATCAACAAGCTTATAAGTAAGAAGCTAACATACCTGAAGAGTATTTCCACATTCTTCTTCTGCTTCACTTTCACTTTTCCTTCTCTCCAGATTTCTCTTTTTACTCTTCTTGCGTTGATTTTTCTTTTTCTGACCTTCAATAGAAGAATTGTACCTGAAAAAATTATATAATATACATTAGACAACATAAACTTATGAAATCCACTATTATCATTTCTTGAAAATAACAAACTCAGATAAGAAAGATTGATATATAGATTGTGAAATAAACATTGATAAACACGTATTTAAATAATTACTCAATGGTTTGATTTATTCAAGGCATTTCCATGAGTAAGCTAAGTAAGCTTCAATGAGTAAATAAATCAAACTGAATACAAATTATTCACAATAACTGAATTTGGATTGCATTGGGTATTCCTCTCATCCAAAATAGATATGAGTGTGGTAGACATGGACATATCAGCACTCTCATATGGTCTCAGAAGTAATCGCCTGTCAATGTGTAGCTAACATGCATTGACTGGCTAATGCTTTGAATAGTATTACCATCTGAAAGGATGAATGATGAGGAAGTAAAAATATGCATATGCGTAAACTTTAATTGTTTGAGCAAAAAATTGGCAGTTTAAAATTCCTTTAAATAAGTATGGGGCATCAAATTATTTTAAACTCCAAATGAACACTGTTTTATCTTTCTACTGTACAAAAATTCAAAAGATTATGTTTCACCCAAATTGATAAAGATATTTAATATCATAAATATTTACCTGTAAAACTGTCTAGCGATAACATTATTAAACCTAACAGTCTTTTTAAAACTAGACTCTTCAGGTATGCAATCAGAGCTAATATAATCCATAGATGATGCAATATCCCCAATGCTTGATTCAGAATAACTGCGAGAACTCGATTTACGGAGTATACTCTTGGCTCCAGTCTCACTCCTGTATGTCTCAGTCCACACAATTTTTCTGTCTTCTAGTGTGTATGAATCAATATCATCATCGCAGTCATCAACATTGGTAGATACAACAATGTTAGTCTCAGAACCTAAGTTTGTTACTTCAACAACTGGAGTAACTAATTCTGTTACTGCTGTGCTAGGATTTTCTTCAGATGAAGAGTCATTTTTTTTAAGTTGGGAATTGTCTAAATGTTCTTCAGTCAAAGAATCACCTAGACCAATTAGAAATTTTTGTGGAACATTACTATTAAGCTCAATTTGTAAAATGACATTGTTGTCCCAAGCTTCTCCAACAACATTTTCAAATACAACGTTATCATTGAACACAATAGTTGCAGCATAATAAATGGGCACAAAACCAGAGCCTGTAGAAGTAAATTTAATATTAATTTTGGAACCATCAGTTTTAACTTCAACTGAATCAGGTTCAGTGTTTTTCACGTGGAATGTTAAGGCAACTACATCATCGAGGATGTTGTATGTGTATTTAGGTAGCGTGTAGGCAAGAGATTCTTCAAAAAAATTATTTATTCGATTTTGAGTACAGGGTTCAATTATTTCCTGAATCTTGCTCTCAGTTGATGAAAGTTCCGTTACTAAATTTGAGGAATTATTATTCTCCTCATCACTTTGGGAAGCATTTGATTCACTTTCAAGACCACTATCTATTTTGTGGCTGTCTTTATTAGTTTGAACTAAATTTTTCTTAACCACTGGTAGGGTTACTATGAGCTTATGTAAACTTTTGTCAAACTTAGCATTACCACATTCTTCATTTACTTGATAGGGAAGAGAGATGTTTAATTTATATTTGGCTGGTTTTTCAGATATCAAATATAAAGATTGTTCTTTCACATCTAAAGTGCATTCTTTAGTAGAAGATAAAAGTGGCAAGTTTACTTCAATGACAATTTGACTTGGTATAGCACAGTATTGTTTGCTCTCTCTGTGGTATGTAAATTCTTGAAGATCTATATTCTTTTGCTGTTTTATGACATATTTAGGTATGGTATATCCATTATCAGTTATGTGATTAAATTCTGAAAGTACTTTTCTGGGTTTTTTCCATTGATCTATTACAGGTTTACTTGCTTTGAATACCTCAGTATTTTGATCAGAGTATGAATGTTGAGGATACAATTTTTCCATTATCTCTGGCGATAATTCCTGGCTTTCTTCTTCATCGGGGGGCTTATAGTTAGGGTCTTCTTTTCGTATCACCGCTGGTACAGCCATACCCTTGTAAGATGATTTTGGAAGCCGAAAATTATTGACGTCCAAATGAATATTATAAGTTTTTTGTAACCCCTCAAATGCTGTATTATTAACTAATTCTCGAAACTGTTTGTTAACCTCTGCCATCCGAAGTGTATTGGGATGGAAAACGACATCGTAAATCACGCAACGTTTCTTATTTTGAACATAATCTTCCCGGGGTGGCAATAATGAATATGGGATTTGCCAGTTCATACCCCTTTTTCCGTTAACTTCTTGAATGTTGTGCGAAGGTTTGCCGATGTTATCATTACTGCAAATATTAATAAAAGCTATTCTGTCGCCGGCCACACTTGTTTTGATAACATAACCTCCCTTTGGATTTATGAATGTTACATCGTATCCACGTTCCTTCTCGAATTGTGTCATTTCTTTCTGATATAGAGCTTGGTTCGCCGGGTCACGTACTTCTTCGCAGTACTCGGTGAGAAGCTCTCGAAATTTCTTATTTTTCAATGCGTCTTGTATAGCTTCTAGATCCGATCTAGAAAATTGTATGTCTTCATCACGAGGTTTTACTCCTGTTGCCATTGTGATTACGCTGTAACTTGCTTGGTATATAAATAAACACCAATATTTCTACGCACCCACAATAAATTTTCCAGCTGACGTCCGTCCGATCGTGATACAAAAATGTTGCAAGTTATAAAAATCAAGGTACTTAATAAATCTATATTAAATTACACTGTATCACGACGCGATTGATGATTTTAGATTTTCGGTCTACTGTTATCTCGACAAAAATCAAAATTTAACTTTTGAATGGGAGATTTCCAGTCGAAAATTTTAAAATGCTGTTGATTATATTGTTCCATTGTTTTGTAAAGTAAAAAACATTTTATCAGACATTGTAGCTGAAAATAAATCGAAGCCGAATCTGAGACCCCAACAAAAACCAAAACACTACCTAATAATCCGTAAAGAAACTATATTTAGTAAATAACGCAGAGCCGTCTATTTATCCTCAGATCAGGTTTTATACAATTTTTGACCCCTGTCCTGGGGCTTATAAATAAATTAGTTTTCTCTTTTGTGTGTATCATTTATGTGTTATTGTATTATACTCTAGTGTGTAACATGGAAAATAATAATAAAGAGCATTGAAATAGCATCAATATACATAAAATATCTAACTCTGATTACATCGATAAGCTACATTAATTGTACGTTAGTATCTTTAAAATTTTTTTTTAAATACGAATCTAATTTGAAAACAAAAACTGATGTTCTATACTCTAGTGTCTAACATGGAAAATAATAATAAAGAGCATTGAAATAGCATCAATATACAATATCTCTGATTACATCGATAAGCTATATTAATTGTATGTTAGTATCTTTAAAAAATTTTTTAAACACAAGTCTAATTTGAAAACAAAAACTGATGTTCTAAAGCTTATTAAATTTAATCTAATTTAGCTCAAAAATATCATATTCCTTCATAAATCGTAATTAACAAATGTTTGTTCTAATAAATCAAAAATGAACTATATAAAAGCAAAAGCAACGATAAAGATATTTAATTACCTATGTATTATAATCCAATCTATGTTGCTTATAAATATTCTATTTGTCTATTCTATTTGGAAAATGAAAATACTTAGAATTTTAAATCTATTAATCGTGAAATGTCCGATAGAAACATTAAAAATCACATAAAATATCGAAAGTTAAACTGAAATATCGATATTTTGCGACAATACTACAAGATAAGTTATGAACTACTGATAATTTTACACTTACTATAAATAAGTAAGACACGCATATGCTTAATATTTAAGACACACTTATTACTTATGGTAGGAATGCCAGGAGTGAAGTTAGGAGATTTGTTTTATTTCGTGTATTAATGTTTCTTCAGGTTTAAATGTGTAATAACGGTTGTTTATTAACAGTTTAGTAGCTACGAAAATGCACAAATGTGAGAAAATGAAACAAAGCCGTTTCGAGATCCTCCAAAAAGTCCACTGAAAAAGGAATCTTTACTGAAAAGTAAATAACCACCATTTTACATTACATTAAATTACAAATCATAAAGTTAAAACTATTGCCATAAAAAAAGGTCATAGTTATAGTAAGCGGCACGTAGGTTGGCAAGGTTTTGGTGTAGTGGGGGTAATGTCGCGCATAGTGCACATTGCAACAAAAAAATGGTCACTTTTATTGCGCGCATATAATTTCATTTAATTTTATTTTATTGTTTATTTGCCATAACTTATTTTTAAGCCTGTGTGTTTTGAAGAAAGTTAAAGAAAAGAGAGGAATTCGTGAAGTGTATTAGGTGTTATAAATAAAATACAATTAAAAGTTAAGGAGTTTATTTTAAAAAATATACTTAATATTAAAAATTATGTGTCGCCGTCGTCACTGTCATTTTCTAATAGTACTACCCCTTGGATCAAATTTATGGTAGCACCTGAGCTGGTGGAAGGAGTTGGCTCCTCATCGTCGACATAACGAAGAGTCGCTGTCGTCACTGGCGTAAATAATAAAACGCTCAGTGACTGAATCTACTATATGGTCATTGGTATTTGGTCCTGGCATTGCAAACAAATTTAAAACAATAACACTCGTAACAAAAACTAAATTTAAACAATAATAACAATTCCTAAAAAAAAATTAATATAAACAAAGGGTTCCTACAACTTAGTAGGCGCATGTGTAGCCGGGAGCGAACGGAACGTGGACACGGTGCGGGAGGGGAGCGTCGACTGACTCACCAATCGCGCGCTCGGAACGGTGCTACGTCTTTCCCCGCGTCCCGCTAAAGAAACCTAAAAAACGACTTCTGCGCATCTAATGCCGGCCACTCACATGCGGGCAAATATTCGTACATTATACGAATGTTTGCGCGCAACTTTGCATAATCATTTGCAAATGTCGTCCTACACTTGCGGGTTTGCGTATTCGTGCGCATGTGAGTCACCGGTATAACGACTCTTGCCAAGTTACGTGCCGGGGACTATACCAGATCATAAAATCCCTAAAGAAACACTTAAATATGGTACGGTACCGTACCGTATACCGGTAAAATGGGGCGATTAGGGACAAATTCCAGCTTTATGACCAATTTTAAGGTAGTTGTTGATGTATATAATACTATATCAGTTGAGTCTTGGGGGCATCTTTGTTGTCCAATTTAAAACTATGCAACTAGCATTCCAGTTTAAGCAAAAGAAGCAAAAATAGGTGTAATCCCTATTTACCTGGAAATTGCGGTAAATTGGGACGAAATGAGAAATTTGCTAGGGTTGGCACTATTGGTTTTAATTTATTTATTTATTTAGTTGCACCAACAAATTGATCATCATTAAAAAACATTGAAAAACTGACAAAAGTACATGGCAGATGTCACCTCAATTATAGGTGCAATCGACAGTGCATTAACAACAAATATATATATATATATATATATATATAACAAAAACTTGATTACATTTATTTACTTATGATTAATTTATATTTACTTGGGAAATGATCCGCGACAGATTTGTCCTGTAAGTTGTGAAACAATTAAAAAAAACATCTATTTCATCACTTAAAATTAGTTCAGCGCAATCGGACAACTCCGAATGAACATTGACGGAGACCACGCTACCGTGGACATTATTGTAGTCCCAAACGATTCTGTATATGGGAAAGCAAGCACCTAAATTCGAACGAGTGGGCTTTCTTATAAACGGTTTATATTTCTTCGTTCTTGGTAAGTACTTAGGGGCTGATATTTTTATCTGGGTTAAGAGATTAGGTGTGTCGGTTATTCCATGGATTAATCAGATGAATACCCCCACTCTGAACAAATATTAAATATTTTATTATGTATTACTTAGACATTTTTGTCCACCTTGAGATGTCATTGTTCTTGTTAAATGTCTGTTCAAAATTGACTTACTTATATTAAATTGCTTAGCTATTTCAACTAAAGACTTATTCCCAATTTCATAGGCTTCTATTGCTGTTTTTAATATTAAGGGATCATATCTCTTATAAGGCTTTGCACTCTTTGATACGTACACGCGAGGCATATCTAAAAATAGAAAACAATACGTAACTGATAATATAAATATTTACCAAACAATAAAATAACACAATGATAATTCTGAATAAAAGTTCTAGACAAAAACATCATGAATAAACCAGATTTTTACCAACAAATTTAAAAAGTATTGTTATAACTACATAGACAACCCTACAAACCTGTACCTATTTATACTTTGGTCGTTTCCATTTCTCTTATTGTCATCCCAATTGACCCCTTTTTGGTTGTTATTTGTAACTAAGACGTCCACAATATCCCCAAAAACAACAGATTTTTACATGTATTTTTATTTTATCAAATACATTAAAACCAATAACAACTGAGACTTACCTTTAATATATATGATGGTTCAAACACTAAATAACGTTTATAAATCACAGTCGTCTTCTATTATTATCAAATAAATAAAAGAGAGCAAAGTTTCTAGCACTAAAATAATTACCACCACAGGAAGTTAATTTGAAACGCGATTTTTTATAAGTTAGCAGCTATTATCATGCATATTCAGAGTTGTTTTGTGAACTTTCAACATTTTACTACTAAACTACAAAAAAGGAAGATTTTGCAACGAATATAATACCAATATTGATTATGTATTTCGTACGTCGAAAGATTTTCCTGTTTTTTTCCCCATACGCCTCTCAATCCCTAATCGCCCCATTTTACGGTACTAGTAGATTACATATAGGTTATGTTTTTTTAATGTTTATGACTGACCGTTCACTGAAACTTATTTGAAAATACTGAGAATAATATAGAGGTCTGAAAGAAGAAGGAAAAAATATCGTGTAGTAAGATGTCTCAGAAAAAGTTATTTCAAAGTTTTTCTCAAATCATTATACGATCATCTACTGCTATGTGCAACAGATCGTACGCTAGATGGGTTCACAGAAAACCGGTCAAAGTGTTACTTCCTTACGAAAATACAAAAGTAGATTTAAAGAAGGAGAAGATCATTGATTTGGATCCAAGTACAATGAAAAATAATCAAACTGAAGGATTCCCGAAGTCTTCCGTTATAAATTCAGAACTGAAAGAACCCTCGCCTAAATTTTCAAAAGAAAAATGTAAAGAAATAACAGAGCAAAGACAAGATAAAATTAAAAGACGCGAATTCTATTTGAACCAGCAGAAAGTTTTTAACGAAAATAATGAAATAATGTATGAAAAGTTGAAGGGAAATGATGGTCGCGTTAGGTAGGCATGCAATTTAATTTTTTTGTGTATGAAACATATATACTTTTTAGTTTTTTTTTTATTGCTTAGATGGATGGACGAGCTCACAGCCCACTTGGTGTTAAGTGGTTACTGGAGCTCATAGACATCTACAACGTAAATGCGCCACCCACCTCGATATATAAGTTCTAAGATCTCAGTATAGTTACAACGGCTACCCCACCCTTCGAACCGGAACGCATTACTGCTTCCGGCTCACGCCGGAAATAGGCAGGGTGGTGGTACCTACCTGTGCAGACTCCCAAGAGGTCCTACCACCAGTGAAAGGTAATTAATTAATTATTGTTGTAATTCCTGCGGGTTTCGCGAGTCGTAGACATAATTCAAACTAATTTTGCGAGGAATACTTTTCGTTTTTGTGGTCATGGATGATATAGCCTGTAGCTGTAATTTTTATTTATTCGTTTGATGTGTGATCAGGCTCACGGCTCAGGAGTCAAGCTGTTACCGTAGCACATAAACATCAAAATGTAAATTTTGCTACTCACTGAGATGTGAGGTGAAATATTTAATTGTACAATGGCTGTAGTGACATTTCAACTGGAATACCTTATTGCTTGGCAGGATAGTGGTAACTGTCCCTGCAGGCTTACAAATTATTAATTAGTTAACAATGTTATTTATAGTTTTGGAAGCTGTTCCAAAAATATATTGGTACCAGATTGCAGAATTTGAATTAGAGCATAGCTGTATTTCTTGGAAAGACTATCTAACAGATCATTATTTAATTATCTTTACTGTCCGATTTGAATAGTAATTTTGTCATTATTTGAATCATTATAATCAATTTAATATTACATTATGCTAAATATTTGAAAAATCAAAACTTTCAGCACACTTTTAGTAAAATCAAAGTCTAAAAAAGATAGAGCTCGCTCTGGATTGTCATTAGTTGAAGGCTGGAGATTGATTGCTGATGGTCTTCAAGCTGATTGTAAACTTAAATACATCATATTCAGCCGGCTTGATGATTTATATAAGATACGGCCATTCTTACCAACTGTTGGAGTGAAAATTTATAAAATACCATATAAAGATATAGAAATGTGGTCAGATGTTGAAACTTCACCTGGCATTTTTGGTATGTATTTGGTAATTATTGGTATGGCTCCTACTTAATAGTTTATGAATATTAATATTTTAAGTTCTCTTTGAGTGAGAATATCTTATTAATTAAAAATTTGATGTATTCCTTCACTGTGGAAGTCAATTGTGAACATTTGTTAAGTACGTATTTCATTAGATAACCAGTACCCGCCAGCGGGATAAAAACACCGATGCATCGCTAGATATGATTGCACTCGACATCTTATCCTATAGACCTCTACTTCAAGTCTCAAACAGTCACTACAATATTCAAACAGTTAACTAGAGTTAGTCCTTATTTGTGGATACATATTTATTATCCATTCAAATCTCTATTAAGTCATTGCAATCATAGAAAATATGGTACATTATTTTTGTCTTTTTCTTTCTGAATCGGCAAGTCCAATCATCACCAATGTTCGATTTTATAAAGGTGTCCTTAGTGCTAGTTTCCTATTAGGGCACTAAGTAGGCAGATTCTGGACTTTAGTTGTCTGTTTCATTTAGACACTTTGATGACCAAAATCATTGAATAATTAATTTTTTGGAATAGTAGTTCAGTGCTTTGTATATAATTGTCTCAGCAATGCTCTTATTAAATTAAGAGGTTCAGAGCCCATTACTTGTGCCTGAGCCTCTCTTGATGGTGATAGTTGCCAATTTTCCAAGGCTAGTAATTGTTATGGTAAAATTATTAGAATAAATGCTAGCTTCTGTTCCTCAACTACTCTCAATACTTTCAATAACCATCAAGGTACTTGTATAAGATTACACTACTATTCCTTCTATGTAAAAAAAACCTGCTACTTGTTGGTAACATACATTTAATAAATTTGGTAAAAAAATTATGTATTATTTACAGGGCTTGATTTTGTCACTTTGTGACTGTTTTCAAGATTTTCTTCAGATTATAATTTTCTCCAATTTAGTGTTTGTCTAGTTTTAGGCATGTTAGTGTTCCTGTGTGAATACTAGGTACTTTGCAAACAACTTTTGTACATAATAAATTAATGAATTATTAATTATAATAAATTAATGAATTATTAATTTATTATTGCCAAGTGTTCAATAAAACTTACAATGTTTTCAGGTATATTTGAAACACCAACTCCTGGGAATATTAAAAAAAAATCTAATACAATACCATTGAATTTTATCTGTGATAATATTCGTGTTCCTGGTAATTTAGGTGCTATATTGCGTGCTGCTATGGGTGTTGGGTGTGAAAAAGTACTACTGACTAAAGGTATGATTGGAGTAGAGTTTTATTGACATTTAAAAACAATTAATTTTTTGTTAAATTATGTTGATTGTAACTTAATTTAAAATAAACTAAATACTTAATAGTAAGTCATTTGGCACTGTTTGTATAACTATATGAAAGCTTTCAGACAGAAACAGCTCAATGTACGGTGAAAGTAATTTTGTTAGGATATTGGACTCATGATTTGTATGCAACACCATTTTTGCAAGCTTTCTGTAGATGTAGACATTAAAAACAATTTTATCAGATACATCTTAGATTTTGTGGAAGAAGTCCGAACAATGGTTACAGTGGTGTCTGAACTCTTATGTATCTTTAGCTGTATTACAGGGCGGTACATTTTCAGAAATTGCAGAGTTGAATACTTACCTTAAAAATTCACTGTGTACAAAAATACAAAAATATATAATTGTTTTCATGTTCAGAGTTGACCCTGGAGACTCCCTCGCAAAATTAAAATTGAATATATATTGTTGGCTATTGCATTGATTACAGGTTGTGTAGACTTATGGGATCCAAAAGTTATAAGGAGCGCTGCAGGGGCACATTTTAGAGTACCCATCTATCCATCAATAGAATGGAATGAAATGCCTGAACATACAAGACCAGAATCAGCGATTTTCATAGCTGACAGTAATCCAAAGAATACAGTTGAAGATAGCCATGATTCTCTGGCTTCAACTATACCTGTTTTGCCATACTATGGTGTTGATTATTCTACTTTTAGCCATAGCACATTAATTATAGGAGGTGAAACGGAAGGTATTAGTGAGGATAGTTATGAGTAAGTTTATTAAATATACATTATTATATTATTAATTTTCGCGAGTCTATGTCATTTAAGTTATTGTTATGACTATTTTAGCATTTACTACTAATTACCATCAGTAACAACGAGAACTAAGGACACTTCATTGATTGTATTGGACCACCTACTAGATCTTAACAACGCCACATAAAACAATAAAGGCCGCCATCAGATTTTATATTACCTATTAATTAACTTGATTAAGAAAAGTAACAGTTTTCAGTACAATCCTAAAATAAGGCTTTTTAATTGGTCCACGTTTTTGGGGGTTTTTTTTTTAAAAGACCAATTGGAAACATTTTTGTATAGTAGATTATTCGGTGGTGCAGCAGTTAGCGCCCCTGACTGTTGTGCCGAGGGTCGTGGGTTCGATTCCCATATTGGGCAAACATTCTTGTGATAAGCAGATAGATGTGTTTGCTCTTTGTCTAGGTGTTTATCTATACTATAATATTATAAAGCTGAACAGTTTGTTTGTTTGAACGCGGTAACCTCAGGAACTACTGGTCCGATTTGAAAAATTCTTTCAGTGTCAAATAGCTCATTTATTGAGGAAGGCTATACGTTATATAACATCGTACTAAGACAAAAGCAAGCGGAGCACCAATAAATAATGTTTCAAAATCGGGGTATTTCTCCCTTTTGAGAGGTTCCGCTGCGTGCGCTGCGGAAACGGTTAAAGTTACGCTAAAATAATGTATAACACAATTGTTCCACTTTAAAGGTTTAAAAAAAAAAGTCCGCGACAGCATATGTCTATAATTAAAGGTGGGCAGGGCTCACTATAACGTTTTTTTTGCTAACCAAATTTGTTCTAAAATAAAGCATTATTTGTGAAGGTGTTTTTATAAAGATTATATTAATCCCTATCCAAACAAATACGTTATTCATTACAACATTGAAACACCCAAATCACTTCAAGATAGGCTTTGACAATTATAGATTTTGCTGGATTTCTCCAGGAACCCATCATCAGATCTTATTATAGGACCATTCGGGAAGTTTACCCTTTCGAACAAAAAAAAGAAAAAAGAAAAAAATCGTATGAACATACATAGATAAAAAATGATGGTCGAATTGATAACTTCCTCTTTTAAAGTCGGTTAGAAAGCGTGATTTTGGTACCTTAAATAGCTCCTTAACATTCTCTATTATTCAAAAATATATTCACTTTCTACGTAAATGAAGAGGCGGGTAAAATTTAGCGTTATGCCACGCGGACAAAGTCGCGGGCAAAAGCTAGTTATCTATATATGAGTCGACTATTACACCGGCCGACATAATTTTCCTTGTTCAAGTTCTGATTATTTTTTTCCACTAATTTGGTAGTGCTGATCACGAAATTATACCTCATTTTATCGTATCACATCAGGTTTTAAAAAAAATTAAGACATTGGCTATTTTAAATTTTTTGATTAAAATAAATTAAATTTTAGATTTTGGCGCTCTTTTCTCGAATCGTGCGAGCTCTAGTGAGGAAATATATTAGTTGCAACAACGACACACCCATTCGAAACAGGTTACATGCAAATAAACTTCTACAGTTACTTTGTTCATAAACTTTTTACTGAAATTAGTGTGTTTATTTAAAAAAAAATCTTACGTTACGTACTTATATATATATTTTTAATTTTTTTTACTTATATACAAAATTTCCATGCTTCTTGTGCGAGTGGGACAGTATAGCACAAGACAAGCACTACGTTCAAAAATAATGGAATCCTCGTAAAAATCTCAAAGTAGAAACAATAAACGTTAAACGAAAAAATTTAATTAGTCCTGAAAAAATTTTACTACCTCCGCTTCATATCAAACTCGGTATGATGAAACAGTTCGTTAAAGCATTGGATAAAAACAATGCTAGTTTTGAATACCTGTTTAAATAAATTCCAAGATTATCTGATGCAAAAATTAAAGAAGGAGTGTTCGATGGACCGCAAATCAGATCTTTGATGGCTGATGAAAAATTTGATGCCACAATGAATAACACTGAATCAGATGCTTGGCTGGCGTTCAGAGATGTTGTCAACAATTTTCTAGGAAATAATAAACATCCCGACTATAAAAATAAGGTTGCAAACTTATTGGATAAGTATCAAAAATTGGGGTGTAATATGAGCATGAAACTCCACTTTCTAGATTCACATGTGGACTTTTTTCCTGATAATCTTGGTGATTACAGTAAAGAGCAGGGAGAAAGGTTTCATCAGGACATAAAAACTATGGAGACAAGGTACCAAGGTCGATGAAATGTGAATATGATGGCTGATTACTGCTGGTCACTGACACGTGATATTACTGAAAATACTTACAAAAAAAACTCACAAAAAAACTACACCCAGACGTAATTTTGTCACGAAACGTAAAAGATGTCACTCTAAATAGTCCTGCAGCATTGTTTAGACTCAATGTTTTCTTTGTAAATGTTCAAATATATGTTTTTGTAATATGATTATTGATTTTTTTCGTGAAATTTTGAAAAAAATGCTTTTTCCTTCTTTTAAAAAAATCTGATGTGATAGGGCAAATATGTAGGTGTTTTTGTGTTTAAAATAGTATAAATTGGTGATATTTGTGGCTCAAATACAAACAACTTTCAAAAAATTTTCATTTGTCGGCCGGTGTTATCAAAGCCGGCAATGTGACTTTTGGACAATTATTCGTAAATCAGAAAAACGAATTATTGACTTTGTATTCCATTGGCAGTCACAAAACTCTTCTGATCGACATCTTAGATAAATAACAGGTTAAGTATTAACCTTTATTTAATGCAGGTTTTGAACCGTATTCTTTGAAGGAGACGATTATATTCAAATCAATCTGTATTGACATATCAATAACATTTTTTTGTCCAAATGCACAGATTGCCACCTTTGTTAATAGACGACTCATATGTATGTATATATATAAGTATTTATATCAGTCTCTGGTACTCACAAGGAATCCCAATTTGGGATCGGATGACCTTGCATGATTTGTTCCCAGTTATTTGTTTTTATTAAGTTGGTGATATCAATAGTGTTCAAAAATAAAATAAATAAGGAGGAAAATGGCTCCGTAAACTGTAGAAAGTGGATCTTTTTTCTTTGCCACTTTATATATATTATTATGTACTTACATTTTTAGAGAAATCAAAGCATATAGTCAATACATAAATGTTCTATTAAAACAATTTCAGGTTTGCTTCTAGTCGAAATGGACTGAGACTGAATATTCCCCTTATAGAAGGCGTAGACAGTCTGAACACTGGTATGGCTACAGCTGTAATTGCATGCGAAATAAAAAAACAATTCGTTCAAGCGTGGAGCAAAATGAAAAAAGAAAAGGTTGAAGCAGAACTTAACACATAAATTTGTAATTATCATATTAGATAGTAGTGTTCAAATGTAGATAAAATAAAAATTGACAAATAACTTTAATTTTTTTTATTGGGAATATCTTTGGTCAGTTGTTTGTTTGGTCAAATATTGTTAAAAATAAGTATTTGAATTTTGTGTGCTGAATGTTCTTGGATTTTTATTGAATTAAGATTGGATGAATTGAAATCCGTACACGCAAGAGGATGTTCATAATCGAATCGATTTGAAAATCTTAACGGTTAGCTTACTACTTAATAATTGAAACGTTAAATCGTGGATAATTTCAATGCCAAATTTTCTTAAACGCGTAATTGCGTAAATGTTGCGTGTACTTTAAATAAAACGGAGCGTAAAATATTTGACCATGTTTACAGATACGAATGTGAACAAATAACTACCTATAATTAAAAAACTAAAGCCATCTATTGGGGACGTTCAAACTAATGCACCAACCAGGGTATAATAGCCGGCAAACTTCTTGAGCATTTGTTGACGTAGTGGGGGTAAGTTTGCGCATGGTACACTCACGTGCAAAAACATTATTTACTCTGCGTCATAATGCAATTAAATTATTAAAATCAACATATGTATTTATTTATATATTTATTAGAACATCAACAAAAAATATAGGTTAATAATTGTAATAATTTAATCTTGGGGTAAAATAGATATTCCTTCTATTAAGTCAAAACTAGAGCTGTTGCCAGGTCTTCGTTCAGTTGAAGCGAAGCTGGTATTTGTAATTTTTTTTTCGTTATCATAATCTTGACCATTATCATCATCACTGTTTTCATCACCCGAGTCGCCATCATCGTGATAAGTCGACATAGGGCTCATCGGTGTAGTTTACGACTCGGTCGGTTCGATCTTCTTTTTTGTCTATAATTAATTATTTTTTGAAGATATTCGATTCGTAGTAATCGAATGTTACTTTTTTCAATTACCAGCTTCCGATTATTTTCTGTTTTTTTTTTCCATCTGAAGCCTAGCTCTTTCATAATTCGTCGTAAACTTCATTCCGAGCCATTAAAATGTATACCTTCTTTAAAATTTTCGAAGCCTTTCTACGGTACGGAGTTTCGCTGCTTGTTATGTAGTTATTATGATTACATCTTTTTATTACAGATTGAACGAAACTATCCATTCCGGTAACTTTCTTCTTCCCTGATCTTTTCTTACCCGGAGTCCCAAGCACGATGAGCAAGCCAGAGCCTTTAGCTTCGTTAATAATGCACCTAACAGTACTCACTGATGTTTTTGTTGCTTCCGAAGTCTGTTTTACTTTTTCCATATATTATATCATTCTTCCCCTGTATATTATATATTTCATATAATTCTTCCCCTGTTTTATAATGAAGCAATATACGTCGTACACAAATTTTCTACCCTTTCTTTTGAATACTACACCAGTTTGTCGCGGCATAGTGTATTTTTTATAAAAAATCAACAAACATTCAACAAATAGCAATGGCAACAAAGTCAACAAGCAATTATAACAAAATATAACTTAACGATTAATAACGATAGACTTTTCACTGTACGCAAGCGTACTTTTGGGAGCAAGCGGAACGAAGGCGCGGTGCGGGACGCAAGGTTCGACTGATCTACCAATAACGCGCTCGATACGATTTCCCCTGCCGTCGCGCCTCACCCTCACCACCAAAGTGATCTAAAATTCGGTTCTGCGCAGTCAAGGTCATTTGCTCACGATGTTTGCCGGTTACTATACTTAGTGCGAGTTTTTTAACGTTCTCTTTAACGTAAAAGTTAGCTCAAATATGTAGGTGGAAGAGCACCAATGTCCAACGGACGGGAATCGTACTTTTTTTTCCCCCACCTATTCGCTGGTAGCCTTAGAGGTTATTTCAGCTACGCCCGGAAAGGTGAGCTGGTTCAACCTGAGAAAATTTGTTAACACTAGCCCCCTAGCAAGAGCAGCGCTTCGCAGAATCTACCGCCGGATCTTTATATTAAAGGCTTATTACATTTGGCTGAATTTAGTCGACTGAAATCAGAAGCAAATTTAGAAGCTTCTGATTACACTGTTCTAAATTCAGTTACTGAATCAATTGTCAGTTTAAACGCGACGAAGTAAGACGTGTCGTGTGCGTAAGAGGATGGCCCCAGTATTGTCTAGACAACAACAAAATTTTTGATTATTTTTTTGTTTGAATTTCTCAAAAAAAAAACAAGAATACCGGTGAAGAAATATTTATTTCTGTGCGGAATGTTAGCAAATATGAACATTATGAGTGATTTAGAACCAGCAGACTTCAAAAATTATCTATAAATGGATTCGATCTCGTTTGACTTAATATTAAGCCTTGTGACACCGTTTATTCAAAAGCAGGATACTATCCTACGATAGTCTATTATATAATTATTACATATCTAATCCTACGATAGTATAAGTCCAAAAGAAAGATTGGTTGTAAAATTAAGATTTCTTGCAACAGGAAATTCGTATCAAGATTTAAAATTTAGTTCTTCAATATCCCAACCCCTGATGACAAAAAATGTCCCTGAAACATGTCGGGCTATTTATAAATGTTTGGTACATTAAATAAAGGCGACCTAAATTAATACTTTTTATTCGGAAGCAAAAAACAAACTAAAACGTCCTTACGCACGGAGAGCTATGGGACGACTGAAATCATTAAGTAACTAAATGCGATTACACCTTCCTAAATGCGTTTCTAATTAGGCTTCTAAATGATTTAGTCAGTCAGAAACCATCCTTGCTACTGATTTCAGTAGACTAACTTACTTAATGCTATTACACTTGACTGAATTCAGTCGTCTGAATTCAGCCAAGTGTAATAAGCCTATTACCGAGTAGGATGGACTAAAGACCAAAAAATTCTTATTAGCCGACATAAAATTAAACAAACAGTAATTATAAATATAGCATATATATTTCCAGACCCTACATCGAATAATAATACATAATACATAATACAACATTACTTAAACATTTCGTAACTTTTACAATAAAATTGAGTTAGCATGTGTAACACACATTACAAAAACATTGGCGAGATTATTTGTTGATAGGCGAGCTGGCCTGTAATATTATGATGGTAAGCAAGTGGTCAAGTAAATGCCCAACGTAGATAGTATTGGTATAAAAGTAACTAAAAGTTTTAATATCAATTAAAACAAAGTAAAAAAATAAAAACATACGTAACTAGTAGTACGATTATTTGTAGGAGTAGTTTAGAATTTAGCATCTTTATTAATAGTAGTCGTGACAATATTGGTGGGCTCGGAAATACTTTATATGAATCTTTTAGTCTTAGAGCTGTGAATTCTTGAAATAATATTTTTATTTATTTCATTTGTTTTGAATTGAAAGTTTGTTTGTTCTTGTTTATAAACTACATGCTTGATAGTCTGCTTATATTTTAAGCTCGCGTTTAAATGAATAAACATGTTTAAGATTAAAGTTAATTTCAAATAGAACAGCTCAGGGCAATAGTAAGGAAGTCTTCAAAGGCTATGGTAACCGTTCCATTTTGTTCGGTATCGCGTACTCGAAATGCTTCAGTGAAACGTTGTATCTGAACGCACATCACAATAAACTGGTCCACGGAAATTTTTCCATCATTTGTGTTACTCCGTTTCGCTAAAATATTTATAAACTCTGGTGAGAACCGGAATCCCATCTGTGTCAGAGCTGAAACGAGATAGAAGGTAAGGTTACATATTTCTTCTAAATTGTTGGTTACCAATGAACTTCACGTTATAAAAAAGACTAGTAATTTAGGCACCTTTAGAAAGTTCGCCTTCATCTATGAAACCAGATTGATCCGTATCGTAGGTTTTGAATACAGCTAACCATTGATTCACGTAAGTATAAAGCTTATCAAATTCATCGAGATTAATCTGCCCGTTGCGGTCTTTGTCGAACATACCTGTAGGTATAAAAGCAGTGTGAAAAAAGTTACTGACTAAAGCCACTTGACAGAGAAAACGGGAGAGCCGCAGAAGTCTTACCAATCATCAGATTGCAAGCAGTTTCGGAAAAAGTTTGACCTTGAGCGTTCACCAACGCCGATCTTAGTTCTGTCGAAGTAATGAATCCAGATTGATCTTTATCTACAGCTCGGAACCACTGTTGTACTTGGGGCGTAATAGTACCCCCAACTCCAATGGAAGGGTACGGTCCATGTCCAATTTCTAATTGGCCTGGTGGCATTCCACCGTAAGCTGCCTGTCCTGGATATCCGGACTGAAATGAGTAAAATTTTTGTACACATTACAAATCAAGTTGTGAATTTAAAGTAAATTCTTTTAGGCTACCAAAGCGTACTAGAAAACGGTCAACGCCAAGTCTTCGTATTGTTAGAGTTCCACCAGTAATATCGTGACAATTTTTCTAGTTAGTTTAAAATCAAGAAGTAGGTAATTGCTGTCACTCGATTACCATCATCAACAGCCGAAAATCATCTATCGCTGGATGTAGGCTTTTCCAAATCGTGCAGACGAGCTCGATTTTCGGCCCTTCACATAATATCGACCATAATTTCTCATACATAAAGCACACCTCTGCAAGGTTCCTTTAGGTATTTGTCCCACCTTATAATTTCAAAAGTGAACTCTTTCGGTCGAAGTGACGTCAATAACAGATTTTATTATAGCATTACCTAGTCAGGTCATAAGTATTGTCACACAGTAAAAACTTTTCTTTTAGAATGCTGGCCACAAAAAAGTATATTGAATTCGAATTTCGAATTGTTCATGAAAATAAAAATGTATACTTTTAGAATTTTACTCATTTTTAAATATGGAGTGGACGCTTAATGAAGACCGTGTTGCAGTTATTGCGTTGCATCGTTGCGGTTACGCGCCAATTAAAATTTTTAACATACTGAAAAATTTGAATATAACCAAAAGATTCGTTTATCGTACCATCAAACGATACAATGAAGACTCTAGTGTAGATGACAGGTCAAGAAGTGGTCGTCCTCGGTCTGTTAGGACTCCAGCAGTGATAAAAGCTGTGAAGGCGCGAATTCAAAGAAATCCCAAACGTAAGCAGAAACTGTTGGCCCTTCAGATGGGGTTAAGCAGAACCACGGTGAAAATGGTGTTAAATGAAGACTTAGGGCTTCGGGCATATCGAAGAAAAACAGGACATCGTTTGAATGCTCGTCTAATGGACCTGAGACTAAAGAGATGCCGCGCTTTATTGAAACGGTACGCGGGAAAAAAAAATCGGGAAATTCTTTTTTTGGATGAAAAAATTTTTACCGTAGAAGAGAGCTACAACAAACAAAATGATAAGGTGTACGCACACAGTAGTGAATAAGCGAGCAACCGTATTCCGCGTGTCCAACGAGGTCATTTTCCATCCTCGTTCATGGTATGGTTGGGAGTTTCTTATTGGGGCTTAACAGAGGTATATTTTTGTGAGAAAGGTGTAAAAACGAATGCAGTTGTGTATCAAAATACAGTCCTGACGAACCTTGTGGAACCTGTTTCTCATACCATGTTCAATAACAGGCACTGGGTATTCCAACAAGATTCGGCGCCAGCTCATAGAGCGAAGAGCACACAAGACTGGCTGGCAGCGCGTGAAATCGACTTCATCCAGCACGAAGACTGGCCCTCCTCCAGTCCAGATTTGAATCCGTTAGATTACAAGATATGGCAACACTTGGAGGAAAAGGCGTGTTCAAAGCCTCATCCCAATTTGGAGTCACTCAAGACATCCTTGATTAAGGCAGCCGCCGATATTGACATGGACCTCGTTCGTGCTGCGATAGACGACTGGTCGCGCAGATTGAAGGCCTGTATTCAAAATCACGGAGGTCATTTTGAATAACTTTAGTGTCATAAGAATCTATGTTTTGTTAAGTTCATTTTGGTATATGAATGGTTACATAATGAATAAACTTGTTTCAATTATTTTACATTAAACATGTAACAGAATTTATGACCTGACTAGGTATATTGGATGATGTTTAAGTTTGAATAAGTTTAAGTAAAACGTTTTTATTGCGTTAATATATTTATTTTATACGGTATAAATAATTACTGTTATATGTACATAGTACCTAAGTATAAACAATACAAAATCTTGAAAATTCAGGGCGATTAATTCTTACAATAATCATCACTCCATCACATCACAAAGACCACTAATCATAAGCTCAGGCTTTCGTTTCAGTTGTAAGTAGTAAAGCTATTACAATTTTATGTTCATTCAGGAGCACTGGAAGGAGTTTAAAAATGTTCTGGATCTATTATACTAATTTTTGATTTGATGGGGAAGCTTAAAATTATTTGCATGAAATGACAAAATATTAATTAACAAAAACAAATTAACATCTTTTTTTTCCAATTTTAACAATTTTCGTAACACTAATACATGATAAATATTAATCAGCTTCCAGGAGTATGCATGTTACTTAATAAATTTTCAAATAGAATCTTCAAAACATTTAAAAGACAAAAAATGTTACAATGTTACAGAATACTTATCCAGAAAATTAACTACAAAACAAACTTATAACAATTAAAAAATAAGTAGCAGTTTGTAGTACAGGTACATAGTACATAGTGCATAATACACTAATTAGCTGCCAATCATTTATATAATAATAATAATATGTACAAATAAAAGTATAATACTTTGAGTTTTGCATTTACTGTGCATTTGTCTACTTTGAATTAATTTATATATTACTGTTTGTGTTTAATTAACAAAGCTAAGTAAGGTGGTATTATTTGTGTAGGATTGATTGTGGTACAGACAGTTATCTGTGTATATGTCAGCTGTATCATTAACATATTTTTGATTTACATGTAAATATTATATTTATATGTAAATATTATATTTACATATAAATTTGTAATTAAGTTATAATAATAAGAATGTAGCATATTATTTGATACCAAGAGCTTTCGAGCATGGGTTGATGTTTATTTTGAAAACTGTCATTTTTTATTTATATGCTATTTAATGAAACAATCAAAATACACTAATATTTTTAACCAAAGCACATTAATATTACACATATAATATTTACAGTAGTAAACACCAAGCACAACAAAGATGATTTATGATTTTATATATTTTTGTATTGAGATAGGTTGTTGTGACATCAGTATTCAATATTATTATAAGTTGCCAACTTCATGGGCTTTCATTTTGTATACTTATCACCTATCAACTTTTCGTACTTAATATTAATAATATGACAGTAAATAGAAGTTTTAAAAATGGAATACATTGACAAAAAATGTTGATTTCTCAAATCGAAATCACAGACTTAAAGTCACATTTTCTCATTTAATAAACCTAAATAGTCAATGTAATATTTTTGTAAGAAATTAGAGTGAAAGAATGTTTATAATTATTGCCATATTATTCTACTTTCCTTTAAACGTCACATGACTTACTGAAAAAAAAAAAACTTTTATTCAGTCTACACAGTAAGGCAAGCTGGTTATTGGTTCTTAATGTAGTCTAATTAATACTCACTAGTGAAAACAGTTTTTTTTTGTTGGATTATAACTTTTGCATTTGCTTTTATTATAAAATTTAATTGTTACATATTGTTCCAACATAATCAATATAGGTATCCTTCTATTAAAATAAATCTTTCAGTTTCAATGGCATTGCAAATATTGGAGTTGGTTTACTTTAGCTTTACTTTTGTTCATGCAGAAGACCTAGAAAAAGTGCCATTTACTAGCATGATATTTTAGACTTCTCTCAATGTTTATTTTTGTCTACTTTAGCATTAACGCTAATAAATTGTACTTTGGCTAGGCCCCCTGAACAACTATACAAAGTTTTTGGGATTGTTCATTTGTGAACAGAAATACATCAGGTTTTTATGGATTAATAAAAATAATAATTATATAATTACTACTAAAAAAATTATTAACACAAACAATGCTCATTGATCATTTTTAAATAATATAATAGTTTCTATAGTATGCACTTAAGAATTAAATGACCTTCAGTCTTATTTATGAAAACCAATACTGGCAAGTTTGTTTTGTACTAAGCAATCAAATTCTCAAACATTACACATGCCTGTTGTCAGTGCATTTTCACTAATTATTGGTTTAAATTATCTAGATACAATTTTATTTTACCATTACTATTATACAAAATATCAATTATCTTGAGTAGATTCAATTTGCCTTTTAAAATTACACCCAGTTTTTTGTGCGTTTAAAAAGAGTACTTGTTTTTTTTTGACCCCATAGTTAATTAGTGAAAGTGCATTGATTGTTCATCACTATCTGCCATGCTGTCTATAAATACTTACTTATCTAAACATTACTACTCTGACTAGAAAAACTGTAAGTAGCTGGCGTTACAGACGTGTTAACGCATACTTGAATTGATGGTTTAAAGGAAGATGGAAGAAGTTTATGAGCCTCAGGCACAGGAGAATAGCTCCGGTTGGTGGCAGGAGGCTCAAAGTGTACTTGTTCAATCCTTTCCATAGGAACACCATCAAAGCTCGTTTGTTTAGCAGAATCACCAGTCCCACTATCCTTACATGATGAATGTTCTGAAACATTGTCTGAAAACATTTGTGGAGAATCACTGTCACTGTGCACTATATGTGTTCTTTTCAAACTTTCTGTAGGAATACGCACTGCAGTTGCCATACGCCTACGGGTATGATATATAATTACTACCCATATTATTGAAGTTCCAACAGCACAACACACTACAGTTATAATTATGATGCCAGTCATATCTTCCTCATTAACCATAATTGCTACAGGTGGCAATACTTGTAGCTGAGTCATATGTTTCTTAGTTCCCAGTTCATTTGTGATCTCACAATCATATTTACCAGCATCGTCAGATTGTACTCCTGTTATGATCAATAGTTGGTCATCATTAACTAAGAAATGTCTTTCGCCAGGGACAACTGGAGTATCATCTTTTAGCCATTTCAAAACTGGTTTAGGTGATCCCGAAATCATACATTGTAAAACAACTGAGTCTCCACTGATTACTTCTTTGTTTTCCATTACCTTAGCAAATGAAGGTTCTTGTAATACTGTCAATGTAGCATTAGCCACAATAGTGCCAGCAGGATTTTTTGCAGCGCAACTGTAAACACCAATATCTGTTGTCTTTACATTAACAATAAAAAATAAATGATCATCCGGCATAACATTCATTCTTCTTTCTCTAGCTGCAGGGAAGTCATTCCCCCCATCTTTTTTCCATGATATCTCTGGAGTAGGGTCTCCAGTAGCTGCACAGTTCAGTGTGACAGTTTCACCAGTTTTAACAGTCACATTTGTTGGTGTTTTTATAAACCTAGGGAATGTGACAATATTCATTTTTGCTTTTGAAGAATATGTAGTTCCAAAATTATTTGTTACAACACATTGGTATTTACCAGAATCTCCTTGTGAGATGTTAGGTATAATTAGGGTAGATGTTGCACGAGGTTGACCAGTCTGTGATAATGTCACATTTGCATATACAGTGGGATTGCTGACATTCCCATTATTTTTCTTCCACAGGAATGACATATTATTAAATGGATTTGCTGTTGCAGAACAAACTAAACTAGCAGAACGCCCTTTAATTGCAAGCTGTGTTTTAGGATGCTCTACAATTTTTGGTTTTGGCGAATCTCCACAGTTTTCCTCTTTCAGTTTTGTAATTGACACACCTCTGACTTCAGAGGGGTATGCACAAGTAGCAGTGATCAATTTTTGCTCAGCTTTTTCTTTTATCCATTTAACAATCCATAACAAATTACAGTCACAGAGTAGCGATGACGAGTTCATGTGTAGTTTTTTCAGGTTTGTCATAGAATTAAATGCATGCTGCTGAATAGATGTTATGTTATTTCCAGCCAAATTTAACTCCAATAGATTGGAAAGACCATCAAATGCCCTGGAGTTTATAGACTTTATATGATTACTTGCTAAGTTAAAGAGGTATAAATTTTGTAATTTTGAGAAAGGCCCAGACATGTCTTCTACAGTCCAAGAAATTTTGTTGTTATTCAAATAAAGCGCTTTAAGATGATCCATATAACTGAAGGACTCTTGTGAAATAGATGATATATTATTGTTACTAAGATTTAATGTTTCAAGGTTTATTAGGTGTTGAAAGGTACGCCCCTCTATTTCTATCAAATGATTGTGTGATAAATCAAGAACCTCTAAATTTGCACACAGTTCCCAGCTTCCTAGATCAATATTAGATATCAAGTTGTTGGACATGGATAATGTTGTCAAAGATTCAAGGCCATACATCCACCCTTTTGATATACCTCTGATTTTATTATGATCCAATTGCAATAGGTTCATTGATTTAAATCCGAAAAAGGCACCATCCATTATTTTATCTATGTTGTTAAATCTAAGTTTCAAAGTAGTCAAATTTGATAATCCTTGAAAAAGCAGTGCATTGATAACATGCAATTTATTGTGATTCAGTTCTAGAATTCTCAAATTTGTTTGATACTTGAATAAATGATTTGGGAGAGATTTAATCTCATTTCTGTTTAATTTCAATACTTCCAAGTTGGATAAATTATCAATAGCTCCTTCATGTATCGTCATTATGTGATTACTGTTGAGATTTAATATTTTCAAAGAGCTATTTTCCGGGAAATGATTCGTGTCTATTGATACAATGTTGTTTCTATTGAGGTTTAGTTCTAGTATTTCATCCAACTGCAGGTTCGGTATATTTTTCATATTATTCTTGTCGAGTTTTAATACTTTTAAATTCGATAGCGTATTCAATTCATTCGTGACATTATTTAGTTTATTATGACTGAGGTCCAATTGCTCCGCCCACTCAGGAATTTTTGGCACAGACACCAAATTCTTCTTTGAACAATCGACATATAAATGAAGACAGGCGCATTCTAATGGGCAAAAGTAAATTTCCCCCAGAGTCGATGAACTAAGGAACAAGCTCATTGTTATAAACAATAACAATCGAGAGTCTCCCATTTTCGTCGATGCTATCGTTGTTTAACGGTTCCTGCTTACATAATTCAAGCCGTAGGTAAACTAATTAGAGAGTTCCACGCAAAGATCACTTCACTTATTTGTTGGACATAAAATAATTGCATTTTAGATTCATAAACGAAGTTACACTCAAAAAACAACGCATCAAGTTTAACGTTACGACATGAAACTTAGCAGCCATTTTCTTTGCCGCCGCAGTTCTATATTCTTTGTGGTTTTGATCAGGGTTGCTAGTTTTAAAGGTTTTTAAATTAACTTATTGGAAAGCACTGAAAAATTAGACAATAGAAAATGAACAAGACTTTGTAGGTATTTTTATTTTTAAAAGAAACCGAATGCATTAGATTAAGTTTTTTTTTATTGCTTAGATGGGTGGACGAGCTCACAGCCCACCTGGTGTGAAGTGGTTACTGGTGCCCATAGACATCCACAACGTAAATGCGCCACCCACCTTGAGATATAAGTTCTAAGGTCTCAACTATAGTTACAACATAAGTGTATGCACGACACATCATTTCCTTTCTCTATCTGCGTATTAATTTTTTATGTTGCTTCTAGCTAGCCGTGGCTTTTCGGGTTCTCCCAAAAAGTCGATGATTTGACTGATGATGATGATGAGGATTTTACTGGGACCTTATTTCCTTTCATCTCGTCCCATTTCACTTGATTTCATTCAATTTCATCCCAATTTTAGTTTTAGATAAATCACCCGTGTCAATACTCTACTATGTTTCATATAAAGTGTATCTTAGTACATTTAGCAAGTAGGTATATAATAATAATTATATTAATGATTAAAAAATTATTTATTAAATTTGATGCGGGCAACAAGGGCAAAATAAGCAGCCGAGCGATTCTTACACCAGCAAAGTGGTGAAGTTGGATTGTTTCTAATTTCATTAATATTCTAAACGTACACAATGATACCTAAGTAAGTGTAGCACTAGTCCGCACGGGTAGGGACCGCCACCCTGCCTATTTCTGCCGTAAAGCAGTAATGCGTTTCGGTTTGAAGGGTGGGGCAGCCGTTGTAACTATACTGAGACCTTAGAACTTACATCTCAAGGTGGGTGGCGCATTTACATCGTAGATGTCTATGGGTTCCAGTAACCACTTAACACCTGGTGGGCTGTGAGCTCGTCCACCCATCTAAGCAATAAAAATATTTATTTCTAAACATTATAATATGCATTTTGTGAATAATTACTTTTTTAAAATAATTTTTTTTTACTACTGTTGTTTGATTTTTAATTGTACGTAAGTATCTATATCTAATATATAAAATTCTCGTGTCACGGGGTGCCGATTGAACTCCTCCGACACGGCTCGACCGATTTTCGTGAATCTTAGCGTGCATATCGGTCAGGGTTGAAAATCGAACAACATCTATTTTTCATCAAAATGTTTTTGTTTTTATTTTTTTATGATACAGCATACAAAAATACATACAATCCTAAATTTTCACCCCTCTACGATCAACCCTTATTTTTTATTTACTAATTAAAAACTTTAAATTTTTTTACGAGAATTTTGTTGTTATTTTGTCATGACTTAGAATAAATAAATTCATATTACTCTGAAATTTTCACCCCTCTACGATCAACCCTTTTTTTTTTATTTGTTAATTATAAACTTTAATTTTTTTGGCAAGATTTTCATTTTTATTTTTATTTTGTCATGAATTAAAATAAAAAAGCTGATGTTACTCTAAATTTTTCATCCCTCAAGTTTCTTAAATACTAAATTGAAGAAACTAGTAAACTTGAAGAAACTCTGAGTTTTTTTAAATTCAATTTGATCTCCCGCCCTCGCCGGTCGACTACTGATCAACTATCAATGGATCAGTTATCCCCGCCTGGTGTCATCCAGCAAACATCACGTAGTAGGGATGAGGACGAAGCCGGTCTCCTGTCTTACTTACTCACTAAATATCATAGATTATGCACTTAATATATTTGAGAGCTATATATACAATACTATACATTTTTCAGCCATGTTTTTTTGGTTTTATTTGTGTATCAATAGTATGTTCAGTAGGTCTGAGAATCGGCTACTATCTATTTTTCATACCCCTAAGTGATAAGGGTTGTCCACCCCAAACATTTATTTTATTTTTTTATTTTTTGGTTAATTTTTTTTTGTTATAATGAGGTATTATGTGGTTAAATGAGGTTTTTTCTTCTACAGTAGAATTTCCCTACAAATCTTATTTAAGGCAACACAACGTTTGCCGGGTCAGCTAGTATTTTATAAAAAACGTAGATAGTTAATTACATTTATTTACAATTACATTTTGATTGCGTTGCGTACCAAATGTTTTTGTTTTCGGGAATGGACACTTTTTTTTTTGTTTATTTCTTGAGACAGACGAGCATACGGCCCGCCTGATGGTGAGTGGTTACCGTCGCTCATGGACTTCAGCAATGCCAAGCCGCTGCCTACCAAAAGTTCCCGATACTTCGACCCTTGGGAAAGAATTTAATAGTTATGTACAGTTCAGTACTTTGTCATTCGTTTCATTTCGTTGGTCCCTACTTTGCTTGTGTTCAATTATTGTATTTCTCGAGATGGGTGGTCCACTTTATGTATCGAGTGCTAGCTTGTGCATTTCCATGGTATTCTATAATCTTTATTATAAGACGATTCGTTTAATACGTGATGATATTCCGGCGTAAGTAATTACAGTCTTTCGCTTTTGGGCACACAGTCTCTCAGTGATTTCGTCATCTTTTGTTTCTATTGAGCTATTTACAAAAACAAAGGTGATTTATGGGGAATTTCAATTAAGGTTATAAAATCCATTATTGATATAATCGCACCTTACCTTGCTACAATATTTAATTACTGTATTGATGGTGGTGTGTTTCCTGATCTAATGAAAACTCCTTTTATCACATTCATAATCTTTGGTAAAAAATAGCAAGCGCAATAGCCGTTATGCGTTGCATATTGATCATATTTTTAGATGTTTTTTTCAAAATTAGAACGGTTACAAGTTACGGTTTACTTGCTTTCGATTATATTGCATTTTTAAGGGACGCTATTAAATTATCCGGAGTTGTAAATTCGGTCTGTCGTTATATGGATAAAATTATAGTGGCCCGTTGCAGTAGCGACTTAGTTAAATAAAAAATTACTAAAGAATAATCCCAATCCCAATGACACAATCCCATTTCTTGTTAAACATTCAAAACCGACAAAGAAAAAAACTGAAAAAGGTTGAGTATTTAAGGAATCTGTACTGTTTTTTTTTTTGGTGGACCGAATGGTAAACAGTCGACGTCGCCCTAAACAGGTCATTACGGATCCTCCCGATCTATTAACGATGCTTTTAGGTACCTCAAGTACCAGTCACCGTCCTCACCGAACCCGTCGCTTGCGGCGAAGGGCTCGGCGAGTAAATTAACTCACGGACACAGCCCACTGGGTTTCTCGCCGGATCTTCTCAGTGGGTACACGCTAGGGTAACGCTGATATAGCTTCTCAAGGCTATCAGCACAGGTAAGAAAAAAAATCAAGATACTGACTTCAGCCGGGAATTAAACCCAGACCTTGCGTTACTATCTACCTAGTCCAGCCATAAGTTTTGTTACAAATGAAAATGCATTTTTTTAATGAAGTAATGTTACATCACTTACACAATGTAATATCACTTAATTTTATACCTACATATTTATTAAGGTCTCAGCAAAAAACAAAAAAATATTCTATTCGAAATGGCCACCTTTGACCTTTCTACAGGCCTGTTTGACCACGAATACATGGATGTACGCACTGTTTCCAAGGGAAATTTCGCCACTGTTTGCTCCAATGATTTTTTAAGCGAGTCGTTTAGAGCAGGCCATAGCCTCTAAAACTGACCATAATCTGAAGTTTGAGGTCTGAGGTCTGTGCTAGATGAAGGCTAGTCTTTAGCTCTTATAAAATCGGGAATATTGGTTCCTAGGCAGGTTTGGGTAGTTCGTGCCTTGTGACTATGTGCAGAGCCCTGCTGGAAAGTCCACGGTATATTTTTAAAAAGTGTATTGTTGAGAGGTTTCGCAAAATGATCCAAGACTGTATCTTGATACACTTTGGCTGAAGTTTTCACTCCTTTTTCACAAAAATTTAGTTTTGTGAATCCTTGATAAGACACGCCCCACCAAATCATCATTGACGCAGGGTGTTGACCACGTTGTACTTTTCCGGCCAAGCAGCTTCTTTAGAACTGTGAGCACTTTATCATTTTGCTTATTGTAGTGTTCTTCAATCGTGATTTTTTTTTCATCGGTAAAGAGGATACTTCTGTGCCTTTCACCTGCGTATCGCGATAGAAGGCGTTTTGATCGATCCACTCTCTTTAATTGTAAAGAATTATTTAAGGCATATCCGACGATAAGCACCGAGCTTCAGGTCTTGTTTTGTAACACGCGACAGAGTCCTAGCGGGAATCTTCATTTCTGGTGATAAGATTTTTTGCTTCCTAATGGGGTTTCGACGAATTCTGGCTTTAACAGCATTAACAACCTTTGTAGTTCTAACAGCACGCGGCTGCCCCGACCATTTCTGGTCTTCGACAGAGAAAGTGTTGTTGTATCTGTTGATAGTACGATATACAAACATACGGCTGATACGGCTTTTGAAGTGTCTGGAATATGACCGATGGCTCCATACCCACTTTGTTCAAGGCACAACACTCCATTCCATATGGTAATTTGATAATAAACACGAAAAAATTTGTGATATGCTACGAATAAATTATAAGTCTATTTATTCGTAGGTGATATGGCGTAAAATCGAAAGAAGTTTTTAAAATAATATGCGTGTTCCATACATATTCAAAATAATTGAAAAGTTAAAAAATAAATAAAATGTAACGAACGGTATTTATGGCCAGGCCAGTTATTAATATATTACATTATGCACTAGACTAACGAATAAAATCCATTCAGGCTGAACCCCGTGAGCTTGATTAGTCCGTAGAACCTACTGGCAGATAGCTAGGCAAGAATAAAGGTAATTATAATTTACAGTTTAGCTGCGTACGGCGTCCATGGGTTGATTGACTGATAAACGTTTTTTAAGACTGTGAATTGGGCGTACTAACTTCCTTCCTATTTTCGGTAGTTGGAGGTTTGCGAGTGATAGGTCTGTTTGGCATGTTCCATATTCAAAGGTTAATTGATGGTAAGACAGACTAATAGGTGAAAATTGTGGTATTTAACGTAATTTATGAAACTGCGGAAAATTGAGAAAAAAATATTAAAAAGTAGGTACCTACTTAAATGAAAGATTTATCCTAAATTAATATTAAACATTCATCATAAATTAATATGTTCAGCGGTAATTAAGAAGTAGGCAATTTTCTATTAGACCGATATGGACAGATTTTTTAGGAAATTTTAATAGTTTCAGAAAGTGTACTTACATTGTAGGCCATTTGTAGTGTCTCGCTAAATCTGTAAAAGTTTTAGTTGTTCATTATTATAGTTTTGGCTGTTTTAAATTATATTTAAAAAGGTACTTTATGCTTCTAACTATTGTTTTACTAAATAAAAAAATACCCTAATAATTTGGACCTGTTTAAACTTGTAATCAATGTAAGTTGAGCTAGGCTATGAATAAAAAACAAATAGCTATCAGTCGTCCAACCAGATCATTTCACGACACGTTCTTACAGATCCATCAGATCCAATAACCTTTGCATTAGACGCCTTCAGCTCTAATACTAGGAGGAGGCTTAGGGACCGCGGTAACCGTACTCGTCGAACTCGACAAACAGTTCGACGTGCAACCTAACCCATGTATCAGCTCGCTGAGTTTCTCGCCGGATCTTCTCAGCGGGTCGCGATTCCGATCCGGTAGTAGATTCATTCGTGAAGCAACTGCCCTTGAGTTGTCAGGTCTCCTTCGGAGGCGCTCGGACAGTTGTTAGCAAATCCCACCCCTCCTGGCTGAGCCTTTGCTCACCCACCTGTCCTGGTGAAACTGGAAAGGCCTTAGGGCCACCAGTAATCCTACAAACATTTAAAAAAAAACATTTCACGAAAGAAACAGCTAGGACGGTGGGAATAACAATTACAAATAAAAGCCGTTAACGTAAGATACGTTTAGGTGAACATACATACACACATACACTCTCATTTACGTCGTCCTTTAGTTGTGTGCAAAGTTTTATATATATTGGGCTAACTTTTCTCGAGTTTTAGACGAACATACACACACACATACATTATTTTTATATAGATTAGCTGTTATTCGCGGCTTGGCACACGCAGTATAAGACAAGTGTCAGTGTAGGTCTTCGTCGGAATGAGATTATTTTGGAATAAAAGGTAGCTTAAGTCATTGTCCTGACCGAATACAATCACCTTAAAAAATCATGTTAATGGATTGCTTCATTTTGACGTGAAATAAGGGCAAACAAACAAACTTTCTCATTTACAATATTATAAAGTATGGATAATCAGTCTAGTCGTCTTCCTGTTTCATAAAATAAATAAGAAATAATCACACATATGCAGATTTCAAATGTAAGCTTAACTAAATTTCGAGGTAGGAAGGAAGAAAAATAAATAATTATTTTGACGAGATTTTGTATATCCAATATAGACAAAACTTATTATTCACGAAAAGCAACAAAAGCAAGCCTACAGAAGCTAAACTAACAACAACTAAGGTAGTGTAATTAGGAGATACAAACATGATAATGATACCTTGCTGAAAAATTCAGTGACCATATTCAATTTTATCACTGGTGGTAAGATATCTTGTAAATCCGTGTGGGTACCACCGCCCTGCCTATTTTTGCCGTCAAGTAATGCGTTTCGGTTTGAAGGTTGGGGCAGCCGTTCTAACTATACTTGAGACCTTAGAACTTATATCTCAAGGTGGATGGCGCAGTTACGTCGTAGACGTCTATAAGCTCCACTCAGTTCCAGTAACCACTTAGCACCAGGTGGGCTGTGAGCTCGTCCACCCAATAAGCAACCAATAAAAATTCTATTCTAAGCAATAAAAAAAAAATGTGTGATATTTTTTTTTTCAAATTCACTTTTATTAATTGCACAGGTTTTTTTTAAGTGGTTATTGGATCCAATATACATCAGAATGTGAATGCCACTGTTCACCTTGAAACATGAAGTCTAACACCCGTATCTTTAGTCGTTCACACGAGCTTAACTCGACTCGACTCAACCTCCAACGCGCGTTTTGGTATGATTAGTCGTAAAAATAAACTCCACTCAAACGTCCTTGGAAAAATTTCCTAACCGGAGTGAAGTGACCGAACTGTCAAGTTAAGGTACGTCGCGACGTACCTTGAACGTTCCTCAAGGCTGGTTTTCTATCAATGTCCAAATAGTATGTGGACCGCAAATGGAAATATATGATATTGTTGTGCAATGGCCTGGATCTGTGCATGATTCGCGCATATTTTGATAATTTAAGTTTGATAATATTTATTAATAAAGTAAATAGTTCGAGGTTAGACATTTGAAACTCTTTATTTTATTTACCTACATAAGAGTCATATTTTGCTTACTACCTGATAAATAAAGTCAATGCGATTATAAGTTTTATTTATATAATAATAAACTGGTGGTTGTGGAAAAGCACTTCAACAACACGATGCAACCAAAATCACACAAAAGCGGCGAATAAAAATACAAAGCCGGATCCGAAATCTAAAATAATAATAGGTTAGAAAATAAATAATACACTTTCAGATTTACCGCACGCACACATATTTACGAATAACTCAGCAACCAAAACATCAAACAAGTTCATCTAGTGTCAAACAGACAGCGGCAGCTTGACTTTGACATTAAACAATGACCATAGACTACAGAACTCTATGGGTTTGATGCTAGCTTGATCAAATTTTCATCATTATTACCTCACTCGAGGACAGTTGAGGAATATTGTAATGGTCGACTAAAAATACCAAACTCGAGTAAGTTTCGAGGGAATGCTCGAGCATCATCGGATGAGTTAAGAGTGGAGGACTATTTTACGAAACGTCTAAAGATACGGGTGTCAGTCTCAATTGTAAAATGATATCACTCATACTTCAAACCACAGTACTGTTTGTAGAAATAGGCAGAGTGGTATTTATTCATGAAGGTTCACAAGATGCCCCAGCTACTACATACTATCCTTATCATAATCAATATGATAAAATTATATATATTAACAAATTGAACACCATAATGGTCACCGGTGACCACCGCTATACTTTCTTAATTTGACACCGATTTGTGTTTTCCATCAATTTTACTTATTATATTTAATTGGCTTATATTATTCTAAATAGTCAAAAACCCTGATCAAAATAATTATTTTTTATTAAAATCCCATTTTGTATACTTGGCCAACACAAGCCTGTTGTATGGTCAATGGTGAGCCACACGGCCCAAACAGAATAACCACTAAAATTTTATCGGTATTTAATTACTAACGGTAGGCTGGAGCTTGGCTCTGCCCCTGGCATTGTTGAAGTCCATGAGCAACGGTAACCATAAACACACCAGGTGGGCCGTGAGCTTGTCCACCCAAATAAGCAATAATTAAATCTAAAGGTGCGAAATACAATCTCAACTCTAAGAAGTAAATCTGTAACTTTTCTTTTCATGGATCCAATTTTATTTTTGACCTTATATCAGTATTCCAATTTTATAGTCCTGCTCCATTGCCATACATACCTATTACAGTTAAAAAATCAAAATTAAGCGTTTTAGTTGAGATTTGCATATTATAAAATAATTTATAAGTATCACTTTTAATATTATAAGAAGTTTAAAATTGTAGTTATTATTTCAGTAATACTCACGTCTATGTTGCAACAATGCTTCCGTGTCTATTAATTAACTGCTATTGAAGAATTTGTACTTATTTTTATGGAATGTTTTTAAATTAGACAGTTTAGATACAGATCTTATTAGTGGACGGCGGTATAGTAACGACAAATGTATTTTGTTGCAGCCTTAAAGAAAAGTTAAAACTTTAGTACTTTTGGTGCACAACAAAATTATTTTCTAAAAATTTTAAATCAATCTACTCATGAACTCGAAGTCGAAAGTTACCCTAGTTTTATGATTCAGTTTTGACGTCTGACGTATGACATCTATGTGTCTAAATGATTATGATACTAATTTTTGGCGGGAACGCGAGGATTCAAGTTATTTGAAATTATGTTTTATGTTTTATTTTTATTTTAATGATGTTTAGTACATATGGTGCTTAGCGTTTCTTAGTGCTTATCAATGTAGTTATGGAAGTAGTATGGAAGTACCATGACATGTGGTAAATTGGGATCCTGGGGTAAATTGGGACAAACCTGCGGAAGATTCTCAAAGTACTTGTAGCACGGAATCTACCTAATTTTCTTTAAGGTAATATTTATCAATGTATAGAAGAAAAACCAAGTTAATTATGGAAGTACTAAACATGAGTTAAGTTGGTCCCAAAAATTCGTCAAATTAAATTTAAAATAGTGGTTGAAAAGTGCGTTTTAAAACAGCTTAAAGAACTTTTAAAAAAAGTGATATTATCGTTGTTTTTTCAATAAGATCACAGTTTATATAAGTTTTTAATACACCTGGAAATACCACAACAAACGGTAAGTTGCAATATTCTTATTTTAAATACAATATTTCGACAAAATAAAAAATGTATATTTTTTCCTTTCTTTTTGGGGAAAATTGGGACGTATGTAGGGTAATTTGGAACGAGACTGGAAAAATTAGGGACGAGAAAACACAAAATTGGAACGCCAAAAGACAAAATAGGGATGGCTTGTTAGGGTTGTCACTGATATCTTATAATAGATTTTTTAGCCTATACTATCACTTAATTGCGTGATGTAAAGAAGGTTAATGTGTTTATAAGTTAGTTTATGTAAGTATTATAGGTAAAAGAAAAGTATATATATAATTACTTTTTTTTCGCGACATTTACCTTGTAATATCTGCCCGGTCGTATGTTCTTTATAGCAATAAAAAAAATTAAAAGTTAAAAGAACTCAAACGAATCAAAACTTTTGTTATTTCAGAATCTATTCACGCATCGAATCATGATTTTGTTAACATTCACAATGAACACACACAAATAAAAACAGGCCTCAGATTTTAAATGTACCATTAATTAAAAATCCGAGATATCCAATTATGAGTGAGTGAATTAATTGAGTTTAGTTATTTCGCTTAGAAAGAATTTCTTTTATTTTTGTTATTATTGGCAGTAATCAGATAAAGCTGTTTTTTTATCTTATTCACCTGATATCTTACTCTTGCTCAAAGATTATTTTGAAAATGTTGATTAAATAAAATTGTATTATTGCATTTCCAGTCCTTTTGTTTTCTATTTTTTATTCTATTTTATGATTTTGTGTTCATCATTTCGGTCCATATAAATAATTATATGGCACCTACCTATATATCGCAGTACTGCGAGTTGACAACCCTTACAAATATCCCAATTTAACCCTTAACCGTGTCAATTTACCCCGGACGCTGGGTAAATTGGGACGGCCATTATTTTACCGATTATTTCTTTAAAATGAATAATTAAAATAATGTAACGGTTTTTATCACCTAGGTACGTTAAAGACTCAACTTATTTCTTTGGTTGAGCAGTGACTATTTAATTGGAACTATTTTAAAATTCAATCTGAAGGTCGATTTTGTCCCTATTTACCCCATTGTACGGTATTATCATGCTTATTCAGAGTTGCTTTGTGAACTTACAACATTTCACATATTAGACTACAAAAAATGGAAGATTTTGCAACGAATATAAAACTAATATTGAGCGTCGAAAGATTTTCCTGGTTTTTTCTCCATTCACCTCTCAATCCCTAATCACCCCGTTTTTCGGTACTACGGGAATATGTGTTTCCAGAGATGATTCTTGTCTAAACCATGCAACAATTAAATGAATTCCTTTCTCTTTGGTATTTCCTGAGTGCTATGTCCTTTATATGTATTTTTTACACACGTGGCTTATCAAGGGTCTTTCTCCGATCTGGTTATGTCACTGGTTCGAATTACGATACGATAGCTCTCTCACCGTGGGCCACGAGCTATGTACTTACTAACCGACACAGACGACGCCGGGGCAACGAAAAGTAGCCGTTATCTTAAACACATCTTATCGGATCCCGGTTCCGACGGTATATCCAACCGCGTTATTAAACTTCTACCCGTCCAACTCATCGTGATGTTGGCATCTATTTTCAATGCCGCTATGGCGAACTGTATCTTTCCCGCGGTGTGGAAAGAAGCGGACGTTATCGGCATACATAAACCCGGTAAACCAAAAAATCATCCGACGAGCTACCGCCCGATTAGCCTCCTCATGTCTCTAGGCAAACTGTATGAGCGTCTGCTCTACAAACGCCTCAGAGACTTCGTCTCATCCAAGGGCATTCTCATCGATGAACAATTCGGATTCCGTACAAATCACTCATGCGTTCAACAGGTGCACCGCCTCACGGAGCACATTCTTGTGGGGCTTAATCGACCAAAACCGTTATACACGGGAGCTCTCTTCTTCGACGTCGCCAAAGCGTTCGACAAAGTCTGGCACAACGGTTTGATTTTCAAACTATTCAACATGGGTGTGCCGGATAGTCTCGTGCTCATCATACGGGACTTCTTGTCGAACCGCTCTTTTCGATATCGAGTCGAGGGAACCCGCTCCTCCCCACGACCTCTCACAGCTGGAGTCCCGCAAGGCTCTGTCCTTTCACCCCTCCTATTTAGCTTATTCGTTAACGATATTCCCCGGTCGCCGCCGACCCATTTAGCTTTATTCGCCGACGACACGACTGTTTACTATTCCAGTAGAAACAAGTCCCTAATCGCGAAGAAGCTTCAGAGCGCATCCCTAGCCCTAGGACAGTGGTTCCGAAAATGGCGCATAGACATCAACCCAGCGAAAAGTACTGCGGTGCTATTTCAGAGTGGAAGCTCCACACGGATTTCCTCCCGTATTAGGAGGAGGAATCTCACACCCCCGATTACTCTCTTTAGTCAATCCATACCCTGGGCCAGGCAGGTCAAGTACCTGGGCGTTACCCTGGATGCATCGATGACATTCCGCCCGCATATAAAATCAGTCCGTGACCGTGCCGCGTTTATTCTCGGTAGACTCTACCCCATGATCTGTAAGCGGAGTAAAATGTCCCTTCGGAACAAGGTGACACTTTACAAAACTTGCATAAGGCCCGTCATGACTTACGCGAGTGTGGTGTTCGCTCACGCGGCCCGCACACACATAGACACCCTCCAATCCCTACAATCCCGCTTTTGCAGGTTAGCTGTCGGGGCTCCGTGGTTCGTGAGGAACGTTGACCTACACGACGACCTGGGCCTCGAATCAATTCGGAAATACATGAAGTCAGCGTCGGAACGATACTTCGATAAGGCTATGCGTCATGATAATCGCCTTATCGTAGCCGCCGCTGACTACTCCCCGAATCCTGATCATGCAGGAGCCAGTCACCGTCGACGCCCTAGACACGTCCTTACGGATCCATCAGATCCAATAACCTTTGCACTAGACGCCTTCAGCTCTAGGAGCAGGCTTAGGGACCTCGGTAACCGTACTCGTCGAACTCGACAAAGAGTTCGCCGTGCAACCTAACCCATGAATCAGCTCGCTATATGTATTTCACTGGAATGGTACACCGCGCGTAGTTCGTTTCCAAATGATTCTTGTCCACCTGATGGTTGTCTGGAAGAGATCGCTCTTAGCGATAAGACCGCCAATTGTACTTTTTTGTTTTTTTTTAATGTATCGCACTGTTTATTTGTTTTTTGGTGTACAATAAAGAATACTCTCTCTCTCTCTCTCTCTCTCGCTGAGTTTCTCGCCGGATCTTCTCAGCGGGTCGCGATTCCGATCCGGTAGTAGATTCATTCGCGAAGCAGCTACTCTTGAGTTGTTAGGTCTCCTTCGGAGGCGCTCGGGCAGCTGTTAGCAAATCCCACCCCTCCTGGCTGAGCCTTTGCTCGCCCACCTGTCCTGGTGAAACTGGAAAGGCCTCCGGGCCACCAGTAATCCTTCAATCATAAAACAAAACAAAAAACATCTTATCGGATTCACCCGATACACTTTCGGTGCTCTTAGTTTCCCATAAACACCACCAGTGTCACATCGAACCTTCTCAATGGGTCGCGATTCTGATCTGGTAACAGATTCAACGAAGCACTGCTGGTGTTAGCAAGTTTTGTACCGTGAGCTCACCAACTAAATCGCGCGTAGTTGAAATAGCCCCATAAGCTACCAGCGATTAGCTAGCAAAAAAACAAAAATGCGGGGGCTTGATATTCATGTTTTAATGTTTACGAGTTCCAGTATCCGTTTAATTAGCTGGGCCGAGGCCTCGTTCATCTATCTGTGTCATAAAAAACATAGATTTCACAGCTCCAAACTATGATTTTCTCACAAAGATGATATCTGACTTTGAATAGGCCCCATGGCATATTATGGAACCTGGGAATTGAGGTGTGGAAGTTAAAGTCACTAACTACAACACCAACGGAAATATTAATATAAATAGCTCATATATCTTTAAGATCTTGAAGTCGTCAAGTCCTAAAGGATAAGACGCCCGCAATACTCTAATCGCACGATGCCAGTGTTCGCATCCACGCAGCAATTTTTTGAAATACGCATAAAAAAATTGGTGCGTGGATGCGATCATGTAGGTATACGTATATGTATTTAACACATGTTCACGAAGGTTGCGACTGCCGTTATAAATTATACCACAGAGACCTTAAGTCTCAATGTGTCTTTGGGCTCCGTAGAACAACTAACACCAGTTCGACCGTGAGCTAGTTCATCCGTCAATGCAATAACGGGCAAGGTAATCAACGGTCCTCTGGTGTAGTGGTAAGTGACATGGTCACTACACAAGGGGGTCGCGGGTTCGAATCCCGCCAAGGGAAGATATTTGTATGATAAATATAAATGTCTTTTCCAGGGTTATGGATGTATATTAAGTATATGTATGTGTATAATAAAAATCTTACATTTATATCCGTTATCTGGCACCTGTAACACAAGTTCTTTACGAACTTATCACGGGACCAGTTAACGTGGCGTGATTGTTAGTAAATATTTATTTATTTATTCTTATTCTTAAAAAAAAAAAAAAAAGTTGACTTTTTGGATTCTTCCTGATAAAAAGATTAAATAAATTCCATTGGAACTATCTTCTTACGCGAAGTCATCATACGCTCTGGTTCATGGGTTGGGATGAGCGCATTAAAATGCCTATTATGAAAATTTCGACTTCGTCTGACGACGGGTAGCATTCATGGGTCTCTTTGAAGACTTATTAACTTTTGAATAGTCAGGCCAAACGGATGTTTCAGATATTTTTGACGGTCTACTGACGATTCCTATTTTAATTAAGTACGTTTAAATAAGATTTTTGCAATCAAACAAAGGTTCTGAAATGTTGTTGTGTATTAAAATAATAAGACAAAAAAAAACTTGCCAAATAAAGACAAAGAATTCTATGTAAAATCTTCAATCAAATTCTAATGTAGGTAATTACTATCTATGTGGTTTCTGTTAAGTTAATAATTTTTATGTTTGGCGTTAAGCTGAATGTAGGTAATAATAATAAGTCATAAATACAGGCTTATATAATTGTGTGCCGTATACTGAGAAAGCGTTTTTACAAATATAATATGTTAGTCCGAAACGATTTTAGGACCGTGAACTTCGAACTTGGGTTGGCCTGGGCCTTGGGATGGTCTATGGAGCGGTGACGACTCAATACCGGGCGGGTATTATTGGATATCGTTGGTTGTTGTAATCTCATCAATGTATCATGTTCATTAAAGTATTACGTAAAACACAAAAGGGCAATACATGAGTCATCAGTTACGTAATAGAGTTTGGAAAGAAACTTCTTGGTGTAATTTACTTCATAATTTTTTTTTAAAGAAAATTCAGACGGTGTTAATATTGGGCAGTTTTCCAGTTTTAATTTGAGTTTTGTGTCTTACCCTTAAATGCCTTTTCCAATGTAGGCACAAAAGCTTTTGAATATCTTAAAATACAATTTTCGTATATCATACAAAACTTAATATCATCATTATTTTAGTATTACCTACACATATTGTCCTAATTTTAAAAGTATATCAACTTATTAATTAATTAACTGGTTTTCTCGCCAGATTTTTTCAGTGGGTCGCAATTCCGATTCGGTGGTAGATTCTACGCATACGTGTCTTACTAAGATTAGTGTTAGCAAATTCTCTCAGGTTGAGCCCGTGAACTCACCTACCCGTCCAGGCGTAGCTGGGATAGCCTCATAAGTTACCGGCGAATAGGTATGGAAAAAAATAAAAATATCAAAATGCAGTTCAATATTTCCATTTGTTAGTAAATTAATTTTCTATTTAGTTGTCGCTATTGCGAGATTTGCTATTATCACTCAAATATTATGGTTATAATGGAAACGCTCAATTATTTTCTGACCAATAATAAAACAAAAGAGAAAATATAATAGATCCTGTTTTGAGAGTTGTCAGTAATTTTAATCGAATTTTGAATTTTATTACACAAAAAACTGGGTTATTATACTAGGAAATATGAAACACAAATGGGAAATACATATTCCAAATTCTCCTGTATTCGCCATCGTCAAATGATTAATTTTTTAGCAAATCATATACGAGTATAGTGTAAATCAGACATTGTGTACGGTACTTTATATATTGCGTTAAGCAATATGTGTCACACTTTCAGACTGTAAGTAACCGACCCACATAGCAAAAGTTTTATAGCAATCTGCAGTATGTCCTTGTTCCAAGTTAATTCGTTTTGCGGATCTCTTCGCTCCCAACTTAAAGTGACGTCATCGGTCGCAAATGTAGGCTGAAGCCCAACAAGAGCAATTATACCACGAGTATATCTGGACAATTACTTAAGCTATCACATACGTGTAGTTATTGGAATTTTTGTTGAGTATTGAATTAAAAAATAAGACTGGCGATAAAAGTGTAAGATTTATTACAAAATTAATTATGAGACGTTGTTACTTTGCAAGCCCGACTTGCTCGAACGTAATTATTTAACATGCTTAATTATATTGCATCATAGACCTTGTCATTTTATTTCAATTGAGAAGTTGGAATTAAGATTTTTTTTTTCAAAGAGCCGTTCGTAGTAGGCAGTAAAGGATGTGAAATATAGGAAGGAGGCGTCGTCGGTCAATACTGGAGTTGGTGCGGTGCGGGAGCGGTGCGCAGGCGTGGCCCCCTGTCCCCTGTCCCCCGCTGCTACCGGCCCACTCACGCAACTCGCGAGTCAGCCGCCGTGCGCTGCGATCGCGTGTACCAGAGACCCTTTGAACTAACTCGAGCCATGTGTGATGTTTTCATCGCAGAGGGTGACTTTCGTCTAGCTTTCGTCCGCGACATTTATTTGTATGAATGAATAAATTTTGCAAATAATATATTCTGACGAATCGTTTAGCTGACTGTATAGGGGGACAGCTTTCGCCTAGTGTCTACTTTTCTGGTAAGCTCGTGGCCGTTGACATTGCAGCGTGCGGATCCCGCAGTGCGTGAGTGTGTGATTAGCGAACATAATAAACGAAGAAATCAGCTGAGTCGCGTAAACATTTTTAATTAGACAATTAACGATGTCATAGACTAGATGTACCGAAGAACATAAATACCGGTCCTGCAAGACTTCAAACATGCGGCGTTTATTGCTCCTGTTCCTACTTACAGGTAAATAGATTTGTAACTGTAATAATAATATGTATCTGTAAATATTGTGTTTAGAACTATATAGTACAATTCACTATTTTAGTGACTAATATTCTTATTATAAAAATTGAATCTTTCGAGACCCTCATTAAATTACTTTAAAATATAAAGTAAATTGAGCATGATTTTTTGGCACAACTATGACAATAAGTATAAAATTTGCTGCCAAAGTTACTTAAAAAAAACCGGAATAAATGGGATTGAATAAGATAAACTACTTAATTCGCAAAGTTAATTATTTGTTAATTTTATTATTATATTTCTTCTGTTTCATTCGAAGACCTGATAATAACCAAGTAATGTTGTATATTTCTTCTGTTTGATTCGAAAACAATATAAAAACCAAATAATGTTGTATAGTGTGTTACACATGCATTTGTATGGCAGGGCAGCGTTTTGTTCAAGGATTTAAGAAATATCTGGTGTTCGATAGCGTCGTTATTGTAAGAGTGTATTGTACAATATCCATCTGTCGGCATGAACGAAGCGTATTGGTTCCGTCGGATTAAACTAATCGTGATGCAGCAAAACGGGAACATTCGTTAATCTTCGTGTTTCGCTAATAATTGAAAAGTAATAATGAAAGTACTATGTTAACTGAAACTACTATGCTAATGTTACATTTCGTTGAATGAGATTCAATGCAAACAAACACATGAAGAATTATTGCCCTTGTAGGCAGACGAGCATACGACCCACCTGATGGTGAGTGGTTACCGTCGCCCATGGACTTCAGCAATGCCAGGGGCAGAGCCAAGCCGCTGCCTACAAACATTTAAAGTCCAGGAATAACGAGGAGAACTACCTAAGTACTTCAAATTTAGGAATATGAATGACAGCTGCTTCGCAAACATTGAATAAATTTAAAGCATTCCTATTCATTCAAATCCTTTTTTATATCTCCGAAAAATGGCAGGGCTTACGATTAGAATAAGGAACTTGGGGTCTTTATTTATAGCAGCGGGCCGACAGGTGTTCAATACAGGTAGACGACCGGAATGGACCCGACCCGTGGCTGGGACGAGATTACTCTTATAATGAAAAATCTTTGCACATGTAAAACTCATATAGAAATTCGTTGGTTTTCTTTTCAATGATTTTCAAGAATCCATTTATTTTATCCCTCAAGTTTCACTCATTTGATATCCATACTTATATTTTAAATATAATAACCACCTATATTCCAATGCTTTATTAAAATTTGTAAAGGTTTGAGAGAGAAAAAAACTCAGCGTTTATACTTTGAAAATATGTTTTATTAATTTTCCGGCGTATTCACGTTTCAATGCAAAAAGTCATCAGGAAGTTTTGCTTTGAAGCTATCTGTCGCAGATAGCCCTGTCCCAAACACGCCTTTATAAATCACAAAGTTTTGCCCTCGGAGGAGTTACCAAAAGTTTAGGTCTCAATACCCACATCAATCTCAAAAAAAGGTGTTTATTGAATGGAACAAAACAGGTTTGTTCAAAGAAAAACGACCTAAAATTTTCTGTAGAATTCGCTGTGCAATAATAAATAAAATAATAATAAGTAAAATAATATACATTTTAAAAACTATAAAGGAGTTCAGTAAACACTAGAAGAATGCATCTGTTTTAACGTTTTAGAGTTCTACATAAAATTGTTTCGCGTTCGATAAATATTTTTTGCTCCAGTTTAGCGGATGTGGCTTGCACCTGGCTTGTGTTTTTTCTCCTTTATTTTAAGTATGCCACGTTACCTTGTGGTCTGGATAGCATCTTGAAGTTCTCTATTATTGTTCCAAAAAACGTTTCAGTTATATAAACCGAAGCTTAAACACACTATAAGGATAATGTTTTAGTACTTTTCTCTTTCTTGCCCTGGTACAAAATGTATCCATATTGATGTTTGATCGACCTCCAGCTTTACGATAGGTTTTTTGGCTGACCTCTTCCAGAATTGCATGCTTTGGATTTGTGAATCAATATTTTTGGTAGGGATCAAATTTAATGGGAGGGAACTCACAGAAAATATGAGTAGGTATAGTACCACTATAGATCCTATTGTTGAAATTTATTCGAGAAATCCACCCATTTCACTATAATCATAATAATATATATAATCATAGCGCAAAGGGTCGATTCACGCTATAATTCTGTTAAATTCTTTAAAAAATGACACTCGCGCACCTTTTTGCACAAACAGTTATTTATATAGATTAACTGGACCTCATAACATGCGTTCGTACCATGCTTTGATCACGCAAAAAAATAGAAACAATGACAATAATGTTCATAAATTACAAAATCATTATGCTGCATGCTTATACAATATTCACACAACAAAAATCATAGCATTTTAAACAGTCATTTCGATTGCGTAACATAGATCGTATTATGGTTCCAAGAAAACTTGGTTTATGTCTATTTTAGGGTGTTGACAGAGAAGGCATAATCAAAACGGGTGCAAGGAGTCGATAAGTGGCTGGGCGCCGGCTTTCATCTCTGTTATGTGTGTGTTTACACCCGATGTACAGCGGTGTGCGTAGGCGCATCTTCACACTGCAATTCGACTTTTGTGTGAGTTTTATTTATGGCTTTTCTGATTGCGGTCCTGTTTTCGATCTTGGGTTTTTATCTTTTTTTTTAAACGTTTTAATAAATACATTGACATTTAAATGCACTTTTTAACTGTCACTTCAAATTTCAGCCTATTGCTATCGTCAATTAACTGAGTAATTTTGTACTTGAAAATTTTTCCTGATATTCCACAGAAGAGAACAATTTAAATTTAAATGTATAACTGGATTACCAATTAATTGATGCCAGTATTTAGAGAGGTTTATTAATTGGGTAAACGAGTTCACGGTCTAACTGGTGTAAAATGGTCCAGTCCATACACATTGTCGAAGCATTAACTGATTTGTACAACGGCTATCCTAAACTTCAAATCTGAACGCAAGATTTCTTCGCGGCAGAATTAAGTAGGATGGTGGCATAAGAGCTTACAATATGCCCTACCAACACAGTAACACGTAACAGTAAAACCGGCTGGTGATCGCGTTATGCTGGTATATACCTAGTAACTCAAATAAGGCGGTTTTCCATTCTCCTGTGAATCCCTTAGTTGTCTTTTACAACGACAAGGGGAAGAAATGGGTTAGTGCTATTCTAGGGCGGCACCACATGACCAAGATTACCTATGACAATCCAACGTAACTATGAAGCAATAAAAAAAACGACCTTTATTTCTCTTGAAAATCTTTATTACAACTTGAAAGAACAACATTTAAAGAATCCATAGGGAAAATATTGTTTCGTTCGAAAATTTAGGTTAATTCAGTACAAGATTTCCCAGATGTGTTTTGGCCACTTTGAAATTTCCCAGCAGAGTTAAACATTCCTTGTTTTATAAAGGTGTAGCAAAAGTTTCTTCATTCGCTGTTATGTCGACTGAAACTGACAAGATTATGTTTCTTGCACGCATTTACAAATCACGAGCTCGTTCACAAATTACTTCATAAGTTCTAAGAAACTGTAGAATTGCTTACATTTATAAAAGTTTTTCTGGAATAACATTAATCCCAACTGGGTTAGTTGTTATAAGAAATAAATATATATTACTTACAGTATAATTTTTTTATTTTATTTTTATTGCTTAGATGGATGGACGAGCTCACAGCCCACCTGGTGTTAAGTGGTTACTGGAGCCCATAGACATCTACAACGTAAATGCGCCACCCACCTCGAGATATAAGTTCTAAGGTCTCAGTATAGTTACAACGGCTACCCCACCCTTCGAACCGAAACGCATTGCTGCTTCACGGCGGAAATAGGCGGGGTGGTGATACCTACCCGTGCGGACTCCCAAGAGGTCCTACCACCAGTGATTACCCAAATTATAATTTTGCGGGTTTGGTTTTTATTACACGATGTTATTCCTTCACCGTGGAAGTCAATCGTGAACATTTGTTAAGTACGTCAATTGGTACCCGCCGGCGGGATTCGAAATAAAATATTACTGTAAATATTATAGTTTATGATAATTTCACAAGAGGATCATTAAATTGCTTCATTAGATTTATTGTGAAGACTACAATAGAAATAGTAGATATGCCAGTTATTTCCCTGGAGACATGAGAGCGGGGCGTTAAAGTAACTGTGATTACTATTCCAAGCAGAATTCGTAATCAAGCTACCAGTTGACTTAATGCTCCATATGAATTTAGTGCACTATTTTTTGTTGCATTTAAAATAGGTTATTGGAAAATATTTTCGTTGTTATCATACACAGATGAGATCATTACTTAAATACATTTACATAGCTTGTATCAACAACAAAAAAAGGGTTTTGTGGCTGAAATAAATAAAAAATACTATTGAATTTCATAATTTTGCAGTTAATTTTTACATACAATATATAATAATAAAAAACCAAAATATGTGATTTTGAATAACTACTATGATTGTGTTCATAATCAATTCGCAACTTAATGATAATTAAATTCTAGCTTGTTCTGTTTCTAGTAAAAAAAAAAATTGCTTTGATGGGTGGACGAGCTGCCGGCCCACCTGGTGTTAAGTGGTTACCGGAACCCATAGACATCTACAATGAAAATGCCGCCACCCACCTTGAGATAACAGTTCTAAGGTGTCTGTATAGTTACAACGACTGCCCGACCCTTCAAACCAAAACGCATTACTGCTTCACGGCAGAAATAGGCGGGGTGGTGGTAACTGCCCGTGCGGACTGACAAGAGGTCCTACCACCAGTAATTATGCAAATTATAATTTTGCGGGTTTGGTTTTTATTACACTATGTTATTCCTTCACCGTGAAAGTCTATCATGAATATTTGTTATGTACGTAAGTACGTAAATTGGTACCCGCCGGCGGGATTCGAACACCGGTGCATCGCTAGATACGAAATCACCGGAAATAAGGCGTCCTTTAGGCCACGACGAATTCCTAAAATTCCTTCCTAAGCTTCTTTCCATCTATCTCTTTTTTAATATCATACCTCCCGCCATCGGAGCAGAGCACGTCATTTTACGGTTCTCCAGATCCACTATCCGTGCTTTTAGGTACCTTAGGCACCGATCACCGTAAATTAGCCCACAGACACAGCCCACTGAATTTCTCGCGCGATCTTAGTGGGTCGCGTTTCCGATTCAGTGGTAGATTCTGCGAAGCACTGCTCTTTCTGGGGCTAGTGTTAGCAACGTCCTCAGGTTAGAGCCTCGTGAGCTCACCAACTCGGCTCGGTTACGATGGCGTAGCTTCGAAAGGCTACAAGCTTAGATAGGAAAAAAGAAAAGAAGAACAAATGTTTTTATTTTATTTACCTAATATTATAATTTTTCGATTTATTTACAAGTTAATGGTTTTTGGTATCTATTGAAAATGAAACAATTAGAACAAAAACTAAGAAATATCGCGCATTAAACTACATATTTCAACAAAACACCCGTTTCGTTAAATACCAATATTTGAAAATAACTGCATTATGACAGTAATTTATCGTTAAGCTAACAATAACTGAGAGCCAATAAGTAAGGAACAAAAGACTCCATAGAATGTATTATCGACCTTGAAGAGCACGAGGGCTGGCCTGCGCATGCCGGCACGTGCGTGCACTGAAATGATAATCATAGAGTGGCCAGGGGGGGTATAATCAACTGAATAACTAATTCAAGTCATTGCGCTTTACTTTGTACAATACGCCTTTTATTGCTACCATTTTTTCTCTCGGGTAAAAAAATCTTTATAAAAGGGCTTTTGAAAATCAAATACATAAATATTACGATACAGATTTTCAATGAATTGTGAAGTCGCACGTTAAGGTACCGACCGCCATCATATCGGTTTCTGGCAAGAGTTCCGATTTGAAGAGTGGGACGGCTGTTACACAACATAATTGTAATTCCGACCTCGTGTCTCCAAGTGGATGGTGATATCCGAGAAAAAACCTCAAATATTGATCTTTTTTATTTTCACTACATAATTTTAATCATAACAAATATTTGTGAAAATTTTAGTGCTAGAATCTTTATTGAGCGTTCCATTTCAAGTTGAATTATGTGAGTTGCCCGAGGGAACAGTAAACAAACAGAAGAATAACTTGATGTTATGAAAGGTTAATTAATGTTAAATGTCGAAAGGTTACCTTGCGCTAGTTTATGAAACTGAATATTGTATGAGACTTGTTTTATTGACGTATTTATATAATTATGATATTGTACTACTAAATGACAAATCGATAAAATGTCTCATTCGGAATGTTGGTGCCTTCAGTAGGCCTATGAACAATTTCTTGTTAGTGCAAAGCTCCTCCTTCCGCAGCGGCTTAGAATAATATTTTACCAATAATTATACCCTGACGATTTCTTTTATTTAATCTTGACTTGAAAGAAATTGACCTTATGGCTTTTAAATTTACCGTTAAGATATCGCAATCCTTATAATAAACATTGCTCTTTACACTCTCATCGAGATAGTATTTATACGTATAGTATAGTATTAAACGATACTTAAGTTCAGGGTCTATGTTAAGTGCATTTCTTTTTCTTCTAAAAGGCATGATTTGCTTTACACAAACGAGCCAGGGTAGAGAAGGTGAACGATGAGTCAAAAAAAAATACAACTCATAAGACGACCAGTAATTATCGCATTGGTAATTTATGGAAATACTAATTACGAGCGACCCTTTGCCTTAAGCAAACTTGCCTATGTACATTTTTCTAGCTATTATATATATTTTTTACGTCGCATGGATATAAAAGATATATACACATAGCTATAGCATTATGTTTATTGTGTGTTGCATAAAATTGAGCGAGTGACGTCATGTAACACAGTGAACTAAAATCGATATGGCTAGAGCAAGGGGTCGCAGAGGCGGTGATAATATTTGATTACATTTGAACATAAATCTATTTTTTTATTCCTTCCCCCGAGTATCCCCTGACCTGTCTGCTTCGAGAGGGCATTTGCTTAAATCCCCTTTATTTTGACATACATCTTTCCTCCATAATAATGTGTTCGACTTAATTCTCATCTGACATGAGATTATGAAGTCCTCATGTGTGTTTGGGACTATAAATTAGTACACAATGGTACATGGTTTTATTATGAACATAAACAAATATACAGAGGCTCAATTTACATTCCAAGAATTTGCTCGTGTAGTTTGTTGGCTCAACTAAAGTAGGCCGGTCTGATCAATTAAAATATTCCTCAATTGTCTTTTATTTCGCATGGAACTAATTAAAACTCAGACGGTCTCGTGTTTCGAACTGGAACAATTGTAATGGCTAATTGAACCGGCTGTCAGTAATGTTAATGTAGTAAAGGAATGAACTAGTTAAAATGAGACACTTTTGTTAGGGTACGTTTTTGTTCACGTTGTCCCAAAACTTCGTGTCGGCCGTTCCAAAAATAGTTGATCCTTAGTCTATGAAATCTGAATGTAGCTCACTTACAGTGACATGTGGGACTCATGAGTCATTCGTTGGAAGATCCATTAGTTACAATCTGCTCTGTCATGCTGGCTTTTGAGGGCGCATCATTTTAGTGCCAACTCCGCGATATGGATACATTTATTTCGACAAAGTAATTTCAATATCATGATTTTTTGCTTATGTTATCGAGGAGAAGTGAATTTATATTTTCCTCAGCGAAACCGGATTTTATATATTTTTGGTACTGATAAGTATGAATAAGTATAAAAAAGACGTTTTCTTGAAACTACTCGCACGCATTATGTCAGAAACCTTTTCTGTGGCGCCAACATTTTTGTAACAGGCTTCATCACAACGGGACGAATATCTTGGGAACATATTATGAGGACAAACATTCTTTATAGATACATACATAGATTATGGTACGTATGCGTATTTCGAACGAAGAAATTTCCATTAAGAAAGGCATTTGGATTAAAATGTGCAGGCCAAACAAAATTTTAAACATTAGTTTGCAATTTATCACTGAGCAATCTTAATAGTCAGAGCCCACATGCATACAACTAAAATTAATGGTCATTTGACTAGTCGTTTTCTATATTTCCATTGTGAAACGTCGCGTATGAGATAAAGCCGAGCTGATTACGGTCCCGTGTCTTACTTCCGGGCCGACGGGGCAGCGGTCATCGCCGGATGAAGCGAAACATGGAAAGCATTTTAAGCGGTCGCTTAATAGCATGACCCAGTCTATTGTTATTTGTAACATTTATTTCGAGCACGACTTATTGATTCTTTGTTCTATGCACGATGTTTTTTAAATGATACCCAGCGTGACATGTTATACCTAATATACCTTTTTTTTAAATTTTGAATTCGTTCTTTGTAGAATTTTCGAATAAAATGTGTACATTTGTAGTAGGCAGCGGCTTGGCTCTGCCCCTGGCATTGCTGAAGCCCATGGGCGACGGTAACCTCTCACCATCAGGTGGGCCGTATGCATGTCTGCCTACAAGGGTAATAATAAAAAAAACATTACTTGGAGTTTGTGGTGGATTCACGAAGCCACACAGTGTATTAGATTCTTTGAAAACCAACAAAGCAATCGGACCCTTCGCAAACTTAACGCGAAATCAATAATCTCCTCACAGACATTCGAGGTACGAGTACGTATATGAAATCTACTGAGACATTTTTATATTTCATAACATCAAAAGATACCCTAATATATTCTTTGTTTTATGAAGTAACTAGATCTACATAAGTATTACACACAAGTGTGAATGAGATTTTATCACAGCGACATACCATATTTTACTTATACGTATTTCTTGAAAACAGGATTTTTGTAATCTTATAGAGTAGGTAATATATTCAGCGTTATGTTCTCATGTAATATGCTGAACACATTTAGAAAGTGATAATTCTGTGATATATGTAGTAAGAGAAATATATACGAGTGCTAGAATGATTATGAAGTCTTAACTAATATATATGTCATCGTATTACCGATTTTTTATCATCATTTCTATGAATGTCGTATAATCCTCTGCCGTAGGTACTTAATTACGTTTCCTTGTCACATCGCAGAATGGAATCGTTACATTTAGGAAATAAATAAAAATAAAGAACAACAGCTTTTAAATTCGGCTTCGGCCTTTGGCCTTTCCTCAACTATGAGGATTAATGCCGCCCTGAAATGAATTGTTCTATTTCTACTGCCCATGTTGGCAGATGAGTATCTTTGGTACCTTGCACCTGGTACTTTTAGCGAAGTGCACTATCAGTACTTATCTGTTGCTGCATAAAGTGCACTATAGACAGTTGACTATAATGTGATGCGTATTTCATCAGTCCTTTATGTTGTCATTCGAACTGAGTATCTTTCCCAATCTCCCTAAATCTTCCTCGCAACCATGAGCTTTTCGATTTTGTCATTCTTTTTGTCGATACAAATGAATTACGCGTGTAGCCTGCAGAGGTAGATAATCGCTAGTCTAATCTGGAAATTCTGTTTAGGTAAGACGGGCACTTTAGTCTGGTGGACTGTCTGGAGCAGTCAAAGTACTGTCTGGACTACTGTTCACTACTTTTCTCGGCTATTAGGTTAATCAATATGAATATTTTACTTAAGTTGTTTCAATTCAATTTTAGAAACAAAAATTTTGCTTAATGAAACGAGTATAGTGTTACGAAAGAAATAACATTCTTATAAATACGTTACTAATTGAAGAGGATTTATCGATGACTTATTATCGTGTGAATTATTTCGTTATTATTTCAAGAATATTTTTCGTTATACAATCGTGACATATATTCCTCCAGTTGTGCTCCAATTTCCTTTTATTGTGCCTCGTGTGACTCAAAATACGTAAGCCTCGTCCATAAATAAAAACCTCCGGGCCGGCCTGTCTCGCCGGGATGAGATTAAACCGTCTAAATGTCGTACTACTACGGCTATATGCATCTGTGTCCTCAAGAGTACCAAGGGGTCGCCACCCTATCTCATGCTATTTATCTACTTATCGATTTGCAAGAATCATTCGCTTACATTAAATTACTTTCGAGGCTAATGGTGTTTTCGTTTTACGATAAAATAAAAATGTTTAAAAGTAAAATGATAAACAAAGATTTAAAACAATACAAATTCAGTGTTAGGGAAAAGACATCTAAAGCCAAATGTCCATTAAATGTCTACCATAATAGATTCTTACGTCATAATCAAGTGAGTATTATGAAATGACAGTTTGTGTGCTAAAATGGAAAAATAATAGTTATTGAATTGATAATATGTTGAAGAATCTGTGGCCTAATAGATGAAAAGCCCGGTGTACCTAGGAGTTTTTTTTTTTTTTTCTTAGATGGGTGGACGAGCTCACAGCCCACCTGGTGTTAAGTGGTTACTGGAGCACATAGACATCCACAACGTAAATGCGCCACTCACCTTGAGATATAAGTTCTAAGGTCTCAGTATAGTTACAACGGTTGCCCCACCCTTCAAACCGAAACGCATTACTGCTTCACGGCAGAAATAGGCAGGGCGGTGGTACCCACCCGCGCGGACTCACAAGAGGTCCTACCACCAGTAATTACACAAATTATAATTTTGCGGGTTTGATTTTTATTACACGATGTTATTCCTTCCCCGTGAAAGTCAATCGTGAACATTTGTTGAGTACGTATTTCATTAGAAAAATTGGTACCCGCCTGAGATTCGAACATCGGTGCATCGCTCAACACGAGTGCACCGGACGTCTTATCCGTTAGGCCACGACGACTTCAAAGTCATGGGAATAACAAATTTCTTTTTAACGGCCTATCGTGACGGTCCTGACCATATTTGCCGTGAAGCAATGGTGTGCTTTAGTTTGTAGGTAGGATAGTCGTTGTTGAATGTTATTATTGCGTAGAAGAGTGAACAAGCTCTTTTGTCGAGTCGATGACCCGCTCATCTGCGCATCTAAGCCAATTCAAAAGATTGAATTTTTCGGGATTATAACTCTTGCGAGTTCGAGTGTCAGATGCCTGAGATAAATGGAAGTCATGTATTTAAATCATGTCTTATAGCGTAAATTTGTTTGAGATTATCTTATTACCCAAGAGTATTAACCTTTGGCTTCGTCTATCGTTTTAATTAAGAAATTTGATTTAGCTTTCATTGATGTTTTAACTATGCCCACTGAGCTGGCAATATTATTTTTTAACCTAGTTTCAAAAACGTGTAAGTTTGTAAATCGTCACCCCGAATCGATAACCTATTGACGTCACTGTTGCGCCATCTTTGCAATCAACCAATCACCGACTCATTCCGAAATGCATTTGTTGAAAATTTATAGAAATTTAAGAGGTATTAGTTTGTTTAGCCAATATTTCCAAGAGCCAATAATTTATAAAAAATTTAGGAAGTAAATAAAATTTCCTATTTGCTACACGGAAAAACTTTTTTTTGTAAATTTTGTAGCTACGTCAGGAACTAAACCAATTATGTCCCAACCAAACTGATACTGATCAATATTGAATAATCAATTTTCCAACTGATCTAGCGCCGTCCATATGCTACTAGAAGACATTCGGAAAAACCTGAATCCTTATTGAATTATCATAGAGAAATTTAAATCGTCGTATACTCTCCATCTAAATTGCAAGTTTTATTTAGATATAGTGGAACATATTTTGTATGTATGTATGTATGTATGTTACAACATTTAAGTTGAAATAAAGTATTTGAATTAGAGTCTGTCTGCCAAGCCCAAACGTTCGCTCGGTGGAAGGTCTTCCCTTTTTTTATATTCCATACCCAAATAAATAAAATCTAAAAAAATTACCCATATTTTCCTGTCTGTAAAACGTATCGTACTGTATAAGTATGTAGATTAAAATTTAAATTAGTATAGGGTGGCTCTCTCCAAATACGGCGGGGGACTAAAAGGGTGTGTATCAAATAATGTTCTTAAATATCATTAAAAAAACACATTACATAGCACATTACTTTTTCTAAAAGGCGACGAAGCTTTCGTAAATTATTTAAGATTTTAAATTTAATATTAAAACTGTTTAGGAATACAAAAATAATATCGCTATATAATATTGGTGAATTCTCTAAACATTATTTCATTTGAAACATAAGTGTACAACAATTATCGTCTACATATAATTTTATATCGGTACGGACCGTTTAAAGCCTTTGGAATTTCAATCAACAAAATGTTAAGCGATATTGTACCTCTGAAGCCCTAATGAAGTTGTTTTCATAACAATTATCCACCAATGGTTTTCGGTTAAACAAAAATACATAGTTAGGTTTCTTTTATCATAGTTGTACTTTTTTAAAATGAACGTTGATAATGTGTAGACGAGCCCTCCAGTTCCTTTAATTTTAAACAATTACCAAGTTCAAAGAAACCATAAGGTGAACGCCGCCACTTACCACGAGATAAGTGGTCAAATTCTTCATTGTTAAAGATCAATGGTAATTTCTCTCTTTAAATTAGAACTTAAGTTTGCTTCGCGACAGCAATTCAGAAATTTGTTATTAATTCCCCTGCCTTCGAAGCACACATACAACAGCTATAATGCAAATGCGCTACCATGAGAATTCAAAATCAGGGACAGAATTAGTAGAAGAAAAAGAGAAGAATGCCCCTATATGAACTCACAAAGTATTTGAAGTTTGCGGATAAAAGAGTCAGTAAGCCACTATTCTGAAGTTAACAGCTGCAAAGGCTATTATCGTTGAAGATTTAAGATTCTGTAGTCATTAATACAATATGTTATTATTTTGATCTTAAGATTAAAATATTACTTTTCTAAAACTTTTTTTTTTATGATTGAATATTTACTGGTGGACCGGAGGCCTTTCCAGTTTCACCAGGACAGGTGGGCGAGCAAAGGCTCAGCCAGGAGGGGTGGGATTTGTTAACAGCTACCCGAGCGCCTCCGAAGGAGACCTAACAGCTCAAGAGCAGCTGCTTCGTGAATGAATCTACTACCGGATCGGAATCGCGACCCGCTGAGAAGATCCGGCGAGAAACTCAGCGAGCTGATTCATGGGTTAGGTTGCACGGCGAACTCTTTGTCGAGTTCGACGAGTACGGTTACCGGAGTTTCTAAAACTAACGTGTAATACTACTCGCTATTGACCTACATATATAATCTAAATGTCAATTTTTTATTTCATTAAAAGGATACTTAGTTATCAAATTTATTAGGACTCCAGCACTTTAGTCACCCAATAATTTCGTGCGTAGAAAATAAACAATGACATTAATTGCAGAATACGTGTTCTAAATATATTAATTAGATAATTACACAATACTTACATATTACGTTTCATAACTAACTGTTTTGCATAAAGTACCATCGAGAATTTCAATTATCCGAAAGACACAAAAGACACCATCTCAAACACCGGAACTTAATTAGAATTATTTTTACAAAGTTTTCGTTTCAGTCTTTTTTAATTAGAACCTAGAATCGTTCAAATCAAAATTGAAAAAAAAAAAAAATTTCTGAATTCAGGATAGCTCTTACAAGATTTTGACCAAATGCTTCAAGTTTGGTATTCACATTATGACAACTATTGGTTCGCTTAAGACGAGACGTGAGCTCGTTCGCTCGAATTATAATAGTTAAATGCAAGCAAATAAATTCAACATTTCAACCCCTTAAATAGACAACGTTTTACTGAAAATGGGTCAACAGAGCAATCTTAATAATTCATTCGCTTTTAATTCCAACGGCTGCTCTGTATTCTCCAGTTCTACCTTGCATTTGCCATCCGCACTCGGCGTTTTTTGTGTTGTACTTCATGAAAGCTATGCAACTTTAAGCCCATTAATCTTTTCTAACTTGTTTTTTTGTTCGTTTAAATATGTCTGCGTTGCTTAAAAGAAAATGTTGGTTAAGCTAATGAAGTGGATTCTTAGAATTATAGGAAGAGATGTTGTGAATTTTAAAAGAGGTTTCTACTTTGAACATTTTTGTATTGCCTCCTATTGTTATTGAATAGTATGAAGAGTAAATATATCTAAGTTACAATAGGCACGGCTTTTTATATAAACCTTAGTTTATTGAAATATTGAAGGCATGAATTTAAAATAGCTTATCCTCAGGAACTCTAAATATACAAAAATAGCAGATTACATTTCTCAAAGTGTTCGTAAATGTCTGTCTGGCGAACAATTAAACGTTTTGATATCGTTTTGAGGCGTCAGTTTGTGGGAGTACTGTCCAGTAAGTGCCGATAAAACTCAGCCTACATTAAATTTATGACCTCGCCAAACTAAACGATTAAAACGGCCATTCAAAAGACGTTCACGGTTTGTTTTGAAAATAATTTGAATTTGAGACGCCGAAAATCTCCATGATTACGAGGTCACGTCTTTAATTTCCTTTCGACAGTCATTTAATAAACTTAGTTTATTTGTAGTCGTTAAGAATCAACAGGATAATTAATGTTCTTTCCGATTCTCGTCTATAAGCAAAAAAGTTTAGCATTAACCCAAACCTTGCATGAGCTCGTTCTTTGTTTGATATACGACTAGTTAAAACATAAGAACTTATGACTGATTGTAATGGCTGATTACCTTAAATATAGCCTGTGAGTCATAATAGTAAAAGTTTTATGACCCACGAAATTCGTTCTCTCGGTGTCGAATAAGTAATTTTCGAGATGCGAAATTCTACTTAAGGTATTGTATGTTGTATTCATGCTATTGTTGCACTAGGATTAAAACTGAAAAGTGATTTACGTATGTTATTAAAACTACTTTCACGGGCGACACCTTAGTCGCCCGTCTTCACAAAACTGTAAATCTTTTGAAACATGGGATGTAATAAACATGAGATTGTGCCGTAAAAGTAGCATTAATTATCTCTGCGACTCGCCAACAGCGAATAAGATTTATGCGGGGTTAAAAAAACAAAAAAAAAACACTGTCTACGTACCACCGACCTTTTTAATTAATGCGTGAATTCCTTGTACATATTTTTTGTAAGGTTTGAATTGCAAAGCCATATAAAATCTCTTCATTGAGCCGTCATTCCCTTTAGCATTAGTAACCCGTGTTATAAGAAACACCATAAAGCATATCGAATGGCAAACGACGTAAGTCGTTCGTGCCGAAACATTAAATAGTTTCTTTTATGAGAAAAGTCTGGCAATTGTTAGTAATGCCATTATATGTTTTTAAAGAGTATAAGACGCTGAAGTTATGGCTTCCTTACAATTCGAAATTTGCATTATACATTTGTAAACAAAACTAACATTAACACTCTGGATAATTGATACCCTCGTGGCCCATTTGGTCTATGTGGTACTAGGTATAGACAGTAGTAGTGGTCGACATTATATCTTAAATGTCACCCCCAAACTTGACATATGAGATTTAAGTCTCAATTATATTGTAAAGTAGCCATTCTATCCGTGAAATAGTAAAGCGTGGCTGCTTCGGGGTACAAATGTAGAATTATGACACACATTTGCGCGGCTTAACTAACCTTACTAAGGTTTGTTAACCACACAAATCAGCAGTGCCCTTCATTTGAAAATTCATATTTAAAGGGGGCGAAATGACTCTTTATAACGTTATGGATATACTTTGTTTGTCTATAGTCTTCTTCGAAAAAGCGACGCGTCACGATTACCCACTTTTTGTGGCTGCCTCTAATTGTATTTCCGATCCAGGCAACGGGGAAACGCAAAGTCTCTGTCGCCCTAAATGTGTCATAACAGATCCTTCCAATCTACTGGTTGTTCCTAATCCATTCTTGGTGTTCTTAGGCTCTGCTAGCACCGTTCATCGTTCTCGTTGTTCTTCTTCTCTTCTACTTGTCGAAGAGTTCGATGAGCGATCTAACCCATAGACACAACCCACTGAGTTTCCCGCCGGATCTTCTCAGTGGGTCGCGATTCCGATCCAGTAATAGATTCAGTGAAGCATTGTTCTTGCTAGGGCTGGTTTTAGTTAGTTCTCTAAGGTTGAGCCCCGTGAGCTCATCTACCCGGCCGCGCATAGTTGGGATAATAGCTCTTTAGCTTTACCGAGAAGAAAGAAGCTATCAACGATTAGGTAGAAAAAAAAACTTATAGAACTAAGTAATGAATAAAACAAAATAATCTTTAGCTGTTCATTCAGTATAGAAGTTTAATTCAATTTCCAGCAAAAACTCTTAGATAGGTAATTTGGTACCGAGTCTATCGCCTAACAATTAAAAGTTGAAAGCGTTAAAATTTTCTCGTCTCAGCGTTTTGTGTTACCTACATTTCATGCATTACTTGACTTAACTTACTGAGCTTGTATTATTTTATGAATAGAGTAGGTTTATTTAATCAGGCCCCGGCTTAACTAAAGTGCCTTAGTTTGCAATAAGATTTATACTGTTAATGTCGGAGGCTAATAATATTATTACCGCAAAGTCAAATCAAGTTCAGCAAAAGTTTTGTAATTATTTCGGTCTTAGATTCAATAGGTCGGTCAAAATTTTATATTATTATTATTAAGACGTGAAAGATTGGCTTACTGTAAATGAGATTATTGGAAATGATGGCAGATCTAAATATACATTTAGCAGCAAACTAGAGACAAAGTTGTATCACGAAGCCAAATACTGAATAGGATTAAGTATACTTTATTACCCCTAAATATCATTTATGAGATGATAAACAGTTGGTTCCAACATTGCTGTTTGACTATTGTTGTCCTTAATTAGATGACTGTACATTATTAACGTGCATTTTAGTTAAATTCACAGATTAGATACTATTATTTTTACTTGCACTGCAATTTTCAGGGGAATTATTAGTTCGGATGATGGTGCATATCAGAGATACTTGATACATCGTGTGGAACTCGTTTGCGTAACAAAGCTTCATTGTGGCACGCTTGGAGCCGCGCCGTCTCGCCGTTCGCCATTCAGTGACGCCGGCTAGACGCGAACGTAGGACTCAGGACACGGCGAGGGTAGTCGTAAATTAGTCGTACTAGAAATATAGCACATCTATATATCACGTCCTTATTCGTCGGAATTTCGTATATTTCACGCGCATCAGATCACTTACTCTCTCTATGTTAAGTTTAAGTAAATGTACAGGCGTTATTTTCAATTATTTTTTTTGCCCATCTAAATGGGTGAACGACCTCACCACAGCCCACCTGGTGTTAAGTGGTTACTGGAGCCCATAGACATCTACGACGTAAATGGGCCACCCATCCCGATATAGAAGTTCTAAGGTCTCAAGTATAGTTACAACGGCTGCCCAACCCTTCAAACCGAAACGAATTACTGCTACACGGCAGCAATAGGCAGCGCGGTGGTACCTTCCCTCGCGGACTCACAAGAGGTCCTACCATCAGTAAAGGTATTCATGCATCCCGGAAAGCTTATTTAATACCATCAGGTTTTCAACCTTTTATGATTTGCGGTGTCAATGGCACTCTCCATATTCTGCTCGTCATGTCCGTAATCATGCCCTTTTGCCCATTTACGCAAAAAAGGACATACCTAACGCATTTTTATTATGTTTCCGTTTTTTTACTACTTTACAAAGTTATCAACTTTATTTTATTCACAATGATTTATAAAAAATATATAATAATAATATATAAAGAAACAGCTACATATTTATATGAATAATAATAATAACCACCACGTAGACTAGACATTGTATAGCCATCATAGTAAGACTATACATAAATAATAAAAATCTTACGTTACGGACGTTTTTGCCCCGGTTAGGGTACCCTCCGCATCGTCCCATAAGGAACTTCGTTTCAAAAAAAACCTTGCACTAAAGATATTTAGACCGGTAGTACCGAGTCGTGCTTGATTATGTCGATAGCCGCACGGTCTCGCTGAAAACAACCGCGCAACCGGCATTATGTTGAGCCGGAATCGGGTTTACCGTAACGGACGAGCATACTTTTAATTACGTCATAAATTACTCGTTCATTTATCATTTTAAATACGCGAACCTTGAATTTCACACTAAATAAAGTTTTTCTATTCTATTCAAATATACCTACACCAGTGAATTTTCTGTTTACGATGTGTGTGCTCAATGCGAGTGTTTTTTAACGTTCTCGATAGCGTAAAAGTTAACTCAAATTTGTATGGAGTTGGAACGTTTGCCTTCGTTTGCCGATGGGGGCGCTGTAGCAACTGCATACAAATTTGAATTAACTTTTTCGCGCTAAGCACACTGATTCCACAAATTGGACACCCAAAAATATTTCCTCCGTATAAGAGAATCCATTGTAAAGGACTGATTTAATTACCCAAGTAGTTGAGAATCACTTTGAAGTTGGCAAATCGGTAGACAACGTTTCAAGTCTCCGGCGTTGTTGAGAGTAGAGCCGGTGTCGTCGTTGCAAAAGTTCTGACACCATTTTCTGTTAACTTTGTTCTTATTAAGTACGAACACTTTGAAGTCTCGGCACCTTTACAGTGAAGGCAACGAAAAGTCGACCTTTTAGTAAAACCGTCGGGTGTCTTAATGTACTCCTATGTTCTTATATATATGTATATACACATATTTAAATGTTTCATCTTATCTAACTGTACAACAATCTAATTGGACTTGGCATTATTGGAATTACATACATAGCCAAAATTCCATTTTAACAAGCTGTAAACATTATGATACATAATATGCAAATTGTGTTCTCTTCCGGTTTTGCGTGTAGATATAATTAAAACTATAAAATTCACCGGAGGTTCTTATATTGTGAAGATGAAAACCCAAGTCAAACAAACTGCCAGGCCTCAAGATACTGTTGGAAAATTATAAAGTTCTGAAATGTGACATTTAAAAATTAATTGTATTGCATTACAAGATCAAACGCATATTTGTCTATATATTTTTCTATATTTATATCGGAAGAGGTTTTTAAAACATCTGAGTATATTTAATAAATATAGAAATTTCGTACGGTATTAGCGCGTAATGTAAAAAAAATGTTTTTAGGTCAAAATAATACAACAGGTTAATTAGCCGCTGTTCTGATTCTGGAACAAGGAGATTAAGTAACCACCTTTTGGTGAAAAAAAAAATTATTTTATGAAAAAAATATTCTTTTAACAATATTTATTTTGTGAATAGCTAGAATAAGCTCTCAAGTCAATATTCTGGTACAGTTTTTATTCTAAAAGGTTTAGTCATATTCTTAATATCAATTTAAATACAGATTAGTGATATTTAAAATATAACTAATCTCTAGTCACCTAAATATTTATATATAACGAACACTCGCGTCTATCTGAATGTATGAATTTAATGCGACGAAAGTCAACATTGAAATTATCTTTTAGGTGGGTATTAATTGTAAAATATGAATGAATAGATCTTTAGATACAGATTGATGCCACAAAAACAATATTATCTTGTGTATTCCGGAGATAAAATGATGTATAGACAAATAGGCAAAGGAATTTGTCAATTTTAGTGGTGCTACTAATGAGGTAACGTACGACGCGCTTGATTAAAGGTTCAGCTCAGACACAACACTAAAGCACGGCGCCGGCGCTGTGGCGTTTTGACCGGGCCCTAAGGAGCTCGATTGGATGAGTGCTTAATCAATTGGAAACCATGCTTTGCCCACAGAAGCCGCTTGCGTGAAAGGGATCTTCCATTAATACTTGATAATTAACGTTAAGACCCACTTTGAGAATTTTATTGCTTATTTTACTGTTATCGAAACAGCGCTCTCGTATTTAAACGCAATAATAAAATAGACACTATGGCTACCCTTTGTGAATGGTTCCGTGCAAGAAATTTTAATGCTTAGCATCCAAGTTTAGCATTATCAATCAAACCCAAAAAATCAATTCCACATTGTCATTTTTATAGCTTTTATGGATGGAGGAGCTCACGACCCACCTGGTGTTAAGTTGTTATAGGGATTCCATAGATGTCAAGTTAGATGTCATCGTAAATACCGCCACCCACCTTGATATACAAATTTTAATTCTCAGTTATATAGTACAACGGCAACCCCACCCTTTATTATTGCTTCACGGTAGAAATAGGCGAAGCGGTGGTACCTACCCGCGCGGGCTCACAATAAAACGCCCAAAAACTAATACATATATGAATAAAATCTTTCAGTCGGTCTCTTTTGTAATTGGTTATGTATTACTGTACCCCGTTATGTATTTTATTTCGGAACGTTTGTAGTGTTTAATTTCGATATGTAAATTAAAAATAAATTTGGAACTTTTTCATTTCTTAGAAGAAAGATAGATGATCGTGCTGAAGGTAAGTGATCATCGTGGACATCAGCAATATCAGAGACGTTTGCAAGCTGCTGCATACTGCGGTGACACTAAGCCTTATTTGAAAAAAGAGATGTCTTATTTTTAAGTAAAAAAACATCCTACCTAAGCTTGATAGCCTTGAGAGACTATATCAGCGTAACCTAATAAGGAGAGATGTCGTAGCATTTAAAAAGCACCAAGGAGGGAGCTCTTTCGGTACGAAGCAGAAATTATCTCATGCAAGCATACAGTGCACAATGATTCCATCTAGTAGGCACGGACTCTGCTCCATTGATTTGCTGTACGAAGGTAAAAAGAAGATCTTCTGAAACAATTCGTCAGAACATGGAACATAACCAAAATCCCTTAAACAAATTTTACATTAATTCGTTGAAAAATCTTCTAAACAACTTCATTTTTAATTCAATTTAATGTTAAAAGTAAGGATTATTTCAGAAGATTTACGAGGCCATAATGGCGCATAAAATGTTCCAAAGAAAATTTTATTAAGGTATTCTTAGTATTAATGGTGCAGCCGCAGAAGTAATTACAAGTGATAAAGAATCAAGGCTTGCTCGAAGATAATAATATTTTATCAGCATTTTTAAGTGAACAATTTCAACTTAATTGACTACATTTAATAACCAAATGAAAGTCAACATACGTATGTTTTTTTCTTTCACAAACATAAAGAATTATGTTTGTGGAAAAAAATATACTGTTCGTTTATATAAAGTTGTTGCTCTTAATAATGACGAGTAAAATCAATTGATCTTGAAGTCAAATAATATTTTTCATAATTTCAACTTAGTTTGATCAAGTCATGCGATAAATGTAATTTATCGTAATTTTTTGTACTTTGATATTGATATTAAGCTGTTACTGGAGTTCGTAGACATCACAACATCGATTTTCTTTCTCACCTTGAAACGTGAGTGGCAGTCTCAAATGTACTGACATTCCGAGGCTTTTATTCAGATGTCCCCGTCATTTCCTACTAACATTACACCATTTGTTATCAAACTATATAATAGATATGTACTCTACATATCTATTATATATCGTTGCGTTCGTCAAACGAGCAAAGGCTAATTTTGCCAATATACCTTTCCACTAGTAGTACATACATATATATTTTTGGATACGTCGAAATTTTGGCTGCGACTTAATAAAGTAAATTAATTGTATCAATCTTTTTTCTGGTCATATTAGGTGCTCTTAAAATATCAAATAACATTGATGTATCCCAACATCTTTATTCAAGTGGACACTAAAAAACTTTAAAAAGCTTTGCATTGTATTTACATTTCGATCTGTGAATTGTCTACATCATAAAACACAAGTAAATAAATTTAAATTTTCTTAGAAGTTATTTATCCAAAAAGCAAAAACAAAATAGCAAGCAACAACAGAACAACGACCATTTTTATTTCACAAAATCCCTTGGACATTAACTTCAACTGAAGCAAGCGAGGTGCTAATTTTGTGAAGTGATAAGATTTAAATATTCATGACAAGGTAATAAGTCCCTCGACTCGGGTGAACAATAGTGAACGTTCTCAACTAGTTGGCACTTTGGAACTAGTTAGAGAATAATTTAGATTTTAGATGGAATCTCCTTAAGCACGTCAAAATACGTATGTTTCACTGTTTTATACGGAACTGCAATAAAAAAAAAAAACTGAGTGTTTTTTTATAGTCTTCAAATATTTAATGGTACTGTCATTGAGAGCAACAAATTGGCAATCATTGCCACAATCAGGATATGTCACAGCATTCAAGAAACACTGGAGCGGACGTCTCTAATAGTAATGTAGTTGCGATATTTTTGCAAATACTGTATACGGTTTGGTTTTGATAACTATATTTTATTTTAAATTAAGTTTTTTTTATTGCCTTTGTAGGCCGACTCGCATACGGCTAACCTGATGGTGAGTGGTTACCATCGCCGATGGACCGTACGGTAAAAAATACAGAGAGAAGCGAAGTCCCTCCGCAGACTCGGAGGTTCCAAACGTCCGTGAGAATGGGATTGTCGACAATCCTAACGGCCCTCTTCTGTATGGAGTCAAAAGATGCACTTTATGAAATAATAATATTTATTATAAACACTATTCTTTATACAAATATACCATTATTATAATTATTATTTACATAGATAGAACTTAATGTCAATCAAGATTGTTGATGTCATAATGCAAAATAGAACAATTTATTACGCATAATATTGTTTTACGAACAAAGAGTTAATTAGAACATTGTTAGTCCGTATACGTACTAAGACAATCTAAAATCATATTCTTTATTAGTGGATGAGAATACAAAATCACGGGTACGCCTTGTTTTAAACTTAAACTTGTCCTATAGAGAACGTAAATATAAAGTGAAGTATGCCTTGCTAAAAAACCGCTCTCATCCATTTACCAACTGAATCACAGTTTTCAAGAAAGCTAAAGTCCGATAAAATATAACTTCCAGTCTTTTTATTTTTATTGCTTAGATGGGTGGACGAGCTCACAGCCCACCTGGTGTTAAGTGGTTACTGGAGCCCATAGACATTTACAACGTAAACGCGCCACCCACCTTGAGATATAAGTTTTAGGGTCTCTGTATAGTTACGACGGCTGCCCCACCCTTCAATCCGAAGCACATTACTGCTTCACGGCGGAAATAGGCAGGGTGGTGGTACCTACCCGGACGGACTCACAAGATGTCCTACTAGCAGTTAAAAAAAAATTGTCAGTAAGTAACACAATTGTAAATAATAGTGAAATATGTAAGTAACACATTAAGTCTATGGGCCCAGTAACCACTTAATATCAGGTGGGCTGTAAGCTCGTCTACCTAACTAAGCAATAAATAAAAATAAATAAATTAATATCTTTCGTGATTCAGGTACTAAGGTTCCGTACTTTCATTAGTGTTGTGTTGTTATTCAAAGGGGTTAATGTTATTAGTTTGAGAATTATTCTGTTCGATAATGTTGAATTAGATGAGTCATCGTTGTAAATAATTTTAAATACATATTTCGTAACACGTGATGTAGTTTCCTGACAGACATATTGTTTTATACAATGCAGCGATCCGAGCGCTTCGTTTGAATATGAATGTACCTGTACGCGTGGATTAATAGCCGTCGAGTATAATCTTTTGCATGTCACTTGGTGCAATTTATCTTACACGGTGCTGTTTGAGCGATAGATATTTTTGTTTTATTACATAAATACTTTATTACAAGCATTTTCTTAAAAAATGATAGAATACATTTTCATTTAAAATAAAATTACTAATAATATTTAATTATGATTACGGTCCGCATCAAGCAGCTTAATACAATTTTTAAAATGTTTCCAAATCATTATTTGATGTTCCAAATTCAATCTGTGGATCCAGGATATGGATTTAGGAAAAAAAGCACTAACACTACCTAATATTTTGTTTTCTATAAACTAAATAATTAATACACAATTTCGTGAACCTTTTTCCCACAATGGTTTTGCAATATAAATTTAAGTATGTGTCTTAAAAGCAGCTACAAAATTTGCGTTAAAATTTCGCTAAACCGGAAAATATTGTTCAGAAAACGTCTCATGAAATTTAAAGTAAAACGGACGTTTTTACAGAATCCTAATTTGGGATCAGAAAGCCGCTGTTGAATATTGAGTAAAAATTAATGAACTTTGAAACATTTCTTTTTTTTTTGTTTAAAAATTGTGTTCTGATTACAAAGATATTCTTTTAAATTACGTTGCCAACATACAAAGAGGTTTTATTGCGAGGATTGTCATAAAAAAATATGATATGAGTCGGCTAATAATTATGTTGTGAGAGATAAATGAGACTACATAATCATTTTTTAGTGTAGGTATCTTGATCCTGCATATAGTGCCACGAAGCAGTCATTTGTTATGATTTGAAAGCTGGGACAGTCGTATACAATACAATTAGGACTTGAACCTCATGTTTCAATGTGGGTGAGACATTCACGTTGTTTTGTCTATGGCAAAAAAGAACATCGAATACGTTCATTTAAATTATGTTTTGCGAATTAGTCTGGTGTTCCACTTAATTGTATTATAAACTCGGCACCCGAAATATTGGCATATAAGAAGCCGATTATCGTACTGAAAAAAAAAAAGACGTGTTATATTTTCAATTAGTAGTTCAAGAAAAACATACGTGTGTGTCACGGTGTATAGATTCGGTTATGTTTTTTCCTACCTAGTCGCTGATAGCCTAGGGAACTACTCCATTTACGCACGGTTTGGTAGGTAAGCTCATAAGCTCCAGCAAGAGGAGTACTTTGCTGAATCTGCCACCGCATCGAAATCACGGCTCCCTGAGAAGATCTGGCGAGGAACTCAGTTATAGCTCAGAGGCTATGTGTTCGATAACGGAATCATAGTATAACTACAGTTTGTGTGTTTTCGATAATAATAGCAGGAAGACCGGGCCTCCTTAATATAAAATAAATTAATGGTAATACTACTACTATACTACTACTGCGCTGGCGCTATGACCCGGAAGTAGGTCTTGGCCTCCGCTAATAAACTTTGCCTTTCATCCCGGCGCTACTCAACACCTTGCCAGTCTGACACTTGGAGCTCGCGTAAATTTCATTCCACAGCGTCAGACCAGCGGTACTTGGGCTTCCCTACGGGGCAGCGTCCCTCCGGTACAACCGTTTCACAGCCCGATCCTGCTCCATACGCACTGCAAATTAATTAATGACAATGCATGAGCTTTTTTGACATTGTGAAAAAACAAAGAAACGAAAAAGAAAATGATCAAATGATCAAAAATCTAGATTTTGTTATAAATATAAAATGAAAACTATAAAACTAAATACGGGTAATGTAAAAGAAACACCGAATGAAAAAGAAGCATCAAAATTCCCTTTCCTTAGCACATTGCATTAGAAATACTATTGATTTCAGGCAGGTGGCAGGTCGTAAAACTCATGCCAAATATCTGTGCAACATGACAATAGGAAAATGCTTTGCCGGGCCTACATATTGTGGGACAGAAGAAGAAAAAATCATCGGTACGACCAAGGTTTTTAATTTCGGATTCGTCTATCTTAAATTAGACCACACGACTGTTATCGTTCCGAATTCTTTACACAATTCGTGATTACAATCACACGATCAAATATATATTTTACCTTAAAAGTTTATCACTTAAAAGCGTATCTCTCACCTTGTGTTTATTTGATCGTGGGCTATATTATCAGCTTTAGATAGAAGACGAAAGCGCATGGCGACGATCTGACAATGACATTTTATCTTTTTTTTTCCTACCTAATCTGGTAGCCTTGAGAGGCTATTCCAGCGTAACCTTAACTAGTAGGTGAGCTCACGGGGCTCAAACCTGACGATGTTGCTAACACGAACCCTAGCAAAGCCGTGCTTCGCAGAATCTACCACCGGATCGGAAACGCTACCCACTGAGAAGATCCGGCGAGAAACTCAGTGGGCTGTGTCTGAGGGTTAATTTACTCGTCGAGCCCTTCGTCGCAAGCGACGGGTTCGACGAGAACGGTGATCGGTGCTTGAATTACCTAAAAGCACCGTTAGTGGATCGGGAGGATCCGAAATGACGTGTTTTGGGCGACGTCGACTGCTTTCCATTCTTTCCGCAGGATCGGGAATGTAGTTACCGGCGGCCACGATGAGAGGGTTCTCGTATCGTGCCGCTTTATCGAAGTGGCGCATCGACGCCGACTGCATATACTTACTGGTGGACTCTAAGTCCAGGTCGTCATGAAGGTCGACATTCCTGACGAACCACGGGGCTCCGACGGCTATCCTGCAAAAACGGGATTGAATAATTTGAAATGATTTTAGGTGAGTGCGGGCCGCGTGAGCGAACACTACACTTGCATAGGTCATGACGGGGTGTATGCAAGTTTTTTAGAGTGTCACCTTATTTCTAAGGGACATTTTACTTCGCCTGCATATCATCGGGTAGAAATTTTACCGAAGTGTATATGCTAATACAATAAATGGCCACTGTCTTCAAGAGGTCTCAAATGTGAGGTCAAAGTCTCAATTGTATTTTATAACGGCAGTGCCTCGAGTTTTGACACTATTCAAAAAGAAAAACACGATATTTCTCCGTCGAAATTGGCAAGTTCGCATCTATCTGCACGTGGTCTGTCTCAGTCAGTTTTCAACTTAAAAACGTACGTGGTAAGTACTATTTATATTAATGTTCGTTTTTCTTAGCTTTAAAACATGTGTGATGTAAAAATGTTTGCAGATGAAACAAGTCCTAAATAATTTTGCGATTTTACTGTGGTTCGATCCATTGATAAACACGTGTACGGCCTCCAGGATCAAAGACAATTTTTTTTTAAATATGTACCTAATACCGGTGGCGCTTTGTCACGTTTCGATTTAAAATCTGACGTTATTAGGATACACTGAAACTTCGACCTTATGTCCCAAGCTCAAAAGCTGCATATACGTTGTAGGTACTGTGAACCCATGAACCTTATGTAACAATCACCAAATCAGCTCTCTGCTAGTATACTACATAAGATACTGAAAAAAAAACGAACCATAATAAACATAGCTCGTTAGGTTACTCAGACACTAAAGTTTGCACAATGTGAATTCACAGACCGTGCTTACTTGGCAAAATATACATTCATATCATCTTAATATATTACATACGGATATAATTGCGTAGCCGACCTATTTGTTACGCAAGAAAAGGAATAAATATCCGCTAATAAAAATAATACAAACGCTATCATTTTCTTGGCACACTGCTTCCTATTAAGTGTTGAAACAAGAGAACCTAGTGTGCCAGTGGGTTGGTTATGTAACCGCTGACAAGTCGATATTGTTATCCGTATTTGGGGAGCTTTAGGCTTACGAGAAGAAACGTAAATTGTTTACATTAAAAACTTTTTGTTTAAAACTTGAATGAAAAAATAATTTTATATCTTTTTTTACGATTTACTCTCGCGTTTTTTTTGTTTCTATATTATTTCGTGGTCACGGACGACTTGTTCGGGTCATGACATTAAATAACGCGAGTTTAAACAGTAAAACGTAAATACAAAAACGTATGTCGTATTCTATTCTAAAAAACGAACTTTTTTTTTTTGGTCGTAGAGCACCATCAATCGCGAAGCAGTCACGTGTTACAGGTTAAAGACTGGATTACCTATATCATTTAGCTGTACAATTGAAACTTCCTTGAAACGACCTCACAGGGCTGGTATTCAAATGGTTATGTCTAAGGGCTCTGGTAACCATTTAACATCATGTAGGCGTGAACTACTCACTTAAAGCAATAAAAACTAAGGCTAATTCGTATTGTGTGTAAATATTCAGTAGGTATATTTGCTAACGCAAAGCTACATTAAGAAGTTGTTGATCTGCGTTCCTATGGGAACTCGATGTGGTTTGACGCGCTTGCAAGGGCGACGGCTGCGCTTATGCAGCCTGCAATGTACAGAAAGCAGACGCATTCTCGGGCGACAAGGCGCGCGGGCGTGCAGGGTCAACGGTCGCATGCGCGTGCGCCTGGGAACCAACGATAAATATTTGAATTCAACACTTGATACATGTGCTCAGCAAATTGATTATAGCCGCTTTGGGAGCCGTAGTACCGGCCGCTGTTTATGGTACAGTTTCTGGGTCGAAAGAGTAAATATTGTCTACTTGTCGAACAGCTTCCGCGAGTCGAATGCGGAACACGTTTGTGTAGTATCGAACAAAACAACTAGCTACTGTTTGCAGAATTAAGTATTGAATAATATTTATTCATTTGTGCCGCAGTCAGTTTTTTATGTTAATCGATGCATATTTTTTTTGTATTTACAATCAGGTTTTCATTCATTCTAAAAAAAAGTAAAATCACATGTCTTGCGCGAACTTCTGCAACGATGGACGATCAATGGGTGATGATAATCACCCATTGATTCAAGGAGGGGATAAGCCGTATTTTAATGATTATGTTCCGATCATAAATATTAATGAAAATTGTATACTCGTATCGGAGCTCGAGCGATCTTTTACGACAAGGCATGTCGAGCCGAGAATGTACAACGCGTGCGCTATCACGCATCGAACATAATTTCGGCTTTATAAAATCTTGGATGTTGTGTTTTTTAAAACACTAATTTATTAGAACATGTATCACGTACGATAAATAATAAGGAACAAAATTACGTTCCGAAGATTGCGTGCGCCGCACAGGGAGCCATACAACATTAATCAAAACACCTATTCATCATTCGTTCGTTAAGAAGCTGCTTTATATCGCTAACATATTTTTACAAACTAATAACTAAACAAGACTTACTAGTCTTGTTTGATTATTATAAAACATTATTTTCGCGAAATATCATAAGTTTTCTACATAACATTCCTTAAAACGAAAATACATTGCAAGTTGTAATCTGTACTGTGGATATACGTACAGTATACATACACTTTAAATACGTAATCCATTAATTCAAAACGACTTTTTATTTTATTTTGACGTGACAACGTCTTATAATTCGATGGAGCCGGCTGCACGCACGAAAAAACATGACTCATGCGGCGTTACCTCGCTCTGAGGCGTTCCATTTAAGGTTTGAAGTGCAAGCGTGATCGCGCAACGAGCGAAAAAGAGGCACAATCGGCCTCCGCGTTCGGCAGCGTTCGACATCTGTCTCTCTCCTACTTGAGTAAGCGATGCCTCCGCGTGGACAGCTGCTATACAATAATACAATTCAAAGCACATCCATACTTGTAAAAAAACTATGTACATTGTAAATAAAAACATAATTGTATTTACGCGTACAAATAAATGTAACTTGATCAATTCAATAGTGATTTCCATTTACCTCCTTCTCTATATTCATACAAAATATCTATCTATCAAACAAATAAAATTAAAATTTTCTTTTGAAAAAATGAAACCATTCCATCAGATTTTCTTATGACGTCACGTTCAACTATCGTCAGTAAGCCGAATTTACAGACAACCGATTTTTTTTTTAAATATGTTTTCGTCTCTCAGTACAGTACATATATCCATAGTTTTATACCTTAAGAATATAAAGAATCCGTAAAATCATAAAATTTATACGACAGCATTTCTTCAGAATATCAAGACGGGTACGAATACAAAGAGAGCAAATACCGTAAGCAAATACTTCAAATAACCGGTCATGACCTTTGAAAATTCAGAAGAGTCAAAGATCTAAAAATCGTATTGGTGGCTAAAAAAAATATTTAGGTACTTTCAATACACAACTAATTATTATATGTACAAAAGAGTCCTTCCATCGGAATGGACTGACGCTGTCTAGTTTTGGAAATGATCCAAGTCGAAAAATAGAGTGATACATGAAATACTAGTCCCTACCCGAACTTGACAAATATAGTGGAGACAGTACAGTACATAAAGTTAATAACATAAATGTTCTTAACCCATAGACACAGCCCAGTGAGTTTCTCGCCGGATCTTCTCAGTGGGTCGTGTTTCCGATCCGGTGGTAGATTCTGCGAAGCACTGCTCTTACTAGGGCCAGTTTTAGCAACACTCCCGGTTAGAGCCCCGTGAGCTCACCTACACGTCAAGGAGAAGCTGAAATAGCTTCTCAAGGTTATCAGCATAGGTAGGAGAAAAATAATAATTGAGGTAATCCAAATCGTAAGTATTAAGAAGTGTACTTACTGCAAATACATTTAAACATGAAACATTGAAAACAAATGCCATGAAGAATAATACTACAATCGGTCGTAGGTACTTATTACAAATAAATTCAGTCAGTCTGACATTACTACTTAGAATAAACATAAGGCATTAGAACTTTGGTTTAATAACGTATCTCTATAAAATGACAGAATATTCTTTGTCGAAATGAGTATACCACAGAATAATGGGCTGGAACGTTCGAGATGTTACATTGTCTCCCTAATAGGGTATTGTCGTGGAATGAACAAGAAAACCAATATTTGACCGCGCACGTATACCGTAATTCCTTTTCTTGTGTCGGGAATGTAATAAAACTTATCCACGGATTGGTATGCGACCTACGCACCCTACTTGCGCGTATCACTTGCAATTAATCTATGTCAGCATTTCTCTGGCTAAAAAGCGTGTATAGAAAAAAAAACAAAGAAATCATTCAGTGTATGATTCGATAACTTCAACTGCAAGTATCCAGATACATATTTGCAAACAAAATTTTCAAGACGTCATCATTGATATACATATGTTTATTTTACGCTTAGCTGATTACACGACGATTATATATTATTATCTAAATGCAAATTTAATGAGAAAACGCCAATTATCGCAGTGACTATGCGCTATGACATGTCCTTCTTCAAACGAGGCTTGTGGAGAGTATTAAGCGGTAGGCTGCGGCTTGGCTCTACCCCTGGCATTGCTGAAGTCCATGGGCGACGGTAACCACTCACCATCAGATGGGCCGTATGCTCGTCTGCCTACAAGGGCAATAAAAAAAAAACTTAGGTTAGCTAAAAAAATTTTTTAAACCTGTAGCAAAATTTGAGAAATCTAAGCTCCAATCATATTTTAATTTCATGTTATACGTATCAACAACTGGTTAATGCTAGCACTGCAAGAGATGTAATTAATTAAAGTCATTAACAATTAAATACCAGTATGGAAATAACAACAAACTAAACCTGATTGTGAAGTGGAATATCATGCCTACTTACATCGAGAATGATTATCGGAAAAGCTTTGACCAACAATGTATCAGAGGAAACTTAAAGGATAGTGTTTGAACAGTAAACACGTCTACAGAGACAAGCCAAACAAGAGCCTAAAATATATAAAGATTTTGAAACTGATGCTACATTTTTTTGTTTTTTGTTTCGTAATAATTCCCTTATCTGTTAAGAATTTACTGTTTAGTCCAACTAGCAATGAAAACTAAACATGAATGGTCCAAATAATTCTACTTTATCACTTCTTCAGATGTTCGTAGATTTTAAAAACACAAATAAAATAATAGTTTTACAAGAGCTGTGAAAATATCAAAGCCACATGTACAATAAACACGGTATTCGAATAAAGATTCTTGCAAGATACACAATAAAATAAAAAACAACATTGTAGGAAAATACTTTTCATTAAAAAGAATACAAAACATGATCTAAATTCCAAGATCCGGCTTTACTATAATACAATCGACGCCATATCTCTAGTAGTGGCAAGTCTAAAAATAAACATTGAGCACTGCTCCTGTCTTTCAATGGTAAATTGAAATCGAATTCCCAGTCAGTTGTTTGATTAGTGTGCTGGTGAAGTGAAGAATCAACATTGATGTATTGTAAGTTGGGACTCAGCCTCCCGAGAACGTTCCGTTTTCTCTTTTTGCCCGCAGTGTAAATAAGTCGAGCCATCCAACATGCATAGGTTTCATCGAGCGACTAATGCTAATGCGTTTCAAAGCACCTCTCATAGCCGATGCACTCGAGTTGTTGTTCTATTGAGTTCTAACGATTATGACTTTCGAAACAGCTTTTTAGTTAACTGCGTCGTGAACATGTAGATTTATTGTTTTACTTATACTGCTGCTGTTTCTTGTATAAATGTCATACCTTGATAATTTTCTCAATAAAACCACCTGTCGTATGGCATAGGACCTATGGCCATAAATTTTTTTAGTCGTTGGTAACTACAAACTTAAATTAGCATAATGCATAGTAAATTGTTTAGGTACGTTAATGTCAAGCGCACATTATGATATTTTTCTCCGATCCCATAGATAATAACATTTAATATTTTGGATATGGATGCAGGCTTGACGGATTTTCACCGAATGAAAATAGGTACCTTACTTATTAGGAATAATAATGAAACAGAAAAGCAGGAATTCTGTCAGAAAAAATCTGCATCACTTAGTCATACTTTTACATACATTACATACATAAAAAAATCCACGTATCTGATTAATGTAAATATTAATTAAAAGTAGGTATTGCATAGGATTAAAGAGGTTTACTGAGCATTCTTCCGTTATAGCAACAAAATAATCAACTATTCTAACTTTTTAATGCCATTGCCATTTGTAAATCGGAATACTTTTCTAATTAATCTGAGCTTAAGTTTCATCCGTTTTAAAAAAAAGGTTTTCATTATCATAGAAATAGATTGTATTTTGAAAGTCTCCATCAATTACTATGTTCAATGGTCAATATCTCTATCTCAGCACAAAAAATGTGTTATGGCTTAAATAATCTATGGGAAATAAATAAATTTAGTGTTATTCTGTCGCACTGCTGTTTTATATATTTTTATAATAAACGATGCAAGAATTCATTGATTCGTCTATGTTCTAGAATTATTCTTAGTACACGCTCAGTTTAGAGCTGTTTAATATATGGCACTGTTACTTTCAGTTGATCTTTCAATATAATTAGAGTTAGGAGGTCCAATTGTTATGTTTCAACAGAATGTCTTATAACCGTGAAATAGAATTCCATTAGAATTTTTTTGGTTCTAATGTATACCTACCTACAATTAGCTTTTTGTAATTCTAATTCACCTACAATCAAGACCAGTGTAATTGAGTGAAACTTGAGTAAATAGAAGGATATGTGCTAATTGCGGAGGCGAACAGATTCTGAAGATAGAACACGTACTCAATTAGTCACCATTAACTGTGCCAACTTTCAACTTTGTTAAGATTCTAGCCAACCGTAACTAAGAGAAGATCTAGTCTCTATAAAAGGTGAATATACTCGTAGCTTTGCTGTTTTATATTTTTGTCTATTATTGAATTTAAAACCCAAGAATACTTGACACTTTTCTTTAGGATAAAAATTAGTTCACGTACGTCCTATTTCTTTGCAAAAAATCATGCTGAAAGAGAAACGCTGTTTTAGCGTAACATGACACATTTCCCAACTAATAATATTGATTGTTAATCTACATAATATACACATTTCATATATATATGAGTATATAATATCATTAGATGCAATTACATTTGCGTCCTTTTGTGATTGATGAAATTTACCATTTAAAATGAATGGTTGTAATAAACGTTGTGTTGTGCAGTAATTGGAGAAACAAGATAATGTCACGCGAAAAGTTCATTAGCGCCGGGATGAGATCAGTGTGTCAATATAATGTTCCGGATGAGACATTAAACGTGTTTACGAAGCTTTACGATTTAATTTGTAATGTAAATTACGAAGGGATATGGTTAGACGAGTTCACGGCCCGCCTTTTGTTAAGCGGTTATCGGGTCTTAAAAAACACATCATTGTTCTTTTTTCTGGAAAGACTATTCTGATTTTTAGTTCAATGGAGGCTAGGCAACAAATTGCAATACTCTATCAAAATACTTTATCTATATATTAATACGTGAAGCAAAAACTTTGTATTCCTTTTCACGAAAATTGCGCGAACGGAGGAGTATGAAATTTTCCACACTTATAGAGAATATAGAGAAGAAGTGCACAATGCTAATATTTCTTTTAAATAATGCATAAAAGATACATTAAATCAATAAAGAAAACATTACACACTACATACCATGTATTTGACGCACACACGCATGCATACTATTTATTGTCAAACTTTTGTTCTTGGAGTCTGTTGTCAAATTGAGAATTAAAGAGAAAGATTAAATATTGTTTGCCTTTGTTAATATTTTTTATAGTGTAGTCTTGGCGAAATTTGTGATTATAGAAGTATAAAATACAATCATAATAGTGTACAAACTTACAATTCCAATTAATTATAGTCGAATTTCGACTACTGCGGGACCTCTATTTAAATTAAAAACATAATTAAATTACGACTTATAGCTTTCAATCTTCACAGAGATCAATTAGATTTTTATGGCATAGTACGCATTGGTACCGGTAATCTTTGAGTAGATGCTGCTAGTTTTCACTGGCTCTATTTTCCTGAGGGTTTCTAATTAGGTTGGGGTGTGTGTTGGCAGCTTATCCGCCCAATTAGCATAGCAAACGAAGGAAGTTACGGCGTGTGCTGGCGTGTGGTTTCGATTCAGTCTCGTTAATGGCAAGGTTTGCATTATACCAGAGAATACGTACGCTACATGTACGCTGTCTGTTTTGGGTTGGGGTCTTCATAATGTGTTCGACACGGTTTTGAATTCTTGCAAACTATGCGGCTATTTTATTGCAAGGTTTTGTTAATTAAATTATTTAAAAAATGTTTTACTGATGATATAGGGGCTTAAGCCATCGGGGATGTGGGCACGCAAGAGCAAGTTTTGTTTAGACAACACTTTCTGCGTAATTTGTCCAAGATTTTTGTAATCTACTTATTTTATATAAATCTAAGTGGACATTGACGTCATTTTCCAATAGGTTAGTCTATATATACCAGTGAAGTACGATCACGAGCTCTATTTATAGTATTGGCGTTAAAAAATTATTACTTATTGGTACTCATTTTACTGGTGGCAGGACCTCTTGTGAGTCCGCACGGGTAGGTACCACCGATGCACCGGCGTTCGAATCTCAGGCGGGTACCAATTTTTCTAATGAAATACGTACTCAACAAATGTTCACGATTGACTTCCACGGTGTAATAAAAATGAAACCCGCAAAATTATAATTTGCGAATTACTGGTGGTAGGACCTCTTGTGAGTCCACGCGGGTGGGTACCACCACCCTACCTATTTCTGCCGTGAAGCAGTAATGCGTTTCGGTTTGAAGGGTGGGGCAGCCGTTGTAACTATACTGAGACCTTAGAACTTATATCTCAAGGTGAGTGGCGCATTTACGTTGTAGATATCTATGGACTCCAGTAACCACTTAACACCAGGTGGGCTGTGAACTCGTTCGTACACCCACCTAAGGAATAAAAAAAAAAACTTAAAACGACTTTCAATAACTATCGGCAGATGAAATGTATGATGGGGCGCGCTTGCTTCGTGCATTGTCCAATTAAAGTTCGGTTTCGCTAGTGAAGCATCCGGCGACGGGGCAACGGGATGGCCGAATGCAATAAGTGCGCAGGAACAAATCAGACTATTTGCTCATTCAAAACTTAACATAAATATAGTCCCGTCTAAGATTGATTTAAAAGTAATCTTCATTGTATTTGACTATTGTTAATTTTGATTGAGTGACTGATTCACGAAAGTCCAGCTTTGAATGTTTCTGGATAAAATAGTTCTTGATTTCTTTAAAACTTGATACCTATTTACTTTTACACCCAATAACAAAACGTTCTATGTACAACATTTGACTAACATATTCATGGAGGGACAAAAGGTGGTAAATATTATTTGGAGAAAATTTGTTTTTTTTACGGATTAAAATAGAAGTCTGTAAAGCACCATAAAATAAAGAACAATATGAAGCTTAGAGAATTGTTGAAATTCAACCTTCATATACACGTAGGGCTTACCCAGTATATATGGATAGATGGCAAAGGGTCTCCTAAATAACAAGAGTTCAGAATAATATTTAATTCCCTCGTCGGGTTTGGAGTGAACATGTAAAAATACATAAGTTGCAATAATAATAATGATAATAAATTCAAAAATACGTTTAAAACAGAGATTTGTTTTACAGTTCTGTCTAGCGTACAAACACTCTCTCAATCATTATTTTTAATTACTAAATGACAGTCACGCACGAAACTTACGACACACGAAAACCCTATTATAGAAGAATAATAATGAACTGTCCATCATATTACTTCAAGCTTAACCACTGAGGAAGGACGGTAGGCAGCGACTTGGCTTCGCCACTGCTATTGCTGGAGTCCACGGGCATGAGTAACCACTCACCATCAGGTGGGCTGTATGCTCGTCTGCCTACAAGGGAAATAAAAAAAATTAGAACAAAAATCATTCTGATTCGAGAATACTAAATAAATTGCAACAATAGCACCTACATTGACAAATTTAATGCTTATGGAATTGTCACATAAAACTTAGCTGCGTAAAAACGTTTTATTTTATGTTGTAAAGCTATGCAATAAAATAATTTACGAGTAAACTAGCTTTGACACTTAAAGTGTAACATGGAAATTACTTGGTATTTTTCATGAAATCAACACTAATAAATGTTCAATACAGCAATAATGTCTTACAAAATTACAAAAACTTTTATAATTTGCAACAGTTATTTTTGTGTATGATATATCTACAATACATTAAACCATAACTGTTTGTACGTACCTATCTTTTTTGTTATTGCTGTAATAAAAGCCTATTATTGGCGATAATGTCGAACTTTTAACGACGTTATCAGGAAAATAAAATGACCAACGATAGAAAATCTTGGTTTATTGCGGGTCGACAGCCTCACGAAAGGGCTTTGTGTTCACGAAATGAAGATTTTTTTTTTCTTTGTGTGTAGGCATCGATTATCGTGAAACACATTAGCGCGATACCATCGAAATACTTGTCGGGGGTACGTTGCCACTCTTCGGCATGGAACGAACATCAGCCACTCCCCAGAGGACAAACACACGCCCTCACATGACATTAAACTCGATCATGATTATGTGCAAACAGGACGTTTAATGTTACAGACTAACATGACTAACATATATTTATATATATGTATGTCCGAAACCATTTGGACAAATAGTATGCCATAAAATGTATTAGGTAATTTTGAAATAAAGAATATTTATGTGACATATATGGTGTCAGGACGGTCGAATGTAAGGTTTGTTGTCAAAATAATTAAAATAAAATTCATCATGTTAAAATTTGGACAATTTTCGGATTGCCCAATAGCAACACTGTTGGTGGGAGCAATGGCAGTAGTGGGAACGCGACATAATAAAAAAGGCGGTAGTCTGAAAAAATGGCAGAAAAAGCAGTGTATTCTGTAGTGAGCAGATATCTAAAGGTTGTACAAGTGGAGTTACAAATAAAGCAATACAGAATTAACCAGACCATTGCAATCTGTGTATTTGTTTTCTGGCTTTGGAAGCTAAGTCTACAAACAAATGTAATCGAAAATGTTCACCCAACGGCACTAATTAATTGAGCATTTTAAAAAGCGTTCGGAAACTGCACCACATTTTTCGCTACATCCATTTAGAACACGTCCAGTTTTTTAACTAGTTTTTATAACGCTACATAAATATCAGTTTAGACTCCATTAAGTTAAAATCAAATCTGTGTTTAATTCTACCAACGGTCTATCTGTACAGTGATTAAGCTTGTAACGTTTGCGTCCTGACGTCTGCGCGGACTCTACGAATAGACCAGCTAAATACGTACAAAGCCAGGGACTCCATTTGCATAATGGACGGAGACAACGCCAATCCAGAGACCTGAAAAGCGACCGACAAATCGAACGCTTTTGGGTGAATAGATTGGATCGGAAACTATTTACGTTTTGAAAACAAAACCGGAGAGTAGGGGTAGAGCAAGGAACGGCGGGAAGGAATTACAAACGTGCTAGCGATCGTTTGTCGAGTCACGCGATAAATTGAATGACTTCACATTAATTTACATCAAAATATTCAAACATCTAGAACGTTTTTGGAATAACTTTGTACTCGTATTTTTATAATCGACACCGTCAACAATTTTTAATTCGAAATTTAAGAATAATTTATTTCTGGAGTACCCTTTTTTTTTCCTACCTATGCTGATAGCCTTGAGAGGCTATTTCAGCGTACCCTAGCTTGTGTAGGTGAGCTCGCGGGGCTCAAACCGGAGAATTGCTAACACCGCCCTAGCAAGAGCAGTGCTTCGCAGAATCTACCACCGGATCGGAAGCGCGACCCACTGAGAAGATCCGGCGAGAAACTCAGTGGGCTGTGTCTGTGGGTTAATTCGCTCGTCGAGCCCTTCGTCGCAAGCGACGGGTTCGACGAGGACGGTGACCGGTGCTTGTATTGCCTAAAAGCACCGTTAATGGATCAGGAGGATCCGTGATGACGTGCTTTGGGCGACGTCGACGGTTTACCAATCGGTCTACAGGATCGGGTATGTAATTTCCAGCGGCTACGATGAGAGGGTTCTCATGTCGTGCCGCCTTCTCAAAGTGGCGCAGCGATGCCGACTGTAGATACTTACTGACGGGGTCGAGCTCCAGGTCATCGTGGAGGTCCACGTTCCTCTGGAACCATGGTGCTCCGACGGCTATCCTGCAGAATCGGGATTGTATAACCTGAAGGGGTTTCAAGTTGGTGGGGGCCGCGTGAGCGAACCTGGAGTACCCACATTTCATTGAATTCCCTATATATAATTTCCTAATATAAATTGCTGTGATAACTTTGAGAAGAAAAAATGTTATTTCTGTCATCTATGTTCCTTGAATTCTATTAATAAATTGGGGACAAAATGAATAACGGTATAATGAGACATCAAAGAAACATAGTACCTACTCATATAACCAAAACCTCGGTTACTTCCAGTAAAGTCGCTTTCAGAAATAAGCCGAAGTATTACAAATATCTTGGGGTAAAGAATTTCTTAATGAAATGATAAATTCCGAGGTTGATCGAGCAATATCCCACGAAAATATCTATTAGGGTTAATCGTTTGTTTTAAAAACTTACATTCTATGGATATATAAAGTTAAGCATGCGTCATGGATTGATAAAATTAAATGGGAAGTTAGGATATTAATTGCTTCATTGAACTATTATTTTGGTTACTAGCAATCCAATGAGAATTCAAAGCGGATTTATTGCTTTTAGTTAAGATTATCCGAGTTTGGAAACTGTAACCGCGTCTTAATTAAACCTACTTTGACGGTTTAATTTCGCGTTTATTATTTTTATTGTAACTACAGACTGATTTTCTTAGCAAGTTATTAGTACAATATTCAAATTTCGACTCGTCCGCAATCACGAACACTGTATTCATTAAGTGTTCATTAAGCTGTAATGGCACCTTAAGCTACACCTTTTCGGTAGGCAGTGGCTTGGCTCTGCCCCTGGCATTGCTGAAGTCCATGAGCGACGGTAACCACTCACCATCAGGTGGGCCGTATGCTCGCCTACAAGGGCAATAAAAAAAAAACAGCGAATTGGTAGGGGACAAAAAAAAGATTCGTCGGTAAGAATATATTGCAAACAAGAAACGCGAAATTAAACCGCAAAAGTAGTTTTAAATAATGACTACGGCTCGAAAAAACCGAAAACGAAATTCTATGACCGCACCTTAAGTCGTCAAAAATGATTCGATTCTATGTATTTCTGAGGTACCTACCGACACAGGGAATCCGCCGTTTTTATCGCGTTCTCTCGAGTTCCTCCCATCATTTGCGAGGCCCCGATGTCGACAATGGGCTTTTTATCGACGTACCGCGCGCACATACGCATCGTTTGATAGTCATAAAGTTTGAAACGCTGCAGCTTGACTACTCATCCGTGGAATTTTGCCGCTTTTCATAATGTTCAAACGGTCGAGTCGTTTCGTTCACAGATTCACGAATGTTTGTGTTCGATTTGGAAGTAGAACGCATCAATTTCGATATTTCGATTGTATTGATAACATATTTGATTTTGTTTTCTTTTATATCGAAATTTAGATACAGAGCTTAATTAATTTTTAACTAATTCAATTACAAGGACGGGATATTCGCTATTCGATGCGTACATTTGAATATTACGCTATAGATCAGAACAAAAACTAACTAATCTCACAATACATTCTAAAATTTTAAAATTTTACAAGAACACAGTTATTATTAATCTCTGAATTTTGAAAAAATTAAATCCCAAAAGTATAATATAAAAATAAACTTTTCCAAAAAAATAAATTCTTATATTTGAGATTAATTTAATATTTCATAATTGACCGGATAGAGAAACCTACACCTGTTATTATTATCTCAATGTTTTAACTCCATCGTAACTCAAGTGTAGCTTGGAACTCGGTCGCCATTTTATCACAGCACAAGTCGTGTGGCAAGATCTAATTAAACACAAGTTTCCCGTGGGAAGCATTTTTTACGCCTCCATATACCAGTTTCAATACTAAGGTAATAATAATATGATTACTTTGGCAACAAAATAACGAATGACGACAAATAGTTAATTCACAATAAAAAGATTGCAAGCTCATATGAGTTTTTGCAAGTCGATGATAAAAAATAATTTAGTATCCCGTTCATCCCGTTGTACAATGTTATCTGACGCGGGGCGTTCGTGTTGCCCGTTTTGACTGGGGCTAGCAGGCCTTAATATTTTTTGAGGATAAAATTTTAATAACAAAAGCTTTTCGTGCTATTCGTAGTATGTAAACATATTATTATATTCATTTTGACATCTATACGAAGCTATAGAGAACAGCATCGACGGTTCAAGTCGTGTTTACTGCAAAACACTTAAAATTTTCTAAATTAATTTCACTGTAGTACAGCTCAACAACTCAAACATACGTAGGAGTTGTTGAAATTGTATTAAACAATATATTGATTCATTAAAATATGTTTAATATTTCAAACAATTAATTTGTAAAAACAAACTCAAATTCAGTCATATCTTTCTTATGTGTTTTTGTTTGTCATAATAATATGTTTTAGTGTTGATGTAATATTTCTAAAAATGTAAACAAATACGTCCAGTATTAATTGAGCTATTAAAACATTAAGTTGTAGTCGTGTTCTAAAAAGAATGCTCATAAGCAAAGAGACCTGGTACTTCTTAATCTTTTTGATTAAATCGGGCCTCCTTCTCTAATTTAAACGACTGTTGAGCATAACTGTGAGAAAAATTATTACTATATTTTTTCCTACCTAATCGTTAGTAGCCTAAGGGGCTATTCAAACTTCGCGCGAACTAGTAGATGAGCTCAGGGGCTCAACCTGAGAGAATTGCTAACACTAGCCCTAGCAAGAGCAGTGCTTCGCTGAATCTAGTACCGGAGATCGAAATCACGACCCACTGAGAAGATCCGATGAGAAGCTCAGTGGATTGTGTCTAAGGGCTAGTTTGCACGTCGACTGTCGAGCTCTTCGTTGGGAGTCGACGGAAGCGGCCCGTAAGCTCGTACACCAGTCTATGGAGTTAATATAAAAAGTATTAAAATTCAATTAATATTCGTCAATATTTTCTTCAAACTTCGAAACGTAATCAATAATATATTTTGACCGTATTAATAAATAAATAAAGTATTTACAATATTGATATCTTAAGATTGCTGAAGTACCTACCAGCCGAGCCGGCAAAATAAAACGCTAGTGACTGTTGATTAAGGTATCACTGTATATTTATATGAATTTGGATAAATTGAGCAAACAAATCTTCCCGAAAACATAAAGACTGGTTACCGTAGTGTTTACCCATCCGCCCTTACAAAGCAGGCCTATAACGGCCGTTTTCAATAACCTATCTATCCCTAGTTTCGGTTACTAAAGATAGACAAATCTATATTTTTGTCCTTACTTACGTTCCAATAACCTATCGACGGGCAGCAGTTCCTATCGGATTTATCTATCCATCGTCGGGAGGACGGATAACCTGCTAAAGATAGAACGCTCATACAAATCGTGCTTACTTCCGTTTCAATATGAGTTTTAAGTAACTCTCCGGTAGGCGGCGCTATCTCTAGTATGGGCATTCGCTTATCTGTCAAAATCGGCCGGTTACATGTTTATCTTTCGAAAGTAAATCGCTATAATTTAATAATTGTTTCTCTTCATATTGGCATATTGTAGCAGTGATGATAGTGATATGGAATTATTTCAAATGTTAATGGATTGTGATGCAGATAGTGATAGTGAGGCCGATATCATATGGTTAGGAAAATAAAGATCGTCTGAATTACATGGCGAAGATCAATAATTACGAATTTGACTATAGATTTCTGAGCAAAGGTGTTGTGAATGAATTGATTAATTTAATGAGACCATATTTGAGTGTAACGTCAAAAAGGTAAGATAAATTTTAACCATAAAAGTACTCGTTATTACAACTTATATTTGTTTATAGCAATAGCAAAATTATACCTAATTTTTGTTGTGTTACAAAATCACACTCAACAGGAATTCTATAATACTGCTGGATTCCCATGGTGCCCTAAATGACATTCATATACTAATACAATAACCTGGTAGGCTATTTACCTTCATTCTTATTACACACTAATACCTCTACATTTTATATTTGTGTTACAGATTCAAATATAGGAGAGGAATTTAGAAATAGAAAAAGAGTATTTTGAATGTGTAATTTGTGTGCAATGCATCATTGATGTTTCAAAATGTTGTTGCTTGATGGCCTGGGTCTACTCATGATACAACTATAATTAACCATTCCGATTGAAAAGGTATTTCTTATTTATATTACCTTATTTATATTATTATTATTATATATTATTATTATATTTTTATTTATTTATATTATATATTTAGGTGTTTATATGAATTTAATATGACACTATTATAATAAATTATCTACATATCAAGAGAACATTGATAACAAGGTGGACTTGGAAATTGCTATTTGCTTGCCGATAGAGGCTATCCCCACAACCCTATCTTTTAACGTGATTAATTAACCCACATACTCAATCGGAACGATTTAAAATGAATCACATATTAAAACAAGAAATACTATAGAGAGGTAATCTTCCCCATGATCTGTAAGCGGAGTAAAATGTCCCTTCGGAACAAGGTGACACTTTACAAAACTTGCATAAGGCCCGTCATGACTTACGCGAGTGTGGTGTTCGCTCACGCGGCCCGCACACACATAGACACCCTCCAATCCCTACAATCCCGCTTTTGCAGGTTAGCTGTCGGCGCTCCGTGGTTCGTGAGGAACGTTGACCTACACGACGACCTGGGCCTCGAATCAATTCGGAAATACATGAAGTCAGCGTCGGAACGATACTTCGATAAGGCTATGCGTCATGATAATCGCCTTATCGTTGCCGCCGCTGACTACTCTCCGAATCCTGATCATGCAGGAGCCAGTCACCGTCGACGCCCTAGACACGTCCTTACGGATCCATCAGATCCAATAACCTTTGCATTAGATGCCTTCAGCTCTAATACTAGGGGCAGGCTTAGGGACCCCGGTAACCGTACTCGTCGAACTCGACAAAGAGGTCGACGTGCAACCTAACCCATGCATCAGCCCGCTGAGTTTCTCGCCGGATCAGCGAGGTCGCGATTCCGATCCGGTAGTAGATTCATTCGCGAAACAATTGCTCTTGAGTTGTTAGGTCTCCTTCGGAGGCGCTCGGGCAGTTGTTAGCAAATCCCACCCCTCTTGGCTGAGCCTTTGCTCGCCCACCTGTCCTGGTGAAACTGGAAAGGCCTTCGGGCCACCAGTAAACTTTCAATCAGAAAAAAAAAAAAAAAAAAAAAAAAAAAAATAAAAAAAAAAAAAAAAAAAGGTAATCTTTTTTTTTAGTTAAGAGCTTGTTATACTGTATTGTAAAATAATTTAAGCGAATAATGTATAATTTTCAGATGCATTGGTGTTTGTAAAAGAAGACTCCCTGTATATCATTGAAAAGTAGATTAAAACTAGAAAATATGCAAGCTGTTATTATAGCTGCCATGCTGCATAATATCGTCAGAAGTATGAATTTAGAAGAATTAGAATCAGAAATTTCAGTCGCAGATACATTACAGGAAAATAATATAATTGTTCATAACAATTTTTCAAAACTTACATCTGAAATACAACTATGTACTTATAAATAATTGCTTCCAAAGATAATTTATAAAATAAACTCCAAAGATAATTTGACTATTTTTTATTTTCCAAAATGATAATTACATGGTAGTTAGTACATGCAAGATATTTAATTTAGAATTTGTACATATACTTAAAAAACTATCTAACATAAAATTATTATTGCCTACTTAATTTATGAAATTTAATATTCCTTTTAAGTAATTTTTAATTTTTTATATTATCTAAATCTAACTTAACTTTTGCTACCGTTTTCTTTATTTTCCAAGTCAAGTCTCTTTTTTGCTATTAGATATTCTGCTAATGCATTGTCCCTATGCTAGCCTTGCATTTCTTTTCTTCCATCTTGTTTCCGCTTGGCTGTAAAAGTGTTAAAAATATTATATGTGACCTACAACAATGTGCATGCTTTATCCAAAATTTCATCTGCAATCCTTACCACCTCCAGCCTGTAACAAAGAGCATAATTATTTCAAATACTACGGCAACCTGAAGAAAAAATCATGTTTATCAATGTGTTATTAGAGACAAACAATCAACTAATTATACTAACCTTACTAAGGTTGTTTCTTATGTTGCCGTAGCGTTCTTTAAGTTTTCCCATTTTAGTCGAAGCTGCGATGGAGTTCGTGGGAAACGACGAATCGACGAATTAAAATCATTTACAAGGGTTTGCCAAGCCTGCTCCTTCAATTTATTGTTTGTGGCATTTGTTGCCTTATTATTGAAATGTTTTTTCGCCGCCACAAGTTCTGCTAGAATCATCGTCTCATCTTTTGTCATGGGTGCTGCCTTTCTTGACTGAAAAAGATATATTTTCTAAACTTGAACTCAAAGTTTTCAAAGTAAAATTATTATTATCAATGTAGTTCATAGATACTTACAGAATTCATTTTATTTCACTGTAGCTCTTTAATTACACACTTAGAATTATAAACGAAAGTTTTAAAGCGTTTTGGAGGTAAGTCATCATCTAATATAGTAGGTAAACAATAGAAAAACAAACAAAAGAAACTGATCACTGCTTATTGGCAAACGGACTGTCAAAACGTTTCGTTTCATAATTTCGACTAGGATAAAAATAGCAATACGTCCAATTTAAAAAAATCTACATATGTTTTTATTACTTTTTGTTATAAACAAATGTGTTTATGATAGTCTACAATATGCTGGTTAAATTATAGTTATAATTTAGAATAAAATAAAATAAGTCTTGATCCTGACGTTGTTTCGTATTTGTAGTAGAACGAAACGTATCAAGAGGCTCGGATAAATCGGAGGGAAGAAGCTATCTACTGTTGGTTAAAGAGAGATAGCACTTATCCGTGATTGTGAAACGCAAACTAAGGATAGATACGCTCTTGCTGATATTCGGAGATAGCTATCTATCCGAAAACTCAGATACGTTATTGAAAACGGCCGTAAATCAAGTTGTCGAGTCGGCTATGCCGTGAGACAAGATGTTGCTGCTACATGAATCGATGTTTGTCAAGTTATGAGATGCCAACCCTATATGTACCCACATGTACCGTCATGTTTTTCATAAAAGTAACATGATTGTATTCATAAAAGAAACAGGATTGTACGTTATGTTTCTCATAAAAATATAATGATTTTATTGATCTCTGTTCCATCTCTGGTTCCTATATACCAATGTGGCGTTTTGTTTTTGCATACAAAACATTAGCAACCTTTGATTATAGAATTATGTAGCATTAATTTTATTTAGGTAATTTATTGGTTTGCAGTGAACATTAATCTCCACCCCTACAACTCAGTTTGCTTTGACAGCACTCCGGGAGAAGTAATGAAATAAAAGTGCACAAATCACGCGTGAAATTGGTTCGACCGAAGGCTAAAATCATTGTTCACGTCCGCAATAGACGGTGGCATTTTTTTTTATACTGCCAATACTTTCAATGAAACTATCTTAAGCTATATGTATCTGTGGCAATTCGATATTATCTATTTAGCCTAAATCATAATGTAGTTAGATTAGGATGGAATTTCGTTACAAATAACCTAAATTAAAATTTAAAACAAGGCCAACTGTCTTGTTATCGATCTAAATCAGATGATGATTCTCGCCATAATGCTGATTCGCTCATGACCAAAATTGTATTTTACTACGTAAAACTCTATGGTCTAAACTTTAGAGATTTTTGTCAAGACTTGATTAAATTTAAATTAAAAATAAATATTACTTAAGCACAGTGCATACCTGTCAAAACGAATTTGAAGTTTAAATTAATGTAGATTGGCGCGAAGAAAAATGAAGAATACGTATCTGAATTGTTGCGTTAGCGATATGAGCCGTTGGAGGACGCGGGTAAGTTTCAAAGTTTCGTGTTTTCAAAGCTGACGACGCTCCGGAGACTCATTTATCTACCAGAACAAGGGAAAGACGTAATTAATTGAAATTATGGTTTCAGACTCACGTAACTTGCATGTGTCCCTATGGAAAATGATGGAGAATGTTTAAATTTTTTACTGTTTTCAAAATAAATACTTCAATGACGTATTGCGGTGTAAGAACATCAACAGAAGAAGATCTTTTTTTTTTTTGGGGGAGGACGAGCTCACAGCCCACCTGGTGTTAAGTGGTTACTGGAGCCCATATACATCTACTGTCATCTACAACGTAAATGCCGCCCGCCCACCTTGAGATATAACTTCTAAGGTCTCAGTATAGTTACAACGGCTACTCCACCGTTCAAACCGAAACGCGTTCCTGCTTTACAGTATACAAATTATAAGTTTGCGGGTTTGATTTTTATTACACGACGTTATTTCTTCACCGTGGAAGTCAATCGTAACATTTGTCAAGTACGTATTTCATTAGAAAAATTGGCACCCGCTTGCGGGATTCGAACACCGGTGCATCGCTCAACACGAATGCACGGGACGCCTATTCCTTAAGGCCACGACGAGTTATTGCATCGTAATGTATATCGAAACAATAAGTCATTGGCAAGTCGAAGTGCAGCCTCCCCGTAGGCACTGAGGTTATTAACATAGTATTCGGAACACGTCCGGGAATGCAAATCGGTCTCGTGCCGACTGAGCTCGAATGTCGGTTCGCACGCTCATCTCCGCTATCTGTTACCGGTATAGATAACATACGTAATACACTTGTCGCCTCATTTCATTTTATATGCACTGGAGGCTGTACCTGTAGAAAATACTTCACCTCTTTAACAAGTATGTATACACAACACATTTTATTATAGTTTCGAAACATTTGTAGATAAGAAGTGCTTTAACTGACGAAATAAAGCAGTGATTTTATAGATCTGCTAGTAAAATTTAGAACGTAGTTAAAAAAAAGTGCGTGCGTACAAAGTACCTACACATGTCAGAAGTGAAACTTTTTTGGCGAACTAATTTATAAGTCTTGCTTATATTTATACAAATCTAAAACTTTAGATTTCCGAGACTTAGAGGAAGGGAAAAAGGAAGATATGTTCCCGCCAAAAGTCTGTCAAATGTCAATCTCAATCCTCAGTGTTGACAGTCACATTATGTTTAGATTTCTAAATTGTAAATGACTAATATTTTGCCAATTGAATTGACTAATTTAATTTCATGCTATTTGATTAATGTTCCAAATTCTTTTCATTTCATTTCAATTCCTATTAACATTTTTCACAAAAAAATTATAAAATATTAGGGTGTATGGTATGATACATTTGCCTTTCCAGTTGGAAAAATATCTACCCGATGATATGTAGGCGAAGTAAAATGTCCCTTAGAAATAAGGTGACACTCTACAAAACTTGCATACGCCCCGTCATGACCTATGCAAGTGTAGTGTTCGCTCACGCGGCCCGCATACACTTAAAATCATTCCAAGTCATTCAATCCCGTTTTTGCAGGATAGCCGTCGGAGCCCCGTGGTTCGTCAGGAACGTCGACCTCCATGACGACCTGGACTTAGAGTCCACCAGTAAGTATATGCAGTCGGCGTCAATGCGCCACTTCGATAAAGCGGCACGACACGAGAACCCTCTCATCGTGGCCGCCGGTAACTACATTCCCGATCCTGCGGACAGAATGGAAAGCAGTCGACGTCGCCCAAAACACGTCATCTCGGATCCTCCCGATCCACTAACGGTGATTCTAGGTACTTCAAGCACCGGTCACCGTTCTCGTCGAACCCGTCGCTTGCGACGAAGGGCTCGACGAGTAAATTAACTCTCAGACACAGCCCACTGAGTTTCTCGCCGGATCTTCTCAGTGGGTCGCGTTTCCGATCCGGTGGTAGATTCTGCGAAGCACGACTCTTGCTAGGGTTCGTGTTAGCAACGTCATCAGGTTTGAGCCCCGTGAGCTCACCTACAAAAGTTAGGGTTACGCTGACATAGCCTCTCAAGGCTATCAGCTTAGGTAGGAAAAAAAAAAAAAAAAAAAAGAAATGGAAAAATACAACAACTACTACTACTGACATTTGACAAGTACTTAATTTTAATAGTAGTTTGATGTCACTTCCGTTGCATACCTGCGTGACGTTCTGTAAAAATGTTACCCCCATGCGCCTAAAGAAGTTCATTTCAACAAGCACAAAATAATGATTCGATCTAAAACAAAGTTTATTTAAAGCTCACGAATATTCGTGTACTCTGTCAAATTTTAATGTAATTCAGACAGCATATTATTTTAATGTAATATTATTACGTTTTCAAAGGCAAATGCTTTTAAAATAAGAGGGTATGTTTAAATCGTATCACATTCACTCACAAAGGTGCCTGAAGTATTAATGTTTTTCGCCGAGTTATGAATATGCATTCAGAAACGTGTACAAATATGTTTAAAAATTAACGTATTCCTTTTGTTTTCGGCCAGCTTTCATTGGCCTGCTGAAAATTTCAAGCTTGATTTTCAGACAATACATATTCATACATTACTTTCATTATAAAGGAAAACATTGTTATTAAAATCGCACCCGTAAAGTATATAAATTCGCGAACCTACCTATTGTCACGGCGTATTGTGAACCCACATGGATAGTAATCGCCAACCGTCATTCAAGCAATCGTGTATTCATGCTTTGCACTGTAATTGAGATTATGGTCACATTTAGTCAGACGCATTTACACTCAAATCACTCAAATCTAGTCTCCACACTTAGTACCGTCATATCGTGAGATAGTCTGCATATCTATTCATCTGTGCCTCAGCTGAAAAGCACCGGACATAAAAAGAACATTGCACATTTAGGTTATACCTACTGCTTCAAAGTAAATTCACGGGTATAGACTAAAGTGGAAAGCAAAGCTCCTCTTTGGCATCACTAATGCGAACTTCCTTTAATTGGATTACTTGCAATCCTGAAATGCAAGAAGCACGTTCAAAGACTTCGAACTCACTTCACTTGCTAGTTTTTACAGTGATGTACACCGACCGAGTTACATAAGATTAGTCACGTCACATTTTGCTCTTTCTCAGTCTATTTCTTTCTTTTTTCTAGATTACATATGCGTATGGTTTAAGCACATATTTTATAGATATGTTCTTACTTTAAAAATTAGTTACAATATCTCAAACCTAAGTTGAAGCATTATCTCGCTATCGTCTATTTTGTGTTGTATTGTATTGTATAAGATAGGTACAATATTTATTATACCCACTACGCCATGTTTAACAAGGACAACATTCAATAACGTAAATTCGAACCAAATGAGAATATCAGCCTCGAATGAGTCGGAGATAACAAAACCCAAACATTATCTCGCTGAATATACGACGGTCGTGTTTGTTTCGCAGAATATCAGGCTTCGAATAAATCACTCGCAATCACACAAAGCTAAACCTCCGCGAGAACAAACAAAATTGAATGTAATCATCTGTGATGTCGTAAACGAAGATAGGTTTTCATCCGGCGGCTGTCACAAAGTGATTTTATTAAAAGCGGTAACTTTGCGAACAATCTAGAATTATTCACGTTTTCACGATTATGTAATGTTTTCGAGCCAACCCAGATATGTATACGTATTGTTAATTGTTTGTGCTTTTTTTGAAACCCAACCTTAAGCGATTTCGGAAGCCCGCTGAAATCACAGCAGGAACTCTTATGTCCGCGATGAGGTTTATAGACATTTCAGTTGCAACTTACAATGACGGTCCAGTCCTACAAATCGTATTGCTGGATTGTTTTGTCGGAGAAACAGACAACATGAGAGAGGAGCCACATCCGTGCTTACTTGCAACATGCCTTAGAGCAGAGATACCAATTATGATATTAGGTAAGAAAATAGCTTAACATTCTACCGCTACGGACGGATGACAGGGAAATAATAACAAAGGGATCGCATACCCGTATCTATTGATTAATAATCGGACGGACTGTTTTTATTATTATTAAGCTCATCTGACCTAATAGAAAAACGATTGATTCAATCGTACCTAATTTGCGATCGAATGGAAATTTATTGGTCCACCCATAACAATATTTATTGTTCATTGATTTATCGATACTGCTTCATTCCAGTACATTATCTGTTCATCGATTAATGAAGTTCAATTGAAGTGAACGCGTACATATGTATTTCAAATTATTAAACATCGAATGGTTTTGAAATGTCCGCGGTCATCAATATCATATCGGTCATCATTAATACCATTTATTAGTAATACATGCTCTTACCAGGATCTTTACTTAGTTACCGGTATTTCAGGTCTGTTGCAAATGGTTCAATCGGAAACCCAATGTTACAGAATTCTTTTTCAGCACTGTCTTGTTAGAATGAACTTTACTCAGTGTAAATTAGGTAAGACATTACCTATCTCAAATTCGGTTGTCTATTTGAAGTAAGAATATGAAAATTTCACACATTATTATGTAAATCGTACCGTGCTAAATCAATCCAATTAAAGAAAAGTGTGAATCTGATACGGATCACTCTTTTCTTTAATTGGATCGATTGGATAAGATTCAACAGGCTTTCACCACGATTTTAAATATTTTGAAGTTAAAACAAAACAGTTTGTAATTTAGATGATTTGGAAGTATGAACAATTTGTTGTAGTAAGTCCTGAGTTCGGAAGCTCAAAGACAGAGTAAAGATACGAAACTAGTAATATCCCTAAAAGCTACGAGAGTACGCCTTATGCAAGATACACGGCTTTGTGTCGAACAACCACAGGTCGGGATGCTACAAAGGCAACAATTTCCATGATTAAAACTCACTGAAATTACTGTCACAGAAAATCCCAGCGTCGAGATTGAGGAGAACGCTGTTGATCAAAAGAAGCCTCTTTTGTTCAGTGGTCATAAAGCCCAAGGAGATAATTCGATTCCAAAAACCAATCACTAGTACGGATAAAGATTACCAAGAGTCCTTGCCTCTTTCAAAGGAAAATTCGAATAATAGCACTCACGGGAAAGGGTTAAGTCGAAAAGAATTCTGTTGGATTTCCAACGTTCGTTTAAATCCGTCGAGTTTATACAAACCGCACGTTCGGGTATGTGTGAAAAAAAAACATTGTACTGTTTGTTTTTGTTTGACTAAGTTGTGTTTTGTTTTGGTTGGTTTTACTGTGGTAGTTTCAGTTGTCCCATTTTTTTAGTTTAACCTAATTACTAGTTCCTATAAATACAATTGAAAACTAAAGGAAATCACTATGCTGGGATATACAATACAATAATAATATGATTGTATACGAACAGCTATAAGCCTATAAGTAGTTGAGTTACAGGTCTTATTGTAACCTATGATGTATACAATTATATGACGCTACCCCGCTGTGAGACCGGCGCAAGCGCAGCATGGGTCCACCGTACTTACAGCAATTGGTCACGATTATAATTTCACTGACCGAATAAACCCCAATTTAAAATAATATTCAATTTTATGACTATCCGTATTTCACAAGGTGCATTAAATATCATTCCACGCTAGTAAAAGCCTCTTCGTCCGATCTACAGTATTTTGTACGACGATACCCCAGGAATTTATTCATTCGCGAAGCAGGTGCTCTTGAGCTGTTAGGTCTCCTTCGGAGACGCTCGGGCAGTTGTTAGCAAATCCCACCCCTCCTGGCTGAGCCTTTGCTCGCCCACCTGTCCTGGTGAAACTGGAAAGGCCTCCGGGCCACTAGTAATCCTTCAATCGTAAAAAAAAGAAGAAAAAAAACCAGGAATTAATTATCAATATTTTTACTTATTAAAATAAAAAACAAATTTGCAAAGCAATTATTACCAAACAGGTGTTATATAACATAAAGTGCATACTGCCTATCAATTTGTGTTCTTTATAATATAGAAAAATAATGCAGAAACATCGAAGCCATTTAGTATTCCGTCCGTTTCAGTGAATTTACATTTTCTTACCACAAAGCTTCAGTCTTGGGCAGGCAATAACGTCCTATTCTCATAATCTTATTTTCTCGTGCCCACGTCTTGGAACTTAGTTATTTCCTCAATCGCCTCGTCTGAGAGTATCCATTCGAGCCTGTAATAGCATTGGTAATTGTACATTTACGTAGTTAATTTTACATGCAAGTGAAGCTAATGTTCGGGCTATTAACTTTTATTACTTTTTTTGTATTGTATTAATAGATAAAGTAGATTTCGAAAAAAAAAGAGTTGCTTTAAATTTTTTCTTAAATGTGTTAATTTAGAAATATTTGATATTTAAACGTTAAAGTAAAATTTGCCTTTAAACCGCCAACTGTGTTCTTTTATATAAAAAGCTTTAGGTAGTAATAGTTAAACTCAAGAGACTTTACCTTAAGCTTCAGACTTAATATGAACTATAAAGAAGAACGTACATTGTGAAATTATATAATTTCACTAGACTACAAAATATTCATAAACCAATAATAAAATTGTTATAGTACTTTTTCTACAAATTACATTTCTTAATCTAAGCTACTTTTCGTTTTCAACGTTAATTTGCTCAAATTTATTTTTTATTTTATTACTTTTATGTTTGTTACCCAAGTTTGGAATTGTTCTAAACTATAAAAATATCCATACTACTGCATAATTTTACATACAAAAGATTAATTGTAGTTTTTATGCAAATGCATTAATTTAAAAGCTAGATTCTACTTCCTTTTTTTTAGTACCTCAACGACATTACGGTTTACTTTGTGTAAATTAGTTATCGGAATTCATAAACGTCACAGGGGAAACGCCACCATCCACTTTGACATAATATGATATATCATAATTTGTATTGTATTTTCTTCGGTTTCGCAGTCTCGCCTTTTTTTAAAGTCAATATACTCGTATTATTTCCAATGTATCGAATACATTACAATTTTCGTGTTCTCTTTAATATTGTTTGATGATTGTCTCACTCTTCGAACCGAAATGCGACATTGCTTTGCGTCAGAAATAGACAGGATAGTTGATTATGTAACTGCTTAAGGTATCATAAGTGTACATACTACATACATACGATAGTTACAACCAGTACAAATATCACCGAAATGCATCATTTACATTTTAGATATTCGAAAGGGGTAACAAATTATTGCAGTATAGGGGTGTGTAGGGGAGATAGGGGTAAAGAGAGTGATGTCTCTTGGAACTCTTATCGTTCCGCACAGCCCACTAATTACCCGGGTAAAGTAATGAGAAGACACGTTGTTAGCTATTATGTTATGTGAATTACTGTGTACCGTCTGTTACTTGGTACCGTGTCATGGTATAGAGAGTATTATTATTTAGATACTTTTACTTAGATAGACCGGAATATTATTTAGATACTTTTGATCGACTCGGTGGCACAATAATTAACGCCCCTGATTTCTGGGCCGAGGATTGCGAGTTCGATTCTCACATCGGGAAAACATTCGTACAATGAATAGTTACAGAAGTTTATTAGGCTCTTTAACTGGGTGTATTTATTTAAACGTATATTCATACATAAGTATGTACATCAGTCTCTGGTTTCCATAGTACAGGGAATTCTAGTTTAGGGTCAGATGATCGCGTGTTCATTGTCCCAGTTGATTTGTTTATATTTATTTGCTTTCGCTTTACTATATTTTGTCTTAGTGGACTCATTTACCTAGTTTTTGTTAGAATAATCAAAGGACCGCTAGTCAATAATCATATATCAACGTATCATCATAACGTAGTTCCTCTAATATATATACACCGGTACCAAAAATGCAAACGGAATCTTGGGTTAATTCCATTCACAATTGTTTTTTTTCTTACCTATTCACTACTAGTAGCCTAAGGAGCTATTCCTGCTACAAGCGGGCGGTAGGTGAGCTCACGGGCTTAGCCTGAAACAATTTGCTAACACTAGTCCTAGCAAGAGTAATGTTTCGCAGAATCTACCCTCTTGGTATCTACCAAGCGACAGAGCATGACACTTTAGATTAGTTAGTAAAATTTACATATAAACTTTCTTCCTAGTCGTACACTCTTGACAGAGTGGTCGTGGTCATGCATCAGTCGGATCCTGCGATACCGATGCTCTCGCGATGCGACGCCATGTGGCACGGTGTTTCGCAGAGTGAGAGCAATCAATTATGTTGCAGTGAGTCACAGATTTTATAAGGTCGGTCCGTCGTGTTGGAGATCGTTCGCGAGATCTTCTGCCCGCGACAATGCCTTGCACCACCAACCGCTCAATGGACTACATTACTACAGTAATTACATTACATATAAACAAGCAGCGTTTATTTTTTAACACCAACAGCTACTACGACGTTCATACAGCTTAGCCACAATAATATGAATCTTTTTTATAGCCAGTTGATTCGGAACATTAAATTTTAAACGTTTAAAACGTGAATAATGATCCGTCCGATTGTGGTTGTTTACGTTTTAATTGTTTTTGATGGTGTTCAGGAAACAAGTTGAAATAGATATAAGTGGCACGAGTAAGTTTTAGAAAGCTGTGTTCAAACAAAACAGATGCAGTGTTATGTCGTAGCAGGTGTATTTACAGTGGTAAATCACAGTCATCAAATACGCAATAAGGGCACACCGTTAGACATTCAACTTGAGAATACATTACGGTATAGCTCTCGTCCACCGTTTCTAACATCACTGATCGTAACTTTTCTATTCTTAAACTAACTTCGCAGCTAATGTTTGGTGTCTTAATTAAATTTAATTATACAATAGTAAAGTGATGTTTTTTTTGGATACCGGTGAATGAGCTCACGGCCCTCGTGGTGTTAAGAGATTTCTGGATTCTATAGACATGATAACATGAATGCCGTCATTTTTGTTGAGGCAGTTAGAAGGCTTTGCAGTTTTAATGAATTCAGTTGTAAATCTGTCGAGCCTTTTTTTCGAGAAAGAGAATTAATTAAAATTATATGTACACTTCATCGATATTTATTTACGAATATCTAAAAGCTGTTTTGTATTTTAATGGCATTTATTTTAGACTAATATTGTTTTGAACTTTTTGAAGTTATACTTCTTTAGGCGCGTTGTGAAAAATTTATGAGTGTGAAATTTTACGATGCGCGCGCACCGTGACACAAAATTAACAGAATGAAGTTGCCCACTAAATCGCTCATTACTATACGACCGACGTAACTTGGCGAGTCTGAATATAGCCGCAGGTGAACTTTCCGAACCTTACCGAGAATTACCGAATTTATACGATGTCAAGAAAAGGGATGTCCAATATGCGTGTTTGAGGATGTTGTTTAATCGATTTTTTTTCAAATTGATTAAATTTAAATAAAAAATAAAGAAACAAATTTAATAAAAATAAAGTATAAGTTCTTACGCGCGTACATAAGTACACGGACCCTATTTTTTACGTTTCTTAATCCTATCTATGACTGTTAATTCGATGACAATTTATTCATTCGCTGATTTTAACTATAGTTTGAAACTACATAACATGTTTTTCTTAACAACGAAAAGGCAAATGCTGCTCATCTATTTTCCGTGATGGTTTCCAAACTTTAGGGATACTTTGAAACTAGAAATTTGCTGCCTCGATTTATCTTCAGCTAAACATCGACGGGTATTCGTTGAAACGGATACTTTGGTTCTCTTTGATGTATTTTTTCATTAATTCTGTACTAACGAAAACATTATCTCTCTGTCTAGATAAATAAACATTTATATGTAAAAGTAATTGTTTAGTGAACCGCAAATAATTTGTGAGGAAACATACTGTGCCTTTCTCATTGATAAGTGTGCTCAAGTCAAGTGTTAGTCAAGAGCTTGTCGTCCCTAGGTTATGTCAAGTGGTTATCGTAGAGTATCGCGACGACAGTAACGCGAACTAACGAGTTAGTTCAATTCCTACATTTTTAAAGAATACAGGGTTATAGAAGCACCCTCCAAACGAACTTTACTTCCTTACTTAATTCTACATAAATAAAATTTCCTTTAATATAATCATGGATACTATCGGATTACTCGTTTGGAACCTCTGGGTCTGCGGAGGGACTTCTTTGCCACGTACCATCCGGCTATGGAATGAGCTCCCCTCCACGGTGTTTCCCGAGCGCTATGACATGTCATTCTTCAAACGAGGCTTGTGGAGAGTATTAAGCAGTAGGCAGCGGCTTGGCTCTGCCCCCGGCATTGCTGAAGTCCATGGGCGACGGTAACCACTCACCATCAGGTGGGCCGTATGCTCGTCTGCCTACAAGGGCAATAAAAAAAAAAAAACTTACATCATTTCGCATAATCTCGCATACGTCATAGTTTGGCGTCGCGTTAAATCATTACGTTATTACGACTGCTATATATTTAAGTTGACAAATTCCATTAGCCGTCAGCTATTTTCGTATTGGAGTAACCGTCTGTCTGGTTTCATGAGTCAGGCATATAACATGTTCTTCGAATTGTCGGTAACTTATGATCGTCGTCGGCGTCGCGCATTCCTATGTCGATCACATGCATCCGTTTGCTCATAGCACTGGTATACTTCAATTAAGATCTAAAGTTAAGAATTAAAAAAAAAAAAACACGTAATTCCATTTTAAAATTGGAATGAACGTAAAACTACGCGTCAAATCATATAACAGTAGCAATGTACGTGCAGAAGATAACCTTTTTCTCTGTTCCACATAAAACTTGTGTGATAATCTTGAATTCGCTTGAACAAGATAATTGTGTGCTACGTATAAAAGCTACAGCTATATTTTAAGGCACAGAAATTGGTGCAAATCCACTAAATTCAGTACTGATGGGCCATAATGATTCCTGTGCCGAATACAACGAAAACAAACGCGGAAATTCTCATTTTATATAAGGGAAAAAGGAATTACTTTGTTTTCAATACTCTCATATAAATTTTACGTCCTTGTCTTTGTGCGAGCGTTCGCAGTGTTTTTCCGACCGTATTGAACATTTGTTCCTGGGTTTTTCCTCTTACATATCTTTTGATGAATCTTTTATTCTGTTACGTAATATAGCTCGTTCGTTAAGTGCCTAAGTTTTTTTAGAAAGCTATTTATTTTTCTAATTTTAAATATTAGCTAACAATCATTATTCAAGTCACATTCGGATTAAATACCATTTCGATGCCTCCAATGAACACTACGCTAACTCCAAATTCGTAGATTTACAGGAGGAGCGTTTAAACGAAAAAAGTTGATAAAATATTTATTATTGCAGATATATTTATGGTTTTTTTGTGTAACTAGTTGATTTACTCTTGCTCCGAACCCCATCAATAATGATTAATTGTAATACTTTTAACATAGTGAAGCGATTTGCGGGAAAAACGAAAATTTCAAAATTTTGAGTTAGAGTAGTGTTCATTGGAGGCATCGATTTATAAGTTAAACATGTATCGACCTAAAGGGTCTGAGTATATTTCTTATACCCATAAAACACTAATATCGGAATTGTAGTGAGTATGTAATTGTAGTCAGTACGAAATGTGCGGAATTGAAAAAAGCAAACAATTTATTCAGCAAGCCACCCTTCTTTCATTGGGTTGAGCCATTATTTTTTACGGGTTCCTCTTTTACCTCATTTTTTTTTTCAGTTTCATTGTCCTGTTATACAAATTTTAGGGGCAATTCGATACGGATATTAAACCGATATTTATTTTTATGTTCAGATCTGTTGAGGTTTTTGCGGCGCGTTTTCTCTGTTGGCTGAATTCGTTTTATTTTTTAATATCGGAATTGGCTTTTTACATTTTCTGAATAATAATTGACCATTATTTTTTGTATGTCTCAATACAAATGTATGCAAGGGTTTATTGCTTTCATAGAAAAATACAGTCCGTCTGATGGTCACAGTTGGTAATGGGCATCAACATATACTCGTAGGAATATAGTTTGGCGATGTCTTCCCATGCCTACTTATGTGGACCTAAGGTACCCCTTACCGCTAGTAATTACATAAAGATGTCCATTTAGTGAGTTTGATCTTTGAACTTTGTGGACTTTGTGGATTCATTTGGATTACAATTTAAATCATGTACACGAAAACCCGTGCTTAACATTGAGATGAGAGATAGCCTATTTTCTTTCGCATCAAACTATTTCCATAATGGATTTTGTTCAATCAAAATATGAACATTAGAATGATATTGTAATATTCTAATGGTAACACCTAAGTTCTAAGTTGCTAATTTTATGTTTGGCGCTTGGCAACCCTCTCTTCCGTTCCAGCCTTTTACACCCGTGCATGGCAAGTTGTAATTTAAATTAATAAAATAGGAATAAACGCAAATATTCAACGAGCCTGTATTTTATTATTTATACAGATTTCGCGCAAATGGGTTCATCGGTTCGGACAAGCAAGCTAAAAAAACGTATAGCTACTTTCGTTTTTATGCTACGTAATTTCTAACATCTAAAAACTACACTATTTACAAAGGGTAAAAATAATTTAAAAGAAATCTTTAAATTACTATAATGTTTTCCGCAACATCCGACTGTAATTAAACAAAGCCCGTATGATTTTACTCGAAATGATATTCTGTCTACTTGTTAAAGCTACATGAAATCTGTACAGTTGTTCCAAAAATGCACACAAAACAAACAGACAGACATATAAATAGATAGGAATTCTTTAGTTTTCCTCCATCCTTCTTTCAATTTTTTTTAATTTTCTTCAACGGATTCAACGGTTTTATAATTAGAATTGATGATTGATGTATTAATGATTTTGACTGACGTTGTGTAGTATGTCCTTGATTACTGGACCGAGGGTCGTGTGTTCGATTCCCACATTGGGCAAACATTCGTGTGATTAACATGTTTGTTTGTTCTTTGTCTGGCTGTTTAATTTATATAAATGTATCTATTTAAATGTATATAAATGTGTATATCAATCTTTGGTTCAAATGGTACCAGGAATCCTAGTTTGGGCTAAATGACCGAGCGTGATTTGTCCCCATTATTATTATCGAGGGGTGAAAGGCTTAAGCGTTATGGCATGGCTTAAGCGCATTGGTTTAAGCGACATTTCGTTTGGTACGCGACATTTGTCTTTGTAATTAAAGGTGCGTTTTAATATTATAGCATCAACAGTTCGATGTGCTTAATTGAACTTAGTTTGTTATTATGTTTACACCAACGAAATAGCAGACGAAGGTTTTTGTTATGATATTTTTTCCAAATTTGAAACTTAAATTTTTTTTTGTTTTTGTTTTGTATTACTTAGGTGGGTGGACGAGCTCACAGCCCACCTGGTGCTAAGTGGTTACTGGAACCCATAGACATCCACAACACCTTGAGATATAAGTTCTAAGGTCTCAAGTATAGTTACAACGGCTGCCCCACCCTTTAATCCGAAATGCATTACTACTTCACGGCAGAAATAGGCAGGGTGGTGGTACCCACCCGCGCGGACTCACATGAGGTCCTACCACCAGTAAAAATGGATCTTCCATAACGTTGCAAAAATGTTGCTTAAACCAAATAGCCCTCGTTATTTTTTTCCCTCTTAGTGGAAGTTATTTGTGGATACGTATTGTATAAAATTATATTACCCGTTACCACGTAACAGCCAGCAACTTAGTTTCGTGATGTTAACTTGTCTATGGTTAACTTGTCTACATACATGCTAACGGTTTCCTTATTTCTTCCCGGTTTGTGCATAAAAATGTGCATAAAACAACAAAAATAAGTGTCCAGTTTTGAATTTCACGTAATCCTTATTGTTTAATTAATATGAAACATACTTTTTTTCAATAAATATTGGACATATAATGCATGCTTTGTAACATTACCGGTAGAGTTACTCATCAAATCATCAGATGAAATCTGAACTGAAGGCTTAATACATGTAATTATTGTGTAAAAACATAGGTAATTTTATATTTTGTATTGTACAAATGTCCAAATGTATCTGCTTGTTTACTGTTTTCTCTCTCTCTCTCTCTCTCTCTCTCTCTCTCTCTTTATTTTATTCCTAACTAGTTCATAGATCAACATTTTGTCGATTATTCGAGACTGGTTTTAAAAATAATGATGGAAAATGTTCTCCACAAGGTTCAGCTCTCAGGTTGCTTCAAAACTTGAAGTGAATTGAGTCAAAAATGATCTTCAGTTCATGAAATAATGAGGGGGTGAATTTCTTTACAAGGAATATTGAAGGAGATCTGGAACAACTCCTCCAAACATTTGTAATTACACGTTCTACATAACATGATCTTATTTAACTTAAACATAATTTAATAAAGTAAAAATAAATGTCTGTTCTTCTCGGCCATTGTGCATGATAATAATAACAATGGCTGTCACTGGGAAATTTCATTGGGGTTTTCACTATTGTAGCTATTAAAACAAGAATTAGAAAACATTGTGTGTTTCATTAACCACGATTGACTAATTAAAAACATGAGAAAAATCAATTGAACAGTTTTAATAATGTTAACAATCAATCAATGAACGTTAATGTTAAAAATCAATTATCAACATAATAATAATAATGATCAACTTCATCAACGAGGGTTAACTGGGAGAGAATGCCTGCATACCGTTATGTTCGCCTTTGTACAATATTTTGTGCAATAAAGAATTTTCATTCATTCATTCAACAATGTTAATAACACCACCTCATCTTGTCCTTTAGGTATCATAAAGGCGACTAAGTGCTCACCGCAGAAAAAGCAGCAGTGTATTCCGAGTATTTTATACTAGAAAACTGCTTCTGGTAATTCGTCTGTACTAGAGTTGGGGCGTATTTTGAGCGGCATACAGAGGCACCAATTTCTCCCTATCTCCGTCGCTAAGCAATAACGTGTTTCGATATAAACAGTAGCAGAGCCGTTATCCAACACAATTGAGACTTCAACTATGTGCTTCGAGATAGGTGACTCACCTTTTATTAAGTAGTAGCTGGAGCTCAAATGTAACAACGTGAACGCCATCATCTATCTTAAGATTTAAGGATGATAGTTCAATTGCTTTGATATAACAGTTTCCTTGTGTTGCAAATTGATTGGATCGTTTCAGGGCAGAAAGAGGGAGAATCGAGAAACTATGTATCTACTAAGTTCTCGCGCGGACATAATCTGGCCATGACAAGTTTCTTGATTAGTTATGAGGGAATAAGACTTAGAAATTAGTTATATAGGAAAACAAAGTAGCACTTCGGACGGATAATTAACCAGTGAAAACAGCGCCAAGCTTGAATTTCACTTATAATTAAATTATAGATGATGACCGAGCCTTGCTCGGTTTTTTTTTTGATAACGCCATCTTGTTGTGTCTTTAAAGCGGTTAGTTGCCCTCAATTAAGAAAAATAGTATTATTATTCGCCAATAGATGTCCGGAAGAGTTGATTATTGAAAACACGAATAAAACAACATTTTCTGATAATAAATCGTAGCTAGATCGATTTATTGCCCCCGAAATCCCTTGTATACTAAATTTTATGAAAATCGTTGGAGCCGTTTCCGAGATTCAGATTATATATATATTAATATACAAGAATTGCTCGTTTAAAGGTATAAGATATCAGTTCATGATATTATTAACTGTGTTTTAACAGACAACGCATTAGCAATTAAAGCGGCCATGCCGTTACCGATCCAAGGGCGGATCCAGGGGGGGTCATGGGGGTCATGACTGAAGGGTGTGGAGATGCTCAGACGAGAGAAAACAAACCTTTTATTAATATATATATTATTTATTTAACTGGACATTACTGGTTTTACTGTTATACATTTTCTTAGAGACCATAGTGTTATGACGCTACTCTTCTATATCCTTTTTTATATACTAGTGTTGAGCTACAGCTCATTCTTAATAGGGATGTACCCACTAACACCTTCTCCTATTATTAAAATTGTTTACAATTTAAATAATACTTGTTATTCTATGCTATCAAATTTTAAATTATACAAATTTTAAGTAGATGTTTCTTAAGTTATATACATATATAATGAACTTATTTAGTTGACAATATTTTGGGCGTGAAAATTAAATTTATTATTTAACAATGGTTTTGTAAATATGTCTGCAGTCTGTTTATCAGTAGGACAATATTTAATATTAATTTTACCATTTTTATAATTTTCATGAATAAAATAGTATCTCACATCAATGTGTTTGGATCTTTTATTGAATGAACCTGTTTTGATCAGCTGAATAGCGCTTTGGTTATCAACATTTAATGTGATTTCAACTTCAGAACCAATCAACTCCTTTAAAAATGACATTAAATATAAGCATTCCTTACAGCAATCAGCTGCTGCAATATACTCTGCTTCGGTTGATGATAATGCAACGATTGGTTGTCGTTTTGAACACCAAGACACAGGTCCTTCTGCTAACATTATCACAAATCCGGTTGTACTGCGTCTAGTCTTGATACAATTGGCATAGTCTGCATCACAGTATGCATTTAGTTTTGAAATATCTCCTCCTTTCTTGTACATGATTCCTTTCTGTCTTGTTCCATTTAAATATTTTAGTATTTTCTTTGCAGCTATCACATCATCTTTCGTAGGGTTTTCTATTTTTCTGCTTGCTTCATTTACAGCTTGACTTATGTCTGGCCTTGTTCTTGTAGATACATATAGAAGTCCTCCAATCAGTTCTCTATATGGAAAATTTATAGTATCTGTGTTTTGCGTTTCTGTTTTATTTTCTGTATTGCAGGGTGTCTTAACAGGTTTAGAATCTTCCATACTAAATTTCTTTAATAAGTTTTCAATGTAGTTTTCTTGTTTCAGTGTTATACCTTTCTCAGTCTTCTTGACTTCAAATCCAATAAAAGTAGTAGGATCATTGTATACTTTTATTTCAAATTCCTTTTCTAGGCAGTTTAAAATGTTTTTTAATGTTTGCTTTTCTTTAGCCAAAGCAAGTCCATCATCTACATAGATTGCTATTATTATTGTATTATCTTCATTTGTAAATACACACTGATCTGTTTTAGTAGCTTTTAAACCAAGTTTTAACATTGCTTTTGTAAATCTTTTGTTCCATGTAATAGGAGCTTGTTTTAGTCCATATAAGGATTTCTTTAATCGACAAACTTCCCAGGTTGTTTTTCATATCCATCCGGTATATTCATATACACATTTTCTTCCAGCTCTCCATATAAAAATGCAGTCTTAACATCAAATGTCATCATGTTATAGTCTTTAGAAGCAGCAAGTGCAAATAAAGATTTTAAAGTTGACTGACTGACAACTGGACTGTATATTTCATTGTAGTCAATACTGTTTTGTTCAAATCCTCGTACAACAAGTCTAGCTTTATAAGTCCCATTATCTTTCACACGGAATACCCATTTGTTTGTAAGTATTTTACTATCTTTTGCCTCTTTCTTGTCTACTACTTCCCAGGTATTATTGATTTCCAAGGATTCCTTCTCCAAATTTATGGCCTTCTCCCAGTTTTCTCCCTCTTTAGATGTTACAGCCTCTCTGTAAGTAAGTAAGCTGTAGTCTCTTAAATGTATTGGTATGTGTTTAATTCTCTTGCTTCTTCTTAGATAACCATCTTCTTCATTATGTCTGTTTCTTTCTCTTTCTGTCTCTTGTGATTCAGTTTCTGGTATTACATCTTCAAAAGTCTCATCATTTTTATTTTCTTCTGTTGTCTCTTCCTGCTTTTCTATAATCTGTTCCTGGTTTTCTGTAGTCTTTTCCTGGTTTTCTGTTGTCTCTTCCTGGTTATCTATAGTCTCTTCCTGGTTATCTATAGTCTCTTCCTGGTTTTCTGTTGTCTCTTTTTCATCATTTTCACTTTTATTATTATTTATTTTCTTATAGTTTTCTTTCTTTTGTTCAGTTTCACTTTTTACTATCACTATGTCCCTTGATATCTCTATTTTTCTCTCCTTGTCATTCCACAGTCTGTACCCATTATTAGTGTATCCGATCATTATCAGTTTCTTGCTTCTAGGATCCAGTTTCTTTACATTTGGATGTAACTGTTTTGCATAGACAGCAGATCCAAACTTTTGCATATTAGATATATTAGGCTTTTTTCCAACCCACATTTCATATGGTGTTTTGTTTTTCAGGGCATCACTTGGTAGTCTGTTTAAAATATAAGTAGCACAATATATTGCTTCACCCCACATTTCTTTGTTCAATTTAGAATCAAATAGTAATGCTCTTGTTTTTTCTAATAATGTCCGGTTTAGGCGTTCAGCTTTGCCATTTAATTGTGGTGAGTAGGGCACTGTGTAGTCTAATTTTATACCTTTTTGTTGACAAAATACTTTAAAATCGTTACTAGTATATTCACCTCCGTTGTCGCATCTTATAATCGATACTTTACTATTTTTCTCTCGCTCCGTTTCTTCAATATAATTTTTAATTTCTTCTTTTGCATCGCTCTTGTTTTTAAGTAAATAGATTTTTGTAAAATGACTGTAGTCGTCCATTATTGTTAAAACATACCTGTATCCATCATAAGTTTTTTCTTCGAAGGGACCACATATGTCTGTGTGTATTATTTGTAGGTACCTTTCAGCACGAGTTCTGATTGTATTAAATGGTAGTCTTGACTGTTTTGCTTCAGCACATATTTTACACTGTTCTTGTAATACTTTTGGTCCTTGTATATTTATGCCGTCTGCAACTTTTGTTAGTGTTTCTAGTACTGATTTACCTGGGTGTCCCAGTTTTGCATGCCATTCCAATGCTGTTCCGTTTACTTGTGTAAGTAAGGATTTATTTTCATTTTTCAGTTCTTGTTCTAAATTCACCCTGTATAAGCCATTTTCTTTATTGCCGGTTAAAATTAATTTTGAATTTTTGTAAATCTCCACTTTATTCTTTGTGAACACAACAGAGCCATCATTGTTGGTAACACAATTTACAGACAAAAGGTTTTGTGCTAGGTCTGGTATAAATAAAGTATTTTGTAAATCGCATGACATTCCATGGACAGTACCTGATCCTTGTGCTTTCATTTTTTCATCATTGGCTGCATAAACTGTAGAATCCATTTCTTCGAAATTGCTTAAAATGCTAGAGTCATTTGTCATATGCACTGTGCTTCCAGAATCTACTATGAATTTTATTGAGGTCTGTTCAGAGTTTTGTGTCAAAAAAGTAACATTTTTATGTTTCTTACTATTACCTTTTTTCTTAAAGAAACAATTTTCTTCTGTGTGATTATTTTTCTTACAAATTGAACAACAGCTGTTTTTTAACTTACAATCTTTCTCTTCATGGTTATATCTTTTACAGAAAATGCACATCTTACATCCTTTTTTAGATGGCCTATTTTGTTACATTTAAAGCATTTTATGTTTTTATTCTCCGCCTTAAAAGCAACCTGTTTGTACTCAATTTTCCTTTCTATAAATCTGTTTTCTTCTGATAAAAGTCTGTTAGTTAAGTTGGTAAGTGTCTTTTTGTCATCGGGTGTTGATTCCCATGCTGTGATGAAGAATTTATATTGATTTGGTAAGCAGGTTAATATTTTTGAAATTACCATGTCATCATCAATATTTTGTTTAAGATTATTTAATCTCATCCTCAAGTTTTCTATATCGGTGATCAACTGTGACATTGTCTGGTTTTCAAATATGAAGTTAAAGAAATCTTGTAATAAGGAAGACTTGTTTCTTTCTTCAGATCCTTCAAATATTGCACATAGCTTATTGTACATTTCATGTGCATTTTTGCAATTTATGATGTGACCTTTTAATTTTCTATCTATGGAGTTTAAAATCAACTTCTTTACCTTAGCATCCTTAGTTTGGAATTCTGGTTTTTCTCTCTGTTCTGGTTTTGTTTCTTTCAACACTTCCGACAGATTCGATGCCGAAACATGTATATTTATCTCAAATTTCCAGATGTGGAAATTTTCAGAGTTCGTAAGTTTTTCTATATTTTCTTCTTGGTTATTCATTTTGTTTTATTTTCTTTTACACTTTTCTCACTCTGGGCAGTCTGGTTCTAGTTCTGTACAGTCTCTGGTTCTGTCTGGGCAGTCTCGGGTCCTGTCTGAGCAGTCTCGGGTCCTGGGCCCATAACCTGAAGGGTGTGGAGATGCTCAGACGAGAGAAAACAAACCTTTTATTAATATATATATTATTTATTTAACTGGACATTACTGGTTTTACTGTTATACATTTTCTTAGAGACCATAGTGTTATGACGCTACTCTTCTATATCCTTTTTTATATACTAGTGTTGAGCTACAGCTCATTCTTAATAGGGATGTACCCACTAACAATGACCCCCCCCCCCCCCTGAGCTAGTTCCAGGACCTAGGTGAACCACATATTGAACATAATGATTTTAGGACCATGGTTATGGAATTAAATAATCTGCCTCATTCCGGGCGTGATAGTGCTTCTCTGGATGTCTTCAAGAGAAGATGCAATATGTACGTGTATATGTACAAGCTATTATGTGTTAAGTTTTTCAAGTGTACAATAAAGAATAAATATTTTTAAGTACAGTACTTACATACATTAATAAAATACCTACTTTTTACTTGTATCTATTGTTATCAAAATTAAATTATAAGTTCTTGACTTGACCATGACTATGTGACCTCCTCCTGGCACCAAAGCTGGATCCGCCCTTGTACCGATCTCGTTAAAATTCAGCTTACAGCTAACATCAGTGGACACGAAATGACGGAACGTGTGGTTATGTAAATTTGCGGCGAGGGCTGACGTCAAAGAGCCGTTTTTAGTGCAACAATAAAAACGTACCAATAATTATTATTTAACAAAAATGCTAATAAAGCTTAATCAAAGTAGAAAACAATTTGTTAAGAAGTTATTCAACGTATAGGTTCGCGTAAAGAAATTATGAATATAGTCCAATTAATATATTGTAACGTATTGACTTATTTTTCTTCTTTTGCCATAATGCTCTTACGCCCCACGCCATTTTATAATACGATATTCGAGGCAGTTCCAGCAGTCTGCTGATTCTAATAGTCAAGCAAACAATTTTACTTTACTCTATATGAATTTATTTTCTTTTCATCAATTAATTTATTAACTTTATTCTGTAACAATTTATGAAAGTTTGTATGTTTATCTACGCAAAGTCGGGCAGAACGAACAATTGGGGAACCAAAAAAAAACATACAAATTAGTATTATCTTTGGAAAGTAATCCCCGTAGGCGTTTATGTGTATAAAGTTTTTATCATTTTTTGTCTTCGTATAAATATGTTTTTAAAACGGTATTTAGTAATTTACTGGTGGTAGGAGGACCTTTTGTGAGGCCGCGCGGTTAGGTACCACCGCCCTGCCTATTTCTGCCGTGAAGCAGTAATGCGTTTCGGTCTGAAGGGTAGGGCAGCCGTTGTAACTATGCTGAGATCTTAGAACTTATATCTCAAGGTGGGTGGCGTATTTACTTTGTAGATGTCTATGGGCTCCAGTAACCATTTAACACCAGGTGGCCTGTGAGCTCGTCCACGCATATAAGAAAGAAAAAAAATTTAGTAAGTCTGCATTGACTAACTTTTTAAACGCAGCTAGTGTCATAGAATATAATACACTTAAGCTAGTGCATGTTACGCTGATTGAAACACAAGCTATGTTGCAAGCCAGATTTTGTTCCTTTTTACTTGTGTTTTTTATGTATCTTTTAGGTTGTGATGTTGTATTGTGAGCCTAATAAATAAAAAAAAATAAAAAAAATAGAGCTTTCTATCGCTCTTTGCTCTTCCTACCAATTTAAAATTAATCTACTGCATTGTTGTTTGTAGATTAAAAAGCGGACGGTTAGCGCGGTATGGACACGTGATGCGTAGAGAGACGCATGTAACTAGGAGATGTATGGAAATGGTAGTGCAAGGTAGAGGGGGATGAGGTCGACCAAAGAAGACATGGATGGAGTGTGTGAATGACGATATGAGAGAGGGAGGAGTGAGTGTTGAGGTGACGGCTGATAGAAGAGAATAGAAGAGAAAAATTAGCTGTGGCGACCCCACCTAGTGGAATAAGGTGAAGAAAAAGAAGAAGAGATTATACTGACAAATTCAAGTTTCATCTTTAAGAAATAGAATGTAAAGGAAGTATATAAGATTCGAAGATGCTTTAATCGTGGTCTATACTATTATATAATGACCTAAAGTGATTCTTTGACGTATCAAACGATACGACAACGTAGGTAACTAAATCCCACAATTGTGTATCAATTATTCTAAATGCAATTAAAAAAAACCCACGCAACAACTTCAAAGGAAAATAAACTTTATAAATAGTGTTTAATTGACGGATATTATGTTTTCTATTGTTTAACTTTTCAATTAATGATGGTCGACGACGTATTATTATATGAAACGATGATGATGAATGCTTCAAATTTCGTTCTCGTGTGGGCTCATATTGCGGCACACCCATCCTACTCAACTATAATTGCTCTTTATTGAAAAGCTCTCAAGCCCGACATGATTTAATTTGAGGGGACAAATTTGACGAATAAAACGGAACAACATAGTGAGTTTTACATGTTTACGCATTGACGCGTATACCAAATTAATAATGTACCTGATTAATTATAAATAAATTAATAATATACCTATAATTTCCTTTGAAGTTGTTGCGTGGGGTTTTTTTTTAATTGCATTTAGAATAATTGATACACAATTGTGGGATTTAGTTACCTACGTTGTCGTATCGTTTGATACGTGTACGCCGAGAATCACATTACATGATTATAGTATAGACCACGATTAAATCATCTTCGATTCTTATATACTTCCTTTACTTAGTCTGGCCATAAATACTGTTACAATTAAAAATAAACAAAATATTACATTTGAATTTGGAATCTGTCATTTTTATATGATTGCTCATTTATATTAAATTAATTAATAATAAAATAATTAATCAGGTACAGTAAAACTTTCGTTAAATGTAATAACTTTTCGTAAAAAGTAATAACTTTCTTTCAAGAAAATTATACTATTTTACATTATATAATATAAAATAGGTCATATTTTAAATAGCCGTCTTACAATACTGACCATTTGAAATGTATTAAAGTTTGTGTGGATGGCAATAAATTCTAAATACAAATGAATTTTATTTTAAAATATGAAATTCAATTTTTTATTCTAGTTATTTCTTTACTGATTAGTGTTTTGTTTTCACAATATTTGTATCTTTTACATCAATATGAACACGATGAAAATATGAGTAATAATGGAATACAAGTTCCGCCACAGTAGCATTGCCGCACAAATACTCATAATATCAATGAAGTGTATACTAACCGGCAATTTCATAGTTAAAACCTAATATTTCATCTAAATAAATCTACAGGAATCTATAGGAATCGCTACTACAGGAATAAATTAGAATAAAACAATCATATAATTACACACACTGAAATGTTAATTAAAAATCCATAATAATACAGTAACGAACACAATATTAAAGTATTATATAAAACTCATGGAGCACAATCAATATAAGATTTAACAAACGCACACACAGATAGTATCTACTCACACTATCCTATCAGAATGTTGCCAACAAAACATATAAAGTTTTCTAAGTATATTATATTCCACAAAAGGCCAGACGTTGACCAAAGTTCTCGTAATATGTAAGAAATTTTGTTCAAAGATAGTTATTATAGCTCGAAGCGCCTCCCTCTTCACCGAGCGTGCGATCGGAAAAAGCGATATCAATTCGTGAAGTTCTTTTTGCTAAGGTAGCCTTTCATCTGTAGGAAATTAAAGTATAGATAAAATATGACTCGAAGCAATACGGTCAGTTTTTTGCTATTTAATTCTGAGTAGTATTCGCCCAAGGATCGAAACTGGACCATAAGCGCCTCACCATTTAGATTTAGAATAATTTTGTGTATTACATTTTAGTTTTTTTTTGTTTTTGACTTTAGAAAAAACAATATATACTTGGGAAAATCGTATAAGAAACAAAAGAGAAATTGGTGCTAAACTGTTTTATCTTTTCATATTCCTGAGTGGGTAAACATTTTTAATTTTTATTAAATAATCATTTAATTAACAGAAAATAAACAGTTTTATGAAAACCAGGAACAAAACGTTTCAATAAGTTTTCCTTTTCGACCATTCCATATTTTTAGGGCGTTGAAGCCTAAAAAAATATTGCTGTTTTTTTCTTTGTTCTGAGGCAGTCACGTGCAAATGTGTTTTATTATCCTCCCTTTTCCCCTTTCCTCATATATACGAAGAGCACGTGACTCAACACTAGCGTTACCTTGCAAATGAAGCAATCCTTCCGCACGTAGGTAATTTGGCAGTTACCGCTTAATTGTCTCCGCCTAGGTAAATACAAAGCTTAATTTAATTATTATACTATGTAGATTTAAGTTACGGGTGAATTGGCACAGACAAATTCACCCGTAAGGCACTGTCAGGTAGGCAGTGGCCACATAAAGTAGTGTTTACTTTGGTAGCATTATTGCTTTTACAACATTCTCTAGTAGTTTTTTAAAAATTTTACCAATAAAAGCTAGTTATTTCGGCAAGGTTCTTACATAAAAAAGCGGCGTAAATGCCGATTCATACTTCATACAAGACGTCTGAGGAGGTCGTGACGTAAGCCATCCCTAACCACACGAAAGCACTCTAGCGTTCACTCCTCGGCTTATAATGTTATTTATCCTTTACATTCACGTCATTTCTTCTAAGGAACATCGGAGAGCTCTCTTTACAATTTAACCGTTGTTGGTGTCATTATGAAGTTAACGCGCGATATATGTACGATTACATATTGTAGGTTAAAATACTTTTATGTTTACAAGTTGTATTTATTGCAAAAAGCCTGTTCCGTATTTTACTATTTTGGTACTTTATCGCAACGAAAAATATTTCATTTATAGGTTATTAAAAGTAGGTACATAATTAAAAGATAAACATATAAATTTGCTCGTATTGGCATATGCATTTGCCCATTATTTCTGTCATGTTTTCTTTGTGTACTTATTTGGCGTTCACGTTAATAGCAGGCTATACGTAAAACACGACCGGGTTTCACTAGGTAATTTATTGAACAAAACATTAATTAGCGATTTTTATGAATAAAGCGCGCATGTAATAGATTATTACAATAATTATATTTACTATTCGAACATACATATACAAAATAATTCGCATTCTAAGATGATAATGAAAAAAATTAGGTCTTTTCTTATTTCGTCTTAATAAGTCTGTCTTATACTTCATGCGCAATCTGTCATCTGTCAGGTCGGTGTGGCCAATGGTTACACCTAATTATTCCCACATATATGTGTGTTCATGTGTATATGTATATATGTATGTTCCGTGTTTGTGTTTGTATATGTATGTAATATTATTATCAATTTGGTTATTCTTGCATTAAGTAATACACCTACCACAGGATTCTCTACACCACCCTTGGTTGAGTGGTACAGAATGCGTCAGGCATTAAGTCCGCCATTGTACCCTTGTGCATGATGCTGAATAAATAAATAACCTAACGATTGTTTTATTTTCAGGAACGGGATTAGCTGTCGAAGTTCATTTTGAAAATAAAGACAGCGGGTTCTTTTTGAAACACACTCCAAGATGGAACGGTGCCGGTCCCCCGCCTGAATCAATAGGGACGGCTTTACCGGGGGCTTTGCTGTCTCTAGATCGATTCACGATTTTACAAGGCTCAGCGCCGGCTTCAGTGCGAGCTACATACGGTCCTTTTTCCACAAAACAAACTGTTCCTGCGCGTTATGCAGTACCCGATCCATTGGAGCCACCGAAAAGGAATGCAAGTTTGATTGAATTACAGGAAGCCACCGCTCACAGGCTGGATGTTTCGGCTCATTTAGTCTTCCGAGAACTGCCCCGAGACTCGCCTGTGTTACGTGTACTGTTTCACACAGGGGGGGAAGGTGCACGAAGAGCAGCATCTAGACCTCGACGTGTTTGCATAACATTGCATGCGAGTCTTGGATCGAAATCGTTAACGGCCACATGTGGTCCAGAAGGCGAAGAGGGGGCTTGCTTGGCTGAATTAACAGTTCCTGCAGCGTGGTGGCCAGCTGACGGTAAAGGAAAAAGACCACCAAGAACTGTTAGGTTAGCTTACAGTGCCACAGAAGCTGGCAATGGTGAATCCGGAGAGGATACGTGCGGTCGGGTCTCAGTACAACCAGCCTGGCCATTGGGATCCGTGATTCTTGCCGGTGCAAGAGCAGGTTATAGAGAAGCAAGAGCCGGCGATGCAGCCCTCCTTCTACCACGAGCACCTCTGTATCCGCATTCTAGAATACATTTACCTTTTGTTGTTCGTCGTGACAGTTCTCACAATATAGGACACGTTGCCATCAGGTATGCTATAAATTCTGATATAATAGATTAATTCAGATATCCAATACAACGAACAAGATTTCGGCAAGCAAACTAACCCATAGACACAATCTACTGAGTTTCTCGCGGCATCTTCTCAGTGGGTCGCGATTCCGAAGTGCTAGATTCTACCAAGCACTGCTCTGTTAGCAAATTTTCTCATGTTCAGCTCGTGAGCTCACCTATCTGTCTGGGCGTATCTCCCTAGTCTACTAGTGAATAGGTAAAAAAAAAAACAGTACAATAATTAAGAAAATAATAAATAATGTAGTAGCCCACTAAGTAAAAGTAAAACTTTATAGAAGTCGTCGAACTTCTAAGTCTAAATGTCATAATAATATATTATTAAGCAATAGCGTGGCATGTCGCTTTGTGAGTTATGTTGAGATCCAACTTAACGGTTCAAGGAGAAATGCTGTCACCGAAAAGTCTCTTCATAATATAAAACTTGTTTAGATGTTGTACGCTAATGTTTGTATATTTATTTCGTGGTCTGTCGATGTTTGGGTTCATGTTTGATTTAGGCTTGCGTGGGGCGAAAGGTTTCGAAACATTTACTTGGCACCAAAAGCTTTTTCCTAAAATTACGACTATTCATTAATGAAAGCGCATAGAGACTCTTTTTTTAAAGCCACTTGTAATTTAATATTGGCAAAGTTTCAAAGGTTGAAAACGAATGAGGCGCCGACTAGGTATTTTCTCATTTATGTCCAAGTTGACCCTGTCGACCGCACTCATAACTTTATTACGAGAGCTCCGGGTGCTCTCAACCTGGATGCACCAATTATAAGTTTTGCTACAATTTCAAGTCGATGAAATAAGGTTTAGTTTCACTGTTTCTCATGCTCAATTATATTGTTTCCAAACCGTTTCCGAGTCGCAGCCAATTTTTAGGGTTAATCGTAACGTTTATTATACATTAAATAGATTCCAACATTTCAAATAGTTTATTGTTTTTGTGATCACGGACAAGTCAAATGTCTAGCCTAAAATGAATATTTTAGTATTGTTAACACTTAACTACCGTTAAAAAATTTATAATATTGTTTACTGACATTTATGTACAAATTGAGCTTATAGAACTTTCTTCTTAGAACTTTTCATTGAAAGTTTCATTAACGAACTTTCAATAAAATTAGTAAGAATTTACGTAGAGACAGAGAAATTTTTAAATAAGCTGACGTTTTTTGTGACACTTTGCTTAGAATAAGGTCTAAAGGAACTAATTTGTAATGTGAATCACTTCTCCTAATTCCTCATTTTCAAGAAGCGAAGTATCTTATGGTTCCCAAAAAGTACAGGGTATGTGATTTATTATATGAGTTCTGAGGGTTTTAAAGTCATTCAATACACTCGATTAACTCAGAAATAAATAGCTGTGTTTTAAGTGGGACTTCCTTCTACCCTTCATTTTAAAAAGTTGATTCTCTCAAATCTGAAACTATTTGGAACACATTTCAAACATTTAGACAGTTAGAACTGTTTTTTACTACATAAATATAACATCAAGCAGTTTCTTAAATATACATAAAATAGATGTAGGAATGTTGGAAAGATTTCCTTTTTATATAACCTACAATAAAATCTGCGAATAACGTCTTGCGGTTCATATTTCACGTGTTTGAACATTTATGGTCGGTACACTGAACATATTTTACAGCTTCTGCAAGGAAATATTTGCAAAAATTGAGGGAATCTAGTGAATTTAGTGCAGAAATGTTGGTACACTATAATACAATATTAAAAGTAAAGCAACGAACTATATAGATCCGTGAATTCTGACGACTTTTGGGAACGTACTGAAATTGTATAATAAGTTCCAAGATATAGAGAGCTGCAGTGAAATACTAATGTTCCGAAATTCGAATTTAAGCATATATCGACTTAAAGCCAATGCAGATTTATAATGTATTTAGGTATTAAAGAAAAGGAAAAGTATGTTTATTCATAATTTCATTAGGAGTACTGTCAGCTTCGAAACTTAAACAACCATCATTTGAATTATGACCAGAGCCATCATGGTCCTAAATGTAGAGTAGTTTATCCTACCTCCGATATCACAGCCCGCGCTTTTTCAATTACCACTATAACGACTGGAATTTCAAGAATGCCCGCCCTATGTAAAACGAATTTATCGAACTATTTTTAGTTTTACAATGTTTAAGCGTGTAGGTACGTCAGGGCGTGAAAATAGATCGCTGTAGAGACGTAAAAATGGAATTCTACGAACTAATAAGAACTCCAGGGTGGGCGGTAATAATAACCTGCTACTTAGAAACCCTGAAATTTTTCTACATTGCTAAATCATCTTTTGAATGTTACCAAATCGATATTACTGTGCATTTCAGTTTATTATGTTGCATTTCTCATTCCATCCATGCTAGCACTATTTAAGTGCTTAAGTTTTAAGTAGACTATAAAGAAATTTATTGTTATTTAATTTGTTGAATATTTGGATTGATTATTTGATTTTGACAAACATAGAATGAAAGTCAAGTCGGGATTGAGGCTGCTAAGTGTTACGGCTGCCAACTCGCGCTGGGCTGTCACTTCAGAAGTAAAGATGCGCTCTGCGACTGTCACAGCTACAAGATTGGAGCAGCCACTGCGGGATGACGACGATATTGACTTGTAAGTTGTATGTACTAATGTTATTAGTTCAAACGGGAGAGACATAAAGAGGTCAACGCAAACATTGATTAAAATCAAACGCTCTTCTTAGTATCAAACTTAATGCGTTTCAATATATTGAATTTAGCCAAGTTCCATCGTATTATACTTTCAAAGTTACTCCTCTTCGGTGTTTCTCAGCCGCTATCCGTCTTACGTTCTATTTAAAGTGATAATAATTTTAATATTTAGTAGGTGAAGGCTTTAAGAATGTTTATAATATGTAGTACGTTACGTATTTTAATTGCTATGCTTGATGTGCGTAAATAGACAGACAAGCTCTTTATCTATCTGGTGTCTAGTTATTGTCAGGGCATTTTTCATGGGATATCTATAGGACATAACGCAACTGTAAAACGGTTGCGTTTTTTGCTCATTTTTCGAGATACGATGAATATCTATGGTATTAAAGTATTGTTTGTCTTTTTCTACAAGTTGGGATGTATGTTCACTTTGCCAATGAAACCTTACTTGCCCTTACTTACTGACTATTTAACATTCAATTTTATGACACAGACAACGTGCACCCAAATGGTAATTTGCTTATAATTTTTTTTTTGATACGGGTTTAAAAAAGATCAGACGCAAAATCTACCACATGAATTAACCATTGTAATCATTCGAGGTTCCATCAACATATCGCATTGGCAATTAGTATGCTTTTCTACAGGGAGCTAGCTTAAAACAAAAAAATATATATCAAAATTTAATCAATGAACTAATCTATAAGAATCAAATGTAAAATGAGACGTTGCATGCGAATTCTATTGGCCGGCCGAGATATGGAGTGCGGATTTAAAGGACCTAGTCCATTTCTATTTTTCCGAAGCTACTCACCAATTCACGACGCTATCGAAGAAACTGGGTCAAGCAGCAAAATACACTTACAGGAAATTACTCAAACGATAACATCAATAGAAGTAAATAAAAATGTACACACCTAGCAAGTCTCAATGACGGCTTAAATAAACAAACAAATCTCGAAAGCAAACAGAACAGAACAGTTTGCTTTGAAACTTGAGTTAAAAGCCTAATTTGTCTAAAAAGCTTTTGATATAATCGGGCAAGATTATGAAATTCTAGTGTTTACCAACTAAATAATGATATGTAAATCTCCCACGAAGCACGAGAAATTTATTAACAATATTAATTTTTACTTTTTGACATTTTCGTCCCAATAAACTTCAAATTCAGTTTCAACAGTAGAAGACAGCACCTATTCAATTTAATTTTTGTAATAAACTCTCCTTCCATTTCCTTTTTTAGGTTTGTTCACAATTTGTTCACGACTTTACATTTTCTGAGCAATAAATCTAGCGGTTGGTTGTAATGCTTAATGAAACTCGATGTTACGACTTTGAGTTTCAACGTTTACTGGAATAAAATTTGTTTTCTCGCTGTGTGTTATTCAACAGTGACTTAGCGTACGTGGCTATCGATTTGACGCGACTTAGTTACCCTTTGCGTTCACCTACGAAACTTATGTCATTCAGAAACCTTTTGATAAAATCTAACTTATTTAACTTATCGTCGGTGTCAAATTAAAATCTGCTATGTGCAAAAACTCTATTTTGACTTAACGAGTAAAAACATTTTCCTATAAAATTTTATATGATAGTAAATTTTTAAGAACTATATCAAATGAAAGCTATATATAAATATTAAAGCTATAGACACATAACAGTTTCTACGGTAGATAGGTCTGTGAACTATACGAAAAGGTCAAAAAGTAAAAATCTCAAAAAGTGAACATAGCAGATTTTGGTTTGACAACGACTTTGTGCTTTAATACAATTTGTAATATATTTAATAGTGATGAAGAAGAAACTATCGGAGCCGGAGGTCCTGGTTGGGAAGAAGTACTTACTTGGCTGGTGGAAGTTGGGCCTGAAGGTGAAGGTGACGCTGAGGGATCCGAAGGCGAGTCTGGAAGGGGTACAGCACGTTTGAGCTGGTCAGCCAAAGTTTCTCCAATAATATCTTCGTCTTCAACCACTGCTGAACCACCTCACGAACGGGTTAATACACGTCTGGATATTGAAAAAGATGATATACAAGCTGTTTTGCCGATCTCAAAGGTATAATATTTTATATGTTGCGAAATTGTTTTATACGATATAGGTATGTATATATAAAAAAACATGATATAACAATAACTAGATGGCCTTACAAACAATTTCTTTTAGTCAAAGTTGAGAGTTGGAGAACTTGGAGAGATATGGAAAGAAAACTTTTGATTAAAAAAACACTCGCAAAAAATGCTACCAGCTTATTTCTTTGATAAATTGTAACTTATAAGGTAGCAACGGTATATTTTGGAGGTGGTGGATACTGGGTCATAGTATTAAATATATTTAGATACCAGCACCATTTCTTCTTAGTAATTATTGGCATTTTAATAGTTATTAGTTAGTTAGTTTTACTGGTGGTAGGACTTCTTTTTTTTTTTTTTTTTTTTTTTTTCTTCTCAATTATAGTAACGACGGCTGCCCCACCCTTCAAACCGAAACGCATTACTGCTTCACGGCAGAAATAGGCAGGGTGGTGGTACCCACCCGCGCGGACTCACAAGTGTTCCTACCACCAGTAAAATCAAATCACACATCTAAGCATTAAAAAATATATATTTATACTGTTACTGTTTTTATGTGAATATATTTTGACCGTTGCTACGAGATCAGAATGTGAAAAGGTAAAGGGCAATTTTAAATTATCACATCTTTCTGCGACTAAACTAATTCTATCGGGACGTTTCTAATATCGAGTGCAGACATGATTGTAACAAATCGCCGTGATTAAAGCGTAATGGTGCTCTCTTAGCATGAATGAAGTGCTATAATGGGAACTTTATCGCGTGCTAATGGAGGCTGGAAAGATCATAGTCGCCTACGTCGCGCGGTCGGTCGCAACACGCCTCGGCTTCCTTTGCTTTTCTCAATTAATATTTAAATCACCTTAATCCGAGATTTAAGCGCACAAAAAAGGAGGGTTTTGAGCCACATTTTAAATACATTTCCATATTTTATTATTATTTAGGTACCTTTAAAGGTTTTATATACAATATTTTTAATGATCAATGAGATCTAATGTAAAAGTAAATAGCAACCCACTCTGGCTTAAAATAAACATTTGTTCAAAACAGTACACCAAGAAAAAACTTGCAAACATAATACTGCTTGTCCGAATTGTTTATTAAAAACAGATATGATATGAACAAGATATGCTTAAAAGCGTATTGAAGCAAGCAATATTTTTTTTAAATTTGAACTGTGTTGTATGTTACAGAGCAAGTAATTGTATTAATAGTTTTCTTTTGATAGTACTATTATGAATGTAAAGGCAATTCAATGTATCTGTTACGTTTTCACGCCCAAATCACTCAAGCGTTTTTGACATAAATCGGTATGAATATAATTTGAACAATGGAAAACAATACACGTTTTATCCCACTACTAAGTAACGTCTCCAACAACGCGACATTACGTAGACGCAGCTGTGGACCGAAAGCTTTTTTATAATATATAATGATTATCGAGAATAATACAACATCAAAGTTGAAGTCGTCGTGGCCTAAAGGATAAGACGTCGGTGCATTCGTATGTAGCGATGCACCGGTGTTCGAATCCCGCAGGCGGATACCGATTTTTCTAATGAAATACGTACTCAACAAATGTTTATGATTGACTTACACGGTGAAGGAATAACATCGTGTAATAAAAATCAAACCCGCAAAATTATAATTTGCGTAATTACTGGTGGTAGGATCTCTTGGGAGTCCGGACGGGTAGGTACCACCACCCCGCCTATTTCCGCCGTGAAACAGTAATGCGTTTCGGTTCGAAGGGTGGGGGTAGCCGTTGTAACTATACTGAGACCTTAGAACTTATATCTCGACGTGGTTGGCGCATTTATGTTGTAGATGTCTATGGGCTCCAGTAACCACTTAACACAAGGTGGGCTGTGAGCTCGTCCATCCATCTAAGCAATAAATAAAAAATAGTATATCCATACAAGTGAAATTAGTGTAATTCGTTTGTCGAACACACCACGATACGTAATTCAGTTCTAAATGAACGGTGAAACCGGCGAGATTAAGCGATTGTTGGGAGGAACCCAGCAATTTAAATGCGCAAGCAACGTGTGCGGTCCCGAGGCAGCCGCTATAATGAAGTTACGGAATAATATTTATAAAGCAATTAGTTTATCTGGATAATACCGTAGGACCATTAGTCGGGCCCCGGGGCGGTGTGCCGTGCGAGGCCGAGTGACTCCATATCTATTTACTGAAGGACGAACGCACACTGACTCGTGACTCCTAACTATGACAGTTATAATATGAATACGATAAAATGTAAATATAATATAGCAACGACTCATCAACATTTTAATCGTGTGTGCTAAACAAACGATAAGCCCGATTATTTAATTCTCTCAAAAAAAAAAAACAAGTTTTTCATTCTTTGCCAATTTTTCTAATGAAATACGTACTTAACAATTGTTCACGATTGACTTCCACGGTGAAGGAACAACATCGTGTAATAAAAATCAAACTCGCAAAAAATATAATTTGCGTAATTACTGGTGGTAGAACCTCTTGTGAGTCTGCGCGGGTAGGTACCACCGCCCTGCTTATTTCTGCCGTGAAGCAGTAATGCGTTTCGGTCTGAAGTATGGGGCAGCCATTGTAACTAAACTGAGATCTTAGAACTTATATCTCAAGGTGGGTGGCGCATTTACGTTATAGATGTCTATGGGCTCCAGTAACCACTTTACACCAGGTGGGCTGTGAGCTCGACCGCCCATGCAAGCAATAAAAAAAAATTGGCCTAATTTATTTTTTGTTCAACAATCGAATTGGTCCTCAGAATTGGGAAGTACTGAATACAGCCGTATTGACTGGACGTCAAGTGTCACAGTCAATGAAGGTGCTCATAGTCTCTCAAGCGGGACAAGTGGCTGACGTCACATTACAGAGCTCCTGTCATTCGGAAGACGAGAGTGTTCTCAAAGTAAGTTGAATTACGCAAGCAATTTCTTTCGCAAATATTTTTTTAGCGACAAAATATAATCTAATAATTTAATGAACTATGGAAGCTTTTCAGTTTGCATTATATGGTCAAAGAAATAAAAAATATGTATGGTGTCGTGGGACACCGGATAGGTACTTCGTTCCTTATTATCAAAAATATTAATTTTAAGTTCTATTCAAGGTATAAAGAAAATAAAACTGGAGGTTTCGCAACAACCCACATTTGTTTGCATAAGAGTTAGTGTATTTCTCAAACGAACGCTCTGAGATCGTGGTCAATGAATAATAAAAAAAATATGTTATTTTTTGTACGTTATTACAAAGTTAAGTCGTACACTGTGTGTATTACTAATAAAAAACTTATATTACGGACAATTTTTCCCGGTTAGGGTACCCCTCCGTATCGTCCCATAAGGAACTTCGTTCCAAAACGCTATTGCGGAAAGATAATTTTTTTAGCAAGCTTCAATGAAAATTCTCCATTGCTTCAATTCAGGTGTCATCGTCGTGCAGCTCTGTCTATGTAGATGGCTCCGAGATCCGTGGCTCATCGAACGCGTCCGTGATAGTGAAATACGGAACGTACACCGGCCTGGCAAGGTTCACTGTTTGGATGCCTGAGAATCCTCTAGAAATTGACGTGGATGACAACAGATTATCCCAAATTAAAGGTAGATATTTTAGCATTGCATTATGGTTTGCACTTCTAGTCTTTTGTAAATTCATGACTTATGCTACATTTTAATACTGTGTATTACGCTGTATTACTAATTAATAATAATAATTCATAAGATGTATTTCATATTTAAAAAAAAAAAAAATAGATATTTAATAATTACATAAGTATATAAAACGGAATCAGCGTCAATAATTTTTTTTTATGTAGTTTTTTTAAATATTATGTTATATTATGTCAAGAAATGTACCGTAAATAATAATGGATGACGATAAATAGGATTCATTATTATTTTTTTATTCATATTTAATTAAGAAGCTTAGTGATTGAAGCTTAATGCTAAATTCACCATCAGGAAAGCTCGATCTTCGAGGGCAACAAAATCTGATTGGAATTAATAAATAAATAAAATAAAATGATGATTGATGGAAGTCTTATCGGAAAACGTTTTGATTCACCTTTCAAATGAAGCCTCCATAATAGTTAGTCTGTATAGTCAAAAAGATCATTTTTTATGTTTTTTTTTATGTTGAATATTTCATTGTCTATGCGGTTTTTTTTTGTGTGGATTCTTATATACAAAATATACCTTAGGTTGGAAGGTGTCTGACGATGCAAGTTCAAAAGACAGACAGCGACGATCATTGTCGGCTCGAGGCTGGGGCGGATCTAGATCTGACGGCACTAACTCTTTGACGGATCAACGCTCTTGTCGATTGAGATATCAGCAGAGCAACGTAGAGGTAAGATATACGCCGCGGGTGAGGTTTTTGTCTCTCAAGGTTTTTTATTTGTATTATTTATCATATGAACGTATGCAGATTCGAGTTGAGACTTCAAGGCTTGTGTCAAGTAACAAATTTTCTGATTAAATACGCACTTACTTGAAAAGTGTTCACAAACTACTTACGCTATGAAATAATAATATCTTGTAATAGAAATCGAATTTTATTAATCTGTAGTACTTTATTAAACACATTCAAAGTCTGTATGTAAATAGTGCGGATTAATTTCCTAGCTTAAGCCTGTTGAGTGGGGATCATTGAAACTTATTTTCTTAGGATTTGACGAGCCGTTTTCTTTAGTTTTAGTTAAAGTGTTTATAGCTTAATCTTAAGATTTTTTTTCCGTCGCGTCGAATAGCCGATAGTTTTCTAGGGCACAGACGACTGCTCCCTTATTCATTTAAATTTAACCTCATGTCTCAATATGAGTTCCTAAACTTTATGAGCTCAAGGAATACCTCGCCATCTACAGCCATAAAATGTTGTTTGTTACAATGTCTAAATGTTGTGATATATAAAAATATTTGCGATGTATTTAAAAAAAACATCCTAATCTAACAAATATGGCAAAAAGCTATCGTCCTTTTATACTTCCAAGTTTCTTATTATTATTATTATTATTGATTCATAGAATGACATCTAAAAATCTGATTGTCTCATGCCTTATATATTTTAATACTACTATACAATCGAAATTCGTGCACCCTCTAGTAATTCGTTTTATTTCAGCCACAATGCTTAGTAATTTTTCTGCCCATAATAAATATCAATTTCTCTATTCACTATCCGCTATATATAGTCTTAGTTCTGACATTTAATTCTAATCGTAATATCTAAATCTAAAATACTTGTACTAAATACTAAAATATTATGTTTCGACAGTTTAAATTCAAACAAACGGATGTTATTACGTATGTCTTGAAGCATTTATTTATTTTATTTCACTTAACGAGTGAGAAATTTATCATAATAAACCCAAAATAAGTCAAAGTTCCGATACAAAAACGATTAATTTACAGGTGTACGCTCGTTTTCTTGCAAAAGATCACGACTCTGGAAGGGTGTCGTATTTCGTGTCTCGTCGAACTTGGCTTAAAGTTACCGAGCTCGTGATGTCGTTGATGCGTGTCGCCGACTTGCGCATCGCAACATTAAGAGGGAAACTTCTTCAGGGCCGGAGTACCGGCAGAACAGAGGTTCAAGTCTTATCCCCTATAACTGGTGAGTAGTTGTTTCACCAAATACCAATAATATAAATAAATAATGAGTTTCAAAAAGAGTTCTTAGTCCTTGGTGCGGATTTTCTTTGTAACATTGTTGTTCTTTAAAAATAACCGTAACCTCTCACTACCTGGTGAGCACTTCACTCAAATGTTTTCGATGACAATAAAAAAAATCATTTTTCCTAAGCCTAGTTACATTCCTTTGCGACATCAAAGGTTTTGTGATAGAATAAATATTAAAGTTTAAATAAGGAAAAATATTATGTAGCAAATCTTAATATAGTATTTTTTTTTGTTTCGTAGTCGCGTCGTAGATGCAATTAAAACTATTTATACGGCTTAATCTATCTCTTAGATTTATGGCGTTTCCTTTTAGATTTCGCCAATGTCAAGTGTATTTAATACTCTGCTTTCTATAGCGGGCTTCGTGAACGAGCAAGGTCACAGGTACGGCTTAATCTCGCGGACAAATGACTGACATGGAAAACTGTCAGTTTTTGAAACGTCAAAAATGTAATTTAATAATAATAATATAATGGCAATAAATTTGCGAGATTAACCCGTAAAAGTAGTTTCAATTTTAAATACTTTATAATGTAATTATTTTCTCACCAATCTCAAACAAGCCAGCTTGTTGGTTTATCATTATTTCACGCAACAGTGGAAATTGATATTGACATTATTCTTACAGAGATAGTTTAGAGCGGAATAGGCTTCTGTTTGTTTTAGAAAACATCGCGATTCATTTTAAATTACAAATTTTAGTTTTAATTCCTAATATAAATTACAAATTTATCTTGAAAACGCAGGACGCGTCTAGTTATTTTAATACACTCTGTTAAACATAATGACTAGTTTATGTTTGTCCGTGTTAATAGGTCGTGTTATCGGTGTCCGAGAAGTCCGTGTTGGAAACGACAAAGTATCGATCTCAAGGTTACTTGTTCGTGTGATATCTGGCCTTCAACTTAACATCTCTCCGGACTCGGCTATAGAAAATGGATATGTTTCCGAAACGACAGTCACGAGACGATTAACAGCGCAATATCAGGTCGGTCAAAATGTTTACTTGAGGTGTGGAAATGTTTTTCTTGTAGAAAAAGATAAAAGAGCGCTTTTAAGAAATTAAAAATATCTAAGAACGCGATAATATTTTCAAATAAATAAACCAACACTTGCTTCGATATTCTTTAAAATTTGTGGATTCATAATATCTAAGAGCGCGATAATATTTTTAAATAAATAAAACAACGCGTGCTTCGTTATCCTTTAATCCTCAAATTTTATTATTACACAGACAGCGTTTCTTAAGTTATAGTACCAATTAAAATACACAATTAAATTATTATAATTAATTATTAATTTTGTTTATCTACACTTCATCAGAAAGAGATCGCGTATTTTGTTCCGCTTTTCACATTGTATTTATTTATTTTGGTGTTCATCGCAGCATGCTCTACTCTGCATTTAAATTTTGTAGGAAGGTCTATTGGACATTGATATCGAGTATTCGGACGGAAGTCACACCCCACTTCGCGATGTGGCTGTATCAGACTACTTTTTACTAGTCGAGAGCCTCGATCCCGAAGTTGTGGCTTTTGCGCCAATGTTGGCTTCCAAGCACCCACGTGTGATTGCTGTTGGTGAAGGTAATTTGTTCAATTACTTTAGTTTTGTGACTGTATGTAATGACTGAATTGTCTGTATCGCAAAGAGTTACGCCTTATTAATGTTAAACATTACTTAAATGTAATTAGATTGTAGTACATATTGTTGTGTTATGGTAACTAAGCTTGAACTGTATTTTTGTATGAAATATTTATTTACAAAATAACGACATAATATAAGAAAACTATAAAATTGATGCTTAGCTTTTGGCGGCTGGATTTGAAAGAGAGTTTGGTGTCATGGCGGACGTCGCCCACTGACATTTTTACGTTCAGAAACTGAACAAGTATTTATGTACCTATTGGCCCTGTCTAACATCAAATGGGCTATCTACGCCATTAATGGTTTTATTTCATTGAGTACACCGTGTTAGTAGTTTATAAAAAAAAAACTTTCAGGCAGCGGTGAACTTCTTCGTGTGACTTTGTTAACGCCTGAACAATGTCGTTCCGGGCCAATACGACGCGTTGCGCTTCCCGGGAAAGGTGACGCAAAGACTCCGGCTAACATTAAAAACATTCCTGGGGCATTGGCCACGGCGGCTGCGAGCGTAGATGTTGACTTCAGCGGGGGAGATGCACCACAGAGACCGGATACGCCGCAGAACGATGATATTATGGCCAGAGGAGGACTTCGAAGTGGATTGTCGGACCTTAGCGACGTGTTGAAGGGTAATTTTTTTAATTAATACTAACAATTAATCAATCATTCAAAAGTCGTCGTGGCCTAAAGGATAAGACGTCCGGTGCGTTCGTATCTAGCGATGCAATGGTGTTCGAATCCCGTAGGCGGGTAGCACGATTGACTTCCACGGTGAAGGATAACCGTGTAATAAAAATCAAACCCGCAAAATTATAATTTGCGAAATTACTGGTGGTAGGACCTCTTGTGAGTCCGCACGGGTACCACCACCCCGCCTGTTTCTGCCGTGAAGCAGTAAATGCGTTTCAGTTTGAAAGGCGGGGTAGCCGTTGTAACTATACTGAGACCTTAGAAATAATATATACAAGGTGGGTGGCACATTTACGTTGTAGATGTCTATGGGCTCCAGTAACCACTTAAAATCAGGTGGGCTGTGAGCTCGTCCACTCATCTAAGCAACAAAATAAAAAAAATCATGCAAAAATTTGTTTGTCACGTTAGTTAACGCATTACTTGACTTGCAATTGAAAGATTTGGTTTATTGAAATGTTAGGCAAAATACTGAATGTTTACTGGTTGGGTAGGGCGTCTTGTCAGCCCTGTGAGGCAGAGATCGAATTTGAGTGTGAGAATACAACGGGAGTTTGATTGAGTAGGGCCCTAAAAACATCCTTGTGATCGCGGTCTACTCATGAGGTTCGATTACCTACCCGAAAAAAGGGGTCTTGTGAGCCCGCATGTTGGGGGTAGTTCACCCCCGCACGAGTACTTACCACCAAACTGTCTATTTCTGTCATTAAGTGGAGCGTTTCGGTTTGAAGGGTGGGGCATCCGTTGTACTATAAAACTTAGATTTAGAACTCATGTCTTAAGTATTTACGTTGTTGATGTCTATGGACTAAAGTAACTACTTAATACCGGATGAGCTGTGAGCGTGTCAACCCACCTGACCAATAACAAAATAAATACAAAATTGTGTGATTTCTTAAGCTGTGTTTTCACAATTCCAGGTATATCGCCGTTCAAAGACGAAAACAACCATGAGCCGACAGTGCAGGCGCAACATTACAATTCGATCTTCCGAAGCAACCCCGCGCAGCACCCCCGGCAACATCAGTCAACAGTCATGACGCCGGTTGAAATAGGTAATCTATATATTAATACGTGAAGCAAAAATGTTGTACCCCTTTATACGAAAATTGCGCGGACGCAGACGTTTGAAATTTCCCACACTTATACACAATATAGCGAAGGAGCGCAGAACGCTAATATATTTTTTAAATTATGTATTCAAAATACATTAAATCAATAAAAAAAAACATTACACACACTACCTTCTTCGCTTATTGTCCAACTTTTGTTATTGCTTAAAGTCTGTAGTTAAATTAAGAATAAGTTAATATTGTTTATATTTCTTAGCGAAATCTGTCACTATAGAAATATAATAGTCTTTGACAATAGAACCATAATAATGTTCAAACTTATGATTTCTATTAATTATAGTCGAAGTTCGACTACTGCGGGACCTATACTATATTTTAAAATGTCAATTTGAAGCATTTATCTAGATCAGTGTTTCTCAACTTTTTTTTGTCGCGGCACACTTTAACGATTTCAAAATTTGACGGCACACAAAGAATAAGATAGGTTTAAATGTTGTTTACTTACCTGTAACACATTGTATAATGTTTATCAGATAATTATTATATTTACTTACCTGTGACAAAATTTTGAATGTAAAATCAAATAATATGTACGGTGTAATGGTGCATTTATTAAGGGATCAATTTCAAGTTTTAGTGATCAAAAGATTAATTACAAATTAATAAAACAAAAGTGGCGAGGCACGGCGGTATTTAAATGAATATAAGAGGAATATTGGTTGAAAATCGAAATTTCGGTGAAAAAAAGACCGATAGAAGTCAATATACCATATGTATTGGAGTCGTTTACGAAAGATACGGCAGAATTGGTAACCCCGAACATGATAAGTTGCTGTCATTACCTTAACTTATATAGGTAGTTAAATACTACTTTAGAGCGTCAGCGAATCCGCATTAAAAAATAAAAATTATACAGTTAACATCATATATATTACATTAACTAGCGGCCCGCCCTCGCTTCGCTTCGGAAACTGTAATTTATTATTGATTTCTCCACTATTTAATGGATGTTATTATACATATAAACCTTCCTCTTCAATCACTCGATCTATTAAAAAAACCGCATCAAAATCCGTTGAGATTTAAGCATACATACGGATATAGTATGTAGATAGTAGATATGTAACGATACTTGAGACCTTAGAACTTATATCTGAAGGTGGGTAGCGCATTTACGTTGTAGATGTCTATGGGCTCCAGTAACCACTTAACGCCAGGTGGGCTGCGAGTTCGTCCAACCATCTAAGCAATAAATAAAAAAAGTAGGGACAGAGAAAGCGACTTTGTTTTATACTATGTAGTGATGATACCATAAATAAAACCTTTCCTTTCCAGGAATGTACGTTCTCCTTGGTGCTTTCTGCTTCGCGATAGTAGTGAGTATAATGAACATAAAACGTTCCAAATATTATGAAAATATACAATACTGAAATTAATAAGTTTCGAAAAACGTATACGTTAGCCTCAATTTGAAATTGTAACGTGTTAATATGTTTTTATTCAAGGTATTCGTCGTATCATGTGTGGTGTACGCTTCTCGTCTGAAGCCGGCCGGACCAGAAGGAGGCACGGGTATGTGCCGCAAGATACCGGCACTAGCTGAAGGGGGACGGTTACAGGTCGCAGGACTAGTGGGAACTACGCTCGGACTGGCCAGGGACAAGCCCACAAGGGAATCCACAACAAACGCTCATGATTGGGTTTGGCTAGGTCAGTGGTTTGTGAAATTTTATGAGCTAAATCCTTTCTGCGTTTGTAATATGTAAATTACATATGCACGTTAATAAACATTTGCGGGCTTAGTGCGCCTAAGGCATTCTCTACCAAATAACAAAGGGTAGAGTAGACATGAACTAGGTGCATTAATTGATAAATTAATATATAATATATACAATATAAATGTCAGTAAATACACAAAACATTAAAATACATAAATTTGAAATTCATACATATAATACATACCTAAACCGGTAAAATCTCCCCCGTGCGTCGTATTTCTCAGTTCTGAGGGTCGTGACCTTTACAAGCGAACACAAGGGTCGTGACCTTTAAGAGCGAAATATACCGAAAGTAACCAAAAAGGTAACGTACCCGATTTAGATTTTGATCGAACGCGGTTTGCGGGAAATACTTGACATTTTCTGATTCGGACTTAGAAAATCCCTAACGAACCACTGTTGGAGGCGTGTCGGTAAATTCCAATCAACAAGCAGATCATTCGCCACAAACGGACATGAATAGGTCATAACTCTGAAAAGAGAGCCCTCAAACCTCCCGAGGCAAGTCCTACAGTGGAACCTCAGGGAAAACGAAAAATAAGTCGCCCCAAGCAGAGCTGCGGCCGCGCACTGTGGCAGCGGAAATGAAGAAAACCGGGTTAATCAGGCTCGAAGTAAAGCGCGTAGGGTAAGACCAGTCGTGATAACGAAAACTGCTAAAACCCTCTGCCCTGCCAATTGAGGGCTTTAGGTCCTTAAACAACAATACATCAATTTACTCTTACAAATCTAAGAATACGTAGATTCGTTAAGTCTTCGACGATTCTATAATAATTGTTCTAAAAATATGTGGTCCAACTTGCAATACGCCCTAAACTTTTATCGAGGTTGGGCAGAACCAATCATGGATTCCAAGTTGATAGCAAATTTTTGTGCAATTTTTCTAATTAGCTATATAGCTCGCTTGTATGATTATCATCGTAATTCCATTCCAATTCCACGTGATTACCATCGTAAAAGATCAGATCAAAATTAGACTTAAAATCTCACACTCTTAAATTTCAGGCAGAGCAACGATGGAGAGAAGCGGCAATCGTCATCAAGCCAACCGCAATTCCACGCAGGTTCCTGACAACGGCAACCAAGAGATCAGGATCACTGCTAATCCTCTAAACTACAACTACGTTGATCCCGATGACGCGATACGAGATAACGGCAACGTTATGGTCACAAGTTTCGATAATCCAAACTCAATTGAGTTGCCATCGCAAAACGACACGAGAGTTATCGATTCCACGACTTACTGTAAGAAACCGGCTCGGCACACACGCCAATCGTCTGGAGATGGACATTGGCAGTAAGTTATTTTATCCATTGCTTAATTCTATATATTGCTTGCTTAGTTTTTATTTATTATTTAACATATGAAGTTAAGTCAAATAAGTCAAACCAATTACATAAATTTCTTGCTTATTAGTAATTTAGCGCGGTATTCTATAAAGTATTTATAAATACGCATGTAAAATACACAATATAGATCCACATGATATAATTTAGAAGAGCCTTTTAAAACTGTCCCGTCAGCAATTCAACATAGCTAACAAATGATGTAGGTAATGTAAGACTTGCAAACCAAAAAATACCTTAGTGTTATAGTTTAAAATTATTAAATTCAAATAATCATATTATGTATGTAGTATTTTGTATATATTTTAGTGCAACGAGAACACAATTTTAAGTAATTTCCAAGAGACCTACTCTGCGAATTTTATCAACTGTAGGATTAGATGTTTAAAAAAAGATACAACGAACAATTTTGAAAAAAAAAACGAATTTCGCACTTTCAGCTGTCTCGCTTATTATTACAAATATTTTTCACAAATAGTGGTTTTCAACTGATAATTATTTTTAATAATGTATAATTTATTTGATTTGTTTTGGTCATTTAAAGTAAATTTCAATGATACTATGTACACATAGACACTTGTTGTTGTTGTCTGAAATAAAATAAATCATTCATTCATTCAGTGGTTATAAAGAAACAGCTTTGCATGATTGTGCTATACTGTGTTGTGCCTTTCTAATAGTTAAGGTATAATTTAACACATTCGGTCCTCAGGTCGGAGCCCAACAATCCGGACGACTACCGACCGCCGGTGCCGCCACACCGACACTCCTCTACCATTCAACAATCGCAGTTGCCCGTACCCCCACGAAATCCGAACAAAGTAAGTTGATCTATTTACACATTTATAGTAAATAAGTTGCGAGTGCGTATTATACGTTTCTTAAAGATATCGACCGATGGACCGATTTCGATGATTTTTTTAGGAAATCTTTCGATTGTTCTAGGCGATGATATTTAGTATTAAAATGAAAATGTCATTTATAAATGTCACTTAATCAAATGTCAAAACGTTCTATACATATGTATTAGGTATAGACATAATTATATTAACGTGTTAAGAATAAACTACGTATAACCTTTTAAGCCAGCGCACGGGGTAATTAAATCAAAGCTCTTAATGGAACCAGTTAATGAAAACAAAATTTTTTTATAGCTTAGATGGGTGGACGGGAGCTCACAGCCCACCTGGTGTTAAGTGATCACTGGAGCCCATAGGCATTTACAACATAAATACGCTACCCACCTTGAGATATAGGTTCTAAGATCTCAGTATAGTTACAACGGCTGCCCCACCCTTCAAACCGAAACGCATTACTGCTTCCTGGTAAATGTCTCTAACTACGGGACATGTAATTTTATAACACGTTTGACATATCTCGTAAGTCTATGACGAATACCTAACGTCAATAACTTTCGGCTACCTCTAACATCCTGTATCGTTTTTAATATAGATTTTGCCCGAAGCGGCTATGCCACCAGCTAGACGAAGCCACTCAAGAAATCACAAAAAATACGAACGCGAACACGAACCCACGAAGAGATCCCCGGAAAACGCCCGCCGCTCAGACCGGTACAATTAAATTTAATTACGTTGATTTATACGTTTATTAATTAATCTCCACTTTATTTCATGTTTGTTTCGTGCCTCCAATACTTTAAGCACAAGATGAATTCCTAAGAAAACTTTTTGTAACTCGTTTTTCATTTACATAACTTCCGTTTTTTTTTTCGTTTCCAATAAAACGATTAATAGCTTAATGAAAATAATAAACGCGAGATTAAAACGTTAAATTAATTTAATTATGTCGACGACCAGCGAAAATCGAATAAAGAGGGTAGTGTAAAAAAACAATTTTTTTTTGTCCCCAGAATTATTGATCTAAACAAAACGGAAGCACCATACGTAACGAGCAGAGACATAAGCCAGTATAAACGTGATACGGATCCGATGCAAAACTTAAATGATTTTGACGACAACCCGGTTGAGAAACTCACGAACAAGGACGATTGCGCTCGCCTGTTTGAATTTGACAACGACGCTCCTCTGATCATGGAGAACAAGGACTACAGAGAGATAGTGGGACTGAACAGAGGTACCGACGATTCCCGACGAACATTCGCGAAGCCAGAAAGCCCTGATTACATGCACGACTCTGGAATAGGTGAGAACATTTTTTTTACTTTACACTAGCTCATTGTATTAGCAAGAGTGATTCCGATCCGGTGGGTAGATTCAGCAAAGCACTCCTATTGCTAGAGCAGGGGAACGCGAGGAGTGAAGTTGTGTGATTTGTTTTATTTTGTCTATTTAGTGTTTCTTAGGTTTAATTGTGTAATAATGGTGGTTTATTAACTGTTTAATATCTGTGAAAGTGCACAAATGTGGGAAAATGAAACAAAGCCGCTGAACGTCACTTCTCGGGATCCTCCAAAAAGTCCAACGAAAAAATCTCAGTAAATGACCACCATTTTACTGAGATTATATTTCATCCCATATTATCTCATCTCATTTCATTTCATCATTTTTCATAAAAATAAGAGTATAAATTAAAATAAGACATGACTTAAAGGTCTTAGTTACCAGGTCATAAAATACATTAAAAAAAAATTGCTATACCTAGAGCAAATGCTAGCAAAATCTTCCAGGCTGAGCCGCGTGAGCTCTCGTCTACACATTTGATGAAGTTACTAGTAATAGATAGAAAACAAAAAAAAAAACCACAAGTGAAAAAGATTTTGTAATTTCATTTAAATCGCAGGCCTACCGGAGATGCAGATTCGTTATAAGAACAAGACCAAGGAACCGAAAGGAGATTTTGTCGAGTCTGCAAACCAAAACAAAAGTAAGTAATTTAATTCAATAAAAAGAGAGAGATAGTCGCATGAAAGGGATATAGCAATATTATGTTCTTTCATGACTTCTAACACTCAACCTCCACCGCAAATTGTGTTAGGAAACATCATTCGGAATAAAAAATACCATGTTAAAAGTAATAAAACACGCTTAAATAGTAAATCAAAGTAATAAAATTAATTTCCACTTTACTTTATCCTGTTGATATTAATTAGGAAATGCTTAGAGCAAAGTTAGAAAATTACTGTTTTGTCATCGGTCCAATGATGCATGAGTAAATCGTTCGAACGTTTTGAAGTAGGCGAAAATTACGTTCAAAGATTTCGTTATAAATAAAACACGTTAAAAATTAATCGTGTTCTTTTGTTCTATATTCAATTTTGAGATCGTTTCCAATACCTGACGAATAAATGTTTCGATTTTAGCAAGCAGCTCTCCTGAAGTGAAACGCGCCACTATAGTAGGCAACCCGATGTTCTCACGCGAGGAGCGCCGCGACCCCCCCGCGGAGGCCCTGGGACTCGACGACCTCCACATGGATTACGATCAGATCATGCACTATTTCCACAACCTCAAGGTATAAAAAGCATCACACCGTCCCTCCACGCTTCTAGTGTAGATGTTGCTGTGTCGCTTGCATCGATGTCACCGATAATCACGGCGCAGTTCTAACACGATTTATAATATTTTATATCTTCGATGTTTACTCTCTTATGAATAATACAGCCTGAAATTTTGATGCATTTAATATATTTAAAAAAAAAAAAAAAACTTTTTGATTTTAGGATGTAATGTTTTATAAAATGTAATTTGTAAATTTTATACAAATATATATATACATAGATTATCGTAAACGCCGAACAGTATTATTATGTATCGCGATCTATTTAAAGTTCTAGTTAAGGTATTTACATCATAAACGTTTCGCACTCCCGCAAAATATCTCGTAGGTTTCAGTCGAATAGATATTCAACGCAACATCACTCTTCGTTACTTGTTTCTGCATACACATGTACTCTTCATACGAGTAGCGTGCAGCTATTTCTTGATCACTAGCATAGAAAGTAGCGTCACGTTTTCTAGTTTAGAAATCATTGATTTTGTAAACGGATATGCAGTCTGTCTCACGTATTTAAAACTTTTTCGCAGGAATCGAACGCCTGAGTAGAGCAGATCATTGCAAAGATCCGGCAGGTATTGTCTACGTTTAAATATCAGCATATCATCAAAGCTCCTCCAATCGACGTATACAATGCTCCCTGCGATATATCCAGGGTAGCCGGCCACGAGGATAGTACTGTTGACACGCACAACAACAACATATGTTCCAATGAACATATATACGAGAACGTTAGCAACGGTAACGCGGTCGCACCAACGCAAATGCTATGCGACTCAATCGCTCACAAGAACAATTTTATGAAAAGGCAACTTAAGTTTTTATTAGAACACCTGAGCGAAGCGTACGAATAAACATGTTCAGTCAAGGTATTATCCTCAAACGGGTCTAATGTGGATCCTTGCAGTGATCGAAATCGAAATAATACAATCAAAATGTAACTGTTTTATAAATATTATAATAATACTATGTAATGTTATCGTTAATATAATCTAGTCATCGACAAATTGCACATACCTGTAAAACGTACCTAATAATATGTGTGTAGTGAATAAATACTCTTAGTAATATTATTGGTATATAATTTAACATGTTTCAATCTAATGCAGATTGTATGTATTTTTACCTTATTGTATTGTTAAAACAATAGGTACCGTTTGTTATATTTTCAACAACAAAAAAAATGAATGAAGCTAAACCCATTCCCTTACTCCCCATAGTGTACTGTACACTGCATTCGTTCTAGATCTGTATATATATTTTCCACTAGAATATAAAAATGCTACCTCACTTTATCTTAACTGTAGCTTAGCTAAATATGTGTGTACGCGAATAATAATAAGTGCGTTTATGTAATGACCCTGGAATCTTTAAAACGCCTAGTAATTAAGACTGCAAAATGCCAGTGTTTAGGATACATATTATTTATGTTTTAAATTTTAACGTAGAACGGAACGCAGGACTAGTCAACTATTTTACGTATCGGCCTTATTTATTTGCTCACATTTGTAACTTCTACTGAATAGGAATTCTTATTTTGTTATTAAAATATAGAATTCATACGTAATTATATCTTTTCGTTGGATTATATTACGTATTTAATATATTGACTGTTTATATTTAAGTATAATTTTGTTATGCCAACATTGCCTACCGCAGAATCATAATGTGATAAACGGACTTTATTTTTATTAAAAACTCCGGTTGTTTTTTTAAATCTACTTATTAAAGGTAAAGCTTGTATTATAGTATCAACAGTTTAATTTATTTGTGGAACGTCGATGTAAATTGCATTTATTTGTAAGATAGAATTAGGCTTTGTAAATATTGTTATGAAGTTATATAATTTATATGTATGTGGAGATGACAACTTGAATAGAAGATATTATAATTAATGTGGTAGTTGCTTAAAATTTATTGGACGGTAGCTGTGCACAGAATATCACTAATTAAATATGATATTATATTTGGTGTCTGTTAATAGTACACATTAGCTAATCTTGTGTATTTAATATGAATTGATGTGAATCTTAAAAAAAGTTTAATCGGCAACAAATATTCTAATGCAATTAAACTCAAATTTATATCATTTGAGTCTTGATATTAAAAATAGCGTGCTGTTTAGCTTCTGTCTTTAGGTTAAGGACGACAAGAGTACAGCCTTGCATTAAAATATTCAAAGTATAATTTTTTTTTACGTGACGAATATTTATCAATACAGATTAGTTTGTAAGTAAGGCTGGGAAAGTGTTAGTATTATCTGCTGTAGCAATTTTTGCTGTGACGTCTGTATTTGTTGAATTTTTGCCATATTTTAAGGGAATATAAAATTATTGCTACGAGATATAAATGTACGCAAATTGAGGCTTGTCACGGTAACCCTTTCGGCAAATGTCAAAATTAATAAACCATTAAAAGTACATACACATCCACTGGGTTTTATTTTCCCATAAAACTATACTCATAAATAAAATTGTAGTAGGTATCTGTATGTAATGTAATTTTTTTTTCTATGGGTGAACGAGCGCACGGCCGTCCTAGTATTAAGTTACCGAAGCCCATAGACATCTACAACATAAATTCCGCCCTAAGGTCTCAGTTGTAATAGTACGACGACAGTTCGACCCTTCAAACCGAAACGCATTACTGCTTCACGGCAGAAATAGGCAGGGTGGTGGTACCTACCTCACAACGTGTCCTATCACCAGTAAAAATAATTTACTTAAATAAAACCTTTATTTTACGGATACAAACAAAAGACTTATTTGTGCGGTGGGTAGACTTGTTTAAGCACCTGCGCCGTGTATCGTATGGCTTTAATAAAAATACTTATTTTTTAATTGATTTTAAAATTCAATTTATACACTAAAAGTCCCTAAAATATAAGTACCACGAGTAGGTACAAAACTAATTTTAAATAACGATTACACTGCTCTTAAAACATCAACTAAATTAATCATACACCATATTGCTTTATGTTAGATTTTATCGGGTTGCCAACATAAAAATAAACATCTCTAATTCATACTACAAATTATATTTCTAAGTTGAACATTAACATTACAAATATTTCGTATACCATTTGTGATCAAATGGAGACAGCATTTTGTGACAGCCACCCATATTGTTCTGTATAATATATTTCATTGTGTATTCATTTTTGTTATTTTCTTCTAACCATTTTTCTTCAGCTGCTTTCTGCTCTAAAATCTCTTCAGAAACTGGCTCAGCTTTGAAGGGCAATCTTTCAGATATTATTCTCAACATGTCTTGTACCTGCAAAATGTTACGCATTTAGTACGGAAAAATAATTTCGTAAGTTGACGAGATGAGTTAAATTGTCTAGCCCACGTCTACACAACGTCAATCAAAGTCATAGTCTGTGGAAACGAATGCCTAAGATGTAGTAACCAATTGCCCAATATAATTAATGCCTTTAACATAATTTGAACAAGACTGCATTATGCTTATGTAAGCTTGAATGAAATGAAGCTTTGTATGGTATAGAAAGACAACTTCACTCATGATCCTTGATACTACAATAGTAAGCTGGCGACTATATTATAACACTAGCGACCCGCCCTCGCTTCGCTTCGGAAACATTAAAACACACATGAAACAAAAAAAAAAAAAAAAAGTAGCCTATGTTCATCAGGGACAATGTCGGCTTCTAATGGAAAAAGAATTTTTCAAATCGGTCCAGTAGTTTCGGAGCCTATTCGAAACAAACAAACAAACAAATCTTTCCTCTTTATAATATTAGTATAGATAGTGCAGTAACTTCGGCTCGTATGTACTGTTTCTCTGGTGGTACCTATATTGTTTACTAAATAAAATTATGTGTACGGCATTTTATAATAATCGCGATATTATGCAAAATATATCGAAGTAAAATTTTACAGATTATAATAATATGATAGATGATATGCATAGATGGGTGAATGAATACACAGCCTATTTAAAATTAAGTCATAAGGTCAAAAGATTTCCTTTTAATTTGTTGGTAATACATAGAACAAATTTTTTAAATAGATTAAATATAATATTAAACACTCAAATACCTCAGCATATTCACATTTGCCACCAACTTCAAGAATGATTCTACCAGATTTAATAGGGGTTACATAGTGATCAATAGCTCCTTTTCCACCACCCATTCGCTGACCTTGTCCTTTCTTGGTTATGGGTTGCCACGGAGGATCTATTCTCCATATGGCAAACATACGTTTCATGTCTAATTTCCTGGCAACAACTAAGCGAGCCATTTCAAAATGTTCGTGTTTCATTCTTCCACCTCCAGTGGCCTGTTAATTATTGTTAATTTTATATATCATTCTCTAGTATGGTCACTTTTTACTCAAACGCGAATATTATAATAACACAAAAAAGTGGTTTATCTTTTTATTACATAGCATTATTCATTCATTGTGAAAGTCGTTTGAAAAAACTTGTACATGTTCAAAATATTTTAATATGTGCATATTTTAATCCACTATAGTTGCGTAATTCGATATAATTATAAGAGTTATGATTTATATTCTTCAATTCAATTTCATGTTGATTAGCAAACAATTTTCATTTTTACCATAACATAATTGTTAAACAGGCAACCTAAGCAAAATTAGCAAACGCACCTATTACATTAAATTGTGCACATCATTTCTAGTAAATTAGAGCCAAAATTACTTAAGCAGATCGATTACAAGATACAAACAGACACACAATTTTACTATCTTCCTATATAACAAGTTTAATGTTCAAAATTTGGAGATTTGAGAATCGAAGCTCATTTGCTAATTATAAAGTAGGCATTAAAATATTAAAAAGCCAATTAAGATTAATAATTACTAGGACATGACTTACACGGACACCATATTGTTTCAACTGTAATGTTGTGTGGACTTCCTCTGGTCCTCTCATGTATCTGAGTCTCTTCTGCATCTTGGGTGGTTTTAAGTTTGGAGGATACTGTGGCACTTTATCATATACCCGCAACCTTTGTCTTTCGGGTATTTCAATATCTGTAGCAAAATAAAACTTTTATGTTTCTTAATGATAATAATGGTCTGGAGGATTTTATTCACCATGAGTTATGGAAGTGTAGTATTTGCTGACGCGGGCCGCATATATAAGCTCTCTCCAGGTCATCCAATCCCGTTTCTGCAGTATAACCATTGGAGCTCCATGGCACGCGTGAAATGTCACGATAAGAACCGATACGTAAGTATCTTAAGGTAGCGTCGGAACGCTACTTCGACAAAGCGGCGCTACACCACTTATCGTGGCCGCCGCCAATTACATATCCCAGCCAGGCAATAGGGCAGCGCAAAACCGCCGTCGCTCGAAGCATGCCTTGTGAGATTTCCAGGATTCACTCCCAGTGCTTTTAGGCTCTTCAAGAATGGGTCGCCGTCCTTCCCCTTCGCGTAGCTTCGTCGTAATCGACGAGTTCGACGAACGGACTAGCCCATTGAGTTTGTCGCCAGATCTTCTCAATAGATCGCGATTTCAAATTGATGGGTGATTTTGTGAAGCACTACTCTTACTTGGCTATAGTTAGCAAATTCTCTCAAGATGAGTTTGTGAGCTCAAGTAGCAGTCCGCGCGTAAAAAAATAGGAGAATTTTTAGGGTCCTCAAATATGAAAAAAGGCTAAGAATCCTGCAAATATTATCATAAAAATATATCAACAAATATTTGCCTCAAAAGTTGTGGCTTTCTTAATAGCAAACTATTGTATCCTGTACCATATCTCTCTATAATAGAATGTCTTTTTTATTTAATTATCTATAATAACATGGCCCGACAAGGTCATAAAAGCATTGCATGTCAAGTGGATACCTGTGTGTGACTATCCTAAGCAATAACTGTCCCGCTGAGTTTCAGAATGCATAATGAGGAGCAAAGTGCTCCAGGAATAGACAGAAAAGTGTCATCACTACCACAATGATGATCAAAGTATGCTGCTTTAAAAGGAGAGGCTGCTACCCATTCATCCTCAGTAAATAAATCTCTTTTATAATTCTCATCAAAATATATGGGGGGCTATGCTAGAACCATACACAGTTGTCAAAGTTCCTTATTCAATACCTTAAATTATTCATACAACACAGACAGTTAAATTGTTGATCGTACTGTTTAAGTGCCAAACTCAGCCAAACTCATTATTTTGTGCAATCACTGACCACAGCCATATAATGCTTATTCACAAAAGTTATTAGAGATAGTCTTCTATGCAAGTTTTGTATGGAGATTAATGAGACAGCCACACACATACAACACTTGATTAGAAAGTCACACCTCAACACATAAAACCGTAGCTCTAATGCAGATGAGAACACACTTGGTATAGCTGCAGGAAACACTCAACATTGCAATGAAACCCTTATGAAATTTGAATTTAATACTGATAAAATGACAACAACAGAAGAAAGGGTTTTTTGTTTATTTCTTAGTATGTTATTTACTATAGGTATATTCAATAATGAAGTACTTAAACTAGACTAGTGAAATAAACGGTGTTAACTTACGGTCATAATTTTTTGGCGGAGGAAAATATTTTAAACCTGCAACTAGAGTTAGCTGAGCTTTTTCAGCTTGCAATAAACCTATAAATGAAATTTCTATCATTAGTTTATTATCGTCTATGTGAAAGTCGTTGTGACGCGTACATACGTTAACTACTGAACCGATATTACAATTTTCAGTGTCACCTATATATAAAATAATAATAAAGTTTCCTTTCATTAAAAAAATATTTTTTGACTATAGTTTCTATATTAACGCGAGTGAAACCGCGTTTTAAAGCTACATTTTAACAGTAGGCAGCGGCTTGGCTCTGCCCCTGGCATTGCTGAAGTCCATGGGCGACTGTAACCACTCACCATCAGGTGGGCCGTATGCTCGTCTGCCTACAAGGGCAATAAAAAAAAACATTTAAAGTAAGTTTCTTAATTTAAAATTTTTCGTAGTTTTATTTTAAATCCTTACCGAAACAGCTACGAAAGGGTCTGTAGAACATCTTTTTTAATGAAGTACTAATGAATAAAAATCTGACAAGTATTTAATAACCTGATCTGAACTGGTTTAAAACCAGTATAACTGGAGTTAACTAAATTTCAGATTATTTTTAATTAGATTAGTTAAGGAGTTTAATTTATTTTGTAATACTTAATACATAATAATTTGTAATACTTTGGTTTATAAAAACTGTTTTTAAAACTTTGTTATTTTTCAGGTTATCTGTCAGGTAGTATTAATAGTAGTTCCATTTTTCCAACTGGAAAGGCGAAGGTGTCACGCCATACATCCTTACACTTTTCGTATATTCTCTGAGTATCCCTGCCTGCAGCTTTCTGCAAGTGTATTCTAGGTTCGATATTCCGAGCGGTGAACGATATTGGAGTCATTTGGAAGATAAAGCCAAATTAGCCTCTAAAATGTTCGAAGTCCTCAACAGGGCGAAGCGTGAGTACGTGAGGCCCATCACTGGGCCAGGGCTACCAGGTAGTAGGTACCATTTGACTCCATACAAAGACAGACCACTCAGATTGTCGATAATCTCGTTTTCACGGATCGCTGGGAACCTTTGGGTCGAGGGAAGGTCTTCGGTTATCTCTCTATTTTGTACCGTATGCCGTACCATGGGAAGTGCTCTGAAAAGCTAGAAATCATGTCTCGATGTGGGTGGTGGCATTTACTTAGTAGGTGTCTATTCGCTCTGGTAACCACTTAACAACAGGTGGGCCATGAGCTTGTCCCCCCATCTAAGCAATAAAAAATAAATTGTTCCCGCCACCGGAGCAGATTTCATCCATACAATCTGGAACCGCTATGTTCATCGATAGTGCGTTTCCAGAGATCATTCAGCCGTCGGCCGTGTACCACCCGGCTCTAGAATGAACTCTCCTCCACGGTGTTTCTCGAGCGCTATTATTATGTCCTTCATCAAAGGCGGCCTGGAGGAGCACCTACCTATTAAATGATTGATAGCGACTTGGCTATGCCCCTGGCATTGCTGACGTTCATGAGCGACGGTAACCACTTATCATCAGGTGAGCTATATGCTCGTTGGCCTACTAAGGCAATATAAAAATAAAAATATGTAAAGTAATGACGTATTTCATTTTATTTCGTTTCATTTTACATTTTATATACATAACAGCCTTTATTTCAATTTTTGTTTAATGGGCTATTTATACATTTGCGTATCCAGTGAACGAATTAAAAAAAAGCAAACAAACTGTAAAATGTGCAAAACAAAACATTAACAAGGAGTAAAGCTGATAAAGTATCAAATGAATAAACGGCATTCTGTTAAAGTTCAATAAATCCTATGCGGATAAGTAATAAAATAAACTTTGACTAAAAATGAATGATTTATACTTTTGTACATGTAAACAATTCAATGGAGTATAAAACTATGCTACGTTTGCAGAAATGTCTGTACTTTAAAATAAATCTATTTGTTCTCTGGTGTTTTGTGACAGGGTTTTTCTTGTTTATGAAGGTATACTTTAAAATGTATGCTGTGTTCACTGTACTTAGTAATCATCCTATTTATTATGAATAGGAAACGTAATACGAGATCATATATGTAGGATTTGGTGCTCCCTGATCTCATAGGACTTAAATTAATTTTCTGACAGTGATGTATCAGCAATACAATGGCATTTCTTTAATTCAGATCTGGTGATAAAATAATAACACTTTACTATTTTTCAAAAAGTGAGGAAGAAAGTAACTAAATTGAAGTAACTTTCCAAACAAAGAAATATGCATTGTGTAAAAAATTAAACAATTAAGCGTTTTAAAAATTATTTTTGCAGTTTGATAAACTTAGCCACCTGACAAAATATTTATCAGCTACAGTTTTTTTGCTACTATCTGGAATAGAAATTGTACGATTGTACCTTGGTAGATATGGAAATTTGTCTTGCAGAGTAAGTAATTAATGGCTAATTTATTTACTATTAATGGTTATTACTACTAATTATGTGACAAAATAAAGACATTTGCCAGTCCTTAACATTAAGTCATTGAATATTAATTAATACCTTAGTGGCAGAGATTTACAAAAACAATAGTATAAATAACAGAATGTAATAGGAAGAAAATTGCTTAAAAATACTAATATTTATGGAAATTTAAAAAAATTATATCTCGTAAACCGTGAGTCTCCGCAACTTGAAATTTTGTAAAAAGCTTTTTATTTATGAGTACTAGCTACAAAAATATTGTGAACTTCCAAATCGACGGACCCAAAAGGAAAATTTAGCCAAAATAATAATTTGTAATATACTTTTTTTTTTAGGTTCCAGAATTAGCTGTATTCCTCATGTTGACAATTTTAATGCAAATGCCACTAGTTAGCTTCTTCCTTTTTCATCCATATTTGCTGAGCACACCAACAGAACTAACGCTGCATGCTATGTTTTGGATGACTACTATTATTGAGATTGTGTACGGGTTTAGAGCATTAAAACAAGCTTCTTCTCTAGCTAAAAGCATTTACCTGTCCACAACTCAGAATCAGTGAGTAGAGTAGTAAAATTATAAGGTAATATTGTAGTAATATTATGGTAGAATGGAGCTTAATATACATAGTATCAGACTGTAATTAGTATGAGCACTAATTATGGTATGATAAATACAAAACATTAAATAATAGCATTGTCAATGTGAAAAAGCATTTTTTGTTATGTCCTTTTTTTATCAAAAATCAAATTTCTTTTGCAAAGTGACTTAGGATATCTATATATTTCATAACTTTAGATTTGTTAGTTTGAAACAAAAGTAAACGCAGTATACATTTTTCTCTTATTAAAATTAGAAAATAAACCTTAATGGCTTGAGTTTTTAAAACAAATAAAACATAGGCAGCAACTTGGTTTTCCCTGTCATTGCTGATATCCGTGAGTGATAGAGACTACTTATGCTCATCAGGTGGGTGGGTCATATGTCATATGCTTAATAAAAGTAAAAAAAAATAATTTTCTCTCAACCTAATTCATGCTGCATTCATAAGTAGGTACAGGTAGTAGGGCACTGATGGGTATGATAACTACTCCTGCATGTATTCTCTTTTGAACAGATAGGACAGCTGTTGTATCAATGCAATGAAAATTCAATCTTCAAGGCACTCTCATTTAATATGTGGATGATATACTTACAATAACCATTTAAAACCAGGTTGAATGTGCGTTCATGCCAATTTTAACCATGACAAAACAGATCAGTCATTATGGCATAATGTCTAAAATTTTTTAAATGAAACATACTTTAAATGAAAAGACTTTATTGTCATAATACATTTGATGCTGGAACCATATCTTAAGATATTTAATAAAAATTGCTGTATTTAGCAAAGCTTTGGCATAATAAACATAAATATAATTATTTAACATAGCTTGTTATATAATAGTTAATTACAAAAGTAAATTAAGTTTTTTAAAAAAAATACTGTCATAAAATACATTTAACTTTAAAAAATAGCGTCAAAGCACACAAAAAATATTAGTCATAACTTTAAAATAATGATTGCACTTTTTCTTAAGTAACTACTTTAAACAAAATGGAATACAGAAAACTTCTCCGTTCATATAAAAGTAAATCAATACTCTGACTCATATTTATTAAATTTATTATTGGTATCAAAATATATAAGATTTCATTAAAATGGTTTTCAACATTCATATTTAAATATTTGTATTTGCCATTAAACTCTTCAAGGCACTGGTTTTTTATTTGTAGAACACTGGGAAAACTTCAAGGGGAAAATGATATAATTTTGACACAGTTGAATGGATCTACAAAGTACAGTGTTTAAATGTAAAGGTTCGACATTTTCAAATTCATTTTGGAACAATCTGACTAGTGATGTCAACTTTCCACGAACCAAATTTTTAAAGGAAATTATGTTCTATAACTCAGTATTTGTGATGAAGACTGCATTTAACTCCTCCTTTGAAATGTTGCCATAGTAAACCGTAAGACATCGTTTTAATCTTTCAGTGCCAAAGTACTCACTTTTAAGGCAGCTTGAATTGCAGGAGTTTTATTTGTCCACATTAAGATTTTTTTTCTCCCATTCCGATTAACATTTACCTAAATCTCCTTTCCAACTATGAATGATCAGCTCACTCAGGTCTCAATTCTTCTAATTCTAAACAAAGGCTATCAGAGCAAGAAATTTGCAATCAAGTGCTCTCAGTAGCTGTGGAGTAACAAGGGTATTGGCTGCATCTAATGCAGTGACTTTATTTGTTAAAGTAATTAGAATTCAGAAGCTAGGTGTATTCGAATCTACGTTCGATTACACATTATTTTGCCTTTCCTGTAAAAAGTATATTTTAGCATCCTGACTTTTTGCTTTTAGCAAATTCTGTTACAACCAATAAGTCAATATTCAATTATCTAAAACTAGTTTTTAAAAGTGATCAAACCTCTTCATGCCTCTGCTGTGTCTCTAATACTGTAGATTTTTTTCACTTATTCATGTTCATTATTTTAAGATATATTTATAGTTTTTATGCTAGAACATAATTGAACTTCTATCAAAACTTACAAACCATTGAATTATTGTAACTGTGGTGCTTGAACTTTTTTTATTATCATCTGTCTCGTTAACGTACTTTAAAATATCCTATAATTTATTTTTGGTTTCAGTTAGTAGATTTTAATGTTGGTTAAGCTGTATCACTAAATAAGTTGTTGTCTTTGAAAAAGTCATCTATCTTGCAGCGATTTAAATGCAATGTGATATTGAAACTCGCCAATTTTGTCTCGAAACTTTTGATATCACCATCAACTCCAAAAGATTTGATCATTTGTGCAAAAGTTGGTGACATCTTGCAGATGAACTGAAATGGAAATACAAAAAGTTTAAGTATTATTTTTAAACTGATAAGTATTGACTTTAATAGAAATTTATTTTTCAAATGTTTTTCAATTTACGTCATGAATGTGGTGTAATTTATTAATATAGTTTACTTAAAAAGTCATTGCAGGAAGGTTGGCAAATGTGAAATATTGATATTATTTTGTACAGCTATAGATGGATAAAAGGATAGTTTACGAAAGGAAATTAATGAAGCATAGTGAAAAATAAAATATAAATATTAAGAACTAGCGACCCGCCCTCGCTTCGCTTCGGAAACATTAAAACAAACATGAAACCAAAAAAAATAAATAAAATAAAAATAAAAAAAGTAGCCTATGTTCATCAGGGACAATGTCGGATTCTAATGGAAAAAGAATTTTTCAAATCGGTCCAGTAGTTTCGGAGCCTATTCGAAACAAACAAACAAACAAATCTTTCCTCTTTATAATATTAGTATAGAAAAGTGGCTTGCGCATGGCGATGCTTCGCCACATTGTACACAGACTACTACGTATAGACTGATATAGGGATGCTCGATGATCATCGATATTAAAACAAAAAACATCGATGTTTTAACATCGATACTGCATTATTTAAAACATCGTAACATCGATGTTACGAACACATATCGAAATTCTGTTGGCTGGTCAACCCTATATCAACAGCACAATAGGTTGAAAGGTTCTGAACTTCAAGTTATTATTTTTAGTCAATTAACAAAAAGTATTGGCACTTATAACATGTACCTATGCCCTGATATCTTTAATTTATTTTTCATTTTGTTGAATTATAAAAACGTTGTGATTTTATGGTTGTTTTATTAATTGATCAATATTTGCAAACAACATTGATATCCTGCTACCGATGTCATTATCGATGCCATAATCGATGTTTTTCCCACATCGAACATCCCTAGACTGATATATATATTATGTATGTATGTTTATACATGTATATAGTATACATGCATATTATCATTTAAGGCGATGCGTTGCTACGCAAGCAATCGGTTTTATTTGTATAGCCATTTCACATCAAAATAATAGACTTACTATAAATAATTGTTGTGTGACCCAACTGTGATACTTCTTTACAGAACCTTCATATGCTTTGGTGAATACATATTTCATATTTATCTCCTTTTTTGCCTGTAAATTTTCTAGTATATCTACAAATACTAATTCGAAAAACAGCAGAGCTCTGAAACAAAACATTTTGCAATAATATATAATTAATTTGTGTTTTTATTTTATCTTTATATGCAGACAAAAATAAAGCCCATCTGAGGTAAGTAGTGGTCACTGTCTCTGATAGAAATTAACAATGATTCAAGGATTCAGCCGAGTTGCTGACTACTGCCCAGGACTTTCTACAAATCTCGTTTGACGAAGGACATGTCTAGGGGCTCAGGAAACACCATGTAAGGGAGTTCATTCCAGAGCTGGATGGTTCCTGGCAAAAAAAAAAAAGGTTCTCTGGAAACGCACTCTGGATAAATGCAGAAGTTGCAAAGAGTAAGGATGAACTCTATGTGAGGCTCCTGTGGGGGGGGGGGGTGTAGTGATAACAAAGTTAAGAGTTCCTCAAGGCCAAAATTTCAAATTAAATATTAGCTTTTCAATTAAATGTGTACATAAAATAAATATACTGTTATACTATAGAAATAAATAAAAAAAACAAGTTGTAGACAAAAGAAAATATATGAATTAGACAATTACTATCCAAAATCATCATAAAAAGTCTTAGTTTTCTATTTTAAAGAAATACATTATGTATTATAAAACATCAAACAGACTTGTGTGTGAAATGAAATATATGTGATAAAAGAGATAGTTTCTGTGTTAGAATTGAAATAAGGGGTTCTATTCAGGTAAAAATGGTTAACTATATTGAATATTATTTATAAATAACATTACCCATTACTGATTTCAAACCTTGTTATCATACCTGTTAAGCCATAAAACTCCTTCAGTAACAGGAGCTTTACCATTATTAATTTCTTCAAGCATTAACATCAGTAAACAGGAATTTTCATCAAATTTGTAATTTTTTTTTATTCTCTGAAAAATAAAACATACATATGAGTCGTCTATTATCAAAGGTGGCAATCTGTGCATTTGGACAAAAAAAAATTATTGATATGTCAATACAGATTGATTTGAATATAATCGTCTCCTTCAAAGAATACGGTTCAAAACCTGCATTAAATAAAGGTTAATAGTTAACCTGTTATTTATCTAAGATGTCGTTCCGAAGAGTTTTGTGACTGCCAATGGAATACAAAGTCAATAATTCGTTTTTCTGATTTACCAATCATTGTCCAAAAGTCAGATTGCCGGCTTTGATAATAGTCGACTCATATGTTGTTAATTTAAAAGAAATCAATTGTATGGACCTTAAGGTATTTCAGAAACCACTAAACAGCAGTCAGAAGATAGGTAACAGGGTTTTATACTGGGTCAGAGAATGACAAAGACAATAAAGAGACACAAGGAGGGAGCCTCATCTGAGAGTATCTGAGATACTGGAATTACTTGAGAACAATTCTGAAATATAATGGCTCTGCTTTCCTTATGCCACTGATGACATCTTGAAAAGCAATGACATTCAAATAATTTTAAATTAAAAAAATAACTCCAGTAATATACTTATTCACAAAAAAAATTCAAAAAGTCAGAGAGCATAAGCTAACTATTAATATCAAATCAAGAAAGAAATTCAAAAGCCTTATGGCCTATAGTGCATGACCTAAGTAAGGTCTTATCGAGGTTTAGAGAAAGGATACCCAAAGAAAAACTTAGAAGACCAATCTTATATAGAAATATTTAGAAAAATGAAAGTAATAAAGCTTCAACTAAAATTCAGCCAAATTATACTTTGTTTACAAATATTGAAAAAAAGTGGAACTCACATCAATATTTCCTTGCATATCAAATTTTACAGGTGCAAAAGCTGTGCCAAGGCGTTCTGTAACATTCGATATAAATTGGTCAACAAAATAAAATGTGGAATTTAATTTGGTTTTTAAGTTTTTAACCTGAATAAGTGATGGTTTGACTAGTTTATGTAAAATGATAATAAAAGATAGTTGTGAATGGACTTTGATTTCTTCTAAATTGACGAAATATACCCATTTAATGACTTGCAGTGGCGCTCTAATGGAATTATTTCAGAAATCTTCCCTGAAAAACTTACTCTTGTAAAAAAAACATTTCGCACAGGAAACGAACTAGTAAAAATGGATGTTAAACATACCAACAAGGTAGACCAAATCCGTTGCAGCTTCCAAGAAGCTCACCAAATTTATTTTTCCATTTACAACAGGCGGGAAAGACTTCACATCTTCAAAACAAACTATTGTGTGTTGTGTGGAGCTAGCCATTGTAAATACTTATTAGCAGTTATCTTAAATATATTATTTACAAGGATTTTATAATTACAATTAATTTATTACACATTTACAAAACTTATCTCGTTATCGTGATATTTACAAAAAACATGATAAAGTTCCTAAAATTAAATTGTAAGTAGGTACACAAAAATGTCATTTTGATAAGAATGTGTCAGTGTCAGTTTCTAGATGTCATGGAACAAAATGCAGAGGTTTGAACAATGCTGCCATGATAATTTTAGTGCTTCCAATTTCGTTAAAATTTAAAAATAATCTACTTAAGTGTATGTAATTTTGGCTTCCGTTTCTCTTCACGTTTGGTTTCGTTCAAATCTGTTGATACTATTTATCCTTCTGATTTGCTCACCTTATTGTCAATAGGAAAATTTGTGTTGTTCGATCTAGTATGAAAACGTTTGTTTTAACACGTTTCCTAAGTCATCTTCAACAACTATTGTCAAAACTTTTGTTTTAGGGGAAAACGTGAATGGAACCAAAAACCTTTTTTCTGGTAGGAGGTTAGTAAATTCATAAGAATCTAAAACCATTCCATTAGAATCATCTCTGACTTCAACTATCCTGATACCCGCAGTAGAGATAATCATCATTTTGTTTTTGTCAAATTTTAGATATCTGGTAATTGCTTGTCTCTCTCTGCCGTATTCATTATTGAACCATCTATGATAAGACAGGAATACTGCGCAGTTTCTGGTCCAATATATGGAATCATTGCTATGATTGCGGTTTATATTTTTCTTAGATTCTGTTAACTTGTTTGTAATACTTGAGTATACACTTGATGGTCTTGTTATTGGAGTGATATTTGGACTTCTCCTTACAATATCTGATTTTGACATTGATGCAAAGTTTCCTAAGGTCGTTTTACTTCTTGGCCCTAACACTCTCAACGGCTCTGCCACATTCATAGTTACATTTATGTTACGTTGAAGAGAAACGGTCGAATGTTGTACTGGTTTTCCATTAAAATTATTCATACTATCTTTTAGCAACGATGATCTTTTTTCTCCAACAATGAATACTCTGTCTAAATTATCAAAACCTCTGCCCATTATCCCATCTTTAGTGTGTCCAAGATCAAAAGTATGTCCAAGTTCGTGAAATACAGATCCCAAAGTTGTTGCAAAGCAGCCTCCGAGTGTTCCACGATAACCACTATCGTCCATGAACCTCTTTGGATTTACGGGTGTTGAATTCATAAAGTTTGGAATTATTTCATCAATCGTTGTAGGCCAAGTGTATAAGCATGCTGTTCCAAATAAAGCCAATCCTCCACCACCCAAAGCCGCGTAAGCTTCAGTCATAGAAACTGTCTCTTCATGTGTCATAGGCTTGTCGAGATCAGTTCCTTTATACCTTGTGCAAGATATAAAACCTATAAATTTCCTCTCATTGCTTCCTAAATCAGAAAGCATGAGCTCTCTACCAAAGTGAGACCATAATTCAGCTTGTTTCATTTTTCTAGCTTTGTTCACATTTAGCGTACTCTTGAATATTATGCATTCTGGTTTCTTTGGGTTGACTTCGTGTTCGAGTTGAAATGTTTTTCGGCCATTGCCACTTTCAAACAATTTTTCAGCTGTTAAACTTTGTATTAGTTTACAGCCAAGAGATATACGTAAACATGCACTCTCTACAGAGTTGTCAATATCGGATGGACTTTGAAAACAACCGTCATGGCCTTGGCAAATAATGTAGACAGGTGTTACCCTTAGATTGGTTTTTCTCGGTGTGTAATCTAAAATAAATTTGCGGCGTTGTTGTTCTGTGTATTCAAGTTCAATCACATTTTCTCCATGTTTTAATTCAATTATTGCCTTAAATTCTCCATTATGGACATCCCATTGCGTTTTACTTTGTGTCCCGTTGTTTGTGACTGAACAGATTAACTTTTCTTGGGTATTACAGTTTAAACGTGTTATTATTCCTTTAAGAAGAACAACAGAATAGTTAACGCTGTCTCCATTTTGAAAGTTTGTTACGAAAATCGATGAGTTCTGTTCGTTTTCAGAATCATAACTCGTGCGGTTATCCATTACCTGAAAGATTTAAATGATCAACTGCTTGTTAGGTTTTATGTAGTTGACCTTCGTTAAAGATACGCATTATTCTTGTTTTCTATCATAACTTACAATTTACGACATAATTAGGTTAGCGCATTTTGGTTTGTCGGCTGTTCTGAGGCGTCAAGGTCAGTCCTGATTTCACGTTTCAATTGAAGTCTTATGTATATTATTATGAAGCAGTTCATTTTAACACAGTTTGCAGTCAAACGTAAAGGTCGTCATAATTGAATAGTTTCGCACTTTAGTAATGACTCACCATAATGCTGTTCGTGTGTAGCGCACAGAGCCGGCGCGGCGGGAGGACTGTGGGTGCGGGCGGTGCGGCGTCAGCTATGCGACCATTCGCGAGCACCGTGCAGCGTCGTTCCTCCTCACTTCCCACTGAACTTGGTCGAACATTAGATCGCTCGGTTTGCGCATGCTCCCCGATGCAGACCGACGTGGTAACGATTGCGTCCGCTAGACAGGTGCGCGTCTGACTGTCTCCACAGCCAAGAGGGAAAATTTGAACAATGCACCAATAAATCGAACGTGGCTGCGTCGTCGTCAACTGTAAGCCCTTGTTTCTTTGTTACCAATGAAAACAGATTTAAGGCTTCTTATGTTCGTTTTAGAATCTAAGAGTCTGTCGCTTATAACGTTAACGTTGATCTGAATGATAGTTTGTATAATTATTTAATAACTGTTTAATAAGGTGGGTACTCACTATTTAATAAAATTCCGCAATGATATTTTTATGTTTTATATCTCTAGGAGCGCAAATTAGCTCGAGCTCGCCTGGGGTTAAAAGTTTGCGAGTGCACATAGGGTAAGTCCGGGGTAGTTGGCCATAGTTTTTTCTAAGCTCTGTCTAAAATCAAATACTTATGTTTTTTTAATTATATTTATTTGTCATTAAACTTTGAAGAATCAACTATGATATTTTAAACAAAAAAGTAACAATTTCTAAGGAGATCACCTTATTAATTGAAGTTTTCCTTAAATCACAATTGGCCATCTCTTCCAAGGTATCCAGGTGTGATAGCCATAGTATTAAAGGTAAAATGGCCATAGCTTAATTCTAGACTTATAATTACTTTTTGGTCTTATTTTCTACTTTCAAGTCTTGTTTTCTCCTCTTCGTCACAACTGGAGCACGTCGTTTTAAATTCAGTGTAGTGTTTGTGAACTTAATACTGACACACTGTACATTGAAGCCACTCTTCGATGAGAGGTGTTTCGTAGTAATTTTCACCACCACGCCCAAGACAATTATCCTTTTCGAGTCTCTTTCTTTTCTCATTCTTATCTGACAGTATTTTTAATAGAATATCGTCACTATTCTCAGATAGTCTTCAAATGGCTTTTCTTTTTATACATTGAACAGTCCTTTTATTGTATATTTTCCTTCTTTGTTTTGACATATATTATTACTTTCTTTTTCTAGTTTACATGTGTTCTTTCGAAGTCAAAGGTGTTTCAATTTGCTTTGCTCATTTAAGCACTTGAATCAGTTTTTCTGGACTAGGTGATATATCCTGTAGAATTCGAGATGGCAGTATAATCTGGATCCTTACTGAACGAAGCCTCTTTCGGAGTACTCGGGTGTGAAACATTAGACATCGTGGCAGTTTTAACGCAGGATTTTGTAAACACGATTATGAGGCATCTAAAACAAATAATAAAATACATAATACTTTGCAGAAAACATCATTTCTGTAACATGGCACTATGGCCATAATATACCGACTGCACTTGGCCATCTCTCCTTTTTTTCCGGGAGAGATAGCCACAACAAAGACTAAAACAAGCCATGACACGAAACAAACCATTTTGAGATTTTAAAGTAGCACTGTTTGTATACTTTGCATCAAATACAAATATCACCATAATTTAAAGAAACTGATACTACAATTATGTAAAACATAAAACATCAAATAAATATTTACAATAGTCGAAACAAAAAACAAAGGATTTACTTACTTTTTATGCTTTTTTCGTCAAATATTTTATCGCACTGTTGCCCTCACGCACGACGCGCAGAAAACTAAACGTTAATCAGTGGCATTTAATGAACGGTACCTTGAAATATTTCGATAGGCCATCTCTCCCATATGGCCATCTACCCCGGACTTACCCTATATGTACCTACATCATGACATGAATACCGTGTATGCAGTAGGAAAGGGGTTCAGAATTCAGCGATGCGAGGCAAGCAGGCTTTAGGGATATTTTGGGGGCTAGGTGAAGATGAAAAACATAGTGAATGAGTCAGAGAATAAAATACTTGTGAATTAGCTGATGTTGTCCAAGTCCTTATCTTATTTTCAGCGGTGAACTGAAGGCGAGCACTCACAATATTAATATAAGTAATGTAAAGTAAAAGTAAAAAAATTGCTGTAGCTGTTCCTAGCTAGTAGGCAGCGGCTTGGTTCTGCCCCTGGCATTGAAGTCCATGGACGATGGTAACCACTCACCATCAGGTGGGCCGTATGCCTGTCTGCCTAAAAGGGCATTAAAAAAAATCGGGTATGATGCGACAGGTGAAACAAGCGGATTTAAGTTCAGATTAATTTTACGTGTTCCGCGTAAAAAGGATGCGTTAGTTCCAAATTCGAAATTACGTTCTTTGGTAATCTATTTTTGAAAATCCTATGCTTTCAAGGAAGATTCGTTAGATTCAAAAGAGGCGGCACAAGAGTAAACTCTAAATTCAAAACTGTTCAAAATTAAGAATCTCATCGAGTATTGTTATAACAAGGCTCCTTCCCTTCAGGCTGAACACACGAATGCATCGCGGTATGAATAGATAGGAGGATGGTACCATCTGTGCAGGCTTATAATCAATCTTACTTGTACTAGCAGAGACCGTGGTCGTTCCGGTAGGGTCTCGTGAATAGCATTGTAGGATCTTTTGACCTCAAAAGTGAAGTCGGTGGGAATAATTTGAGAATATAATTACTTGTTCCATTAAAAACTAAAATGCACTGGTAGCGGAGTCATGGCAAAAATAAATATGAACTATCTCAATGAAAAGCAAGCCTCTTCTAGCAAGTCTTAGCTGGGAACATTTTTGTAATCGCCCTTATAGGCAGTCGAGCCTACGGATACGCCATTCCAAAGAAGGGTAGTATGTGACAAAAAGGTTTTCTGAAAATTCACAGGACGAAACGTTCCAAATAGTTAGGAATTTAGCACCGGACGGTACGATATGGAAATCTCAGATTAATATATCATCTCCAACAATTTCTCATTAAACACATTAGGTATACAAAAGTTGTTTATATTGATTTGCCAATGTAAGACCTAGTCTTCAGAAAAGCATATCCATGGCATGTAACTAATGTATTTTTTTCCCTACCTATGCTGATTGATAGCCTCGAGAGGCTATTTCAGCTACTCCTTGACGTGTATGTAAGCTCGCTGGGCTTAAACCGGAATGTTGCTAACACTGGCCCTAATAAGGGCAGTGCTTCGCAGAATCTACCACCGGATCGGAAACGCGACCCATTGAGAAGATCCACCGAGAAACTCAGTGGGCTGTGTCTATGGGTTAATTTACTCGTCGAGCCCTTCGTCGCAAGCGACAGGTTCGGCGAGGACGGTGTCCGGAGCTTGAAGTACCTAAAAGCACCGTTAATGCATCGGGAGGAATCAATGTATATTTGTATTGACACTACCTGGTATAATAAAGGTAAGAAGGATAGCAATAAAGCGAAGAAGAAACAATGGTGCATCAGTGATCTAGATACGAATGCACTGGACGTCTTATTCTTTAGGCCACGACGACTTCAAAATGATCTCTAAAAAAATCCGTTGATGTATTTTCTATACGTTCAGTTTGTCGTTTGTATTATAGCTTTATTTTGTACTAGCTACATATATTATATACATATAAAACCTATAAAAAACTAAATTAAACGAGGAGAATAATGTTTTTTTTTCTACCACGTTCGCCTTTTGGGAACGATCCCTTTATATGTACTTAGTATAAACATGTGCATAAACCAAATCCTAATGTAGCCATAGGCAAAAATAAATTGTTACAATAAAATATGGACTACATAATTTTTATTTCAATTTGGAATTTTTATGTCTGATATGAATATTTTATTCTATTCCTATACCTAGGTATTTAGAAGAGGAAAAGATCTGTCCGTCCACGCGATATATTATATACCATACTAAAAAGGCGATCAAAGCAGTGAAGAAAATGATCTGTAGGCTTAGTGCGAGTTTCAAAAATCGAATCGAATGACTCGCATCGAGTGTACGCTCTTCACGGTGAAACGTGCGGAGCTCTGAGTGCGAGTTACTCGATTTGCAGGACGTTTATTCATCTTTAGAAGCAATAATTTTTTCTTTTATATTGGTAGCACGCAAGTTTTTTTTTAAGGCGTTTAATTGAAATGCCAAGCTTTCTAACGATATTTATAATTAGTCGGGTAATGGGTAATGTACCTGTGCTTAGTGCGAGTTTTTTTAATTACTCAGTCGATGTTAATGTTATGTTTAATTTGTGTGAGTTTGTATCAGTGCCACCTAGTGGTAAGCTTATGAATCTCATTTTGTGGGAGAGAGAAGGTTTGTTTATGTTGCTGTCTCATGTATCGAATAGCTTTACCGAAGTGAGCCTCTCGATTATTGTATGTGCGAGTGCGAGTTACAAATTAATGGATTTTGAGAGTATTTCTTCACTTTCAAGCAAGTTAAGTAGTCACTAAAAATTTTGCCGTGAAACCAATACAATATCAAGATTTTTTCTTTCGTTTTTAATAATAATGTTGTTTTTTAAGGTTTTATCTATTCTAATGGTTTATACACATATATTTTTTCGGTTAGAAAATTTTATAGACGTCTAGCTAGTTGTAAATACATATTAATTCTTTGCTTTTTCATTTAATTCTTATTAAATCATTGCTTTTTTTTAAAGAGTTGTTTGATGAGAGAGAGAGAGCGAGATAGAGTTGTTTTTTTTTTATTGCTTAGATGTGTGGACGAGCTCACAGCCCACCTGATGTTAAGTGGTTACTGGAGCCCATAGACATCTACAACGTAAATGCGCCACCCACCTCGAGATATAAGTTCTAAGGTCTCAGTATAGTTACAACGGCTACCCCACCCTTCGAACCGAAACGCATTATTGCTTCACGGCGGAAATAGGCGGGGTGGTGGTACCTACCCGTGTGGACTCCCAAGAGGTCCTACCACCAGTGAAAGAGTATTCTTTATTGTACACAAAATGAATAAATATTGTGAAACATTTTTTCTTGGTCTTATCGCTAAGAGTGATCTCTTCCAGACAACCATTAGATGGGCAAGAATAATTTCGAAATGAATTGCACACTGTATCTATCTATTATAGAAATATATACACACACGCACATACACACGCGCACACACACACACACACACACACGCGCGCGCGCAATATACATATTTACAGGTACATACGTACAGATTTATATTTATAAATTATATAGAAATTTGAACAATGTAATAATAATTTTGCTTCTTTACACATTTATAAATAAGGATGGATGCTCGTAATAATTTTAGTATATTTGGGCCACCTAATGAAGATCATCAACACTATTACCGTAAATACAATAATTTTATAAACGTTCAACGGGTAAAAGATTAAACCTATGTAAAACATAATTTCTTTAATTAAAAAAAGCTGAAATAATTACCTATTCCAAGATTAATTATGTTAAGTATGTCTAAATATGTAATTACAATTAAATAAATTCTATAATAAACTTCTAATTCTAATACTTCTATTAAAGTTACTAAAAAAATATGTTTATGCTGGGCAGTTTTCGTGTATTTTAAAGGTTACGCCATTACGGCAAAGTTTGTTTACGAAATTGCACCCTTAGAATGGAAGTGGTATAACTAAAAAATTTAAGATTAGTTTTATATTTCAAAACACTTATGTATTATTATTAAGAACCTACATTTTAAGTAGGTAATACGTGCAGCAAAAATTTTGGACTCCTTTTTACGAAAATTGCGCGGACGGAGAAGTACGAAATTTCCCACACTCATAGAGAATATAGAGAAGTAGTGCAGATTGCTAATTTTTTTTTTTTAATTGTGCATAAACAATAAAAAAATAAACTAAATGAATAAAAAAACCTTACACACATTACCATGTATTTGACACACACATGCATTTATACTTTTTTTGTTTATTGATTTATCAATCTGTGGTCAAATTGAGAATAGATTAATATTTTTTGTCTTTAATATTATTTTTCTATAATGTAGCCTTGGCGATATAGAGCAATGATTATTATAGAAATGATGATAATAGAAAGGTGACAATAGAACTATAATAATGTTCAAACTTAAAATTTAAATAAATTATGGTCAAATTTCGACCACTGGACTACCATTAGTAGATAATAATAAAATCATTTATTGCCTTTCACACAGATTTAGATTATTACAGGCAGCCTACAAGGAAACAACAAAAAAACAAAGCACTATTATATCATTTCTGGCAAGCAGCTCAACATTTGCACTTGTATATTATTAATAGGAATTTTATTAAGAATATTGACAATTTATGAGGAATTTGACAAGTACGGATTAGTTATAGATATATGTAGTTACATATTGTAAATTAAATTAGTTTTATAAGTGCAATAAAAAATAATTTAAATGATAAAATGATAAAGCCATACCTTTTTCCAATGTGACGATTAGAGGGTATCCTATTATTCTTTTCTATATTATTCTATCAGCTTAAAAAATTAAACAGTCTCTTTTAGTCTAGAAAAGGACAAAGTACTCTTTCTGTCTTTTTCAAATAAAATGGCATGCCTTAAAGTGTTTAAACCGAAAAACTAAAAAAATACAATTATTGTATTACAATATTGAAGTTTACCAGAAACTAAGAATTTTGGGTTGAGCCACTTTAATTCTAAAGGTACAAAATAGTATTGAACACGTGACATTACCCGAATAATTTTGAAAGTAGATGGTTCCCATTAAAATGCTGTTAAAATGCGTTGTATTTCATTTAGACGGTCTAATGCCAAAACATCACGTGCTACCAATATACGAGAAATAATATTATTGCTGCTCTCGGTGAATAAACGCCCTGCGAAGCGAGTAGCATTTCTCAACTCACACTCACAATTCTTCATTTTTCACCGTATAGAACGTAAACTCGATTTGATTTTGATTTATTCATTTACAATTGAACAACTAGGAAAAAAAGGTGAAAAGACATTTTGGAGGGACCGCGAGGAGCTAAATTGTGTGAATTGTTTTATTTTGTCTATTTAATGTTTCTTAGTTAATGCGTATTTAATATTTCTTCGTGTATAAGTGTAATTTTGAGACCGTCCTGGCTTAAAGGTTAAGGCGTCCGGTGTATTCGTATCTTGCAATGCACCGGTGTTCTAATCCCGCCGGCGGGTATCAATTTTTCTAATGAAATACGTACTTATCAAATGTTTACGATTGACTTTCACTGTAAAGGAATAGCATCATGTAATAAAAATCAAACCCGCAAAATTAATTTTTGTAATTACTGGTGGTAGGACGTCTTGTGAGTCCGCACGGGTAGGTATCACCACCCTGCCTATTTTTGCCGTGAAGCAGTAATGCGTTTCGGTTTGAAGGGTGGGACAACCGTTGTAACTATACTGAGACCTTAGAACTAATATCTCAAGGTGGGAGGCGGCATTTGCGTTGTAGATGTCTATGGGCTCCGGTAACCACTTAAGATTAGGTGGGCCGGGAGCTCGTCCACCCATCTGTGCAATAACAAAGTAACGTGGGTTTATTAACTGTTTAGTATCTGTGAAAGTGCGAAAATTAAAAAAAATTAAACAAAACCGCTGGACGTAGCTTCTCGAAGTCTTCGAAAAGGTCCACTGAAAAAATCTCAGTATATAATCAGCATTTTGCAGAGATTATATTTTATCCCATATTATCTGATCTCATTTCATTTCATTCCATGCCAATTGATTAATGCTTCAAATTAATCAAATCCATTTCACTCCATATTATCATTTTTCATAAAAAAAAATTAGGTTCTATGGCATGATATTTTTGCCTCTCTAGTTGGAAAAATAAAACTACTAAAGAAATACTCGATTGAAACATTAAAATCCACTAATTTGTAACACGCACTCGCACAAATGTCATTCGTAGTACTCATTTCGGTAAAATTACTCGGTTACGAGATCACAATGTTAATATGAACTCGCACTCACAAAATAACACCGAGTACGTTTGCCGCTAGGGGCGCTGTTGCAATTGCATACAAATTTGAGCAAACTGGCTCGCTAGTGAGAACGTTACAAAACTCGCACTAAGCACACTGAACAACTTATGTTCGAAAACAAATTTTAATGTTTTTAATTTAGGGATACAAATTCACCACCCAGAACCATGTTGCGTATTTTAAGCTCGCAGCTTATAAGGAAGTTATTCATTACTAAACCGATAATTAAAAATGGATAGGGTCGTAAATTCAAATCAAAGATCGTCACAAAAAAGTTGTATTCTTCGAAAATATATTTTTTAACTACAGAGCGATATTTTTTAACTACAGATCAACATTTTAGTTTTGTAGCGTATTTAGTGTGAGCTTACTAGGATCATAATTCCAGTTCTACATAATTCTACCATTAAGCTGTTATGTGTTTCAGGTTTTTGGTTAGAATAGCCGATAAATTTCTTGTCCTCGGAAGCATCAACTTAATATCTATAAGATATACTTGATGCCTTTGGACTTTGGTAATCCCGTTAACACTAAATAAGTTGAGAGCTTGTCTGTCCTTTGAAGTCTATGAAATAAACTAATTAACAAACAGACTCACTATCGTATTAATATTATAAATTTCATAAAGGTTCGGAGCTATGCATTTGCATTTTGAATGTTATTTTGAAAGGTTGACTATTGATTAGTTATTAGTGATTAATTTATACATTCACTATATTTCACGAGCAAATGCATATATATAATTTAATACGTAAAATGATTTTTCCGAAATAATAGCATTTATTGTAAATTTTCATCCAAACGCATCAATTGTTTTGCTAGATCAATTCACTTTTGCATTATATTTGATGTAATTAAATTATTCAATGATTATTGTAATAATGTAATCCTTGAATCTATTATTTAATAGACAACCATGCCTTGACATCGCAGTGTTATTGTCCTCTCTATAGTTCGTAATGAACGTAGTTAGTATTCAGATAGGTTAGCTAATATTGCACTAGTATCGTTCGATAGCACTCCTTGCGATTGCCAAGTATCATCAACGTGGAGTCGCTGACCAATAGGAGGTCAGATGACGCGTTGATGACGATGGACTACAGGAAGCTAGCAGGGTTGTCAGGAGCCGGTCGTTGTCCCAGTGAACGCAGCACTTTCGCTTTTATCGGCGAACGAACCCGGTCCATTACTACCTCACTCACGCGGTTACACCATCACTCCAATTGGTTTTGGCTGCGTTCATCGTATCGGTATGCATACTAATTATTTAGGGATGTGACGCTTAGATTTCTCCATACATACCTACGTTACTTTAAAAGTAATTTAGTGCTTTTTTCGGTTCACAACAATCGGAGCTTGGTGTTAAAGTTCGTTTGAAAAGTTTAATAAATATACATTTTTCTTCTTGTCAACGTAACATGTCCATTGATTCCGAAAAGCTAGCTCGACAACAGGGTGACTTAACATTCAGTCTGTAACTGAATGTTCATCACATCAAGTATTCATATGTTGCAGTTCGATGTCAAAACGGACAATCTTAGAATAATTATGCCAATGTTATATTTTATTATTATGCGGACAATGGCGTTGCTGATTTTAGCTACTGATCAATTCTTGTCAATTATAAAATTTATTTCATTATTCTTAGAATTGCTCAGACACAATAAAGATTCACGGATTGATAAATTAAGAAAACATTGTGTTGATAGTTATGTTAAAATCTAAGAGTTTAAGGTTAATAAATAATTTAATAGTACGAAAGTATATATATATTTATATATATATTTTATTGCTTAGATGAGTGGACGAGCTCACAGCCCACCTGGTGTTAAGTGGTTACTGAAGCCCATAGACATCTACAACGTAAATGCGCCACCCACCTTGAGATATAAGTTCTAAGATCTCATGTTTTAGTTACAACGGCTACCCCACCCTTCAAACCGAAACGCATTACTGCTTCACGGCAGAAATAGGCAGGGCGGTGGTACCCACTCGCACGGACTCACAAGAGGTCCTACCACCAGTAAAAAGTAATTGTATGTAGGTTGTCTTTGTTTGTTAATGGATATTTCATGAAAACACCGCTAAAGATACCTGGCACATTTAAAACATTACCAGTAAAACTACTTGAAGGATTACTGGTGTCCCGGAGGCCTTTCCAGTTTCACCAGGACAGGTGGGCGAGCAAAGGCTCAGCCAGGAGGGGTGGGATTTGCTAACAGCTACCCGAGCGCCTCCGAAGGAGACCTAACAGCTCAAGAGTAGCTGCTTCGCGAATGAATCTACTACCGGATCGGAATCGCGACCCGCTGAGAAGATCCGGCGAGAAACTCAGCGAGCTGATTCATGGGTTAGGTTGCACGGCGAACTCTTTGTTGAGTTTGACAAGTACGGTTACCGAGGTCCCTAAGCCTGCTCCTAGTGTTAGAGCTGAAGGCGTCTAATGCAAAGGTTATTTGGATCTGATGGATCCGTAAGGACGTGTCTAGGGCGTCGACGGTGACTGGCTCCTGCGTGATCAGGATTCGGGGAGTAGTCAGCGGCAGCAACGATAAGGCGATTATCATGACGGATATGAAACGTTTGAAAGCTTGCAACGTATCCGAAGAGATTTCAGTCCCGACTGTGTTTTGTACCGTACGTGAAATGGGGTGTCCTGTGAGGAATTCTTTGAAATACTCTCGCCATTTTGTGTTACTATTGCTACCAGAATAGAGTTCATCTAAACCACACTACCGAGAGCCACTGCGTTCATCCACAGCGCGTTTCGAGATATCTTTTTTATCGCACCATTCAGCTTTGGAATCAACTGTCCCCGCGTTGTTGCCAATCGCTATGATATATCCTTCTTTAAACTATATTTTCGGAGTACTCTTGACTGTTCACGAGCGACGGTAATCACTCATCATCAGCTGGGCCGTATACACATCAGGTTAAAATGGAATAAAAAAAATGCAAATTGACAAATATTATGATATATCTTAATTTTTATTAAAAACAAGATAAACCTACCTCCAGTACTATATTATATTTATTGTTCATAAGCACCTGTCATTTCATTACATTTACATTATATTGTACAATTTGTGAATAATTAAGATACTGAAGTATTAAATACAATGGCTGGATTTCGTTTGCTTACAATTTCATTCGATTAAAGGAGAGACCGATTAAGATAAATTTAAGGTTATGTAATCAGTTTGTAAAGGAAAAGATATTTCGTAATGTTATTAGTTCTTTAGCACCAATTTCGATTTCACTGTCCCAAGTTTGCGGTAAATCTTTTCGACTTGATTTATAGTAGTAATTTGGAAATCCCATATTGGTAAGTATATGACTTGCACTGTTATGATGAATACGAAAGTAAATCTGATTTTTAAGATATTAAAACCATTTTTCAATGAATTATCTTTTTTAGTTTCTTTTTTATACTTCCCAATAATTATGTTTAAATCAGTGAACATTATTAATTTAAGTCTGTTCGTTTTTTACATGCTCGAAGTTTATACTAAATTAGCTGTAAATTCAGAACCTATAATCTATACTAATATATAGGTATATTTCTACAGTGGTTTTTACGGATGTTCCGTTATTACTACTGAATCATGCATCCGATTGACTTGAAACTTAGTATCTATGTAGAAAATACATGTACTTATTGGGTAGGTTTTTATATGAGTGTTGGACTCCCTAATAATAATGACAATAAATCATAATGTTAACTTTAAATGCCCAGCGAAGCGGGAGAGTACGGCTAGTTTATTATATAAAATTGCATCAAAAACATTAATTCTAATGATAGGTGTGGATTGAATTTCCTGAAAATCCCTTTAGGTACTCGAAATATGTTGTACCGTTGCATGAGTCACGTGCTTAGTATTCGCAGCTTTCTTTTGAGCATATTGGGCAGATGGTTTGCGTGACATAGGTATAATATTTCGGCAGTGCTTAAGGGCCCGGTAGGCCAAACGTGTCCTACGCTGTACGTTGTAAAATGTTTCGTAACGTTGTTCTTTGTTAATAATAATGAAGATCTGCGTAGTTTCATCACAGTGCGCTCGTTGAATAATAACGTCCGGTTGAATGAACCATTGCATTGTGTCCTTGTTTTCTGTGATTTTCCATGGCACGTGCTAAGACCGGCCGCTTCTTGCCGCAGCTACTTGGTGTACTTCGAATATTATCACAGCGTCCATCGGAGATCTCATTCTTCATGCAAACAACTGCATTAGATATTAATTGATTTACAATTGCGTACGATTCGGAGAACTACTTTACAATATGTTATATTATTAGTCTGAGCTTAAAATCACAATGGCTACTTGCATAAAAAAATATCATGAACTTATTAATATTAAAATAATCATAAAATTAAGTTACACGAGAGGTTATGAATAACTGAACTGAACAACGATATTATAAAGAAGACGGTCACAAAAAAGTGGATAGTACCTAGGAGTGACAGCAATATCAACACAATGGAAAAACCAAACAGGACTTTCCAATATAACAAGTTTTTTTCAAATGATTTTTATTGCGTAGCTGCGTGGACGAGCTCCCAGCCCACCTGTTGTTAAGTGGTTACCGGAGCCCATATACATCTCCAACGTAAATGCGCCACCCACCTTGAGATATAAGTTCTATGGTCTTAGTATAGTTACAATGGCTGCCCCACCTTTCAAGCCGAAACGCATTACTGCTTCACGGCAGAAATAGGCAGGGCGATGGTGCGGACCCGTGCGGACTCACAAGAGGACCTAAACCTTATGTAGACCTTATTTTTTATTTTTTCACCCAAATGTCACCGGTGTCGCCGCTGCATCCTACGTACAGTTTACTCATTCTTAGGTGACTTATCTTTACTTAGTCATTCTATGGGTGGTATGGAATGAAAACAAGTAAAACATTTTGTCTTTCCCATCCCCTACCTCACTTACTCTTTTGACTTTTATAGATATTTTTTTATTGAGTTAAAAGAACATTTGCAGTAGCAGCAGCTTGATTGTTCCCTTGGGATTGCCGAAAGCCACGAGCCACGGTAAACATTCACTATCAGGTAGGACGTATGCTCGTTGCCTAAATTGGCAATTTAAAAGAAGCATTTGTGAACAATACTGTTATTTTATTCAAGAATTGACTAAGTGTTCACTCAATACAGTCTATCAGTAAGTATATCAACTGACTGATTTGTTTCATGTTCCATTGATCGTGATGGCTGAAGGAAATAGATTCTAACAGATTTTTAATAAAACTAAGTTCAGTATACTGTACTATAACAAAATTGCAGTTTGAATAGAAAAATTATTGAATATGTTTTTTTTTTCGTTTTAAACAAGTGCAAGATATTCAAATATACTCAAGCTTTTAGTAATGTATGACATTGTATCGGTACGGAGTATGCATGAAGAATTCAGTAGAACATTTCTCGTTGAATTTGGCTTTCACTGCTTCAACTGCATATACCATACTAATTTGATACTAATAATAGCAAAATTTTGATTCCGATCTAGTATTCAAGATAATTATGAAAGACTAGCGACCCGCCCTCGCTTCGCTTCGGAAACATTAAAACACACATGAAACCAAAAAAACAAAATAATTTTTTTTTAAAAAAAAGTAGCCTATGTTCATCAGGGACAATGTCGGCTTCTAATGGAAAAAGAATTTTTCAAATCGGTCCAGTAGTTTCGGAGCCTATTCGAAACAAACAAACAAACAAATCTTTCCTCTTTACAATATTAGTATAGACAATTAAAGTTTTTCGAATGCTATTTGAAAATTCAAAAGTAAGATTTCGTTAATATTCGCTCCATTAACATATTAAAGTACCTACTGTTTTCAATTTTAGTTTTTGTTTTACATATCAAAATACAAATATTCTTTTGGTTGAACCTTAATATTGTAGGGCAATTCTGGATTTTCTGCGGATAAGTCAAACACAAATAGAATTGTGTGAATCTTATCAATTTATGAGTAATTCTGTAGGATATGCATTTGATTCTTGAAATATTATTTATTGTATTCAGATTTCATTTTCATTCTGAAGTAATTTGTGAAAGTCAATGTACCCACCCATGATGCATCTGAACGTAAGCGTATAATTCAATGAAGCAAAAGTAAAAAGAGTCTTAGGTACATAGCCATTTCAATTAAATCACTCTCATTTTAACGTAGCCTCGGGTAATGTTCGCGTTACCATCAGTTAGTGGAATAGTAGAGCATTATTCTGTTATGTTTTTAATACGGTTACTTTTGGTTGATGACCCTGATCACGCCCAGATTTAGGCCAAACCCTTCGTTATCTGATTGAATACTTTTAGTACGAGTGCATTTTCTTTGTGCTTGAGTCAGCAAGAAGCAGGTTGAAGTGTCAATTCGTGACTGTTAACAGCTTGTAACACTGGTTTTTAATTAGTAGTGTGACTAGTTTGTTGCCAAGCGGTATTTTATAACAAATTATCTGAACCTAGAATGAAAGATTTCACCGGTGCAAATATTTTTGGCAAGTGTGCCAGTGTGTTTGGACTTTTACTTAAATCATTGAACCCAGTTATTCCACACAACCAAAAATGGCGGCTTTTAGATCTTAATAACAAAATAAATTTCAAAACGGTATTTACAAAATATAAACTGGCTTAGGCGAGCGGGTTATTCAGGGATCCTCTGGATGTGTTAGGTAGTATATTCAGTTTGACTTATTTGCATTGCTCATTCAACATCCGTGCAAGAAACTGACCACACATGCTGAATATGAAATGCACGAAGTTAATGTGACACTTTTGTCAGAAGTAAGCATTTTCGAGTACGGTCAGTGACCCTGTCATTGCGTAGGCTAGCTACTTTCTCTCAATGTTGGGGCGAGGAGGTGCGAGGCAGACGTGGAGAGAAGGGGGTCCTGCCAAATTAAGTGCGTGAAAGGCTGCGTATAGCCGTTCCGGTAATGTGGTTCAGGCACCGGTGTTTGCATGATCCCTTCCTGCCGAATCTACTACACATTTAAGCTGTTGCGAATGTGTGTTAATTCTTATTACGTGATTGAACCATTTAATATTCAATTGACGACCGTTGCATTATATTTGCGAAGAGCATCTTTAAAGTGTGGCCTAACAGGGTCGACGACCCGAGATTGGAGTAGTGGAAATCGCAAATCAGCTGTGACTTGGCTCACGATTCGATTCGATTGTTGTTATGCACTGTGTGTTCGTTAGTATACTGATTTGTGTGCTGCGTCTTCCGGTACCTTATCGTATACGGGTGTGATCCATGTATTTATGGATAACAACCATGATTACTATGATTAAATATAGGTTCCTGGTAGATATTAGTCTGAACTTGTAGTTTCAGTAGTCTATACCTACCAAGCTATTACCGGGCAGTGAGATATTAACAATTGGCGCTTGTTTCAATTTCGAAAAGTATTTTGGGCAACGATTGCGACGTCCGTAAAAATATTATAAGGCGAAACATCAAAGTAATTTATTTTGCTTTGTTATGTGACTTACAATTATAGGCTTACTATGCTGTGGTGAGATATAAATGTTGTAATCTAGTATTGGGCCAGTCCAGTAGACTGCCCACGTGATACAGGGTTGTCGTATTTTCGAGTTGATGCCGTGGGGTAGGGCAGTATAGGTACTCTAGTCAGACACTAGTTTATGTCCTATGTGAATTACTACAAAACAATTTTTTTGTATTTGTTTTCCTAGATTTAGATTGCTGCTCCGACCTTCCGACCGAAATGCATTACTACTTCACGACCGAAATGAGCAGGGCGACGGTACCTACATATGCGTGCTCATAAGACGCCCTACCACCAGTTATTTCGAAGGATAGATGTTGCGTCAGGGAATGATGATTTATAACAATTGTTACGCTATATGGGCTACGTCGTTGCTTTCCATAGTGTTTCACAAGGATCGTAATAATGTGGACCTCTAAGTTTTGTAATAGACTTACAAGCGGGTCCTCGGTGAAGGGCCCATGAAAAAAAATCACGTAACGAGTTTGATAAAATGGCCAAAATTAATACCAACGGTCGTATAAGCTTTTAAATTCTGTTACATCAGATTGTCTTTCAAAATCAATACATGTTGACTTATTTTCAGTGACAGTTAAATCTTGGTGTAAAATAAAGTATTCTCTCTCTTTTTCTCTTTCAGATATAACGTGAAAGCCCACTTGGTTGCCCATGTGAATGTCGCCCTCCAGCTCAAGACATGAGGTCCAGGTCTTAATTGTGTTATATCTCGTCTGTTGCCGTCTTCAAACTGGAATGCACCAATGCTTTACGGTTGAAATAGGCAGGATTGTGCTACTTATTGCTACTTAATCAGTGGTCATACAATACGCCGCATGATCACTGAAATGTAGCGGAAGAAAATCTTTGAACGTAATATCATATTATATTTGCCCCTATTAATTTTTTTAAAGTATTAAACTCCTATAGGTTGATCTTGTATCCAGTCATGAATGTCTTTAAAAATAAATCAATGAGACAGAATTTGACGAAACGTTTTTTTCTTTTTTTTTTTTGTTACATGGCGGTATATTACAAAGAAACGGTGGTGTGTCAATAGAGCAAACGCATAATTAATTAGCGATTTAAAGACTATTTGTATACGGTGCGTGTGCTTTAACGCCTAATGGCATGGTCCTCACGTCACGAACGCACATAGCGTTCGACGACAAGTTACGAAAAGAACAAGACGTCGCCGCAGGAATATCAATCGGAATAAATTGGGCGGCACACAAAGGTCGAAGGCAAAATTATTTAAAAAAAATTGCGAAACGCCAACGTAAAAAAAGAGTTGGCACATTGTACGTGCTTACGACGGCACGTTCTCTCTTTTGAAGGTTACTCGACGAAGCTGTGCGTGTACCGTTAAAATAAACTGTCATCATTTAGGACAACTAGTTTAACAATAGTTTATAATGGGCATAACTGTACTGAAACAGTAACGCTTTCCATTGTACTCGACAACGATCTTATCGAAGCTAAGGAGTCATGAATTCTAACACCGATACCGATAAAATAGTTTTAAAAAAAAATCATTTTTTAATATATGTTTTTGTATTGTATGTTTATTGTCTACGAGCGTAGTCGAATTGTCTACGGTCTACGCATAATACGAACGAAGCTGGCGTGGAAGACGGACGTGCGAGCGCTTGCCCTGGGTCGGGTGTCATATTTCTAGAGCATTGACCTATGCAACCTTGTGCGTTGAGCCCGACCGCTCTCCGTGCGCTGACGCAACCGCTTCAGCCCCTTCTCCTCTGACTACAACCATATCGCATAATTATTCTTTAAGGGCACAGCCTGATATTAGCAATGGAAACAATAAAGAAACTTAATTATAATCCTTATGCACTATAACGTTAGAATTTATCGAATGCTGTTTATATTTGCACAATAGCTGATCTTCATAGCTATCCGGTACATTAACGTGGATTGTTTGGTTAAGGTTTTGTGTGTGTAATAGTAATGTTCGCTTGTTCGTTATCGCGTTAATTATCGTCTAGTCGAGGGTTGGAAGACGGTTGAGCGAGTCGTTGGAAAGGCGCGGTGTGGACGGAACGCTAACAAGTCGCGGTCATCCGCAAATAGCCCGCGAGAGGTGCGAAACGGTCGCGGGGCTACAATTGGCGGCTGCCCCGAGAGCATTGCGAGGTGACGCTTACGTAAACCGCTGACATAACCGAGTCGACGACCGGCGCTTGCGCAAACACCGCCAAACTCGCAACCCCACGCGCCGCGCCTCCCCTCGGCGTCGTCTTGCTCCCACCATCTTGTCAAAATTACCTAATTGTAACCAAAATGCATCAAAAGGACACCGGTCCAACGCCCGAGTTACGACATTGGCTGTTATTAGTGCAACGACCTTCTGCTTAGGCAGGTGATGGAGGTGGTGAACGTTTATTGCACGTTTCGATTAACATTTAGTATGTAAATGAACTTATTTTAATATGGGTATAACTAAAATTTGGTCAACGTACCCACAAAGTCATCTTAAGTGCTCATCTGGGCGCTTAATAGAACCTCGGATAGGTCACAACTAGAATGTTAAAAGCGAACATGCGCAAGGTTTTCTGCATATGGCTAATTCAAACTTAAAACGACTGTTATACGTTTTAATATTGCGTACGCTTCGCGGGCTCCCAAAAAAAGTTGGGCGCGAACGAAATTGTGGGCATGTACGTGACGTATATGGTACAGTTATCCTTAGTGAACGAAAGTGAAAACTAAATGTGGGTTCGGTCATCGACCCTAGGCAGGTCGTCGACCGAGCCGAACTGCAAAGGCCGTTTGTGAGTGCTGAGGCCGTGTGTGCGACATTTAGCTGTATTGGACGCGCCCGCGGCTTCATTGCACATCGTTACTTCGATATAAATTATCATTTTTTACTCTGGAAAATAAAAGTAAAAGTTTTTAAGAGTTTTTATAGCGGTAGACAGCGGCTTGGTTCTGCCCCTGGCATTGCTGAAGTCCATGGGGACGGTAACCAGTCACCATCAAGTGGGCCGTATGCTCGTCTGCCTACAAGGGCAATAAAAAAAAATATTCGGCGACGATTTTGATTTTAGAAATCTTGTTGTCACAAATAAAAGTTTATCATCCAAATTCATCTGATTGCGAATCCCGAACGAACATTGCTGTCTTCATTATTCGGTCAATAAAAATCATTTAGATCCGGTCCTCGCCTTTATTTAGATTTGACTCGGTAATATAGTGAAAGCTACGTTATTAAAATACACCTGTACAATCTCATATAATACGAAAGGAAGCAAAATCAATGCCAATACGGTATCCGCAATTATTCGTTTATTAACTAGATAGATAACATTTAGAGTGTATGTTTTGATACAGACTCAAAATATTTTAAAAAATATATTAAAATCAAACTAGAAACTAAAGATAAAAATAAAAATGTAAACAAACATTGTTACGAATTTGTTGTGATAAAACAATATACATAGCTGGGCCATCATTGTAATTAAATACAAAAGCTTATGTAATAAGTCATTGCACTGTGTGTTCGAATTTGTATCATGTCGTCGGCGACTGTATACAAAAAAAAACTTTGTTTATTTATTAAGACAGGTGAAAGTATTAGGGGGATTAATTTGCGACTTTTGTTCGCAATATTTTCGTATCGGTAAAATAATTATGTGATATTTGGTTAAAATCATTATAGGATCTGACTTAAAATTAATATTGTATAGAAAGAATGGGGTATCTGACCTTAATTATTCATTAGTACTATTGCCCCATGATCGTGCGAGAATAAAGAACCATTTTTACTGCTTAGATGGCTGGACGAGCTAACAGCCCACCTGGTGTTATGTGGTTACTGGAGCCCATAGACATCTGCAATGTAAATGCGCCATCCACCTTGAGATATAAGTTCTAAGGTCTCAGTATAGTTACAACGGCTACCCCACCCTTCAAACCGGAACGCATTACTGCTTCACAGCAGAAATAGGCGGGGTGGCGGTACCTACACGTGCGAACTCACGAGAGGTCCTACCACCAGGTAGATACAGCTTGACCACATAAATTTATTGTGTACTCCATGAATTTTAAGAAAGGTACTGTTTAAAACATAAATGAATGAAAATCGTAGGGACAAACCAGTTTGGCGTAATTACTTCAAGAGTTTTACTGGTGGTAGGTCCTCTTGTGAGTCCGCACGGGTAGGTACCACCGCCCCGCCTATTTCAGCCGTGAAGCAGTAATGCATTTCGGTTTGAAGGGTGGGGCAGCCGTTGTAACTATACTGAGACCTTAGAACTTATATCTCAAAGTGGGTGGCGCATTTACGTCATAGATGTCTATGGGCTCCAGTAACTACTTAACACCGGGTGGGCTGTGAGCTCGTCCACCCATATAAGCAATAAAAAAAAATAAACACATGACATTTAAACGCAAAAAAATGATAAGGTATTTTAGTAATTTAATTATAATAATATATAATATAAATACTGTGCTTACGTTTATTCGCATAGTAAAAAGAATTATGTGCCAATCTTGATTTTGTGGTGCTTACACGAGTCAAATGACGTAAATGAGTGTGGCTATGGCCTAGCCAAAACAGACGCTCTTCAGCAGATAATAAAGGTGGCCCAGAAATGGTAGTCACGCGGGCTTTAGGCATGGCTGGTACACGTGACTGCCAGCGATCCGTATCATTGAAACGGAGCCTCGTTCGGAATATGGGCGAAGCTTCAGTGGGGTCACACAGCGCGGCTTGCAACAAGAATGTCAACATTTTTTTTCATACATAAGTCGATACTGAATGGAATTACTACAACTACTTACTTGTTACTTTTTATTAATTTCATTGACGATTTTAGGATATCACCTAAAGTAACAATGCGAATTCCGTCACTCGGCTTGAGCATTAGGTCTAATTGTCAAATACTTTGGTAACGGCTATTTCAATTTCAAACCGGATAGGTAAGCTTGCTAAGTGATTGAAAGAACCAAGACGATTTAACTAGTTAACTAGAAAATCAAAGCGAGGATACAGTTATTACCGACGGATGATGTGGAAGTTATACCAGTAATCAGAGGCAGCAGGCTTGCTAAATTACATTACTGGGTTAAATAGAAAATAAATAAAAATACCTACATGCTTTAACGCATAAAATAAAATTTCCACGCTCACCGATTACTACAGCACTAGCACCGTAAAATTATTGTTACTGTTTCGATATTAATATAAATTTACACATATGAAATATACATTTCTGACCTCGTTAACTGCAGTTAACACTTCAATCGACGCGAAAGTACTGACTCGCTTTTGGGTTCCGTATTGAGAATGGGTATTATTGATCGTCGCTATGTGGGCAAGTGGCTACAACTAGGCCGCGTTTCTACTGAACGGGTCTCGACTTTTTGTTCGTGATGATGCGGAACAGCACAGAGAAATTCGGTGAGATAAAGCAGCATTCGTTAAGGAGGACACCGTCACGAGGAGTCATCGGTTCCGAACTCGATAAATGTGGAGCAACAATGTTTCTCCTTGGGCTACGACGCAACTTGTCCACGGCGTACTATAACTGCCCCGGGCCGAACACAAAGCCAGTTTCCGCTTTTAAAAGTAATTACTAAAGCTTAATTCGAATTTCTCTTCGGAGCTCACAAAGAATCAATCGTTGCGTTTAGTGCTCACCATAATTCTATGTACGATAATCTTGGTAATGGCTATTAAAAAAAAATTATACATAAAGCCCTCCATTGTTATGTACTTAGTTATGAAACTACGTTACGAATATTTACGTGCAGCATTTAGTTTTTTTTTTATCTTAATCATTTATGGTTATGTTGTACGTGTAACGAGCTACTTTCTTTTACCGAAAAAATTCACGTTGCTTGACGAAGAAAGGTAAATTTTGTCGATAATATTTTGGAAAGCACACAAGAGAGTCCTTATGTAAGAGTTCAACGTGACACTTCGTGCAGTGGTTCAGACGCTGCCAGCTCGTTCATCGGGCCACTTTCCTTGCGGTATAATTTTTGTTGTTAGAATTTCGTGTTACCTTTCCCACCGTCCATTATTAAAAGCCGTTTTTTTGTTTCTTCTCGATTGTTTTATACACCTAAAATATATTTAAATTTAGGAATAATATGTTCTAAAACAATACATTATTATTATGCAAATAATGGTTAAGTATAAAACCAGGTCACAACACGTTAGGTATTTGCGTAGAGAACAACACAGGCGGGAATGCTAAATGATTGCTCTGTTTATGCCGCTAAGTACACAACAAAGCTGAAACGTCTAATTTATATCTAGGCACTAATGAGTGTACAAAGGATGTTTGTTTGCATCGACGGCTTCGTGTCGAGTGTCATTTTGAGGAACATCCGTGCTGTCAGCAGCCGCACCAACAGCGAGGTCGTCGACCTCTGACAGCGCTATACATTTGGCGAACAATGATTTGGAGTGGCGAGGTGAATGGCCGTGCTCGGAGGGGCTGAGCGTGGGCAGTTATTGACCCATATTGGAGGTGAAATGTAGATCAGTGGGCGAAAGCGGCGAAATTTGCCGTCGAGTCTACGCGCATCGCAGCGGCGCTCGCGTCGGTGTTGCGTTCGCGGCGCCGCACCGTTGACGCAGTCATGACTTCACACGTATTATGTGCATTCCAAGCGCCTATTATGCTACTAATAAATAAAATTAACGCCACCTTCTGTGTTTTTCTGAAAATTAATTAACTTGATTAAATATACATACGTTTGAGCTTCCTCAAAGTATAAATTAATGTATATTATTGTATATAGGAATGATTGATTGAATGCGACTTATAAATCATTAAATTGCTTTAAATCCGAATATGAACACTGAAATATCATTGGATGGTAATTATAGCTGTATACTGACCTATTTTAACACGTTCACTCCTATTAATTCACGAATAAAAATTGCGAAAGCTATGCAGTGTTTTTGAAAAAATAAAGAAAGTTTCTTTATTGTCTCGAAACAGTTAAACGGCTCTTTGTCCTGACTCCAGACACATAAAACTTCCTTGTTTCCAAGACAACCTTTTATGACATTTTGAGTAACGGGTCAGATAACGGTGAAGAGATCTGTGAAAAAGTCAAGTCTGAGCGCGGATTGTGAGCTTAGTGCTACAGCGGCCTAGCTCTCTTAGCAACAGCTTCTTATAGACGCTGAATCTGATTCTAAGCAAAAAGCTGACACACTATGCGCCTGTGACCCAATTTACGAAACACGACTGTGCTAGAAGCTTCTAAAATTCATCTCATTCGTAAGTTTTTTATCAAGCGTTTCACATTTCGATGTGTCGAAAATATATGCAACTTCAAAATGCTTAGAAGTTCGTTTTTTAGTTATTTCAATAGGAGCGTTTTAGACTTGAGGTTTTTACAAAGAAGATGAAATGCAAATTGTTAGTTGATACTCACAGCAGATCTATAGTCCAAAAACCGTGTTTTAATTTTTCATTGAATTAAAAACAAAAATATATAAACATAGAAACTATGTATTGTAATAAAACATAACCTTTATTCAAGTGAAATAAAGATTATGTTGGATAAATACTCAATTCCGTATTAACAGAGCTTTGGTTTCTTGCGACACATTTTGCCTTCCGCCTTTTACGGATATTTGCTTAGGCATTGTTGAAGATTGCGAGACTCATGCTCATGCTGAGACCCAAATGTCAAGCATCTTATGAGCTTTCCACCTTTAAGCGCACTGTAACTAACCCAAGTAATTGAATCTACTTTCTAAATTCGTATTGCAGATGTTTTATAGAAAGAGAATCAATGGCCACAAACAGAATTTATTTTATTACGGGAAAATACTATCAAGCCGTACATCTGGTCATGTTGATAATAAAAATTAGTATCTATAATGTACTGTATTGTAATATATTACAAATCTATATATATATAAAAATGAATTGCTGTTGGTTAGTCTTGCTAAAACTCGAAAGCGGCTGGACCGATTTGACTAATTTTGGTCTTGAATTATTTGTGGAAGTCCAGATAAGGTTTAAAAGGTAAATAAATATGAAAATACTCGGAATTAAATGAAAATAACAATTTTGTTTTCCCTTTGTTGCGTCCCCCGTCGGACGGATTCTTTTGTTTGTTTTAAGATTATTTTATACAAAACTTTACGTTTTTTATTTATCGATTGAGGCATTACGAAGTCTGCCGGGTCAGCTAGTTAGTAATAAAAAGCTGATTAAGGAAAGGTACGCTAAATTTTTTAATTTAATTTCCGGATGCGCTGTAATCTTTTTTAATAGTAGACACGTAGTAGTAGTAGTAATAGCAATCTTTAAAATTATTTGGATCCTGAGTGCTACATTGTTAGAGGACAGCTATTATTACAGATTGACTCAGACAGTTTGTCACTGTCATTAGCATGGCAGACGATACTGTTGTCTCGAAGGATACGGGAAGGACCCTGTCACAATCAATAAGGGTGCGCTGTAATCTACTAAAAGCTAAATAAAAATTTATCGTATTTTTATTCTCATTTTTTTTTATTGCTTAGATGGGTGGACGAGCTTACAGCCCACCTGGTGTTAAGTGGTTACTGGAGCCTATAGACATCTACGACGTAAATGCGCCACTCACCTTGAGATATCAGTTCTAAGGTCTCAGTATAGTTACAACGGCTGCCCAGCCCTTCAAACCATAACGCATTACTGCTTCACGGCAGAAATAAACAAGGTGATGGTACCTACCCGCGCGGACTCACAAGAGGTCCTACCACCAGTAATTACGCAAATTATAATTTTGAGGCTTTGATATTTTATGATTTAGTGATTACTGGTGGGCCGGAGGCCTTTCCAGTTTCACCAGCACAGGTGTGCGAGCAAGGGCTCAGCCAGGAGGGGTGGGATTTGCTAAGAGCCATCCCGACGCCTCCAAGGGAGACCAAACAACTTAAGAGCAGCGAACTCATTACATAGAATCACATATTGTACAATACAATCAAAACTCCAGCCTCATGTCTCAAGGTCGAGAGTTTGTTTGCCTATCTACGCGATAAGACAATACAATAAAATGTGTTATGTATTAAAGCTCAATTAAAATTGTCGAAAAGACTTAGTTTATTCTCTGTGAATTTTCTCATATGTTATCGATTCTGGAAACATATTCCAGATAAAAAGAAGGCCAGGCCCGAATATTAGATATCTTTTACAAAGATACTAACTGTTACAGTAGTCAAAGTTACTGTTACTGGTGGTAGGACCTCTTGTGAGTCCGCACGGGTAGGTCACCCTGCCTATTTCTGCGGTGAAGCAGTAATGCGTTTCGGTTTGAAGGGTGAGTCAGCCGTTGTAACTATACTGAGACTTTAGAACTCATATCTCAAGGTGGGTTGCGGCGTTTACGTTGTAGATGTCTATGGGCTGCAGTAACCACTCAACACCAGGTGGGCTGTGAGCTCATACACCCATATAAGCATTAAAATGTTTTATTAATCTTTCCACCAACGAGAAAATTAATTGTGTTTTGGGGGTAGTCGATGTTGCGCCCACATCTCGATGTTTAATTAAACAACACAATAATCATGCAAATCGAAATGATCTAGCTATATTAAATACAACGCTTTTACAATTTTTTTTATTGCCTTTGTAGGCAGACGAGCGTACGGCCCACCTGATGGTAAGTGGTTACCGTCGTCCATGGACTTCAGCAATGCCAGGAGCAGAGCCAAGCCGCTGCCTACTGCTTAATACTCTCCACAAGCCTCGTTTGAAGAAGGACATGTCATAGCGCTCGGGAAACACCGGGAAATTAAAATATTAAGAGTGCATTTTTTACATGTTTTAGTTTCGACAGACCTTTTGTCTTTATCACAGACTAACAATCTGTGTAGTGAACGCTGCCAATGGTTGATTGATACTTTTCGCTCCAGTGTTGTTGGATTCGGGATAATTTAATCGATTTAAAATAGTTTATTTCTTTGTGTACAAAAAAAAAAAATGTCATGAGCCTCTTACAATAGAAAACACTTGAAAAAAAACATTTAATTATAATATTTTTTATATATTCATTTAATTTTTAGTAAGTAAGTAAGTAAGTATTCAATAAAGAACGATAAGCATAAATAGACACTGGAAGGTGAGAATTGTTGGTGTTAAACATAAACATAGTTCAAACTGTCTATAATATTTCTTATTAACATCGTATTTTGAATGTACTTCATATTTATTACACTGTATTGTTAAGCGGCTCATTGTGTTCTAATCTCTATTCGCTAGCAAGTATAATAACATCTTGGCTAAGAACATGAACGTTTCTCACGATTGTGTGACGAGGCGGGGCTTTGTGCAGTATCGATTGCTAGTTCTTGGAGCAGCCGTAAAATGACCGACAGCTCTAATTATATTAAGCACACGGATAAGTAAAACCTTATGTCATACAGCACAAGGTTACTACAGTAGTGAGGAAATTTGTTCTAGACGAGTTTCCGAAAGCGGCTTGAAGAAAGTACTTTTACTGAGAGAAGGCGCAACATGACATAGTTTCCACGCGAAACATCGGTTCGTATCTCGTAGTGTCGTCGGCCGGCGCCTCTACGGGCTTTCCAACCATCACCACAAATTTACCGGCAATACCCGTCCTCTGGAAATATGCTCGATTAATGAATTATACTATGACAGATGTTGGCCGGATGGACGTGACGCCGGTGCCTAGACTGGCTTCTAACTTTTCCGACTTTTCCAACGTGAAAACATATAGAAAGTTCCCAGAAGCTGTCTTATTGAAGTTGGTTATTACCGTGCCTATGTATATTTAAGCAATAAACAATTAATTCTGTGGTCTGATGCTACCAATGCTATAATCATTGTTTTCAGTATTAAGCATTAGAACAGTGAGTGATATCAATAATTAAGCAGCATGAAAGCGCGCAATACATTAGACTTTTTTCATAATAGCTTTTGAAAGATCATTGATAAACTATCGCCTTTTTAACACAAAACATACATTCTGAATAAATTGGCGCTACAAATTCATATCATACAAAAACATGCTTTGGCCCACCATTCAGCTTTAGGCCACATAATTATGGGAGTAATTGTACTGTTTTGATCATTGTTCTATGGTGTAGTGTAAGTAGGAAGGATTGATTATTCAGTAAAATTTGAATTGGGCCTTACGTCCCGAGAAGGCGAAATTTACGTTGTGACGCTATAAGGTCTAGCCATTGTTGGGCACCATCGATCATGACTTGTGTATGTAGTGCAATGAAATGAAAACAGAAGTATTTTTTTTAATACATACATAACACCTAGTTTATCCACATAAGACCAGAAACAAAAAAAACATCTGTAGTTACACCGGTCATTTTTTTATAGCGTTGCAACTTAAGTTTCTTAAAAAAACTTGTGAGTAATGCATCGCTAGTCGATGACGTAGCGTCGTTCCAAGGGTTGAATGAAAAATGATAGCAATTTATCGGGTTTTTTGCTGTTACTACATGACGCAGACCTCATCTTGCGTTGAATACTAAACTTTGTTTATGTACGTCTTGATGTCAAATACGTATAAGACACGAGTGCGTTCGGTGAATATTCCATATCCATAAATAGCTGCGGGGTTAAAATACTGTGTATGGATTTCGTAAAAGCCCAGTACAATTATCCTTGTGTATGTACATACAAAACAAGTACGGGTCCACACGAAGTTTGTAAAAATGCAGGGGAAGGAAACTTTTGGTGACTGCTTTTTATTGGTATTCTTTTTTTTTGCTTAGATGGATGGACGAGCTCACAGCCCACCTGGTGTTATGTGGTTACTGGAGCCCATAGACATCTACGACGTAAATGCGCCACCCACCTTGAGATATAAGTTCTAATGTCTCAACGGCTGCCTCACCCTTCAAACCGAAATGAATTACTTCTTCACGGCAGAAATAGGCAGGATGGTGGTACCTACCCGCGCGGACTCACAAAAGATCCTACCACAAAGGTAATTACGCAAATTATAATTTTGCGGATTTGATTTTTATTTCACGATGTTATTCCTTCACCGTGGAAGATAATCGTGAGCATTTGTTGAGTACGTATTTCATTAGAAAAATTGGTGCCCGCCTGGGATTCGAACGCCGGTGCATCGCAAGAACACGAATACACCGGACGTCTTATCCTTTAGGCCACTACGACTTAAATTAAATAAAATTCAGATTTCATCAGATTTCCCATTAAAATAGATAAATACGACTTAGCATGACATTTAAATTAATGTTTTGTTGTAATTGTAAATTTAATTATAATTAATAGGAAAATATTGATAATTAGTTGTTTTGTAATGAATATAAGGGCGGTAAATTATCAAAAGAGCTTGTCTATTACGTTAATAATGTTAACTTTGTTTGTTATAATAAATGAATTCAATCTTGTAATTAATTACAAGATCAAATGGCAATTTTTTTACTAATATGTAAAAATTGCACGTTTTTATTACATTACTAGCTGACTCGGCAGACTTCGTAGTGCCTCAATCGATAAATAAAAGACAAAAGGAATCCGTCCTATGGGGGACACATCAAAGGACAAACAAAATTGTTATTTTTATTTAATTCCGAGCATTTTCATATTTTTTTACCTTTTAAACCTTCTCTGGACTTTCACAAATAATTCAAGACCAAACTTTGCCAAATCGGTCCAGCCGTTCTTGTGTTTTAGCGAGACTAACGAACAGCAATTCATTTTTATATATATAGATTTCTATATATTAGAATTTTTTATTTGACGAGAGGTTTACGAGATATATTAGTTGTAATTGAATTTCAGCGCAACTTAGTTTTTTAGTTAAATTTGTACGATAATTGTTTGATATTACATAATGCGTGACTAATTGAAGCTTTCTTAAAATAAGTTGTGCAATGAAAGGAAATTTACGTAAAAATAAGACGTTAAAAGTTTCCCAAACTTTCGTCTGAATTTAATAATTATCAATTTGAATCAATTCTGAGAACGTTTCAAAATATTCATATCCTGAATGACATCATGACTACCTAGTCAGTTTAAATTGCATGCAATCGTCTCGAGGCTCGAAACGAATTCTTGGAACGGCCTGTAGCTTCCAAGAACTTAGCTTAATGCACCTGCTCAATTCGACCCGCCACCGAAGCCATCAATTGCTATGACAGTATGCTAGAAATCATTTTTATAATTGCGCACTGCATTAATTGTTTTAAAAACTGGGAAACCAGAACAGAAGCTTATGGGTTGTGTGAATTTTGATTGTATTTTCCTTAAGTGTAAGAAGAGGTTTGCTGCCTGCATCCCTAATGTTCAGTATACAATTATTTCTAAGAGACACTTTTATTTTGTCGATATCGATAATGGACTTCGATGAATTACAGAAAAAAAGCAGCCTTGTGTTTTAAACACACAATAAATATATTGAGACTATGAAATATGTTTTAAAACAGTTCATAGTTCCTTGTATTTTAAAGAATAAACAACAAAACGAGGTGGGTAGTAAGTCTGACTCACTTAGGCTTACTACCAATCGGTAAGCGAGAAACAAATGTGTCAAGAAGTTGTTCAGTACTCAAAATATCAATTTAATGTAACCTCTACATATTACTCACTTAATGAATTTATCATTTCCTTTTACAGCGACGACAAGAGGTTGTGGGGGCTGATGATAATGGACACTAAGAATAAAACCCAATATTTAAAATCGATTGATTTTTTGGATCAACGATTTTGTATGATGCTGGAGAACATCTCATAACTACCCTACACTTTAGATTGCAATTTCACTTGCTCAGACGACAAATATAATATGTTATGTTTAGGTAATAAATAACGTTGACTGTGATGGGATTGCTGTTGGCCCTAAGGCTTCTTCAGCTGTACCGACACGGTAATATGATCAGACAAGAGTTCGGCTTTGAGGACGTTTCCTTACGCATTGTTCCGCACACATACAGACGCTTATGCTATTTAATTTTCAAGGTAAATCGGAGCGTGAAACTAAAAACGAAACGTAAACAACTTTCAAAAAACAAACAACACAATCTCCGGCAAGAGCAAGGCAAGCTTTGGCTCGTACCCGATACAATTTACTAATGACTGAATGACACGGCCGAGCTTAGACGCATTGGCATCAGCAGGCGATAATAACAACAGAGGTCACGCTATCACTCAGAGACTTCACTCGACTTGACCTTGCTCTAATTCAGTTGACCTTGTCCTTTCCAACTAGCAGGCACTATCATAATTTATGGTAGATCATTAGTTACGTTGTCGGACCGCTGCAAGTTAACGAGTCCCATCCCCATATAGATAGATGCATATTTTAACATATGACTTGTAGAGCTTGTTTGTGAATAAAGTGTATATAATAAAATGGATGATTTGTGAAAATAGGGATTGCTCTTGGGATGAATATTAAGGATCAAAAGAAATACGAGTATTAAACTGTTTCGATTTAGAAATCAAAACGAAAATAAGACGAAAACATCTAATAATATTTTAGAGACGAATGTGAGATACAACATTATATGAAGGTTCACAATGACTTTTCATAATAGAGGACCGAACAAATAATGATTTCTAAAAATTACAAATATAATAAAACAAATTAGTAATTTAAAAATAAGCGTTACCGATAAAATTGTGTAATAAACACACATAATACATAAAACACAATTTTTCTTTAAAGATCTTTTTCGATGTTAAAATTTTCAAGACTTCAAAAAATTACCAGGAATGTACTAGTAAGCCAATATTTACGTCGACATTACTGTATAGACTCATGAGCAATACAATTTATATTGTATAGTAACAGTGGCGGTGACATAGAACACCTTCCTACGTTAACCTTGTCACTCGTCAAGCGTTCCAATATACTAAGTAATCGTGCCGTAATAAAGAGTTATGTAATGAGCGATTGATAGTCCTTACAATGTAAATATTTTCACAACCTAGCTATATCAAGGTTTATGAAATTATTAACAACGAATATTTCACTTATATACTGTTTAAGCAAAGATTGACTTTTGACATCGAAAATAATACAAAAATTTAACAAAAAAGAAAAACGGTGCTCTTAAAAGAAAATGAGAATATCGTCTGTGTTTTTGAAGTCAAAGAAATATGCATTGATATGAATCATTCAAAAAATATTGATTAGTTCTTAAAAACAATAAAACCACCAGCTTTCAAATGTTACAAAAAATAAAACAAATCATCAAAATTAGTTCTTTTAGAAAAAAATAATGAAGCAACATACAAAAAATATAATTGAATTGATATTTCCCCTTTTTTGAAGACGGTTAGTAACAATCGTGTGATTTAGTTCTGCAAAGCGCACCTAAGTTGCATTCAAGATTAGATTGGTCCCCCGCCCATGTTAAGAGCAGAGAAGCTGTTTCAGCTTTCCGTAGCTTGCCCCCACCCTCGCGTGGGGCGTGAAAGCATCGCGTTGCGCGGGCGCAAGTGTGTCACGCGGGTCGACGAACGCCGGCCTAGACCCACATTCAGCAATTGGGGCATAATCAGCGACAGTACACCGAGCGCGTTGACCTCGCGGTGAAATGCCCATCTTTCTCCTTCACACTGTTTCTCTCGACACCGCAGCTGTCAGCTTTCCCGTTGCTTTACACGCTCGTTGCTTTATACGTTCGTGGTGGCATTCATCCATATTTTGTTGGGCACAAACTTGTTTTGTCCATTAATAGCAGATCTAGCGTTGGTGGGATACTAATGGCGTCGAATACGAATACGTCAAACTAATTATATTTTTTTCAAAATTCATTTAATTTTCGGGTTTTATATATATTTTTTTATAAATGTTGTAGATGTGCAGACGCTCTGACTGATCGCTCGGTGATTTACGAAGCCCATAGATTGTCCAAAGCCTGGGCAGAGGGGTTCGCCCTGAGGCCCGTCCAGTGCCTCCATATAAGGGTACGATGACCCCTTTCTTCTTCTGAATACCACCACGTAAATGGCGCCACTCGCCATAAGAAAAACAGCTGTAAATACAGTAACCGTAACCATGCATGGCTACGTTCACTCCAGAAAGGAGCGGGATGGTGATACCATAAAATGTCTGTTGACGGTTTCTGTGTGTTCTGGTGCAAAATACGTTATTGCTCATTTCGTTATGAATCCCTTAGTCGTCTTACGATATATTTTTTATTGCTTAGATGGGTGGACGAGCTCACAGCCCACCTGGTGTTAAGTGGTCACTGGAGTCTATAGACATCTACAATGTAAATGCACCACCCACCTTGATATATAAGTTCTAAGGTCTTAGTATAGTTACAACGGTTGCCCCACTCTTTAAGCCGAAACGCATTACAGCTTCACGGCAGAAATAGGCAGGGTGGTGGTACCTACCCGTGCGCACTCACAGGAGGTCATACCACCAGTAAACGTAAACGAGACTTCAGTATGGTTTGGTTACCGTTCCCCCCTAATCTGACCGGGCTCTGACCCGGACGGAGATCGGACGTCGGCTGGAAGAGTGCAGGTGAGTCACTTAGTGCGGTAGGGCCCTAAAACATCCTTGGGACCGCGGTCTTCTCCCAACATCTGCAGGTCGTCAAGTCCCACGGGGACCTCGCTGGAGGACCGACACACGGTCCGAAAAAAAATGGTTTGGTTACCGAAATCCAAATAACTTCTCACATTAGTATTGTGTTATACTAGTCAGTGGTCAACGTGTTACCAAGACCAGTGCTCCGCAGAATCTACCACCAGACAGGGAAATCGCGACTCAGTGGGTTAATTTTTTTTTAGCATAAGTGACTTCGCCACCAAAACGCTTAAACTATCTTTTGTTACACCAACGAGGTACACACACGCGCATTCAACGCAACGAGTTGGATCGCATTTTTTTTTAATTTTCTCCCAATCATAAATCTAGCCAATACATTTTAACTAATTAAATCTACGATGTATGTTGGCAGTCGGATAGAGGGTGTTTCAAGAAACCTTGCATTACAGAGATGGAGAACGAGTTCACGGCCCATCTGGCATGGAGTTGTTACCGTCCATTTTAGGAAGAAGTCAATTGAATTGAATTTTATGACGTTTCCCCGCCCCTTCACGGCAGACATAGATATGGTCACTCACGAGGGCTCACTTATGAGGTTTTGCGGCTTTAGTTGTTATTATGCGATGTTACTAGTCCTTTCGTCATAGAAATTTGCCTTCATAATAAACATTTCATAAGTACATATCGACGCTTGAAAGGCAAACGTGACTAAGCGACAATAACTGCTTTATACATAAATGATAGGCAATAACCATATTCGATGCGCAAAAAAAATTTATTTCTAGGTCTATTAAAATCATTTCAATCCTACAGCTAGGTTCGTTAAAATAGAACTTTTTTCAGGTATTTCAACTTTAAATTAGTCTACTGTAAAGTTCACGTATTGTCGCTTAGTCACGTTTGTCTTTCAAGCGTCGATATGTATTTCCTGACAAAAAATGATACCTGCCAGCGGGTTTTGAACATACAAATACACGAGCTTAGGCCAGAATAAATCATTAGTATTTGGAATATATAAGTAGGGATATTTGTGTAAAAATAAGCGAAAAGTTCATGGTTGCATATGTAAGTCGCACGCAACGTGAACCATGCTTACGACTATCGTAAGTGTGTTTGTTATATACCGTAAAATGGGGCGATTAGGGACAAATTCCAACTTTAAGAGCAATTTTAAGGTAGTTGTTGATGTATATAATGCTATATCAGGATCAAAATGATTGAGTCTTGGGGGCACCTTTGCTGTCTAATTTAAAATTATGCAACTAGCATTCCAGTTTAAGCAAAAAATGCAAAAATAGGTGTAATCCCTATTTACCCGAAAATTGCGGTTAATTGGGATGAAATGAGAAATTTGCTAGGGTTGGCACTACTTTTATTTTTATATATAGTTTTAATTTATTTATTTATTTAGTTGCACCAACAAAGTGATCATCAATAAAAAAAATTGAAAAACTGACAAAAGTACATGGCAGACATCACCTCAATTATAGGTGCAATCGACAGTGCAGTAACAACAAAATATATATATATATATATTTACATATATATAGTGGGCTTTCTTAGAAACGGTTTATATTTCTCCGTTCTTGGTAAGTACTTAGGGGCTGATATTTCTATCTGGGTTAAGAGATTAGGTGTGTCGGTTATTCCATGGATTAATCAGATGAATACCCCCACTCTGAACAAATATTAAATATTTTATTATGTATAACTTAGACATTTTTGTCCACCTTGAGATTTCATTGATCTTGTTACATGTCTCTGCAAAATCGACTTACTTATATTAAATTGCTTATCTATTTCAACTAAAGACTTATTCCCAATTTCGCTTCGATAAACCAGATTTTTACCAACAAATTTAAAAAATATTGTTATAACTACATAGACAACCCTACAAACCTGTACCTATTTATACTTATGTCGTTTCCATTTCACGTATTCTCATCCCAATTGACCCCTTTTTCGTTGTTATTTGTACCTAAGACGTCCCCAATATCCCCAAAAACAACAGATTTTTACATGTATTTTTATTTAATCAAATACATTAAAACCAATAACAACTAAGACTTACCTTTAATATATATGCTGGTTCAAACACTAAATAACGTTTATAAATCATAGTCGTCTTCTATTATTATCAAATAAATAAAAGAGAGCAAAGTTTCTAGCACTAAAATAATTACCACCACAGGAAGTTAATTTGAAACGCGATTTTTTATAAGTTAGCAGCTATTAACATGCATATTCAGAGTTGTTTTGTGAACTTTCAACATTCTACTATTAAACTACAAAAAAATGGAAGATTTTGCAACGAATATAAAACTTATATTGAGCGTCGAAAGATTTTCCCGGTTTTTTCCCGATTCGCCTTTCAATCCCTAATCGCCCCATTTTACCGGTACAGCAACAAGATTTTCACTTTCAGCCACAAACGCTACTCATTTTTTTTAAGAGAAAAAATGACACCTACTTTGAAATGTAGATTTTGATTCCCCAAATGTAGATCAATAAATTCCTTACATATAAAAAATTGTATTGAAACAAATGAATTGTTAAAGATTTATAAATAAAGTAACAGTTTTGTTTCAAAGGTTTAGTTCACCGTAAATAGTCATACAAATGAGATATATTTTTTTAGGCACTGGAATCTAAAATATAATGCCTTATTCTGATTAAATTAATACTAAGAATTGACGTGACGTTGGTGCAACAGCTATACAAAACGTTGTAAACATCGTTGTGAATAGTTTTTCGTCTTCATTTCTCATAGCGCACGAAAGCGTCAGTTTTTGTTTTCACTTTGAATATGTGTGATATCTACTATGTACGTACAGAGCTGCTTGGTGAAACAAACAAGAGCGAACGGAAAAGAAAGTAAAAATAAGTGCATTGATACAAGAACTAGGCAAACGTGAGCCGAGAAACGTGTGCAAGCGAATGCAATAGATTCATCTCGGGGAAAAGTGATGACAAACCAACTGGAAACTTTAGGCCCGTATTGTTTATCCGTTGAGCTATTTTCGCGCCATATACATAGTTTTACAGCTATTTTTTTCAATTTCTTCACTTTCTTTCTATGCACACTTTCTAGGTTCCATGGTGAAATGGTCTACGCTTTCTAACGTAATAGTGCAAGTCTTTCTTGCGTATCACTATTGAGAATGAAAACGAATTAATGCTGTCATTGATTCTCCTTCGGTTATTGCCTCTATGTGATTCTAACAGTACAGTAAAAACCGCGCTAAGTTAATTAATTATGGACGAATTCATTTAGCTAACTTCAATGAAAATCGAATAACGTAATTTAGATATATGAAGCAGAGTCCGTATAGAACAATTGGTTTAGTCTGGTTGTAGGCAAGTTCGCATATTTAGGTCACAATCTCTGTGGTGGTTTGCTCTGTAAATCTGCATACACGGATGTCGGTGCTATTAGATATTGTAGGTTTCTCTATCGGAGAAACTTTCGGAGTGAGCGAAGTGTGTCGGGCCGCGGGCCAGGCGGTGGTCGGCGTCGTGCACCCACGGAAATAGGTCCGCGACAATAAACTATGAAGCATGTCTATGTGGGCCATCGCGAGCGCGGGATCGTTGTTCGGTCGCTTGTCGACACTATTCGCTCGCTGAACGCTATGCAAATCGTTAGGAACTTTCTTCCGGCGCGTTTGCGAGAGGGCATTGTAACGATTTCTCCTGCGCAAACGAGCGATTGTTGCCTTCCTTCTATTTCAGTTCATTTAATGTGCATTTATTATTATGTATTGGAAATGTTTTGATTGAAACTGTAAAGCTTAACAGTTAATAATCGTTATTAGTAGAAAGGAAAATTGCCATTTTAGGTGAGGAACTATTTATCATGGTACAAACAGTGAGAAAAGTGAGTTCCTATTGTTGAAGAAGCGTAGCTAATTATTGAATTATTCCATATTAAACCAGCTCAATCTAAATACTGTAAATATTGTAACATGTAAACGCTATTAAGTAATTGAAGATTCATTTAAATCTCTTAACCTTTAAGCAACATAATTCTTTCGAAATATTCTTTATTTAAAAAGCTATTGTCAGTTGAAACTTTTTAAATTCTAACAAAGACTTATCTTTTTTTTTTTTTTGCTTTTTTTTTATTTGCTTAGATGGATGGACGAGCTCACAGCCCACCTGGTGTTAAGTGGTTACTGGAGCCCATAGACATCCACAACGTAAATGCGCCACCCACCTTGAGATATAAGTTCTAAGGTCTCAGTATAGTTACAACGGCTGCCCCACCCTTCAAACCGAAACGCATTACTGCTTCACGGCAGAAATAGGCAGGGCGGTGGTACCCACCCGCGCGGACTCACAAGAGGTCCTACCACCAGTTTCTTGTAATTTCACGGTTCATTTTGGCTTTGACGTTTATGGGAAGAAACACTCCCTGCTCTTTGTCAAATGTAGCACTGTATTTTCTAAGCCTTAAAAATTAAGTTAATCCAATATTTAATGAGTGGATTGAACTCTTAACGGGTGTGTTGCCGACCATCGTTCTACTAAATTGCACATTGATAGTGCTTTTTCCGTTTATGCGCAGGTTGAAAGCGAACAAGATTTTCTCGATTTGAAGACGTTCGATGAAATGTCAACATGCAATAATATTTCAAAATATTAGCATCTTTTAATGACGTTTACTAAAATATAGTTCAAATTATTTTTATAGTTCTTGTTAACAATAACTTTTGTTTCAATGAAGATCTCTTATGTAATAATACACCATTTAAGATTCTTACTTCAATTTTATTTTTATTATTTTGTTCTAAAAAATTTTTATTTCATAATATGAGATTTACAAACATGTTCTCTTATCGTTTCTATTCTATTTCACGTTATTAGTACTCCTTATCACTGTACTCTAATGATAGAGGCGTTTGTTACGTAGTTCGGTTATTGTGTAAGAATTGATAATGATTTTTAATACTTCTTTTTCAACACTTCTTCACACAAACTTCTTCTTTTTCATTTTTTTCAACACTAAATTTCTTGTTTTCTTCTTCGCGTTACGAGTTAATTATAGATTCATATTAGTGTTAAAATTAATGATGTTTTTTGTGTTTTTTTTTTTTTTCGACACCTAAAAGAGAGTCTTACAAGCTTGTGTATCGTGCGACCACGACCCGCGCAACCATCCGCCGGCGCGACTCGTCCGCACGCGGCCACACTGCACTAACCTACTTACCGTGCGTTGATCTTTTTGTTTGTAAACATGAATGAAACGCGTTTGATAAGTATACGAGCACTTCAACGGTTCCGTACGTAATTAACGTATCGTTACTATCAATTGCGTTTGATTGTAAAATTATTTTAGAGATCGTTAAATGACTGAGTTTGGTTTTGAGCTGATTTTTTTTGCGCGCCTGTGACATAAAATTTCAATACAGCCCACTAATTTAAAAAAGCTCCACGTATTTTAGTGTATACTGATCTGGTATCGTACACTATTTTGGCCCTATTATTGGTATAGGTTCACAATAGACAAACACGTATTTACGAATCTGATTAAGTTAGTAATTTATTATCAATCATTTCGAATTAGAAAACACAGTATTAATAATTTATGATCTCTCAAGCCTTCGGAACGAAACCGGAATAATCTTCAAGCCAATAATGAAATCAAAGCCAACCACAATTGCATTAGTAATCAACACTGTCATTTCTATTTATAAGTTAACCTACACTTAAATTAATAAGTAACATGAACCCAACTCTTTGAATTACCGAGGAGCTAGTGATACAAAAATACTCAACCAGTGAGTTCAGAAAACCTTTTGACCTGAATCTCAATAATAAATATTATTTAATATTAAAAGAGCGAGACACATATATATGTAAAATAATAACACACACAAAATAAAATCGTAAATTAATCTGTTTAGTACAAAACGATTGAAACCTTAAAAATACTAACAGATAATTAAAGACAGTGATCGAAGCTTTAAGCTACCGCCTGGGCACGGAAGACGCCCAAACAATAATCATTCATTTAATAAGTTAATCATAATTACTTTTCTATTTATTAATAATGTTTTAGAGACGGTGTACTATAAAAGTTTTTCACCTGGCAAACCTCCTTCGCGTACCTTCGAGCATTACGATTTAGATGTTCTTTAATTTCATTACATTGCGTGTTGTCAAAAAAATATGAATAAAACTTTAGATATATTACAATACAATACAATTCGAAGTCGTCGTGGCCTAAAGGATAAGACGTCCGGTGTATTCGTGTTGAGCGATGCACCGGTGTTCGAATTCCGCAGGCGGGTACCAATTTTTCTAATGAAATACGTACTCTCGTACGTGATTTGATTTGATTTGATTCAAGGTGGGTGGCGCATTTACGTTATAGATGTCCATGGGCCCCAGTAACCACTTAACACCAAGTGGGCAGTGAGCTCGTCCACCCATCTAAGCAAAAAAAAATCATTACCTACATTGCATGTTGTCAAAAAATATTAATAAAACTTTAGATACATTACAATACATTTGTGTCTATGTAATTGGAAACTTACTTATAGTATTGAGGAAAATTGATTAATATTATTTTATAGGGATGAAATGTAATTCTACGAACATAATTTTCCACAGTAAAATTTTCCACAGTAAAATAACAAATTGGAATAGATAATAATGTTGTGACGTCTTTGAAAATGTTACATATAATTGGTTTAAGATAGTTTTAGATAAAATAAAGGAATTTAACTTATTGATTAAACAATAACATTTTATGTGCGTAGGTAGGTAGGTCAAGGAAATCAGAATTATAATTTTTATTACTATTAAAATCAGAAAAGTGACAGATGTTCAGGGAATATGGCTGGTAGAAGTTAATTCAATTTAATGAGGATTACAATTAGGTATTATGTGGAATCTATATATTATTAATACGTGAAGCAAAAACTTTGTATCTATCCCTTTTTACGAAAATTGCTTGAGACCTTAGAGCTTATATCTCAAGGTGGGTGGCGCATTAACGTTGTGGATGTCTATGGGTTCCAGTAACCACTTAACACCAGGTGGGCTGTGAGATAGTCCACACATCCAAGCAATAAAAAAAAAGACGAATTACGATCTTATTTATGTAGTAATAGGAGTCCACAGGTACCACAAAATGAAGCCGCCATTCTCCTTAAGACATTCGCTTGAAGACTCAATTATATTTTTATCACCCTTTAAAGAGGATCGAATGCATGTTTCGTGGTGTTTACCAGAAAGGTCTCCCAATAGGACCAGACCTAATTATTATGCAAATTTGTAATTTATGGTGGATTTATGTTTTTCAATTATTTCAACTGAAAAAATTGCAAATAATGAAATAGAACTCATAAAAAAGAATTGTTAACGTTTCTTCGGGGATTTTGAGTAAAGCATAGTCGCATGGCTAGACGCGAAAAGAGCTTACACAATAAGAACATAGGTTGGTCAAATTTTGGATGTGTTCAGTGCAATTAATATTGTTTCCTTATCTAAATGAACCTTTCAGTCTTTGTCTTATTCAACAATCCAGACCGCTGCTCTAAGCATTCTTAAGCATTGCAACATATCCTTTGCAAAAATTGTTCTCATTTGAATTGTTGTCTAAGAGCTCCGGATAATCGCTTCATCTACTAAAATAAAACATAACATCATATCGAGGGGTGAAAGGCTTCTTCTTCTTCCTATTCGTACACTCTTGACAGAGTGGTCGTGGTCATGCATCAGTCCGATCCTGCGATACCGATGCTCTCGCGATGCGACGCCATGTGGCACGGTGTTTCGCAGAGTGAGAGCAATCGTTTATGTTGGAGTGAGTCACAGATTTAATGAGGTCGATCCATGTTGGAGATCTTTTTTTTTTATTGCTTAGATGTGTGGACGAGCTCACAGCCCACCTGGTGTTAGGTGGTTACTGGAGCCCATAGACATCTACAACGTAAATGCGCCAAACACCTTGAGATATAAGTTCTAAGGTCTCAGTATAGTTACAACGGCTGCCCCACCCTTCAAACCGAAACGCATTACTGCTTCACGGCAGATATAGGCGGGGCGGTGGTACCTACCCGTGCGGACTCACAACAGGTCCGACTAAGTCGTGATCGGGTGAAAGGCTAAAATATCATACATAAAAAACTTCTTCAGCTATTTGAATAGAGTAAACTCAATAAAAGTTTAATTAAAAGCATCGAGCTGTTGATGATAATACTAAATAAAACGCACCTTTAATTATAAAGATAAATGTATTAAGCGAAATGTCGCTTAAACATTGTCTTTCACATCTCGATATCATCACGAAAACAAGATCAACAATCCCTTTAACATCTACTATCGGATGCACGAAGTCCTCAGTAATATTTAAAAATTTACATAGTTTAATGAAATCTTGATAGTGACGACTTGATAGTGAGTGGTAACTAAGAAAAATATTTAGTATGAAAGGAACCTGGAAGTCGTTGGAAGTACTAGGTCTGGTGTTTAGAGAATAAAATAAGCAAGCTGTAAAACATCGTTTTGATCAACTGCAACTCGTAAAAAACAATTTATAGTTAATAATTTGTCAAAGCTTATTTACGTTAATTTACGTTTTAAATGAAAATTGGTAGAAAGTTCAGTTCTGATGGTACTGAGGTAATTTAGTATTTCCTAACAAATGGTACTTTGTTGACGAATCATCCCAAAAAATTTAACATCAAAAAACTTACGATCTCTTCTTGTAAATACTTTGTTTGTTGTCTAAATTCAATCAAAATAATATTGTTGTAGTACATATACAACCTTTTTTTAGGGTTTGAAAAGAAAATCAAAAGAAATTCTTAACTATTTTCAACAGCCGCAGGTCATAAAGAAAACAGCAATATTTTGAAAAAAATGAGCATTGGTTTAATTTCTTTTTAAACGTTAGTATACTTTATACATATTGTACAATCGATAGAATCACTACATATTATTTGATTTAGAGATATTTTATTACAGCGCAAACTTCAGATTTGTACATTTTTAAGAATACGTTCCGACAAGACGCAAACTAATGACTTCTATTTCTAAAAAACAAAAGAGAATTTATTGGTTTTTGTATTATTACTATATTTAATGTACGGGCTATGCCTGCCAGTATTCTTTGTCTTTAAATGAAATAGAATATTTTTCATTCTTCAATAAAATATCTTAAGATAGACGATGGTATTCATTTTGCTAAATCTTTGAACTTAAAAGCACATGCTACGCGGTAACATTATTATTTACAAAAAAAAGTTAACTGGTGTTAAGTGGTTACAGCACATAGACAAAAAAAATGTTCCAGAACTTTTTTTTATTGCTTAGATGGGTGGACGAGCTCACAGCCCACCTGGTGTTAAGTGGTTACTGGAGCCCATAGACATCTACAACGTAAATGCGCCACCCACCATGAGATATAAGTTCTAAGGTCTCAGTATAGTTACAACAGCTGCCCCACCCTTCAAGCCGCATTACTGCTTCACGGCAGAAATAGGTAAGAAGAAGAACACATTTATCGGCCCGTGCAGGCTCGTGTCATGGTCTGCTTCCAATAAATCAGGGGACGTAGCTCCAGGATTCTCAGATTATTATATTTCTGACTGGGAAGAGTTTCGTTTTACTTCTCTTATCAAGATCAGGTGCGTTGGCTTGCTAACATGAATTATCAATATTTTCAATGTATTTATAGCATTTTATTTAGTGTTGCGGCGACAAAGTTCACCAGCTATTTATCATCTTAGGTCAAGAGTTCTGAATAAGGATTGACTGTTCAGATATTAATATAAACCGACTTAAAAAAGGAGGGTATTGTTAATTCGACTGCTTTTTTTAATGTACTTAAGTTACCTTAGAACTTTTTTCTAGGTGAATTGATTTTATTGATTTATTTTATATATTTGAGAGTCGGTGCTTCTTATGTCTTTTTTTATTGCCCTTGTAGGCAGACGAGCATACGGCCCACCTGATGGTGAGTGGTTACCGTCGCCCATGGACTTCAGCAATGCCAGCGGCAGAGCCAAACCGATGCCTACCGAAAAAAAATTATGTCGTTAAATTTTATCAAGATCTGACCAGTAGTTTTTGTGTTATCCTTAATAATGCACATGTCATTGATTTTGACTACAACACTGACGTTATTCTTATTTTATAAGATGCTGTATGAAAGTGTTAATTTGGACTGAAAAATTGAAATTCGTTTTTTTCTTCTTCATGTAACTTATTTATTTAATCATAATATCTACCATTATTATCTATACATTGCTACCTTCTAATAGGCAGGTCATTTATGCCTTTGCGATAGAACTCTAGTGATCTAGATTCTACAAACTGTGTGAAAGCATTTTGTACTGTCTCCTGGGAAGAAAACTTTTTGTCATGTAGAAAATTGTCCAAATCACGAAAAATATGATAGTCTGTTGGAGCAAGGTCTGGCGAATACGGAGGGTGACGAACAGTTTTTAATTGCAGTTCCTGTAGAGTTAAAACGGTTACTCGTGCTGTGTGAGGTCTCGCGTTATCATGGAGTAATAATGGGGAAGATCGATTCAAGAGTCGGGGCTGTTTCACTGCAAGTTTTGCTATCATTGTTCGAATTTCGGCCCAGTAGACATCTGCCGTTAATGCTTGACCAGATATGAGAAAGCCATAGTGAATAACACCATGCTGAGACCACCAAACAGTTACCATTACCTTTTTATTGGTAAGCTTTGCTTTAGGACACTGTTGCGGTGTTTGACCTAGGGTCAGCCATCGCATTTTTCGCGTACAGTTATAGTAAAGAATCCATTTTTCATCACATGTCACAACTCGATCCAATATTCCTTCATTTCTGTATAGATTCAACAATGCAACACAAGTTTCAACACACGTTCCTTTCTGCAGATCAATCAAATCATGAGGCACCCATTTGTCATATTTTTTATTTTATTGATTTGACGCAAATGAATCAATATTGTTGGAAAGGTAACGTTAAACCATGCCGCTAATTCCTGGGTAATTTGGCTTCGGATTCGAATTTGAATCGGCTTTCACCATCTCTTTCAATTCATTGTTATTCACACGTGTGGGCGGTCCTCCACGTGGTTCGTTCTTCAAATCAAAATTTCCATTACGAAAGCGCTTAAATCAAAATCGCACGGTGCGTTCATAAGCAGTCCCCTCTCTAAACGCAACATTGATATTGCGAGCTGTTTGTGCAGGGTTAGTTCCGCGTCGGAACTCGTACTCAAAAATCACTCGAATTTTCGAAGTATCCATCTTTGTTATCTAAGCTGAATAAAAAAAACAACTGAAAATCGATAATCGAATATTGCACATTTTTTAAAAGAACAACCTCACAGGTACCATTTGAGAAAAGTTTCATTCAAAAATCTCAAACCATGAAGGTTCTATGTCAATTCGAAGTACCTATTACAATAGAACGGCAATTTCATACTTTAACCCCTATTATTTAGTTGAAATCGGTATTTGTATTTTACGCATTTGCTTTCAAATTCGGTCGATAGTTCGATGTTTTGCCTCAAGCTGGGCGTGGGCATTAACAGTAATCTAGAGGCTCCACGCTCTGGTGATCATAAACAAAACAGATTAAATGAAGAATATTATACAGCCTGCAAAACATGAGTAGGAAGTGCACGTCTCTCTCCTTGTTCCGTCGTCAAAAACATCGGCACGAACTAACTATCTAATATATCCGTGAACTCGTGCCGTATCGCAGCCAAAGTCAATGTACGATCCTAACTTTTATTACGCAGTCAGCCTCGTAATATCACCTCCGAATAGGGTACAATGAAATAATAAACGATAAAAGGTCTCCGTTGAGAGACGTGCGATCAACAAACTCGAGCTTAGAAACATACGTAGTCATAATGGTATTGTCATAACAATTTGCATAGAGTGTTTTCATAAAATGCACGTTTGCACTCGTTTTGATTATTAAAAGTTTGATAACAGTATGAACAGTACTAAAAAACGTAGCAGTAATAGTAACTCTTAGGATAAAGGTTATTTTAAAATTACCAGTTAGTTAATTTCAAGTTAATCCTGGGGATAAAATTTAAATATATTTGGTAGAATTTCTTACATTTGTGCCATCTATATCTGCCATCGAACTTGTTGAATAGATTAAGTTTATATCTATTAAAAGATAATGTAAGTACATTCATAAGATTATACTTTTATTGAGTTCGGCTATCGATACAACGCGTGCGTAAATTTACTTTTCCAAGAACAATAAAAATGTTGTATAATGCAAGAGTTGTTAATTCTAAGAAGCGTATGCCAACGTTCAAAATATGCCAAAAATCAAACCCGCAAAATTATAATTTGCGTAATTACTGGTGGTAGGACTGGTAGGACCTCTTGTGAGTCCGCGCGGGTGGTACCACCGCCCTGCCTATTTCTGCCGTGAAGCAGTAATGCGTTGTAACTATTCTGAGATCTTAGAACTTATATCTCAAGGTGGGTGGCGAATTTACATTGTAAATGTCTATGGGCTCCAGTAACCACTTAACACCAGGTGGGCTGTGAGCTCGTCCACACATATAAGCAATAAAAAAAAAAGTTATGACCAAGTTTTATGTTAAACTATTTAATAAAAGTAACATCATTTATTAAGTAGATAACATTTCTATATGCAAAACGCTCTGGTAGGCCAGTGGTGTCATTCATGTCTGTTCTGCAAGGAACCATTGGTTCGAAGCTGAAAATGTACTCTGATGTTATAATGTAAATCGTGAAGTATGATGTTCAGGAGTGCTCAAGTTTGATAGCCTGTTAACAATTTATTTCCCTTGTCATACAAGACAAGTAGTACCGTTTTTGCTTAAACCGCTTGTGTTCTTTAACGCGGGGAAACCAAAAAGACATAGAACAAAAAATTGCATCACGTAAACGAGTAAAAGGTTAATGATTATTTACCTGCTCCATCAAGTCTCCATATGAAATATTTGCGTGTGTGATTGTTTGCAATTGTCCTACAATTTACTAGCCAAATATTACACCTCTTGTTTTAGCATCACAAAACTACGTGAGTTTATAAACATTACTTGAGATCTGACCTCAATACACTAATATTAAAAATTATTCACTGAACGAAGCGGCAAAGCTCCGACGTGACGTACTTTGTAGGAATTGAATGATCTTCGTATTACTTCTAATCGAAATTAGCATAGAGTAATAACAGGAATACAAATATTGAAGTAGAATTAGCTTAGAATAAATAAATAGCTTAGAATAAATTAAAATATTCACGGCTATTAATGAGTACATGAGTTTGAACAGCAAGGTAACCGAGTTTGGTGATCGTAAGCTTCTCTCGACCGTCACTATTAGATTCATTACGTAAATGGACCACACCCTTTGAATCGCGAGTGATATTCCCTTCACATTGTCAAGTGTCATTGAACCGGCAAACATTCGCTGTGTCTTTAAAGAATGCAAGGACGCCGACGATGATGTTTCTTGAATTGTTCCGAATCGGTTCCTAGCCTAGCAGCGCACATCGCTTCACTCACTCGGTCACAAAGCTAATTAGCGGCCATGCGTTGCGCGATTTCTGTTTGCGCTTAAAAATAAATACAAACAATTTCGAAATATGCTTTTAAGCCTCGTGACTAAAAACGTTGGAGCAAAACGGTATTTATGCACGTTCATTTTATTGCGCTCCGTGCGGAAAATTGTGCGATGAGTGTAATGAACTCAATCAAGGATACTATTTACTTATCCACATTAAAGCTGTGCTTACGATATATTTGTGTGAGAATCAATAATTAAGAGAAGTCAAAGCCCTAGACGTAATAAATACTATTATCATTGACGTTGGTTTGGATGCAAGCATGTATGTAGGTATGCATGTATGCAATGATTCGCGTGATAAATTCTCAACATAAGAGGCACACGGTCGGATATCTATAATTTCAATTTTAAATAGTTATGCATTGAAGATAATCTGATTATTTTTAGGATAAACTATATTTGAATTATTGAGTTTTATATTATGGTCTAGACTCTGAGAAGATAAAAAATAGGATATTTTTGTTTTGTTTTTATTATAAATATATCGATATTAGTTCAAACAATAATGAATTACTCCACAAGTATTTTTTTTATTAATCACTAAGGAAGAGTTAATTGAGGTTATGGCACTAAATTTTTACCACGTACGAACGAACTATAAGTTCGTTTACCGTAAGGCGATTAACGAAAATTACAGTATATTGAAAAAGTGAAGCTTCCCTGATCTAACGAGTAAGAATATAATAATATATAATCTATACTAATATTATAAAGAGGAAAGATTTGTTTGTTTGTTTGTTTCGAATAGGCTCCGAAACTACTGGACCGATTTGAAAAATTCTTTTTCCATTAGAAGCCGACATTGCCCCTGATGAACATAGGCTACATTTTTTTTTATTTTAATTTTTTTTTTTTTGTTTCATGTGTGTTTTAATGTTTCCGAAGCGAAGCGAGGGCGGGTCGCTAGTATAAGAATAAAATGATTCCGCTAGATTGTCGCAATTACTGGAAATTCGACTATAATTAATTGAAATTGTCAGTTTGTACACTATTATGAATGTATTTTATACTTCTATAATCACAAATCTCGCCAAGACTACACTATAAAAAATATTAACAAAGACAAACAATATTTAATCCCAATTTGACAACAGACGTCAAGAACAAAAGTTTGACAATAAATAGTATGCATGCTTGTGTGCGTCAAATACATGGTATGTAGTGTATGTAATGTTTTATTTATTGATTTAATGTATCTTTTATGCATTATTTAAAAAAAATATTAGCATTGTGCACTTCTTCTCTATATTCTCTATAAGTGGGGAAAATTTAATACTCCTCCGTTCGCGCAAATTTCGTAAAAAGGGATACAAAGTTTTTGCTTCACGTATTAATATATAGATAAAGCGAATATATTAGGCACACAGGCATAATGGTAATTCTATTTCTGACACAAAGAACGATTTCGGATGTATGTAAACAGGGACGGTCAATTTACAACACAATTGAATTTTCGACTTTTCGTCTCAAGAAGGATGGTGGTGTTCAAGTTGCGATGTCTATGAATACTAGTAACCATTTCAAAGTTTGCCCTACAGCAATGAGTGCGCCCGTTTGCGTTAGTAAAACATAGACACAGACTTGAAGCGACACACTTATTGGAAAACACATTTATTTACAAGCGGCAGCGTAAGTTCTGAGCAAATGCAAGATTATTTTTAGCACTGCAATCCTGGAAGCTTGTTACTCGATATATAAATAGCACGATAACAAAACTCTGACGTCCAGTAATTTCTAGACTATTGTGCAACAGCTGCCCACGATCGGGGTAAAAACCTAGCATGCATTGACCCTGGATCCTCCGGCTGGTCAACTACCTCTTTCGAGCTAACTAAAAATAAAAGGATAAAACATCTGCCAAGGAAACAAGCACTCTAGGCTGTACTTATAGGCGTAAGCGATAAAAAGGAATAAAAGTAACCGCGTCCAGCATCCTGGGGAGACGTGGATACCCTACAGTGGTGGCGGTCGATTCCTGAACAACTTGTACATTTAAATGAGAACGGACATTTACGTCGTATGCGATCAGATGCGGTGTCCTCATTGACACGAGGGCCTCGTTAAGGTATCCATTGACTTAATGTTGAATATGTTTCGCTCCCTGCGATGAAGCTATTGACTTTAATTATCGACGTTATTATGTTAGTAATGTGGCGAGCATTCCAACACTACATGGGCGTGGAACCCGTTTGTGCGATTTGCTCTTGTAAAGATTGGAAATAATATATACGCACGCTTTATAAGACGATAGGTACATATAGAAGAGTTTACAACGATGCATCAGTTATAAGGAAATACGGTTCGTAATAGCCTGCAATGATTCTACAAGGATTTTTTATTTTCCAGTCTAGACTAAGGTCAGGAGAGCTTTTAAATATACGAACACCGGACAAAAAATGCATTTGCACAAAAAAAGGATCATTTATGTTTTTTCGTCGCTTGGATACAGATTTTGGTTTTCTGCCCTTCTCGGTTTATTCGTGTCGTTTGACGTAAATGTCCTTTTGAATGCTATACGATCATTTGCGAGGGCGTCTACCTCGTGCTAACCTTGCATTGTGTCAGTAACACTGGTCGCTGGATAACTGGACCGTGGTCGAATGAGAACGGCTCAAACAGAAAATGCTTTCGGCTTTTCTAAGCGTTGACGTTAATTATGAGGTATTGCAAACGTCTGGCATGAACTACCCTAGGCGAGATTGGTAATAATTCCGAAAATAATCTTATGGATTTTGCTCACAATTTTTTTAAAAAATGTTTGAATTCTGGGGCACATTGTCAAGTAGGGCTAATCTAAATCGCATCGTGATTATATCTATATTATATGTTCAAAACCATTTAGGTACGAACTGTCAGTGGAAAAGAAACAGCACTGTAATGATTTTAGCTGTGTTCTACTAAATTACAATTCCGAACTTATACATAGTATAGTGAGATGCGAAATTTATAAAAATTTTAAATTAAATTTCTAATTTAGACTTATCTTTGAATTAGTATTAAACTTGAGAAATGAGTTAGTGAGTGGGCAGCAGTACCTTCGCCGCTATTTCATAACAATGTCTTACTAGTTAACAAAAGTCAAGGCTTAATGTTACAAAATGTATATAATAAATTATATTCTCTATTATTTTAAAACTACTTAAATATCGAAACAAAAAGCCTTTAATGATAGTTCTTGGACATGTTTAGGAGTGTGGGTGTGCGTATTCATATCTGTGAACGTGATTGCGTTTATTAATTAATTAAATCGGTGGCACGTGGTGAAGTCAATGCTTACATTAGTCGATAGTGGATATTAAGAGAGTCGATCGTTGTGATTGGTTCGATAAGAGTAGCTCGGCCGATGACCGGCCTTCACAATTAGCGTTGCAGCCGCACGCTTGAGACTACGCGCGACCTCGCCCGCCCGTCTCACGCTTACAGATTCACTCTTGTGTACAGATAGCTCTATGCGTGGTATCCTATTAATTTTTAAATAAATTATTATCTATATATTAATACGTGAAGCAAAAACTTTGTACCCCTTTTTACGAAATTTGTGCGAACAGAGCAGTATGAAATTTTCCACACTTATAGAGAATATAGAGAAGGAGTGCAGAATCTTAATAATTTGTTGAATTATGCATAAAAAATATATTAAATCAATAAATAAAAAACATTACACACACTACCACGTACTTGACACACACACGCATGGATACTATTTGTTTACTGTCAAACTTTTCATAATGCATCTGTAGTCAAATGAGAATAGATTAAATAATGTTTGTCTATATTGATATAGTTATTTGTCGAAAGTGCAGTCTTGGCGAAATCTGTGTTTATTGAAGTATAATAATCTTTGACAATAGAATCATAATAGTGTAGAAACTTATAATTTGAATTAATTATTGTCGAATTTCGACTACCGGGGGACCACTAGTAACTATAACGTTGTGAATTGTCACCAAATGTATTCAACTGGAAATACCAAATTTTTGTTTTGTATCGTGTCTATGATGATTGACGCGACTTGCGTCAATTGTTTTAGGACATTATCGGCGAATGTAACTAATGTTACTAACATGTTTGTTTATGTGATAAAACAGTGCGGTCATCAAAATATTTTCCTATCTATTTTTGGATCACAGTTTAGCATGCTATCGTAAAATTGTATGCACGCTATCTAATTACTGTATTTTCCTTATTCGATGCGTGTTTGTTTCGGCTTTAATCGATATATCTACATCGAATTACAAGTCAACATCCGTAAGACGCAAAAACGTAATAACGGAGGAAAATAGATTGGACGACATTTTATCTTACTTATACAGGGTATAGTTAACTAAAACAAATGCTATACGCTGATGGTATTCCAAGCTCACACGAGTTGTTACATATCAGCGTCTTATTTATAATTCTATTGTGAAGTTAATCATCTTTTCGGGTTTCTGTGTAAAAGTAGGACAATCGTTCACAGCATAATTTTGACAATATAAAGTTGGACCTTTTGAAGTCGTTGTGGCCTAAAGGATAAGACGTCCGGTGCATTCGTATCTAGCGATGCATCGGTGTTCGAATCCCCCAGGAGGGAACTATTTTTTCTAATGAAATAGGTACTTGACAAATGTTCATGATTGACTTCCACGGTGAAGGAATAACGTCGTGTAATAAAAATCACACCGGCAAAATTCTAATTTGCGCAATTACTGGTGGTAGGGCCTCTTGTGAATCCGCAAGGATAGGTACCACCGCCCTGCCTATTTCTGCCGTGAAGCAGTAATGTGTTTCGGCTTAAAGGGTGGGACAGCCGTTATACTGTAAAAACTGAGACCTTAGAACTATATTTCATGATAGGCGGCGGTATTTACGTTGTAGATGTCTATGGGTTTCGGTAACCACTTCACACCAGGTGGGCCGTGCGCTCGTCCACCAATCTAAGCTATAAAAAAATATACTTCGCCAAGATAGCAGTTAAGTCAAAATGTTTTACTATTCTACATACACTTTTTTATCCTTGCCCGCAGTGTAACACAAATAGAAATCAGCTGACGTGCGAGGTCAATAGTATCATGTGACGCGAGGGCACCCACTGACAGCTGCCTTAAATTTGCAAGCTATTTAAATATATCAATAGCCTAACTTAACAAAGTAAATTTCATTTCACGTTCATAGTGAGTTAAGATTAATATTATTGCATAGGATTCGGTTTCCATACAATCTAAATGTCACATTCTTATTGATTTTTATTATTTATGCATTAGCATTTGGACTAACTTATAACATAATATATGTATGTTATATAATATATATAAGCTGTAAATTTTTATAAAGTCTGTAATTATTCTTTCTTCTTTTTTAGGTAACCTAATAAAAATAGGAATTAATTATTGGAACGACGTTCTTTATGGGACGATGCGGAGGGGTACCCTAACTGGGAAGAAACGTCCGTAACGTAAGATTTTTATTATTTATGTATAGTCTTAGTATGATGGCTATACAGTGTCTAATGTATAGTCTACGTGATGACGGTTATTATTATTATTATTCATATAAATAGCTGTTTCTTTGTATATTAATATTACATATTTTTTTTAAATCATTGTGAATAAAATAAAGTTGATAACTTTGTAAAGTAGTTTTTATTTTATTATTATCATTAAAAAATTCGCAATAAAAAATGTATACCCGAATAATTATTTTCTTTAGACCTCGAATAGAACTAGAAACCTCGAATAGAATAGAATAGGTTCAGATGTTCCACATTCATTGGTGATGTCCATTAGCATTGGTGACCACTCACCATTAGGGGGGCTATGTGTTCTACTACCTATTATGACGATAAAAAAGTCAGATTTATGTTCAACGTAAAACCATACATCAGATATAACATTAATTAAGCTCCATCCATTCATTTTCACTTTCCCTCACGGTCAAGAATCAAGTATCCCAGTGATCTCCCGTTAACATATATGTACAAATACTCTTAATATTCATTATTTATTACGAAGTTAGCGCCGATGACGAGACTCTGATACCTTGTAACTCACAAAAGCTCACAATCAAATGGGTCAACACGATATTAACATCACAGTTGACGTCGCGCGACAGTTGATAGTGTAAGTTGATCATAAACACAATATTAACGGAAACTTCATATGAATTCATCGTTGACCGACTCAACCATACGATTAAAGAGCATGATACTTACTGGTGATTGGACTGATTGGGCATATGGGAACACGCCCGGATAACTGCTACCTTCCTACCGATACATGCCGTCATAAGACCTTCTATTTCTAGCTGCTGGCTACAGTCGTCAGGAGGTGAGTCATGTAATACAATAATGTTGTTTTAACTGTAGAATGCTTTTATATTTGTTAGGATAACCAATAGCCATTGCGATGTGTAGCAATATAGGGTCATAATTTTTATTACAAAAAAATATTTCTCTTTTTCTTTATATTATATGAAAAATTTATTACTACAGCTTGCCTTAGTTTATACATCGAAAAAGTAGAATTTCAAGAGTATGAAGCTCAATCAAAATGATCTCAAAATTATCCATTAATGATCCCAATCCCTTGTGGCGGTTAAGAATTAAAATACCTACTTTCTCTTAAAAAATCGACATTGTCATTCTTATGGAATGTTTTAGGAACACTTACTATAACATATTCTTTAAAAGAGAGCCTAATTGAAAAGAGAGTTTGGGACTAAACAACATCAAAGTGTTGTTCACTCCTCAAAGTTCAAAGTGTTCAACTTAAGATCACTTAATTTATTAAGTGTTCAATACTTAATATCAAAATGAACACATTTTAATATTATCGGTTAAGTGATAAGAAGTACGCCTTTTATAAGAAAGAATTCCTTTTTTATTTTATAATACGCGATGCGGTTCTGTATGCTATAATTATTTCCCTAGATACGATCTTATGCTTTCAGGTGGAATTTCTTCGGGTTATTTCCTTTTCTGCTTCGATTGCCCCTTTAGTGTGTATACTGAGTGAAAAGTCATATTTTTCAAACGAAGTTCCTTATCGCGCGTTGTGAAAGGGGGTTAGACGGAAAAAATTCTTACGAAAAGTTGTCACGACACTTTTTGCTATAAATTCTTACGAAAAGTTGTCACGACACTTTTTGCTATAGTAAGCTATTGTAAGCTGTGCGGCGTCGCATGTTTCTCTGTCTGTCTGTCTGTCTCTCTCTCTGTCTCTCTCTCTCTTTCTTCATACCTCGAATAGAACTTTAAATTCATATTTTTATAATTGGGAACTTCGTTCCTATCCGGTGTCCCACGACACCACACATCTTTTTTTCACAGAGAGGGGTTTTATTATAAAGATACCAATAACCCGTTATACAAACATTCAATTGATCCGAAGCAGATGAATATTTTAAAAAAAATGCACCTGACTCCATATCTTCTTTCATCGAAAACAGTATTTATCTGAAAAAAAAAAGGATTTTTCGGCTTTTTTATTATCCCACTCCATTTGACAACTCATTTCAAAAAGATCGGCGCGAAAATGTGGCATATGTCATATGAGAGTGACAGCTTCTTAAATCAAATGGAACATTACCGTTTTTCTTAATTGTAAATTATTTACAGCAAAGTGCAACTGTATAGGTAGGTTATAAATTAAATACTAAAATCCAATAATAAATATTTACAGGAGCAATATTAGATTTTAGCAATATTACATAGCAATATTAGATTAGAGCAATTTATGGACCATTAAAATTAAATGTAAAAAGTACTTAAACAATTTAGCCAAATTTACGACGTAATTGGGCTAGAAATAAATAATAAATAAATGAGATAATAATAACTTTTCAGATAGACACTGACTCCGACCGAAAATAAAACTGAAGCCCGTGGTATGTATTTATAGAGCTAAATAGGCAATTAAAAGTTTTATTATTTATTCCATTTATTTAACTTGGTGTTTTGCTTACTGAATGCGTTCATAGACAGTCAACGACTTTTTAGCATTTAGCATGTTATCGCAAATTCTTATGCATTCTGTTTTATAATTACGTATTCCTTATTAGTTTCGGTTTCAATTGGTAATTATATCGATTTCTAATTTGACAATGTATGGTAATCGAAAAACCACGTGATGGAAAAATCAACAAAACAAGCGATCAAGAATCATCCACCTATACCGATACCGCCATTTTTGCCATAGGTAGGGAAAAAAAGCACCATAACCGGGGAAACATGATTTTTAAGACTTTTAATAAGTAAAATTGAATCCAAAAAGAAAGTCACCGATGATATGTATGTATTGTGAAAGGACACAGAGAGCTATTTCTGTTGTGAAAAAGGTGTGTTTTATGGTTTTTAAACGGTAGGAAAACCGTTATGGAATGAAACCTCGAATTGACACCTTATGGTGGGTGGCGGTACTCATGTCGCAGTGTGACTACACATCTAATTACCTATTGCAGAAAAAACATAGTAAATATACAAACGTTGACTCGGCCAGTGGTTCTTTTGTTCTAGTATTCCATATGTTCTGCTGAACTGATTCAAATAACACCGTCATCTTTATCCTTCATTCTTCTTCAAACAACGCTTTACGAAAGCTGTACGGGAAGGACCGGTTTGGCTGCGTCTTTCGAATTACAAAGAACCATGGTATCCTTTTCTAACTGCCCATCAGTTGGGGCGTATACTTCTCTACCTCCGAAAGCGTATAGCGAAATGAGAAAAAAATACAAGCTCCTGAGTACAACCTGTTACTCCTGGTCAGGGTAAAATAGCGAGGACGTGAATGGACCCAACAAGTTTGCGGGATTTCGCGATGTAAAAACTGGTATTAGCTCGGATGAAAAATATGCGCCTGACATTAACGTACAAACCCATACTATATGGAGCAACTGCGTTCATCCACAGTGGGTTTCCAGAAGTATTTTTTGCCACGTACCATCCGGCTTTGGAATGAGCTCCCCTCCATGGTGTTTCCCGAGCGCTATGATATTGCGCGGTAGGCAGCGCTTTACCTACCGCAATATCAAGCAGGACTTTACCCCTGGCATTGCTGAGATCCATGGGCGACGAAAAACCATTAACCATCAGGTGGGCCGTATGCTCGTCTGCCTACAAGGGCAATAAAAAAATCAATGGAATTCTAAAAACAATTCTATGGATTCCAATGTTAGTCCCAAAAAGACTAACAAGGTATAGAATCCATGGTTTTAAATTAGTCTATGTAATTATTTCTTATTTATACATTATTGGAGAGACCAGCTTCATGAGTTTTCTTAGAGCAACTAGCAGTAGAAAAAAACTGGATGTATATGAAGGGTAAAGGTGCGCAATGCAAAAAATAATTATTAATGTATTGACTGAAAACACTTAATAACCACAGTACATTAAAAACAAACAAAAGCATTCAATCTATACTAATATTATAAAGAGGAAAGATTTGTTTGTTTGTTTGTTTCGAATAGGCTCAGAAACTACTGGACCGATTTGAAAAATTCTTTTTCTATTAGATGCCGACATTATCCCTGATGAACATAGGCTACTTTTTAAAAAAAATTTTTTTTTTTTTTTGTTTCATGTGTGTTTTAGTGTTTCCGAAGCGAAGCGAGGGCGGGTCGCTAGTTAAATATATACATAAATATAGACTGTATAAAACTAGTACATTAATATATATCATTATGTATGCTAAAATAGACTAGAATTAATTTATACTTTTGCACTTAAAACCACAGGGAGTTATTTTATTAGTCCAATTTTTATTTGTCATTTATTTATTTACTAACAGCATTACTGATTAAAAGCCATAAATGTAACTAAAGTTTCGATCTTAATGATTTAAAAGAAAAACAAAAGTAGGTACCTTGACATTTACAGAGGTTAAGCAAAAAATAACAATAAAAACACGACAAGAATAACACTTCGGTTCAATTATTTATATAAGGAGCTGTTTAGAATAATGTATATATCTGGCCTCTTAAGATCGAAGCGAGATTTAAAATTATTAAACAAAAACATAAAGACCTCGTCAAAAATCGGATTTTGTAAAAAACAACTAGAATTAATTGAAGCCCCGCGACGTACACTACGCTCATTTTTTGCCTAAAACCGCTTTTGTTTGTCAGTAACGTCATTGTCGTCATTCGGATGATCTACACAAATTTCAATTTAAAATCCCTGTTTTGTGGACCCGAATATTGAATTATTTATATTTCGTATCAGAAATGTCCTATTTTAAAACAAATTCAGAGAGCAGTCGATAGGCGTCACTGCACGTGACTGCTGGTGCGTCCGAATCTAATAGTTGTAGTTAACGTGGTGACGCTGCGCTCACTTCATACCGATTATTGGTCTCTACTACATATTTGGCTTACTCGTTTTAACGATACCCAACTAATATCAACTGTATCTATCAAGTGAGTGTATGATTAAAATTAAAGAATTACTATACTTTGCAAAAAATTGTCAGTCAGCTTCTTAAAAAAATTGTTAAAAAATTATTCATAAAAGAGTTTGGAATGGGTAGCATGACGTTTGCTGAATCATGTTATTTTTTGCATAGTTGGTAGTCCTGCTTCAATAGTGTTGCCAGAGTAATAATTAATTTGTCACAAATTGATGTAATTGTACTTTAAATTAGTGGCATCAAAATCACAATCTTTGATATCACAATGTTATCAATATAGAGTTTGCTTAATAAAGATGATAAGATTTGTGAAATTGAAGACGAATTAAGTTTTATTTCATTTTTATATATATTTTTTTTTATTTCAATACAGTTGCTTATTTAAAAAAAAATGCTTTGTTATTTATTTTTAATTTAAGGTAATATGGACCTTTATTTTATTTGGCTTGTAACGTTCGTGGCTGGGTTTTGGATTTTCAAAAAAATAAAGGAATGGCAGAATTTGCCCCCCGGACCTTGGGGGTTACCTATCGTCGGTTATTTGCCTTTCATTGATCGCTATCATCCACATATCACCTTGACAAATTTGTCTAAAACATACGGAGCTATTTACGGTCTCAAAATGGGCAGCATATATACTGTAGTGTTATCTGATCATAAACTTGTAAGAGATGCGTTCTCAAAAGACAGTTTTTCTGGACGAGCACCTCTTTACTTAACACATGGCCTTATGAATGGAAATGGTAAGATATTTTTTCATGTTTAGATGGTAATTATTGGTAATTATATAGTACTAGCGACCCGCCCTCGCTTCGCTTCGGAAACATTAAAACACACATGAAACTAAAAAAAATAAAAAATAAAAAAATAAATAAAAAAAGTAGCCTATGTTCATCAGGGACAATGTCGGCTTCTAATGGAAAAATAATTTTTCAAATCGGTCCAGTAGTTTCGAAGCCTATTCGAAACAAACAAACAAACAAATCTTTCCTCTTTATAATATTAGTATAGATGATTACCAATGGTAATACCATTTAATATAGCTGTGAATACAATATCTTAAAGTTCTGGCTTTTTAGGAATTATTTGTGCCGAAGGCGGTTTGTGGAGGGACCAAAGGAAATTAATAACATCGTGGTTGAAAAGTTTTGGAATGAGTAAGCACAGTGTTTCCCGAGAAAAATTGGAAAAACGAATCGCTTCAGGAGTATACGAAATTTTGGAAGTAAGCTATGAATTATGTTTCTTTGAAACATTCAGGCGCTTTACTATTTTTTAAATGACCTTACACATGCATGAATTTTAGAATTTTGATTCAATGATAAAAATAAAGATCTATAGTAAAATTAACTGATAAATGATTTTTAGAATATCGAAAAAACTTCTGATGCTGCCTTGGACCTTCCTCATATGCTGACGAATTCTTTAGGAAACGTTGTCAATGAGATAATATTCGGCTTTAAGTTTCCACCTGAAGATAAAACATGGCAATGGTTTCGTCAAATACAGGAGGAAGGATGCCATGAGATGGGAGTCGCAGGTGTTGTAAACTTCTTGCCCTTTATACGGTGAGTATTATAATATGTTACTAGTGTTCGTTTTTTCGAGAGCAGGGTTTGTGTATACAGCCACACTTTTACGCAAATATCAGACCATATGAACTTACATAATGACATAAAGTTGCCCAGGTTCTCCTGATAATAATGGTTCTATTACAACATCATCCATCTGAACAAGTAGTATCGTCAATTTTTTTCTATCTTACTTTTATACTATCTCTTATTGGTAAGATATGCTGTAAGTTCTTATGGATTACTATTCTATGCGTAATCACAGCATGGCAGGATAGCCATTATTCTATAGCAACTAAAACTTAAACCTAATATCTCATGGTATTTTTGTTAATGTACTCTGGACTCCGATATCCTCTTAATATTAAATATACTTTGTTTCGGATTAAATAGACATGAAATGTTTTAGCCATGTTTCGCCATCAACACGAAAAACAATTGAAGTTCTAGTCCGTGGACAGGCACAGACGCATACTTTGTACGCAAGCATGATAGATAGGCGAAGAAAAATGTTGGGCTTAGAGAAGCCTAAGGGAGCCGAATATGCTCCTCACGAAAACCTTTTAAAACTATATCCAAATGGCCATATCAAATGCATAAAATACAGCAAAGTCTCTCCGAACACCGAGCATTTCTTTGATCCCAATACTCTTATTCCGACTGAAGGAGATTGCATACTGGATAATTTTCTGTTGGAGCAAAAGAAACGATTTGAGAGTGGAGACGCAACGGCACTGTATATGAGAGATGAACAGTTACATTTTCTACTAGCGGATATGTTCGGTGCCGGACTGGATACTACATCGGTGACTTTAGCTTGGTTTTTGCTATACATGGCTTTGTTTCCAGAAGAACAGGTCTGTTTTTGTTTTAATTCTATTTACATAGCTGTAAATAATTATATTAAATCTTTTGAATTAAATTTAACCTTTACTTTATAAATTTTATAATGTCCGACGTTTTGTTTTCGTTGCGTTGTGAGTCCGAGATTATACCGCAAAATGGTTTTTATGAAGTTTACGATTTGTGGTAGCCTCCGAAATTGTTAAATTGTTTCTGCTGGTCAGATTCACTGCAAAGATAGAGAGGCCATCTCACGGTCACTGGTGAACGTTACTCGCGGCTGTGATCATAATGCCAGGGGCACTGATATAATGCTGCCTACCGTGACTAAATCCCTATGTACCGTGTCTAGTTGCTTCCTATCGTAAGCGACCCGTTACCCGTGGCCAATCAACAATGAAGTCTAAGAATTGAATACACTTGTTGAGAATTCTTTAATTACTAACGAATTTTATTATCTTAATACCAATAAACCCGATAACCAAAGTGCCCAATCTTAAATTTCGACACACTCTTGAAATTTCAGAAGATTTTATTTAGATTTCAATCATTTACTGGTATTATAAGTGAATTATAGTTCTAATTCACAGTAAATTCCTAACAACATAAGAAATTAAAAAAAAATGCTTCTTCAAACATGCCTGTTACAATATTGTATCAAATTATTATTGGAAACATAAACGAGTAATAAAGATTGTTATACCTATAGATATCATAAAATAATCGCACGGGGATCGTTCGAAGAGAATATGTATCTCTCCGCGGTCAACTTGTTATTAATTTGTGAACGATTTTATAGGAGATTTGTGAATTATGTTATTTGCTGCAGTACTTGTTTGATAGCGATCCTACAAGAAGAACTATATGTTCGAAATTCAAAAACTGTTTACTAATGATTCGAAAATCTAAATTGATCATTGTAAAGTTGGTTCTGTTCCTATGTAAGTCAGCAACATACAGATTACACAATGTTAATAATATATGTCTATTTCTATACCGACCAGTTAGTACATTTTGCTTAAAGAAAAGGTAAAAATGAACTAAAAGAGAAAGGTAGGAGAAAGCTTTCTTTAAACGATGACTTCGCCATAGTTGACGTTTAGCTGAATTTGAAAAAGGTCGAACATGCAAACTAGTAATTAATTGTCGGTTATTTGGTTAATTGTATGACAATAAAATTCTAACTGTTGTTTCCGATAGAAATGTTAGATGATATTTTATCTATGTGAATTATATTAAATATATGAATTCATATTAAAATCTTTGTATGAGTATTATAGATACGAATACTATTTAAGATAAAAAAAAAAACTATTTTAAATCCAAATAGAACATAAACGTTTACTGTTTTCCCAAAGTGTATTTGAAGTCTGGTCAAATTTGGTGTATTTGAAGTCATTTACTGGTGGTTGGACCTCTTGTGAGTCCGCACGGGTAGGTACCACCACCCTGCCTATTTCTGCCGTGAAGCAGATACTTGAGACCTTAGAACGTATATCTCAAGGTGGGTGGCGTATTTACGTTATAGATGTCTATGGGCTCCAGTATCCACTTAACATCAGGTGGGCTGTGAGCTCGTCCACCCATCTAAGCAATAAAAAAAAAACTCTCGATTCTTTCCGTTCCCGCGCCCCAGCTTGCCAAATTGAGACGGGCATCTTGTGTAACATATGTGTTTGTTTCTAGGAAGAAATACGTACAGAAATCTTATCCGTATATCCACATGACGATGATGTTGATAGTTCAAGGTTACCTCTTCTTATGGCAGCAATCTGTGAAACTCAGAGGATTCGATCGATTGTTCCAGTGGGAATACCCCATGGTTGTATAGAGGTAGGTCGCATTGTGGACTCTTAGACTATTGCAATTTTTAATTAAAATTCTTACGCGCAATGCAGACATGAGCAGCCCCTGAAAGGTCTGTCGGCGGAGCAGTATGGCTTCCGAGAGGGCCGCTCAACGGTAGACGCGATCCTTCGCGTGCGGGCCATCTCGGAGGAGGCCGTCTCCAGGGGTGGGGTGGCTTTGGCGGTGTCGCTCGATATCGCCAATGCGTTTAACACCCTGCCCTGGTCCGTGATAGGGGGGACGCTGGAACGACATAGAGTGCCCCCCTACCTTCGCCGGCTGGTGGGTTCCTACTTAGAGGACAGATCGGTCACGTGTACCGGACACGGTGGGATCCTGCACCGGTTCCCGGTCGTGCGCGGTGTTCCACAGGGGTCGGTGCTCGGCCCCCTTTTGTGGAATATCGGGTATGACTGGGTGCTGAGAGGTGCCCTCCTCCCGGGCCTGAGCGTAATCTGTTACGCGGACGACACGTTGGTCGTGGCCCGGGGGGGGAGTTTTGCTGAGTCTGCCCGTCTTGCTACGGCTGGGGTGGCGCATGTCGTCGGCAAAATTAGGAGATTGGGCCTCGACGTGGCGCTCAGTAAATCCGAGGCCATGTGGTTCCACAGGCCCCGGAGAATGCCACCTGTCGATGCCCATATCGTGGTTGGAGGCGTCCGTATCGGGGTCGGGGTGCAGTTGAAGTACCTCGGCCTCATTCTGGACAGTCGTTGGACCTTCCGTGCTCACTTTCAGAACCTGGTCCCTCGTTTGTTGGGGGTGGCCGGCGCGTTAAGCCGGCTTCTGCCCAACGTCGGGGGACCTGACCGGGTGACGCGCCGTCTCTATACGGGGGTGGTGCGATCAATGGCCCTATACGGGGCGCCCGTGTGGGGCCAGTCCCTGGCCGTGGGGGTGGCGAAGCTGCTGCAACGGCCGCAACGCACCATCGCGGTCAGGGTCATCCGTGGTTATCGCACCATCTCCTTTGAGGCGGCGTGTGTACTGGCTGGGACGCCGCCTTGGGTTCTGGAAGCGGAGGCGCTCGCCGCTGACTATAAGTGGCGGGCTGACCTTCGTGCCCGGGGCGTGGCGCGTCCCAGCCCCAGTGTGGTCAGAGCGCGGAGGGCCCAATCTCGGCGGTCCGTGCTGGAGTCATGGTCCAGACGGCTGGCTGATCCTTCGGCTGGTCGTAGGACCGTCGAGGCGATTCGCCCGGTCCTTATGGATTGGGTGAATCGTGACAGAGGACGCCTCACTTTCCGGCTCACGCAGGTGCTCACTGGGCATGGTTGCTTCGGTGAGTTCCTGCACCGGATCACAGCCGAGCCGACGGCAGAGTGCCACCATTGTGGTTGCGACTTGGACACGGCAGAGCATACGCTCGTCGCCTGCCCCGCATGGGAGGGGTGGCGCCGTGTCCTCGTCGCAAAAATAGGAACCGACTTGTCGTTGCCGAGTGTTGTGGCATCGATGCTCGGCGACGACGAGTCGTGGAAGGCGATGCTCGACTTCTGCGAGTGCACCATCTCGCAGAAGGAGGCGGCGGGGCGCGTGAGAGACGCACAATCCCGCCGCCATCGAGCGGGGGCCAGGGAGGCGGATATCGCCCAAGCCCTGGCCCTTTAAGTGTTTCGGGTCCCCCTCACATGTTGGTCTGGGGACCGGCGAGGGGGGCCTAAGAAGACGTCGTGCAAGCTGCTCTGCACGCGTTTTACGCAAGAGCATCCGGGTGATGGAAGGCCGGCTATCCTCGACCCACGCTGGTTCTGGCCCAGCGGGGTATTCCGTAGGGTAACCCACTCTAACCGGCGCCATCTAGGCGGGCTTCGGATAGCCTGCCGACCGAGAGGGCTGGTGGTCGTGGCGCCGACGACCGCCAGTCCGGCGTCCCGAGGGGGAGGGTGATGGGAGAGATGTGCTCCGCACTAAACGCTTCACTTTCCCCCCTTTGCCTTGTCATGAGTTCTGTCTCATGCGAGGTTTGGACGTTGGTTGTTGAGCGACAGGAGGTTTTAGTCAGTTCGACTCTGACATACCCCGCCCAGTATCCCCAGAAAAGGGCGGAAGTCCGGCGATTTCCTCCTGACCAAAAAAAAAAAAAAGCCCCTGAAAGGTAATGGTTATTTATATGTCAAGTTGCCCAAATACATTTCGCCTTATGAAAATGAGGTATCCTTTAAAGCAAATTTTGTTATTTACATTATTATTATAATATTATTTTCAGGTTAATTGTAAGTCATAATTTTTATTGTCTGTTAGAAAAAAAATGTAATTAAAATAAATTTATATCTTAATAAGTACATTTTAATTAATGTATTTTATTTTACTTACCATTTTTTCTCTTCTACAGGACGCTTACTTGGGTAACTACAGAATCCCAAAAAATGCCATGGTAATCCCATTGCAGTGGGCTATTCACATGGATCCTAATGTTTGGGAAGAACCAGAAAAATTCAAACCGCGTAGATTTTTGGCTCAGGATGGTAGTCTACTTAAGCCTCAAGAATTCATACCGTTTCAAACTGGTAATTTTATACTTTTATTATAATTATTTTTCTTGATTAAGAAAAAAATAAATTATATAGGTGATTTTGTGTGGCGGCCCGCGCGATCCTCGAGGACCGAGGAAAACTCACCTTCCGACTGAAGTAGGTGCTCACAGGCCACGGTTGTTTCGGCCGGTACCTGCACCTTGTCGCCTGGAGGGATCTAACGGTGCAATACCACCACGACAGCGACGTGGAGGACAATGCGGAACATACATTAGCGCGCTGTTCTTGATTCCGGGGGCAGCCGTCGCCCTCGTCTCGGTCGTGGGATAGAACCAGTCGCGCGTCCTGGAAGGCGATTGTTGAATTCTGCGAATCCACCTTCTTGCACTAGGAGGCAGCGAAAAGAGAGCGGGAGAGCTTTTCCTTGCCCGCACCGATCCGTCGCCATTGAGCTGTGGGCTGCGGGAGACAGTACGAGAGTACGTCCCAGCCCCTGTAGTTGACGGCCTCCCCCGTTGAAGGTCATGGGGTGACCTGAGAGATCGAAGCCGCGCAGTGCGCTATCAGCATTCTAGCGCGTCGCCCGGGAGTAAAATCATCATAAGAGCGACCGGTTGGCGGTGTATCGCGTCTCGACCCATTAGGCAGGTTCTGACCCAGCAGGGTATCCCGGGATACCAGCGGCACCCCTTGGGAGGCCTGACAGGCTGCCGTACCGAGACGGCCGAAGTCCAGAGCCTTCGATTCCTCTCGAATGCTCCGTCAGTTGGGCGCCCTTGGGTGAGCTGCGCGTTTGGTTGCAGTGTTGACCGCGGTAGACCCCTTACCCCGCCCGGGTTCTGACCTCGAGGGGGGATTGGATGAGAGTGCAGGGAGGTTCGGCCCGCGGCCAAAAAATATTTATTTATGATATTTATTTTATACATTATACATAGATTATGACTTCCGATTCTAATGGTTTAGGGATTCCTATTAGAAAACAAAATATGGGACTTGTTTTGTACCTAAGCTAGGCCTATTAAATTTGACTTCAAACTTAGGGGAGATTTATTACTACTTTTATTTGGACGGAGAAAACACTTTGAAGCAGTACTTAATTGAGTTTTTGGCTTTCTAAAGTTAACAACACTTTTAAGTCTTTAATTAAGTTCTCTACGCAAAAATATCTAAAAACTTAACGGGTTTTTCAATAATCTAATCTAATCTGAGATATTATACTGTGTTATGATATCAAACACGTAAACACTCCTAAATCCAAATATCAGGTATGTTTAACGAAGAAACTGACTCCGATCGGGATTCTAACCCGGCCAACGCTGTTCATTAATCAGGGTTAATAGCTACTAGAATAATGAGGCGATCGTTGAGTAGGACCTCACGAAAATTTTTATGTGGCAGGGGGGCCTTTTAATTTCAAATTTGATGTGTTATTATTAGATTTTAATCAAAATGTTTTCGATTTCATTCAGGTAAGCGGATGTGTCCGGGTGACGAACTGTCCCGTATGTTGTCGTGTGGCCTCGTAAGTAGACTATTCAGAAAGCAGCGTATTCGACTCGCATCAAAAATACCGACAACAGAAGAGATGCGTGGAACCGTCGGTGTCACGTTGGCGCCTCCTCCGGTGAAATACTATTGCGAACCAATTTAATGGCTAAAATTTTATTTGAGTTCGCTTTTAATTAAAGTAGCGTTCAATAACATTAGTTGTAGATCATTATGTAATTTTTGTTTCACGGAATATACCTTTTATCATTTGTCGGTTTATTTATTTCGTAAATAATTATTTATATAATTATCTGTCGCTGGTTTAGAGAAAACAGATTGACAGAGAATTTATAATGTGCCGTGACTGATAATACTTTAGAATATAAAAGACAAAGTTAATTCATAATCATAATTTATTTTCATGAAATATTTCACCATTATTTTACGCACAATTAAACATTATAATAAATGGAAAACCAGCGATATTTACAAGCGGTATCGTCTAGGCGATAATTCCTAAATTAATTCTAAGAGAACCTATAAAATAACGGTGAGCTGCTTATAGAAGTGACTTAACCATCCAAATTTCAGTTCAGAGCAACTTGGTTGCTGAGCTAATGGATTTCACAGAGTCAACTGAACACTAAAGTTATTTGTTTAGCGACATTATAGCTTTAGACTAGTAGTTGGTTGTTACTTTATCTGGAATGTAACTTAAACATCAATATGTACGTATCTACTAGAACTGTTATACATGAACACTTGTAAATCTTAAATATAAACTTACTTAACATAACGTAACACGCATGAGATCACACACTCATCAAACAACACTCACAAGTCACACTTACAAATAAATAATGACCTAGAATTATACAATTTATTTTGGTATAGGTACTAGAACTTACACATAGTTACTTAAATTAATGCGTGTGGTATGTGTGATTTTCGCAAAATCCAACTTTTTTCATAATCTAGAAAAAAAATATCCTAATACTGTAAATCGCATACATTTCATCCAAATCTCAACGATGGGATATAAATGATACATCTAAAACGGTTGGTTTATTAATAATTGAACACTTTATGCACAGCCTTGACGATCGCAACTGCGATGTCGACACTTATATAATAAAAGACTAAAATAAATGGTCGTCGATACGCTCTAAAACGAGTGGATCACTTCAATACTGGTGGGTGTGTGGCAGACAGGCACGGGGCGCAGTTAATGTGAGCCGACATGACGAAGATGAGAGCTATCTGCAGAGAGCGTAGTCGGTACTAAGGGTACTGGTGAACGAGCCAAAAATTTCACACGAAAAGCTTTCGGTGCAATCGTAGCACCTACTATGCCCTCCAGCGAAGGTAATGCGTCACCTTCAGCCATTTCCAAGTCGAATTGGTGCATCATACACGAAAAGAACATGAACATCTCTTTGCGGGCCAATACGTCGCCCAAACACATTCTTCGGCCGACCCCGAATGGCATGAAATATTCCGGACGTCTTATCTTGCCGGTCGCGTCGATGAATCTACTAGGATTGAATTTGTTTGGTTCATCCCAAAGATTCGGATCCATGTGCACCCAGTTAATAAGTGGTATAACCTGAGAACCCGCCGGAATCTTATAGCCGTTGATTTGCACATCCCTAAAACAATAAATTAATAAATAAAAATTGTTTTAAAAGCAACAACAATAATGCCGTTATTATTTTGCAGTTTTTTTGGAGCTTACTTAGTCGGAGAATGTGTGGTTGCCAAAGGAACAATGCTTGATAATCTTAGCGTTTCCAAAATTGTAGTTTCGGTGTATGGAAGACTAGATATGTCGTCAATAGAAGGGAGACGTTCTCGGCCAATGACCGCATCGAGTTCTTCTTGTACACGCCTTTTCACGTCTGGGTTTCGCAACATGAAAACTATCATCCACAGAAGCGACGACTTTATGGTTTCCATACCAGCAGAGAAAAGATCTCCGAGTATTTGTTTTAATTGTAATTCTAAAACAGAAAGTAGAGTGTTATTAAATCGGTTTAAGAAGCTCCCAAAAGAAAGAGATAATTAAATGATAATTAATCTATTATAACTTACCATGATCTCTTCCTTCGAAGAGTTCGCCGGCCCTGCCCTCGCTCTTCGCCTTCTCGATTTCAATTAAGTAGACATCGATAAGGTCTCTGGCATTATTGATGTCGAGAGTTTCGCGGTGCTCGTCTATCAATGTTTGATAGAACGCGAACATTTCATCGCGATTTTTTGCGACCTTTTCTTGAGCTAGAGCTTTTCCAGGTAGATACTAAAACAAAATAAATAAATAAAATTAACATAAAAAATGTCTATCTATATTTTTGTGGTACTTAGGCTGTGTGATTTATTTTATTGACGAGTTTGGAAATGCTGTTTAACGAACTTGTTTAAATGTGACACAGTGAACACATTCAAATGTGACACAGTATAAGCTTGTTTCTTGTTCAAGCTTGTTTAAAAAAAAGAAAAATACGTTCGAATTGCTTTAGTGTACATACGACGATTAGCATCGAAAAAGATAAAAAAAAATCCCGTTTATGACTTTAGGTATTTGTATATTACGTTTTGAAATTTAAAATGAATAGTATGCTTTTAAACTTACATTGTACAGAGGAATGTATTCTCCGTAGTGAACTTCTCCGAAAAGTCTCATTCCTTCTTCGATAAGATGATTGAGTCTCTCGAAGCGTACATCGCCGTTACTAAAACGGACCGACATCGTGATACCGCAGATAACGTTGGACACGCACAGCGCAAGGAGAGGATTTACGTCAATAGGTGCGCCTTGCGCTCGATGCAGGCTTACAATCAGCTCGTGGATTTCATTCTAAACAATAAAAATAATACGTTCTAAGTTTTCTTTCGAAGCTTTTTTAGTACGTTCATAAATAACAACATTTACTTTAGTTTATTTATTAAGCGTATATTACAAACCTTGATTCTGTCCTCCATTAGTTTTTTGCCGTTTCCCATGTAAGTCATGCCGAACTCCCTTAGTTTTTCGTGCAAGAACCGTCGTTGATTTTTCCAGAGGCGGCCCTCGCTATTGATGATGCCTGCATAATAAGAGGGAGGTGTTTAGTAGGGTCTACGAGTGTAGGCGGCGCATGCGCACCGGTAGGTCCGACTCGGTGACGCCCACTTTAACATGTGTAACTTTCAGTCTTGTGGATAAAGTTTTAAGTTACTTTAAACTATTATACTATTTTTTTACTATAGCATTTTTTTTTTAAATATTATGTGAAATTGTTTGAAAATTAAACACTTACCAAGACCATCTAAAGTATGCATTAAAGGAGTGCTGGGACGACCGGTGAATTCTTCGCGTCGGAAGGCTTCTCTGATAATTTTGTAGTCACTCATAACGATGGTCAGTTGGTTTCCGAGTCGCGCAGAGAAGAGAGCTCCATAGTTTCTGGCCAATTGAAGGAACGTCTTGTGCCGGACTCCGAGAAAAGGTAGGTAGCCGACGACGGGTGGTCCCCACGGTCCCGGGGGCAGCTTGCGAATGTCACGTACTAGCTTCAGGAATTGAGTCAACAACAACGCCGTGCAGGTTACAATGATTAGCATCACCGACGTACGAGATACACAATAGTTCATCACTTGCCAAAGCGCCCACAGAATTTTCGAATTCGTGAGCATAGTTATCATTTTTACTGATTTGTTTTTTTTTTTTTTTTAAATAAAAATTAACTTTTCGTTCAGACGAAACGAAACATGCGTGCGCGGAACGTAGATCGCGAGCATGCGACGTCAGAACACTGTGATTGTATACCGCGTGCGAGCAACGTTTGCGCACTGGCGCGCCGCTGCCGTGGCCTTGCGAATAAATAGTAGCGAGTCCGTCCCACCGGCGTACAGGACCTCTCAATCGCTTTTCTGCTATTAAGCGCTGTAAATACAATAGTTTACAGCGCTGATATCCACATTTGGCATGGTAGGCAGCGGCTTGAATCTGCCCCTGGCATTGCTGACGTCCGTGAGCGACGGTGACCACTTACCATTAAGTGGGCCGTATGCTCGTCTGCCAACAGAGGCAATAAAAAATTATAAAAAAAAATTTGCACGTTATTTAAAAATATTATAATAAAGGATTGAAACAAAAAAATATATATATTATTGCAAACTTTACATTTAAACGTATATAAAATTGAATCGAAAAGCAACATTGTTTATTTTAAAGGCATAATAAAAGTATTTCACTAATTTGAAATGTATCTTTGCTCCATTCGGGTTGGATTGATTTATGTTTAATTTTTTTTATAATTGTTAAAAAATTATAGAAGATTAAAAAGTTTAAAATAAACTGTTGCAGTAATGTAGATGAATAAAAATTGTGTGGTGTGTATGTAGATTTTGGTTCTATGCGCATTACTCGGTAGCGAGTACGTACGGCTTGCTCCAACTCTACCGAGTAGCGCTACGGGCCGCGTAGCGAACGCTCGTAGAGCTAGATAGAGCTCTTACTGATTGTACCCACTTTATTTCGATAATTTATGCGCTCATGTTTTATATAATATTTAATTCAAAATTTGGCATTAAAAAACTTCGAAAAATAAGATACTAAAAAAAACAAATGATTTGTCTTTTATATAATAGAACATTAGTATTTTGATTACTTGCGAGTCTGGTTTTGAAGGGCATTATTGTGTATGTCAAGAACAAGCTCATGCCGAATTTTAAATGTAAGTTGACTTTGGGTATGGCCTTAAAATTCGTGCGTGTATGTATTGAATGTATGCATTGTAAGCGTTGAATTTAGGAGAGGGGTAGGGATTGGCGAGGTCGCAGATGATAAGATTAACGAATTGCGTAATTGTGCAAGGTGACGGGCGGGTCAACGACATTCTACGCGCTCGACTCTCTGCCACACACTCTGATACTATTATTTAAATCGATCTTACTATAATTGAGTTACAAAACGCAAAACTTATGATTGATTCGCATTTTTTTATATGTTAAATTTACTCTATAAATATTACTGTTCTGTATTAATTTAATAGAAAATTTACTGATTTTGCGACAAAAACAATAAAAACTTTCGTTATGTACGTATAAGAAACAATAATTAGTTGGTAGCTAAGTGTGAAAATTACGCAGTTACAACTATTTGCTCTTTATATAACATGTTATTATATGTATAAATTTATAAGGAAAATGTTATTAAATAAGGAAATTTCTTTCTAAGGTATCCAGCTTTTCTCGTGTTCTATTGAGAGAAAAAAAACAAAACCTTCTAGTAGGGGTCCTGAACATAATCATAAGGGTTCTTTTAAGACTTTATAGGACTTAAAACTATCGACTAAAACAATTAGCTTTTAAAAAAAAAACATAGACTTCTTGTAATATGTATATATATGTAATGTTTACTGTATGCACTAGGTTTGTGTTCCTAATTCTTCTTTCCTTTTGCGGGCCTACTGGAAGAGATTTCAGCATGAAATAAGTAGAGCCCTTGTACTCTGTATCCTTATTGACGTGTCTTTTCTAACAGCTGTGTGTACAAAATATATATTAAATAAATAGACTACATTTATGCACATAAACATAAAAGCGAAACCTTTTTCATATCTGAAAAGTGAATGATAACGTTTTAAGTCGTTCCAATTGTTATTCACGTGGCTGTCGCTTGTTTATATTCATTTTATTTAATATAAAATACTTTTTTGAACTTTCGCTTGTTCATGTTGGTTGCATTCGTGCGCACGTCGGTACGGTACTTACTGATTTTTTCATTTATCACGTCACGTCTTAAAAATTAGACCCTTTTCATAATATACATTTTAGTGATAGTCGTCACAGGGTTTACCGGTAACATAGAAATATATCATTTTTATTTGTTCGATAATAAACCCGTTAAAAATTTGTTTTTTTACTCAAAGATTAGTCAAAATTTCCACAGTGATAGTGATAGTGATTCCAAAAAATCCACAGTGATAAGCTGTGACTTGACTTTGACCTTGGAAATGCAAATATCGAGATTAAATTATTTTGTATACGTTAAATTATAATGTAATCTTAAATATATATTTTTTATGAGGAAATAATTTATATTCACTTAATAAAATTATAAACTAAGTAATTTCCTTTCAAGCATAGTTTTTACAATCGGAGTTTATTTTAGTTCCCAACCAATTGTTGACATTCAAAAAGCTTTCCAGGTCTTTATGGTGGAAAGTAGTCGTCGTGGCCTAAAGGATAAGACGTCCGGTACATTCGTATCGAGCGATGCACCGGTGTTCGAATCCCGCTGGCGGGTACCAATTTTTCTAATGAAATACGTACTCAACAAATGTTCACGATTGACTTCCACGGTGAAGGAATAACATCGTGCAATAAAAATCAAACCCGCAAAATTATAATTTGCGTAATTACTGGTGGTAGAACCTCTTGTGCGTCCGCAAGGGTAGGTACCACCGCCCCGCCTATTTCTGTCGTGAAGCAGTAATGCGTTTCGGTTTGAAGGGTGGGGCAGCCGTTGTGACTATATTAAGACCTTAGAACTATATCTCAAGGTGTGTGGTACATTTACGTTGTAGATGTCTATGGGCTCCAGTAACCACTTAACACCAGGTGGGCTGTGAGCTCGTCCACCCATCTAAGCAATAAAAAAAATACAGATATTTACCGAATAGCCTATTATACATCAAATAAAGACGCGTGTTAATAAGAAGTAGCCAGAAAAACATCGCGAATATCTTAAACAAACACGTAACAATATCTTCTTGGAATATTCCTGTTTATCGGATCTTACGCATGTTTTAATAAATAACTTATCAATTCGTCATATAAACAGATTATTAGAACGAGTGAGAGTACATTTCCGAACGCCTAATCGTTTATAATATTCATTTTTTTTTTTACACAATAGGTCCTACCACCAGTAAAATGTACATGTACATAGTTTGATAAGCACGTTTAGCATAAAATAGTCTAAAATGTTATTAAATGTTCGATAATGTATAATATATTTATTTGTTTTTTTCGTTTACCTTTCTACATTCGGTTAATGCACGAGATTAATTATCAAGCTTGTGTTATCATACATTTAAAAATAAATGACCCGAGCTTATAATAGTGTCTGTAGCTGAAGTCTTGAAATAATCTATAGTTGAACGTTCGACTTAAATAATGTGATAACAATGAATTAAGAAGTGGAATGATCTAAGTTATAATAATGGGTTAACGGAAACTGTAGCTCACAGTTATTTACTGCATCTTAATGCATTGCAAAGTAGGAAGTTCTTGGATTTGAGTAGGACACTATAGCTTAGTTTATATCGTACTTAAATTGTAGATAATAATGTCATTATAAATCTTTATATCGCAATGTTCCGATTTAAAACTGCGTAAATATTAAATGTTCAAAAATCAACGTCATTTCTATTCTCAAACGTCCTATTGAATTTTCAATCAATTACTTTCTGTATTACAGTTTGTTTGAGTGCCAAATAAATCGCGTCTCTTGTTTGGTATATATAGCGCGTGAATTAGCTTTACTTAGCTCTGCAACTGTATTCGTATTCTGTCAGTTAGTGAGCAGTGTTCCACTAAAGCAGGCATGTTCCGATGAATATTCAGTTACGATAACGATTTCAGTAGGTCTCCTGACAAAAATATATTCCCAGATCACGTACCGCGAACGTAATGCACCCGACTAAAGGTCAATGACCGTCCCTTTTATCTTTAAAACGCAGATTTACAGCGGTACTTTAGCTATCGTGTTTCGTTATTTCCTATCGGGAGTTAGATTAGAACATTGCGTTCTATGTCTCGGAATCAATTTATGTAATCGTGCCTTATCGCCTCAGTAATTCACTTACACAAAATGTTTCCGCTTGTTTCGAAATTTTTTAATGAATTATGACGATAATAAAAAGGACGAAATGGATTGATAATGTCGAAGATGTCATTCTTATTATGAATTAGTTGATAATAAAGATTTTTCATTGACCTCAATAATGTAATCGTTATTATCTCACTTCCTATATGCTCTCGAAATAGATATGTTATGTTGAAGGCTGTTTTATCTTAGAATCTATGAAAAAGTAGGTCGCGTAAAACTTTTCCCGGAAAATTGAAAGTTAATGTTAACGAGTTACTTAGGTCAAACTTTAAGCACAGAAAGTGGCTAAAAATTTTAATTCTTGATTTAGTTTATCGTTCAAATTTGATCAATCGAAGAAAAAAAGTAAAGTTTAATTTCTAATTTTTGTGATGATTTTATCGTATTTAAATCTACATGTTAATCAGATATATTTTAATATTTCGAATGTCATAAATATTTTGTTTCCAATAAATTACATATTTAGTACACCATCGCCAAAACTCTTACGAGTTTATTGACCATCTCTATTTTTTTCGTTATTTCCGACTATAAAGAATACAAAATTTACAAAAATTGTTATGATGTAGCACATTTTACTTTTTTCATTACTTATGAAGGAGTAATCATCCTGATATTAAATTAGTCTTTTATCAGGATAAAAAAATGTCCTACAGCGCTTCTTTATACATCATCATCACCCAGACGTCCACTGTTAGACGCTGCTTCCCCCAAAGTTCGCCACAATGACGGTCTTGCGCAGCCGGCATTTAGCGGATTCCTTTTTTTTTTAATTTTTTTTATTGCTTCGTTGGGTCAACGAGCTCACGGCCCATCTGGTGTTAAGTAGTTACCGGAGTCATAGACATCTACAACGTAAATGCCGCCACCTACCCTGAGATATGAGTTTTTAGGTCTCAGTTTTTACAGTTCAACGGCTGCCCCACCCTTCAAACAAAAATGCATTACTGCTTCACGGCAGAAATAGGCAGGGTGGTGGTACCTACCCGTGCGGACTCACAAGATGTCCTACCGCCAGTAACTACGCAAATTATTAATTTTGCGGGTTTGATTTTCATTACACGATGTTATTTATTCCTTTGCCGTGGAAGTCAATCGTGAACATTTGTTAAGTACGTACTTTATTAGAAAAATTAGTACTTGCTAGTGGGATTCGAATACTGGTGCATCGCTAGATATGAATGCACCGGTCGTCTTATTCTTAGGCCACAACGGCGTCCCGCGGTGTTTAGCCGTTCATGTTATTGAAGTTTTACGAATTACTATGATTTGGTTCTTGCACAAATTTATTGTTTTTTTTACAAAATAAAATACCAGCTTCTAAGAAAGTATCCCGGCTCGAAGATGTATAAGGTGTGTAAGATTGCAATACTCTAAATGATCAAAACGTAATTTCAATGGCATTTCGATCCTATACTTGACAATGAACACAAATCTTGAATATAATTCTAAGTATTTATCTACCAAATATTATACGTGTTAATTATCTATAAGAGCAACTTGAAACGAATTTACACCCGGATACTACCAGACGAACATTGCGAGAATATGAGCTTTGGGCTTCTAATCCAAAGCTGAAATAAATATATTGAGTTTTAACAGCATTATTGTTTAATGTTCTTCCATAAAATACCGGTGGTAGGGTGTGTTGTAAGTCCACACGGGTAGATACCACCATCACACCTATTTCTACCTCGAAGCAGCAATGCGTTTTGGTGGAAAGTATTCTGACAGTGACTTCATGTCTCAAGATATAGGTAACCACTTAACATTAGGCGGGCCTTGAGTCCCTTCACCTATTTGAGAATATTAAATTCATAGCTTGATGTTACAGCTTTGAGAATATTAAATTCATACTTGCTTGATGCTTGATGTTACAGCTGTGTCTAAAAACACTTATCGTATGACACCATGAAAATTGAGCTCCTACGATAGGGCAATTGAAATCGACTGACTCAACAAATATATAAACGTCATATTATTTACATCACTAACTCGTGATTACCAAAAACAATAACATAGCCTTATCTACTGTCAACACTGAGCAAGTACATTGTTTAAATAGTACATAGATAATAGACGATACGGAAATGGAATTGCTTTTCCAATAAATTTTTGGCCTAAATTGATTGATTCGAGTTTCAGTGAATCTACGAGCATCAGTGCCTCATCAGTTGTAAAATTAGAATAAAAAAACATGCGATGGATAAAAGTTGTATTGATGTGGGACTAAAACAAAAAATTGTATAGGAGTCCGTTCAACCACACTATTATCTCGTTGAGACACATGATTTTGAAAGAAATAAAACGTACATTTTATTAAATCATTGGTGCACAGAATTGCCAACAGAATGAAATCTTTAAATAACATGATTATAAGTAATTTAATGAGGCTAAGATATATCCCTCCGTGCATAAAAACTACGCAAAAGGAAGGAGACTAGTTAACCCAACTAACCCCAAACAGTTATTGCGTGCAGTCGACTAATTTATATCCAAGTATTATGAGTGAATTTATAATTTATTGATTCCGATTATTATTATTAAGGGCAGCATACAAATAATATTTTCGTACACATTAATGCGTAGTAAGTTTCCATATATGCTACAGATTTTTTTCCCTGTCTTTATAATGCAATCAGTTGAGTGGACTACAAGCAGATGAAATGTAGACGAGATGAGGTGTAGGGTGTTAGTGTACCCAGTGTAGTCCAACTTCTTTTATGTAGTCACCCTTTTATGGATGACTATTCTCGTCAAATATGTCCCGTCGTTTCTTCAGTTGACGAGCTGTTTCAGGAATGGTAAGTTGTGCTATAAGCTGATTAGGATGTTCTTGAAGTCGTGATTTATAACGGGAGCAATAGCAGTTAATTGCATTTTTGACCATTAGCAGCTTAAGGATTTCATGGATCTCCTTTGTTTTAGTGAAATGTTTCTCGCAGAATAAAGTTTTGTCCCCTTTGTATAACCATTATATTCGAGCCATATGCTGATCCTCAAAATTAAGTACCATACTTCCAAATAGGCTTAAATATATGTAACTATACTGAGACCTTAGAACTTATATCTCAAGATGGGTGGCGCATTTACGTTGTAGATGTCTATGGGCTCCAGTAACCACTTAACACCAGGTGGGCTGTGAGCTCGTCGATCCATCTAAGCAATAAAAAAAAAAAGTATAAATATATATGAGTATATTTTTGTCGATTTCCAGTATAGAGTTTCTACCCAGTAACCAGTAGACTCTTTTACAGTTTGATTTAATCTCTTTTGTTTCTACGTGTTTTTTTTTTCAAGTAAGCTTGTGATCTAAGTGCATTCCCAAGTATTTAACCGAATTTTGGTGAGGAAGTTGAATACCATTTATAGTTGCTGGCGGACAGTCTTTTTCGCAAAGATTAAAACTTACGTGCACATATTTGAACTCACTAACAGCAATTCTCATTTTTTTTTAACTCCAATAAAGCGGACTTCATAAAATAGAAAAATGATTTGCCAATGGAGAATAGATCTAGAATTAAAATAATTTTAGAATGATTTTTGTGTTTACGCTAAGAACAAGACATTTTTTTTGTGTGTTTTCGAAACAATCGATTACATATCTAAATTCGGTGTCATATTGTTTTTCATTTTATACTTAAAAATATACTATTGTAGAATTGAGCTTCTTATGTTTTAATAATATAAAGTAATGAATCAAAATGACTAGAGAGACATGATAGTTAGAACAAAAAGCCTAGTCCACATCTTTTTTAGATCTATCGGCGATTTCATGGAATAAAACCCAGAATAAAATTAGCAGCTCTCATTTGGCTTTCCAAACGTAAATTTCTCTTGAAGTTTTGAAATGTTTGCATGTGAGGCGCTTTTTTGTACAAGTTTTTCGGTGGTTCAGCAAAAAAAACAAGTAAGATTGCTATTTAGTACCCATTGTTGCTACCCGATAGCGGTTGGTGCTAGTTGTATGACAGTAAGCTGCAGTAAGTGATAAGCGAACAATCACGGTTCATGATACGAAGTAATTTGACATTTTCGGGTCGGGACCTGTCTGCACAACATCTGCAAAATTGTGGCAGTTAGTAATTTTTAAGTGATAAGGCCGCCGTTTTTATATTGCTGCTCGACCTTAAGGACTAATGAATGAGACACTTACCCAATGTTATTTTAACGATTTTTATAACAGTACCTACTACAATTATGATCAAATTTGACCATTTTCCAGTAGCCATTAATTTGATTGTTTGATTAATAATAATAAAATTGATTGAGGTAAGTGAAAGGTTAATTAAGAGTAAAAAAAAAACAATGGATCTCAATAGTCTTTTGAATCAGTTTTTCGAAGTTTTTTTTAATGGAGAAAAATTTAATTACTTTTTTTACAATTAGGTCGATTTCTTTTTCTGCAAACACCTCCGCAGTACCCTCACAATGGTTTGCGCACGTCAACGGACATATGCGTACGCAGTACGAGTATTTAGTTTACCTCGATTATTCATTCCTTGACATAAATGTAAGCGCAAATTTTGTTTGGCGTAGCCTTCGAAGACTCTGTTGTCAAATATTTTATGTAATATTGATTAAACAGATGTTTGAAATTTGTCAAAATTGTATTTTGTGTATAGAATTAGTCAATTCGAAATATTTATATCAGTGAATGTTACTATTGAAACGAAGGAAGACAGGTCAGATAGCACGTTTTTCAGAAAATAGATGTACAAAATTGTGATAGTTTGGAACAAAAAAGTGCTGGTACAACATAAAACCAAGCTGAAGCATAGATACGTTGGACGGATGAATTTGAAAAACTGAAAATGTAAAAAAACAAGAAGAAAAATTAAACCCGTAAAGCGCTCTAGACTAAGAACTAGTAGTAGTTAGAATATTTCCGTGATCGTTTCAAAATGAGAAGTTTCTTCTAGAAGAATAAAGAGTATAAAATTTATTTTTATAACTGTTTTATTGTTTAAAGTATTTGTGTTAATCGATCTCAAAAACAATATTGGAAAAGTTTAACGAAGAAGGTGACTATAAATGTATGTATTGGAATATTAAGACACACATACCGGAATAGTACGGCTAATATCAAATTAAAAGATGAGGAGACCGACTACAGTCAAAATTATTCACAGAAATTTCAAAAGGAATTTTATCAGCGCAACAAAGAAACATTATAGTTTTAATATAAACGGAATTTGCGGATTCCACTATATTATTTGCACCCAAAAAGAAACCTTGTTCAGTACATGTTCAACGACTTAAATAAATAGAAACAAGAGGTAGGTTTCACGACAAAAGCTCCTAAAACTAAACTCATGATAAATCCAATGGAGGATCAAATCATCATCAAAGATAAAACTATTTAATATGTGAAGGTATATATCGTCTTCTCGCATTAAAACTGCATAATCTCAAAACTTACTAAATTTTACGGGAGAGTGTTTTAAAGGTTTAACATATCGACGCTTGAAAGACAAAAGTGACTAAGCGACATTAACTGCCGCCGCCGAGCAGGGGGTCGGGACTGGGGTCGTATCCGTGACCTGGCCCCCTAAGAGCTAGGGGTCCCACCCGTTTTGTGCGGGGAGAGACCCAGACGTGGGGTGGCGTGCTTGGCACGCTCACCCGCAATAGGAAGCCGGGTGATAGTAAACCGCGTTCCCCCGACCGCTCTGGGGGAAGGTGTAACGCGGCGCCATCAAAGCGGGCTCTCGGCCCGCTGAACGAGGGAACCGGTGGTCGTGTCGCTGGCGGCCACCGGTCCGGCGTCCGTGGGACGGTGGGATGGATGTAATGTGCTCTGCGTCAACCCTGTCCCGCCGTTTCAATAGCCCCGACTGGGCTCCGGCCCGGCCCGAGGTAGGGCGCCGGTTGTGAGCGGCAGGAGTTTTTAGTGGGTTCAACTCCCACATACCCCACCTGCCGCGCGGGTGGGGATCCGGCGATTTTCTCCTGTGGAAAAAAAAAAAAAAAAGCGACATTAACTGCTTTGTACATAAATGATAGGCAATAACCATATTCGATGCGCAAAAAAAATATATTTCTAGGTCTATTAAAATCATTTCAATCCTACAGCTACTAGCTAGATTCTACAACAGCTGGATTCGTTAAAATAAATTGTGTTTTCAGGTATTTCAACTTTAAATTAGTCTACTGTAAAGTTCACGCATTGTCGCTTAGTCACGTTTGCCTTTCAAGCGTCGATATGATATTTTTAATATTAATCATCTTTGCAACATTTATTTTTTAGGTTTTACCAGTTACATTATTTGTCTTTTATAGTAAGATAAAATTATGTATTAATTTTGTTAATAGTAGTCAAAATATGGGTAAACTAAAAAAAAAACTAAAACTAAACAACGCTCTTTTAAATTTGACAGTATTTATGAGAAAAATACTGGTGATACCAAATGATTTCGCATATTAACTAAATTTCGAATGTTTTTGGAAATTGTACACTTTTAATGCGAAAAGACGATATGTCTTTAGGTCAATAAAATTCAATCACAGATATGTTTTCAAAAGAAATAAAGACAATTATGGTTAATGTATGAAAGAATTGTTGGAGTCTAAAAGATATAGAATATAAAATAAAAATTATAGAAGTAGGCATGTCCATTACGGATAAATTAACAAGTGTTAATTTAATAAGAATGTCATGGCTTGCAGTAGGCAGCGAATTGACTGTTCCCCTTGCTGATGTCCATGAGCGATGGTGGGAGTAACTCACCATCAGGTGGGCTGTGTACTCGTTTACCTACTAAGACAATAAAAAAGGTGCGCGTGCAACTTGGTACACGTGAAGTAAGTGAAACATCTTTTGCGGTGTGTAGTATTATGGTTTTCTTCATTTTTCAGTCTTAAATGAAATATCTCTTGTAATTGGGAAATATAATTTTAAATTATACATAGTTAAATACTACTACTCTCCTTAGCCGATTTCGGCCACGGCGACCACTTCAAACTCCGTTCCTGATAATTAAATAAAAAAATAAAATACATAGTCAATGACCGTTTCAAGAAAAAAAAATCACCAAAAGTACAGCAGTAAATTCGAATTTTACGAGTAATTATTTCTGAATTTATTCATTCATTACTAGTTAGCTTATTATTTAAGATAAAAGCAGGTTATCAAAAGTTATACAATTAATAAATGTGGTCAAAGTCATGAATGCCACAATCTCAGACCATTTCAGACAAAAAAAAAAAAAAACTGATCGTAAACAATCTCAATTATAAAAAAGTGATTTGTCATCATTAATTGTTTGTAGGCGACGTTGTGGCGAGCGCGCAAAATCAAAACAATTGTTTTGATTGTAAACTAGAGGAAGTTAGGCTGTTTTGATTGAGTCACATTCATTAGTTTTTTGCTATTTGACTTTGAAAATGTTGCGTACATTATTGATCACAAAAACTAAAGAATGCATCGTTCTTAACCTCAGGATAACTGATCAGGTAAGTTATCTTTAGGTTAAAAATCCTTAGTGGAGCTCACTCTTTTTATTCTAGTCAAATACTTAAATTTAAAAGTTAAAGTTAAATCTTAGAAAAGAGCTGTTCATGTTTTTTCATTGATTTTATCGGAAGACCAGCACACGACCCACCTAGTAGTGAGTCGGTTACCGTCACTCATTTTGGTAGGCAGCGGTTTGGCTCTGTCCCTGGCATTGCTGAAGTCCATGGGCGACGGTAACCACTCACCATCAGGGGGGCCGTACGCTCGTCTGCCTACTATGGCAATAAAAAATAAATTTAAAAAAGCGTGACGTCAGCAATGCCAGGGGAACAGCCAATTTTTTTTGTAGCAAATTCCTTTGCAATGAAAGTTATGTTTTTGAATATTAGTACAATAAACTATTTGATAAAAAAATCTATAGCTTCAGCTGTCGTATAATTTTAATTGTATCCCATAGTTCTATTTTTACGAACGTAGATGAATGTACTAAGAAATCGATTCCACAAACACTTATAATGTCATTAAGGTATTTGATTATTACTGAGTTTTCATAAATAGAGACCTAACTCCCTTAATGATTTATGTACAATCAAAAATTTGTTACTGGTGGAAGGACCTCTTGTGAGTCCGCGCGGGTAGGTACCACCACCCTGCCTATTTCTGCCGTGAAGCAGTAATGTGTTTCGGTTTGAAGGGTGGGGCAGCCGTTGTAACTATACCGAGATCTTAGAACTTATATCTCAAGGTGGATGGCGCATTTACGTTGTAGATGTCTATGGGCTCCAGTAACCACTTAACGTCAGGTGGGCTGTGAGCTCGTCGACCCATCTAAGCAAATAAAAAAAAATACACATTAAACACTCTCTGAGGCGGTCCAAAGTATGTTGTCTAGTAAACAATCTAAATAAAATTTAAAAACAATATATCTCGCAAATAAATCACGTACCAAAGAGATGCTCTAAGCTCGATTCGCTGACTAAAACAATACGTGACGTACAAAGTAGTCTTGCACAATTTGGTCGATATTCTAAATATATAAATTTTCTTGACTTCTTAACATTGAAAATTACTAATCTCTTTTCGTTTTTATATCATCATCATCTATATCACATTATATCATCTCCGTTTTAGGAAGAAATAAGAAATAATAAGTACTTATCATATCATATTTACAAGTTTAAGAGCAACAAAAACATGAAGACAATTGTAGGCACGAGCTCTGAAGTTGAGTCACAAAAATCGTTACAAAAGAAACCAAATAACATATAGATAAGCAGTAAAGACTAATCAAAAGTTCTATCGGGAAAATAAGGGCAAATTCGATTAGAAACCTCAATACAAAACGAATTCCGGCGTGGGCGTTAAGAAAACTTCCTTTTCCAGGGATTACTTTTGGATTTATTTGTCGAATTTCGTCATTACTAATAACACACTGATACAGAGAAAAAGAGACACTTAGCATTGAGTAGATCAAATTATCATTATTTATTGAAGCGTTCGTACTTTATATAGTGGATTAATCTTTTTACTACAATACATTTTATATTATCATAACAATATTAAAATGCGAAAGAGCGTTTGTTTGTTTGTTTGTTTTTTTTTTCATGAAGAAGAAATAAAGTAACGAAATGGGCTTTTTAGCGGAAGAAGTATAAAGTAAGCACACGCTTAGCGTGGTGTTGGCTCGAAAGTTGTATATTCCAAACAAATACATATATACATCGTTACTTTAGAATTACAAATTTAACGTGGATGAAACCGAGAGAAATTCCTTGTCTATAATTAAGTGCTCTATTGAATCGATTGGGTTCCTAGATATTATATTCAGAAAATGTTCCAATTTAATTTACCAATTGGATCAGTATTGTTGTGACGTGCAGTCTCAAAATATATGTATAGCGCTTGCCCAATTATCGAAATTCGACCTTAATAACTAAAGTCTCAAGATTTAGATTTATGTTTTAACAAAAACAAACGACTATTTACAAAATTTCATTGATAACACTAAAGCTCACTTACTACTTAACAAACAAACACAATCTGTGGGCAAACAGAGAAGAAAATGGCATAGCTGTTTCGTCTTTGACTATTTAAATATTATGAAATCAAAGTCAAGGACAACAGTAAAACTTTAACCGACTTTAAAAAAAGGAGATGGTTATCAATTTGACTATTTTATTTTATGTGTCAGAACTTTTTTCTATATGAATCGATTATAATTTATTTCTTTGTGTTTGAAAACTGGTAGTTCTCATGTGGTCACAATTTACCTAGATCTGATAAGTAGTTTTTTAAGTCATTCTTTATAATCCATATTTAGTTATCTTCGATTTCTAATCAATTTAGTTTCATAATTTTCTCATTTTATTTTATTGAAGTTGGTTTTCTTTTATGTGAAAATTATTTAAATGTTTTTTTTTGGATTGGTAAATTTGTCTATATGTGCATAAATGTAAAATGTAAATAAAATCAATAATTTTTAAGTATTTTTTATCTACGAGGACGATTACAATTATTATATTATCGCTTTGTCCGTGACACTAAGATCATGCTCTAAGCCATACGACGATTAAGTTATACTGTTGTTATAAAAAAATATTATCAGCGACCTTCAATGCGCGGAATGTAGGTGGCACCATTTTTGCACTACCTATAAAAATGGCCACGACGATAACCGCGCCCGATAACCGGGAGCCCTACGGCCCTCGGAGACAGTCCACGAATAAAAAAAAATAACAATTCACGCATACACTTGCAGAAATTATTTTGGATTTGTCGGTTAATAGGGGTTTCTTTTTAATACGCTTTTATTAGTTTCAGACGTATGTATGTTTGTAACGGAATCTTTGAGCATGATTTTGATCCCCTTCAAAACGTCGGATTAACTCGAAATTTGGTATATTTACTAAGGACCAATGACAATTCAATATGAAAAAAAAAATTGAAACGAAAAAAATTTGAAATTCAACTAAAAAATGAAAAATAAATAATAGTTTAAAAAATTAACAAAATACGCTTTTATAGAAAATCCAACTTAAAAAAAGAAAATAAATTTTAATAAATTTGAATTAAAAATTGTGTAAGAAAAAATGATTTTACTGTATCAAAACGTGAGGTGCATGGTATCAGTAGTTATAGTTTTTGATGGACGATCTCACAGCCCACCTGGTGTGAAGTGGTTACTGGAGCCCATAGACATCTACAACGTAAATGCGCCACCCACCTTAAGATATAAGTTCTAAAGTCTCGAGAATAGTTGCAACGGCTGCCCCACCCTTCGAGCCGAGACGCATTACTGCTTCACGCCAGAAATAGGCAGCGTGGTGGTACCTACCCGCGCAGACTCACAAGAGGTCCTACCACCAGTAATTACGCAAATTATAATTTTGCAGGTTTGATTTTTAATACACGATGTTATTCCTTCACCGTGGAAGTCAATCGTGAATATTTGTTAAGTACGTATTTCATTAGAAAAATTGTTACCCGCCTGCGGGATTCGAACACCGGTGCATCGCTACATACGAATGGACCGAACGTCTTCTTCTTTAGGCCACAACGACTACAGTCTACCACTAACAGCTCCACCACTAATAAATTTATTTTGAAAAATGACACGCCAACCTAAAGATTTTGTTTTTGGAACGAATTATTGTATACAATTACGAAATAGATAAGAGAACTACAATAGTAAAACAAATAACATTCCGTTACTGTGTTATCATTATTCAGTAATCAACGTAATACTCGTTCAGTGGTAAATATCTTCTAATACTATGTATGTACACTGTTATGGAAATAGCGTAATCTCGGAGGCGTTACAAATTAAATACGTAATATCAAAATCCGGACGTAAGCGGTTCATTATAACTAAGTATCGTTGGTGATTAATATTATAACTATGCTACATCTATGCTACAACTATGCTACATGCATTCATACAAAGTTGAAGGCAACAGATCTAGAGGCCGCAGCCATACTCGTTGGTCCGATCAGATCCGCACCGCTTTGGACAGTACAGTGTACAGCGCGCTGCAAGACGCCGTGGACAGGGGAAAGTGGAAAAAGATCCTAAGATTGAAGCTCATGGGTGATGGTGGTCACGATCCTCAGACATGAGGAGCACGACTCGAGGAGGAGGATGCTACATAGACAGGTGAACAAGCTCCCTGGTTGTCTGTTGTTTAGTGCGTACCGGGGCCCGTAGACCTCACGTGAATGTCACTTTGAGACTTTGGGTATTTGTCTCAATTGTATAGTGATGATGCAAATTTATAAGCTATACAGTTTCGAGTATTTTTATACGGTGATATTTCTTCTTTGTGGAAATCATTCGTGAACATGACAATGTCTAAAATACATATTATTTTATTAATTCATTTTGTATCTGACATTGGATTTAAACACAGATATTTGAAATATTGCACTGAGCTTACACCAGCCGCATTAATCTCGTAAATCTGAAGGTGAAATTATTCGGTTAACCTAATCAAAAAATACCAAATAGCTTAAAATCTAATTAAGAAATTCTTTATCATTATCTTAAATGCACTTGAGTGAATGAAATTTAATTTATATTTTAATTAATTTGACCGACCTATATGACCCCGTAGGTTCTATGCATAATCGAACAAAGCCGGATTTATTTCAACTGATATTATTTATGACGGAATTTTGTTTTCAAACTAGGTTAATAGTTTTTTTTTTTTTTTTTTTTTATTGCTTAGATGGGTGGACGAGCTCACAGCCCACCTGATGTTAAGTGGTTACTGGAGCCCATAGACATCTACAACGTAGACGCGCCACCCACCTTGAGATACAAGTTCTAAAGTCTCAGTATAGTTACAACGGCTACCCCACCCTTCAAACCGAAACGCATTACTGCTTCACGGCAGAAATAAGCAGGGCGGTGGTACCTATCCGCGCGGACTCACAAGAGGTCCTACCACCAGTAATTACGCAAATTATAATTTTGCGGGTTTTTTGATTTTTATTACACGATGTTATTCCTTCACCGTGGAAGTCAATCGTGAACATTTGATGAGTACATATTTCATTAGAAAAATTGGTACCCGCCTGCGGGATTCGAACACCGGTGCATTGCTTCAACACGAATGCACCGGACGTCTTATCCTTTAGGCCACGACGACTTCAATATTCACGACTTTAAGGTTTGACTCACAAAATTAAAAATGCGTTTGTCATTCATTATGTCAATAACGATAAAAAAAAATCTAAGGTCCGACGTTTTCTTTGTATCTACAAAATTTTTTTTCGTTTCATATTTGGAGTTCTAGTGCAAATTGACTTAAGTAATGACATACATGCAAATAATATTTTAAATCTCACGCCTAAAACAACTGAAAGGGTTCGAATGAAATTTTACACAAAACATAACTCTTAAGAAGTTTATAAATATGCGAGTTTCATTATTTTTTGTATTACACGATTTGCTCGTCGCGGAAGTCACTCGTGAACTCGTGAATAAGTTGAGCACCGACATAGTTTACATCACTCGATAGGAGTACACCATACTCTACTCCTTGAGGCCTCGACGAACTCAATTACATGATAATAGTCTGGCTAACTATGCAAATCTGGACATTTCGAGCAATTACCGTTCCTACTCTCACATCTATCGTTTATACTATAAAAAAGACGGTTATGATGGCTGTTAGTAATACTGGAATCCAAATCAATCCATGAAAATATTAAGAACATCGCATCGAAGCCACTTATGTTTCAAAAATACAAAACTACATTTGGCGAACAGATAATATTATTTAAAAATGTCGTTGGCGCGAATTAGGTTTTTGTCGTATTTCTTCTGTTCTTTTATAACTACCGCTACAGATACAAAAAAAAAATCAAAAATCTAATAGACCGATACAAAACCAGATCTGTTTGTTTAAACAAAACAATCACTAATTGCTAATGACACGAATTGCTGACGGGAAGCTGTCAGCGATTCAATTTCTTTAAATTCGAATACTCGAACGTGTCGTATCTTCTCAAATTCATTTATTTCGTATTGTGTAAATCGAGTAGCGTTTCGAGAGAACATACGGTTGTGTAACGTTTATGAGTCTTGAATTATTTTCATGAGCGAAATCATAATAAAGCAGACGATCATTATGAATCCAAGTAGCGTGTTGAAGGTTAAATCAGCAGAATTAACAAAGTTGCGTAATAACTGGCATTAGGGCGTATAATACGTCATTACGGATCCTCCCGATCTATTAACGGTGCTTTTAGGTACCTCAAGCACCGGTCACCGTCCTCGCCGAACCCGTCGCTTGCGACGAATTCGATGAGTAAATTAACCCATAGACACAGCTCACTGAGTTTCTCGCCGGATCTTCTCAGTGGGTCGCGTTTCCGATCCGGTGGTAGATTCTGCGAAGCACTACTCTTGCTAGGGCCAGTGTTAGCAACACTCCCGGTTTGAGCCCCGTGATCTCACGTTACGCTGACATAGCCTCTCAAGACTATCTGTCTAGGTAGGGAAAAAAGTGCATATTGTATGCTCTGTGTATGGTATATACCATCGTACAATTTCTGATATGGAAAGGCCTTACATTACAGGCCAATAAATTACTAAACAATTGAAACTTCAACCTTACAACAAGGTATCTACGGTATAGTATTATATTTGGTTTTCGCGATTCATAGACGTAATTCTGCTACGTCTGCTTATTCTGCTACGTCTCCTAACGACTACTGCTTTTACAGTTTAATTATGCACTTTTTTGTCATTATATTATTTCTGAGGTTTCGAATTACCGTTTTCGTGGTCAACGACGACCACGCGGCAATCACTTAACGACAGGTGAGGCATGAGCTCGTTAACGCATTTTTGCGATAAAACGAAGAAGAAAAATCATTACCAGGTAGGCCTTGATATATTTTACCGATCTATTAAAAAAAAAACCATCTAAATATCCATCGTTATCATTTTTGGAATGAACAATACCGTAATATTATGCATAAGGTTCGTATATCATACGTGGAAGTCAAGCGGTATTGTGTCGTTTCGAAACTGCAATGTCTTCCCGGGATCACAGGGCGACGTAACTTGAATCTGTTCATGTTACAAACAAACGTCTTATACCATTCCGCATTTTATCTACACAACAGTTTTATACATATTATTTCGACGACTCATACAATCAGATGAAGCGAACTTATTTTTAAATACGCTTTTATTAGCTTGTATTATTATAAATGTGTGTTTGTTTGTATGTAACGGAATCTTTGAATGTCATTTTCATCGACTTCAAGATGTCAGATTAACTTGAAAATTTGCAAAACCATAATTTTATAGCTTATATGTTAGTATGCAAAAAGGTGAAATTATTTATTAGTTCCGTTTGCTAGTTAGCGTGTATTTTAAAAGTACTTATATAATTACAGAGTATCATTAGGATGCTATTGGTGCTTTGAGGTACCCCAAGCACCGATCATCGTTCCCGACGAAGGGCTCGGCGAGTAAATTAACCCACAGACACAGCCCACTGAGTTTCTTGCCGGATCTTCTCAGTGAGTCGCGTTTCCGATCCGGTGGTATATTCTGCAAAGCACGGCTCTTGCTAGGGTTCGTGTTAGCAACGTCATCAGGTTTGAGCCCCGTGAGCTCACCTACTAGCTTGGTGACGCAGATATGGTTTCTCTAGACTATCAGATTAGGTACGAAAAAGAAAGGATGCTATGAATCAAATAGCTTTTTTTGACTTATTGGGTGAATGAGCTAAAGATCCACCTGGTGTTACCTGGGTGGTGGCCCTGACTTGAGGTCTATATCACAATTAATTAATTAGTTAATTACACAATTAGCTAATCATATTTTATTTTTCCCAAGTTGATTTTTATTATACATTATTTTTACTTTACCGCGGAAGTTGTTCGATTACACCAGTTCAGTACGTATTTCATTAGAAAAGTGGTTTCTTACCTGCGGCATTTGAACACCGTCATAATAACATCGCCTGATACGAGTTACCGAGTGTCTGTCTCCATTCTTTGGGCCACGTTTTCGAATTTTAATCATTTAGATATTTAAATCATCCATATTATATTATTGTTATAAATAATTCGATTAACATTCAGACATTAAAACATTTAGGTAATCAATCATGTTATTTCCTAACAAATACGTTTTAATTTAGAAGCTTCGATAGCTATGTATTTAAAATGAATATTTAGAGAATTGTACATAATTTGCATATAATTTTCTCTGTATACTTTAGAATTTAATGCGGCTAGGTATCATTTATATATAGGACACATATTACAAGAATTTAGCATTAGAATCTTAGTTAGGGAATGAGATAATTACGATGAAATTCGGTAGCGGTATACGCATACGAACTGCATAATAATGATTAGGGAAGTTAATTAAACAGAAACACAGCAGGCGGCCCGTTGGTAAGGTTTCCAAATCTACATAATTATTTGCGTGAGCAGCTGAGGTTAACGACCTGTTTAGAGTGGAGCGCAACACGAGCGCGACCAATCGATAAGGACTTGCGTAAGCGCTTTGCACGCCCTCCTAAGGGATTTACTATAAGAAGTATTTCTCTGAAGTCGTTTAAGGCGTTTTGTAATTACGTTAGAATATAAACTTTACACAAAATGTTATGAGTAAATCTGGATGGAGCTGAAAAGTTGTTACGCCACTATTGTAAGTGGTATCACGCCCTAAACGAGTTGTAGGCGAAAGACCAGGTCGTACATATTAGGCTTAGCAATTTTGTGCCGAAACCTCGGAGGCTTAGAACACCCTGTCAGGATAGATTGGCTAATGGCTACATCTGATGTCAAAAGTTATATGACTCATGAGAAATAAACTGGGAAAAGATCGTACGTAGATACTACGAAAAATAGTTGTGTTCTATTTCATAAGTTTGGTCAAAGTGATAAAATTATTCTTCGTCATGTGTCAAGGGCAATCTAAGAATTTGGTTGCCATGCACATTTTGTTGAAAACTATTCAAGTTTGAGCGTTAAATGTATTTTCAAGTTAATATTTAAGTTTGATCCTCTTAAGTGATTACTGCGATTTTAAAGATTTAGGACTTGCATTTGCGACGGTGAAACCTAGTAAATAAAACACAAATTTTAAATAAGTGTTTAGAAATTCGAACTGTTACTTCAAAAATAGATTAACTTTACAAATGCTTAACTCGTCGTAACAAATTTATAATAATAATCGAACTGTTACGACATCGGCAAATAAAAAAATATGTTTGACCTATTTTTCACTTGGTTGCTATCCCTCCGTTTTACGTTTCCTTTCGGTAGCTGATAGTCATGCGACGATGATTATTATGGTTTAAATAATTAAAACAAAACAAATTAATGATACTAATAAATTTAATTTTGATATATAATCACAGCTGAGCTTTTATTTTTTTTATTACTAAAGGCATTCCTACGTTTTGTTTTCCACGAATGTTTTAATAAAACAATTATGTATTTATTATTATTCGTCTCATTGTTGTTTCCAGTCTCAGTAATGGCTTGATTGTTTACGAAAAATAAAATAATTCCAGTCTTTTCCTTTTTTCAGGGCATTTTGTAAGTTCGGAATAGTCCGTTTTGTATTTTGCCACGCGTATTAAATTGCTGTGTTAGCGACAGCAGATCATTCCCGAATATTCTCTTACTACGATTTCTTTTACTGTCGGTCACCTTTTCCTATAAATTTTGACAGTAATTATAAATTGAAATTGCTTAGATGTACATATATGAACAAGCGTGTTATCGTTATATTTAATTTGCCGTTTTTTGATGCTATTCTCATGTATGTCTCAGTTTTATAGTACAACGGCTGAACGCATTACGGTTTCGCGGCAGAAATAAGCAGGATTTTGGTACCTAGTCGTTCAAGATCATCAGACGCTCTACAAAGTAACTGATATCGCAACCGTACAAAGCAATAGACATTGCAGAGGATCATCTGTGAATAACCCTAATAAACGAGAACGCTCGGAGCTTTTACTATATAATATTTTTATGTTAATATTACAAAACTGTATAATACTTTTATTAAATTGGCTTGTAAAAACGGACTGATAATTATACTTTAATGCATTTTAAAACTGATTTAAAAACATCTCAAAACACATTCTCGATTGTCGCGCAGTTTATGACTTTTAAGATTACAAATATTTTTGGTAATCATTTATTTTGTAAGCTGTTTCTTATAATCACAGAACAGTCGCACGGGCTATTTTCTGTCGACCTTTTTTTTTATTTATGTTGCTATGCAACAGAATCTAGAAACAAACTTGACTTACTTCTAAAGCATTATCATGGAATTTGGCCATTGTGTTTCTGAATGTGAATAAGACAATAATGCTATGACATTAGTACTAAATGGTGTATATGAATTTTTCAATGGTATAAACCAATAGTGGGATCATAAGGTTTTAATTAATGAGTCTAATTCGATTGATAGCTTGTGATGAATTGTTGTCTAGAAGAAATCAACAATGCGTTTCATTCATAAACACTGTACTCAGTTTTGTGCTTATTACAGTTTAACATTATTATTTTTTTGGTAAAATAAAATATAGCGTGGTTAGATCAGAAGCAGAGCTGGTGGGAAGCGAAGGCCGTTGGGAAATGAAATGCGAATGTCAGGACCGAACCCGATGTCGGATACATGTTTTTCAAATTATTAAACATATTATGATATTTATGCATTCCGCCTTATTCTCTCATTCGGACTTGTGACGTCATTTCGCCAAAACTATCGACGACTAAACTCATAGGTCAAATGATAACCTACTTTGGATATTGCGTTTAAAATTTAGAATTTATTTGGTTTAGATGACCAGTGAATGTACTTTGCGTTTTTACTTTTTTAATTAGGACAAAATGGCCAATTGACCTTGATCATATTTGCAATTTTTTTTATTTTTCTCAATATTTTTTTTTCCTTATCTTTTCAAATTATATATAAAAGTAATGTATGTTTCTGAAACAAAAATGCATGCTGCTTACATTTTGGTTATTATTAAAATTAACAAATATTTGAGATATAGTTATATACTTCGCTATAAAATATTATACATTAATGAAAAGGTTAAAGAAAATACTACTAATAAATTGCTGAAAGTATTTTTAGTCCTGTCAGATTTTCAACTTTACCCCATTTTTAAATCAAGAAATCAAATATTTATTTCAATTTACACAAACAAACACCCGAAAATATATACCTTCAAATATATGGATTTGTATTTTTTTTGTAATCAATTATCGTATCTGAGGTGTTGTTTTATCGCGATTCAAATAACTTGCAACCTACTAAGCATGTAAATCCCCAATTTTTGTATTACACGTAGCTCGTTAACTAAACGAACATTTAATCAGCAAAACTAAATTTAAATTAGAGAACCTATTTATTTCACGTATTCAGCACGCCGATACGACTGCAGATTATTTGTTTTTCCGTAACGTTTGTATAGAGGTCGTTCTTAAATATTTAAAACAATTTATTTCAGGTCACGACATTGACGCAATAATGATGCGATCAGATCATGTGTCTGTGAAGTATCTGGATAATTACGTATCTGGCAGAATCGAACGTGATATTGCACTCTTGAGCATTTTGTGGAACAAGAATGTTTTTATCATGGCTGGTTTCATTTAATTACCTATGCTATAAATAGATTTTCGTACCAAAACTTGGTAGATAACATATTTAACAAGCGAAGTCTTGCAGTACCTAAATTTAATTACTTTACAAAATATATGTATATTGTATATAAGTTTGTATAAAAATAATCGCTTATGGCTTATGACGAACATTGATTACTGGACAAACTGATGGTCCAAATGTTGTTTGAATGAAATTATTGCTAGCGTTATTCAGGAGTATTTTTGATAGGACGATAGATACCGCTATACTTAGTCTGGCCATAAATACTGTTACAATTAAAAATAAACAAAATATTACATTTGAATTTGGAATCTGTCATTTTTATATAATAACTCAATGGAGTTTTCTCATTTTGGCGCCAATACACTGTACAATATTTTGCGATATTAATATGGAGTGGGGTGATAAAGAGAACCGAATCGCTGTGATAGCATTACACAAAGTAGGTATGGAGCCAAATGCAATTTTTAAAACTCTCCATACGCTTGGTATTAGTAAAATGTTTGTGTACCGGGTTATTAATAGGTGCAATGAGACCTCCTCTGTTTGTGACAGAAAAAGATTTGGCCGTCCACGTAGTGTTCGTACGAAAAAGGTGGTCAAAGCAGTAAGGGAAAGAATTCGAAGAAATCCTCCATTGGCTGCAATACAGACCACTTCGAATAAGCTTTTTATACTTTAAATTGTTTTATATTTATGTATTAAACTAACACACTGTAAAAGTAATAAATGTTATTTGCAATAAAACTTTTTTTTCCTTTGTCTCACTATTTATGGCAAGACTAGGTATATGTACATATTTTAAAAAATACGACAGACAAATTAATTACGAATATGAATTGGAAAGAAGCATACAATAATATGGTTTTAATTTATGATTACACGACGATTCCGCGATAAAATTGTGCAATAATTATTATTTTTTATCGGAAAGGTCTCAAAAGAGTCACAAACTGTGCGTTACAGTGACGTGCTCGATAAGACGGCGGGCTCATGCAATACAACAACCTTACAAAAGTCAAAAGTATAAATCATAGATAAAATCGAGGGTACGTTTCAAAGTGACACGAATTATTTTGGTAAAATTGTTTAACCTTTGCTTGGTTCTTATTTAATTAATTAATTTGCAATGGAATAATACCAAAAACAACTTTTAGTACTACATATTTATATTGACAATTATTGTTTTCGTAATGCTAGAGCTAAGTATACACTAAAGACAGCTGTAGGTTGAGGCAGTGCAACTCGAGACAGAACCCTCGATCAAAGGCATGCCAGAAGCCATGAGCAAAATTCGTCGCTGCATGCCTAGTTGTTTGTCGGTTTTTTGATCCGCTAAAAGGAGCTTGAGTCTGTCGCGCGTTTAACGAAGACGGGTCTGTCGCCTTAGGTCGCAACTCTCAATGGAAAGTGACAACGATACTGCAGTTAAATTGATAAAATTATAATAATAATCATTTTATTAGCGATCTTACTGGTGGTAGGACTTCTTGTGAGTCTGCACGGGTAGGTACCACCAACCTGCCTATTTCTGCCGTGAAGTAGTAATACGTGTCTGTTTGATGGGTGGGGCAGCCGTTGTAACTATACTGAAACCTTAGGACTTATATCTCAAGGTGGGTGGCGCATTTACGTTGTAGATGTCTATTGGTTTCAGTAACCACTTAACACCAGGTGGGCTGTGAGCAACACCAGGTGGGATGTGAGCTCGTCCACCCAACTAAACAATAAAAAAAAAGATCCGTTATATAAAAAATAATACGACAAAAATCGCAGGTTGCTTGAAACGATATTATTTAGTTCTACTCGTAAGTTAGAGATAAAGATCAGTAATCTCACAGATATGACTACTAAAGCAACAGCTACTCTACACGCATCTGGTGTTATCGCGCTTTTGCTCTAAACTGGACTCATCGCCTTACAATAATCTGCAACGTATCTCGACCTTCTGTCTAAAGCTGAACAGCCTCGGTCTGCCTCAAGTAGAGGCTGCTCAGTCTGAGGCTGCTCAAGTAGATACAGACCTTAAGATTACCATTCCGAAAGAGTCTATGTGCTAGTAAGCGACGTGTTTTAGAATCACAGATCAAGACAGGAATAACAAGTAAAAAATTAAAATCAGTAAATCGTAAGCACATAATTATAAAAATTAGGTTACGCTTTATTGGCTGTTAAAATTAATCAATAGTCATTATGATCATTACATTTATAATATAAAAAAAACAATTATTATAACGACCGTGGACAGGTAGCGCCAAACTGGGATTGCCTGTACTATGGGGATGAGAGAGCTATTAAACGCCCAGACAAAGAGCAAACAAACCTGTATATCACTCAAATGTTTGCCCAATATGAGAATCGAATCCACGACCATCGGTCCAGTAGTCAAGGGCATTAACTACGCACCACAGAGTTAGTCAGATTTTTATGAAATTGTAAAGAATTGTATTAAACTATGCCTTTTTATTTGAGTAGACCGACAGGGTCAAGGGCCACCTCATACTAGGCGATTAATGTGTAGCATTCATGATTTATGAGCCAATTGTGGTAATAACATCATCCTCTTCATAGATAGAGGCTTGATGTTTAATATTTAAAATTTCACATGTTGATAGAGCTGATAAATAAATGTTTTTATTTTCGCACACTGGTTTTTCTCATTTCTGTTAGTTTACGTTAGGTTATATTAGGCCTCCCGTGTGGTGCCACGCCCTGACGCACGATAACGTCGCAGCATTGCAACGTTCGCAACGCGCGATAGCGGTCAGGGTGGTTCGCGTGCGTGCTCGCCTGGATACTGGGACCTGGAAGCAGAGGCGATCGCTGCGGATTATCTACGTGTGGCAATGCGATCTCCGCTCCAGCGGGAGTCGCGTCCTGGCACGTACCGTGCTCGAAGCGTGGTCTCGCCGACAGGCGGACCCCGCATACGGGCGACGGACCGTCGAGGTGATCCACTCGGTCTTCTCAGACTGGGTGGATCGCGACCGTCTCACCTTTCTGGCGACGCATGTGCTCACGGGGCACGTCTGTTTTAGCCGCTACCTGCACCTCGTTGTCCGGAGGGAGCCAACGCCGAAGTGCCACCACTGCAGTGGATGTAACGAGAACAGAGTGGAGCACACACTTGCGTACTTCCCCGCTTTCGCGGAGTAGCGCTGCGTCCTTTTTTGCAAAAATAGGGGCCGACTTGTCGCTTCCAACTGTCGTGGCTACCCAGTGCGGTATCCCGGATCACCAGCGGCATCGCCCGAGCGACCTGGTCGGGCCACCGTACCGCGGAGACCGGCGGCGTAAGTCGTCGACTATCGCCTCGACGACCTGTCAGTCGGACTTCCTAGGGGTGGCACCGCGAGTCTGGTTGTAGTGTTAGCCACGGGAACCCCTTACTCTGACCGGGTTCTGACCCCAGGCGGAGATTGGACGTCAGGTGTAAGAGTGTAGGGGAGCCGTTTAGTGCGGTAGGGCCCTAAAATTATCCTTGGGCCCAATCGTCCCACATACCCCACACGCCCCTAGGCGCGGGCACCACGTAGGACGCACGGACCCCGGTCGGAATAGTACATTGTGCACCGCGGGAGAAAAGTTGGACATTTCCTCACGCGTATAAAATGGCAAACACGCCGGAGGAAATGTCCAACTTTTCTCCCGCGGTGCACATACTATTTTTTCTCCTACCAGGCCGAAAGTTCGTGGAATACTGAGTCGGGGTCCAGGGGCGAAGCTCTGACTGGGGGTAGGGGGGCGGAGCCCCCCGTACTCATAAAAAAACAATTTCACAGTTTTTTAATTTTTAAATAAACTACTACTAATTGGATAAGAATTGTCTGATGAACCCATCTTTGCTTAATACTTCACTATTAAATTTTGTTGCATTTTGTTTATTTCACTTTTACACTAAACACAATATTGCAAATTACCCGAGCACAACAATGGAGGAGAATTATAGGTGCGTGAGAGCAGACGTAGACACTAACGCGCATGCGCACTTGTACCTAGGGAGAAAAAGTTACACTTTCTTCCCTGTACAGCGGCACGAAAACCGAACTTTCGGCGTAGGTAGGAGAAAAAAAAATTTCTTGCGCGTTGATTATTACAAACCTTTGTGAATAATGTTGCTAGTCCCAAAACTAACCCATAGATACAATCCATTAAGTTTCTCGCCGGATCTTGCTAGTGGGTTGTGATTTCGATCCATTCGAGACAACTATTCTGAGAAGCACTGCTCTTGCTAGGATTAGTGTTAGGTACCAAATTTTCTCAGGTTGGACTCGTGAGATCACCTACCCGTCTGCGAGTAGCCGGAATAGCTCTTTAGGCTACTAGCGCACCAATACCAGACTACTACTGCTAGGAAAAAAAGAAATAAATGCTGTGCACCGGTTGGGCCGTCAACCCAGACGATATATATATACATAAAAACTAACTAAAACTTGTTTTAATTCTGTCGATGATTTGATATGTTGATATTTCAATATTTTTTTATTGAAAATATTTATATTTGTGGGATAAATATTGAGACATACAACCTCTGTTTTCAGAAGCAAACTATTTATAATCACTATATATAAAAATGAATTGCTGTTCGTTAGTCTCGCTAAAACTCGAGAACAGCTGAACCGATTTGGCTAATTTTGGTCTTGAATTATTTGTGGAAATCCAGAGATGGTTTAAAAGGTAGATAAATATGAAAATGCTCGAAAGTAAATAAAAATCCGTCGGACGGATTCCTTTTGTTTGTTTTATGTTTATTTTATACAAAAGTTTAGATCTTTTATATATCGATTGAGGCACTACGAAGTCTGCCGGGTCAGCTAGTATTTTAATAAAATCTAGTTTGTAGACAGACAGTTGTTGGTGTTTCAAGAAGGAACGAGAAACAAAATACGTTCTAGGGGCATCAGCCCGCTGAGTTTCTCGCCATATCTTCAAAGCATGTCGCGATTTCGTTTCAATAGTAGATTCATTCCCAAAGCAACTGCCTTGGAGTTGTTAGGTCTCCTTTGGAGGCGCTCGGACAACTGTTAGCAAATCCCTTCCCTCCTGGCTGAGCCTTTGCTTGCCCACTTGTCCTGGTGAAACTGGAAAGGCGTCCAGGCCAACAGTAATCGTTAATTAAAAAAAATATTGATAGTCGATTTCACAGTAAGATGAAAGATAACATTTTTGCTATCAAAATGAATGAGTATAATTTGAATTTTGTGAATCTACGGAGGAACTTCGGTTCTATCTGTGTTTTGTACTGTCTGTACATACCAGAGGAATTGCTCTGAGGAATTGTTCAAGATGATTTCTCCAGTAACTTTTTACCATTGCATCTCCCGCCACCGGAGTAGATTTTATCCATGCTATTTGGACCGCTGTGTACATCCACAGTCTAATTTCAGATTTTTTGCCAAATAAAATGCGGCTCTGGAATGCACCCTTCACCGTGTTTTCTATGCGCTTGATACGTTCTTACTCAAACCAGGCTTGCAAAGTGTACTTAGCAATAGGCGACTTGGTTGTTCCTCTAGGATTGTTAACGTTCATGTAACACGGTAACCATTGACCATCAGGAAAGGCCTTAAAATACAAAAATATACAAAAAAAATAGATCTTGCCTGACTGACTGACTCGTAGATTGTTATACACTATCAAAGGAATTTTGGTTCGCCACGAGTTATATAATCGAAGTTCATTGACTGCGCGACAGTAAAATGATCCTAAAATTATGAAAGTAATTCAATAAATACAAATATTTTGCACAGTAATGAGTGCAACGAACCGGTGTCATTTGGTCATAAAATCATTCATATTTTTTTGCTTAAACAACGAGAAACGTGACGACCACAAACAACGGATTGTATTTCATTCAGTTATTAATGTGTATCGTACAAAAACTACAATTGACTGGAACAATAAGCTTTAGGTGATTGTTTAACGCACGCATTACACACGCGATGACGCATTGCATTAGGTATGCGTTCATTATCCTTTTCAAAAATAACATAAGTGGCATCTTAATTACTTCTCCCCAAAATGCTTAGTCCCACTATAAATATTTCTATTAGGAAATTAGCGATTTTTTTTTAATACACGAAAAATCAACCTTTTGACCTTTTTCACCATGAATATCTAATCACTACTTGGCAGCTGACACCCCTCTTAACCATCATTGAACGCAGACAATATCCACGTTGTAGGGTACTGACTAATTGACAATCATTTATAGAACTCTAAGTATGGACTTGCTCAATCTGCTCATCAATGTTTTGCTCAAAACTAAAATCTCGTTAGTATTTTTTTCCGTGACCATCCGTTTGGCTTAAGAAGTTGTTTTGATTTTAGCCTACAAAAAATGGTTTTCCGTTCATGAAGTATAATTTCTTAGCATTTCCTTCTTGACTGCTTTGATCATCTTTTTCGAATTAATCATTCGTAGATGACCCGTGCTATTTCAATGGCCAACAAAGGACGTTTTCTTAGATTTAACAGTAGCAGCCTAATACACAGACTAATAAAATTAACGAGCCGATAAAGAGTTACAAATTTTGTATTTGTCTCCAAATCTTCTTTTATTTTTATACTAGCGGACCCGGCGAACTTTGTTCCGCCAGACTGTTTGTATTAAACACGTCAACTTCAAAATTCTACGATAATTAACCATAGAATATATGAGTCGACTATTATCAAAGGCGGCAATCTGACTTTTGGACAATGATTGGTAAATCAGAAAAACGAATTATTGACTTTGTATTCCATTGGCAGTCACAAAACTCTTCGGAACGACATCTTAGATAAATAACAGGTTAACTATTAACCTTTATTTAATGCAGGGTTTTGAACCGTATTTTTTGAAGGAGACGATTATATTCAAATAAATCTGTATTGACATATCAATAATTTTTTTTTGTCCAAATGCACAGATTGCCACCTTTGATAATAGACGACTCATATTACGTTTCACTGTCAGTTGCGTTTTGTTATTCCATATCAGTTGCATCTTGTTATATCACGTTTTATGTCACGTCAGACAGGAACGTGATAAAAAGTATCCTATGTCCTTCTCCTGGTTCTAGGCTACTTCTTCACCAATTTTCAGCCAAATCAGTTCAGCCATTCTTGAGTTATAAATAGTGTAACTAACACGACTTTCTTTTATATATATAGATAATATTAACACTAATTCGGTTAATAATCTTATTCAAATTTTTTTTTCAATCATTTAACATTACAATAATGTATAATAAGTATTTATCAAAGATTGGCGCGAAAATGAAAAAGAAAAAAAAAACGTGAGAGTGACAGGTTTCATATTCAAATATAATATTAAAGTTTTTTTTTTTTGTATCAAGTCATATATATTATTTATTCACATTCGGACCACAAGGAGACTTAACTTACAGCAAGAACTCTCAGGGTGTGACTTTTCTCGCACTAGTCCGATTTTTTACATTAAAGCATCGATAAAGTACGTCGCAATTGTTATACTCGTAAAAGTCTGAAATACATACTTTAATTGGAATATTTATATCTAGAAACGTGTTTGCTGCCTTTGAAGATTGCATTGTGATTTAAATACTAGTTGTCGTCAAAATTCATATAAATTAAGAGCAATTAAGAATTCAATATTGTAAAACATTTTCAAATAAGCAGTAACTAATTACTCCATTTGTATTTTCTATTTTATGTAAGCTTTGACTTTAACATTTTTGTTTGGTATATTTGGTCATCCTTTTTAGCACAATATGACGATAAAGATTTAGTTATAAATTGCGTTTTTGCATACATTTGATTCTTTTAACTAATGTGTTTTTCCGCTAATATGATTGTTGCTCTAGCTGTTTTTATTGCATGCAAATTAAATTTTAAATGTTCAAATTAATAGATTCGCACTTTGTAATGTTAATATATCGACGTTTGAAAGGCAAACGTGACAAAGCGACAATAACTGCTTTATACATAAATGATAGGCAATAACCATACTCGATGCGCAAAAAAATATATATTTCTAGGTCTATTAAAATCATTTCAATCTTACAGCTAGATTCGTTAAAATAGAATTTTTTTCAGGTATTTCAACTTTAAATTAGTCTACTGTAAAGTTCACGCATTGTCGCTTGGTCACGTTTGCCTTTCAAGCGTCGATATGTACCTAATATTATAAGGAAATGCAATAAAAACAATAAAATTAACGTTGAACTGTTACACGAAGCAGACTATCTACTGACAATTGACTCTAATAGCCGGTAGGAAGCGGACTCGATCGAGTTCATGGCCACATCTTGTCAGCCACGAGTTTCTTGTTTGTCCACAAAATATTTGAACAGCTCGTATTAAACACGTGCGTCATTGTATCTCTAATATTTTAATTATAAAACAGACGAGAACATCGTCAATCGTTGAGTTCTATGACTTGGTTTTTTTATCTTCGTGGAATTCTTGAGCGTGTAGTATTCGTAGTAAATACGTTACGTCATGGTAATTCTTTAGGTTTTCGTATCGCAACAGAATCTTTTATTAAAGAGTTTCATACATTAATTCCAGTAGATTTTAGTTGCTTGCATCCTCGATCTAACAGAATTAAGTATGATTAACTTTATGTAGTTTTCTATCACACAGTAAAAGTGATCGGAAGACAATATATGTCATAATAAGGGTTTGAGAACAGTTGACCGGATAATTGATAAAGTGGTTATGACTGGTAGATGAAATCTATTTTTTTTTCACTATTTTTTTATAGTCAGTCAGTTCAGATGACTGAACGTAACTACGGCCCGCTTGCTGTTAAGTGGTTACCCGAGCCCATATGAATTACAACATGAACGCTTCTATCTCTTTGGAACATGAAATCCAAGTCTCAATTGTATTGTACAAAGGTTTTGGGATTGCGAAACAAAACGCTTCAAAACACAAAAAATGGAAGATCTAAATAGCGTATTTTCATTTAATGGTACCTAAATAATTCTAGTTACACGATAACTAGGGTTAGTCTACACACAGAGTTATTTTCTGGAATGAGAGGAGGTGACACCAGAACAATAATATTGTTATATTATATTAATGTTTAGTGTAAACAAACGCCACGAGTGTCGCCCGCTAATTAATATCTTCTTCACCCGGTCGATGAGAGTTTTTCATGTGACAATCGTACGAACTACTCAACTGTTTTTATTTATTTATTGCTTTGATAGGCGGTAGAGCTCACAGCCCACCTGGTGTTGAGTGGTTATTGGAGCCCAAAAACTAAATGCCGCCACCTACCTTGAGATATAAGTTAGTCTAAGGTCTCAGTATAGTTACAACGGCTGCCCCACCCTTCAAACCGAAACGCATTACTGCTTCACGGCAAAAATAGGAAAGTTGGTGGTACCTACGCGTGCGGACCCACAAGAGGTCGTACCACCAGTAATTTTATGATATTACGACATACTCACTCAAAAGTATTTCAAAAACGACCCTTTACAATAAATATTTCAATGTTGAGGCCGCGAAAGTTTGATAAAATGTTTGTTATTACTGATTTGACTTTGTTTGAACTAACTGATAGTCGTTTGAAGTCGTTTGAAGTCGTTGTGGCCTAAAGGATAAGACGTCCGGTGCATTTCTAATGAAATATGTACTCAACAAATGTTCACGATTGACTTCCACGGTGAAGGAATAACATCGTGTAATAAAAATCAAACCCGCAAAATTATAATTTGCGTAATCACTGGTGGTAGGACCTCTTGGGAGTCCGCACGGGTGGGTACCACCAACCTGCCTATTTCTGCCATGAAGCAGTAATGCGTTTCGGTTTGCAGGGCGGGGAAGCCGTTGTAACTATACTTGAGACTTTAGAACTTATATCTCAATGTGGGTGGCGCATTTACGTTGTAGATGTTTATGGGCTCCAGTAACCACTTAACACCAGTTGGGCTGTGAGCTTGTCCATCCATCTAAGCAATAAAAAAATAAAATAAAAAATAAACAAAACTGCTTGCTTAGCCGTGTTAGTTGATGAAATTTAAAAGTTCTTGCAGTACCTGAGCTACAAGTATAGCATTTAATTGGCATAGGTGTTGGTTGACGAACAACATAAAAAAAATGTAAACACAAATAGATAACCTAAAATATTTGAATAGTATCAACAGTAGATAAAGTGCCATCACAGCACTATGAAAAAACTATTTCCTGCGGACAATAGCTTGGCCGTGCCTCTGACTATTTTCCCTATTTCCCTAAACCTGCTTTCAGACTGCGCTATAATATAATAGCATATTGTAATGGCTCTTAGTACAACAATATCGCGCACTATATATTGTTAAAGATACGTTCACACTGTACTGTACTATATATTATTGGCTAAGTATACGCTGCTATACTATTTGGTACTATAGTATAGCGTAGTCTGAAAGCAGCTTATTAGCTACTCAAGTATTAAGTTACTAGCTATTCAAGCTAGGCGCGGACAGGTAGGTACCCTCACGGGCTCAACCTGAAAGAACTTGCTAACACTAGCCGGTCACTAATCTATCACCGGATCGGAATCGCGATCTACTGAGAAGATCAGGCGAGAAACTCAGATCGTCTAGGGCTAGCTCGTCTCTCTTCGATGACAACAGAAAAAAGAGCTACTTCAATAACCTCTAAATGAAAATACTAATAATAGAAACTTAAAAAAAAACATTAAAATTCTTATAGGAAATGGAACTACATACAATGGAACTAAATCGTCCTATCTACAGTACATGTATGTATGTACATTTCTTAGTAATTTAATAAAGAGCTGCTGTGTCAAGATATTCAAGAGGCAGACTTTCTAGGAAATTGTCTTTAGTTATACTAATATTTCATTATCAATGTGATGGTGACATAAAATGATGATGTAACAGGTTACGATAAGCTTACTAATCGTTTAGACGAGTCAAAGGCCTTTTGTCTTACATTCGAACGGGCTACATTGTATTCGAGCTCCACGTAATAATAATTAGTTTATGTAATATACGTAATCCGATCACGGTCGGCGTTTGAACCCGGCAACATTATTATAAACTAAATCAACAAGACGGAACAGAAGGCATCTTGTTACGAAATTATTGTTTGTTCAAGGTTCACCATTCACATATCGTCTTAAGTTAGTTAATGTGCCGTCACTGAGCACTGCATGGACTTAGTTGGTCTTGGTATAGGATTGAAAGTATAATACTAAAATATTTGGTAATCTACCAATGACTTTATCGATGTAAAGCGCTTATAGGACGTTACAATAATTTGTCTGCCCACTGCTTAATACTCTCCATAAGCCTCGTTTGAAGAAGGACATGTCATAGCGCTCGGGAAACACCGTATAGGGGAGCTCATTTCATAGCCGGATGATACGTGGCAAAAAAGACCCCTGGAAACGCACTATGGATGACCGCAGTGGCACCAGGTAGTATGAATGAACTACTACTCCGGTGGCGGGCGGTGCGATGGTAAAAAGGAGATGATGGTATCAGCTCGAACAATTCATCAGAACAATACCTCCCATTATCTAATACAATGTACGTGAGTTAAACATGTTTACCTACTCATTTCTAATTTAGAATTAAAATGTTCAAGCTCTGATAGCACACTTCACATATTCGATGGTTGTCGTGAAAAAAATTCCTTCAAGCCACAATACCGTCCATAATGTTTATCTTAGTTTTGCTCATCGTTAATCTTATGTATAAAAAATATACATTTCTTTATTCGAGCCCATGCTTCTCAATCTAAATTTCTAAGCATTTTTTTATTGCACTTAACCTCGAAACACCACCAATGTATTTCGGATCGTCATGACACTAGAATGTTAATGAAATAAAAACTACAACACACGGTTTGGCAAGGAAAAGACGTCTGCATGTCGCGTCACTAACCTTGTACGCACCTTCGGCCTGGAGCGGATTGCGCAATCGGCGGGTCAAGGGTGGGAAGCCGCCATACTCGTTTTTGGCAATAAAACATACCTGCTCAGTTACAATGCTCTTTTGAAATAGCCTGAGAACGCTTCCAATATTAAGCACACAAATCAAACAAAAGGACAATCATTGCGCAACACCGTCAACAGACGCGTTATAAGCGTCTCAGTTTATCGTTCTCAGAACGTCCAGATATAATTCTGATAAACGAGCGACCGGTCACCTGCGAGCTAGGTTATCCATAAATTGTTTTCTAAAAGAATTCGATTTAGCTTAAAAAAAAACCGTCTACCTACGTCTCTTAATGTATAGACGCAGACAATTTATTGGTCCCGCCCCGAATCAAGATTGAGCGCCAAAACAGCTTTTTGCGAGGATCGCTCGACGCGACCTTGCCCCGTTTGATTAAATTCAAACCAGTTGTAGCATTAAAAGTAAAAACTTTCACGGACTGTTACGATGATACGATAAATATTATCGCAGGATCGTAATAGTCGCGTCAAACGATCCTTATCGTTGGATATTTTTTATTTATTTTTAGAAATAACGTCAGAAGTCGCACATCGATAAACAGGTAACATCTGCACAATGTTTGCTAAAATAGTATTTGTGTGACCAATTTTTAATACCGTAACTAGACAGATGAACTCTAAGCTGAGCAATTTTAAAGTTGTCACTAGAGTCCACAGACTACACAATGCTAATTACACTACACCATTGAGACTTATTATCGAAGTTCCTATTGCAATGCATGACTTATTTCCGGTGGATATACATCTGCACATAGGTGCTAGCCTGACGGTATCAAAACACCCCTTTATTTTACTTAACATGATTTTGAGGAGACTTAAGTAGGAAAACAATATGAATTTGATTAAAGGATATTACAAGTAGTACAAGCTGTCGCGTCTCGTGCTCCCACTTAAACATAATGTGCTTATACATAATGTGCATAGAATATATTTTCATATAACATCATGCATCTGTAAATTAATTGTTGTAGTGTAAATTCCAAATTTTAAAGCGATAACAATTCATGAATAATCTTGTAATTAAAATCTTTTATTACTCTTATTTTTGTTTAAAACAATTGAATTTTGAATTTAGAACACTTACTTAGAATATTGTGCATTGTCAACCTTGAACTCATTGTCAGCGTTACAGTGAATCATTTTGTTTTTATTAGCGCGATGTATTGTTTTAATAGCATCAACAATTATAAACTAAACAATCAGATGATCGTATAATTTGTATGAACTTATAATTTCTTTGATTCATTGAACCATGCTAGAAAACTCGGGTTTATTAAAACCGGCAGCCATTACCCGTGCAAGCATTCTTCATGTGTTTTGATTATAGATTGTATTCATTCGCTGTTCGAATCTTGCGTCTAATAAGTATTTGTTTAATGATTTACAACTGGTTCTATTGTAAGAAAATGATGTCATCGTGAATTGAAATGTGCGTCGATCGTTCAGCAGTTTTGTTCATGATTCGAATAATGCAAACGGCAACTATCCTGCCACCGTATTACAACGACGTGTAGACTCGGCACCTACTTGAAGCAAGTTTTTTTTTTAAATGCTAGATGGGTGGACGAGCTCACAGCCCACCTGGTGTTAAGTGGTTACTGGAGCCCATAGACATCTACGACGTAAATGCGCCACCCACCACGAGAAATAAGTTCTAAGGTCTCAAGTATAGTTACAACGGCTGCCCTACCCTTCAAACCGAAACGCATTACTGCTTCACGGCAGAAATAGGCAGGGCGGTGGTACCTACCCGTGCGAACTCATAAGAGGTCCTACCACCAGTAATTACGCAAATTATTATTTTGCGGGCTTCATTTTTATTACACGATGTTATTCCTTCACCGTGGAAGTCAATCGTGAACATTTGTTGAGTACGTATTTCATTAGAAAAATTGGTATCCGCCTGAGATTCGAACATCCATGCATCGCTCAACACGAATGCACCGGACGTCTTATCCCTTAGGCCACAACGACTTCTAGAATTTAAATAGCAATTCATAACTGACTCTCCACGTAGGTGTCGCAGTTAGTAATGTTTGTTTATCATATTGTTTATGATCGTTCGTGGTTGGTTTCAAGGTTGTTTTTGCCAATTTATCTATATTTTTTTCCGGTTAATGCGGAAAAACAAAGCGAAAAAAAAACGCTTTCGATAACAACAATGATATCATGAAGCTAGATTATTTCCTGTTTTCCAAGGGGAAAACATCGCTAACTGGGGCCGCAGGGGACGCCCGACAAATGAATGTACTTATTGATTTTGTTCGCCCCTACATGGAGGAACTTAGGAATATTTTTCTTTGTATCACGTCCTATCATTTCGTCGTGTATTGTGAAACTTTTTTCTTACATCGATAACTAATACAAGGTTATTTTGATAAATATAATAACACGGAATCTAATTTCCTCTTCCTAAGGATAAACAAACAGAAAATATTTGCTCGAACTGTTGTTAATAAACAATAACAATAAACTGTTATACAAGATGTTGTTATGTTCAATTTGTACATAGAGTTTCACAGAGCAGTGTTTTTACAGAACAATGTTTTGCTTAATTTTTCATATCACTGGGCTTTTTCTTGGGTCAGGCGGAAATTTGTTGTTCGACTTTCATCTGTGATTAGGGGTGGGTGGTCCATCTCAGAGATAAATCGAATAAACCTCTCCATCACTCCCCTGCGTAACAATAAGGAACGGGCGGAGGGCAAGGTGACGCGTTTCGCCCAAAGCACGTTTCTCCTCACCACCCTGCGGTCAGGGATTGATTCCATATAGGAGCTCCGTATATCTTGCATCGACCATCACCATGTAGAGGCGATGAGGCATGACGTAATCTACTAAACCTCATCCCACGAATAGGGTTGTGGTGTATTTATCGAAGTCCGTTCTAATCCCTAATAAGAGAATGCAACACAAATTTTCCTTAGCATCAACTTAAAATTGCAAATTTTTTTTATTGCTCAGATGTGTGGATGAGCTCACAGCCCACCTGGTGTTAAGTGGTTACTGGAGCCCATACACATCTAAAACGTAAATGCGCCATCCACCTTGAGATATAAGTTCTAAGGTCTCAGTATAGTTACAACGGCTGCCCCACCCTTCAAACCGAAACGCATTACTGCTTCACGGCGGAAATAGGCAGGGTGGTGTTACCTATCCGTCCGGACTTACAAGAGGTCCTACCGCCAGTACAAAATAATACATTATATGGCAATAGAAGTGTTAGGATGTTCAGTGAGCTTGCACGGGTCTACGCTACTCTATGCTCATTGCTGGAAGGCTAGTCTGTAAAGTCCGACACTATTAACATAAATTTTATATCGATTATAATAAGATAATAATAGCTTAATACTTCAGTGGTGGATCGCATTGAAAATTTTGACAAACTCATATACCACTGGTATTTATAAATTTTTGAAGCTACTCGTAAAATAATATTAATATAAAGATACAATTGAATGCGTATAAAATATTTTATTATGCTAATTTCTCTCAATAATATTTTTTTATTTAAATACGTTTCAATTTTGTTTCAAGAAATTGGACTTCTAATTGGCAAGTTTGTGATTTTGTACTCGCGTATAAAATGCAGCCTAATTTTGAATCGTTTATATCTAAAAGTACAAACTTTCCGTTAGGTAAAAGAGCGGAAAATATACATTTAATACTGGATTATGTAACGCTCATGCAAATCAGCGAATGACTTCATTCTAACTATAGGACGTAATGTAGTTTAAGATAAAAAGCGACGAGAACTGTGCGCGCTATTACGCAATGCAATTGCACTTCCTGTACTCGTCAAGGATAATTAACAATGTTTGTGTGACATTAGCCGTGGTTCAAGGTGAATTCAATTATCATTGCGATGACGATAACAATATCATAATCGAGAATGCATTTTTTGGTTTGTCTTCTCACTGTGACGGATAGGGATGATGTTTGAAAGAGAAACTGTCTGGATAATATACGTTAATTTGGATCAGGGAATAATGAGACGTTTCTCAATATTTCAGAATTACAAATTTACCCTTAATATTTAGATATAAATTTAAGAAATTGCAAATTTAAGTTTAGTTTACGCTAGAGGTTTATCATTGCTTCAGCTTTCGGATGCAAACGTTCTAATATTTACGAACCAGCTATTTTTAGTTCTGACTAATTATAAGCTATTGGGATATGAAATATAATCTGTTTTTTTCCTTTTATGAAGATGCGAGATGATACAATGTTTATATATATATATATATATATTTCTTATGTACGTGTGTTTGTCACTGAACTCCTCCTAAACGGCTGGACCGATTTTAATGAAATTTTCTGTGTACCTTCAGGTGGATTCGAGAATGCTTTAGATTTACAAATCAGCCTAGCAGATGGCACTGCAATCGGTATCTAGGTTATTTATCTTTCCTAGAAATAATTTATATGGCAAAACAACGTTTGCCAGCGGGCTAGCTAGTAATTTCTAAATACGAAAGTTTATTTTGGTGATGGACGTTGAGTGAATTAATATTTAAAAAAAAATCATTATTACAATATAGATACATTAACTTCCTGCTGTACGAGACAATTAAATATTTCCAAGGTCACTTAACTAGAAGTTTTATTCGGTGAGACTGATAAATAATACAAAGTCAACATGTCATTATTACATTTATACATACATAATGTATGTAGTATGTGTGATTTACATTATAATTTTATTTTGATGATATTTTTTTTGGCCCACGTCTCAATGTATACTATCAATTATAATAAAATACATTAAGATGAATTCTATTCTCAACCGTGCTTACTAGCTAAAATTAAAACAGAAAAGTAATATGTGTGTAAATAATACTACTAATGTGTATATAAAGTTGTGTTTTTGTGGGTGAATGTATCCTCTTTCGATGATGTGGTCTATCGCATGAGGGGCACACTTTATACCCGGTTTTTGTAAGCAGTTAAGCAGTCTGATTTAAAAATAACACGTAGTGTTTCGCGTTATTTGATCGAAGCACGTGCTGGCAGTTAATACAAAACCTGACAAACTTGATATTGTACAAACAACTTTAAGATACAATTAATAATGTGTTAGCGTTAATTTACGACATTAATTAAAGTTACGTTTTCGGAAGTAAATATTTGTGTACGCCATGACAATCCTGATGATTTAATAAAGTTTTTTATAGCAAGTTTTATCGCATTAACATAACTATTGATAAACTTATGCAAAAACTTACATCCGTAATTGTAGCGGCGTCTACTCGAGAACTAAAAACGGCTGGCAGCTAGTAATTTCTAGAAATTTCGTACACAAAAAAAAATCGGACAACTGAGAAAAATCTCTACCATACTACCTGGAGCCATTGCGGTCATCCACAGTGCGTTTCCAGAGGACTTTTTTGCCACGTACCATCCGGCTATTTCCCGAGCGCTATGACATGTCCTTCTTCAAACGAGGCTTGTGGAGAGTATTAAGCGGTAGGCAGCGGCTTGGCTCTACCCCTGGCATTGCTGAAATCCATGGGCGACGGTAACCACTCACCATCAGGTGGGCCGTATGATCGTCTGCCTACAAGGGCAATAAAAAAAAAAGCACCCACTCGATTGTTTTTCAATACGGCTTCGCTTCTATTATGTCACGGTAACAACAATGTTTTGTCATCAAGTGCCTTTTTTTTTTAACGCTGGGGAATCCATTTATGGATACCCGGTCGAGGGGGGTAAGGGACCGGGTTATGTCGGACTCCGGCGCCTCCAGAGAAGAACAGGGCGAAGAAGAAGACAGGGGTCCTCCTCTTCTCCCAATTCCTGCCGGGAGACTACGCCTTGAGAGTCATCAAGTGACCTGGGACAGGACCGCTCTAACCTTCAAAGTACACCATAAACACCTCATGAATTTGAACTCCTGCAGTATAACACACGCCAAATAAGATAGCAAGACAGCAATACAATTTCAAAATGTCCATTGCAGCTGATTCAAAACGTTGATTGTTCCTGTATATATGCACCGTATTAAGGTAAATAAATATTTAGTAGAATGCGATGTCCTACGGATATCCTACGTGACCGGTGGCTGGTGCCTCGCCGTCACAGTTAATTTCCAGGTCGAGCTAATCATCGTGAAACCAAAAGTTATTCGAATTCTTTCCCGTTAAAGTGATAGCTCCAGTAACTTCTCTGAATCGTGAGATGTACAAGGAAAATAAAATAAACACAAGTAAAATTGCCATCGGAGTGTACGTGATTTTATCTAATTTATTTAATCAAATTATTAAATAAGAAGATTAAAATATTACATCGTTTTGTTTTAATAATAGCAGATCAGAAAGACATTGTCCCATCTAACTTAATTAAATTTGTTTTTGATCATAATGCGATTGCCTTCAATTTATTATTTTACGTTCATTATTTCTTATTTTTGAAGTGAAACTTCTTTAGGCGCGTTGAGATTCAAATTAAACTCATGACAGATTGGTTACATCTAGAGAACAAATACGAACAAAGTAAGAAAATATGCAATTTAGGAAGAGCGAGAGTGAGAAAATAGACGCAGCGTCTCGCGAACCACTAACTGTCGAGAGAAGAAGAAGACAAGCTGGATCGTCTCTTATCTGTTTACGGGCTGTGATGATTCTGTTTACGGGCGTCAGCCACTAGATGGCTTGTTATTAGTTTCTCATTGTCCTGTAGATGGCAGTATCGTATTAACTCTCTTATATTTTATACTAGCGACCCGCCCTCGCTTCGCTTCGGAAACATTAAAACACACATGAAACCAAAAAAATAAAATTAAAAAAAAATTAAAAAAAGTAGCCTATGTTCATCAGGGACAATGTCGGCTTCTAATGGAAAAAGAATTTTTCAAATCGGTCCAGTAGTTTCGGAGCCTTTTCGAAACAAACAAACAAACAAACAAACAAATCTTTCCTCTTTATAATATTATTAGTATTAGTATTAGTATAGATTCAATGAAAATATATTTTTATTTACAATTTAAAATATACATAAAGGGTGAACAGATCGTTTCGCTTATACACATCTTTCTCTATTACAATAGAAATTTGATTTAAGGATGAAAAATGAAATTTCACTTCTTTCACATGCACCAAGTTGCACTCGCACCATTTTTATTATTTCCATATCAACCTAATTAGGATTATTGTAAACATTAAAAAATCGGTCGAACCATCGCTTACGAGTGAAAAGCTTTATACCTTTTTCACACTGATTTATAAAAAAATAACTGACAAAGTCTAATAATACTTTTATTTCCATGAACAGGAAATAGCATTCATGTTAAAACGCTTTAGATATGATTATCATGTTACTTAATTCTAAAATCACGTGTCGCCCTATCGCCTGTATATTCTGATATAATAAACATCAGAAGATAGAAACCCTGAATCGGGCCGATACGATCATTGCCGTGATGATAATCATCCGCCATTGACCTCATTGTGGACATACGTAAACAATGGCATTAGAATTTTCTTATCTATCTATATCTAATCCTAATAAGGGCGGGTGGCCACGAAACCCATAAGATCCGGGTTTAATATTTAATCAATTAACATACTCGTAGAGGTTTCACATTCAATGGCCCAAAGCATTAATCGCCTGCTTTATGGGTATCAGAAACGTAGATATGTATATACGACAAGAACGATTATAACCAATAAAATATTTTTTATCGTGATTTATTATATGATTATATTCCGACCGGGAATCGAATCTGAACAATCAGGCAAGGTAGAGGACGAAAATAAGCGACAAAATTACGTATATTATGTTACGAAGAGCCTCCGAATAGGTTCTTTGGTTATCATTACAAGTGATGCAAAGCAAAAATATGAATCAAAGATTTTTATAAGTTGTAGATACATAGCTTATTTGAAAATGTCGAATCATAAAACGGAAATAAATGTAACCTCTATACGATTAATCCATAAAGAGGTTAATATGTTATTTATATCATTCTTCTATAGATGACATAAATAGAATTTCGATTATTGAAACAAGTGTATAATCTATGTATTGAAACATTAGAACATTAGACATACCTATATAAAGAGCATTTTTGCAATATTAAAATATAAAAATATATAAAAATAGTGGTGAAGCAATAGCTTTAAATGTTGTTTCTCTTTATAAGAGCAACTGAATTGCTATAGTTTTACAAAGCTAAACTGTATTTTGATATAAATAAATAAATACATTATATAAATATGGCAGGGAGTTACATGCCCGGTCAGAGGGTTTTCCACGATGCACGCTCCGCGCCTCCGCAGGGGACGCGACGACCCCACGGTTGTTTTAAACCTAAATATATTAAATTGTTTTATTGCCCATGTACGCAGACGAGCATACGGCCCAGCTGATGGTGAGTATATATATATATATATATATATATACCGTCGCCCATGGACTTCAGCAATGCCAGGGGCAGAGCCAAGCCGCTGCCTACCGTTAAGAATACTTAAGAATTATTAAGAATACTAAAAGCTTATCCAATTAGAAGTAAGTAAAACTTCCCTATACTTTTCTATTTTCAATTATATACGTAGTCAATTAGTACTGTTGCTGTTATAAGCTGTTGCGGTGATAAGCTTGAGAGGCAATTTCAGCTTATAAGTTGATAGTTGTCAAATGTTGGTATGTAAGCTCACGCATCTAATGGAAATGCTTTTGTTGTTGCACAAAATAATTTTGATCTATTATTCTGTTATCGCTGTGAGGTAAATTCAAAGCAATAAAAAAAACCTTTTAAAATTACCTATATACATATTAATTATAGTCACGCTCCGTTGTCACTATCGCTAAATTAATAAATATAATAATAAATAAATATAACATAATAAAATATGAAATAATTAATAAATACATCATCATTTAACGTGTGAGATCAGTAATACCAACATTTAACTTTAATTTATCTATTACTATAGCATAGTTTCAATTGGATGATCGGCTTAAGAGCACAGAGAGTAAATATATGTATATTACGTTATGTACATATGTACAAAGAAAAAATCATTTCATCATTTCATTTATGAATTAAATTGTTTGGTAAATATGATAAAATATGGTAAACAAATTTCGTTATCTTTATTGCATCAATTATCTTTCTTGCATCAAATTTCTTTGTGGAAGCTTGCAAAATAATCTAGTCTATTCTACAAGTTTCTATGTTATACGATACTTTCTGAAACAGATAACACGTTCACCGCGTGATGAGAGTGCCCTTGAATTAAATAGCCTACTGGATGTATTATTAGTACGTGCATTGAGCAGGCAATTATTTTATCAATGTGATGATCATGAACTCGAACAACATGTATGCACATGCGCATGGCGTTAAATACAATCACGTGTGTGTCAAGGGTCGAATAAATCACCGCGATGCTGGACAGGCGATCCGTTGGCTTAATGGTTTAAACACCAAAAAAATGATGAAAGATAATCAATAAAGAAATTGGAAATCTCGTATGATATATGAAAATTAATCTAAATTATGTATGATGTATTTTATTCGAAAGTTTTATTTTCGCCATTCAGACACTTAGAACCACTGCATTTATTTACAGTATATTTCCATCTTTTTTTTTCCATGTACCTTCCGCTTCTGTAATGAATTTCCCCCTCGGTGTTTCCAGAGCGTTAAGACACTTCGTCAAATGAGGCTTACGGAGAGTTTTTTACTGGTGGTAGGACCTCTTGTGAGTCCGCGCGGGAGGGTACCAACACCCTGCCTATTTCTGCCGTGAGGCAGTAATGCGTTTCGGTTTGAAGGGTAGGGCAGCCGTTGTAACTAACTTGACACCTTAGAACTTATATCTCAAGGTGGGTGGCGCATTTACGTTGTGGAGGTCTATGGGCTCCAGTAACCACTTAACACCAGGTGGGCTGAGAGCTCGTCCACACATCTAAGCAATAAAAAAAAAGAGTACTGGGCAAAAGGCAGTGGCGTGGCCCCAGGCATTATTTGACGTCCACGAGCGATTGTAGCCACTCACCATCAGGTGGGTAATATGCTCGTCTGCGAAAAAAAACCAATAAAATCATTGCTTCAGAATTAACACGAACGACAATTGTGGTAGTATAGTTTCACATTTGAAAGGAAACTTTCTGTAAATCTTTCAAGGTATTACGGCCTGGCCACGGGGATCGGCGGTGCGAACAGCGAAGCGGTGGACGAGGCGACCATTCGCGCAGCACCGTTTGCAGGCCACGGGTACTCACGTTCGCCGCCGCGACTAGTAAGGAAGTCCGACAGCGAAATGTCTATATCGAAATTATTTCGATATTGCTTACAAATTAATAGTTTTTTGGTTCAGGACCTATTATTTGGAAAAGATTGTGAAGTACATGATTTGAATAAGAATCGGAGTATACCTATAGATGGAGAATTCCACAAGAAGTACGAGAAATACTTTGAGTGGCTAGACTTCCAAATAGCTGGTCTAGCTAGTATTTCAGCTAATTTTTTTTTATTGCTTAGATGGGTGGATGAGCTCACAGTCCACCTTGTGTTAAGTGGTTACTGAAGCCCATAGACATCCACAACGTAAATGCGCCACCCACCTTGAGATATAAGTTCTAAGGTCTCAAGTATAGTTACAATGGCTGCCCCACCCTTCAAACCGAAACGCATTACTACTTCACGGCAGAAACAGGCAGGGTGGTGGTACCCACCCGCGCGGACTCACAAGAGGTCCTACCCCCAGTAATTACGCAAATTATAATTTTGAGGGTTTCATTTTTATTACACGATGTTATTCCTTCACTGTGGAAATCAATCGTGAACATTAAAATTTGTTGAGTACGTATTTCATTACAAAAATTGGTACCCGCCTGATATTCGACTACCGGTGCATCGCTCAACACCGGACGCCTTATCCGTTCGGCCACGAAGAGTTTAAAAATATAAAAAAAAAAAATATTAAAAAATATAAAATATAAAAATTTCATTTTTCGCGGCGAAAACAACTAAACTCATTTAATCACTGCACTATTCGCCGCGACTACCGCTCGACTCCGTGGCTTGCGCCGTCCTTATTCATGCATTTGTTTTGCTCGCCCGCCGCATCGTAAGTCGCCCGCGCGATTCGCTCGGTACATTCCGCCGGTCGCTTCGCCGGTCGCCGGTGCGCGTGGCTTGTTACGGAATGGCCACGGGGATCGGCGGTGCGAACAGCGAAGCGGTGGACGCGGCGACCATTCGCGCAGCACCGTTTGCAGGCCACGGGTACTCACGTTCGCCGCCGCGTCTAGTAAGGAAGTCCGACAGCGAAATGTCTATATCGAAATTATCTCGATATTGCTTACAAATTAATAGTTTTTTGGTTCAGGACCTATTATTTGGAAAAGATTGTGAAGTACATGATTTGAATAAGAATCGGAGTATACCTATAGATGGAGAATTCCACAAGAAGTACGAGAAATACTTTGGGTGGCTAGACTTCCAAATAGCTGGTCTAGCTAGTATTTCAGCTATTTTTTTTTTTATTGCTTAGATGGGTGGACGAGCTCACAGCCCACCTTGTGTTAAGTGGTTACTGGCCCATAGACATCCACAACGTAAATGCGCCACCCACCTTGAGATATAAGTTCTAAGGTCTCAAGTATAGTTATAATGGCTGCCTCACCCTTCAAACCGAAACGCATTACTACTTCACGGCAGAAATAGGCAGGGTGGTAGTACCCACCCGTGTGGACTCACAAGAGGTCCTACCATCAGCCTAGCCGATGGAGGCGCATAGACGCCATCACACTTGCCAACCAACCTTCTTGAAGAGCGGTGCCTTCGTCCTAAGAACTGTCATTCGTTTTCGTTGCTAACGTCAAGAGATAATTCTAAATTGTTCAAGACAACAAACGTGGTTGGTGTACTCAATATTTCGCTTAGCTTGATCACCCTATTCGCTATTATGTCTGACGATGAATAATTGTGGCTTCTCCGACATATTTTTTTCGTGAGCTGGCTAAAATAATATTTTCATTTATCATTTTAAATTAATATTTTTGGGATTCGCAGAAACGTACTATTATTGATCGAAGGCAGAAACGATCAAAACAACATTTACGGCTTAATTTATGATTTAATAAAATCTGATATTTCCACTTTAAATTATTAAACTGGAAAAGTAGTTAACTAATAATAATAATACCACCAATTTATGGCCTGGAGTGTGACATTTCATAAATGTTCCATTCGGTATGGATTCCAAATTAAGTACGGGCGATGGGTATTTAGATGCACTTATATAATCGTAATAATACCTATCTCATAAAATGGTTTTAGTGGATTGTATTCGTCACATGACGTTGACCTAACTGAATTACTAAAGGTCGTTCAATTAATCGCGTTGAGGCTGAGCATTTTCATTGCCCAACGATCACTGCGTAAGGTCACCATCATCTAATTTTGCGCAATTTCGTAATACAGTTTTAAATTAAAATGTATTTAGGGTGACCACGTATGTGTACACCTTTCTACATACTATCGATGCGGCGCATCTTCTCCACCAGCAAATATTTTCGTCCATTGCAACGATTCATTCGGGCCCTTGTATAACCAAACCTTGTAAACCCTTAGTGGCTGTGTTTAGGGATCTAGCACGATAGTAGCTAGTCCGGTTATTAAGTCAGAATATTCGATATGCGACAGGGTCGTCTAATTACAGCTGACCGTTACCCGTTTGTAATAACATTATTTACGAACATCACTTACACCCCAATTTAAGTACTGTAGCAGGGCAGGGAAAGGGAAAGGGTACTTATTACCTCAAAAAATGTATATAACTAGTCAGGTCATAAGTATTGTCACACAGTAAAAACTTTTCTTTTAGAATGCTGGTCACAAAAAAGTTTATTGAATTCGAATTTCGAATTGTTCATGAAAATAAAAATGTATAACTTTTAGAATTTTACTCATTTTTAAATATGGAGTGGACGCTTAAAGAAGACCGTGTTGCAGTTATTGCGTTGCATCGTTGCGGTTACGCGCCAATTCAAATTTTTAACATACTGAAAAATTTGAATATAACCAAAAGATTCGTTTTTCGTACCATCAAACGATACAATGAAGACTCTAGTGTAGATGACAGGTCAAGAAGTGGTCGCCCTCGGTCTGTTAGGACTCCAGCAGTGATAAAAGCTGTGAAGGCGCGAATTCAAAGAAATCCCAAACGTAAGCAGAAACTGTTGGCCCTTCAGATGGGGTTAAGCAGAACCACGGTGAAAAGGGTGTTAAATGAAGACTTAGGGCTTCGGGCATATCGAAGAAAAACAGGACATCGTTTGAATGCTCGTCTAATGGACCTGAGACTGAAGAGATGCCGCGCTTTGTTGAAGCGGTACGCGGGAAAAAAATATCGGGAAATTCTTTTTTCGGATGAAAAAATTTTTACCGTAGAAGAGAGCTACCACAAACAAAATGATAAGGTGTACGCACACAGTAGTGAAGAAGCGAGCAACCGTATTCCGCGTGTCCAACGAGGTCATTTTCCATCCTCGCTCATGGTATGGTTGGGAGTTTCTTATTGGGGCTTAACAGAGGTACATTTTTGTGAGAAAGGTGTAAAAACGAATGCAGTTGTGTATCAAAATACAGTCCTGACGAACCTTGTGGAACCTGTTTCTCATACCATGTTCAATAACAGGCACTGGGTATTCCAACAAGATTCGGCGCCAGCTCATAGAGCGAAGAGCACGCAAGACTGGCTGGCGGCGCGTGAAATCGACTTCATCCGGCACGAAGACTGGCCCTCCTCCAGTCCAGATTTGAATCCGTTAGATTACAAGATATGGCAACACTTGAAGGAAAAGGCGTGCTCAAAGCCTCATCCCGATTTGGAGTCACTCAAGACATCCTTGATTAAGGCAGCCGCCGATATTGACATGGACCTCGTTCGTGCTGCGATAGATGACTGGCCGCGCAGATTGAAGGCCTGTATTCAAAATCACGGAGGTCATTTTGAATAAACTTTAGTGTCATAAGAATCTATGTTTTGTTAAGTTCATTTTGGTATATGAATGGTTACATAATGGATAAACTTGTTTCAATTATTTTACATTAAACATGTGACAGAATTTATGACCTGACTAGGTATTTAGCTTAGAATTAAGTTATTATGCGTTTTACACGACTAAGTGTGAAATGCAGCACTTTTTATTTATGTAAAGGATTACAGTTTGTGAAGGATCATGAAGAATGATAGTGGCTCGGATACGAATATTTAAATTATAGTTATTATATTTATAGCTAATTATCATGTACAAATCTTTAAATGAAACTTATTTTTTATTTAGCTTTTTTTAGGTAAACAAATAAGGTAAGGTTACAAATTGTGCTCGACATATCATTGGAACGGTTTATAAAGTAAAACAATTAGTTTACATTTCAAATTATTATTTTCAATATTTTTAATTAAAAAGAAAACATGAGAAGAAAAATATTCATAAAAAATCGTGGTGAACTTGATAATTAACAAACACAATCTATCATTTGAAGGCAACAAACAAACCTAATAGATGGAACAGAATAGTCATAAGGTCTATAGATGTCAAAGTCAAATGTGTTAATAAATTGCCAAAATTGTTAGCCTTGATCTTAATCATGAGTTCAAGTCTATGTGTACTGCGAGACGATTAATTCAATGTACATTGAAGGTTTTTACGCGTCATTTACACTTTGAACATGAAGAAGAATTTCCTTGTGTAATTTTTTTTTCATATATTGAGCAGCTCTAGTCTAATTCTTTTAGTAGCGCACGTCATTATATATAATTTATACGTAACGTAAGAGGTGCCTTTGTTTTACTTGATCACTTATTATTATTTATTATCTAATTAATTTTAGTATTTAAGGGTAACACGCACAGTTTTGTTAATGCAAATTATTTTCCTTTGTATTGTAGATGTGGGTATTATGATATTTTTAACGATGATAGGAAGAGGGGGTCAACAATCTAAATTTTTACCTACGCCTTCGTAGACAATCTAAATGTGACAGACCCACTTTTCAGTTAAAATTCTGCACTGGACTATCGAATATTAGACTTATTTTTTAGACTTATTTATTATCGATATTAGACTATCGAACTTGGTCTTAGGGATCGTTTGGAGCCTCTGGGCATTCGGAAAGACTTTAATTATCTTTGTATTTAGACCAATATTCCACGGAGAGTGCTCTCAGTAATTATTTGTTGGAATTACGTCAACCAGTCAGTGCCTTTATCGCCTCACCAGTCGCAACTGAAGCAATATATTGTGGTAAGCCTGGTAACTATGCGCTCAGACAGAATGCGTACTGGTGGTACTTTATATCGTGTTTGAGGGATGTAAAGACAGTTCAGTTCGCACAAGTGTTTGGGCTTGAAATTAGTTTGAATGCTTCTATTGTCCCCTCCCTCTCATCCCCTCCCTCCCATTCAGCTACTGAATTAAAAAAATACCAACTATATAATATAATACGCGTTGAGTATGTATCGCATTTGCGTTACGACACGTACGCACGATTGATGGTCAATATTAAAAAAAAAATTACTACCAGTCAGCAGTCTCAGTTTTGCCTCCAGGCATAGGCGGCTTGGTCAGTTTTAATGATTTATGTTACTAGCTCATTCTTGGTTGGAGGGAGTTTTCTATTTATTACGTTTTTGACGTCCTTTAAATTTATTTCTTTAGATTTAGGGCAAAGAACGCGTAATTCATGCTTAAGAATTTTGTTATTGGCTAAAAAAGAATTTTCCACTTCGCAACGATTAATCTTCATGTGCTTTAGAAGAGTCTTTAGGTATAAATTAAGTCGACTTTAGACTTTAGAACCAGACTAACGCTTCTGAAAATCAGAATAATACAAAATTTTAACAAAAAAAAAATTCATCGATGTCACTTAATTATTTATTATTAAGGATAACTCAAAGACTATCACATCTTACAATTTTACCAGACCGCATAAGAAGCACCAGTTTTCAAAGAAAAAAAGAATCATCAAAATCGGTTCAGCTAGAAGAAAAACTTCTAAGGTAACAATGGCAAAAAAAAATTTATAATCGAATTGAGAATCTCTTTTTTCTTGAAATCCGTTAACAAAAGAAGTTAGAACTACTAAAAATCATAATATGCGGACATGCAGCCACGTCGTCTCGAGCTAATGCGTTATACAACTTCCGCATAATCAGTCTATACTATCTATACTACACTATACTATCGTACGAGTACTAACCACGCCAAATTTCTCAAATTAATATCCACTACGCTTCCCATGATTTATATCTAGGACAAGTTGAGCCCACACGAGCTCATGATACCGTTCTGATGCCACAAGCATGCATTCCGGTCGGAATAGCTGGCCGTAGTCCCTCTGATACTCGTAATTTTACAGAGAATCCTATAACAGCCTAAAATCTAGTTGGCCGTGAGCTCCTTCGTTCATAAACGTAATTTTTTTTTTTATTATCTCGTATTTCAATCACCGTATTACATACATATACATTTACATCTAAAAAGCTTGTTTGTCTGTTAGCATACGGCGGTGTGAACGTAAGCGTTGTTGACCTTGAATTTCTCCTCTCCTTTTGGATCGAATTCCATATTACACGTGTCAAGCTTAAGGGTGAGTTCCATGAAACAAAGTTTGTAATATTTTAAGAAGAAAAATAATACATAGTTACAAATTATAGTAAATACTTAAAATTTTAATTTAATTCTTTAATACGTCATGTAGTATTTCGTTATTGTACTTAGAATAATATGTATACATTAAAATAATTTTTGTTAATAGTATATATTTTGTGAATAGTATAGATAAGCTCCCGATATATTATTATATTATTTTTAAAATTTTGCGTGTATTCCAATTTTAGGTGTAAAAGTCTAGTTTGACCTCGTATGATCTTAATTAAATTAAGTGATAATTTGGAATTAATTATTGATGCTTCATTAATATAATGAGAACAAAAAAGTATAAACATTAAAATATTACTTTTTATACAAAAATGAGAGTAATTGATTTATTAATAATTTCAAATCGAATATATTTTAAAGCAAAATAAATACGAATTCAGAATAATATTATTTATGCTTGTACTTAAAATAATACGTCATGATTTTTTACATATTATTTAGGAATAAAATTATCTCGTAAATAAAATATAATTATTTATACATTATAACATAAAAATACGCACAATAATACTACTGTCATTATTCTGTAATTACATAAAATATATTATGAAACTTACAAATATCACTGCTCTTACATTAATTAATGTTTAGATTTGAGTGGCACAACGCTTTAAAGCCTTGAACTTGCCGAATGGGGTCAAACAATATTTCCATTATAAAATTTCTGAATAGGTTCCCTTATGACCTTTGAATACTATTCATGCATACAGAAATTAAATTCAAGGCCATAATCATAAAAGGGACAACTGGTCATGATCAACCGATGTTATATAATATAACTGGGCTTAAAGCTTTTGTGTCAAGACTATGTATGGAACTTTTATTCAATACTTGGACGAATATGTCGTGTATAGGATTATGTAAGCTCTTTTGTATATGGTACGTGGCTGGAGTGTGATTGTATAAAATAAATACGGCGGCCATTAATAATAAAAATTAATGAATGCAGTATTATTACGTTTGATTTGAAACTAAATAATTTCGAGAACTAAAAAATAAACACGCTAAAGGTAATGTCAGTACAAAAAATTTATATAAATGCAAATATAACTTAAAATAGGCGGGGTCAAAATACTATCGATAGTTATTTAACTGAAATTTGATGTTTCATAAGTCACGTAATGAATTCAGTTGCGAATTTCTCCAAAATCGAAACTGTCAAATAAAAAAACTCATGAATAAACTACACTCTTCAAGCAAAGAAAATAGCAAACCAACGATGAGGATTCTTTGAATGCTTTAAATAAATGAAACAAAATTATAGTTACATGATCAGTCCGATAATAAATTTAAAACTAGTTTTGATTGATTCCAAATAAGAAGAAATTACAACTGAAGAAATAACGCACTTTTGTCAACTATTCTACTAGTTCTAATATACGAACTACATATTCATGTATATCAAATTTAAAGTCAAATCGAAAAAGTTATTAAAATTAAACACTTAAAATAAAATAAAATAAAATTAGTCATCGATTTTGTGGAAACACAAAGAATAAGGTAACGGAGTGTGGGTTGCAGCCATGAAGCCCTCTAAAGGCGGCATCTCAGCGCCCTCGGGCAGCGACAACTCGAACCTGTTCATAATGTTGGCGAAGAAGAGGAATAGCTGCATCCTGGCCAATTGGATTCCCAGACACAAGCGTTGTCCAACTCCGAAAGCCATGTAGCTATCCGGGATGTGAAACTGGCCGTCGCGCAAGAAACGTTCCGGTTTGAATTTATCCGGTTCCGGGTATACTTTGGGGTCGTTATTCATCTTGCCGATTAACGGAATAATGTGTGCTCCTTTCGGGATGATGTACTTGTCCACTTTCCATTCGCTGTAAAACGTATTTATCTATATATTTATACGTGAAGGAAAAACTTTGTATCCCTCTTTACGAAAATTGCGCGAACAGAGCAGTATGAAATTTCCCACACTTATAGAGAATATAAAGAAGGAGTGCAGAATATTAATATTTTTTAAATTATACCTAAAAATACATTAAATCAATAAAAAAACATTACACACACTATTGTCAAACTTTTGTTCTTGACGTCTGTGGTCAAATTGAGAATAGATTAAATATTTTTTTTCTTTATTAATATTTTTCTATAGTGTAGTCTTGGCGAAATTTCTGATTATAGAAGTATAATAGTCTTTGAAAACAGAATCATAATAGTGTACAAACTTACAATTTAAATTAATTATAGTCGAATTTCGACTACTGCGGGACCTCTAGTGAAAGTTAAATATGTTTACGGGAAAACTACAAATTCTCAACTGTAACGTTGTTAATGTTGTTAATTGTAACAACTTACGTTGTATTGACATGTGTGGTTCCTAAGGGTACGAGTGAAACGCATCGTAATGTCTCGAACAGCACAGCCTCGAGGTATGGCAGCTCGGGGCGATGATCGAGGGTTACGAGCTCTCCTGGATGGACCGTTTCTCTGAGCTGAGCCCGGACCTTCGCAGCCACGTTAGGCTCGTGGATCATCATCAGCAAGGTCCAGGAGAGAGTCGTGCGCGACGTCTCCATTCCGGCGGAGAAGAGATCGTTCATCACTTGTACTACTTGTTTCTCTGTTAATTGAAAATGTGTCTTGTTTTAGATATTTTAAAGAACTAAAAAAAATAAATTGAAATTGGTTTTCTGAACTGTAACTGTAACTGAATACTTCTTACAAAGTTTACAAAGAAATTAATTTCACTCGTATGATGTATAAAATATAGATACTAGTTTGTTTGTACATAACAGAACGAGGAAGGCAAGCACTATTTTTAAACGGTAGTCAGCGACTTGGTTCTGCCTCTGGTGTCGCTGATGTCCATGGTCGACGGTAGCCACTCACCATCAGGCGAGCCGTATGCTCGTATGCCTACAAGGGCAATAAAAAAGAACAATTCCTAAACTATCAAAACAACTCGCGACAAGTACGAGGAGCAAACAAACCAAGAAAGTTACATTCTACATATCGACGCTTGAAAGGCAAATACGTGACTAAACGACAATAACTGCTTTGTACATAAATGATAGGCAATAACCGTATTCGATGCGCAAAAAAAATATATTTCTAGGTCTATTAAAATCATTTCAATCCTACGGCTAGATTCGTTAAAATAGATTTTTTTTCAGGTATTTCAACTTTACGTTGAAATATACCTAGTCAGGTCATAAATTCTGTCACATGTTTAATGTAACATAATTGAAACAAGTTTATCCATTATGTAACCATTAATATACCAAAATGAACTTAACAAAACATAGATTCTTATGACACTAAAGTTTATTCAAAATGACCTCCGTGATTTTGAATACAGGCCTTCTTCAATCTGCGCGGCCAGTCGTCTATCGCAGCACGAGGTCCATGTCAATATCAGCGGCTGCCTTAATCAAGAATGTCTTGAGTGACTCCAAATTGGGATGAGGCTTTGAGCACGCCTTTTCCTCCAAGTGTTGCCATATCTTGTAATCTAACGGATTTAAATCTGGACTGGAGGAGGGCCAGTCTTCGTGCCGGATGAAGTCGATTTCACGCGCCGCCAGCCAGTCTTGTGTGCTCTTCGCTCTATGAGCTGGCGCCGAATCTTGTCGGAATACCCAGTGCCTGTTATTGAACATGGTATGAGAAACAGCTTCCACAAGGTTCGTCAGGACTGTATTTTGATACACAACTGCATTCGTTTTTACACCTTTTTTACAAAAATGTACCTCTGTTAAGCCCCAATAAGAAACTCCCAAGCATACCATGAGCGAGGATGGAAAATGACCTCGTTGGACACGCGGAATACGGTTGCTCGCTTCTTCACTACTGTGTGCGTACACCTTATCATTTTGTTTGTTGTAGCTCTCTTCTACGGTAAAAAATTTTTCATCCGAAAAAAGAATTTTCCGATATTTTTTTCCCACGTACCGCTTCAACAAAGCGCGGCATCTCTTCAGTCTCAGGTCCATTAGACGAGCATTCAAACGATGTCCTGTTTTTCTTCGATATGCCCGAAGCCCTAAGTCTTCATTTAACACCCTTTTCACCGTGGTTCTGCTTAACCCCATCTGAAGGGCCAACAGTTTCTGCTTACGTTTGGGATTTCTTTGAATTCGCGCCTTCACAGCTTTTATCACTGCTGGAGTCCTAACAGACCGAGGGCGACCACTTCTTGACCCACTCTACACTAGAGTCTTCATTGTATCGTTTGATGGTACGATAAACGAATCTGTTGGTTATATTCAAATTTTTCAGTATGTTAAAAATTTGAATTGGCGCATAACCGCAACGATGCAACGCAATAACTGCAACACGGTCTTCTTTAAGCGTCCACTCCATATTTAAAAATGAATAAAATTCTAAAAGTATACATTTTTATTTTCATGAACAATTCGAAATTCGAATTCAATAAACTTTTTTGTGGCCAGCATTCTAAAAGAAAAGTTTTTACTGTGTGACAATACTTATGACCTGACTAGTTATATTATTTATTCACATTCGGACCACAAGGAGACTTAACTTACAGCAAGAACTCTCAGGGTGTGACTTTTCTCGCACTAGTCCGATTTTTTACACTAAAGCATCGATAAAGTACGTCGCAATTGTATACTCGTAAAAGTCTGAAATACATACTTTAATTGGAATATTTATATCTAGAAACGCATTTGCTGCCATTGAAGATTGCATTGTGATTTAAATACTAGTTGTCGTCAAAATTCATATAAATTATGAACAATTAAGAATTTCAATATTGTAAAACATTTTCAAATAAGCAGTAACTAATTACTCCATTTGTATTTTCTATTTTATGTAAGCTTTGAGTTTAACATTTTTGTTTGGTATATTTGGTCATCCTAAAAGAAAAGTTTTTACTGTGTGACAATACTTATGACCTGACTAGTTATATTAGTCTACTGTAAAGTTCACGCATTGTCGCTTAGTCACGTTTGCCTTTCAAGCGTCGATATAATGTAAAGTTACATACAACAAATTTAAAATATTAGACGTGTCAATACCTGGATCGACTCCCGGGAATATATCAGGGAAACGTTTTCTTGATTTCCTAGCTTCAATATTGTCCAAGTAATAATCCAAAAGGTCGGCAGGTTCATCATATGGATGGGTTGCTCGATAATCAATACGTTCTCTGATCTTGTTTGCATGAAATTCGCTGATGTCGGCCAAGTTACGTTTCATTTCGTCTAAAATTGTTTTCTTTCCGGGCAGTTTCTGTTTGAGAAGCAAAATATTTGGTTTCGTCTTTTGTTTTATAGCTTACACGTGTGTTTGAGCCGTGATCATTAGAAACTGTGTCACAATATGTAGAGCAAAGCGAGATGTTATGCTGACAATTATCTTGTGAGTGGAACGTTAGAATTTTCAGTTGTAAGTTTGATTTTACCGAAATAAAGTACATATCACAGATCGTTTGGCACCTCTGGGTCTGCGGAGCAATTTCGGTTCCCTCTGTGTTTTGTACCGTATGTTCCATGGGGAGGAATTATTCGAGATGATACCATCATCTCGTTTTTACCATCGCACCGCCCGCCACCGGAGTAGAATTCATCCGTACTACCTGGAGCCACTGCGGTCATCCACAGTGCGTTACCAGAGGTCTTTTTTGCCACGTACCATCCAGCTATGGAATGAGCTCTCCTCCGCGGTATTTCCCGAGTGCTATGACATATCCTTCTTCAAACGAGGCTTGTGTAGAATATTAAGCGGTAGGCAACGGCTTGGCTCTGCCCCAGGCATTGAAGTCCATGGGCGACGGTAACCGTTCACCATCAGGTGGGCCGTATTCTCGTCTGCCTACAAGGGCAATAAAAAAAACATAAATAATAAGTATTCTTAGCTCAAATACTACTGTAGATATAGAGATATTTATACAATAGCCCTAAACAACGCAAACTTTCGACATGTAACATTTGAATGCGCAACAAGATGTCGAGATGATTATTTTCATTGCTACCACTAAATACCTTATTTGACAAATATAGTTTTACGAAGTTTATAAGCAATTCAAATTAAAATATGCTTTTTATATCTTAATGATTCAGGTCAGAATGTTAGGCCAAAGTATTATAATCAATTATTGTACTGTCATCAGTCCTTAATACGTGTGCAAATTTTCAAGTTAATCAAACGAAGTTGTTGAAAATTACGTTGTTATTGCCTTTACATTGATACAATACAGGTCAAGGTAACAAAAAGGTGTTAGAAAGAGAACAATCTGTGTACGAACCAAGTACTGCCGCACGTATTCGCTAGCATGTATCGATCCGTACAGCTTCATCCCACGACTGATTTTTTCATTAAATATCCCGAATTCTTGATCGTCCTCTTCAAATCGGAAACTCATCATCAATTGGCATATTATATTGTGTACGTGTCTTCCGAGCAAAAGCGTTGGATCAACAGGAGCTCCATTCAATTTAATTAAGTCAGTTATAAATTCTTCGATTTCCATCTAAAATTAAATTATATCATAGATCTAAGAAAACAATTTTATTTCCACTACTATTTATTCCAAATCGTCAATATCGCAATTCGTGATAGCAACTATTTTTCTGTCGACTAAGTCTTAGCAGCTACTGGAAGACTATAAAACACAACGTGTATGGCGTCATCAATCATAAGACAAAATGCCAAAGTTCTAATTGCATTAGAGCATTCTATGAAATCGCCGTGGCCTAAAGGATAAAGCGCCCAGCTCATTCGTATCAAGCGATTCAGCTATACCAGCTTAAAAATCTCCCAGGCGCAATTTTTTCTATGGAAATACGAATTTAACCATGGCTGTCAAAATACTTCTAGAATGACATCGTGTGATGGCGGTATTCACATTGTGTTGTCACCAATCTATACAATACAATTCAATGATATCCCAAGAGTACCTCAAAATCTTATAACATTGATCGCAAATCTGTACAAAACCAAACTTTTTATCATTAAGCTCAATGACATCTCAGGATCTTTTAAGCTAGAAAAAGATGAGGTGAGGGGTAAGCTCAACCTACTGTTGATACGTTCGATGAAGCTAGTATAACCCCCCGAGGTTAATAGCAAAAGTTAAGAAATAAAAAATCTGTTGATGAATGCAAAGTAGTACTAAATGGAGAGACCCTGGGTCGTCAGCTTCTTCTGTTCGTCGTTGTTATGGATTTTTGGGATTTATGGGTTATGATATCATCAAGCGAGATCCTCTGGCCACATTTATTTTTGGGATTTATGGATTATGACGTTATTAAGTAAAACCTTCTGGCCAAATTTATTGTTGTTTGCAGAAAAACACAAGTTTTTACTTGTAAGCTGAATAAAACTTTTATTAAACCATATGTTTTTTACCTTTAAAAAGGAATACAAGTCCATTAGTTTCACCTTGCTCAAATATTGGAAAAAATGTATTTTTTTTCTTACGTTTAACACATTCAATACATAATATTTTGGGATTTCAGCCATATATTGTCCTTTGCTTTCGCAAGTATAATACAAAAAAAATAATTATTCCGGTACATTTTTCCTTAATATAATTTCAATGATTTTTTGAAATATATATACTTACAATAATAAATTTCTCGAATCGCTGTTTCGGCCACACCTTTACTCCAAGAGCCCTGAATTTTTCATGTAGAAATTGACGCTGTTTCTGCCAAAGTATACCTTCACTCAGTACTATACCTACGAATAGTAAAATCGAATATAAAAGACGTCTTCTCGTAAATGCACGTTCAGATCTTCGTCGAACTGTCTTTAAGGGCTTGTTCGTGCTTAAGTGCCAAGTGAAGGGTAATATAGAGTACCTAAGGTACCCTTATTATCTTTTAACCTAATATTATTATTCTTAATCTGCTTTTAAAATAGCATTTTTAATATATAGATTTAATTTAAAAACATTGAGTAACCTAAAATAAGACCTGCCAAAAATTTTTGATTCATAAAAAATAAGATTGCTTAAACCCTTTAATTTGTAATTGTGTGGAATGCAGTTCTAAACTTAATGAAAAAATACAAGTAAGTTTTAGGACGAAGTTAATTTTGGAAGAGAATAGGTGGTCTGAGAAGTTACCTCGTCCTTCCATGATTTCATTCAGCGGAGTTCTTGGTCTCGCGATAGAATCCGATCGACTGAAGAGTTCCTTCAAAAGTTTCGGCGAATTAAGACAAACGACTAAATGGTTTCCAAGTTTTATAGAAGAAATTTCACCGTATTTATCGGCCATTCTAGAATACATGGCGTGGGGTGAGCTCTTCATGAACGGTAGATAACCAAGAAACGGTATACCCCATGGCCCTGTAACACGAAATCAAATTGCATTTATAGCCGTTACACAATTTAAACTTCGAAGTCAACTCTGAATTTGAATGAGATATTATGACGCTTAAAAGAAACATTCACCCCCACATCATTACACATAAGCGAGTTATTCAGTCAACAAACCAGCTAGGAACTACTAGGAAGTTCGATATTTTAAGAAATTTGACTCCAAGTATAACTAAAAAATAATAATAATTTTGACGACATAGTTAAGTGGCTACCCGACTCCATATATAATATATTACATAGAAAATACAACCGCCCACTTTAAGACATGATAATAATATCGAAGTTCATTGTACTATGTAATTGGTGTCCCTATAACCGGTACACAACTTCGCGGCAGAAATAGCAAAGATGATGTAATCTATGCGGAATTTTATAAATGTACTAACTCCAATTAATAAAATACTACCCATTTTACAAATATACTAACTCCAACTAGTAAAATACTACCCGTAAATGGTCGTTAGCGTCACATAGATTTTTGTCGGATTTCTTGGATCCGACAATAGCTAGGTACTGCTAAAGTTAAGGATTTAATACCTGGTACTGGATGTTTATGGGCTCCGATAAACACTTCACACTAGGTGGACCGTGAGCTCGTTCACTTACCTACGTTATAAAAAAATGGCGGATGGCGAGCATGTCTGTATACGCACTATATATATGCTAACAATTTTTTCTCTTTTCTTAGTTTATTACACTAAACATTAAAATTAAAAAGATGGTTAAGATATTGTATATAAATAGGCACATTTTCTGTTAATGTTTAGTGGGTAGTGTTATTATCAATTTTTAAGAAATACTAAGTTTTGTTCTTCAAAATGATTAGTAATATAAAAACATATAATGTAATTAAAGAAATCGAAAATTGAGTTTAGTGATTATGCTCAAATTTCGACTATGAGACGAATACTAGCTTAACAAATTACTTTTCAAGCTATCTCGTTGATCTCTAAAGCACGAGATTTATATATCTTTCTGAAATACAAATTATTGAATTGGGGTCGACCCAAGCCAATCGCGTGGTGACCCTGAATTAAAATTAATTCATAGATGTTGCCAAGCAAAAATAACCAGAATACCACTGAATTTTATATCAAAGATTATTGTAGTACATTATAATACGTTGACTTTGTACATTAAACGATTTTAAAGCCATACACGGATGCTATTCGTATTTTAAAATAGAAAATTCGCTTACCTGGTGGTAGGTACATATAATAACATATGGTTCTTTTTAAAAATAAGAAAAGTAATCCCAACAGGAGCAAAAACAACAGATCCATCGTCCGATGCTTCCTATCCAGTATATCTTCCATATATCCATTGTACAGTTCAATGTACGTGTCGAGTTTCGTCCACATTCCTAATGTAGAGATAATCCGGGTGTAAATCAACATCTCCGGAATAAAATATCCTTTTGTGTTACAAAGACGCCAACGAAAACTTTTTCGTAACTACCTTCTTCAAAACTATATCGAATTTACTTTAACGTCCGTCGGACTACGTTGTAAAATTAACATTATTTATGGACGTTGGGCAATTATTTAAAAATACATTAAGGAGACGAAACAATTTGACGTTATCAAAGTTTCTTGAGTAAATATAATTTATTGGTTATTCAAGCTAATTGAATTATAAATTATCAGTTTTAGACGACTTGTTGATATTATTCAAGAATCAGTAATGCGTACCAAAATATATACAGAAATGAACTGTACTGCAGAATCAATTGCTTATATGTACATCAGAGTGAACTACACGTGATCCTCTTATCTCATCTCGGGGCATATTGTTCAGATTGTATTTGTTGCATAAGTATTAAACTTTTACTCCATTGTTGTTAGAATTGTACTCCAAACAAAATAGTATGTGTCGGTACTTGAAATTTTAAGTTTACAATCATCCGATCGGTGGCGGAATGTATGGCCAATTATAATTAAAATATAATCATGAAATTTAGAAGAATCTTGGTTTAAAATAGTTTTGAAATTTAGAATTAGTTTACTGTTCCCCAATGTTATTCAATTTGAGATATTATTTTAACCGCAATTAACAAAAAAAAAAAATTAAAATTTCAAATCGATAACATTTATAACGTAACTATTAAAAAAAAACTTACTTTTTTGAGATCGAACCCCGGTTGGTCGATTGCTTCGCGTTTAATGAGGTAAACGAATATGATCGCTTGTAGTAAAAGTAGTTACGTCATTTCCTCACGAGATTCTGAACTATGAATTTAAATTTACGAACGTGGAAAAATTCTTTCAAAATTCTTATTCTGAACTTTTTTCAAAATTCGTATATTAACTGGCGGTAACGTCTATTAATACTACTTATTTTATATGTATGTTAATTGTTCTTAAGGAGTAAAATTAAATTGCTTTTTTTTTCTTGGTATTGCCATAGTCCTACGAAGTAAAAATCAAAATCGTAAACAGAAATCTGAACAAAAACCAAACAGTCGATAGTGCCTATCATGTTGGTAATACCTACTCTTAGCCTTCTCTAAGGATAGATGAGCAAAGATTTGAATTTGCACAACGCGCCGTATTACGTAAGCGCGACATGTTTACATAATAATACCATTCTACGATTTCGGTACAGAACCTAAATGTAATCGTTTTTCGTGTTTCGAGCACGTAAATACAGCACTGGGTAAATATGTCATCACTTTTATTGTAAGGGCATTGACCGGCAAAGGTCGTCTCTAAGATATCAAGGACTCACATAATCAGTAACAACTATTTGATTGGATAATAGGTTATTGACTTTATTGCACCGATATATTCCGGGTTCAATGTACGCGCAAGGACGTTCGCTCATTTACAACTGACTGACTTGCACGACGTGTTCGGTCCCTGTCTAATTGCACGTTTATTGTATCGACCTTAAGATTTAGTATGCAATATACTGCTCACATTTAACCGATAGAAATCATACTAGTATTGTTAGGAGTAATTAAGCATTGATCGGTCGTTGACCTGTCGTTAATGACCTAAACACGTCGAGATGCAACGTGATTAGAAACTCAAAGACCATGTGTTGTTTATGTTCGAATGCACAGGTTATTGGACGCGAATGGAGTCAAGGGACTTATTTCCACTAAGTCAATGATCGCCGTCAATGATTTTTGTTTAGTCTTGCTTTGCATTCTACGCTTTTACGTAAGCCAGTGTTGGTGCCTTTTATTATTCGTAATGTTTATGTAGTCATTTGTATGTGTTTGTAAACATAGATTAGTAATTTATATTTATTGGATTTTTATTGAGAGGCCATCTTGGAGTTTGAAATACGTACGTTGGCCTGTGCTCATAGTCTTTTGGCTAATCTGTGATCCGACTTTGGACCAGATACCAATTTTTCGTTTTAACAAGAACAAAAAATACTTTATCCCTTAAATGCATAAAGTAGTAAAACTGCAACATACCATTCAAACGACCATAAAATTATTAGTATGAGTTCAATGCATGCTGTTGCAGGATTATTACTATCATGGTGATATATTTAATCGAGTGGCAGCACACTTTTTTTCTTCACGACTGTCAAATTTAAATTGACATTGACAAATCAAAGCCGATCGTAATTTTGGAGCGGATGAAAATTGTGTATTTGCTTTGCAGTGTAATTATTTGGTTTTCGAAGGTACGTTCAAACAAAATTAGTTATTTTACGTAATAATTCATCTTCTTTTCAGTACAATTTATAAGTTATAAAAAAAACTTTTGGTGTGTTCGGAAATTTTGTTTATTTTGTTGTTGTAAATCTGCAACAATATGCATTTACTAGAAAATGTCCCTGTTTAGTTACTAACTATCACTTTTATTGGTTTTCAGATGCCATACTTGAATCAAAAGCAAATAGAAGAGTATTTAGCTCTAATAAATGATGGAGAGATTTCGGAAGATGATCTTGAGGACTCGGATACAGAAGGTAATGAGAATTTTTATGAAAATGGAGACGATTTGCTTCACGATCTTGAGAGTCCATTAGAAGAGGAAAATGATGACCCCGATAATGATCCATTCATGGCAGGAGACCCGCCATTGATAAATGAAGCTACAGCAAATGATCAAGTGCCACAGGTTCCATGCCCCTCAACAAGTCAAGCTAGTCGCCGAGCAACTATGAGAGGACTCGTATGGAAGGTAAAAAAAATTGTTTTGAATTCTGACCAGACAGCTTTTCATGGAGACACTACATACCCACCTGAACTGAAGGATGAGGCTACTACTGGTACTCCCTATAGTATTTTTTCACATTTTATTACATCAGAAATAGTTCAAAGGATTGTGGATAACTGAAGCCAATTCATCAGTTCTAAACCTATGTAACTATAGACTGGAACTAGCTGAGGTATTAGCCAAAGTAAATAACTCATTTGAACTCTGCAACAAAAGAGGAAGGCCAAGTACCAGCAACAGTGTTGAAATGGAAATACAAGCAAAAAAAAGGAGAGGACCAGCTCAACATATTCCTCCTAAGGACATAAGGACTGATAATGTTGGTCACTGGCCTGGTAATTGTGTTCGCAGCAGATGCAAAATGCCTGGATGCAAGGGATACACGCAAAACAGGTGTGAGAAGTGTGGAGTAGCTCTTTGTCTTACCACAACCAAAAATTGTTTTAAAAATTTTCATATGTAGTTATTGTCCAGTGAGTGCATAGTGTTGTAGTTCTGCAACAAATGGTTTTTAATAAAAATAGCTATGAAAATAAAAAAAAAATTTTTTTTATTATTTTTCCCTAAATCAGCGTATTCATGGCTCCAAAATATATTTTTTCTCGGTCTAAAAATAAAATCATGCATAAAATCATGCATTTAAGGGTTATGATAAGAACGTGGTTTCTTATTTTTAATACATAGTTTCTTAATTCATGTAGTAAATGAACTCGAAGTGTTTCTGTTTTGCTGAATAGCCGCTGTTCTAGTAGAATAAATATTGTGATATAAAGTCCTATGGCGAGCACTGATATTCACATTGTTGAATGAATTCTGTCAACAGTTACCAACAATTACATGCAATTACATTACTCTGTTCAAAAAATTAGGAAACAAATCTAATCATTTCCTTATATCGTTTGATCCTGTATATAACCGAATCAACTGTTAAAACATACAGATTATATTTAAAGTATAAAAAAGACAACTAGCCTTTTAATATTAATTTCGTCTTATCGTTCGTCTTATTAATTTTGTCTTCTTTTAATATCGATTATTCTAGAAATCATGAAGTTTAAAATTCTACATGTAATGGAAATTAAATACATATGGTCAAATATCACGGATAAATACTTACTTAAGAAAAAATAAGATACGTGAAATTCGAAGCGTTTCTATTATATTATTACGACACGGTTGTGTCTACATTCTGATGACTATGTACAGAACGGTCATCGACCTCCGACATTTGTAGCCACATAACATGGTGTGTAATAAAAATCCTATCGAATCCAGTAATCGTGCAAATAGGCATTGGCAATAACAGATCAAAACATCTTCAAAACAATCTTTTTTTATTTTTTTATTGCTTAGATGTGTGGACGAGCTCACAGCCCACCTGGTGTTAAGTGGTTACTGGAGCCCATAGACATCTACAACGTAAATGCGCCACGGCTATTTTGGACATCTACGAAATTTCCTTAAAATTTGCGAATTCAATGTGGCAATATTTTCGGTACCTATTAATATTTTTTTACCTACCTAAGCTGATGGTCTAGAGATACCATTTCAGCGTAACCTTAACTAGTAGGTGAGCTCACGGGGCTCAAACCTGACAATATTGCTAACACGAACCTAGCAAGAGCCGTGCTTCGCTTAGTCTACCGCCGGATCGGAAACGCGACCCACTGAGAAGATCCGGCGAGAAACTCAGTGGGCTGTGTCTGTGGGTTAATTTACTCGCCGAGCCCTTCGTCGCAAGTGACAGGTTGGACGAAAACGATGACCGGACGGTACTCAATCAACCGATTCGATCATATTATAAAAAATTCATCCACGTGACCCTGGTTTCCTTGAATCCTACTTGAACTACCTACTACCTTTCCAAAATTTGTTGTTAAGATCACTAACATATTCTTCTACTCAACTTTAATTGGTCTGAATGGAATGCAATGAGCTCCCAAGTGCACAGGTATATACCACCGCCCTTTCTGTTTTTACCGAAGCAATTTATTTAGTAAATATTCCGGTGTAAATGGCCAAGGAATGCAATGCAATCCGGAGTTTGATCACATGCACCAGTATTTGTGGCAAAATTCGCCTCGAATGAGCTCCTGAAGTCCCTTGATATCTTGCGCCTAAGCTAATCTAAGCTCCTCTGATTAGTTTTCAAAAATGAAACACGAATTATTTGATATGAAAGACAACATTAGTGCAAAGGTGTAAGTGCCCAACATGTACGCCTGCTAATGTAATGTAACTATATCAACTTAATCACCTTTGCAATAATATTCATGCTTCTGTATTTTTCTCCTTATTTTTATTTTTTTACTAGCTGACCCAGCAGACTTCGTAGTGCCTCAATCGATAAATAAAACACCTATACTTTTGTATAAAATAAACTTAAAACAAACAAAAGGAATCCGTCCGACGGGGGACACATCAAAGGAAAAACTAAATTGTTATTTTTATTTAATTCCGAGTATTTTCATATTTATCTACCTTTTAAACCTTCTATGGACTTCCACAAATAATTCAAGACCAAAATTAGCCAAATCAGTCCAGCCGTTCTCGAGTTTTAGCGAGACTAACGAACAGCAATTCATTTTTATATATATAGATTTTTTTTAATTGCTTAGGTGGGTGAACGAGCTCACAGCCTACTAGTGTTAAATATTTGCAGGAGCCCATAGACATCTACAACGTAAATGCGCCACCAACCTTGAGATATAATTTCTAAGGTCTCAGTATGGTTACAACGGCTGCCCCGCCCTTCAAACCGAAACGAAGTACTGCTTCACGGCAGAAATAGGCAGGGTGGTGGTACCTGCCTGTGTGGACTCACAAGACGTCCTACCACCAGTAATTACGCAGAGGATTAATGCAGAGGATTACGTGAATAATAATACTTACAACTCTTTGACATGTATGTCAATGTCTAATAAATTTACAACCTCATCACATAGATAGGTAGTTGAAAACTAAAGTAATGTATATTATTTATGTTTTGTTAATTTCGTTTCTTTTTCCTGTAAAACTTCATTCAAAAATAAACTATTATAAGGAGAAGTATAGTAGTAGAAGAGTAAGAAAAAGGACTCGCACTCTGTCTGAAGATCTTCTTCTTTAACAAACATAAATGAAGAAAAACGACACAAAAATTATTAATCTATAGCTGACCCGGCAGACTTCGTAGTGCCTTAATCGATAAATAAAAGACGATAAAGGAAAAACTAAATTGTTAGTCAAATCGGTCCAGCCGTTCTCGAGTTTTAGCGAGACTAACGAACAGCAATTCATTTTTATATATAGTTAAGATTGTATGTTCATGGAATCCAAATAAAAACTTTAGTAATGGTGAAAAAAAAGTACTTAAAATGCGCAAAGCTTATAGGATTTATAGGGTCATAAGTAATTTTGCGCTACGGCTTTGCTACGACGTAGCTATTCGCAACTAATACACGTGTGTTAAGTATAAAGTAGTAATCTGATAAAGAAGAATTACACGCTAATTAATGTATTGCAAACATCCAATTTTTAGTGCCATTTTTGCTTAAAAATATATTTGAGGGAATATATGAATTATTTCATAATTGAATATTTTTTAGATAGATATTACGTACATAAGATATTTAAGTAAGTAGGATCTTATTATCTTAAAGAATTGTGCTATCATAACCGTTCTCTTCGCACTCACACAAATATTTATTGAGTAATGAAACGAATGCCCTAATAATATAATTTGCATAGGTCATTGATCCAGAGCTCAATAAACAAACAATACGTTAACTAGACTATAGTCGAATTGCTTGCGATTCACGACTACATAGTTAAAAAATTTATAACAATTTCCTGTCGGGACCCAATTCTGGCTGAGTGGCCGTTGTCAGGCAGTTCAGCCACCCACATCTATCAATAAACAAATTCGGTCATCTCAGTTGACGATATCGGTACTCGCTGGCACATTCACTTCGCATTTCACTTTCGTTGAGGCGGTCGGAGCCCGCTGCAAACGGTCCGGTGTCGTTGACCCTACGTCCTCGCGGCCGCGTGCCGATTAGATAATTTCCGCGGTGCGTTGTCAAAATACATACTCGTGACCTAATGGTACAGTGAATACGCGAGGTCGTTGAACTCTCAACGAGCGCGCAAATACTAAGGCACGTTTTCGGCCATTTGTCGAAATTCTCGATAAGCATTTCGCTATCGGCAGATAAGACCATAATCTCCGCATTATATTATCTGACTGCACAATACAAAGATAGCAATCTACTCTAGATATTTTTTTATAAACTTACTAACTTATTAAGCGTATTGTTTTTTTTTGGCTAAACATTTGTTGAAGTTTATTTAAAAAGGTATTTTTACAAAATTCTCATTTAAAAAAAAATATCAGGTTTTTTTTTTATATTTTCGAATCTGTATAGAGCGTTCGCTGTTCCTTTGAGTGGATATAACCACTATTACAATATAAAAACTAAATGAACTATAAAAAATCCACTATCTAAATAATTATAAAAATCTAACAATAAATCGTTACATCGTACTATTTGATGATAAAATTATAATATTTATGAACACTGATACCAGTAACGCAGATCACGAAAGCAGCTATATTTCATTTTGGTAACTTGAAAATATTCGTGTTCATTCTATTCCTATATAATGAAATCCTATATAATATAAGTATATATCACATATGGAAGTAGAAACTGGGTTGATCAAAGAGACCGTTTAAATTGTGTACACTATTGCCATTAACAATATGTTGGTCTAATTGTCCACTATTTGCTGTTCTGAAACATAATTTTTCCAATAACTGCCATCACAATTTAATTAAAACTTAACATTAATTAAAATTAATTTTTCCTAAGTTCACCATGTCTCTAAAAAAGTTTATTAACCTCCTCTTAAACCGCCATCCGCATAGTTCTACCATTCAGAAAACGACAAACAACGAACAAGGAAAATTTAATGGATGTGTTATTTTTTTATTAATTTTCCCTTACAAACGTGCTTCGTTTGAGTAAACACATGCCATTCATATTTGTTTACGCAACGTTATTCATTAAAGTATCTATTTCATGCGGTAGCGACACTTGAAAGCGTTTTTTGCCATCAACAATTCGTTCATACGGGTGATTGTGATTCAGGAGCAATCATATGCTGACGTCAAAGCATAGGTGCATTGGAATTGGAGTAGAGTTCATCAACCATCAACATAGTCGTAATGTAAATAATTAAATACAAATACTAAGCTAGATGTGAGTGTGAGTTGATTCAGAACGTGTTTCATTAATACGTACGTGTAGTGTGCGATCGAACCACTGAAAAAAATAAATGGTATTGCAATGGCAATTCTAATGACCCAAAATGTGTATAAAATCAACACAATGACTGTGATCATGATAAATTATTTCGTTCAAATATTTCTTCGTCCCTCGTCCGTAGTCAATCATACCTTAAATATGGCAGCTATGATTTTTGAGAGTTTGAGAGTTATGATTTTTGCTGAGAAATATTTTATGACCATATGATAAAGGAGTAATAATAACAATTGTTATTTCGATGAAAACGGGTTCGAGATCCTTGAAAATGTTTGCTCTAACTTTGTCTCATCTGCCTACCTACGACAAGAAAGTCTTTTAAATTATCAGTAGTTTGCTAATAAAATCTTCGTTTAAAAAGACCGTAATTTAACCACGAGTAATTTATTTATTTATTGATGTAGGGCGCGACGCATGTCGAAGTATATACGTCGCAACGACGCGATTCTCGATACTGGTAGCAACGTGTTATTTCTTTATTGCTCCGGAAAGCTCCGGTGTGGAACCCTTCTTTATATTTCTTCAATATCTAGTTCTCACCGAAGCGACTACTTTGTCAGGCCCTCTGCTGTCTTCATGGATAAAATTATAGCTTTGATTTCGAAGAGAATTTTTCAGGTTTACAAATTGAAAATTTGTTGATTTTAATAAATATATAAATATATTATATCTGTCCAAGAAAGCGCTTTTTGTTAAAAGTTAATCTCAACTTGCACTTCGGATTTCTATCAATAAAACGGCTAATGCGAGTCCTACATTTCTTGACATCCAGACTTACTGATTTTCTTCAAGTCTTCTGTAACGAATAAGCTAAGTGGTATCTAGTAAAAAAGATTTAACGCTCGCAACAATACTCGAATATAATTATTGAATGTTGCATAAGCGAATTAATATTGGCTGTATTGATTAATGAATAAAATGTAAGATATAATTTGTGTCGATGACTTCATACAAAGCTTCCTTCATTAAAATTAAGTGTTTGTGGGTGTTCATTGTACATATTATATTATTTATTGTCCGCGTCATAAATTTTAAGGACGAAGGATCTTTTTAGATTGTAGATTGATGTAGATATTTTTAGATTGTAATAAATATGTTATTTTCAAAGTACTCTAATGATATAATGTACATATTTACCATATTTTTTTGGAGATTTCGACAAATTAAATTCTACAACTAAAATCGTCATAGCATAGGTAGGCAGTGGTTTGACTATGCGCCTGGCGGTTTTTTTTATTGCTCTTGTAGGCAGACGAGTATAGTGAGGTGATGGTGAGTGATTACCATCGCTTATGGACGTCAGCAATGCCAGGGGCAGAGCTAAGCCGCTGCCTACAGCTATCTAATAAATTTTATTGCTTAAAAATAATCGAAATATCGAAATCTCAATAAAGATGCGCATAACAAATGTTGATTTGACAACGACGATGTAATTTATTGTGAAAATTATTTACCGTACCTCTACCAGTTTCAGTTTTTTTTTTTCACCATTACAAATTCCGATAAACGTTGTTCACTTTACAGCTGGTAATATTAGTCACTATTTGTTTTATAAAGTACAACGCATTCAAGGTCATAGAACAGAAATGAATGTAAAATCGCATTATGTTAATAAAGATGAGTGCCACATATGTACAAATAAGTTGTGTGCATAACGTACTGCTAACTTCGTGAACTAATTACAATTTTGGTTTGGTAGTTTAATAATGGCCGTCAATGGGAATCAAGGGCTTCGACGTATTCAGCCAATAAATAGCCCCTCATCATCAACCTTTGGAAAAGATAGGCAGCTCCGACGAGATCAATAACTGAGTAATAGTGTTAGCCATAAGAGACGTTGTATGTCTTACGGTTTATGTATTAAAAGCAAAGTCATGTTATCAATCACAGTCGAAAGAAACGTGTAAGCTATTATTTTTAGTAGAATTAGTTACATTAAGCGTTTGTTACTACTATTATTAAAAGTGGTATTTAGTGATCATGGACGATTGCACATTTAGATACTAACAATATCTTTCTTTAAACATATTTTTGCTAAATGTTATGAATCCGCATCCAAATAAACATGCCAGTTAAGACGGGCACTTTCTCTAGATTACATTCATCTATAACATTATGTCATGATAATAATTGCTTGGCATTACTTGGCAACATACTACAAGAGCTAATCATTAGATGCGTAAGACTATAAACGACTTAACAGAGGTGCGGCGATACTGACCGCGGCGTTGAGTGAAGTGCCTGAACATTAAGTTTAAATATAAAATTACAATTTTTTATGAGTAACAAAAAATACATCAACTATTAATGTTATGGAGAAGCCATGCCGGGTACCGGTTCTCACTATTATAAAACATAGCGACGCGTATTTCACCACAAAAAAATTAAAAATATTGGATAGGTACGATATGATTTTAGGTGTACGTTTCAAGCGTGAAGAACGTCTTACATAGTCAGCCACTGATACCTTACTAGACCACACATCACAGATTTTTTTTGTTGTTTTTATGTTCAAACATCACGCAAATTAAAATCACATTCTAATTTTTCGGAATTGGAATCAAAATATAATAATATTATCGCTTTGCTCAAGTTGGCAATGTAAAAAAAATTGATTAATGGATGCCGCATGTACTGAACGATCGCTAGAGCGTTAAACGCGTTAAGGTATGCCTTGCATTGTTTAATAGACACAGTAACGAAGTGAAAAAAAAAACGAATTGATTTTGACCCGCACTTTCACTGCCGATGAAAAATGGATTATTTTTGATAATAGTAAGCGGTCATCATGTTGGTTAGACCCTGGTTCAGCAGATTTTATTTCATTAAAGTTTGTCAGTAAAACGAACAATAAATTATGTAGTAAAAAGTGATAATCAATTAGTAATTCCCATAAACCGACATGGAAAAAAGCAAGAACAATGTGATGTTTTTCTTATTCATTACCTGCTTGTGACTTGTGAATACTATTAAATTCTTAGTACTTCAATAATTAATCAACATAAATGTACGTAGAAGTCATCAATGTACCTAAACGCCTGTTTATATTCTATGTCAATGCTCCTCAGGTCGTAATTTATTCAAGTGTAAATTTAGCTTTGTTTCTAACACACGAGAACGGAAATTCTACACAAATAGAGATGAATGATTATCTTTTTGCATTTTAAATAAAAGTAGGTTTAAAATCGTGACATGTTCGCAGAGGTAACAAACTTTAAAATATGACATACCTATATATATTTGAGCAAAGATCAAACGGTGCCCATTGTTAATAACTCTATGGAGAAATAGTTCAACCTATCAAAATATGGAACCTGGCCGACTACAATTATTTTTTTAAAGCGTTTCCATCTTTAACTTATTTAAATACCACAAAGAAGTGACCCTGAGCAGGACGAGCGCGGATTCTATTTACATAAGCAGTCATTTTTTCCGTCACCCCGATGGAAGTTAAAGACTTGATCAAAGACCTACGTCCTCGCAAGGCTCCCGGTTCCGACGGTATATCTAACCGCGTTATTAAGCTTCTACCAGTCCAACTCATCGTGATGTTGGCATCTATTTTCAATGCCGCTATGGCGAACTGTATCTTTACCGCGGTGTGGAAAGAAGCTGACGTTATCAGTATACATAAACCCGGTACACCAAAAAATCATCCAACGAGCTACCGCCCAATTAGCCTGCTCATGTCTCTAGGCAAACTGTATGAGCATCTGCTCTACAAACGCCTCAGAGACTTCGTCTCATCCAAGGGCATTCTCATCGATGAACAATTCGGATTCCTTACAAATCACTCGTGCGTTCAACAGGTGCACCGCCTCACGGAGCACATTCTTGTGGGGCTTAATCGATCAAAACCGTTATACACGGGAGCTCTCTTCTTCGACGTCGCAAAAGCGTTCTACAAAGTCTGGCACAACGGTTTGATTTTCAAACTATTTAACATGGGCGTGCCGGACAGTCTCGTGCTCATCATACGGGACTTCTTGTCGAACCGCTCTTTTCGATATCGAGTCGAAGGAACCCGCTCCTCCCCGCGACCTCTCACAGCTGGAGTCCCACAAGGCTCTGTCCTCTCGCCCCTCTTATTTAGTTTATTCGTCAACGATATTCCCCGGTTGCCGCCGACCCAGTTAGCTTTATTCGTCGACAACACGACTATTTACTATTCGAGTAGAAACAAGTCCCTAATCGCGAAGAAACTTCAGAGCGCAGCCGTAGCCCTAGGATAGTGGTTCCGAAAATCGCGCATAGACATCAACCCAGCGAAAAGTACCGCGGTGCTATTTCAGAGGGGAAGCTCCACACGGATTAGGAGGAGGCATCTCACACCACTCACCATCAGGTGGGCCGTATGCTCGTCTGCCTACAAAGGAAAAAAAAAAACTTTCTTTAGACAACCCATACCCTGGGCCAGGAAGGTCAAGTACCTGGGCGTTAACCTGGATGCATCGATGACATTCCGCCTGCATATAAAATCAGTCCGCGACCGTGCCGCATTTATTCTCGGTAGACTCTACCCCATCATCTGCAAGCGGAGTAAAATGTCCCTTCTATGTTAATGAAAGGAGGTTCTCGAATATTCAAATTTTCTCGAAGCGTTCGAGATTTACGACAAATTAATTTTCTATGTAACATAAGAATCGTAAGCAAATTTTATGGTGAGTAACATAGTGTAATAGCCCGGGATAAGTCATACACGTCACCTGGCCACAAACTGGGATTTCCTTTTTTTTTCTACTTGTTCTAGTAACCTCGAGGGATTATTCTAGATTCACCGAGCTAGCAGGTGAGCTCACGGGGCTCAGACCGGGAGTGGTGCTAACACCGGTCCTAGCAAGAGCAGTACTTCGCAGAATCAACCACCGGATCGGAAACGCTACCCACTGAGAAGGGCGAGAAACCCAGTGGGCTGTGTCTATGGGTTAATTTACTCGTCGAGCCTTTCGTCGCAAGCGACGGGTTCGGCGTGGACGGTGACCGGTGACGGTGACGGTGATCGAGCCCAAGACGCTTTTGCAACACCGCGTTAGTCAAAAAGCAGTAGCACAAAATTTAAAGAGCATTCAATTATAATAATTAATATTAATTAAGAACGCGACGAGGATTATCGCCGCAGGTCTTTTATTATAATAAAGCGGTGGATATCTGACGAATTATTAACTAATTTTGAGGGTATTCACCTTAGACATGTGGAATGATGTGGAAATGTCAAACGATTCAATGATCGCTTCATTGCATCAGTCACCGAAATATTCAAATGGAACCGGTGTTTCAATGATGCAATTTACTGAATTACCTATGAATATTTTTTTGTTTGAAATATTTCAACAAACGAGATTCAAAAAAAGTGTACCTACTTATTGAAGGAGTGCGCCCATTTTTTTTAATTATGCCAAAAAAAAAAGCGTGTACATTTTTTTTACAAGTTAAACGCGATTGTCTATTATGTATATTTAAAATATACAGTGGGAAATACAGTGTTATCAATCATTACGAGATCTCCAAACTTTAAAAATTACTTCGTATCCGTAATTTTATTTTTCATCTACGCACAAGGCATACGCGTGCCAAAAGTTGCAATGGCAACCGTTCATATAGCAAGGGTAGTTTATGGACCAGAGAGACAAGTGTTATACCAGGAAAACGCAATGACATATTCTTGGGCCCGCGGTCTGCTCCCAACGCATCTGCAGAGCGTCAAGTCTTACATACGTCGCGTACCCCCTAGGCGTGGCGTTTCATTTAATACGTTTTTATTAACTTCAGACGTATGTAACAGTAGATATAAATATTTTATGAACAAATATGAGTAGAAGGGTTATTTTGATAATATCCTGAAAAGACCCACGCTTTTTACAATAAAAAAAAATTTTTCTTACACTATTTTTAATTCAAATTTATTAAAATTTATTTTCTATTTTTAGTTGGATTTTCTATAAAAGCGTATTTTGTTAGTTTTTTTTAAACTATTATTTATTTTTGATTAACAAGTATAGCGGATGACGTATGAAACCAGACATCTAGTAGGTACGCTATAAATAGACCATTAAGACTACAGGGATGCATGGTTGTCAAAAAATCAGCGCTGAAATATCTATTTGGGGAGCATAACTTTCTTTACTTCGTAGAGCGGTAAACGTTACAATGCGAATGTCACCACATAGACACGAGATCTGAGACTCAATTTTAAAGGATAACGACTGACCCACAATTCAAACCGGAAAACAATACTTCAAGACAAAAATAGGCAGGGTCGTGTTACATATGCGGGCTCATAAGCCACCCTTTTATCAGCAGCAGCAGTAACTTAGCCATATTCTCCTTATTCGACTTACTCCGTTATTTCTTCTTTCATAATTATACATAAAGTTACTCGTCAGCAAAAAGCAATTAACAACTTAAATAAATCCACATTTTAATGACAATATCTTTAAATAGGTTTATTGAAGTTTTAATTTATATTTTTGGTGATAAGCAGACGACTCTACGCCCATATCGTGTTAAGTGGTTAGGGAAGACCACAAACAGCGAATCCTGAATAATTTTGCCATTCCTAAGACATCAGACCGAAGTATCAACTGTCGATACATTGATACAACGGTAGTCCCATGCAACTACACACTACACAATGCCAATAGAACTTTATCTACATATATCTGTGATATGTCATATGTCATGTATGTGATATGTCACAGATATTTGTCGAACCCACTGAAGTATGAAACCTGTATAGTCTATGGTCGAACCATAGAAGTGTGTCGAACAGACGAATGTATCAAAATTTTAAGCACGCCATTGCTACGTTCTTTACATATTTCATTGCAGAATCCTAAAAGCGATGTATTAATTAAAACAATTTCAACGTAATACGAAATTTCCAAAAAAAAACAGTATTTTGTTTAAGTTATTTTCTCAACCACTTAAAAAGCTTTTAAAATAACAAAACATGTAAGTAGGGCATTCGTAAGCCGTTTACTACCATGTTGAAGTTTACCATTCTAAAGATATTTGTCGTCCAACCTAATGAAGTAATTCATAGCGAGCACAATCTCACGAGTAAATTACCTGCTAGATTCGAACACAACATTATAAATGAGAGTTCTGCTTTTAGCTACGAAACTTTGAATTTCAGCACAAGCCTCTAAAATGTGTGTAAATTGAAGTCGATTAACAACTTACTTTCACCCAATTTTTAAGTTTCATCTTATTTCGTTAAGCGATCAATATCTGATTTAAGAAATCTTAAAATTGCTTATATAAAAAATAAAAAAAGCTGCTTAAAATTGTCATTGCATTTTCCTAATCTTAGAACTGCATGTTAAGGGTATCAAATGTCTAACAAAGGTGTATTCGTTTAAAAATGAGTCTATCCTATTGTTATTAAAAAACAAATACAAAAAAGTTCATAACAAAAATGAAATGTAATGCATACAATAAATTAAAATCTTGAGGTGTCAGTGATGATGATTTAATGGTGATCGCTGGGCGTAAATTAGTAATTCTATCGTATATTTAATTTATGTACATTTTTATTAAAAAAATTCAGAAGTTTTTTCATCTTAATTAAACTACTTTTTTAATTTTTATATTTATTGCATAGATGGGTGGACGAGCTCACAGCCCACCTTGTGTTAAGTGGTTACAAGAGCCCATAGACATCTACAACGTAAATACCGCCACCCATCTTGAGAAATGAGTTCTAAGGTCTCAGTGTAGCTACAACGGCTGCCCCACCCTTAAAGCCGAAACGCATTAATGCTTCTCGACAGAAATAGGCAAGATTTGGGACCTACCCGTGCGTTTCGGCTTGAAGGGTGGGGCAGCCGTTATTATAGCCGATTCGTATCGCAAGATACGAATGCACTGGACGTCTTATCCTTTAGGCCGTTTTTATTGTCACTGGAAATCGTATTTTCAGTTATCGTGGTCACAGGCGGCTCCGTAAAAATTAAATTGAGGAAAGTGCTACAATATTTGCTCTTGATAAAAGTTTATCTAATCGGCAGCATTTGTTTTCACAGAAAAACAAGTGAAATCCATGTTAAATGTTGAACAATTCATTTTACTGTTGATATTTATGATTAGTTTTATTGGTTTGTTGTTATGAATGCGTATTAACAAATTCAAACGCATGTTCGGTGAATGCACGCCGTGACCGACTCGAGGCTGGCCGATAACCCGCCTTATGTAATTTACTTTAAAGATCGATCATGATCTAAACCAGGGATTCTCAAACTTATTTTGTCTTCTGCCCACGTTGAGATAAGTTATTTTTTAGCGCCCCCCTTTTTTCACCTACTTAAAAACCACTATAGCGAGAGCTCACTCGGTGTCTAAGAGTCCTAGATGAAATTACAAATCGCCTCACAAGCCTCTACCCAACGCCATCTTTTTTTTTTCTGGGTCTCATACCGCCCCCCTTTAGGCCTGCAGCGCCTGCAAGGGGGCGTTATCGCCCACTTTGGGAAAGGCTGATCTAAACAAATAAACGTTAGTTCATCTTCATGCGGTGCATCACTGCCGAAACAGATAGATATCATAGACGTTTCCAATTCTTATCAGGAAATATCCCTTGTTATTTCGATGAGTTGCTTTACATTCGTACAACTCAAGTGTTATGCTGGCGCCAGACATTTTCGTGTACGTACAAAGTAATAGAAAGCCAGTGGGCATGGGTATTAAAATTTTGAATATTTAGACAAAAATGCTCCGAGTCCCTTTTTAAACACATTTCAAAATTATCAAAGTTTACCTCTTACCGTTTTAGAAAATTTAGATACTTGGAACCACACCGAGATATCTATAAAACAGCATGTACAAAAGCCGTCGTGGCCTAAAGGATAAGACGTTCGGTGCATTCGTATCTTGCGATGCACCGATGTTCGAATCCCGCTGACGGGTACCAATTTTTCTAATGAAATACGTACCTACTTTATAAATATTAACGATTGACTTCCACGGTGAAAGAATAACATCGTGTAATAAAAATCAAACCCGCAAAATTATAATTTGCGTAATAACTGGTGGTAAGACCTCTTGTGAGTCCGCACGGGTAGGTACCACCACCCTGCCTGTATTTCTGCCGTAAAGCAGTAATGCGCTACGGTTGAAGGATGGAGCAGCCTTTGTAACTATACAGAGACCTTAGAACTCATATCTCAAGGTGGGTAGCGGCATTTACGTTGTACATGTCTATGGGCTCCGACAACCACTTAGCATCAGGTGGGTCGTGAGCTCGTCCACCCATCTAAGCAATAAAAAAAGCAAACTCAATAAATACATCCAGCAGTAATTTCGTTTTATAAAAATAATAAAACTAAATGAAAACATATTCCTTCTTTTTAAATTGATTAAAAAGGGATTACTATCATTGACAGTTAACTTGGTATCAATAAATTTATTCCATATAGCCATAATAAGCTATATTAAGATTTTATAAAATACTAGACGCGTCCCGTGGTTTCTCCCACGTCGAATTTGTAATTCAGAAAAAAATAAGAACGATGCACTTACTCGGGATAAAGAGTTGCTTTTTCCCCATTATTCAAACTATTACTCTGAATACATGTTTCCAAATTTCATTTAAAATCTTTCAGTGGTGCTTGACCACGAAAACGGAGTAGTTACATTCGAATACAATAATATTATTTGATACAAAATATCTAAAAGCGGTAAATTACATATTAGTAGTACCTCTGTCATTCTGATGTCCATCATCAATGGTGACCAAACACCGGTACATTCTACCTATTTATTAAGGCAATAAAAAGCTGTTGTAAGATTAGATTCTAAAAACTTTAATGTATCTCACTTTTGTAGCAACATAGAATTTTGATTCAATCAAGACCATATTCTACTCCAAATTAAAACATATTATCTCTCTGTGAAAAGTACATGAAAATCCGTTTAATAGTTCTAGAGAAGGGCACGTACAAAAACCAACAAACAAACAGAAAATTATTACAAAAATCGCTGGTATCTATGTGATATTACTCTTCATTAGTTACCCTCCTTCTGTTTTAATTACTTTTCTTTAGCGTACAAACACACCGAGTTGCAGTTTCATTATATCTATTGATTACTAGCTGACCCGGCAGACTTCGTAGTGCCTTAATCGATAAATAAAAGACCTAAACAATTGTATAAAATAGACATAAAACAAACAAAAGGAATCCGTCCGACGGGGGACACATCAAAGGAAAAACTAAATTGTTATTTATATTTAATTCCCAGCATTTTCATATTTATCTACCTTTTAAACCTTCTCTGGACTTCCGCTAATAATTAAAGACAAAAATTAGCCAAATCAGTCCAGCCGTTGTCGAGTTTTAGCGAGATTAACGAACAGCAATTAATTTTTATAAATTATAAATAATATAGAAAATAGAAGATAATTTATCTCCGAGTAGCATTGCTGCAACATAGAGACAGGCGCTGAATTATTTAGGGTTCTCGTTGTTGCTATAGAAATCATTAAAATTTGGAAGTATACTACTATCTCAACTTGCAAAATCTAATCCCAGAGTCGCTAATTTCAAAATCCCATTAAGAGCGTATCGGTTTGTAAGCAATAGTTAGAAAGCAAGTCAGTGATTTTTTTACTAGTGGTAGGACCTCTTGGGAGTCCGCACGGGTAGGTACTACCGCCCTGCCTATTTCTGCCGTGAAGCAGTAATGCGTTTCGGTTTGAAGGGTGGAGCGGCCGTTGTAACTATACTGAGACCTTAGAACTTATATCTCAAGCTGGGTGGCGCAATTTCGTTGTAGATGTCTATGGGCTCCAGTAATCACTTAACACCAGGTGGGCTCTGAGCTCGTCCACCCATCTAAGCAATAAAAAGTTTTTTTTTACTGATACACATTGTACTGTACTGTACATTGTAAACTTGTATGGTTAGGAGACCATATTCGTACCTATTTCTGCTATGAACCATTCATTATGTTGCTGTTTGAACGTGCAGGACAGCCCTTATTATAATATAGTACAATTAATATATCGACTTCATATCTGAAGATGTGCCGTGAGATCAGCTGTCTTTCTACAAAAAAAAAAAAATTTGGGTTGAAAAAAAAACAAGTTTTAAATTTAATATTCGTTGTATTTATAGTTCTTATCTTTACTTATATTTTCTGATTATAATTAAATGCGATTTCATTTTAGTAAAAAATATACAGGGTGTAAAAAAAAATAGGAGCTCATTTATAAAATTTTAATCTTATTTTAGTAGAATTGACTACAAAATTTTAAGTAAAAATTTGCGGAATATTTCTTTGAAATCATCTAAAGACAAAAGACAATTTATGATAAAATCGATGTGTATGATCTTCTTTTATTTTGTCGTCTATTTTAGGTATATAATAATATGACATCACGAAGCCGAGTCGCGTTCAGGCTATTTTTTTTGGGCGGGTTATAAAAAAAGGAAAATATTAGGAGTTAAACATTAACCATAATCATGACTCATTGAATATATAATCAGAAACATTAGGAATAATGTAAATATTTGCAATTCCTTATTGCTCACAAAATGTAAATGGAATTCAACATCAGTCTTTATTTAAAATGGCAGTGAGTATTAAGATTTTTCTTTAAAAAAAATTTATTACATCTTTTAATCCGATAAGTACTTGTCAATAGTGTAAAAATGGGCTTTTGAAAAAAAAAATCATACGTTTATTTATTTCTCTTTACAAGTTTACAGTTTAATATTATGCTTATTTGATATTTCTAGGTATGATTAGCACAGTTGTAACTTTTCTATTTATGGATGGATAAAAGAGTTGACAGCGCACCTGATGATATGTTGCTACCGGACCCCTAAGAAATCAACAATAATATAGCCACTGGTATCAGCTAAATACTACATAGGATCACTCGTATATGTAGGAAACAAAGATAAGTCGATTACCTCAAATTATTTCTACATCGTTCCATCCAACAGCATAATAATATAACATTTGCTCGAAGTACGATTCGTTTTACGCAATTTACCATGAAATTTTCCAATAAAATTTTAATCTTTCCTCGATTAATTAGAATAAAAAGGCATATTACTCAGCTCCTTAGTGGCCAGTCTTGCGGCCCTGTTCAGAGTCACGTTACAATGACCGTGGAGCGCTTCCAAACTATCGCTCTCCTTCTTACTCCATTTCGTTTCCATTGCTGCAGAGAAAGCGGTACACGAGAAGGTGCAAAGTAGACTTATCAGTATACAAACTCTCATTCTCAGCGCGTCGTTGGGCTGTTCGAGTAGATTTATAAAATTAAAACTCTTGTCCTCGAATAGTATTCTTTCGACAACGTCAGCTAGTTCCGGTAGGTCCTGCAGTATGGTGATTAGGAGACCGACTATGTTCAGGACTATCCTGGGATTTCTCGTGTCTGTAACGAAATATTAAGAATTATACGCTTTACTTATTTTAATGAGAACGTATTTTTAAACTCTCACTTTAAGTTATATTCATAATATAAAATGTAAGATTTAGATTAAAAAAATCGTTTAATGGGTGGTGATTTAGTGATTATTGAGAGAAGGTTCTCTATCCCTTTTCCAGTATGGGAATTTAGTTTTGGAATTTAGCTTTATAATTTGGGTTTCAGATGAGAACATTGGAATAATTATTGTCCAATCCAGTGCGTGCGTGCGTGCGTGATTAAGTGTGATTGATTGATTGAATAAGTGAGTGAGTTAGTGGGTGAGTGAGTGAGTAAGTGAGTGAGTGAGTGAGTGAGTGAGTAAGTGAGTGAGTGAGTGAGTGAGTAAGTGAGTGAGTGAGTGAGTGAGTAAGTGAGTGAGTGAGTAAGTGAGTGAGTAATTGAGTGAGTAAGTGAGTGAGTAAGTGAGTGAGTGAGTAAGTGAGTGAATAAGTGAGTGAGTGCGTGCGTGCCTGCGCGCTCGCGTGTGTGAGAAAAAGAGAGAGAGAAAAGTGTACTTTATTGCACATCAAAACATATTTAACATTAAAAAACAGGCAACAAGCAGGTATAATAATTGTACAATGGGCGGGGTGGTTTTCATTGCATCCTAAACACGATTGCCGTCTGCACTGCAGCTACGTGAATCGCTGCAGTGCAATTATAGCTCTAAATATTCTAACGTAGTTCTTAATTTGTACTAACATCCAAGTCGCGGTCAATAAAAATATTATTATTAATGTTATTAGAATGGCGTTCTTACCAAGCTTAAGCAGTTTAGTGAACACCGGATACGCGTTGTAGGCACTTAGGGCAGTGGCAAACTGTCTCACTCCTCTGCAGGAACGAACGCACAGCCACGCACACACTTCAACCATACGACTAACACCTTGTAATCTGTGAATAAAAAAATACAATTTGCAAAATGCGAAAATTGTGGTACTTGTTAGGAATGGCAAATCTAGTTTAAGCAGGTTATAAGCAAACCTTTTGCAAGTTAAAAATGGTAATATTTACCTATCCTCTGCTCCGTCGTCATTGTCCTCACTGTTCTCCATTAATGTGTTTATAGCTGCTACGAAATTATAAGGCACTTTCGCCTCCAAATATACCTGGTGAATGAAAGTCGCTCATTTGAAAAACGATTTCATTTATTATATCGTGGAGTGTAAGGCTATTTAATTTAAGCGACATTTCGCGTAGTACTCTACATTTATCTTTGTAATTAAAAGTGAGTTTTATTTGGTACTAGCTGACCCGGCAGACTTCGTAGTGCCTTAATCGATAAATAAAAGACCTAAGCTTTTGAATGAAATAAACATAAAACAAACAAAAGGGGGACACATCAAAGGAAAAACAAAATTGTTATTTTTGTTTAATTCCTAGCATTTTCATATTTATTTATTATAGAATACAAAAAATACTAACATCTTGTATATTGAGTAGCGTGTGTCTCGGCAGGGTGTGCACCAGAGCGGGCAACGCCAGTAGCGCAGCCACAGCCCCGCAGACCCGGCCGCCCCCCGCACCGCGCGCTGCATTGCCCACCACACCAACCACCATACTCACCTGCAAACAGGTAACGGAACTTAATACAAACTATGCCTATTTCTGCCGTGAAGCAGTAATGCGTTTCGGTTCGAAGGGCGAGGCAGCCGTTGTACTGTTAAAACGGAGACCTTACAACTCATGTCGCAAGGGCAGTGGCGGCATTTACGTTGTAGATGTCCATGGGCCACTTAACAACAGGTGGACCGTGAGCTCGTAAATCCAAAAGCAATTAAAAAAAATTACGGTTCATATCATAATATTATCGATGTTTCAAATAATTTATTTATGATTAATTTTTATTTCATTTATATATAAAATATGATATAGTCGTCGGTGACTACGAAAACTGTGAAGTATTCCAAACATGAGAAATAATGTAAAAGCACTTTTAATTATGTATACGGCAACATGCATTATGTTTAGAGGAAACAAATATTTTCTTGTTTCATCGGCTTTGGTTGTGCATTCTGTCAGCCACTGATTTGCGGCAATATGCATTGCATAATATGGTTGATATAATTAAAAATTCCCTTTGGCTTCGCCCACCTGTCCTGGTAAAACTGGAAAGGCCTCCGGGCCACCAGTAATCCTTCAATCGTAAAGAACAAAAAGGAAAAAAATATTGAAATTCATTAAATCATTAAAACTATGAAGAATCCAACACAATCCACAATATTATTTGATAAATATACCATATTCAACTGAGTCAAAGATTCGACATCGCCGTCCATAACTTCACTGATATTTGAATTCAAGAAAGCCTCCCATTCTTCTAGTTCAATGCTTGATGGTTCCTGCTCTGAAATTTTAAGTACCATTATAAAAAATTTACACTTTGGTATTAAAATTTATGGATATTAACTTTAACACATCAAATTTAAGCATTTTTTTAAATTTAATATATTTACCAACTGGTTTGTTATTCTCTTCGACTTTGAGAATTCTATCATTATCTGCAACATCTCGATCATTCGGTATATCTTCAATTACCTCACACTTCTCAACATCCTCATCCTTTTCTTCCTTTGAATGTTTTTCTTCTTCAGCACTAATAATACTTGGTATTTCCACAGTTGGTTCACTGATTCTTCTCTGACTATCACTTTTTTTATCCCAACTTCGTATACTAAATGATCTTTTAATGCTTCTTGTCAGTTTATTCCCGCCACTACCAAACCTTAGTTTATCCCTAGAGAACTGTAATATTTTCTGCTTATATGAAGGTGGTACACTTTTGCTTAATCCAGACTTGCAACTGATATCACTGCTGCATTTAGTTGAACTTTTAGGATTCTCTAAACTGTGTGAGGCAGTATCTGTTGTTTTAGATTTCTGTTTAAATTCAGTAACCTGTTCATCCTCAACACATCTGACTGCATCCGCTTTAGATTCTTCTGATTTTTCTGTTATATGTTTTTCTTCATCTATTTTCTCCATTTTCTTTGTATTTAATTCTATCTGTTTTTTATTACAAGCCATTAGCTGTGCCATATTGTTTTCTAGATTACAAACAAGGAGATTACTGTTGTTCATTACATTATATTCATGTCGTAAAAGCTTTGCATTGGCTACTGAAATGGGATATGCTTGCTCTTCATCATCAGTTTTGAGGCTGTCTCGAACACTGAATGCGCTAGTAGCCCTGACACTGTCGTCATCAGACATAGGCAAACATTCCAAAGCTTGCATGACTTTTACATTCCTTAAATCATGCTCTTTGGTTACAAGTCTTAGAGGATCACCTTCCATTTTCTTTGTTCTAATAACAAAAGAAAGTCTTTTACAAAATTAGTTCAACTATAATAATTTCTAAATTTACTATATTCTGCTGTGATTACTTTTATTTGAAAATCAATTTTGTAAATGTATTTAAAATCAATTTTTTAAATATTATTCTGTGTTGAAGTTCTTTTAATTTTAACTCTGATATTAATTACAAATCTGATATATCTGTATGTAATTTTTATTACCTTGCATTCCCAATGCATATTTTTTCCCGCTGCAATTGCTTGGCTTCTTGCTGACTGTGTGTCAAAGGCTTGGTAAATGGTGATTCACTCTGGACGTCTTCTGGTAGAATAAGAATGTGACCAGCTACAAATGGATGTTCTAATATTTCTGGCCAGCTCATTCTTTTCAAAGGATCTTTATGCAATAAGCCCTAAATAAATATTTTAATACTATTAAACTAATGGTACAAATAGTATAACTTAATTAACGTAAAATGTTAAATTTGTTGGGCACTTTTAAAAGCTTGAAGTGAGACCTCAAAAGCAAACAAACCTGTAGAAAGGTCCGAGCATTAGTGCTGATGAAACTAGGCCACTGTACAGGTTTGTGTCTAATCATGCGGACAAGTTGCCATATAGACATTGTACAGAAAGGTGGTTGTCCAGCAATTAGCTCATATACAATACAGCCAAGGGACCATAAGTCTGCCTGAAAAAAATACACAAAATGAAAATACAATTAAGATCTCAATATAATGTCTTAAGATAGGTGTCCTCAAGCACACTGAGATATCTATGGGCTCAGGTAACCACTTAGCACAAGGTGGCTTATTCACCCATATACTTTAAAAAAAACAATTTGGATAGTTATTATATTGATATTTAGTCAGTATTGTGATAGCAAGTATTAATAAAAAAAATTTACTCCTGTTGTTATAGGTGCTGAAATTTTCCACAAGGAGCCCTATAATGTACAAAAATGTTTGCAACTCTTTAGGATTCCTAACATTATTCAATGAGGTTTTGATGCATATTTGTGCATAAAAAGTGTCACAAATCTCTGTATAAAATGAAGTTTTAACCATATAATCACTTTTGCTTATACCAAAGTGATTAATTAACATATAAACCATACCATATATGCATATATAAGAATATTGTTGAATTAACTATCATCACCATAAATCCATGTTTTTTTTTAAATTATTTACAGGAAAATCTATGAAATTATTGATTTATATTAATTAAGCTGAGGACAAATTAAAATAAAAGTACACTAAAATATGTCATTTATTCTTATAAATAATGATTTACTAAGAATAATTAATGTAACTTCGAAAATTGAAAGTATTACTAATAGCATAGCTGCATTGATGGAACAGCATGCATACTAAGTATCCATACTTCCACACTACACAAATATTATAAATGTGAAAATGTGTTTGTTATTAGATTGTGTATTTGTATGCCCTTTCACATCAAAACAAAGCAACAGATTGACCAGCTTTTTTTTTTAAATTATAGTTTTACTAAGAATAGTTAGGTCAGACGGGAGACATCCCGGGATCTGGACGGGACCTGCAGCACGCAATGATTGCGTGCTGCGGGTCTCGCCTGCGAGGGAGATGCTGGACTTCCACCGGGCGCGTCCGTAGGTGGCGGATCACGGGATCCTCTGGGCGACATTCCCAGAGGTATCGTCCGATCTTTTTCGTTGCAAGGATTCTTAGGTTTAGGTCCTAGGTTTAGGATTAGGTTTAGATATAGGTTAAGGTCCTAGGTTTAGGATTAGGTTAAGGTTTAGGTTTAGGATTAGGATATTTTAGCTAGGCTTTGCAACGAAAGAGATCGGATGACGCGGACCAAATCAGCACTAGGAGGAGCGGAAGGTCGGCGCCCTCCACACTCTTCACTAAGTGAAGAGTGCTCCTTCTGGAGAGTGCAGCTTCCGATGGCACCGGTTTGCCGGCATGCCGTGAGCGGTGGCACCCTGTGCCCCGTTGTCGTGGAAGTGAGCCGGCGTTGCATGTCTGTGACTGCTGGCCGCTGGTTGCCATGTCCCCGGCTTCGGCTACAGGGGAGCGCCCCTCAGATATGGGGGGTACCGGTTCGCCGGCGTGGCTCCGTGGTTGCTCGTTTCGAGCGTCGGGCGGTGGTCTACCGAGTTGCCCTGGGCATTCGGTGGGCGACCGGCCAACCCGTAATCCCCACTGAGTGGGGGGCGGTGACCGCTGCCGCAAGGCACGGGGTCGCGAGGACGTAAACCTCTATAAAAAATACCCCAATCCCAAGCTCCGATGCCTGGCGAAGGGATGAATGGCTGGAGGGAGTTCAGTCCCAAGGGCATCACTCGATCCCAGGGGACCAAACCCCTGGTTAAATAACAAAGGAAAAAAAAATGAAAATGGACAATTGCAAACAGATATTACCCCAGGAGGGTACCTCTCGCTCAGCGGGAGGAGAATCCCTCCGTGCCTCTGAGCAATCGGAGGCACGCTGCCCCTCGTATTCTGGGGGGGGCAACAATTGCCAAGAGGAAGGCGGCGGCAGCACGAGCCGCGAAAGGGAGAGGATCCCACTCGTGCACCCCGAGCGCTGTGACAGTGCGCTCTCACTGCGCTCGACCCAAAGCTCCGCAAGGGGCTGCGTGTCGAGCGGTCGGGAGTCGCCACTTTTCGTCCACGACAGCGCCGGACTTTTCGTCAGTCGGAACCAGGCTGACTCGAGAGCTCGAAGGAAGCGGAAGTCGGTCAAACGACCGGCGGCTCCCGCTCCCTCCGAGTCCTCGGAGGTGGAACCCGCACCTGCCAAGTTCCTGGCAGTCGAGGAAGGGCTGGTGAATGCTACGGCGTTACCCCCCATAGGATGCGGACCTGCACGAAATTTGACGGTGACCTACGGCGAACCGGTTGTCACCACCCCGGTGCGGACCAGTGCCTCCCGCCGTAGAGATACAGCTCATGTGAGGGAAGGTGAGGTTGAGCGACTATCCCGCTCCCTCGTCAAAGAAATGGAGGCTACGGATCCACGGGGGACATTCGTAGTCTCGAAGGAGATTGTCTCCGCGGTGGCGACCAAATCGGGCTCGTTGAAGGGCACATATGTGCAAGCCCTGAACCGCGTGGCCACCGCCGTGGAGACACGACTGGACGATCTCCTAAAACGGACAAGCACGGACGAAGTGATTAGCCTGCGGTTGCAAATGGAGCAACTGCAGGCACTATACACTTCCGTCCAAGTAGAAAACGCGGAGCTTCGTGCGGAGAGTGCTCGGGTGCGGGAGGAGATGGCCAGGATGCGTGTGGTCCTTGACGATGTCGTGGGATGCCAAGGCAGCTCGGCCTCTCCGCCACCCGTGCCCTCACAGCAGGAAGCAACGGATAAAGACCGCGAGATAGAGGAATTAAAGAGGTGTCTCGCGATAATGGAGGCCCGCACGTCTACGGTGGAACGCGCAAGGCCTCCACTGGCGCACGAGCGGCCTGTGCCCACAAATGCGACAGCGACCGCAGTTGTACCAGCGCCCACGGGGGCTGCAGCCAAGGTGCGTATGGCACCCGCCACACGAACGGTGCGCAGCTCTCGTGCACCGGCTAAGCCCGCTGGACGACGAACGCCCGCCCAGCCCACGAGGCCCCAAGCCGCTGCTTCTGCCCCGCCCCAGGCCGCTGCTTCTGCCCCGCCCCAGCCTGCCAAGGTGGGGCCTGGCAGAAGCCGCAAAAAGCGAGAGAGGGGCGTGAATGCCGCTGAGACGGCGCCGATCCCCCAGCCCCGCCCATTACCTCCTGCTCCGTCCAACATGGATGAAGCCTGGAACACGGTGGTGAGGCGGGGGCGAAGGAAGGCTGCAGCGCCAAGCACCCGAACCACCCCTGCGGTCGCCTCCCCTCAAGCAATGGGTCGAGCGACGACTGGGGGAGGGAGAAAAGGGCGCAAGGTGAAGAAACCGCGCGCCCCACGGTCGGCAGCGGTCGTATTAGAACTGCTGCCGGCTGGCAAGGAAAAGGGCCTCACCTATGGGGAGGTGATGGCTCGGGCGCGCGGTAGCGTCGACGTTGACGCCATAGGTGTGGAAGGGGGACTCCGAGTCCGGCAGACGGCCAGCGGGGCTCGGCTGTTGGTATGTCCTAGTGCTGACTCCGGCGCGGCCGCAGACAGACTGGCAGCCCGGCTTCGCGAAATTCTGCCGGACCCGGAAGTGGTGCGCATAGATAGGCCTGTCAAGATGGCGGAAGTCAAAGTGACGGGCCTGGATGAATGTGCCACTAAGGAGGAAGTGGCCGCCGCTATTGCGTCGCAGGGCAACTGCGCCCGCGCACAAGTGAAGGTGGGGGAGCCTCGGAGTTGTTACTCTGGATCTTTCACTGTGTGGGCGCGTTGCCCTGTGCAGGTGGCCACTCTTTTGGCCACGCCTCCACAAGGTCGGCCCGCCGACTCGCCGGGGAGGCTGCGCGTGGGCTGGGTGATAGCCCACGTGCAGTTGTAGGAGGCACGTCCATGGCGATGCCTCCGGTGTTTTGGCACCGGTCACGGCCTCGCCAAGTGCCCATCGGCTGTGGATCGCAGCGGACTTTGCTTCCGTTGCGGTCAGGCTGGGCACAAGGCAGCCTCTTGCAGCGCCGCCACGCCACACTGCGTGTTGTGCGACGCGGCGAAGCGGCGGGCCGATCATCGAGCTGGAGGCCCGGCCTGCTGTTCCGCCCCCTCTTCCACAAAGAGGCGGCGTGGCGGGAAAAAAGAGAAGAAAAAGGCAGAGAGAGAGCCGGCTGCACGTGAAGCAGCCGGCCCGTCAGTTCCCGCCGCGGCCGTCGAGCCGCAAGGCGGGACGGAAGACGAGGGAGCGATGGATGTGACACCTCAATAATGGGTCACGTCCATCGCTTCCTCCAAGCGAATGTGAACCACTCCGCCAGGGCGCAGGATCTCCTCGTCCACACCATGGCGGAGTGGTTCATCGACATCGCGATCGTCGCGGAGCCATACTTTGTACCTCCCGACCGGGAGGATTCCTGGGCCGGAGATGTCGATGGCTCTGTGGCGATCGTGATGCGACAGTCGGCGGCGTTACCCCCCCTTGGAATGGTGGCCAAGGGACCCGGGTACGTCGTAGTTAGGGTCGACGAAACCGTCGTGATCGGGGTGTACTTCTCTCCGAACAGGAGTCTCGCCGAGTTCGAGCAGTTTCTGGGTGGGCTCGAGGCGTTGATCCATCGCTTCGAGTCTCGCCCGTTGATACTGGCGGGGGACCTCAACGCCAAATGTACGGCGTGGGGTTCCCCTCGCACGGACTCACGCGGCGAGTTCCTGTCGGAGTGGGCCTTCGCGACCGGCCTCTGTCTTTTGAACAGAGGTTCGGTCGCGACCTGCGTGCGGTGGAATGGGGAATCACACGTGGACGTCTCGTTTGCGTCCTCATCCGCCGCGCGCCGTATCCTTGGCTGGCGTGTCCTCGAGGGGGCGGAGACGCTCTCGGACCATCGGTTTGTCCGATTCGAGCTCTCTGCTTCCAGCTCGTTGAACGCGCCGGCTGAAGACGCCCGCGGCGAGGAGGAGCTCCCGCGTAGCGCTCCCCGATCATTCCCACGATGGGCACTGAAGCGCCTGAACAAGGTGCTCGCGGTGGAGGCGGCCACAGTGGCCGCGTGGGCGCCGATGCCCGCGCGTCTAGTGGACGTGGAGTCGGAGGCCGACTGGTTCCGGGGTACAATGCGTCGCGTCTGCGATGCTTCGATGCCCCGGATCAGCGGTCGCGCTCCACGTGGTGGTGCGTATTGGTGGACGCCCGAGATCGCGCTCCTCCGAGAGGAGTGCGTGCGGGCGCGCCGCCGAAGCGCCCGCCACCGCCGTCGCCGCCTTCGCGATGCGGACTTCGCGGAGGTAGCGGCCCGCCTGCATGCCGACTGCCGTCAGAAGCAGGAGGCACTGCGGCGGGTCATCGGCGAGGCCAAGTCTCAGAGCATGAAGACGCTCCTAGAGACGCTCGACCAGGATCCCTGGGGGCGCCCGTACCAAACGGTCCGCAAGAAATTGCGGCCGTGGGCGCTCCCGGTGACAGAGCGTCTCCAGCCTCAGCAGCTGCGGGAGATTGTCTCCGGACTGTTCCCGCGGATGGAGAGGGACTTCGAGCCCCCCTCCATGGGCGCGCCGCCACGGGGTGATGTGAGCGGTGATGCCCCTGCTGAGGTGGTCCCTCCGAGCATCTCGGAGGAGGAGATTCGTGCGGCCGTGTCGAGGATGCGGAGGAAGGACGCGGCCCCCGGCCCTGACGGTGTTCATGGTCGGGTCTGGGATTTGGCCTTCGGTGCCCTTGGGGACCGGCTCGTGCGGCTCTTTGAAGCCTGCCTCGAGTCGGGACGGTTTCCGAAACAGTGGAAGACGGGCAGACTTGTTTTGCTGAGGAAGGAGGGACGCCCTGCAGACTCACCTGCGGGGTACCGTCCAATCGTGTTGCTGGACGAGGCGGGAAAACTGCTCGAGCGAGTGGTGGCCGCCCGCATCGTCCAGCACTTGGCGGGGGTGGGTCCCGATCTGTCAACGGAGCAGTTCGGATTCAGGGAGGGCCGCTCGACCATCGACGCGGTGATGCGCGTGCGCGCCCTCTCTGATGAGGCTGTCGGCCGGGGCGGGGTTGCACTGGCGGTGTCCCTGGACATCGCCAATGCGTTCAACACCCTGCCCTGGTCGGTGATCGCAGGGGCGCTGGAGTATCACGGCGTCCCTGCGTATCTCCGTCGGCTGATCGGGTCCTACCTCGAGGACAGGTCGGTCATGTGCACCGAGCACGGTGGGGCGGTGCTCCGCTTCCCCGTCGAGCGCGGTGTCCCACAGGGGTCGGTCCTTGGCCCTCTCTTGTGGAACATCGGCTACGACTGGGTCCTGCGGGGTGCCCTTAGCGCTCCTCTCCCGGGTCTAAGCGTAGTTTGTTACGCGGACGACACCTTGGTCGTGGCCCGGGGTAGGGACTTGCGCGAGTCTGCCCGTCTTTCCTGCGCGGGGGTGGCCTTCGTCGTCGGCAGGATCCGAAGGCTGGGTCTGGAGGTGGCGTTCGATAAATCCCAGGCCCTGTTGTTCCACGGGGCCCGGAGAGCGCCGCCTCAGGGGGCCCACCTCGTGATCGGAGGCGTTCGCGTCGAGATCGAGGCGACCGGGTTGCGGTACCTCGGCCTCGTACTTGACGGTCGTTGGAGCTTCCGTGCTCACTTCGAAAGATTGGGTCCCCGACTGATGGCAGCCGCCGGCTCGCTGAGTCGGCTGTTGCCGAACGTCGGGGGTCCCGACATGGTGGTGCGCCGCCTCTACACGGGGGTGGTGCGGTCAATGGCACTGTACGGGGCGCCCGTATGGTGCCACGCCCTGACCCGTGACAACGTCGCAGCGTTGCGACGTCCGCAGCGCGCGATTGCGGTCAGGGCGGTTCGTGGGTACCGCACCGTCTCGTTCGAGGCGGCGTGCGTGCTCGCCGGGACGCCTCCCTGGGACCTGGAAGCGGAGGCGCTTGCTGCGGATTACGCGTGGCGATGTGATCTCCGCTCCAGGGGGAGCCGCGTCCCGGCGCGGCGGAAGTTCGAGCGCGGAAGCTTCAATCTCGGCGTGCCGTGCTCGAGGCGTGGTCTCGCCGCCTGGCGGACCCCGCCTACGGGCGACGGACCGTCGAGGCGATCCGCCCGGTCCTCTCGGACTGGGTGAATCGCGACCGCAGACGTCTCACCTTCCGAGCGACGCAGGTGCTCACGGGACACGGCTGTTTCGGTCGCTACCTGCACCTCGTCGCCCGGAGGGAGCCGACGCCGAAGTGCCACCATTGCAGTGGCTGCAACGAGGACACGGCGGAGCACACGCTCGCGTGCTGCCCCGCTTTCGCGGAGCAGCGCCGCGTCCTCGTTGCAAAAATAGGACCGGACTTGTCGCTTCCGACCGTCGTGGCTGCGATGCTCGGCAACGATGAGTCCTGGCAGGCGATGCTCGACTTCTGCGAGTCCACCATCTCGCAGAAGGAGGCGGCGGAACGGGAGAGGGAGAACTCTTCCTCCCTCTCGGCGCCGTGCCGCCGCCGTCGAGCCGGGGGTCGGAGGAGGGCGTTTGTCCAGCTCCGGCCCCTATGAGGAGGCAGTCTCCTCCCGGTGATGGTCACGGGGCGACCTAAGGGGGCTGAGACTGCGCCGCACGCTACCGTCACTCTAGCGCGCTGGCATCAGGAGGACGGGACGACGCGTCGGCGGCTGCGGACTGCGATGCGGTCCGCATTTTCGTCGTCGCTGTCGTCGCCGAACATACTGTGGAAGAGCAACCCGGTCGGCGGTGTATCGCGTTCCGACCCGGCAGGCTGGTTCTGGCCCAGCGGGGTATCCCGGAACACCAGCGGCATCGCCCGGGCGGCCTGAAGGGCCGCCGTACCGCGGAGACTGACGTCGTTGGTCGTCGACTATCGCCTCGACGACCCGTCGGTCGGGCGTCCTCGGGGTGGCGCCGCGTGTCTGGTTGTAGTGTTGACCGCGGGAACCCCCCTACTCTGACCGGGTTTTGACCCCGGACGGAGATCGGACGCCGGGTGTAAGAGTGCAGGGGAGTCGTTTAGTGGGTGGGCCCTAAATTCCTTGGGCCCGCGGTCTGCTCTCAACACCTGCAGATCGTAGAGTCTCACATACCCCGCGCGCCCCCTAGGCGCGGGGACCTCGTAGGAGGTTCGGCCCTCGGCCCGGAAAAAAAAAAAAAAAAAAAAAAGACGGGAGACATAGGTAAAAACATGTCATCTCCACAGAAAATTAAACTCTTTGTTTATATAATGCTATTTTTATATAATTACCTGATGATCATATGGCTTCTCATCAATTAACTCGGGGGCCATGTACAATGGTGTGCCTTTGATGGATGTTAAAATGTGTGTTGCATTTGTCATTATTCTTGCAAGACCAAAGTCACAGAGTTTGGCACGTCCTGTACTATCCAATAGCACATTTTGTGGCTTGAGGTCTCTAAAATAGTTATTTTGTATGATAAATGTTCAGGACTAATATAAAATCATAATAAATGAATCATAGATATTTCTATGATTATTTTCTTTCTCAATTTTATTCAATGAGAATTACTTCAATATCCAATTTCAACGTTAAAAGCTCAGATCAAATTAAATATTAACTATAAGACCAATAACTTTCTATCCCACTCTCAATTTTACAAATTATTTTTTTTATTTAAATAAGTCTTAATAGATTCAGTATCCAGAACCAATCAATTTAACTGTCCACATTGAGATATAAGATGAATGTCTCTAATATAAGTCAGGCTTTAGAGAAAAGACGAATAAATTATACTGGTTTTACCTAGCTATGCCCCCTGCCAAGTTTCAAAAAATGTTTAGATATAATAATGATATACATTAATAATGATATAATAATATTACCTATGTAAAACTCTATGAGAATGTAAGTAGTACAGTGCAGACACAAGGTCCCAAGTAATCTTCTTCACTTGTTCTTCATTAAGACAACCCTCCTTAGCCAATATTCCATGTAGTTCTTTCTCAGCATATTCTGTGACAACTACCAATTCTGTATCAGTGTCGAAACTGTCTATCATCCGAATTATGTTTGGATGATTCAATTGCCTCTGTATGTCGCATTCTTGCTTCAAACATTTTAAGTCTTTAGACGAGCGACCTTTCTGAAAATGTTGAATTATTGTGTAAGAATATTTGTTTATAAACTAAGGTGAATGACAAGAGGTTTGATAATGATATCCATGACAGCGAAGACATTGGAATCATGATAACTGAATAAGACCATTTACAATTTTAATTGTGAATAGGAAAACCTGGTTAATAAAATTCTCTGTTGGGTGTACAATTATTATTTTATCACACTTTATTAATGATCTTATTACATATATTATTTTGGAAATAGTGGAAATGAAGATTTATTACGCACTCGCAAGTTTTTTTTGTAATTTATTTGTATTGATGGTATACATTTATAGAAAAAAATTAGGAAATCATGAAGGCACTAAGTATTTGAAGTCATAAAAACTTAATAAATACCTTCCTTATCACTTTCAAGGCTACTACAGCATCGGTATCTTTGTGTTTTGCTTTAAAAACACGTCCAAATGAGCCCTCGCCGACGAATGAATTTATAACGTAGCTATTCATTTTAAAATGTAAAATTGTATAATATCTATTATGGTGTATATATGCTAATATAGATCCATTAATTTTGAAATTTCCTGTTTTTATTTATTGATTTGCATTTCTCTGCTCGACTTGTCTAACGTATTTTTTTTTTTAAAAGATTTTATGACCTGGTAACTAAGACCTTTAAGTCATGTCTTATTTTACTTTATTTTCTTAATTTTATGAAAAATGATAATATGGAGTGAAATGAAATGAAGATGATTAATTTGAGACATTAATCAACTGGGATGAAATTTAATGAAATGAGATGATATGGGATGAAATATAATCGCAGTAAAACGGTGGTCATTTACTGAGATTTTTTCAGTGGACTTTTTGGAGGAACCCGAGAAGTTACGTCCAGCAGCTTTGTTTCATTTTCACACATTTGTGCACTTTCACAGATATTAAACAGTTAATAAACCACCATTATTACACATTTAAACCTGAAGAAACACTAAATAGACAAAATAAAACAAATCACACAACTTCACTCCTCGCGTTCCCGCCAAAAAGTCCCCTTGTCTAACGTACAAGTAAATAAACCATAGATTATACACTTAATATATTTGAACATTAAATATTTTGTAGGTAGTAGTAGTAGTAGTTTTATTTTTCTAAATGGAAAGGCAAAGGTATCACACCATACAGCCTAGTCTTTTATAGATTTTTTTTTATGAAATATGATATTATGAAATGAAATGAAGCTGATTAATTTAATATGAAACATGGCATGGCATGAAATGAATTGAAATGAGATGAGATGATAATTATGATATGGGTATTTTTATGAAAAATTATGAAATGGAGTGAAATGAAGAATTTGAGACATTAATCAACTGGGATGAAATTAAGTAAAATGAGATGAGTGGTAGGACCTCTTGTGAGTGCACGCGGGTGGGTACCACCACCCTGCCTATTTCTGCCGTGAAGCAGTAATGCGTTTCGGTTTGAAGGGTGGGGCAGCCGTTGTAACTATAAGTATACTTGAGACCTTAGAACTTATATCTCAAGGTAGGTGGCGCATTTACGTTCTAAATGTCTATGGACTCCAGTAACCACTTAAAACCAGGTGGGCTGTGAGCTAAAAAAAAGATTACATGCGATGAAATATAATCTCAGTAAAATGGTGGTCATTTACTGATTTTTTCAGTGGACTTTTTGGAGGATCCCGAGAAGTTACGTCCAGCGGCTTTGTTTCGTTTTCCCATATTTGTGCACTTTTACAGATATTAAATAGTTAATAAACCACCGTTATTACACATTTAAACCTGAAGAAACACTAAATAGACAAAATAAAACAAATCACACAACTTCACTCCTCGCTTTCCCGCCAAAAAATCCCTACACGTAACATGAATAAATATTTTGAATAGTGATGGTGATACGTTAATGTAAGATCGATTTTTAATATTCCCTGTATTAGCTTCAAACGTATGTTAGTATTTAACGGAATATTTGAACATGATTTTAACATACATTTGGCATACTTATTAAGGACCGATGACTATTCAATATTTTAAGCAGTTTGATCCGTTCTCATATTCAAAGATTGTTTCAATATGAATTGAATACTTCCGAAATGCCCGTTTCTTGAATTAAATATCGGATGGTAACTCTTCTATCGCTCAATAGAATGTTCTCGACTTTCGCAATATTTTCTTAGGTGACTGACGTCGATGGACGGCTGCAACGATGTTCGACTTCCGTACTCATTCTCCGTACTCGAAATTGAGAAGGCCTACCCTGCGACAGTGGAATACGGTGGAGCAGACTCTCCTAATATTGCCTCCAAATCGCAATGAATCTCTCGCGACGTTAACTTTTTTAAACAGAGATATTTAATAACGGCTCGCTCTTCATTTTTCTCCGTTTTCGAGAACACGCTCCGACACGAAGCAAACAAATGACTACATTCAGAAAAAAACAAAAGAGAATCGAAGTTTTTTTTTAATTAATATTACAAAGATGTATCTGAGCTATGCCTGCCACTATTTTTATTTTAGTTTTCTTACCAACGAGTATGTTGTTCTCATTACTTTTTGATCCCTCCTCGTACATCAACACATGCGGCCATAAACTTACTGCATACAGGAAAAATAACATTTTCATAGAAATTTACGTCATCGCCGACCGTCAATAACACTGCATCACGAAATGAAAATATTAGGCACTGCAAAAAGCGGATAAATTCATGACCTAAGAGATAAGACGTACTGCTTAGTATTGAAACTGCCTAGTCTTGCCATAAATACTGAGACAAAGGAAAAAAAAATCTATTGCAAATAACATTTATTACTTTTACAGTGTGTTAGTTTAATACATAAATATAAAACAATTTAAAGTATAAAAAGCTTATTCGAAGTGGTCTCCATTGGCTGCAATACAGTCCTTTAAACGTTGAGGCCAGTTATCAATAGAAGCACGCACTCTTTTCATGGGAAAAATGTTCACTGCCAATTGTACGGATTGTTTTAGGGACTCCAAATTATCATGGCGCTTAGAGCAAGCCGTACTCTCTAAAATTGACCATAAATCATAATCCAGCGTATTAAGATCGGGACTAGACGACGGCCAGTCTTCAGCTCTGATGAAGTCCGAAACGTTCGTTTCCAACCAAGACTGCGTAGACCGAGCTTTATGACCTGGCGCCGAGTCTTCCTGGAAGGACCATTCTTGATTATTGAACATGGGGTTGTTAAGGGACTTCACTACCTTCTCAAGAATTATATCTTGATACACTTGTGCCGATGTTTTGATACCTTTTTCACAAAAGTATGGCTCAGCCACTCCTTCATAGCTAATACCCCACCAAACCATCACTGAAGTCGGATAGTGTCCACGTTGCACTCTGTCGACTAATTGGGAAGCTTCCTTAGAGCTTTGAGCATAAATACGGTCATTTTGTTTGTTAAAATGTTGCTCAATTGTAAAAAATTTCTCATCCGTAAACAAAATTTTTCTATGTCCTCCCTTTGCGTACCGCTTCAGTAGTTGTTTCGATTTTACCACCCTATTCTGTTTTAAATTATCAGTTAAGAAATTACCAGTACGTCTCTTATAGGCTGCAAGTCCTAAGTCATCTTTTAAAATACGCGACATGATTCTAGGTGCTATCTTCATCTCCCGAGATAAAATCTTTTGCTTTCGGACAGGATTTCTTCGAATTCTTTCCCTTACTGCTTTGACCACCTTTTTCGTACGAACACTACGTGGACGGCCAGATCTTTTTCTGTCACAAACAGAGGAGGTCTCATTGCACCTATTAATAGCCTGGTACACAAATATTTTACTAATACCAAGCGTATGGAGAGTTTTAAAAATTGCATTTGGCTCCATACCTATTTTGTGTAATGCAATCACAGCGATTCGGTTCTCTTTATCACCCCACTCCATTTTAATATCGCAAAATATTGTACAATGTATTGGCGCCAAAATGAGAAAACTCAATGAGCAATCATATAAAAATGATAGATTCCAAATTCAAATGTAATATTTAGTTTATTTTTAATTGTAACAATATTTATGGCCAGACTAAGTGTATCCCAGGTCCACATTTTATTGTGTTAGATTACACACGGGTTCACAGTCACGGTTATGTTTAGATGCGGCAGAAATATGTAAGTAAATGACGGTACCTACCCCCCACAATATCTGTGCCCTTATTACACAACACACTTTTTTATGTTTAAGAGTGCTGGTGGCCCGTAGGCCTTTCTAGTTTTACCAGGGTAGGTGGGCGAGCAAGGGCTCAGCCAGGAAGGGTGGGATTTGCTAACAGCTACCCGAGCGCCTCCAATTGAGACCTAACAACTCAAGAGTAGCTTTGCGAATAAACTACTTAACACTTATGCATCTACTATAAAAAGTTTCAAGAGCTAAGAGCTTATGGCCCACTGAGCGTCTCGCCGGATCTTCTCAGTGGGTCGCGTTTCCGATCCAGTGGTAGATTCTGCAAGCACTGCTCTTGCTAAGATCAGTGTTAGCATCACTCCGGTTTGAGCCCCGTGAGCTCACCTACTAGCTAAAGTTACGCTGAAATAGCCTCTCAAGGCTATCAGCTTTGGTAGGAAAAAAAAAGATAAGAGCTTAAATCTCGAAGGTACTGAAATAAAAGCTGTATTAATAACAATGCAGGCTGATTCTTTTTTTGTTTTAAAGTTTTCGTACGCCATTCGTATTTGGCCCTCTCATGTCAAACCATTCATGGCTAGACAAGCAGTCTGGATATACTGAGTCCCATATTTCGTCAGCGTAGACATCCCGGACGAATGGCGCCACGCTATAATATCCCTCGGCTCCGGTAATTTTTAGTTGGGCTGTGGACTCGTTGACCTGTTTGCAGCAATTAAACAGTTCAATTAATTGGTGCAAAACTAGTCCTGTCGAATATCTGACGGCAAAGAAGATGATACCACTTACCTCATTCGCTTATTCATGACATAGGTACCTTCAGGATGCAAAAGAAATGTAGAAAGTCAGAGGTTAAATTAGAGGTATCCAACTAGATTATTAAAATCATCCCAACTTTATTAAAAGTTTCTTGCGAGAGGTGTTCGACAACTGCCCACTGTCTAAGCACCTAACTAAGTTGGTCTTTCAGATATGCGGATTCCACCTACATATTAATTAAATGGTCGTCGAGATGAATCGCTACAACAAAAACAACCATGAGCTCTAATACTTTCCATCAGTGTGCTGGTAAGTTAAAAACACTACACGTTTTATCTTCAAATGATTATAATACTAAATATAAATTTTACAAATAAAACATCTATCCGAACATTTCGAAGGAATCCATATCTAACTAATCAAAACGATTTTCTAATAAATCTACAAGTACAACTGCTCGTTATCTGACTTGGATTTCACAGTATTCATAAATCCTCTCTAATGTGCTAGTACAATGAAGAGGCCCGTGCAAAAAAATAGAACGATTTTAATAATTTAAACGAGCATTTACGACCGCCAGACATTATTCGACAGCGGTCGGTATCCGATACGTGAAAATTTGTTGACGCTTTGTTGTCTATACGCTATTTATACACGGATTATACGGCAACCAGCTGTACGGGATAAAACTCAGAATCACATACACAATAAACACGAACTGGGCTAAGGTTCGGTCGGAGCATTATTTCATGTTGAAGCGTATCATTCCGTAACCGTGCACGCTATAAACAAATCAGAATAGCGTGGGATGTCGGTACACACTGTAAACTTTTTAACATTAATATTTAAAGAAATATAACGTTTAATCGTTTACTCGAATTTTTGTAGATAACGTTATATTAAACTTAAAATATCTTTGGGCACCTGTTCAGATAACACTTGGAGTGTCCATTTGATTATTCAAATATAATTTATTCGACTAATAACGATGTCGAAATTAAAGCGGTGTCCGTTTTAGATGCGTCCTGAATTCGAGTTGTTTTATGAACTGTGGAGTTCATAACCGTTTCTCAAAATAGACTGTTTCGAGTTTTCCAGTGCTCATAAAAAATGCGATTGATTTATGACCGGCACATTCGTATTGGCAGCCACCCATTATGACTACATTATAGATGGAATAACACCAGTCAAATTTAATGATAATAAATTAAACCGTATTATATCTAATTTCCGAAAGTGATTTTATCAGATCACGTCGCGTCGTGCGTAATGATCTTACAGCGTATTTATATGAGGGCGTTGAAAAACGTAATTGTCAATCCAATAGTTTCTGTGTGAGATCCAGACTTTATTAATTTTTAATCGCCAATTTCCACAAAATCTCACTCGACTTGAAATCCTGATTTGTTAAATGTATTTCTCAGTAATACCCTGACTAATTTAAACATGTCTTATCAAGTACGGGCAATTTTCCTTTAATCCTTGCTTTAGTAATTGTATTATCGAAGGTGTTTACTATCAAAGCCACAACGAGGTCAGTGAACTAGGACCTGTAGGACATGCGACTCGTACTGTGCCAATTCTCGAAGACTATTCATCTTAGTACATACAACAAGCATCGCTGAACATGTTGATGTATAATATGCAGAGTGTTCGAACTCTTAAATCATAAGCTTTTAATTAGCATAAATTACTGTCGTCTTCACAACCACAGTATTCGTTTTAAATATTTTAATTCTTATTTTTTTTAAATTTATTAGGCATTCACCTGCGTCATTAATGCATTTTGTGATAGCGAATATTAAGTAACTTATTAATATCGTCAATATATTAAAAATAACTGAGTTGTGAGGTTGTGACCTAAAAAACACAAGAAACGTAATATCTTAAATTTTCTCATTAAAACAAAAAAAAAAAGTTTTACAAGCAGCAACTTTATATAAAGTAAATAAAACTGATCAAAGAAATTATGAAAAAAATATCTTTACATCATAATCGTAAACGTCCTACACACGACAAACGGCTTTAAAATTATAATTATTCACATTTAGTGAGAGCGAACGCTAAGATCATTTACTGGGTGAGCGGCGAGATTACAGCGGGCGGGCGGACGTTCACGCGCACGCATGGCTTGTTTACGTTTTTCATAACCACGTTTCTACTAAAAATACTTCAGCATCCTGCCGTTTGAGGCTCACGCGATTGGTCGGCGGTGGCACAGGAAACCGGGGAGGACTTGGGGCCGGCGGACCCCGCCGCCCGCGCTCCCCTCCTTCTTTATACCACGGAAAGTATTCGAAAGCCCCGAATATCGTGAGGCAGCAGAAAATAACCCTGAACGCTGGAAACATTCGGAATTGTGGCCAGTCGTGTTGTGCGTCTCACAGTGTTAACTAGTGACATCAACCATGGTTCTGGACACCGAAGACTGGGTAGGTGTCTCCAATAGCAATATTAAATTAACATACAATTGTAAGAAATTAAAAATATGCTGAAAAGAAGAATAAAGTATGAGGCGTGTGTTATGAACAAGGGACATTAACAAGATATGTCGTTTTGCTTGTAATTCGGTTCAGTTGAATTTGTGACAGTTGACAACTGACCGACAGCAGCTGTGAAAGAAGCAGTTAACAAATTTATTTTAACAACTAATATAGCTGTCAAGACGGTGTGAAATTTTAAAGATCTTAGGTTTTTTTTACATTGTAGATAAATAAACTAAGTTTCAATGTTTATTTTCATCATTGATCACTTTTAATCTAATATCTATTTCGTTTTGTTTTAATTTCATAATTTAATAAAAATAATCTACCTCAACTTATACCTTTTTTGGGAATTTTTAATTGAAAAATATTAATTGTTTTACGTATTGAAAAAAATACTTAAATTATTTAAATTTTACCAAAGCCAGTACATAAACATAGTGTATTTAACTTTTTTAATGTACAATAGACCTCTTATATCCGATACCTTTATTTTTAAAAAAGCAAAGAATAAATCGCGTTCTGCCCCAATCTTAAAATTTGGCCTTAGACTTAGGCTTCATCGTTCAAAGTCGTTTGCGTCCAAAAACATATTTTATAGTCGCAAACTTTCTAGTAATGGTTAGAAAATTGTGCAGTTATTACAAAATCTATTTCAGTTAAATAAAACTCAAATATCGTTAGGTTTCATCATCACAAAGTTCATAAGATTAGAACATCCAGGTGGGCTGTGAGCTCGTCCACACATCTAAGCAATAAAAAAAATAAAAAAACATATTTGTTTTACAGATAAACAAGAAAAAACCGATACTGTGAAACCTGCTGTAAATTAAATATTTTTTAGGAATAACTTAAAACGAGTCCGTAACCATGTCAAATGTATCAAGTTTTAAAGCTAGACCACGTCAACGTTTCGCATCTTTATCCAAAAATATCGATTTCTCATATAAAAAAATTACATACGTGCTGCTATATTAAAATTCAGTTTTATAATATCGTAAAAAGTAAAAGCTATATAATTTAAAAGGACGAATGACGTACGTTTCTGGCCACGGAAATATGTGGCAGATAGAGTGTGCAAGACCAATGAGTCTATTTTTGTTTCAATTGCACATAAAACAAATTTATTATGCTCCGGTAGCACACTCCGATGGCTTAGTGCTCGGTAATACTTAGATTTAATACAGAACATCAAAGTTCTTTTTTTGTATTGCGTGCCGTGTTTTATCTTCGAATTAAGGATGAGCGTAAATTTTAGCTTTGAAATAAAGGTTTAACAAATTGGTTGGAGGAGAATGTTGGTTAACGTTGGCTAGGTTGATGGACAGGAGAATGTTTCGTGGAAAATTTAGTTAAATAATATAAAGGCCCTATAGTTTTATCAACAGTACCAATAACACATTGGACTGTGTATTTCACTTACGAAAAATCTTTCTCTGGCGCTACTTTAGACTGTCAGTACCAAAACGTTCTAAATCTGTAAACGAGCAAGAGACAATATTGACAGTTCATTAAAGCACCCTGGTTTGCCCCAACCCATTAAGTTTGATAGCGGGTAACAAATAATAAAACTCACAAAACTTATAAATGATTTCGGAGGGAATGTATGAGTATCAATATCACCGTTCAGCCTATTTCTGTCTCGAATCATTCATACAGTATGACTGACGGTCGTTATTCCAATGCAATTCAAAATTGACTTGAAGCTTCAGTGTAAGCAGCAACAATAATAATATAGCAAGTACCGCTTGACACCACGTGAATTTGGAGTTAGTCTGTACGTGTTGCCTATCTTGATATAAATAATTAAATCTCTTACCTAAATACTGAACGAATTTATTAATTTTATGTTTTAATAAAAGTACCTTTTTTATTTATTGCTTAGATGGATGGACGAGCTCACATCCCATCTGGTGTTAAATGGTTACTGGAGCCCATAGACTTCTACAACGTAAATGCGCCACCCACCTTGAGATATAAGTTCTAAGGTCTCAGTATAGTCACAACGGCTGCCCCACCCTTCAAATCGAAACGCATTACTGCTTCACGGCAGAAATAAGCAGGGCGGAGGTACCTACCCGTGCGGACTTAAGAGGTCCTACCACCAGTAAAAAAAACCTTAAAGAATATTTAAACTTTAACTACATTTGATTGAACTTTAATATTTAATCTAATATTTATGTTCTTACATATTAAGCTAAGGACGGAATATTAATAGCATAATTTTTTTGTTAACAGGCCGATGAGCTGCCCCCAGAACAGATCGCCGGTGAGTATTTAATATGAATCGACCAAACATATAAAAATAATCAAATAACGTTACATTATAATATTTTGAAACAAATCACGAAAAGAATATTCACTGATGTTTATATAAACGAGGGGAAAAAGCAAGATCAGATTTGGCGTTATGCCAACACAATGAAGCTTGCTTCGTAAAACAAGCAGCCAAAGCGTAATAAATTAATTCTTTAAGTTTTAGCGCGTGGGTTTAATTAGGCTTCCAAGAATAGGGCGGACTGAGGGTGTGGTCATTTCACCATTCATCATTCAGCATCGCATGACTTTTCTACTACAGATAAATACTAAAACATGCCATGGAGTTTAAAATCACTGAAATAACTTCAGAATAACTATAAACGCTTCTATATAGTATATTTATTTAAATTAAGTCGACAATTTAATAGCAGTAATAGTTGTTTTTTTTATTGATTAGATGGGTGGACGAGCTCACAGCCCAAGGCGGTGTTAAGTGGTTACTGGAGCTCATAGACATCTACATCGTAATTGCGTCACCAACCTTGAGATATAAGTTCTAAGGTCTCAGTATGGGTTACAACGGCTGCCCCACCCTTCAAACCGAAACGCATTACTGCTTCACGGCAAAAATAGGCAGGGCGGTGGTACCCGTGCGGATTCACAAGAGGCCCTACCACCACCATGTAAGTTTCTTTCGATATACAGACGGAAGGGCATCTTGGACCCGGGTAGGTAACAACATCCTACCGTTTTCTGAGGTAGACCTTCCCAGAGGAAGCAGCTGTTACACAAAATATTCCAGACTCTCACTTCATGTTACTAGATGAGTGACGGTATTACCGTTGCGTTAATAGACTCTGGTAAGCACTTATCATCACGTATGTGATATGATCGTCTATCCAAATGGATAGTAGATAGTGCAACTCAAAATGCGATTATTCGTTTAGACACTAATATTTAAAAATTATAATGAAATTAATGTATAACGAGTACATATATCAATTATATCAACTTAATGTTCGTTTTTTTATTCGATTAAATTTGTAAAGTACATTTAATCTATATATTAATACGTGAAACAAAAACTTTGTATCCCTTTTTACGAAAATTGCGCGGACGGAGGAGTATGAAATTTTCCACACTTATAGAGAATATAGAGAAGAAGTGTACAATGCTATTTTTTTTTTAAATAATGCATAAATGATACGTTAAATCAATAAAGAAAACATTACACACACTACATACCATGTATTTGACGCACACACGCATGCATACTATTTATTGTCAAACTTTTCTTCTTGACGTCTGTTGTCAAATTGAGATTAATTAATGTTTGTCTTTGTTAATATTTTTTACAGTCTTAGCGAAATTTGTGATTATAGAAGTATAAAGTACAATCACAATATGTAGTGTACAAATTTACAATTCCAATTAATTATAGTCGAATTTCGACTGCTGCGGGACCTCTAGTAAACACAAACTGAACAACAAGGATGGCATAATATAAAACATTAAGTTAAACGTAAAACGTAGACAAAAGTGTATCGTCGGGTGTCATAATCAGCAATTCTAAGCAATTTAAATAAATAAATAAAAGTCTTACCTCTGTGGACGGCGCCATGACAGTTCTGATGAAGATAAATTCACTCGCGACTAGAATTATCGTTGTTTGCTTATTTTGGTAATAGACTTAAAATGTGTTTAAAATAAAAAATGACTCGATTATTTAAATCACTCTGTATTTTTTTGTTCCGACTTCAAAGTATTGATGTTCGCCGATAAAGGTGCGGTTTTAAATGCGATCTCATTTATTTAATTATTAGCTTTCGTTCGCGGCTATTCTCGCGATTATGTAAAAAATACATTATTATGTATCTTTCTGGATACATTTTTTTTTCTATGGCCTTTCTTTCGGTTTCGGGCATCGGAATCTATTCTACGTCGACCATTACGATGTTACGACAGCTGCTAGGGCCGCCCTAGGCGGTGCCGCTGGTGTTCCGAATTACCCCGCTGCTTTTTCGTAAATCTGACAAAGTTTTTTTTTAATTGCCAATGTCGATAGACGAGCATACGGCCTATCTGATGGTGAGTGGTCGCCGTCGCTCATATACGTCAATAATGCCAGCGGTACGCAAAAGCCATTGTGCAGAATTAAATGATCATTATCGATAATTTTTTTCCTACCTATGCTGATAGCCTTGAGAGGCTATTTCAGCTTCGCCCTAACGTGTGTAGATGAGCTCACGCGGCTCAAACTGGAGTGTTGCTAGCACTGACCCTAGCAAGAGCTGTGCTTCGCAGAATCTACCACCGGATCGGAAACGCGACCCACTGAGAAGATCCGGTGAGAAACTCAGTGGGTTGTGTCTATGGGTTAATTCGCTCGTCGAGCCCTTCGTCGCAAGCGACGGGTGCGACGAGGACGGTGACCGGGATTATCGATATAGTACTTAGTTATGTTATGAAAGCGTAACAGACAAACATACAAATTCGGTTTCACATAACATCACTTTCGCATAAAACAATGGCAAAAAACCAAATACATAAATTAACATTGATAACCAAACAAAATCTCAGCTTACCTGCTGTTAATCGTCAATTCCAGTTTCAATTCCGTTCGAATTACACCTATCCTCTCCTTAGACGGTATTTTCATTGCTGAAGGTCGTGTCTAGCTTAAAGTGTTGATCGCTCGATGCACTATGCTTGCTGTCCTCGGCGGTCTTTATTGCCTCCGTTAGTGGCATACCGGTAAGCTTCCTTACCAGATCAGATCAATGGGTAGGTGAGCGTCCGCGTGATCTTCACTCGTCAAGCCAACCAACTACCATTAGATTCTCTAGGCTATCACAATCTTTACGAGTGTTGTGACCGAAATACATACATACATGAGAGTACGCTGGAAGCAGATAGCGGACAGCCTTGTGGTAATACACGTTCCTTCCTTCCTACGAGCTCCTGCAGAATGGATAAGTTGGTCCGACGTGCAGTCCAAGAAATTCGCAACATCCACCTCCAACACCACATTTCCAAAGCGACGATGTCAGCCCTCTTACTCCGTCTTATCGTCCAGGTTTCGGTGCCGTAAAGCAAATTTGAGAAGTCGTAGTACGGTACTAGGTACGTACCAGCTTCACTTTGGTTTTGCAAGATATATTGTCTTTCCATACCCTAGTGAGTTTATTCATTGCTCCTTTGGACATTTGGACTTTTCTGGCCATGTTCCTTCCGCTGCCACCCTTGTTACTAAGAAGAGAGCCAGGTTAAACGAACTGGTCAACAAATTCCAAGTCTTGAAGTTCATTAAAGTGAATAAGCATACCGGATCTATCTACCATCAATATTTGGTGTTCGCCTTTTTAATTAATTAATCAATTATAATATAAATAATTAAGACTACTCGCGTTCAGCCTACTTTGAGGGTGCTATGGAATAAATATTTCCGGAAGTTCCAATAATAACGGTACGATGTTTTTAACTCAATCGGATAAAAGGCACGCGTGCGTACAGACGATACAGAAACAAACAGTCGTTTCTGTTCGATTCACTGGTCTGATGCATACCAGACCAGTGAATCTCGACCCCGCTCCACCGTCGGACCGTTGCTAATTGCAAAGCGTCTGTTTGTCAAATCTATTCTCATAGTAGTGCATTGATGGTTCTTGCCCACTGAGTTTCTCGCCGGATCTTCTCAGTGGGTCGCGGTGCCGATCCAGCGTGGTAGATTCTGCGAAGCACTGCTCTTGCTAGCAACGTCCTGCGGTTAGAGCCCCGTGAGCGCACCTACCCACTCGGTGACGGAGGCATAGCCCTCTAAGGCTATCAGCTTAGGTAGGAAAAAATATGGTTTTATCATAAAAATGTTCTTAAAACACCGATAACTGCATTTGTAGGTACAATATTTCATAAGCAAACGTTCATTTTATATTATGAATTATGAATAAGAAATTTAGGTTTGTTGTTATTATTATTATTAGTATTATTACGTCGAAAATTTGCCACTGCAGCTCGACTTCCCAGGTCTTAGACCTAGAGGAAGACCATGGTTGACAAGACGTATTGCTGAATGACAAGAGGGTATAAAATGTTGCTGAGAGAGAGTGCTTTGTTGTCTGAAAATTTGAAAAATTGCTATTAAAAATAATATTAGGATGGAAAAAGGCCAGATGGTTCAGTTTGGCCAGGTGTTCTCAGGACTGGCTCAATCTGGAACTGTACGGCTATTTACTTTGATATTTAATAAGAGAAAAATGTCACTCGAACTAAAATATAGTCTATTTTTTTTCCAACCATACCATATATTTTCTTCGCGGCAAAAATCGGTAGAAGAAGCGTGCTACCAAGCCGTACTTGCTAAAAATACCCCTACCACAAATACCTACTCGTTAAGATCATATCATCAAAATCCACAAATTATTAAATAGAAAAAATACTATATTTCATGCCTAAATAGATTATATACAAAGATACTGCATATAAACATACTAAGTGTGACTAAACATTGAATCATGAATCATACATAAAAAACTTTTTTTATCCATCAAGATCAAAAAGATACTGAAAAATGAATCTAACTACGTACTTATAAACAGAAATGTAAATAATATTTTCCCATCTATCGTTCGACCTCGATCCAATACATTTAAATCAAATGTTTACCCGAAGTCAGTCAAGAGTCTAACGTGTTTTTTTCATCTATTTATAACGAAATGGTAGTTGGAACGCACGAAATAGAACAATGTTAGCGTATGTTGCGAGACTGTAAGTGTTAATTGAGTACTAAAGAGCCTTTGCACCTATACGTGTACGTTAATAAATCATAGTTATTTATTTATTAGCACCAGCACTTTTGTGACCGGTGCCCACATATATAACAACGTGAATAAATAAATAATTGGGGACAAATTATATAGTTTCGTTTTGGACTAAGCTAGGGTTCTCTGTACTGTGTCAACCAGAAACCGATTTACATATTTATTTACGCTGAAATATACACATAGGTATATTAAGTACGGGGACAGTAAGCGAAGAAACTTATTCATCACATGAATGTGTTTGTTCGAAGTTGGAATCCCCCATGTTTAAACCTAATATTGAATTAGGTAAAGTATTAGTGTTACCTACTAGACTGTACAAGCTAACAAGATGCCTTGCCACCGATACTAAAAGAGGAAGATATTAGGGGAATAATTAGCTGCAGTAGTAATAACAGTCACTGGACGTGGATGGGATCTCATAATTTTTTTTTTAATCAACTTACATGACAGTATCTTCTAGTTAATGGGCTGGTAAACGGTTGAAATAAATTCGTTATTCTTTAATTTATTTTAATTTGACGTCTAAGTATACAACGCAATACCGTTTTTTTATTGCTTATAGGGTTGGACGAACTCACAGCACATCTGGTGTTAATTGGTTAATGGAGCCTATAGACATCTACAACGTAAATGCCGCCACCCACAAGATATCAGTTCTAAGGTCTCAGTATAGTTACAACGGCTGCCCCACCCTTCAAACCGAAACGCATTACTGCGCCACGCCAGAACTAGGCAGGGTGGTGCGGACTCACCACTAACTCTTTTTTTTCCTCCGATTATCTTGACATTTTGTACAGGTATCAAAGGCCGATCACACTACCATTATTTGATTTAGACATCACATCCTGAACAGGATCACAATTATAGAAAAACATATTTCAATTTTCAGTTACTCATGTCCTGTTGATGCCAAACTACATTTTTATTACTCCGTTTTTCAGTAACATCTGAGTAAATAGTAATAGATATATTGAAACTAAAGCGTATCGGCCAGTTCCATCGTGACATAATTTGAATGGAAAGTTGGAAAATAGATTTCTATTTTCCAACTTTCCCTTTTATGACCGAAGTAGCTCAGGGCATCACGTCATGCAAAATGTTTATTTCCGTAAATATCTATTAATTCTTCACCAACTCAACTATGTATCAAGATATTGTGTTAGGAATGTTCTTTACCTGATTATAAGATGATTGAGCTACTACTGTTTCATTTTGCAAGCTTGCCAAAATATTTACAATTATCTTGGATTTTTTTTAATTGAATGAAAGCGTAAACAATATAAAAGCTTCTTTAATGCTTGTTCTTTGAAAAAAAACCTATTACAACAAAACATACAGTGCTACAAATTATTGGTCATTGAATAACTTTTATGTACTCAAAATACTGATTTCTCATTGAATTGAAAAGTAATTCATTTTGTTCAAAGCAAACATTGATTTTTTTGTAATTTACTATTCTATATCGAGTTCAAATCAAAAAGACAAAGAAGGTTCTCAATTCATGTCGAACTTGTTTGTTGAATTTGCGATTTAACATTGCAGAATATTTTTTTTGGTGCCAATCTGCAATTCCACAGCGTCTGATAAATATAGTGGGACCATTATAAAATGATTTTCGTTTGGGCGGGCGAATTCGCGGCCATGCGGCAAGCGCGGCGGCGGCGTGGCAACATGCCTGGACGACCGCCAATTTACCATGGAAATCAGATAAAACGCGCTATCGTCATTGTTTTACCGAGTTTCTGAGAATCAATAACAATGATGGATATCGACGTTCCTGAAAAGAAACCAACTGGTACTATGTTTTTTTGGTTGCTATAGGTGTTAAGCGGTTACACATAAGAAATGTCCTATACACATAAGAATAACGATTGTTCCCAAACTGTACTAAAACGCCTTTTTACCTATACATAATATATTAATTATATCGTATTGAGTTATCTAAACAACAATATTATAGACACTCCTAACTATTAAACCTTATAAAAATGGTTATCCAATATTAAGATTAGATCAAAGTAATGATTAAATTCAGCGCTTTTTAAATTATTTCATAGTTCAACATAGCGTTGCTGAGTTCGATTGCCTCAAATAAAAACTCAAGTTTCAAACTACAAACAAGAAATCTCACAAATGTTAATGATATTGAATATTTTTGAAACTTAATAATTTGTCAATCGCCCACTCAAACTTATATTAGATTCGTAAACTCACAATAAAATGTAAAATACACAGGACAATGTTTATAATTTAGCTATTTGCCAAATAGCTAGAACTCGTGCGTAACGTATATTATATTATAAATGAGGCCAAACTCACAAATATGCATAAATAACGATTATTGTTTCCAGCATTGCATGAGTTACGGAAATTTCTGGAACATTTACATTCTGCAGTCGAACTTGAAAACGTCACGTTTAATGTTTGTTTCGAATTATTGTTTTAATGTTGTACCAAAATATATCGTTATTCAAATTTCGACTTTCTGACAATTAGGTACTGTTTAATTTTGTATGTTTGATTTAAAGGAATAGCTGATCAACAATGAAGTAGTCGCTTACTAACTTCGATCAACAATAGTAACAATAGTAACTATTGTTGATAATATAAGTTTATTGTTGTAATATATTGTTGATAAGATGACTTACTAATTAGTATCTGTATCTAACAGCACACGTAAATGTTTTATTGCGGTACGAAGAGTTTTTTCTTTCTATTGTTTAGACTATAGTACACGAGCCCACGGTCCACCGGTTCTCAAATGGTTACCGAAGCCCATAGACATCAACAACGTAAATGTCACCATCTAATTTGAGAAATGACTTCTATATAAGTCTCAGTTCGTAAAACCGCTGCTTCACTCTACACACCGGAACCCTGCAGAAATAGATAAAGTGGAGGTACCTATTTAAATGAAAATTATCATTTTTGTAAGTTCGATTTTTATCACCCGATCCAATGTAAATCGCTTATGAACTATAAATAAATATACACCGGGAACCTTTTCTATAAATAAACACGGACAAATTAACTTTTCTTGTTTGCTAGCAGAACTTAGTTTTTATTGACTAATTTATCCTGCTAGTATTTCAAATATTCAACGCAATACTTTGTCTCCTGCTGTAGTATGAATCATGTTTTAAAATAATTTATACTTCCCACGTCTTTGATCTTGCTCGATAACGGAAAATAAAATGTTTTAATACAATTTAGCGTTCATTAATGCGTTTAGTATCAATAATTATCACTGGCCGCTTATTGTTAGATAAACGACGACATTAAATCGCTTTTGCTTTCCCGTTGTTTCAAAAACAAAATCCTGTTCTTGAGACTAATTAATAAACATTATTATAAATTTTAGATGAAAAAAAATATGTAATAAAGCCCGTGGAACTTTGAGACATCTGCCAAGAAGTCTTAACGATTAAAATTAACAGCTCTGCGTTCCGGCAAAAATAAAAAATTCATGTTTTAAAACCATTTTCTTGCCAAATCTTCATGGAACAGCTGTTGAATGTTGTAACGGCCACGCTCGTTATCACGAACTAATTTATCTGCCGATTTAATGAATAAATATAGAATTTATTATTTTAAAATGCACACAGCACGAGACGATTTAAGCCGCTGCTATGACAATAACAGTACCTTTTAAAACTGTGACCTGATTTTTACGTACTTTTTTTCTTCTTAAATATTTGGTAACTAAATGCCCTGTGACCTAACTTGTCTTTTGAGTCGATCTGTTGCACCTTTCTATTTTTCTATATATCTAGGATCCGGAAACTATAGATCACAACATAGATACGTCATCTACCTTGATATTCAACAAGGGTCGTCTCATCTTTTCAAAGCAGAAGGGATGACAGTTTATTGACAGAAAAACTTAAACATTAAGGGCGCGCCTAACTTATGATATACATATTGTACAAGTACAGCCGGGACGAGTACCTTGAGGCAAAAAGCATGTTTCAAAATTAAACATTTTATTTACAATTACTCGTCAGAGGTTTTGGGTCCCAGCACAGTCGCATCATTCAATACAAAATATGCTCTGGGCAAATAAATCATTTCACCACGGACTGTTCCCAGGGTACTAGCCTGTCATAATTTTATTAAAAAATTTCCTGGTTTTCTCTCATCATTCGGTCTGTCCGTGTTCATATTGCTAATCATTTGTAGTTAAAATACAAACCCCTCTTGATCTCAACTGATCACTCTTAATTCGATCGTGTAAGTTTTTTATTTTTTTGTATTGCTTATATGGGTGGACGAGCTTACAGCCCACCTGGTGTTAAGTGGTTACTGGAGCCCATAGACATCTACAACGTAAATGCGCCACCCCCCTTGAGATATAAGTCCTAAGGTCTCAGTATAGTTACAACGGCTGCTCCACCCTTCAAACCGAAACGCATTACTACTTCACGGCAGAAATAGGCGAGGTGGTGGTACCTACCCGTGCGGACTCAGAAGAGGTCCTACCACCAGTGTAATATTCATGATATATACATAGCTATATTGTGGCTATGTAATTCGTTACACAGGTACACGTTAAACAGAAGAGTGTCGTGGTGTTTTTGTTATGTTTTTATCCGATGTGACATGCTGCTAAAAGAGCATTGGAATTAATTAAAAATAATAACTTTTTTTACTAAATAAATTGCCATCGGAACTTTGCTTTTTTTATTACCGGGAAAAAGTAACCCTAGAATTATTTGATAAATTATCTAAAAAGGTAATTTTCAAAAAAATTATATAACAAGAATCTTCGTTTCAACAAAATGTATATTAACAAATTAGCCTAATTTTTTAGTTTGATGCACAAATATAATTAGTTTACTTTCTACTTAATAAACATGAACATTTGATGTGAAAATCGTCCTCAAAATAATTACGAACCCCTATTAGCGGAGAGCTTCACCTTGATTTTAATTGAGGCTGTTAATAGACGTACGTGCGTCAGTGACTCGCTTTAATCTCGAATAATTGAGGAAAATTATTCCGGTAAAACTAACGCTTTCCAACGAATGAAAATTTATGACGTACCGCCACAGGTAATAAAACTTATAAAATACTGTTCTAATTGCAACGACGAAAGAATAGACGCGCTTCCGTTCACACATTTCAAATTTTTACAATTTCGAAACACGAATTAAGTGCACCTTCAAAAGATTTTATTATTTTACTCAAAGCAATGGTTTATTTTCATACTGTCTTACGGGTAGCAGAATTCCGGTTGTAGTTTCAAGACATCTAAAGACACTAGTACTATTACTATTATCGGATAGCCTCTCAACATGAGTCAGGCCAGGAGTACGGTCGTTTACGCTTATCCAGATAGTGAAATATGGTATTAGTTAAAAACCATTAAATATGTATCGTAAGAATAAATACATGGATAAATAGTTTCCGTTGCGTTTCTGAATTATGAAATTTTAAATAAATTCTTACTATTGATTTATTTGAACATTTGATATTTGAAGATTTCATCAAAAGTTCTAGTAGTTTCTTCATAAAAAAATACATATAGATAATGCACTGTGCACATGCATGCATACGCTGGATGCTTCTCACTACACATCGGTGTACCAAAATAGCTGCGTTGCTCAATATTTGCACCAACTACACCTCAGTGCATTGAACTATTCTCCTAATACAACTTGCAACCCGCCGAACGATCAGTTTAACTCATTTTATAGCCAGTGCAACACTCTACTTTCACTTCAGACATCGGTTTTGGCAAAGTTAACTAAATCCACTTACACATATTAGGTCCTAGTAACAGTTCAAACAATGACTACGTTAAATATCGAAGGTATTGTTCTCGGGTAATTAGTTAATGTATTACGTAAGCAAATTGCGTGTACTAATTGGAGGGTTTGTTTCAGTCCTCCGCAAAGCCTTCGACGGCTTCGACCACAACCGCTCGGGTAGTATCCCCTGTGACTTCGTGGCTGATATCCTGAGAATGATGGGGCAGCCATTCAACAAGAAAATCCTCGAGGAACTCATTGAGGAGGTCGACGCCGACAGTAAGTCTGTTCTGCACATCAAATTTACTGCAAAAAACTTATTTCAATCAGTTAATTCACTAGCACATCTGTGAGAAATAGACTCATTTCCTGAATATGTCATAAATTTATTATCTTAAGTATTTATTTTAAAACCACTCAGTTCACATCCAGATTTAGGCAGCCACAGAGATTGATATTAAGGTAGTTAATAGGTCCTTACAAATATGTATACCGCAGGAAAGGAAACTTCATTTTATACTAACTGATTTTCGCATACTAAAATCTCTCCACTTATTTATTTTCAGAATCTGGTCGTCTGGAATTCCCCGAGTTCGTAACTCTGGCCGCTAAGTTCATCGTTGAAGAGGACGCTGAGGCCATGCAGAAAGAACTCAGGGAAGCGTTCAGATTGTACGACAAGGAAGGCAAGTACCTATTTTATCACATCGAATGAAATAATGCTCGAAGAAACATAATATAGGGACACGTACTGTTTGCAAAACTGTTCAAAATTATCGATTGTACTTTTGAACCCGTGTTCGTTTGACCCGGGTCTAGTCTTATTTAAATTGCACGGTATTGTATTTTGTATTAGCTTTAATAGAAGTGAATTGAACATATTTTCTTTGTTCAAATCCACTCGAAGAATTGTATTTCTTACTAGCGACCCGCCCTCGCTTCGCTTCGGAAACATTAAAACACACATGAAACCAAAAAAATAAAATAAAAAAAATAAAAAAAAGTAGCCTATGTTCATCAGGGACAATGTCGGCTTCTAATGGAAAAAGAATTTTTCAAATCGGTCCAGTAGTTGCGGAGCCTATTCGAAACAAACAAACAAACAAATCTTTCCTCTTTATAATATTAGTAGGTATAGATAATAATAAATCCTGAAAGCATCGCTCGGTGTATTCGTGATATGAATGACATAGCTTAGCGTAGCACAGTATCATAGGACAAGTAACATTTTTCGTAACTCAATACGAAAAATACCTAGCTCGTATTCACGAACCTCTATCAATATACATAATATCGTAGCTTAATGAGGCCTGCACACAATTCTGAATATGTATTATACTTACCGGCGGTGTAACTAAATGCGAGTCCGTACGAAGAGGCACCACTATCCGGCCTATCTATGCTTTTAGTAACGCATTCGGATCAGGACGATATAATAAATAAAAAACCAGCTGTGTGTCTCTGATAGCCACTCAACTCAAGAGCTGAGTACTCAACTAACAGCAATCAAAAAATTATTAGCATTTTTTTCCTACCTAAGCTGATAGCTTTGGGAGGCTATGTCAGCGTAACCGAGCGAGTAGGTGACCTCACGGGGCTAACAATGGCCCTAGCAAGAGTAGTGGAAACGCGACCCACTGAGAAGATCCCGCGAGAAACTCAGTGGGCTGTCATCATTGATAAGAAGTCCAGACCACAATAATCAAGTTCGATTTGTATTCGGTGAAACCTGAAATGAGATTCGTGTTTCGTCATAACAAATAACATTCCAGGCAACGGTTACATTCCCACGTCGAGCCTGCGCGAGATCCTCCGGGAATTGGACGAGCAGCTGACTGACGATGAACTCGATGGCCTCATCCAAGAGATCGACACTGACGGAAGCGGCACCGTCGACTTCGACGGTAAGAACACCGAAGTATATACTGAATAAAACGTCGCGACTAATGCAGACACGCGAACCATAAATCTGTCGAAACGGTTCATCGGCGATCCGAACTCCTTTAAGTTTATGGATCGTCGCGTGCGATTTATTTTACATCTTAAATACAGTGTACTAGAAAACTGAAAATATATCGCCTCAATGTAAATAGATAGCAATAATAATCTCTTATGCATAAATACATATAGTTTTAGTACTGATTGATTATTGAGTAGTGTTTTGTTTCGTGAAACTACAATAAAACGAATGTAACTGGCTAGTTTTTGATAGTGAATGCTTTAGCGCGATTTTGTAGCTCACTTTATCAAATAATGCAGTCGTAGTGGGGATCATGCGTACAACCTCTCGAATAGAATATCCAGTATTTTTTTAAATTCAACAAGATTTCTGCAAGTTTGCTTCTTAAGTGCTAAAGGTTGTTTCGTTAGTGTTACATTGTCTTCTGTGAATACAGAACATTATGATTAACACTGCCGTGTCCAAAATAGTCTTGAGAGTCTAATTATTACTTTTAATATCCCTATAGGCGTCGCCATTTTTAAATATGGATAACTCTTATCGTAATTAAACATTTGACTGTCTTTTAATTTTCGTTCACTGTTTGTTTCAGAGTTCATGGAGATGATGACAGGGGAATAAACATCTATTTCATTTCTATTTATTTATTATGATCTAAGTTAAGTTATCTCTACGCGTTGGCTAATTCAACCCTTCTAATCTGGGAGCATTGGACATCAGTTTGCAGCTACAAAACAATATCTATCGGCTAATTTTTCAAGTATTATGTATGTATTGTACAAACTGTAATTAATTGTTCTTAATTGATGGGTGTGGTTGAGTTATATTTTATATTATCTACTGATTAATAAATCTTTTATTCTACTGTCTATGTTTTGCATTGATTCAGTTGTAATCGGTTAGAAAGCGAACAGATTTAGAATTGAGACGGCGTCGTAAGTATAACGTAATTCTCAAAATAATATTCGTGTCGAGATATAATTTTCGTTTCTTAAGATTTCTGTCCGAGATAAATATAATGACTTCTCTGTTTTTAAAGCGGACGCCAAATTGTCCTAGATAATTTTGATGACATGAAATTTTAGAAAATTTGGCACTCGGCCATCGGTTAGTCACGACGCTGTACCAAACGACCGGTATAAAATCCACGGACCTAAATCATCCCGCGAATAAAAACAAACTTTAAATAATAATTATTTATTACGTAATTCTTTGTTCTTTAAATATTTTTTATTCATCCACGTCGCAAACATCGGATTTTTTGCATTGTTTATTGTTACACATAAAGCTAGATGTACTTTACTTTTAGACTTCAATCATCAATTAAAACTAACATTACAATATGACACATCCGACTCGTTATTATCGCAGTTTTATATGGCTGTTTCATGATGCACTACGTAAATAAATTTCAAACATTGAAATTGAAATGTTCGAAAAGATTTTGAAAAGTTTCGATTCTCTCATAAAATCTCCCAAAAAAATTGTGCGCAAATTTAAAACAAACAATACGAAAAATGCATTTTAAATTATAACCTTCAAGCGTATAACGCTTAAAACGAGTTAAGTAGATAAAATGACCGAAACTAGACTCACTTAAAAGCCTGCATAAAACGTAGGCTTTCCATAGTAACATGAAGGAAATATACATTTAGGTACACAAAAATATAATACTATAATAAAAAGTAAAAATATTTTTAACTTATCCAAAAATAGAAACAAATTAATAATATAATATACGAACGCTATTTTTCATGGAATGCGGCTTAAAACGTTATCAGGTAATAAATACAATTGAAATAATTGGTATCTTATTTAAACAAAAAAAAAACATTGGCGAATTGTACACACTGTCGATAAATATGTTATAATTATAAAGGCTACATTAAATTTAGGAAAATATAATTAGAATATGAAATGTCATGAAATTCTAAATTTATCTTGGCACTTCAGGCTGCGGTTATATCGCAGCGCAATGGCGCACGGAAACCTAATCTTTGTTGAAGCATTATGTGTTTACCATCACGTGAAAAAATTACTTAGGCCCTGATCACATCACCTCGACACTGTCGTGTGATGCTTAGTAACAAATTAACTATCGCATCACTGATTCAAAAACGTCTAAAAAAACTGTATCTTGACGTGAAGATGTGTCCGGACCCTTATAATTTCGTGCTAGTGAAAAGTACACAGACAGCCCCGGGATACATAGCATCGTTTATTGTTTAATTTCAGTAAGCTATTATCGAATAAATAGTGAAGCGCGTACGCCTGATGCTTTCAAAATTAGACAACTGAGTTTGAACATTTTGATGGTACTTATTTAGTTAAGCAGTACTTATAGATGTCGTCGTACCACGGACTCGCACTTTAAATAAATAACATTCTTAACTTTACTCTTTTCAAAGTCATATTCATTGGTAACGCGTCTAAAAACTAAGGTTTCCCATGAGTCTTTAATTATAATGTTATAACTAGGTAATTATATTTTAGTCGCAAGTAAAATTAAATTGGAAGTGTGTTCGATAGAACCAATTTTCAGTTAGAACTGGGACCTAGATCATTCCGCTTTATAATAATATGCCAAATATTGCCAGCTCTATTCTGAAAGTTTGGCAGAGAAAACCTTTTTTTTCCTATTTACATTTAGTTTCACATAATTTCATTAGCTTCTTGGCTTCAGATAGCTAGGTTTTATCTAAAAAAATTTTTTTCGTTAAGAGCTACAAATGAGATCTCAATTTGAACTATGTTTTACAGAACGTTCATCTCTTGCCTGAAATTATATTATTCAAAGCTAATTATCACATTTTTTTTTACATTTTGCATTACAGCGTAATAAATTATTAATTAAAATTCCTTACGTGAATAAAGCGATATTCCTATCACAGTTACAACCAGCCGACAGAAATAAAATTTTAAACTACATTTCTTTCATAAATGTAAAACTTTGATTTCGGATAACACGCATATTTATCAACGAACTAAAATTCCACTGGTTAAGAATAAGCTAATTATGTGGAGCTAAGTTGGCTTTAACAGAAAACAAATCATTCTAACGTGAAAGTACAGTAAATTGAGGGGAATAGAGACTAGAGTTAGAATAGGGACAAATCTGGGATGCCATGATACTTTTGTTGAGTTGTTAGATTTAACTTTGATGAATTGAAAATGACTTTTATTTAGTGTTTAAGAATATTAAAAAGTTTTTTAACTCATCAAAAATATTAAAAAGTTCATTAACTAAAGTTAGGTACTTACCTCACAACTAAATAGTGCCAGCCCTATCGAAAAACTAACATACGTAACTTGATTCACTCCAAAGCCAAGGTGAATCAGGTCAAGCTAGTTTTCTCAGTTTTTGTGTATATTTTGTAATGAACTCTGTATAATAATGCATCGTATATAAAAATATAAGCCTCCGGAATCATATTAATCTCAATTTTATTGGTATTACCCTAAGAAAAACCATTGAAAACTTGTGTTGAATTTGGGAAGGGTGCCGATTCCCCCCAATCTACGGTACCTGATTTTTTATCCCAGCCGACTATAACACGTGAAGAAATACGTTTATTATCTCTTAGAACTAAATTACGTTCTTTTATAACCTAAAAGTAGTTTAATGAATACTGCTCGAGTAGATAGATCTTCGTTCCATATATAGCTGACTGACGTATAGGACGCAGCCCACGTGCGGTCCAGTTGCGAATTCTTTTAATACTCTGAAATGAATAAAGTATAATTTTGTAAAGGTTATGATATCATCTGATTGTTCTTTATTGAGTATGATTAATGTGTTATTGGAATGGTTTTTTTTTAATTTAGTGGACAGCTAAAATTAACTAAGGTTAAGTGACATAAACTTTATCGATATGTATTTATTTAAGTGACGATACATCATTTTTACTGTTGCGTTGTTTGTTTTGAGAATCTTAGAACGGTAAATTATTCATATGAAAGAACAAACTACACAGAATGTAATCAATCGATTTCTGAAGCCGTAAAAGGAATTTATCACTTTAACGTAGGAGACTTGGTTTGTTTGCTAAGCTAGTATTAATTCTGCCCTTTTAAGTAGGACCATATTGTTTTGTTATCGAAAAGTTGATTACTTAATTTATTGAAACTTAATTTACTTGTGGTAAAGTGAAATATGAACCAACAGGGATCGGTACCATCGACTTTCCTGGGTATGCATCTAAGGAGTTAGCGTTCCGATTTGAATACTCGTTATGCAAAACAATTGAAGCTTCGACCATGATTCATGATTGATATCTATCGGCTCTGGTATTTACTTAACTCCAGGTCGACCGTAAGATTGTTCACCCAGCAATCGCAAAAAAATGAATTCCATACTATACGCATACTGTACTACATATAAACGAAATAAAAATTTGAACCTATGATTTTATTGATTGTTTCAAGGATCAACCATACTATTGCAATGCATGCATTTTTATTCGAAAAAAGATTTCGCTTAGTCAATACAATAAAATTTTAAAGGAGGTAAGAGCTCACCGTGATCCGTCATACTGGTTGGATTGACTAGTAACAATTGTCTCCGCATGCGAATTATAAATGCAATATAGGCGGCGGCGGCCGGACTTTCTTGTTCGTGAACATGGGTATATTACCGAGATCCATCAGATTAGTTCCCTTCGTTTTGGGACCGCGATTCTTGCGGTTCCGACTAAGCCACGGAGGAGCGGCCCCTTCGCACCAAGCTGTGTGCGTCCAATTTTTAGGCTCAGCACCGAACCTCGTACACTCCCGCGCGTAGGCTCTGTATGCCGCACAATGGCAGCGGGTACCCGAACAACTGCGAGCGTCGAGTTCGCAGGCTTCTTGATAGTGGTGCGGATTCACTTTAGTCGTGCACTCCATGAACGATTCGTAGCGAACGAAGCCACGGCAAAGCCTTCGAGCCTTCACGATTTTCGACTGTCTAAGAGGCACGTTCATACGTTGCTTCTGTCGACGAGTGCAAGCTCGCGTCCCTCCCACTCGCCACGACGAACCGAACTTCCAAGTGTCATTCAAGTGTTTCCCGTCACGAGTCCTCATATCGTCTCTCGCTACCGAATTAAAGTTACCACATAAACCGCACAGTTTTCCTTTGTACGCACTAGACACAGTCACTTCCAAGAATCCGTCGCCGTCCCACAGTAGCTGCACCCCGATTTCGGATTTCAATAGAACCGAACCGTTGCTTTTCGCGATTTCCGCGACCCCATTGATCTTGTGAGGCAGGGTGACTCTTCGTCCGTTTACTTTGATACGCATCTTTTTCCCCATATTGATTTTGGTTGGACCGATCCGCAGAGTCGCCGTTCGGGTCCAAGAGGAATGCGACGTATTTCTGGCGTCATTAGAAATTCTTATAGAAAAAGTGCCATTCACACAATCAGATGCGAGCTGATATTTGCAGGATCCTTGAAAACTATAAAACTTTCCATCGAAAGTCTTGTAGTGGGGATCGCCGAAGACCGTGCAAATTCCGTCCATATCGACACACTTCGGACAGCACTGCCCTGGCATTTGTCGAAGCGTTTGATCTGGAGGACAAGTCAAGGTTGGACACCTTTCCATCGCGCATCTTGGTTCCCCGCTATGACATTCACACGACTTGCAGGCATCTAACTGCCATGTATCGCCATCCTGCAATATATAATTTTATATAAAGTTTCAATCAGACAGACCATTTAAATCCTTATTTTTTGAAACTGGTTCAGTTCCTGCTCAGGTTTTGTGATCTTAGCTAGTATATCATTGTCTCTATTTTTGTCAAGAAGCAGTTGTGTGTTCTGGTTTAAAAGTTACGACAGCCCTGACGGTATTCAATTAAAATAAGTTGGGATCTCAATAAAAAGCTGGAATCAAGTCACTTTGTTGTTGTCTAATATGGGTGTTTCCGTTATCCCATACTACAGTCAGCTTAGGGCCATTGACCAATCGTCAACAAAGCCAATTAAAGTTCTGAATAATAATCAAAAGGTTTCAATACGGTTTCGAACCTGGTAAATTTTCCCGCCGATAACGCAAGCGGTTTTAGCCTCTTCGATCTGCGGGCATTCCGGACAGCACTTTCCCGGCGCGGGCGGTAAGGCTTTCGTGCACGTCAGCACGGGACACGTGTGCCGTGAGCAAACAGCCGTACCATTCATACACGTGCAGTCGGTACACGGATCGACCCGGAACGGGCGGAGGTGTGCGTGGAACTCTTTGCCTATAATGCACGGCTTCCAAGGTATATTGCCGGGATCTGAAAAAGTTAATTTCAAAATATTAGGTATCTAATTTATTTACCTTTTTTTTATTTTCTTTATTGGCCTTGCAGGCGGATGAGCGCATGGCCCCCTGATGGTGAGTGGTTACCGTCGCCCATGGACTTCAGCAATGCCAGGGGCACAGCCAAGCCGCTGCCTACCTGCCTTCTTTGTTTTAGAAGTGCGGACGAGTTCATGACGCACCCGGTGTTAGGTGGTTACCGGAGCTTATTGATAATAAATACAACATAAATACTACCATCCACGTCAAGAACGAACGTCCAAGTTTTCATTGTATTGTATTAGTTCTCCCTTCAAATGGGAATACTTCGCAGCAGACAATATCTCAATCTAAATCGAATAACTCAGCTTATTCATAAGATAATATGAACAACTCCGAATTCTAAATATTGGATTCCAACGAATAAATAATATAATATAAGCAATTAAAACAAAATAATAAATTTTATTAACTTACTTGGTAATAGTTTATCAGAATAAGGGTGTAAGCACCGCGGACAGCATTCGCCTAGAGGCATATGCTGTTGAGAGCGGGCACAAGGAAGAACAGGACAAGCACGCTTCACACAAGAGAGAGATCCGTGCAGACACCGACACGACAGACACGGCTCCTCCGGAATACGAACATCCCGACCTTCCCATACACGCTGACCATTAATCACGCACTCTGAAAAGAACATTAAAAGACATTTCATTGCAAGTTTTACCAGGCCTATTATTTTGGCTTTCAGCAAGCTTATCGCAAATTGTAACTAGAACTAATTTTATACTTTAAGCTCGCATTTGCCATTGTCATTATCACAGTACAGGTAACCTTCACCGGTCACCGTCCTCGTCGAAACCGTCGCTTGCGACGAAGGGCTCGACGAGCGAATTAACCCACACAGCCCACGGAGTTTCTCGCCGGATCTTCTCAGTGGGTCGCGTTTCCGATCCGGTGGTAGATTCTGTGAAGCACTGCTCTTGCTAGGGCTAGTGTTAGCATCACGCCGGTTTGAGCCCCGTGAGCTCACCTACTAGTTAAGGTTACGCTGAAATAGCCTCTCACACTCACACAGTAGATAGGTACGTTCCTATAAAATTCCGTGTTGCGCAAAACGTGTTATATGAGACTAGAAGACAGTACAAAAAGGAGAGTAATTTTTCTGAATTAAGCATCTCAACTATGTCTGTGTGTATTTTTTACCTATTATACATAAAAAATAAGAAGTGAAATTTTGGGTATACCCATATATTGTGTGTTCATAGTGCATAATGTAATTCTCTAAATAATTTTAAACCAAAATCTCGCGTGTTGTACAAGTACCGTGTAATTAGAGGATTTTGCGGAATTTTTCTTTTCGTGTTAAAGTGGAACCGTGTTGTAGGTTATAGAAGGATATAATATAGAATAAGGTTATACTCGTAGCAGGATTATCTGTAGCAAAAATGTCAACGAATATCACTTAAGTATTACTTAAGTCGTTTTTTTTATGTTTGAAGGATTACTAGTGGCCCGGAGGCCTTTCCAGTTTCACCAGGACAGGTAGGCGAGCAAAGTCTCAGCCAGGAGGGGTGGGATTTGCTAACAGCTACCCGAGCGCCTCCGAAGGAGACCTAACAGCTCAAGAGTAGCTGCTTCGCGAATGAATCTACTACCGGATCGGAATCGTGACCCGCTGAGAAGATTCGGCGAGAAACTCAGCGAGCTGATTCATCGGTGAGGTTGCACGGCGAACTCTTTGTCGAGTTCGACGAGTACGGTTACCGAGGTCCCTAAGCCTGCTCCTAGTGTTAGAGCTGAAGGCATTGGATCTGATGGATCCGTAAGGACGTGTCTAGGGCGTCGACGGTGACTGGCTCCTACGTGATCAGGATTCGGGGAGTAGTCAGCGGCGGCAACGATAAGGCGATTATCATGACGCATAGCCTTATCGAAGTACCGTTCCGACGCTGACTTCATGTATTTCTGGATAGATTCGAGGCCCAGGTCGTCGTGTAGGTCAACTTTCCTCACGAACCACAAAGCTCCGACGGCTAACCTGCAAAAGCGGGATTGTAGAGATTGGAGGGTGTCTATGTGTGTGCGGGCCGCGTGAGCGAACACCACACTCGCGTAAGTCATGACGGGCCTTATGCAAGTTTTGTAAAGTGTCACCTTGTTCCGAAGGGACATTTTACTCCGCTTACAGATCATGGGGTAGAGTCTACCGAGAATAAACGCGGCACGGTCACGGACTGATTTTATATGCGGGCGGAATGTCATCGATGCATCCAGGGTAACACCCAGGTACTTGACCTTCCTGGCCCAGGGTATGGGTTGTCTAAAGAGAGTAATCGGGGGTGTGAGATTCCTCCTCCTAATCCGGGAGGAAATCCGTGTGGAGCTTCCCCTCTGAAATAGCACCGCAGTACTTTTCGCTGGGTTGATGTCTATGCGCCATTTTCAGAACCACTGTCCTAGGGCTAGGGCTGCGCTCTGAAGCTTCTTCGCGATTAGGGACTTGTTTCTACTGGAATAGTAAACAGTCGTGTCATCGGCGAATAAAGCTAACTGGGTCGGCGGCGACCGGGGAATATCGTTGACGAATACGCTAAATAGAAGGGGTGAGAGGACAGAGCCTTGCGGGACTCCAGCTGTGAGAGGTCGCGGGGAGGAGCGGGTTCCCTCGACTCCATATCGAAAAGAGTGGTTCGACAAGAAGTCCCGTATGATGAGCACGAGACTATCCGGCACGCCCCTGTTGAATAGTTTGAAAATCAAACCGTTGTGTCAGACTTTGTCGAACGCTTTTGCGACGTCGAAGAAGAGAGCTCCCGTGTATAACGGTTTCGGTCGATTAAGCCCCACAAAAATGTGCTCCGTGAGGCGGTGCACCTGTTGAACGCATGAGTGATTTGTATGGAATCCGAATTGTTCATCGATGAAAATGCCCTTGGATGAGACGAAGTCTCTGAGGCGTTTGTAGAGCAGACGCTCATACAGTTTTCCCAGAGACATGAGGAGGCTAATCGGGCGGTAACTCGTCGGATTATTTTTTGGTTTACCGGGTTTGTGTACGCCGATAACGTTCGCTTCTTTCCACACCGCGGGAAAGATACAGTTAGCCATAGCGGCATTGAAGATAGATGCCAACATCACGATGAGTTGGACGGGTAGAAGTTTAATAACGCGGTTGGATATACCGTCGGAACCGGGAGCCTTGCGAGGACGTAGGTCTTTGATCAAGTCTTTAACTTCCATCGGGGTGACGGGTGGTAACGCATCCGAGGGTGGCAAGGAGGCTCTGCGTTCTACCTCACTGTCTACTAATTCTACATGAACAGGGTCCACGGATTGAGTGCTGGGCGTGCACTGGGTTTGCAATGTATCGGCCAGCAGCTCTGCTTTTTCGTCATCATCGAACGCCGCGAAGCTTAAGTCGTTCGTGACGTATTCGAAACTTCAGAAATAATTGAAGATGATAATAATAAACGCGAAATTCAACCGTAAAAGTAGCTTTAATTATGTCCAGGACTCGCGAAAACCTAAAAAAAATACCGATTATATCGCTAATTTTCGCAACTTTGAAAACTCCCCGGACATGTTAATTTCTGGCTTCTTCATGAGAGCTGCTTGCTGCGACCATCTCAACACCCCCATTTTTGTGACATCTATTTTTGTCGTTAATATTTGCGTAATTTCTAAATAAATAACGCACCCCAAAAATATTGTCCTATAGGTACACAGTTCCCAATCTATAATGAAGCCCGCTGAAATCTAAAAATCAACATTTTCTTCTATACAGAATGAAAAACGATCTTTAAAAACATTCGAATTTTCTCGAATACTTCTTCTTAATCTTAGAAGCAGAAGCCTCTGAAATTAAGCCGACTCGCAAAATAAAATGCAATCCATTGTTTGTTAATGGGCTCACAATCTCGGGCGGGACAAAGCGCAAACACCATAAATTAGTGAAGAGAAACGATGAATCAATCAGAGGGTTAATGAATGGTCCTATAGAGGGCCGCACACAGCGAGTAAGACCACCTGCAGGGAACCGATAGATTATACCATGACAAACATCGAATTAGTTCCCTCGCTAACAAGATTAGATCAACGGTTCAAATAATCGGAGAAATTGTTGAATGTACATACAACGTTATCAATTTTATATTATCAATATTAGGTTCTATCACTATTAGGAAAATTTATTGTATAAACTAGTTTCTTATTTATTGCGTTTGTAGGCAGATGAGCATACGCCCCACCTGATCTTAAGTGGTTAACGTCGCCCGTGGACGTCAGCAATGCTGAGGGCAGAACCAAGCCACTACCTACTGTTGAGTACTCTCCGCAAGCCTCGTTTGAAGAAGGACATGTCATAGCACTCAGAAAACACCGTAGAGGGGAGCTCATACCAAAGACGTATGATACGCACTGTGGATGAACGCAGTGATTCTAGAGAGTGTGGATGAACTCTTGAATCTACTCCGGTGATGGGCAATGCTACGGTAAAAACGAGATGATAGAATCACCTCAAACGATTTCTCAGATAAAGCACTCCCTCAATTCTGTAGATATTTGTCATGCTTATAAAATATGCGGTTTAATAGTTTAATATTACTGAAATATGTATTTTATTTATTGCCTAGTTGGGTGGACGAGCTCACAGTCCACCAGAGGTTAAGTGGTTACCGGAGCCCGTAGACATCTACAACGTAAATGCCGCCACCCACCTTGAGACATGAATTCTAAGGTCTCAGTATAGGTACAACGGCTGCCCCACCCTTCAAACCGAAACGCGTTAATGCTTCACGGCAGAAATAGGTACGGTGGTGGTACCTACCCGTGGGGACTCACAAGAGGTTCTACCATCAGTAATTTTTTTTTTATTACATTTTATATATAAATATATATATTATAATGCATATATAAAAAAAAATTCTTCACATTTTAATGATAATACGAACTCAAGTCTCACTCAGGCTTTATTTCATTGCATCAATAACATAACGAAGCATACAACGTGTGAATGCGAAGTGCTTAATATTCACTTGTCCGTGTTTTAGAATTGAATGTTTCATTCAACGGGCACTTTGATTCCACACGCAATGGTTGATGGGGACCGCCGCATCGCCGCACATAATTGTGACAATGAAAACAGGCAAGTGTCTGTCGTAAAACTAGACGACTACACAAACTAGGCTGTCCTTATGTGGGCATACAATTACGTATTCAACGCATGTCCGAGTCGTTCCTACTCGAATAAGCGATGTGTTTGTCACAGAATAATCATAATCCAAAGATTGCTATCTGCAACTAACAGTTTATTTTAAGTGCTGTTTCGTTAAACATCCATTCGCTTGAGAAATCGTTACGACAATACGTAGGTACGTAATTAACGTATGTAGTAATTGACGAAAGCTGGAGAAAATTTCAATGGGCTTCTGTACTTATGCTATAGAATTTCCTAACCCTATGCTATTTCAATAAAAACAATGTAAAATAAAAAAAATATGGGACTGCGTAGTTTGTACAGAAAATAAAGAATATTCGAAGTAAATCTTATTTAATTGTTTTCGAATTTTGATAACTACAATGTCCGTCTAACTCGGCGCAAATTCGAGGCACGTGTATCGCGTACATCACAAGCTAATTATTTCAATTTCTCAGGACGTCGTCGTAGGCATACATAACGGGCGGTTCTCTAAACACCCCGTGAATTTTGATGAGAGCGGGTTTTTCTCTATTATAATATTTTTTTTTGCAATAACTATTACATAATACACCGGGCATTTACATATTGATTAGCCATGTCATCCAATAAAGGCATAATCTCACATTGTTTTCATTAAAACAACCAAAGAAAGAAAAAACTCAGACCAGTAATTGTTATGACTGTGATTATTTATCATTTTTCACTTAGGAACAATAAAAGGATAGCTTGTTGATAAGGTAACAAATAAAAAAAGACCTAACGCGGAGTGCATTAAGTTGGGATCGTAAAACAAACAAACAGAGGATTCACCTCTGCGTTCCCGTAGCCGCGTCGACGTCGGCAGCTTTGACCGCCGCACAAAAACCTACCCGACCGAACCTTTTAAGTAGGTTGTTAACTTTTTGATTTATGGTCAATAATAGAGACGCAACGCCGCGGGAGACTACGACCACCAAAATACATAATTTTAATGAGCGCCCGCGAACGTATAATAAGGACTCATTACGTTGTCAATTTCTTTATCTCTACGAAGCGTTATTCAAAAAAATCGTAATCCACTCCCCTGAGCGGAATCAGAACAGCGGGTGGTCTAAGAAAGCCAATTACAGGGAATTTTCTGCACAAACAACACAAATAAACAAATTTTGTTTATTTGCTTTCATTCTTTTGATTAACCGAAGTATATTTCCGACAATCAAAATGCAATGAGTTGGTTCGCGGTTCGTCAAGTATTTTATGGATTGTAAACTTCAATACTTTTATTTGTTGAGCAAGGAATGGTTTAATTACTCTTTGGCGCCACCCATGTGTACCTAGCACATTGTACATACTAAGTATACACGTGTAAATGTAAAAATATTGTACCTGCTCAACCTTCAAATGCGATATGTTACTAATAATAATGGATAAATGATTGGACGACTACTGGTTCGGTGTTTGATAATAGTTGTTTTATACCTATATGGGTTTGTGCGAAATCATTTATTATATGATTGTGGTTTAAGTAGATTATCCTGAACGTGCCACCAAGTAAGGTTTGATTCAATATTTTTTTCAACTATCAATTATTTTGCGTGTGGGTGAATCGTGAAACATCCGCGAATAAAATCTTATTAATCTTACTGGTGGTAGGACCTCTTGTGAGTCCGCACGGGTAGGTACCACCACCCTGCCTATTTCTGCCGTGAAGCAGTAATGCGTTTCGGTTTGAAGGGTGGGGCAGCCGTTGTAACTATAATTGAGACCTTAGAACTTATATCTCAAGGTGGGTGGCGCATTTACGTTGTAGATGTCTATGGGCTCCAGTAACCACTTAACACCAGGTGGGCTGTGAGCTCGTCCATTCATCTAAGCAATAAAAAAAAAAAAAAAAAAAAAAAAAAATGAACGATAGTAACATAATTAATTATCCAAGCAAGAGTTTTATCATAGCAGGTTTTTGTTAATCGTGCTTTATTAATACTCTCAGGATAGCTAGATAGATGCACCTGATCGCTTGATCTCGAACCGCTCAGCGTCGACTGGTAATTATTATAATAAAATATAAACATGGCCAATAAAACGATAGTTTGGAATGCGGCGGCAACATACAAAAGCTACATTTTTGATTCATCACGTAATAATTACTATTATTTGTTATGGAATTCGATAAACTTGTTAAGGTTTTGAAGTGGAGGTAAATTACCGGTCATGGTTTTATTAAGTTCGCATGGAGCGGGCGGTGTGTGTTTGTTTTCTTGAGGGGTTCATCGTTGTTGTTTTTTGCGGCACGCGCGTCTGGGTGGGCGCACCGCGAGACACCGCTACGCCAGGCCCGCCGACAATTACATTCTTTCAACCAAGCCCTCGTGACTCAGGCATTGAAACGTAAGCTCTTGTGTCTACAAATTTTAATTTCTCTCTTTCTCGGAACGAAGAGTTTACGATGTTGCATTTTTATATCGATCCTCGCTGTAGCCGTCCGCTTCGCTGGTCATTTAAAATTAACATTATTATTTCTCACCTCCACAAAGATTCTCATCATTAACGCCCCCGCAACTGGTGTAGGGAGTCCGACACTCATATAAATATTAACCTATCCATTAAGTACATGTATTTCCTACATGGATACCAAGTTTCAAGTCAATCGGAATGCACGGTTCAGTAGTTATAACGGAACATCCGTAAAAACCACTGTAGATTTATATATTAGTATAAATGTTGATAAACGGTGCTAAGATAATACATTTACATTATAAATTGTGAAGATCTACTTACCATCACAGACAGGGCAATTGTTATGAGTGTGCCTCTGTTGCTTCGGTCGATCACAAGGCGCGTAACATTCCGGCCGGGATATCGTGATGACGCCGGCTTCGCATCTGAACACTTTCCCATCATCGTTCCACTCGGTGTGTGACGCGTGCTCGGTACCATTATACCAGCACCCTTTGCATTTAGTGCAGCAACCCTCGCGAGGCATAACGACCGCGCAGTCATCCATCTGCCCGCACTCTTCGGCTCCACTCCGACAGTCCACGAAACCGTTCTAAAAAAAAACAAAAACAAAACAATTTTTTTTATTGCTTAGATGGGTGGACGAGCTCACAGCTCACCTGGTGTTAAGTGGTTACTGGAGCCCATAGATATTTACAACGTAAATGCGCTACCCACCTTGAGATATAAGTTCTAAGATCTCAGTATAGTTACAACGGCTGCCCTACCCTACAAAACCGAAACGCATTACTGCTTCACGGCAGAAATAGGCAGGGCCAGCCACCAGTTCTATAACTGGCTTGGAAAGAAGTAAGTTAAGAACGACGGTTTTTTTTTTATTGGCCTTGTAGGCAGACGAGCATACGGCCCACCTGATGGTGAGTGTTTACTTTATACCGCATTTTACACATTTAACCGCGAAGAAATCATTAATTCCCATCTGAATTCTGGGTTAGGCGGTATAAAATACAATTGAGACTACGACGTCATGCCTCAAGGTAGTTGGAGACATTTGCGATGAAGTGTCTGGTATAGCGCTAAATATGAGGTAGATCGTGAGCGCATCTACGACAGTAAAAAATCGCAGACATATCATTCTAATTCAGGTCAAAATCATAAATAACTACCGCTAGTGGCAGTTGGTAAATTAATTTTCGTCGCCCAAACAGGATTTTGTTCTACAGAGACTTAAAAGAACTAAAGAAACTGACTGATCAACCTATGGTTCAGGGAGGTCGTTGTTAATGAGAGCTCTAGATAGTAAAATGATTCGGCCGGAACCAGCGATATCTTATATTACAAGCTAACGTAAAATAGTTCATCGAACTCTTAAATATAAGAAAAATACAAATACATTTTACAAAATACAATCATTATATGTATTACTAATGGTAATTAAGTAAATTTTCAAATTATTTTTGTTTGTTTTGTCATTTACACGTGTAAGTTTAGGTTAGTAAGCCCAAGATGAATATGATATGCCACTATACTCTTGAATTTTTTTAAACAAAAATAACAATGTGATTTTCATTGGATATGAGAGAATATGCTAATAATTTACCTATTAGACTGTATAAATCACTGCAACTTCGAGCACCACTATCGCTTCTGCATTTTCCTTAATATTAATCCACAGTTTTTCACTAAATCTTCAGTTGTGGTAGGACCTTTTGTGAGTCCGCACGGGTAGATACCCCCACCCTGCCTATTTCTGCCGTGAAGCAGTAATGCGTTTCGGTGTGAAGGGTGGGGCAGCCGTTGTAACTTACTTGAGACCTTAGAACTTATATCTCAAGGTGGGTGGCGCATTTACGTTGTGGATGTCTATGGGCTCCAGTAACCACTTAACACCAGGTGGGCTGTGAGCTAGTCCAGCCATATAAGCAATAAAAAAAAAAAAAGTTTTAGTATCAACTAATTTTTCGGTATAATCTTGGATTCATTATTGACTATTTACAATTTGCAACTTTTCGAAAGTATTACATTTTTCGTCACGTCACGATCGAGTAGTGAGTTATTGTTACATTAACTTTCATCCAATGTTATATCAATTTAGCAACGTTTACGTTTCTTTATGTAGTTAAGCTTCATTAAAGAATGTAATTAATTAAACAACCAATTAAACCGATTAAATGAAGATGATGATAGACTAAATAGGGTTAGTTAAAAATATTATAGAACGCAATTGACTGATTTTAATTCAAAACTTCTATTTCTTTAATTTTTTATTGAACCGGCATGTGTAATCAGTCAGTAATCAGTGATACATATGTACGCCTAAAACATTTGTACACATAAAAACATATCAGAAAAGGAATAATTTAAAATACAAAAATAATAATAAAAAATACGAACGACGATCATAACTCATACATCAGAGTTCTCTTCCAGCAAATTAAAATCAATGTAAACAATATAACCTATATTTCAAAAGGTGGATACGGCAAAAAATAATCATAATAAATATATAAAATGTGAAGTAGAAATAAAATTACTGGAAACATTGTAAAATACAAATAAAGAATTAATTTAAATTGGAACTAATTTTGTGTTTTCCGAAAGATTGCGGGTAACGCCCCCGTCGGTGCAGTGATGATATGTTTTTTATTTATTTATTTAAATGTGCAATTTCCTGATGTTGTATTTCTTGAAATATTTCAAAAATATCGAGATTATCATATTTATATTTCGGTGTTCGAGCATGTGATGCGATTTTACAAACGCACTAGTCGTTTTAAAATCACACGTCCGATATATACGTCTTGCACGATTGGTTAACTTTTATCAGAGTGCATCTGCTACGGAAGCCTAATAGAATATAGCCAAATTTTCAAACTGCAAGTGTGTGTACTTCTCTGACGTGATGCTATAATGCGTTCTTGTGTAAACAATAGAATATACCTTATTCCATTGCAAAAAAGTCCATTGTCCAAGAGCAGAAGATTTTAGAGCTTGTTTGCTTGATATCATAACGATCTGGTTTTTTTTAAAAAATTAATTACAGTATTTTACTACCAACTCAATCTAGATACTTTATTTATCAATTAACATTGTAATATTGTATTATATGACTCATTATTAAAAAACGAATCGAAACAGTCATTGTAAAGGTACTAGACATATTTGTGGCTTTACATTGTTAGAACAGTTTAAGCGCGCATGATTCACAGCGATTATTAAATGCAATAAAAATCTCAACTAAAACAATTTAACTGTTTTAAGAGACGCGATAACAGCGGATTTCAATACAAAATATTGTCGTTTATATTAATTAAAATCTTTATCAACGTAATATAAACTGTTTTGTTTTTAATAACATAAGTGAGTTAATTTTATTCAATCTAAAAGTAATTATAATGAGTCATCTGCTGTTTGTATTAAGTATTGCACATGATACATTAATGTCGGAAGAAGATTTAACAACCCTTTATACGAATTTCAAGAGTGGTTCATCGAATTTGGATGATTGATGTAAATTTAGTTTCATTATTCATAA